>NC_090928.1:38974762-41474762 GCF_040938575.1 Ambystoma mexicanum
GGAAATGACATGTGTTGTGACTTAGACACGTCACTGTGCAGTCGTGTGTTGCTGCGGAAGTGATCACAGCATGTCTCTTACTAGGATGGCTTTGATCACGTGGAAAATGATAATAAAGGGGAGAGAGGCTGCCCGGTCACCAGTTACTTCCACTCTCTACCTGGCTCTGCATGTCATCATTGTATGTGTCCAAGAGTAGGGCACGGCCTCCCCGGAGCCCATAACAACTTGCGAAGAGGGACTTGAAGTTCCTGGATGTGCGCTGGCCTCCCCAGCTCACTCACTGTCTGGCTCTGTGTAGAGTTCCAACTCAGCAGTTCTCCTGCATGCAACCGGCCTCCACGGCATGTGGTGGCACTTCCTCTGGAGATGCCGCAGGATAGCGGGGGTTCTCTGAGCTGTTGGACTCCCCGCCGGTACGGTGCTGGTACAAATCCCCACAGGGTGCCTGGGTGCGGGCGTGTGCCAGAACAAACACAGCTAATGAACAAAAAAAAAGAAAGAAAGAAGAAAGGAGGAGGTGGCGCAGCTGGCTTCCCACGTGTGGGACTGCTTGTGTGCGTGGCTTCCTGTGCTTCTGCCTAGAGGATCCCCTCGGCAGTGGAGAGCAGGCAAAGACATCAAGGAGCGTGCAGCCGGCAGTACAACAAGTAAGCCGTTACAGATCGCGTCTGCAGTAGTGTGCACAGTGGACACTGCTGGTGCTGCATCCTGGGGGACAGCCTACAGCAGCAATGCATGGGACTGCAGAGAGAAGAGGCCAGCTGCCAGCGGGTCATACAGCAGGACAAACCACTGGCCCACTACACAGACCAGTGATGGTCTGTGGAGAACTTTAGTGGGGAAAACTATATTTACCTTCAAAGGGACCCAGCACCATCTGCTTGTGTTTGTCACTGAGCCCCTATCACAAGGGGGAAGGGGCAGACTAGTGGCAGCACAGTGTCACCCAGCGTAGTCAGTTGGAGGCATTACTCAAGCACATTGGCCTCTTCTGCCCTGGCCCACAGGAAGGGTGCTTGTGCAGCCAGGCCATCACAGGGACTTTTTGCTGTCTGTGAAAGGCGGTGACCAGACATCCAGGCCTCTTCTACTGCGGCCCTCAGGAGGGGGCTCGTGGTGCTCGTGCAGCAAGGTCCAAGGGGGGTCCCAGGGGAGTATGTCTGTGCAGGAACCAGGTGTAGCAGGGGGTCATCATGCAACTGGGCTCCAGGTTTGCCAGCAGTAACCAGGTGCTGATGCCCATGGGGCTGGGCTCACAACCCCGGGACTTCTCAACTTGCAGACACCGAGCCCGAGCCCAAGTGATACAGCACAGCCCGCAGGCATGTTGTTCCATAGCCACCTGGTGCCAGAGTTCGATATGAAGGTGACTCTAGCGACCCTGGGTCCAAGTTGAGCTCACTGGCTAGATACGCTGGACATGTTCCTTGAAGTGGCCCAAGTAACGAATGATGCCAAAAAGAAGACATTCGTACGGGTTTCCGCGGGGAGCAAGATTCATAAGCTGTACAGAGTACTGCCTCCAGGCGATGGGTCTTATTGAGCTGCAGCGAGGGCGCTGTCCAACTACTTCGCACCAATGGTCAACATTGATCATGACAAATTCCAGCTCCAGCAGGCTGCTCAGGGGCCCGTTGAGTCCATGGGCGCGTTCTACACCTGGCTGAGCCAGTTAGCAGTGACATGCGCATTTGTTGATGAAGAGGGAGAGTTGCAGGGCTAGATAATTCAAAAATGCTGGCCGAACAAGCTGCACGTCCAGATCCTGAAAGAACCAGGAATTCTGCTGGAGTGGATGCTAGAACTAGGGAGAGCTTAAGGGCTGGGCAAGGCGTGGTCGACCCAGATGGCCATAAAGGGCTGGAAGTGGAGGGGGTACACGCCATCAGGCCCCAGAACAAGAAGGCTGCTGCGGTGAAAGGGGCCAAGAGTGGAGCCATGCCAAAGAAGGGAAAGGAGGAGGCACTCCAGATGTGAAAACAAAGAAATAATATGAGGTTGGGTAGCCCAAAAGGAAATACACCAAACACAAGTTACAAAGGAACATACAAAGGTCTTTATTTTATGCTAAACAGTTACAAAAAGTTAAAGACAAATCAGATTGCTATCGGCCCTCAGTACAACACAGCAAACTCCAGCGTGGTTTGGTGTGCTCAGTGAGTGGGAATATTCATTGAAACAGTCAGGCTTTTATACAATTTTCAGCCTGCTGTCCAGCCCTACTGCGGGTTAACTATTCCATAAATACATTACAGATATAGGGTTTGTGCCAGCTTCGCTTCTAATTTATTCGTCTATATGTATCTAGTTCATCTTTGGTTTACACATCAACAAGTCAAAATGGCAACAGTGTATTCTCTAGGTTTAACATTAAGCCTTAGGACATAGTTTATACAATGTAGTTAAACAGGCGTTCCCATTCAGTTATTCAAGCGACATTGCAGTTAATATATGTTCATAGATCAGTTTCGTTGACACAGGTAATCCATTACACACAGGTCAGCAAAGGACAAGGTCTCATTTCATGACCCTAACAAGTGGCCTGCAGGCAAGTTACTTATTAGCTGTACACAGGTGTCATGACGGCCGTGTTCTATTCTGAATGACATCGTCCACCATTTTAACTCACAGGGTGACTTTACAGGGAGAGAGAAAATAAAATGGCGGTTTACATTGATTCTAAGGTCAGGACCTTGCAACACGAATTTCTTCACAAGTAGCTTGTTAGCAGCTTGGCGTAGGCCAATATACATATATTCATAGCAATAGAAGGCACGATATCATTTCTAGTTTGACAGAGAAACCATGCAAGTTTTGTGGAGGTGGGTTGCCACATGTAGGGCCGTGTCTGGCGGTAGGGCGGCAGTGTGGTAGGTGCCACAAGGCAGGACATTATGACAGCTTCTGCAAGACTTACTGGGCGTCAATTACCATGGCCAATGAGCCTGAGCCATGGAGAAACAGGCGGGCTGAATTAGCTGCCAACATGGCACATATTGCAGAGTATGCCAACTGGACTGAAGAGGATGAAGGAAAACACAGGAACGAGAATTAATTGGTAGCCCTAGTCGAGTACGATTACGGTGAGGAAGAGGTGTTCTTCATTACAGAGCGAGCGCAAAGATCTCCAGCAATCGATACAGGGGCAGCAAAGAAGGCCCGTGCCTGCCGGCGCAAGAATGCAAGAGGCCAATGCTTGCGGTGCAAATGCACTCTGGAGCTGAGTCTTCTTGAAGTTACACAAGTTGTGTTCATATTTTATGGTCTGACCCTTGACATGGGAGCTGCTAAAGTGATCACAGCACGTTTCTTATTAGGATGGCTGTGATCACATGGAACATGTTAGTTCCGCTCTCTACCCGGCTCTGTCATCATTGTATGTGTCCAAGAGTAGGGATCGGCCTCCCTCGAGGCTATAACACCATGCAAATATTGATTCGAATTTTAAATTCAGAAGTAAGTTATTTAGGTCATATTTTAGAGGAGCTGTGTTAAAAGGAAGTGACTCTGTGGAATCGGGGCCCAGCTGCATAAGTTACTTTATTGACAGCATACATAAATTGTACATAGATGACCAACCGACTAGCGTTCTATCATCTAGGATTTTGACCACCTGTCACCCTTAGAACTGAATGAGGTTAACATTGTTGGTTAACATTGTAGTTGTATACATCAAAAACATGCTTGTGTTTCTATTTCAGCTGGACTATGTTCCATGAAATGCAATAACTAACTAGCTTTGCTGGTGTGTTATCGCCTGTGGTATTGGGCTCTCCTTGGCTTTTAGTTCATTGCTGTGTGTGCCTCGGCATAGCCCGGGGGCAGAGCCTAAGAGACAAGCTGGCACCTCATGACCCAGGGAAGGCGACTAGATATTCAACTGTTGCAATGTTTCGTCTATACATAAACACATTGCTCGGCTTGGAAGACAGCTGCTGCACAGTACACTGACAGGAAATAGACGAAATGAAAAGGCCTGCTTCTATCACTGTGTGGCCAGTTGAAGGCCCTGGAGAGCGTAATATGCAACCTCCTTGCACTCATCACAAGCACATCGCCGCCCCTTCATGGACATGGCTGCAAGAGAATGCCTGCAAATGCAGCACAACATATGGCCCGTGGCCTCCAAGTCACCCCTGTTTAAGGAGGAAGTGTTGCCTGGCCTGAATTCTATTTCAATCCCATAATACAAAAAAAGTCAAGTGGTAATGCCATTGCAAGGCAATGTATCAGACAGGGTATAGTTAATAGCCAGAGCAATACATAAAAATCACACTTCAAACCCTATGTTTTATTTTTTTACTGAAATGTGCACACCACTGCCCTTACCTCCCGCCCATCTCCACAGACCATCAGGCCCACTGTATAAGTCGTATGTGGTAGTGAAGTTAGTTGCACACCTTTGCCCTAAAAATTGAATTACTATGCTGGGATGTGAACTTGCAAACACCCAAAGGCACTTAAAGCATGAGAGGACCCAGCAGTACATTGAAGAGCTGCTATTTCCAGGCCCAGTGCTGTGACAGCTAAACACGTCACCTTATCCACGTGCAATTACCTCAGCAGTGGTCCACCAGGTAGGCTGTCACCCTAGGTGCACCTGGAAATCAGCATTTTAGCCATTCTTAAACTAATCGCGCAACTAGATTGGATTGCTTCCACTTGCAGATTTCTCTCTCCACTTTACTGAATATTCAGGGACAAGTTCTGATAAGGGTAAGTAGTGAATCGTCCCTTAAGAGTACGTGCAACCGCGTCAGTGTTTCGCACCTATTCTGATCATGCGTCCTAATGAGGAGGAGAAATACTGTAGATCAGGTGTGTGGTTTGGCACCGGCAGCCTCCCAGAGCATGGTTCAACCTGCTATAAGCCACAAGCTCTGCGAAATATGGTGCAGGTGCTTCGAGACAGAGAAGGATGTTTGAGTTGGAGACAGAACGAGAGGGAGCTTGAGGTGTAGAGTAGGACAGAGGCACGCACCAGTGGCCCAAAAGAACAGAATGGAGGAGTGAGCGGAACAACAGGCTGGCAGTGTTCAGGAGAAACATCAGAAGTGGTGGTGGGGCTGGAGGGGCAGCTAAAAGAGGAGGGTAAGAGGAAAGAGCATAGGCAAGGTTGAATAAAGAAGCAAGGGGGTAGAGGAGAGGAGACATACATGCAGGAAGAGATTGAAGCTGACATCAAGGGGGAGCCGGAGGGGAATGTTGAGAAAAGAATAGGCATGGACATCAAGGGAAAGTGTATATTTATGAGGCAAGTGCTAGTGGCAGCAAAGGAGAGAAAGATGAGGGGTTTAAGAATGAAGTCCGAGGATAAGTTAAGGAACCGAAGAAATGATACACCCTAAGGTTGAGGAGTGCGAGTGGAGGAAGAGTAGCGACATGGCAAAGTGTCTAGAGGGTGGGAGTGAGAGAGGAAGTAGAGGAAGAGATAGGAGATACAGGAAAGGCTCCCTTAGGACCAAGTCTATGACAACTCGTCCAGGAGGTAGGTGGGAAAGGAGCTGTGCGGGCCAGTAGAGCTCTAAGACACATTTCTTTCCTCTATGTTTGTGCTATTTTTGTGTGTGTCTGGTGTTGGACCAGCACAGCTTTGTGAGATGGTCCACATAAAAGAACGGGTGTGTGATGAGTCCCTAGGTCCAACGGACTCTGAGATTGAGGTGCTGGTATGCTACAAGGTCAGCAAAGCTGTTCTACCATTCCAACATCCTGTGACCTTGGGCTATCCACAGACTTCAGGAAACAAGGGCAGAAATCCGGATTCAGGAGAACCCCCATTTCCAGTCCCACATGCTGAGAAAGTGCATTCCCCCACCATTCCCAATACAGGGTAGGGCTGGTGCATGTGCTACTGAATCCGAATGGATCTGGGCCTCCCTCAGAAAGCATTGACATTGCTGGCAATAGTCACCTTTGGTGAGTAAGACTAATTGTAGGGCAGCATCAATAGGACCGAACAGCTTATGCTTTAAAAACGCCACTGCCTCCCGATGCAGCAGACATTAGGTAACCTTACTGGTTACTAGTAAGACATTAAGTAGCATTATTAGTCACCTTGCTTCAGTTTCATATATTTGTTTTATATTGTGCAACACACCCAAAAACCGCATCTTTAAAATACGCGTCCCAGGCCACACATGCCAAATAAAGTGGCGCACTGCTACAGCCCAGCACATCATCTGAATTACTCAATAGAAGGTGCAATTATACTTGCAAGGTTCGCGTGGAAATGCTTTCGTGCAGCATATTTAGATAAAGGGCCCAAAGGCATTGAACAAACCAAACTTTACATAGAGACTCCAGTTGGCCACTTTGTGTGCAGCAAGGAAATGAGTGCTTGCTTTTCTGCCAAGCCTTTATGAGCCAGAGATTAAAGCAGAAAGAGGTCCTGATGGAGCTCTAACACATGTCTGCATTGTTAGGAGCGAAACGTTCTCTTACATCTGCTTTTTCTCATGCGTCTTCCATGGCCCTGCCATTCTCCCGGCATCAGCCTCAACCAATCAGTGCATGGCGTGTGGCCCCATAGATATCACCTATTAAAAAGTGTCAGCATGTAAAGGCATTATGAACGTGATACAGTGTATCGTTAGATAGTACTTTTAGGGTTTCCTGCATCTAGTACAATGCTGCAACAATGAGGCCTCCATCCATGACCTTTACCTGGGTGGCACAACCGACTTCGTTGAACTTCACTGAAAAGGCCTTCACGGATGATAACCTGGCAAAATGCTCTCCTTTTTTAAATCACTATCCTGCTTGCTCTTGTTCTCTCTCTTGCCCCCTGCCCCCAACAAGCTTGGATCTCACCCACCAGCTATCCAGAACCTGAGGACCACCATGCATCACCACCTGTGCTACAGGCACAACATCTTTAGTCCTACTTTGCTTGACTCTTAGAAAGAATCCCTCCTTGCTCCGACCACCAACCCAGATCCCGCTAGGGCTACTTAGACAACCAATCTCTTCTCTGTACTCCCAGGACCACAAGCTACCTCTGACTCTCTGGCCCCCGTGTGCCCCTATCACCCACACTCCCCTCTTCCTCCGTTTCTGTAGCAACTTTGACTTCTACTTCTCCTTTAAGATGTAAAAGATATGTGACATGAGCCAACCTTCTTTCTCTCCCTCCTTCTTCCACATTCTCTTCATCAATCCCAACCACAGCATCGCATCACTATCATGTTTCCCACCAACCACCCCAATTGAACGGGCAACCGACAACGATTTAAAAACGGATCTAGAACTTCTGTAAATTCTTTTGCATCACAAATAATTAAGGGAGGGGCACTTCAGTTCTAACCTGCGCCTACCTTTTCTCGCTCTTCAACCTATCACTTCCTGTAGGGATCTTCCTGGCTTCCTAAAGGGTGTCCACCAATATATCCATCTGTGAAATACTACCAGATCACCCAAACAGATAAGCCATTTTATGGCCATGAACCTTCAAGTTTTTTAAGTTGTTTCTATTTAATAGTGTAGCCCCAAAACTAACTTGAAACTAGCAAACTCATTGACCCCCTTAATTCTGTGTACCTCAGCAGACAGCCCATGGATACTGTGGTTATTAATTTCTCCAATTTCTTACAACACCACCCCACTCCCAAATCCTTTCTATTTTGTTATTCCTGGATCTCTTTGGCAACTTTGACGTTGTTTCCCCACTACACCTTCTGACTGTCTCATATCTTGTATTTAAAGACACTGCCCACATTCACCACTCCTCAGAACACGAGCATCTCCTATGCTGCCACCTCTCAGTTAGTGTCCCCTCTCAGGTACATCTTGGGTCGCTCATTTTGTACACCTACACCTCATCACATGGAAAACTAACCTCATCTTCTTTAGGTTTCTCCTACCATTTCCTAGCTGAAGCTAGCCCCTCACAACACCACCTGCCTCTCCTCCATTCATCACAGGATGACTGTATGTTGTCTGATGCTTGACCATTCAAAAACAGAGGTGACCTTTCTCCCGGCACTTACGGCTCTGTGCATTCTCAACCTTCTATATCTTATCCCCATAATCTGGTCATCCTATCCCCCAAGTGACGTGTATGCCCCTCAGGGTTAAACCCCTCGTCCTTAAATAGAAACTCACCAAAGCTGCAGGATTGGTTAAGATAATGCTGGAGTGTGCATGAGCAGGGGAGAAAGAGAGCGTAAGAGGAACGGGGAAGAGCAAGAGTTAGAAGAAAAAGAAAAGTACGAGAGAAGGCCGGGTCAAGTTACCCTGTGCACCTCTGTAATATAGAAATGTTTCATAATAAGGAGAAAATATAGCAACTCAGAAGAAAAGAAATGCCTCTGGAAAGAATGAAGACATGTACACTGGTGGAGGCCTTTGCGTGTTCCATGAAGACATGTACACTGGTGGAGGTCTTTGCATGTTCCATGAAGACATGTACACTGGTGGAGGTGTTTGTGTGTTCCATGAAGACATGTACACTGGTGGAGGTATTTGCGTGTTCCATGAAGACATGTACACTGGTGGAGGTCTTTGCATGTTCCATGAAGACATGTACACTGGTGGAGGTATTTGCGTGTTCCATGAAGACATGTACACTGGTGGAGGTGTTTGCGTGTTCCATGAAGACATGTACACTGGTGGAGGTGTTTGCGTGTTCCATGAAGACATGTACACTGGTGGAGGTGTTTGCGTGTTCCATGAAGATATGTACACTGGTGGAGGTGTTTGCGTGTTCCATGAAGACATGTACACTGGTGGAGGTGTTTGCGTGTTCCGTCGTACAACAGTCACAGAAGTGGGAGCCGGTCCAGAATGCGATATGCACATCTCTTGGATTCATCTGATGATGACCCTGCATGTTTGAGGTGCTTCTGCATCGGGCACAGGGAACATGGTGGCGGCCTGCAACGTCTCGTGGGTACAACGGCATTGACTGCAGACTGCCCTGCTCTCAATAAGCTACTCGCCATTCCACACTGCTAGAGGACGGACACTTGCCCCATCATTATGTCCACGGTAGGTGGCTGTCAAAGCTGCAGGGCATTCATCAAGGGAATCACACGCTGTTTGATGTGCTCACGTGGCTGCCATCTTCTTGTGGCCTCCAAGAGGGTGTCTCTCTGATGTTCTCATTGTACATGTACAGCAATACTTAGAAAGGTCTTTTTCTTCCTTGTACAGACCTTTTATTCACATTTTCACCATTTGCCATAACTCAGGGACTGCTTAGGAACATCATAGTGATTATTTTCTGTCAGGGATAGATATTTGTGGACCTCCTCTCTCCACTATATGTTATACTGAAAATGCAGGTGCTGCTGCATTTCGCCGCCCACCTACAATCAAAATATATGATACACAGGCTCTTAGACCCAAATTGGAGTGATGGATTATATGATTTCAAAATTTCCTAGAAGCTCAACATGAATATGAGGGTGATAAAGCCATTCAGGCAAAACAACCTCTTCTAAAGATCTCAAAGGGTGTCTAGATAAATACTTTGATCCATAAAGGAACAGCAATAACGGCTCTGCGTGCCGCCAGGTTCCAGGTGAATCCATAAACATATTTTCTACAAAGCTGGAAAGGTTTTTGCCCACTGCGACTTTCACAGGTTTACTGATGAGGCCATTAGGTTAAGAAATGTCCTCTTTCTCCTCATTCCACAAGAGATTGCTGAAATAGCCACTTCCGCCGGGCACTATCCTCACCATGGCCAGGACTGATGCAAGGGCTAAGCTCAGCTACAGGAAGGGAACTAAGACTCCTGGGCAAGGCTGAGGACATAAGTCACATGTCTAATAAGTCTCATGACAAAGAGAAAAGAATACCTGAGATTGCGACAAAGAAAACCCCTTTGCCACAGTGTGCAACTGCGCACCCAGAAGACACACAAATAAAGAAAATGAGGAGACCAGACCTTGTCTCCCAAACATGACAATTTAACCAGAATATCCGCCTGTGTCTGAGTCTGGGAACACCTCTGAAGATTACATGTACATGATGTCCACCCCTGATCAATTTAAGGACGAATATGTGGAAGTCATGATAGGGGACGATGCAGCGAGCTTCACCATCGACACATAGGCTATGATTAACATCATGTGCATATCAGAATATGAAAAGATTTCTACATACAACTGCAATAAGGAAATTCACAGTGTAAATAAAAATGCCTTCACAAACAAGTATTTTTTATTTTTTATTTTATTGTAACATTAGTTTAATACAAAAAAAGGAAACTTTAAGTTACAGTCCACAAAAGAGAAATCACTTTATATTGTAGTCCCTCAAAATGCATCTCGATCATTTGTACAATATATCCCTATTAATTAATTATTTATCAGCACAGCGTCCATAAAATGTATTATACCGCAGGTTAGCTGGGTATTAATTCCTACAATCAAATAGCTCCACCAAACCTCCATATTATTCGACTGCGGAGTGAAATGCATTAAATACAACGAGCACTGAACAGTGATCGCCTCGCACTCGATTATTAGATGTTTCACAGACTCTATCTCTTGGTCACAAAGCCGACACTTTGAGTCCTGCACGAGGAGAAGTATTTAGTATTAGTCAGATACTATGTAATGTTGAAATGCTTTTTAACTAAATTATTTACCTACTTGTTTATTACCTTTGTTTTCTCTCTTTTTCTCTTCTCTCTATTGTGTTTCTCATATAAAGTCATTTCTTTTTGGTTTTACTTTCATTCATTTGGGCACAAGTTTCTGAGAATGATTTTCAGTGATGATTTGTTTGCTTTTTATGAATTTTCTAATTGTACTGATATCATGTAAATAACAGGTAATATTCAGAATGCCCTGTTGAAAAGTAAGCGATTGAAACATGTGCTGACAAAGTCAACTTCAGTATTTGTTTTTAATTAATTGTATTATTTAAAGACCAGATCTAGTTTGAGAGCACTGGAGCACAGTAAAGTGCATAGCCATAATTGGTTTGGTGTGTGTTAGCAATACTGCACTGTTGGGTTCGGTCTGTGTGTTAATCTGTGTGTTCTTTGGGATTTGTCCTTGGTCAGGTTTTGTGGAAAAATCTATGAATTGTGTGGACATACCGTGATCGAGCTCCAGCGGAGGGATGCATGACAAGAGAATGATTGTTTGCATCTCTCTCTCTCTCTCTCTCTTTCTCTCTGCGTGGACGAGTTGTAATTCAAGCAGGTTGTTGGGTTTGCTGTGCAAGGAGCATGCACCACCAGATGCATGGCGCTCAGCTGCCAGAAACACTGGTGTGTTGCTTGTGACTGCTTTGTAGATGATACATGTAGTCTTGAACAATATCCTGGCCTCAAGATGAAGCCAATGTGGTTCATGAAGGACAGGGTGATCCGGTCAAATTTCCGTGCACCCGTAATATGGTGTGCTGCGATGTGCTGGACTAGCCAAGTGTGCAATTTGGAGCCCCATCAGCAGGGTGTGTTCCCCATCAATGTGAAAGGCCACACGCACCTGCACTACAGGCTAGAAGTCCTGAGACAGGGTGGAGGATTTGATTTTGCATAGGTTGGAGATTTGGAGACAGGCTGTTTGGGCGTTCATGGCTATGTGCTTCTGAAAAGACAGGCTGCGTCACTGGTAACGCCTAATGATTTTGCTGAATTTGCGAGTTGCAAATCAGATCCTTCTAGTCACATATAATTGAGCCATTGCTGGACAAATTGTTGTTTATCTCGGCGACAGATGAGGATGAATCTGGTCTTGGAGGAGGTAGCTTTTAGGTCGAAGTCAAAATCTAGGACTAGGTGATCACTAAGTAAATGTGGTAATGACGGATGTCCTTTGGGCTTTTTTTACTCTCATGTACACCTGAGAATCATACACATAATAGTGGATAGATACATCAGGATCTTTGAAGGAGGGTGAGCAGAGGCTCCATGTAAAGGCTATAAATGATCGGTGAGTGGAAAGGCTATAAATGATTGGTGAGTGGATGGAGCCTTGGGAGACTCTGCAGGAGACTGGAAGTCGTTTAAAAGGCAACATGTTCAGCTAGACACCCCGGTATCTGCCCGAAAGATAGGAGGCAAATCAACTCTGGACAGTGCCAGTGAATCCCATCCTGTCGTTGAGGAGGAAGAGGAGGATGTGATGGTCAACAGTGTCAAATGCAGCCAAGATGTCATGGAGGACAAGGAGGCATGAGACTTCCTCATCCATGATTTGGAGGGCATCGCCCCGGCACCTGATGGTGGCTGTTTTGATGTTACACTTGGCCCAGAACACCAACTGATGGTCATTTAAGAGGTGTAGTTGCTCTTTGCTCAATTATTAATAAATACTAAGATCAAGATATTTTTCAGATAGTAACAGTTTTCTCTTAAAATGAAGGCATGAAAATAATTCTGAAAGGCAGGTTAATTGAATGCTTATATAGCATAATTAGCTAGTATTCAGGATTGGTAGGACCTACCAATTCAGGGGGAATGTAATCAGTGTTCAAATTATGAAAAGATATTTGACGTTTCATAGCCTTCATGTTTTTTCCATTGGGGTATTGATATAATGGCACTGCATCGTCCCACTCAGCTCAGAGGACCTATGTGGACACATTTGACAGCAAGCCCGGCTTTGGCTGTTGTTGCTTTGGAAGGAGAATCATGTCATGTGCACCACCTTGTGTGACTATCAGACTCACCCCAGAGCAAAGGTTATAGAGTGGTAGTGTGCAGTATTACCACCCAAGTCACCGTAGGGAGGGGATTGGGAACCGAGGACAGAGGGATGTAAAACTGAAAATCCCTGCCATGAATAGAAAAGCACCCAAAGAAAAGAATTAGTAGGACCTGCAATAAGCCCTTTTGAATTTACAAAACCACCCAGGTAGTTTAAGGGCTGGTAACAGCATACATGAGTGCTGTACCAGAGGAACCACCAGAATGAGTCAGTCAAACAATCGAAACAATGGCTTCCTAGGGCACTCCTGTTCCTATTTAGGTTGTAGACTGGCCACAAAACATATTTTTATTAAATAAGCAATACAGTTATAACAGGAATCAAATAAACCATGCCTAGACAAATACATTATCTATTAATTGAATGCATCTATGTAAATAAAAACAATTAAATAAATGGGAACCATATATGTCTAAATGGCATATGCTGTTTCCATTAAAAAAATGGTTGAACAAAATAGAGCAAAACTCCCAGGTTTTGTTTTTTTTAAAACTTTTCTTTATTGGCATGGAGAGAGGACACACAAACAACGCAGTGCACAAGACAGATGAGATTGTAAATACATGAATGGCATTACATATATAGGGGTGTTACAAGTATAGGGTAGGCAATCGGCCATACAGTTCAGTGTGTTTCAGAAATAACCAAGCTTACTTCATCTGGAGGGGGGAGGGAAGGGGGGATGAGAGAAGTTCAATATCCTCCTTACCGTTCAGATAGCTACACAACTCAGTCCATACATTCTTGGGGCGAGAGGTCAATGGGAGGGTATTAATGTTGTCCTACTCACACGTTTGAGTCCAGGTAAGGGCCCTAAACCACATCTCGGATGAGGTGGGGAGGGGCGGGCGGGCGGCGCTTCCAACACTGCAATATGCATTTTTTGGCCACCATAGTAGTGACATTCAAAAACCTGGACACCTTCCTTAACTCGGGCCCGTCCCATACTCCGAACAGGACAGCCAGTGGCTCGGGAGAGATGTGGGTCACTGTTATCTCAGAGAGGGCTTCTATAATAGCTATCCAGCTTCACAAGCCCAGAACATATGAATGTGATCTGCATCCGTGGATCTACATCTAGGGCAAGTATGAGCCTGGTTGTGTGCAAAACTTCCCACCCTGTTTGGCGTGTAATATAGGCGATTCAGGAGCTTATATTGCATACACCTATATCTGGCATTTAGGGAAGCCTTGCGTGTTTGCATGCACATCTTTCTCCACATAGCATCAGTGAGGGTCAGGCCCAGTTCACCATTCCACTTGTCACGTGCCGACTGTGGTGCGTCCTCTAGGTTTACCATCAGCATTTTGTACAATGAGGATGTTATGCCCCTAGCCCCAGCTGAGTTGGATATGTAGTGGATTTCAGGCGAGTCTGGGGGTTCGTCGGGATAGGAGGGCCACCAGGCGCAGACTGCTGTCCTCAACCTGAAATATTGCAATAGTTCCATCGCCGAGCCAGAGTGCCCGGCGTGCCATGTCTACGGGGTGATGAACTTCCCTTCGGGGTATAGGTCGGACAGTGCTCGGTAGCCCAAGTCGTACCAGTGTCGCATTAGGAGTTTGTCATGAGTAGGGCTGATGCCTGGGAACTGCCAGATGGACAGCCACTTATAGTATGAGTGGTGGCCAGGGTGTGCTTGTAATAATCGTTTCCACGCCATGGTTGTTGCTGCTACGGGGTCAGTCGGGGCATCAGTATGAAATGTATGATGGAGAATGAGAGACAGAGTGTTGACTTCTTCGCTTGCTAGTTTTTTTAGTTTCACATGTGGGGGAGGGTCAGTGAATGTATATCAGTGTATGGCATGTTAAGCTTGTGCGGTGGTCCAGTATCTAGCGAAGTCCGGGGCAGTGAAGCCCCCCTTCTCATATGGAAGAGTCATGTGCTGCCACCTCTTGCGAACCGCACCGGAGTGCCACAGAAATTGGGCGCATGCAGTGTGTAGGTTCTTGAAGTATCGCTTCCCGGGCCAGATCGGCACATTCACAAAGATGTAGAGCAGCTTAGGGACAATTATCATTTTGATTAGGGACAGTCTGCCCGACAAGGAAAGCGGGAGGTTGCGCCATTTCAACATCCGGGCCTCCACGAGCTGCGCCGCAGCCGTGTAGTTGTCGGCTAATAGTGAAGGTTTAGTGAGGGATACCTGAACCCCAAGATATCTGATACCCCCTGGAGACCAACGGAGGGGGAATTCACATGTTGGTTGGGAGGTTGCCACCGTGAGCAGGAACATTTTAGATTTAGTGTAATTTATGGTGAAGCCCGAAAATGTGCCAATTTTAGTTATGTCACATATAATCGAGTCCAAATGGGCAGCCGGGTCTCTGATATAGAGAAGTACATCGTCAGCATACAATGATGTATCCTGTCTGTTATTGCAGTCAAAGAAGGTGTTAATATAAGCCAGGATTTCAGCTTTGAAAACTATATCTTGGAGTGCCTCTGACTTGAATCGCCAGGCAGAACGGGGAGGCAGGTCATGTCCCAGTGTGATTCGCAGCGTTACCAGGGAGTGATCTGAAAGTGTGCGCGGTAGTATCTATGTGTCTATGGCCCTGCCCACCATTCCACTTGATATGAGAAACAGGTCTATTCTAGACTTGCTATCATGTACCGATGAGTAAAAGGTATGCTCTCTCGCATGTGGGTGGAGAACTCTTCACACATCTTTGAGGCCCAGCGTGTTGATGTGTGCGTGTAGTCTATTGGCTGCGCATCATGTAGCTCTTCGGGCAGTCCCAGATCTGTCGAGCTCATTGTCCAAAATCAGGTTCATGTCTCCCCCCATATGATTGGAACACCGATGTATTTCGCAAGTATGGTGGAGATTGCATCGAAAAAATCTGGGCGTCGAAGTTTGGGGCATATGTGTTCACGAGGAGGCACTCCACGTTGGCGAGTGGGCAATGAAGAATTACATATCTGCCCTCGGGGTCAATGTGACTGGTGCGCAGCAAAAATTGGACTAATTTGTGGACTAAAGTGAGCAATACCCTGGACTGGCTTGAATACTTTGTGTAGTACCTGTTGATGCCCCAGGCCGGGGCCAGGTATGTGGCTAAGCGCCCCATGGCATGTGTTTCTTGAAGGAGTATTTTAATTCCGTGCCTCTGGGCATAGGCGGTTATCCTGCGGGCTTTGGTGAAGTTATTCAACCCCTGGACATTCCATGTCATGAAGTTAGCAGTGATATTTGTTACCATTCAGTACCTTGCGTCCACCTGCTGTACAGGCATATTGCGTTGCAACCATGCTCCCCACTCCCATGCCATTTTCCTTTAACCAATCCCCAACATTATCTCCCCCCACCCTCACTGCCCACCCCCAACTTGCAGTGCAGACCCCCCCACCCCGAATACAGGTGCCACCAAATGAACCGACACTCACTAGGAGGTAGAGGTCGGTGGGCCAGATCCAACATGGATACCCTGCAGTGATATTTATTACCATTCAGTACCTTCCGCCCAGCTGCAAGACAGGCATATCGCGTTGCAACCATGCTCCCCACTTCCATGCCATTTTCCTTTAACCAATCCACAACATTACCTCCCCCCACCCTCACTGCCCACCCCCAACTTGCAGTGCAGACCCCCCGACCCCGAATACAGGTGCCACCAAATGAACCGACACTCACTAGGAGGTAGAGGTCGGTGGGCCAGATCCAACGTGTATATGCCCCTTTCATGGCCCAACGGGGCCAACAAGCAGCAACAACCAAATGAAATTAAACTTTGCAACTGCAGTAGGGTGTGCTGTTGCCGTGTGGCCGGCATTTTAAGCATGATGTAGGGCAGCATGTGCTGTCCGGGACATGTTACTGCGGTAAAGGGATTCTATGTCTGGCCCCTGGAACCAGAAAGCATCTCCAAGCAAAATAAGACTGAAGGAGAAACTAGGGCACGTGGCCAGCCCCTGGCACTGGGAGAGAAAGGGTGGTTAATGTCAACAGTCCAGGAGCCGGTCCGTAACCTGAATGCATGTAATAGGGAGCCATGATTGCTGAGTAAACAATACTACATTGCCATCGACACATTATAAGTCAAGAATCAGCAGATAGGATGGGCCTCCTCAAGCTAAGCGGCTCATGGTCAATTGTCCTTGGCGCGATCGCCTCCTGGGTTATGAAGTGGTATTTACGACTCGATGAATTTCATTGCTTCGTCAGGGATAGTAAAGGAGCACAGTTTACCATTGTGGGTGATTTTGAGTTGCGCCGGGAATAGGATGGCATACGGGACGTTGCGCTCCCTAAGCAGTATGCCGAGGAATTGACGCCTCTCCTGTTGTACCGCTATTGAGAAGTCTGGGAAAATTTTAATGGTGTGGGCCTCCAGCCGTAGGTCTCCCTTCTCACGCGACAGGCAGAGGATGAGGTCCCTGTCGCGGTAATTGAGAATCCTGGCAATGATGGACCAGGGGATGTCACCCAGTTTAGGTCGTGGTGGTAGGGCCCGGTGAGCTTGCTGTACCGTGAAATATGGTGAGAGGGCCGGATTATCCAGCAGGTCTTGAGTAGATTCTCTACAGGGTCTTCCATACGCCCTTTGAGGGCATTCTCGGGAACCCCAATAATGCGCAGGTTGTTTCTGCAGGAGCGAGACTCCAGATCATCACACTTCGCCCTTACACTCTTCATGTCACACAACATGGAGGCCACAGTGTTTTGGAGTGTGTGTATTTCATCTTCATTAGCAGAGATTCTATTTTTGGCTTCAGTGATCCTAGACCCCGCGTGGTCCACACAAGTTTTGAGTGAGGCAACATTGGCATTAATGTCATCCAGCTTTTCATGGAACTAGGCGAAGTTCTTTGCCATTGACTCCATCAGTGTGGTAAGATCTGGCACTACAACCCCAGGAAGAGGATCTGACTCGGGATCCTCTTGTAGAGATGACGTGTGGCCCGCCTCGGCCCTCGGGACCACTTTAGCAAACTTGTCCATAGTACCCCTTTGGCGGCTCCCTTGGATCGGCTCGACATTGCAAGAAGGAGCCTGAGTATGGTAAGGGCCCACTGGAGGAGCAAATGGTTGTATGAAAGGCACAGGCCTCAAAGATATTAAAGGCTACCAGCCGATGCCCCGGTGTCAGCAGGATGCATGGGTCACGGCAGAAGCAGACAGCGATGGTGAGGCTGCAGCCGGATGTGCGGCACGGGTCGCCCAGAGGCAGACAGGGGCAGTTGTAGACTGTTGGGTGCAGATATTAAATTGACGGGGCAGTAATGGCTGTGGCGTACTGTCTCATTTCGTGTACAGACCACGTATGTTGGGTCAGCTGAGTCAGGCAAGGTCCGTATTCAGAAGAACTGAAGCACCTCGGAAGGAGAGGGTCGGGAGCTGCTGACCCCCTGCATGCAGAGGCCAGATGATGAGAGGCCACGCCGGGTGGGGGGGCCGCAATGTGGACCGAGGTCCTGTGGAGCAAGCAGGCATGTCATCTTGTGCACGTAGTATGGGCCTACATAGGCTTATATTCAATTTTTGGCAGCAGAGCAGGGGGAGAAAAAAAGCAACAACAAAAAAAAAGGAGGGTCATCTGGTCCAGTCCAGAGTGGGCTAGTGTTTATGATCTGGGATGCCGTGTAGGGGATCATGCCACTGGACCAGTGCAGCAGGTAGTGTACCTGGTCACCCGTGCCACGGGCAGCAGCCGAAAGCAGTACTGTGCGCACCTCCTCCACTCCTCACCTAGTCCGCCGCAGGGACGGCGCGAGTCCCCAGGTCATCGCTCCTGGGCAGCAGCCGGGCTCCAGACTGTGATTATAGCGCTGCCTCCAGTGGCCGAGCGCAGGCTCCCAGCACAGGGGGAGTGGGCCGCACTCCAGCGCATGCCCCTGCCGCAGGCCGGGCCGCCGCAGGCCGGGCCGCCGCAGGCCGGGCCATGCAGCTGTTAGCCCCACGCGGGACCCTCGCGGTAGGCAGAGTCGGGTCGCCGCAATATGGTCAAGCCCTCCCCCTCCACCGAGGCCTCGGGAGGAGGGAATTTGTTGGTGCGTCCTCAGCGGCCACAGTGACGGGCACGAGAGTGAGGAAACAGGCAAGCGAGGCGGGGGAAGCAGGAAGTCAGGTGAGCACCGGGGCCAGGGAACACACACGGCCTGCCGCCACAGGCGCCGCAGCTGGGTCCCTGGAAACCAAATCGGGCCCAAAATTGAAGGGTACACGTCGTGCAATGTAGCTTGCAGCTCGACGAGGCAATGAGGCTAGAGAGCGTAGCAGACCGCAGATGTGAGTAGATTAGTGCTGAAGCCGCACGGAGCTAGAAAGCTAGGCAGCCATCTGTAATCACTCCTTCACCACTGGCTCCTTCCCTCTATCCATTAAGCACTCCCTTGTACATCCTCTCCTAAAAACTCCATCCAGCCCAGTTAAATATCACCCCATCTCCACCACTCCCTTCCTGGGTAAACTCTTGGAGAAGTTGCTCCTCCTCCAACTGATCTTTCACACTAAACAAATTGGTTGCCTCCATGACCATCAATCTGTATTCCAGGCATCCAGAGGCATGGAAACTGCTCTCCTGAACACCCGTGAAGACATGCTTGCAAATCTTGATTCAAACTTTCCTGCTGTTTTCATTCTCCTTGATCTCTCCTCCGCCTTTGATATGGTCAACCACCCTATCTGCATAAAGACGACTCTGTGATACCCTCGGCATCACAGATCAGGATCTGGACTAGCTGACCTCTTTCCTCACTAACCGGCTTTCCCAGTTGCAACTGTCTCTTTCTCCTCCACCACCTCACCTCACTCTCTACCGTCCCCCAGGGCTCTATCCTATCACTGTCGTTCTTCAGTATCTATCTCTCCCCTCTGACTTACCTCAACACATCCTTTTCTCCTAATTTCCAGTGTTATGCTGATGACACACAGCTGTCCTTTAAACTTCCCTCCACTACCTACTCCTCCTCTCTCAGCCCCGATTATCTGACCGCTATCCAGGCATGGTGTGTGGCTAATGATCTCTATCTCAATGCCAGTAAAACAGAGATCCTTCTTATTGGGACACCTGCGCCCTGTTTCCCTCCTACCCCCTAGCCACCATCTTTGGGCCCTTTACCCTCACCATCCTGTGAGTCCAAAAACCTTAGGGTCATCTTTGACCCCTCCCTCTCCTTCACCCATCACATCTTGGACCTTGACAAGAAGGCACACTTCCAGTTTCACCTCCTCAGAGGCATTCGCCCTTTCCTCACCTTCCCCCAGAAGCTCCATGTCTCCAGAGCTCTGGTCCTCTCTAGGCTAGGCTACTGCAATAGTCTCTCCCTCAACCGCCCCCTTTCCTCCCAACGGCCTCTTCAGCTAATCCAGAATTGGGTGGCAAGACTTATCTTTGGCCTCAAGCCCAGGGACTGTATCTCTCTAGCCCTAAAATCGCTCCACTTACTCCCGATGGTTGCAAGGATCAAATAAAACAACCAATGCATCATCCACAAAGCTTTCTGGGGCCTCCGACTTTCTCTCCCTAAATACTTCCCTCCTGAGCCCTCTGCTCCTCTAACTCCAACTCTTTGCTTGTTAAACGCAGGTCTCTCTCTTCGGCTAATGTCTCCCTTTGGAACAGCCTCCCTGCCCACCTCCGACTTGAGCCGAAACGCCTTAAATGCTGGAAACCTCTCAAAACTCTGCTTTTCCAACTCTTTCCCTTCCCTGCTAACTCTCCAACTGCCACTGAGACTGGTGGCCTGGCACCTCAGGAATCTCACAGGTTTCAAGGCCTTCCACCCATTCGACACCAACACCCTCCCCCTTCAGCACTGCCCTTGCAGGCCCACTCCTGGCAGATGGGCATGCCACCCCTGGAATTCCTCCACTCTAGCACTTAGCAAGTGGCCTTTCACCTCGGTACTCCTTGGCACTCCCCTCCCGGGCTCCCAACGGCACTTGCCTTAACCTGTCCCCCCTTTCCATTTCTGTACTTCACTTCACTGCACTTGTGCGTCCGAATGCCACAAGGCCTAGTAGGACCATGACTGTTATTGTTTTTCATTTTTGCCACCTACTGCCCTTGCTCCCTCACCACTTTTGCCTTCTGGCGCCTGGAAACACTATTTTGTTGTATAGGCACCTAACAAATGCTCAATAAATAAAATAAATAAACAAAACATGTAGCCAAAAAGCAACATTGCATATATTGTTTCATACTTAAACATGGGTCATGTAAAAGGCAACACTGTTACTATTCACTTAGGCTCTGTTTATACTTTTGGCCTTCATTTGAAGTAAACAAAAAAAAATTGTTTATACTTACTGATACGACCAAATGTGAATAAGCATTTTTTACTATTACTGACATTACCAAATGCAAGCAATCATTGTTTATTAAAGGAAGATGTAGAGCAAAGCTAAGACACAGGGTTCCAGAGTGCCCTGGTGAGCAGACACCATCAGGGATGTAATTTCAATAAAATGGCAGGAGTAGCGGAAGTGACATCATAGGCCTCTTCACCTCTGAAGACATCACGGAAAGTGATGTAATTTGACCCCGCCCCCAAGTGACATCATGGGAAGTGATGGCACACACCCTTTGAGAAAACAGGAAGTGGCATCACATAGCATTGTTCCTAAGTGCACTAGGAAACATATGGTTATGATATCACTGTAACATGATATGCATTTCATACAAGAATGCATCACCATATGTAGAATTAATATCAGTGTGTATAGGCCCATTTTACCATGTATCCTCCGGGCAATCTTGGTCTGATCCAGTGGCGATTTCCTAAAGAGAATAACTCCACAAGCTCCAAGAGGCCTTAGCCTTGCTCTACAATACAGCTTTATATCATATTAGATTTTTAACTCATCAGTGGGGGGTAGGTCCCTGTGCATTTGCTGGGCCCAATACATGGACTAAGAAGAGCACATCAAATGCACTACTTCACTTCGTCCTTGGTGTACCAGCATGGCTCAATGTTATTTTCAACGGTAGTGAAGAGGGGTGGGGAAGCCTGTCACCCCCTGCCCCTACTCCTAAATTCATGACAAGGAATAAGGCCAGGAAATAATGCAAGCACCCATTCTATTTCGGACCTATTCCCAATGGATCCATGATTGACAATATGTCGAGAGATACTCCCTCAGCCAGCCTTACCCCCTCAACCAGCCTTACAGACCAGGTGTGGTGCAGATTTACCCCAGCATGGATGAAGAACCACAGGCCGCGATCAAAGACACCTCTATTGACAACCTGGCCTAAGCACTAAGAAGCCATGTTGATAATGTTAGAGACTCCACGACATAGCAGCGTTAGACATGAAGTACACATGCCATTCGCACTCCGGGACACTAGCACACACTTGAATACATGAAGAACACGAGCATATAGTTCTGTAGTTAGTGGACAGATACATATACATACCGTCATTGCTTTTATTTTTTTTGTCATTAGCCAAACGCAGCGATGCAGAAACTGCAAGAGACACGAGATCCTGAGCACAGCTTGCAGATGCTTACATGCAATTATACTATGGAGCTGCAAGAGCACCTAGGGGACCTGACAGAGCCACGTGTGATTAACCTATGGAAACGTAGAATAGTATAGACACTGTAGAAAGCGCATCATAAGATTTAGGAAATGTACAGCAGGCCACAGGCCCCTCAGCAAGAGATGAGCTGAGCTAAAATTCAGGCTGCACAGAGAGCAAGACATGTGAAACAGGACTCACCGTCAAGGCCAATAGATACAATTAACATTCCAATCCACAGACGACAAATGGACCAGCTGCAGAAATGACCATATTTAAATGCTCACAATTCAGAGCAGCACAGCTCCAATTCATGGTGGCTGAACACATGACCCGGCCGAAGCGACCAGCTGTGGGAAAGGTCTCAGGCTCCCAGACAAGTCTGCAACAAATATGCTACAAGTGTTGCCCTGACCAGGAGAAGGTGGCATACACAAGTTACAATGCTGACATATAGTCGTTCATGTTACCTTGAAAAGGTACACAGTGAGCTGAGAATTCTTGCAGATCGCAGGCCTAGGGAACGTCAGCTCTAGCCAATCACAGTTTAGTACCCTAGGGGTGGGTATCAACGGGCAAGAACACATGCTAAACCCACCACACTGCAACATTGTTATAGATAGTAACTTGAGGAGCCAGTAGAATAACATCCATATAGTCCACTATAGGTGGTATAATACTAAAAACCCAATTGTGTGGCCTGATAGGTTTTCTGAAGAAGGGCCCAGGTTGTGATGTCATGCTGATGACATATCACATTAAAACCGGCCTGCAAGCTGAGGAAGAGCGAAATGTGCATGGATTTTCTCTGTTCCTTTGCTGATCCCTGTTGGTTTTGCCTGTAATAAACCCCAGTTTGAACTTGCCATTGACTGAGTCCTCTGTGTATCTGGGAAGGAGGTAGTTGGGCACTCCAAGTCCGTGGACTTCCAGTGTCCCTCTGGCATACCTAGGGGTCCGTCCCCAAGTTGGTAGCAGAGGTGATGGTTCGCTGCATGAGCCCGGCACCAGGTCATCTCCTTCGCCGCCGAACCTGAGAGGTTGCGGGACCCTCCCATATTTCAAGAATATGAGAAAACGCATGCCCATGCAAAGGCTGTCAGGAGCCCATTGGAAATCGTCCTGCACGAAGTCAGCGAGTTGTCCAGGCAGACCAGGACAGGGAGGTGAGCGCCTTGAGGAGGAGTCGGCAGCTGAGCAGCTCCAGCAGACCTCGGAGTGTAAGTATTGACCCAGTCTAATGGCAACTGTGGGTGAGCGTGCACACTGAGTATTGTAGAGTTTTGTTGAGTATTGTAAAGTATTCTGAAAGTATTGTTTAGTATTGTCAATGTAATAGGGACAGGATTGGAGGTAAAAGTCTGTCTTTTATGTTTAGGGCACATTCAGTCTTAGAGGGAAAAGGTTCTGGTGAATAACCTAGACTATTGACTCGAGGGCTTGGATGACAGAAGATATGTACAAAAAGGTATTCCTGTGGGTTGGGCATTTTAGCTCGGGTCGTAGATGGCGGTATCCCAGTGAGGGTTAGTAAGGGAGCTGGCCTAGATTGCAGAAGGTGAGTCGACTGGTTAAGTCTCCTGGAGTGAGACATTTTGCACTCTAGGCGACACAGCAGGTGTGGTTCGATCACAAGAGAATATTGGTATAGTCCGCCTGGAGTGCGGGAAGACAGCTGTGTGGTTTTGTATAGTTTGGGAGTAACAGGCTACTACAGTGTGCATGTGGTATCTGTTTATGTATTACCTTGTCTAGAACTGGTGACGTCACCCGTAACTTCATATGTAAGACATGGAGAGCTTGAGACAGTGAGGAGCTAGTATTAGAAACCTGCGATTGGCAGATGAGGTGAACCAGCGGCATTGCATGGAAGGCACATGCGTAAGATTGTGGGTGAGCCTGAGGAGGCAACGAGTTTGAAGGAGGGGTGGTGTGCGGAACACACCTGTTAAATTGTAGAGCTCGATAGGCTCATAGACACTAAAAGGTTTTGGTTTTATAGTGTGCCTTTCTCCCTTAACAGCAGACTATCGAAAACCTCGACTTGAGGTCAGATAAAGGTACTGAATAATGTATCAGGGAACATGCGGGGTGACATGGCCCTTCAGCACTTGTGTAAGACATTACCGTCTTATAGAGAGAGAATTTGCAAATATACGACAGAATGGTCCAAACGTACAGAGGGGAAGTTAACCAAACCATGGCCTCCTTTTTCAAGTTTTTCCAAAGATGTGCAGCAATCACTACTGACACACATACAGGGTACCTATAAGGGGAAGAAGATGACCAAGCGCATGGCCATGTTGGTGCTATGGCGCTTGTTTCAGGAGGGCAAGGGGGATGCTGCGAGATTCAGTGGATGCTGAGCCAGTAGGAGGTGAAGGACCCAGGGCCTCATCACTCCGCACCTGCCCCTGCTCCTCCGAGTGTAGCATCCGATGATACAGATGATGAACAGGCGATGTATCTAATGTGGGAACTAAGGGCAGCAGAGAGGTACTCGAATCCGACATATAAGCCACCACCGTACACACAGAAGAAGCCAAAAGGTGCAGGGCAGCCAGCTACTGACCCAGAGGTGAGCAATGAGGTGCAGCAGGGCGCGAACGAGGGGCTCGAGGGCATAACAATGAACAAATGGTTAGCGGCACAGGTATTCCTGAAACTTCAAGGGAAAATCAACAGAGAGGGAGAAGGGGCGACCCAGGCAATGGAGGATTTGAAGAGAAGCAGCAAAGCTGCACATTGCGCAGAAATAATGGACGGGGAGGATAGGAGAGAAAAAGATAGGGAGGTGAGGTTAGAACGCAAGGAAAGGGAGAGAAGGGGAGAGGAGAAGTCGGAAAGGGTGGACAGGGAGAGAAGAAAGGAGGACGAGAAGGAAGGCATGGAGAGAAAACAGGAAGAATGGATCGAGAGAGATCTTAAGGAAAGGAAGTGAGGGGAAAGAGAGATGAGGGAGAAAAGAGAAAGTGAACTGGAAAAGATCAAAAGATGAAGAGTGGCAGCAGAGCAGGAAAAACGCAGGTTAGCAGAATGGGAGAAGAGGATGTTGCAGCTAGCTAGACTAGCGAGAGACAGAGAGCGCGCAGGGAGGAGGATGAGTGAGCAATGAGGGCGGTAAAGACACAAGTAGCCCCAGAAAGGGGAGGCAGTAGACTCGAGGGGGACAGGCGAACAGAACCAGACAGTACCAGCTCACGAGGCAGGAGCACGATAGACACGGCGGGAAGAGGCCTGATTCCTTGGGAGGAGGAAGCAGATATGTCATAAGAGACATCGACCGTAGCATGAAACCTAATACAGACTTCACATCAAGGAGACTGAGTTTTGCAAATGGTTTCTGCAGTAATATGGACACCAGCTTGGACAATTACGATAGGCACAGTGGGGATGAGAGGGGGGAAGAGCCCAAGCACCAGTCAATGGGGGTAGGGACAAACAAGCAAGTTCCATGGGAGTTCAGGACGCACACAGAGGGAGAAGGAGGGGGCAACGTGAATGAGCATATACGACTGGCCACCAACGTTAACACACAGCAAGGCACCACCACATATTTATTGACAGGCTCGGAGATCACCCAGGGCGAAGGAAAGGGGAGACACCAATGGCTTATTCAAGGGGAAGAATGATGAGAAGGTATGACGGCAGCAGGAGAGCATCTATTATGGACCCCATAAATGTGAGCACAGGAATTGAGAGCGAAAGGGGGGACAGACAGGTCAGATTGACTAGAAGGATGCATGAGGAGGAGGCATCATATACATTAGAGAGAGGAGGGGTGCAACCTCAGTATGTACCATGGAAGCACACAGACAAGAAGAATGTGAAGTTTAGGTTAACATCGTTGAGTGCAGGGGCTGGGAAGTGGATTCATGAGAGGAGAAAATGAGAGCTGGCCATAAACTAGCAGTGGGAGATGTAAAGGGATTTTTAGCATCAATTCTAGGAGAACAGCTGATGATGGATGGAAAAGGGCGGGGTTCCCAGGGGTTATGACACAAAACACAGCACATGCCAGTTCATCATTTGCAAACTGCAGAGCAGCAGTGTGGCAAGCATTGAAGACACAATACCCCGACACGTCAGATATTGGGGCGAATACATCATGCAAAATGAGGGAAGATGAAGACCCTGTGCAATATAGTCAGGAGATTCAAGAGCTTTGGTGCCTTGAAACTCGAGAGCCTTGGGACAAAACTGTAGCAATATTCTATCACATACTAGTACAGGGGCTACCAGAACCAGTGCAGAAGAGTCTAAGGAAATGAGAAGGG
Source organism: Ambystoma mexicanum (assembly GCF_040938575.1). Taxonomy (NCBI): domain Eukaryota; kingdom Metazoa; phylum Chordata; class Amphibia; order Caudata; family Ambystomatidae; genus Ambystoma; species Ambystoma mexicanum. The sequence continues at coordinate 39,001,189 of NC_090928.1, forward strand.
ATGTAGGCGAAAGGATGGATATAAAATAATGCTCACGATAGTTCATCATTGTAGACTGTGGCAGGAGAACATTAAGGAAAAGGAAAAGGACAGGAAGGCAGACGAAGTGAAGCTAGTGCAGAAAAAACGATCGAAGTATGCGATGGAAGGGGCGGTCATAAGCAGCCCCACCCCACAAGCACGGCAACCGCAGAAACAGACACAACCACAGCAGTTTGCACCTCCCATGGGAAGAGGGTACATGGGGCGGCCCACAGCAAGGGTTTTGAGGAAGGGGAGGACAACAGAGGGAGTGTGGTTTCGGGCCACAGATGCATCACAACCAAGGGGGTTTCCCTGGGGGGTTTCGAGGATGTGCGCAGCAGATGCAGCAGAACCCAGCAGATTTCTCGGGTGGTTTCCAGGGGCAATGGAGAGAGTGTTGGACATGTGGACAGAACTGATATATTTCAAGAGAGTGTCCATACAGGGGAATGCAGTAGAACAGGGGAGGGCAGGGCTAGCAACCCTACTAAGGAGAGCAGAATGATTATCATGCACAAGATCAGCAACAACAGGGGCAGATGCAGGGTACATATCAACACATGCCACAAGCACCACCAGCACAGATGTATATACTACAGATGCCAGCACCGGTACCACATTATCTACAAGCACCAGATTCGAGGGAACACAAAGCAAGTAGCACATATACAGAATGATGATGCACCAGCACACAGGGACACAGTGGGGACAGTCCTTGTCAGATAACTGGAGTGAGTGACCCTGGTAGGAAACAACCCCTTTACAGGAAATGGGATGTCCCTGTACCATCAATAGGACAGCCCACAGATTAACTTGATTTTTTCCATCCTGTCGATCACACCGCACCCCACAGAGGAATCTCGCATAGGGGTAGCGATAGGCGACAATACTTTTACCTTTCTCATTGACATAGGGGTGACTAGGTCCTGCATTAGGGAAGCAGAATTTACATTGTCAGGCACGACCATGAACACTGAAGGATTCTCTGGGGCTCGGGAAGTGGTTCCTTTCACAGACAATATCTCAATTTCTATTGGAGATCATGATCTATCACTACCTTTGATTTACTCTTGACAGACACCTGTAAATATCCTGAGATGAAAAATTATGAGCAGACTAACCATGACAATCTCATTCACAGGCAAGGGAATAATATGCTCCACATGAAGTATACACATGCTGAACGTAAGACAGATCGCCCAAGCCTATTGTGGACTCAAGGTGTCAGTGGACCCCAAAGTGTTCCAGTATGGAACTGACATTGCCATTGCATGGAAAATGTGGCGAGTTCCAAATGAGTACCTATAAGGCCATAAATACCCATGGACGAGCCAGAGGGAACAATAGTACCAATAGAAATAGAGGCAGTAGTTGCAAGAAAAGATTGGATTTCAGTGCATGGGATGGATGACACAGGATGGGCATGGAGAGCAGTGATCTCCATGGAGAGGGATGCAGGTTGACAACAGAGACAGACGAAGAACTTTTCAGGGAAGAGAGGCTGGCAATAAAGATGGTGTTCGAAATGAGTGTGACTTACTGGTAACAAATCCACTACACGGAGGTGCCACAGATAACAGCACTGGCGCTGGAAACGCAACCAGCATATATGGAGGAAGACATGGCCAAGGTACCCAACACGCTAGGACTACAAGTCCATATGTTGTGGGTTGTATAGAGAGCATAGAGGGAGTAAAGATAAAGCTAAAGCAAGGAGCAATTCTACCAAGAGTAAAGCAATAGATGAGGGCATTTATGGGACAATCACAACTCTGATTGAGAGGGGCATTCCTGTAACATCAGAATCTCCATGTAACACTGCAGTTTACCTAGTACGCAAGGCAACAGGGAGGTCATGGCGTTTTATCCAGTATTTAAGGGCTCTTAAACACATTGTAGAAGCAGAGTATCCTTTAGTTGCGAATCCAGTGACAATTTTGTGCAGCATTCCAGCAGAAGCTGCCTGCTTCACAGTCATTGGGCCTCATTATGGGTTTGGTTGTAGCCGTGCCTGTAACATAGGCACGGCTGTCACCAAACCCGTGATTTTACCGGCACAAGGGGCAATTACGCGGTCATGCTGAGTTTGGCAGACCCGGTAATTGCCCATTCACCCAGTAATAAGGTACTCCCATCCCCAATAGGCCCCTGTGGGGCCAAATGGAAATGCAGAGCTCAGGATGCACGGGCACCGTTCATAATGGTGCCGGTGCATCCATGAGTTGTGCTCACGGGTGCGACACTTCCCGCCAGGTCAGACCTGGTGGGCAGAGGGAGACCTGCGAGCACAACTCGTAGTATGGCAGTACGGTGTCAACGGTGCCCATAAGCTTACCAGCACCATTGTCACCGTACTGCCAGGGTTGTAATGAGGCGAATTCCTTCTTCTCTGTACCACTACACCCAGGCTCACAATACTTGACTAGCTTTATGTATAGAAATCAGAAGTGGAAACAAACTTGTTTACACCAGGGGTACTGCGAGTCACCATCTAGCGTTAACAGAGTGATACAGATGGACCTAAGTAACATACAGATGGAATGAACAGTCATGAAATATATGGATGACATTTTGATCTGTAGCACAACGGAGGGCCAGTGTAGGAAGGACTCAGTACACATGCTAACTGTGTTAGCTGACAAAGAGTACAAGGTGGACAAGGCCAAGCTACAGTACTGTCAGAGGAGGTGCTTGTTAGGGAGAATTCTCAAAATGTGCTAATTTCCCTTACCTTTTGAGACCCCCAGCAACTCTGCTGGATTTCTAAGTTTTGATTTTTTGCCTGGGAAGAGTGTGAGCCTTTTCTTCCCACTCTTCCATGTATGTTGTGTGTGTTTTACTTTTGTGTTCTTTGGTTATAGAGTTTTAACACAACTCAATAGGCATCATCTTTTTCTGTGTGTCACATAGCACCTTCAGTGCAGTGACACACGGGTGTCTTTCAGACTCCCCAAGGTTTAAATACCTTCTCTTGGACTGACTACTGTCTCCCAGAGCACGTAAAGTTAAATTGACTTTACTAGTACTTTTAAATTTACAGACCCAGCACACACTATCTTCCTATAGAGTGCTGGAGGGGTTGCCTAGCATCCCCTGAGTCAAAACACTCATGTAACAGTCAAATGTTCCCCTTTCCTACTTGAAATCACTGGTGGCAGTGGTTTAGATCAAACTTCCATGATTTTTCCTGACCGCGAACAACGGTAGCTAAAAATCAGGTCAGCCATGTTTTTCAATATGGCGCCCAAGACCTATCTATAAAAGAACGCTCTGGTTGACTTTTTTCCCATTTCTTTTAGGAAAGGACCTTCTTGTGTTTGTCTCTGCACGCCAAACCAGGTTTGGTCCCTTTGTTCGTTGCCCTTTGGTGAGCTTCAGTGCTGAAGCCCTCCTCTGGTGCCTGAGTGTCTGGGATGGACAGGATGTGAGGGAGGTGTGCAAAACTCCCTGTGCTTAGTCCCCTAGGAGACCTGAATGCACTCTGGAGTGATTGGATGGCTGGCTGTCCGGCAAGAACAGCCACTGTGCTGTGTTAGTGACAGCCAGGCTGGAATGAATGGGGGAAAACTGTTTAAAAGCAGGTCTCTGGGACTTGGAAAGCAGAGTCAACCACTGGAACGAAAGAACCGAAGACAAGTTGAAGGAAGAGGACTGCTGCAACTCCTGGACAACCGGTGAAGCCCTGCTGCAGGTCTGAATTGCCTGAAACTCCATCGACAGAGAAGCCCTTCAAGGTTAACTTCTTCCCTTGAGTTTGGTGGGAACAACCAATTTGCAAGCCACCTGGACACCGTCCCCATCCTGGTCGAATTTTCTTCAGAGTGCTTTTGAAAACCGGATAGCCAGGGGGAAGGAAACCAGCTTGTGGACATTAAGGCACTCACACCTTAATCCAACATTTTGCCAAGGTTGTGGCCTAATCCCTGGGCAGTGCAGGAACCTCCCGACGTCCTCCTTCTTGTCCCCACGACTGAAGCTCAGGAACAGCAAGATCTGCTCGAACTGCCAGGAACAACTGCCTCAGCTACAGCTCTTCTTCACTTTAAAGGTACTGTGCAAACGCGGTCCGGAAATCTTTTCAGCCACGGTGAAAGTTTGTGAAACTTTCCTGACTTCGAAGGCTTGTCCTTCCCTAAACATTAGTCTAACTTTTCACTTGAGCAAATTGTTCTAAGATCCGTGGCAAAGACTTAACCGTTTACTACCAGAACTGTGCTATCCTATACAAGACTTTGAACCATTAACTTTGGCCCAGGCCTATTAAATTGAATTGCTGGTTGTAGTTAACTGAAACTCTTTGTCATGCCAATGAAAGTATTTGTGCTGTTGATTCTTATAACCTTGGCCCTCATTACAACACCGGCGCTAAACCATGGCGCTATTAAAAGAGAAAGTGAGCTGGAAAAGATCAAAAGATGAAGAGTGGCAGCAGAGCAGGAAAAACGCAGGTTAGCAGAATGGGAGAAGAGGATGTTGCAGCTAGCTAGACTAGCGAGAGACAGAGAGCGCGCAGGGAGGAGGATGAGTGAGCAATGAGGGCGGTAAAGACACAGGTAGCCCCAGAAAGGGGAGGCAGTAGACTCGAGGGGGACAAGCGAACAGAACCAGACAGCACCAGCTCACGAGGCAGGATCACGATAGACACGGAGGGAAGAGGCCTGATTCCTTGGGAGGAGGAAGCAGATATGTCATAAGAGACATCGACCGTAGCATGAAACCTAATACAGACTTCACATCAAGGAGACTGAGTTTTGCAAATGGTTTCTGCAGTAATATGGACACCAGCTTGGACAATTACGATAGGCACAGTGGGGATGAGAGGAGGGAAGAGCCCGAGCACCAGTCAATGGGGGTAGGGACAAACAAGCAAGTTCCATGGGAGTTCAGGACGCACACAGAGGGAGAAGGAGGGGGCAACGTGAATGAGCATATACGACTGGCCACCAACTTTAACACACAGCAAGGCACCACCACATATTTATTGACAGGCTCGGAGATCACCCAGGGCGAAGGAAAGGGGAGACACCAATGGCTTGTTCAAGGGGAAGAATGATGAGAAGGTATGACGGCAGCAGGAGAGCATCTATTATGGACCCCATAGATGTGAGCACAGGAATTGAGAGCGAAAGGGGGGACAGACAGGTCAGATTGACTAGAAGGATGCATGAGGAGGAGGCATCATATACATTAGAGAGAGGAGGGGTGCAACCTCAGTATGTACCATGGAAGCACACAGACAAGAAGAATGTGAAGTTTAGGTTAACATCGTTGAGTGCAGGGGCTGGGAAGTGGATTCATGAGAGGAGAAAATGAGAGCTGGCCATAAACTAGCAGTGGGAGATGTAAAGGGATTTTTAGCATCAATTCTAGGAGAACAGCTGATGATGGATGGAAAAGGGCGGGGTTCCCAGGGGTTATGACACAAAACACAGCACATGCCGGTTCATCATTTGCAAACTGCAGGGCAGCAGTGTGGCAAGCATTGAAGACACAATACCCCGACACGTCAGATATTGGGGTGAATACATCATGCAAAATGAGGGAAGATGAAGACCCTGTGCAATATAGTCAGGAGATTCAAGAGCTTTGGTGCCTTGAAACTCGAGAGCCTTGGGACAAAACTGTAGCAATATTCTATCACATACTAGTACAGGGGCTACCAGAACCAGTGCAGAAGAGTCTAAGGAAATGAGTAGGGATGTAGGCGAAAGGATGGATATAAAATAATGCTCATGATAGTTCATCATTGTAGACTGTGGCAGGAGAACATTAAGAAAAAGGAAAAGGACAGGAAGGCAGACGAAGTGAAGCTAGTGCAGAAAAAACGATCGAAGTATGCGATGGAAGGGGCGGTCATAAGCAGCCCCACCCCACAAGCACGGCAACCGCAGAAACAGACACAACCACAGCAGTTTGCACCTCCTATGGGAAGAGGGTAAACGGGGCGGCCCACAGCAAGGGTTTTGAGGAAGGGGAGGACAACAGAGGGAGTGTGGTTTCGGGCCACAGATGCATCACAACCAAGGGGGTTTCCCTGGGGGGTTTCGAGGATGTGGGCAGCAGATGCAGCAGAACCCAGCATATTTATCGGTTGGTTTCCAGGGGCAATGGAGAGAGTGTTGGACATGTGGACAGAACTGATATATTTCAAGAGAGTGTCCATACAGGGGAATGCAGTAGAACAGGGGAGGGCAGGGCTAGCAACCCTACTAAGGAGAGCAGAATGATTATCATGCACAAGATCAGCAACAACAGGGGCAGATGCAGGGTACATATCAACACATGCCACAAGCACCACCAGCACAGATGCATATACTACAGATGCCAGCACCGGTACCACAGTATCTACAAGCACCAGATTCGAGGGAACACACAGCAAGTAGCACATATACAGAACGATGATGCACCAGCACACAGGGACACAGTGGGGACAGTCCTTGTCAGATAACTGGAGTGAGTGACCCTGGTAGGAAACAACCCCTTTACAGGAAATGGGATGTCCCTGTACCATCAATAGGACAGCCCACAGATTAACTTGATTTTTCCCATCCTGTCGATCACACCGCACCCCACAGAGGAATCTCGCACAGGGGTAGCGATAGGCGACAATACTTTTACCTTTCTCATTGACATAGGGGTGACTAGGTCCTGCATTAGGGAAGCAGAATTTACATTGTCAGGCACTGCCATGAACACTGAAGGATTCTCTGGGGCTCGGGAAGTGGTTACTTTCACAGACAATATCTCAATTTCTATTGGAGATCATAATCTATCACTACCTTTGATTTACTCTTGACCGACACCTGTAAATATCCTGAGATGAAAAATTATGAGCAGACTAACCATAACAACCTCATTCACAGGCAAGGGAATAATATGCTCCACATCAAGTATACACATGCTGAATGTAAGACAGATCGCCCAAGCCTATTGTGGACTCAAGGTGCCAGTGGACCCCAAAGTGTTCCAGTATGGAACTGACATTGCCATTGCATGGAAAATGTGGCGAGTTCCAAATGAGTACCTATAAGGCCATAAATACCCATGGACGAGCCAGAGGGAACAATAGTACCAATAGAAATAGAGGCAGTAGTTGCCAGAAAAGTTTGGATTTCAGTGCATGGGATGGATGACACAGGATGGGCATGGAGAGCAGTGATCTCCATGGAGAGGGATGCAGGTTGACAACAGAGACAGACGAAGGACTTTTCAGGGAAGAGAGGCTGGCAATAAAGATGGTGTTCGAAATGAGTGTGACTTACTGGTTACAAATCCACTACAGGGAGGTGCCACAGATAACAGCACTGGCGCTGGAAACGCAACCAGCATATATGGAGGAAGACATGGCCAAGGTACCCAACACGCTATGGACTACAAGTCCATATGTTGTGGGTTGTATAGAGAGCATAGAGGGAGTAAAGATAAAGCTAAAGCAAGGAGCAATTCTACCAAGAGTAAAGCAATAGATGAGGGCATTTATGGGACAATCACAACTCTGATTGAGAGGGGCATTCCTGTAACATCAGAATCTCCATGTAACACTGCAGTTTACCTAGTACGCAAGGCAACAGGGAGGTCATGGCGTTTTATCCAGTATTTAAGGGCTCTTAAACACATTGTAGAAGCAGAGTATCCTTTAGTTGCGAATCCAGTGACAATTTTGTGCAGCATTCCAGCAGAAGCTGCCTGCTTCACAGTCATTGGGCCTCATTATGGGTTTGGTTGTAGCCGTGCCTTTAACATAGGCAGGGCTGTCACCAAACCTGTGATTTTACCGGCACAAGGGGCAATTACCCAGTCATGCTGAGTTTGGCAGACCCGGTAATTGCCCATTCGCCCAGTAATAAGGGACTCCCACCCCCAATAGGCCCCTGTGGGGCCAAATGGAAATGCGGAGATCAGGATGCACGGGCACCGTTCATAATGGTGCCGGTGCATCCATGAGTTGTGCTCACGGGTGCCACACTGCCCGCCAGGTCAGACCTGGTGGGCAGAGGGAGACCCGCGAGCACAACTCATAGTATGGCAGTACGGTGAAACCGGTGCCCATAAGCTTACCAGCACCATTGTCACTATACTGCCAGGGTTGTAATGAGGCGAATTCCTTCTTCTCTGTACCACTACACCCAGGCTCACAATACTTGACTAGCTTTATGTATAGAAATCAGAAGTGGAAACAAACTTGTTTGCACCAGGGGTACTACGAGTCATCATCTAGCGTTAACAGAGTGATACAGATGGACCTAAGTAACAAACAGATGGAATGAACAGTCATGAAATATGTAGATGACATTTTGATCTGTAGCACAACGGAGGGCCAGTGTAGGAAGGACTCAGTACACATGCTAACTGTGTTAGCTGACAAAGAGTACAAGGTGGACAAGGCCAAGCTACAGTACTGTCAGAGGAGGTGCTTGTTAGGGAGAATTCTCAAAATGTGCTAATTTCCCTTACCTTTTGACACCCCCAGCAACTCTGCTGGATTTCTAGGATTTGATTTTTTGCCTGGGAAGAGTGTGAGCCTTTTCTTCCCACTCTTCCATGTATTTTGTGTGTGTTTTACTTTTGTGTTCTTTGGTTATAGAGTTTTAACACAACTCAATAGGCATCATCTTTTTCTGTGTGTCACACAGCACCTTCAGTGCAGTGACACACGGGTGTCTTTCAGACTCCCCAAGGTTTAAATACCTTCTCTTGGACTGACTACTGTCTCCCTGAGCATGTAAAGTTAAATTGATTTTACTAGTACTTTTAAATGTACAGACCCAGCATACACTATCTTCCTATAGAGTGCAGGAGGGGTTGCCTAGCATCCCCTGAGTCAAAACACTCATGTAACAGTCAAATGTTCCCCTTTCCTACTTGAAATGACTGGTGGCAGTGGTTTAGATCAAACTACCATGATTTTTCCTGACCGCGAACAAAGGTAGCTAAAAATCAGGTCAGCCATGTTTTTCAATATGGCGCCCAAGACCTATCTGTAAAAGAAAGCTCTGGTTTACTTTTTTCCCATTTCTTTTAGGAAAGGACCTTCTTGTGTTTGTCTCTGCACGCCAAACCAGGTCTGGTCCCTTTGTTCGTTGGCCTTTGGTGAGCCTCAGTGCTGAAGCCCTCCTCTGGTGCCTGAGTGTCTGGGATGGACAGGATGTGAGGGAGGTGTGCAAAACACCCTGTGCTTAGTCCCCTAGGAGACCTGAATGCACTCTGGAGTGATTGGATGGCTGGCTGTCCGGCAAGAACAGCCACTGTGATGTGTTAGTGACAGCCAGGCTGGAATGAATGGGGGAAAACTGTTTAAAAGCAGGTCTCTGGGACTTGGAAAGCAGAGTCGACCACTGGAACGAAAGAACCGAAGACAAGTTGAAGGAAGAGGACTGCTGCAACTCCTGGACAACCGGTGAAGCCCTGCTGCAGGTCCGAATTGCCTGAAACTCCATCGACAGAGAAGCCCTTCAAGGTTAACTTCTTCCCTTGAGTTTGGTGGGAACAATCAATTTGCAAGCCACCTGGACACCGTCCCCATCCTGGTCGAATTTTCTTCAGAGTGCTTTTGAAAACCGGATAGCCAGGGGGAAGGAAACCAGCTTGTGGACATTAAGGCACTCACACCTTAATCCGACATTTTGCCATGGTTGTGGCCTCATCCCTGGGCAGTGCAGGAACCTCCCGACGTCCTCCTTCTTGTCCCCACGACTGAAGCTCAGGAACAGCAAGATCTGCTCGAACTGCCAGGAACAACTGCCTCAGCTACAGCTCTTCATCACTTTAAAGGTACTGTGCAAACGCGGTCCGGAAATCTTTTCAGCCACGGTGAAAGTTTGTGAAACTTTCCTGACTTCGAAGGCTTGTCCTTCCCTAAACATTAGTCTAACTTTTCACTTGAGCAAATTGTTCTAAGATCCGTGGCAAAGACTTAACCGTTTACTACCAGAACTGTGCTATCCTATACAAGACTTTGAACCATTAACTTTGGCCCACGCCTATTGAATTGAATTGCTGGTTGTAGTGAACTGAAACTCTTTGTCATGCCAATGAAAGTATTTGTGCTGTTGATTCTTATAACCTTGGCCCTCATTACAACACCGGCGCTACACCATGGCGCTATTAGCACCATGGTTGGTGCCGGTGTTGTAACGGGTCTGCCATGGTTCAATGGGGAATTACCACCCATTCCAAGGTTGGTGGGGCGGTAATTCCCCATTGAACCATGGCCCTTCCCCATTCCCATTTTTGCCCCATAGGGCTCTATGGGAATGGGGAAGGCGCTAAGTACGGTACCGCAAATTGCGGTACCGTACTTAGCACCAAGGTCCCTTTGCGGGTCCCTACTTTAATGGCTGGTGTAGACCAGCTGTTAAGATCGGGTCCCGCAAAGGGACCTCGTAATCAGGCGCTAATGGGTTAACGGCGCCGCAGCCTTTTCCGGCGCCGTTAACCCATTAGCGCCAGTGTCGTAATGAGGCCCCTTGTCTTTTTACCACTTTTTAAAGTAACTGAAGTGCCATTTTGCTCCAACTTCAGGGGAGCTGAACTTGTTCAGTAACTTATTGGTTGTGTATTTGTAGTATTCTAGGAGATGATATTGAACTTCTCTTGCTAATATAATGTTTTCAAACTGAATGTGTAAATACATGCATATTCTTTTAGCAAGAAAACCTGAGTAAGTGTTTGTTTGAATCACTGTATTTGTTAGTCCTATGTGTAACTTGTTCTACTGCTCACTCAACTCTTGAGATAAGTCTGGCTGCTCAGCCACGGCTACCACATAACTGTGTAGTACAGGCTTGTACCAAAGATGAAATTGTACTGACACTTGTAGTCTTAATTGCATGTAGTGTTCCCCAAGGGCACTGCATGTGTTTCTGCCTAACACTGGTGTACAGTGGTGAGGATAAAGTATACTTGTTACATTTAGAGTACTGCTCTTACCGTTGTTCAAATAACCCTCACAAGGCTAATCAACACTAGAGAAGCAATTGTTGTATCATGACTGATATGGGAAGCTACAGACAGGAGACCCTAGTCACTTTAACAGTTGATCAATTGAGATATATGTGTAAAGCTAGGAATCTCACTGTAAAAGGCAAAAAGGTTGAATTGACAGAAAAGTTGTTGGAATACCAAAGTCTGAGGAGTCGAGTGGGTCTGAAACCCACACCCCTGCAGCAAATGTGGAAAATGTTGATGAGGATGATAATGCTTCTGAGGGTAACTCAAATGTAATGGATGAGTTAGATGAGGCAGAAAAGTCTCACAATGTAGGCCCTGTTTTACCTCTACCTGCTCATAGGCCTCAACCTTTGACCACAGGGACCCCATCAGGTCCAACACTAAGTCCTGAGTTTGTCTCTTTGGAAAGAATGAGACTTGAGTTAGAATTTAAAAGAATCCAAACCCAAACTGAAAGCAAACATCAAGAACTCTCCCAAAGTCTTCTAGGTCTTCCAGTCCTAGGAGGCCTTGCATGCCCAAAGATGCAGTAAGTATGTATGAGGTTAAGCTTGATATTTTGGATTGGTTGGCTGCTTTTGAATATAACCATGGGATTCAATACATTACAGGGAATCAGTTGATTCCTTGGCTTTTTTCTAGGCTAGCCCCTGTTGTAACTTATGTGGTAATGGAGTTGGGGGATATAGACAGAAAGGAGTATGAAAGTGTGAAACTAGCTTTGATAGCTAGGTTTGGGAAGACCCCTTCCCAGTATCTTAAGAGGTTTAGAACCCTCAAAAGGCATGATGGTACCCCTTGGGCTACCTGGGTGACTGAATGTTTGAAAAACGTAGATGGATGTGTTAAGGGTTACAGAGTTAACACTTATGAAGGTATGAGAAATTTATTGATGTTGGAATCTATTTATGCTTGCTCTCCTAAGCTGAGACAGTACTTGGCTGACTCTAAGAAAATTGATCCAAAGAAGTTAGCAAGGGCTGCTGACTTGTGGGTTGCCAACAGGCTACTCACAAGGATTCTGGGCTAACTCAGAAGAAGGAGGAGGGAAAGCAGCACAAGAAAGATACCAAAGAGAATTCTGATACCTCCACTATAAAAGAGGGCCCCAACCATAACAAGAGTAAGCCACAAGGGAAACCAAATCTGGCTAGTGTACCTCTTGGTGCCAAACCAGAGGGAGGTCAGAATAAACCCCCATTCATAAAGACATTTGGAAAATGTTATGCTCATGGGTCAACTGACCATGTGAAAGGGGATGTAAGGGTAAACACTGTCTCGTTAGTCTTCTCCCCAGAAGATAAAGTACCAATGACAAGTGGAAACTTTCACTTACTGGCTGAGGAACCCATGAAGGTCTCAGCCAGTGTTTCTTTAGTATCCCTGGGTCTGTGGGAACAACAGAACTTAGATGTTTATTATTCCATTCTAGACAATACTAAAGAGTATTACAAAGACAGTGTTCTTGTGAATGGTCAGGAGACCCCTGCCATCGGAGACACTGGGGCCAGCATTACGGTAGTTGATGAATCATTTCTCAAGGTAGAGGATGTTGCTAAGGCATCCAAATACCTAACTAAGCTTGTTGGAAGCCCTATCCAAATGCTTCCACAGTTACCAGCTCTCATCCAGTGCAATGACATGACTGTCAAGATACCTGCAAATGTGCAGAGTGAAGTACCTGGGAGAGTCCTGTTAGGGAATGACTTAAAAACTCTTGGAGTTGTATCAAGCACCCCCAGGCCTCTCAGCAAAAGGAAACAAGAGCAGACTAGGAAGGCTAGACAGAGTACCTCAAAAGGCTCTCAAGAAGAGATTATAGAAGAAAATATAACTCCCAGTACACAGGACTTACTGACTGCAATTTCGAAAAAGAAAGAGGAAAAGGGGAAACCTAAAACCTCCATGAAGAAACCAGCCAGCACTCCTGTGCTACCAACAAGGACATCCCGAGAGGACTGTCCAAAGTCACACCTGTGACTCCTCCACCTGCTGAGGCTGAGTGTGTGGAACAACCTTGTGTGATTCAATCAGCTGCTGAGGAATTAGAGCTGGAAGAGGACCTTGCTCCTGTTAGAGATCTGGATCCTGCAGACCATCTTGAACTACAGTCCTTACTGGCAGAAGGTGGACCCTGTAGGGCAGATTTCAGCAGAGGTCAAAGAGAGTGTCCTACTCTTGAAGGTCTTCGCCAACAGGCAGCTTCCCAGCTGGATGGGCAAGAGCCAGTGAAACATAGGTTCTACTGGGAAGATGGCCTCTTCTACAGTGAACCAACTGAGTCTATCCCAGGGAAATACAGAAGACTTGTAGTGCCTCTTGAAAGCAGATTCCAGTTCCTACAGTTAGCCCATGAGATACCTTTGGCTGGTCACTTAAGTTTTAAGAAGACCAAGGAAAGGCTCTCTTTATATTTCTACTGGCCTACTTTGGGGTCTGATGTAGATAAGTTTTGTAGGAGCTGTCACACTTGCCAAATCTCTGGCATGAGTGGCGCCAAGAATGTGGCCCCCTTGGTGCCTCTCCCAGTGGTGGGAGTCCCCTTTGAAAGGTTAGGAATCGACATTGTTGGTCCCTTAGACCCTCCAACAACTTCAGGAAACAGGTTTATCCTGGTTGTAGTAGACCATGCTACTAGGTACCCTGAAGCCAGACCTGTGAGGACTGTTACAGCTCAGGCTGTGGCTAAGGCCCTACTTGGTATTTTTACCAGGGTAGGTTTTCCTAAGGAAGTTATCTCTGATAGGCGATCCAATTTTATGTCCCACTGCATGCAGGCCATGTGGAAAAACTGTGGAGTAACTTACAAGTTCTCAACTGCCTACCATCCTCAGACAAATGGATTGGTAGAGAGGTTCAACTGTACAATTAAGTGCATGATAGGTGCTTTAGAGGAACCCCTTAGGAGAAAGTGGGACCTTCTACTGGCCTGCCTTCTATTTGCTTATAAAGAAGTCCCTCACGAGGGAGTTTAATTTAGTCCCTTTGAACTTCTCTATGGCCATCCAGTTAGAGGCCCCTTGGCCCTGATTAAGGAGGTGTTGGAGAGTGTTCCTTCCCCCAAGCCAGTGAGAGTCACTGACTATGTGATAGGTCCACGGAGGAGAATGTCACACATGATGGCAGAAGCATCAGATAATTTGAAAGCAGGTCAGGCTCTGGTAAAACATTGGCATGACCAGAAGGCCAACTTGGTTGAGTTTACTCAAGACCAGCTAGTTCTAGTTATGGTTACCTACAAGGCAGAGGGCCTTACAGGACAAATGGATAGGACCCTTCAAGGTTGTGGGTAAACTTGGAGAGGTCAACTATCTGGTGGACGTATGTTATTTTTGTTATGTTATTTGGCATTTATACAGCACCTTATGTATCATTAGTATGATCTCAAAGCGCTGGTAGGTTGAACGCCCTCGGGAACCGTAGTTCAAGTCAGTAGAGAGAGAGAGAGAGAGAGAGAGAGAGTCATAGGGTGCGTGGGTGCACTGGATATGTGTGCAGCCAGTGTGGCAGTTGCATGATAGCTGCTTCTTAGCGGTAGGTGTGGTGGTGGGGCAGTCAGTGTATGTGTTCAATTCTGGAGGGAGGACATCCAGATTGATTTCTGGCTGCATTAGGCCTGAGGAAACGCATAAGCTAGCGGTGTGTGCTAGCTGAGTTTAATTAGGATGATGAGGAGTATGTGGCGGGTGTTAGTATGAGAACAGCTATACCAAATGTGTCATAGCATTGCTGTGTTCTAGTTGAGTGGTGGTGTGTAGGAAAGAGTAAGCGTGGTAGTGTGATATGGTGGTTATCACTAAAGCGCTTGAGATCGAGTACTCCATCTGTGCCATCTATTCTATCCATTTTATTTAATCTGTCTGTTCATTCCACTTAGTCTGTTCATCCTTATTATCTTTTACATCTATTTAATCTAATAATCCTTCTATCCATTCCATCCACTCGACCCTTCATCACATTATCTACTTCATCCATTCCGTAGACCCATTTCATCTTTCTCATCCGATTAATGTGTTCTATTTGTTCCATCCTTCCTATTCATTCGATCCGCTCCATGTGTTTGACCCAACTCCACTTGTTCCATCTAGTCAATCCGTTCCATCCGCTCTATCCGTTCCATCCGTTCTATCCGTTTCATCCGTTCCATCTGCTCCATCTGCTCCATCCGCTCCATCCACTCTACCCGTTCCATCGACTCGATGTGTACAAACACTCCATCTGTCCATCCTCTCCATCTGTTTCATCTACTCCATCTGTTTCATCCACTCCATCTGTTCAATCTGCTCTATCTTTTCCATTTGTTCTATCTGTCCCACCTGCTCCATCTGTTGCACCCGCTCCATCTGTTCCACCTGCTCCATCTGTTCCACCCGCTCCATCTGTTCCACCCGCTCCATCTGTTACATGAACTCCATCTGTTCCATTCACTCCATCTCTTTCTATACACTCTATTTGTTTTATCAACTCCATCTGTTCTGTCCTGTCTACTGTATCCGTTTCATCGACTGCATTCGTTCCATCCACTCAATTCGTTCCATCTATTCCATCCTTTTCCTCTGTTCTATTCTTTCAGTCAACTCATCCTTTCCATTTGTTCAATCTGCTTGTTCGTCTCATCCGTTCAATCTACTTATCCGTTCTATCCGTTCCATCCCCATCATCCACTCCGTGTGTTCCTTCCAGTCCGTCAGTTTCATCCACTCCATCTGTTCCATCTAGTCCATTTGTTCTATCTACTTGTCCACTTCGTCCATTCCATACACTCCTTCAGCTCCATCCGCTCTATCCGCTCCATCTGTTCTATCTAGTCCGTCCTATCACTAATCTGTTCTATCCATTCCATCTGTTCCATCCACTCATCCATTCCGTCGGTTCCATCCACTCCATCAGTTGCATCCGTTCCATACACTCCATCCGTTCCATACACTCCATCCATTCCGTATACTCCATCCATTCCATACACTCCATGTATGTATGGCACGTTGCCAAATCAGTCAATAAAATAATTCCAGCTGTGGGTAAAAAATACGGATTTGGAAAATATTGTAAAGTGGTGTCAGTCTATCAACAACCATCTTTGGTGGAGCTCCGAAACTTGTGATGGGTCTGTAGAAATTCTACTCGAAAAATGGTGTTCTTTGATGCACCATTGTTCCAACGTACACTCATGGACAGAAAACCAAAATATTCACGAATATGCACATGGACCTTTATCCAAGGAGCAGGAAGGCAAGAAGAAGTGGTTGGTGCCATGTTCACCTCCACACAAAGCTCTTGAGAAGATTGTGTACGATAAAACTCTTTCTAGAGACCTGAAGGGACTCACAGAATTCTGTCATACCGGAGATTTGGAGGTGTTCCATAATATGTGCCTAAAGTACAGGCCCAAAAGGTTGCATTTTGGCACAGATGGTATGGGGGCCAGAACAAGACTAGCTGTACTTGCGCACAACAAGAACGTTGGGAGGGAACAAGCGAAAACTGCAGGAAACTTCAGGATGCTTTGTTACCTCTTGGCCTTTACAAAACGAGGCAAACAGAGGGTTGCCAAGCCAATATACCAGGAAATGGAATTCTAATTTGTGAAAGATCTGACATTAACTGTGTTGGCCATGCATACTCATGGAATTGATCCAGATGTTGTTCCTAGGACACATACAATGCCACAAAACATTGCTAACAGGCCCTGTCCACCTAAAGCGGAACTTATTAAAAAATTGACTTCCCGATTTAAATGATTTGTAGCTGTCTTCATAATGTGTTCACAATAACATTTTCAATTTGTTCTCCAATGTTTGGACATTGTACATCAACAATCGAATGCTATTACACTGAATTTAAATGCTATAAAAAGTATTTCATTATACAGATTTAATCAGGTGTATGATTCATTAATGTATATCTTTTATCTTCCATTCATTTATATTACTGGTCCTCCATCAATAAGACACATGTCTATGGTTGCTCTTGGTGATTTATTTCAGAATAGAATTACCATAGCACAATGGTGCTGCACTGCCCATTTGGGTTGCTGAAATACTAATAGGCAAATGGATATTTGACATCAGTACAAGGTACACTGAGGCTTGGTGTCTGTCAAGCCCTCTGCTAGACCCAAACCACATCCACACATGCAGTGCATGGCACTGGCGTTGATGGCCTATGGTGGGTAACGTTTTCATAGCAATGATCAATCGCCTGACCTGTGTAGACCCCATAAGTAACAGAACGTTTTGCTTTAGCAGAGTATTCTTTTTTCAAACATCTTGGTGAGCGGGCACCTTTTTACACACTCAGAGTATTTTAGTCTTTTGAAATGTGTGTTTTTTTGGGTTCTCCATAGCTCTACATAGCTCACCATAGGGTCCAAATTGTCTTTTCAAACATAACCTCTTTGTCAACTTGTTGCCAATAAGTGCCTGTTGTTGCTAGGTTGCCATACAGTGTAACTCTGGGTTTTGCTTTGCATGAGCCCCTCCCCGGGGCCTTCCCTTGTGTTCCCCCTGCCTACCTCCCCCAGCCTTCCTCTTCTCTCCCCTCCCTACCTACTCTATGGTGCACTCTCTCCTATCTTTTCTAACTGCTTCTCTATCGACTATCCTGCTCTCCTCACTAAATCTGGCAGTAAAAAGTTTAAAAAGGACATACTAGTCTCCAACGTAGGACTTCCCCATCACTGATACCTATACCAGTGCTTCCTCCAGGCCAACCCTCACCGACATCCTCTTTCTCGTTCCCTCGCCAGACCTTTGGACACTACAAATGGTCTCTGTGCCCTCTCCATTCTCTTCGTCTCCCAATAATGGTGGCACCCGGTAGGAGGCCGTCTTGGCCTCCTTCCACTCCTCTAAGGTCATTGTTAATGTTGACTTAAGGCCTCTTAATTAATGCCTCTGTCATTCCTACGCAGGCCTACTCATTTTATGAATGCCTCGTCTGCAGGCTCTCTCTCCAGGCCATTCTCTTACTGTGGCTATCATCTATCTGCCACCTGGTCAGATCTCCTCCTGCCTCTCTGAGTGGGCGGACCTCTCCTCTTCCCTCCAGGTTTCGACTACTCAACTCCTCCTTCTTGGAGACTTTAACATCCACCTGGATGCTTACTCACAGAAACTGTTTCGCATTCGTGAAGTGGTGAGGAAGTATGGAGACGGCACTATGGATTCTGAACTACTGCTGATTGCTTATTTGACTGGAGCTACGACCGCGCTCCAGCGCTCTTTCTAAAGTGGATTGACCACATTGTTGTCATCATGCTCCAGCGTTGTTTTCAAGGCGGATTGGCCATATTTTGCCATCAGAAGTTGCCGCCCATTGCCACATTGCCTGCTTCCTCTACTTCTTATAACTAACACAAAGACGCGCATTGCGTGTGCACATTTGTGAAGTCATGAAGAAGTCTAGAGGTAGGCTGCTTTGCTGCTTCACTGCGGCGCAAGCAGCGTGTGGCGCATTTAGACACTTGTTACGTGAAAGTCATTCATAGTTGCTCGAGTTGATGAATTTTTCATTCGGTGCTATGCCTTTTCTGAGGGGTATAAAGTGTTTGTTCTCACATTACTTTTATTATCACTATCATAATTGTAATTTAGATCACACTGAACATGACTGTTCGGACGGTTGTTACACATGCTTTTTCAATCCCTAAAGGGCTCTCACCAAAAGCGATGGTGTTAAAAGTGTCAGATAAAAAAAAACAAGCAGACCCTTGAATTACTAAAATTGAAACCAGCTAATGTAGACATTTGTGAATTTTGCATTATACGAAATGCTATTAACTCCACTACATCGGAAGACGACTGTTTTAGCCAACTGCGATAGAACCTCTTGATTCTTTGTCTATTCATATTGATGAAAGCTTTCAGACCCCAGCAATATTGGATACTAACACCGACCCTATTACCGACTCGGCTCTTGTAATAGCAAGTGATAATGTAATTCTATCAGTAATGGACAATAACAGAACGACGCAGTCCGCGGATAACTCGGAGGTTGATTTAGTCGCAGATACTCCTATGTAAGATGTGTTTCTGAGCTTGATATAGTAGATATTTCTGATCACCCAGTGACACTCCCTTGCACGCCAAGAGCATCCATGGCTTTAAGTCAGGATAAGACATTTGTTGCAAATAAGTCTGCAGTTGTGACATCCTTGCCTAGTAGTCACCATAATGATTGCTCGAATTCCTTATCGCAACCACCAGATATGTTTGAAACGTCCAAATGCAATTCCCTGGTGTCATCCTTCATATTACCGACACTCTGTGGACATCGGGAACGCAGTATCCACTTGACAATGCCCCAAGCAAGGTATCATTAATGCAACCATTCCTAGTGGAAATCACATTAATGGCCATGCAATCCACAATTAAATCATTGTTCACACTATTTGATGTGATGGATGAAAAAAGCAGTTTAACTAGAGCAGCTTGTTATATGGATGGAATATATACAAATAAATGGCATTGAGGCAAAAACAAAGGTGACTTGCCCATTGAAAACTAAACAGTGGCTGATTTAAAATTCACGCCTGCACTTCACTCTGAAATTATGGTTAAGACCATGGCCATGGAGTCTCTTCGTTCCATTCCATATATTATTTCTGAAGAGTCAGAATGTAATAATGTTCGAGTGAACCGACCTATAGAGATTGGTCAGCTAACCAATAAACCTACAAATGGGGCAGATCAGGTGAATGTCTCCAAAACATCCCTTGTTCCTCACTCGATTTTTGTTAAACCAACTAAAAATGACAACGTTGAAGCCCAGCATGAACAGGTGCATTCAATACCAAAAGGCAAAAAAATAAGAATGAGAAAACGCCAAAAATGACTAATACCTCTCAAGTAAAATATCAAAGAAGGATTCCAAAACACTGTTTGATTGGCGCTCCAATAAGAGTTTTATTATATTTTCCAAATGTTATCCTCTACACGTGTTTCAACACTTATGTCATGATGCCTACCCCCGGGCATCCGGACCAAGCCCATCAGCCCCGGGAGCAGGCATCCAGGTGCTTACTAAAAGCCCAAAAGCCGTGGCTAGGGGCTGTCTGGGTACAGTCCTGGCACCATTGGCGCCAGGCTCATAGAGGAAATCAGTCCTGGCGCCACAGGCTCCAGGCTCATGTACATTACTTACCTCATGCAGACCATGCTGCAATGGAGTCAAGCCAACGTGAGGCCTGAAAGGGACTACTTTACTTCAGGGACTATTTTTTTACTCGGGTTGGTTCTGGGGGAACTTCTTACCTGGGACTATGTTGAAGGCTATTTAAACCACGCCGAACAGCAGCACATGCTCCGCGTTATTCTGAATCCAGCAGCGTAACGCTCACCGTGCCTGCAGTCAGCATCCAGTCTTCTGCCACTCCCGCCTCAAATCCAGAGCTCCTAGAAAAAGAGGAAAGAAGAAGGAAAGGTTAGAACATGGACATTATTTTAATTCCTTACCTGATTCCAGATCCATCACGTCTTCGAACGTGGAAAGGACATTATTTCTGCACGCGTCGCATCGCCAGCTGCAGCGCCACGCCATACTCACCAGTCCTCACAGCATTTTTCGATTCGGTGCTGCCTCCATCATTTTCTTCGCGGAACTCCAGCATCTAGGGGACAAAAGAAATATAAGGTGAGCCGAGAGAGCCAACAAATACAATCTCTTTTTACCACCATAGACTTACCTGATTTACCACCGGAGGCATTATTCTTTAACATCCCGCAACTTCTTACGCCGCACCTTTAAGGAGAGAGAAAACAACAAGTTAAATACACGCATCTTTTACCGGACAGTGTTGGGTAATACAGACTCTTACCTGAACGCCATCAGCTGCCACAAGACAATCTTCTCTTGGACCCAGCTGTAACACAAGAAGGGAATGGGACAAGAGTGAACATCGGACATATTGAACTCTTTGAACTTTATACTTACGGGTTCTCGCCAGGAACCTCGGAGTCAATATTCATCCGGAACTCTTCCAACGCCTTCGAACCAGTGAAGTAACTGGTATCTACGTGCCCCTGCATTTCACGCAGGACGGAGAGCTCATCATTCAAAAACATAAGGTGAGATTACTGAAAGGGAATATCGGAGGTGATTAGTGGGGAGAACAGTGGGGTACCATTACTAGAATCCACGGGTGGCTAAATCCCTTTCTCCACTTGCAGGAGAATACTTCCACGGGTCAAGCAGACGGGATTAGGCAGGCCAGTCCAGTCTGTCATCTCTGCACTACGCTTCAAGTTGGAGGAGACTGCAGGGAGCCAGCTGAGCGTAACAACTTATTAATGCAGTGGCTCATCAGGAGGTATACACGTTTTTTTTTGTTATTGATTTTTTTTCTCAAACTTAAACGAACAAGAAGAAAAAGTGAAAAGAAAAAGAAACAAAAAGACATTTTTAACCATATACCTGTAAAAATGTATAAGCAGCTTCATACATCAATTATTTATAGTGTCAAAGAACATAAATGAAACTTAACTAAGGCTTAATGGTGTATAGGCCTTATTCATTGTAGTCTTATTGAGATCGACTCATATAATGTTACCATTTCACATGTACAGCATTTGTTTATAACATAGCCCAGCTATCATTATTTACAACGAGCTGTTTGTTTCCAGCAGTCATTTATCATTGAAATAATTGAAGAAATTATTATTTGGAATTCAAAAGGAGCTTACTGTTTTAGAGTCTTGTCTTTATAGTATTCAGTTTTGTAAGGTAGATTTCCTGTGAGGTTTATTTAGATCAGGCTTCACAAGTTGAAGTTTTTACTTCTGGTTAGTTGGTGGGGCAGTCCCTATAGACATAGACAAAGTATGCTATGTTAGATGACAAAAAGTGATCATCTAACTTTGAATATTTCAAAAAATGAACTTCCTAAATTCAAAACAATAACCTAATTTCAAGAACTACAAGGTGATTTGCTTACCTAAATATCTGTAGCTCCTCGATTGCATTAGATTCAGGTCGGAATTCCAGACTGCTACACTTGGTCATCTAAGATGGCCGCTATTTCAACGTGATTTGCGGCGTAATGACGTCACGCGTATCATCATGTGATGGTTGCGTCGTGTCAGGACGCCATCTTGGATTGGTAACAAATGGACTTCATATTTTGTCCATTATCTTAATTGGAAAAACGATTAACTTATTAAATTTGTTTAAATTGATTTAAATTCCCCCATTGCTGTTCCTCTTTTTTGCCTAAAAATGTCTCCATCGAATAGAAAGATATTGTTTGTAAGTGTGAAATTTAACATTTCTAGTAATATTTCATTTCTCAAGTAAAGCAATTTGTCAACAGAATACAAATACCTAAAACACAGAGTAGTCATGCAAGTCTGGCCACTGTAGCCAAATACAAGTTGTGGATTGGCCTTAATAAGACCAAAATTAAGAAATTTAACAATCCATTAGTTGCCCATCCCCCATTGGACGAACTAGTTACCCTGATTGAAGATGAATAGTCACAAAAGAAGTCCACCTTGGGCACGCAAACTGCCCATAAAAAACCATGTGCTGATGCAGGGGAATTGAAAAGTGTGAAACGAATTTCAACAACAACAGATAACTGGTTACCACAATTAAAGGTTGACATTTGTAAATCGAATGAAGAATACCTGTGAACCAAAATAAGTAATTCAACTGTTGACTCTTCATTTGGTAATGTTTCAACTGACATAAGTAATCCAGTGATTGTAAATTATCACCAATCAAACCACACGCAGATTATTAACAGCAATTAAAATGCAAATTCCACCCGACAGGAGCTGTTGGTTAGGAATAAATGTGACAGAGAGGTACAATATGACAAATCAAAGCTGTGTTGTCAGCCTCAATGTCATCAATTGATTTTGAAATGTCGACCTGCCCCCTTTGCCACCTATGATTTATGACGGGCCGCGTATTACATATATTTTCAGAAATACAAAAATTAGAGGCCATAAGCACAAATGATTTTGAACAGGTCGAATTTCTAAATGATCAAGATCTATTTGTAGTGAGGCTGTGGGTCCCTTCAGGTGTCGTAAGGAACACCATTTGGTTAGCAAAAATGGATCTGTTTGCAATGGGATTCCTGATAGCAATGGATCCAACAACATTTGATTTTGTTGATTATAGCAAAAGCGCACCTAACTCAAACAATAGGAATACAGGTGGCAGAACTAACAAGGTCTTTCGATCTTATCAACAAAGGCAATCGAGTGGTCTCCCTGGGTCAGGTGACCAGTGGAGTAAATACTCAAACTGAGAACCAATTTTGTCTGATGAGAATAAAATGATAAATGTGGCTTGTTGGAACACTCAAGGCCACCTCCACTTGATCAGTGAAAGTGCCGAACTAATTGACTCTTATGATATAGTAGTTTTTCAAGAAACCTGGCTGGTGGATGCACCAATTTCGAATAATCATAAAATCGATTTAATACCAACCGGGAAAAAACACAAAGGTTGGCCGACCTCAGGCCTTATGATAGCCTTAAAAAACAACCCAGGCTGGGCCTCACCCAACGATCATATACAATTAGTAAAGATTGTTGGTTATGAGAGAGTCTTGGCTATAGTAAATATATGCAAAAATCCTATAACCCTGATTGATAATACATTTTTTAGCGACTTGGAAGACATCATGATGACTATATGTATGTCATCTCATATCACAGATGTTATACTGGCCAGTGACATCAATTTGCGGTGTCTTAATGATAATAGAGTAATACATACCTATCGTGAAAGAAGCCAAGTGATAGTTTGCAGGGATTAACAAGGTTAACGTTTTCCAAAATAAAAATTAAAAATCTTCAAAAAGGTGTCTGCTCTTCGAGAAAGTTGAGACTCCAGAATGAATGATTTGGCCTATATAAAGGCCACAGCATCATGAATGACATCACACATAGGTACATAACCCATAGTGATTGGTAAAAAAGTATTCATGACCGTGCGGCTTTGGTGGATGCCATCAAACAATTCATTTATTTTTCAGGCGTATTTTGAATGCCACGTTGTTTAGCTGGGCTCATCGCTCCCATGGAGTGAAAGTCACTTTGTGTGATGATGCTTGTGGGGAATAGAAGAAATTAATCAGTTCACACTGACAAGTCTTGTCCGGTATATTTTATTATTGTGGCATTCTTTCACAAAAACTAAACCTACCACGCATAGACGCTGAAAACAAACTTCAATTGTTATGTGAACTTGGAAGAAAATGGAGAAATCGCTCATCTAGAAGGACACAAGGTGTCGAATACCCGCAAAAAAGATAACCTTTACTATATTGAAAGTGGATATAGGAAAATTTAGTTTCAATTTATGCAAACCGTTGTTCTGAGCGGACACTGAGCGTTACGCCAAGAGAATGGAACTACCAAACATAATGTAAGTTCAGCTATCAATAATATTTTTGCGAATAAAAATGGCATTTTTGCTGTACGCATATGGAACAATTCAGCGACGTGTGAATATGCCATTTGACGAAAATAGTGTAGACAATACGTTGTTCCGTTGATTAAATTTATACCATGCCATATTTAAAAAAACAATTGGATAAACTTGTGGTTTGTTTATAAATCTACTAATAATTGTTATTTGTGTATAGTTTAAAAAGGAATGGATTTTAATGCTATTGCTTACTGACATTGTTATGGGTTGTTAGTTGGAGCATATTGTGACGATTATTCATCGATGACCCGAAACCACAAACTGTATGCAGGCTAGTGATATCTAAACCATTTAGTCCCATGGAATGTCAGGGTGTGCAATCAACGTTGCATTATTCGATGTGCCGGGGCAGAACATTTTCCAAGGGAAGTTGGTCCGCTTTTCGAATTATAATATTCCCAGTTCCGTTATAATGCCATCTGTCTGTCTTTTCCTTTTATCCGTCAGTTTCTCCATCCCATTGGGAGCTATACCTACTTCACAGCGCTAACCTTTCATGCACATCGTAGTCTCAAATAGGCCCCCATGTTGCCTCTGTGTGGTCATTATTTGTGGTTTGTGTTCATTATTATGTTTCATCCTGTGCAGAATTGCAGGGTAAATGGATACATTTGAATAAAGAACGGCTACTAAATATATTTTATTATGTTATCTACACAGATATATTGTACCTTTCTGCAAATGCCAGTTTCCAGCTGCTGTGGGACGGTTTCTTCAACCAACAATGGCAGATACTCCTATACGCATCGATTTGCATCACCCTCATGTGGGACGATAGACCGGGACCAACATGCCCTTTGGCGGTACCAGTGACAAGGAGCAATCAGTCATCGTGTACGGTTTAGCAAGAAGCTGATGCCAAAGCCTTGCGATTGAAGGTGCGTTGAATCCACATCTTCTCCCAAAAGGAACACCATGTGCATTATTATAAAGTTTTGATACTCTAACCCAATGACACACACAACAATTGCTGGTTGATCACAATCAGCGGATCATGATAATTAGTTTTTTGGAGTTTTCTTTGTTAGGTAAAAGCACTTGCTAAATTGCAGATTAATGATGTTTTCTTTAAAAATATTGTTTTAAAATCCGATATGGGACACGCTGTGAGAGGATGTGTGTTGATCTTTTGGGTTCTGCGTGAACTTACGTTATGACGTGGGTGATGACTGGGAACGTTTGGCTACACTGCCCACTAACATCATGAAAATAGGTGGAACATATTGTTTGGAATAGTGATGTCAACTTCAGGTGCGGGTGGTATGATTTACTGCCGCGAGGGCACTTGAATTTAGGGCGATGCAGCAACTGATAAGATTAGCACAAGATGGCCGTGCCCAACCGGTTGTTTTCGTATGTGTAAAAGTGAGGAAAACTAAGGTAACATGCATACGATATTTTTTACGATCCATCACGTTATGCTGAAAAACACATGCTCGAGCGCTCACGACTATAACATTTTTGTTGAGCGCACTTTCCCTTTAAGGAACCTGTCCCGGAGCAGCTGCTGTGACAGCAACTGAAAAGACACCTGTCGCCGTCTGCAAACGGTGATTGATCATAGCGAGAACATTTCTTCCACCATCCTGTGACGTGTCCTAACGAGGCCTGCATCACTGGATTCTGCATTTCTTCACCAACAGGGGTTGCATCTTGTATTTCCATCTGAATCCGCAACTCCTGGGCACCTCTCAAGGAAACCAAAAGCAAAAAATCGAGCAATCAGCCACCCCCAGATGATCGACAAAGAGTCAGGGGGGTAAGCAACAGTGAGCCTAACGCCCTGTCCTCCATAGGATAACAATGGGAACAAGTCCACTTGTCTCCTATCTCCATTACACTCTCCTTTAGTGGTCAAATCTGGGTCGAGTAGCCTGCCACTGGGTTAGTCTTGAGTCTCAAAGAAAGGAGAACACTTACCTTTCCTTTGGTAAACTGTTGAATCACTTTCAAATAGTTTGAAACAAATCACCACTACAAGCCCAATGTATACTTTTTAAAGAAACCTCATACTGGTGAGAAGAACAAGTTACTTACCAACTGGTAACATTCTTTCGACTGGATGTTCCTCCAACGCATTCCACATCCCCGACATGCAACGTCCACAGCTGTGCACTTCGGAACCCGCCCCCGGCAGAGGGCACCCTGCGTCAATGGCGCCAGGTCCATGCCCCCTGAAGGCCCCCGCCGAGTGTGACGCCACTGGATGCCACAAACAGGACTCATGGCATCCACAACCCCAGCCTAAGCCTTTTCTCCCAGAATGTGTGGCACCAGTCTGATGCCTTCTGGAGTGCACTTAGCGGAAAACAGAAGCTGCAATCGCATACGAAATTCTCCTGAGGGGCAGGCTGCGAGGGCGATGTGGAGTCTTTAGGCAATCCTAAGGAGGCTCCCAGAGTCTTTCACACCAACCGTCTAAAAGCTTATGTCTCAAGACCAGAAGTGGGAGTTTTGATTCTAGCTTCAACTCCAGAGGAGGAGGAGAGCGGACCTCTACCTGACCTACTCAGAGGCCAGCCTTAAATGATAAAATAGAAGGAGTTAATCTCTCTTCTAATTTGACACCTGGACTACCGGATGAGTGCAAGTTTCTGTTAAATCAGTTTGCCTCCCTGTTACCACTATAACCAGGCTTGACCCCTTGGGGCAAGCATGATATTCTCACTGGTGACTGTTTACCTGTTGAAAGCATAGGTTACAGGATGTCAGATCATGTAAGATCTCACATAAAGGAGGAGGTCAACAAGATGCTTGATCTCGGGGTAATAGAGCCCTCTACCAGTCCATGGTCTAGTCCAGTTGTTCTAGTACCAAAGGCAGGATCCAAGGAGTTGAGATTCTGTGTGGACTATAGAGCACTTAATGCAGTCACAAAGACTGATGCCCACCCTTTACTCAGGACAGATGAACTGGTGGACAAACTTGTTTCAGCCAAGTACCTCAGTACATTTGATCTCAATTCAGGCTATTGGCAAATAGCACTGACAGACCATGCCAAGGAGAAAACTGCATTCTGAACCCCAGCAGGCCTCTACCGGTTTAGGGTAATGCCTTTTGGACTAATGAATGCACCTGCTACATTCTAAAGGATGGTTAACCAGGCTCTGAATGGGATGGAGGACTTCTGCATGGCATACATGGATGACATTGCAGTGTTCAGCCCTACTTGGAAAGAACATGTTGACTACTTAGGATATGTTTTGCAGGCACTTGAGCAGGCCCATCTGACCATAAAGGCAAGTAAGTGTCACATTGGTCAGAGTAAAGTGGTCTACCTTGGACATGGGGTAGGATGAGGTAAAATGAGGTCATTGCCTAGCAAAGTACAGGCTGTACAAAACTGGGCCACCCCTACTACTCAAACCCAGGTGAGAGCCTTCCTAGGCCTCACTGGTTACTATAGGAACTTCATAGAGAACTATGGGACCATAGCTTCTTCCTTGAATGTGGTCTCCTCTCCCAAATTCCCTAAAAAGGTCAGGTGGAATGAGGAGTACACTCAAGCGTTTAAAAAAGCCCAAAGAAAGCCCTTTGTCAAGCTCCAGTCCTAAGAGCTCCTGAATACAACCAAACCTTCATTGTGCAGACAGATGCTTCAAATACAGGTATAGGTGTAGTTCTGAGTCAGCTGGATGAGAAAGGTAGGGGGCACCCCATTTGCTTCATCAGCAGGAAGCTGAAGGAACCTGAGCCAAGGTGGGCAACCATTGAACGTGAGTGCTTTGCTATTGTGTGGTCACTGAATAAGTTTAGACCATACTTGTAGGGATCTACTTTTGTGATTCAGACTGACCACCAACCCTTGAGATGGTTGATGAAAATGAAAGGGGAAACCCCCAAACTACTGAGATGGTCAATCAGCCTGCAAGGGTTTGATTTTACCATTGGACATAGGTCTGGGTGTCACCACCGAAATGCTGATGGTCTCTCCAGGATGTTTGACTGACTGGAATAAGGAGATTCATCCAGGAGTGGAATAAATACTCCTGTCCCTTAGTCTGGGGGTGAGGGGGACAGGGGGGTGTTAGGGAGAATTCTCAAAATGTGCTAATTTCCCTTACCTTTTGAGTCCCCCAGCAACTTTGCTGGATTTCTAGGATTTGATTTTTTGCCTGGGAAGAGTGTGAGCCTTTTCTTCCCACTCTTCCATGTATTTTGTGTGTGTTTTACTTTTGTGTTCTTTGGTTATAGACTTTTAACACAACTCCATAGGCATCATCTTTTTCGGTGTGTCACACAGCACCTTCAGTGCAATGACACACAGATGTCTTTCAGACTCCCCAAGGTTTAAATACCTTCTGTGGGACTGACTACTGTCTCCCAGAGCATGTAAAGTTAAATTGACTTTACTAGTACTTTTAAATTTACAGACCCAGCACACACTAACTTCCTATAGAGTGCTGCAGGGGTTGCCTAGCATCCCCTGAGTCAAAACACTCATGTAACAGTCAAATGTTACCCTTTCCCACTTGAAATGACTGGTGGCAGTGGTTTAGATCAAACTACCATGATTTTTCCCGACCGCGAACAACGGTAGCTAAAAATCGGGTCAGCCATGTTTTTCAATATGTCGCCCACGATCTATCTGTAAAAACAGACTCTGGTCGACTTCTTTCACCATTTCTTTTAGGAAAGGTCATTCTTGTGTTTGTCAATGCATACCAAACCAGGTTTGGTCCCTTTGTTCGTTGGCCTTTGGCGGGCTTCAGTGCTGAAGCCCTGCTCTGGCGCCTGAATGTCTGGGATGGATAGGATGTGAGGGAGGTGCCCGAATCTCCCTGTGCTTAGTCTCCTAGGAGACCTGAATGCACTCTGGCTTGATTGGCCGGCTGGCTGTTCAGCAAGGACAGCCACGCTGCTGTGTGAGTGACAGCCGGGCTGGAATGAATGGGGGGAGAGTGTTTAAAAGCGGGTCTCTGGGAGTTGGAAAGCAGAGTTCACCATTGGAACGAAAGAAACGAAGACGAGCTGAAGGAAGAGGACTGCTGCAACTCCTGGACGACCAGTGAAGCCCTGCTGCAGGTCCGAATAGCCTGAAACTCCATCGACAGAGAAGTCCTTCAAGGTTAACTTCTTCCCTTGAGTTTGGTGGGAACAACCAACTCGCAAGCCACCTGGACACCGTCCCCATCCTGGTCGAATTTTCTTCAGAGTGCTGTTGAAAACCGGATAGCCAGGGGGAAGGAAACCAGCTTGTGGACTTTAAGGCACTCACGCCTTAAACCGACATTTTGCCAAGCTTGTGGCCTCATCCCTGTGCACTGCAGGAAACTCCCAACGTCCTCCTTCTTGTCCCCACGACTGAAGCTCAGGAACAGCGAGATCTGCTCGAACTGCCAGGAACAACTGCCTCAGCTACAGCTCTTCTTCACTTTAAAGGTACTGTGCAAACGCGGTCCTGAAATCTTTTCAGCCACGGTGAAAGTTTGTAAAATTTTCCCAACTTCGAAGGCTTGTCATTCGTCTAACCTTTTGCCTGACCAAATTCTTCTAAGATCCGTGGCAAAGACTTAACCGTTTACTACCAGAACTGTGCTATCCTATACAAGACTCTGAACCATTGACTTTGGCCCAGGCCTATTCATTTGAATTGCTGGTTGTAGTGAACTGAAACTCTTTGCCCTGCCTATGAAAGAATGTGTGCTGTTGATTCTTATAACCTTGTCTTTTTACCCCTTTTAAAGTAACAGAAGTGCCATTTTGCTCCCACTTCAGGGGAGCTGAACTTGTTCAGTAACCTATTGGTTGTGTATGTGTAGTATGTTAGGAGATGATATTGAGCTGCTCTTGCTAGTGGCATGATTTCAAACTGACTGTGTAAGTAAATGTATATTCTTTTACCAAGAAACCTTGAGTAAGTGTTTGTTTGAATCAGTGTATTTGTTAGTCCTAAGTGTAACTTGTTCTACTGCTCACTCAACTCTTGAGATAAGTCTGGCTGCTCAGCCATTGCTACCACATAACTGTGTAGTACAGGCTTGTACCAAAGGTGAAATTGTACTGACACTTGTAGTCTTAATTGCACGTAGTGTTCCCCAAGGGTACTGCAGGTGATTCTGCCTAACAGTGCTATACATTGGACAGACACTATCCCAAAATGGCTGACGGATAACCCCAGAGAGATCAGAGACAATACACAAGACACCCAATCCTACAACAGTGAGGGGGATGCATCAGTTCCTAAGGTTGTGCAACTACTGCAAAGCATGGGTCTTTTACTACAGCACATAAATGAGGCCTCTATAAATCACACCGAAAGAAGCACAGAAGGGAACAAAGACACTGCCATTGACCAAAGAGATGACTGAGGCCTTTGTGGAACTGAAGGAAGCAATAAGCACAGCACCAGTGCTAGGGATCCCAGTCTACAAAAAGGATTTTTTTCTATTTTCTTACACTGACGGTGTAGTGATGAAGGCAGTACTGACACAATAGACAAACATGGGCCATAGGCCAATAGCTTACTATAGTGGGCAACTCAATCCATCAATGAGAGGACAGCATCCGTGAGAACAAATTTTGGCAGATGCCGCATTTGCAGTAGAGAAATCAGCCGCAGTAACGATGGGGTGCACCACCACTCTTTTCATGGAGCATGCCCGCTTTGCAATACTGCAAAAGCCAAAGAGCACTCAGACTACACAATGAGCATCAGGGTACAAGGTGACACTATCCAATGTAGGCTTGAAAGTAGTGAGGTGCAGTATTTTCAACCCAGCCACATTGCTAGCAGACGTTCTACAGACAGGAGATTATGCAAACGACTGCACAGCCAACATAGACATGTTCAGCACCACTCGCAAGGTGGAGGAGGATACACTTGAGGGGGGAGATGTGCTCTATATTGATGGTTCATCACACGCAGCATAACTAGGGGACCGAATATTGGCACTGGAAAACAGCCTAGAGAAGGAAGTGACACTTTATTCAGACTCTCCCTACGTGATGTCAACAGTACACTGAGGACTGGCACAATGGCTCAGGAGAGGGTTCAGGAGGGCGGACAGGACTCCAGTACAGCATGCACTCTTACTGGGCAGAAGGATCGAAGTAATTGGCTATCCAACACAGGTAGCAATACTGACATGCCAAGTGCACACAAAAGGGGAAGATCCCATCTCAAGGGAAAATGAAGCAGCAGACTTTGAGGTCAAGTGTGCAGCGTATTTTGGGGAACAGTGGGAACTAGGAGGGACATCAAGAGTGCACCAGGAATATGGTACTAAAGGAAGGGTATAATGTGTTGCCAGATGCACAGATTATGGAGTTCCAGGGAGCTGCACCTAAGGAAGAGATGGAGCTTTGGATAAAGAGAGGGTGTTCAATGTCTCCCACAGATGCACTATGGAGAAAAGATAACACAGGGAAAGTGGTGATTCCACTAGCATTATTGAACACTGCATTGACACAATTGCACTATCCAACGCACACAGGGAAGGAAGTGCTACAGGCATTGGAGAAACATGACTCTGTCCCAATTTAAACAAACATGTGGCTGAATTTGTGAGTAATTGCCTGACATGCCAACAGTTTACAGCAGGGCATACCTTGAGAGGGGTCAGAGGAGACATACTAAGACCAGTCCGCCCATTCCATCATCTACGTGTGGAGTGGATTTCCAACAAAGTGTTTCAGCATATCACAAAATTGTTGTGCATTCAACACAAAGTTGCCTATGCGCACCACATACAAGTGAATGGGCTGTGTGAATGCTTGAACGGACTCCTCATGGGGTGCAGGCCAAGAAACAGCACAATACTAAGAAAAATTGGCTGCACGGTTTACCTCTTGCCCTGTTTGCAATGCGCAGCAAGCCTGGGTCCGACCACCATTTAACGCCGCATGAGGTGGTGACTGCATGGCACATACATCCTCCCTGGCTCCTCCCACAAGAGCACTGAAGGATTGTGAGAATAGTGCAGATGTTTAAGGCTAGGAAATGAATAAATACATTACTTCTCTGGTGGCTAGCACTCGCCAGATACAACAACGCCGGGGAGGTCCTGAAGAAAGCAAGGAGAGCAATGAGGCCAGTGCACCGCAAGACTCTGGACTCAAAAACACTGTGCAATTGGGTGACATCAATAATTGCCTCCAGAACATTTATAGCAACTGAAATACCCACAGCAAGAGCACAATGCCTGATGTATCTCTCAATGGTGCAAACTTGAGGAAGATTTCAAGGGATGCCAGCCATGTTGAGATGGATGTCCAAAGGAACATTCCCATATGAAGACAATTGCAAAAAGACACTGGATATGATGAACAATTATTGGCAACAAGATGAAGGGTTACTGTACATAACTAGCAGACCTGAGAAGGGAAAAACAAAGACTATCACCTTGAAGGAACTGCCATGTCCCTGGACAAGAGTGAGGGAGACAGGAGGAGAGCCTTGTTGCTGGAAAGACCACAGATACTAGTGTATGGCCAAGTATACATAAACGATGGGTGGCATGATGGAGTGGTGGGAAGCAGAGCACTGACCCTGGCACAGTCACCAGTGAACAAGGTGCAGGAGGAAAATGACAAGGGCCTGAAAGAATGGGAAGCAAGAGCAAAGTTACTGACATGGGTGGAGAATGAAGCTGGCCCAATGCCGATAATACCTCTGAAGACACCAGCACTGTGCTAGCAGAACAACAGCGAATTTGAAGTTGACAAGAAAGTTGGGAGCAAAACCATTGAACAACTCACCACTATGAAGATGGGAACAGCAGTGCTGATGGATCACTATTGGGCATAGAAGAAGCAGCCACCTGACTGGGGAGCAGTGTGCTTGTTGGTACACATCAACATGCCTTGTTGGTCATGCCAAGAAAGGATGTGAATCTCAATGACTTCCCAAAGATAGACACTAACAAAAGGAAGAAGCGGTCAATCAAAGGGGCACCAACTGCCAAGGCAGAAAAAGGAGAGAAGCAAGCAGGATTGAGCAGAGTGAAAAGAGGAGGGAATTACTTATCAGAAGCATCAGAAAATGCACTACATGAAATACCATCAGAGCACACGCTGTTCAGCAGGACACCAATGTTCTTTGCATCAATAATACCTTTGGTGCAGACGTACACAAACGCAAAGTGGTTACGAATCCCTCGCTGGGAGCTGATGGTGTCTATTGACTCTACTGTGAATGGGATTAACGCGATAAAGGAGGAGATCAGAGTGATAAGGTTAGTGGCGCTCCAGAATAGGTATGTTCTAGATCTCCTCAGGGCTATGGGAGAAGGAGTTTGTGCAAAGATAGGGAGTACCTGTTGCACATTCAGACCTGCCAACGATGAAGATACCGGGACCCTATCAGACGCAGTAACACAACTGGCGTGGATGCATGCCAAGATAGAAGATGACACAAGGGGAATAGGGAAGGACAATAGCTTGCTGGTATACTTATAATCTTTGTTCCTGTGCTGATCCCTGTTGGTTTTGCCTGTAATAAACCCCAGTTTGAACTTGCCGTTGACTGAGTCCTCTGTGTATCTGGACAGGAGCGAGTTGGGCTCTCCAAGTCCGTGGACTTCCAGTGTCCCACTGGCATACCTGGGGGTCCATCCCCAACAGTAGCTGTGCCCACCCCAATTTACGAGCTGTGTGTAGGCAGGACAAAAAATAAGACAAAACCCTGTTATCAGAAGGGAAAGAGTCATATGGACACAAGTGGACAGTGTCTGGTTCAGAATGCGGGTCATGGCATGGGTGGAGAGGATTACACGAGAAAGGGCTGGCTAGAGGATAGATGCAGGATCGACTTAATGGGAAACTTAGCATTAGGATTGAAAAAACTATTCCAGTGCATATAACAAGATTTAAACATTTTCAAACACTCACCTACATTAATTGTATAGTCCATAGCTGCACTGCATACAACTAATGGCGATTGTACACTTTGGTTTAATGCTTCGGGCACACAATGCCAAGCTGTCAAATAATTATTTATCAGGCTCACATGTCTTAATGAAGTGGGAGGGCTTAGCCAGGAATTATGCTTCTACTTATCAACATTTGATGTGGAGTGTTGTTCCTCTGATCTGCCTTGGAGGGGCCGCGCAAATGCCTTCTGCGCCCCGAGCCCAGCGGTGGGAACGTGGTAGCGCACTTGCACCAGCCGGAGACCGACTGCATCCAAGGCCTCAGTGAACATGGACATTTAGTGATGCAAAGTGTCCTCATTTTGCAAGTGCAGACCGTGTGCCCTTTAAAAGGGAGCCAGGACTCTCATTTTGTTTATACTGCCACTGGACTGTGGAGCAGATCCCAGTTAAGGCAGGAACGAACACGCATACATAAAGGACATTTAAAATTACTAACAGTGGATAGTGGGAAGTATCCGTATGGGGCAAATAGAGAGATCAGAGCTATCAGCCAAATTGTTTGACACACGTTCTGACATATGAAAAGGATATATGGAAGGGAGGTTAAATGCAAAGCATGGAATTTCAAAAGATTTAAAAACACTGCAATCTGCATGAACAGATGTAGGCCAAGTGTTTAAGTAACTGCAAACTTAACACAAAGCAAATTCAGGATGCAGGGAGGTGCAGCACCAAACTAGGAGAAGTGCCGTGACACCAAATGCTCCACTGCCCGGCAGAACGTGAGCCAAAAGGGTCATGGGTGCTGTCAGCCGCCTTACATACGCCTCACACCGAGACTGGTGTGAGCCCTTACGTGCATTATAGACTGCTGAGAGAAACTTCAGGGAATGTACATGGGAAACTGCCTGGAGAGCTGTATAAAGCAACCTACGGCACCCACCTCTCAAGACGAATGGGGTAGATAGGGTGTTCCATAAAACATTTGGAACTTAGTGGTTCGATTTACGCTACAGAAAACTCAGCAGGGCTGCCCCCCTCCCTGCATGGAATACGCACTTGGCCCCATGAGTCAGAAAATCTAATCTCGCGAACAGGAAAGGAAAATAAATTGAGAGCTTTTGCTGGCTTTCCAGGGCTGCCACTATGTGTTCTGAACATATCTGACCAACGGTAATGAAGCCGGAAAGGACCCATGTACGAGGTTTATGCACCTTACGAATGCGGTCAGCAGTTAGTTAAATGCTTGTGTGTAGTGGTGATGCTCGATCGGAGAGGGTGGGGGGGGGGGGTGTCTTAAATCCACTTGAATCTACTCAGTCACAAGCTCCTGTGTCAAACCAACCACTGAGACTGCCACTGCACAGCCGGGCGCTCTTACTGGAAAAGACGGCAGTGCAGAGGTTTATGAGCTGGTCGGCAAGACCTCTTGCTTATCCCACACCTTTTCCACAGTGATATCTGAAGAACCCCAAGCTATCACCTCAGGCTTTCACAAGCACAGCTTGCACATTCCTTTTTTTCACACCATTGCTCTTTTGGTAGAAATGTTTAGCTCATTGGTATGGCTCTTGATGCCCACCACAAAGCGCCCTTTGCCTCCCTGCCCATTGTGCCCTGCTTGACAGAAGGTCGATTTTAGGCACGTTTCTGTACAGCAACTCCCACTGCAGCCACCAGGGGCGTTGGTAGGGGGGCGGGGGCTAAGGGGGCTATAGCCCCTGATGTTTTGGTTGTAGCCCCGGATAGAATCTCAGGAGCTACAGCCAAAAGACTAGCTAGCCCCCAGTCCCAACAGTTCCGGCATCAATGTAGCCCCGGGTCTTTTCCAGACCTAGCAACTCTCCTGGCAGTCACTGCACTTGTTTTCACTACTGATGCACGAGGCAGAGCAAACTGGTCTGCAACGACCAGTGGCGGCTGCTATGATAGGGCGGCCAGGCGCCGCCCCCCCCCAAAAAAAGAGAGAAGCTAAAAGAGATTCAGTCAGAGAACTTCTGTGATTGAATCTCTTTTAGCTTTAGTGCTCCTGCATTTCCTTTGGCAACAGCGCGGGGGTGCTGTGGCAAGGAAATAGGCCAGCCTGGCTTTCACAGTGGGGCCGCGGGGCGCGTCCCAATTTAGTATATTTTTTTTCTATGGTAGAGTGCGTGGAGCTCGTAGCTCCACGCACTCTACATAGCCCCTTTAATTAGAAGCCTGGCGGGGCGGTTCAGGGGTGGCCCCGCCAGCATGAAATGTGCGCAAACAGCACACTTATCCCTCCCCTGCCATAGATACAGTAATGTCATTGGCTGGCAAACAGCCAATGACATTACTGTATCTATGACTACTGGAGGCGCAGGGTGTGTGCGTGCACCTGCGCCGCCTTCACACCCTGTGTTTCTCTTTCTTTCCAGCTGAGTCTGACGACGAGTCAACAGCACGAGTGTGCTGCTGCCCAGTGACCAGGCGCCGCGGCCGCGGTAAGTACCCCCTTTCCTTTCTTCTCTGGGCCCGGGGACTGGGAGCGTTACTTACACTCCCCTCCCCGAGCCCAAACTATGTGGTCCACCACACGGCCCAGCCAGGGCCAGGGCCCAGTCAAAACTGAATGACGTGTAGGCCAGGGCCTACACGTCGTTCAGTATTGCTGCCGAGTGCCGAACTGACTGCCGTCAGCTTGGGGCGAGCCTTGGTAGTAGCGGGCCGCCCACTACCACCAGGCTCGCCCCAAGTAGATGGCAGTCAACTCGGTGGGGGCCCCCTGTGGCCTTGGCCTAGCTGCCTAGCCTACTTTTGTTTACCCCCAGTCCATGCGTGGCCCAAGGGCCTTGCCTTGGGCCACGCCGGACCGGTACGCAAGGCCCAGGGCAGGCAGGCGTGCGCTTCTGCTGCGGCTGCCCATACAGCGGTCCGCCACCACTCCCGCCCACATCTGCTTATTGTGCCGTTTTATATTTTCGCCATTTTTCGACAAAAAATGCTGAAAATATAAAATGGCACAAGTCACCAGGGAGAGCCCTGGCAGGGAGAGGCTCTCACTGCCATGGCTCTCCTTGGTGACTTGTGCCGTTTTATATTTTCGTCATTTTTTGTCGAAAAATGCCGAAAATATAAAACGGCACAATTAGCAGATGCGCTGGGAGTGGTCGCGGGCCGCGGCTGGGCCCCAGTGCAGGATACAGGTCATTCAATACACTACCAATGAATTGGGAGGTACGTCCGCTTTATTTCGTGGCCCGTAAACTTCTGAACTTGTCACATGAATACGTCACAAATATTTGTGAATACAAATAGAGATGCAATTCCGTAGCAGGGTGCAAACGGTTCTTGCATGTGCTGTCCGTGTTAATATGAGGTTTGATTGGGGGTCAGAGCGCTGTGCAAGGTTAACGTAGGAGAACACCTTTGCTCAAATCAAAGACGGCTCTCACACATGTAATTAGAGAGCCCATGAGGCAATATAATGAGGTTCCAGCGGGGGATCCAGGCGAGCGCAATGCTGTCGGGGGAAGATGGCCACCCCCTTGCTATTTTCAAACCACGGTGGGGCAATTTATTTTAGCAGCACAGAGGGAATGTGCACAGGGTTGGCTGCTGCACAGCATGGGTCAAACTACTGTTTTACAGCGATGGCTTCATGTCCTCATGTTCTGTTTATGTTGCAATGTCTCAATAAGATGGTTTGTTTTTGATGTGTGTGACTGTAGAGGCATGCACAGGTTTTCCTTTTGCATCATCTTTATTGTCTGTGCCGCAGGTTTGATTGCAGCGTCTGTTATGTATAAACTGTCACCCACTTGTTCAAGCTGGTATACTTTGCCATGAGAGGGTCCAGACTCCAGAGCCATGTGCGGGCTCACGCAAATGCTTTTGTAGAACAGCGTTTAAGGCCTTTCTGAGTGCAGGAGGGGTCTTTCTTTGTCCCCTGCCTGGGCGGCCGCATACCATGTTTGTCAGTGGCCTATGTGCTATTGGGGATTTAATGTTGGTGCACTTTCAATAAGTGGATGGAATACTAAGGGCAGTTTTGGAATTACATTCTACCCGGGGCATGTTTAACTTCGACATGCGTTAATGGGATGGCTAACTGAGTAATTTGAGCTCACCGTTTTGGGTTTCATTTAAAAAGTTGTGGATTTGTTTTTTTAACCGCCTGGACCAGCAAGGCCAATATCTAAAATGAAACCTGGGGCTGCTGACAGGTCAGGGACACTTAAGTAAATGATGGACCGTTTTGCATCCGGAACAAACACGGTAAAACCCACCAACCGAAGTGGCCCACTAAGGTTGAAATATGTGGGGGTCCCCTGTGCTTCTCGGACTAGTTGTTTGACTTGCACCCTCTCCCCCCATAATGCATATGCTCATCCCTGATCCCTTTTATAATGTCAGGGACAGGATACAAATACTGGCATTCCAAGCTGCACACTGAAATGCCAGTGGTTATGGTTAATTCAACAACTCAGTTTTTTTTCAAAATCTATTTAGTTTCCCCCTTTCAGAAAATGCCTAAAATCCCACCTTAGTAAGAGGATGAACGCATGTGAATGCCAGTAACAGCATGACAAACGTATGTTTCCATCATTACTGACTATATAATGAATTTCTTTATGCATACACCATGGTACCAGCTATTCTCAATACAAGTTGCTGTAAAATACACCATCACACTTGCACACGTAAGAATAATGTACCACCATTAGTATGTAAAACCTAATGCTTTTTTTCATATTTTGGTGGGTTTTTTGGACAGTAAATTGCACATTTTGTAGGCCATTTTCCCAAAAATTTTGCAGGGGGAGAACCCCCCCCCCCGCACCCCGCTTGGGGGGTGTGGGCTCATGCGCTATGTGCGCAAGCTCCAAAATTCACCCTGGGAAATGTACGCCCCACCAGCTTTCAAACTCACCAGCCGCCACAACAACGTCTGTTTCTGTTCAAAGTTAAACACCACAACCACGCCCAGACCATCCACGACTTACTTTTGCCTTCTTCATAAAGAAAGACAGCAGCAATCCAACAGAGACACGGAAGAAGAAGCCCCGGATCCAGCATGGTGCTGTGCTCCAGCCGTCCTGCTCCTAGTCCCAGGCCCCAGAACAAGTCAGGCTGGGTGAAAGCACAGACTCATGCATTCAAAAGTTCTGTAACCTTTCGTGGTTGCTAAGAAACCCACTGAAAAATTACAAAGCTCTTGAAAGCATGAGGCCCAGAGCAATTGGGGGCATTAAGTTATTTTCTAAGCACCACACAGGATATTGTTTTGAATCCGTTGTGAAGGTATTTAAGGCAGAAATTGTCCCCAAATTACTATATGCTGCAGACATCTGGGCCAGTAAAAATAGTAAAGAACTAGGAAGGATAGAGGCAAGATGCCTAAGAACTCTACTGTCCCTCCCAAAGAGTCTGCCCATTGAATTATAAAGAAGCAAACTCCATATTTGCTGGATGGAGTTTCACTCACAATACAAGAGCGAGTTAAATTTTATTGGAGAATGGATAATGTCAAAAAATGATACTCTCTTGAAATGACTGCACATGGAGGAGATCAAATTGAAGCAATTCTACATTAAGGCTACCATCTCGGGAAATGCAAAAGAGGCAATTATTTTGAGCCACAGTTTGAAATGTGAGATAAATAACATCACTGAACCTAGATTAGAAAAAGTGGCATCTTCTCAGTGGACAGGATACAGAACTTGTTTACCAAGCTACTAAATCTAACAGCACTAATAACTGCATAGTTAACTCTTCTGAAGGCGGAGTGGCATGGTATATGAAAGAGGTTCTCAATACTAATTTCCGAGCAGAATATACACAAGCCAAATTTAGTGTGGCTTTCACCTTTGAGGTCTTGGGTGCTAGATTGGAATGCTTAAGGTTGAATGTACCTGCAAATTCTGTGGGCGGGGTGCACTGGAAGCAGTCAAGCACATATTGACGCACCGCTCACATAATTATGTCAGTAGGAGTATGACCCTGAGGGCAGTAGGAACCAATAATAGTGATTACACAGAAGGGTAGGAAATGTGGGAGGCCTATGTAAAGGGCTTTAACATTTCTCTTATTTATCATTTCTCAAAACTATGGGTCAGCATTAAAAAATCATTAGAAAAGCAAACCTAGGGGAACGAAATAAAATTAGCCAGTGACTAGGAGGAAAGAGACAGTGAGCTAGCCAGCACTTGACCACCTATTCCCTGACTTCCTTTTCTTTGGTGGAAGTGTGGGTAATGAGTAACTTAGATGCTTTGGTGTTTTACTTGTCTCCATTTGAGATATTGATTTGAGGATGTAATGTTTTTTTATTTACATTACTTATTTTACTGATGAATTTTGATGTTATGATTTGTATTATAAAAAGCCATTTCCATGGCTTTAATATAATATTTTATTTAAAGCAGCTGGTAGACAAAAACTCCAGTTAACTGTATCCTGCATTCTGCAATGACTAAGTTGACCCAGCAGAGTCCACAGCACAAAAACTATGGATGTGAAAACATAGTAAGATATCTAATGCAACCTGCTACCTGATCAGATACCATATAGACCACTATAGTTTACCAACTGGCAGCAAGGAAAAGTGAAGCAGCCGCAATGGCTTGCTATGCTTCCCACACCTCAAATAACACAGAAGGCAATGGCATAAACCACAGCAGACAAAAGTAAGATGCATGTCACTATTTCCCAAGCAATTCTCTGATAACATCTGGGCCATGCAAAGCAGATCGACAGAAATAGGAGCTTCTCTACAATCCCAATTCATGTACCCACAACTAATAAACCTATTGCCAGTCCTTACTTCTAAATACAAATGGTGTGGGAAACAATGTTATCCAAAGGAAAAGTGTTCAAGAAAAGATATGTCAGGATAGTTAAGCCTTTAGCTTCCCTTCCTCACATTTTCAGCATGGGACAAGACAGCACACTCGAGCTTAGCACATACTCTGGATTTTCGATCATGAGGGTGCAGTTCAAAATCTCAGTATCAGGGTCTTCTGTGCCAAAATCTCTTTGCCATTCAAAGTCTCTTATTTCGGAGGGCCTGATGCGACAAACATTCAAAGTTCCTTTCTCCTCAGGATTCTCATATGCACAACTTCTCTGGTGATTCACTGTTCACCTCGGGTGGGTCCCCCTCCGTCAGGCTCAGACCCACTTTAAAACAAAGCCTTCAATTGGTCTCCCTCTGCCAGGCTTGGACCAAACTTATCTCATTTTCCAAACTTTCTTTACTATATCAAAATCGAAGAATTTTGCTTGACCCGTCGCAGGAGCACTTCGATTTACAATTCTTTGTTCTTCTCTCAATATAACCCTTTCAACTTCCACTTCCGACCAATTCTTAGCTGTCTACCTTACAGAGACCTTCGATTGAGCACCCACACGGTGCCGGACCACTTTGTCAAAGGTATCATATCTTGATTTTCAAAGTCCAAACACTCATCAGCAGTTCAACTTTACTTGCGTCTTTTAACATACATGTTTTAACATTGTTCGTTCCAGCAGTCGCAAACCAATGTGGCCGCTTGTAACCTTGGCTTCGCCAAAGACTGGTTTTGTATCGGTCTCCCCAACTCACCGGCTTTGTTGATTTCAATGATGCTGCTTTGTTCTTGGAGCCAAGGATGGTACCACGGTGGCAGCTGCTTCCCCCCAACTTGATTAATGATGCGGGAGGGCCCTGTGTATCTTCGACACACAATACAGGATTCTTCAGTCTGGTTTCCTATACTTACGCTTTCCAATCTAGAGTGCTCTTGAAAGTAACAGTTTCTTGTGGTCAAGGGAATTTCCCTCCTTGCGATCCCCTCCTGTTCTGCCGTCTTTCTTCTCACGTTCAGTTGCCGTCTCAAAACTATTGTTTCCTTGGGTGCTTTGCCTCACTCAGAATGTGCTCTGGTGCACACCCTTTTATCCGTGGTATACATCAGGTATACTGCTCGGGTGTTCGTCTGTTTTCTCCCAGAGCGGGCAGTCCGTGTGAAAGTGTTTGTGTATGAAAAGGGGGGCTATAGTTCCCACATATCCTACCTGGTAGGATGGGGTAAAGGTGTTACCAGGAAGTGGATACAGCATCTCGCCATTCGGTGTCCCACTCTCTGAAGACCCCTCAACCGGGTGATCCTCCTGCACCACTGGTCCACTGCCAAGAACTGGATCCAAAAGCTATGGCCATGTCCTGGCCACCTGGATGACAGATCTCCGGGGACTAGTGGGTGAGACACCTTCTGATTTCTCACACTGCCAAGAGAAGCCCACACTTCAGCTCGAGAGGGATGCTCTTGCCTGCAAGTGGGATCATGTTCCTTTTGGTCTGGATTAAGGTACTCATAGATCTGGAAAGGCCATCAGGACACATCGGAACACAATTTATTTATAAACACAGAATCCTCCATACTGATCTTTCTGGACAATATTATAATACCTTTAGACACGTCAATGAAGTTGTATAGTACAGTGGCCCTCCTTATCAAAGGATGTCCGTTCAGTAAATTGTGAACATAGTTTATATCTGAGAACGGGATCCCCTCACTGACTATGTTGTATTTGGCTGAGGAGCAGTGATTTACCAGAGCTCCTGTGGAAGTATACTGGTTGGCAGAAGAAAGCATATAGCTTTAAACTTGTAATTGACACTTGACATTGTGGGGGCCCTATCTGAAAAAAATATGAATTTCTCCCATTATGTTTTATTTAGAATTTCTCTAAGGTTTGCTTGAGCAATGATGACTGGCCCTAGAAGTATCCAAACCTAAAAAGGT
The DNA here is from genome assembly GCF_040938575.1 of Ambystoma mexicanum. Classification (NCBI taxonomy): domain Eukaryota; kingdom Metazoa; phylum Chordata; class Amphibia; order Caudata; family Ambystomatidae; genus Ambystoma; species Ambystoma mexicanum. Next base: position 39,044,168 of record NC_090928.1, read on the forward strand.
TGCCGACTTTTTTTAGTCAATTAATTTGAAAACTGTATGTCCTTGAGTGGACATTTTCCCCATTTCATTCTTTCATTATCCTTTCCTCATTTTCGCTGTGTTTGGTCTTGCGTTTGCATACATTTGGGTTACCCGCTTAATATCAATAAATCAAATTCAAATCAAATTAAAAACAGGTATGTAGCTTAACCAAATAACCTTCAAGTTACACTAGGAGAGACATTTGGCATTCCAGTGCTACTAAATGCTCCAGTTACAAATTGCTTTTCTCTGTGAGGCCTTAGAAGAAAACTAATTGAGACCTTCTGAAGGAGTTGTGTACTTGGTTTAGTCGAACCCAAATTTCTTGCATAACCTTGTCTATTCCATCTAGGAGTAGGACCTAGCGGGGCTGCCTGCCTCACCCTGCATCTGGGCATGAAGAAAGATACTGGCAGATTCTAGGAGCAGGGAACAATGTTGCAATAGTTCTTTGAGGGGACAGTTAGAGCTTAAATATCAACAAGAGTTTCTACAGAAGGGAAACATTTAGAGAGAACACTCAATCTACATGTTTCCCTTCTGTAGAAACTCTTGAGGCCGTTTGGAGGCAATATTGTGAATTGCATTTGTGCCCAGCCCTCCAGCAAGCTGGCTCCACATTTTGAAAGGGACTTAACCACTGCCAGGCTTGGTTATAGGTAGTGAGGTGAAAGCGTGGTGCTGATGTGTAACTGCCTCGGCCATTTTAGGGTTTGAAAAAAGAAGGATGATGGGAGGTCACTGATTAAGCAATTCCACTGATTCTCATAGATGCACAATCGGCAAGCAGCACAAACGTCATTTTGGGGTTCTGGGATCCCTGAGGTCTCCCTTGCTATCCCTGTGCTCTCCCTTGCTACCCTTAAAAATATTGGTACAAAATCATTCTTTTTTTTTATTTTGTATTCATTAAATGTAAGCTCCTGAGCTGTGGCCAGGGCCATGTAGCTCTTTGTCTCTGGAGTGGCAGGCATTCTTGTTCAGGCCTCTAAAAAAAAAACAGTCGTTTGCACAAGTATAACACTTTGAGCAGTGGCCCTAAATAAGAAAGAATAGGAATAACAAATCAATTGTCTTTCTGGAAGTCTATACAATAATTGCTACACTCATTAAAAGTTTATTTCAGGCACACTTCAGGGGGTGAGTCACTGATTTAGTCTGTTCTTAAACACCTCAACTCGGCCTGTCATCCTTCTAAGGTCCACAAATGATACCAACACAGGTTGAGTGATATTGTATGTATAGTTTTTCTATATAAAATGCTTAAGCGTAAGTGCTTTATAATAGCACATTATCATTTGGCCTTGGACGTCTGCTTGCATTCACAGTCTATTGGTAATATGGGCCTATACACACTGATATTGAAGGAATACTGCGCACAAAAATATTATTGTCCCGAGCGTTCGGGCATCTTTGTTTGTTTGTTTTATTTATTTATTAAGCGCTCCAGACTGAGAGGTAAAAGGGCGCATGGTTACATAGTACAATAGATATAGTTTACAATTATACAAATATGCAGTTTATGTATAAGAACACAATTACAGGTAGGCTGTTTCATCAGACATAGAAGAGAGAAAATAGGGTAAATGCTACTATTTGTTCAGTAACCAGCTAATGACCTGTTTCCTAAATGACTGAAAGGACTCGGTGGACTTAATGTTCAATGGGAGGGTGTTCCAAAGTTTGGAGGCAAGGACTGTGAAGCTGGATCCTCCCGCTCTTTTTAAGGTGAATCTGGGCACCGTAAGGCAAAGTGTGTTGGATGATCTGGTAGTTCTGGCAACAGGTTTCAAGGTAAATTTGTTAGTGATATAAGGAGGGGCTAGATGCTTTAAGGCTTTGTATGTGAGACAGATGGTTTTTAGGTCGATTTTTTGTTGTATGGAAAGCCATTTACACGATTTCTGGTGGTAGAGATATGCTCATGCCTGGGGATATTTAATGCTGCTCTTAGTGCGTTGTTTTGGAGAACCTGGAGTTTGTTAGTTATGGATTGGTTGGCGCCTAGGTAGGTATAGACTGTTACAGTAGTTCAGTTTGGATTGTATCAAAGCCCTGGCCAGCGTGAGGCAGCTACTGGGGTATAGAAAAGGTCTGCAGGCCCTGATCAGCTTACCGGTGTAGGCAGTGGCTGATGAAGTCATGTTAATTTGTTTGGTCAGGTTAGTGTTGGCATTTTTAACAATAGGAATGGTGTTACCATCAATGATGATGCTGCTATAATTAGGGCTAAGTTTTTGTAGGTTGTTAGGTGAGCCAACAAGGAGAAGTTCAGTTTTCTCATCATTCAAGCAAAGGCCGTGTGTGGCCATCCATGCCTGACTGATAGTGAAGATTTTGTTAATCTTGATGACGTCAGCATTGTAATTACCTGAAAGGGTGAGGAGTATCTGGGTGTCATCTGCGTAATTGGTGTAGGTGACACCCAGATGGTCCAGTTTGTCAAAGAGTGGCTTTGTAAATATATGATACAAAGTGGGCAAGACACATGAGCCTTGAGGACGCCACATGTGATGGGGATATGGTCAGCTGCCGCTACTGGTGAGAAGACCCTCATGGTTCTATTATCCAGGAAAGATTGTATCCACATGACAGCAGAGGAGGAGAAGTGAGCAGCGGAGGGTAGGTGGTTGCAGAGGATTTTGTGATCGACCAGGTCGAAGGCTGCTGATAGGTCTAAAAGGAGTAGGATGGCAGTGTTACCTTTATCTTTGATTTCATCAATCTGACTTTTGGGGGTATCAGGTAATATTATCCCCATATATATGGTCGCCGTAAATAATATCACCTGGAAAAGGTTGCGGCGATATTATATGGGTGACCATATATATGGAGACAGGGGTAAAAAAAAAATGTTTTTAAAAAAAAATGACCCAAAAAAAATTTGGGGTTTGCGGGGGTGTCCCCCGCATGTTCCATGCAATAATGTCGCCACAAAAAACGGCAATTTTTTCGGCGATATTTTTGCATGGCGAGATTTTTGTGGCGACATTATTACATGGAACACTTTTGAGGTTAACAAGGGCAGTTTCTGTTCCATGTTGAGGTCTAAAGCCAGATTGGCGAGTTCCAAACAGTTGGTTAGTCTCTAAATAATCCTGAATTTGCAAGTAGGCAACTCTGTCAAGGATTTTTAGCAAGAATGGGACCGTGGTGATGGGTCTATAATTAGTGCCTATGGCCAGGTCAAGTGATTGTTTTTTTAGAAGAAGGAGAACCCAAGATTGTTTCAGGTTGCTAGGGGCTGAATTAGTGCAGAATGATAGGTTTATGAGTTTGGAGATGAAAGGGGATAGATCTCTGGCTGCGTCTTTTATAATCTGGGCAGGGCAGCTGTCCCCTTTACAGTTGGATGGTTTTAGAGAGGCTTTAATTTTCTGTACTTCAGGTATGGTGACATTTTTAAATGTGAAGCCTAGGTTGGTGTCAGTGGGCGGTGGTGTACTTGGGCTGGGGGGCTTGTTACTAGTAAGTTGTTGTTGTTTGCGCTCAATTTTGGTTTGGAGTCCTGTGATTTTATTGGCAAGAGCATTCTGGATACTGGTGCACTAGGGTTTGTCTTTTGTGCAAGTATCTGTGCGTGGATTTGGGTTCTCTAATTCCTTTATTGATAGTATATTGAAAAGTTCTCTAGTGCAGGATCCTGCCTGGTTTATGCTAACGTTATGGGCTTCTTTCTTGGTACGAATTATCTAATTTTTGTATAAGGAGGAGATATTTGAAAGATTGGTTTTATTTTCAGCCGAGGGTGCCGATTTCCATCGTGTTTCTAGCTTAGCTTTCTTTTTTCTCAATAGTTTGAGTTCAGGGGTGTACCAGGGGTTTAGATGAGCTCTAGGTTTTCCTTTGCGCAATTTCAATGGGGCGATGATGTCTATGGCGTTGGCCATGGCAACATTGTAGGTATTGACCAATAGGTTGAGGTCGGCCTTGGCTGGAAGTGCGTTGAGAATGGGAAGGACCAGAAGTGTCAAGGCTTCCGCACTGATGTTACGCTTATTCCTGGTTGGAGAGGCTGGTGCAATAGGGCACCTTTTTGGATTTAGGTTGTTGACATTAATATCTAATAGGATGAGAGAAGTTGGGGAGCTTTGCAGGTGATATTGCAATTAAGCGCAGCTACCCAGTCGATGATTCTACCTTTCTGATGAGTAGGTTGGGTGCTAAGATGTGTAAATCCATGCTCAACTATGGTGTTGGCCACGGAAGAGGCTGGGAGGTCATTAGGGTCACTACCCAAGATTAAAATCTCCGAGGATGATGGTTTGAGCTGATGACTTAGAGTTCTCAGCTATTAGAGAGGTGATGTCTTCCTCAAAGGCTCCAGGATGACCTGGGCGTCTATATATTAAGTGAATAGAGATTGTGCTGTTGTGAGAGGTTTGCAACTTAATTGTAAGAAGCTCACATGATTTAAGAGGAGAGGAATTGACTGATCTGAGGTCTAACAAAGATTTGAAGATGATAGCTACACCTCCTCCCCGAGCATCGGGTCTATCGGCTCTGAGGATGGAATATTTATCAGAGATAGCTAGGGTTAATAAGGTCCTGCTGCCTCGTGAAGCCAGGTTTCAGTTATGGCGAGGAAGTCAAGATTATTAGTCAGGATGAGGTCAGCTATTTCTGTAGAATGTACAACAAGGGACCTGACATTTAGTAGTGCTCCTTTTAAGGGGAGTGAATTAGGCTTGTTAGAATCTGTAACAATTTTCTTAGTCTTAGAGCTTACTAATCATGAGGGGGAGTTTGGTGCCTAGTCTATTGTTCTGAGTTATGAGGTTAGGGTTGACTGTGAGTTTGTTTCCTGGAGGCTTAGTTGTGAACGGCTTGGAAGTAAGTTTGGTGTGGTTCGGCTTAGTGCTAAGTTTGGCGCCCCCAGTCAAACCAAGAACACTTGGTTTGGGGTGACATGGGGCTCTATCGGTGATAAAGTTGGTTAGGGTATTAATTGTGTGGTCACTGTCTATGGCGGTAAGGTTTTGGAGGTAGCTGGGTGGGAAGGGTGACCTGGTGGGCAACAAGGGTGTTGGGCAGGGGATAGGATGGTGTCTCGGGCAACCTAGTTGGGCTAGGAAAGCTATGAAGTTATTGCCGCTTCAAGGCACGCTATTTTGCATGACACAGAAAGGGAACATGATGAGTGTGAGCCAGGTGAACATGGTCTAGTCCTGACCTGTGTGGGGTGGGTGGTCTGGGGTGTAGGGCTGGGGTAGGCAGGTTCAACAGAAGGTAAAGCTACACACCAGTAGGCAAATTCAATTATGGCTTGGTTCACACAAATAGGCAAATTCAACAATGGCTAGGTACTCGCCAATAGGTAAGTTCAACAATAGCTAGGTACTCGCCAATAGGTAAGTTCAACAATGCCTACGTACTCCCCAATAGATAAGTTCAACAATAGCTAGGTACTCGCCAAAAGGTAAGTTCAACAATGGCTAGGTGCGTACAGGTATGTAGATTCGACTTTAGCTTGGGTCACACAAATAGGCAAATTCAACAAAGGGTAATTACACACCAATAGGTAGATTCAACAATGGCTAAGTACACACCAATAGGTAGTTTCAACAATGTCTAGGTGCGTACAGATATGTAGATTCGACTTTAGCTTGGTTCACACAAATAGGCAAATTCAACAATGGGTAATTAGACACCAATAGGTTGATTCAACAATGGCTAGGTGTGTACAGATATGTAGATTTGACGTTGGCTTGGTTCACACAAATAGGCAAATTCAACAATGGATAGGTGCTCACCAGTAGGTAGATTCCACAATGGCTAGGTACATACAAAAGGGTACATTCGACTTAACTAAGGTGCACATGAATGGGCAGAATTCTACATTGGGCAGGAGTACACATATGGGGTAAATACCTATTGCGGAGGCTATATCAGGAAGTATGGGTCAGGAAAACCATAGGGGGAGGAATCGTAACACACTGATGCAAATGGCTGGATAAAGCATGAGTTTGGGTTCGCTGTGGCTGGCCTCTAAGCACAGTGGGCATATGAGCACAATATTGTCAAAAGGGCGAGGGAATTAATATCCTTAGCAGGCTAGTCCCAGAGGGCGCATTCAATAGGGTGCAGTAGGCTAATTCCCTATGCATAAGACAAGAGTAAATGGGTTTTCAAGTGCCCGCTAGAGCCAATGGTCAGGTTAGTATCATGCAGCAATATTAAGTAGGATAGCTAATCCAACGTTAGCTGAAAAGGGATATCAGGGACAAGGCACTTGTCATCACATGTGAGTTTGAGGCAGCACTCTGGAATAATAGCAATGTGGTGGTCTGTGCACTGAACACAAAGAGTATTTACCAGCAGCAGACTATGTGCTTGGGTACAGATGTAATCAAGAGCATTGATATAAGGCACTGCAGCAATGAGTAGGATAATTACAGTAAGAATGCGTTAGAATACAATTGGGAGTCTGTACTTACAGTAGAGTCACTCGGTATGCATGGAGTTACAGGATGCATAGTTCACAAATTATGCAGGCCAAAGAGGTGAACGATTGTCCCGTGTACAGGAGTATGGACAGTTCTGTTAGCCGTGCTTCATTTTGATGTATTGGCATGGGGGTGGGGGATAGGGGGTTGGCCAAGCCGCGCTTCCATGCGCTAAACAGGCACAGAACAGGCCTTTTCAACAAGGGCTCTATTAGGACGAGGGCCGGCTTCCGCCTGCCGGTGGGGGTTTCTGGGCTATAAGCTATGCGTTGCCAGGTAACAAGGCAAACAGCCTCGTTTTCATGCTGCTAGTAGCCGCCTGCCATCTTTAGAACAGGTGCACGAAGGGAACAAAGGCTTCCCAGCTGATCCAGCACATCGCCTGGATGAGGGGAGCACCGGGGCTCACCTTGATGCTGATGAATATTGCTGGTAGTTAGGGATCGATGCTGGGGCCTCAGCTTCTAGATGCACGAGGAGTGGACTTCGTTCCACACAATTAGCCGGTGTGTGATAATGCAGCTGGAACTGCTCCTAGTACGGTGGTACTGGGGAGGGGCTCCTGCCCGCTCCAGGACTCTGGATAGAACTGAAGAAGTTGCGCAGAACAGGCCTTTTCAACTAGGGCCTTGTCAGTACGAGGGCTGGCTTCCGCCTGCCAGCGGGGGTTTCTGGGCTATAAGCAATGCGTTGCCAGGTAACAAGACAAACAGCCTCGTTTTCATGCCGCTAGTAGCTGTCGGCCATCTTTAGAACAGGCGCATGAAGGAAACAAAGGCTTCCCACCTGATCCAGCGCGTCACCTGGATGAGGGGAACACTGGGGCTCACCTTGATGCTGGTGAATATTGCTGTTAGTTAGGGATCGATGCTGGGGCCTCCACTTCTAGATGCACGAGGAGTGGACTTTGTTCCACACAATCAGCCGGTGTGCGATAATGCAGCTGGAGCTGCTCCTAGCATGGTGGTGCTCGGGAGGGGCTCCTGCCCACTCCAGGACTCCGAATAGAACTGAAGAATGTGTTTTTAAGCAAACTTTGATCGATCGTACAAACATTTCCTATGCACCTTACCATAGTTTTTCTCACTTTTACACATGCGAAATCAGGCAGCAGGGCGGGGCCATCTCTTATTCGTTGCTGCATCGCCCTGCGGTGAACTGCCCCGGCGGCACTAAATCATATTGCGTGCCCCTTAGGCTGACATCACCATTACTAGCGATATTCTCTGCCTATCTCCATGAAGTTACTAGGCAGCGTAGCCAAACGTGCCCAGTAATCACCTACATGTTGACGTCAGTTGACGCAGAACCCAGATATCAACACACATCCTCTCACACCACAGAGCATCTCAATTTTGAATACAAAACAATACTCTGCAATTTATAATGTGCTTTTATTTCACAATAAACGCTCCGAGAACATCCGGCGATTGCCATATTCAACCAAATTGGTCATTTCTTCTTTGTTCTCGATCCACAAATGTTTATCGTGAGTCCCACAGTGTTCCTTTTGGGTATAAAAAGCACATTGGATGCACCGTGAATAGCAAGGCTTCGGCATTTGCTTGGCACTAGGCCACCGTAAATGATGTCAGGTTGCTCCTTATCACTGGTACCGCGAAAGGGCATATAGGCCCGGGGCAATCGTCCCAAAACAGTGTCATTGTAATCCAGCCATTTAAGTGTATCTGCAGCTTCTAGCTAAAGAAGCCATCAATTGGTATCTGGAATCGATGACATTCGCAGAAAGGCAGGATGTAGCTGGGTAGAAAACATAACAGAAATGTGTCTCAGTGGCCATTCTTTATTCTAATTGATCAGTTTACCCATTAATTCTGCACTGTGTGAAATCTAATGATGAACACAAACGTGAAACAATGGAAACACAGAGAAAACATTGTGGAAAGTTGGAGTCTACGATGTGCTTGAGAGGTTAGTGCTATGGGGTATGTTTAGCTCACAATGGGATGCAGAAGCTGACAGAAGAATTTGAAGAACATATAGACGGCATTTTAACAGAATATTAGCGTAGAATTTGGCGTTGATGGAACCTGGGGGAACCCACTTTTGGACTATGTGCATTTCGGTGCCGGACTGTCCATTTGCCTGGGAGAAAGACAAGTACACACAGGTTGCTTTTGTGTGTCGTTGCAACATGCCACAAACAACAACCTATTACAATGTAAGCCAGCAAGAATGGTCAATAATGAAACCTTGACTCCTTCGTCTATAAAATCGTCTACAGTAAAACTTACATAATATTCTGAATTTCCATTCTCTCGGCATAACGCATAGACTCCGTTCAGATCAACACATTTTCATAAAATTAAATTACATGTTCCTTTGTCCAGTTTTGGAATGGTGAACCTTATCATATTTGACAGTATTACACACCTCCCTTCATTCATTCCATTCAGAATCCTCCCTTTCTTCCAAGGACGAAAAACAATCGTACCTTATACTGTGTAGGATGCGTGGGTGTGCACAGCTCACAAGCAAAATTCAAAAGCGGTGACCTTCACTTCCAATGTGAGTGAAAAGCCTTGCAGGCCACAGTGGCATCTGAAATATTTTTGAAAAACAAACAAATTGTTTGCTGGCATCCAACGACGCCACGTCACATTTCTAGTGAGTTACTTTTTTTAATTAATACAGTTAGTTTACTTCCAAATACCTTATTTTATTGTCCCTCTGGTGAACTGCTCACTCTTCCATCGCCTTGCACAGCAAGCACCCACCACCTGTCAGCTCAGCCCGTCTCCTGTTCCCAAAGCAAATCAGCTAATCATTTTTACAAGTAGCGAATCTCGAGCCCTGACAAAATGTGCTTGTACGAGAATGTCAGAGCAAGCCCTGCTCAAACCTTAGTGCATAATCTGTCTCTGCTCACTGACTCATGCCATCTCCAACCCCCTCCTTCCAGGCCGCAGTCCCCTGAACCCATGACCGCTATTCCCTTTGAACGCATCTGGTCCCCAGACCCTACCCGTGCACCACCTCAACTTCACCTCCCATATACCTAATCAGGAGTGGTCATATATTTTGGTAACACTGACACCTATCCCCACTGCGTTTGAAATCGTAAGACTTCGAGGGCCGCAAATCATAGATCGGCCCCTCTGATAAGGCATCTAGTAGCAACGACCCCTAACACATGCCCCCATAAAAATATAGGTCAGAAGGCACCTATTTCTCACCAACAACCCCCTTTGATGCGTTGTTTTGCTTACAGTGAGTAGTTCTTGCGTGCCAAGTTTCTTATGTAGCCTAGGTCTCATTCCTTTATGGGATGCATATTGATTTAGCTATTTGGACATGTGCTTGGTAAGGCAACTGCAGAACCCCAAAGTTGCTTTCATGCTGATATTCATCTGACCCTCCCTGATTCAGTGAAGGACCCACAAGAGCTTGACGAAAGCGGGAAGTGTGAAAGCACAGCATTACACTATATGGCATCGTGCAAAAGGCACTTCTTGCAAAAAAAATTGACAAAGAGGATACATTTCAAAAGACAATTTGGATGCTTTATTTGGACACTTTATATAAACATTGTTGAACTAATAAATAGTTTCTATCATTTGAACCGGGAAGTGAACTCTTCCACGAGGTCTTCTTTCGGTAGACAGGGCATGTTTGGAATGTTTTGTGGCAATGTATGTGTCCTAGGAACAAAATCATGAGCAATTCCATGAGTATGTATGTCCAACACAGTCAAAGTGAGATCTTTAACAAAATCGAATTCCATTTCCTGGTATATTGGCTTGACCACCCATTTTTTGCTACTTTTCGTAAAGGCCATTGTGTACGAAGCATCCTCGATTGTTCTCTCCCGACGTTCTCGTTATGCACTAAGACTGCTAGTAATGTCTGATATTGCATCCTGTCTATGCCGAAATGCAATCTCTTGGGCCTGTACTTTAGGCACATATTGTGGAACACCTCCAAATCTCCTGTGTGACAGAATTCTGCGAGTCCCTTCAGATCTCTTGATACAGTTTAATCAAACACTATCTTCTCAAGAGCTTTGTGTGGAGGTGAAGATAGAACCAACCACTTCTTCTTGCGTTCCTGCTCCTCGGATAAAGGTCCATGTGCACATTGGTGAAAATGTTGGTTCTCTGTCCATGAGTGAACGTTGGAACAGTGGTGCATCAATGAGCGCCATTTTTCAGGTAGAATTTCCACAGACCCACCACAAGTTTTGGAGCTCCACCAAAGATGGTTGCTCAAAGACTGGGACCACTGTAAAATATGTTCAGAACCTTTTTTTTACCAGCAGCTGTGATTTTTTTATTGATTGATTTGGCAACGTGCCATACATCAAATTGATGGCGAATATTTGGAAACTGCTCTCGCATGGCCTTGTCCATTGAAACATGTCTGTCTGTGGCAATGAGATCTATTTGCATTCCCCTCGATTGGAGATCTTCCAGGGATATTATAAAACCATGTTTCTCCATGGCCACTGAGGATTTACATTCAGACACCTGCACGACCACCAAACTCACAATTTTTTTAGTTTCCATGTCCTGAAAGTGGTATGTGCAGTACTTTGCTGAAAATCCGGGGCTGTCACACTGTCCATCGCCAGCTAGCTTGAACCGTTTGTTAGAAAATGTCCTTTCAATTGACATTTGTACAATTTTCCAAGCTTCACTAATAGCAGGGAATGAATATTCTTGTTGATATTTGTAGTACTGCATTTTAGAAAGGAACCGGAGTCCCACAAATTGACAGAAACTGGACAACTTACTAACTGTAGAGCCACTGAAAAGTAAAGCTGCTGCACACAGTAGATTTCCAGCTGGCACTTTGCCCAGCATCGGTTGAGCGGACCATGAACATGTAGCATGGAGCAGGCCACATGTGGCTTGGATTTTGAGGTTTGTGCCTTGTGATACACAAGTCACATTCACCAATGGCTGCCCGCATACTTCCCCCCTCAATGCATGGACACATTTCAGCATCAGTTTAATCTGTACCAGGCAGCTGTCGAATACAATGTATTTTTGCTCCTATATTAGACTATCGTCCTCCGTGAATGTGGTTTGTGACGCAACTGTGATGGACATATCAGCCAAACAGGACACACTGAAGTCGAGATCTTTGGCTAGTTCCTTGGTTAATTGCGTTAAGGCTTCAGCATCTATTATTTCAGCTTGTGTCATTTGCACACAAATTGGAGAAACCATCAATGTCGGTTGTTTATTGCGTGGCCCTTTTTTTGTGGGTGTAGATTGTGTGAAGTGGTCACTGAGTAATTCAAAAGCATCTTCCTTATATTCAGTTTCTTCTTCATCTTGTCAAGTTCTCACATTGTAGCAATGGTCCAAAAACACTTTGCTTGCTTCGCCGGTCACATTCAATACATTTTCTAGCCATTGGGCATAAGCATCTTGAGTCTGCTTATTGACTGGACTACGTCGTACCTCAAATATTAGTTTCTCCATGGTGAAATCTGTTTGGCAAGCAGCATCTTTTGTTTCATTTGTTGCCTGTGTCTTCATACTTCGTTTTTCTTCTGGGCCTCTAGGAGATGGGTTGTAAAAACATATTCAATGTAAATCCAACATACATTATATAGCACTTTAGATTTAAAAAAAAACTATGTTATGAAGACAGCACCAGCCCAAACCACTTTTTGTATACTACATTTTTTGTTAGTTACCCTTGTTTTCTTGATTTTCTGTAAAACCGTGTTCTTCACTGTAACAACCGCACCAGCAAGCTGGTCCGCCACCTCTGATCTATGTGCTTCCTCTTCTAATTCCCAACCTTGTATACATCCCTTGAATAGAATATTAATTTTAAAAAAGTCAATCGTTTTTTAAATCAAATTCTTTCCTCACACACATTGCTTACATATATATCCTCGTAAACTGTGTATGTCATTTAGTCAAAATATACATTTCTATTTTCACTTGATTGATGGCTAGTGTACTTGATCAGAGATCACAGTGCGAAACCCAATGTTTGTAATGTTGCTCTCAAAGCATTTTGCATTGTATTCGGCATTAGGGTAGAAATTGTAACGTTAGAACTGAAATGGTAAAAGTTTGAAAAGATGCTAGTTTATAATAATATCACTGTCTAATAGTATCAGATGTAGGATATACTTTCTTTCATTCAACGGAACTGTCAGTACGCATACCTAATGCTCTGGACTAGCTCCAAAAGATGATGTAATTGTAGATGAAGTCCCAGGATCCCCCTGTAACACAGTACCTGTTTTAGTATGGATAAAAACAGTGAAATTGAACCGACACAATCGGATGTAGTCAATGGTACATATCAATAAAAACCCATAAATGAAACATTATGTAAACAAATGACAGTATACGTAAACTATTTCATATTATCTAAAATTCTATGCATATTACATTTCCGTAATCAAATAGCGATATAAAACTACCTGATAGGCGCTCAAAGTTTTTGTTGACTCTGGGAAAGAAATGGATGCAGAATCTTGCTCCTTAATTTTCAGTGCATTGTCACGAAGTGGTAAAGGGATAATTAGATTTGCAATAGGTATGTGGAAAGTTCCAACTCTCAAGAATATGAACTTCAACAAGTCTGTATGGCTCACCATTTTATACTGGACGTGTCAGTGATGTTGTCACTACCGATTGTCTGTGCTTCAGTCAATATGCTCACCTGAAAAAATGGACAAGTGAAGCAACCGATTACGAAAGATTGTGCTTATTTTGAGGGGCACTATAGCATAGTTTTCTGTGTTCATAAATAATTTTCTATAATGCTCCTAAAACCAGTGAGAGATGTCTAGCAATATGGGGTATAGTTATAAAGCAATACAATCTGGTAAATATGCAAAGTTTAGTAAGAACATTTACACCAAAAGCACCAATGCGTCCATGTAGTTACATTTTCAGTGCCCCAAGGACTACAGCTAAGTCATGACCGTGACTCACCTGAGGCAGCGTGTGCATGAATAGAGTTGGAATTGCATTTGGAAGCAATTTACGAGACGTTCTGAGTCGATGCTCCTTTGTGTACTGCGATTGGTTGTACAAATCTGTGGTAAAGCGCAGGCTGCAGATGCGGAATCGATCACCCCTCAAGTCCCCCAAGACATCCTGGGGTCTACTTTCAAGCTCTTCCAGCGCAAATCCGCAATATCTGACCCATTCTCTTATTAGATCTATATTCCTCTGGAATATATGCTTTATTGTGCCTTTAGGTTTGGTAGGGGTCTTAGAACGGCAACCGTAAACCATACAAGCAGGGCATTGTTGAAAAATCTGTAAAAAAAAGTCCACATCGTTAAAAAATAATTTTGCATGAATGTGTGAGAAAGATGGAATTATATCATACATTTTTCTATGCAATGTTTGTTTTGCTCACAGAAGCAAAACCTGTGTAGCGTAGCCAACTTTATTCTAGGATAACTTTCATACACAATTGATTGATGTGACGCAAATCGTAACGTGTTACTCGTCGCTTCAATGTACTATCATGCAACCAAAGGAAACATGCTTATGGACACGGCCCGCAAAGGATGCAATTCTATCCCAATTGACATTGATGACAATTGCTATATATCGAGAACAGAACAAATCAAACAGAGGTCAATGGTAATGGCAACAAGATGAATGAGCATTACACCACTGGGTACATTTGTTCGAAATAGATAGAAATTTAGAGATCAAGTAGAGATGATTAGGTGACCTGCCCTTACCTTGACCAACAAACAGTTAGATTCAGCAAGCAGGGTAGTTAGCAGCAGGAAAACAGGTAGCGTGATCACAAGTTGACTTCCAGTGCTCAGAGATATTCACAGGTAGCACGATGACGAGCTGACTTTCAGTGGTCACAGATGTTCTCAGGTAGCACGATCACGAGTTGATTTGCAGTGCTCACAGATGTTTGCACGATAAATATTAAGGGGTTTATAAAGAATTAGAAAAGTGGGTGTGTATGTGAATGAGTGATGTGCATATGGCGTGCTCTTGTGTGGTTGAAGGGAAAGACACACTTATGTGGATTTCAGGGGCACAGCCTGCTTCAGGGGATCCTGCATAGAGACACTGGGTCTGGCTAGGCCATGTGTACAATGCCCCCTGCGTGGAAGATACCTTTGAAGTGTACATGGTGTTTGGCACCTCGGCCGTTCCCACCCTGAGAGCCCCCTTGGGAGGACATGGACACAGGTGCAAACTTCCATTGATAGGGTAGGGGGCGTTGGACGTCCAAGAGGCATGCAAGAAAGGGCCAGAACACTGCTGAATGGAGACACACTTATGTGGATTGCAGGGGCACGGTCTGCTTCAGGGGGCCTGCCTGGAGACACTGACTCTGGCTAGGCCATGTGTACAATGGGTCCTACGTGTAAGATACCTTTGAATTGTACATGGTGTTTGGCACCTTGGCTGTTCCTATCCTTGGCAGCGCACATCCACAGGTGCGAACTGCCGTTGATAATGGAGGGAGGATTGATGGGCATGAGGCGTGCAGACAAGGCCTGGAACACCTCTGAAGGGAGAGATACACTTATGTGGATTGCAGGGGCATGGCCTGCTTCAGGGGAGCCTGCATGGAGACACTGGGTCTGGCTAGTCCATGTGTACAATGGCCCCTGCGCAGAAAATTCCTTTGAAGTGTACATGGTGTTTGGCAACTCGGCCGTTCCCACCCTGAGAGTCCCCTTGGAAGGGCACGGACACAAGTGCGAACTTCCATTGATAGGGTGGGGGGATGGACGGCAAAGAGGCATGCAAGAAAGGGCCAGAACACTGCTGAATGGAGACACACTTGTGTGGATTGCAGGGGCATGGTCTGCTTCAGGGGAGCCTGCCTGGAGACAGTGGGTATGGGGGGGCCATGTAAACAATGGCCCCTGCGCGTAAGATACATTTGAAGTGTACATAGTGTTTGGCACCTCGGACGTTCCCACCCAGTCAGCCTTGCCAGGACAAGTGAGCGTGTCTTTGATTCACTGAACAATTGAAACAACAATTCATAAAAGTTCAATTGTATTTTATTTTGTTGCTGATGTTGATGGCACAAATGTACTACACATTGCATACTTCGGGTCGCAGCACAGTGTGGGAAAATCCCCTGTAATGACCGCTGTCACTGGGGAATGTGTCTCTAATGGCACAAATGACACAGGCGGGTATTACTGGTCGAGTGCAGTGTCCAAGCCTCCCATGAAGCCACCATGTAAACACACGATAGGCCACCAGCCTGTTCCACCTGTGGAAGAGAAAGATACAAACTGTATTTAAATGAACAAGATAAGTGTATCAAACCTTAGTTGAAAATGCAATCTTGTATCCTATGGCAATGGTGCCAGTACAAATGTTACTTCATGGATCAATCAACCTGGGCTTTAAAGTGTAGACACATTACAAAATTGAACAACTATGCATTCCATTACATTTGGGGCACAGAGAAATATTGTTTCTTGGTTGTACGTGAAAGACACATAAGATGAGCAATATGATTTCCACAAATCGCGAGTGATGTATAGAATTGCAAGACTATATTCATTTGGCAGGGATAGATCAAAGTTACGACAATATAGGAGACAAACATGAAATGTTAGTGGCCGCAGTAGCATCACATCTAGAGTACACTTACTAATTACTTGGATTGTGAGGGCGAACTGTTGCGTGAAGTTCATGCATAAGCACCATCATAATCCTCAACACAGACTGTGTGAGGCAGGCTGTTGTGAAGTCATGCAGCTCGGTAACGCACTGTGGCCGTGTCTCGGTATGTAGGACAAGCATCCAGAGTTTTCTGGGTAGCAGCAGTTCTCATCCTCGGTTGGCATTACCTTGCACTAATTGCAGGTACACCAGGTGGAGACGTTGTCCATGCGACTAGCCTCAGGCTCTTGATCTGGTGATTCGTCCTCCCAACTGTCGTCTGAAGCCCTGTCGTTTCCGCATCTTTCTCTTTCGAGTAATTACGCCTCGGAATGCTCCAGCTCGTACTGGTAGGGCTGTATTGTTGCCATTATGCAACAAAATTACAATAGATAGTAATGATAGTACTAGTATCTGTTCGCATGGGCTACGAGCAACGAAGATAGCTGAACAGAGCAGAAACGAGCCACAGGATACACAAAAAAAGATAGTTGAACGATTGGAAAAGCAAATCTGATGTTGTCTGATGTGAAGCGGTCTGTTTATACTTTTTTTTTTTTTAACTTCTTTTTATTGGTTTTACAACAAGAGGTAAAGTGCATTCCCAACTCCCCCCATTCCCCCCCTCCCCTTGAAGGCAATTGCTTATGTCTGTGGTCCATTACTGCCATGGGCCACTCGCCAAAGGTTATTAAGTTCATAACAGAGAAACCATCGACCCGGCCACCCCTCTCTCTCCCCTGGGAGTGGCCTCTCCTTGTCCGTGAACACATGTGTTGGCACCTTGGAGTTGTGTCTATATTGTCCATTGTTTGCTCCGGCCCCGGCCAGGCCGCCTCCTCCCCACTCACTGTGTTCCCTCTGGTCTATATTCCGCCCCCGGGCATGGGCGGGCCAGCCTGTCCTCCTTCCGAGTCATCTGAGTCACTCCTGTTGTTTTCCACCCCGTCTCCGAACAGGTCCTGCACCAGGGTGTTCCACGCCAGTATTCTGGCTCCGCTATTGCCTTCTCCCCTCTGTGTGGCTCTCGTCCAGACAGTCGTTTCAGCTATCGCCCATTTTTGTATATCTGCCCACCAGCCCTCCGCCGAGGGTCCTTCGCTCGTGTTCCATGCCATTGCTATGCGGCGCTTCGCCAGTATCGTCATCAGGTCTTTCATTTTTGCCACGTGTGCCATCTGCCTGTCCCCCCTCGGGAACAGGCCCAGTATATAAGACCTAGGTGACCAGGCTTGCATATGGATTCCTGCCGTCCTCGCTTTATCTTTCACCATATTCCAGAACCCTGTTATTTTGGGGCACGACCAGAACATGTGCACCATGTCTGCTTGTTCTTCCCGACAGCGTGGGCAGCTGGGAGTTTGTCCTTTTCTCATCTTCGTCATTCTTTTGGGAGTTAGGTATGCTCTATGGACTATGTAGATTTGCAGCTGTCTGAACCTGGCATTCCTAGAAACTTTTTTCGTGTATTGGAGGGTTCTATTCCATTCTCCATCCTGGAAGGGCTGCTGGAGCTCCTCTTCCCACTTTGCCCGCACGTTCAGTATCTTCCTATTAGTGGAACCCAGTAGTTGCTCGTAGAGCCTGGACACGGTGTGTCCTCCTTCAGAAATGTCATACCAGGTATCCAGCGCACCCCCAGTATCCTCTGCCTCCGCCTCTGGCATGGTTCCCCACCTCTTCTTTATTGCTTGTACTAAGCTGTTATACAGGATGAACTGGCCCTTGTGCACCTCCTGCTCCTCCACCAGGGACTGGAATCCGACCCACTGTCCTTCTTGCCACAGGTCCCCTATTTGGGCTACCCCCTTGTCCTCCCATTGTGCCCTGTACGTGGCCAGGCTTGTTATGCGGGTTTCTACCAGACCCGCCAAGGGGATCTGTCTCGAGCAGGGGTCCTGCATGCCTTGCGTCTTCCAGGCTCTTTCCCATAGCGTTCGGCCCAGCTGGGCCATGTTAGGAAGAGCCCTGGCCTGGGCGGCTGGCATCCACAGGAGTTCCCTCAGGTAATATTGCCTGAGTGCTGGTCGGAGAAGAATTGCGTCAATGGAAATATCCTCCCCCAGCCATCTCACCACAAATTGGAGTTGTGCCGCTAAGAAGTAATGCAAAAAGTCTGGGAGTTTGATGCCCCCCCACTCGTGGCTCCTCTGTAGTGTAGTCAGTGCTACCCTGTTTCTCCCCCCTCCCCACAGGAAGGTCCTCACCAAGGTGTGCAAGCGTTTAAAGAAAGCTCCCGGGATGTTGTAAGGGATATTGGTAAAATAATATAGGAGCCGGGGCAGGACCGTCATCTTCAGTAAGGCCGCTCGACCTATCATCCCCAGTGGTAGGGTCTTCCAGAACTGCATGGCGTGCTCAATTTTGTTCAGGGCCGCCTGCGTGTTGGCTATGTGTGTGTCCGTGGTATCATGGTAAATGTCCACCCCCAGGTATCTAAAGGTGGTCGGGGTCCATGTGAGGCCCAGGTACGGCAGTTGATCTGGTGGCACTTTTCGCAGGCCCGCCAGGAGGAACAGTGAGGATTTCGCCCTGTTAACAGTGATTCCCGATAGTCTACCAAATGCTCCTAGTGCCTCAAGTAAATCTCGCAGATGGGTGCGTGGGTTCTGGACGTAGAGCAGTATGTCGTCTGCGTAGATCGATATCTGGTGTGTCACCCCGTCAATCGCTATGCCCGTATCCATATAATCCGTTCTTAGGAAAACCGCGAATGGCTCCAAAGCTAGAATATATAACATTGGTGACAGCGGGCACCCTTGTTTCGTACCTCGCCCTATTCTCCATTCCCCGGAGACAAGCCTACCCGTCTTGACCCTTGCTCTCGGGTCTTTGTAGAGCAGCTTTATCCATCTATGGAACCCCTGCCCTATCCCAAAGTGGGCGAGTGCTCCGAAAAGCCAGTCCCAGCTCACCGAATCAAACGCTTTTATCGCATCTAGTGAAGCTACTGCGCACTCCCCCTCTACTTGGTTAGTCCTATCAATGACGTAATGGAGTCTCCGGAGATTCCATGTCGTGTTCCGTTCAGGTACATACCCTGTCTGGTCAGTGTGGATCAGGGTGGGTATCACTCTCTTGAGCCGGTTAGCTAATGCCGCTGTCAGGATCTTGGAGTCCTGGTTTATCAGGGAAATTGGTCTATAAGACCCGCACTCGAGGGGTGGTTTCCCTGGTTTAAGTATTGGCACTATAATGGATTCCGACATGCTGTTCGGGAGCCTCCCCGTCTCATATGCCTCCTCCAATGTTTCCAGCAATCTAGGGGCTAAACTGTCTCTGTACTTCTTATAGAATTCCCCCGGTAGCCCATCCAGCCCCGGGGTCTTCCCTGTCGGCAGTTGAGTGATTACTTCCGCCAGTTCCTCCACTGTGAGGGGAGCATCCAGCATTTGGGTCTGCTCATCGGTGAGTTGTGGGAGCCTGATTTCCGCGAAGGCATCCTCCAGGTCCCCCTCCTCCCACTCTTGGACCTCTGTGTACAGCTTCTCGTAAAATTGCGAGAACACCCCGTTTATACCCTCCTGGGACCTTACCACCTCCCCTTGACTATTCTGGATTGCATTAATTGGTTCCCGCTCGGCCTCCTGTTTGGTTAGCCAGGCCAGGAGCCTGCCGGGCTTATCCCCCTCTGCGTGCAGCCTCTGTATGTACTTCCCATAATCTAGGCGCCCTAGTCTTTCCCAAGTCACCATGCACTGTTGCCGCAGGGTGGTAAGATCATCCTGCTCTCCTCCGTTCTCCCCCGCCCGTTTCTCGGCCCTCTCAATCTTCCTTTCTAACGCATCCAGTTGTGTTAGGGTTTCCCTCCTGAGTCCTCCCGTCTTCCCCATTGCCGCACCTCTGACCACCACCTTAAGGGCCTCCCAGATCGTCACCGTGCTGTCCACGCTACCCGAGTTATGCTCAAAGTAGTCTTCTATCGTGCTTTGGATATGTTCCTGGAATTCCCCGTCCAGCAGTGCTTCTGCCCTTAGTTTCCAAGTGGGCGTGGGGGCCCCCCTGTGTGTATGTGCCCATGTGACTCCCAGGGGGGCGTGATCAGACAGGGTTCGTGCATGTATATGTGCCCCAGTGAATTCGCCTAGTGTTTCCTTTCCCGTGAAAAGGTAATCAATTCGCGTGAATGTCCCATGCGGAGCACTGTAATGTGTGTATCCCCTTTCCCCCTCATGTACCTTCCTCCAGATGTCTTCCAGTTCCAGCTGATCCAGTATTTTCCGTAACCTCCGTGCTGGTGGCGCTGGTCGTCTATGCTTGTCGTCCAACCTGTCTAGTCGGGGTTCCAATGTGCAATTGTAGTCTCCAGCCCAGATGATCGTAGCATTCCTGTAAGGGGCCAGCCGGGGCGTGAGTGACTCAAAGAAGGCTGTTGCATCATGATTGGGGGCATAGGTGTTCACCAGGCACACCTCCCGGTTTTCCAGCATTCCGTGGACAATCAGGACCCTACCCTCAGTGTCTTTTTCCTGGTTGATGAGCTGGAATGGGGTGCTCGGAGCGATCCAAGTTATCACCCCCCTTGCGTAGTTAGAGTACGTTGAGCTGTACATCTGACCTCCCCATTTCTTGGCCACCTTGGTTTGTTTTCCGACCGTCAGGTGGGTCTCTTGCAGCATTGCAACGTGGGCTCTCGTTTTATTTAACCAGGTGTAGACCCTCAGCCTCTTGACGTATGCATTTAGCCCTCTAACGTTCCATGTGACGATGTTTAGGTCATCTCGGTTCTTGTGGGGCAGGCGTTAGTGGCCCCCTCCGTCCCATGGGCCCGTATACTTTCACGTCCTCTTGGCGTGAATCTTCCGGGGGTCCTCATCCCACGTCTCTCCTGTGATACTTTGTGTCATTCACACGTCTTCCTTCTCCTGCGTTACCCCGGGGTTTAGCTGTTCTTGCGGTTCTCGGATTCGGTTTTTTATTGGTGTTTTCCTTCAGTGCGCTTCGCTGCCCCCTGGCGCCCGGGGTCTGCCCCGCGTGTCCACCTTCCGTGCCTTCGCCGTGGTTTCTTTGTCTGCCATGTCCTTTTTCCCTCATGCCTTCACCCTGCAAACTTAGCCTCCTAACAACTGTAACTAGAAACAACAACAACAAACGCCCAGCCTCCCTCCCCCTGCTCGGGCCCCACCGCTCTCCAGGTGCCGCCTTCTTTCCCTCAGGCGCACTTGTCGTGTCGCGGCGTAGTGCCTTAGAACTGGCACTATAAACATTGTCTCTGCTTGGGGTTCCTACTGTGGGTCTTGGCGGTCCAGTTCCAGAAGTCTTGTGCTCCCAGTATAATTCTTTGGTTTAGGCCTTGAACTCGTGAACTGTTGTTTATCCTGCTCTTTCACTCTTCCACAGGGAGTATCCTTGTGTCTTCTTCCCGTTTTGTCTTTATATTAGTTGCAGTGAGGTGGTGTGGCAACCTGCGGCTCGCTGCAGTGTTCCTCAGATTTTGTCTCGCCCAGTTTTGCCGGCCGCCTGGGTCTTGCGTTCCGTCTTCAATCTCCTTCTCTGCCGCGTCGGGGCACCTCTCTGTTCCGTCTGTTCCCCCCTTCCGGCTGCGGGTACCCTTGTTGGTCCATCCACAGTTGGGCGTCCGCTGTGGTCTCAAAGATCTGTGTCCTTCCGTTATGTAACACTTTGAGCTTAGCCGGGTATAGTAGCATGAACTTCACGCCCGCAGCCCGAAGGCGGTCTTTGGTCGGCCAGAACTGAGCTCTCTGCCTCTGCACGAGAGCCGTATAGTCTGGGTAGATGGTTATCCTGGCTCCATTCCGGGTTATGACTCCACCATCTCTCGAGAACGCCAGGATTTTTTCCCTGTCTTTAAAGTTCATGATCTTTGCGTGGTTTCTTAGTTAATGCTCTGTGTGCCCTTTCCATAACGAAACCCTGGGACAGGGTCCCGGCTCCCACTGCTTGGATCAGTAAGTTCTCGATGTAGTTCGTGGGATCTCTGCCTTCCTCCCCCTCCGGCAGCCCCACTATGCGTACATTGTTGCGCCTAGCCCTGCTTTCCGCGTCTTCGGCTCTGCGTTCTAGCGTACTGATGCGTTCCAGTGCCTCTGACATTTGTGATTGGGAGGTGGTCATATCCGCTGTATTACTCTGTACCTGTTGTTCTACCGTTGTCACTCTCTCCGCCAGGTTTCTCGTGTCTTGCCGAAGCAGCCCCACGTCTACGATTACTGCATCCAGCTTGCCTTCTATCGAGGTCTTCAGTGCTTCTATGGCCTCCAGGATACTTCCTTCCACCTGTTTGATCTCTCCGTGCGCCACTTGTGACGTTGCCGTGTCCATTCCAGCCACCTCGGGCTGCTGATCTTCATTCTTGCGGGCAAATGACTCCATGACCGTCTGCCTCCCCTTGCCACCTCTTGGTTTGTCTGGCATGTTGGTTCCGGTTGCTGTATGCTAGTATACGGATCCTGCTCCTGCAGTTTCGTAATGGTAGCCTATCGTTGTTGCGTTGGGCCGGGGTCTTTACTGTGGTCTTCCTCTTGTGCGGATGGTCTCACCCCGTCTTCCGTGGGGTGGTGTGCCCCTGGCCATTTCTTCCGTGCAGGTGTGTGTGGGAGTAGGCCCGCCCGTTGTGTGGTTCGTGGCACTTCCAGGGTCTCTGTCAAGACTGTTTGAGTGGGCTGTGTCCTCCCACGTATATCCTATGATCCCCAGGGAGTGCCCGGGGTCGGGCGTTCGACCAACCTCTCTGGTGTGGCCCTGCTGTCCGTCGCCGTCCCAGTGTGTGTGTTGGCGGAAACTGGTCTCCCGCGGGGGCCTGTCACGGACGTATCACCATCCGTTGCGTCCGCTGTGAGCCCAGGCACCTCTTCAAGGGAATGTCCAACGCTCCGTTCGCCCCCTTCGTCCTCCGGCCTCGGGGTCTCTCTTCTTTTCCCCAGCTGTGACTCCCGGTGCCCCGACTACCAGCCTCTGCTCGGGCTCTGCCACCCGTGCCTACTGTCGGGGGGGGCCAGTCCTCCAGGGGGTGCCCGGCTGGGGCCCTCGGCGTCCTCACCTCCAGCCCCCCTTGCTGACTGTCAGGGGGGGGGGCGCCGCTGCCCGCCTGGTCTCTTCCCGCTCTGCCGCGGCCTGTGCTACGGTCTGTGGGCGTTCGCGCCTCCTCAGTCTATCTCGGCACAGCGCTGCGGCGCGTATCTCGGTCTTCTTCCTTCTCCCGGGCGGCTCGGTGGTGTTCACTGGGCTGGTTGTCCGCCGGCGGCACCCCCGGGTCCTGTCTTCCTTCCTCCTGCACCCGCCTTCTTCTCCGTGGCGAGCGGCCTTTTCAGCGAGACGCGCCCGCCATTTTGCGTGGTGGTACCGCGTATCTCGCGCTCTCCGTTTCCGCCTTCTCCGTCACCGATTTTCTTTGAACTTTCTTCTGCGTGTTCTCTGGGCTTTCCGATGCCTTCCCCAACTTTTCCCTGTCGTTTTCCTTCTGTTTACGGCCTTTTTCAGGATCTATCTCCGGATCGAGTGGGAGCTCTCCAAGACTAGCTCACGCTCGCATGGCCGCCAAGCCACGCCCCCGCGGTCTGTTTATACTTATTGAAGAAAGAGGTGTTCTGCCATTTCCATGGAGACATGTCATTAGCTGTAGCACAGAGAACGTTGACATGAGACGTGCATTGGTGTTGTGAAATGGGCCGTACGCGTCTAGTGATGACGGCTTCAGGGGCGGCGTATATGATTTAGTGCCACCATGGCAGTTCACCTTAGGGCAATGCGCCAACGGATAAGATTAGCACAAGATGGCCACGCCCTGCTGCCTGATTTCTCATGTGTAAAAGTGAGGAAAACTACAGTAAGGTGCATAGGAAATGTTTGTACTATCGATCAAAGTATGCTTAAAAACACATGCCCGAACGCTCGGGACAATAATATTTTTGAGCGCACTATTCCTTTAACGATACATATGCTAATCCATTCTTGTATGAAATTTATATCACATTAAAGTGATATCGTAACCATATTTTTCGTAGTGTACTTAGGAACTTTGCACGTTGAAACACTTGTGTATATGCGCATTATAAATTCCATATCATATATCATATCATAACAATGCTTCCTGTTTTGTCAAGGGGTGAAAGGTTGTGTTCCATCGCTTCCTGTGATGTCACTTCGGGGTTGGGTCAAATTACATCACTTCCTGTGATGTCATCAGACATCAAGGGTCATGTGATGTCACTTCCGCTACCCCAGGTATTTTGGTGAAATGATGTCCCTGGTAAGTAGCCTTATTGAATGCATCCAGGTAGGATTAATCAAGCGTACAGATATTGATATTAATGAAATATGAAACTAAGCTGAATCTGAAAATAACTATTAACAAAGGGTATATTCTGCTGCCCTACTAACATGATATGATAGGTTATTTATAACGCGCTTAATACCCAGAGGTTTCTAAGCGCGGACTCAGGGATCGTCTTGTGTCCAAGGCGAGCATGTTGCCGCTGAGCCTTCCTCCTGAGACATAATCGTAAACATTGCAATGATCCAGTTAAAGAGAAGTTGGGGCATCAATATTTGTGCCAGAGACAGGTCAATATAAGTTGTAAGCACAAACAAAATCTATGTATTAGGGAGAGTTAGACCGCTGACGGAATCCTTAAAATATGGAGAAGCTAAAAGGAAAGTAATTTTCTTTTTCTCTTCTAGGTCCAACTTCAATCCTGATCATTGGGAAGGAGCCATATAGGCATACATACGTAATTGGCCCGAGAAGTAGAGTTAATGACACGTGAAATTAGAGCTGCATTTTGATAAGGAAATGAGTTCATGAATATGGCTCACACTATGCATATGTTGTATGCATTTTAAGATGTAATGATTGAGCATGACTCACGCAAAGCTCACGCTCTGAAGTTAAAACAACAGGGGTTGAGCCGTGCAGGATTAATAGTATAATTACTTTCTAACAAGGGTGGCAATTATGGCCAGTAACTAACAGCATTAGGAAATGGCCAATGATCTGAAAACAACCCGCGTGTGCACTCTGAGTAAAGCAGAAAGGGAAACACTTTCTGCTTACATTCGAGGTGGACAAACATTGCTCTTCCGGGGCACTCCTGTTTGAGAATATGTTACTAGGATTAACACCCTCTTACCCCATTGATGTTCATGTGATTCTTGAAACCCCCCACCCTTTGTTTCCTCCAGTTACAGTAGGTGGTTGGAATTAGCGGGCTGTTTGGAATTAGGACTGGTAGGGGATATTCGTGGTTAAGGTGGGAGATAGACGCTTGAACTGGGCAGTGTTCTTTGTGATAAGCAGGTAGGCTTGTGGCTTGATCTAACTACTTGGGATAAGCCATTTTCGTCACGTTTGTAAGTCATTTCATTGTAGTTTTAGGTTGTCTGCCTGCTAATCCCCTTTACTATTCAAAGTAAATGAACGGGTTGTACACATGTCCAGGCTTCAGTGCTACCGAAGATTCAACACTTTGTGTTGGTCCTTGTTTAGATATTCCAATCTATTGGTAGTGTACAGAACGCCCCAATCAACGCTTTTGGGTGGCTTGAACAGACAAGGGTCAGTCGGCCTGAGCCTGCCTGCAATTCTATAATGCACCACGTGCTTCCAGGAGAGGGGGATCCGAATCACTCCAATTAGAAGTTGCTCACTTTGGGGTCACAGGACCCTTGTATGGGGATTTTTGACAGAGCATCTGAAAGCACCACAAATGTCCCAACAAAGACACACACTCACACACACACACCTCCACACACACACACCACCTCAAACACAGTGTAGAGAATAACGCCATACACATACATGCAAACAAATGCATTCACGTACACACAAGCACACCTGGGCACCTCACAAAGGCAACACAGAGAATAAGGAAATACACACATGCAAACAAATGAAATCAAGCTCACACACCCACACACACCTCGGCCTCCCCTCCAACGCAATGTAGAGAATAACTACCAACACATCCTGCCCCTGAGATGGATGGCGAGTGTTCCCAAGAGTTGCACTGGCAGCGGTGTAGAGTGGCAGGTGGGAGGGCTGCTGCCTGACATAAGAGCCCCTTCCATTGCGGTCAATCTGTCCTGTCATGTTCTTATTCTTGCCATGGTTTGAGGTCACGCAGCCCCTGAGAGCTGCATGTCTCCGTTTTATAGAGAGGCGTGACCCCCCCCACCCCCACCAAGCTGCCTCATTAGTGCTGCAGTGCAATGTTTCCCTGTGTCACATTTCTGCTCTTGGAACACAGTACTTAAAACACACACGTGGGTGTGTGCGAGCGCGTATGTGTGCGTATGTCATTGCCATGATTGTTTTCTACAATATAGTTAATAGCCTTGGCATACCTTTGGTGCTAATTGTAACCATTCTTAAATTAATTTCAGGCCCGATATATGCATTGCTCGCTTTTTCAAATCCTTATTAAAAGGGTGACTTTTGCTAAAAGGGCCTGCCTGGTTTAAGCACTATTTTCTGTGTGCCCCCCACTAAGAGACGGCGGGGGCCAGAGACAAAGGGCCTCATTACGACCCTGGCGCTAAGTGAAAAACGATGGCGGTAAATGGTTACCGCCATTGTGTTCCGCTAGGTCCGATCATGACCCGTGACCGTTAACTACGATGCCATTAGCGGCATCGTAGTTAACGCTGCCGCTAACTGCGCCAAGGGCGCGCGCACGCGACCTCCCACATCGTATTAAGCGCCATGGCGGAAAGGTACACGAATGCCGACCCAAGCGGACATGCACCTAACGCCATCACCCAGCCCGTTAAGTACCTTACCGCCATGGTGCTAATTACGCCATCGCGAACCAACCGTAAATGGCCATGTAAAGTGAATGCAGCTGCCACAGGTGCACAGAAACAGCACAGGTGAAGGCAATACAGACTCAAGAAGTACAAAAAGAGCACACCCCAGCCCTTCCCACACCCAGTCACACTCCACAATGATACCAATACGACTAGCAATGTTGGGGCTGGAGGACCTGATAGCAATGCAAGTGCTACAACAGAAACAACAACAACAGGCAGCACAGAGGAGACGCAGGAGGAGAAGGAGGGCAAGGCAGGCCCAGCAAGCCCCACCAGCACAGTCAGTGCCAGCACACAGGCAGCCCCCAATCCCACGCATCAGGGCCAATCCATTCAACCTCACTGCTGAGCAGATCCACACCCTGTACCGTTTGGACCGGGACACCATCACCGCCATCGTAGACATGACACACAACATCGTCAGCATGATAGAAACTCCAACTGCCATCCCACCCCTACTGAAGGTAGTGTCTGTACTCCACTTCCTGGCCACAGGCACCTACCAGCACACAGTGGGGCACTTGCATGGCATTTCACAACCATTATTCTCACGAACACTCATCCAAGTGCTCGATGCCCTCCTCAAGCACACAGACGACCACATCTAATTACCACGGACTGCCCAGGAGATTGCAAACACCAAAGTGGGTTTCCATGCACTAGCCGGCATACCTGGTTGCATTGGTGCCATCGACTGCACCCATGTGGAATTGGTGGTTCCACGTGCCATGGAGGTACCGTACCGCAACCGGAAACAGTTCCACTCAATCAACGTGCAAATAGTCTGTGACTCCAACAAGATCATCACACATTGGTGTGCCCGATTTCCCGGATCAACCCATGATTCTATGGTCCTGAGGAACTCCACAATACCACGCTACATGGAGCGACATGCAGGCCCAAGATCCTGGCTACTCGGTGAGTCCAATGTCATGACCATGGAAATGTGAAGTGGGTAGGTGAATGACGTACCAATGCATACTCCACCTGGCTGAAAGGGGGGGAGTGATGCATACTCCACCTGGCTGAAAGGGGGGGGGAATGATGCATACTCCAATTGGCTGTGAGTAGCAGAGAGAATGGAGACAGATGATACCCTAAAACAACCCAAACTCCACCCAACACCAGTAAAGCCAATACCCAATGTATGCAGCCCTACCATGTGAATGAGGTTGTGTCCCAACCATGACACAACCATCTGCAAGTGCATTCTACCAATTCAGACCACATTGTCAACAATGAAATGCACCTACATGCACGTCACCAAACACCATCAACCGATAGGCCTGTCCCCCATAACTGCCCACGAAGGAGGCACATGACGGACAGAAACATCAACACACCATTACACAGACAGCAGGGCCCCCAAAATGTCCCTATCTACATCAGCATTGCTCAATGGGGTCATGATGAGGCCCACAGCAATGTTGCAATGATGTGCGCATTGCCATCACAGGACATGTGCCAGGCCAACTAACCAAACGGCATGAACGGACACAGTGGATGGGCACTCACAATGCACTCCACCCCTCTGCATACATTGGGTGATGGCATGCAAAACAGGCCATGAGAGCCATGAGCATATACTGGTTGCATTGTTTGAATCAATTAGTGCATTCTGGCTCTTCAGTGAGGCAGAATGCTGGGAGCAGCTGACGCCATTCCAGGCGGCTAGCACAGGTCTTTCTGCCTTGCTATGTGTGAGGCAGTCTGAGGAAACATGATGAGGTTGACGAGAAGAAGGAGGCAGCAGCAGTCACTGAGCCGAGCCGGCGTGCTTTTCAGGAGGTAGAAGGAGTGGGCCATTGGGAAGTGTTCCCATAAGCACCTTGCAAAGTGTCCGCAGAGCTTAGGGTGGTGGAAAAAGAATCACAGCTGTTGACAAAGAGGATGATGGCGATTATGACATTGATTATTAATCTAATTACATTAGGAATGCAGTAGAGAAGACTATGGAAAGGCAATCTTCGAATTCATTGGACACAGAGAAAGTTCACAGTGATGTCAGCATCCTTCATCCATCAGTAACACCATGATCGCAAACAACATGCACTTTAACCTCTCCAGATGCGCAGCCAGGTCTTAATACAAGCCGCACCCTGCCCCCTCCCCCGGGAGTCTAATTGTGATTTCATAAGAGTGGCAGAGGTGAAAGAAATACTTTGACCCATTTTACATGCCATTTGTTCAGGATTACTGCCGATGGCATGAGCTGTAGTTATAGGTTTTCTCCTTATCCAAGTTAGTATTAGTCAGTTTCTCAACCTCAGAAAGCTTAAGGGCTGAGTCGGCCCTGATTGGATTGAAACCCGTGGCAACAGTTTGCAAACAAATCCATGAACCAAGAGCTTAATGTGCTCTGATATTTTACCAGTTTAGTCATGATGCAGAAGCCAAACAACCACTTTATGTACTCAAATACCACGTTTCCATCTTGGAGTCAATACTCATGATGTTAGCACAGGGCATGGTATCCCACGGAGATGAGGTCAATGCTGACCTTTCCTAGGCTACACAGATTGTCCCAGACTTACTGCACATCCTGTTGCCCTCGTGCAGCCCAATCCTATAATTGTGCCTTGTTTCTCGCCTCCTTAGATACCAATGAAAGAAGTGGCAGGTTGTTTGGCTTCTGCATCATGACTAAGCTGGTAAAATATGACAGCGCATTAAACTCTTGGTTCATGGATTTGTTTGCAAACTGTTGCCACGGGTTGAGAAACTGAGTAATACTAACTTGTGTGAACTTCAGCAATAGCATCCGAAAAATCGACAACATTTGGAAAATGATACCTTAGACATTGGCCTACTCCACTGCCCACAATGGCGCCAGAACCAGGTCAGAGAGACAATGGTAAACCGTGTTAAAAGCCTTGTTTTACCACTCTATGTCATTTTGAAAATGTTTTATAGGTGAAGAGGGAGAAAGGACAATTTCCTCCTCATCCTTCCTGCTCCGCCTGCAAAACTTCTTCGTTGCATACCTGCATGGGATTTGCATATGGTCTTTCCCCCTTTGCAATGGCTTGGCAGGTGAAGAACGATGGTCTGGAGGGTTGCCCATAGCAATTGCCAGCGGTTGAGATTACTTCTTAACCTTCCAGCCATCACCACTTTGTTTTGCATGGGATTTGTATGCAGATGTACAATGAATGCATTCCTATGGAATATGCCTGCATTTAGCACTTGCAAAAAGAAGTTTGATTCCATTGGAATCTATTATTAATACCATCTGAAAAGCATTATTTGCAGGCAACATTTACATCTTTCCCAAAACCAATTATACAAGTAAAAAGTAAAAGAGATTTCACCTGTTTTTACTTTTGACTTGCTGAAATTTGTATGCAAGTAATGTAAGCATGTAATTGCTAACTGTGGCGGTTCCTTACATGAAATTGGCCTTTTTCGTAAAATGAGCCTCTAACAAATGTCGGCTCGTTTAGCATTTTCCTTCCACCCAAAACATCAAATAATCTATGGGTTCTGGTTTTGAGTATCAGAATGCAAATCAGTGTCAGATGAAATAATGACCTTTGAGTTTTGGAAATGTATTTTGAAGACTTAGGTGCAACAACATATGTTGATGAGGTCACCTGATTTAGTCATACTTTTTACACAGGCATGCAAGTGGAGACTAGAGAGGGTTGGCAGGGTCTCAATGTACTAGTAGGAAGGCCCTAAACAGTGTAACAATATTGTGCAACAATGTACTTTGTCGTTGAATCCTTGGATATCCACTTCCCTCTCAAATGCTGCTCGCCTTATCTCAACATGTGTGCAGGAACAGAAGCAAACACCCTGGGTCCGCAAATGCAGAAACTGCAAATACAATGTTAACTTGTTGTAAAAATAATTGTATTAGTCTGCGTTCAGGGTTTTTTTTAAGGAACTGTGAAATTTCAGGGCCATATTTATTTTTTTGGCCAAGTGTATGCGTGGTCACAAAAATGGCTAAACGTTGGCCACAATTTGTAAAAACAGCCCCTCTCCGCTTGCATATATTGAATTGTACAACCAAAAGGATGTAACAGAGATTTTGGAATGCCTGTGCATGCCTCATTCTAACACTACATATATTGGAATAGCCTTGGGCCACAAATACGTATGCTGCAAAATCTGTTACATCATTTTTAGTTGATAAAAAACATATTTGTCACTACTCAGGGACTATTTTGAGGAATTGCGGACATTCTGAGATATGTTTATTCTTTGTGGGAATTTGAGGGTAATTCACGGTTGCATAAAAATACCCCAAATTGGATAAAATTGCTCATATTTATTTATGTTATTTATTTATTTCATTTGTTATACGAGCCCAGGACCCGGAGGTATCACGGTGCTAGATTACATACAGGTAGTTACAGTACAGTCCAGTCAGCAGTAGTTACATAGGTAAGCATGCATATTTGTTAAAAAGTGCGGTTTTGACTTTTTTGTGAATTGCAAGGTAGGAAGTTTCATTCCGGATGGAGGGAGGGAGCGTATTCCATGGTGTGGGCACGATGACAGTGAAGCAGGAGCCCCCTGATCGTTTTTTGTTGAATCTAGGTGTAGTAAGAGAGATGGAGGCAGTCTAGCGTAAGGTTTGTGGATTTGCTTTCTTGGTAGTAGTAGCACCTGCACACTGACAGATCATTAATTTTACAGAATTACCATGTAACATACATTGTCGGGTACCTCAAACTATCCTTTCTAATGAGTGGTGTAAGGAGGGCCTGAGGGCACAAATGGAGACACTGAAAAATCCATGTAAAGCAATGTTTCTAAATACAAATATTTGTCAGTGGTCCAGGGCTGTTTTGAGGAATTACGGCCAATTTTGAGACGTGCATTAGCAGCAACAAAAATGGCCCAAATTTGTCTACAATTCCTTTGAATAGCTCCATACCACTGCACATATGTTTATTCTTATTTTTTTTTCCACAAAGAAAAATATGTAACAAAGTTCAGTGTTTTGAATAAGGTCAGGGGACAGGAGAAGACTCAATGGGAGAAAGCCTACAGGCATACCAGGGGTGAGTAGAGCCCTTATCCTATTGTATGCAAAGCCCACCCACCAGCTACCTCAGCAGCCCCAAACCTACTCCCATCCATGCTCATGCGGATGCACCACTGGCAGGGAAGAAATACAGGGTTTTTCAGATTAACCCAAGAGACACTTGTTCTCCCGGTGGTGTTTTTCTAGGGTTTATCTGAAAACTGGAAAGCCTAAATATATCACATGTGGTTCACAAGGTCGTTTATGGCCTTGCAACTGGCACACTGACCAAACCGTGTCCTCACTCCCAGCCATATAGTCGGCCCTACACAACCTGCTGGTAACATGCCTGTTTAGAATCAGAAGTTTTCCTGGAAGATCGTCTATTATGAAGTCGCCTCAGTGTGAAATCACTCTACACCACCTTATACCCACATCTCGCAGCAGTCCATACCCATCAAAATTGTGATCTCTGCAATATAGAGAGCTAATGCTTTCCTTGGACATTGATTCATTTGATCAGTTTAGTAAATCTGTTTGTACCAATCTCTTCCTTTGACACTGCTGAAAGAAACGTAAACAGAACAGTAAAGTGCAAGATTGCAATTATGAAAAAAGTTATGATGAGTAATCTGCAAAGAAGACAATACGCCAAGTGCCAGATGTCGATGTTGATGCTGAAATAGAAATGTTTTGTTGTGAGGCATAACAACACTTTCATAATGTTTGGTTTATTCTGATGTTTTGCGAAAAATGTGGTAAATTCATTTTTGTAGGGAGGCCTGCTAATCAGACACTCATTTCATAATGTTCCATGCTAAATCTATAGTGCGTCCACGTGTCTTTGCTGTAATAATCTCCGGACACCTCCAGCACTGGACCCGAAGTGGCACATAACAGGTTCAAAGGTCACATGTGCATACCTGAGAGCTGGTGGAACACAAAGTGCTATCAGGCAGAGGTGTTTTTTAACTGACTGCGCGTCTGATACGAATTATAATAGTTGTGTAACTGAGTCAGCCTGCTGACTCTTCAAGCTTTCAATAAAAGTAAGACTTCAAATTTTCTGTTTTTACTGATTTTTATACATAAAAACAGATAGAAATCTATCTGTTTTCTGTCTGTATGTATTTGTAAAAATGGAAAAAAATGGAACAACAGGTCTTTCTGTCTTGTTCTCCATGATGGCACTCATAAATCGCAGGCCAATCACATTGCAGATTGGCAGTATGGAGACTGCAAAAGTTGTATAAAAATAGAATTAAAGATTTTCAAATTGCAGACAGCATATATCTTAAGGCAACAGCAGTCACAGGAGCAACCGTTTGTTGTTATGGAAAACATTTAGCTATCATTTTATTCCTATATGTCTGCATGTGTGCTTTAATACGTGTATTTTCTTATTAGAATAATTGCATAAAAATACTAGTTGTGAATTATCTTTTTATATAACAACAAATATATGTGGATGAATACAGACCAAAAGGCCCAAAAATAAATATGGATCAATACAGACTGATAATGTCAGAAAAATATTTACCATACAACCGGAAGCCTTAAATATAAGCCACGCCTGATTGTAGCATGGTGGTTTCTGGGATCACACAACTGTACAGACACAGCAATATTTAATATCATTTGAGTGTCAGCTCAGTGAACAGTGCTCATCTGTAGCAAGGCAATGCATGTTAGCCATCTGGCCTCAAAGTCTCCACAACTGCCATGTGGGACAATGGTCAGGATTCTTTCTCTTTGATCCCTCCAAAGGAAGGCCAAAACCTTTGTCGCAGGACGCACGCACCATCCTAAGGAGATCTCCTAGAAGTCAGTATTTAAAAGGCATCACTGACATAGCAAAGCCACACTCATACCAGGGAACTGACCATTTGAGTTCCTTCTAAACCAGCAGACATGGGAAGGTTGCAGAGTTGGAGTAGACAGATGAGAGAGGGAGGCTGAGATAGTGGTTCCACTATCTTCATCTCTGCTTCGCCTCTCTACAATTTTCCCCACCCCCCATTTCCTTCAGAACAAGGCACTCTGGGTATGATGTCCGTAGTCAAATGGCAGTTGTGGAAACAGCCGGGACTGGCCCCTTACAGCAGACTTGCTTTCAACCAAACCCTTGTGATGTTTTGTCTTTGTAAGGAGGAGGCACACTCTCCTTCTTTGATTCATCTTTAGAATCTCAAAACAATTAGAAGGATTCACTGGAACTCTATTGGGAATGCAGTTTATTGCAAGGTCCTCTGCCAGGTATATGAAGACAGAAGGCATTCAAGTCAGAGGAAAACTTGTGTCACTAACGATAACCATGGAACAGTGAGGGTGACCTGCTGTGGACCAAGGCTGACTGCATTGGAATCAGTGTTTTGATCACTGAAGGTGAAGTACCTTCTGTAAGTGAGAGAACTAAAGCAGTCAACCTGTCATGGAGACCCTGGATTTGGACTCCCAGCAACTCAAAAGTCCAGAAGCAGCTGCAATACTATGTATTGTCTCAAGATACCAGTCAGATTGACAATGCTCACTGCACTTTGAGTCACCAATTAAACTACAGGGCTGTTTTCGGCACTCTGTGCAACTTCTATCTGCTTGCTGTACTTCATCTAGATGCCGGCTCGAACCATTGAAGCAGACTGACTCATTTCAACCAGATCATAGGCTTGATACAGAGGGAGCAACTAACCCAGGTGCTGACTCAACCACTGGAAGCCATCGATCTGCCCATCCACAATGCCAACCCGACGCAGCAGAGCCATTGTCTCCCCTCCGACTCTGCCTCCACCACAAACCTCTGAAAGCCATTGTCTCAATCAGTTCAAACACAGACTTGTCCCAATAGGTCCACGCATCTTTATACTGACTCAACGCAACCACCAGTGGGATCATTTTGCCTCGAACATATCAACAATGGCTCAGCCTCAGAGAAAGCACCGAGAAGCTGGCTCAATGGTGTTGAGCACCAAAGACAAGATTTTAAAGGTACCATGAAGAGGCCCTGTCCCCCTGGTACACCTCTTGGGACCACAGTGACTGTTAAACCCCCTTTCATACCTTCCATCGATAATATCATTGAACAATTGCCATTGCTGCCAAGACCTATGCCTGAACAGCCTTTCTTATCAAAACCTTGGTTCTGCGACCTCTTCTTCTCAAACTGTGAGTACCAATCCCTGTCTACAGTGCCAGGGCCCTTACTCCTCATCCCTTTCCTCGCATGCCCCAACAGCTTGAGCCGAGTCTCTAAGCAACTACAACACGGCTGCAACCCATCTCTGCATCCCTCCACGCCATCTACACAACGTCTGAGGCACACAAACTCCTTCACATACTTCCTAAGAAAGCACGTTAGCTTATTCTTATTAATTCTACCCATGGACGTTGCTACTGGACGCCTATTGAAAATAACCGCTGTTAAATATCCCTAATGCATTCTTCAAGTAGTTACCCACTGTACCTTTGTTGCACCCTCAACTTTTAAACCGTATGACACATGTTGTGCATTAATAAACATCTCGGTTTTTATCCTGCACTGCCTCAGCTTATATTGGCACTAGGCCTTTCTGTTAATTTGCCTCAGTTCATACCAAACACATGGCCACTGTCATCGAATGTCACAGCCCATGCAAGTACTAGGCCACTGTGATTGCTCGCCCTTAGGTCATATTGGCACTAGGCCATCGTCACTGGATGCCTCAGCTCACGCTATATTAATGATATACCGGCATTATTCTAGTCCTTGCCTAGTGTTAGCATTTACTCTCATTGGAACGATCTGCGCTTAGATTGATCTTGCATTCTGTGCACTGCCACTACTGCGTTATTATGCTCTGCTTCTCTCACCTTTATTGCTAGCCTTATACTTGTCTTTGCATTACTTATGTGGCTGCCACTGCACCTAATAGGCCCATTTGCACCTGTTGCTAGCCTTATACTTGTTTTTGCATCTTTTATTTGTGACTGCCACTGCATTTATTTACGTTGTTATCATTGCGTGGTTGCCTCTGCACCAATTATGTCTAACTACACTAGCCTATTGCATTGCCTATGCAGCAGGTAGTCCATACTGATTTCGGCATACTACACTGTTCATTGTATTGGGACGGTTCTTAGCATCACCCTGTGATATCAGACTAGTATTATGTGCCAGTATCAAGTCTTATCTTCTCTACTATGTCATTATCATGCATTTTCCAATCTTACCAGTCTATGGCATCACCTGTTGCACTGTAACCGTATCAAGTAGATCTCAGTGAACTCAGACTACTGTTCTACACCCTACCACACTGCCTGGCACCCAATCACCAGTACCCAGCCATGCCCTTACCTCTGTTTTCCATCACAGGTTTACTTCTTAGCCTGACTTCATTCCCCTTCAACAAAATGGCATGACCTTTATGCCATCTAAATGTATCCATGGCTACCAAACTACCCCTTGCCCAGAATGTCTCACCAATCACCTTCCTACCACAGTTGAACATAATTGGCATGAAACCTAACAACCTAAACACTCTCCTTCCTACTCATCATCTAACTATCCCTAGACAAAAGATAACTGGCATCAGGAGTGACTATACGCAACAATCATCAGATTCCCTATGGATCCTACGTTCTGCCAACAAGTCCACACCTAACCAGCCATGCACCACCAAATGGAGAAACCGTAGACTAGGCTCTAGTCTTACAAAGCCCCCATCCACCCCCGTAAAAGGGCACTCTCAGACACTGCCTAAGCAGTCCGCTCCCAACCCACCCAAATTCGAACCTACTCCTAACTCAAAATGTTTGACCAACACTCCCAGTGCCCTTGGGACTACCATCATTACTAGCAAAGGCCTTACCAAGATCATAGCAAGGAAAACCATAAAATTAAAGGAGTGCTTATCAATGCTAGATCCCTTGTTGCCCATGCCTCAGAAAACTGGATCCCAAATCCTCATACTTGGTGACTTTAATTTGGGCCTCAATGACCCTAAAGACCTTAATGCCACTATCCTAGCAAACACTATTGCTGAAGCTGGTCCCACTATCAGGAACACTGGACCCACCCACACTAAAGGTCGCATCCTGGACTGGGTTGCAGATATCAATTGCATCTCATGCATCACTGCCACCCAACCTTGTGTCTAGACAGACCACTTCCTGATCTCGTTCACTATCCAAGACAGTCCCCAAACTAGCGTACCTGTGCCTTTGGCTCCGCCAGCTCTAACCAGATGCAAAAGGAACTGTTGCTAAGCTCCTACCTCTGATTCAACCTAACACTAATCCTACCCATCTTCAATTGATCCCACAGAACTGGTTGTTCTGTATAATAACACTATCAACTCAGCCACTATCGCTCCACTAAAACTGACAAAGAAAAACCTATAGCTCAACTCAACACTTGGTTTACCCCTAGTGTAAAAGCCCTTTGCAAAGAAAAAAGGCTGGCAGAAACTAGCTGGAAAAAGAACCCGTCGACTCAGAACAAAAATATTCTCACCTCTGTCGCAGACAGATACAAAAAAGAAATCATACAAACAAAAAAAGAAACTTAATCAAAAAAGCTAGCTCAAGTACTAGAGAAATCTTCTCTATACTTAGAGAATTAGAATTAGAATCACCTATTGCCCCTAACGATTCGTGCACCAAAAACAAAATCTGGTGCACTAACATACGAAACGCCCTATGCAACAAAATCGCCACGCACCAAGATAAAATATTAGCAAAAAAAAAACAAAGCTTCATTAGATCGCTCTTGCAACCCAAGAAGCCATCTTGCAAGAATTTGCTAACAACCAAACCAAACCAACCATCCAATTTAAATTCAGGTCAATCTCAACTACTGGGGCAGAAATCATCATTAGATCACTCAAGCCCTCCCAGTGTCTTGGGGATACTTGCCCAGCACACATTATTAAGGAAGCCACAAAGGACCTAACTCTTTTTGTCACCACTTTCATTAACTCCTCGTTCAAATCTTGTTCTGTTCCCACCAATCTCAAAGATGCCTGGGTACTACCCCTCCTTAAAAACCTAACCTGGACCCTAACGTCCCGAACAACTACAGGCCAATTACGACAGTACCATTTCTCTGTAAAATCTTAGACAGATCTTAGACAGATCCACCTATCTCCAGATTCAATCCTATCTGGAGATCAATAACCTATTAGGCACCAGACAATCTGGTTTCAGGCCAAGACATGGAACTGAGACAGCCTTCTCGATCTCAAGAACCAAATGGTTGACCAGAAAGACAAAGGAGAAATCTCCATTCCCCTACTTTTAGACCTGCCACATTTGATTTGGTTGACCATAAAGTCTTATGCAACGACCTAAAATCTTCTGCCAATTTCTCCAAAGAGGCGTCTACATGGATAAACTCTTTCTTAGACAACAGAACTATACGTGTCTTCTCGCCCTCCTCATCAGCGGACCCAGTACCCATCACATGTGGCTTACCACAGGGGTCATGCGTCTCCCCCACTTTGTATAATATATTTACAAAGCCTCTCTTTGATATACTTGATAATCTGGGTGTCTCATAAACTAATTATGCTGACAACACCCAGATTATCATCCCTATTCAGGGAAACTACGACAAAGATGTAGGATTTATCAATAAAATCTACCAAATTTTACAAACTTGGATGGCCACCCACGGTCTATGTCTTAATGACGAAAAGACCAAACTCCTAATCATAGGTTCCACCAATAGACTGAGCAAACTCCCCCACCAATACAATTCCATAGCTATTGATGGTATCCAGATTAAAGTCGCTAAGGAAGTAAAAACCTTAGGTTTTTACCTAGACTCAGGACTCAACCTCAACAACCAAGTAAATGCCACAGCCTCTGCAACCAGCTACACGTGCAAACTGATCTATCCATGTAAACCATTTTTGACCACTGATAGCTGCATCAAGATTGCACAGGCACTAATCCTATCTAAATTGGATAACTGCATTGCACTTTACCTGGGCACCAGTAATAACAATACTAACAAACTCCAAACTCTCCAAAACAATGCTCTAAGAACTGCCCTAGGCATCCCTAAAGGTCAGCTTATCTCTGACGAATGACGATCTATCAACTTGCTAGCCATTAAAGATAGAATCAAGTTCAAAACACTTAACCTGACATACAAATGCCTCAATAACAAGGCACCTATTTACCTGACGGAGAGATTCACCAAACATACATGAGAACGACCCATTAGGAAAGCACATTCTAATAGTATTAGAATCCTTAACTTTAAACTTAAAAAAACAGGAGGATCCAGCTTTCCAGTCTCAGCAGCATATCTCTGGAACTCATTACCGGACACATTAAGAGCATTACCCTCCCTCCCCTCCTTTAAGACGACCGTTAAACAATGGTTACACGCTAGTGACCACCGACGTCTTCACCCATGAACTGTATAAATTGTATATACTGTATGTATATATATTTTTTTACTTATCCTGCACACTCATATATGCCTGTAAATTGTCTCTGTATATTGTCTTATACTGCATTTTTATCTTTTCTATGCACCTGTCACTAAATATGTACATGTAACCTACATTTTTGCAAGCGCCCAGATGCCTGACGCCCCGGTGCGCTCTATAAATAAATAAGCAATACAATACAACAATACAGAGTTGCGATTCATGGCAATTCTCTCAATTCTCTGTGTTTCTTTCACAGGCTACGTTTCTATTCTTTTTTAGTTAGTTTGTATGGATATATTGTTTTATAAAAGTTCATATATTTTAATAGAACCATCATATGACATTATTTTATTTTGGAAGCATTTTACTAACTCTGTTTGTGTTGCTACCCCTCCTTATGATGTAACCTGCCGTTGGGCCACTTTATAGAGATGCATATGTAAGCTTTTTTCTATAAAGGTAGGACAAAATGACTCCTGCTCTGCAGGAGGAGAATGGTGAGTAGTGGCTAAAGTGCCTAATGCACCAAAACCCCTGACATTTAGCTTCAGCCACCTTAACTTCACACCCCCTGTTGTGCGGTTTATGATCCCAGTGATAACATTACAGATCATATCACTGATGACATCACTTATTACATTACAACAGTAACTGACACTAAACATGGCCTTCAGCCATGGTCAGTGTGGATGGCCAAATATGTTTTAACACATGAATGGGTACTAGTCATGGCCTTCAGTTATGGACAGTGGTCACAACCATCACCCATGTTCACTGAATATTTTAAAACACTAACAGGCTACCAAGCATAGATTTTGGCCTTTACCAGTAGTTACAGCTTTCAACCATGTCCACTGTATATGATATACACTGATCAGGCACTAGCCATGGACTTTAGCACAATACTGGCCAGTGGCCAAAATCTTTGGCTGTGTCCACTATATATTCTAACACATAATGAGGTACTAGCCATGGCCTTTGACCATGAGCAGTTTGTACATCTTTTGGCCATGTCCACTGTATATTTTAAAATAATAAAATGCAATAAATGATGGAATTTGGATGTGCCGACTGTGACTTATACAACACTAACCAGCCCCTATCTATGGCCTTCGGCAGTGCCCATTGTACATTATATACACTAACCAGCCACTACATGGTCTTCAACACAGTACTAGCCAATGTCCATGGTCTTTGGGTGTGCTGACTTTATATTCTAGGTTCAAATGGTGTGGAGTTGTGTGGGAAAGAGCGGTCCCCTGCGCAACTGGCAAAACATAGTGGTTCATTGTACTATGGCCTGCAGCCTGACACATGGTTTGTCTGGGAACCAGAACTCCAAGATTGCCGATGGGTTAGTTACTGAGTGAGGTGACAAACCTTGTTTGTTGGTGGTGCTGACTGTTGATTTTTTATCCTCAGTCTAAAGGTCTAAAAGATTTCTGTTGTCTGATTGCAATGGTTCGATGCAATTTAGGAACACAAGACTCCTGGTTTGCATTCATACAAATTTTAATGCAGTAAATGCACATGTATCAATATGCCTGGCAACAGTCGCCATGTGACTGTCAGTCGCTTCTCCAAACAACGAGTTGGTGATAGATCTCTCTCCTCGGCTGGGGCCTCCCACTGGAACAGCCTCCCTGTCTCCCTGAAACTTGAGAAGAACCATCTTCGGTTCCGGAAGCACCTTAAAACCTTGCTCTTTGCTTCTGCTTTCTCTCCCCTTGCCCCCTGCTGAAGTCCTGGCTGATACTGAGACTGCACTGGTTACCTGGCCACCCATCTGATCTCAGCCCAAGCCCTGCTAGTTGCATGCCTGCACTGCCTCCCTGGCACCCAGGGACTGGTTTCTGTATCCCTACAGTCCCGCGACCAGCACTTATGTCTGCACTCACCCTGCACTTGCTACCAGCTGGCCGTTCTTTTATTTATCTTGTTATTTTATTATCTCATGTACTGCACTTGCCCCTGCTCCTTCCCCCGCACTTTTCTTCTTTCCCCCTTCCCTTGCGCGATCCGAATGACACCTGGCCTAGAAAGATCGTTGTCTGTCTTCCCACTGTTACCCCTCCCTTGCCTCGCCACGTCTTGAAACACTTGTGTATAGGCGCGTTATAAATGCCATCTCATATCATATCATGTGAAATGAAAAAAGCTGACGCGCGTTTCGACTGTAGTCTTTATCAAGGCAGATAATAAATGTGATCCTGTTGGACGATTGATGGTCTGCGTGGCATCCCGGTTGGGTGCAAGCTTCGTGCTGAATAGCAATTCTGTGGTCCAATGGCCGGGCGTGTGGAGACGCGGTAACCTTTATATTCTAACATATTAATGGGCGCTAGCTATGGTCTTTAGCCATGGCCACTGACTACAGCTTTCATTGTTGCCCACTGTATATTTTAAAACAGTGATGGGCTACTAGGCATGCTTTTAACCATACACATTGGTATTTTGCAGCACTAACCAAACACTAGCTATGGCCTTTGGTGCTGACCAGTCACCCCAGCCCTTGTAATGGCCAGTCCACAGCCTAAATTGTTATTAAGGTAATCAAACTTTTAATGAGCTAACTTTTAAATGATTGTATGTTTAATGCCATTATTGATGTAATCAGTTATATACAATGTAATTAGCTTTGAGTGATGCACTCAGTGATGTGATTTATAATGTCATCAGTGTTCTCATAAAACATTTCATTAGTGATGTGATCTGTGATGTCATCACTGTGGTCATAGGCTGCACAAGACGAGGGCACAAAGTTAAGGTGGCTTTAGCTGAATATCAGGGCTTTTGTTGCATTAATTTAGCACCTTAACATCCCTGCAAATAAAGATTTTCCTTGCATTTTAAGGTTTTTGTTATTTCATAGATTTTTAGAACGCTTGTAGACCACTAGCCACTTCAACCATTGTCAGTGGGCACGGCATTTGGCCATGCCTACTATCCATTTTAAAACGTTACCAGACCACTAGCCATGGCCTTCAGATTGCAGGCTTTGAGAACTGACAATGTTTTTAGGCAATGCGCAGTGAGATTACATTATTTGCCATGGACCACACACTTTGGTTAAGCAGCGTGCTCCAAGCTGTACACTCCTTTTCAGCGACATCATTTTGATGCAGTCCAATTTGGCATGGCCATTCCATCCCAGCACCCATTTATGCACGCCCTTTTCGGAGCGAAAGCCAGTCCGGCTCTGTTAATTTTGGTGCAAGGGATGTTTGGACGTGATTTTTTTAAAATCCATTTTTTTCTATTTTATAATGTTTCCCAGAAACGGTGTAGTCCTTTTGAATATATGTGCAGTGTAAGGCGGAATATGTGCTGTGAGGGTGTCCATGTCATCTGAGAGAGTGTACATGCAATGTGTGTGTGTTTTATGTGAGCGTGTGTATGTGTACATGGTGTGCAGGTGTGTGTGAGGGATTGTGCGTGCAGTGTGCAATTCTCCGTGAAGGCGAGTGTTAGTGTGTGCGCATGCATGTGCACCTCATGTGTGTATGTGAGCATTGTAACACATTGAGCGTGAGTTGTCAGTGTCAGTGTGTGTGGGTGTGTGCATGTGCGTGTCTTCATGTAATTCGGAAGATGCCCATCCAGTTCTTGTTTTTTTTGCATTTTGTGACTTGAAGTTTTGTTTTGTCCATCAAGTATCCGGTACTACAAGTCCCAACATGCAAAGTAAAAAGGAAATCTGAATGATCATCTTCCAAATAACAAGGGATGTCTGGCATATAAGAATATACACAAGCCATGTAACTTGGCTATATTCATGATTTCTCCTGCACCTCTATTTGTTTGGGTTGAATGGCCCTTGGGGATCTGTAAGTTGTTGAAGGAGGAGGAGGTACGTAGTGTAGAATCAAAGGAGGGGGAATATGTTTTTTTTCAGAGGGGGAAAGTGAGAATAAGGGGCTGGAGAGGAGTGGTGTCTACTTGCCCCGCCATTTTCAAAGTCTAAAAGTAGCATAATATATTAAGGGAATAATAGGACTGTGTGACAAGTACTTCCCTTGAGCTGCAAAGACAGTCTTGCTTGCACTGGCTCAAGTGCACTGGAAGACACGCAACTATTATTAACCCATTGGTAGTGAAGCTCAAAAGACCTTTTTGAAATTATGCAGTGATTGGGTGAACGTTTCCATGA
The DNA here is from genome assembly GCF_040938575.1 of Ambystoma mexicanum. NCBI lineage: Eukaryota > Metazoa > Chordata > Amphibia > Caudata > Ambystomatidae > Ambystoma > Ambystoma mexicanum. The sequence continues at coordinate 39,087,559 of NC_090928.1, forward strand.
CGGAGACCACATGAATCAAAGGCATGCTTCTTAAGACTGCATAGTCCGGAATTCAGAGTATTAACCAAAATATACTGTTTTAATTTTTTTTTTAAAGTCTTGGTCCTTGGTCTGCCAGAGTTCAAGGACCAGCATTCAACCACTACGCCACAATTGCTTGGTGCCTGATGTTGCATACAATTCATACTTAGCCTACAATTTAATATGTCTAATTGTAAAAGGCTAAGTCTAAAACTTGTGAGAGTCAAAACAATAACATAATTGTAGCATAATGGTTAAGTGCTGCATCTAAAACTGTTGCATGCCACGGTTCTCAAAGGCAGCGTTCAACACAAATGTGTTTTTATTACATTTTTTCAGTTTTATAATGTTGGCCAGAGATGGTGCAATACATGTTCCATTCTGTTTTATAATGTTGCAGTAAATAAATGTGCTTCATGTTTAATATGTGTTCAATTCTGCAAACAACGGTGTAATACATGACCCATTGTGTTTTATAATGTTGCAGTAAATAAATGTTTTTCGCATTTAATCCATATTACAAAATGCAAAATGCCTGCAGGTTCATGCCAATTGCAACCTCTCATGCCAAAACATCCTTGCGAGAGAGGTACAAAATGCAAAGTGCCTAGAGGTTCATGCCATGCCAATTGCGACCTCTCACGCCAAAACATCCTTGCGTCGAGAAGTCCCCTTGCCCAACTGGCTGCTTCTAACTGAGTGCGCCCAAACGGGACCTGCGGCAATACTGTTGCACCATGACAGAGTGTGCCTAACTGTCCATGCTGAAATGTCCTGTTCCATGGGCCAAGCCCCTTGTTTTATGTCAGGTCTCTTGGTGACTGTTGTGATACATAGCACGACACCCACATTTAAGCTGCATGGAATTGGGAGAAAATGATCAGCTGCAAAAATAACATATGCCCAGGTACTTTCTGCACCCATAGTGAAAATCAAAAGCTGGCATCCATGAATATATGCACAGAACTTCTTAGCTTCAAAGTGAGGAAGGGGCCAGTCCCCTTCAGGACATGTTGCTCTAAGTGGTCTTGTAATTTTGCTTCACTTATTAGACACCATGGCTTGAGGGTGATGGCCTTTTCCACACTTTGAAGCTAAACTGGGTTGGTCCTGGTTACTACATGGATGGGAGACCCGGGTCACCAGTGATTTTTCACCCACAATGTCACTGTAGCTTTACAAATATCTATTGTTTTCTTTTTTTTTGCATTAATTTTTTGCGTTTGTTCCGAATGGAACTATACAAAGCTCTTGATCAACTGGTTTTCAAATCTTGAGTATCCTCAGCCTCAATGTTTCTTGTAAGATCTTCACCGGGGCAATTTGCCATGTTGTTCTGTCGCCTCCAATTAGTCTGTGCTACCACTGGTCGATGTCGAAAGGCCCATTTGCCCAGAGTCGATCGAGGTAGGCTGATCTTATCTTTTGGTTCCCTGGGCAAGACATTAGTAGATGACGTATGGTTTCCTTTTCTGCTCCACAAAAGGGGCATTCACATGAGTCTGAGATACCTCTGATGTAGCGGATCTCATTGGTTTCGATTAGGTTTAGTCTTATCCTGAGTAAAAAATTCCGGGATGGTCTATTCGGAAATTTTTTAATAAACCTCTGTAGTTCGTTTACTTTGCACAGGGTCTGTGGCAGATGAGCTAACAGTTTGTTGTCTGATGCTTCGATTTGAGTATTGGCCCAGTCGAGGTTTTTAAGTTTTTCGCAAACTCTGACTGGATTAGAGTGGAGGTCGTCTTCAGAGCATGCGACTGAGTCCAAAAGAGCTACATTTTCCTCTCTCCATTTTGTCAACATTTTCACCGAAAGGGATTTTGTTTCTTCGCCTATCATTGTGTAGATGTTCTGGGCGTCCCGGCAAATGCACTTTCGGTAGAGCAGTATTGAGTTGATGGTTACCGTGCCTGCTAATGAGAGAAGACTAAGTTTGCGGCGAATTGCCGGCATTGAAGTTGAGTTTGGCAGGCATAGGACCTTTTTCCAAAAGAGGCCTTCTAGTTTTGGCCAGAGATTTTTCGGTATCTCAGGCATGGCTTCTGCGCCGTAAGTGATAGAAGGCACCACCTTTTTTTTGTAGAATTCGATAACCGGAATCATTGAAAACTTTCCGTATTTTAGGTCTATGGCTTTTCCTTGTGCCGCCAACTTTTTGGTTTTAAGTTTCAGACTGTCTTGCATTGCACTTTCTGTGTGGGAACTGTCTAAGGTCACACCCAAGTATTTGAACTATTTTATTCTCTCAATTTCTGTGTTTTCTAGGTACCACTTGTACTTGTCGATTTATTTTGGCGCTGATTCCAGAATTAGTATTTTTTTTTTCTTTGTTAATTAGGAGGTTGTTTTCCTCTGTGTAGTGAAAAAGATTTGTTAATTGTCTCTGCAATCCAATTTGAGTCTGATCGAACAGAACCAGATCGTCGGCATACAAGAAAGAGCCTGCTGATGTGTACTTTTGCCAATTTCGGGGGAAAAGTTTTTGTGAGATCTTCAGTTTCTCCAAAGTCACCCATGTATGCTAGGAATAATTCTGGGGGAAGAGGGCAACCCTGTTTCACCCCTCTGCTCGTTGGGATTACTGCAGAGACTTGGCCTTGGGGAGTCAGTCGCACTCGCAAAGAGGTGTTTGTGTGCAGTGCTTTTAGTGGCAAAAGAATTTCCTTTGGGCAGTTCCATCCTTCAAGTTTTGTCCAGAGTCTAGGTCAAAGGCCTGGGAAAGGTCGACGAAGGCCATGAAGCATCTGGATTTTCCTTCAATTGCTTTGCTCTTTAAGGTGCTGATAGCAAGGATATTCGCTGATGTGCCGACATTTTTCTTGAAACCAGTTTGGAATATGTCGTGGCATGTCGTGGCATGGTGCCAGTTTAGCCCAGGCTTGGAGTCTTTTCAGCAACAGTGCCCCAAAAACTTTTCCAATACAATCCAAAAGTGCGATTGGACGGAAATTCAGAGGGTCGCCCATGTCCCCCTTTTTGTAGATTGGGACTATAATCGCTTTAGTCCATGAAGATGGAATGGATTTTGTTTTTGCACAGCGTTCGAAGATCTTTTTTAAGAGAGTTGACCATTCTGTTGTTTTTTTTTTAGGTCCATGTTAGAGATCCCGTCTGGACCGGCCGCTCTAGAGTTTTTCAGTTTTTTCAGGGTCTCGAAAATTTCTTCGTAGTCGTCGAAGTTTAACCAACTCCAAAGGTCTTTTTCGATGTAGTCGACATTTTCATTTGGGGGGGCTTTGAAAAGGGTTTGGAAGTGATCGATCCATTTCTGTTCCCCAATCGAGTTGATGATGGAGTTTTTGATCGATCGATTTGAGGACTTTATAAGAGACCAGAATTCTCTGGCTTTGTTGCCACAGATCATTTTCAGGACTTTTTCTGAGTCTTTCTGGTAAAGGAGGGCGCAGTGGTTTTTTATCCAGTTTCTGTAGTTTCTGGTAATTTCTGACAGCTTTTGCTCCTGTTTACTGGGCGATGATCATTTCAGCTGTTGCTTAATTCTTTGAAATTTGCGTCTTTTTAGGACCAGCTGTTCATTGTAGCTGTGTTTGTGTGTGGATTCGGGATTTTGAGGTTTCCTTTTCTTTGTCGCGAAGACCACAAGAAGGGGCACATAGTCTGGTTTGGGATGTTTCTCTGATAGACCCTCTTCTGAGTATCTTTCTGAGAGCAACCTCACTGCTGATGTTGAGAGTTTTAGGTGGTTTCCTTGGTTGTTTACTTCCATATCGTATGATTCATCCTTGGTTCTCTGGAAGTTAGTAGACCAAGTTGTTGTTAGTTGATTGTGGTCACTAGCCGTCGTTTTGTAGACCTTGAAAGTTTTTATAGTCTCTATAAAAGGGCGGGACACATATATGTAGTCGATTGTTGCTTTTAACGTTCCCTGTTCCCATGTCGGGAGACGGTCTTTTTCCTTGAAGATCGTGTCGAGGTTCAACATGTGTCGTGATGATATCAGCTTACACCAGAGCTTACTTCTCTGGGCTGCAAGTGTAGATATTGGGTTTTTACCCTCTTTCGAGTCTGGTTGAATGCATGAAATATTAAGGTCTCCACAGATGATAAGAAATGGAACCAGGCGAGTTGACTGGATTTCGTCGATGGAGTCTTCCATCATTTGGATGAAGTCCTTCGAATCTATGTTTGCAGGATTCCAATAAGAGTTTAGGATTGCAATTTCTGAGTTTCGCTTCTTTCCAGGTTCTTCGAGTTCGATAAGGACTGCTAGTATAGATAGATTTGTCAACAAGGTTTCTTTCATTTTTATGCCGGCACCGTTTCTGCAGGCCACGAGCAGACCCGAAGATGGACGGCCCAAAGGGCCCTTTTTTGCAGGTGCCAAGACTAGATCATATCCGTCTAGAATCGGTTTGTCGGTGAGCCATGTTTCCTGAAGGCAGATCACATCACATGATGCTAAGTCCGCATCATTCTTGGTCGTCAGGTGGGTGTATCCGTGTGTATTCCAAGAGCACAGTTTTAGCATAGTCTGGGACTGGTCAGCTTGCAAGATGTCGTTGACGTGACTCTGCCGACCTTCGCATTGCTATTTGTTCATAGTTTTTTAAAGTGCTTTTGGCAATCAGGACCAGATTCCCTATGAATTTTCTTTCAGTTTTAAAGTTTCTGGCACTTTCAATTGTTCTGGATTTTTTGGTCACGGTTCCATAGGTGTTTGTTTGTTCTGGTTTTTGTTGTTCCCCTGGTTCCGTTGGTTAAAGCTTGGGCCTCGGTCTCTGTTTTCCCCACTTGTCAATACTCTTCGGTTTCTTCTGCGGGGGCTTCTTCTTTGCTCTTGAGACGATTTCTTTTTATAAGAGTGATCTTCGCTCTTTTTGCTTGTGTGGTCTAAGCTTGCAAGTTTTTCTAGCACATTTGTCTGTGTTTCTCTGTGTTCTGTGGGTGATGATGGAATTTCATTCACCCTGAAACCAAGTTCATAAAATTTCTCCATTTCTTCGATTATTCGAGAGTGTATTTTTTTTGAGAAAATTTACAGGTATGTTTTTGTTCTGCGATTCGAGTGCTAGGGATCCACTAATTTCAAGTCATCCGATTTGATCTGACGTAGCGCTGGAATGAAGCCAAACAGGGTTAGGACCCCTTGTCTGTTGAGGATAACTTCATCACTGTTTTCTGACCGCTGTTCGATTTTTAAATGCCAAGCGCTTTTTTTGCTGGAGTTTCGTCCGTCATGGTAAGATTAAGTTTTTGATCTATAGTGAGTTCTCCTTTTGGGGTCCTTAGTCTTGAGCCGGTGGTCATTCGGGCTCTTTTTGTCCGCCGTGCGGCACGGATCCTCTCTCGCAGGATTCCTGGCTCTTTCTCTTGGTTTATGTTGGGGTTCTGATTTTGGTGTCCCTCGATTCGGTAGGGAAGATTCTGAATTTGTGGAGAATGAGACTTTCCTATGGTCTGTCTTAATTTGGTTTATATTTCATAGTTTATGAAGGATGTTTCTTCGTTCTTCCATGGTTCGGAAAGGTGGACTCTGTAATTCATCGGGCAAGAAACTGGACTGTGTCTTTGTATCTGTTAGGTCTTTTCTAGTGGGCATGCTGCTTGTAGGTTCCTCCTCCAGATGTTCACTGAGATTCATGAGTTGATCGTCCTCTAGGAAGTCTTCAGTTGTTTTAGGCGAAAACTTTTTTGTTGAATTGTTCGGGATCTGAAAAACAAGCGGAGGTTGTTGTGGAGTCGATAGACAGTCCTTGTTATTTTGGTTCTGCTTTGGCTTCTGCAGTCAGGGCCCTGATTTTCGCTTTTCTGTTCTTGGTGGCGATGGACCTTTTTGTGGGCAAAAAGCTGGATAATCCTGGTCGTTTTCAATCAATTGCGTTTGATTTGTCTTCAGACTCGAAATTGCTTCTTTTCCGATTGGCTGAATTTGAGTTTCTTTTAATCTTGGAGGAGTTTCTTCGCTGATGTGAATGACTTGACTTTGGGCATACAGCCAGCACCATTTTTGGTGATTGGGTGGTGTTCGTTGGTCACGATTTTGGTCGTCGGTGAAGGTGTTGGTTGGTTATGAGTTTGCGTTGAGGAAGTAGACTTCTCTTGGTACAGTACATTGTCTCCTTTCGGTTTTCCTTTTGAAGATGCTGTGTGTGTTTTCAGGCATTCATCCAATGCAGTTATATAGCCTTCGAGGAAGATCAGTTTTGTATACATCATTGCCTGCATGGTCGTGTGATCTTTCAGATTTTCGCTGATTGATTCGTATAACTTTGTGAAGGGTGCCAAGGCTATCGATACTGCAGACATAATTGAGATGAAGTCTAGTTTCTTTTTTGCTGTTGAATCGTTTGGGGCCCCTGATGGGTGGCTGTTTGGATTTTGATCATTGGTTGTTGACTTTCTTGCTGAGATGTTGGAAAAGGGGTCTGTAGAGTTCAACCTAACCCTACTTTGGATACCTCTTGGTGTTTTGGTCGACTCGGCCCCTTGAGGAGGTCCGCTCGTCCATTTTCTCTGGTCGTTGTTGTGGTTTAACTCCATATTGTTAGGTGTTAAAGGAGTCCTAGGAGTATTTTCAGGGGGCGGTGGTGGACTTTTGGAGGTCGGTCCACGAGGAGCCCTTGTTGGGGTTGGCAATTTGGCATGCTGGCTCTTGGCCTGGGCCTGAGCCCCCCCCCCGCATAGTTCAAGGTTGATCTCTGGGCTGGTGGAAGCCCGGGGGGACTCCTCTGGGGCCTTTTCAGCTTGAGTCACTTGGGATCTTGGAGATGGTTGTTGATGAGGTGCGTCCGCACAGGGGGCACTTTTTTGTGGTTGAGGAGGAGACTCATGCATTTGGCCGTGTGGTTCTGGTGATACTGGAGCTACTGGATTGGGGGGAGACGTGGATTTTGGAGCGGTGCTGGTAGGGAAGTCAGTTTTCCTGGACTTCTGAGGTGGTTGACAGGAATTTATGGCTTCCAGTTTTTCCACGTCTGTAAGGTCTTCTTGGGCGCCCCTTGCTGCCAGAGCAAAGGCGTTAAAGAAGTCTGTTACCAGGTTGGCTACTGGGGTTTTACCCTGGTCCAGTGCCCATAGTTTTCTTAGAGTTTTTGTCCCAGGATTTCCGATTGTCCGAGAAGGATGTGTTGCTGGTTTCTTTTTCTGGGTTTTTGACGTTGTATTTGCTTTTGTCTTTTGTCTGGGGTTTTTCCCCTTTTCGGGTGATGCCGTCTGGCTCCAGCGCCGTTTCTTTTTGTTGGTCATGATTTCCAGCACAGGGATATCGGGTAAGACCTTTTCCTGCTCCTTTCCCTGCTGAGAGAAGAATGGATCAACCTCATGGAGCTGTGATAGGTTGTGTAATTTTGCTGGTGTCTTTGCACACATTTTTTTGTCTGGGGTGCATGAATCATAGTGCTGATTTGCACTATATTTCCTTCACTCACTTCTGATTGAGGCACTTTTTTAAGTGTTTCGATGGGCTGCTGGCCCTCTGTGGACTCCAGGTCAATGGGGGGCCTTCGTACTGAGAGCGTCTCCACGGTGGCTTTGGATGCCGACGAAGTCGAGGGAGTTTGATCTCCGGGGCCGCCCTCTCCACACTGGAGTCCGCTCGTGGCTCCATCACTGGGCCGACACTTGGCTCTCCTTAGTGGTGCACTCGTGCCCCTCCCCTCAGGCTCACCATGCCCGCCCCTCCCTCCGGAGGAACCAGGGAGCGGGAGCAAGAAGGAGGAGGCAACGGGGGCTGGCGTAGTTCTCGACAGAGCTTCTTGGAGCTGTGGAGACCATCCGGGGGTCCGCGACTCCTGCTCAACTCCTCCGCGTTCCCCCGCCGGCTGTTCCTCCATTGCAACGATCTCCGGCGAAGGTAGGAAAGGAGGATTCAGTTTGTCTTCTGTTGGTATAATGGAAGTGTCTTTTTGAGTTTTTGTTGACAGTTGGCGATTTTTCTCAGGGAAACTCATTCCCAATTTGTCAGGGGCTACTATTTGACGCGTGCGGGCACTGTGTAGCAGGCGCCCTTCTTCCGGATCCTGGGTCAGAGCATCTTGGCCCGCAGACTTAGGTGAATCGGCGGGCCTGCCAGTCATGACAGGCTGGACCAGTATGGACCCGCAGTCTTCACGCCCGAGTCAAAGGTTTAGCCAGACGGTGCAGCCAAACAGTATGATAGGGGTTGTGTTTCTTTGTTCTGGGGTCGTTGTTTTGTCTCAGATGGCCGCTTTCACCAGTTGCGTGCACATAATGAGTCAATAACAGTATGGTGTATATTGAGTTACTGGCCACTACTCACATGTGTTCGTAAGCAGTAGCTGTGATTAGTGGAAGCGTGTTATACGGGGCAACGTTTATCGGTTTGCCGAGTGTCTTACTGGGGTTCAGTCGCTCTCGATGGTCTTGATGATCTTTTTTCTTCGCCAAGCTCGCGAAGCGAAGGGGTTAAGGCAGGGGGTTAAGACGGCCGTTTAACCTGCGAAAGCCTGTCGAACACTGGCAAACACCACTTGCCCTCCACTTTTGTTTTTATTATGTACACTTAAACCTACTTTATAACGTATGGCCTGTGGCCTCCTTGTACGCATAGAAAATGAGGGGTCCAATAAGCCCAGTGTTGCAGCCCATGCAGTGCACAGGGGAGTTGTTAGATTTCTAAGGACACGTGTGGTGTTAGGGAACATTGAAATTGATAACATGCCATGAATGCATTATTTTTTCTAATGGTTATCATTATATTCATGTGTACGCCCCCATGGGTGGCACATGCTACGGTGGTTGTGGCCAGGGCCTAGACTCTTGGATGCATGGCCGTCGGCCAAAGGCCAAAGGCCTTACTTACAAGACTGTAGGCCCTGGCCACAACCACCGCCACATCTGCCACCCATGCACACACCCGTAGTGTTGCGTTTTTACTGGCAAGTTGTGGGGAGTGTGTGCAGTCTTGGGTGCATGGCCAAAGGCCATGCAACCAAGAACAAAGTGGTAAGTAGTAGACTTGGAAGACACTGCACACCCATCCCATGTAAGATCTACAGACATACTCCTAGGAGGGAAGCATCTGGGCAGAGGTAGTGAAGGATAACACACCTATAGAATAACCCCCACTACCACACATCACCGAGGTGGTTGTGGGGAGAGCCTGCAGTGTTGGGTGCATGGGTAAAGCCCATGCATGCAAGACTAAAGTCATAAGCAGTGAAGTTACATGTTAATATGGGTGTGGAGGATTGTGGTCGTTGTTTTGATGCCCTAGTTTCTTCACTTCATGGCTGCAGACGATGGTCCTAAAAGTAAAATTATAAGCAGCTAATTTACAAGGACCATGTTTTACATATGCAGCGATGGTTGTGGATAGGACCTGTACTCCTTGAAACTTGTTTGTAAGGCGTAGGTGGTAGGTTACTCACCGCAGACGAAAGGCCAGCCTACAGGCACTGCAGAATATTACTACCATAGATTAGAGGAGTACATTCTCATGTGTAGAAAATGCCTGCCAATATACTTACTTTGTTCAGAATCCATAACCTTTTTTAAAATTGGTTATCGTACTTGGCGGAAGTATCATTTTTTCCATTGCTGTGATGAAAGAAAACGGTGTGTTAATGTTTGCAGTTTTTCCACATTTGCCACATTGCATAATAGACAGTTAACTTTTTTTTTAGACCCTCATATTTAATTTACAAACCAGTGTACTGTGCATTGCGCTCAGTTTCTGTGTTTGCTTTTCTAATCCTTGTGTCTGGGGAAAAAAATCCTTTTTGGATTAAAAAAACACTTCATTAGTTATGCAACTAAGTAGTTCATTTTTTCCTTTCAGTGTTTTCTTTATTTTTCTAATCAATGTTATGTTTGTTGCCTTCCGGCCCATTTCTAACAACAATTAGATACCTGTAGGCATATTCTAATTGAGCATTTGTTCCTACAGATTTTTGATACATTTGTGTCGTTGTTACATCCTGTTTCCTTCATCTTTTCCATTAATGTTTTCTTTGTTGCCTTCCTGCCTATTCTTAACAACACTTAGATACCTATAGGCATATTCTACCTGTGCATTTGTTTCCAATGATCTGTGATTATCATTTATTTGTGTGATTCTTCCATCCTGTTGGGTAGTTAGATACCTGTAGGCATATTCTAAATGTGCATTTGTTCCTACAGATTTTTGATACTCATTCATTTGTGTCTTTGACATATCCTGTTTCCTTTATCTTTCCCATTAATGTTTTCTTTGTTGCCTTTCTGCCGAGTTTTAACAACAGTTAGATACGGTTAGGTGTATTCTGCCTTTGCATTTGTTTCCAACGATCTGTGATAATCATTTATTTGTGTCATTCTTCCATCCTGTTGGGTAGTTAGATACCTGTGGACATATTCTAACTGTTTGTAGTCTTTCACTTAGTTTGTTGAAAATTTTGAAGTACACATTATTTCATAAATTTTGGCTTCAAGAACATTAAATACGCATTTGTTAGGTTAGCTGGCAACCTCTGCTTTAGAGTAATGGTGCTATCATTACATTCAGACCATCCACAATTCTTTTTAATGTATGCAGCGTAGTGACCTGCATTGGTTGTAGCTCCTGCATGGTAGATTATTCCTACTGTTGTAAAGGTTTTCTTTACAAATGACACTTGACTGTGTGTAAATCCAGTTAGTTTGCAGTTGTTTTTGGTGCCATCTGCATTATAAAGTAGAAGCATAAGTATTATGTAGGCACTATGTGATTGTATCAGTAAGGTGGAGCGATTGTCTGAATTGCAAATACTACATAATCTGCCATGGTTTGCATTTTGTACAAGTTGCTGGAAAGGAATGCACTCACAATTTGGTATGGAAATATACACAAATCGCTCATTTGGGATTTCTTCCTGTATCACTTTGTTACAGAGAGTGCATGTATGTTTCCACATGTACGAAATTTGGAAGATTTCATTTACAGGCATGCTTTTGTTTTCCAATACTAATAGTATGTACATTAGAAATTCTTGTGGATCTTCTTGTGAGTTCATAGTGAATGTTACCATTCCAGCACAGTCGTTTTGCTTTACTCCTTGAACACTGTATGTGTTGTCAGGATTGCTTGTTGCATTTCTATGCAGCACTAACATTTGCAAACACAATTGGCCTGTGCTGTGCAGGTAAATATTGTTAACAAGTGGTGGCAATTGAAATAGAATATTCATTGCTACATTTGCATAGCAACTCACCCACTTTCATTTATAAATTTGAATGGTCCAGCAAGTTCTGTATCTGAGTGCATTTTTCGTTTTTTCTGTTGCTTCTTTGCCGACGTGCTTGGTTTACATTCCCTAATAGGTTCTTCTATGTTTGCGGCATTTGATGAAACTTTAACTTCTTTTCTTTTTTTGCGGAATTTCCTGTTGCATTCTGTTGCATTTCTGTTTCATTTACTTTTCTTTTACCACATTTCACTTTATCTGGAACAGGGTATTGTTTCAGGTGAGGGGTGTACAGTGAATGCAATCTATTGTATTCTAGAATGCAAGTAATATCAGCTTTGACTTTACTTGAATCAAAGTTTATTAGCAATAGACCGTCAAGTTTACGTAAGCGTGATAATGCTACGTAGCTCATGCCTTCCTTAAACACTGTCTTTCCTATATCTATCAGTGCTTTCTCTAGGGTAAGACCTTGGGATTTATGAATGGTAACTGCATATGCAACAGTTAGAGAAAATTGCTCTCTACGTACATGCATGTCTTTGAAGAGAAGAAATCGAGCCTTTGAGCGCCCTATCCTTTTCACTTCTGAAACTTTATCAAAGCGAATATTTACAAACTGAATGCTGCTATCAAGTGGGTATGATTGAAAGCCAACAACTGTGGTCAGTGCTCCATTAACTAGCCCTTGCTCTACGTCAAGGTTACGTTTAAGCATTACTCTACAATTTAATGATAATTTCAATACTTTTTCCAACCCAGCTGTGTGGGAGATTGAATTTTCTAAACTATTTAGTCTTGTTGTGGCTTGCTCACACATGGGTACTGTCATACCATGTATGTCTAGTTTGTCTGTGGCGCTAATTTTTTATTATTGCTTGCATTTATTTCTTTCACATTGTTTCATTGAATTTGAAACAGCTTGCAAGAGTTGGCATTAAGGCCATACAATTGAAATTTGTGTGCGCTATTTGTTCCATAACATCAGTTGCACATGCATGATCGCCATAAAGTGCATGTATATGCTGCTTTTTCAATACAGCTTGTGCTTCTTGCGATAATACTCCAACTCTAATACTTTTAAAGATGTTGGCATAAGTGAGATCTGCAGATTGCCGCATGTTCTCAGTTAATTCTCTGTATTGGAAATGTTGCCACAGGTTAACATTACCTATGCTACCAACAGTTTTCCGGCAGAGTTTGTGGCCTAAGGTTTTTTAAATCGGTTCTCCTTTTACTGGTGTCAATTGTAGGAGATCTCCGAAAACAATAATGTGTTTCCCTGCAAAGAGTTCTTCGTTATTACTTTTAAGTACTTCTTGCAATCTGAGATGAATGAAAGCCAACATTAGATTGGAGACCATGCTCACTTCATCTATTAGCAGCATTTTCATTTGTTTCAATACTCTATGTAATTCCATTGCAGCTTCTGCGGAAAGTTTGTAGTGGTCTAATTTATTTTGATGCTCTACTGGAAGCAGTAGTAATCGGTGTAAAGTCACACCGCCTATGTTGTAGGCAGCTAAATCTGTGGGGGCTGTTACAACAGCTGACAGTTTGTTGTTTGTCAATTGTTGAAGAAACTTGCTGATAATTTTGATGAAAAATATTTTCCCTGATCCAGTTTCACCACTGATGTACAGCAGTATACGTTTGTAATTTTGGCAGTCACATTCTTTATTTTCATGTTGAACGCCATGGACAATTTGTTTTGTTACCTCTTCAAAAATGGTGCGCTGATCGTTGTTAAGTTTTGCTTGTTGTACAGCTAAATCCTAAATCCTCTGTATCTTCTTGATACTGATACATGGTGTTTTCTACTTCTGCCATAGCAACTTCAGCCTCATTTGCTATTAGTGGTTGTCCTAATGGTTCTTGACTTCCTGTTACAGAAGGTTGACTACTGTTGGAAGAGTCTTTATCTAGTTGGGCCTGAATTTCTTCTTCCTGTTGCTGCTCATTGTGTAGCATTGTTTTGTACTGCGTAACGTTAACACCCGTGATAGTGCTTTCATTTTCTTTGAAAGCATCTTCATAGCACTCATAGTTATCTAGTATGTCTTCCTCTTTTCTCCATGGTTTGAAAAGTTGTAACAGAGACATGTAATATAGTTCTTTCTGTTGAGGAGTTTTTAATGACAATTTCACATGATTAATTAAGCTTTGTTTGTTAAGTTTTACTAAGCTCCCTTCACAATCGGTCACTCTATATCTATGTTTGCTTTCATCAGGTTTTACATTATTTTTGTATGCAAAGTTTTGAGCTATGTGGTATAGACACATGCTTTCCAGAGTGGTTCTCCTGTTCGGATAGTATTTGTCCAGTAAATTGTTTTTTAGAAGTTCTTGGCTGTTGGGATCATTTCTGGCAAGTGTTTATATGTCCTCATATGATTTTAGCACTCTTTTTCTATATTTTGCAGGACCAAGACTGAGCCATACTATGTTGTCTGACTTTCCATACAAAGCAGTGCCAGTTAAACGATCTGCTGCTTCATAGGCCCCACATTCTCTATGAGAGAGCATTTTTATGCCTAGGCTGTACAATTTCTGTGATAATGTTTTGTCTGATGCTAGGTCATCCCAGAGGTCTTGAAGCTCTGCTTTTTCTGCTTTTGTTAAGTAGGCTGTAACATATCGTGCAACAGCAGTTTAATTGTCTGCAATGTACTGCACATCCATGTTTGCATTCCATAATAGGGCAAAGATTGCATTGTAATCATTGATATATTTTGATTCTTCGCTTCTTTTTATGTAATACGTGTTTTTAGGTGATTTGCCTTTAACACTATGTCGCACTGAAGACATGAAGTTGTTTACTTCACCTGTTTCTGTAGCGGTCTAGGGAAACCAAAGCGGCATTTGGTGTAGTATTTATCTTTGTTTTTGTATTTACGGCGACAATATTTGCCACATTTGTGTCTTTGAAATTGTAAAATCTTCCCATGCAGCTCACTATGTGTCTGTTGTGAAGGGATTTAACATGTGACATATTTTTGGATAAACTGCAAAACAGTGCTATCATTGTCATGCCCAAATTTCGGAGCATCTTTGATCCATAACAGCATGTGAATGTGTGGTGCGCCTCTCGCTTGATATTCTTTTCTCCAAAAGAAGTGTTGCACTTCCCCAAGGGGAGGAACAGTTTTATTGCAAATAAAGTGTAGCATTGCAATGAAACGATGATGGAAATATCTTGAGACATTAACTGGATCTAGAGAGCAAAGTTCTCCAGGTGTTAATATATCTATGTTGTTTTTGTTGCTGTTTGCTATGCGTAGGAACTCATGTAAATCTTCCCATGCATATTCTGCACAACTTAGTGTAACAAACCAAGTTGGTGGTCCAAGGTTTCTGATCATGCAACGCACGTCTCCGTGCTGTCTAAACCAGTATTCCTTTGTACCGCACATGTTTGCAAACATATTTGTTATACTTGATTGTAAAACCTCATCTTTTTCTTGTACTTTTCATATTAACTGCATAGCTGACATATTTTGAAAGTGTGTTCCAGATTTAAGAATGTGTGCAACTCCATAGCATAGTGTTGCGAATTCACTTTCATAGCGTAGGTGGAATATGTATTCCACATTTTGCCTAAATCTGGGATCTTGCGAATACATTCGCAATGAGCGGTATTCTGATGCCCCAATCTGAGTGGGTCTATCATCGTATCTCCCACCTTTGCCAGTAGGAAATAGCAGTGGAAAAGCACGTGCTTCTATGCGTTTTTCCCAAATACTCATTGGTGACCCTTTGGTTTGTCGCATTTGGTAAGTTTCTATTGCATCATCTATACTTTCATTTGAATGCAATGGATGAATTGTGTAATGGTCCAAAAGAGTGGATACTGTAGCTGGATCCAGAAGTTTGAATTGCCCAGTTTCTGATGGCTCTTGAATTATTTCAGTTGTTTGCCCTAAGCTTTCATCAATATTTACTTCCTTGTAGTACTCATTGTTGTCTTTTAGATATTGCAATCCTTGTGTAACTTTTTGTAAGTCTACTAATTGTTGCCAAATTTTTTTATCCTTTGTTGGTACTCCATTTACCAAGACTATTAAAGAATGCTCTATTGAACGCTCCACTCCTAGAGTGTGCACATTCTCTGTTAGATATAATGGCAAGTAAACTACTTTGCCACAAATTCCTTTCACCAATTCGGAAGAAGGTAAATTTGCTGTTTTTGGATGAAGGCGTATAATTTCTTGAAATGGGTGAACTGTTTGAATTATTATGCTCTCATACAAATTGAGCTGTTGCAGGATTTTTTGTAATGGAAACAATTCCAAATTATTTGTAATTGCACGTGAAGGATTGTGGTTGTTGTCTAATTTTGCACTACAGTAACTGCAACATATTAGGCGTTCAGTTATTTCATATTTGCTTTCAGCTCAAAGGTACAAAGCTAATGCAAATCATTTAGAGTCTTCATTGTTTTCTATTTTGTATGCTATGTCCACATTTTTTGTGTTCCTTTTGTAAAACATTCTGCGGCAACATACACACACATGGTTTGGTACTTCAGTCGATGACCTTTTAAATTTTAGTATTTCTTTTCTGTATGTGTGTAATAGAAGGTTGCCATGTGCAGAATTGTTGCTACTATGCTCTAAAATTGCTGCATTTTCTACGTGGCTCTCACTTCCAAAATACTTTTTCTGAATATGGTCCATTTCCTCTTGTAAGTATTTGGGTGTACCATGCAGAAGAGTGGTATTTAAATTGCCTAATTCTAAAACTGGACTTTTTGCACAGTATATTTTATACACAAAATGTCTTACTTTGGAATGATGTACTGCTATTCTTTTGATATCATGGAAGGTACTTTTGCAAATAGGGCCAGAAATGCAGGCTAATGAATGTCCTTTTAGTCCTGTTTCTTTCCGCACTACACAAATATCCTTATTTTGCAGCACTTTCATTTTACTTTTATCTTTACCTTTTACATATTGATTGAGGAACTGACGTAAAGATTTGAAAGCTTTGTTTGGAATGGCACACATTGATGTGCATGGCCATTTGTATACTGGACGGTGTGGTTCTGCTGAATCGAGAGGTAATTCTGTGTTTTCAGAAGATAGGTTTGTAATCAGTGTTTCTTGTCCATGATGGCAGTATTGATTTTCCCATACCCTAGTCCACTGCTATGGATGGCAATAGAGTTTGTTTGATTTTGTTTGTATGCTTCTTCATTAAAATATGGACATGTGGTTGTTGTGTGTCTCCATTCACCACCACAAACATGCAAAAAATTATTTTTGTTCACATATTCCGTTTATTGCTGAGTTTCATTTGTAGTTTGGTACTTTGTTTTGTTAGTGCTTTCATCCTTTTTAACACTAATATGAACAATTTCCTTTTGAGAAGAATTGCACTGTCCACGAGTGCTTGTAGAATTAACTTTCTGCGGTACGTTTTAAGGGGTGAGGATGCTTTTGGTCCTCTTCTTAGTAGATTCTGAAGGACTCTGTGACGAAACATATTTGTTAAAATACTTTTTTTTACTATGGGTTCTTCTTACACTATCAGGATTATTAGGAACATTGTTAGCTGTACTGGCAGTCGTTTTTTTGACAACATTTCTGTGTTTTGTGACACTTTTTGATGGAGGAGGCACAGTTTTGGTAGACTTCTATTATGTTACCCAACTGCATTAGGTGGTTTGTACCAAGATTCTCCACTAACTCTACAACAGGTAGATGTTTACATTGGGGCCCTTTATTTTTAATTGCTCTAATTATGCGTTCCTTCCAACTGAGCTGCTTTTTGGTAGGCATTGTTTGGTGTCTGTTGAGAAAAAATATATACTTTGTTCTGTTGTCCAATGTATGTGTGCTGTGTGCATGTGTGCATATGTGTGATGGGGAAGCTCTTTGGCATGGTGTGTGAACGCACAGGGACCTCTAACTATCATTTGGTAAGGCTACTTTACTGTTTGTATACTAGTACAATGTGGTTTAGATGAGAGTACAAAGTTGTCATGACCCTCAGCCCTGATCCCCACTGGCAAGCCCATTGGCCAGGTGGAATCAGGGCTCGGATCACTAATAAGGCCTGGCATCCACTTCTCAGGCCCTCTTGGGGCCAGTCCTGGCACCTTTGGCACCAGGCTCATCAGTAAGGAAAGACATCTGCTTGAGGAACTACTTTATTTAGGCTTTCAGCCAACATGGAGGCATCCACATAGCTTGATTCCTAGAACCAAGCTATGCGGTCTAGTGTTTTGGGTGTAGTGGCCTAGGGACTACTTTACCTGGACTACTTTACAGTGGCTATTTAAACCACACCCGAACAAGACTTCTCACGAGCCTGGTGAATTCCAGACCTGCAGAAAAACCAAGAACATCGTTAGCAGCAGAAGCTTACCTGCATTCATCATCCTCCACTGCTTGCAGCTCCTGCGCAGGTCTGTTGGTGGAGTTCATCGCCCGGATCGAAGGACCTGAGAAAAGGAGGAAGACATCATTAAAGGAGGTAGTGGAGACATTACAACCACAAAGCGCTTAAAGACTTACCTGGTTGGTTGCTTTTCGGCCGGCATAGCTCCGGAACTCCATCACGCTGGGAACTCAATGCGACCTACAAAAAGAGAAAAGCACAGGTCAGTGAGGACAAGACATCGTTGCGCTATGCAAAGCACCTCCTTACCGCATCATAGCGCTGTAGCACGCCATCATCTCCCGGTGAGAACCAGCATATCCAGTTTTCCAAGCGGACATTCCATGCTCCTAGGGAGATAAAAAAAGAGACATTTAGAACAGAGAAAAGGCATGAATGCAAGAATTACGATGCCATCAATTGCAATAAGACCTACCTGAAAGACACTACAAGGGCAG
The DNA here is from genome assembly GCF_040938575.1 of Ambystoma mexicanum. Lineage (NCBI taxonomy): Eukaryota > Metazoa > Chordata > Amphibia > Caudata > Ambystomatidae > Ambystoma > Ambystoma mexicanum. Next base: position 39,105,545 of record NC_090928.1, read on the forward strand.
CAGTCAGTGAAGTTACTAGACCGTCCGCGCCCACAAAAGACAACGCGCCCCTTGCCCAGAGAGCAGGACTGAGAGCCCACCGATTCTGACAATCTGGTGAGAAGAGAACCTGGAGGGGCTGGAAACACAAAGTAGGTGGGGGAAAACTTACCTTGGTCGCCCAGTCCTAATATAGTCTTCATTTCCAGGCGGAATCCCATCGACACCGAGACCACACCAACGACTAACTGGCTGGGTAGCGTCCCCGTGGATACCAGGTGAGCGTAACAAAAGTGCCCTACTTGTGACAAGAACAATTATTAATAACCGAAATGCAGAAAACTTCCTACTGCAACTTATTTTCACCATCTAACCTTCTAAGGATTCCCTATGTTATTTCAGTACCAAACACACAGGGATTTGTCAGCCATTCCACCTGTTATTCTTTGTTCAATAAATGGATATTTGTAGGTAGAATGGTTTACAAATGAATGCTTGCTTTGGTGCCCAAAATAAACAAATACCCCACGCAGCCTCTTTAAGGAGTAATTACAATATGAAGGTTGTACTGTACTTACTTTTTTGTGCAAGATGACCAGCTTTCTTCGGATATGTCGTCTGCAGTGTAGATGCTGTTGATTCTCAGGAGAGTAGTCTTCACTGTTAAGTAAAAAAACAATATCAATTACTTTGTGTGTTTGTAGCGGTCATGATAGTGCAGACTTTATGTGTAATTCTTTCGTCAGAGGATTTAACTTTCACATTTCAACCCAGTCCACGTGTACATTTCACTTCTCTCTGTGCAGTCTTTCCATACAACTTTCAATATAGTACTTGAAGGTCCTTCCAAATAACTACATTTTTAAAGGGTTTGGAAATGCCTTGTTCTTTACAAAGTGCAGTATGCATAGGAGAGAGTTTTGTAAGCGATAGGGCAAAGTAGTATATGGGCAAACATTTTGTACTTGTTAATGAAAAGCACGATGTCCAAAAATCGGGAGACCCTCCGAAGGACATGTCAGCACCACAATTGGGAGCAATTACCATTCTCATATGATGACATTGCAAGTAGCATTACTGTAGGCTGTACAGAGCACAGAACTCTGACAATTTCACATAAAAAATTGAGGTCTGCCCTAAATTATACTTCTCAACTCACACGCTTTTGGCGGGTGTAACCCGCCTTGGAAAGGGCAGACTCACCCGCCAAGCCTCCTGCACGGCCATTCATTCCAATCGGCATCTCACCCGCCAAAAACAAAATCGGCGGATTTCACCCGCCTTTATGACAAAAATGGTTGAGAGCTATGCCTAAATAGGCATGATTGCAACATATGTACAGGTTAAGCAGAAGACAGTAAGGAGTCGTGCGATTTGTTAATGACAAATCGGCATTCTTGCACTTTAAAAGGGGGAGCGTTGTTATGTGTTCACTATGGAAATTTACCGCCATTATTTTGTCTATTTTAAATCATAAGGCTTCCACATGTACTCTGATTAAAATGTACATACCTGTACTCTATACTGATAAATGTGCTTATGCATGGAGCTGTACGTAGAAATTCGCAATCCTTGCACAGTCGCTTGTGAAGTAGGTGCTTTGCAATGGTATGCTATTTCCATTAACAATCATCAACAGTAATTTTGAAGTGCGCAATGTTGATGACGGAGTTACAATTAGCGATGCTCTATGTGATTAGTGGATGATTGAGCGCCCGCTTAGTTGTGTCCAATGAGGGACTCGCTTTGGTACCGCTTTAGAAAGGGTGGAAGGACTCGGTAAGAGTTGCGTGCCGCACATAGGGAACGCTTGTCCGCTGGTAGGGCACGTCACAGACGGGTTTCCACAGCAAACCCTGCATGGAAAGACGACTGTAGGCATCAGCTAATCAGATGTTCACATTAGTCTTTTGTGTCGAAAGATGGTGCGCACACTGAAAATGGCAGAGGTGCAGAGGGTCAGTGTTTTGCTGCTTGGAGAAATTTTTGTGAAAGGCTTACAACACTATCCCGAGAGTAGGCATGTGGCACACCATTGAGATGTGCGAGCAGGGGAGGTGGTGTGGAGCACTGACACTGATGCCAATGCTGCAGCAATTCTGCAAGTTTGCAGAGACATGTGTGGAATGACCGCTCCTCATGTGGGAATTTTGCACTACGGTGCTTGCCACTTGGGATACCTGACTTCACGTACTTTGTTGGCAGATTTGGCACAGTTGGTTGAAGTGTGTGTGTGCATTCATGCTACGAGTTGGTATGTTTTTTTGTAGCCACGATAACATTGCTCCAAGCAATGCCCATTACTTTGAAGGAGATGGCGTAGCACTATCCTCTTCGGGAAATGCAATTTTTTTTGGAACATAAGACTTGTTTTAGAGAAGGTTCTGTAATGTTTGCCAGAGTAAAGCAAGGACAAAAAATAAAAAAATACATAAAATACCACATGTCTATATGATATGTGGGCAAAAATTAAAAAACACGGCTCTTTTCAGAGCCTACCTTAAAGGGGAAAAAGGGGAATAGTACTTTAATGTACCGTCGTCACGCTCTGATCCTGTACATGTCCGCGAACTTGGCGGTAGTTAGCAGCCAGCACATATCACCCCCGGTGATTGAAGGGTGCAGCTGCATGGAAATGAGAATGAGCGGAGCTAGGGATTGGTCCATACAGTTCAGTAGGTGTGTTCTGACAAACGTACTTTAGTAAGACCGTCTTCTCCCTCACAGGACATCACACAGCCATGGCTTTCCATGCTCGAACACAGATTATTTGGGTTGTGGGAGACTCATGGATACATTGGTTGAAGGTGCATGCAGAAAGCTGAAGTTTATCTACAAATCTCGGATTTCCACATGTGAAAGTGCACTGGCATGGCATGCGTGGCATGCGATGGTTGGACTTGGTACCTCTTTGTGTTACTTTACAGAGCGTCCTCCAGATATACTCATCATTCATTGTGGAGGAAACAGTTTAGGCCATGTATCCGGCATTTCTTTACAATTTGCCATGAAGGAAGGACTCGCAAAGCTCATGGACATGTTTCCAAATTGTCAAATACTTTTTTCCCATATTGCCCAAAGACAAAAATGGTTGCTTTCTTCTGCATTTGGTCCACAAATGGAGAAAGCAAGACGCATAGTGAATAAGGCTGTGTGTGCCTTTTTAAGACATGTTGGCATTTCCTCTTTCCACAATGAAAACATTTTGTTTCGTGGCAGTTTCATTTTCCGCAGAGATGGCGTCCACCTCACATATGCTGGTAATCATATGTTTCTTCTCAAAGTACAAAATGCATTGCGCCCTCTTTTGCAATCACACTAACCTATGTGACAATCCGGTTTCCCCAATCCACTGTTTTTGACCCACGCACCACACCACCAAAAGGCTCTTTTCAGAGCCGCCACTTACTCCCAACGTACACTTTATTGTGTTAGCGCTGCTTGCTCCCTCCCTTTTTCCCCCTCTACGGCTGTCCGCAAACTTTTGCTAAACTCCGCAGGGGTCTACGGCCTTCACTTCTTAGTTCTATTGTTACGCTGTGAAAGGTGGCTCTGAAAAGAGCCTTTTCTGTCATTTTTGATGTTTTTACGTTTATTGCTTGACAGCACTCGACACACTAGGAGAAGAGGCCAAAGGAGGGTAAGGAAGGGACACCAGCCACGGGGATAAGAAAAGGCAACTGAACAGACAAATATTACGGGTGATCTTTATTTAGGTAAGGAGCAAATCTTCTGGTGCTCTGTGACTGCAGCCTCAAAAGCACTTTGAAAACTCTCCCCCCTGCAGAATACTGCGTCACAATACGTGCACACTACTGTCACCTTTGAAAGGTAAGGGTCCACAGCATTGCGAATGGCTTGTGAAGCAGCTGGAGGGAGGCGCTCCCGCACAGGAGTGTCTTTTGTGGTGGGAGGAGCGGATTCCGAGGATGCTGTGGAGGAACTCAAACGACTACACTCTTCACATGGCACCACCTTGCGAATGTCCGCAGTGTGGAACGAAGTGAGGTGTCGCTTCATGGTTGTCGTACCAAAACTGTACGCTCCAAATCTCCTGCGACTCAACACCACATTGCACTGCTAACACTTCACCAGGTTCGCACATGCTTTTGGTACGTTCCCATAAACGGAAAACAACCGCCACACCCACGACTGCTGCAGAGTGCACCGAGTGCGGAGTTCCTCCACTTCATTCTCTACCTCCTCTTCTTCCTCAATCTCTACATCCTCACCCATATATCTCTCTGCAGGTCCTTGGTGAGGTGGTGATGGTGGCAGGTTTGGGGGTGGTGCAGAGGCTAATAACCCAACAGCAGCCATTGAAGCCATACCAATTAGTTTCCTTTTGGTCACTACAGCAGTAAAGGCAACACACCTCAATCTGCTATAGCTAGCAGGACATTGAAGATGCGCTCAGGGGTGTGGCCATTTCTAGGGCTGCAGGGGTGTGCCTCGTGACCGTCTTCATCCCTACAAATCGGTACACACATTTTACACAGCAACTCCTGAGGTGTCCTATTGTTTGGGATGTGTTAAATTACTTTTTTACACTCCACACTACTGTGCCTTGTGTCTACAAGTTCACTTTTATTGTTGCGGAAGCACACAACCCACGAAAACTAGTCCCCACGCTCAGCGTAGGTGCGGTCAGAAGATGACGTCCTCAATACATCCGCCCCCGTAATGAAAGTCCCCTGCACAGCAAATGCAAAGATTCAAACATGCGCATGCGCATAAGTGTCCTACAGACAGTGTTCGGGTTCTCAAAGTACTTCAAAGTGCGACACAAGTGAGCCGGACAGTTAGGAACTGGCATGCTGTTCGCAATAATTACGATTGTACTGCGCATGTGCACGCATGCTATGTTCACTGTACGGCCAGTTCCAGTGTCCTTAGGAGAACTCTATTTTGTTTGCCTCCGAACTTGCCGGCCACCGTGCCTGTTCTACGTACGGCACCATTATGACTGCGCCCAATACGGACCGCTATAGTGTCCTTCTCATACTCCCTTTTTACTCATTTACACCCATTCTGGACATCTTGTGTGTTCTGTGACCATGTATTATTTCGTTTCCAAGCGGTACGCCGATATAGTATATCATTTGGACTCCCCGTTCTGTTTATGTACGCCCATCTTCTAAAGATGGTGCAGTCACACATGAAATCCATCTTACTTCACATTAGAGAGCACCCACATTCCATTGCTTGCGGATAGGTCAAACAGGCGCGCTGTGCGCGAACATTTTACGTTTTACGTCTTTAAAAAAAAAATGTACACACATACACTTTCTCTACAACTACTGCACAAAACCATTCACTACACACACACACACACACACATACACATCATTCCAAAGAAACAGCGGGGGGAAGCGGACACTGAAACAAATATGGGGGAATTTGGATTTAACACGGGCTGGTTATGAGGGGAAGATTTGTGAGGGGAAGAAGGGATGGATACTTCGTCGAAACTTCTATTTTCCACTTCCAGGTTTGGGGATGGGTCACTAGGGAATGGAGAAGCAGGGCAGGTGCAGGTGGGGCAATAGTACCAAACTTTTCCTTTCACAACGTCCTCCACAAACTCCCGTAAACTTTGAAAATTGTCATTCAAAATGTCCATTTTCTGCTCTGTTTTATCCTATCTTCTTCTATCTCGTTTGTTGCCCATTCCTCTTTTTTTCCTGGTCTGTTGAAAAAAAAACATAAGTTAAATGGCTACAAAATACTGGTCTCTATTCTCCATATGCAGACCAATGTGTACCATTGTTGTCGCTGTCTTCAGACATTTCCCCGTGGGGGAAATACTCCTCCAGCCACTCCAAAGTACTGGCCATTTCTGAGTCAAAACAACACAAAAAAATTATTATTTTTGCACCACATGTATAAAAAAACCACACCCACATAAAAAAATGACCTGCACCCACTCTTTTGATGTAATCTCCCTTCGTCCTACTGCGTCTGTCCACTATTGTTCCAGGCTGCCGAGTTTCTGTGAAGTGATTACAGTGGAGGCCTCCTTTCCTTTTTTTTTTGGTACCATCCACTTCATTCTACACGATAATTAAATGTGTCATTTTCTTTTCCCACCTTCAGGTTTCCATATTTACTTATTACTACTTACAATATCTTTATGCCCTTCTTCAACGTTTCACACTATTTGTGTAAGACAATAGTACATTTTCAGATACCCCCCGCCTCTTTGAGTAATGTTCATCCTGTCCGCCCCGTCCGCAAACAGGCGCTCAGTCCATCCCTTCCCAAAATCAATAGGGAGGGGGTTCTGTATGTTCTATGTTAAATGTTTATCAAGTACGTACATTACAGTATATATCTCTCAAGATCACATAATAAAAATGCATATTCTGCACAACTTCATTGCCACAATGTCATGATTAAGTTCCTCTTCCAAAAACCTGTACAATGCACTATAAAAAAAAATTTGGTAAGGGGATGTTATGGTTAAGTTGCCCTCCCGAAAGCCATTTAAATGAACTACAAAAAAACTTTGTTAGGGGACGTTATGGTTAAGTTGCCCTCCCAAAAACCAGTGAAATTCACAACAAAAAAAAACTTTGTTGAGGTGACGTTAAGGTTAAGTTGCCCTAAGAAAAACCTGTACACTTCACTAAAAAAACTTTCCACCTCCCCTTTATGCTTCAAATTAAAACAGAAAAACCCCTGAAATTCAACAGTTATGGTAAACTAAGCCCCCAACCCTGCCACCACCCCTCTGCACTGCTAACACTAACACCCAGACCAGGAAAAAATGTCCTCTCAAATGTCAATGCTGACATCAATGATGACATCACTTGTTTAGGCCCTTTGTTTTTCGTTCCCTACCATATATATAAATGTACATTCAGTAAAAAAACGTTGTTAAAGGAATGTTATACTTCACAGTGAAACCAAAAACCACTGCACTTTCCCCCATTATGGTAAGATAAGCAACCATAACTTGCACCATCTACGCCCAGTGAATACTTTCATGTCATGTTGCACATCTGCCCCTGAAATGCTTCATCTTCACATGTGAGTTTTTTTAATCTGACTGTACCTTGGCTCACACACTCTCAGGCTTCCTTCGCATCACCCAAATACATTCCTGTTCAACTTGTGTTAGTTGCCGAGGCTATGACTGCTATGCTTTCCTATCTGACTCCCTTCATTCATTCATATGTGCATGCTACTACGCACACACATTACATGTGACTGTCCTATCAGTGATGTCTTGGACTTGGATCTTCCTGGGTAATTCACCTATGGCACTTTGAGGCCATTTCAATGGCACATGGGCACAATGATACGTCACATTGTATTACATTACACTACTATGTTGCATGTACATGGTGCATTCACAGTGTAGCTGCTGCTACATTCCTCTGTCCTGTTGCTGTGCCACTGGTTGTGATGTACTAGGGTGTCCTGTGATGAGCTATCGACATGGATTCTGCATCAGTGCACCCAGTTGTTCAGTCTAGGGGGTGGGTGAATGAAATTATATTTTATTTATATTGCGCTCGTACACAAGTGTTTCAGGGTGTGACCAAGCAAAGGGAGGGGAACAAGGGAGAAACAAAAACAGCGATCTTACTAGGCCCAGTGACATTGGAAATGTGCAAGTGCATGGAAAAGGGAAAAGGGGGAAAGTTCATGGAAGGGGGAGAAGTGGAAAGTGCGGAACAGAGGAGAGAACAGAAAAAATAATAAGTTAAATAAATAAAATGAATAGTGGAAGTGCAACCAGCAAGTTGCAAGTGCTAGATTAGTCAGCTAGGCTATATCTGATAAGTGCATAAGAAAAGTGGGAGGGGGAATGTATGGGTACAGATACAGACCCCAGTGCAGGGGTGTCACAGAGTCTGTGCAGGACGGTGGCAGGGTGAGCAGGTACCTGGGCCAAAAGACAGAGGGTGGCCAGGTGCACAATGCCGAGAGAGAAATTGGCCTTAAACCTAGCACTTGCAAATTGCTGGCTGCACTACCACTGTTTGTTGCCTTTATTATTTATTTATTTATTATTATTAATCTTTTTCTCCTCTTCTTCGTACTTTCCACTTCTCCCCCTTCCATGAACTTTTCCCCTCCCCCTCTCCCATGCACTTTCACGTTCTTAATGTCACTGGGCCTAGTAAGATTGCTGTTTTGTTCTCCCCTGTTCCCCTCCCTTGCCCTTGTCACGCTCTGAAACACTTGTGTACGAGCGTGATAGAAATAAAATATCAATATCCGCAGGGGAGAAGAGGGGCAAAGGCAGAAGCGAAGAGGAAGGTCTTGAGGTGCTTCCGGAACCGGAGATGGTTCTCAAAAAGTTTCAAGGTGGCCGGGAGGCTGTCCCAAAGGGAGTCCCCAGCCAAAGACAGAGATCTGCCCCCAGCTCGTTTCTTTGAAAAATGACTGACCCTGAGAGAGTTAGAAGTAGAGGAGCGGAGGGCTCGAGAAGGGAGGTATTTACGCAGGGATAGTTGAAGGGATTTAGGACAAGGCCCCAGAAAGCCCTGTGGACAATGCAGAAGGTTTTAAATGTAATCCTTGCATCCACTGGGAGTGTGGCCGGTGTACTTCATGTTGGTGGCAGGCCAGTGGAGTTGAGGTAAGTTGTTGGTCAACATTGGACTGGTAGGTGTGTTCTCTGGCAGAGCCAGGCTGTAGAGGTCTTGGAGGGGATAGGGGCTGGTGGGTGGTGTGATGACCTGAGGGGCTTCCTGGCGGTGGTGTCGGCAGTGAGGGGGGCTGGTGGGTGATTTTAGGACCTGACGGGCTGACTGTGACTGGTGTCGGAGATGAGGGGGGCTGGTAGGTGGTGTCTGGGCTTGAGGAAGCTGTCTGGGGTAGTGTCAGCGGTGAGGGGGCTGGTGGGTGGTCTCTGGGCTTGAAGGAACTGCCTGGAAGTGGTGTCAGTAGTGAGGGGGCTGGTGGGTGCAGAGATGTCTTTAAGGGAGGGCAAAGGGGGCACATGCCCCGGCCTCCCCTCTGAGAAGGGGGGAGGCATCTGTCACCAAATCCAGGGGGACTGTAGAGGGTAGAAATACTTGCCATACTCCACTGCAAAATGTGGTTGTCATTTGTTCCTCTTTCATTATGAGGCTGTAACCTGCAGGCAGCACACGTTAACTGGCGAGTCGGAATTCGCTGGAGGGGCTCACTGAAGGGCCTGGTTTCTGGGCCTAACTTCTGCAAGCATTAGCTTGGCTTGCATTGCAGTTCGTGATAAAGCACAGACCTTAGATCTCCATGATTAGCTTAGTTTTCTTTCTTTACAGCAAATGGGGCCTGAGCTCAGATTGGGTGTTTGTTTTAGAAAGAGCAGGACACGGGACTCCCAGAGATGATGTTTCGAAGCAGCAAAAAAAATATTACAAAATCAAATAGTATTATTCATAATTAGATCACTAAGGACACCTACATGTTGTTGGAAACTGAGTCTGCCAATCCATGGCAATATATACCCGTGCCATTATTAACTAACAAATCTATTTGTCGATAAGATAGCTCAGTGGCTTGAGCACATGCTGCTGCAATCTGTGTGTAATCTGAGCATCGCAGATTCCAATCCTGGCAAGGCCAACTCTGCCTTTATCCTTCCAGGGTCGATAAATGAGTACCAACTTCAGTTGGGTGGTATTGTATGTAAATATGTTCTATGTGAAGCACTTTGGTGAAAGCGCTATATAAATAACACTTCATCATCCATTGTTTTTGGTGCAACGTTTTCTGTTCTCTGTGATAGCACATAAGGATAAAAGCTCTCAAGAGAGATATACTCGTATACTGTGAAAGGACACTTTAATTCCCAGGTAGTCAGCCTTTCATCTGTTTTAGGTTGTTACACTATGCTGAACTCATGTGTTGAAGTCTACATTTGTAGATAACTATGTTTCTTGTGTGCCACATGTAGCTGTATTTTCCCTCACCTTATCTACTCGTAGAGGTTTCACAGGTGTAGATTTCGTAACGTGTCCTATTTTAGTAAGTTTACCCTAAATAGCTGCACCACTGCCCCCACTTTCTCTGATTTTCCACTATCCGCTGTGACCTGTAAGGATGTCTGGCATGGATTTGCATTGCACATGGGTCACATGTATCCCCTAAACCTGAACGAGTGCCCCATTTCCCCTGGTATTCAATTGCAGAACAGAACATTAATAGCTTCTCAATATTTCAGTCAGGCTTGTATGTTTCTTTATGTTCCTCCGCGTAAATGTGCATTCTTGGGTTTTCATCTCTAACACAACAGAAGTGGAGATAATAAAAAATAACCTAACAAATTGACGTCTTTCACAACCCCAATTCCACCTTCTTTTCTTGCCCCATAATCTCTCACCCACCTCTCACACAAACATACCCACTGCCTCTCCTTTTTCACTCTCCTACCACACCTTACAGATCTCTAAGCCCTCTACCTGCCTCCTCTGTGTTTCTCTCCTACTAAGTCACTTCTCTCTTAGAAGCCTGGCACTTCTTTCTAGCTCTGCTTGTTTTCACTCTTTCCGGTCACCTTTCTTGTCCAGTTTACCTCTTTGCTCGTCCTCTAGACTGTCACTCCTACAAAACCCTCACTGGGGTAGCCTTTTGCTCCTCTCCCACTAGGTCTATGCTCTCCCTGCTGCCTTCCTTGTTCCTCACTCATTCCATCCTCGCGCACTTGTCTATCCCTTTACTGCACTGTCTTTCCTCTACATGATAAACTGATTTGTCACCCCTCACTTGTTTCACCCTCCACTGTCTCACCATGTCCTTTCTCTATCTTCCTGTTGCCTCGTCACCGTCTCAGTTCTGTCCCTCCCCTCGCTCCCCCTCCTTACCTCTCAATTATTGCCTCACAATCATGGCGCTCGTCTCCCTTCCTTGTCTTTCCCATATGCTCTGTCTCTCCTCTCTCCAGGCCGCTGATCTCCTTCTTTGACTTTGCTCCTACCACATTGCGTTTCCCTTATATTGTGTGTTTTGCCCACCCCCTCATTTTCTGTGACAGCTTCTGCTCTGCCATTTCTTGCATCTTTCTACAATATCTATGGGTGTTTAATCCTTTCTCAATTCTCTTCCTCACCCATGGAATCTGTGCCCTCTCTGTTGTCTGCCGCCTTTGACTGCCACTTCCATTGTATGCACCCTCTGTTTTCTTTGCCTCATTTTCACTGTCCCTTATTTTTCATCAACCTATGTTTGCCTGACTCCTCCTGTACTCCTTCCTTGTCTCTCTATTCTGAGCCTCTGCTTCACCTTCATTATCTTTATTGTCTGTCTCCACTCTCTATTGTGTCACACCTCTCCCTTTCTGTCTCTCTCACCCTCCCAATTGCTCACACTCTCTACCTCTATCGCTCATATGCTTCTACTCACTCACACTACCACTCCTTCTCTTTCTCTCACCCTTCCTCTCACTAACACTCACTCTCTACCTTGATCTCTACCTTCCTACTGGCTCCCTCCCACTCCTATTATGTCTTAACCTCCTTGCCTATCCTTCAAATTCTCTGTTTATCTCTCCCTCTCTCTGCAATTGGTCCTCCCTTTCTGTGTCTCTATGATTGCCACCAGTAGTGTGCCAGAGCACTAGCAGAATGGCTGAAATTGGGTCAATCTTTGATTTCCATGCCTGCCCTAATGGCTGTTTATGCAGCTAAAAGATTGACTGGCAGGGTATCAGCGGGCAATGGGAAGCTTGTGCTGATTGATAGTCAGTGCCCTGGTGACATTGACTTCTGACGGCAAGATTGTTGAATACAGTTGAATTGGGTAATGCATCTGAAGCACATTATACATAACAACAAGCTGCCTTCCTGTGCCAGGTAACAACTACAATGAGTTGTCTTTAATACACATATTGGGTTCATCAAAACGCATATATGTTAACTGAATCACTTTGACTGACAATTTTGGCAGATATGGCCGTGTAAGAAAAAATAATTTGCCCAAGGTCACACACTTTAGTTAAGTAACGATTCTGGAATTTGAGCCCAGTCTGCAATTTGAGCACCTGACCATACATCTTCTCAGCGTCGGTCTAATTTTTAGAAATATGTAATTCAACAATGTGACAAATATAGAAATCCTCATAGAAATATGTTAAAAATAAGATTCTGCAGAATCTGAAAAAAATGTGAAGATCCTAAAGAGCAATCGGACATCACATAACCGCGCTTGACAGTTTAGAAAGGGGGCGACTGATTTAATTGCCTTGAGAGAAGATAAAGATTTCAGTAGCCATTTGGATCATTGTGAGTGCTCTCAGATGCAAAAGCCAGGATGCCTCCACCACATCAGTTATCACTCAAACATTATTGCAGTTGTTAGGGACACTAGCTGCATGTTACCACTTGGCTAAAGACCTACTCATTCCATTAAGCAAAGAGGATGAACATGTTCTAAAGTGTATTTGGAATCCTAATGCCAAGGGCAGTGGCAGACACACTACTAACCCCAAGTATCGCTACTTTATGCACTCCTGTTTCTTACAAAGATGCTGAAAAGGAGTTTCAAAATATGTTCTTTAATGTGCATTTTTAGCACTTCATTTTGAATTTTTGTTCACCTTAGAAATACAGGATTACAAGTACCAGAATGCAATGTGAGGTGCATCTGAAAGCCAGGTGTAGTTTATGCCGCAACATACATGAGATAATTTGTGATCTCTACAAACTGTCATATGGATTATACAACTTTCAAGACTGATTTCAAGACCTGATTCTAGGTACTTGTGTAAAGTAGCCATCACGTTATTCCAGGATCTTGCTGAATGCAGCCATTATATTATTTCCAGGTGAACTTAGAATGTAGCCTTTGCACTGAATGCAGGTGATCGCAGAATAGTCTTTATGGAATCTAAGCTAATTGAAGAATCTAGCATGGAAACTGATTCTAAGCGAAATGAAGAACATTAGCCAAGGTTTGAATGTGGACTACAGCCAGTTGTGGAATCTAGCAGAATGTGGATGGTAACCTTGCACTGAACCTAGGAGCATGTAGAATGTAACCCCAAAGGTAAGTTTAGCCATAACATGTATCCTGGATCACTGTTTAGAATGCCTAAAATGGATCTAACCTCTCACTCTGCATACATAGGGAAACTAGCTGAAGGCACGGCCACAGACCCGCACGCATCAGCCATCATAAACCACTTGAAGACACTTTGCACAACTCTGTCATAAGAATGCAGATACCGTTCATGACAAAAATGTTTTATAAACTTCTTTTTATTAAGTTTTTTTATGACAAACAAACAAGGAAGCAATAAGGAGTACAGACCTCATATGTTGCATCTGCAAGTGCAGTTAATCGATAGTCTCATTTATGTTGTATCTTGTTTGCACCCTATAGTTCCTAGCCTCCCACCCCATCCCCCATTACCCATCCCATTCTCACCACGCTAATGGTGGTTGCCCTCTTTATACATCCCCTCCAACTTGCAAATATATATATGAGTGTGAATAAGAGCGCGTCTGTGTGGGTCAGTCAATAGGTGTAGAGTCATGTTGTGCCACGAGTGGTGTGGAGTCGCGTATAGTTCAGAGGTAGGTATCTATCAATGTCCTCAATTTGTCTGCTTGTGTGGGTTTGTTGTGGCGCTTTAAGACAGAGCATTCTAGTGAACATATTTTGGTTGCTAGGGACAGCCAGGCTTGTTTCGTTGAGGCCGTGCCTACTTTTCACTGTTGGTTCTGAATTTTTCGAGCTGATAAAAAGGACTGTGTGTATTAGTTTCCTAGTCATCGGATCACTGTGCCAATCTTCATCACCGGTCCTGAATAGCATTGTGCTGGGTCTAAGTCTATGATTGTTCCATGTATCCCAGTGGTGAAGTTATGCTTGGGCAGGTCCATATGGTATGTCCTATTGAGCCGAATTCCCTGCAGTGTCTCCAGCATGAAGGTGTGTGTGTGTGTGAGCCCTATTCTATGCATTTTGCTCGGTGTATACTATAATCTCTGAACAAGCTTAAACTGAATCTCTTTGGTGCTAATATTATACGACATTGCCGGTATATCATCAAAGAAACAGTATGTATCTCTCTGGTCAATTGGTGTTGGTACATCGGTGGACCAGTTTGTCGCTAGCATCTGGTTTCATTTATTATTGTTCAGGGTGCTTATAGTGTAAAAGGCACTTATAGATGGATAAGTGGTTATATTCTTTGCCATTTCAAGCTCACCCGATGATGGATTTGCTGTCAATGTCTGTTCGGTTGTGTTTGAGCGTATTACTGCTAGTATGGTATGGTATCGTAGCCAGTCTGTTTTTTTTTGTTGTAATACTTGTCTGGCCTCCCAGAAATCGATGGGGGATTGTTCATCATATAGTTCCATTATGCTGACCCCTGGCCAAATAGATTCTTGGTTAGGGTGTAGGGAGTTTTCCAGGCCAATCGACAGTATTGCACTTGCACTGACCCGCGCCGGGGTGGCTCGTACATCCGCACCCAAGAACGCTCTCATTTTAGGCCATTGTGTCAGCGTTGGGCCCAGTAGATGGTGTGAGCGTATATTTTCAGGCATCTTTTTTAGAGGGATGGCCAGAATTTCCTGTGGAAGGTAGGGGGCCATTTGGGACAATTCTATGCGCTTCCAACTTGGCATGTCTGTCGTACGTATGGAGCCATTTCCTGGCCCAACATACTTGGACCGCTTAATAGCAGGTGCGCCAGTTTGTTACTGCTAGACCCCCATCCACTTTGGTGGCCTGGAGGCTTCCAGACGGGGTTGCGCTTTTTGCCCCTTTAGAGCAATCTGGACAGGCATATTTCTAGGTCTTTGTACATCTGGCGTGTTGGTGAGCATGGTAGGATCATGGCCAGATATGTCAGTTTAGGAAGAAGTTCATCTTGAATACATTGATACAGCCTATGAGGGACAGCGGTATAGTGTTCCACTTGGAAAGGTCAAATTTTATTTGATGGAGGGTCGGGAGGTAATTCAGTTCCATAATTGTATCCAACAAGGGGCCAATTAGAATTCCCAGGTATTTATTGTTATGTACTTGGAGATGGAACGGGGTGAATCCACCTGGGTCCCATGGTATATCTGTTCTGAGCGGAAGGTTTTCTGACTTTGGTAATAGGCCTGTGAGCAGCTAGAAAACCCGTTGGGTTGAAATATGTTTGAGTTCCACCCTGCGTGTGACAAGGTGAATGGGTATTTCAGGGCTTCGTGGGCGTTTATGTATTGTCTCTTTTTGTATATAATTCGTTATTTAGCTGAGTTTCCTGTTCCTGTCATTTTTTCAGCTTGTAGGACCATCTGGAGATACATTGTCCCCAGAGGTACACCTTGAAAGCGTCCCAGCAGTCATTGGCGGGGTATTCCTCTGTCAGGTTAGTCTGCCAGAATGTGTTGATGTCAGCCTAAAGGTCAGGGTAATTCAGTGCTCTAAGATTTAGTCGCCATGCCGGTCTTTGCAGAGCACGCGGGAATAGGAGATGCAGGATCACAGGTTATGGGCAATGTTTCACACTGTCGTATTGATGAGAGAATAGATATGGGGGCAAGCCAGTAGTCAAGTCTAGAGTAGGATCCGTGGCAATTTGAGTAGGAAGTGAAGTCACGGCGGTTTGGGTGCATGGCAAGCCATATATCTACGAGGCCTAGATCCGTCATTAGGTTTTGTAGTGCAGCGCATTTACGTGGAGTTGATTGTTGTGTCTGGGTAGCGCCTTGTCTGTCCATCGTGGGGGTCTAGCATTATATTCCCATCTCCTTCTATAACGGTAAGGGTACCTAGCAGATGGGTGCATTTTGCAAACATATGTATGAAAAAGAATGGGGAGTCCGTCGTCGGCACGTAGATATTGAGATAGGTTATTGGGCGGGGTTGTATAAGCCCATGTAAGAGGACAAATCTGCCATCAGCTACTGAGATTGTTTGTAGAGTATGGCTTGGGATGCGTTTGTGTATCAGGATAGACACTCCTCTTTTCCCTCTGTTTGGGGAGTGTGCGGTTGTACCGACCCATCCCGGGGATAGTTTCATGGATTCTCCAGCATCAAGGTGTGTTTCCTGCATGTAAACAATGTCACATTTCAGGTTTCATAAGTAATGAAGTTTCTGATGCTTGTTAATCTGCTTAGAATCACATGCTGTCCATATTGTCTGACAACAAGTGGTAACCGCGGAGTATTGCATCTTGTCTTTCGTGGACCGAAAGGGGACGTCGGTATAGGCGTGTCTGTAACACTATCCCTATCGTGACGTGTGTAGTACCCAAAATCCCTCACGCGCCGAGGTCCCTCAGATTGTTTTTTTCCGCCCAGATAACTGGTCGCCCTACAGCGGAGCTCTTACTAGAGACATTGTTTATCTTTACCGAATTTTCGGTTTATGCCCCGTTAAGTCACTTCATCTAATGAGAACATCTTCGACGAAGACTACGGAGGAATCGTCTACGGCTGTGGTCTCGGTGCCTAAGATCCGGCTGCCGGATTTCCACGTGGTCGGGCCCTCTGGCCGACCTATACAGTAGGGAAAGTGGGTTCGGGGTGGCCATATTGTTATTATGTCTTTCCTTCTTTCCACTTCTTTCCCTTTCGGTCTGGTCATCCTTCCCTTTGGCTATGGAAAGGACTCCTTTTAGATTCTGCCCTAAGTGTAGGTTCAGATATCCTTGGAAGGACGAGCACACACAGGACGTGTAACGCCTGTCTCCCCCTAGAGCACGGTGAAAAGCGGTGTTCGGCGTGCAAGCTCCTTAAGCCTAAAACACTTAATGATCGCCGTGTAAAGCGGTGGGCCGCCTTCGGCATGTCACGCGTGGAGCCTCCCTCCTCTACCGCAACACCAGCCGAAAGTGACGGGGGTACTTCGGATGACAAAACATCCAATGCGGATGTTATAGACCTTGAGGTGGACACTTCTAGGTCCGCCACGCCTGTCCCCGACCCTTTTAGGATCGACTCTGGTCTTGCTACAGGGACTACACCCGGCGACAAGGGCGTACATAAACATCGCACTAAAAACACAACCACTACGCCAACTTCGACGCCTTCGTCGAAAATGGCGAAAACGCCAACGGGTCAGTCGGAAAATTCGACGGTTCCCTCGGATCGTGTAGATCCAAAGCCTTCCCTGCATCCGCACCAGCACATGACGACTGGGCAAACGAAAATTAATAAGGGCGCTAATCCCCAATCTACACGCCCAGAAGTTTTGGAGTCCAAAACTTTGGCGATTTATAAGGCCTCTATAGGCCCGAAAGTTACGACTAGGCCTCTACTCGGCACTCCGACCGCTGGGCCTTCTGGTGCCACAGACGGCGTTTCGGCTACCACTACATCGTCGGAGGCTTTGTCCCACGACGATTCGGTTACTATCAGAAAGAGCATCAGTAGGATTGCGGTGGGCCTTACCCCGGTCCCACAGGAAGCTATGGGCCATGCCACAGAAAGATTTTCGACGAACTTGGGCCGCGATTCCGATGACTCTTACGTGGATAGTCAAGAGCCCCTCTCAGACACCCTGAGAAGTTCCTCTTGACGCCAAAGGGCGGAGAACGTTGTTTCTCCCCACCTAGGCCCTTTTATGTCCTCGAAATGGAATACTGAAATGTTCGAGGGATGCATGGATCGGCTGGAGCAGATTATCAGTTCTGCTGACCAGCCTCTGCCGAAAAAAGGCTCGGGTAGACACTAACCTTCAAATACAAGATGTACAGCCTCAGGTTTTCCAACAGGAAGACGTGGCCCGCATGGACACATACAGTGACATTTATATTGAAGAAGAGGAATCCTCTTTTCTGGATAATTATGGAGAAGATCAACAAGAGACTATGGAGAACTGGGAGGAAAGCCAGCAAGAAGGACAGGATCCTTGGTCACATCAAGATCAGGACTCTGATATTTTGTGCGTCAATTCTCCTCCTTCATCTCCGGCTCACCAGGCCTCCCCTGTGGATGACCAAGTAGCTTTCAACACCATGTTGAAAAAAGCAGCAGAATTCTTCAAAATTGCCACTCAAGAGGCTTTGCCTGAGCAGGATTTTGTGGAAGACATTATTAAGGAAAAACCTCCCACAAGTCAATCCATTCCCCTCCTTAACTCTGTTAAGAGGCGGATAGCTCCATCTTTAGTCACACCTGCCCAGACAAGGGCCTTGAACCCGAGAATCGAAAAGTTATTTCGGCCTTCTCCTTCCTACCCTCTATATATCAAGGGGCATGCCATCCCGGACTCACTGGTAGTGACCACTACTCGTAAGAGGGCAGGGGTACCCCTTGCCACTGGAGAATCACCTCCGGACAAGGAGTCTAAAAGATTGTATGCCCTAGGCAAACGTGTCACGTCAGCAGCGGCATATACCATTCGGGTTGCTAATAATACTACACTATTAGCAAGCTATGCCGATGCCCAATGGAACCTGCTCCAAGAAGGCCTTCAGGAGGTCCCGGAACCGGCGAGGACCAAGCTTCTCGCCATTGTTGCCGAAGGAAAACTGGTTATCCAGAATGTGGTCAAGAACATCCTGGATACTGCAGAAACATCTGGCAGATCCCTTGCACAAGGGACTTTTCTGAAGAGACACGCATGGCTGCCCACATCGGGGTTTAGACCTGAAACTCAGGCCTCCCTCATTAAGATGCCCATCGAAGAGTCTAACCTCTTTGGGAAGGCAGTTGATGAAGCGTTGGAGACAGCCAAGAAGCAGCATGAGACCTTAAAGTCTCTGCAACAAATGAGACAAAAACCCTCTTCCCAGAGGGGTAATATCTCTCGGCGGTCCTTTCGAGGACAAGCTCCTGCCGGTCAAAACAACTACAGCACGGGCAGCTTCAACAATAACCAAACATCTGAAAGCCCCGCTTACTATCCCTCACGGGGTTAGAAACACGGCAAGGTTAGAGGCAGATGCCCCAATCCCAGAGGAGCCATGGCCTCGGGTCAGAAATGACCACCAAGTCCAGGTCCCCTCCCATGCATCCCCGGTCGGGGGGCGATTAACATCTTTCCTCAAGGCATGGGAGGGGATAACTTCCGACCAGTGGGACTTAAATACGGTCACCCACGGTTATTGCGTGGAATTCTCCCGACCTCCACAGTTCAGACCGCAGCGCTCACGGTGCCTTTAACTGGACCATCTAAATATCCTGATTCAAGAGGTGGAAGCACTGCTGGGAAAGGACGTCATAGAAGCCATCCCTATTCTTCAGATAAACGAGGGTATTTATTCAGTTTACTTCCTTGTACCCGAAAAGGATCTCAGCATGCGTCCTGTTCTAGATCTGCACCCAGCGAACGAGTTCATAAAACCCCAGAAGTTTTGCATGGTAACACTACAAGAAGTGATCCCATTGCTGAAACTGAGGAACTTCATGGCAACATTGGATATGAAAGATGCATACTTTCCTATTTCAATGTTACAAGCGCACAGAAAATACCTAAGATTCATGATCCAGGACAAACACTACCAGTTCAAGTGCATCGCCTCGGTACCAAGGGTGTTTATCAAAGTCCTGGCAGTGGCAGCAGCACACCTGCGCAAACTATCAGTCCCAGTTTACCCTTACCTCGATGACTGGCTCATTACGGGGGACTCGTTCGACGCTTGCTTTTCAAACACCCAAAAAACAGTAGATCTCCTATTCAGCCTGGGCTTTTCAATCAATGAAAAGAAGTCCAGCCTAGTCCCCAGCCAAGTAAAACAATTTCTGGGGGCACTAATTCGGACAGAAGACGGTCTTGTCTTCCCCTCCAGGGAGAGGGTTCAGAACATACTCTCTCAGATTCCTCAATATGTGGCCAGTCGAGAGATGACGGGACGCAAAGCCATGCGGTTGCTAGGGATGATAGCGTCATGTATATACTTGGCTCTCCACGCGCGGCTGCGCATGCGTCCCATGCAAGAGTGGCTCAACAGCCAGTGGTGTCAGGCCAGCGGACAATGGGAAGATTTGGTAGTTGTCTCACCAGCCCTCGTTCTCTCTCTGCAGTGGTGGTCGAGGGAAAACCTCCTGAATGGGAAAACCTTCACCACCCCTGCAGTGGAAGCCACTCTAACGACAGATGCATCTCTCACAGGGTGGGGGACTCACCTGCTTCAGTAGACAGCACACGGAGTGTGGTCCCCTCAAGTAGCGTCACATCATATAAACCTACTGGAGCTATTAGCAGTGTTCAAAGCATTGAAAGCCTTTCAGGTACAACTGCAAGGGAAGACGGTGCTGATCTTAACCGACAGCACTACAGCAATGTATTACCTGAACAAACAGGGGGGCACTCACTCTCCAGGGCCATCCAAGCTGTCCCAAAACATTTGGATATGGGCTCTTAAACACTAAGGGCCTCATTCCGAGTCTGGCGCTAACCAATGGCGCTATTAGCGCCTTGGTCGGCGCCGGGCCCGTACCGGCACCGCCCTGGTGGAATGGGAAATTACCGCCCTATTCCGAGTTGACCAGGGCGGTAATTTCCCATTCCCCAGGGCTCTTCCCCATTCCCAAATGAGCCCCCATAGGGATCAATGGGAATGGGGAAATTGCAAATAACGGTGACCGTACTTTACGGTCACCGTTATTGGCTGAAAAGCCCCTTTGCGCCCTCGTTCCTAACGCCTGCTAAAAGCAGGCGTTAAGGACGAGGGCGCAAAGGGAACTCGGAATGTGGCGGTAAGGGATTACCGACACAGGTCTCGTTAACGGTGACCGGTATCCCTTACCGCCATACTCGGAATGAGGCCCTAAATGTTTTTGTTGTCCCAACATGTTCCAGGGGAACTCAATCTTCTAGCAGATGTACTCAGCAGAGATTTTCCTCTGTCAGAAGAATACGAATGGTGGCTGCACGAAGACATTGTATCCAGCCTCTTCGCAGAATGGGGGTTCTCAGAGATCGATCTGTTCGCTACTCAGGAGAACGCCCAATGCCAAGACAACGCCTCTAGGTACCCCCAGGACCGGTCCAAGGGGAACAGTCTCTGGATAACTTGGTCGGGGAAATTTATCTACGCTTTTCCCCCGACTCCCCTTCTCAACAAGATAGGGCACAAGATGCACCAGGAACCAGTTACCATGATACTAGTGGCCCCGATGTGGGCCCGCCACCCTTGGTTCGCTCACCTGATGGAAATGTCCCTCTCCCCACCAGTCAAGCTGCCCTGCCCGTACAACATGTTGTCTCAGGACAGGGGGGAAACCCTACACCCGTGCCCCCAAACCCTGAACTTAGCAGCCTGGCTCCTGAGATCATAGAGTTTGGACACTTGCAACTCCCTCAGAGGTGCATGGACATACTCAGGGAAGCGAGGAAACCTAATACACGTTATTGCTACGCTAGCAAGTGGAAACGTTTCATCATCTGGTGCAATTCTAAGGGTGTCAATCCTATCGATTGCTCACCCTCACACATTGTGCTGTATCTAACCCACCTGTGGACTCTGGGTTAGTCTTTAATTCCCTTGAAGGGGCCCCTAGGTGACCCTCGCGTATGGAAACAAGGCACAATCACCACACACAAACTGATACGCCAGACACAAGGTTGTGTTCTAGGGTTTATTGCAAAGCAAATAGTCTCAGTTGGCCAACTGGGTCCCATGCCCTGCAACGTGTGTTTCCAGACCTCGGGGGACGCAAGAGAGTGAGAATCGTACAACAGTTACATATATGCAAAGCAAGTATCTTACAATCAGTAGTGACACATCCAATACCGCCCCTAATACATTTCCTTTGAATTGGGCACAATGATTGACAATGGTGACGAGTATGACACCTTCAGAAATTTGTTTAGCAACAGTTTGCAATTTCATGAGCCTATAGACACAATTCTTTGTTATAAGAACACACTGCTTCTGTTCTCTGCAAGCAAGCTGCATGCAGGGGAGAGACACACTCCAGGCCTTGCTATCTCCTAGTTTCTATTTGTGTACTGGGGGTCAACTTGCTCTCCAGGGCTCTACAGGGCTCAGGAAAGGGGGGGCGCAAAGAAGAGCATAATTCAAGCCATTTAATGTTCGCTTCTAACATTTCTACTGTATTAACGAGACTAGCTGGCACCTGTGTACTGATTAGAATGCCTCGCTGCTTACTTCCAAGGAGTTGTGAGGGAGGAGACCGGGCATTTCTGTCTGGGTTGCTGCGTTATGTTTCAATAAGTCTCTCGTGACCTTGCACTTTACATGAACAATGATGTACTAGTGGAGCAGAATACTTTTTCAGCAAAGCAGTTTTAACAGAAAGCAAAAGGCAAACATTAGAAAACAAAATGGCGATTTCAGTCACTTCAAAATGGCCGCACTTCAATCAAGCTTATGGCTATGTGGTTTTAACCAGGCTCATGGGAGCTCCCTTCGAGCATATGCATAAAGCAAGTCTGAAAGACCTGACTTATAAGACAGCCTTCCTAGTGGCTATCACTTCTATCAGAAGGGTTAGCGAACTACAGGCTCTTTCTGCTTTCTGCTTTAGACCCCTTTGTTACAATCCACAAAGAGAAGGTAGTTCTGCGCACACATCCCAGGTTTGCTCCTAAATTTTCCATGTGAACCAGTCAATCGAACTACCCACTTTCTTCCAGAACCCTACTAACATGGCCGAAAGAAGCCTTCACACACTAGACGTGTGCAGGGCAGTCATGTTTTACCTGGAGAAAACTAAACCACTAAGAAAGACTAAACAATTCTTCGTTTCAGTGGCAGCTGGTAGAGAAGGGGATCCTGTCTCTAAATCAGCTATTTCAAGGTGGATTGTCAAATGCATGACACTATGTTACACTCTTGCAAAGAGATAACTGCCCTTCAAGCCTAGAGCACATTCTACTCGAGGCACTGGGGCATCCATAGCATTCATTGCAAATGTTCCTCTTTGCAAAGCGGCAACCTGGAGTTCTGTACACACCTTTACAAAACACTATTGCCTAGACACTCATTCTAGGTCTGATTCTCAGGTGGGACAAGCAGTACTAAGACATCTTTTCTCTACGGTTTCTTCTCACAACCCACCTCCAACTCCGGGTACTGCTCGCTAGTCTATGCATAGCATGTGATTCTAAGCAGATTAACAAGCACCAGAAGACATGCATTACTTACCGTAATAGCATTTTTGATGATTGTATCTGCTTAGATTCACATGCGTCCTCCCTACCGCCCCGCTCGGGGTGGAAGGAACATAGACTTCTTACTACTTTCTCTCTTTATGTACTCACTCACTATAGCCTTGGGCTCCCTCATGGCAGAAAAAATACAATCGGAAGGACCTCGGCGCATGAGGGATTTTGGCTACTACACACGTCACGATGGGGATAGTGTTACAGACACGCCTATGCTGACGTCCCCTATCGGTCCTGAAAGACAAGATGCAATACTCCGCGGTTACCACTGGATGTCGGACCATATGCACAGCATGTGAATTTAAGCAGATACAATCATCAGAAATGCTATTACGGTAAGTAATGCATGTCATCCTTCTTCTCTTGATAGGATAGCCAATGCCTTGGGTGTTAAGAATCACTAGGCGTAAATATATTGCCACATTCCTGTCTGTAGGAGGAGGGCAATTAAGCTGGACCGACATTGGATATCTGTGTATTATGGTCTCCTATTGTATTGATCCTGAGTGACATACATATGCATGTGTTGAGTACCTTCACAAACAGCAACCAAAACAAATAACTTTGAAATTTGTAACGTTAACATTGGGGTAATAAACCTTATCCCAATACAAGGTCGAGCTAGCCTATGCAACAGGAGGAGTGGGGGGGTGGTTCATCTGATCCCCAACAGTCCTTGCATGTCTGTGGCCCTGTTAGGGGTTGCCGGTAGTTCCAACAAGAACAGAAAGTGTAGAGCTATGAAAGTAAGAAAGTGTGAAAATATAAAGTATATAAACAAGTGTATTAGTATGGTGGGTGCCTGGGATGGCCCCGGGTGGCGAGCTGTCCATTACTATAATCACCCACACTTATTGTGCCATGTTCAGTTGCCAGGAGAGTTATTCATGGTAGACAGTTCTGGTTTTGCATGCTTATTGTTTATTCAGGAGTCTTTGCTGTTCTTTGATCATGGTGGCGCTACGGTTGTGGTTGTAGGATCCAATGCAGGGAAGTTGATCCTTTATTGAGGAGGAGCCACAAGAGTTTGAATGTCAGGTCAGGGTTCTTACATCCTTCCTGAAAGGGCCCTCTGGTCGTCTGCCAGATCACAGTCTTCTTCCTTTTGATCGTCGCTGTTGGTGCCAGTGTGATACTTTTTGGTGGTTGCCTTGTGTCACATTTTCTGTCTCTACTGGGAAGTTGAAGGAGATAATTTTGTGATGCTGGAGGAATTGCCATGCCCCTTCAGGGTCGTCAAAGGAGTGCCATTACTTGTCTAGTTGGAGACACCACATGGCCGGAATTTTAGATAGGTTTTATGGTTTCATGTTTTTAGTGCTTCAAAGAAAGGGTTGAATCCTCTTCTCCTTCTGGAGACCTCTACCGAGTAGTCGTTCAAGATGCAGATTTTGGCCTCTTCTGCTTGGATTGAGCCCGCTGCACGTTAAGCCTGTAGAATGGCCATTTTATACTGGAAGTTGAGAAGGCTCATTGTAATGGGTCGTGGGCATTCCCCCACTACTGGTTTGGGGATAGGGGCTCTATGGACCCTCTAATTCACATACATTCTCAGGTCTTGGATGAGCAATTTCTTCTTGAGAAAGTGGTATGTGCAGGCCTCCAGATCTGGTCCCTCTACCTGTTCTGGTAGGCTGACAATGCGTAAATTGTTGCGCTGGGATCAATTATCTTGATCTGCGACCTTGGCACCTATGTGCTGTATTTCACTGATTAGTCTGTCTATTTCTGTCATAGTTGTTTCATTGGTGTCCTCGAGTGCACTAATGTGCTGTTCATTGTCCGTGTTGCGGTCCACTGAGAGTTTAAGTGCATCTAAACATCTTGTAGATCCCTCCTGATTTCTTAGACTGTGTTGTTTGTCTCCTGTGTCCTTTGGCCTAATAATCTCATCTCTGTTAAGATTGCCTGTAGCTGGCTTTGGACATCCATTTAAGGTTGTTGGCATGCAGAGTCGCACAGTAAGGCTTTTGTTGGGTTTGCTTCAGCTTCTTTGTTAGTAGGAGTGGTGTCCGTCGGCATAGTATTTGGCATGCCCTGACGGTGAAGTGGTCGTGGATCGCCAATTGGTTTTGTCCTTCCTACAACCCAGTGTATACCTAGGTCCCCAGTCTATCCCTAGGTCAATGGGTCAAGAGGAGCGCCCAGTTTGTGTGTTCCGCCTTAAATTTATCAGCCTTGGTGGAGTGTCTAATTGACAGGGGTGGCGAATTGCTGCCTCAGTGGCAGTGCAATTTGCGGTATTGGTGGGCCCCTCTTGTGGCCCTGGAGTGGGCTCCTATTTTCCTTTCCGGTTTTGTGGGGGGTCCCTTTGAAGGTATGGGTCTTGTCTCATCCCCCAATTGCTGTCACTTGGTTTTGTGAGCAGTTGCTAGTGGGCACAGCAGTAGGGGGCGGGCTTATGTTGCCTCTTGTAGATGTTTTGCCTCCTTCAAAATGCGGGTCCCCTGCTCCTTCCAGTGACTCTTATGCAGGCCCAGGTTAGGGGTTTTGGATAGGTGTCATTTAGAGGAAGTTAGCGCCATGATTGCCTTGCCCCCGTACCCCTACCTTTTTTTTTCCTGCGTGTTGTTCATTCCGGCTCCTTACTGTGTGCTGTCCCTCTTTTTGGATCCTCCTTCTACCTACCGTGCTTGTCCGTGGTTGCTGGCACAGCGGGTGCCAGCTGGAGAGGAGAGTATCCAGCGGTTCCTGCTGCTGATTCTTCTCTGTGCCCCTGCCTCTGGGTCGCGTTTGCTGGCTGTCCGAGTTGGGGACCATAGTACGGTACCTGCGGGTCTTGATGGAGTGGCGATGAGCCGTTGGGGTTAGGGTTTAGTAGTGACAAGGGCACATCGGGCATGGGTGGTCAGTGTGGCATAAGGATCCCTTTCTTTCCATGATCTGCCATTTAGACGTGACGGTTATGCCAGATGCCATATTGCGGTCGCAGCGACTGCTGGCCACTCGGTGCAGGGCAGTAGTTCTACCTCTGGTCCGGCCGCGTTCATCTTCATTTTTCTGATAACCACGGTCGCCTCATCATTGTCTTCCTGTGGAATGCATTTTTGTCCCATGCAGTGCGTGTTACGCTGTATATTGTATCATTTTCTGCTCGTTTGCCAGGGCTTACTCACCCGGCGGCCATCTTTCTCAGGCACTCGAGCGCCCCCGTTCATGACAAATATATTTTAAGTAGCTTCACACATAATCTCTCTCCCTCGCTCACAAAACCTTCTAGACCACGTATCACCACCAATCAACATGTCAGCTCGAAATGGGTGACTTGCAGGGACTTGGCCACCCCTCATATAATCGTACTAGTCAATATGCACACAGGTATACTAGCACCTCCTTGAATTTCTTCACATACCTGAACTCCAGTCCCCCCAAGGGAGATCAACTTAAAGCATGTTTTGACCTTACCAATGGTGAAAGGTGCTATACAAATGA
Source organism: Ambystoma mexicanum (assembly GCF_040938575.1). Lineage (NCBI taxonomy): Eukaryota > Metazoa > Chordata > Amphibia > Caudata > Ambystomatidae > Ambystoma > Ambystoma mexicanum. The sequence goes on from NC_090928.1 coordinate 39,131,981, forward strand.
TGCATTACATTACATATGCACATTAATGGTCATTGTCTCTTCACAAATACTGAGTTCAATCCCTGTGATGTCATTTTCTGTATTTTCACTTAGTGATGTCTATACATATGCAAATAACTGCAAAGATAACTGCAACATTACTTTTTTCAGCATGTTGTTTAAACACAGTTCTTTGCAGGGGTGTTTCTAGGTCTGGAAAAGATCTGGGGCTACTCTAATGTCGAGACTGTCGGGACTCGGGGCTAGCTAGCCTTTTGGTTGTACCCAATGAGCTACTATCTGGGGCTACAACCAAAAGGCCCGGGGCTATAGCCCCTTCAGCCCCCCCACTAGCAATGCCTATGGTTCTTTGCCTAGTACATATCTGTTTCTCTTTGTCCAACCCATTCATGTCTATCATATTTGTCCCTTATGAGCCTTACTTTTGCTTTAGTTTGTTATAATAAGAAAACTTTTCAGGTAGCATACTGTGAGAAACCCGACGGTGTCTCCCTGACTAGTCCCCTGGGCTCTGTCATCCAGGTGGCCAGGATACGGCCATTGCTTTTGGATGCAGTTCCTGGGGGTGCACCAGTGAGGGAGGATCACCTGGATGAGGGGTCCTCGGGAAGTGGAAGCGGGACACCGATGGGTGAGACGTGGTAAACACCTTTTTCCCAGACTACCACATAGGATACTCATTCAATCTACCCCGAAGCACCTTTTCCGTCACAAACACTTTCTTACACAACGAAAGACAACGGACTAACACTAGAGCTGTTTACCTGACATGTTCCAACACAAGGGTCAGGCAGAGTCTGGCAACTGACCAGATCCACACACGCCTGACAGCCCTTTCCCTTCCCCACAGGGATAAAAGGTGGAGCAGGAGAGCACACTATGTGCAAGGCAGACAGCACAACAAAACAGCTATCCCAGGGCGACAATTCAAGAGGAGTATAAAGGCGGCAAGAACCAAAGGGGTGCCAAGGAGAGAAGCAACCTTGCCCTTTCCGACCCAGACCCGTGAAAACTTCTTGGAAGGAATCATAAAACCACAAACAATAGCCGTGTGTTGCAGCAGCTGTCAACGGTACACGGAGCATGCCTACACTGATAATCAGACCAGAGAAAAACTCTCACTACTGTGATACCGTCCTTGACTCCAAAGATAAGAAAAGTCAAGCAGTTCTTCACAGCAGGTGAGTTGAGGGGAGAACCGATAAGAAACTGACCAGTGTTTAACAAGAGTCGCAAACGGCAAATTAAGGGAAGTTCAAAGAACTGTTAACATTAAGGGAAAGCCAGCTGCAGAGGGTCCCTGCACCACATGGGTGCTCATTCGAGAGACCCTGGTTGATCCCACATTTGTTGAAACTACCGATACCAGAAAGCACTAGGAGAGCCGCAAGGAAAAGGTCCAAGTGGTCATTCAGGGGTCTAGCAAAACCCCCTGTACAGTCAAAAGACTTAGAACTGCACAGAATTGGAAAGCTAAGGGAGATTAATCCTGCATAGTGGAAAGAGAAAGAACTGTGTGATTGACATTAGTTGGCAAGAGTGAACCCAACGGAGGGATGCCAATAGGATGGGGCAAAGCTTGATGTCCCAATGAACAATGTGTTGACAAGAGTGAACTCGACAGAGGGATGTCCACAGTGAACTGTTTAAAAAGGCATTAAGACTTGTGAATGCCACAGGGCAAATTTTTTGAGAAAAAGCTGCAGTGAACCCGACGGAGGGAGGCTGATATTAGAGAGGGACCTGAGCCCCGAAGAGGGAGGCCCAGGGATAAAAAGTCATCACCCAACGTACATTTGGAAAGGAACTTTGTGATTTTAAACACATCAGGTCCTCGGAGGAAAGAGACTTTTTGTAGAAAAGAGACTTAACCACCAAAGGTCCTGATAGCTGAAAACAGAACTGTCGTCTCGTGGTGGGAAAGCTCGAGAGAGTGCTGTGCTCAGGAGTCCCGCCTCTTCCCGTGCTCAAAACATGGGGAAGAAGACCCCCGGCAACCACATACTGACTCTTGTGAATCTTATCGCACACTTTTTTTGTATTTAGTTGTAAGGATTGGTAACAGTTTTTTTTTTTTTAGTATGGGTCCTTTTATTTGACAAGATGCCACTAGGACTGCCTTGTTATGATTTGATAGACATATCTTGCTCCTATCTTAGATTTAGGTTTATATTAGGCGTTTTCCAACCTGCATATACAGTTCAATAAACACCCTTGAACTGTTATCACTTGTGTCTGTCTTTACTGTTGCCACCATGAGTTCCTTGCAATACTTTTGTCATCTTGCAGCGTTCCCATGGAACAAAATCCCTCACATGAAAATGATGATGGGTTTAATGTAGTTAGTAACCACATCATGATTTATATCCTCATAAATTGTGTCAGAATCTTACTACAGGTCTCAATCCTTTCCCTCTATAGCCTTTCTATTCATCACCATTCACTGATAGTTACCTTTTCTGCACACCAAAAGGAAGTAGGTTATGTTGCAATCATGTCACAAGACTACAAGGACAGGAGAGGGGTGTGCCTCTATTAACCTTCTCCATGAACCATTATTAGTTTCAGTAAATTAAACCTCATTTTAGCAAATGGTTGGCTGTATTATTTCTCTTAAATTTGACTTGAGGCATGTGATCCGTTTCTTTCATTGGTTGAGTGGGGGTGGGCAAGACTATCTGTGCACTGGGCTCCAAAAACCGTTAAGATGGACCTGGATGGGTGGTGTCTGGACTTGAGGGAGCTGCCTGGGGAACGTGTCGGGGGTGAGGGAAGCTGGTGGGTGGTGTCTGGGCTTCAGAGAGCTGCTTGGGGTGGTGTGTGGGGTGAGAAGGGCTGGTGGGTGGTGTGAGGACCTGAGGGGCTGCCTGGGGATGGTGTTGGAGTTGAGTGGGGCTGGTGGGTGGTGTGCGAACCTGAGGGGCTCCCTCGGGGTGGTGTCAGAGGTGAGGAGGGCTGGTGGGTGGTGTCTGGGGTTGAGGGGGATGCTGTGTAGTAGGGGTATTTGGCAGCAGTCTGGGTGCATTGGGAGTAGGGTGGAGGATTAGCAGGATTGCAGGGGTGTAGCCGTTACTTACGGGGAAGCTCTTTTCAGATTGGCAGGGGTGCAGCCGTTACTTACGTGGGGCCTCATGCAGATTGGCTGGGGTGCAGCTGTTACTTACGTCAGAACTCACGCAGATTGGCTGGGGTGCAGCCATTACTTACGTGGGACCTCACGCAGATTGGCATTGTTGCAGCCGTTACTTATGTGGGACCTCAGACAGATTGGCTGGGGTGCAGCCATTACTTATGGGGATCTTGTGCAGTTTCGTAGGGCTGCAGCAGTTACTTATACATGGGGTCTTGCGCAGATTGGCAGGGGTGCAGCCATTACTCACAGGGCACCTCGTGCAGTGTTGCCAGGGTGCTGGATGTTGGGTCAGTGGTATACGCGGAGGTTTGCGGAATGGTAGGTCTATGGCTATGTTTTTCATTTGCGTGGGGGCTTGCTGTGGGCATTCCTCGTGCAGCTCAGTTTTCTTTGCCGGTCGGGTTGAAATGCCGTTTTAATCCATTAATGCACAGAGCACACATTGGAATCTTTGCGCATAGGGCTGTGCAGAGTCGTTCTCTGAGCGCAGATTTTGCAGGATCTATGCACACTTTTCCATGAATCAGGCCCTTAATGTGTTAGTTTTATTTAATGCATATGCATTGTTTTGTGCAAAGTACTGTCCTGCACTAAACCATCCAGCCCACCATGGGGCTGGGTAGAATGTGAAAAAAAGAAGAGTGAAAAAAGAACATAGCTCTCCAGCCCAAGAGTGTGCTGAGGGCCTAAGGATTTGCTAAACCTGGCAGTGTGCCTGGCATCTTCCACTGGCCCAAGCTGCGTGCTCAGAGCAGCCCGGCACCACTGGGCCATGAGGGCTCTTGGCCCGCCTGGGGGCAAGACCGGATGGGCCCAAAATAAAATGCCCACACTGCATGCGTGGTGTGGTCCAGGTTGAACACCATAGTCATCCAGTCTGGGCTGCATGCATGGGGCAGCCAAAAATGGTCAACCTGGCCGTGCCCCCTGCCGGCCTGCCCCGAGACCAGGCAGGGCATGCCCAGAATATAAGTCCTCCTCATCAGTGTATGCCATGTGCATCCCCATAGGTGATGATGAGAAGGAGGCGGTCCACATAGGTGAAGATGAGGAGGAGGCGGTACCCGAAGTCCGTGCCACCACATCGGATGGGGGGCCGTGATGGAAGCGAAGTCCCAGGTCGCTCTGTCATCGCAGACTGGATGAAGAGAAGTCCCAGGCCAATCCGTCCTCACGGCGCAGAGAAAAGAAGTCCTAGACCACGCAGTCTGTACAAGCCTGGGTGAAGGCAGATGGTGCTACAGCGCAATGCAGACCTGTGATCCAGGAAGATAGGTGTGCCTGCCCCCCTGCACAGGTGCACTTAGGAGTAGGGGCCGGCAATGACAGAGCTGTGTGAGGGTACAGCGAGGAAGGATGGCAGTGTTCCCTTGGCATCAGGGACGTCTCTGAAGGAGCATAAAGCCATGCGGTCATGGCAGTGATGCTGGCATGCCCCCTAGGGAAGGGGCCTGCAGAAGGAGTTCAAGTGGTCGCAGGGATACGGCTGTGATGAAGGTGCGCCCTCCACCCCACCCCAGCCCACCCCCAGGGCACGAGGCCCTCTAGGAACAGTATGGTTGCCGCCGGGCATGGCAATGAACAGGCAGCCCCATGTGGTGGATGTGGCCACCTCAAAGAAACAAGTACATGGGACAAGCCTTCTGGTGAGATTGGGTGGCCCCACGTGGTGGATTTGCCACCCAGAAGAACAACAGGTGCGAGGACCCACAGTCTGGGGGTGAAGCACCCCTATTTTCCATCCGGGAACAGACAAGCCCCCCACCCACCCACTAGAGGCATCACCCAGAGCTACTGAAATGGGGTGGCTGACTTCAGCAGTCTCCCCTATGTAGTTTAACATATGTATATATTTGTGTAGTGTGTGTAATGTATATGCAAATGGAAAGGTACGTGTGTTTGTTATAGTTACATCTTTTTATGATTATAGTTATTAATAGGATAGTGGTTATTAGTAGTTAAGTAGGGGAGTAGAGTGTTTGGTAGTTGTTTAGTTAAGGGGGAGGGGATCTGAAAAAAGGGTGTTTTTGTGGTTCATAAGGTGTTTGCTAGAGATCATCTGTTGGATTTTTCTTTACGCATTTTATCGCAAAAAAGGACCACCGTAATCTCCCTGCATTACCCCCCTCCCCCCACACACCTTACTATATACCTAAACCTAACCCACTACTAATCTACTTTTGTGGCAAAATGTGCAAAACAAACGTGAGCAAATGGGCCTTGAACAAATGGGTCTACTAGCAAATGGACTAGTACCGTTTTTTGCGCACCCAGGCGTGAGACAGGTGAAGCACCAGCCTACCAGAGGCCCCTAGGGGCTGGGACCACCCAGTGGGGTCATTACCTGACTCCCCTCTACAATGGGTAGGGTCAGGTATGAAGAAAGGGGCTGTTCCGTCAGTTCCACCCTATGGGTCTGCCCGTGCCCCCTCTAAGGAAGGGTGAGCTGACGGGGCAGATCCCTCAGAAAGAACTCACGGCAACAGCACGCAGTAGAGGGTTTTATTGATAGGAGGAAATGCTAAAGAACTCTTTAATAAGATACTGAGTTTTGCGTTTTTATAAATAAAGAGGTGTCCCAGTTGGGATCCCTAAAAATCCACCTTGGTGTCTGAGGAAGGCAAGAACTCATGGTGTATCCAATCTTCTCTTCTAAAAAACAGTTATATTTGCAGGTGGTGCGATGCCCCTTCCTCTCGAGCTGGCCTGGGGGTGGGGCTGGCTGGGCCCTTCGGGATCTGTCCATGTCCTACGGTCGGGAAGATGCACTGCCTTGCTCCATACCAGGACATGAAAACAGGGTCTAAACATTGCATATTGTTCTATGATTAGAGAATGCTTAACATATGTATTCATAACATGTAAGAGCCTCATGCTCCGACCAGTTTAGGTGTTTCATAATAATTAGGCAAGTTCTTCTGGGGCATCAGTCTTCCGGGACACACCTTAAACGAGTTTCCTCCTGCTTATAAAAGACTCCAAACTATGAACAATAGAAACAGCTGTCACACCTCCAACAAACAAGGCTACAAATGGTTGACTGTATACTGTCAAAATGATATTGCCTGGGCGTTTACACAAAACTTAAATCATTAGTACATTTCAGAATCATGAAATGTAACATTACGGTTTACCATTGAACTTTCGTTGTTGTTATTCATGCAAAATGGGAGTTGGCCGGAGCCACCTAGGAAGGCATTAATTAATGGAACACACAGCCTGGGTGTGCACCTGAGCTCTCAGGCTGTTCCAGATATTCACCAGAGTGCAAAGAATTAGCAAAGAATGTGTGGATTCCAACCTATCACGTCGCAAAGTGTTGCCACTGGAGCATTTGAATGTGCAACATTCTGCAGAGGACTTAGTATAGAAAGTTTGCACTGCTACAAGTGCAATTTTACACATATATATGGCCCATATTCTTTAAATGCATTTTTTGCGCGCCAGTGTAAAGGTTGCCCTAATGTTGGTACAAAATCACATTAGTAGTAGAGAAAATTTTGTATTGGTGCAAAGATGCTCTGAAAGATTATTTTTTGCCTTATTGCTAAATCTGTGTAAAATTGCACTTGTAGCAGTGCAAACTTTCTGTACTAAGTCCTCTGCAGAATGTTGCACATTCAAATGCTCCAGTGGCAACACTTTGTATATATATATATATATATATATATATATATATATATATATATATATATTTGTTTTACCAAAAGCAATTACAAAACAGATTAAAACATTACATACACAAAAAAATAAAACCGATAAAATAGATGACATACGTAGAGACTAAAAAGTAAATTCTGTCAAAAGCCCAAACCAGCAATATGTGCAAAGTGTGCAAACAGTACTTGATCAATGTGGCTGAGACAAGAAATCCTATTACAAAGTCCTTAAATGAATATCATAAAACAGCTATGTTCCCATTCATTAAACCAACAGGCAATACAATGAGAACGATCCATAAGCAAAGGTTATTGCAAGGACCCATCCAAGAAACCCCTACACGGGAAGATATAGGACTATGCTGTTTAAGCCTCTGGTAGGGGAGCGGTGTGACATTTCCTTAGGTTCAAAGCTCCCTTTAAAAACGAAAGCAGTGCCCATGCCACATAAGGGGTGTCTGCCTTTAAAAGGAATACAAGTGCAGGCCTGCATTGCACAAAATGCACTTGGCGTGAGACTGGCAGAATTGTACTTTGACTGATGAATGATTAAAGAGGGCAAAACATTACAAAGCCTAAGATATACTCCAATTGGTACCCCTGAAATGGCAAATAGAAGAATCTGGGTAGCCCTTCCAACGTGCAGTAACTGCTCTGAGCAGCAACACATTGAAACGGGCCCTTGTTAGTGTCCAAACTATCCTGTAAACGAGCGCCACTGATGAGGAATGGCTGCATGATATCCACGAGCTAATCGTGGCCAAACTCCTATTGGCAGGGATAAGCAGTGCACTAGCTTCACAGTGTTCCTTAATGTTACACAAAATGGCTTTTTTCAAACGTGCTGCCTGTTCAGTGCTTAACAGCTCATTTGGCAGAAACAGTAAGGCAATGTTAGACTGAATCAAGAAACCATTGATGTACTTGAGGTAAGGGATCCTGTTCCAGCCTTCCGCCTTATAATGGCACAAAAATGTGCTGCGTCAGGGCCACCTTTGGGTTAGACCATACCCTTAGCCAGAAAAAAATAGGAGCCTAAAGTCAGTTATCCTCCAAAAACCCAAGACTTAGTTCAACATGAGTGGAGTAAGTCAGGTCTGAGCTGGGTAATCCCAGCAGATCTCTCGGAAACGTGTTCTCTCTCATTTGGAAGGTGGTATCTCCCTCAATACCCCATAAGTGTGCACCAAAATTGGTGGCGGCCTTGGTTTGAGCATTATATACCTTCATGATCATATGCAGAGGCTGGCTAGTGTACATGGCCCTGAAACGAGACACTGGTCCCAATGATTGGCCCATGTGGATCCCTTGTTTGCTTGCAAGGGCTTTTCCTCTAACAGAGCATGAGAACCAAATAAGCAAGTAGTCAAATTCATTCACCCTAGGGATAACCTCACCATTACGCAACATCAGGTACATTTGCAATGGCTTCCTACCTGGGCCACATGCCATGAGTGCCGATTTAACCATATTGATCTTTAAATCAAGGGAATTCATAAATATATCGTATTCCAAGATCAACCTTTGAAGCGTGTTCGGAGTGCGGGCCACCAAGACAGAGTCATCGGCTATGAGTCAATAAAGGCAATGCTCTATTGCCTACCGCCAGGGAGTCCGCACCCGTTTCCACCAAGGCATGATGCAGTCGGTTGATATACTACATGAACAGAACAGGAGCCATTACACAACGCTGGCGCACCCCCCAGGTTTACTTAAAAAATGAAGGGCACTGTCCTTGAAAAAAATGAAGCTGCCACATGCTCTTTTGCCCGAGCGTGTACGTCTAACAATGTCTATGATCTCCATGGGACAATTCATTAACCCAAGCACCGATTGACCTTGAAAGACTGTCTCCCCTCTCACAAAGAAAGACTTGGCCAATAATATATACAGATTCACTGCCTGTTCTGTAGTGCCCACTCCAGGCCTAAAGAGCAGCTGAATGTCGAACAGGATATTGTTTGAAGAAATACCCTGCTCCAGATGACCTAGCAGACTCGCCCCAAAAACCTTGAATGAAATATCCAATAGGGATATCTGTTTTTAAGCCACTGGAGATGCCCGATAGCCCTTTTTAAAGATGGGAAAAATGATGGCTAATTTACAAGAAGGCAGTTAAAAGTATGGGTGAACAAAACTACCCACACAGACTTGAAAGACTTCTGCGGGAACAGCATCAGAACCAGATGCATGATTATGGGATTGATTAGGGACAGCTGTCAATACCTTCTTCCAGGAAAAGGAAAGGGAAGTAGCCCGGGAATAGGTTTCCTCAGACTCAGATGGGTCGTAACACAGAGAAGAGAAATGCTCCACCCAGGCCCTGGCCTGTACATGTTACTCGGTTCCTTTTCTTGTAATCGTGTATATTGGGCTGCGAGCTACACAATCCCAACATTTCCTAGCATCATATGCTTCAAAGACCCCCAGCAAGGAGTCCAAGACATCTTCTTCTAATTCCCTTTTCCTATAGTCAAGGGCTGTCCGATATTCTGCTCAAGCCTTTATCACTGCACCTTTAGATCTTTCTGGGGAATGCTTCATGGTTAAAAGAACTTGCTTAGAAGCTCTGCAACATTCATTGAACCAACCTTTTCGTGTCAACCCAATGTGCTCTAGCACCTTGAAGCGTCTTTTGTGCTAGATGGAATTACAATAATGATCTTCGACCAAATAATCACACAGACTCAAAGAGTGCATACAAATACTACTTTATTCTTATTTAATGAAACAGGGCAAACTGGCAGACATCGGTCTGATGCATGCTCACTCACATAGCAGCTTGATTACATGGAGGTCTTATACTGCAATATGCAACATGTATGATGTCATTCTACATAGCAAAATACAAAACCTATAAAGGGAATGGATTGGTTAAGGGGACATAGCTACTTATAGAACATATAAGGATTATTACATCATTGGCTACCCCTTATCTGTGGGGCACACCTTGAACTACCTCTAAATACCTATAGCACTGATTACAGCAAACAAATCAACAGTGAATTGGTTTATGTTACATTAGACGTTAGGTTGTTCCTAAACCCCACTGATTGGTTTGCATACTATCCCAACCTTGGACTTTTGGTTCTTTTAGTATCATGTATGCAAAACGGAATGTAGCTGTTTGAATCCTGTCAGACTACTCCCCGTTTTCCCAATTAGTCCATCAACTCTCATCGATAGGCCATAAGCCAATATCTTCCGCTTGTAGTTGACCTTGTTGCTTGTTCAATGTCCTGGAACATCAAGGGAGTGTGAGCACACCACTATCTCAGTTTAAGGTTCTAATGAATCGCCTTTGTTTTCGACTTCTGAGTCACATAGAGATCACAAATGTGTCCATTTCAACCATCTATTTACTGCTATTTGATCTAATTATGCAGGGTGCTGTTGCTCCTCTTGGCCTCTAGAGACTTGCTCTCTCTATTTTACATGAACTTTGTATACTTTTAATTGACCAGCAGTTTGGCTCTCACAGATGTTTTCTTCTTCCATCTATGAAGAATGTCCCATATTCAGAGATATCCAGGTACTCCCTTTGTGCTCTGTGCTTATCCTTTAAAAATAACATCCTTAACTCTGGGCCAAACTTGACTCATCGTCGGCTCTGCTCACGGGCTGTTTTCTGCGTCTCCTGATTCTATAGCCTCTGCCTATTTCTGAGATAGCTTGGTTGAGTCCAACATGAGCCAGGGTCCATCTTCCTAGTATGGCCGTCCTTGCCATTTTATATATTCCTCTATAGCAAGCTTCTATATGTTTTCTTTCTACTATGACATACTGCGTATTTACAGTTATTGGTCCGTAAGTTACTTCATCTTCTTTAGATCCATAATGTCTTTAGCTTCAGGTACATGTTACTCTTAGTGTTTGAGTTACATCATTGCTTCTAAATATTTTTCATATTGTTTCAGCAAAGGTTCATATATCTTCTTTATGACGTCACTTTGTTCTCATCAGATTTCACTTTAACGTCCATCCATAATGTTCATTGATGCATTCTGACATCTTGACAGGCGACATCCTTCCATATAACGTGATGTGAACGGAGGATAGCACAGATGAAATGTGCTGATCTTGGAAGCAAGACCACACAGAGCAACAGAAGTTTGAATCCTGGATCTGCCCTTAGAAACCGAACTCAGGTACGGTATGAGGTGCATTATAAAACAACAATTAAATGAACATTAAATAACATAATTCCATGTGACATCCTTCCACACCTTCAGTGGAAGGGTACATTCTGTATGGCTGTCTGAGTGCATAACATCTCTCATACACTCGATGAGGTATGGGAACAATGCAGGGGGGTCACATTTATTGCTCTTCTCCAACTGGTCCAGTATGACAGTGGTGAGGGGGTGGGAACTGGCAAGATGGTTTCCACCTGCTCCTCTACATTCTCCCCTATGGTTGAATTTTCTATCAAATTCGCTTCTTCCATTGTCTTTATCTCCTCTTCATCATTTAGCAGCATCTTCTCTTCATCTTCCTTCTTTTTCAGGATCCAAATCTTTGTCACCCCCCTCAGGTGACCTGCATTTTGTATATGTTCATACACACTCCAAGTCATGTGACAGCACTCTCCAGACGGTGAACAAAATATCCAACGTCATACATATCTTTTCCGATCCTTGCGGTTATGGAACTAGGCTCCTGGAGGTGCAAGAATACTTTTCTTTATATTCTCACGGGTACTGGATTCATTTTGCATCTGCTCACCCGTTCCAGCGCCGATGTCAGTCATTTTCGTCACCCCAATAGCTTTTTTGGCTGTATTCCTGCATTGTCCCACAATGATCCTTATGAGACAGAATCCTAGCAATATTAATACTAGTATTGCTCCAATCATTTTAAAAGCATTTGCCAGCCAGGTTAGAATCCATGAAACAGAGATGTAAACCAATCGTCATCTTCAATTTCATCTGCTTCCACCACAGTCTTCATGTACTAAGTTGACAGCACTGTTAATGCTTCTATCATGGTTCTGTTCTCTTCATCATGGGCGGGTTTAAATGTGCAGCAAGACGGCCAGATCTTGGCTCACACACACCTCCTTCCATTGCTGTAATTAAGACCAGAACATGCCTGTTCTGGGGGGCCATGAGCCTGATCACCTTCATTTATTCTCTGATTGCAAACAATCCTTTTATTGTTGTGTTGACAGTTTGCAGCACCTCCCACCTGGTGGTCTGCAACCATTTGGCATTCACTGCAGTCTGCATTCCTGGCATGAAGATAGATGTAAATATCACTGCTATTCGACTAAACAGCTTATGTTCACCTGGAATATCATGGTATGTGTTAAGTTTATATATGCTATGTTATGAGTATGGAACTTTACCCACTCATTATTCTGTATGAAGAATTCTGTCAGGTATGTTCCATTTAGAGTGTTTTCGTTTGAGGCAGGTAGTTTGAGAGCATCAGCTGTGCCACAGGGTTGTGTCTGCTGCCTGTTGTGTTTTCACTTCAATAAACCCATTAACTTTGAATGAGCAGTGGCTGTTTATTCAACATTGGTGACGAGGATCAACCCACTGCTTCTCCGACCGTATCACATTACTTTCCTGGACACAGCTCCACCCTCCCAGCAGCCTGGACACCAGAACATGAAAACAGCACACGGCTGATCAAACAGAAACGGCTCCCCGTCTTGCCGCTCCTCCCAGTGATGGGCGTTTGAGCGGTGCCCTTTTCCCAGCACAGCTGACAGCATCACAGGCAGCAGGCGCAGGGCTGCGAGCCCTTCAGGTCAGATTGGGAGGGTAAGGGAATCTTATCCGTGTGCGCAGAGTATCTAGGGGATGTACTTTCACAGACTGGACTTATACATTGTATTTCAGTAATCAAGAGTCTGTGCATATACAGTACTAGACTCTTGTTTAATTTTGAATTGAGCCTGAATCTCCATGTACCACTAAACAATGAATGCTTTCCTGAACACTCCATACTCTGTCTAAGGAAGAAGCCCGGACTGCTGGAGAGGCCCATTGTGATGTCACAAGACTCGCCACTGTGACACATAATAATATTAGAAACTTGGAACATTCCATTTCACAAATTCATTCACAGTAACCTCAGGGCAGCCAATCAAACTTCAGATAAATCCATTCTGCAAGCACACAGAATACTCCCGGCCCTCTGCTCACCTGCAAACTGTCCTACCTGCACCCCTCACCTGGAACAGACGAAATGGCAGCAGCAATACCGCCGCCAGATCCATTTCTCTCCGAACCCGGTCGCCCTCCGCTGAGATGGGATAGATGGATCAAAACCTTTGAAAACTATTTGGTGGCCATAGGTGGTGACAGGTATAGCTCCGGGAGAAAAAAAGGCACTCCTTTTTCACAATCTTGGAACAGAGGGTCGCATAGTGTTTGATGGCCTCACTCGAACCCATGAGGAAGGTATTCGTGACGGCGATGAATACCTTATAGCCATCCAAAAAATTGCAGGACACTTTGAGCCAAAAAAGAACATTACTTTTGAAAGGCATAAGTTCTTTCAACATACCCATGATAGTGCGGAGGCGGTCGAATCTTACGTGGCTTCACTCAGGACACTGAGTCACACATGCGAGTTTGGAGAACTCACTGATTCTCTCATTAGAGACCAACTAGTGCGTTGCACGAATAGCTCCAGAGTACAAGAGAAACTACTGGCCAAGGATGTCTCGCTGGAGCAAGCTGTAGAATTAACACGTAGTATTGAACAGACGTCCCAGTACATGAGAGAGATGAAAATTGACAGGCAACAATCACAAGGCTTGGCACAAGGAGTGTGTGCGGTTCAACAAAAGAAGAGAATACCCAACAAAAAGGAGTGGTGGATTCAGAAGTGCAAAAGGTGCGGCAATTCAAGACACATGGCAAATTGTCCCACATGCCCAGCGAGATTCGCAGAGTGCTACAAATGCAAGAAGAGAGGGCACTTCGCAAATGTGTGCAGGGAATCCTCCATTAATGCTATTGAGCAAAGAGATCCTGCATCTGTTAGTCATAGTTACACATCGGGCAGAACAATTAATGAAGCTCCCATTCAGGAAAACAGTACTCGCCACATATTCCACATTTATGCAGTATCCGATGACAGTAAGGATCCTATTGATCAATTCGAAATAGATGGCTGCAACATTGAAATGAAAGTAGACTCAGCCTCCCCTTGAAAAATAAAATCCCTGGATACGTTCAAGAACGTTATAGGGAAGAAATGCAGCATATTATCCCAAACAGGAGTAAAACCATGTGGATATGGAGAGTCATCTATTGCCATGGTTGGAGAATTCCAAGCAAGAGTAGCATACAAAGGGAGAGCATGTATGGCCAAGATCTTGGTAGCGAAAAAGGGCGCATCGTTATTGGGGTGGGATGAGCAAAGAGAACTTGGTGTCCGCATTCAAGCTAATGCCAGTGAACCAGTGACAATTGCTGAGATTGAAGACAAGTGGAAAAAGGAATTCCCAGAAGTTTTCACATCCAATCTAGGAAAGTTATCCAACTTTGAACATGATATAAAGCTAAAACCAAATTCCAGACCCGTTGTTCACAAGGTGAGACCAGTTCCACTCAAACTACGACAACAACTGAGTGAAGAACTTGATAATCTGATGCAGAAAGGGGTGATAGGACGCATTGAAGGGACAGAATGGCTTTCTCCTGTTGTTCTAGTAGCAAAAAGCAATGGAAACTTAAGGCTGTGTGTTGATCTGAGAGACTTGAATAAGAACATCTTCATTGAGAGGCATCCACTACCCATCATCTCAGAGACTCTAGCCACATTGAGAGAACCCAGTTGGTTCTCAGTAATTGACTTATCTGCTGCATACCATCAAGTTCCACTGTCAGAACAATGCCAACATGTTACCGCATTTGTAACACCTCTGGGCACCTTTAAGTACTTACTGGTGCCTTTTGGGTTGGCATCTGCCGCATCAGTTTTCCAAAGGGTGATGGAAGAAATATTAAAGGGGCTCAAGAATGTGGCAGTTTTTCAAGACGATATCCTAGTGTATGCTGAGTCTGAGGTTGAGCATGATTGTAAATTGAGAAATGTACTGCAAAGGTTAAAGTCAGCTGGTCTCACGGTGCAGAGGGAAAAGTGCTGCATTTCTCTTAGAGAAGTTGAATACTTAGGTCGTAAGGTTTCAAGTCAAGGAATATCTCCAAAAGTTAAGCTAGTAGAGAATATTTGTGGTGTTCCTGCTCCGACAGACAAAGATCAACTTAGATCCTTTATGGGCATGGCCGAATAATACCACAAGTTTGTGGAAAAGTTTGCAACCATTTCCTCACCATTGAGGAATTTGCTAAAGAAAGGGGTGTCTTTTAATTGGAAAACAGCATGTCAGGAAGCATTTTCCACCATAAAAGAGAGTATATCGAAAGCACCCTCCCTAGGCAGTTTCATTAGTGGTAGAAAGACAGTTCTCTCAGTTGATGCGAGCCTGGCTGGGTTGGGTGCCACATTGTGTCAAGTAGATTCAGGTAAGGAGGTTCATACTATTGCATTCGCTTTCAGACCATTAAAGGGAGCTGAGTGCAATTATTCGGTAATTGAAAGAGAAGCTTTGGCCGTTTATTGGGCCATTTTAAACTTTAAGTATTTTCTATGGGGACAGGAGCTCCTGATTAAATCAGACCATAAACCACTGGTACAACTACTAGGTAGTTGTGATTGGGCAAAAGGCTCGCCCAGGATTGCGAGATGGATGATTGGGCTGCAAGGTTACAATTTTACACTCAGTTACATTCCAGGCAAAGACAATGTAGTTGCTGACTGTCTGTCCAGGCTTCCTTTGGATCAGGTGGGACTAGTCCCCAGCATAGAGAATGAGGAGGATTTGTGTATCTCGAATATCACAGAGAATGCTGTGGGGAAAGGAGAGTGGAGTGAAGCTGATCTAGAGGATTCGTGTCTTTCCAGAGTGAAGGAGTGGACTAGGTTGGGATGGCCCAGGAAGGAGTCTCTAGATAGAAACTTTGATCGATTCTATGAAATTAGGTTAGAATTAAATTTGTCTGAGAATGGTGAGATATTGAGAAGAGGATGCAAGATTATTCCCCCTGTAAGTATTAGAGCTTGCTTGGTTGACCTAGCTCATCAGGGCCATCTGGGCATAAGTGGTACCAAGAGGTTGGTGCGACAGTCATATTGGTGGCCAGGGATGGACAGCATGGTTGAGAAGAAAGTTAGAGACTGTAGGGAATGTAGAAATGCTGATAAAAGTAAACTTGTCTGAGAAGTTCCACTCAGTCCAGTTAAAGTTCCTAGTGAACCCTGGAAAAAACTCGCAGTGGACATTATTGGCCCTATCCAAGGTCTGGGGGATGGTTTCAGATTCACGTTGGTACGAATGGACTACCACACCAAGTGGTTAGAGTGTAAGGCATTAAGAGAGGCTACCACCAACGAATTGATCATGTTTTTTGAGGAGCTATTTTACAAAGAAGAGTTTCCCACAGAAATTATAACAGATAACGGAGTGCAGTTCTGTTCACAAAGAATGAAGGAGTTCTTACAGTGCTATGAGATCAAGCATTCCAGGACTGCTCTATATCATCCTAGGGCAAATGGCATGGTTGAAAGGGCCAATAGATTCATTAAAGGTGGCATTCAATTGGCACTAAATTTGGGTATTGATTGGTCTAGGTTGTTGAGGGAAATGGTGTGGAGTTATTGTATCACACCACATTCCACCACTAAGGTTTCACCATTTGTCTCACTTAAAGGGAGACAACCTGCCTCCAAATTATGCCCAGGATGGTTAGGGTTGGCTGGATGTGTGAAAGTAGATAGGAAGAAGATAATGACTTTGATATGTGAGGCCTAAGATGTATATAAACAAAGGTTTGACTCCCCATTTCATGTTAAAGAAGTGGGATTGGTGGAAGGAGACATAGTTCTCATAAAGAATCCTCGCTTTGGTGTAAAATGTTCTGAAAGCAAGTTTTTAGGTCCAAGAAAAATAGTAACCATTCGAGGCAATGTGGCTATACTCGATGGTGGTGAATGTTGGTCTATTTCTAGGCTTGTCAAAAGCACTTTAGATTCTATAGTCGACGAAGGCAACATGGAGGGTGTTGACGAGGGTGGTGAGTCAACTGATAAACAAGATGAAGGAAATTCGCAAAGGACATTACATTCAGAGGAAAACAACATGAGAGATATAACTAAATCAAATGAAGGACACTCGAAAGATCTGAATCTCAGCATTGATAGACAAGTTAGGAGAACAAAGAAATTTCCGGATCGAAATAAGGATTTTTATTTGGAGTAAAGTGTCTGGTACTTTGTCCTGTGTAACATGCAAGGGGGGAAGGTGTGTTAAGTTTATATATGCTATATTATGAGTATGGAACTTTACCCACTCATTATTCTGTATGAAGAATTCTGTCAGGTATGTTCCATTTAGAGTGTTTTCGTTTGAGGCAGGCAGTTTGAGAGCATCAGCTGTGCCACAGGGTTGTGTCTGCTGCCTGTTGTGTTTTCACTTCAATAAACCCATTAACTTTGAATGAGCAGTGGCTGTTTATTCAACAGTATGCTTCTACTGATTTTGCCGAAAATTAATTCTCTCTCTTTTGTCAGCGTTTGCTAAACGAGCTTCTCTTCCTTAGGTGTGCATTCATTTTAGGGAACTGTATTATCTGTAAGTCACTTTGTGGCACTACAAAGGCTGGTATACTTATCAGTACCAATGAACACACTCCTCCCCATTTTGGCAGTACTTTCATATATGCTCTTGATCCACAGGCCCAATAATGATCAATCAGAACTGCTGTTCCTTCCTTCATCCCTGCAATGTCAAAAACTCAAGCAGACTTGATGTTTTCTCCAACTTTGATTGTGCCATTTTTCCTGAAGCATAAAGACACATTCTTCAGGGGCAGTATCTTAAAGGGTCTCCCCTCATCATCGACCCATGTTAACAATCTTGCAGTCTTAGGCCACTGGTCTCTGCATTCTTTCTCTGTGTTTATTACAACTGTTTCTCATTGTCCCGTTAATGCTAATGTTTTGCACACAACCAATCCATCAGCCCATCCTTCTGGAGTAAGCACCATTCCTTTAATTCATAGCTGGCCTCTTTCCCAGCATTCTCGTATTTCCTCCCCAGTCTTGTCTTCACATTGGAATACCTTATTTTCTTCTGCCTTGATTCCTACTCCATTCATTACAGGATGTTCATATTTTATCATTCTGTGCTTTGTCTCTTGCTGTTCTCTTGACTTTATATCTTGTACATAATTGTCTTGTCTTGAAGATGTTGCTTTATTCACCCACACTATGAATGCTGTCCTGCCTTGGAACTGTCCTCTGGTCAGGCAAAGTGCAAGGTATTGTCAGTCAATATGCCCTTTTCACTGATACCTCTGTGACTATGAATATTTTAGATGTTCCCAAAGCATAAGGTATAAGGAAACCCACATAAGAGTTTTTGTTTGATGTTCTCCTTCCCACCTTTTTCATGTGTTGGTACCATAGATTATTTTTCAAATGCATCGAATCATCATGATATGTATTTATACCTTCATGGTTTCCAAAATCCCTTTAAATCGAAAAAGACTCCTAGTCATATTATAAAACAGGCTGTCTGTACCTTTAGTGGGGATAATAATAGATGTTTCATTTTCATTAACACCCTCCATATCTGTAACACTTTTTGCAACATATCAAAATGCCATAATAACAAGGAAAAAACACAAATCATAATACCAACCAATATCATCATCAATATTCCATGAAAGCCTATCGACTTTCTAGATGGTAGTGAGTCTCTAAAATGTTGAAGCCTCTCCATTTTGTGTTTACTTTAATATACACATTTGGTATCTCCTTTTCAATTACATTTATATAAAAAACAGGAGTATTATTGCAATTATCACTCTGCAGACAATACAGTTATTCTTGGGGTCTTCTAGAAACATAATTGGCCTCATTACGAGTTTGGAATAAACCCTTAATAAGGGCGGTCCCTGAATCGGGAAATACCGGGCCATTCCAACCTTGGAGGACCCGGTATTTCCTCATTCAGGGAACACATCCCCATTCCCATTTCAGCCCCCATGGGGATCAATGGGAATGGGGAGGGAGCTAACAACGTGCCCGTTTGTAAAAGGCCCGTTGTTAGCTCCCTGGTCCCCTCGCAGGACTCGCAAAGGACGTCTGGTCTAACCAGATGTCCAGAGAGGGTCCCGCAAGGGAACCTCGTAATAGGGCAGAATGGGTTTACCAGCACCTTTACCGGCACCGTTAAACCCATTCCACCTGCCTCGTAATGAGGCCCAATGTGTATTCCCCTTCATATTAGAGCTGGATAAGTCTGTAATATTTATAAAAAATTAACAGACAAGAGTGTGTATACTATTACTATTGCTATAATAGGTATCATTAACGATAGTCGATACTCTTGCTTCTTCTTCAAATTTCAGACCCTTCTAACATTGTTCCTTGAAGCCTATCTAAAAAGAGTTCCAAAGTAACTGCAGGTCTATTTTCTTCTTGTAAAATTTTGAGAAACACTGGTCTTGAGTCAATTTTTGAGAATTGCTGGACCGTAACCTATAGTGCTTGTGTGCACTTAATTTTCCATGTTCTCGTTTCTAGTCATTAGGCGCGTCTTCATGCACCGAACCTCTTCTCTTGCTTCTCTTGGATGGATCAGAACATGCAGAACTACTTGTCTTGCCACACTTTGGAAATCTTCGGGAGAAGTCAATGTTTTGCCTTTATAGGGTTTGACGTCATGTAGATGTAGCCACGCTCTTCGTCCCTTCAGTTTGACAGCAGTGTGGCTAGTTTCTTCTACCTAATAGGGCCCCTCACAGCGGGGTGTACTCCAGGTGCATATAAATTTGTGCACTAGCACTTGGTAGCCTGGATACAGACTTGGTGGCTTTAGCAAATCTTCTGTTTTAAAAGGTTGACTGTCTTTGTTACTTCTTTTTGACCCCTCCCTTCTCTTCTTGATTTGTTGAGACATGGAAGAAACACTTGCAATCATTGTTGTTAGGTAATCATGCATCTCACTAACTAATGCATTCACTACACTGTGGGCATCAGTTCTTACCATAGTTGGAGGAGCAAGTATGATTCTCATACAGAGTGGGGGGCGTGGCTGACAGCCATGTGAGGAGGAAGCAATCTCTTGAAGCTCCTGCAGATCCGATGACAAAGGTTCAGTTTGCCACTCTAAAAGAAGCCAGAATCAACAGGAAACAGAGGTACAGCTGCATGAAATACCTGTGAATCTAAAGGTCAGAGGAGAGGCACCCAGACATCACCCTCAGAGAGTTTCCGCCAAAAGACGGAGTGCGAAGATAGCAGTGGGGAATAGAAAATGGTGATGCGGACTGAAGCAAACAGAGAGAGGAGGGTGACAGAGAGTCACTGCGGAAATGACTGACTGAGAACCGTAACTGTCCGGTAGATAGGACGTGGTTGGGAATCGGCCCACAGCCAAGAAGGACCCTGTTGAATGGAAGCTGTCGCAAGGGTTCGGAGTCAGGAACCAAAGAACAAAGGAGCTGGCGTCCAGCACACGAAACAGCAGGACCGGGCCGGTACCAAAGTTGTACATGTGGAGCTGGAAGAGGTCGGATCTGGAAGTGCCCCAGGAATAGCCCAACAGGAGCTCTGAGCAGCATGCTGGCTGGACAGAAACAGCAATACGCCGCGGTCTGCAACGGGTAAGATAAAGCTGCGGAGGTGAGGAACAGACGGATTCCCCTTGGCAGTGCCTGAGGTGGCCCAGAACTGAGCCCGCGCAGGAGTCCAGGATGTTCCGAAGTGACCCATAAGGAGTGGAGGGAGGGGAGGCACAGT
This sequence comes from Ambystoma mexicanum, assembly GCF_040938575.1. NCBI lineage: Eukaryota > Metazoa > Chordata > Amphibia > Caudata > Ambystomatidae > Ambystoma > Ambystoma mexicanum. Next base: position 39,152,603 of record NC_090928.1, read on the forward strand.
GCAATAGTTACAAACACAACCACATGGGAACAGGGCACCCCCCCACCCTTATGATATTAGGAAGCTACGACTGGCAAAATAAGGCACATAACATCACAAGGAGCGCTGTGAAATTCCCCCCCCCCTTGGATAAGAGTGGGGCAAGAGAGCAAGGAAGGAGGCTCTGTACTCAGATGGAGGATCGCACCAAACGGGCCGAGAAGCACCCCCCAAACAGACCCCATGGGGTGTTGAAAAACAACAGCACATTGAAGCATGCGCCCAAACACCAGTTCCTGGAGGGAAATACCCTCTGGGGCTAGGGGCACCACACCATATGGGGGTTGACATGAATAAAAAGAAGGAGGAAAGGAGCGCACAATCTTTGGCATGCACATCATTGAGCTGGTGCCACCATGAGGACAGTGGCAGGCTCAAGCAAGCTAAATAGGGCACAGGACTCGGACCCCACACAAAGATATCAGGGAAGAGAAGTTGCAGCGCAAGGCCATACTCAGACCCACTAACCGCGAGTAGGGTGTGACAACCACCCTGTGCACATGCTGGTGAAGGAATACCGGTAGCTGGTGTGCAGCCTGCGCTGAGAGCAGAGCAGAGGAGGCAGCAAGCCCAAACTTCCACGTCAGAAGAGCCCCAGGATTGAGTCTTGGGAGGGCAAACTGAAGGATAGAGTGAAGGGACACTGGGAAACGCCTTCACAGGTCGGGTGGAGACCAGGCTTTTTTTTTTTTACTTCTGAAATTGTATTCGCTCTCCACTCTTGCTTCTCCACTCTTTTTGATTGCTTACTCTCTGTTCTCTCCTCCTTTCCCTTCTCCCTTTTCCTATCTCCTCCCCTTACTTTCTTCTATGCACTTACTCTATCAGAATTGTCCCTGGACCTAAGATGATAGCAACCTCGTCTGTTTCCTCCACCCTGCCATTACTGTTTTTTTCCTCCCCGCCACCCCCCAGCACTATCTGAAATGTCGTCAGGCCTAGTATGATAGTCGCTTGTTTTGTTCCTCCCCTCTTTTTCTGCACCCCTCTCCCCCACCTTTTGTTTTTCTCCGGCTCTACTAGAAATGTCGTCAGGACTAGTACGGTAGTCGCCTGTCTGTTTCCATTTCCTTCCCACTCTCCCCCTCCCTTACTTATCTATGTCTTAGCTCTTGCACTATCTGAAATGTCGGGAGACTGAGTACGATAGTTAATTTCACATCCTTACTGTTCATGGCCTGTAAGAATGTCATTGTATTTTCCCTTGTTCCCTCCCTTGCCTTGAAGCGCTTTGAAACACATTGGGTATAGGCGCTATATAAATAAACTATCATATCATATCAGGCTAAAATAGCCAATGCTCTGATACTTTTTTCTGCAAAAGGAGCCGTGCAACAAGAAGGCGGAATACATGCAGGGTCCGCCTTAGTAATAAAGGCAGTCTGTTGAATAAAGGCCATGTGGCAGATTTGGGGAGGGACCCACGCTGTGGTACCCCTGACTGACAAGTTACAGCAGGAGAACAGACAACAAAGGGCAGGGTCCACTCAACAGGCCACTACAGAGATCCCAGGAAATTATAAAAAGCAGACCACACACCAGCGTCTGGGAGAGTGGTGTGTCATGCCAGGAGCAGTGCAAGGCACTATAAGTCAGGCCAAAACAATGTCAGCCAAGAACAATAGGTCAAAGCAGAAGCAATCCACAATGGAAACCTTTACAAAAAACTCAACCAGTAACCAGGAGGGGGACAGTGGAGCCAAAGCTAAGCAGCAGATCAACACCCCCAGCGGTAGAAGCAGAGGTGGGCAACCAGCAGCTGCTTGAGGCCATTGTGGCGCTAAAAACCACACTAAAAAACAAGATAGATGCAGTGATCATTGATGTGGGACTACTGGGGCAAGATGAACGTGTCTTAGCAGAGCGCACAGGGAAACTGGTGGAGCAGCTCAAGGAAAACACGGCAGTAAGGGTGAGAATGACCAAGGATGTGGACATCCTCCAGCAGAAGATCAAGCTGCTGTAAAACAGGTAGGAAGAGGCGGAAGGCAGGGCGCACAGAAACAACATTCGAATTGTGGGGCTGCCAGAAGGAGCTGAAGGGTCGTATCCCACCACCTACATAGCAGACATGTTGAAACAAGAAATAGGGGCTGGTGAACTTACACAAGGGTTCTCAATTGAAAGAGCACATTGTGCACTGGTCAGACGGCCACAGTCAGGTGCAGCACCGAGACCTGTGATTGCTAAGGTACTGAACTTCAGAGACCACAATAAGATCCTGGCCTTCTCCAGGGCGGGTGGGACGATACAGAGGGCATCAGCAAATATATCGATATACCCTGACTACACCTTTCAAGTCCAGAGGAGACGAGCCCAATTCATCGCAACAAAGGCCAGACTCAAAAAGGCGGGCCTGAGATATATGCTACTGTACCCAGGGAAACTGAAGGTGACACATAATGGCAAAGCCCTCTTCTTCGAGACCCCTGCTGAAACGTAGGAGTGGATGGACATGGTCCAGACACCAGAGGCTCCAGACTGGAGCCAAGACGACTAAGTGAAGAGGGAAGTTCCAGGAGTTGTCTAATTGAGAAACATGGACTATGAATAATGTATATAATAGAGCAGGTGAAGTTATAAAACACTCGGAGTAGTGGCTAAATAGGAAGTGACGGGAAATGTTTGTAGTTGCAGGAGCGAACAGAGAACAACAGAAACCCAGTAGAGGGAATGCCGAAGCGGACCCAATACCGCCCGAGAAGTAGTTTTTGGGCTATTTGTAGCGCCCGCCCATGGGGCACCATGAGACTAGTCTACCGATTAGGTCGAATTGAGCGGTAACGGGAAAGTCCTAGCATGCATAGCAGAGCTGGATGAGTTTAGTTTGGGGTTTGAGTAGAGTGAGGTTGGGGGCTGGGGAGGGTCAGTAGATAAAAGCCTGGCTTGTACGTTTACACCTTCCACTGCACTCTTATTGAGGTTGTCAACCAGATGGAGCCCACATTGATACCCTGGACACAATATGATGATGGCCGGTACGGTCAGAGGCATGACCTGGAATGTCAGAGGGCTTAATGCTTACGTGAAACGAAGAAGGGTGAATACATATATCAAAAGGAATAAGGTTGGGATAGCACTGATGCAGGAAACGCACTTAGTTTTGCAAAAACAGAAGAACCTAGCGAGGGCATGGGGGAGGAGTATTGGTAGGCTCCACGTATTCTACATATTCAAAAGGAGTCTTTATTTGGGTGGACCCCACTATTCCAACTAAAGTGTTGGTAACAAAGTCAGACAATGAAGGTATGATGTTAATGTTACATGGGGTAATTGAAAACCAGGAGTTTTGTATTGCAAATAGTTATGGCCCGAACCATGATGCAACAGCGTTTTTTAGGTCACTGTATACGAGGCTGCGACCCTACATGGATGGCACATTGATCTGTGGTGGAGATTTAAACTGTACACTTGCCCCGACCTTGGACAGATCAGATGCAAAATACAGACGGCCGTCTCCCCCAGCCAAGATACTAAACTCACTATTGAAGCACTTCCAACTCGCAGATCTATGGAGAGTAAAAAATGGAGAGGAAAGGAAATACTCTCACTATTCGCCCCCTCACAAAGTATACACTAGAATAGACTACCTGTACACTGGGGTGGAACATGAAATGGACTTCACTGAATTGGAGTACCTAGCCAGGGTCTTGTCGGATCACTACCCATTGGTGGCGAGGAGGACCGTGCCAGCTACAAGGCCACCCATTCCTACATGGAGACTGAGGAGCGAATCACTGTTAGATAACGCATTCGCTGAGCAAATATGGAAGAGCACAATAGAATCCATGGCAGTAAATGAGGGGAGTGTGCAGAAAGTGTGCACAGTCTGGGAGGTGTATAAAGTGGTTATCCGGGGGTAATGATAGCAGAATCTGGAGGTGTGCAGAAGTTCATAGTCAGGGACCTTGAGAAAATAGAAGAGAAACTGAGGGTGCTAAAAGTGGAGCCCAAAGTAAACAAAGACACATAGATGAAGTCATCGAACTGAAACAAGCATGTCTGACACAGTGGGATAGGTTGGGGAAGTTTAGTTATGCAAAGTATCTGGAAAGGAGCAATACACAAAGGGATAAGCCTGGTAGAATGTTAGCCCGGCGGTACAAGATTTGAGATGTTAGAGCTCCCATATGTTCAATCTGGAATAGTGAGCTAGAAGAGGTGCACACACAAACAGGAGTAAAAGAGGTGTTCTCGGAATATTACAAAGCACTCTACGCTGGCCCCCTAGGAAGCGATGTGGAAGACATACAGGATGTTCTGGACCTTGTGACTCTGCCCCAGCTGGACTCACTCCAAAGGGAGGCACTGGAATCCCCAGTAACCCCAGAAGAGATGGCAGCCACCATTAAAACACTACCAACGGGAAAACGCTGGGAACAGATGGGCTACTTAGCAAATTCTACAAAACCTATGTTGATATGCTGACGCCGCTGATGGCCAAGGTATACAATGAGATGTATGCAGAAAACATGCTATCGGGAAGCATGAGGGAGGCCTTGATAGTCCCTCTACTTAAACCAGATAAAACAAGCGATGGCTGTGGTTCCTACAGGCCACTGCCGCTGCTGAATCAATACAGCAAAATCCTCATAGCCATTTTTGCAAATCGACACTGCAGGGTTATCCACACGCTGATACATCCGGATCAGACGGGGTATGTACCGGGAAGAAGCATTTCAGAGAACCTTAGAAGGTTGCACCATATCATTTACAGCACAGAAGGCCACGCCACGGAGTGTGCAGTGGCTTCCCTAGATGTGACAAAGGCATTTCAATAGGTGCGCTGGGATTGGTTATACACCACAATGGTAAAGATGGGGATCGGACCACATTACACGAGATGGGTTTGACTGATTTACACCGAGCCAAGGGCCAGAGTCGGAACAGGAAACACATATTTAGAGATGAGGCAACTGTATAGGGACACAATGCAGGGGTGCCCACTGTCCCCAATGCCATATATCATAGCGGCCGAGCCTATGGAGGTGCATTTGCAGCAGGAGTATGGTGATGTGGGCATAAACATAGGCAGGATGAAGCATGTGATGTCCATCTATGCGGATGACATGTTGTTGTATTTGAGTGATCCAGAGACCAATCTTCCATACATATTGGAGGTGCTTGATAACTCGAGTAGTCTGACAGGAATCAAAGTAAACAAGAGTAACTCATGTTTTTTCCCACTCGCTCCACTGGCTAGGGAGGAGGAGGAAGACCTGCCAGTTTTACTGCTACCTTGGAGTAGACACTCCTTTAGATGCCTGGGAGTCAACATTTACCACAACCCCAAAAAAGAACATGAATGTAACACAGTACGAGCTTGACAGCGATTTGAAAAGTACTTGAAAGTTTGGAGCAAGCTGTCCCTGTCAGTTATGGGCAGAGCAGCACTACTAAAGATGGTGGCGCTGCTGAGACTTATGCATTGTTTCGGGAATGTTCCATATAATATAGTGGGGAGGTTCTTCTAAGAACTAGAAGGGATGTGCAGGGGGTTCCTATGGCAGGAGGAATAGAGTGGCTCTGGGCATGTTGCAAACACCATATGAACTAGGGGGTCTAAAGGTGCCAAATTTCAAGTTGTATTTCCTGGAGTGTCAGCTCCAATATGTGGTACAGTGGATGGCGGATGAGCCAACTGCAGAAACAGCCAGTCAGAAAAGGTAGATACCTGAGGGACCACCTTTGAATTCCCACAAAGGCACAAAATAGGCATCCATATTTGGTGGAACTGGGCATGCGAATATGGAGAAGGGCTTGTAAAATTATGGAGTCACCACAAATCCCGATAGTGGCAATACTTGATGGGACACCACACGGTGGGCAGCAGTGAGAGCAGTATGGGAAGAGTGTGGGGTAGCCACGGTGGGGGATCTGTAGAATGAAGGAAGGTTGATGTCATTTACCGAATTGCGAGAAGCCACAGGCTTACACACTGTGCAGTTTTTTTGTATAATACAGTGATTAATATATTGAGGGGCATTTGGCCGAGCAGCGTGGAGACGGACATAGGCCATGATGAAATAGAAACGCTGCTCAATGTAGCAGAGGGAGGGCATGCCATCTCTAGCATTTACTAAATATTGATAGGTCACACCTCGCGAACAGAACTGAAATGCAGGGAAAAGTGGGAGGTGAAATTGGGGAAAATATTCGAGGATGGTGATTGGGAGAAAGTAGCGAGGTACCATAAGAAGGTCTCAAGGAATGCCAGGCTACAACTCATACAATTGTATATTACGCAGAGAGCATAGATCATACTTTACACCTGCTGTCATTGTGACGTTTAAGGGCACAAGGAGACAGGAATGTCCGAAATGCTAGGAGGCTGGATCTGGCGTGAGACACATGTTTTGGGGATGCCCACAGGTGCAGTGGTTTTTGAGGGAAGTGGCACACAGAGCCGCCCAAGGCAGGAACGAACTAGATATCCAAACACCAGAGGCTTGCACACTATGCCGATACAAGAGGAATGTAAAAGACAAACCGATGACTAAAATCAAAGATTTGATGTACATACTGGCTGAACATAGCATAGCCATGGGATGGAAAGATGCCAAGGGGCAATGCACAACCAAATGGTGCAGAGAGTTGGAGAAATGGGTTTCAGAGGGATTTTCAACTTGGCTATTTGCTCCTTTAACAATCTGTTTAATCACTCACAGCCGCTGTTCGCTTGTGGGTGATAAGCGGTAGAAAATGTATGCCTTATACCTAATAGGAGAAATATCTGTTCAAATAATTCGGTTACAAAGTGCGGTCCAATGTCAGTCTGCAAAACCTTCCACACACCCCACCTGGGGAACACCTCGCACACAAGAAACATCACAGCACACGGGGCATCAGCGTGTATTCATGGAACTGCCTCTATCCATCTAGAAAAATGACATACCATGACCAGCATATATCTGTAGCTGTTGAATATCTGAAGCATATCTACATAATCTATATGGAGATACTGAAATGGGCCGTTGGGTCTAGAGATTGCTCCTGTCACTGGCACACTATGCAATTCACAATGAACGGTGCCACATGTTCCAATAGATTGGGTGTGAACCATTCTTCAGAAATTGTTGCAGCTAGACTCTCTTGAGTCATGTGTGCTGGGTAGTGAAGCTGCTCCAACGCTACTGTCAATAATGCTAGAGGCATATCTGGCTTTCCAGTGCTATCCTACCTCCAAAATGCCTCAGTAGGGGATAAAGAACACCCCCGCTTTCTCCATAAATCCTGTTCTTCTCATGGAGCTTGACCTTGTATCTCAATTAACTGAACAATAGACAGGGTGTTAAAGCCTTACTTTGCCAACACGCATCATCCTGTCATTTGTTTAGCATCTTTGTCTTCAAAACTAGAAGAAAAGGGTGGATAATCAGACGCCTTTTAGTCTCTAAGTCTGTGACTTTGTTTCTGTGGGAAATTAAATCTGTTCTTTTGGAATGGGCTGTGCATTTTACAATTGTTTGGGTCAATGGAAGACTTAATGCTTCTATAAGCCTATCAAATAGGGCTACATGTTGCACTGGAGTGTCATCTGCACAGAGGAAGCCCCTCCTCTTCCAGTGTGACATACCTGTGTGTACTGTGATATCACATAGGTGGATTCAGAGTACACCGTCACTTCTTCATCGTCAAATCTTCACAGCGCTTCGATGAGTGCCACTAATTCTGCAGCCTGTGCTGAAAAATTCAAAGACAATCTCCTGCTTGTTACTACCTCAAATTCACCTTCTCTATTCAGTTTCACTACAGCTGGTCCAGTATGCCTTTCCCCAGTTGCTTGGTCACATTTTGATGAACCATCAAAAAAAACAATTCCTCATCCCCAAGGATGTTTTCTCTAGCTTGGGGAATATCATTGTAACAATCAGTATATGTTGTGCAGTCATGTACATTATCAGCCTCTCCTACTGGTACTGCTATAAACGTTGCTGGATTTATTGTTTTACATCGAACAATTTAATTTTGGGATTGGAGATAATCACCTCATACCCCAATGTTCTTTGTGTGGTCAATGTACTTTTGAGTGTCTCTAAAATTGCAAACAATGCATGCGTCACAAATAACATTATTGGGCACCCCATCATTATGCTTATAGATTTTTCAATTGTGACTGCGGCAGAAGCTAAAGATTGCTCACAGGGATAGTGTCCCTTCATTACTGGATCTAAAATCCCACTATAATATTCCAATGGTTTAGGTCCATGTCCTAATGCCATCTTCTGTGTTAGAACTGCTGTCATGACTTTGCCTTTTGAATGGGAGAATAAATACAATTCTTCATTATAATCTGGAATCCCCAATACAGGGGCTGTACTGATTGCCTTTTTCAAATCTTCAAACCCTTCAGTCATCTCATCTGTCCATGTTATTGTACTTTTGTCCACCTGTGCTTATTGGAGTCCTTTTTAACGAAAATGTAAAATATATATATGTACTATAGTTGAAAACCCAGGCCCTGGAATAATTGCATAAGCCTAGAAACGGTTGCATTTCCCTCACTGGTTTAGGTGCTACAGTTTTCATGATTGCTTCTGCTCTTTCAGGTATCACTTTTCTCCCTTCATGAGAGATGAACTGCCCTATGTACAAGACTTCTTCTTGACAATATTGTAATTTCACCTTGTCTACTTTATATCCTTTCTCTGAAAGTATGGTCATGAGTTTAACTGAGTCTTCTCTACATCTTTCTTCTGTTTCACTACACCCCAAAATGCGATCCATATACTCAATTATTATACTTTCGAGCAGGACATTAACCAGGTACATCTGGAGGACCCTGTTAAAGATTCAAGGGGACTCACAGTATCCCTGGGGCAAACAGGTATGTTTCAGTCACGTATTTCTATACAAAAAGGAAGTTAAATCTTGTGAGTCTTCATGAAGAGGAATCAAAAAGAATGCATTCTTCAAATCAACAACTGTAAAATATTTGACCTTAAATGGGATGCTACACAGTATTGTCACATGATTTGGAACTCAACGAAACACAGCTTATTTAGGGGGTTGAAGGTCCCGAATAAATCTCCACGAACCCCACACACCCTTTGATTTCCTCACAGGGTACACTGCTGTGTTACAAGATGAATCTGATGGCACCAATATTCCTTGCTTCATTAAAGTGGAAATGGTCTCAAATATACCTTCCTCCGCCTCTCTGGGCATGGTGTATTGCTTTAAATGTGGTAAAAGAGCTCCTGGTTCTAATTTAATTTTATCTGCACCTAACACCTTTTATTAGACCCACTTCATATGGGCTTGTAGTCCATAACAATCCTGGCACTTTCTCTAAGTCGTCCGGAAAGAATAACAGTCTTCTTTTTACCAACGCCATTCTCTGCAGTATTTCTATATTTTTTTACTTTAATCCAATAATTGATACTTATAAAAAAAACACTGGTTCATCGTCAGAGTAGTCATTTCTAAATAGCTCTCTGTATGTCAAATTTGTCATCTGTATCCTTCACTGAGGGCTATCACTGTCCTCCATACTCTGCCTTCATCATATGCCCAATGAAGCATCGCCCTTTCTTCTCTGACCACTGCTGCTTCTAATTCTAAGGGAATGATCTGCCTTTCCTCATTGTCCATAGGAATTTCTGCTCTAAATAAAAATTCATCAAGTATTCTCAATACTTTACCTACCAATCTGGGTAACCATGATAATAAGAAAATCACTCCATACAAAAATACCTCTGAATATAAAGGCTCTCCTCGTAATGCCTTTCTGGCCTTTAAAGGCTAATATAAACTCTCCCACGTTCATGTAGTGTATCCCTGAAGTGGAGCTCACTATTACTTCCTCAGTGAAAGATATCGTGATGTTAAGCTTTGTCATTAAGTCACGTCCCACTATATGAACTGGAGTCTTCCTAGAATATTGTAATGGCATTAACATGTCATGTCCTCCTATAGAGATTGGTAATTCGTCTGTAAAGGTAACTAAACTCACCGTCCCAGAGAATCCTTGAGCATTAATGGCAGTACCTGACATTGGGTATTTTTCCCTCATGGACACAAGAACGAGTGGCTCCAGTGTCTACTAGAAATGAAAATGTCTTGCCTCCTATCGTCAACGTGACACTGGTTCCTCTTGGGGGTCTGGTGTGACTGAGAGTACTGAACACCTCAAGGCGCTTTGTGGGCTATCCTATTGTGGACATAAATTCATCCCGTACCTGTGAACGGATTGCCTCCTATGACAGTCACGCTCCCTAATTTCGGTGTGGGTGCCTGTTGGGCTTCTAAGGCCATGTTCCATTGTGGTACGTACCATAGCCTGCTGTGTCTGTGCTTGCTGTGGTTGTGCCTGTTCTGTTTGCATGGCTACCTGCTGCGGTTGCCCTTGCAGAGATTACAGATGTGGCAGTGCTAGCTGCATTTGTTGGGATTGTGGCACATCTGTCTGAGCATACGTGTGATCTTGGGCCTAATATTCCTGTGGTTCTGTATTATTTTGTGGAGCATAACCAATCCTCCCTCTTGGAGCTTCCCAATTCTGTTGCACACCACCTCTGTTTCTGCATGTCCTAGCTATGTGTCCCATTCTTCCATAATTCCAACATTGTTGTGGCTGTCCACAATGAAATCCTCCTCTTCCTTGAGAGTTTTGAAAACCACCTCACCCTACTCCTCTATGCCCATTCCCTCTTCCTCTTGGCCGACAATTGTACCCACACTGGTCAGTAGGATATCCTGCATTATTTTGCTGCACTGACTGCATCTCCTGTGTCACACCTCCTTCATTACTTGTCAATACCGCACCCTCAATCGCTATTTTGGATAACTTATCCGGAACTAACTTTGCTTCCTCTTGCTTTCTGTTATCAGCCTTCTTCTTATTCTTCTCCTGCATTAATCGGCAGTGATGCACAATTGTCAATTGTATTTGTGACCATAGCTTTGCTTCCATTACCACCTGTTTTTTCAATTGCCATTGCACTGGCTTGGGCTGTTCCTGGCATAGAATATGATAAAATAATTCTGCCATTATATCCCCCATGGTTCACGAGTCTCCTGCCACCATTTATCCTGAATATCTTAAATATAAACAACATGATCTTCATCCTCTCCCATTTTCCTAGTCATAATCACACCCATGTCTGATTGTATTCTGAGCACTTGCCATACATCTGCTCTGCAATTTATAAATGGCGCTCCATCATGTGTCATGTTTTGCGCAGTCACACCTTCCTATCCTGATCGCTTCCAAATGTCTTCATCTATAGCTAACGCCATTCCTGATGTCATCCTATCGGCACCGGAAGTTAAACTCAGCAATTTACACTTTTAATTGTCTTTATCCATCTGCGGCCATGTTATATATTGTGGTCATATTCCCCCTTTCTCCAATAATGTTAATTGGGAAAATCCCGGTCCATAATCATACTGCCTTGTCTTCAAGGCAGAGCTAGCCTCTGCCATTTGTTTTCTTCCTGGTAATGATCTTAAGCTACTTACATATGGCAGTGATATCCCCTGCAATAGACAATTGGGCTTGTAGTTGCTCAGCATATGGTGATGATTCTGATGTCCTCTCCTTAGGCCCCTCTAAATCTGACCATTTTACCCCTTTTTCTGCACTCTATTCTTTTGAAAACCTGCATTTGCCGTCTTTTTGTGCCCTCTCATTCTCCTCCCTCTCTTTGTCTGACATCATTATGCTCTAGCTCGTGTGACTATTGTCTTCTTCTGCATCGTCAAGGCCTAACTTATGTAAAGACAGTGTTCCATGGTAATTTTTCATAATGTCATCTAATCTATCTTCAGTTCCCTTAATCAGGATCCTTGTATATTCTCTTGGGTTGTGTACCTGTCTTTGTCCCTCATTTGCCTATAGACATTCCCAAGTCTCTACTCTATGTCTTCTGTAACCTGCTCACAAGACCATGCTGATCTCAGCATTCCTTGCAGCTCCCTATGGGGCGGTTGTGACCCTCTCTCTTCCTCCAAACGTTCTTGTGCTTCAATCAGCAGCATACGTCTATGGCATAAATATTCTATCTCATTGTCTTTTAATCCCCTATTCCTGTTTATTTTTGCTTCTCTTCTCCTCATCCCCTCAATTCATCTTCCTCTCACCTTCGTTTCAACCTCCATACTTTTATTCTTTGGGCTTCTAGCTCTACTTGTTTCTTCTCCTCTAATCTCTTTCTTTCGTCGCCTCATATTTTCTTCGTTCTTCCCTTTGCTTACATTCTTCATCCCTCTTTTCTTTGTATGTTCTTTCTTCTTCCTTCTCTTCCTTTTCCCGTTCTCTCTCCTCTCTTTCTCAAACCCCATCAATGCCCTTATCGTCTAGCTTAAGCAATATTTGTCCTCTCATCCATTCAATCTGCGCTATTTTTATTCCCTTAGCTTTATCCTTTATTTCTTTGTGCTTCCCTGCTTCTTCCTCTATCTCCATTCATCTGTCTTGTCTGTCTTTTTTTCATCTCACTGTTTACTTTCATTGTGTGCTGATATATCTTTGCGTTCTCTGCTCTTGCACACTTTCACATTATCCTCACTGCTATAGCCCTCTCTCCCACTATACAGGTCTCTCAAATCTAGCTGTATCCTTCTTTAAATTGTACTGTCTGGTATTCAGGTTGCATTGATAGGCCTCTCCCCCACTGTACAGGTCTCTCAAATCTAGCTGTATCCTTCTTTAAGTTGCACTGTCTGGTATTCAGGTTGCATTGATAGGCCTCTCTCCCACTATACAGGTCTCTCAAATCTAGCTGTATCCTTCTTTAAATTGCACTGTCTGGTATTCAGGTTGCATTGATAGGCCTCTCTCCCAACATACAGGTCTCTCAAATCTAGCTGTATCCATCTTTAATTTGCACTGTCTAGTATTTAGGTTGCATTGATAGGCCTCTCTCCCACTATACAGATCTCTCAAATCTAGCTGTATCCTTCTTTAAATTGCACCGTCTGGTATTCAGGTTGCATTGTGCCATGCCTGGATGGAATGGTGGGTGTTGGCATGTGCCACACCTGGACATGGTCGTGGGCATTGGCCGGCGTAGCATCTGAACTTAGTTGTGAACGTTGGTCGGCGTCGTGTCTGGATGTGATCGCGGGGGTCGGCATGTGCCGTGCTTGAATGAAACTGTGATTGTTAGCATTTGCCTAAGTAACCAACCGACTAACAATTTCACCCCTCTACATACACCTCTCAAACCCTAATCAAACACAACCACAAGCCTATAACTCAACAATCTGCACAAACTTCACTACACTGCAACGACAAAACAAACCACACATAGACCCGCACAAGACGACTAACGACTGGAAAACACCCCAAGCCCAGCCGACAGAGTTACAGGGTTGTGGCTGCCAACAGCACATCACTGCGCTCTTGCACTTTTCCAGCTTATTCCCACGAATTCACCCCCCCCCTCATCTGCCTTTTTTTCAGAGCCGCCAGAGTGCCAGGGGACTACTCCGGTGGTGATAGTGCACGGTACAAATATCCTTTAACATTAACATTAACATAAGCGATGGGCACATACGTTGTATTAACATACCCCGCTGCTGCTTTTATTTCTTTTTTTTAAAAAATGAATTCTGCTTTATTGAGTTTTTTAAAAGCATAACAAAAACAGGGCTGAACAAACACAGTTCACATCTCAGAAATTACTCAACAAATCAAGAATGTGGAACTTTGACATCCTAACTAAGCATGTAAAAATCTTCAGAGCACTTCTCCAACCCTCCCTCCTCCCCCCCAAATCTCCCCCTTCACTCCCCCTCAACTCCCTTCCTGATCCGAATGGCTCTCCCATTTTTAGTCCCACACTTTATCGCTCACAATTTTCTGATACATTTAATCACATTTTCGATTCCAGTTCAAGTATAGTTACTCCTCGTCCGCATTGCTCGGGGTGTCAACCTTCCCCACTTTGCCCTACTCCCCACCAGTTTCTCTTCAGCCCATGTGAATATATTCAGAACAGATGTTTGACCATTGCATTTTGTTCGATCCAGGAACCCCATGCGTTCCATTACATATATATTATGGGCTATGTTAATCCACTCCTTTTTATCAGGCAGCTGAGCTTTTTTCCAGTGTGCTGCCAGGCATGCCCTTTCCACCAGGAGAAGACTGTGGACCATTTTCAGCTGCCTAATGAATTATCTCTCACATTCCTCCAACCTAAAGAGAACCAGCATAGGTGCTTTCACTCTAGTAACCCCATCCAGGTCCCTGATCCAACTCAAAACCTTGTCCCAGTAGGACTGAACCACAGAGCATCCCCACCACATATGCCAATTGTCGGCTCTTGATCCAAACTTGTGCCAACACAATGGGTTCACATTCTGGTACATTCTTGAAAGCCTCACCGGGTCGTACTGCCATCTGTGCAACAGCTTGATGATGTGTAGCTTATACTGACAAGAAATTGATGTCTTGAAGGCCCCACAACACATCCTTTGCCATGTTTGTGGGTCCAACTTGAACCCATGTCCCCTTCCCATTTCTGCCTCAGCCTATCCATGGTCCCTTCCTCATCCCCAGCAAGGTCCTATACAGTGCCCAGATCAATCCCCTGGATTCTGTTAATGTATCTAGGAGTTTCTTGAAGGACGTGAGTTCCCTGTGTATCTTACCCTTCCATGCTTCCCTACTCAGGACCCCTTTCAGCTCTAGATACGAGAAAACAGAGAGTGTACCTATCCCAAGGGCCTCTTCCAGCTCCAGTACCGTGATGAACCTCCCACCTTTCCACATTTGTCCGATCCTTTCCAAACCTGCCTTGTACCATGCCTGGAACCTGGAAGGATCCAGGATTTGGTCCCTAACTCCCGTCACCCATCTATGTCTCACGGGTGAGGGCCAGGCTATGAGCCCGCTCATCCCTGTCCCCTGTTGTCAGATACTCCAAATAGTGCCTAGAACTGGGTGCTCCCGTATCCTGCGTAGTAGCCTTTCCCTGGGTATACACAGCCACTCTCCCACTGTGGCCAGCCTTAAGTGGTGATTTTCTAGTCCCACCAACTGTAGTCCCCCTGTCCTCTAAGGTGTGGAATCAGTACCCTAAACTGGGTCGCCTTATAGTACAGATAATGTTGGGGAGCCCCACATCCCCACTCTCCTTAGGAAGACTCAAAATGTTGCTGTAAACTCTAGGCTTCTTCCCCTGCCACAAGAACCGCAAAAGAGTTCCCTTGGTAGCTTTGAAATAGAGGTTGGGGATCCGGATGGGCAGCCTCTGGAACAGGTACAAGATCTTGGAGAGAACCACCATTTTAAGTACATTCAACCTTCCCATCCACGAGATGGTCAACCCGTTCCATTTTCCCAAGTCTTTCTCCAGGGCAGTCAGCAGGGTGGGGGTGGGTGGGGGTTGGCGTCATATAATCCCTCAAGCTCTCTTGTGAGATTGATACCCAGGTACTGCATTGAGCCCGTGTTGACTTCCATGCCAAACGAGGAGAAGCGCCCCACGTCATCATCCTTGCTTCTATCTAGGGGAAACAGTACTGACTTGCCCTTATTAATTAAAAACCCAGCCAATCGGCCATATTGCTCTATCAGACCCACAGCTGCTGGCACCAATGTCAATGGGTTTACCAGATGGAGGAGCATGTCATCCGCGTACAAACCCACTTCATATGTTTGCTCGCCCACGCCAATCCCTTCAATTGTTCAGTCTTCTCTCAACCTGTGGGCCAAAGGTTCCAACGAGAGCACAAATAGGGATGAGGGAAAGCGCGCACCCCTGCCTTGTTACTCTTTCCAAATTAATTCTAGAGAGGGTGAAAAAATATGGATGTCATCCAGATAGGCCACCACATATTGATCCAGGCTATCACTGAACACAACACTGATGGGGTGTTGGAAGGTGCCAGTGGCATTACAGAGCCCAAAAGGCATCAAACAATCCATAGCAGCCGCATAAAACGGCCTTCCATTCGTCCAGCTCATGTACCCTTACCAAGATATAAGCCCCATGGATGTCCAGTTTGATAAAGTCAGGTTAAGAAGAAATGCTGCTACAAATGGTCGATGTGGGGGCAATTTCTCTGCGGGTACTTTACTAAAAGCAGTGGCATAGTATTACAGTATTACAGTCTCAATAACAACTACTCACAGTTTGTTTCAGCAGAGTATGATGACTAAAGGGAGAATCCAACTATGCATCCAGAGTCTTTATGGGGAGCAAAACTCTGTGTACCCGATGGGCTATGCCCTCGGGAAACCCTGTTGGGGAATAAAACCTGATGGTAAGACTTGAACAAGTAGTCTTGATGTTGAAGTGAGGAATGCTGGAATATGTAGTCCAAGGTAAGGTACTGTAGGTCAAGAATGGGATGCTGAAATAGAGAGATGATGGAGCTTGTAGTCCAGATAAAGGTATTGTAGTCAAAGGGAAAGAAGTTTGGAGTGGGGAATGTCCTGGACTGGATTGCAACAGGTAATGTAGAAAGTGTTCTCAGTAGAGAGACAGAGAAAGAATTAAGGGAAGGAAGAAGGCATGATAATGACAAGAAAGGAGCTGGAACCACAAGGCAAGGAACAAGAAAGAAAGAAGAAGTTAAGGCAGAAGGCGAACCGATTCTAGGCAACAAAGGCAAAGGAGAGAGAGGAAGAAGGAAACCACAAAGGACAGACATGCAGTAGCCAAGAAACAAAACGAGGAGAAAGAGAGTGTCTGGAATAGGACGAACAAGTAGCAAAGGAGAAGAGCACAACCATCTCCAGAAAAATGGAATTACATGAGGCAAGATATAGAGACACTGACTGGGAAATCAAGTGGCAGCGAGCAAATGCTAGAAGCATAAACGTAGCAATGCGCCAACTGGCCTGATTTCATGAAAGATATAGTTGTTGGAATTCCGATGCCATCTTGAGAAATACTAGAAGGCTTACTAACGTTATGAATAGCATGTAGTAACCTCCATCTTGAGTGATGTTGATTTCGGAATGGATGGCTCTTTCTTCATGTATTCCGTAAGGAACAAGCAGTTTGATTCCTAACACATAGTCCTGATATTCCATTGGAATCGTTTGTTACACCACTCCAACCTCATGACATCCTGAGATTAACACCTGGCACAACATTTTAAGCCTTTCATGGTGTTGTAATACTGGGTAAAAACAAAAGTCACAGATGAAGACAACCATTTTTCGTACCCAATCAATGGTAGGCTTATGAATCCTATGCTAGGGTATCCCTACAATCAATCGGAAACAAGGAGCCACAATCAAATTGAAACATATCCATTTGCATTGTCTCTTGGGTTGTCATGCATAACAGAACAGTTTGTTCCACTACTGAACCTGCTATCAGACTGGAACCATCTAATGTTACACACAGGCAATGCCCAACTCCTTGGCCCAGGTGGAATCCATGTAATTAACACGAGACCCCGAATCGATCATGACTCCTGATTGGCAACAGTAGAAACAGAAAGGCTCATGTCCAGATACACATGAACGGCCATTCGTGCCTCTTTAGGACCTATATTGAACCGACCACCCCAAGGTCCTCACTGGTTTTTCCCGACTTTTTAGTCAGATGCGGGGACATGAGCATATATAGTGTCCTGACTGGCTGCTGTGTAAACAAAGGTTGGAGACTCAGTGTTGCTCGCATTCCTCTGGATTCAGAGGCCCCGTATGGAACCTATCTGCATAGACTCAGTGGAGCTACAATCATCAATTGTATGGCCCTGCGAGGCAGTCTGAAGAGCAAACGTTTCATCACGCTCCCCTCTCAATTCAGTACATCTTACGTGAATCTGCAAGACCAGGTACAATAATGCGGGATAGTCGTTCGGCAAGACTAGAACAACAGACATAGCGTTCTTAAGTTCCTCAGAGAGCCCTTGTAAAAGGCTGCTGCTTTATTTCTGCTCAGGCCAGTTGGTTTCAACAGATAACTGGTTGAACCAAGCTATGTACTGACAGAGACCCTGCTTATTTTGTGTGAGCTCCAGTAAACTCCAACAAGTAACTCCAGTAACTCAAAAACGCGGGCCTGATCCTTGTATACGTCCCATGTCATCCCCTTGGGCATCTACGTTGTACAAAATGGGATTGTCAACTTCCATCAGGGGATTATCCCAGGAGGCTGCCACGGCTCCAAGATGAGAAAATACATAGGCTACCTTTGTGAGTGCTTCAGGAAACGCTGCAGGCCTACAGATGTAGCACAATTCACACTGATTTACAAAGGATCGATATTTCTCTAGACCAACCAAGCTCAGGAGGTGCTAACGGGAAAGATTTACAGACGATAACTGGTGCGGCAGCTTGCATGGTGGTAGCCTATTAGATGCTGCTGCAGGTATCCTGGATGGACCCCCGAATACATCATCTGGTGGTAGAGGTTGCCCTATGCTCTGCATCATGTCCAATCACGGATTGGTTGACGCATGGGCTGCTTTCATAACAGCGCTCAAAGAGGCCATTGTCTGAATCAGGTCTATGGCAGGATCAGTTGCACCCTCTATTTGTCTCTAGTGGAAGAAAAAGTCTTCTCGAACTGTCAGGTATGGCAAAGCTTTTAAGCTCAGTACATGCCTGTAATAGACTTCCAGTAGACAAGAGAATTTTCTCCTGATATTACGGTGGAGAGGGCAGAAATATACCCTCAACCGAATTATCAGGCAGAGAGTGAAGAGGGGAACCAATGCCTACTTAGCACTGGATACTTTAATCAAACACCGAATATGGACTTCTGCATGCAAAGGAAAAATACACATACATTAACCATCATGTACTCCTGTTTACACCTCAGTAATTCCACACCATAAAACTACCTACCAGGTATTGTCTTCTGGCAGGTGTTGATTCTCCAGGGAAAGAAAATCCAATGGTAAAGTCCATAGATCAGATTCTTGCCCGGCGTTCCAAGCACGGACAAATCCCTTTAAGGATTCAAGCAGACAGAGGCAAACAGGTTACTTGGAGTTTGTTCATCCACATGTGCACCGAAAAAAGGGTATCCACCAAAAGAAGGCTATTACCACAGATGACTAATTAGGAGACCAGGCAGGAGCTGTTCCCATGCACACAGGAGAGGAAGAAGTTGACCAAGCAGACACAACCAGGGAATCCAGGAAAAAAGATTTGGTCATCAACTAATTGGCAATCCAAGGGTGGCAAGGTACAGACAATCGCTAAACTGAGATGATCCAAATAACAAGCCATGGATCAGATTCGCAGAATAACAAAAATGGCACTCACCAACATTGAAAAGCAGAGAGGCTGTCGTCTTTGAGAGTTTTAACTGCTCAAGACTTACACATTGTACAGCATTCGTGGATGACATCATTGGCACAGTTTACCTGTGATGATGTCAAAGGCACTATGTGCCGATGTCATATCATGGAGGGGGTGCCAGGAGTTGTAGTGCACCCGGAAACTGTGTTGCTGAATCCTCCATGGAAGATGCCATTGCTTGTATGCGAAGTGAGCAGGAGGCAAGAGTCTATGCCGCCTTACAATGGCATACCAGCCAGGACGAAAGAGATGAAGACCATGAGCAGTATAGGATTACATTGGATTCAGATTGCAGTAGGAAGACGATAGAGGAAAACAGAGTCAAGCTAAAGGAGGGGTGGGAAAAGGAAGGAATTACTGGAGAAAGAAACTGTAAAAATAGACCAGACAAAGAGAGTAGTGAGAAAGCAATAGAGGAGGATAGTCAGAGGTTAAAAGAAGGGGCCTTAGAAAAACGGGTCACAGTAGAGATTTCTAGAATGTGAAGCCTACAAGCGGGTGGTGTTAGTGTGAGAGGATAGAAGGAAAACATCTGGAGATGGTGAACTATTGGACCAAGAGGTGACTATAGATTATCAGAGGAACCAGGAGGTGGAACAACTAAAAAGGAAGATGTTCGGCAAGGCCTTCTGTGAGAGAGACCCTATAGGGGGAGAGAGTACATGGGATAAGAAAGACAAGAGCTATTGTCAGAGATTTGAGGAGGAAACTAAAGATGAAAGAAGAGGGTATGGAGGTTCCTGAGGACCATGTTGGTCGAAGGGAGAGTTAACAAGTGAAACAGTGTTGTTAAGCCAGGGAGCACAAAATAGCAATAGCCAGGAGAAAGGAAGGTCCTGAAGAAAGTCACAAGGGAAAAGGTGGCCAGCTAAGAATAGGGGCATGCTTTGCCAACAAATTCCACCACTGGTCATCCTGGCAAGCAGACCCACATTTACCAAGAGAGCAAAGGCACCCAGTGCCAGTCCCTTGAGAGAATTACAGGTACACAACCTAGGAGGCAGAGCTCTTGCAGACCGTGATAGCACAAATCTCCCTGAGAGTTATGGGATGATGGCAGAGAATAAACTGTGGGTCAAGCAGAGAGTCAAAAGACCAATTTTGTTTAAATCCCCAGTGGCTCGCTCCGCTCCACGGAGCAGTACGGGCTAGCATCGGACTGTTTCTGCTGTTGAGAGGGACAGATTTCAGAGCATTCACACACCAGCTGCGAGGAGCCTGTGACATCTGTGTTTAAATCGCCAATGTCCCGCTCAGCGGAGCAGAGCCGGCGAAGGGCTGGTTCAGCTGTTCCTGCTGCTCCTTCTGCTTTGCATTTGCATTTGGAAGATTTTGGAACCCTTTGAAGATGCTCCCGTTGAACGAGTGGAGTTAAGCTCAGCTAATTGGGCTAATTGAGCCCAGTGTGGCAAACTCACTGACAGCGGGCACTGAGCCATTCTGACCTTTACCTTGGTACTGGCAGTGGGGGCAGCAGTAGGTGGTAGTGTGTGATGAAGAATGGAGGCACAACAGAGGCTCAATGAGGCCTTTTGGCACTATGGAATCCAGGCACTGTAGTGAGGCTCAGTGAAAGAAGTTATCAGTTTGTAGCAGAGTCGCCCAAGGGGGTGTGAAGCACACTGATCACTGAGTGCCTGGGCGTTTCCCGTTGCTTTGGAGGAGGGTGAGTTCAAATGAAATCTTGCCATGATCTGACCTTGATTTCGCCTTCACAAACACATATGAAACCGTTCCATTTGTTTATTTTGTTTGTGTTCTTAAAGGGCAATGTTAGGATTGAATTTACATTGGTTGCTTATGGGTTGCTTATTGCTTCAGGAATTTTGTTTATTTGCTGGTAGAGGGAAAGACAGAATAATCCATCAGGGATAAAAGGAAAGCCAGACAGAGCCCCACCATCCCACCAGGAAATAAACCTGGAAAGAAATCCAAGAAAGCTATGGGTGAGAAGGTGGATAAGCCACAATCCTCATCCCTTTAGGATTACCTGAAGCAGGTGGCTGGTTAGATTGCTGATCAAACCAAGGCTACCGAGCAGGCTATAACTGCCACTATTATTTTAATGGTGGTGAATGATTTAGTCTTATCACTGCGGAGCATAGGAAACAGCAGGGAGAATAATAAGGCAACTCAGGCTAATGTTGATGCTAAAATTGGGGCATTAAGTGGCCACGAAATACACAAAGGGTCGGACTGCGATCACCGGAATGATATCAGTGATAAAAGTATGCCATGCCTAGCCAATCAGGTGCTCAATGTCTAAATATGTATGAGGGCAGCAGGGAAATTACTGCCTGCCACACCGATATGCACTTTAATAGTGGGCATTTGGTCAATGGCACTAACTAACATAGAACATGGCAGATTGGTGTAACTGAGCTCCTTTTTCAAAGAGTTGAGAAAGGCCATTGATGCCCTTATGACTAAAATGCAATTTATAGTTGCATTTATGACTAATTTTAAGAATAATATTTTAACACTATTGTAATTTTAATTGTTTATTTGTAAAGCGCGTATACACAAATGAAGTGCTTCAAAGCTCTACAAGGCGGGAAGGGAACAAGGGAATACAGAGTCATTCTTAGGACTTGAAGTTTCCGAATGATCAACAAAAAAATGCTGGCATAGTAGGCCGACGGCATTACTACTAGTGCAAGTGCATGACAAGAAGGAAGGTGATAAAGGGGGAGAAGAGAAAGAAGAACATACAATCCATAAACTTCCGTACTAGGCCAACAATGTTTCAGATAGTGCAAGTGCATGAAAAAGAGTGAGGTGATTAGGGAGGGAGTAGAAGGAGAAGAACATAAATAAACATAAAAAACTACCATACTAGGCCTGGCGAACTAGGCATAGTGCATTCTGGTAATGTAAGTGAAAGGGAGGGGGGCAAGTGTGCCCAGTCCAGCAGGGCTCTGGGTTAAGTGCAGAGAGGTTACCCTTCTCATGGAATGAACTCCAAAAGTGCAGCAGTGTTGAGCAGAGTGCAGAGGCCCGGAGGCAAGTGCAAGGACTGGCGGGGGAGCCTGGGACCTGTGAGGCTCCAGAGGTGCACCAAGTGACCAGTCAGCAAAATGGAGCAGAGTTTAGGGAAGAGGAGGAGGAGGAGGGAAGTAGGTGAGAAAAGAGAGGAGGTTAGCAAGGCAGTGGGAGAGAATGAGGAAGAGAAGAGGAAGGACTGAGGACTTTCCAGAAATTAAGGAGATCAGACTCAAGACGGATAGAGGCAGTGAGGTTGTTCCAGAGGGAAGCACCACAGAGGATAAAGATCTACCCTAATTTTGGATGTTTTTATGAGATCCTTCAAGAAAGAAGTAATGTCCAAGATTGCAGGCAACCCACACCATACCTGTGAGGAGTGCGAAAACACCCACCCTGTCGAAACAGATATTAACACTCAGACTATAGTGGATGCACCTGGTGAGGAAAAAAAGATGGTTAGGATAAATGTTCATGTGCCCCACTAAACCCCACTTGGCAGAGGAACGAACATTAACTTCAACTCTTCAGAAAAGGGGCTTAGAGATGAATCAAGACTGTCTACATCTCCCTCTGGAAGCATTACCACTGGTGGGGTGATTGTGAAAATACCACCATTGAGGGCTCGTATTACCAAAGACTGTGAGGCCCTAATTAATAAAACAACTCACTGGATAAAAACAAAAATCAACTCACAGCTTGCTAATCCACAGCATACAATTATGGCCAGAAGGGTGCATTGGATGGAACTCACCAATAAAGGTATTGATGGTGACTGCATTGTGGTGACATTTGCAAACTCAATGACAGTGGACTATGTCGTTGATTCAAATTTAGCCAAAAACAGTGCCAATAATGTTTCTCGGATAGTAGCCCTAACCCCTTTTCATCCTAGGAAAGCGTGTTTGTTTGCTAATATGAATGTAGGTTCCCAGACCTGGCCCAAGGACTTCAATCCCTCTAAAAAATAATTGGAGTTGAGAAAATTGAAAATAGGAGATTCATGCAAAGGTGTAATAACCCACAGGCGCAACTTTCTGTGGAAGTATCTGAGCCTCGTACACCCTTCTCACCGGTTTTAACTTTTCCTCTAAGCAACCATTCAGAGTGTCTGCCCGAGATGGAATGTATTGATTGACTATTACCAAGCCCACCTAAAACACCAAGGGCCCGTCTTTTGACCTCTCATGTGTCTTCTGAAACATCTGAACTTCACAGCCCTAAGGTCAATGGCTTGCGGGTCATGTCCACTAACGACTCCCTCTACTTGTCCTAACTTGTAATTATTTCATGGAATGTGGCAAGTGCCAAATCAAAGCTGGAAAGTCCAGATGTTTTGGAATTCTTGGAGCAGGCTGATATCATATGCTCCAGGAAACTTGCTTATCAGAGGGATTTGTAAAGGATGGTTTTGATGTGTATCATGCTACCGCTCGGATAAACGGTTAAAATGCCTAACACAATAGTCATCTGGCTGATTAACTTCTACAACATTCCACATCCCCAATACGGAGATGATTGCTTGTTGGAATTGATTATTATTGTAGATGATCTGTTAAAGAATGTAGAAGAACATGATGGGTTTCTAATTTTAGGTGGGGATTTCAATTTGAAAGGGGGGGCCTGGTTTGTGACCTTTTCAATGAGACTGAAAACAATCTGGCAGGGATCCTAAAGCCACATATGACAGACAATTGAACTTGTTCCGAGGGGCTAAGACTATTGGCGAGTCTGTATGAGTGGGGTATGCCTACAATGAATGACCGTTTACCCAATTACATACCTGGTAAAGCCACATTCTGTGCAGCCCAAGGTAGCGGGACTATTGACTAATTCTGCTTCCCATTGAAATATTGGGAAAGAGTTTTGAACTTTCAGGTTGCTGGTGATATCATTAGTGATCATCACCCGATTGTGCTTTTGCTCAAAATATGGAAGGGTAAAAGGTCTACTTATGTACCACATTTACACAACACAGCTCTTGCTAAAGCAAAAGAAGGCTGAAATGGCAACTGATTGACCCAGGGAAAATAATGGGAAATATTGCTGCCAAAATCGCCAGTTAATTGATAATCTTTTGACCGGGTGGGATGACTTGACTGGTAATTTGGCCAATTTTAATATATTGATGGTTAATATTTCAAAATCATTTATTATTGTATGTGCTAAGAGGAAGTAGCAGGACTCTCTGTGGTGGTTTAATTCTGATTGCACCAAAGCTAAAAAAAAGTTGATATCATTACTTCTAAAAGTGCTATCATAGAGGCGAGGACAGCTTATAAACTAATACTAACTAATAGAAATAAATTGTGAGCTTGTCATGATTATATCTAGTGATTGTTTCTGAATGTAATAACACAAAAGCATTCTGGTAGATAGTAAATAAAGGTCGGCTTTATAAATACAAGAATCAAGGGCTGGTCACTATGGTCCTTGATGGAGGGACCATTTTTCCAGCCTTTATAGTGCTGGATCTGCACAGGGTGAGAGTGACATATTATTATTAACAGATTGTAGAGGAACATCTGTGTGCCTCTGCAGGAGATCCTGCCCCCTACCACCCATGTATTGAAGACATGAAATTGTGCCGTGCCTAACACCTGCCAAAAAACAATACTGCAGCGAGTGTTTGAAAGAAGATACCCATTGAGACAACCCTACCGAATGCACCCTCGACAAGATGATACCCTGCAGGAGGTAAAACCTGAAGGAGTGTGAAAAGAAGCTAAACAATGAATTAATGATGTCATAAGAAGGGTGCACGACGTCTCGATATGTGGGCTAAAGATGATGTAGAGATCCTGAAGAACCTAATGACGAAGTAAAGAATTGAGTGAGTTTTCCCAATATAGAAAAGGGAGATTACACATGCACAAAGTACTGCAGAAAACCATCCGTTCAATAAAATGGACAGTTGCTGAAATGGAAGATAGATTAAGTCATCATAGAAGCTGGCTATGAGTAGTGAATAGAATTCAGGTGAAGCCGCCATTGTATAGAAACTAGACAGTGGCATCACGTAGGCCAGAACCCATGAAGCTGGAATAGAAAAATGTGTTGCAGCTAGAATAATCGGCTCATGAAGCTGAAGTGCAAGGCTGCCTTGCCTAGAGTCAAGATTCAAGGTCAGCTATCTATTCTGAATAAGAACTAGTAAGCAGAGGATAAACATTTTCGCATTAAGATACAAGGTAGAACACAAAGGATGCCAAACTTTAATTCATTTAGAGCATTTAAAAGCTGCAAAAATTGACAAAATCGTGGTCTTCCGTCATGTGAGACAAGGATATAAATAGAGCTTGAACTTGAAGTCCCAGACACGAAAGCTAGTGCCCTCACTCCTGTGCATTCCCAGGGACAAGGTGTTACGCTCACCTGGCTCCTACAGGGGCGTTGGTTGGAACCAGACAGCTGCGGTCTCCACCCACGTGATGCGTAGTGCAGCGATGACTGACTGGATCTGCCCTCCTAATCTTGTCTGCTTAACCCATAGAAATATTCTCCTGCAAGTGGAGGGATGGATTTAGCCACTTGTGGATTCAAGTGATGGCACCCCCTCAGTCCTCCCCAACTAATCACCTCCGAAATGCCCTCACAGCAATCTCACCTTATATTCTTGAAAGATGAGCTCTCCATCCTGCGTGGATTTGCAGGGGCGCGTCGATTCCAGTTACTTCACTGGTTTGAAGTCTCGGGAGAGTTCCGGAGAGTATTGACTCTGAGGTTCCTGGTGAGGACCAGTAAGTATTAAGTTCATAGAGTTCAATATGTCCGATGTTCACTCTTTTTCCCCCTTGACTTTCTTGTCTTGCAGCTGGCTCGTGAAAAGATGCTCTTGTGGCAGCTGGTGGTGCTCAGGCAAGAGTCTGTATTACCCGGCGCTGTCCGGTAAATGTTGCACAAGGAAAACGTGTTGTTTTGTCTCTCTTTACAGATGCGGCACATGAAAATATGGAGAGTCATAAAAGGATGTCTCCGGTGGTAAATCAGGTAAGTCTATGGTGGTAAGAATTATATTTGTTGGTTCCCTCGGCTCACCTTGTGGTTTTCTTTTGTCTCCTAGGTGCCGAAGTTCGGCGAAGAAATGATGGAGGCAGCGCCGACCCGAAGGATGCTGTGAAGACTGGTGAGTATGGCGCGGCGCTGCAGCTGGAGGTGCGGCATGTGCAGAAATGATGTTCTTTACAGGTCCGGAGACAAGATGGATCCAGAATCAGGTGTGGAATAGAAATAAGTTCGTTTTCTAACCTTGTCCCTTTCTTTCCTCTTTGTTTTAGCAGCTCCGGATTCGAGGCGGGCGTGGCAGAAGACTGGACGAAGGCTGCAGGCACGGTGAGTGTTACGCTGCTGGATGCAGAATAACGCAAAGCGTGTGTTGCTGGTCGGGTGTGGTTTAAATGGCCTCAAAAGTAGTCCCAGGTAAGAAGTCCCTAGAACCACACCCGAGTCGAGTAAAAAATAGTCCCTGTAGAAAAATAGCCCCTTTCAGGCTTCATGTTGGATTGGAGTCATTTGCAGCATGGTCTGCCTGAGGTAAGTAATGACTATGAGCCTGGCGCCTTCCTACTATGAGCCTGTTGCCTAAGGCGCCAGGACTGAACCCAGATAGCCCCTAGCCGGGGCTGCTGAGGTTTTACTAAATGTCTAGATGCCTGCTCCCGGGGCTGATGGTCTTGGTCCGGATGCCTGGGGGTAGGCATCATGACACAAGGATGTTCTACAAGACCAAGTACAAAGACAATTTTATGGCAGAAGGCATGAGCGATGAGAGATGTTGGGCTAATTGGGTGGTGAGGTAGCTCCATGACCTACCTCCCTGCACCTCGGCCTTGGCTTATGTGCTGCTAAGTGAATCGAATGTTCCAGACATGACACAAGCGTCCCAACCAATTATATTAGTCCATATGTGTAGGACCTTACCGTTTGAAGACCAATGAGAAACTGTGTATCTAATGTTTCCGAAATTACATGTTTTTTAGAGATAGGCATAAGCGGTCCACCTGATAACCTGTAGCCAATAACAATCCTAGCTCCTATAGAAAAGTATACTTAGATGATTCCCTTAACCAACCCAACCCTCAATAGGTTTTTCATGATTGCCACGTAGTATGATGTCACCCTGACGCATTATTGTTATAAAAAGTATGATTTTTGTGTAGATCATTGAGCGTACTGTCAAGGGTATCGAGAATCTCCTCTTGATCCTGTAGGATCTCGGCCTCCCTTACTTCCCTTTCCTCCTCACCTCGTATTCCCCGGCGTAGATTCAGGGTCTGGTTCTCCTTAGGCTTGGCCTTCCCTTTTTTTTGTAGATGAGAGCGGCCGAAGGAGGCCGCCACCGCGACACCCCAAGGGTGAGCGGTGGTGACCCTCCGCGGCCGCGGAGTTGGGGGAAAAAGCCAGAGGCTGAAAAAACCCCAGAGATCTGTAGATGAATCGTCTGTAGTAGGAAGCACTTGACACTTGCAGGAGCTGAGTATCTGCTGGAGAAGAGGCACACACCCTTCCAGAACTGGGCAGCAGGCCTCCAAGGAGGAATAGCAGAGGCAGGTAAGAAATCGGAAGTCCGAAGTATCAGCAACAAGGTAAGAGGGCTAGGCAAGGCAAATCCGAAGTGTATTACTGGGTACGGTACACAGAAGGAGCCAATAAACAAGAAAAGGCGAGTGGAGGAAGGTAAGTAAGAAAGGCGGAAGGATAGAAAAGACGGAAAGGCAAGAATAGTAAACAAAGGCGGGCGGAAGGGGAGGTAAGGAAACGGGAACGAAGTAATAGAGGGAAGTTAGTTAGGCGGTAGGACGGGAAGGGAATGGAGAACGGGAGCGAGGAAAGGGGGAGAGGGAGGAATCAAGAATCGGAGCGAGCTCCGGAAAGAGAAACCTGGGAAGGAGAGTACCTAGAGCCGGAGCGGGGTGACCGGAGAGGGTACAAGAAAACTAACAAGGAAGGGGGGGTTAGAGTACGGAAAACAAAACGGTAGCAGGGGACACGAGCACGAAAGACAAGCAGCAGCCGAAAAACAGGAGCGTTGCAATTGAGAGGGTAATTGTAAGCGGAAGGCCACTGGATTAATTATCTGGGTTATCTTATAAGGCCCTATGTATCTGGGAGACAACTTGGAAGGGCGCACCCACCTTGGCAAATATTTGGTTGATAGCAGAACCTTGGAATCCACGTCCCATTCAGGAACTGATCTCCGATGTTTGTTCGCCTGGTAACGGTGTCTGTTTTGAGCTTCCTGGAGCCCTAGTTTGGCCTTACGATGAGCTTCTTGGAGGCTTTCCGCAATGGATTCTACAGAAGGGACTGTGGATTCAATGCCGGTCAAAGGAAGTAAGGCACGGGGATGGTAACCGTAGGTGCAGAAAAAAGGACTCATACCGAGGGCTGAATGACAAGAGTTGTTGTACGAGAATTCGGCCGTCGGCAACAGTTGAACCCAGTTATCTTGGCGTTGATTGACGAAACACCTTAGGTATTGCTCAAGTGTACCATTTAGACGTTCAGTCTGGCCGTTTGATTGGGGATGGTACCCGGACGTTAAAGCCCTCTCGATGCCTAGTCTTTCGCAGAGAGAGGACCAAAATCGGGAAGTATATTGGCTGCCACGATCAGAGATGATCTTAGTAGGAATCCCGTGCAGTTTGAAAATGTCTTTTAGGAACACCTCGGCCATACTTGAAGCGGTTGGTATGCCTGGTAGGGGGGAAAAATGGGCCATCTTGGTGAATGAGTCAACGACAACCATGATACAGGTACAACCACTGGATTCAGGTAACTCTACGATGAAGTCGGTAGAGACAGTGGTCCATGGACCGGTAGGTATAGAATCCGGTTCAAGCAGACCTAAAGGTCTTTGAGTGGAGGCTTTATTGCGTAGGCAGGTAATACATGACTGGACGTATAGCCTGGCTTCTTCCCTTATTCGAGGCCAGAAGAAATGGCGCAGTAGGAGTTCCTGAGTGTTGTAGATGCCACGATGACCTGCCACCTTGGCATCGTGGCACCAGGAAAGAGCTTTTTCCCGGAGAGAAGGGGTTGGTAGATACAATCTCTTGTCCACAATGTATAGGCCGTCTTGGATAACATAATTCTTCTTCTTCTTTAGATCGGTATCGGCCTCAAACCTTCCGGTAGAGTCTTCCTTGACTTGTTGTAGGAACGCGGATAACGTTCCTATGGTACGGGACTCAGGAAACATTAGCTCAGGCTTGGTCTCCAGTTCCATAAGATAGTCACTACGTCGTGATAGGGCATCGGCTACTACATTCTGGTTGCCCGGAATGTATGTGATGTTAAAGTCAAACTGCGCGAAGAAATGCGCCCATCTTGCTTGTCTAGTGTTGTAGCATTCAAACTGGCGTAACACCTGGAGATTCTTATGGTCCGTTCGGAGTGTGAACGGGTGCATTCCCCCTTGGAGTAGATGACGCCACTCTATACAGGCCAATTTCATTGCCAGCAGTTCTTTCTCAATCACAGAGTAGTTACGTTGACTGGGATTCAAAGTCTTGGAATAGTATGATACCGGGTGTTCCTTCCCTAGGAATTCCTGAAGTAGGACGGCTCCCACAGCGGCTGAAGAGGCATCAGTTTCCACCACAAAGGGAAGGTTTTGATTGGGTTGACGTAAAATAGGAGCCACACAGAAGGATTGTTTTAGCAGCTGAAAGTTTCTTTCTGCTTCGGTAGTCCACCGGAATGGCGAAGAGGTCTTTTTGAGGAGAGAGGTCATCGGGAGCACCAATTGGGAGAAGTTCGGAACGAACTTCCGATAAAAGTTCGAGAGTCCTAAGAATCTCTGAATGTCCTTCACAGAAGCAGGGGATGGCCACTCCAAAATGGAACTGACCTTGCGTGGATCAACGGCTATCCCTGCCGAAGAAAGAATGTATCCCAAATAGGGTATAGTTGATGCTGAGAAAACACATTTCTCCAACTTAACTGAGAGTTGATGGTCCTGGAGTCTGTGAAAAACTTCCCCTACGTGTAGACAGTGTTCTTCTTGGGTGCGAGAGTAAACCAAAATATCATCGAGATAGACGATGACCGAGTTGCCTAGGAGATCCGAGAAGAGCCTATCCATAAAGCGCTGGAAGATAGATGGAGCGTTGACTAACCCAAACGGCATCACCTGGTACTCGTACAACCCAAAAGGTGTCCTAAAAGCCGTCTCCCACTCGTCTCCGGTTTGTACCCTGAGCAGGTGATACGCATTGCGCAGGTCCAGTTTAGTAAAGACAGTGGCAGAATGTACGGCCTGAATGATCTCGGAGATGAGGGGCATGGGATAGCGATCTTTGATGGTGACCTTGTTGAGACCCCTGTAGTCAATACAAGGACGAAGTTCTTTGGTGTCCTTCTTGGGGATGAAAAACAATGATGCACCGGCAGGGGATTTAGAAGGTCTAATGAGTTCGTTGGCTAAGTTCTTGTCCAGGTATTCCTTCAAATGGTGTTTTTCCTGGAGGGTTAGCGGGTACAGGCGACCAAACGGAACCAAGGACCCTGGATGAAGATCAATGGCACAGTCTTCTGGCCTATGCGGAGGAAGATCCAGGGGGATCTTCTCTGTAACTACGTCGGCATACTCAGCGAGATAAGCAGGCAAACAATGGATAGTTTTGGGATCTTCACCACAAAAGGTGTGTACTGTAGAGAATTCTGTTTGAGGTAGACAGTTGGTCTTGCAAAAGGTGGATTGGAAACTCAAAACGTTCTCGGACCAGAGAATGGTAGGATTGTGTCTTCGTAACCACCCAATCCCGAGGATTAATGGGAAGTGAGCAGCCCTGATCAAGTCGAAAGACAAACGTTCAGAATGTTGCATGATGTGTAAGGCAAGGACTTCTGTAGTGTGCGTGATGAGACCCGAGCTCAAAGGCCTTCCGTCCACGCCTTCTACCTTTTGGTCTTCGGCCTTGGCAACACGGGAAATGCCTTGCCTTTCGGCCCAGAGAGTGTCCATGAAGTTGCCTGCGGCTCCGCAGTCCAACAGGGCTTGTGTCTGAATGGTAGTCTTGTTGATGATCAAGGTGACAGCCATAACCATAAGACGGTGGTCTTCGGTGCACTCTGGAGAAGTAACAGAAAGGGTGACAAAGGGACTAGCTTCGCTCCCTCGGTAATGCGTCCCCAGCTTTACCGAGGGTGTTCGTTTCCCGAACGCCTGGGTGGAACGTCGGGGCAATCCCTGAGCAGGTGAAGCGGCGATCCGCAATACATGCACAGGTTCCCTTCTCGTCTTCTTCTACGTTCCTCTGCGGTGAGAGGGGAACGTGTGGTTCCGATCTGCATAGGCTCTTCTCTTGTGAGACGAGTGGAGGTAGGGGGGAAGGAAAGAGAAGGGCCAGGGGGTATTGATGTACTGCTCTTAGTCTTGCGGCGTTCTGCTCGACGTTCTGCCAGTCGGAAATCTATCCGGAGAGTAGCCGAGATCAGGTCAGCAAAGGTAAGAGGACGTTCTATCCTGGCTAGTTCGTCCTTCAACTCCTCACGCAGCCCCCTTCTGAAGATGGCATACTGTGCTTGTTCTTGCCATCCTGCTTCCGCAGCGATTTGCTTGAAGGAGGTGATATATGACATAACATCATTGTTTCCTTGTCTGATGTCTAGCAGATCTTCGGATGCCAAGTAGGTACTCTCGGTACGTAGAAACGTCTGTTTCATCAAAGTCTTGAAGGCCTCGTAATCTAGGAGGACGGGATCAGATCTGTTCACTAGAGGAGTGGCCCAGGCCAAGGCGTTACTGGACATATGGGTAATCATAAACCCCACCTTGGCGTGACCAGAGGTGAAAGTATGTGTACGGAATGAAAAATGCAGATGACATGCATCCAAAAATTCCTGGAGTTTCTTGGGGGTTCCATCAAATTTTCCCGACACAAGAGGTAAGGGAGGCAGGTCGGTGGACGGAAGATCTCGTTCTGCGATCCGTTGCTGTAGTGTAGCATTGGCCCCTTTAAGATTTTGCACTTCTAGGTTGAGGTTTTGAACTGCGGCTATCAGTTCTTGGATCTGTTGAGGGGAGGCCATGGCGGTATTGTGGCGTTGCAAACTGTCAAGGGTATCGAGAATCTCCTCTTGATCCTGTAGGATCTCGGCCTCCCTTACTTCCCTTTCCTCCTCACCTCGTATTCCCCGGCGTAGATTCAGGGTCTGGTTCTCCTTAGGCTTGGCCTTCCCTTTTTTTTGTAGATGAGAGCGGCCGAAGGAGGCCGCCACCGCGACACCCCAAGGGTGAGCGGTGGTGACCCTCCGCGGCCGCGGAGTTGGGGGAAAAAGCCAGAGGCTGAAAAAACCCCAGAGATCTGTAGATGAATCGTCTGTAGTAGGAAGCACTTGACACTTGCAGGAGCTGAGTATCTGCTGGAGAAGAGGCACACACCCTTCCAGAACTGGGCAGCAGGCCTCCAAGGAGGAATAGCAGAGGCAGGTAAGAAATCGGAAGTCCGAAGTATCAGCAACAAGGTAAGAGGGCTAGGCAAGGCAAATCCGAAGTGTATTACTGGGTACGGTACACAGAAGGAGCCAATAAACAAGAAAAGGCGAGTGGAGGAAGGTAAGTAAGAAAGGCGGAAGGATAGAAAAGACGGAAAGGCAAGAATAGTAAACAAAGGCGGGCGGAAGGGGAGGTAAGGAAACGGGAACGAAGTAATAGAGGGAAGTTAGTTAGGCGGTAGGACGGGAAGGGAATGGAGAACGGGAGCGAGGAAAGGGGGAGAGGGAGGAATCAAGAATCGGAGCGAGCTCCGGAAAGAGAAACCTGGGAAGGAGAGTACCTAGAGCCGGAGCGGGGTGACCGGAGAGGGTACAAGAAAACTAACAAGGAAGGGGGGGTTAGAGTACGGAAAACAAAACGGTAGCAGGGGACACGAGCACGAAAGACAAGCAGCAGCCGAAAAACAGGAGCGTTGCAACGCACCCGAACACAGGAAGGGGCGGGCTATAACCTGTGTCGGGATACGTTGCTGAAAAGACTAGACCGCTGCACTGGGTAGAGGAAGCGTGATCGGGATATCCGTATGCCGCTTCCACCTATTCCAAAGCTTCCAGGCTCCCCGAGCCGTGACACGTACGTCCGTTGATGTTCGTTGTAACCTCCCTCTTTAGATAATTGCTAATAAAACAGTACTTTGCCATCTTACTGAGTTGGTTTTATTATTTGGATTGAGAATTATTGTGGCGTGACCCCATCCATTAATTATGCATGTTCCTAAAGGGTCATAAACTCAAGATTTTCAGGGGGCATATTCATGTTTGGGAGAGCGAATGGGCACCGAACTGGAATTTTCGATTGACAAAGTAATCGTAGCGATAAAATGCCAACATTCTAACAAATCTCTAGGGTCAGATAGCATACCGACTTGCCTCTTCTCTGTTGAAATAGATCAATGGGTGCCCATTTTGACTATTTGTAGTATTGCAAATAGGGGAGTGATAACTTCTTCATAGTTCTGAGTGATAATCCAATCTATATTTAAGAAGGGTCAAATGAATAAACCGTACTCATGTAGACTGATTTCACTGCTGAACTCACTTTAAAAAAACATTTTGACGTGTTCCTTTGGTTAGGATTGAGAGTTGGGCAGAATCAAACAACATTTTATCCCCTGTACAGCTGGGATTTAGACCAGGGTTGGGAACATGTGAGGTGGCTCATTTGCTGTACGTGAAAAGGGAACCAATTTATCTGGCCTTCACAGACATACGCACTGCGTTTGACAAAGTTAATCAAAATAAGTTATGGCAGGTGCTCAGTTGCTGAATTGTGCATTGGGAATTGTGGATCTTTTAATAAGACACACGCATGTGTAAGAAGTTGGAAAATTGACAGCTGCACTGATTTCTTTTCCCGTGGAGGCAGATTTGTGCTAGGGATCTGTCCTCTTCCCCTTACTTTTTAGTCTGTACATAAACGACCTTTACACATTTTGACTGGGTTGAACCACGGATGTTCAGAGACTGGGAAATAGAGTACTGCCGCTTCTGGTATACGCAGATGATACTGTTCTGAGGGCACGTACGCCTTGAACGCTTCAGAAACTGATCAATGATTACACTGATTTTATGAAGGGGCTTGACCCCAAGCTGAATGCCCACAAATCTGTGCTTATGGTATGCTATAATGGAATTATTTTTCTAATGGTTAGAGAATTGGAATACTTGGGAGTACGTTTTGCGTTGAATTTCTCTGCAGAAGCAAATAACAAAAATCAAGCAGCAAGGTTTGGGCACACCTGGGTTAAAAGTATATCTGAGCAAAGCTGCTTCAGTGGCCTGCTATGGGATGGAGTTGTTGGGGTATAAGGATACTGATTCGATCCAGGTAATAGAACATTATTTTCTTAAGCATATTCTGAGACTCTCATGCTGTGCCTCTAATTATGGAGTCCATTTGGAACTGGGTTGTGCCTTCGGCAATGACACGCTTGCAATACTTGTCTACGCCTATGGAGTAATGAAAAAGCTATCTTTATGCATGGTTTTATTGGGTGTTTAGTTCTTAAAGATGTTAATGGCACGATACCGTAGTTCAAATGCATGAAAGCGAAGCTCACAGAAAAGGATGGTGTTTCATATTTCACTGCACCAGACACTATCACAGTCTGGGTGTGACGGTCTTAAAATCTATATCTATAGGTTAAACGCATGAGTTGTCCAAACAAATCGAAAGCATGTCATCATAACTGCACTTGGTGTACAAAACTATATGTTATTGACTGTTAATCCCACCCAGAGAATAGCGCTCACTAGGGCACGATTCAACAGTCTCCCCTTAAGTGCCATATCGGCGCTTTGGAAAGGCGCTAATGGTAGTGAAAACCAAACATGTTTGATATGTAATGCTCCATCTGAGGACCTGGCCCACTTTCTGTTGTTCTGCCCCCTGCATCATGAGTAGGATCTGGGATCATGAGGCCTTTATTGTGTGAAGCACAGTTCATTCAGTTTCTCCCACTATTGCTTTATCTTTTGTGGGCAGATACTCCTTGAGTCGGATGGGCACATTTATCCTATTTGAAGCGAGCATTGTATAAAACGAACACTTTAATTGATTCTTAAATGTCAAGGTGTTCCATATCCCTGTAGTTGCTTCTGGGTTCTCTGAGGAAAGGATCGGACTGGTTTTTAATCGAGTATTACAGAAGAGATGCCATCCGCTTGGGCTGTATAACTTTGATATACACCAGGTGAATGATAATGGAATGGACCATGATAGATTTATTTGATACTATTACTACCAAAATAGTTTATTCTCTATTTGAGTTGTATAGATCACTGTGCGGTTTCACGCACAAAAGAAAGTATGTTCAATAGCTCCTGATAAACAGAATGTTTTTCCTGAAACCCTTGAGCAGACGATTTCAACTTGTTGATATAAAAAAATCTCTCCTCTCTGAAACTTTAAAGTACTTTTTGTTTACTGATTATATAAATCATTGATTTTCTAAAAACTATTTTGAATGAATGGTTCCTATAAAATTGACTTTGTTATACAGTAAAGTTACTTATGCGGGAAACGGGAGTGTTCCACAGTCTGTGGACACCTGTCTTGATTGGGTTACAACCCAGTGTCATGGCTGGTTCCCTCCCACGCACCCTTCTACCCATTCAAACAGTAGTAATTTTGATTAAGCATAGGTGTGCTCCTGACTATTGAATAGGTTCTGAATCTTTGAATGATGTGAGTTCTCCCCAGGAGGGATCCCTTCCCTTTAAGGCAAGGGTGGTGCGGCCACTAACCAATATTCCCCCTCGAAGGGTGGTAACATGCTGAGGGTCCTTTCAGGGAATTACTCCTCCATTAGGGATGATAACGTACATTCTGCGCCACACAACCCTGATTCAATTCTTTTCCCCATCACACAGCCCATACATACCTCCTTAACAGGGCACTGCTTCTCACACCCACATGTTAGTTTACAATACTGCAACCTATAGTATTACTGACACAAATAGGCCTGGAGAATACATGACATTCATATCATTGAAACCAATAAGGGACTTTGACAGTACTGACACAAGCAGGCACCGAGGAGGCATGAAGATTATACCACCGAACCAGAAGGAGCAGTGTGCCGCTGAGGTGGGCCCAACAAAGGAAAATAAAAAGCGAAGAGACACTCAACAGGAAGTCCAGCTGGCCAGAACAGGCCCAGAGCAAAAGTCGAGGTGTAAGCTGTCTAAGTTGGGAAAGCCAGAAGACTGAGGAAGCCGTGTATCCAGTGATAATCTTGTTGCAAAGTAGCCATGGCAGAAAAAGAGGATTTTTTAATATGCATATTCCGTTGCATTTATATGTGGGGTGGTTATGGTTATATATATGAGGGGATAATGGAGGGGCTGTTGAGGGTCTTCCCCCCACTTATAAATGCGTGGAAAAATGTATTTAAAACTGCAGCATTTTCTGCCATGGTATTTATGGCTGCAACATTATCACATAGAACAGGACACCAGTGTGCAGCTGTGGGAGTCCTTGTGAGTTCCATCAGGAACAGGTCCACCAAGAAGATACAAGGAGAAAGGCAAGAGAGGCGCGTGAAGCTGCTGAAGAGCCAAAGGTGAAAGTCCAGACCCCAGTGAGCCTGGGAGAGACGACACCCATTGCAGGAAGAGCTGGCAGAGTGCCCAATACTGCCCAGAGGTACAGGGGAGCACAGGCAGACTGGTAGGGACAAAGAGGTGATCAGGGCAGACCAGAGGAGGTCTATTCTTTATCCTGCGATTAAGGTGTGCATAAGAGGAGAGTTTCCTCATTGAAGTGGCAGACATAAGAGCACTGACTCCAGTAAAGTTTGTTTTTGCATCCGAGGAGCACTTCCTCACCACAGTGGCACTCACAAGAGCACTGAACCAAGAAAAGAGTGTTTGTGTATCTGAGGAGCACTTCCTCATCACAGGGGCAGTCACAAGACCACTGACTCAAGTAAGGAGTGTTTGTGAATCTGCAGAGAGTTTCCTCATCACAGTGGCCGTCACAAGACCACTGACTCAAGTAAGGAGTGTTTGTGCATCCGAGGAGTGCTTCCTCTTCGCAGTGGCAGTCCTAAGACACACTGGCCCAAAGCAGTGTAAAGAGTGCATCCGAGGAGTGCTTCCTCATCGCAGTGGCAGTCCTAAGACCACTGACCCAAAGCAATATGAACAGTGCATCAGAGGAGAGCTTCGTCATCACAGTGGCAGTACTAAGGCCACTGACCCACAACAGAGTAAAGAATGCATCATAAGCGTGTTCCTCATCACAGTGGCAGAGATAAGTCCACTGGAAAACAGAGGAGGACTTGGGCGCTTGTGGATACCTGGAGACAGTGGCTAGATAAAACCCCAAGACTTTTGTGAGGTAGACTGTTTACATCAGAGTACCATAAACCAGGGGAAGGGAGTTATTCCCACTGGTTTCACTTTGAAAGACACAGGAGACAACTTCCTGTCACCAGAGACAGGAGAAGGGGGTCATTCTTCTGGAAAAAAGAACACCAGGTTATTGCAAGCCAAGTTGCAAGAATACCAGGAGAAGGGAGTCATTCTTCTGGAAAAGAGAACACCAGGTTATTGAAAGCCAAGTCGCAAGAATACCAGGAGAATATAGTCATTCTGCCTGGTGCAGTTGTGTTCCAGAAACGGCTAAACAAGACAGGAGAAACGAGTCATTCTCCTGTCCCAAAAAGACATGTTCCTCGATCAGGGGAAGGGAGCCATTCCTCCTGACAGGTTGAGCTTAAAAGGACCTTTGTTCTATGCCAGGGTAGGGGAGCCATTCCCCCTGGCCAATTATGTTACAAAAGAACTCGTGTTTGATGGCAGGGGAAGAGAGTCATTCCCCCTGACCGAATTCTGTCAAGAGAACTCTGTTGTGCCTCCATAACCCACCCAGGAGGAGGGAGTCATCCTCCTGGTGAAGGAACTTTGTGTTTATTTAGAGTTATCTTAGTTGTAGAGTGTATGGGATAGAAGTAGGATTTTGACACAGGACAGCGTAGTTTCGGTTTTGGGACGGACATTCTGACAGCCCCTATAGTTTATGCTGAGACAGGGCAACCCCCTCTTAGAGATAGGGATAGATAGGTTTTTTGCAAAGCTCAATAAAGGTTTATTGCCAACAAATGACACCTCCTGGTCAGTTGTCTTCTTGTGCACCCTCACAACACACAAAATCCTGTCCAGGGAGTCACTCAGGGGCAGGCAGTGGCACAAGGGAATAGGGATCATTGGGCATATTCTATAAACCGTAGTAAGGTTTAAATAGTTACAATTGCTTCCAATATTTCAGGAACTGAGTATCAAATGTGCTCCAAAATTAAATACCAGACCAATGCCAATCTATACAGAAAAAATTGTTTGTAAGATTAGCTGGCACGCAATTCATCCTTTGCCCCAAACCGAGACACTTTGTCCCAGAGGGCGGCCTTCAAGGAATGTATTTCTTTATTTGCCATCCTCAACAGGCCTCAAATGAAATGTATGACACCTCTTCACTATCTCAATGGTGGTGCTAGCCACAAACAGCACTTTCCCTGCACAAAAGTTTGATGACATGCCCGGCTGTGCCAAAGCTTATGCACAAGTCTACAGTCTTCATAATTGCTGCATTGGTAGGAACAGTGGTATGCATGCTCACCTCTGAATAGGGAGCTGGGTTCAAATCTCACCTCCGCCAATACCTTTTTGGTTTTGGTGTATTTTGGTGAAGCTAAGCAGTACCATGTGTGCCAAAACCATTGCTATAGAGAATGAGAGATAGAAAAGGGGATTTGGAAAGTACAATATTTTTTAGGATTGGCAACTGAAAATGCCTGTGGCAAGCATTGGGTAAAGCATAATTTGTTGGTATGTGGCCTTTTATCATTTAAACCATTGAGTGCACAGTTAACATTTATTTTGGCATTTAGGGGTTGCCTTTGAAACGATGTGCTTTAGTTCTGGAGCAATGCGCCGTGAGCATTTCTTTGCTTGTTTGTACGTGCCTCCAGCCGCTCCATCTCCTCATGCCTGAGGGCCACAATGCTCTCTGTTGCTTTGTGGCGTATCCTCATCCCCTGCCACTCACAGAGTACTGTGAAAGCAGCAATCACACCCTGGCCTGACATCCAGCATGGCTGCATTATAGAGGCGGCCATGTTGCAATTTGGGGCATATAAGCTTCCCCTGTAACAATGCAAATGGGAAAAGAAACGTATATCTCTCATCTTACAGTGGGAGGAGCTTTGCAAGTGCCCACACCGAAAACAGACTCCAGGAGTGGGTCGTTTTTCTGTGCATGAGAATTTCTGAGTACAACATCACCAAATGGCCCCTTTCCCCACACTGCATCATGTTTGTTGGGGGTTTTCCAGAGCCCCCTCTGGCAGTCCCCGTAAGCCCCCAACCAACATACAAGGACACGGAGACATCCGTCTTGCTCGGGCTTCCCGGTCGCACTGCTGTGGCCAGGAACGCCCCCTTTATTTATACTGCACGCGGCGGCATGCAACGTCACGCCGCGGCGTGCGCCTCCTTAAAGGGGCAACGTCACACTCCTCCTTTTTCATGAGGACAAACAAGCAACTTGGTTACTCTAATAAACTATCCACACAGCATGGAAATCAAGAAACTTTCAAAATGTCCCCCAACACCCCTTTATTTACAGCCGCCCTGGATCCTCCCAAATAACACTATGATCCCCGGGCCACTCATGACACATGTCCCAAAACGTAATCGCTGAGGTAAGCGGGTTTCCCTCGTCCAGCCCTCTGGGGGTACCTCCCGCTTACCTCCGGCACAGGCAGTCCATACGATGGCAATCCCCGGACGGGGGACGTGGGTGTTGACGATGGACCTCCTCCGTCCTCAGGTATCGCTGTTAAGTCCGGTTCACGGGGAGGCTCAGTCCTGTGGTCCCCTAGCTTCTTAAAGAAGCTCACATTCCGGGTAACAGCCGACCTCCCGTCCGAGGCTGTTACCATGGACCCCTTTACGGCCACCACATTGAGCGGCTCGGGTTTGTAGGGGAGAGAGAGCTTCCCGTGGGGATGCCTGTTCCTGATGAGCACCTCATCCCCCGGTTCTAGTCGCTGCGGATGCAGCCCTCGCCGCACATTCTCTTGTTCAATACGCAGCCGCCTTTCTGTTTCCACCTGCTGGTCATCGATCACCCCCGGCTCCTTCTCCCCCACCTTGGGCAGCAGTCCCCGGGGGCACCGCTTGAACAGGGCTTCATCAGGCGCCACACCAGTGGACGCATGGGGGGTGGTGCGATACACCCGCAGAAATTGGTACAGGGCTCTCTGCAGACATTGACCCTGGCCCTGGGCTATTCTGAAGGTCTTGTTCAGTGTCCTCATCAGCCGCTCTGCCTCTCCATTTGCCCTTGGCCATAGCGGGGTAATCTTCCTATGCTGTACCCCGTACCCTTCCATCAGCTCCGAAAAACGCTCTCTTTGGAATGGTGCCCCATTGTCAGAGCACAATGTGTGGGGGAATCCATGGGCAGCAAACACC
Source organism: Ambystoma mexicanum (assembly GCF_040938575.1). Classification (NCBI taxonomy): domain Eukaryota; kingdom Metazoa; phylum Chordata; class Amphibia; order Caudata; family Ambystomatidae; genus Ambystoma; species Ambystoma mexicanum. Next base: position 39,193,326 of record NC_090928.1, read on the forward strand.
TTCTCGATGGTGACCACAGCATGCTCAAATGCCACCGACTCCACGAACTCCACCTCCAGGTACCGAGAGTATTCATCCACGACCACCAGGAAGTGGGTACCGAGGGTGGTGGATCCAAAGTCCGCATGCACCACTTCCCAGGGCCGCATACCCCACAGCATCGCCTCTATAGCCAGCTCTCTTTGTAGAGGGGAGGCCGCCTGACACCACACACACACGCCGACACAAAGTCATCAACCCTGCGCTCCAGTTCGGGGAACCACACCTTGAGCCGCAGCCTGGCCTTGGTTTTCGCTGCACCTTGGTGTCCATGATGGGCCAAGGAGATCACCTCCTCGACCTGCGACTGGGGCACCACAATTCGGTCACCCCTCAGCAGGAGGCCAGAAGCTGAAAACAACAACTCCTCCCTCACTCGCCAGAGCTGCTCCAGTCTGATCTTAGCCTCTTGGTTGCGCCCCGCCAGGGACTCCAGCACCGTCTTCCACGAGCCCTGCTACATGGCCTGTTTCAGGATTCGGAAACACTCGTCCTGCGCTGCTGCCACCTCCAGATCTTCAAGGGGCATAGCATTTGGAGTTGCCGCTTCCACCACCGTGCGAACATGGTCGTCCGCCTCCTCCGCACAAGTGTCCGGGTCCTCCCCTCTGCACACACCTGGATGCCTGGACAGGTAGTCTGCCGCATTGTTCACCCCTGGCCGATATACCAGGTTGACCCCATATTCTAGGAGTGCCAACATCCACCTCTCTATCCTTGCTGGTGGCTTGCATGAGGACCCCGCCAGGATTGGAAGCAGAGGCTTGTGGTCCGTCACGACCGTCACTGGGTGGCCAGGGATATAAAGCCTGAAATGCCTGCAGCCCCACAGCACCACCAGCGCCTCTCGTTCAATTTGAGAGTAGCGCTGTTCCGTGTCAGACAGCGCCTTGCTGGCCTAGGCCACCGGACAGACACCACTGTCTCGGTCCACTTATGTTAGTACAACCCCCAGACCAAACGGGATAGCATCCACCACAACCTCCGACGGCAACACTGGATCGAAGAAAGCCATGGTGTCGTCAGCCGTTAGTGCACTCTTGATGTCATCAAAAGCCGCTTGCTCAAGGGGGCCCCAATACCAGCTTGTGTCCTTCTTTGTAAGGGCTCTCAGGGGTTCTGACCTCGAGGCAAGATCTTGGATAAAACGGCCACAGTAGGTCACCATGCCAAGAAAACTTCTCACATCAGACACCGATTCCGATGGTTGTGCTTTCTTGATGTCTTGGACCTTCCTTGGATCTGGTGACATGCCCCCCTCCTTGAAAACAAATCCAAAGAACTCAATGGAAGGGCGAATTCACACTTCTCCCTGATGAGGGTGAGGCCAAGCGACTGTAGTCTGCAAAGGTGGTCGACCTCAGTCCTGGCAAACACTAGGATATCATCGCTAATGTTTAAGACACCCTACAGATCAGCGAGGGCGCCCCGGATGATATTCTGAAATACCTCCGCTGCAGATGACACACCAAAACGGAGTCTTTTGTAGCGGTAGAGCCCCCAGTGGGTGGTAAATGTCGTAATGTAGCTTGATTCAGGGTGTAAAACCACCTGATGGTAGCCGGCCCGGAGATCCAGTTTTGAGAAAAACCGGGCACCCTGCACCTCCGCAATGATGTCATCGATCGTTGGAGTGAGGTGTCTCTCTCTTTTGATTGCTTTGTTGGGCAGCCTCATGTCGACACAAATGCGGACGGAATCAGGTTGCTTCGGCTTTCTTGCCACCACAATCAGGGAGACCCACGAAGTTGGACCCTCCACCTTCTCGATTATGTCCAAATTCACGAGGTTGTCCAGCTCTTTATCCACCTGTTCCCGAAGATGAAAAGGCACCCTCCAGTGTTTGAGGGCAATGGGTTGCACAGACTCATCTATGTGGAGCCTCACAGAGTCGCCAGCCATCTGTCCAATTCCGTTGAATAGAGCAGCATACTTGTCCAGGAGGTTGTTGATGTCCTCCAGATAGACCGAATATGCAAAGCTGACGATGCCAAGGGCCTCGGCTGCAGCACAGCTTAGAAGAGTGTTTGTGCTCATCGGTGTTACATAGAAGCATGCAGTGATCTGTGAGCCATCATGCTCCACCTTGGCTACAAAAGTACCGTCCAGCGAGAGAGGTTCCAACCCTCCAAAAGCAAAGATGCCGGCGCTTGGGCGGACCAGTTTGGGAGGCATGTCCATTGCATCATAATGTCCACGGGCCATCACATTGACTGACGCACCCGTGTCCACAAGGACTGGGACCGGTGACTTGTTGACCTTCACCATGCACCTTGACTGTCGCCTGGCCTTGGATTGGAGGGCTCCCACACTCGATACAAAGAAGATATTCTCCTCCTCTTCTTCCCCTGGGGGAACCTCTGCGCTTTGGCCCACCTGGGCTACATTCCGTGGGCGACTTTGGTGAAGAAACCCAGGCCGAACTGGTCCTCTAGGCACCGTCACAGGCAGGGCTGCCTTGCACACCCGGGAGAAGTGATCCGCCAGGCCACACCTACCGCATGTTTTGCCAGCTGCAGGACACTCAGCAGGGTGGGGTCCGTCATACCCGCACTTCTGGCATGACTCGCCAGCTCTTCGACCCCTGTCACGTAAGCCATATCCAGCTCTTCTGGTGCCTCTGCCACCTCACCACATGGCGCACACCTCCTCAGTCTTGACCGGATGTGTGCCAGCTTCCATTGTGGACGCCTGGGCCTCAGACACTTCGTGGCAGCGTCCAAGCTCAAGGATGCGGGCCAGCGTGGTGCCTGGATCCCTCAGCACCTGCCGTCTTAACTTGCCGGAGGAAACACGCCTGTATGAGCATCGTGCAAATCATATCATCCGCATCACCCCAGGCACATGCCAGCGACAAGCGCCTAAGGCGGCAGTAAAAAGTGTCCAAAGTCTCATTCTCCTTTTGCTTTGCAGAGCACATCACAAATCTTTCATAATCCAAATTGGCAAGGGGCAGAAAATGAGCCTGAAGGGCAGTCTTCGCAGCCGCATAGGAACCATCACCCGGCGGCAATGACTCAAAGATCTCCTGGACGGCAGGTCCTGCCAAGTACAGCATGGTGGCCAACTTAATGTCATCGTCTGTCTCCATAGTGGCCCTGAAATACATGTCACGGTGGTCCACCCACTTCTTCCATCTTGGCCCCAAACTGGATGACGGGCCCGAGACATTGAACTCGGGAATGGGCTGCAAAGCCGCTGGGGCCCGTGCTTGAGCCATGATGGGAGGTGACAGCTGAACAACTGGTTGCACCACTGGTGGGGCCTGAGGCTGATGAACCTGAGGCGCTGCTGGGGCTTGAGGCTGCGCCGGCAGTTGGGGCTGGGCTGGAGGCTGCTGCTGGTTCGCAGGCTGCCCACCGTCCTCGTCTTCAGATCCGTTCATGGGTTAGAGCGCACAGGCACCCCCAAGATCTTGGGGGCCACAGCTCACCCCTAGCACCACAACACAGTCTTGGACCCACACCAGCAATGCAGAGGTCCAACCTGGCAGTGATGATCAGCGATGGTAGAGACGTCAGCTCCGCAGAAAAACTCCCTGCACAGACACTGTCAGCCAGGCATGATGATGAAGAGGATGATGAGATGTAGAAGTCCACAGCTGCAGCAGCCTGGAATGATGATGACGAGGATGATGAAGACAAAAGTCCTACGCTGCCCAGCTGATTGGGTATGTCCAGAGGCTCCAAAAATTGAGCAAAGGAGATAATGGGCTAAGCAGGCCCAGCCATTTTAGCCCTTCACATTGCTTACACTTGATGTAGGAAGCTCAGAAATCAAGTCAAATCCAAAATTCTGGCATATAAATGCAGATATGACTGCCTGCTAGCAGTGAGTCAAAAAAGTAGACCTGAATGCCTCTCACCGTTCGCCCTAGAGCTCGGCGAGTATCCATGGGTGAAAATCTAAAATGGCCACCAGCCGCGTGGTCGATGGACGGCTCAAGGCATGAAACGAAATGCAATCAAGTTTCCGCTGTGGGGAAAAAAATTGAGTTTCAATTACCGCAGGGCCCAGGCATCATCCCCACCTCGTCGCCACTGTTGGGGATGATGACTGGGCCCGGCAGTGATTGAAACTTCAATTTTTTTTACGGGGACTGCCAGAGCCCCCTCTGGCAGTCCCCGTAAGCCCCCAAGCAACATACAAGGACACAGAGACATCTGTCTTGCTCAGGCTTCCCGGTCGCACTGCCGCGGCCGGGAACGCCCCCTTTATTTATACTGCACACGGTGGCGTGCAACATCACGCCGCCGCGTGCGCCTCCTTAAAGGGGCAACACCACACTGTTGGTCAGTACATGGGGCCGAAGCGCGGTGGCACAGAGGGTGTGCAGGGTGCCGCAGGGTCACGTAGAGGAGCAGTAAGCCCTTACATGGTTTAAACCTGAGGGTGGTGTTTTTGTAATTCCTCCAACCAGATACTGATGACGAGGAGAGCTCAGGAGAAATGCTTAACATGCAGAAGCGCAGGGGGGATTTGTGAGAATGCAATTTGTTACGTGGTTTCAGGCTGGGGGCGGGGTATTGGGGGTAAGGGAAAGAATGGTAGGGAAAGCAGACAGAACGATGAACGGGTAGAGAAGATTTGAAGACTTGCTTATTACAGTGGCATTAGCACACAACAGTTTTTATATAATAATACTGGCACAACCTGCATGGACATTGTGATAATGTGTAAGGTCGAATGGACAGACAGACACGCAGTCCGTTCGTGCTGGGAGCTTCAATAAAACCCGCCTGAGCCCAGCGGTTCCACTTGGCCATCTCCTCCAGTGCATGCCTTCTTAATTCTCACTTCCCGTCACGCAGCGGCGGGCTCCCCCTCGCTCACGTGACTAGAACACATGACGACATCGCAGATATGTTTTCTTACAGTGGTATTATAGTGATGAGGAAGAACTCAGACCGGTTTTATCATTTTTGTGAGGTAATACGATAACATTTAGTAGCAGTAATAGCAGAGGATGACACAGGAACAAATACAAAAATGATGTATTAATTATAGATAACTTTTAACAAAGTCCCAATCCTGCCTATCCTCTAGCCTCTGTGTCTCACTTTGAATAGGTTTCCTAATGCATTGGAATTTATGACTACAGTAAAGAATGTATGACTCATTTTAGAAGGTTCCACTTGCTTCCCAATTGTCGCCATTAGTAAACTCACAAGGAAACTACCAATTCAAGGTTTCTGTGAACACTTCCAAAATCTCCTAAATGTTAACAGTGTGCGCATTAATTCTACATAAATGGACAGCCCTAATCAGGGCTTCATTTTAAGATGAGCCAGCCTCTTCTGTAATGAAGATTAAATACTTGAGCAAGGTTACATGAACAAAGCTTTTGTAAGACTGCTAACAACCGGGCTATCATATTCACATTTCAGTGTGCCAAAACGGAAGTCCATCTTACAAATAAGCGTATATATTTTGGAAATTGATTCCTCTAACTAAACAGGGCCTATGGGAGATTAAATGGCCTAATCTGGAAGTAAACAATAATTTACCATTTTATGTTGCCACTGGTTTACAAAATATTTCATCCTACCGTTCTTGTGACTCCTCATTTCAATTTACAGTTCTGTCGGTGGCAATGCTCCCCCCTTTGAGACCATTACTACTAGTCTCATCCCTTAAAATATTCTGGTTGAACTGCTAAAATATACCTCCATCCTGGCCTAACATTTCTTGTTAGTTTTTCAACAGAAAAGCTTTTTTTCAACTTTCAAGACATTTTTAATCTTGTTTTCCAAACAATTTAGCATACATTTAGCTAGCTTGAATAAACAGTAGAATCTCAGCAGACATGCAGAAACCAACAATATCCCATGCAATGTGGAAGTTCCCAGTGAGCAAATTGAAATGTCCACCAAGACCACACAGACCATGCACTGTTTAAATTGTCCTGGTGTAACATGGCCACACTCTTTCTAATGTCAATGATAATATCAGTGATGTCATTTCCATGATGTCTACTGCATTCTGGCACCTCAAAGTCACAAACCCTGAGGATAGCTCACGAGCAACACGTTTTTTAGGAAGCAAGACAACGCATAGCACCACAGGTTTGATAACCGGGCTCGCGCTTAGAAACATGTCTCCCTTATTATTAAGCGCGTTATAAAAGAACAAATAATATATAAAGACCAATACGAGGCCAATATAATGTCTTTTGATTTTGCAGCCACTTAATCATGAATAATCAGTGCAAGGGACATGGGGGTGTCATTGACCACTCTTTCCCGCAATAATAATAATCTCAGGATTTTATTAAGTTTCACGTCCCTCCACCGCGGTGCACATGGCGTTTAACGGCCCGCCAGCCCAAGCTTTGGTAGGCTCGAGCAAAGCGAAGGCCTCGATTTGGGCTGTAGGCCGTTAAATGCCTTGTCCGCCCCAGCGACAGGGGTTGAAAGTTATCCGCACACCGTGATTTCCCGGTGCGTGGATAATTTTCTTTTTTTTATTCGATGGGAGATGTGCTCAGCGTGAGCACATCTCCCGTTGGAATGAAAAAAAAAGGTCTAAAAAAATTCACCATAAACATAGAAAAGGGACTAGGTCCGTCTTATGATGATTGCGGCCATTAAAATATGCCCTCTCTAACAATGCTTGACCTCTCTAACAATGTTTGCCCTCTCTAACAATGTCACAGGGATATGACAAATATTACGCAGTGGGAAGCAAATAGAACTCCCCATTAACTGTATCTCCGAAGAAAAATGGCGAGAACATATTAAAGGTACTTTGGGGCTGGAAGATAAAGTAGGAGAATCCTTGCCTATCCCTGAGGCAAAATAGGAGTGCAAGGCTTCAATCTTAGACTTAATTGTAATTATTGAAAAGTTTAACAACTTGCACGCAGCCGGCCCAGATGGCACCAGTAATGTGTTACTAAAACAGGCACCATCTCTTTGGGCGGCAGTCTTATATTTGTTATTTGTCCACATAGGGGAAGTAGGGGTAATCCCACAATCTTGGCACAGGAGTCACATTTTGTCAGTACACAAAAAAAGCGCTTGGGATAACCCAGCAAACTTTCGTATACTGGCAATGCTAGATATTTCATCCAAAATATTTGCATGCGTGCTGTAGTGTGAACTCAACAAGTAGATTGGCGAGAAGAAAATATTGCCACCAAATCAGATAGGCTTTCGAGCTAAATCAAGCACAACGCATAAATTATTTCTGTTAACTTCCGCTATTGAACATGCAAGAACAAACAGAGAACTCAATGTCTAAGGAGCATATGTAGACTTCTCAGTCGCCTTTGACACAGTGCAGAGAAATCGTCTATGGCATAAATTGAGCAACTGGAATATTCCTCAAGGTCTCCTGAGAATGCTGATGCTATTATACACTGACACCAATGTTCAGATGCGTTTAATGCTAAGAGGCGATTATCGGGGTTGATGCCAACAAGTAGCGGAGTAAAACAAGGCTGCATAGTTGCAGCCATTTTATTCAATCTGTACCTGGCAGATATGCAAGAGATATTTGTCACCACCTCTGCTTACCTGATTAAAATAAGCTCAGTCATTTTGGGATGGCTGGCATACTCCGACAATCTACTTATCCTAGATTACACCTCGTAAGGCTTGCAGAACATGTTGGATACATTGGCAGCCTACTCTAGCAATAATGGATTAAGTATACATTTTTCAAAAAGCAAAGCAATGGTTTCCCTGTTAATAAACATCTGAAAAAGTATAATTGGAAAATTAACAGTATTAAGTTAGAACATGTGACGACACACAAATATGTAGGAATTTCATTGATGAAAAATTGAATTGGGGAGCACAATGGGCGAGTGTGAAAGAACGATGCATGTTAGTGATAAACGCGTTGAGCGCAATTATTTGGAAAAATCTAGGTTATTCTGTTAAGGCAATCTTAACATTGTATTCTGCTAAAGTGTGATCCATTCTGTTGTACGCTGCAGCAATTTGGGGACACAAGTATGGAAAACGTCTTGTTGCCTTTGAAGCCAAGATGTTATGTAAACTCTTGCGATTGCCTCAGAGTGTACCTATTGAGCATATATACCTCGAATTTGAATTAAAGGGTGTAAATGAAGCATACATAAGCCAATCGGTATTGTTTTATCATGACCTATGCACTCTTCCAACAGAGACGATAATAGTACCTTATGTCCAAGCGCTTCTAAGATTAGAGGTAGGCTGTTGCCTGGGATAGCTTGTATACTAAAACTACTCTATTTGCAATGTTCTGATGGCTACATAATATCTGTTACTTAAGCCAAACTGAAAACTAGGCTAAAAGTGACCTTAAAATCTGATGGCTATGAGAAAAATATGAACGCGTTAGCAGCTAAGACTTATAGTGGAGCCTAATGTTTAACGAGGGCGACTCGCACAAATGCACCAAAGTACTTCGAAGCATATCCAAGTGTGAGAACCTTTTGAGCGTACTTACTTATGAAATGAAACGTTTCAGTAGCGCTAGAGACTAAGGGCGCATGGTTGGCTATTATGCGCGAAAATCATTGCTGCCGCTTATGTGGGAACAACGTAATAGAATCAGTCAGTCAAAACGTTTATTTTGGATTCAAAATCCATAAAACAGATAAGACCAAACAATTACAAAAAATAAGACCACACAATTACGAGAAATAAAATCCATTCCCTTGAAAGTATACACCGAAACCCCATTATACAACTTCAAACAACAGACCAATAATAAAATAACATATGTAATAATATACAATACTATCAATGTAGGGACAAAGTTTAAAACAAGTCTAAAAACTATGTGCCTTTTCACATTACAGCTCTGCTGGATAAACGTCATCATTCCTAACCCTTGCCCTCAATATCCCCTTTCTAAAATACATTGCTCTCTTCAGAAAGGAGAGCAGTGCCCATGCACCCAGAACAGAGTCTGCAAGAAATGAGATAGCTGCTTTATGATGATGGATCTTGGTCTCCCTAGGAACTGGAATTATCGTTGCTGTCCGGATCCCAATATACCCCGGGCAAAACAATAACAAATGCACCAAGTCTTCTTTATTATGTCTGCACACCGGGCATGCCACGGAGTCCGGATAACCTTTCCAGTTCACTGTATTCCCCCGCAGGAGGAAGCAATCAAACCTCGCCCGTGTGATTAGCCAGCAATCTTTTTTATAGGAGCCCCAAATCAAATAGGGTTGGATCTCATGTGGCCGACTAATCATTGCATGAAGATTTAGATTAATTATTTTCATACTCAGAGAGCGTTCTCTTCCTAGCAAACACTTCGGCCCAGAGCAGATTTGTGACAATTATCCTCAATTTTTGTTATAAGGGCAGCTGGAGGAAAAAGAATATTTATATTGGCCTCCCCTAGGATTTTATCTATATAGTCAAGCCAAGGAATTTTTTGCCACCCCACCCTACCCAATACAGATCTAATAATGAAATGGTAAAGAGAGGCATGTACATTCGCCCACAACCGAACCCAAAAAAAGATCGGGGCCAATGCCCAATGATCTCCCAGAATTCCAGGCCCAATTCTCTGTGAATAGATAAACACGCTGAGGAATTAGGGAGCCCCAAAAGTCTCCTAAAAATTGATTCTCTTTGGCTTGCAACTCATTAGACGTCTGGAAACCCCATATCAAAGCACAAATATAATGTAACTGACTTTGATTGAACTTTGTATATTTTAGATACCACATCAAGCGGTTGGCCCTCACACCGTGACAAAAAGCGAAAAATAACCCCTCTTTGTTGGTTCATTTTAGCTGACTGTTTTATTAGGTGTGACTTCCCGGAGAGAGCTTCCGAAAAACGAATCCCTAGGTAATCAAAAGCCTTCACCCTAGGGATAACTTCACCGGCACAAAGTACGCATTGCGACTGGCCATTTTCTACCCACGCATGCCATCACAGCCGATTTTGGGGAGTACATTTTTAGCCCCAAATTGCTCATAAAGGCTTCATATGCATTAATCAGAATCTGGAATGCTCTCTGGGTCCTGGCTAGCAATACGGTGTCATCTGCATAAGCTAGGACAGGGAAAACCCACCCCCCCAAATACCACAAAATCTGCCAATGTATCTATCAAATCCTTCGAGAGACCATTGATATATCAACAAAAACAGATTGTGGCCAAAACACAACCCTGCTGCATGCCACAGCCTACCTTGATGCACGCTGTGCAGTGTCCTCCTGGGTTCGCTGCGCACACATGCCTCACTGTCACTATGGATATCCACCGGGACCCTCAATATGTCCCCTGGGCAGCCCATGGACCCAAGCACAGCCCAAGCTTTGACCTGTCTACCTTGTCAAACGCGGTGCTCAGGTCCATAAATGCTAAATACACCACCTCTCCTCTGCAAAAAACTGAGTTTGCCATTAGGAGATGCAAATTGAGGCTCTGCTCCATAGTTCCTACTCATGGACGAAAACCAAACTGGATGTCGGATAATATCAACTGTTCCGACAGCCAGGTTTCAATGCCTCCAAGAAGCACTCTCCCAAAGATTTTAAAGGGGGTATCCACGTAATAGAATCGCTCCAACACCTCATTATTGATTGTGAGAGTTTGAAATCCCTTTGTCACAAGTACATCAAATCGTATTGCAATACGGCTGACATGAACACTTTAACTGATATATGGGCAATATTTTTTATCAGGAGATGATATTAACTTGATATATATTATAGGGTCTTTTTATTTCAAAATTGTTGATATTTTAAACTGTCTTGCATTAGAACAATGAAATATGTATTATTAGAATCAGTACTAAGCTATTAGGAATGTTATCATGTAAAGTCTATGGAAATGAATATGTAACATGTTATACAAAGTCAATATTGGCTGTAAGTATATCAATAAAAAATTGAAATTTGAAAAATATGTTCAAAAATGGCCGTCGTCATCTGAAAAGAGACCTAGTCCCTTTTCGATTCTTTATGTCACAGGCCATTTTTGTTGATGTTTTTTGTTTCACCACAGCGGACAGTGAATGTACAAACTAGCCCGGTAAATGCAGATTCTGATTGGTCAATCCGCCTTTCCTGGGTGCAAATTATAGTTTAACACAACACCGCTCTACGCATTATGATTCCCATGCCATGGATCAACATTTCCCAACCTGATTCTATTCACTTGCTGAGGATGGCAATTTAGAGAGTGTCCAATGGCAGGCGGGATATACCTGACGTAACAACTACCACGCCAATTAATGGGTAACCATTCATCAGCATTGACTCCACAGATGAAATAACTTCTGTGATAAGTAGCCTACTCGTAATTGGTAAATGAGAACCCTTTATCAAGGGAAAAGGTAACATTTTTCACTAACACTAGTAGATAGGGAATATCTTCAATGACTCATGCACATAAAAAAAGAACTCTTATTAGTATAGCAGAGAAGGCCTGTTGCAGGAGAGGTTAGATGTATTGCAGAAGGGTTAATCTGAAGCTGACCTGGGGAGAGAAAATTCAGAACACCTGAAAATGCCATCTGAGAGTAATGACTGAAGCAGGGCTCAGGACCTTCTGTCCTGAAAGCCAATCTAAGGCCGTTACTGATGCAATCTGAATGTCAATAAATGGGAGCGAAAGGAAACCATGAAGCCAGATCATGTGGGGGATGAGCACAGTCCCAGCAATCAGACACATTTTGAATGCAGCAGTACTGCCATGTTGCATACAGAAACGTGTTTTTACTCTCAGTCCAATGTGGTGCGTCTGGACCTTGTAATACATGGTTGGAAGTGTTAAAGGTGATAACTGTTATAATAAACGACAGTGTAAAAAACTGTAAAAACATCATCATTCTTCTTCAACCAGTTTGGGAATTTAGTTATTGCCTTTGCTGATTGTTCTCCGGTTATAAGATGCCAGGCAAAATTCAAAAATCAGCCAGTTTTTAAATAATATTCTCAAAAACTGGTGTACTGAATATAAGGCTGGAAGTTAGAGAAGCAGCAAGGACAGGAGGCAAGAACAACTGTCTGCTAGATCAGTTAAGAGTTTGGCTGCAATTTCAGCAAGTTCTGGCATAATCATAGGCAGAGATAGGAAAAGGAGAGCCTGATTATTGTCTATGGCCCTTCAGGCGATTCTGCAATATAATAAAGGGATTGGGCCAACTGGACCAGAGATGACAACTGACTATTATTTAAATCAGAATAGTTTTCTGTTTATTATTCAAATACACGTGTCATGCAAAAGTCGGCTCCACAAACCAAATGCAATACATCCCTCCAAAAACCATTCATTCATAACTCATCCATACAATTATCATATTTACAAAAAATAAAACAAGGTGATATTTTGTATATAACACAATAGTAAGTCAGACAATTATAAATTCAACACTCGATTGTTTTACAATGTGCCCCTCTGTTGGTATTCAGGGTTTTTTTTAAAACCGTTGTCAACATGTTTCGGTTGAGTTCTCTCACGAGGATGAGACAGTCCCCTCTGTATTGACTTAGTGTTCAACCTTCTTCAGGACAGGAGAGCAATCGCCAATTTTGCGTTGCCTCTTGGTAGAAAACCAAAGGTTGGGGGTGTGTGGCAAGAGAGCCTTAAATCTAAAAGTGAAAAAGTGAATAAAAATTGTCATCTCTGTATTTACTCAACAAACTATTTACCTCCTCTGAATCTTTCAGGGGCTGGCGAACCGGTGGGGTGGAATCGATCCCGTGGTGAATGCTTCCAACAATGGCGCTTCACGTAATGGATGCCCTATAGTAAAAAGGGACATGTGTGTTTTAAAATTCAGCAATGAGAACCTACTCGGGTAATTCACAAATAATGGGTTGGTACTCACTGTTATTCTCAAAAGGAAAATATTTTCTTTTTTCTTATTTCTTAAGGCCCAGTTCGAAAGTAGTGCAAATTAATTCATTAAAGCAGCTGCGTCTTTAAAAAAAACGCCTGCGGAGGAGAAAACAAAGCATGTATAACATGCATTAACTGCTATGTTTCAATGAGGCAGCAATCTGTCACTGTTTGGCAGACTACGGCACAATAACGCATAGAAAAAAGGGAAACACTTACTTGTGACAGCCGTATGTTTAATCACGGTTACGGCTCACTGGCAAGAAGTGTAGCAAGATTTATGGCCGTAAACCGGAATAGCCTGATCTGGGCTGAAGGGCTGCCTATGTAAACAACAGACACAGAGCGACATGATTAGTGTCTGCTCATTAAACTTGGTGCACCTCGGCGCTGCTGTTTGTGAATATAATTATTCTCTTACCTTGTTTAAGTAAGGGATGGAGTCCAGGACCCTGCTGTGCAGTCAGTAGTCTGCGCTCCTACCGTCTGCCAAAATTGTGCAAACGCTGTGCAGACATGCGCTTTGAACTCACGTACCAGCCGCTTGGGATTGTGGGCTTCGTAGTGTATAGTGCCACTATGGATGATTTGGTAAAATATAAAGACTGATTCACATGTCTCTACCTAGGGAAAGCCATCTCGTGCATCCATCGCGGAACTTATTCTACTTGTCTGTATTTGAATTATGTGCTTGATAGCTCACCATCTGCCAGAAATGTAGCTCACCGTCTGACAGACTTGTGTAAACGCTGTGCAGACATGCGCTTTGGCCTCAGAAACCGACCGCTTGGGATTGTGGGCTTCGTAGTGCATAGTGCCACTATGGATGATTTGGGTGTCATCCGTATTCAAATATGATAAGATGTTATAATATAGAGACTGATTCACATGTCTCTACCTAGGGAGCGCCATCTCGTGCCTCCATCGCAGAACTTATTCTTCTTGTCTGTCTTTGAATTATGTGCTTGGTAGCTCACCAAGCGCGCCGGGATCCCTGTCACCCCACCCTGGTGGGTGGCGCATTCCCGTGATTACTTCTTGATAGGGGGGTGGAAAGTTCAGTCACCCATAGTAGATAAAGTTTCAAAAAACTCCTCACTAGTTGAAAAACCACATGAGAAATCTTCATACCAATGAGACGCTCACGTGTGCAGTGTATTATGGTCAGGGTAGTTTTGGGCCACAAAGAGTTAACTGCTGTTTAGTATGTTCCACTCTACCGAAATGTTTAACCCATGTTGTACTGTGTCTAGAGAATAAATCCATTTCTGTTCAAGACGGTGTAGACCCATTGCCATATCTCCACCTCTTGTTTTTGGATTTAGAGTTTGTAACACAAACCACTTCATTTCTGTGTCTTTATGATTGTACCTCTTGAAATGATCCACCAGGGGTTTATCAGGGGTTTGATTTCTTATGCATGAGCGGTGTTCTCCAATGCGGACCTTCACTGCTCTGACCGTTTTCCCTACATACAGTAGGTCGCATGGACAAGATATCACATATATTGCATTCTTTGTGCAGCAGTTGGTGTGATTTTTCATCACCCATGTCCTATTCCCGTATTGAAAACTATGTTTGGTCTCGGTAAGTGGACAGACACTGCAATTACCACATTTATAATGGCCAATGATGGGAGGAAATCCCCATTGGTTCATAATGGTGGTATCTCTGGGTTTCTCACGATAAGTGTGAACCAATTTTTGTCGTAGATTACAGTTACGTTTAAATGCGAACATTGGTTTCTGTGATAATGTACCAGGATTTTATACCAAATCCCAATTCTGATTGATTATTTTTCTAATGGTGTTACTGATAGGATTGAATGTGGTAACGCAAACCAGTCTATCATTCGACTTTTTGTCCTTTACTTGTAGAGAAAGTTCTCTGTTTGTGTTCGCAGTTCTTTTTAGATTGTTCTTCACCAGACGTTTGGGGTACCCCCGTGTGTCCAACCTTTCTTTGAGTTGTGTGGCATGTATATTATAGTCATCCTTATCGGTACAATTCCGTCGGATTCTCAAAAATTGACCGTAAGGAAGATTGAATTTGAGACTCTCGGGATGAAAACTTGAGTATTGCAATAAGGTATTCTTATCCGTGGCTTTTCTGTAAAGTGAGGTGACTAAGTTGTTCCCTTGTTTTCTGATCATCAGGTCCAGGAAGCTTACTTGTTCTTTACTCCATTCAATGGTAAATTTAATATTCAGGTCACAGGTATTCAGCCATTTATGAAACGCAAGGAGGATGTATTGTCCCCTCGCCAAATCAGGAACACATCGTCGATGTAGCGACGCCACATCTTCAATTGTCCATTTGTCTGATTTTTTAGAATGTCAGCAATATGTTTTGATTCGAATTTTGCCATGTATAGATTAGCTACATGCGGGGCAAACGTAGCCCCCATGCTGACCCCTTTCTGTTGTTTGTAGATCTGCTGTTTGAAGAGGAAAAAGTTTTCTGTCATGGCGAGTCTCGAACATTCTAATATAAATCCTGTGGGTGGTTTATGTGGTCTATTTCGTGTGTCCAGTACTTCAGCTAAAACCTCCAAACTAGCCATTTGGGGAATGGACGTATATAACGCCTCCACATCCATGGTCACTAAGAGATCACCTGTTTCTATCGTGACATCTTGGAGGATTTTCAGCATGTCCGTAGTGTCTTTGATATAAGACGGCATCGCCAGGACAAAAGGTTTAAGAAAAAACTTGCTATAGATGGAAAGGGCTTCCAATAAGGCATTCATTGTTGGAACCCCTTTCCATCTATAGCGAGATGGAAAGGGGTTCCAATAAGGAATGCCTTATTGGAAACCCTTTCCATCTATAGCGATTTTTTTCTTAAACCTTTTGTCCTTAAAATTTTTGATATAAGACGGCATCGCCAGGACATAGGAACATTTAACAAATTAAAAAAAAAAAGCACACAAACACATTATATGTACTAATAAATAATAAATGTAACCCATATATACAACACACTAACCATTATAATATACCACAAGAAAATAAATTGGCTTCCAACATAATTACCTCACAAACACAACAGAACTGAGAACAATAGCAGACCCACTGAGTACATAGGACATATCTTACCTGAAATAGTAAGTGTACTTAATTTTATTCATATATTTATAAACTTTCTGTATTAGATAAAAAAATATATTATCTTTTTTTTTCTCTCACAGAAATGTCTAGTACTCTGGAATGGCTAGAGGAACATTTCCCACTTGAAGAAATGTCACAATATAGTGAAACTAATGGTAAACATTTAACATACATATATTTTTTTTGTACATAGCATAACAAAATAGAAACTACCTCTGAAGAAGCTGTTACGGAAAACACGCTTGACAACATAAAAGAAAAAATTGATTTATTGTTGACCAATTTTAATAATTTGAAAACTTTTGTTGAAGATCATTTTAAAACAAAAATGTCATACCATTGCCCCACATGTACTTGTCCCCCCTCACCATATCCCATCAATTATCCCCAAACCCTCTCCATAACTCAAAACGTTTTGATGAAACTTGCATCCCTTCTTCACCTAATAACAATCATGATGAAACTCCTAATGCTCTTGTTTTTGTTTCTGTTTCTGCCTCACCTTCTCCGTCATAAATTATTAATATATGTTAAATAAAGTTTAATTTTTATATTGTGTTGTAAATAGTTTTGTTTTTTTTAAAAAAAAACAATGTAGGTGTCCGCGGACAGTGCAGGTGTTCTAAAATGTTCGTAAATAAACGAAAATGGAGGTGTCCTGAAGAACACTATACCTGTTCGTACTGTTCGCTAGCAAGATGAAACTATTCTAAGAACACACGCAGTGTCCTAAAATGTTTGTAAAAAAAAAAATTAAAGTGTCCTAAAGAACACTATATATGTCCGTAGTGTTCGCTAGGAAGTTCAAACTGTTCTAAGAACACACGCGGTGTCCTGAATTGTTCGTAATTAAACGAAAATTGAGGTGTCTTAAAGAACACTGTACCTGTCCGTACTGTTCGCTAGCAACTTGAAAATGTTCTAAGAACACAATTGGTGTCCTGAAATGTTCGTAGATAAACGAAATTGAACGTGTCCTGAAGAACAGTATATCTGTCCTTACTGTTCGCTAGCAAATTTAAACTGTTCTAAGAACACACGCAGTGTCCTGAAATGTTTGTTTCACGTGTGACGCAATTTTAATTAGTTCAGGACCCGAACAGTGTCCGCAGAACATCAGCGCGCATGCGCTAGCCAATCTCCGTGCATTTGGTGTCCTGCGGACATGCGCTTCCTTCGCGGACTTGTTTGCGAATGGATCATATGACCGTGCCCACGCTGATTGCGTGTTCTGAATGCGGACACTGTTCGGGTCCCCGAACAAATTAAAAGTACATTTTCAATTAATCCATAATATTTTTCTATAAAATCTAACCATGGCACAAGTCCCACATAGTAATCCTGAGTTTCTACATACCTTTTGAAACTTTTCAAACTTTTTTTTGTGTTCGATCTGTCCGCGGACAGCGCGCATGTCCGCGGACCACGCACAAGCACCCCTATAAAAGACCACGCCCTAGAGCTTATTCTCATTGTGTTTCTGGCTATTCTTTGAAACACAGCGATTTTTGCTGCCAACTGCAGATTTCCATCGCATCAATGATGGCATCCCTGGCTGCTGAACTGCCACCTGGTGCTGCACTTGCTTCAGCACCACCCCCATCCCCTCCACCACCACCACCTCCCTAAGGGCCTGAAGAGAGGAACAGGAGTGAGGATGCCGAGGAGGAAGAAGAGGATGATGAGAATAAGGTAGAGGAAAACCCTAATACCCGCAATAGGCGTGAGTCTTGGGTGTAGTGGTTATTTACCATTCATGGAAATGTTCCTAAGGCTTGTGCGAACCGTGTTACCTGCAATGAGTGCAAAATGATACTCAGTTGTGGGAAGCACAGTAAGTACAGCTTTGGGACCACTACTATGAAGCGACACCTGAGGTCATTTCACTCTGGGGCTATTCGCAGGGTTGTACCTTGCGAAGAACGTAGCAGGTTGATTTCCTCTACTTCCTCCTCTGTTTCTGATCCTGTCACCACAAGGACCACCTCTGTGGGACAGCGTCTTCCTCAAGCTGCCTCACAGGCCAGACCGAATGCTGATGACCCTTACCTTTCGAGGGTCACAGTTGTATGTATGTACTGTGACACAGTACTCTGCAGGGGGGAGCGACTTTGTAGTGCTTTTGAAACTATCGTCTCAGAGCACGAGAAGATCTGCTCACTACCCAAATAAAACCCACTCTACATCTTCCTCTCTCAGCTCGCCCTTTCTTATCCCTGTGGTCGGTGTTCTCCCCCTTTACCTTCCTTTCCCCTCCTCTCCTAGTGTGTCGTGTATAAAAAACCAAAAAAAATACAAAATGTCAAAAATCAAAAAAAAAATAAGGCTCTTTTCAGAGCTGCCTTTCACAGTTAAAAAATAGAAGTGAAAATAAATGAAGCAGGGCCCTTTGTGTTTTTTAGAAGTCCGCGGACAGTTCGCGAACATTTAAAAAATTGGGTTCCTACCCCATCACAAACATTGCTTTTTCTCTGGGAAGAAGTGGTGGCTCTGAAAAGAGCCTTTGGGTGGTGTTTGTAAGTCAAAAATTATAAATGCATAACACCTACTTCAAAATGGCTGTTGTAATTCCAAAAAAGGTCGCAATGCATTTTGTACATTTCTCAGAAAAATCTGATTGCCAGCATAAGTAAGATGGACTCCATCTCGCGAAAAATGTATGTACTACGAAACATAATATTTTCATTGTGAAAAGAGGACATGCCAAAATCTCTTAGAAAGGCACACACAGCCTTATTAACATTGCACCTTGCTTTTTCCATTTGTGGACCAAATGAAGAAGAACGAAGCCACATTTGTCTCCGCGCAATCCGTGAAAATATCACTTAAGAATTAGGAAACATGTCCATAACCTTCCCAAGTCCTTCTTTCATAGCAAATTGCAAAGAAATTCCAGTCACATGTCCTAAACTGTTCCCTCCACAATGAATTAAATTATGTCTGGATGTTGCTCTGTCTCCAAAGTAGCACAGAGAGGTAGCAAGTCCAACCACTTCATTCCACGTACTCCATTCCAGTGTACTTACACATGTGGGAATCCAAGATCTACAGCTACTCCACAGCTTTCTGCATGCACCTTCAACCAATGTATCCACGAATCTCCCAAAATCCAAACAATCTGTTTTCTGAAACACACAGCCATAGCTATCTTTTGTTCTCTCAGCAAAAAGAGTATCTGAGAAACTCTCTCCTGGCACAACACATCCACTAAACTTTCCTGACCAATCCCTTTCAGTGCTTATTCTCATTCGCATGACTTCTAAACCCATAAATCCCCGGATGTAACTCCCAATGTGCGCAAACTACTGCCATGTTCTCGGACATATTGTAACATGAACAGCCCTTCTATCATTTCCACTTCACTCTCTCTGCCATTCCCTCATTGGATGTAGCTAAAAATCACATGACCATGCACCAATCACATTCAAGACCTCTATGTACTGTGAATCTTTCTGAGTACAAGTGTCATATCATTGGCAAGCACCATCTACCAGAAATACTGTACAAGTCTCCAAGATGTCTACTTGAGCTCCATGCATATCCATATGCATGAACACAAACTTCAGGTATGCATATTTTCTGTACAGTAGATGAACACATTTTCAAACAGACTTTTAGCTTGTGTAATCTGTAAAATGAATTTACTGTATTTTTTTCAATATCCTAAAATCAACTATCACTTATAAACCTTTATACTATTTACTTTCTTTATACACACACACTCAAATCATGTTAAACTAACATTTTTTAAATGAAATATATAGACTACATATATTCAAACAAAATTGCATGCAAGCACAATCTATGTTTAAATCTTTAAAAAAATACTTATACAATTTCATATGTTTTGTTTTTATTTATTTATTTACTTAATTACTTTAGTTTAGACATGACATTGAGGCGCTATTACCTAGAACAGCTTACTTACAGAAATAGTGGTATTCACTGGTATATTATACATTTCACAAGACATAGTAAAGATATTTTTTTTGATACAGTACAATTTGTTCATTAAGAACATATCATATGTACTGAACTGATGTAAATTAGTTTAATGGTTTTAAAGAAGGCACTGAGGATTTCAATTTAAAAAATCACTGTCTAAATTAAAAACAGCGCTATATACAAACAAAGTTACGAATTTGAAGCTTTTCCAATTGCAGTGAAGACCAGTCTACTGAAACGAAGCAGCCGAATTCGAAGAACAAAGAAGAACTAAGAAGTTACCTGTTAATTTAAGAAAAAAAGTGAGTAGAATATCACCATAATATTTGTATTATTAATCAAACATACTATAACATTAATACAAGCTATTTTGGTGCCTAAAAATAGAGATTGTGTACCATTTTGACAAAAAATCTCCATGTCTTAAACACCGATTTACAGCCAGAATGGCCCACAAATTCCTATTTTTGGACACACAAATTACCCAACTGAACCGCTACAATTTTCATATTATAGAACAAACAACTGTTTTAATTGTATACATTAGATTTACTATTTGTACTTTTCCACACCAGTAGTTTACTTTTATTTTGTCATCTGAACCCCAGTTTAGTAACACATAAATTCAAGAATACCTATCCCTACTAGTTGTAGTTCCCAATGCACAATCACACACCATTGCATACATCTTTATCATCTTACTCAAACACTCATGCACACAGCACACATACATTCCAGAACACCCCAACCCATATCTTCTTTATTTTTTTCAACAGACCCTAAAGAATGCCTACCAAAAGTCAAGTCCGTAGAAAGCAACACAAAAGTAGAGCAAATGAAAATAAAAGTGTCCAACATAAGCATCCATCTCTAGCAGAATTTGTAAAAAAAGTTGAAACAAAACAGCTAATACAGTCATTTAGTGAAACACAAGAAGTTTCAAGTACAAAAACTTTGCCTCCTCTATCAAAATGTAAAACAAACCAAAAAACAATTAACAGAAAATCAGCTATCACTAGAGATAAAACTACTTCTTCAAATTTTAATATAGTGCAAAGTAAGCCTACCAAGAAAAGTATTTTAGCCAAAATGTACCATCACAAAGTCCTTCAAAATCTTATAAAAACAGGAGAGAAATCAGGTCTAATGCTTAAAACCTATCGTAGGAAATTAATCTTAGAAGCGTTGATGGACAGTGCAATTCTTCTCAAAAGAAAGTTATTTTTTTCTGTTAAACAAAATGAAACCACTAACAAAACTAATAACTAAATTACAAAAAAGACTTCTCAATAAGCGAAATGTCAACAGAAAGAACTTCTTAAGTATCTGCGGAGGTGAATGGAATCACACTATGAGCACAGAACCATATTTTAATGAAGAAGCATACAAACAAAAGCAAACAAATACAATTGCCATACATAGCAGTGGTCGAGGTTATGAAAAAGTGAATAATACCATAATGGAACAAGAAGTACTCCTTACAAAAATATGTCCTGAAAACTTAGAGTTACCCCTCCATTCAACTGAATCAGAACGTCTAGTGTACAAATGGCCATGCACGTCAATGTGTAACATTCCCAAACAATGTTTCAAATCTTTACGCCAATTCCTCAATAAATATGTAAAAAGCAAAGACAAAATCAAAATTAAATTACTGCAAAATTTGGATACCTGTCCAGTGCGCAAGTACACAGGACTACAAGGACATTCATTGGCCTGCATTGCATTACAGGACCTACTTGTAAAACCACGTTCCATAATATCAAAAGGATATCAACACATCATTCAACTATAAGAAATCTAGTCTATAAACTGTACTATGCTAAAAGTCCTGCTTTAGCACTAGCAAAGTTAAATAACATCCTTCTACATGGTACAGCAAAAGACCTACTTGAAGAAATTCACTATATCCAGAAAAAATATTTTGGAAGTGTAAGCCATTTACAGAATGAAATAGCTTTAAACCAATTAAGCAACAATTCTACACATGGCAACTTTTTGCTAAACACATACAAAAAAGAAATACTAAAATTTAAAAGTACATCAGCTGAAGTACCAAACCATGTATGTGTATGTTGCCGTAGAACTTTTTATAAAAGTAACACAAAAACTGTAGACCTATCATACATAATAGAAGACAATGAAGATTCGAAATGGTTTGAATTAGCTCTCTATCTTGTAGCAGAAAACAAATACGAAATAACTGAGCCCTTAATACTTTGCAGTTACTGCACTACAAAACTTGACAACTGTAACGCTCACCTGACTCCCACGGGGGTGCTGGCCTGGTTCGCGCTGCTGTGACCTCGTCTAAGGTGATGCACAGGGTTCGGAAGACGGACTGGACTGGGTCCCAGATCTGGCTTGTCTGACTCGCAGAAGTATCCTTCTGTAGGTGAGAATAGGGGGTTAACTGTCTGCGGGGTAATGCAATCGGCCTCCCACTTACCCCTCTCACCCTCCTCAAACCCTTCTGTGCTTCCCCGTAGCGTCTCACCTTAGGGTCTGGAAGGACAAGCTCTCCATCCTGCTTCTGATGCAGGCGCGCGTCGGTATCCAGTTACGCCACTGGATTTTCGGATGGGTGAGAACCAAACTTGCTTGGCTTCCAGGTAAGTTTTTCTATAAGTGGTTCCCCTTGTGTCCATGCATTAATGTTCTAATGCTAGTGTCTTTTTCCCCATAGGGGCCGGGGTACGGAATGCCGGGGAACAGGCACCGACCCGAGGTGAGCGGTGAAATCCTTGTGGAAATCAGGTAAGTCTTTAATGAGTGTTTTGGTAATGTCTTTTCATTCACTCATTAACGCTGATGTCTTTTTCCCCTTAGGGGACGGGGTCCGAAAATGCCTGGATGCGGCGCAGACCCGAAATGAAAAGGGAATGACTCAACAGGTAAGTCTTGACATGGAGTTTTAGCTTCCCTTTTCCCTTCTTTCTCTCACCGTTGTTCTTGTCTTTTTCTCCCTAGGCGCGGGGGCGCGACTGCGAATCCGGATGGTCGCTGCTGTGCATGGAGGCGCCCTGTAAAGGTGAGTAGAATGCGGCGCTGCAGCGATCGATGCAATGTGCTTTTAAAAATAAATGTCTTCCTTTTCAGGATTGTCGGCGAAATGTCTCTGAGATGCAGATTTAGCAGGTGAGGCCTTTTCCTTCTTCTGTTCTCTTGTTCCCTTCCTTTGCAGGTGATACAGGATGCTGGCAGGTGTGGCAGAAGTCATGATGCAGGAGCAGACACGGTGAGCGTCCAGCTGCTAGATGCAGAACAACGCGAAGCACGTGTGGCTGATCGGGTGTGGTTTAAATAGCCTTGGAAGAAGTTCCTAGAATGTGTCCTTCCTCCAATCAGGTATGTATCCTTCCCCGACCACGCCCGGGTGGTAAATGAGTCCCACAGGTAAATAAGTTCCTTTCAGGCCTCAAGGAGGCCGGGGTTCTGCAGCATGGTCTGCATCAGGTAAGTGCACCTAAACACTTTCATAATGAGCCTGGTGCCTATGGCGCCAGGACTGATGTTTTCTATGAGCCTGGCGCCATAGGCGCCAGGACGCTGTCCAAAGGGCCCCTATCAGGGGTTGCTGGGACCTTCCCCGGGGACTTGATGTCCGCTTTCGGGGACGCAGGGCCTGAGCCGGCTCCCCAGGAGTGGGCATCGTGACAGCACTCCCCCCCAAGGCCCCTCCCAAGGTTGTTCCCTCCGGGGGTTTTGGTTTGTTTGGGAAGAGTCGGTGGAATTTCCTGACTAATCGAGGTGCATGCACATGGTCACTGGGTTCCCACGACCTCTCCTGAGGTCCGTACCCCTTCCAATCAATTAGGTAGAAAAGCTTTGACCTAAACATTTTTTAATCTAAAATGTTCTTCACTTCGAATTCGGGTTCCCTACCTATTTGAATAGGTTCTGGAGGTTTGAGTAGTCAGGTTCCGGGTACCACTGGTTTCAGAAGTGACACATGAAAAACAGGGTGAATTTGCATATTAGCTGGTAAATCAAGTTTAACCACTACTGGGTTAATTATTGCCGTAATAGAATAAGGTCCCAGATATTTCGGGTTAAAAGTTCGAGGCCCTTTGAGCGGTAAATGTCTGGTAGCTAACCACACTTGATCCCCAATCTGATACGGAGGTGATTCACTCCGATGTAGGTCAGCATTCTCCTTGTATTTTCTCTTGGCTTGTTGTAAATGCGTGGTTGCCTCTTTGAAGGCTCGGGTAATGGTAGAATGCAGATGTTCTACTGCGGGCACTCCGAGGTTCTGAGGTGAGTCGAGGTTTGAGGTTCGAGGGTGATGTCCAAACAAAGTATAAAAAGGACTATGACCAGTTCCAGAGTGTACCGAATTATTACATGCGTATTCGGCTATCCAAAGAATGTCTTTCCAGTTGCTTTCAGATTGCTGTAGCATACACCGTAAGTACTGCTCAAGGGTCTGATTTGTCCTCTCGGTCTGACCATCGGTCTGAGGGTGGTGACTGGTCGATAA
This sequence comes from Ambystoma mexicanum, assembly GCF_040938575.1. Taxonomy (NCBI): domain Eukaryota; kingdom Metazoa; phylum Chordata; class Amphibia; order Caudata; family Ambystomatidae; genus Ambystoma; species Ambystoma mexicanum. The sequence continues at coordinate 39,217,708 of NC_090928.1, forward strand.
TCTTACGTCGATTTGTGCCATTTGACAACATTTGCGCCAGAAGTGGGAAATGAATTGGCTTCCCCGGTCAGAGATTAGTATAGATGGGAATCCATGTAGCCGAACAATATTTTCGAGGAATTCTTTGGCTAGGACAGAAGCTGAAGGTAAACCTTTCAAAGGAATGAAGTGGGCCATTTTGGAAAACAAATCCACAATTACCAGAATGGTATTGTATCCCGAACAAGGAGGCAAGTCCGTAATAAAATCCATTTATAGGGTGTGCCAGGGTGCTGGCGGTATGTCTAGAGGTTGAAGGAGACCGGCTGGTCTTTTCTTTTGACCTTTATTTTGGGCGCAAACACCACAGGACATCACAAAAGATTTAACATCTTTTCGCCAAGAGGGCCACCAGAATTGTCGTTTCACCTTTTCCATTGTCTTGGCAATACCGGGGTGTCCCTCTATTAATGTATCATGATAACCTGAAATAACTAGTTCGTGTAAATCCTTGTGCGGCAGGAATAAGCGTCCTTGGTAATAAGGTAAACCATCATCTATGGTAAAGTCTGATCCCTTTTGTATCCAATCCTGTAGGACTGTAGGGTCCAGGAGTTGTTTCACTCTGACTTGAATGTCTTCAAGCGTCTGTAACGAAGTCATGCCTGGAATTCTCTGTTCGGGAATTATTGGTACTGGTTCTGAGTTTGTATCAGATTCTCCCATTCCAATTCGGGATAAGGCGTCTGCGTTGCCGTTCTTGCAGCCAGGTCGATAGGTAATCACGAAATCAAATTCAGCGAAAAACAAAGCCCATCGGAGCTGCCGTGATGACTGAGCCTTGGCGATTTTCAAATACTGTAAATTCCGGTGATCAGTGATCACCGTGATGGTATGTCGAGCGCCAAGCAGGTAATGCCGCCAGGCTTTAAAAGCAGACTTTATGGCTAACAGTTCTTTGTCAGTGATTGCGTAATTAATCTCTGGTGCCGAGAATTTTCTGGACCAAAATGCTACGGGATGCAGTTGGTTGGTTTCAGGATCTCTTTGAGACAGAACTGCTCCCATGGCTAGGCTGGATGCGTCAGTTTCGACGACATACGGAAGATCTGGACGTGGGTATTTCAATATAGGTGCGGAGGTAAATTTAGCTTTTAAATCCTGGAAGGCCTGCTCGGCTTCTTCAGGCCATTCAAAACGTTTATTTTTCCTCAAGAGTGCAGTAATGGGTTGTACTATGCGTGAAAATTCCGGGATAAACCTGCGATAGAAATTGGCAAAGCCGAGCATGCTTTGAACCCCTTTTACAGAGCTAGGTGATGGCCATTTGAGGATGGCATCCACTTTTCTTGAGACCATTCGGACTCCTTTGGGTGTCAGGATGAAACTGAGAAACTCAACTACTTTGGTATGGAAAACACATTTCTCCAGTTTAGCAAATAGTTTGTGTTGGCGCAGTTTTTCCAGAACTGCCCTAACATGTTTTCTGTGATCAGATTCCGAAGAGGAGTACACTAGAATGTCATCGATATAGACGACAACACAAACATTGATGAGTTCCCGAAGTACATCATTCATGAAGAATTGGAAGGCAGCAGGCGCATTGCACAACCCGAAAGGCATTACCTGGTATTCGAATAATCCATATTTTGTAGGGAAGGCTGTTTTCCATTCGTCGCCTTCTTTTACTCGCACCAGATGATATGCCCCCCGGAGATCTAACTTGGTGTATATGCAAGCGTCCTTCACCTGGTGAAGGAGTTCAGGAATCAGAGGCAGAGGATAACGGTTTTTAACCGTTATCTTGTTCAATGCGCGGTAATCGATACAAGTTCTAAGGTCGCCTTCTTTTTTAGGCACGAAGAACAAAGCCGAGGATGCCGGGGACTTTGACGGGCGAATAAAACCATTGGCGAGGTATTGATCCAAATATTGTCTCAAATGCAGGTTCTCAGGTTCGGTAAGGGCATAAATCCTGCTACAAGGGGGTTGTGCACCGGGCACCAGATCGATTTGGCAATCGTACGATCGGTGAGGAGGTAACGTGTTGGCCTGTTCCTTTTGGAAGACGTCCTGAAAGTCCTGGTATTCCGGAGGTAATTGCATGGAGGCAGAGGTTACAGATGCTAGATTAATCTTCAGGTTTTCTGGGTAGCAGGTTTGTGCACAATCCGGGAAGGTTATTCTCTTAGCTGGCCAATCAATTCGCGGATTATGTGTCTCTAACAAGGAATTCCAAGAATAACCTGAAACTGTGGAGCCTTGATTACATCAAACACAACTGCCTCCCGATGGCCGTCAGGACCAATAAGAGTCACCTCAGTAGTGGAATGTGTTACCGGTCCAGAGGCAATTTCAGTTCCATCGACTGTGGTGATGACATCTTTGCTGGTTTTAGGACGGAGAGGGAGGTTAATCCTAGAGACCAATTCACGATCCACATAGTTTCCAATAGCCCCACTATCGATGTATGCCTTTATTGCATGCAACCGCTTAGGCTTTTCAGGATCTACGAGAACCATTGGCACAATGAAATGTGAGGTCTGAGAGTTAGTTTTCAAGCTCGGCAAGCGGGCCCCTACGCTTGTCGGGCTGAGTCGTTTCCCGAAACAGAGTCTTCATGGTTTTTATCAGCAGCTCCTACCGCTTTTCGGGGCGGTTTTGCCAGGCAATCTCATAGAAAGTGTCCAGAGTTCCCACAATAACGACATAATTTTAACTGCTGCCTCCTTTCACGTTCCTTTTGAGTTAAGGGTTCTTTAACCCCTCCAATTTGCATAGGCTCAGAGATATCAACTCCCTTGGGGTTAGCGTGGGTCTTGACCAACACCTGGGTCTCAAACCTGGACCAATCTGTTTTTCTGTTTTGAAGTCTGTGATCCAATTGGACCACTAAGTCTATATATTCTGTGCATTCTTGGAGCGGATTTACCACTTGGGCCAAGACATCTTTAAGTTCTCCGCGTAGACCTCGATAAAATAACGTGACTCTTTTATCCTCTGGCCATCCCGTTTCCACAATTAGTCTATTAAAGGTTGCAATATAGGATAGGAGGTCCTGATTGCCCTGTCACAGGGATAGAAGTTCGTCATCCAGAGCCTGCCCCTGAGAGTGTCGAGCAAATAACCTTTCCATGCTTGCTTGAAATCCTTGAAAATCACGGAGAATCGGGTCATCTTGAGTAACCAGTGGAACTGACCAATCGGCAGCGCAGCAGCTGAGATATGACAATACAAAGGCTACTTTGGTCTGATCATTAGGGAATGCCCCAGGTCTGCATAGGAAGTGCAAACGACACTGATTCATGAATACGGCAAATCGTTTGGGGTCCCCAGCAAAGCGTTCAGGTGGGGCCAGCGGCATGTTTCCAGGTAGCTTGATCTGCGCAGGGTTACTGGGAACCACAGGAGCGGGGTTCCCTCTGGAACAGGGTAGAGGAGTTTGTCCAGCTTGACCTTGCAAAAGCTGTCTGGCCAGGTCATCAGTTCTTTCCTTTGATATTATTAATTCCCTCTTGAGGGCATTAGTCTCTTGACGAGCGGCATGTACTTCGGCCTGTAATTCCCCCAGTAATTGGGCCAACTGATCAGTCTCAGAAGTTTCCATAGCGCCTGGGTGGGAATTTGTAGGAAGGCTTCGCGTTCTGTAGCGCTCACCTGACTCCCACGGGGGCGCTGGCCTGGTTCGCGCTGCTGTGACCTCGTCTAAGGTGATGTGCAGGGTTCGGAAGACGGACTGGACCGGGCCCCAGATCTGGCTTGTCTGACTCGCAGAAGTATCCTTCTGTAGGTGAGAATAGGGGGTTAACTGTCTGCGGGGTAATGCAATCGGCCTCCCACTTACCCCTCTCACCCTCCTCAAAACCCTTCTGTGCTTCCCTGTAGCGTCTCACCTTAGGGTCTGGAAGGACGAGCTCTCCATCGTGCTTCTGATGCAGGGGCGCGTTGGTATCCAGTTACGTCACTGGATTTTCGGATGGGTGAGAACCAAACTTGCTTGGCTTCCAGGTAAGTTTTTCGATAAGTGGTTCCCCTTGTGTCCATGCATTAATGTTCTAATGCTAGTGTCTTTTTCCCCATAGGGGCCGGGGTACGGAATGCCGGGGAACAGGCACCGACCCGAGGTGAGCGGTGAAATCCTTGTGGAAATCAGGTAAGTCTTTAATGAGTGTTTTGGTAATGTCTTTTCATTCACTCATTAACGCTGATGTCTTTTTCCTCTTAGGGGCCGGGGTCTGAAAATGCCTGGATGCGGCGTGGACCCGAAATGAAAAGGGAATGACCCAACAGGTAAGTCTTGACATGGAGTTTTAGCTTCCCTTTTCCCTTATTTCTCTCACCTTTGTTCTTGTCTTTTTCTCCCTAGGCACGGGGGCGCGACTGCGAATCCGGATGGTCGCTGCTGTGCATGGAGGCGCCCTGTAAAGGTGAGTAGAATGCGGCGCTGCAGCGATCGATGCGATGTGCTTTTAAAAATAAATGTCTTCCTTTTCAGGTTTGTCGGCGAAATGTCTCTGGGATGCAGATTTAACAGGTGAGGCCTTTTCCTTCTTCTGTTCTCTTGTTCCCTTCCTTTGCAGGTGATTCAGGATGCTGGCAGGTGTGGCAGAAGTCAAGATGCAGGAGCAGACACGGTGAGCGTCCAGCTGCTAGATGCAGAACAACGCGAAGCACTTGTGGCTGATCGGGTGTGGTTTAAATAGCCTTGGAAGAAGTTCCTAGAATGTGTCCTTCCTCCAATCAGGTATGTATCCTTCCCCGACCACGCCTGGGTGGTAAATGAGTCCCACAGGTAAAGTAGTTCCTTTCAGGCCTCAAGGAGGCCAGGGTTCTGCAGCCTGGTCTGCATCAGGTAAGTGCACCTAAACACTTTCATAATGAGCCTGGCACCTATGGCGCCAGGACTGACGTTTTCTATGAGCCTGGCGCCATAGGCGCCAGGATGCTGTCCAAAGGGCCCCTATAAGGGGTTGCTGGGACCTTCCCCGGGGACTTGATGTCTGCTTTCGGGGACGCAGGGCCTGAGCCGGCTCCCCGGGAGCGGGCATCGTGACAACAACAACCAAACTCCTTAACATGCTATCACAAATAATTTGGAATTATACCCAGTACCAAAACCCCTACAACAACTTAATGTATATCAGAGCATCATAATTCAAACAGTACACCCATTTCAAGCAATAATACGCCTTCAACCAAAAACAGTAAAATTACCTCCTTCTGAATTGGTAAAAGGCATTTGTGGAAAGGTTGTTTATTTATTTACCATTAGATCTAAAAGAAAATGTGCATACTCAAGGAGTGCAACGACCAATGCAGCAATCTTTAATTATCTTAGTAAATGGAGTACCTACAAAAGACAAAAAAATATGGCAACAGCTGGTAGATTTATATAAAGTTAGACAAGCCTTCCAATATCTTAAAGAGAATAATGAATATTACAAAGAAATTAATATTGAGGAAAACTTGAAAGATACAACTGAAATAATTCAAGAAACACAAGAAGCTGGTCAATTTGAGCTACTAGATCCTGCTACAATATCAAATACTTTAGACCATTATACAATTCGTCCTTTGCACTGTAATGACACCGTAGAAGATGCACTGGAAACTTACCAAATGTGTCAAACAAAAGGATTGCCAATCAGCATATGGGAAAAAAGTATAGAAGCACGTGCTTTTCCTCTACTCTTTCCTACTGGCAAAGGAGGAAGGTATGATGATAGACCTATTCAAATATCAGCTTCAGAATACCGCTCATTACGGATGTATTCTGAAGATCCCAGATTTAGACAAAATGTGGAATGCATATTCCACCTACTCTTTGAAAGTGAACTAGCAACTTTATGTTACGGAGTTGCACACATATTAAAATCAGGATCACACTTTCAAAATATGAAAGCTACACAATTATTAGATAAAGTGCAACAAAAGGATGAGGTTTTACAATCAAATATTACAAATCTATTAGCAAATATGCGTGGTACTAAAGAGTACTGGTTTCGACATCATGGAGATGTATGTTGTATGATCAGAAACCTTGGCCCACCCACTTGGTTTGTTACATTAAGTTGTGCAGAATATGCATGGGAAGATTTACATGATTCCCTACGCATATCGAATAAAAACAAAACAAACATACATATACTAACACCTGGAGAACTTTGTTCTTTGGATCCTGTTAATGTTTCAAGATATTTTCACCATCGCTTCATTGCTATGCTACATTTTATTTGTAATAAAACTGTTCCTCCCCTTGGAGAAGTGCAACACTTCTTTTGGAGAAAAGAATACCAAGCCAGAGGAGCACCACATATCCACATGCTTTTATGGATTAAAGATGCTCCTAAATTTGGTCAAGACAGTGATGCCACTGTTTTACAGTTTATTGAAAAATATGTCACGTGTGAAATTCCATCAGAAGCCACAAATAGTGATCTTCATGCACAAATTTTACAATTTCACAGACACAAATGTGGAAAATATTGTCGTCGCAAATACAAAAACAAAGGGAAATACTACACCAAATGCCGATTTGGTTTCCCTAAACCAGTTACAAATGCAGGTCAAGTGAACAACCTCATGTCTTCAGTTAGACATAGTGTTAAAGGTAAGTCACCTAAAAATACATATTACATAAAAAGAAAAGAAGAAGAAAAATATATCAATGATTATAATGCAATCATTGCCCACTTATGGAATGCAAACATAGATGTGCAGTACATTGCAGACAATTCTACTGCAGTTGCACAATATGTCACAGCATACTTAACTAAAGCAGAAAAGAAAGAGCTCCAAGACCTCTGGAATGACCTGTCATCAGATAAAATAGTATCTCAGAAATTATACAGCTTGGGCATAAAAATGCTCACCCATAGAGAATGTGGATCATATGAAGCAGCTGATCGTTTAACTGGTACTGCATTGTATGGTAAATCTGAAATTATAGCATGGCTAAGTCTTGTTCCAGCTAAATCTAGAAAAAGAGTTCTAAAATCATATGAAGATATAGAAACAATAGCCAAACATGATCCCAACAGCCAAGACATTTTAAAAAACAATTTAATAGACACATACTACCCAAACAGAAGTAATACTTTGGAAAACATGTGTCTATACCACACAGCCCAAAACTACACATACAAAAATAATATGAAACCTGATGAAAAAAAAGGTAAATATAGAGTGACAAACTGTGAAGGCAGCTTGGTTAAACTCACTAAACCAAATTTAATTAATCATATCAAATTGTCATTAAAGACTCCTCAACATAAAGAAGTATATTACATGTCCCTGCTACAACTCTTCAAACCATGGAGAAAAAAAGAACAATTACTATATAACTATGACTCATATGAGGATGCTTTCAAAGCAAATGAAAGCACTATAACTGATGTAAACTTTACACAGTACAAAACAATGTTGCACAATGAACAGCAACATGAAGAAGAACTCCAAGCCCAACTAGATAAGGACACTCCTGACAGTAGTCAACCTTCTGTAACAGGAAGCCAAGAACCACTGGGAGAACCACTAATAATAAATGAGGCAGAATTAGCTATGATAGAAGTAGAAAACACCATGTGTCAGTATGAGGATAAGGAAGACTTAACTATACTACAATCAAAACTAAACAATGAGCAAAGTAGCATTTTTCAAGAAGTAACAAAACAAATTGCACATGGTGTAAAACATGAAAATAAAGAATGTTCCTGCCATATTTATAAACCTATACTACTGTACGTCAGTGGTGAAGCTGGTTCTGGCAAAACATTCCTAATCAAATTCATTAGTAAGTTCCTTCAACAATTGAAAAACAACAAACTGTCAGCTGTTGTCACTGCCCCCACAGGTTTAGCTGCCTACAACATAGGTGGTGTTACATTACACTGATTACTACTATTACCAGTAGAACACCAGAACAAATTAGACTATTACAAACTTTCAGCAGAAGCTACAATGCAATTACGCAGAGTATTGAAACAAATGAAAATGCTATTAATAGATGAAGTGAGCATGGTCTCCAACCTGATGTTAGCTTTGATCCACCTCAGATTACAAGAAGTACTCAAAACAGACTATCAAGAGCTCTTTGAAGGAAAACACATTATTGTTTTTGGAGATCTGCTTTAATTAACACCATTAAAAGGTGAGCCTATTTTTAAAACATTAGGACACAAACTCTGCCGTAAAACTGTTGGCAGCATTGGAAATGTCATCCTTTGGCAACATTTCCAATTCAGAGAATTAACAGAAAACATGTGGCAATCTGCAGATCTCACTTATGCCAACATTTTAAAAAGTATCAGAGTTGGTATACTTTCTAAAGAAGCAGAAGGAATATTGAAAACCCGGCACATTAATGCACTTTATGGCGATAATGCACGTGCTACAGATGTTATGGAACAATTAGCCCACAAAAATGTCAATTGTATGGCCTTAATGCCAACTCTTGCAAGCTGTTTCAAATTCAATGAAATCATGCTAAGTAAAGAAATGCAACCAATCATGGAAATTAGCCCCACAGACAAACTAGATGTACATGGTATGACACTACCCATGTGTGACCAAGCCACAACAAGACTAAATAGTTTAGAAAAATCAATCTCAAACACGGCAGGCTTAGAAAAGATATTAAAATTATCCTTAAATTGCAGAGTAATGCTTAAACGTAACCTTGACGTGGACCAAGGACTAGTTAATGGAGCACTGGGTACAGTTGTTGGCTTTCAAACATACCCACGCGACAACAAAATTCAGTTTGTCAATATACTCTTTGACAAACTTTCAGAAGTAAAAAGGATAGGACGTTCAACAGCTAGATTCCTTCTCTTCAAAGATATGTATGTACGCAGAGAACAATTTTCTCTAACTCTTGCATACGCAGTCACGATTCATAAATCACAAGGTCTTACCCTAAACAAAGCAATGATAGATATTGGTAACACAGTCTTTAAAGAAGGCATGAGCTATGTAGCACTATCACATTTACGTACACTTGACGGTCTATTTCTAATCAACTTTGATGCAATTAAAATAAACGCTGATATTCCTTGCATTTTAGAATACAATAGACTTTGCTCACTATACACCCCCCACCTAAACACATATTCTGTTCCACAAAAAGTAAAACATTATAAAAGAAAAATAAATCAAACAGAAATGCAACAGGATGTCACTGCAAATCCTCCAAAGAGAGTAAAAGAAACTAATACTTCATCAAGTACCACAAGCAAAAAAGAATCAATTAGGGAAAGTAAACCAAGTACTTCTTTAAAGAAGGAAGACAAACTCCAAAAAAAGCAGTTAGATACAGAACTACCTGGACCATTTAAATTCTCAAATATAGTTGGTCTAAGTTGCTACACAAATGTAGCAATGAATATTCTATTTCAATTACCACCAATTGTTGACAACATTTACTTACACAGTACAGACCCATTGTGTTTGCAAATGTTAGTACTTCACAGAAATGCAGCAAACAATCCTGACAACACGTATAGTGTTTTTGGAATAAGACAACAATTGGACTACTGTGCTGGAATGGTGAAATTCACTATAAATTCACAGGAAGATCCACAAGAATTTCTAATGTACTTACTACAAGTACTGGAAAACAAAAACATACCTATAAATGAAATCTTTCAGATTTCATACATGCACTCTCTGCAACAATGTGACACAAGAAGAAATCCCCAATGAACGCTTCATATATATATCAATACCAAATTGTGAATCCATTCCATATCAGCGACTTGTACAAAATGCAAACCATGGTAGATTATGCTCTACCTGCAATTCAGATAATCACTCCAGTTTCGTAATACAAACACATAGTAAATGCATAACACTAATACTTTTACGTTACAATGCAGATGGTACCAAAAACAACTGCAAGCTGACTGGATTCACACATGGTCAAATATCACTTTGTAAGAAAACCTTCACAACAATAGGTATAATCTACCATGCAGGAGCCACAACCAATTCAGGGCACTACACTGCATATATAAAAAAGAAATGTGGGTGGTTTGAATGTAATGATAGTACCCTTACTCTAAAGCAGCGATTACCAGGAAATCTTACAAACGCTTATTTGATGTTTTTAAAACCAAAATGTGATAACTAAACTGTATTTAAACCCTAAGTAAACTTGTGTTAAAAAAATATAATCTGTTAGAATACTCCAAAAGCTATCTAACTGCTCAAAGATTCTACAACAACTAATCAGATAAATGAATACCACTAAATTAGATCAAAAAATATACAGTTAGAATACGCCAATTGGTATCTAACTGTCCCAAAATTTAACCATATCCAAATAGATAAATGAATACCACTAAAATATATCAAAAAAATAGACAGTTAGAATACGCCAATTGGTATCTAACTGCTCCAAAATTTTATAATATCAAAACAAATAAATAATATGTTACTGCTCCAAAAAAATACAACAAGCCAAAGTATTAAGCATTAGCCATAAACAACAAGTGAACACTGAAAACAAACAAACAAATAAACTGTAGCATAACAGAAAAAGATTTTTTTTTAATCCAACATGGATTTTTTTTTTTCTCCCACAGACCCAATGATTTTAACAACAAATACAGAAACTGAGCAAATTGCACAGTACTCTGATTTGTAATCTACTAAATATGAGGGTCCAAAAAAAAAAAGTATATTGATTATACATTGTAATAAGTCATTACAAAATACTAATACTAACATGCTATTTTCTTTTATCACAGAAATTAACAAGAAAAACATGGACTCCCATTACTAGACCAAACAGTAAGTATACAATAATAAGGAGAACCATAGCAGCACATCACATCCATAGTATCTAATACCTTTGTTCCTTATACATTTGTTTTTCACCCAAAGTTATAAGCAAATATGAATGTGATATGCTGCGGTGGTTGTTGCCAGAGCATACAGTCTTGGGTGCGTGGCCAAATGACCATGCACCCAAGACTCTATGCCCTGGCAACAACCGTCGCAGCATATCACATCCATAGAGTCAAACATTTCAACTATGGTCTATGGAAACTTTTAATGTCTGCGGACATTATGAGTGTTCTTAGAACACTTTCAACTTGCCAGCGAACAATACGGACAGCGTTTTCAGGACACCCCCTACGAACATTTCAGAGCAACGCGATAGTTCTTAGAACACTTTCAACTTGACAAAGAACAATACGGACAGTGTCCTCAGGACACCCCTATTTTGTTTATTTGCGAACATTTTAGGACACTGCGAGTGTTCTTAGAACACATTTAACTTGCCAGCGAACAATATGGACTATGCCTTCAGGACACCCCCTACGAACATTCCAGGACAACGCGAGTGTTCTTAGAATCATCTTCAGAACACCCCCATTTTGTTTATTTGCGAACATTTCAGGACACCGCGAGTGTTCTTAGAACACATTCAACTTACCAGCGAACAATACAGACTATGCCTTCAGGAACCACCCTACGAACATTCCAGGACACCGGGAGTGTTCTTAGAAACGTCTTCAGAACACCTCCATTTTGTTTATTTGCGAACATTTCAGGACACTGCGAGTGTTCTTAGAACACATTCAACTTGACAGAGAACAATACGGACAGCGTCCTCAGAACACCCCCATTTTGTTTATTTGCGAACATTTCAGGACACATGAATGTTCTAAGAACACATTCAACTTGACAGAGAACAATACGGACAGCGTCCTCAAGACACCTCCATTTTGTTTATTTGCGAACATTTCAGGACACTGCGAGTGTTCTTAGAACACATTCAACTTGCCAGCGAACAATACGGACTATGCCTTCAGGACACCCTCTATGAACATTCCAGGACACCGGGAGTGTTCTTAGAAATGTCTTCAGAACACCTCCATTTTGTTTATTTGCGAACATTTCAGGACACTGCGAGTGTTCTTAGAACACATTCAACTTGACAAAGAACAATACGGACAGCGCCCTCAGGACACCCCCTACGAACATTCCCCGGACACCGCAAGTGTTCTTAGAAGCGTCTTGAGAACACCACCATCTTGTTTATTTGCGAACATTTCAGGACACCGCGAGTGTTCTTAGAACACATTCAACCTGACAACGAACAATACGGACAGTGTCCTCAGAACACCCGATTTCGTTTATTTGCGAACATTTCGGGACACCATGAGTGTTTTAAGAACACATTCAACTTGACTGAGAACAATACGGACAGCGTCCTCAGGACACCCCCATTTTGTTTATTTGCAAACATTTCAGGACACCGCGAGTGTTCTTAGAACACATTCAACTTGACAGAGAACAATACGGACAGCGGCCTCAGGACACCCCCATTTTGTTTATTTGTGGACATTTCAGGACACCGCGAGTGTTCTTAGAACACATTCAACTTGTCAGCCACAACCCCATTCATATTTGCAAACATTTCAGGACACAGCGAGTGTTCGACAACGTCTTCAGAACACCCCCATTTTGTGTATTTGCGAACAATTCAGGACACTGCGAGTGTTCTTAGCACATATTCAACTTGACAACGAACAATACGGACAGCGTCCTCAGGACACCCCTATTTTGTTTATTTGTGAACTTCTCAGGACACTGTGAGTGTTCTTAGAACAGTTTCAGTTTGCTTGCGAACAAAACTGACACATATTGAGTCCTCAGAACACCCCCCATTCAGTTTATTTAGAACATTTCAGAACACCCGTGATGTCCGCAGACAAATCGAACACAAAAAGAACGTCTAACACATAAAAAACACAACTTTCATCCTATCTCATACACTCTCACCCTCCCCAAACAATCCTAAACACCAACACACTCTACTAAATACAAATTTTGAACAAAGTTTCACCGCGCTGTCTGCGGACGACCGCGAATCCAAGATGGCGGGCGCTACCGAAAATCTGACGCGCTTCACGCTCCATGCCGTCCAATCAGCAAACACGTTGCATGTCCGCGAACATCACGCAAGCCGACTGGCCAATCATGACACTGTCCGCTGAGCGAACAGGGAAGTCTGTCCGCGGACCGCACACAGATATCACTAATTTTTTTTACCTACTTTTTGATCATTTTAAAAAAAACTACTGGATGGATTTTCACCAAATTTGCAAAAGCACGCTTTCCGGACTAAGCCGCTGCTCCTGGTCCAAATTTGGTGAAAATCCGTCCAGCGGTTTGGGCTGTAGACGCGAGTAAAACAAATTTCCCATTCAGTCTATGGGAAAAAAAAAGTTTTGTGACCCCCCCTTAAGTTTGCCCCCCCTGGACGAATCCTCACCAAACTTTGCAAAACAATTCAGCGTGGCCCAAATACTTTTTTTGCAAAGTTTGGTGAGGATCCGTACAAGGTGAGCGAAGTTATAAGCCGCCCAAAAAGTGCTCTTCCTTTCCCTTCCTGGAAACAGCAACTTAACCATAACTACATGGCCACTACCGTGGCCATGTAATATATATAATAATTCCTTTGTACCTTCAGCTCCAACTCGTATTAAGGGAGGTACCCTGGATCTTCTCTTTACATCCTCTGCTATCTCTACCTAATCTTCTACAGAATCTCATGATTCCCTCGGCTGACCACTTTTTGCTCTTTTCTTCATTCTCTTTGCCAGCTAATGCTTCTGTCTCATGCAGCCCGGCTTCCTCTACATTTCTTCAGTGTGATCTACGTACTCTTAATCATTTTCTTCTTAGTGATTCTATTTCTTCTAAACGTTCATCTTTTCACTGTGCCTCTTCATCTAGTCCAAACTCCATTATTCAAGAATTCAACTTTGATGTTCTTTCTTCTCTTGACATACTCTGTCCTCTGTCAGCCTTTACCCCAAAGGGCTATCCTCCCTTGCCTTGCCTTTCCACGTCTCTGAAACAACAGAGATTTCTCCTTCATAAGGCTGAACGACAATGGTGGAAATATCGTAAAAACCCTCCAAGCTTATTGTTCTCTTCATCACTCTTTTTCCTCGCCCTTTATTCAGGCTAAAACAAATCACCTCCTCTCGTTCTGTCACAATCTTCTTCTCTGTCAAGACCGGAGAGGAGTATCCACATCCTCACCCCAACCATGGAAGCCGAATGGAGCACGACCCTGTGACCTTGGTTAGCATGGGTTCCTGATTCTTAATTAACAGATCACCACAGGGATTAATAGCCAATGGGGAGAAGAGGATTAGGGAGATGTTGTGGATAGGTAAAGGGAAATGTGCACATGGAAAGAGGGTTAAGAGAACTTATTTGGATAGGATTGGGGCAGCAAGGAAGAAACACAGCACAGTACCACGGTATAAGGTACCATATAATCGTGCTCTGTAGGGTCACTCGTACTTGTGGCACTGTAATCCTGACCTTTCCGGTCTTAGAACTTCTGAGACTTCCTGTTCCTGTGCCAAATATGATCCAAACCTAGCAACACATTTCAAAAGCAGAACACACATGCATATAAACATAAATGTTGAGTATTTCAGCTAGCATAGACAAAAGCGAAGCACTTGTGCTGTAAACATGCAAAGCACTTTCAGTTGGAAACACGAATGCTGAGTGAATCAGCTGGCGTAGACTACGGCAGAGCACATGCACGTATAAAAATAAATGCTGTTCATACAGCTAACATAGGTAAAGTGCAGAACACAAGTACTGGCAAACATAAATGCTGAGTATTCAGCAAATGTTGACAAGAGCACTAACTTTCCTCCAGGCAGTATTGCTAGACTCTGCTACTTCACAGAGTTGTATGCCATCAATATCAGAGCCATCATACATCAGTCTTATTTGCTCCTTTTGGCTTGATTGTTACTTAGCTTTGGTCGGGAACCCTCTGAGATTTCCCTGGGCATGGTGGTGTAGGCGGTATCCTTGTTCTGTGTCTGCTGTGTTTTGCGAGAGCCGAAAGCTGTCCGAAGAATGCGTTTTTCAGAGATAACAGTGCTCTGGGCATGAACGTTGCCGCCCCGCATCTGTGACAGAAAAGAAGCCGCTCTGCTCCAAAGTCTTGGTCCTGTGGAAGGCTCACATGACAATAACCAGCAACCAAGCACAGGCGGGGGGAAATGGAGATCCTGGCGGCATGCACGTTGGTGGCAGGAATCCTGGTCAATGTGGTCCGCGGCCCCAAAGCACTGCACCTCCTCGGCTTGTTAGCCCATTTCTGGTGGCTCTGGCCACAAAGACCCCCATGTGCCCCTACCCCCACAATTCTAATCCTGACATTCTCCAAGGTTCGTATTTGCTATTATTATTAAGATCTTAGCTCCACCTGCTTCGAATGCTTTGCTACTCTCTAATCACGATTCTAAGGATTTTGCAAAAAATGTTTCTATCTAAAATACAGGATATTAGATCCTGATTAGATCATTCTGCAGCATCCTCTCTTTATAGACCCTTTGGGCCTATGCACTGAAATGATTTGTTCTCTTCTTTTGCCCCTGTCTCAGATAGCGATGTCCTATCCATTATGGCTCACTCTCATCCTACCTCTGCTCCATCTGATCCACTTCCAGCTTCCTTGGTTAACGTTATTCTCTCTTAATTTGTTTCTTTTTTCACCCACCCTCTTCAATGTGTCCTATCATCTGCTTCCTTTTCAGCTTCCTTTAAAACTGCTACTTTTATGTTTTGTTAGGAAAACCTTCTCTAGACATTAATGAGTTGGCAAACTTTCATCATACATCACTCCTGCCTTTTATAGCTACAATTCTGCAGTGTAATGTCTATTCTCAGTTTATTGCCTATCTTAATTTACACCATCTTCTCTTACAACATACATCTGGATTCTGCTTATGCTGTTCAACAGAAACTGGTCTTCTCTCTCTGTTTCCAAGTCAATTCTTCATACTCAACATCTAGAACATACTTATATACTAATTCTGTTAGGCCGTACTGCCACTTTTGGCACTGTAGATCACTCTATGTTGCATTCCACTCTGTCTTCAATTGGTATTTCAGGAAGGGCTCTTCAGTGGCTCTCTTCTTACCTTTCTTGTCGTTCTTTTGTGGTATCTTGGACAAATTCGTCTTCTCCTTATCCTCTTCCCTTTAGGATTCCTCGAGGTACAATTTGTGGTCCCCTTAATTTCACAGTTTATACCTCAATTTATGCTTCACTGATTTTTTTTTCATGGTTTTCAGGCACAATTGTACACTGTTGATATTAAAATCTTCCTTTCATTGCATTCTTTCGATGACTCCGTCCATCAAGGTATATCTGCTTGCCTTCTGTAGGTGAAAAACTGGATGTCCTTGTAACTGTTATGCTTTAACCCCAAAAGCACATTTCTCCTATTTCTTAATTACTTAATCCTGTCAGTTCTATCTCTTCAATATTAAGTGGATGTGTCACCTTCTAACCTTCTCTACTACTACTTTATTACTACAAACCTGGGTCTTGTCTTATCTTAACTATTGTTGTTTTTTCTATATTGGTCTTCCAGTCTATGCTCTCCTTCCGTTATGTTCTGTTCCTCACTCAGCAGTCAGTTTATTGTTCAAATCACAATACTACTCAAATATCTCTTCTTTTTTTTATTCAATTTTGCTGGCTTCAAATTAGATCTAGATGTGTGCTTCATTTTCTCTGCTTACTGTTTAAATGTGTTCATACTTTGGGTACAGACTATTTGGCCTCTTGAGTTTCTTCATATTATCCTCAAAGGATTCTTCATTCTTCATCTCAGTTTCTTCTTTCTGTTGCGAGGCACCCGTGTGCCTCTTCTCGCTTACCTTCTTTTCAATGACTTGCTCCTAATCTTTGGAATTCTCATCTGCTGGATACTCGTTCTCGCTCTGATCTTGTTGTATTTAAGAAAATTCATCTGTTGCAGTCTGCCTTTCTTTATCACGGTTTCTCCTGACTTTTGTTTGCACGATGATCTTTCTTCCCTTGTATTCCCTCAATTGTCATACCTTCATCATTTTTATACTGTGTAATTAATGCCTTGTTATAGCCTTGGATAAAGGCGCTATATAAATACCATAAATAAATTATGAATAGATAAATAAAATAGATAAATAAATGAATAAACCACAAACGGAAACAGTCCAGTAGGGCAGCTGAAACCCAGAATAGGTTTGAACAAGTAATGTCTTTGCAGTGCTTCAGACTGTCCCCCCCCCAATTTCCCCATGATCTACAAGAGCCACAATGCATCAAAAACAGTGTACAAAATCAGGCAGACATCTTGGCGACAAAAAGTTCCACCTCAGTATCGTCCTTTGCTTGAACAGGGTTTGTATTTACTGGGAACTGGTGAATCAGAATCTGGAGAGTAGAGGCAAGCTGCAGCTGTTTTCCTATTTTTCCTCTATTTGCAGGTACAGGTTCCACAACCTTCTGGAGTCGACTGAAAATCCTCCTCTGAAAAATTGAAAGGATCTTGGGGGAGGAGCTGTGGATCTCTTCCCAGGATTAAAGCATACTTTGGCATTACGACAAGGCTATGAGTGGTGTTAAGGTAGTGTAAATAGCCATTTTCGATGTCCATGGGAATTTTCTGCAGATTTACTGTGAACGATATTACTGTGCAGAAAATCTACCAGGTTTTGCCAGTAAGGTGGAAGATTTACCTTTAGCTTTTTTGCTGAAGGTAAACCTTCAACTTTATCGCCAAACTTGGTGCACAGTGGTGGCAAAATGGCAGTAACTGAATTACCGCAACGATACCACCATTTCTACTGCACCACTCTACTTGTAATGAAGCCCATTGTCTTTTTAATTTACATAGAAAGCATAATGGTCAACTCTTCTTCAATCAAAAAGATGATTTTCTACATTTTGATGCTCAAGCTTTTGGCGCACGTCCTATGGTGGTGAAAAAACGCCACACCGATGATTTCTTATGACTGGCAGACACTGTGGAACTTTTCTCATTTTATAATCCTCCTCTTCCTTCTGTTGGTCATTAGCTGTTGCTCCCCTATTATCTACTGCTCCTTGTCCTCCATCTGGTATAGGTGATGGGAGCCCCAGAGGGGCTGCTACTGCCATTGCAGATGACACCCTGGCCCTCATTACGACCCTTGCGGAAATCGGAAAACGATGGCGGAAATGCAATACCGCCATCGAATAGCGCTCGGTGCGACTATGACCCGTCACCGCAAAGTACGAAGCCATTAGCGACACCGTAGTGAACGCCAACGCTAACTGCACCAAGCACGCCATGCGAAACCGCAAACACCACCATGGCGCAACGGTACGCCAATTCCGACCCTAGCGGACATGTACCTAACGCCATCAGGCATGGCGTAATGTACCATTCCGCCATGGTGAGAAGTACGGCATCGCGAATCAACCGTAAACGGCCCCACTGAGTGCCTGTACACCGCTCCCTGCCCACGAAGTACAACTCCCCGTAGGTGCAATGAAGCCACAATGCAACCATTGAAATGTACAAGTCACCCATGCATGGCAACGAACAAAAGAAACACAAGAGGGGCCAATGGGAGCTGCAGGGCACAGATGGCACGAATACAGAAGCCATCCCAATGGACATGACCACAGTCCCCCACCAAGAAACGCACGCAAACACAGGCACCTGTGACCAGCCATATTCCGAGAATCACATCATTCCACCAGTCCACCTGGCTGACCGGCATCTGTCACACAAAACCCAATCCCCCGCCCCTGAGCATGACAACATTCAAACTGTCATATTGGCAGCCCCCATCCCTGACCTCACGGGCTTAGTAGGCAAACGCGCCCAGTACAGTACCACGCAACTAAACTCCGAAGCTGGAACCCAATGCAGATCTCCTCACAATACATCGCCCCCCAAATAGGCATATGCCACATCACTTGCAAAGAAAAACGCTACACGGGCCAAATCAGAATAGAAATTTAATGCACATCAAAGCCACCAAGCCCATACAGCCATCAGGCCATGAACTCCTAAACACCAATCACCATTGTGGGCTGCATCCGCAAGAAATGACCAGCCACTACTTGTGTGTCGTCCTGTTCCCTCATGGTACACAGAGCCACATTCACGTACGAAAAGGCAACATGGAAGCGCACAGAACCGCAGGGCCGTCCCAATGGGGAGGCACTAGTCCAGCTGAAAGGCCGAAATGTTGCTCCGAGCCACCAGTACTGCGTAAGGGCATGTGGGCCATTGGCGATCGTCCCATAAGATCGTAATGCTGCTCCACTGATTAACACGAAGCAGCAGGTGTCGGGAGTAAAACCCATCTGCAGGAGTGGCATACAGATGGCAGTGGCAAAAGGGGAGGAGATACCTGTCAACCAAAAGAAAAGAAAAAGAACAGAATGGCCATCAGAACTACATTCCAACTACTCACTTCAATGATCACACGAAATCCACAGCCATATGCATGCTAGCCCACTCCAAAGGATCATCACCACCCCAAAACCACTTGCGACTCCTAACCATCTATATCGAGGTGCAAACACCATCACAAACGAGTGTACCTGTGCATGCGTCTGTCAAAACAGAATCCATCAGATGGGAATGTTAATGTGCATGGACACAAGTGTCTGAGGGCGTGTCGAGACAGGGAGGGCTCAACAAGGCCAGATAGACGATGGTCCCACCATGGCAGCCCTGCATCACATAGCGTAGGGGAGGCGGATAGATCCCAAGAAGCCCTGTACATGGCAAACTCTGTATCAAATCACCTGCCCATGCATCCATTCATCATTCCCTCATCCCGGAATCAAAACGCCTGAATAATTACTCACATAACATTAGAAACATCCATTGAGTCTGTGCGTTATGCAGCCTGCAAAATCCACAGTGCCCCAGCCCGTAATTCCAGTGTTGTGAAGTAACATGTATGTGGGAACGGCCGGCCTCATCGCCCACGTAGCAATTGCGCATCCCAAACTATTCATATCAATCATTGCTTCCTCGCCATGGGCCCTGTCTCAAGGACATTGAACAACAGAACGTTATATTTGCAGTCAGACCTGTGGGCATCTCCTCGCCGCTAGCTGGAAACCGAAAGCGCCGCCCTTGGAATTCCACATTTGCAACATCACGCCGAAAAGGCATCTGTGGCCGTTTGAAATCACTAATTATTCCATCGAGTGCGGCTGTGTGTGAAAATGGCAACTGCCTTCACCCACAAATGGGACGCCCCGCCCGTCATTGCAACTCGGTAAAGTGATGCATGAGGGCCCACCGTTACTCGAGTACTACGTTCCACTGACCCTTCACAAGTCTGTTCGCGACTGCACAGATAGTATGTGCAACAATGGGACCACAGCAGAATGAACATGTCAACCAATGTTACACGGCCATCGGGTACAAATACATGATTGCAATAGCAAGATGCCATTCCCAGATTTGCAGCGTTGTGCGCGGGACGTGCTCGGCCAAAGGGGAGAGCAGCTTGCACAGGTGGAAGTAATCACCACAGGTGGAGGCCATACAGCCTGAAAACACATAAATTGCACAGCCAGTCTCCTCCCACAACCACACCGAAATGCTACCGGCAGGACTCGCGATGTTGGCCCTGGGGGACCTGATAGCACTGCAACTACTCCAACTCCAAGAAGAAGACGAACACCAACTGCTACCGGCCGCACGAAGGAGACGCAGGAGGAGGAGGAGGCCAAGGCAGGGCCAGCAAGGGCCGCCAGCACAGCAACTACCACCACGCAGGCAGCCCGCAATCCCACGCCTCCGAGCACATCCGTTCAACCTCACTGATGAGCAGATCCACACCCTCTACCGTCTGGACCGGGACACCATAACCGCCATTGTGGACATGACACAGGCTGACCTTGTCAGCATGATAGATAGCCCAACCGCCATCCCACCCCTACTGAAGGTGGTGTCTGTACTCCACTTCCTGGCCACAGGCACCTACCAGCACACAGTCGGACAGTTGCATGGCATTTCTCAGCCACTGTTCTCACGGACACTATTGCAAGTGCTCGATGCCCTCCTGCAGCACGCAGACAACTACATCTCTCTACCACGCTCGGAGCAGGAAATTACCAACACAAAAGTGGGATTCCATGCACTTGCCGGCATACCGGGTTGCCTTGGTGCCATCGACTGCACCCATGTGGAATTGGTCGTCCCACATGCCATGGAGGCCCAGTACCGCAACCGAAAAGAATTTCATTCTCTGAATGTACAAATGGTGTGTGACTCCAACAGGATCATTACACATTGTTGTGCCCGATTCCCTGGATCAACCCATGATTCTATGGTCTTGAGGAACTCAACAATACCACGCTACATGGAGCGACACGCAGGGTACAGATCCTGGCTACTCGGTGAGTCTCATTTCATGCATGATGATGTGGGGTATGTGATGCGGCAATGACCTGGCAGGAAGGGGGGGGGGTGCGTACGTAGCAATGGCATTCCACATAATTCGTTTATCGTCCACATACAGGTGATGCCGGATATCCACTGAAGAGATGGCTCCTCACACCAGTCCGGAACCCACGGGACCAGCATGAGGAGGACTACAACCATGCCCACTCACGTACCCGTGTAGTCATTGAACAGGCATTCGGCCTACTGAAGACACGTTTCCGGTGCCTCAGCAGGTCTGGCGGGGCACTCCTGTACCGCCATGAGAAGGTTGCAAAGATGGTCATGGCATGTGTCATGCTCCACAACATGTGCGTACGTAGAAATGTGCCCATGCCCCCTGACGCAGAACTGCAAGCACCTGATGATGGTCATGATGAGGGTGGGGATGTGGCTGCACCTCATGGAGTCTGCGAGGCACCGGAGGCCCGTGACATTCGTCAGCATCTCATTGATGCATGCTTCTAGTACTCACGCCTGGTGGCTGATACATGGACACGGGACTCGTGGCACTGCGTGTGTCTGGGACATGCACAATATGGACTGTACGCCTATGATGGCCTAGTACACAAAGATCAATGTCCACACATCTCATTGGTTGATCGTGCACTTTTTATGGCATATGTGATGTCATGTTGAACACCCTATCGACCCGCCACCCAAGTGAGCCCAACACACCCCCTCCACCCTCCTACCTCCCCCCCGAACACCAGTGTCCAAAGATGCTCATTGTCAGTGGGCTGTCGCTATTGCAAGCCCCCTCTGCGGGTATCAGGGGCACCCCTGCCTGTGGAGCGCAGGTTCCTTCCAGATCTACGTTGGGGGCTGCCCTGGACGGAACTTGCAACGGATGATGTGTCTGCCTGCTCACGTCCATGCATGTCCCTAAGGGTTTGCGAGAGCTCAGTGAGCACACGGCGCACTGCGGCAAGTTCGGCACATACGTCTTTGGACGTCGCATGCAGTTCCCCCCTCAGGCTCTCGGTGCTTCTCTCCATTTGGACTCTCAGGCTCTCGGTGCTACTCTCCATTTGTGCCCTCAGCGTCTCTGTGCCTCTCTCCATTTCTGCCCTAAGTGTCTCAGTTGATGTTTCTATGTCTGCCTTAGTGCCCCCACATTCATCGGCATGGTCCTTGAGGAGCGTGGCCATTTGCTGCTGTTGCACGATTAACTGGTCGAGGGACTGTTGCCTCTGCTGGGCCATGCCCATTTGCGGGGGTGTCACAGAGGGGCTGTTGTCCTCATGTTGCCTTGCCACAGGGCTTGGGGGGGATGGCCAGTCGTTGTCTTGTGGGTGCCCCTGCGTGGTATCCTCATGTTGTACGGGATGGGACAGACAGGGGGATTGGGACAGGTCATGGATGGATCTGACTTCGACATCCCCGTTTTCTGTGTCGGAGCATGCTGCCATCAATGGGGTGTCACCTATGGTGCTGCTGCCACCAGAGGCAGTGCCTTCTGTGGCATCCATTGGGGGGACCTGTGGTGGTGGTGTTGTGGGCATGCTGGCTGCTGGGGTGCCTGTTGATGTTCCCTCCTCTGTCCTGCCACCTGATTTGTGCTGCTGCCGTGTCTTGATGCGTGCAGCTGAGGTGGAGGGTCTCTGGCCGTTGGTCTTGGCCCTCTTTGCAGGTGTGCTGGTAGGGGTGTCCTGTAGCTCGTCGTTTGGATCGGACCCTGTGGTGGAGTAAAGGAGGGCGAGGGTTAATGATGGGTCTGTGGGAATTGGAATGGCATTGTATCACATGCTCTGGGGTGGTACCTGAGGGTGATTTGGGTCGGGTCCTTGGAGGTGCTTTGATTTGTGTGTGGAGTGAGGGTGCAGTTGTTTGGCAGCCTGCAGTTAGGGTGTGCCTGCTGCACGTGTGGTGCGTGTATTAGGGGTTTTTAATTATTTATGTATTTATTGTGGGTTTTAACGTGCGCTATCAGGCCGATGTGTGTGGCCGTTCTCCTGGACATGTGTTTCTGTTGCACTATGTGGACGCATGGTACTTCACATGGATGGACTGTGTGGATTTGGCATTGTTTTATCTGGTACACCTACCTGAATCTTCGGATGTCTGCACTCCTTTCTCCATCCCTCCGACTCCCTCTATGCTCTCCATTCCGATGGTGGAGGCACAGATTTCTTCCCAGGGGGTCAACTTGATGGGTGATTCAGGACCTCCCCCGGTGGCTGTGGCAATGTTGCGGTTGGCAGAGAGTATGCTGCGGACGCGTATCCGCAGGTCGTCCCATCGCTTGCGGCATTGCTGTGGGGTGCGGGGTGCGGTCCCCACCGCACTTACCCGCTGTGCCACCAGAGCCCATATGGTCTTCTTGTTTGCAAGTGCCGTTCTGGTCATTTGCGTGGAGAAGACGACGGCAGCATTCTCCTGGAGGGTCTCTGTTAGCACGGTGAGTTCCTCGCGGGAGAAGTGGACCTGCCGCTTGCGGTCGCACGCTTTCTTCGCTACTTTTCCCATTTGTCTTGGTTTCGCTAGGGTGGGTGACGGGTTGGGGTGTGTTTCAGGGTAGTGATTTTAGTGGTTGTGTGGTTTTAGTGGTTTTATAGGTGTACGCCGGGATGTTTCCCGTTCCGGGCCCATGTTTTAACTTCCGTTTCCGTATGTTTCCGGTCACCGTACTTTCCGGTAGGCGCACACTGCGGTGACCGCTAAGAGGGGTGGCGGTATTGCACCTAGGGCGCCGTACGGCGGCGGTGTGGGCCGTTTTGGGGTCATTTCCGCCATCGCGGACTTTGCACTTCCGCCGTGGCGTGGTGCTCGTGCCCGATGGGTCGGAATGGGCCGCACTTTGCTCCTTCGTGCAATGGCGGAAACGCTATTTACGCTGTGGCGCTCCGGTCAGTCGCTTTCCGCAAGGGTCGTAATGAGGGCCCCTGTGTTGAAGGCCCCCAGTCAGGAATAAAAACATGCAGGTTGAGAAGCTCTCTGGAAATGAATAGAACGAATGAGTGGCTCTCTTGGATGCATGCAGCCTGCGGATCTGAAAGCTGAAAAAAGTAAGGAAACGTTGAAAAAGTGGAGAGAGTCGTTAGAAATGTCTATACAACCTGTATTTGGTAAGAGCGCCTACTTTAAAGTTGTTAGGGAGTGAGGAAAACCGCTTTACATGTGTTCACAGACAACAGGCACTGATCATGGTCCATAGCTCTCAACTCACACGCTTTTGGCGGGTGTCACCCGCCTTGTAAAGAGCTGACTCACCCGCCAAGCCTCCTGCATGGTGATTCATTTCAATGGGCTCTCATCCGCCAAAAACAAAATCAGGTGTTTTCACCCGCTTTTGTGACACAAATGGTTGTGAGCTATGAGTCTATGTAGTCACGCCGGATGGGTGTGGCAGCATTGTAACGTCCGCAATCACGTATGTCCTTCGCAACTGTTCGTCCTTCCAGAATGACGTCACTACAAACACTATTTGTGCTGCGGGCCAAGCACACTCTCACACACAATCCTGTCCCCCTATTTACTAACAAAAGACCACCACAGAACATTAAACTCAATTCTCTTGCTCACTCCTAACTACAACACGAGATACTGTTGGAAAATCACAATTTTAAGAAAGATCCCAGAGGCATAGATTTTGCATTTACTCCCGGATTAAAACTGGCAGCAGTATGCTCTGCTGAAAGAGTTAACTTGAGAACAGAAACATGTACTCCAACAACCTGAGCAATATGGTCCCAGGTGGCCAGGATCATTGTTGGCAGTCTATAAATAAGCAAAGCTTCTTCTACACTTCCCTTTCTTTACTCCAACAGCAAACAGCTTCAACATGTCCCCGGTGTAAAAAAAACACGTCCCATGTACAACAAAACAGTCCACCTCTCCTCCTCAGATGCTCTTAAAAGTTGTCCCCTACAATGGGACATGAGTTAGTATTGAGAATTGGGGGAGTCTGGGTGGGAAGATTGTCTCCTACGTTGTCTTTATTAAAATTGCAATGTTCCTACAAAGCTAGCTAATAAAATCTATATTTTATGTCAAGGCACAGAGGCTGCCATTTTGTGCGTTCAAAGCCTCTTCACAGCCACCTGTGCAGCATGCAGATCTAGTTTATTTGTTTGTAATTCATCCTTAATTTCTTTTTCAAGTTGGAATTTACAATCAGGTTACATTTGGCTTCATATTTCATATCATTTGACATGGTACCCATCGTGAATGTATTCAAGTCCAGAGTTCTATTGATACCATATCCTCTGATTCTGTTTGAGTCACAATGAATGCAATAGCGTTTCATGTCAGCCTTTCAGCCTATATTGCTGATTCATGGACAAGGCTGTCCCCCATACGCCTGAAGTTCTAACCCGATTCAAGACATTTCGCCTCCTTTAGTGCGTGGCCTTTTTCTTCCTGTGGGAAAATGGATTTGCTGGTTTCCTATCTATTATTACGGGTACAACTGGTTAACTTGCAACTTAACAAAGAAAGAGAAACAGATGAACCGATCCTTAAGCGGATCCATCATAGTGCTACTGAGTCCTGAGACAGTTGTAGGTATGATGGCTTGCTTGTATTTGCTGTGTTGGATTGAGTAGGGAAACTTAATATCGCTGCAGTGCTGTGCTGCATGGTTGCATAAAGGGAAATGCGTGCGTTTCTTGCGTGTTCCCTTCTGATTTTCGACCCTCTAGAAAATGTCCAAATGTGCTCCAGAAAATGTGGGCTTCCTCTTGTAGTCTGTATAGTACTTGTTGGTATGAAGGTATCTTGGACATTTCTTCTAACCAGGACTTGTATATCGGAGATGTGGATTTGCTCCAGTGTCTAAGTATGCAGGTTTTCGCTTCTGAGAGAGCAACTACTATCGATCTATTCCAATCTATGTGAGGCGTGGGCTTCACTTGTAGGTTTTGTAGTAGTGTCACTTTTGCTTCCCTGTTTACTGTCAGCCCACGTATTGAGTCCATGCGGGACAGTATGAGTCCTGCTGTGTTTGTATTGGGAAGGATAGCAGTCAAGAAGGTGCTGTACGCTTTGGCTACCATTTGTCTGCCAACTTTCCATGACTGCAGAGATTGTGCAATCGGGAAGGTAATGCCATGTGCCTGTTGGAGCACATGGCTTCTTCCATACTCATCTTTAGTTGGATGTATTTCCATCTTTGATTGTTCGGAGAGTTTATTTGTGTTGCATGGAGTCAAATGACACCATATTGTTACTGCCCTAGATGTCGCTTATGGTGTTGATAGCTGCCCATTCTAAACATGTGCCTACCTATATTTAATTTCCAATTATTCCAGGTGGGTGCTTCTAGGCGGAGGTGTGTGTCCACTTGCAGCAATGTATGTTGTAGGTGGCGCTCGTGATTAGGTGTGCAAGTATTTGTGATTTGTCCATGTATCTAAGTTCTTGCTCAGAGGAGATGTTTATGGCATCTTCTTCGCGGGTTAGCTAGTCTGGTTCTGGGCCTTTGTCTGTGAACGCGCACGCCAAGTCTGATAAGTGATGCAATAGATAATATAGCTCTGCATGTGGTAATTTCATACCTACATCCTGTGGGCTAGAGAAGAGCTTGCTCATACTCGGACGTGGTCTGAAATCGCCTCATAGGAATTTATTTATCCTTAATTTTGAGTCTTTGAAACAGGCCTTGGTGCGCCTAAAACGGGTCATGCAGAACCAGCTTAAATAGTACACATTGAAAGGGGAATCGCTGGACCAATCAGCCCATCCCAATATTTCCTGATGGAACCTTCCTGATAGAAAAGGACTTAAAAGCCATGGCACCCCGGGAGGATGGGCACTGAAGACAGATACATCAAGGCCAGCTGGGGACATAGCCCATCTCACCCATATAGCCGGGGAAGGACAGAACATGGGGGTATAAGGCTTTTTTAAAACAATCATTGGATGTGATTTATTGGCAACCCTGAGATGGTCTATACCCCTTCCATATTGCGTCAAACATTTGAGACCATTGGTATCTCTTGCTTGGAAAAAGCAGGATAATTAGCAGTAGCAGTATACTCTTCTGAGGTAAATGACACATAGTAAAATGATCAACTTGGCAGACAACTGCTTGAAAGATAAGAATTTATTAAGTGGCCAGAATAGGAAACATTAAAAAAACAAATGTATAGCCTAACGTGGTTTGGTCCTGGGGTATTGAGCATCATCGCACCCTTAAGCGAACGTCATTTAAAGGGGTGATTGACAACAGGTACATCATCCAGCAGTGCATGACCTGCAGCGATGGCTGATCTATACAGATTAATGCTATGAAATGAGTTGCCATGTTCCAATAAGCTAGTATTCAAATTTACCGACCCTACTAGAGCCACCATATCGGAATCCAAGCATCTCCCCACATACCAGTAAACCCAAGGTCCCCAAGATGTGCGATGACCCTTGGGATTTTGCGGGGGCCTGAGACACCTTGACAATGGAATAATCTGTAGGCAAAATGCCCTGGAGATCCCAGATACCCATGGAATCCTCCAAACCACTAACTGGAGCGACCTGTATAAAACCAGGTCATGGGCCCATCAGTGGGGTCCATCAATACACAAGGGAACACGGAAATTATATGAGGAAAGCCTACAGTAACCTCCAACAGCACCTGGCACCAATCCTGAGGCAGCCAGAGAGGAGTTACCGGACTACTGAGGGCCTCTTAATCCTCATCTGCTGATTCCCTCACAGAGTCATCATGAAGGGAGGAAAGGTATAACTTCCTGATATCTGTATAATTCACCTGAAAAGCATCCAGAGCAGCTGCTTGTAGGTTGGTCTCCAACTGAAAAGCAGCAGGAGCTGGGCAATGCAATGGGAAGCAAAAAGAGCCACGTCCCTACAAGCCCAACTGACGGGTGAATTATCCCATATTCCACCTGAACCACAATTTGTCTGTCTAGTCAAACAATGCAATCCTCCTTAGCTATCTTTGCCAGCTTGTGAGAGCGAGGAGCCCCTACCTTGTTGACATACTGGACTGCTGAGTCCAGTATGATTATTATTCTCAAAATAATACAACAGTACATCTGATCTTTGGCTAAACCCTTGGGAGAAAAAAACACCCCCATGAACTCTAGACAGTTCTTTTTCTGGGGATTCCATCTACCTCCCGTGGATCGGGTGCTGCAGGTCACTACCCCTAGCACAATAGACTGGCATCTGTTTCAGTAATCAAATCTGGAGCCAAAGCAAATATTGCCTTGCCATTCCAGGCATGCATGTGGGTAATCCACCAGTGGAGTTCAATCCTGGCCTCTGGAGAAAGAACAATATTGCCTAAATAACTGAGACCCTGCCTGAAGTGTAGAACGTCCAGGCATTGAAAGCCCTGATAGTGCAGGGCACCTGAAAAGAAACATCTGAATCAATGGGAACAGCAGGCCCACATACTGAGCCAGTGTCCGCTCAAAAATCATCTGTACCGCCGGAGCCATTTTTATTTCCTTCTGGATGGAACTGATCTTGAAAAAAGGAAGTTGAAATGAGGATTGCAAGGTGTCAATCTGGAAACCCAGAAAGTCTTTTATCTGACAAGGCCCTATGTGAAATTTCTTCCAGTTTAGGGCAAAACCAAACTCCTTTACTATCGAGATCCTAATTTCCAAATGGGAAGCCGCCTTGACCCTGGATTGGGACATCAAGAGAACCTCATCCAGATATACAAATGAGCTTAATCCTCCACGCCCTGAGGACTGTCACCACTGGCTTCATAACCTTGGTGAAGCATCAAGGGGCAGAGGACAGACCGAATGATAGAGTGACAAATACCCACTTCTTGTTGACCCAGAGAAATCGCAGGTAGGTCTAATGGGGGCTATGAAAAAGAAAGTCATAAGCACATTGTTGAAGTCAAACTCATCCAGTGCCTTGAAAGACAGGTGTTCCTCAGCAGATGAATGCCTTCCATTTTTAAATGATTGTACTATAGGAAACAATTGACATCCATGGGGTTATTTTTCAAGCCGACTCGTGTCCATGGGAACCTGCCTGATAGTTCCCTTTCTTATAAGGTCTTCAACTCCCGATGAATCAGGACAGCATTTTCTTGAGAAAGATATGATAGGATCAGGAGAGAGCCTAGTCCCTTTTTCGTAGGAGGCAATGTGAAATCCTCAAATGATCTGAAGAACCCAAGGATTGTATTTGATATAGCAAAAAGAATAGAAAAAACCAGCAACCTGAAACCTACCTGCAAAGAATTCAAATGAAAGTCTATGAGTCTTTCCTCACTGGTGTCTTTGTCTGTGGAATCCCCTGCTGCTATTGCTGGCTATGGACCGTCACCCTTTGCTGCTCTGAACGGAAGACAGTAGAGTCCTGGAAATTACCTTGGAACTGCTGGACTGGGTGCACTTGCCTAGGGATCTTTGATAAGGATAGCCAGGCAAAAGACTCTTCCTTTTATGGCCCATCCCAAAACACAGCTTCCAAAAACTCTTTTCCTCGAGACGTGAGATTCATATAAAGATTTATAGAACCCTACGTATTTAGACATATCTTTCATAAACCTTATACAAAACAACTAAGAACGTTCTTTAGTTCCTGGCTTCTTGAAGGACAAATCAGGCAATGTAGTGTCTAAGGGTAGTTTTACCCCTTGCTATCATCTGCAGCAATGGCTGCACTAGTGTCTCCTAAAAAAAAATAATAAATTGCACTCTGGATCTATATTCATCGAGGGGAACCGGGCCCACTGTAGCACCTTTCTCCATAGCCTCCTGCTCTAAATAAAAAAACGTAATCAACAGTCGTGAGTTGTCCAGGACCTTATCCTTATCTAATCGGAGAGGCCCATTCAAACCTTTCTTGAGGTCTCTGCATGACTTGGGCAAAAATTTGATCCACTGGAGTCCAGCTCTGGATTGACAGATTTATGAATTGTGAACCGTCTAGGGCATTAAGTCCGTAACATTTTCTTTCCTCCATTTCCACGGGTTTCCTCAGCCTTTCATCCAAATGTCTTGCCAAAGGAGGCAAAGGAATCCACTGCCAGGGCCATGGGTGTGCAATAACGGGGCACCCCGGCTATTTAACATCCTCTGTGTCCACCAAAACCCATGTCGGTTCAGAAGACAGGTTTCCCATCTGCCTCTCTTCCTGGGGAGGTGAAAAAGGCCACTTCACGATGTATTTTGCCTGCTTCCCTACTTGTCCTAGGCCTGAATATAAAAACGTGCTTTTCATGGGTAAAACCTTTTCTTCATTGAGGCACACACACCTTTCTTTTCCTTAGCACCACTCTAGGGGCCTCATTACGAGAATGGAGGTAGCCATGGAGCTTCTAGCTCCATGGCTGCCTCCGGTCCAGACTCTGTTACTGGGTTCCTGCAATGGGGACTTACCGGGTTACTCCAACATAGGAAGACCTGGTAATTCCTCCTTGCAGGAGCCCATCCCCATTCCTCAATGGGAATGGGGAGGGAGGTAATAACGGGCAGATTACATCTGGCCCGTTATTGCCTCCCTCTTCCCCTCGCGGGACCCAGAAAGCACGACTGGTTTTACCAGGCGTGCGATCCGGGTCCCGCGATGGGAAGCTTGTAATCGGCGCTCCCGGAATGAAGGGGGCCGGTCCCCTACCGGCCCCCTTCATTACGGGAGCGCCAGCCTTATAATGAGGCCCTAGGAGTTGTGGCTCAGGACGTCCCCAAGCTTTTGATTTTCAGGATCATTTACAAAGATTCGTCTGGTCTACACACCTTAGCAGACCAAAACCTCACCACAGTAGACACAATCAAGGCCTTGTCTTATTTATTTTTAGAAGTTTTCCTAACATGGCAATACATTTAAGTCACAGCAGACTTCTTAGTGGAGGAGATGGAAAGAACAGCACAACAAAGAGAAGAGCGAAGCTTAGCCAAATCCTTCAACTGAGCCCTACTTATTCCTGAGTGCTCCTCTACTAGGCTAGAATATAAAGGCTGCTCCATGAAGCATGTGCTAACAACTTTGTGCAATTGCCCCCTTCCAGAAGGTTTGCAGCTAGGGATACAATCCCAAGCACTCTCACTGCGTCACAAAGCTAAATGTGCAGCTACAAACTATTGGGATGCTATGAGATGATCGCTGGCGCAATAATGGACACAGAAATGCACCATCTTCATTTAATCCCAGACCATGGCCACCCGGGACCATTAGACATGTTGGCCGAGGGATTTTATTCAATTCTCAAGTGAACTTTTTCATACTGTGTTTGCTGGTGGCATTTTCAGTCAAGGGGTAAACGCAAAATCTCAGCCTCTGCGCCTTGAACTAAAGTAGCAACCCAGTGCATAACCTCTCATTTCCATGAGAAACTCTTGGGCAAAATGGTGCCCACCCAAACAACCTTCCCTACTTAACTCCCACCCTAACATTCCCAACCAATGACTGGTTGGTCATTTGCCATACTACTCACTCAAATTACTTTGCTGCCTCTAGTCCCCCTCGTGTACCTTATCACTGTCCTTACTGGCTTCTATCTGCGTTGTCATGTTGCCCTGTGGCCTCAGGCCTATACTACTTAAAGGTGCTTCTTATTTTAGAAAGGCTGCACCGGAAATTGAGTTGAAAATCCTCTCCTCCTTAGAGAATGCAAATCCACCGAGTTTGGCAACATGAATCCAACCTAATGCATAATTAGGTAGGGAAATTATTATAACATGTTGTCTGAAGGGATGTTGAGGCTGGACAAGAACCAGCTGATCTCATTTCGGGTGCACCCTGACACGTGAATTGTTCTTTCCCAGCCTTTCAGGGGCACTCCCCAGACACTTGCAGGAAACACATCTGCCTCAGAACCACCGGTCATGCATGAGTCATTATGGCACAGCTCTCCAGGTTTCCAAGCCACTGGCTTGGCACGTGATGGCTGTGTAATCCTGGCACGCCTTTGAGAGGCAGTAGCTGGTCATTTGAGTGAGATTGCAACAACACAAATGTTGCTTTTAAATTCACTGACCTGACATGTGACTGTCTCTCCACCAGCCTTTCAATGGTACTGATCTGATTCCTCCAATGAGGGTACGACGTTCTAACATCGCCAGGCGTTTTGTCGCAGAGTTTTTTGCCGAAGATGTTTGACTGAAAATAATTCTTCAAAAACATGGGGGGTGGGCAATAAAGGGATATAAGGGTCAGGGGATGTGGGAAATAGGGCCTAGATTATTGTGAAGGGGGAGGTTGCTCGGAACCCCCACAAATAAATAGAAAATTAGATTAGTTTTTTCGACCGAAAATATTCGACCAAAAACTCAGCAGAAAAGAAACGGGCGATTAAAGATTGTAGAACTCTGCATGAGTACAGCCCAGCCCTACCTGCCTTGCAAATGAACAACCATCACATGACCGCAATCCTGCCCACCAAACCTGCAGTTTATAGGCAGAAGCAGGGCACTGCAGCGACATAGCCACAGCCCCACTAGCCAAATGTGACTTGGTACGAGCCTAGCGCAACATCTTCGTAAATCTCCATAGGTGGCGCACACACTACGCTTTAATGTACGCATGATTGTGTTTTCAGAGCTCAGGCTAGCAGGGCTACGTGAACAATCCGAGATGGGATGGCCATACTGAAAGAAAACTTGTGTACACCTCAGCGTGCCAAACATAGACTGAAGGCATGAATCCCCCACAAGGTGTTGGAATCAATCCACGTGGTGTCAAAATGCAGTCAATTAAAAATGAATCGCATCGCATGTTGCTGAAATCTGCAGACATTAAGAGACTCTCTTTTGTGTTTATGCAGATAGTGAGTAGGGCGTGGACTGAGTTAGTTAGTTAAGAGAATGTTTTCAGTAAAGTGCGACTGACATTGTGACACGCACTTACGTCTGCTAATAGAATGGGAACCACAAAACCAGTCCAGGATGCGGAACATATTGAAAAACACTGCACACTAGTCTTGGTAAATCAGTAAGGCATTGAAATGTACTTCCTGAGCCAGCCTGAGGCAATGCTATGGACATTGTTAGTGTCTGGCTCGCTCGCTCACACGCATGTACAATAACGAGGCAGGACAACAGGCGGCACGCCGTTCTCCTTGATTAGTCTCCTTCTTACTGACTTGCTTTCCCTTCCTCCACACCCCCTCCGTTCCCCATTCCCTCCCTCTTAAGGGGCCCGTATCCAGTTTGTCCACAACGGACATCTAAAGTCGCCAGGAACACTTTTCGAATGTACTACCGAATGCACAAACGCTTGGTTCAGGCCATTTATTTATTTATTTATTCATTCATTCATTCATTCATTCAATTTTTTTAGTGCACAGGCAGCCCCTGGCCAACATGGCGCTTGTTACAGAGGTTGCAAAATGACTTAATTAAACATACAGAGAAGTCATTATTTAGTTGCAAGAGGCATACTGCAATGCAGATCTGAAAGAGGAAAAAAAGAGCAGACTGAGAGAAGGGAAGAATGTGTTAGTTAAACAGTGTGGTTTTTAGTTTTCTTGCGGAAGGCACAGAGAGAGGTTTCTGCTCTGAGTGTGCTGGGTAGTGCATTCCATAGCTTAGGGACAATGTAGGGGAAACTAATTCCACCTGCTCTAGCTCGTTTGATGCATGGGACCCTTGGTTTGTTGGTGTGGCATTGTCTAGTAGGTCTGGTCGAGTGAGATCTGGCCAGAGTGTCAGACAAGTAAGAGGGGGCTGACAGATTGATACATTTGTGTGCAGTAGTAAGAATATTAAATGTAATACGCTCTTTGACTGGTAGCCAATGTGCTGATTTTCTGGCTTGCGTGATGTGGCCCCTTTTAGGTATATTGAGAGCTGCTCTCAGTGCTTTGTTCTGTGTCGTTTGGAGTTTATTAAGGTTTGATTTGGAGGTGTCGGCCAGTAGGGCGTTACAATAATCTAATTTGGCTGCAATGGTGGCTCTGGCAATGGATAGGCAGTTATCTTGGGTTAGGAATGGTTTAATGGCATTAATGAGCTTAGTGCTAAAGGCGGATGCAGAAACAGTGGATTTGACTTGCTTGTCCATGGTGAGTGAAGCGTCAGTGTGGACTCCTAGAGTTTTAACAGAGGGTAAAACTGGGATGACAAAATTGTCTATGCAGAAATTGGAGTAAAGTGTGTCAAGGTTGGTGATGGTGGATTTTTGACCAAGGATGAGGATTTCGGTCTTGTCTCCATTAAGACATAGCCCGTTCATGGCCATCCATGCTTGGATGGTGGCGTAGATATTCTAGAAGCGTCCTGATGGTAAAGTCCAGTAAGTGGAAGGAGCACTTGGGTATCATCAGCGTAATTTGTTTAGGTGATCCCAAGTGAGTCCAACTTATCAAAGAGAGGTTTAGTAAAAAGATTATAGAGGGTGCGAGCCGTACATGAGCCCTGTGGGACACCACAGTGGATGATGGTGGGCTCTGCATTTACTATATTGGAGAACACTTTCATCACTCTTCCTTCGAGGAAGGAGGTGATCCAATTTGAGGCCTGTTTGGAGAAGTGCGCAGACTGTGTCAGATGGTTCGTGAGGGTGGCATGATCAACCAAATCAAAAGTCGCTGAAAGGTCTAGGAGGAGCAAGAGGGCTGGCTTGCCGTTATCTAGGATTTGGGTGATTTGGTTCTTCAAATCTAGTAATGCTGACAGCCTTTTATCTAGGATAGAGTTGTTTTCCAGATAAGGCTGGATCTGCATATGTGCAGCTTTATCTAAGATTTTAAGGAGAAAAGGAACCGGTGGTTGCTAGGTTGGGCAGGGTCCAGAGTAGGTTTCTTTATGAGCGGGCGCACCCATGCCTCTTTAAGGCTGTCTGGGACTTTGCCAGTCTTGAAAGATGCGTTAATAAACACTGTGATGATTGGAGTAAGAGGTACAGCACACTCTTTTATGATGTTAGGGGGGTATATATCACTTTTGCATTGAGAGGGTTTAAACTGTTTGAGGATGTGGAGAACATCCGATTCGGTGATTTGCGAGAAGTTGAAATTGGGAGAGTGATTGTCTTTGGAGGTAATGGAAGTTTGAAACTGCTGGGGGTGAAGAGCCTTGTAGTGTTCTGCTATTTTATTTTGAAGAAGGTCTATTTTTTTTAGCATAGCTACTTGGATGCTGTTGCACCAGGCTTCGTCCTTAACAATCTCATCAGTGCAGATTGGCGGAACGGTAAGCTCTTTAAAGATGTTGAAGAGCTCTTTTGAATGGGAGTTAGCTTCTGTGATGCGCTTATTGTAAGTTTTGGATTTGGCCTTAAATATGGCATTTTTGTATTTTTTAGTAATGCTTAGAAAGCTTTCTTTGGTGGCGTCATAGGGATTGGCCTGCCATGTTTTAAGAGCTTGGCGCTTACATTGGCGTAGATTCATTAGGTCCTCTGAGAACCATGAATTGGAGTGGAAAGATTTGTTTTCTTTTTTGGTTTCTAGGGATGCTGCAGCGTTAACGGCATGAGTGAGGGTGTCTTTGAACATCTCTGCTAGAGTGTTGGGGTCAGATGAGAAAGGAGGTGCTAGGCAAGGATTGTTAAGAAAGGGACGTATGTTGTCTGCTTTTGGAACTTCTCGCTAGCTTGGTAGGTGCAAATGTTGCAGGTTTTGAAAATGTGGATGTGGGAATGCAAAAGTGAAGGCAGTTATGATCCGTCCATGGGAGGACTGTGTTAGAATTGAAGATGGTGCCACAGTTGTGATCTACCACCCAGTCTAGGATACGGCCTTTATCATGGGTAGGGGCTGTTACTTTCTGTGTTAGTCCTAAGTCTATAAGGTCTTTGGCGAGACTAGCTGTTGTTTTGTCCAGTTTGTCATTGTAACCAAGGTTTAGGTCTCCAAGAAGCAGTGTTTAGGTCGTTTTTTTAAATGTTGTAGCCTTCTAGTGCTATTGTTTCCCAGGGTAGTTCTGTGAAATGTGTGGGGGAAACATTGTCAGCCTCTAGCATGTGAGGCTCAGTAATTCTTCAACAATACCAAAGATATCATCATAGTGGCCAACCCTACAGATTTAGGCAGTAGGCTACTGCTTTTTAAGCAGTCCTATCGCCTACAGATTTCAGTGACAGATCCTACTGCTTTTTACAGTGGCAGGTAATTTATGTGACTCTAAGGCAAACTCCAGGACAAAGCATGCATCACATTAATTAGTCTGCTGAGACAACCCTTAGATGAACCACCAGTGAAGGCAAGTGGCATCTGTGTATCAGTCGCTATGTTGTTTAGTGTTGAACTTGCAATAAATATGTACTGCCTGGGCTGCCGCTACAGAGCAGTGGCACGCGTTTCCTACCAGCTGTGTGTTAGGTAATTGAATTTGGTGTTAAGTTGCCATTCAGAATTATACATTTTTAAAATGTCAACATCTTTCCATTTTGTGCTGTTTGATGGGTTGTGTACTTTTCAATGGTGCCAACAATGTATGTTTTGTATTTTGCTGTGATGTAATTGTTATGGGAATTATTATTTTTGAAACTTAAACAATCCTACTACTTTCTGCTCACAGAATGTTGGCAGGTCTCTATAGGATTAACAACCTCTTCTTGCATGAGGATGAGCATCATTTTCAAACCATAGGGACCTCCATGTGCACAGTCGTTGCCCCGAGATTGGCGAGCATGAAAAGTAGTTCCTCTTCACTGAACATGACTTCTTCGGGAATAGTTTGCGTTGGAAGAAGCCACCTCTAGCAGCTATCTTCATGATTTGGCAAGGTGACCAACTTGCTTTGGAGCAGTTAATCAAATGGCTTGGTACATTGAATTATCATCTGGAATGTTCTAGTCACTCTAGTAAGAATTAGATACCTTTCTTGAATGTGACAACTAAATGCACAATAAAAAAATCTT
Organism: Ambystoma mexicanum; assembly: GCF_040938575.1. Taxonomy (NCBI): domain Eukaryota; kingdom Metazoa; phylum Chordata; class Amphibia; order Caudata; family Ambystomatidae; genus Ambystoma; species Ambystoma mexicanum. Next base: position 39,254,703 of record NC_090928.1, read on the forward strand.
ATTTTCTCCACTTTATATTGAATCGCAAAATCCCAAAGGATCACATTGTTTGTGAATGTTCAGAAATTGCACATTTGAAGGAACTCTACACGATTCATACGAATCGTCTCATCGAATGCATGTAATATGGTGATTATGCCAGGTGGCTACTGAAATGAGCAGTCAAAACGTCCTGGTTCACTAATTGGGTAATCTAGTCACTCCAAAAGAACAGACGTCTTCCAAATATGTAGGGGTATGCATTACAACTTGCTCAGGTTATAAACCAAAATTGAAACATCCATTTATGAAAAACCGGAACCTTGTGACACTTAAGAAGACGGCATTAGGTAGGAAAATATTTGCACTGCATGAAGGGCTCACTCTTAAAGACTAATTACTCCCTACTTACTTGAAAGATATTCAGAAGACCAGCAACAGCAAACAATGCTCTAATCTTAATATCCCACCCCCCATGCCCAAATGTTTGACACCACTCATGTGGAATGTGCAGTAGTTGTCCAAAAAACCAACAATATTACAACAAGGAACTTTCAGATGGCAAGTTGTAAACTTACCAACTGCCCAATGAAAAATGTGGTGTATACCATTCATGGCCCTTGTCACAAAATGTACATTTGAATGATGATATGATAGGCCTCGATCCGTATAACAGAACACAGGTCTAAGGCTGGTACTAGGAGTGTACAGGCATTACTTGTCAAGAAGGTTATTACGCATCAACACAAAGAAAACAAACGTAGCTGCCTCCTTATCCGCCTGGTTCAACCTGACCTGAACTATTCTTCTACTTTGGCAAGACTACATAACCTGGAACAACACTGGATCCGCAGACTCAATACCCACGTGACATGTCTAACGAGAACATCTAGTGGCCTGTGTTATTACGAGGGCTCTAATGATATGTGCTTTTGGAGTTTATCATGAGGAGTGGTTTGACTTTAGATTACACACCCTCTTTCTGTATATAATTGGTGTATTTTATGATTTGTGAAAGATCAAATGTATGATCAAAACACAATAACTAAAAATAAATAAATAAATATTACATCCTCTTTCTAGCAATTAGGCCTGATGTGTCTTGTCCTTCCCTCATTAGTACTTGGAAATGTATTCATATGTACAAGTTTTAAAAACCTGGTGTTTCGACATTGACCCCATTTTGACACCACATGGGTTTATTCCCATATGACACTGCATGTTCATGACTTTAAGGGTTGACATGCTGAGTGGCCTGCCATTTTCACTTTGAATATGGCCACCCTGTCTAGATTCATTGCCTTGCCTTGCCAGTCTTGGCCCTGGCATGATGATACAAGCGCACAAAAGTAATGTAGGCACCATCTATGGATGATTTGGAAAAGATGCCCACGAAACCCAAAAGCACGTGGATGCCCCGCAGCGATGATCTTGGATATTTACCTTGCTACTGTCCTTAAACCAGTCGGGAGTTCATGGGTTTGGGAATAGAAGGTTCTGTTTCTTTGACTACCTCGAAGAATATTAGCAGTGCTGAGATCTGAAGCTTAAGGCACCCAATGAATATATTCCATTTAGTGGGTTGGTCCTTACCAAGAATTGATAGACGCTAGGTGGGAGCAACACAGTACAAGAGTGGCCCTTCTAAAATTAGTGGAAATAGTTGGTGTATGTTGGCTCCTACCCCCTGGTGGTCCCCGGTGAGCAATGGCCCAGCATGCAGCTACGTCTGGGCTGTACAGGCCCATAAGGTAGAACATCCCCCAGGCAATCTCTAGGGCCTGGTTGGCTCTCTATGGGTCAAGCAGTTTGGGGGAAGCAGGTGGCTATGCGTGTGTTTTTGTAAGCAGTAACGGCACAAAGCACTCCTGCCATGTCTTTTCTCATGGTACCACATCCCTTCCCACCAATGAAGAAGTCCAAAAGGCTTCACATGGAAAACATTTTCTTTGCCCAATCACATAGGGCCTCATTACGAGTGAGGCGGTAAGGGGTTAATGGCGCCGGTAAAGCTAAAGCTGCCGGCGCCGTTAAACCCCTACTGCCTCATTACGAGGTCCCCTCGCGGGACCCACTCTGGACAACTGGTTTTACCAGACGTCCTTAGCGGGTCCCGCGAGCAGCCCAGCATGCTAACAACGGCCCTGTCATTAACGGGCCAGTTGTTTAGCATGCTCCCCATCCCATTGAGCCCTATGGGGGCTCAAATGGGAATGGGGATGGTCCGGGTCCGGGTTCCCTGAATGGGGAAATACCGGGCCCTCCTAGGTCGGAATGGCCTGGTATTTCCCCATTCAGGGAACCCGGACCCGAGTTTGGGGGTAGCCGTGCCATTATTGAGAGCATGGCTACCTCCAAACTCGTAATGAGGCCCATATAGTAAGAGATGTTTTTATGGGAGGGCAAAAGGGGCACTTGCCCAGGGCCCCCACCTTGGAGGGAGACCCACAAGGCTGCTTGATCTAAAGAAGTGAGATTCCTTTGTTCACCAGAGTTAAATAGCAAACATCATGATATTTGATGGCCTAATACTGAGGCTCTAAACCTTTTGCCTGTCTGTTTTGGCAAGTAAATTCTGCCTCGATCAATTCATCATGTAATGCTTTCTGTGTTCACTCTGGTATATATAGTTTGTGTGTTCCTTGCTGCACAACTCCTGTAGCATTCTTTCTTTCCTGTGGGAATTATGTTGATCATGTGCAGTAGCCAAATTTGAAATGCATATTGGTACATTAAATGCCACAATGGGTCAGAAGTTAACTCAGTGTGTTAAGCACTCATTGCAGAGATATGTGTTCCTATGCAAGATTAGAATAGCACATTCCTCTAAGGCTTGCTGAGCCTTTCCTATGTATGAAGTTTATAAGCCTGCATATGTACTTGGTCTTGTCGCACAACAGATGCTATTATCAGCAATGTACCTGCACCAGATAGGGGTTGCAATAAAAACGAACATGTCATGCTTATGGTGAAGGTCTAGAAATTGGTTTGCTTAGATAGGGTGTTATAAAACCCAGGGGATCACCTCCAACGATGAGCATAAACTGTGAGTCCAAGTGATGAATAAATATACAAATTTGGAACCAGATCCTGACTTTGCCAGCAGACAATACAGTGATCCTGGTCAAATCATCTAATATCTCGTACATTACGGTGCTGTCTTCTGTGAAGTTTGCCTTCTTGCATGCTGGTGGCATCGTTTAGCCCCTTACTTGATCTTTCCTCTTATGTAGGCCTGTTGAGTGGAAGAGGTGGTGGACAGAAGGGAGCGAACCAGATGGTGCAGGACTCGGATAAACATATTTTAAAGTCTGCTCGTTTGACACAAAAAAATGCTTTGCAATTTTGTAAAAGTCAAAGGTTTTTCTGTACGTTTATAAATCACAATTTCACAAGCAAGTGTTTTGGAAGTATGTGATGTTTTAAAATACAAAAGACAAACCCAGATTAAATCTGTTAAATCACACTGATCGGTATGGTGGTACTTAAATACTTCTCTTGATGATGGAGAGAATGAAGCTAGAATCATTCTGTGTTACACCATTCTATAATATTTTGTTTTTAAAAATTGTCATGTTTGGTTATGTGATTGGTGTACTTTTCAAGTCAGTTTTTATAAAATTAGATTATTTTAGTTAATGGTAAGAACTGGTAATGAAAGTGTTCAAATGCAGAAATTGCAGAGCTGGCATAAATCCCAGATTCACCGCTTAACCATTGTGTGTGTAATGCTGGGCATCTAATTTAATCTTGTATTGCCTAACTTCTGAAATTGCCAGTCCCTAAACCTTTCAAAATTGTCTGCCCCTCAGAGTGATTTCCTTCTCAGGGTATGCTCTTCAAAACAGCCTCACTCAAGTTTTCACTGGCGTGTTGCTTCCACTATAATAGTGAGCATTGATATATTGCACACCACAGGCACTTGTTCTTTTGATCTCTAATGGCAACACTTTTTGAAGACCATATCCCACTTATAATCTCTGTCTGTCTGGATACAGACACCTTCCTGGTAGCTTCTAATCCGCATCCACTATCCATGCTATGGTATGTGTAACTTTCTCCTTCCTCCCAATTAGTCTCTTCTATCCATGCTTGAGCACATTTTCATTCTGTGAGGCAGCAAATGTGAGTTCTCTGTCTATACTGGGTTACATGTACATTTTACATACAGTCCTGCATTAATACTACAGGTGGCATACCTTCCTGGATGCTATTGATAAAAAGAGTCCTATATCTATGCTAGAACAGAAGTAACCTCTTTGTAGACTGATAACGTTGGCCTTCAATGGATACTGTTTATCATTCTGATTAGAGCAAGAGTGAGGTGGGTATGGGGACTTAAAGGGAGTAAACATGCTTATTTGTAATGCTGTGAGGCAGCACATTAACCTATGGGCTGTATTCACAGCGGGGGGACGGACCGGGCAGATATTCTTGATCACTTGATTACTTTGGTTTGGTGGGGGGGCAAAGGTGTCCATGCCCAGGGCCCCAAATGTGCTTAGGATGGCCCTGCATATAGTCTTTGAATTTCCTGGACCGTATGACATCTATTCTCGTTAGGTAGCAGGGTTCCCTCTGTTCCTCCACTTCATAGGTTGAAGCTCCTCTCTCTGGTTCCGTGTCCAATTCATTCAGGTGTTTCATGAACGTGTGCACACCTCCTCATCCATCTTGTGTCTCTTCTTCCATTCAGCATTCCTCTTCGAGGGATAGTAACGCACGTTGTCAGAAGCATTTCCTATTTAAGCCAGGGGGTTTCAAGTGTAAGGAATTTCTTGGAAAGGACGTGGAGCCTTAACTGGCTTTTAAATTGTGCCGTCCTTTGCTGTTTCCACCATTGGCTGTCGGCCAAATGGCAGGTGAAACTTTCCTTGAAGCCTCGAATTCTTCACCAGGACTGAGTCTCTGATATTTATGTTGGATTCCTTGACATACCACCATGGACTTACTGCATCATTCTGCTCCACACGTTGTGCATTGTTCATCTAGCTGCACTGGGACTCCCATTCGCAACGTCGGGATGGTGGTGTGTGGAGCCCTCCCTCTTAGGAGGCTGGTGTGGACAATAGCAGTGGCTCTGTGGGGCATCGTTCCATAGTTCCTAAAGAATGGGTAAGTCGCTCTTTTGGGGTTTTCTTCAGTTTGTGATGCAATGCAAAGCAATTTATTCAGCATGAACATAATGGCTCAACGTCTTCATTGGCCTGTGGCCAACATGGGGTGATTCTTCTGTGCTGTATTCCTAGGTCATCTAGCATAGATCGGAATTCGCTTCAATTGTCAGGCTTGATGGACACTGACAACCCATGCTTTGCAAATATCTTCTCCAATTTTGGTATTACTGGCCTGGCAGATGTTGAATCAACCGCCTCAACCTCTAGGCAGTGCAGAAACTTGTTTACTTTGACTAGGATGTCTCTTCCATCAGCCAGAGAGCCAACGTTTGTTCTGACATGATCCCAGGCTGTGCTTCCTCTGGGCATAGAATGAAGAAGTGCCAGGGGCAACGCTGCGCCAGTGACTTGACATGAGTAGTAAAGCATGATACCTTTCCTCATCAAACTAGACTTGACAGGTATCCACGCCCCTTTAGGGTGGGATATCCGGTCCCTATGATGTCATATCCGGATGTGGCCCCCTAGGGTTTCCCCTGGAAGTTCTGCCTGGGCAAAATCCCAACCCGGAAGTGATGTAGGTGTGTTTAACAGGAACTTGGTCCTTAGCGGGGGTGTCCCACCGGATGTGACATCATGGGGGTTAGAGGGAAGGTCCCCCCAAGGCCTGGAGTTCCTAGGGGCCCCAAGGGGGATTCCCCCGGATGCCCCCACCCCTCAAACCCCAGCACCACACTTTTGGATCTTTGTGGGTGACATCCCGGGATGCCCCAGTGACAAAGACCTGGAAGTGTGGCCTTGGGTTTTGAAGGGTGGGGGTCATGGAGATGTTTGAGCGGTGGCCATATTTAGGGGTTGTGGCGTGTAGGGTGTCTATATATAGATGGGTTTTGGGTTGTAGGCATAAGCTGATCCTGAGGGGCGGAGGAAACTCTGATTAAACAGCATCAATGTGACCGGCAGGTGCGGCAAGGTATAAGATTTAAACTTTGGGCATTGACCAGGGGCGGTTGTGCTAAAGAAGGTATTTAGTATAGAGTTGCCATGTGTCTACACTTATAATAAGACAGGTAAGAATTAGGAAAAATAATATATATATATATATATATTCTTTTTTTTTAAATATATATATATATATATATATATATATATATATATATATATATATATATATAAAAACATTTTTTTAGCACTATATTAACAACCCCTGACAGCCTTCTATACATAGAGAGCTCAAAATAAGCTGTTTGACCCAGCCACGTGGTAGCTGGAATTGAACAGGAAGAGGCCCAGAGAGGAAGTACGTAGCCCTGAACTCAGCTGATGCATCACCGCTGACCCTCGGGGGTTGAGCCACCCCACAGCACTTCCCCTTCTCCCTTCTCCCCCAGCATCCCCTCCACATGCTGGGGAGAGGAAGTACGTAGCACTGAACTCAGCTGATGCATCACAGCTGACCCTCGGGGGATGAGCCACCCCACAGCACTTCCCCTCCTCCCCCACCACCCCTCCACATTCTGGGGAGAGGAAGTACGTAGCACTGAACTCAGCTGAATCATCACACCTGTCCCTCGGGGGATGAGCCACCCCAGCACTTCCCCTCCTCCCCCAGCTTGTGGAGAGGTTGCTGGGGGAGGAGGTGAAGTGCTGGAGGGGGCTCAGCCCCAAGGGATAGGTGTGATGCATCAGCTTGAATTTCCTGCTGACAAGGCAGGCAGCTCTAGTTGCAAACCCCTAGGGGTGCAGTGTCTTGAATGGCCAAAGGTGTTGATCTTCCGGGGTAATCCCCAGCTGCTAGCAAAAGCCTGCCAGTTTTAAAAGCCTTTAAGTTCTGGGTGATGTTTAGACAAGCTCTCTTCCATTTGCGGTGAATTTGTGTGAAGCCATCCTGATGCTGACAGAGAAAATGCCTACCCAGACAAACTCACAAGTAAGGGGCTTGTATATTTTTCTATATAGATGTAGCATAGGGTAGACTTCAGTAAAATATGATGCTAATTGTTTCATTAATTATTTACAGGATGCCTATCCAGACCTTTCACTAGGGGCTGTGCTAGATGTTATCCCTCTCCCAGGTACTATTTTTATATTTAATTATTGACATGCCTCTGTGTTTAAAAATATATGCATATCTATAGGCCCCTATGTGTGTTTGTCATGGTCTGGGGGAAAAGGGGTCTGGGGTACTCTATGTTTAAAGTATGGCTTATGTGCAGGCCTCTGAAATGCAACAGCCTGGCCGTTTTAATTTCTTATTTAAAAACGAAAATGGCCAGGCTGTTGTATTTCAAGGGCTATATATGTGTAGTTTTGATGTTGAGCCCCTTGAAATAAAGAGGCTTTTTTCTTTTTATTTTATTGGCAAGTACTTTAAACCATGGGCAATGTATGTGGGGAGGCAGGGGTATGCTGTGTTTTTTTAAATACAGCCTGCTGAGTCTGTGGATCCCCAGAATCTCCACAGGCTGTATTTAAAAGTGCTGCCCATAATTTACATTTAAAAGACTAACAGGTCTTGGGGGTGCATATGTTGGGGCTGCACTATTAGAATGGGTGTTCCAACATAGGCACCCCCAAGGACTGCTAGTCTTTTAAATGTAAATTAGGGGCAGCAGTGTGTTTGGCTGTTAATGAGCTCCCCAGGCTGGCGTCTTTAGGGCACTAATGTATCCAACCTGGGGGGGCTCTGCAACAGGCCAAACACACAGCCTCGCCCAACGAGCAGCTTAAGCAGGCTGTAAGCCTTTTATTTTTTTTTAATAAAACCCGCATGGGGAGTGGGTGATCTAATTACCCACTCCCTGTGCGGGTTTTATTAAAGGATAAAAAAGGCTTACAGCCTGCTTAAGACACACGTCGGGGTATGCCATGTGTCTGGCCTGTTGCAGAGCCCCCAGGCCAAACACATGGCATCCCCTGCGGGGTGTCTTAAACAGGATGCATCCAACTGGCGTTTTAAATGCCTATTACAACACGGGAGACGCTTGTGTTGTACTAGGTATTTAAAAACTAGTTATGTTATGCTATGTATTACAAATGCGGGCCGCACTATCTGAATGTACGACGCGCCTTTGTAATATATGGCATCCAAATGACTTTTAAATGCCTATTACAACACTGGAGACGCTTGGTCTGCAATAGGCATTTAAAAGCCAGTTGGATGCTTTAGTAATACATAGCACCCGGCCTGGCTTTTAAATGCATTTTACAGCCCTAACGTCTCCCGTGCTGTTAATGGCCATACTGATGAGTTCACCGTCGGTAGTCTCTGTGGCCATCAGCATGGCCATTAACAGATTCCCACAGGCAGTGGCTGAGCAAACAGAAGTCAGAGTCACAGGCCTTAGTAATTAAATAGAAAAGGCCTGTCCCCCTGGCTTTGGTTTGCCCAGTCTTTGATCAGGGTGATGGGCCCTGCAGGGGGAGCATCTGACACCGCCTGCCGGGACATTAAAAAAAAACAGCATAACATTTGGAGGCCCAGGGTTTTGCAGCAACCTTGGGCCTCTGCGGACTGGGAACTAGAAGAGGCCCTGAAAATAAAATACTGGGGACCAAAAGAGGCCCTGCAAATAATGTTCAAATTGTCCCCATATGACACATTTTCAGCAAGCCCAAGGCTTTTACTATGAGAACATTTGGAAATACCACAAAAGAGGCCCATGCCACAGAGGCCCACCGGAAAATATCCAGAGTTCCCTACAGGCCAGTCCAACCCTAACAAACAAACTATAAATACCACGGGTGTGTACTTTTAATACTTAAGAGCGGCTACTAGTAACTGATATGAAGCTCTATAATAATGTAATATTATGGCATTATCAGGGGCTCCTAATCTTTAATAATGTAATATTGGGTATTAATATCTCTTATTATTGAGCATTAACATCAGGTATTGATAATGGCTATTAACATTTAATAGTTGTAACTAGATTAGGATTTCTAGTTATATTTTTACAATAACAGGTGCTGTTTCTTTATTTTTTTAGCGGTTATCCATGACCACAACTGCAATGATGACAAGCCTTATGCAGGATCTGAGGACGCCGCTCCTGCGGATGAGCGAGAGGCATCGGGTATTGTAACAGGTAATTGTTGCTATCACTTTAGATATGTTCATTAAAGGACGGACCCTGTATAACATGTATGTTTTTATAGGAACCAGGATGCTTTCCCTGAACTGAGTCTTTAGTGTAAAATAGGATTATGTATTTGAAGCATAAGTCTTCCATGCAACTCTTTGATGTAGAACCTGGTGGTAAATGTTTTCTTTTTTATTGCAAATTCACCCATTGTAGGACCAAGGCCATCACTGCCCCCATCAGTTCCCTAGGCCGTTGGACCATCAACCTCTGATGCCACACCAGGCCCCACGCCGGATACCCAACACCTGCGGCTAACCCTTCATTAAAAAGGAAGCAACCTGCCGGGGGTACAGAATGTAAGTATGCATAAATCCTCACTGAGAACCCCTCTTTTGTTTTTTTTACACCCCAGGGATCGTTTATATTTCAGTGTGTCTTTGTAAAACACCATAACTGACTGATATGTTATTCTAGAATGTTGCTTGGGGCTAGTTTTTACCAACTAGGGTCTTTAATATTTTAATGGGGGCTCGTAAACCTTGAGGTTTACCAGAACATAATATTGTAAAGTATTGCTTGGACTTTAATATAAAACTAAAACAGTTTTTTTCTTTTATTTTTAGGGGCGTGCGTTGCTGCTGAGGAAGAAGTTATAGCGCAACCGTCCTCTGTGACCCTGACAGCTCGCACCCCACCAACTGCAGGTCAGCCGACTACACAGCCATTGTACAATGCCAATATTCATAACTCTGTGTTAGATGGGGCGGTAAAGTTCCTTTTAAATAAAAAGAGGCGCTTATCGCTTAACAGGGGATGGGTGTCTCAACAGTTTGCAAATGTTTAGTTACCATTAACCCACAATGTGTTATTGTTCCCTTCAACCATATACCCCAGACTATTGAATCACCCATACCTGTAGCAGCTCTGAATGCTAGACCTCCCCAGGAGTCACAGATCAGGGGGGTGATTACACCGGGCCCGGGCTCCCAGTAGTGGGCTCCAAAAACCTTTTAGACAGAGGTGCAATTAGCCCGCGTCCGTGGACACCCAGCTGTTGTGAGATCACACCCCCTCATTTGTACTCCCCAGCGATCCCCAACCACATAGGCTCTGATAGTCCGCTACAGGGGTCCCTCAATTGGGGTGAGATCACACCCCCTCATGTGTACTCTCCAACAATCTCCACCCACATAGGCTCTGGTAATCAGATACTGTGGACCCCCGGCTGTGGAGAGATACCATCCCCCCATGCATACTCACCTACGGTCCCCATCACTGAGATATCTATTAGTAATTCTGAAGACATAGAACGTGTGTGGGTTCAACCTAGTACCATAGTCATTCTAGAGGAGGACCCTATTATAATAATTTCAGATTCCCCCATAAAAATAGAGTCTCAAAACTGCATATACGCATCTGTCATCCGTGAAACAGGATATCCCCCGAAACCACTTGATCTGTCCTGCAGGGGTCTCAACGGTGTAAACACACGATGTACAATAGTCATTTATTGTACAGAGTCTAATATACAGCCATTAAATACTCCAATGCATGTGAATCTCAATACAGCCAACGGGTTTGTAAATATTTGTGCTACTAAAAGGGATGGCATTGTTAAACAGTTGTTTGGGCCCCCAGGTTTAAAAAACGGAGAAAGGAAAAGCACTTATCAGGACCACATAACAACTCTAGATCATGACACCAGGCCTGGAACTTGAGACACCAGTTTGGTAAAAAAGCTCTAGCAGACATGCGTAAGCACGTGTCTAAGGCCAAACACGTCCTTTTCACTAGGGAGTCTAAAAACAGGGTGAACACCCCAGTTAAAAAAATTATGAAAAAGAACACATCCCCAACTCTTAAAAACAAACTTGAAAAAAAGAAACAGCGGCTACAAAAGCATACACCGCACAGGCCTGATTTTGCAGAACCCCCGGAGCCTTTAAGATTAGGGGTGGAACCCGGGATGGGTACAGCCGAGATCTACTTAAATGCAGCACCCAAGACACTGCTGCTAGTGTTGGAAGATACAAACACCCCCTCAAACCCAGTTAAAAAACGCTGCATCCCTGTAAAAAAGTTACCGGCTTGCCGTTTAAAATGGCTTCAAACCCGCAGGCAGCGGAAAAAGTTTCTGAAATGCCTGAGAAAAGCTAAAATAATATTCATGCAGCGCGCACTTAAAGATTTAGAGGCGCAACCCCAAATACACCACCACAGTACGAAACAGACACGGTTTTCTTGCAGAGTATGGGAACATACCAGAGAGATCTACCAAAGTTTCGAAGCGTTAAACACTATGAAGTGTTCCGCTTTGTAAATTTGGATCAGTTAAGATCAACCGGTAAGGGTTTATTGATGATCACAGATGCTGTTGAAAGGCTCATCTCCCAGATTCTTGAAACGGTTCGGCCTAACAATCTTGTACAGATACGTCTAGACAGCACTGTTTTAAACAGGCCTCTTTTTTTCACCAGGCGGTCATTTCGGCAGACCTTTGATGTTTTGCAGTTTCTAGAAAACATTGGAAAGCTGCTACAAAGTAAAGCAGAACCGGTCGTATCCGAGCCATTGAGACTCGTGTCGGTGGTTGTCTGGGCTAGAGAGGGCGGTGTGTACAGTCCCCTGATGAAAACCCTTTACAGTATGTCAGTGTCCAAGAAGAAACACTTGCTCTTGGATTTTATTTGCGGGGACTTGAACATATGTATGGCTGCAAGCATTATAGACCTGCTAGAGCCTAGAACGGTTACGTACGGATACATTCAGGCAAGAGCTATAGAGGTTCACAGAGTATTGGGTGTACCCCCTGATATTATGGTTGGCTTTAATGAATTGGGTTTATTTGAAGATCACTTCAGCGTACCTATCAAAATCCTGTATAATGAGGACAGGCTTTGGAAATACTTCCCGGCAGGTGACAACGTGAATAAGAATACTATATATATTTTAGCCCACGATCAGCACTATTCTGGAATCTTAAACCTTCAGATCTTCCTTGGGGCTCGAAATTTATGCCCTCATTGATGTCACATATACATCAATAAGGCGGCTCACAGGTGCCACTTACACTGCAACATGTGTCAGATAGACGGTTGCGTGGTGACCAGTGAATCAGGTTTCAATTGTCCCCGGTGTTAGACATTTGCCGGGTCCAAAGACTGTCTTCAACAACACATTGATAAAGCATCTCAAGGTTCAGCCGAATGTCATTTTAAAACAGAATGCAGTTCCTGCAGCCGTTTTATAAAGGCCAATCATGATTGTAAGGTTTGGATATTCCCCCGCTGTGATGTAGAAGTGGTCTCCTTGGATGAACACCAGTGTTATATGACACACCCAAAAGAAATAGCCAAGACCGAGAATTACATAATCTTTGATATGGAGTGTATGACAGTGTAGACAGGCATACACATCCCCAACTATCTCTATGCTAAGCATCTCACTCGTGAGGACAGCTGGGCCTTTGAGGGAATTGACTGTATCAGCCGCTTCATTACCACATTTCTGACTAAGAAATTCCGGGGTATAGCTTTTTGGCTCACAACAGCCAGGGCTACATTGGCTTCTTCATTATACAACTGATTAAAGAGAGAGACAACGTCAAACTGGTAACTCAGTGTGCAAAGCTGAAGCTCCTCGCTGTGCCAGACCTTAAAATTCGCTTTACTGCCAGTTAGAATTTTCTGCCCATGAAATTAAGCAAACTGCCTAAGGCTTTTGGTTTCCTGGGGTCTAAAGGGTATTTCCCACATTTCTTTAATATGGTCCAGAATCAGAATTATGTGGGAGCCATCCCCCCTTGGAGTGTTTTGGGTCAGAAAACATGATGCCTGATGACAAGGAGGCATTTCTTAAATTGTATATGGAGGCCCGAACACAGGTTTTTGATTTTAAGAGAGAGCTAAAAACCTATTGTTGTGAAGATGTCAATATTTTGAGAACAGCCTGCAACAGTTTTCGCGATGGCATCATAGACATGACCCGAAAGGTGCACACTAAATGGATGATCCTGAAAACCCGGAGATGAAGATAAAATTTGTTACATATGTAGATCCCTTTACATTTATCACCCTGGATAGCATGTGTATGCATATATACAAGCAACTGTTTCTAAAGTCTGAAACAATAGCCCTCATACCTCCAGACATGTATCACAGACACCAAAAATGATTTTTCACACCCTCCATCCAGTGGCTGATATATATGTCCGAGCAGATCAAGACACCTATACAGCATGCCCTGCGGGGAGGTGAGAAAAATATTGGCCCCTATTTTCTAGACGGCTATGCTTCTCTAAATGGGGTGCAGAAGGCCTATGAGTTTAATGGGTGTTTTTATTAAGGGTGTCCACAATGTTATAACAAAGATGACTATAACACTCTGACGGCGTATACGATTAATCATCTTTACAGGAGAACTCTTTTAAAAAAGAATTTCCTTGAGACCAGGGGTCTGCGCGTTATTACGCTTTGGGAGCACAAGTGGGCCAAAATGTTGAAAAAAGATTCCAATTTAAAGATTTTTCTCAATCTTAAGAATTTACCAGAACCCCTAGAATCGCGTGACACTCTTTTTGGAGGTAGGACTAATGCAATCATGCTCTATCACGAAACAGCCCTGGTGAGAAGATACACTACTTTGACTTTACCAGCCTCTACCCCTTTGTCAACTATTCAAAACCCTACCCTTTAGGGCACCCATGTATCATCTATGAACATTTTGGGGATATTAAGCAGTATTTTGGGCTGATCAAATGCCAAGTGTAACCCCTAAGAAGCTTTATTTTCCAGTCTTTCCTCAGAGGATTTCTGGTAAGCTCATGTTCCCATTGTGTATGGCTTGTGCAGAGTCAAAACAGACTGCAAAATGCACACATAGTGATAAGGAACGCTCGATCACGGGTACCTGATGTACCGTCGGGTTAGAAGTGGCCTTGCAGAAAGGGTACCGTCTGGGGAAGATTAATGAAATATGGCACTTTGCGAACATCACGGTACAACTCTTTTGTGAGTACATTCGTATGTTCCTGGGGAGCAAACAAGAATCTTCAGGATACCTTGAGGGTTGCGATGACCCCGCATCCCGACAGAAGTACATAGATGACTATTACACACATCAGGGTATCTGTTTAAGATCAGAATTCATTGAGAATAACCCTTCCAGATGGCAACTAGCCAAGCTGTGTTTAAATTCCTTATGAGGTAAGTTTGTTCAGAGAACAAATTTACCAAACACAGAGATTATAACCGATCCTAACAAGTTGACAGCTTATCTTTTTGACGCAGGTTATGACATTTCAAGCCTGCAGTTTATAGATGAGGAAATGGCATGCCTCTGTTGGAAATACGCTGAGGAGTACCCTAAGTGTTCCAACAATATAAACATATTTATTGCGTGTTTCACAACAGCTCATGCCCGTCTGTAACTTTATACCATCATGGATGCTCTCCAGGAGCAGTGTCTGTACCATGACACCGATCCGGTAATTTGTGTTAGCGCCCACAGTCAGGCGAATCCCCCACTGGGTGATTATCTGGGTAATCTTACAAGTGAATTAGCTCCTGGTGAGCACATTATAGAGTTTGTTTCTGCAGGACCCAAAACATATTCCTATCGGACATCCACAGGGGCGATCTGTATGAAAGTAAAAGGATCACTTTGAACATCAGCAACAGCATGAAGATCAATTTTGACAGTTTGAAAGAGTTAGTGCATGAGTACGCTTTAAAAAACACCACCAAGGCTATTGTGGTACAGCAGCCATCCATAGTGCGGGAGAAAAAGCGATGGGAAATTAGCACCCATACACTGCAGAAGACTTTGAGGGTAGTGTTTGAGAAAAGGGTGCTCACAAACGACTACAAAACATTACCCTACGGCTACTGAAAAGGAAGCATCGCGCATGATGGACACTCGCCTTCCACACCCTTTTTCATGCATGCTAGCGGGTCCTTCCAGCTGCGGTAAAAGTTATTTTATTAAACATCTCCTGGAAAATGCCCACACCACAATGTCGGCCCCACCGGATAATGTCATCTGGTTTTATTCGTGCTGGCAGAACTTGTATAATGAACTGGCCTCTAAAATACTGCATCTGAAGATTGTGGAGGGGTTACGAGATACTCTGAATGATGACCGGTTGCTACCACCAAACCTTGTTAATATGATTATCGTAGATGATCTCATGATGGAGGCCGGTCAGAGATCCGAATTGGTAAAAGCTTTTACGCAGTAATCACATCACCGGAACCTTAGTATCTGCTACATTGTACAGAATTCATTCTACAAGGGCAAGGGAAACTGTTCAATAACACTAAATGCCAGTTATATCATTCTGTTTAAGAACCCCAGAGATAAACAACAGCTCTCGGTTCTATCGCGACAGATGTATCCGGGTAAAAGACGTTTTTTGTGGAGGCCTTTGAAGACGCTACCCGTAATCCATATGGCTACTTATTGGTGGATTTAAAGACAAACACCTTAGAGGACTACCGATTGTGCACGGGTATTTTCTATCTGGATTTACCGGTCGTTTACATACAGAATCCCTCTAGAAAAACCCAGTGAGGGGAAAAGCAGACCTCATTAGTACCCGCGACGAACATCATGATGGCGCGTATACGTCGGAACTATGCTCTCCTTAAAATGCTAGTAACTGCACCGCCCCAGCAATGCAAGGCCATTCTGTGCTCGGCTTCTAACGATTTAGTATCGGCTATAGCCGAGATTGCCTTCAATACCGTCAGGGGGAACATCCCGCTAACCGGACGTTAATTAGGTGTCTTAGAAAAGAAGAAGCTAATCCTCAATAAACTGGGTAACAAGTGGGCCTCCATAAAAGTTAAAAGAAAACTTTTAAAACAATCCGGAGGTTTCATAGGAGTACTCCTACGCCTTGCATTGCCGCTGATCATGGGCTTCTAGGGGGCGGTTAATGGAGCATAGTCAGAAGAAGTATCTGGTTGACAAGCTTCAGCTGGATGGTCTGAGCATCCATAACGGGGAAGAGCCTGATATTCAAAAATCAGCAACCCTTTGGATCGATTCTGAAATGCAAGATGTCCTACGCCGGCATGATTTATCAGACTATGACAAAGTTACCCTCTATTCATCTATTCTCCAGAAATACTTAACACATTTTAGACAAGCCGATAATGAGAAGAACAAACTAACATTGTACATGCCCCCTGAAGAGTCCACGAGTCTCAGCAACACAAGTCCCGGTCACCCAGTTTCTGATCCCCTGGTAGCTGAAATCCTGAACACTATTAACCCTAGCTATCGTAAGAATGCTGAACTATTGTTGAACAAGATGACCAGTGAGCAGGGACTGGTACCATCGAACGCAAAGGTGGATTTTGTATATAAAGGCACAACTGTCAAAGGTTCAAGCATCCATGATTTAGTTTGCAGCATTACCAACCTGCAGGCCTGTGGAAGACACAAAAAACCTGGAGGCTGGGATCTGTTCATGCAATCTGCTGCGGGCGTAAACATTCCTGCCACTTTAGTGAGAAATATGGGGCATCACAAACTGCTCGAGACATTGAAAGACACTGGTGTTAAAACCCTGTCCCAGTATGTTGAGTCCCTAGATATTTCCTTAAAGAGAAGAAAAAAGAAAAAGAATGCGAGGCCTGGTTTAGTGTATGACTGTGCTTTTTCTTAATTTTAAGAACGGTGTTTAACTATTGTAGTGTGTATATGTATATGGGTGTATGTATCTGTTTTTATAAGTATACTCAGACCTGTTGATTAAACAAATGCACTGTTTGTGACAAAATATGTGTTTATGTAAATGCTTTTATATCTATACACCATACAGCCTGTATAAACAAAGGTTCTGCTTGTAATAAAATACTATTATTATTTATACCAACCATAAGTTTTGCATCTAATTATTTCAAGCATGTCTACCACAACATTTTGTTTTTTTTAAATATTAAAGAGTACAGAAGCAAAAGTACAAGATGTTTTTATTTAGCTCTGTAGATCTATCTACTGGTTATTAACACACTTACATTTCTGACAAAAACGTGAGCATTTACAGGTGGATGGAAATATTTACGTTTTTTCACAAAATCCGTCACCATCCGATCATTTGTCTGAGATCAAGAGAATAGGTTTGCATAACAGACCGCAGGGATTGTTTGTCAGACATTTTAGATACAAAGGGCCTGATCACGACCTCGGCGGTAACCCTTAAATTCGGCGGTACCGCTATTACCGCCGGGTTTAAGGGTTCGCCGAATCAGGGCTTTGGTGATTTCTTGGCTGGGGGGAAATCTGCCGAAAACTCGCGCTATTACCGCCGGCGGGAAATCCGCCGGCGGTAAGAGCGTGAATTTTCCCCATTGAGCCCAATGGGGAATGGGGCATTCCCGAATGAGCTCAATGGGGAATGGGGACTTCCAAGTCCGCCCAACTCGTGATCCCGCGCTATTAGCGCCGGGGGCTATGGCGGTCGCGCTAATAGCCCCAGCGCTAATAGTGTCAGCGTTACCGCCGAGGTCGGGATCAGGCCCAAAGTAACAAGCGTGCTGCCCAAATGTCACGGCTTCAGAATGCTGCACCTGGGCTCTATTATCATGTAATATGGGTTCTATATGTTTAACATAGTCCAATAGATTGCTGTCATATATAGAGTGGCTTGGGAAACACCCTAGACAATCAAAAACAGTTATTGCACCATTGTCTATAAACATAGCTATCCAATGTGTGCCTTCTTGATGCTGGTGATCGGTGTTCACAACAAAGCGGATGGACAGCTCACCAGGTATATCCCTTGGAATGTTATCAAACGAATACCCGCCTCAAAATGTTTTCACAACATGTTTGTCTTTACGCAGGAAATGCATGATCTGGTAGGTATCCATTACATATCGTAGAGCACCTGCCTCTTATTGTTGAGTTCTATGACTGAGTCAAATAGGGCCATAATAATGAGATTCACAGTACTTGGTAAATTTGCAAGAAACTGTACCTCAAGGAGTAAATTATCATTCCTAATCAGATTATTGTGTCCTGATGATGCATTATCGGGTCTCAAATCAAAAGCCAGCAAGGTGTAGCCACCGTCGTAGTTGTCACGCAGTATCACAAATCCTTTATCGCGCATGTGCTTACCGCTGATGGAGACTAGCCGCAGATATTCCCTAATTGTATTTTTCTGTTGGAAACTAGGGCTGTAGGCTTTGGTGGGTATGATGAAAAAAGAGCGGCATAGTTAATGTTGTAATGTTTAAAATGAAAAGCATTGTTCGCGTAATCCCCTGAAAAAGCAGTGTTATCCACAAAGCCAATAACGATTATTTTAGGTAGCTGTCCCAAGAATAAGTTGTCTTGACTGGCGACACGGCTGCCCGCTGGTACACTGAAGATTTTCAAGGAGGTCCTCTTCACAGGGTATTTCAAGTTAGATACTTTTAGAGTGTCAGCATGCACGAGTCTGACCGTAGGTGACACGTTGACCCTTTTAATGAATAAACGTGCTGATACTATTACCAGTTTGTAGGCTTCTGCATCATCACTGTTAAGACAGAAAGTGTCTTTATTTCGAGAGAGTTTAATTTTAAGATCAACACCATTCACCATCAGCTTCTCCTGGAAAAACAGATCTGCGTGTAGACGCCCTAGTAAATCAAAATTTCAGCTACCTGTCGCATATGATGATCTCTTTATAAAGCCCTTGTTGTTTCCATCTAGAGCATAATCCTCCATATGCCCCGCTGTGTCCTTATAAAAAAGCCCTATAGTGAGCAGGGTGTCGAAAGTGTCATTGCTGTAGTTCAGAATGCTTTCTATGTACGCTCTATAGGCGTACATATTGTCGCTCTGTGTAATCATGCGATCACCTAGAGTGATGTCCACCTGGTTAAAAAGGGTGGCCACCGGATAGGCAATCGTGGCCACCTTTGCTGCCGCTCCAATAGCTGTCCCATCCTCTTCGGTTATTCTGCAGGTTAGTTAGAGTAAGGTGTCATTCAAATCCCGGTACGTCTCCGTTGTGCCCGAAATGTAAAACTCGATGGGGGCTAATGGTGATAGTGCCGCTAGGGGTGCAACTTCCATGAAAAAACTGTTTTCGATGCTCCTCTGTGTCGGGGGCACAAAAAACAGATCTAGTTCCGATTTCACACATTCCCCAGAGGCACAGTAGGTAAAGACCATCTTTTAGAAAATATTGGTGCTGGTCTGTTTTTATTTCGCTTGACCCGTCTGTTCTTTGACGTGAGTTTTCTCTTCTGGGCGGCTTGAGTTGTTGATCTTCGTTTTTTATGTGACTTCGGGGGCTCCAGCCTGCGCAAAACTCGCCTTTCTCTTTTTGCAGGGCTTTTACCCACGTAAACCAGACCAGAGCCCTCTTGTGCTGGTTGGTTGAAACGATTTGCGATGGAGGTTGTTGCAGTAGACACCACATCCTTAGCAATGTTTGTAGCAGCTGTTTTCATATGCAGCTTGGCTAATTCAAACCGCTTGCACAGGAAGGGCATGGCTCTCCAAATAAGACTTCTGAAAATACTGCCTAGACCCTCACCATACATCACAGTCGCGTCTTGGAAGTAGGGCTGGTTTCCATAACCAGCCTGTCTGCGGTAATAATCCCTATAAGCGTGCAGCTCCCTGTAATTTTTATGATCACCATGTTTTAATTGTCTCTCTCGGGCGCATGTGGAGTTTCACCAGGACCTTCCCGTATTTAAATGAGACCAGATCACCCGGATCATCCCTTATCTGTATGTTGATGGTGTCAAAATGATACTTAGAAACAGGAATATAATCAGGCTTCATGTATTGTATATTAACAATGCCGTTATTTTCACCCTTAACTTGTGCGGTCCGCATCAGGGAGGCGTATGAGTCACCAACCCTTTGGTATTCTACTATATCGCTGTAGATCATGAGGTTGTAAAATCCACCATCAATATCTGCACGTGTTTTGTCTGTATTTTTAGTATTATTTTTTATATGCTGAACATTCCCCAAAACCATTGACAGTTTCCCACTACATATAAACTCCACAGTAAGATCGGGAGATCTTACAAATACTTTCCGACGTGAGTTATTTAGAAACAGCTGTATATCTGCATAGCGCTCGAGACTCGCGATTGATTTGTTGATAGTGTCTAGCAGAGCTTGTATTGTGGGGTAGAAGCACATTGTTCGAATCCATGGATTTCCTTCCGTATTGGTCTCTGACCGAGGTAGTCAATTCATTTCGCAATTTTGGAAGAAATGCTGTCAATTGGCGCAAATCGACGTAAGGCTATCAACCAGTCACCACTCCCAAACTGATGGTTAGATGGAGAGGACCAACCAGACTCTTGAACAATACCTACGTTGTATGCTATACCAAACCGAAAGCAATTGAAAAGATATTTTATGGATTTCCGAATACGGATACAATAACTCCGTACATTCAGGAACCGGACAAAGCCCCTTTTATACCATATATGGACATCATCCTCGAACCTCAGAACTCGATTCGCCTCAACACTTAGAAATGCCTGCAGTGACTCATCTGCACTCTACTATTACACAAGCCTTTAAGGAAGCAATAGAACACTTGAA
Source organism: Ambystoma mexicanum (assembly GCF_040938575.1). Lineage (NCBI taxonomy): Eukaryota > Metazoa > Chordata > Amphibia > Caudata > Ambystomatidae > Ambystoma > Ambystoma mexicanum. The sequence goes on from NC_090928.1 coordinate 39,275,458, forward strand.
ACAAGCAAAGGAGAAATACAAGAAAAATGCTGATCGACATAGAAGTGAAACTCCACAATACCAGATTGGAGATCAAGTTTGGCTGGCTACAAAACACATACCTCTAAAGGGAACTCGAACTTTCAATCCTAGATATTTGGGACCTTACACCATTAAGGCCATTATCAACCCAGTGGCCGTCAAATTGGAATTACCCTCTAATATGCGGATTCATCCTGTCTTTCATGTTTCACTTCTAAAACCAGTTCAACCTGGGACAAGATTAACCAAACCACCTGACCCCATCCTAATAGATGGAGAACCTGAATTCGAGGTAAAGAATATCCTGGACTCTAAGATGGTTAAATCAAGACTTTTTTTATTTAATCGACTGGAAAGGTTACGGACCACAAGAAAGGTCATGGGAACCTAGTGACCACGTTCATGCACCTCGGTTGGTGAAGAAATTCCATCGGAACTTCCCAGACAAACCAGGACCAAGGGGAAGAGCAACTTTAAGAGGGGCCTAGGGGGGGAGTGCTGTCATGATGCCTACTCCCGGGCATCCAGATCAAGCCCATCAGCCCCGGGAGCAGGCATCCAGATATTTAATAAAACCCCAGCAGCCCTGGCTGGGGGCTGTCTGGGTTCAGTCCTGGCGCCCTATGCGCCAGGGTCATAATAGAAATCAGTCCTGGCGCCATAGGCGCCAGGCTCATAGACTTTTCTTACCTCATGCAGACCAACCTACAAATGAATCCAAGCCAACGAGAGGCCCGGATGGGACTATTTTACTACAGGGACTATTTTTTACTCGGGTGTGGTTCTAGGGACTTCTTACCTGGAACTACTTTGGAGGCTATTTAAACCACGCCCGAACAGCAGCACATGTTTCGCGTTATTCTGCATCCAGCAGCGTAAAGCTCACCGTGCCTGCAGTCAGCATCCAGTCTTCAGCCACGCCCATCTCGAATCCAGAGCTCCTAGCAATAGAAGAAAAAAGAAGGAAAGGTTAGAACACAGATTTTATTTCAATCCTTACCTGAATTCCAGATCCATCACGTCTCGAACTTGAAAAGGACATTATTCTACAGGCGTCGCATCGCCAGCTGCAGCGCCGCGCCATACTCACCAGTCCTCACAGCATTTTTCGATCCGGCGCAGCCTCCATCATTTTCTTCACCGAATTCCACCATCTAGGGGACAAAAGAAACATAGGTGAGCCGAGAGAGCCAACAAATACAACATCTCCACCATAGACTTACCTGATTAACAACCGGAGGCATTATTCTGTAACAAACCGCAACTTCTTACGCTGCACCTGTAAGGAGAGAGAAACCAGCAATATAAATACACACATCTTTTACCGGACAGTGTTTGGTAATACAGATTCTAACCTGAACACCATCAGCTGCCACAAGACAATCTTCCCTTGGATCCAGCTGCAACACAAGAAAGGAATGTACAAGAGTGAACATCGGACATATTGAACTCTTTGAACTTTATACTTACGGATTCTCGCCTGGAACCTCGGAGTCAATATTCATCCGGAACTCTTCCAACGCCTTCAAACCAGTGAAGTAACTGGTATCTACGCGCCCCTGCATTCCACGGAGGATGGAGAGCTCATCATTTAAAAACATAAGGTGAGCTTACTGAAAGTGAATATCGCTGGTGATTAGTGGGGAGAACAGTGGGGTGCCATTACTAGAATCCACGGGTGGCTAAATCCCTTTCTCCACTTGCAGGAGAATACTTCTACGGGTCAAGCAGACGAGATTAGGCGGTCCAGTCCAGTCTGTCATCTCTGCACTACGCTTCACGTTGGAGGAGGTCGCAGCTGTCCGGGTCCGATCGACGCCCCTGTGGGAGCCAGGTGAGCGTAACAACACACCGCCCCCACCCCCACCCCTCACTGCACTGCCTGCAGACATCTGTCCAACTCCACGTTCAGAGGAGTCCAGTGTGGCTGGGGAGGTGGCAACCACGGCCCCCCTCACAGTCGAAGACAGCCCCGATGACATCTGGGGCACCATTGAGGACAACTGTTGTCCACACCCCAGCACAATTGTCATCCCCCCAGGTATCCATGAGTGACACTGTTGATACCAACACACCGGAGTAGTCTGGACAAGAACAGACCCAGGGACATATCAGTCCCGTATACAGTCCCGGGGAGGATGAGCAGGCTGGGCATGCTAGCCAGATCCCCAGCACGGGCACAGGTGCAGCCGCAGGAGCACAGCGGGCTGACCAGCTCACTGCAGTAATGCAGGAATTTGTGCAGGATAACCGTCAGGCCAGGGAGGACTGGCGTACGGAATTGAGGGCACTGGGCCGGTCCATCACTGATAACACAAACCGCCTCTGCGAGGTGCTCGGGCGCATCGCTGATGCTTTGGAGGTGGCTCTTTCCGCCCAACAGCCTCAGCATGAGGCCACACCATCCACAAGCAGCTCTACCCAAACCAGCCCGCTCTGCCAGTCGGTCCGTGCGCTGCGCCGACGGGACATGCCTTCCCCTGGCTCCAGGAATGCTGAGAGACTGTACTGACAGCCTCATGTAGGCTCCGTGAACCCTATGGGACTTGTGTGGGGGAGGCGGAGGGGGTGAGGGTGTGTGGGGGAGTTGTAGGTGGGTGGGTGGGGGAGTTGTCGGGGGAGGGAGGGAGGGTGGTGGAGGGTTTGTCATTCACGTTAATATCATTACTTTCAATACACCGGTTGTGTTAAAAAAAAGAACCAGAGTGGACATTCATCATTGCGCATGTGTCATTTAATATTGCTCAGTGCATAGTGTACATGTACCCCCACACCCAGTGCCCTATGTCTAACCATTATGTCACCCTCTGCTGACATGTAAGTCAGAAATATTGTGCAATCACTGACTGGCGCACAGCACGTCCCTCATCTGCATCGCCAACGTGATGAGGTCCTGCCACATCTTCATCATCCCCTTCATCATCATCAGGTGGTAGCAGTTCCATGTCAGGGGGCAGGGGCACGTTCCGGCGGATGCACATATTGTGGAGCATTACACATGCCATGGTGATCTTGGCCACCTTCTCATGTCTGTAGAGGAGTGCCCCACCCAACCGGCTGAGGCAGCGAAATCGTGCCTTCAACAGGCCAAAGGTCTGCTCAATTACCACACGGGTACGGGTTAGGAACGATTGTAGTCCTCCTCGTGCCTGTTCTGTGGTTTTCGGAAAGGGGTCAGGAGCCACGGCTTCAAGGGATAGCCACTGTCACCTGCATGAGAGGTGAATGAAGGTAATTGTTCGCTAAATCATGTTGGACAACTGTACTACTCTCACATGCCTGCAGGTAATCAGTGCCCACATGCACATGTCCCTGGATGCATTGACACCCCCCCCACCCAGGTGGAGTATGCATCCCCCCCACTCCCACCCAGGTGGAGTATGCATCCCCCCCATTCCCACCAAGGTGGAATATGCATCCACCCACCTCACAGCCCTGATGCACTGCCATGGCCTAGTCAGGCAACTCACCAAGCAACCAGGCACGTCGTCCAGCATGTCGCTCCATGAAGCGTGGTAGCGTGGAGTTCCGCAGGACCATAGAGTCATGAGTTGATCGGGGATATCGGGCACAGCAATGTGTGATGATCTTGCTGGCGTTGCATACCATCTGCACATTGATGGAGTGGTATTGCTTGCGGTTGCGATACACCACCTCCATGGCATGCGGGAACACCAACTCCGCGTGGGTGCAGTCGAGGGCACAGACACAATTTGGCATGCCTGCCAGTGCATGAAAGGCAACTTTTATATCGAATATCTCCAGGGGAGTCCGTGGTAGGGATATGTAGTCCCTTGTGTGCTTGAGGAGGGCATCCAGCACTTGGTTCAGAATCCGGGAAAATAAGGGTTGTGATATGCCATGCATGTGCCCCAATGTGTGCTGGTAGGTGCCTGTGGCAAGGAAGTGGAGCACAGACACTACCTTCAGTAGAGGTGGGATGGCGGTGCGTATTTCTATGAGGCTCACTAGGTCGTCGTGTATCAGGTCCACTATGGTGGTGATAGTGTTCCGGTCAAGCTGGTACAGGGTGTGGATCTGCTCAGGGGTTAGATTGAATGGACTGGCTCTGATGCGAGGGATTGTGGGCTGCCAGGGTGTTAGTGGTGGCTGCACTGGTGGGGCTTGCTGGGCCTGTCTCACCCTCCTTCTCCTCCTGCGTCTCCTCTGTGGTGGCGGCTGTTGTTGTTGTTGTTGATGTTGAGGCATTGCAAGCAGGTCCTCCAGCTTCAGTAATGCTACTACTATTGGTATCATCTTGGTGTGGGAGGCGGTGTGGTGTGTGAGTGTGCTCCTTTTGTACTGGGACTGACTCCATTGCCTCCACCTGTGCTGATTGTGTGCACCTGTGGCAGTTGGAAACACTGCTCTGGGCTCTTTACGCCTGGTCGGCGATGCCGGTATTTACGCCATGCCGGTAGGCACTTTTTCTGCCTTCATGAGGCCATTATTTGCATGTCCGCCTCACTTGTGATCTTCACCGGTTTACGGCATGCCGCTAATGCCGACATGGTGTGTCGCATGCACGCGCCTAGACCGTTATTAATGGCATCGTACTTTGCAATGCCGTTAATAGCGGTCTGGTTGGTCAGAATAGCCCGTAGAGGTAAGCGATGCCGGTATTCCTTTACCGGCATCGTTTTTCCCTTACCTCCAAACTCAGAATGAGGGCCAACTAATACCCACTTCTCAGTCTCCAAAAATAATTGTATGCGTTTGTAATCCATACAAATGTACCAGCTAGACCGACTGAGGCAATACAACACTGTTCCACCACAGCTTAGGTCATATAAAACAGAGAGATCTCATGACTGAGGGTTTGACTCTACAGCACCTTATTTACATCATACCCAGGGGTCAGGGGAAGAGTTCAAATGTAGATGGAAAGACCCAGCCTGGCTGCACCCATCCAGCATTTCTTATTGGTGCTAATCACCTTGCAGTCTGTAGTCACTTATCAACCTGCTATCGACTTGATGAGTGCATTCCTTGCATGCCAGATCCTTTCAGAATCCAATACAAGCAGGTTAATAGTTCAATGTCACGCTTCTTTACTTTATTATATTTGTAATGTGCACCAGGTGACCCTGAGGCTTAAGAGCCCAAACATGCGGACAATAAACAACATTTTAAACAATTCATAGGAAGAGCAAACAAGGCAGTAACCAAAAAAAAGCAAAGCCCATTATCTGAATAGCAGAGTCTTCAGCTTTTTTCTGAACAAAGCTGTAGAACTTAGTTCTCTGAAGTCTGGTGGAATTGCACTCCAGGCTTTGGGTGCTGCTGCAAAGAATGCGCATTTGGTAGCCTGGGCAATTGGGGATCTTGCATTGATTGGTGTTGTTGGATCAGAGAGTTCTCATGCTAGATTTATTTGTCATTGCTTCCCTCAGATATAACGGACTTGAACCCATCACACATTTGTCGGTGATCAGCAGAAGGCGGAATTCAATCCAGGCCTCGATAGGGAGTCAATTTAGGTTACGTCTAGCATCCAAAACATGGGATTTACAGCCTAGCACGTTCTGATTTATTTATACCTACCAGTAGGCTACTACAGTAGTCCGTTTTGGAGCATACAATTGCTCTAGCTACAGTCTCACAATTAACTCGGGAAATGTAAGGGCAAAGTTGTGCTAGCAATTTGATACAGTATGCGGTGGAGGATACCAGGCTGCTCACCCGGGCATGCATATTCAGATTTTGATCTAAATAGATCCCAAGTGTTTTGACTTTCTTTTTTGTTTCAATTTCACAGCCTGCCACCAAGTAGCGCTTATAATCTGTCCCCAGTTTAAGCATTTTCTTTTCTGTGCCTACCACCATCAGTTCAGTTTTTTCTTTATTAAGCGCTACGCCATTTTCTACCATCCATGCTTGAATCAAATCGTATGCCTTATGTATGGTGTTAACATCATCTCCATAGCTTCCAGAAAGGGGGATGGCACTCTGCGTGTCATCTGCATAGTTAGTGAATACAATACCTTTCTCCTCCAGAAGATCGAAGAAAAGAACCGTGAAAATATTATATAGGGAGGGCGAAAGGCATGCCCCCTGGGGTACCCCACAGTGTAGTTGGGCTGGCACTGCCTCAGCCACCTCGCTGCAAACTCTGCAACATCTGTCACTAAAAAACAATTTAAGCCATAATGCAGCCTTATCTGAAAAAGCGGCCACTTCCTTAAGTCTGGTGATTAATAAAGTGTAATCCACCAGATCAAAATGCTGCGCACATCTAGCAACATAAACAACGTGGTTTGTCCCTTATCCATGATTTGCAGAAATCTAGATTTCAGGTCACGTAGGGCTGTTTCTGTGCCTAAAGCCCGGCTGCCATTTGTTCAAAATCTTGTTCTTATTCAGGTATTCTGAGATGTGAATGGATGCTACGTGATCTAAAATCTTTTAAAGAAAAGGAGTACTATTGATAGGGTGATAATTGGCTGGAGTTAATGGGCATAGGCCAGACTCTTTTTAACAAATGTGTGATCCAGGAATTCTTAAGTATGCCTGGAACGTAACCTTCCCCAAAAGAGGCATCCACAAATGTACATTGAGTCCCAATCAAAGCAGGTGCAAACGCCTTTATAGTCATCGCAGAGTACACATCCCCTCTGCAGCTTGTAGGTTTGAGATTGGTAGTAATCAATGCCAATTCGGCTTCCGACAAGGATTTAAAATGTAATTGATACTCTTGAATATTCTGTTTAGAATTATTTGAGTAACTGCTGCCAATTCTAGTTTTTTTTTGCTAGTCTCAATAGTCTTTTTTATCCGGTCCAACTTCCCCAACATAGCTTCTTGAATTGGCGTGCACCATACAAAATCTTGAATGGGTATGTCGAAGTTGCTAGGGAGTCGGTCTTCCAGTTCTTTTAACTAATTTTGAGCTTTGCCAATTCTGGCATCATATTTTTTTTTGCAGAAATAGCTGCTGCTTTGTAATCCTTTGAGGCAGCATGATAGGCATCCCCATGATGGGTATTCTTGCAGGATTTCCATACATAAAAGCACTTTATTTTTGCTTTTTAACTTTTGTAGGTCAGAAGAAAATCAAGTATTTTCCTTTTTATTTAAGACACACATAGTTCTCAGAGGTGCTAGGGCATTAGTAGCTTCTTGCATAGTTAGTTGAATTGGCCCTGACAATGTCATCCACTGACTCTAGTTGGTGGACCACATCCACCAACAGTGAGGTCCATGCTTCCATAGCTACTGGAGTTAACCTCTTTAAATTCCTGGAGGTTATCATGTTTTTCTGAATATTTTGGTCAGTATATTCTTCTGACACAAATTAATCACACAAAATTAATGACGAAGTGATCAGACCTGGTACAAGGGGATACAGTCACATCTGTGGTCTTGATGGTATGCATAGCCACCAGTCTAATATATTCCCTTTAATGTGTGCAGGGATCATAATCAGTTGGCCAGATTCCACTATTACCTAGTTGAGCTTCAAGTGTGTTAGCTGGGACATTTTTACCATCACCCAGCCAAAGATTAAAATCACCCAGAACCAATGCCTTGGTATTGGGTTTAAAAATAGGTAATAGAAGATTACAGAGTTGTGAGGAAATCATACTGAGATATGTGTGCGGTCTCGTGGCTACGGTTCTTGCCTCTCAGCAAGTTAGACCTGTGTTCGAAACCCAGACATGGCTCTAACAAACGGACCTAGCAATGTATTATCACGTGGCTTACATGTTACCTTCAGAGGCTGTATCAGGGAATCACTGAACAGACGAGTGTTGTATGTTGCCACTTGCTGTGGAATCATACGTACTTACTGTAGGGTGTTCTGGAGTGCCCCGCATTCCAGAACCGTGAGAGTGTGAGCTGTTGGTTGGGTCGGATGGCTGTGTCCTCCGGGGACTCGACAATAAAACTTACCAGTGAACCCCATTAACTATGGGTGCCATACTTTATTACATTGGCAACGAGAAATGCTCAGGAGCCCCCGGGGAAGCCAAAGGAAGGGTTGCAGTGCATACCGCAGCTGACGCTGCGGAGACTGATGCGCGAAGCGCGGTGCAGTGACTCCTAAGAGGAACGCACTCTTGGCACGGTGCGGATTCATCAGGGGACAATCCCTAAACTGCAAGTAATGTTTGTGTGTCGTAATATCATAAAAAGGATAGAGAAGCTCACTGGCTGTTGAGTGCATCATTTGAATGCACACCAATGAACGGACGATGGCACACTGTTAGAGGAAAGGCCCGTGAAACGTGCTTCCGACGTGGCAGCCATTTTTGAAATTGTTTACATGTTGCCATGATGACCATGTACGGAGCCTTATAATTTAACAAGGACTGTGAAGGAGAGCGTGTACGATTCACGCACAGGCTATTATGTGCAATTCTGGCCAATTAAGACACCTGCAAGAATAAAAAACAAAAGCGTGCTAACATAATAAGAGTAAAGGAAGTAGAGGAAGTAAACCACAACATAAACTCAATGCAAGTGAATTAAACGGGACAAACATCAAGTGAACACTGCAATTGACCCAAGTGCACTGCGAGCAATAAGTGAATTAAAACCAAATAAGACAACTATACTCCAATGGAGTTGCAGCATGTAACTGCGCCAACCCAATTTCTCCCACACCCAGGGAACCCAATTTGCCCATAGGAGGAGTGGGTAGATGGCTTCCAAGTGTATCTGAGGGCGATTGGAGGAGCCAAATTCTGCAATGATTTGAAGGAGGCTATGCTGTTGAACTGTGTAGGGCCGGAAGCGTTGAGAATTTTCCGTGCGCTACCTAATGTCGATGAGCCTGAGGGTGGGTCAGGAGACACCAATAGGAAGTATGAAAGTACTTTGGGCAAACTGGCTAAACACTTTGGCAATAAGGTTAACATTGTGTTGGAGAGATACCATTTTTTTTTCAAGATGACAGTTGAAGAATGAGTCCACTGATGCCTACATGGCAGCGTTGAGAAGCCTTGAAACACTTGTGTATAGGCGCGTTACAAATGCCATATCATATCATATCATTTCATACATGCAGGTTCACAGGTATTGCAGACGAATACTTGAGGGATCAGTTGGTTCTGAATGTTGTGGACTCTCATATTCAGCAGAGGCTCTGGCAAGCAAAAGACCCTTCTCTAGAGCAAGCCCTGGAGATCACCAGAACTATGGAACTGGGTGAGAGGTACATGAAGGAAAGTCAGGAGAGGGATGATGTCAAGGAAATTAAATGCATCCAAGAAGAAAAAAAAGAGGATGGTGAAGAGCCCTTAATAGCTTTAATAAAGATAATCACCATGAACAACACATTCTCCAAAGTGATTGCTAGGAAAGAAAGAGAAACGAGTTATAAGTTTCAAAATAGATGCCAAAAATGTGGGTGGAGCAAGCATAACAACATTGAAAAAGAATGTCCAGCGTTCTCTGTTGAGTGCTACAAACGTGGCCAGGTGGGACATTTTGCCAAGGTATGCAGAAATGTCTGAGGAAAAAAAAGGTTCGCTTCTCGGCACTCCGAATTATAATTTATGGTTAAACATCCCGTTGATGAGGAAATGCTTTTTGCAACTGCAACGCATAGGGGCTGTGTGCGTGTTATCTTATGGAAAACAAAACATTTCTTCTTGGTGCTTCTTTTGTCAGTGCGGGGATACTATAACGACTGACAAAAGGCAAGCTTAAGAGAAATGGGTGCAGCTGTGTCACGAAAACACGTGTGAAACGATATTTCAACAGAAACAAAATGTTATTGCAGTCACGAAATGTCCCGTCCCATGGTATGTGTGCACCTCTGGAGGAAAATCATAAAATTGTCCTTCTTAGCATCCAATAAAAATCTGGTGTATATCATGTGAAAAGAAAATGTGTCATTTATTACACAGGGGGTTACGTTTCTCTTTCTAAGCGTTCCCAAGTTTGGCATGCAATGAAACCATGGCACCCAGGATTTCCCCCAGATCACTTAATTTGTCCAAATGCAGGGGCAGGCGGTTAGCACTACACTCTCGCCAGTGGTTCCTCACTGCAACAGTAGCTTTCTGTCTTGGTGCCGTGCGCTGATCCTGTTTAAAGCTCCTTCGGCTTAGGCTCAAGGAGGGGGCGTTTAATATTAAGTTTTGGCTCTTACATGATAAGTTTCACTAAGAGTTGCAGGGTTCAGCACGAGTTCTCCCTTTCGCAGCAATTTGTTTTTGCTGTTGTGTACTCGCAAAAAGGCACAGCAGTGTTATACTGCTTCTGCAGACATTTCAGCGTACATTTGGTCTTCTCCCTCCATCATTGTCCCCATACTTTGGTTCTCTGACCCTGTAACCACTTTAGCAGTCGTACATCTGTTCCCCTTTGGGTTTGCCATTTGGCAGCAGCCCCCTCTCTCTCAGAGATTCTTGCAATGCATCACCATTCTCTCTCTTTGGTCGAGTTTGCCACTGTTCTCCTTCGGCCTCGGATTTTCTCTAGTCATCACCGCTTACAGCTCGAGCGCTTCTGCGCAGCGTCTTTTGGCATTTTTAGTTTGGGCCTTTCCGTGGCACTAAGCGGCACCTATAAGCCGAAATGATTGCTTTAGAGTACAGATTAGGAGAAATGGCATATGAGGAGGGACACAATGCGTGTAGGTGTTTGGCTATTTGCCCACCCATTCATTGCCCATAGCCGTGCTAATCTCTATAACCATTCCAACCCAGTTACTGCCCCTCCTCACCCAAGACACCTTCTCATGGAAAATCTTTGAGCTCGCTTTAATCAATCCGTACCATCAAACGTTGTTCTCGAAGTCTTCTGAGGTTTAATGACTTCATTTGAGTTGTAGTCGCGCTACCGGTGTAATAAAAATGTCTTAACCAGGTCTTACATTGACAACGGAACCACAGTTCTTCTGTGCAGATGTTAGGTTCTGTGCTTGACGTTGCAACAGACTTCTGCAGCAGGTGCAGCAACTCTATTAGCTATCTTACTAGCATGGAACATTGTGACCGCCGGGCTAGAAGCATAGCCCTGTTGGAGGCACTTTGACTCCATGGTCATAATAACAGGGATTGTAGTTTTGATTTGATTAGTTGTTCTAAATGAAGTGTTTAAGCTTAAGTGCTATATATCAAAACATCATTATCGTTTGGCCTTGGACGTCTGCTTGCATTCACAGTGATTTGGTAATATGGGCCAATATGCACTGATATTAACGATACATATGGTGATCCATTCTTGTATGAAATGTACATCAATTTACAGGGTTATTTTGACCATATTGTTCGTAGTGTACTTAGAAACAATGATATGTGATGCCACTTCATGTGATGTCACATGGGGTGTGGTCACGTGACATCACTTCCTGTGGTGTCACTCTTGGGGGCCTGGCATTGTGATGTCACTTCCGCGACCCCTGGCATTTTGGTGAAATGATGTCCCTGTCCTAGTGAAGAAATTTCCCAGGGTATTCAATGAGTCAATTGGGTTATTAAGAGGTTTTCAACATAAAATAATAATTAAGAAAGGGGCGAAACCAGTAACACACAAAGTGAGGAGTATTCCAGTGGGAACAAGGGACGCTTTACAGAAATAACTCACTAAACTTTGTGAGCAGGAAATAATTGAGCCCATAAAGAGCTCAGAATGGCTCTCACTAATTGTGCTTGTGCAGAAACCTGATGGTACTATTAGGATGTGTGTTGACCTCAGGGACTTAAACGCAAAACTCTCAGTGGATAGGCGCCCTTTGCCTAATATCAGTGAATTACTGACAACCATGGCTCCAGCAAAATGCTTCACTACGTTAGACCTATCTTCAGCCTATCATTAGGTCATGCTCAATGAGGAGTCTAAACATTTGACTTCCTTTGTCACCCCACTCGGAGCATTCATGTTGAAAAGGATGCCATTTTGCCTGGCTTCTGCCGCAGCGTATTTTTCAGAGACTCATGATGCATCTCTGTGGCGGTTTTGAGGGAGTTTACTGCTTCCAAGATGAATATTAGTTTCAGCTGAAATGGAAAAAGAACATGATGCCAAATTAATGGCGGTGATACAAGTCATCCAGGAAAGGGGTCTCACATTGAAAATGGAGAAGTGCAAGATGAAACAGAAGGAAGTATTGTATCTCGGACACTCAATAAATGCTGAAAAAACTAAGAACATGAGGGAACTTATGAAAAAAGGTGCTAAATTCACATTTCGGTGGCATGCAAGGAAGAGTTTGAACTGATAAAGAAGGACATCATTAAAGCTCCCACATGTTTGATTGTAAGGCAAAGACAGTAATCTCCGTAGATGTCAGTATGATTGGGCTGGGGGGTGTGCTGGAACAAATCCAGGGGAAATGTTTGGTTCCCATTGCATTTGCATTGAGGATTCTGAAAGGTGCGAAGCTTAACTACTCAACAATTGAAAGGGAAGTGTTGGGGGTGAAATGGATCTTAGAGCACTTCAGGGGTTTGCCAATTTTTCTAAAGACCAATCACAAACAGTTGGTGCACGTTTTACACCCCAAAACCCCATATTTGATCTCGCCAAGAATACAGAGGTGGATGTTGGTCATGATGCAATACAACCTTAGTGTAAGCTATACCGCAGGCAAACTGAATAGGGTGGCTGATTTCTTTTCGAGACTGCCGTGGGACAGTGGACTGTATGATGAAGATTCCTGTGGAGATGTCAAATCGGAAGACATTGTAGCTGCTATAATTCCTGGCATTGTGAAGGAGGAATGGATTAAAGCTGTGACCGATGATCCTGGACAGGCCTGCCTCAGACAGGCCATTAATAGCGAGTGGAAGGAAATCAACCAGAGTATAAGTTTGTACTCCCACATAGGCCCTCCGGTGGATTTAAGACAGAGGATAATTAATTTGGCCCATGAAGGTCATGTAGTCAGGAGCCTTACAAAAAGGAGAATGAGGGGGAGCTATTGGTGGCCTGACATGTGGAAAGATATGGAAGAGGCTGTCAGAGGTTATGTAACATGAGCTGCCAGCGACAAAGGAAGGAGTGCAAGGAAGACTCCTTTACAATCAGTGGAGATTCCAGAACAAGTGTGGTCCAAATTAGCGATTAATATTATAGGTCCATTCGAGAACTTAGTTTCTCAGAAGATTTATATTGTTGTCCTGTTGGACTACACCTCGAAGTGGGTGGAGTGGGCTGTCATTGAAGGTATAGTTACAACAGGAAAAGTAGTGAAGTTTTTGAGTGAATTTTTCAATAGGGAAGTTGACCCGTTGGAAATAGTATCGGATAATGGAGCGCAGTTTGTTTCAACAGAGTTCCAGTCATTATTAAGGGAAAGGGCAATAGAACATAAGACCACGTCATTGTATCATCCCATGGCAAATGGACTCATAGAGAGGATGAATGGCTTCATCAAGAATATTATTCAGCTGGCTCTTGTGAATGCACTTCTGTGGAGAGAGACATTGAAGAAAGCCTTAAACACCTATAGGACAACCCCACATTTGGTGACGGAAGAAGAGCCATTCACCATAATGAGGGGAAGGTCAGCGTCAAACAGATCGAGACCTGCATGGTTGATTTCTGAAACCCACAGACAATTAGATATGAGTGACATTATAAAGAGGGTTAAAGAGAAACAAGCCAAGTACAAGGCGTACTATGACTGAAGAAATGGAGTGGTGGAGAGTAAAATCAAAAATGAGGACTGGGTTTGTGTAAAGGAACCCAAGAAAATGATGAAGGGAGAGTCAAAATTTAGGTCTCCACAGAAAGTGATAAGTTGTTCTGGGAAGTCAGCAATTTTGGAAGATGGAAAGAGATGGTCCTTCGATGATCTTGTACGGATGGAGGAGTGTATTCAGAAGGAAAGAGGAATAGGCGTGAAGGATAAACAGGACGTTAGCTTTGGTGCAGAGACTCAGGAACTAAAAGCAAAGGTTGATGCTGCAGAAGACAAGTTGTCGAGAAAGAACAGAGGGGTGATCCAGAACTTTAAAGAATACTTTATTTATTATTAGCTTTCCTTCTGTGATGTACTTTGTCCTCAATGCTGGTTTTACATTGTCCGGCTGTGACCATGTATCCTTTGCTCGTTTTATCCATCTAAAGAATTATTCTCTTTTCAAATCTACCCTTTCCAGTTTTCCTCTTTTCCCTCCCCATTTTCTCCTTGTTGTGAATATTGTTGTTCGTTATATTGTTAACATTTTGTAGTGGGGAGGATGTATGTTGTCACTTGCTGTGGAATCATACGTACTTACTCTAGGGCTTCTGGAGTGCCCCACATTCCAGAACCGTGAGAGTGCGAGCTGTTGGTTGGGTCGGATGGCTGTGTCCTCCGGGGGATCCACAATAAAACTTACCAGTGAACCCCATTAACTATGCGTGCCATACTTTATTACAACGAGCTCTTCACTACAGAAAGTCGCCACATGAAGCAGCCTACTTTCCTGATCCAATACATGGGGTAATGCATAGAATTCGGCGCACAGTGTGCGTGTGCGGCAGTCTGCGCCAGCCGCGTGCACCAAAAGCCATTTCAGCGCACAGCGTATTTATGGATTTTAACATCCATAACCAGCCGTGGCACAGAGCGGCGCAGCAACCCTGCAGCAGCGCCAGTAATGCTCCCAATCCCGCACCATGCGCCAAAAACATCGCACAAATCTCCTACACGGTGCAAAGGGCAGGGGACCAGCATACAGCCCCCCCCCCCAAGCATGAAAACGCATGTAAAAGCCCACGCGCACCCCTCGGAATACACGTACCCCGCTCGGCTATCGAAAACGCATGTAAAAGTCCACACGCACCCCTCGGAATACACGTACCGCTCTCGCGCTATCGAAAACACGTGGAAAACTCCCCGCGCACCCCTCGGAATACACGTACCCCGCTCGTGCTATCGAAAACGTGTGGAAAACTCCCTGCGCACCCCTCTGAATACACGTACCCCGCTCGCGCTATCGAAAACCTGTGTAAAAGTCCATGCGCACCCCTCAGAATACACAAACCGCTCTCGCGCTATCGAAAATGCATGGAAAACTCCCATGCAGTCCTCGGAATACAAATACCTTGCTCGCGCCAGCCAAAACACGTGGAAAAGTCCATGCGCACCCTCAGAATTCACGTACCGCATCCAACGAAGAGCATGTACAGAGCGATGGAAACCCACGTGAGACCTTCAACCGTGGCGAGGGAAACGCCTGCACGTGTTACGTTACAGACGCGCTTACGCGCTAAGGGCCTTTCCTCGAATTACACGCTGACGTGCTGTTTTTTCACGTGCCAAAACACTCTGTAACAAGCTGGCCACGCGACAACACACGGAGGACCACCCTCCTGCCCAGAAGGGCGAATTACTGCCCCCAGAGCCCCAAGCAGCCTCCCACGAGCCATCTGCTGCTGCCTGCCTGTCTGCTGCCACCGTGCCCTGCCATTTGGTGCCTGCATATCTGCCATCTGCAGGGGTCTAGTTGCAGTGACCACCCCTGCTGGAACAGAAGACTCCCGACTGAAGTACCATCACTCCACAGCCCAGCCCCAGGACCCAGTTGTCCACCCACACCTGCCTTGGGGGTTGCCATGTCCGACACAACACCTTCCGGCACCAGTAGCAACCCCCAGCCAGAGAGGCAGAGTGCTACCAGCTTCAGTGAAAATTAAGTTGGTATCCTGGTGGAGCAAGTTCTGGGGCATTATGATGCCCTCTTCACACCATCACGCGCCGACAAGGAAGGACGGAAGAGGATCTGGAAGGACATAGTGGGTGCCATCTACGCAGA
Organism: Ambystoma mexicanum; assembly: GCF_040938575.1. Taxonomy (NCBI): domain Eukaryota; kingdom Metazoa; phylum Chordata; class Amphibia; order Caudata; family Ambystomatidae; genus Ambystoma; species Ambystoma mexicanum. The sequence goes on from NC_090928.1 coordinate 39,291,177, forward strand.
GGGGGTGGCACCCCGCGACATCAAACACGTCCAGAAGCGCTGGGAGGACTACAATTCCAGGACCCTCAAGAAGGCCCGGCACCTCTTGGAAGCAGAGGATGACGGGGCAAGTTTACCAACCAGCAGATGAGGGTTCTGGAGCGCATTTGCCCAGTGCTTCACCACCAGATTCTCAGGATGCAGGCCTGTGTGGAGTAGAGCGGTAAGTGGCCATGCACTTATGTTTAAAAAAGGGCATGTTGCAGTGTGCTGGTAGTTAGCTACTTGGCTGAATGTGTGAAATGGGTGTGCAGGGACATGATGGTACCACATGTGAGTCCAGTCAGACGTGACCCACATAGATGGTGCATGTGTAACAATGCACCATGCAGAGCAGCATGCAGAACGCACACATTTATGCATGCCTGTGTCTGTAATTTCACATGTTTGGGGTGTGAGAGATATGTGCTGTTGTCATGGACATGCATGATGTACATGTCCGTGTGTTTGAGTACTGTGTGCGCCTTGGATGCATGACACAGGTTGGTGACGATGTGTTGATTCACTGATACAGCCTAGTCATCCCTGTATCCACTCTGTCTGGGGGTATACCGGGCCAAATGCATGACCCTCCGGTGACGCGTGTGCATGTGACCTGCATGTCCCATGATGCATGTGAGAATCAGCCCACCATTGGTTGCAACTACGGTGCCTTGGATATGAATGCCAATGTATGTTGCATGTGCCATGCCTGTTCCTGCATGTGTGTTGCCTGAACTGACCCATGTGTTGTGGAGGGACATGATGGAAGTGACGTTTGACAGTGCCACTCATGTGCCATTGCTTTGTGTCTAGGGGACTATAGTTCAGTACCCTGATGTTTGTGTTCAATGTCTCCCTTTACACAGCAGCGAGTGAAGAAGAGGGCGGAGATGGCGCTGTGGAGGAAAGCGGCAGGGATGCCTCCACCGGCCGGCGACGCAAGGCCCAGTCACCCTCCCAGGAAATACCATCATCCGGGAGTGAGGGGACTGGTGCCGCGTCTGCCACTACGGCAGCAGCGGAAGGGGCAGATGAGCCTCCACAGGGGCCTGCAACGGCGGAAGATGCTGCAGAGCCATCCAGGTTGGTGGTTGGCATAGAGGAGGAGGAGGCTGCTACAGAGCCGCACATGGGGCCTGGTGGGGGTGGTACCACTGGTGCAAGTGGTGCAGTCCAGGGGCAGGGGCAGGAGACAGCACAGGTTGCCGTGGAGGTGTCTGTGCATGTCTCTTTCCCTGACACTGTGATTGCATCACCATGCACCAGCAGGGATGCCCCGTCCCAGGCCAGTCCGCAGGTAGGGGTGAGGTCCATGTCATCTGGCACTCCTCTACCTGTGGACGAGGGGACCCGTGACCGGATGGAGTCCATTCTGATTGGTGCTGCGTTGCGCACACGTGACATTCGTGATGACGTGTGTGGTTCCGGGGGGGGACCAAGCACGTCATCACAAAGAGCTGTGTGCCAATGTGGCCCAGTCGGGAGGGTCCATGGTCGGGGGTTGCCTCCATGTGTCGGCCACACTTGCAGCCCTCTCCTCCTCTGTGCACACCATACGCCAGTCATTTTCCGTGCCGTCTTGTGGCCCAGATGCCACCAGGGCCCCATGTGGATCTACCCCAACCAACACAGCCAGCCTGGTGGAGATCCCATCCCTGCCACATTCGGGAGTCGGAGGTCCAGCAGGGGTGGACACCCCACCAACTGGACCCCAGCGGATGGAGGATGTGCCAGCATCATCGGGCAGGGCACGTGCACGACGGCGCTGGTGGATTCCATCATCCCGGATGCCGTTGTGCTGGCAGAAGCAGTTGCATTGGAGGCAGTGGCAGGCTCAGCGTGGGAGGCATCATGGCTAGGGGGTAGGAGGACCCTGGATTATGAGTGTCTTCCGTGTGGTAGCGGTTGGGCCAGCGGATAGATGCGGAGCTGCGGCGGGCGGAGTGCATGGCTCACTATGGTCAGGGTGGAGAACATGCACAGGGCATTGAGGTGGGCTGAGTGCCTCGAGGCAACTCGCAGGGAGTTGGAACAGGCCATGACTGCATCCCTGCGAGACCTCGAGGTCAGGGAAGAGGCCCACCTCCGGGACATCGACGTGGAGTTCGATGATGCCCTTGGCCCCAAACATCAATGAGTGAGCCGTTGGACTTTCCCGCCGCCATTGTACATAGTTCATTAGTGTTAGGTTTCCTTTGTTTTTACTTTTATTTTGGAATTCATGGGCATTGCTCCACTTTGTGTATATAGCTCATTATTCATCCGACTTTTTTGTAGGTTTCCTTTTCTTTGTGGATCATGGACCATTTTGACTTCCATTGTATATAGTTACAGACTTGTACATACTTTCTTTTTAAATGTTCCCATGGATCAATGGTTTTCTTTAATTTGGATTATGTTTTTCTAATAGACATTGGCAATGGACCAATTTTTCATCCAACATGACATATTTAATTTTTCTTCATTGGATCTACATTTTCTTTTTTTGATTTCTCTCATTGGACATTGATTTTCAAGTTGAATTTCTTCAATGTCAGTTCATAATGTAATACATTTTAGCTAACTTCAAGATTGGTGTTGTGTTCTATCATTGGTTTTGTGCATGTCTCAATGAACATTGCCTCAGTCATGTGTTGCCACTGTGTGGCTCCGTTGTGCATTCTTGCATGGGCATGGTGGTCCATTTAAGACTCTGATGGCATGGGTAATTTGGGAGTGGGTCCTGTGGATGGTTGCATGCTTGTACTGGGGGGCAACGGGGAATAGGGTTGGCATTAGGGACATGGGTCTGTTTTGTCAGGACATGTTGTTTGGTGGGCCATGTGTCGGGGCCTGCTGACAGGTGCCTATCACTGCTGGGTGGGTAGGGGTACAGGGGGACATGAGTCGGGCCTGGTGGCAGGTGTACATCACTGCTGGGTGGGTGGGGGTGCAGGGGAACATGTGTCGGGGCCTGCTGGCAGGTGCCCATCAATGGTTGGTGGGTGTTCGACTTGGGGACATGAGTTGGGGCCTGCTGGCAGGTACCCATCAATGGTGGGTTGGGTGGCTGGGGGACATGAGTCGGGGCCTGCTGGCAGGTGCCCGTCACTGCTGGGTGGGTGGGGGTGCAGGTGGACAGGAGTCAGGGCCTGCTGGCAGGTGCCCATCAATGGTTGGTGGGTGGGTGGGGGACATGAGTCGGGGCCTGCTGGCAGGTGCCCGTCACTGCTGGGTGGGTGGGGGTGCAGGGGGACATGAGTTGGGGCCTGCTGGCAGGTGCCCGTCACTGCTGGGTGGGTGGGGGTGCAGGGGGACATGAGTCTGTGCTCCCGAGTGCATGGTGCCATTTGGGGTGGCCATGGGGCATGCCCAGGGGTGTAGGGTAGTCCCCTGTGGTGTGGGCTGCCAGAAGGGCATGGGGAGGGGGGAAAGGGCACACCCGAGGGCCCACACTGCCAAATCGCATGTAAAACTCCCCGCGCACCCTTCGGAATACACGTACCCCACCTGCGCTAGCAGAAATGCGTGTAAAACTCCCTGTGCACCCCTCAGAATCTGCGTACCCCACCCGCACTAGCAAAAACGCACGTAAAACACCCCGCGTACCCCTCGGAATACGCGTACCCCACCCGCACTAGCAAAAATGCATGTAAAACTCCCTGCGCACCCCTCGGAATACGTGTACCACACCCGCATTAGGTAAAATGCGTGGGAAAAGTCTGCCCTGTGGTTTGGGCTGCCTGTGGGGCATGGGGAGGGTGGATGGGCTGCATGTGGGGCATGGGGAGGGTGGATGGGCTGCCTGTGCATATTCTGAGGGGTGCGCGTGGATTTCTACACGCATTTTACCTGATGCGAGCGTGGTACGTGTATTCCGAGGGATGCGCATGGACTTTTAAATGCGCATTGGCAGTGTGGGCCCTCGGGTGTGCCCTTTCCCCCCTTCCCATGCCCTGCAAGCAGCCCACATCACAGGGGACTACCCTACACCCCTGACCATGCCCCGCAGGGAGCCGACATGGCACCATGCACTTGTGAGCCCCGACTCATGTCCCCCACCCACCCAGCCACCATTGACGGGCACCTGCTAGCAGGCCCCGACTTATGTCCCCCTGCACCCCCACCCACCCAGCAGTGGTGGGCACCTGCTAGCAGGCCCCGACTCATGTCCCCCTGCACCCCCACCCACCCAGCAGAGACGGGCACCTGCCAGCAGGCCCCGACTCATGTCTCCCTGCACCCCCTCCCACCCGGCAGTGACGGGCACCTGCCAGTAGGCCCCGACTCATGTTCTCCTGCACCCCCACCCACCCAGCAGTGACGGCCACCTGCCAGCAGGCCCTGACTCATGTCCCCCCACCCGGCACGTCATCCCACTCCAGACCCATGGCCCTTATGGCCACCCAAGTCCCACTCCAGTCCAAACACCCAACCAAGCATTCCATCCACTCCACATTGAATTCCCAATGTCATGATAGAAAATAAATAACCAGCATGCCCATGAATACATGTCCCTTAGACCCACACAATGGCGACACATGACTGTGAAAAACCACATTGTGACATGCACAAAACAAATGAGAGATGACCACACAAGTAAAGTACAGAAAAAAGTGTATTGAAGAATGAACCAAATGAATTAAAAGCACACAATAATAAAAAAAAAAAATATTCCAAGTCCGCAAGTCCAAAAAAGAAAAAAAAATGAATGCTGTAACTAATAAAATCCAAAGTAAAATGGCTCCAATGAATCTGTCCATCAAACAAAAATCAGAGTTCCAAAAAGAAAAGTATTCCACCATGGGTCCAAGAAAATGAAATCCAGGTCCAAATCTATTTACAATTGAACATCCAAGGGTCCATGAGCCCAACAATCCAAAGGAAACCTAACCTAACTCATACCTAATAAATAACTATATACAAAAAGGCGGGGCATAGTCCATGCGCCCCAAAGGAGAAAAAAAATAGAAAAGAAACTTACACCTACAGAACTATTTACAAAGGCGGCGGGCAAGTCCAACGGCTCACTTGTTGATGTTCCGGGCCAGGGCATCATTGAACTCCTCTTCAACGTCCCGGAGGTGGGCCTCTTCCCTGGCCTCGAGTTATCGCAGGGATGCAGCCATGACCTCCTCCAACTCCCTGCGAGTGGCCTCGAGGCACTCAGCCCGCCTCAACACCCTGCTCATGGAGTTCTCCGCCCTGACCATAGTGAGCCGTGCCTCCTCCGCCCGCCGCCGATCCGCATCTATTTGCCGGCCCAACCGCTGCCATACAGAAAACACTCCCAATCCTGGATCCTCCTACCCTCTGGCCGATGCCTGCCCCTCTGATGTAGATGTCCCCGAGCCATCATGGCTCCCACCCTGAGCCTGCTGCTGCCGTGCATGTGCCCTGCTGGTCGATGCCTGCACGTCCTCCTCTTGCTGGGGTCCAGTTGTTGTGGTGGCCACCCCTGCTGGACCTCCGACTCCCGACTGTGGCAGGGATGTTTCCTCCACCAGCCTGGCCGCTGGTTCAGGTTCAGCTCCACAGGGTGCCCAGGTGATACTTGGGCAAGAATATGGCACGGAGGATGACTGGCGCATAGGGGGTTCAGTTGAGGAGGGGGTCGCTAAAAGATCCAGCACATGGAGGAACCCAGCCTGGGTGACCTGTCCTAGTAGGCCGACGCGGTCAACGAGGCATCCGAAATAACGTGCAGTGTCCTCACGAGAACCCTGCCCGTCATCCCGAATGGCACGTTGACTCAACGCCACCCCAGCCAGGACAGGCTCAACACGGTCCCGGATTGCCACATTCGCAGGGAGAGGAAGGCCAGTAGTTGTGTGAGCATCCCCTCCCTGAAAACGGGTCTGGACGAAGGCATCCCTGCTGGTGCAGGATGATGCAGTCAGAGGATCAGGGACAGGATTACACACAAGCAACTCCGCGGCCGCCTGTGCTGCCTCCTGTACCTGCCCCTGGACTACACCACTAGCACCAGTGGAATCCCCCCTCCAGACCCTGTGCGTGGGCCTTCCATGGCCTCCTCCTCAACCAAACCCCCCAACAACCTGGATGACTCTGTGCCATCTTCCTCCATGGGCCCCTGTGGGGTCTCAACTGCCCCTTCTGCTGCCGAGGAGTCCACCTCTGACCTCCGCCTCTTGGACCTACCCTCGGCAGCTGCAGCCGCGGATGCGGCACCAGACTCCACACTCCCCAACGAGATGACAACATGGGAGGGGAGCTGGGCCTTGCGTCTCCGGCTGGCGGTGGGATCCCTGCCACTGTGCTCCACAGCACCTTCTCCGCCCTCTTCATCAGTTGACGCTGCAGACAGGGAGAGACAGAACACAGGCATCAGGGCACTGTACAATGGTCTGATACACACATGACAGTTGCACATGAGTGGCAGTCTCAAACTTCACAGATGGCATCACACTCCCCAACACACATATCATTTGAACCCACACACATGCACAAATTAACAGGAATGATGCAGCAGGCAGCACCATCCATACACATACAACAGCATGAGCATCCAAAGGTCAGCCTGACGTCACATGCAACACAGGGAGTGCCGAACACATGCACACACGGCACCAGACATACATGCATCTGTACATCTCCACCACCTGTCACAGTGAAATCATCGGCAACTATGTCACATCTGCCAATCAGCCTCCTACATGTCAGTGTCACATGCATCCATGGTGTATCACGGTGGCACACATGTCAAATACACACACACATGTACACTGTGCACGTACATGAAGGTGGAACCAGCATCATGTGTCACACCCCAACCATGCCATAGTACATACACAGAAATGTAAACATGTGTGCACCCACACATGCATTTGGCCATCAAGCATTTGAACACATACACCATTGGTGTGACTCACACATGACTGGACTCAAGACATATGTCCAACCTGTACACTCCTGGCACATCTCAACATGCATTGTGTCCAATCAGTACGCATGGACACTTAGTGGTCGACTCCGGACGGGTCGGCATCTGAAGGACCTGGAGGTGGAGCTCTGGGTGTATGGATTCCAGGACCGTCCTCTGGATGTTGGTAAGGCGATCCGGCACCCCTCTGCATGTGCTGCCTTCAAGAGGCGCCGGGCCTTGCTGAGGGTCCTGGACCTGAAGTCCTCCCAGTGCTTCTGGACATGTTCCATGTTGCAGGCTGCCACCCCCTCCATGTTGATGGCAGCCACGATGTCCTTCCAGATCCTCTTCCTTCCTTCATTGTCGGCGCGTGAACTTCCAAAGAGTGCATCATAATGCACCAGTACTTGCTCCACCAGGATACCAACTTCTGCAGTACTGAAGCTGGTAGCCCTCTGCCTCTCTGGCTGGGGTTGCCAGTGGTCTCCAATGGTGTTTGCCCTGACATGGCAACCCCCGAGGCAGGTGTGGGTGGGCAACTTGTTCCTGGTGCTGGGCTGTAGAGCAATGGAACTTCAGTCGGGAGTCTTCTGTTCCAGCAGGGGTGGTCACAGCAACTGGACCCCTTCAGATGGCTGATGTGCAGGCACCAAATAGCAGGGCATGTGGCCAGCAGGCAGGCAGGCAGCAGCAGATGGCAGGTGGGAGCGGGCTCGGGGCTTTTGGGGCAAGCAAATGGCCCTCTGGGCAGGAGAGTGGTCTTCCGTGTGTTGTCACGTGGCCAGCTTGATACGGGGTGATTTGGCACATGAAAAAACTGCATGTCAGCGTGTAATTCGAGGAAAGGCCCTTAGCGCATAAGCACGTCTGTGACGTAACGCACGGGTGTTTCCCTCCACACGGGTGCATGTTGATTGTACATATGCAAAAACTGCACGTCCGGGTGTCACTGCGTGTAATTGGAGGAAAGGCCCTTAGCACGTACGCGTGTAAGTGACGTCACACGTGTGGGCTGGGTTAAAAGGTACACGTAGGAGGCCTTTTTCTTGTACGTGCTTTATGTGAAGAGCGAGCGTGTGATTCTTGTACTTCTTGTCGGTTCACACGCGATTACTTCACAACGGTTCCAGTTCGTACTCCTTGTATACTCAGACAGCGTTCAATTCTTCTTTTGGCGGGGGTGTTGCCAACACGCACACACACATCTTTTTCCGGTTCTTTTTCAAGGCAGACGGTGAATCGCACACGTATTTTTCAACTGTGGCTGCCCCCGTGTGTCGCATACCCATTCAGAGGTCATTGTAGCCTGCTTGTACCATGCGCACGCTTATTTTTGTGTTTCTGGGTGCCACAGCGTAGTGCGGGTTCTTTATTGCACGCACGTGGGCTACCAGGGGTCAGTGACAGTGTCAGTGATGGGACAGTGTTGGTCCAAGTCTATCACACTGAGGTTGGTCCTGCCAACATCACCCAGCAGCCAATGCCTGCAGTGAGACCTTTGGTCACCGTGCCTTTGGCTACTTCAGTGCCAAGTCCACCTGCACTTCTGCCCCTACCAACCAGAGTGGCGTAAGCCACACAGGGTCCGCACCACCTCTCAGGAGGAAGAAGGGTGCTCTTGCGGTACAGGCTGGGACCCCAGACACGGCTCCCCGCTCCAGCACCTTAAGGAAGCGTAGTTTCAATGATGTGGAACTAGAGGCACTTGTTGGCTATGTGTCGGCTCATGGCTGCAAAATGCTGGTGACTGCAGGGTGCAAGACTACGACTGCTCAACGTAGGGCCCACTGGCAGTGCATCACGGACCAGATTAGTTCCCTTGGATTTGTGAGGTGCACAGCTGATGATTGCTGTAAGCGGTGGAATGACCTCAAACGCAGAGCAAAGAACAAGCTGGCTTCCAATCATGCCTCTACTCTGGTGACTGGCAGTGGGTCTCCACCAGAGGAGGAAGTACTCACAGAACATGAGTCTATCACTGGAGGCTTCATCACAGAGGATCATATCCAAGGCATGGGAGACCTACCAGATCTTGAGGCAATGTCCGTTGAGTGGCCATGCATGTGTGTGCAAACCATGTGTATGTTGCTTGGGTGATGTGTTCTGATTGAGTGCCAGGTGAGGCTGTGTAGTCCTGACTGCAATGGGTCACCCATGTGGTGCCTCCAAACCATCCCCTGGCCTTGGGTTTGGGTTTTACAGTATCCCTTTGACCGCAGTTAACCATTTCCACCTGATTACTGCACTTGCCCTTCAACTGCCATCATGCCACAACATTGTTCATACTGTTTTCCTGGTCATTCTGCCTGACTGATGGAATCCTTTGCATGTTTAACACACATTTTTGTGCCGTTGTGCCCCATATTTAACATACTTCAGACATATATTACACCCCACAATGCCCCACATGTCTTTACTTATTATGGGAATGATTTCATCAATCAGGCTGATTGAGTATTGTGCACCTACACATGCCGTGCACACAATACCTTTGGGGCCCTGTTTGAATGTTCAACATGACAATTGGCTTCTGTCATGTCCAAGTGACCAACCATTGATGTATCCATGTGCCTCCCATCACTGCATTAGTGAACACTGGCTTTGTTGCAGCGTGTGGCACATGCGTGTTTTGCATGTTCTATTTTATGATGTCCATCTCACATGGATGGGTGACAGTACTGATTTGCTACCATCTGGGAATCCTTGCCAAATCTGCCATGGCTATGCTACGTGCCATCTTTGTGCTGGTATGTGTCATGTATGTGGATTGTCCATGCCACTCACAGGCTGATGTGTGATGCAGGTGCTATGCAGCATGAAGCACATGTGTTGCTTTTCCATCTTGAAGTCCTCAGTGTCTGCTTTTTGGCTCCCCTTCCACTTCATTGCCTTTGCATGCATGCCAGAGTTATTGTCATGTGTGACATGTGTCATTTATGTATTCGATGTCTACCTCATCATGCCTATGTGTGTGGGCTATGCTGCTCATGCCTGTTTTCATTACTTTTCTTTTATGTTTTTGCAGGTCATGAGGCACTAGATGCTGTTGAGGAGGAGGAGATGGTGCAGAGGCAGGAGTACTCACAGCCACAACCAGGCACCAGTGGAGGACGTGGGGTGGTGGTGGGTGAAAATCCATTACTCCTACAGACCATCCTGTCCACGGGTGTCTCTGGGTACACCTCCGGAGACCTCTATGAACCAGGTGCTGAATCTGACATTGAGACATATGTCCCGTCGCAGGTGAGTGTTTCTGGCAGGGATGCTGTTCTGTCCAACCCACCTGCACTGGGGGTAGACCCCTCTATGGGGCATTCAGTGTTGGAAAGTCCGCCTGTGGCGGTTACGGATGCAGGGTCACACTCCACAATATTTGCTCCTGTTCCTGGGCCAGCAGAGCAAAGGAGGAATGCAGTCCTGCAGCCTCAGGCAGTGCCAGCACAGCAAGGTGCACATCACCTTGCCCCAAACAGCTGTGGTGCCTGCCAACACGGTGGCCGTGCGCCACCAAGCAATACTGCGTGGGAGAACTCCATGTACACTATTGCAGCACAACAGGGGGCATTGTGTGAGATGATGGCTCAGGCCGTGGATAGGGTGGCCACTTCCATTCTCCCCCCTGAAAGGCAGGTGGAGCTCCAGCAGCAGGCAACAGAGTCCATGTGCCGTTCACACAGGGAGGACATGTTGGCGTCCAACAGGGACCGATGGGCTGGACTGGAGACTCTGCGCACAGCCATATCTGCAGAGTCACAGGCCCACAGGGATGCCCTGAGGTTAGAACACAGGTCCCTCAGAGATACTCTGGGTGCACTTGAGGTGTCCCAGAGTACAAGGTCAGAACAGCAGCTGGAGCAGCTAACACGCACACTCTCATATGAGCTCCAGGCAACCCGTGAGGAGATCCGGGCATCACGCGAGGCCTTGCAGGTAGAAATGCGTGCTACCCGTGAGGTGCTGCATGGGGATCTACGTACCATCATCCTGCAGAAGCAAACCTTTCAGATCTGCATGCTTGCTGCCATGGAGGAGCATGCCAGGGCTTTGCGTGGTCTGCCTCCCATATCACGCGCACCTTCTGATGTACCACCAGAGGGTGATGACAGCGATGGCAGTTCTCCCACTGTAGGGTAGCCGTGCAGGCCCCTAGCCCATGGAGGGTTTTTTATTATTTTTTCTCAACATCCACGCATGTGGGTGTTGGGGTGCACCCTGTACCTCCTCCCTCCTGGGTGCCCCCCCGGTCCACACATGGCCATTTTTATTTTTTTATTTTTGTTTTTCTTTTGGTTTTTTCCTATTTCATTCTGAATTGCAAAATAGAATTAGAATTGAATTCATTTGTTATCTTTATTTCATCTTATTTTTTCTATTTATTATTTTCATTTTATTTTCATTTTTAATTTGTTATTTTAATTTTCATACATTTATTTTTATTTGATTTGTATTCTGAATTTTACTTTATTATTTAATTGATTTGGTTTACTTTACATTTACTTTTTCTTTTTCTTTATTTACTTTGCATTTACTTTTTTGCAGGCTTGTCCTGTCTTTGGGTTAGAAACTTGGGTTCCTGACACACACACACCCCTCATGCTTCCCCTTTCCATGGGCTCGCAAAAGGTGTGACTAAGTGACAGTAACTTACACAGAGGCATTGGGCTCCCATAAGTTGTGTGGGCAGTCTGTAGTCCAAACTGTGTATACATCCCTAGTGGGGATTGTTGTTCATTTCTCCACTGTATGGTGGATTTTTATATGGTTTTACATACAGGACTTTTTGCATATATACATGTAGCTTCTTCATGTCTTAATGAGCCCGTCTCCATTGCAGATGCAGTTCATGTTGTATGCAGTATACTTCCACATTTGCCTACCAGCAACACACTGCAGTTGGAAGGGGTTGATGTGCTGCCTTTGTCAGGTTGTGACACTTGCACTACTTTCATTTTTTACCTTCATATGTTGCCACTGTTAAATCCTGCACTGATGTTTTGTCTTGCTGGTAAGTATTTGTTCATGTGTGATGTTTTTTTTTTCATTACTGAGAGGCAATTGTCTGTGGCCTGTTTCCATTTGGGACGGTGCACTTTGTGACACTTGTGTCATGTGATGTGCATTTATTTGGTTGCTTTCACATTGCATGCCATGCCATGGTGTGTTGGGTAGCTGAGATGGTGTTAGGGAGGGGTTGGGTGACATGCCACTATTTGGTTGTAATATTTTGCAAGGAGGTAGTCCGTCATGCTGCATGAATGTGTGCCTTTTACTGACACAGCATTGGGTGTGTTTAAGTAGCTAGGGATGTACACAAGGTAGCACTTCCAGGTAAACAATCTCAGGGTGGTATGGTTGTGACAGTTGACTGTCCCTTTTCTCATCATCATAAATTGTCAGCTGGTATGTGCCAGGACTGTGTGCACTCCGCAGGGGTGGGATTTTAGGTGAAGAAATTTGCCACAAGCTGGATACGGGCTGACTCACCACGTGCCTTTTCACCTCCCATGCGCAGCGGCCATGCATGTGGTTGGGGATGTGGGTGCACCACCATGTCCACCAGCACACCCTGCCGGGTTTCAACATTGTGCAGGATACATGCTGCCACTATGATCCTGCACACTACTGGGGGCGCATATAGCAGCTGCCCACCAGAGCGGTCAAGGGAGCACAAGCGTGACTTCAGCACTCTGTATGTGCACTCCACTATGCCCCGGGTTGCAATATGGGCTGTGTTGCATCTTACCTCGGGTGGTGTGGTGGGGTTCCGTATTGGCGTCATCATGTAGGTGCTCAGAGGGTATGCACTGTCCCCTGTGGAGGTGATAATGGTTGTCTTTAGTGAGGTTTTCCCATTTCTCAGTGTCTGACATGCATGCATGTGCAGAGGCATTTATATTCACCAATTAGCCATGTGTCGCCATGCCTTCCAGCTTCCAGGTCCCGGTTTAGGGGTGACATTTGGAATATGAAACTATCATGGCTGGACCCCGTATAGTTGGCATATACTAAGGTGATTATTCCCTTGGCATCACATACAACCCGCCCGTTGATGGAAGGCCAGTGCTTGCGGTTTCGATAGATGTGCTCAGTGGCCCTGGGAGGATGTAGAGCCACATGGGTGCAATCAATGGCACCTAGCACTTTGGGGAAGTGCGCCACCCCGTAAAAGTCCTGGATGACGGCCTGCCTTTCTGCAGGTGTTCTGGGCATGTATATGTGCCTGCGAACTGAGGGGCATGCAGTCATGATGGCCAACACCTGGTGTAGGCAGCGTGACTGCGTGGCCCAACTATAGCACTTGTCCGCTGAAATGACCCAGTTGCCAAGAAGTGCAGTACATTGAGCACCTTTTCCAAGGGGCTCAGTGCTTGGGAGCACAGGGTGGGTGATTTGAGGTCATCCTCCCATTCTCTGACCAATTCTAGGATTATTAGTGGTGGAAACCTGTACCTCCCAAAGACCTGGTCATTAAGCATCCCAAAAAGGCTGGTCCTGGGTAAACAAATGCAGGGCCTGGCTATCCTCCTCCTGCGGTGTCCCACAACCACTGCTGCGAGGAACGGTATATTCATCGTAGGTTATGAGCTTGTTTGTTGTTTGCGCGCACTTTTATGCTGCACGGGGCCGCTTACACCTGCTTCCTGCTGGCGTACATCTTTCCGGATTAGCGCGTCTTTTTTGGCGCACGGGTTTCCCCTGTTCGATTCCATGAATACGCGTTGTTAGCGTGCGTGTGGGAGTCGCGAGCATTTACCTCCGGTACTTCCCCCGTAACACTCACATTTTCACGCTTTGTTCCCCATTCCACGTGTTACGCCCTGTGTTCCGCCCTCTTTTCTTGTGTGCGCTACAAGTTGTGCGCTTTTGCTGTGCGTCAGGGTTTACACGCACAGCGCATTCCATGAATCGACAAACGGCTGCGTGGGTGGCTTTCGCACGCATGTGCTGCGATTTTCACACTTGCGCTCCCCTTTTCGGCGCACATTTGTTCCATGAATTACGTGCCTTCACTGGTTGTTATTCCAGAGGGGCACAGCAGATAACATTCTGTGCTTTTCTTAATACAGCCGCTAGCTTTTCTACTTATTATGCCAACCATATATTGTGCTTTCCAGCTTCCCTTCTACCTCTCAGCTCAATCTGTTGCAATGGCATTGGCACATAGTGTTTATGCCACCAAAATACGCTCATGACAAGTAATTGGTTTTAGTCATGGGCAAATTATTGCTGTACGTGTTTATGTTTGGCATAAGCAGGGACAATAGACTGACGCAATCAGTTTTGTTAAGTTTGCTATTTGTCCAGTGGGCGTTGTTATAGTATTACATTTTAATATTTATATTTGTATACATTTATAGTTGTATGGTATAATCTAAATCTGACAAGAACGATCATTCGACTGCAAAGAAAAAATATTACTATGGCATTGACAAGATAAACAATGAAATTTGCAAATTGTCCAGAACATCTAGAGAATGCACGTCTGGAGTATCTATCACAAACCATAAAACATATATAAACGGAATAATAAGTACTATTGAATGTGTGTACAATTCACAAACTATCCACAGGGGGGCACTACAACACACACAAAAATCTAGGCCATGCAATAGGTTGGAGTTCGATACTTTGATATCTTTGAATTACGTACATGTTTTGAAGTTGTTCTAAACTTAGGTGAACACATAGAATCCCATTTGAATTAATTGCGTAAACTCCCCAGAGGTCACCGCTTACTTTTGCACTTACGTGCAAACAGGTCCCCTCTGGGCAATTTTCATCATTTTTATTGCTGAGTTAAAAAGGAAGGTGTAAAATGATGGCCGAAAGCACTCTAGATTGCAAAATTAATGAACCCCGGCTGCATTTGGGCCTGTCAGGCAGGGTTTCCAATGAATTCTTATTGAATTTGCCTGCTTTTAAGCATTGACGTGTCCAGACTCTTTTGACGTGGTGGCCCAAGTGGGGCACTGACCTATGCAGGGGGTCAAGAAGTACGAAAGCACACACACACACAATGATCATAGTTTAGGATAATGGGTATGCAAGTGGCATGGCCCATCAGATTCCAGGGATATCACGTGCCACCCCAGGCCATGCCCTGGATAAAACCCTGCTTTTTGATGGTTTAAAAAGCAGTCCGATTCCATAGACATCCGTAGGTGTGATTAGGTGTTATGCCGGCATGAAAATTCGGGGTTTTTGAAGGCAGAGTGGACATGGAAGCTGGAAACTAAACATTGTTCTGCTGACCCCCTCCACGTCCAAAAACCACATAAATGCCCCAGATCCTGAATGAAGGTGTTAAGACAGGGGCAAAGGCGGTACGTCTGTCTTCAGCATGTTCATTTGAGCTCCGGGCAATTGGAAAATGAGCCCCACAGAATTAATCATTTCACCAAGGTGGACCATATATATATATCTTTATGAGTTTCCTAATTTCTTCACGAATGAATATTCTAGGCAATAACTCTCCCCTCTTCCAGGCGGACTCTGGGATAACGCCATTATTTCAAAAATGATGTGTGTTGCGTAGTGCAGGAACAGTATTTCTTTTTCATTTTCATTTACTCCCTTTTTCATGTCCATTAGACATTTCTTTCTCTCTACTTTTGGTATTTAAGGCCATTTTATAATGTTAAGAAAACTCCAAAACTGCATACTTTGCCCTACACAAGACCAATTTGTGTTGCATTATATCTGTCAACATGTTTGCAAAGCAGTGGAACCTCAGGCGATTAACATTTCTTGTTATTTGACCAATTTGATATGTATAGTATTGATCACATCTGGAGCAGTAAGTATGTATATATATTTATTTAGAAAGTAAGCTATAGGCACAGAGCTCTGGCCATACATGAAACTGCAACCATACACTCCTTTTAACTTCGTTCTCTTGTTCTGAGATCCCTGCCGTTCGATACTTCATGACATCACTACACATCCATTTTATTCTGAAATATCTCTTTATTTCTTTTAATTTTTTTTATTATATTTGTATTTTATTCCAAATAGATTTTTACAAAAGACAGAAGTAACGAAGGTACAGGAAAAAGTTTGTAGTCTCATTAAGTTAATTTAGTCTTGAAGTTGCTGAAGAGGATGACCCTTCGAGCTTTTAAGCATAGAGAACTCTGTCTCTATAAATTAGACCGCGATCATCATTCATTCGTTGGTTCTGATGGTGTAGGAAAAGAGTTTTGGAAATGCTGTAGAATGTTATAAGTTGCCAATAACCAAGATCTATTGTCTCCCATTATCATTTTGGACCAGCAAAGGTATTCGTCTTGTAGAACGAAGTCCGAGACTAAGTACCTCACATAATGACCTCTTATCTCCGAAAAGCCTGGACAGATGAGGAGTAGATGCCGGACGGACTCCACCACATCAGGTAGACCACAAAATCGGCAGCCGTTAGTAATGGTCAACCCTCGAATGGTTCGAATTTCGTTAGTATGCAGTAGGTACAGTCTAGCTCTTAACAGCAGATTCCTTGCCTGTTTTGATGGAAACTGTTTTATGAAAGATTGTAAGTCGTTTAATTTTCTTGGAGCTAGTGGAAGATGGCGCGTCAGTTTATTGCCAGCTGCTGTTTCGCCTGTCTTGATCCAATCCAGCTCTTTGATTTTGGTCAGAATTTTCACTGGGTTTGTTTTGAGTGTTTCTACGTCTGAGGCGACTTCGTGAAGAGTTCCCAGTTTCCGTTGGACCCACCTGTTTAGCATTTCACAGCTTGAGTCCATACTTTCACGGTAAATGAGGTTGCATAGCGACGGATGTTCGGCCAACGGACATTTGCGAAAGAGCATCAAGGAGTTACACCTTACAGAGGCCGCTAGGGAAAGTAGGCTTAGTTCTTTTCTGATGCAAGCTATTGCCATGCTGTTCGGTAGACCTAGCATTTTCCTCCAGAATCAGGCCTCTAGTATTGACCAAAGTGAGGTTGGGATGTTGGGCATGGCGTCTTCGCCAAAAGTCAATGTCGGGAAAACTTTCATCTTGTAGAAGTTTAGTACAGGAATTAAAGAAAATCGCCAAAATTTCTGTCAATTGTGCATCCTTGGGCCGTAAGTTTTGTAGTTTTTTCTTTCAAAGATTTTTGCGTGCCAGATTCGTTCTTGGAATTATCTAGGATTACTCTTAAATATTTGAATTCCACAACGTTTTCTATCCGTCTTCCCTCCAGGACCAAGTTTATTTTTTCGTTCCTTTTTTTACCTTTTGACACAGTCATAAATTTAGTTTTCTTTTCGTTGATCTCCAAGTTGTTTTCTTTCATATATGATGGTAGGTTGCTAAGTTGGCGTTGCAATCCTATTGGTTTGTAGTCTAGGAGAATCAAATCGTCTGCATACAGCAGTCTATTTATTTGAGGTTTACCAATTTTCGGTGGAAATATACAGAGCTCCAGTTCGGTATTTTTAATGTCACCAAGGAACGCAAGAAACAGTGCCGGCGCCAGAGGGAAACCCTGTTTTACCCCTTTTTCGGTCTGTATTTGTTTGGAGAGTATGCCTTGTTGGTCTAGTCGCACTGTCATGGTTGTGTCCGTGTACAAGGCTTTGATGGGCACCAGGAGTGAGGGCGGGCAGTTCCAGCTCGATAAATTCTCCCAAAGAAGTGACCTGTCCACACAGTCAAAGGCTTGTGTGAGGTTCACAAAGTCAATGAATATCCGTGGACCTCCCTCTAAGACCTTGTGCTTCAGGATATTTATTGTCAGGATATTCGCTGAAGTTCCTAGGTTTTTCTTGAATCCTGTTTGCAAGAAGTCTTCACAAGGTGCTCTCTTCGCCCAGGCTTTGAATTAGTTTAGTAGCAAGGACCCGAACACCTTTCCAATACAATCCAACAAGGCGATCGGCTAGTAATTGGCTGGATCACTCTTTTTCCCTTTTTGTAGATTGGCACCACCGTGGCTGACTTCCAAGATGGTGGGACTGATTTTAATTTTGCACATCTACAAAATATTTCGTTCAAAGAGCTGCCCATTCTTCTGGGTGTGCTTTTAGGATCACGTTCGTTATTCAATTGGGACCTGGCGGTCTCGAGTTCTTAAGGGTCTTAATCAGCCTACTTATCTCTTCGCAGTCATCCAGGCAGATCCAATCTGCCTCATCCAAACTTTGGTTGAAGATTTTCCTGGTTTCCGGTGGTCGAAACAAGGAGTTGAAGAAATTCACCCATGAAGTTTCACCGATACTGTTTGGTAACTGTGTTTCTTCTTTTGAGGACGTTGAGTTTAAGAGGGACCAAAATTCCCTGCTTTTGTTTCCTTGAATCGCTATTTGGATAGCTTCTGCATCTTGCTGATAATGTGCAATCCGATGGTTTTTAAGCCATGATTTGTAACTTTCGGTACTCTCGATCACTATCGGGTTCGTTTTTATAGGTCCTGAAAGTTTGGCCTTTCTCTTCACTTTTCTTAATTCTTTTCTTTTTTCTACCAAGGTCATATCAAACACATGCTTTTTGGAGGCAGCTTTATTTGGATTGCCCTGTGTAGTTTTGTAAAACGTCAACAATGGAACATAGTCAATTTGCCTCACAGCTGATCAGTGTTCTTGGGCTAAATATTTAGACCTTAGGTCAGTTATTCCCTTTGCTGACATTTTTAATCTTGATCCTTGGTTATTTACTTCCAGATGTGGGGTGGATTTCGTAGTTAGGGTTAGTTTTGCTGGCCAAGTCATACTCAATAAGTTATGGTCCCTTGCGACAGTCTGGACCACCTTGAACGACGTCATCATTTGAGCAAGGTGACTTGAAGCATAAATGTAATCGATCGTTGCACTGGATAAATCACGTTCCCATGTGGGCAAGGTGTTTTCCGTTTGTAATACCTCGCCTAGGTTATGCAGCTCCCGTGAAGTCATTTGTTTCACCCAATCTACTCCTCCTAGGTCTGCCACTGATGTCTTAGTTACAAAATGGTTGGCAACGTTTTTCTGATTACAGGTTGCGTTGATGTCACCGCAGATCAGGAGTGATGAGACCAGATGTACTGAGGTGGCTTCATCGATTGCGTTTTCTATCATCTTAAGGAAGTTGCCTGCATTACTTGTAATTGGGTTCCAATATACGTTCATAATCATGATCGTTGACTTCTTTGCCTTTGTTGTGTTCGTTTCTGGGAAAGACCACTCTGCCTTGATCATTAACAGTGCTTGGTTGCGTATTAGTGCTACTGCGGCCGATATTCCGCATCCATGTCGTATTGCTGTCAGGATTCCTGACGACGGGCGTCCCCGAAGATCCTTTTTTGCTGGAGCTAGGAAGACTTTGTAACCGTCAAGAGATGGGGACTCTGTCAACCAGGTCTCTTGTAAGCAGATGATATCAAATTCCCCCAAGTTTATGTCGCTTCGAGCTGTCAGGTGGGTGTGTCCCCTAGTGTTCCATGAGCATAGCTTCATGACCTTCGTAGGTTTCTTTAAAGTTGCGAGTCGTTCCTTGCCATGCTCAGGACCCGAGGGTTGCTAACTTTTTTGGTGTGATGAGAGTACTTTTGGTAGCCAGGCCCACAAGATGGTTTTTTAGGTGGACTCGCACTTGTTGCTTGTTTGCCTGGTCTTGTTAAGCTCTTCAGTCTCTTAGCCTCACACTTTGATAGAGGTGACACCCGTGTGGGTCTCGTTTCTGTACGTCCTCCTCTTCTCGTTTCGACTGGAGAAGTCTGATGGCTGTGCCTGGTTGAACGTTGATTTGGTGACTTTGATCCACGATGGTCTGTTTGGTTTCTCTGGGTATCGTCAGCCTTGTTACTTCTGTGGAGGTTTTTCTTGGTCTCTTGGTCTCCCCCCATCGGTCCCTATGTTGATTTGTCTCTTCTGTTTCACAGTTTTGGGAACTGCCAAAAACACAAGTCACTGAGGTTTTCCTCAGTTGGATGGAGACCTTTCTTGTAGATTCAGTTAGGTCGTAGCCCATTTTCAGCAGACCTGTGGTTTCCTGTTTTAATAACCTTAGCACCGATGAAGAGGCAAATATCTCTTTATCATTGAGTATATTCTTCCAAATACTTCGGTTTCCTGTACCTTATGCCCCATCTAGAAACTCATATCTGTCTTATAAACAAGGAAGCATCTGTTGCTTGATTACTCCTTTTCTCAAATTGTTCACTATTACATACTCTGTCTCTCACTACCATTACTGTCTCAATATTCCATACCCTATCATCTGCTGTTCTTATCGCCCTCCTAAAGACTTCTTTCATCTTGGTAGGTTCTGACCTCTGACTGCCTCCTTCAGTGCTACTTGCAACCTTTCCCTGACAGAGTTCCCCACTTAAGGACAGGCCCTATCTTTCACTCCTAATTTGTCATGGAACATTTTATTCTTCTTTTCACTCTCTCCCATATTATCTTGTGCACTATCTACATTTACTTCCACTCGGATCCCTTTGCTTACCCTTTCCTTGTCTAGTCTAGTATTAGCTTTTTGCTTTCATCTGAATTCGAAAGTTGAAATCCCAGTAGTGGTATGTGGTGTGCATCTATGTGCCAACATCAATTCCTTAACAGACGTTTTCCAATATTTACCATTCACCCATGCCCATATTATTGTTTCCTTAATGAGTCTATTGGATACCTCTACAACCCCATTTATTTGGGGATGATATGTTGCACTTGTGCCGTGGTCAATGGCATGATCATTTAGCTATTTCTTAATTTCCCATGATTTAAACTGTACACCAGTATCTGTTAATATAGTGTTTGGATACCCTTCTTGGCTGCATAACTCTTATAAAAGTTCTATTACTTTCCAAGTGTTAACATGAGTATTTCTCCCCACCTAGTCAGCAAATCGATCACCACTAAGCAATATATTTGAGTCACACGTCTCCATATTGGACCCACTATATCCATTCCCAATTTCACCCAGTTGTTTTGGTATGTCAGTTACAGCCATCAGTAGCTTTCTACCCACACAAACTTTGTCACTCTTTTCACAAAGGATACCATCTCTCACAGCTCTCTCTATTTGTATGTCACATCCTGGCCACCAGGAATTGTTCCTGATTCTTTGATTTTTTGTCACAACTTTTTGATGCCTCTGGTGTCCTAGGTGTATTATCCATTGTCTCATTCCTTTTGGTGGTACGATCTTATCTCCTCTCTTCAAGATGCTGTTCTGAACATATAGCGTTTCTTTAATTTTCCATAGTACTCCCATGCTCACCTTTTTGAAAAATGCATTGCTTATCTTGTTTCCATACTGACCATCATCAACATATAATTTTCCATGGCTACATTCCACTCTTCCTCCGGGTTCGCCATGCTTGTTATTTCTAATACTACTTCTTGTTCCTCTTCATTGCCAGTTTCTTCTCCGTTAGATGTCATTCTTGACAGGCAATCTGCCATGTAGTTCCTGAATCCTGGTATCTACAGCGCTCTGAAATTATATTCCTGTAAACAAGTCGCCCATCTCCTTATTCTGGTAGACGCCTTGTCCAGACCTTTTCAAAGTTAGTATCTCTACAAGAGTGTCGTAGGCTCTTGATCCAGCGCAGAAGTAGCACGAAATCCTTCCTCCCCTTAGCAGTTTTGGCGCCTGGAACTTAATGCACGCAGGAAACCGCAACCACCACGGGGAAAGAGGGTTAGGGTCCACGGGTTGGATAGGGGTGGGGTTGTAGGATCACCGGGTAGAGGTTAAGGGAGATGTTATGGTCAGGTAGGGGTTAGGGGAAAGACATGCTCCTGATCTCTTGATGCTTGGTCGGTCACACTAAACACCTTAGATCAATACGTTCTTGCATGCACTCATGAGCATCTCAACAATCATACACTGTCTTACTGCACTGCGTAGGGTGCTGTGCTTATTGACACTGATTCATAAGCTAGCGCCAAGCATTGCTTACTCCAGCAATGACTCTGTTAGTTGACACTTACTTCAGTGTCAATCACACTGAATTACATGAGCTTGTTCTCAGCCCACCCATTGCTTAGAAACCTTACACATTAGGAACACCTGTACAGCACAGTCTGGGTTTGTACTGGTCCAGTACCAGGCAGTTAGTGACACAAAACGTATTTCTCAAAGAAACTGTAAAAGACTTAGCTTCGGTACTTGTCTGATGTCCGGTTTTGTCTGCGGGCCCCCCCAGCGGTGCCTGGAAACCGTGAGCTGCGTCTGTCAAATGAAAAGGAATTAGTAGGTGCGTTCACGTAGCATGTTTCTACCACAGATTGGCTCGCACACAATTCTACATGCAGTTAGTAATATCATGCGCCTGATGCCCAGAAATGGCATGTAAGTCTCCTGCAGTGAACCGGTGCCTCCCGGGCCTCTATTCTCCCCGAGGCTTCATGCAGTTAGTGGTTCGGAACCGTGACAACTGATAAAGTACTTATCTTTAATGCCGCGGGGCCGCGGCGATGTAGTCTGGGCGAGGGATGGCCCCGCGTAGGAGTTGTGCCCTTTCGGAGCTCCGCGTAGGAGTTGTGCACTCTCGGAGCTCTGCAGGATGCGTCCGCCCGTGAGGAAGTCGAGCGCGAACAGGGTTTCGGGGCTTGCGCATGCGCGAACCCGTCTCGCGCATGCGCGATAACTGGGGCGTTGTCCGCACGGGTTGCAGGCCCTGCGTGCCAGTCCCTGAGTGTGCTGCTCCCGGGGATGCTGGGAGTTGTAGTCTTCGGGTCTTTGTTTGCTCCCGATGCCGTTTTGGTCCAGCAGATTCCACTATTCCCCATCTGATATTTCTACAAGAGGGACAAAGATGGCATCTACTGGATAAATAGGCCCCCACACTGGTGGCTGCCACACTAGGCCCCTGCTGGGCTCTGACAGTACATCCCCTCCCCGCAGAAGGACCTGGCTTCTTCGGGTAATTACGGTGATACAACCGCAAGAGACGAGGAGCATGTACATTAGAAGCTGGTTCCCAGGACCTTTCTTCGGGGCCATACCCAACCCAATCAATGAAATAATATAATTGTCCGCCCCTTTTCCGGGAATTGAGGATAGCTTGCACCTCGTATTCGGGGTACCCTTCTACCAGAACCGGGGGAGGGCGTGCCATTCGGATGTGGGGTGCTGCGGGTTTTAGAAGGGCAACATGGAACACTGGGTGTATTTTCATATGGGCTGGTAATTGTAATTTCATGGCCACTGGGTTTATGACATGTGTGATGCGAAAAGGACCAATAAAACGGGGCTTGAACTTTCGTGATCCAGGTAGTTTCAGATGTCGAGTTGATAGCCATACTTTGTCTCCAACCGTGTAGATAGGGCATGCTCGTCTTTTCATATCAGCATATTTCTTACTAGTGTCTTTTGCTGTGAGTAGGTGTTGGTGTACCTTCTTCCATGTCTGTGTTAGTAACTCTACCCGTGCTTGTACTGATGGCATGGTGTTCGAGGTGGTTTGAGGGATAGTGGGTTGGATGTGCGGATTAAATCCGTAGGTGGTATGAAAGGGCGAGAATCCTGTGGAGGTATGGTGTGAATTATTGTACGCTATCTCGGCCATCCAGAGAACTTCCATCCAAACACCCTCTGTACTATGAGTATAGCACCTAAGATACTGCTCCAGGGTCTGGTTTAAGCGTTCTGTCTGCCCGTCAGTTTCGGGATGGTAGCTGCTAGACATTTGTAAAGTAACACCCACCTTTTTACAAAATAGTTTCCAGAATTGCGAAGTAAACTGTGTCCCCCTATCTGACACAATGTGTTGAGGTATTCCATGTAAGCGAACTATGTGCTGCAGGAATATGTCCACCAGTTCACTCGCAGTTGGGAGTCCTTTACAAGGAATAAAATGGGCCAATTTAGAAAAAGAGTCGACCACTACAAGTATGACTGTGTAACCCTGGTCGGGAGGCAATTCTACTATAAAGTCCATAGAGATGGTGTTCCAAGGTTGTGTAGGTGTGGGCAAAGGGCGCAAAAAACACATTGGTTTTCGATGGTCAGTTTTACTTCGTGCGCACACTTTGCATTGTTGCACATATGTCCGTGTGTCTCTAAGAAGACCGGGCCACCAATAATGCCGTTGCAGTAATTCTTGAGTTTTGTTCACCCCCGGATGTCCGGCCAGGGGGGGAATCGTGACACCATTTCAAGGCTTGGGCTCGCAAAGCAGCTGAGGGTAGATACACGGAGGTTCCGTGATAAGGTATACCGTCCCTTCAATATTGTTCCTTTTTTGGATCCTCCCATTGAAGTAGGTCCTGAGCTGACATTGCCTCCCCGATTTGCTCGAACAATCCATTCGTTATGCTTGCTGCAATTTTTTCAGCCGCTATGATGGGTTTCGCTTGTTCTTCCGGACATATCAAGGTATGGTCTTCGGGGTACCTTGATAGCATATCTGCTTTCTTGTTTTCAAGCCCTGATCTGTAGGTGACTACGAAGTCATAATCTGCAAAATACATGGCCCATCGTAGCTGGCGTGGGGTTAAAGCACGTGCAGATTTGAGGAATTGAAGGTTACGATGGTCGGTCAACACCGTGATGGTGTGTCGTGCCCCAAGTAGGTAATGACGCACTCTGTAAATGCGGCTCGAATGGCCAATAGCTCCCGGTCTGCTATAGTATAATTTTGTTCTGCGGGGTTTAATTTTCTGGAGTAGTAGGCCACTGGATGCAAGTGACCCGTCAAATCTCGTTGGGATAAAACAGCCCCCAGCGCATAACTGGAAGCGTCTGTTTCTACAGTAAAAGGTTGCGTGGGGTCGGGATGTAGCAAAACAGGTGCCGATGTGAATGCCTCCTTCAATAGGTTAAAACTGTGATCAGCCTCTGGCCCCCAAGCAAATGACTTTCCCTTTTTCAGCAGTTTGGTGATGTCTAACACTTTTTTTGCAAAGTCCTGAATGAAGCGTCGATAAAAGTTTGCGAATCCTAAGACGGCTTGGACTTCCTTGACGCTTGTAGGGGCTGGCCAATCCAGAATTGCTTGTACTTTTCGATTGTCCATTTTCACTCCTTGTGGGGATAGAATGAATCCTAGAAACTCGACGGTATTACTGTGGAAGCAACATTTCTCGGGTTTGGCATATAAATTGTGTTCCCTTAGACGTTGTAACACCGTTCTGACGTGTTGCACATGTTCCTCCTCAGTGGATGAAATAAATGAGGATGTCGTCTATATATACCACTACGAAACGGTCGAGGAGACCGCGAAGGACTTCATCCAGAAAATGTTGGAAGGCGGCGGGTGCGTTGCAGAGGCCGAATGGCATGACCTGATATTCATATAAGCCAAACTTTGTTCTAAGCGCGGTCTTCCATTCGTCCCCTTCACGCACCCGCACCAGATGGTACGCCCCTCTAAGATCCAACTTGGTGTAAATGGTTGCTCCCCGCACTTGATCTAACAGGACTGGGATTAGGGGCAATGGGTAACGATTTTTTATTGTTACTTTGTTGACTGCGCGATAATCAATACAAGTTCTAAGTTCTCTGGATTTCTTTGGCACGAAGAATAGTGGTGACGAAACAGGTGAGGTGGAGTGCCATATGAACCCACTTTGCAAGTTAGTATTTATGTATTCTTCCAGGTGTTTGTTCTCCGCTTCTGTTAAGGCGTAAATCCGACTACAGGGTAGCGTTGCTCCGGGTTCTAAATCAATCCTGCAATCAAAGGAGTGATGTGGGGGTAGTGTCTCTGCCGCAGCCTTACTAAAAACATCCCGAAAGTCGGCATATGCCGAGGGAAGTCCCGCCAAGTCTTCTATACCTGACCGTTGTGTTGTACCCAATACGCGTACAGGTCTCCCTTTATCCTTAACACAACGCCGCTCACAATGCTCAGAGGTGAATGCGACCGTTCCACGTGTCCAATCTATGGCAGGATTATGTAGGGCCAACCAAGGCAAACCTAGAATAAAACCGAACTGTGGAGCAGCGATAACATCAAAGGTGAGGATTTCACTATGGCCTTGTATATCTAATACTGTTTCCTATGTGTGTTGGGTCACAGGTCCTGATTTCAATGGCGACCCATCCACAGCGCAAACTGGTTCCTGATTTTCCTTCCGACGTAGGGGTAGATTTAAGGTTTGCGCATAAATGGCATCTACGAAATTGCCTGTGGCTCCCGAATCCACCATTAGGGTGATCACCTGATTCTTCAAACGGGTTTTCAAAAGTCCAGTCACAGTGACATGAGAACTGTGGATATGGGTCGCATTAGCTAAGACATGAGAAGGGGCGTCAACAAGGCTCGGGCTCGACAGATCCACCCCATTCACTGACGAGCGCTGGCGTTTCCCTGCGGTATACTTCCTTTAGGTTTAGTACCACACTCCTTAACGAAATGTCCTGGCTTCCCGCAATATATGCAGAGTTTCTCTCGTCTCCACTTTTCCCTTTCTTCTTTGGTAATGGGGCCTCTAATGGTACCTATTTGCATGAGTTCAGGTTCTGATGCCTTGTCGCTTTTCCCCATAGTTGGAAACTTTTGATGATCTAACCTGGGAAGTACTCCCTGTTGCAGCATCAACAATTCCTTGTCTCGCACTAGAGAGACTGCTTTGCGGTTAAAGATCTTGCCAAACTCTTCCTGAAAACCACTCCAGTCATACAGCACTGCATCGCCTTTTTGGACCAGGGGTGTTGCCCAGGCTGCCGCATCTCCCGTGAGATAGGAAATAACAAAAGCCGTCCTGGACTGATCTGAACGGAACACAGCGGCCTTGGTTAAAAAGTGTAACTGGCATTGTGTCATAAAAGTCATGTACCTCTGTGGGTCCCCCCCATAACGCTCAGGGGTAGCTAATGGCACTGGAGTTTCGGTAGTGACATGTGCCTTCACGGGAGTATGGGCCCCCTCAGGCAAAGGAACCCCCTGGGCAGCCAGACCCCGAACCTGAGTGGAGAGATTAAAGTAGTCCTGGCGAGTGGCCGCTAATTCAGCCTTGAGTTTGTGCAGAGCTTGGGCTATTTCTTCCATAATGGCGGCTAAGTTCGTGCTACCTGGGCGCTTAGAATACGTGGGTTCGCGCTTCTGTCGTAAGCTCTTGATCCAGCGCAGAAGTAGCACGAACTCCTTCCTCCCCTTAGCAGTTTTGGCGCCTGGGACTTAATGCACGCAGGAAGCCGCAACCACCACGGGGAAAGAGGGTTAGGGTCCACGGGTTGCATAGGTGTGGGGTTGTAGGATCACCGGGTAGAGGTTAAGGGAGATGTTATGGTCAGGTAGGGGTTAGGGGAAAGACATGCTCCTGATCTCTTGATGCTTGGTCGGTCACACTAAACACCTTAGATCAATACGTTCTTGCATGCACTCATGAGCATCTCAACAATCATACACTGTCTTACTGCACTGCTTAGGGTGCTGTGCTTATTGACACTGATTCATAAGCTAGCGCCAAGCATTGCTTACTCCAGCAATGACTCTGTTAGTTGACACTTACTTCAGTGTCAATCGCACTGAATTACATGAGCTTGTTCTCAGCCCACCCATTGCTTAGAAACCTTACACATTAGGAACACCTGTACAGCACAGTCTGGGTTTGTACTGGTCCAGTACCAGGCAGTTAGTGACACAAAACGTATTTCTCAAAGAAACTGTAAAAGACTTAGCTTCGGTACTTGTCTGATGTCCGGTTTTGTCTGCGGGCCCCCCCAGCGGTGCCTGGAAACCGTGAGCTGCGTCTGTCAAATGAAAAGGAATTAGTACGTGCGTTCATGTAGCATGTTTCTACCACAGATTGGCTCGCACACAATTCTACATGCGGTTAGTAATATCATGCGCCTGATGCCCAGAAATGGCATGTAAGTCTCCTGCAGTGAACCGGTGCCTGCCGGGCCTCTATTCTCCCCGAGGCTTCATGCAGTTAGTGGTTCGGAACCGTGACAACTGATAAAGTACTTATCTTTAATGCCGCGGGGCCGCGGCGATGTAGTCTGGGCGAGGGATGGCCCCGCGTAGGAGTTGTGCCCTTTCGGAGCTCCGCGTAGGAGTTGTGCACTCTCGGAGCTCTGCAGGATGCGTCCGCCCGTGAGGAAGTCGTGCGCGAACAGGGTTTCGGGTCTTGCGCATGCGCGAACCCGTCTCGCGCATGCGCGATAACTGGGGCGTTGTCCGCACGGGTTGCAGGCCCTGCGTGCCAGTCCCTGAGTGTGCTGCTCCCGGGGCTGCTGGGAGTTGTAGTCTTCGGGTCTTTGTTTGCTCCCGATGGCGTTTTGGTCCAGCAGATGCCACTCTTTCCCATCTGATATTCCTACAAGAGGGACAGAGATGGCATCTACTGGATAAATAGGCCCCCACACTGGTGGCTGCCACACTAGGCCCCTGCTGGGCTCTGACAAAGAGGTTTATGATCTATATGTACTTCAAGGTTTGTTCCCCAAATAAATTATCTGAACTTATCTGTGGCACATTTAATCGCTAATGCCTCCTTCTCAATCGTAGCATATGTTTTCTCTGGGCCTTTTAGTAGCCTTGATGCAAAAACTCCATCCACTTTTGCGCCACCACCAAGAATTTTCTGATTTGCTCTTTATTCCTGACAGTGGGTGTGTTTTCAATGGTGTTTACTAGTATTCCTTTCTACCAGATTACATGAGTTAGATACTTAATCTTACTCCTGTTTATTTTGCACTTCTCTCTACTCAAAGTCATTCTCACATTTTCACGTTTCATCAAAACTCCTCTTTGTCTCATTGTGTGCATATTTTTTGCATGAAGTAGGATGCTATCTTGGAAGAATAGGACACCACTATCACTTTCAATGATTTTAAACATTATTTTCTGGAAAACTGAAGCTGATACATGAGTCCAAAAGGCATTCTCATGTACTAATATAATCCCTTCAGCATTATTTAGGCTGTTAGATGACTTGATTCCTTGTGTAGTTTTACCTGATGATAGGCAAACGTGACGTCAAAGTTGAACAAATCTCGCTGTTCCTGAATATTCCTGAATATTCGCTAGTGGGTACCTCTTCGATATGACACATCTGTTGAGCTCCCTCAAGTCAACGTATAGTCCTATTTTACCTAACGCTTTCCATACGACAACAAGTGAAGACACCCATTCTGAGTCATCTATTCTCTCTATGATGCCCTGTTCTTCCAACTTCTTCTCTCATGGCAATAGGTAGGTTCCATGGTTTTTGTGTAATTTGTTTAGCTCCTCCTAAATCTGTTGTATGTCCTGTGATCATATTTCTTCCACTGACATAACTGCTTTTTCTGCATTCGGTTCATGCTTCACTTCTGATTTCTTTTGTTGGGCCCAGCTCAATAGCAGCATTCACCCCTTTTTAGATATGTAGATCTTTCCATTAGCTTCTCGCCACTTACATTCTGGCTTGGGACCCTCTTATAAGTTCTATTCGCACGACTCTATATGGTTTCGGGTTGGTGTCAACCTCATGCTAATATTTGTGATTGAATGTATTCTTCCATATCTGTTCTGATAATAGTGTGTACTCGGTCATCATTGCAGCTGATACTCCTTTCAATACTAGCATTGCTTTTGAACTTTCTACGTATTTGTCTTCATGTCTGACTATAGAAATGCTCACTTACATTTTCATCATACATTTCATTCACCCAATTTGTTGTGGTATGTCTACTCTTGCAACATCTTGCTAGCTGCCCTCTGCCATTACATATTCTACATATTATGCAAAGTGCTGGACATGCTGGGTTGTTTGTGTGGTGTAAAATGCTATCAGAATTCTTCAGCATCTTCTTGATTGACTTGTGAATTTCCCTCTTCCTCTGAGAATTTCCATTCCCAACTGATTTATTTTGTAGGGTCTCTCTTTTAGTACCCATCTTTTTGCTATTGCACTTTCTGTATGACTCCCCACACCGGATACTATTTCTCTTATGGTTGTTCTGTGTGTTGTTTCTGGTTCCACCTTAATTGTTGTCTGTTTGATCGCGTCTCTAACATCTTGACACACATTTCTGTAAGCTCAACTTTGTTGGCTATTCGCAGTACTGTCTGTAGCGAGGGATCGTCCTCTGATCGCACTGTTTTTCTCTAAGTTTCCTACTCTCGATCTGACTAACTTCCTTTATGCTGTGATGTACTGCTTTACCATTTAGCCTTGTTCTTGTACTCTCTTCACAAAGTTGTAGCATTCTAGGACCATGGTCATTTTCTTTTCCCTGTGCTTGTTCATCTTTTTTAGACATTTCTCGTATTCATTGAGATTAAGAGTTTCTTCTTCTGATAACTCTGGCAAATGTTCAACTTTTTCCGCTTCTGCTGCAACTAAACACTATGGCAGTAGAGACGTCATCCTTTTCAAACAACAGTCACCAGCAGCTCCGCAGAAACTGTTTTGTTGTCATATTTCTTTGAGTGTTGGTAAGAGGAGCGTTCAAATGTTTCTCTACTCTTCGCTATACTGTACTCTGTGTTGTCTACCAATTTTACTATTGCTTCAGAGCTAGAGTCTTGCTTTGTTTGTTCCCTTCCTTTAGGTCAATGCCTCTTTGTTGATAAGATGCATTCCGTGTTTCTCGCTGATTGTTTGCATTTGTTTTCTGACATTGCGAGGCAATGTGTAAATGTGCCCTTGGCTCCGTAACGTGGAGAGTGTCATGCACTTGCGTTCACTTTCTCGCACTGCCTTGCTCTTCTTTTTATTTTGCCCTTTATATGCATTTCATGCGTATATTCCTTGTATACGTCAGTAGATGCTGAGTGGGGGTGATATGTACCTCTCTCATGAACTGCTCAATGTCTGTCTCCCTCCGTACTGCTCTCCAAGAACAGCTGTCTGACTATTCATCGAAGCTCCTAGGGGGACCCACACTCGTCACCATCTTGTCGACAATTCTGTAATGATCAAATCTGAAGCGGTAAATAAGTATATATATGTTTTTAGATAGTAAGCTATAGGCACACAGCTGCAACCGCCCTCTCCTTTGTTCTCTTGTTCGAGAAGCCCCACCATTCCATGCTTCATGACAGCACTACAATATTTCACAGATTATTGGAGCTTTCAAGTTTCTTCAGTGGACAAGAAAGGTAAAACTGCAGCTAACAGATTTTCCCTCTATGTTCCATGATTGCATCCATGAACAGTGGGGGTCAGGTGACATAATATAGCTGATGGATTTCTCATGGAGCAGAACATCATACTTGAGAGTATTGGCGGTGGCACATCGTGTGTTAGGATTAAGTTTAGTAAATTTAGATGCTACATCGAAGTATAATTATGCTTGCTTAGAGGAGCTGCTCGGCATTAACATATTCTATAACATGGAGATCAGAATACGCACATAAACAAAAAACTGGGTGAATCCACTCAGTAGGCCAAGCGCTCACAGAGTGCTCTTATAGTAAAGCTGCAATATTTGTTGGATTTGCTTTCCATTGATGGGTAAAGTATGAAATCAGTACATAAGTGCTTCTGGTAAAGTACCCAAATGTGTGTTTAATTAACGCGGTTCTAGGGCGCGGGGTGTTGACGGCCCACTCCTCACTCGATACGCTGTTTGTCCCTGGAGGGACAGCATACCCGAGGCCACGCCCCCTGCACTTCTTCCTCCCGAGACCCAAGCCCGGCAGGGTGAAGCCCGCGGGTCAAGGGCACAGGGTGTTGGCGGCCCGCTGGGGGTGTTAGCGGATCCGTGGGGGGGTCAGACTGGCCTACAACGACCTGAACTGCACCTGGACTGCACTTTGAATCTTCTAGGTGAGCAAAAGCCAGCCACTGCCATTACTAGGAAGGGGCGCCGCGAGTCCTACCATTTTCAAACCATTCTTTTGAGTGCATGATGCCCTCTGCAGCAGCCAAGCCCGCAACAAGGTTCTCCTCATGGGTGGCGAGGTGTGACCTCATTTGTCTGAATCCCAATCCGGAAGGCTTCTCCCTATCCGGCCCGCACAATGGTTGGCCCTCCCCGAGGTACAGACTCAAGAGTCATGGACGGTGGAGATACTTCATCTCCCTTTTCCCCCTCTATCTCTCTAAATCCTCACTCCTATCTACATTACAGGAAGCCTTGGCCCCATCAGGAGTTCGGAAGCCAGAAGACGGAGGGGGGCTTGTTGAGCAAAGCCCCGGTGGCTATGCAGGTAGAAGGCACTACATGCCTTTGCGCGGATGGAGCACCT
This sequence comes from Ambystoma mexicanum, assembly GCF_040938575.1. Lineage (NCBI taxonomy): Eukaryota > Metazoa > Chordata > Amphibia > Caudata > Ambystomatidae > Ambystoma > Ambystoma mexicanum. The sequence continues at coordinate 39,323,102 of NC_090928.1, forward strand.
GTCCAACTGTCTCCGACGTCGGCTTGCGTCAGAGAGGGAGATCCCGGGGCACCCACACCCACACCCAAGTCATCCAAGTTACCCTGCAAGACTGGACTACAGGTGGGGGTCTCAACACAGCTCTCTGGGTCTACCTGTGGCATTGCTCCCATTGCTCCCTTTGCTCATTCTATCTCGGATTTGGCAAACCCCCTTTCGGACGTATCGAGGATTCCTGCAAATTTGTTAACCCCAGGAGGGGGTCTTTACACACTAGCTACAGCCGTCCTTCTGGACGCTCTGGCCAATAGTTGCGAGAAGATCTCCAAGGACATCTCGAAACTGTCTGGAGGGTATGTCCCTTTGTCCCCACCTTTGGCCTCTCTACCGCTATCAGCCCCCTTTCTTCCCTCTTTTGACCAAAATTCCGATCTATCAGCCCTGCATATGGCACTGGATCTCTCTGAGGATCGCTCCCCCCTTTTTCATGTGCCTATGCCTTCGGTCTCCAGGGGTGGGGGTCCAGTGGGTTCGGGTACGGGAGTGAAGTCCAGTCTCCCATCTAGTATTGGGAGTGAGCCTACGCCTGAGCCCCAGTACCCACAGCATCAGCCATCCTACCAAGCTGCTCCTGTCATTACCTCCATTCTGAGATGGCTGTGGTAAAAACCTCCTACTTGTCCTGATTAACGAGCTGCTGGAGACCAGGGGCAAGGGAGATGTGGGGAGGGGTGGAATGAGCACAGTAGAGGTTGGTCCGGGGGGGGGGCGAATTCTGACATTGACAAAGAGCTATATCCCCCACATTCCTGCCAATCCCCTCCTTCCCTGAGGAGACAACCACAGGTGGCTCTTCCCCAAGTGCCACCTTCACGAAGGGAGATCTCAGGGACCCTAGCCCTGGGGGCCAATCTCTTACCATCGTTGCTTACCTTGGCAGGGCCCAGGGCAATACGTGTTCAGTGGGAAGGGGGAAAACTGCTCCAATCTCGGATCAGGGGAGGCTCTTGTTGGGGCGTCTCTACCTGGAGGGATGTGGCCATTCAACTGTGTTTCTTCATGGAGTCCCAAAACTATCTACTGCCTCTAGTGAACCAAGGGATGCACTCCAGAACAAATGCCTTCACTGGTTGTGGGCAGTTGGGGATTGTGGGTTTGTATCCGGGGGCTCCGTGCTGAATTGTTCTAGACTGTCCAATTTTTCAGCCATTACGGATGTTGTCAAAGTGGTCTTTGGGGACAGCCTTATGGCAAGGGTCATTACGGAACAATGTAATGGCCCCGGGTGGTCAAGGAAAAGTGATATTAGGGCCAGTTTAGTCCTTATTCCTTATTCCTGCCCTTGTATGTCCAACAGGAGATCTCCCGAGTAATAATCCCCTTACAGGGGCGAACTTGACTGCCTTGGGTCCAAGGTGTTATGGGAGACTCCAGAGGCAAGGGGTCAGTGGTACATGATCTTGGGACTATTTGTTTGCCCAGGGGTACTTTTGGATGGTGCAGCATTCTGCGGGACTTTGCTTTGTTGCTTTTCTTCTTTCTCTTCGTCATGTATGATATAACTTTGTACTAGTATTGATTTTTTAGGATGCATTTTGATGGCCTTTTTGGCCAAATAAAGTTGTTTGACTGACTGACTGACTGACTGTTATTAGAAGGGATAATAATTCTCAGCAGTGCTAACTCATAAGCCAATGCATTTCGGAATTGGATTCCATCTTCAAGGCTGGGCTCTTTGTACTTACAACGTATAGGTTCTCGAGCATGGTAAACGCACAGTACAACATGTGCCATACGTAAATAACATTCAAATGGTGATACATTCAAGAGGTGTAACATATAAATGGTGGTAAGTTCAAAAGATGTACATACTGTAAATTAAGCAGTTTGAATTAAGAGAAAAAAAGGAAAAAATCAATCAGGAAAACCATGGCTATCATTAATCGTTAAATACACTTTGTGCATACTGGTGATAATGCGCCAAAAAATAGTCATTATACTTTTGCTGATTTGTGGCTGTTTATTTGTGGATGCAATTGCACAAGTCATAATGTGCTCGATTGGATTACACAGATGCGTTTAGAAAATGAGGTAAACTGGCTTCAGGTTAATCCTTCTGAATCCCAAGGTCTATGGGGAATTATGTATATAAATCAGACGTGTTCGTGCTGATTTGACAGAAGGCGTCATGATAATGCTCTGGTAATTATACTTACCGTAGCTGGCTGCCAGGTGATTGTCGGGAGAGGATAAACCTCTTGTGTAAACACCAGTCTCGTGTGTATATTGTGTTGCCCTGGAGACAAGGGGCGTCATGACGGCATGCGCTGGGAAGCATGATGACGTATTGGCGACTCGCGTCCCATTCTCTCTGATTGAACAGAGAGGCCGGGATGGGGGCAGTCCAGGACCAAAGTAAAAAATGCGGCTGGTTACCATTAGGGTAAATGACTGTGTTGTGGGTGGAGCGGCACATGTGCCCACAACCAGGTGATTCTTGTCTCACTGATCTTATAAGATAAATAAATGAGCAGCTTAATTCTGTTACAACAAGCACAAACCTGTTAAAACAGTTTACAATATATGTGGCATGAGTACATGGTTCAAGTTCAACAAGATAAACATGCATCTTAATTCTGTTACAGCAAACACATGGCTATTTAAACAGTTAACAATTTATATGAACTGAATTCATGGGTCGAGTTCAGCAGGGAAGTGTGCAGATCAATACAATCTTGATCTTGGCATCTATTTTTTTAAAATGTATTTATTTATGTATGTATTTATAAAGAGCACCAAACCCACAGGTATCTAGACGCTTATGCTTGGGGAATTGGTTACAGTGCTTATGGTTACAGGACAGAATGCGCAAGAAGTAATTACATCATAGGGAACAGTACAGAAGGTAATTACATCACAGGCAAAAGTGCAAAAGAGTTCAAGTTGGCACATCCGTGGAGCCTAACCCCGAATTGCAGGGCAGCTGCGACACAAAGATGCAGTAAAGTTATTCTGATGGGCACATTCACGGAGCCTAGCCCCATGTGGCAGAGCGGCTACGACGCAGAAATGCAGTAGAGTCAATTAGAAGAGCACATTCAAGGAGCCTAGCCCCATGTTGCAGGGCGGCTACGACACAAAGATGCAGTATAGTAAAACAGATGGCCACAATCAAGGAGCCTGACCCCATGTTGCAGGGTGGCTACAACACATAGATGCAGTAGAGTCAATTAGATGGGCACAATGAAAGGAGCCTAACCCCATGTTGCAGAGTGGCTACAACACAGAGCTGCAGTAGAGTCAATCAGATGGGAACATTCAAAGAGACTAGCCCCATGTTGCCAGGCAGCTGTGACACAAAGTTGCAGTATAGTAAATCCGATGGGCACAATCAAGGAGCCTGACCCCATGTTGCAGGGTGGCTACAACACATAGATGCAGGAGAGTCAATCAGATGGGCACATTCAGGGAGCCTAACCCCATGTTGCAGGGCGGCTACGACACAAAGATGCAGTATAGTAAATTAGATGGGCACAATCAAGGAACCTGACCCCATGTTGCAGGGCGGCTATGACACAGAGATGCAGTAGAGTCAATCGAATGGAGCCTGATGCCATGTTGCAAGACGGCTGCGACACAAAGATGCAGTAGAGTCAATTAGATGGGCACATTCAAGGAGCCTAACCCCATGTTGCAGGGTGGCTACGACACAAAGATGCAGTAGAGTCAATCTGATGGGCACATTCAAGGAGCCTGATCCCATGTTGCAGGACGGCTATGACACAAAGATGAAGTAGGGTCAATCAGATGGGCATATTCAATGAGCCTAACCCCATGTTGCAGGGCGGCTGCGACACAAAGATGCAGTAGAGTCAATCTGATGGGCACATTCAAGGAGCCTGACCCCTGATTACAGCCTGATTATATCTAGAGTATAATCTTACATCTATAGCTGTTCATAAAGCCAGATATCTGTAAGTAGTTCTTATATTGGTCGAGTATGGGTCGGCACTTAAAGATGTAAAGCATGCCTAATGAATAAAAGATGTCTCTAAGATGAACAGTCTTATTAATTATTGACCAAATCCTTGCGTATTCTCATATGAAACACATATATTTAATTTCTTCGTTTATGCCATTCGGTGTCAAGGTGTCAAGCCGTTTGATCCAATAGGTTTCTCTTTGGTCCATTTTCTTGGTCATGTGTTCATATTGGTTATATTTAGTCACTGTCTCCACAATCTGGAACCGTATCTATGAGATGTTATGCTTCATTCCTTGCCAATGTCTTGATACTGCCGAGCTGTTTTTTTTGTTTCTAATACAAGATCTGTGTTCATTCCATCTTTGCTTCACAGGTCTCTTGGATTTTCCTATACCCCAATTGGGCACTTGATGGAATATATTATGTTTGCAGTGCTGCATGTAGCGAAATCTCGTAATTTAATCTTCTCTCCTGAACGAGGGTGGTTGATTGTGCTGCATTTAGTAACAAACCCACAATTTGTACAGTGTAAGCATGGGAATGTGCCGATGCATGTCATGATCTGCTTATGCCCCTGAGCTATCCTCCTGAGACAAGTGGTGTCTAGTTGATCTCTAAAGCAGCTACCTTATACACTTGGTATCTCAGACCAGGCACTGGATTGGCTGACCTCATTCCTTACTGACCACCCTTCTGAGGTGCTCCTGGGCCCCTTCTCCTCCTCCACCACTCTCTCTACCTTTGGTGTTCCCCAGGGCTCTGTCCTCTCACCTTAGATTTTCAACATCTACCAAGCACCTCTGTCTCACCTGATCTCTGCCTTGTCTCCTAATTTCCAGTGTTACAGAGATGACACACAACTCTTCTTCAAGTTCCCCATATCTCTCCAACACTAAAATCTCTCCACTGGCTCCCGGGTGTTGCAAGGATCAAATTCAAGACCCTCTGCATCATTCACAAGGCTGTCTGGGGCCTGGGTCCAAGCTACATGCAACTCTCTCTTACTAAATGTTCTCCTCCCCGATCACTTCTATATTCTGGATCCAACTCTGCTGATCAAATGCTTCTGCAAGCAGAGAGCTGGGGGCAGATCTCTCTCCTCAGCTGTCTCCCTCCCATGGAGCAGTCTCCCTCTTCATCTTACTGTCAGAACTGCCCATGAATCAGTATTGCTCGAGCCTTGAACTCGTCGTGCAGTGGACGAGTTCTTCCGACCAATATACCTCTCAGGAGTACCAAAGGACAGACTAAGAGGTCTATTGACTGAAAGATGGATGGGCACTCTGGAACCCGCTGGCTGCAAAGCAAAGACAATGTTAATATGCAGGTCCAAAAAAACAGTAAGTGAAGAACAATAGGGGTAAGCAAACTACCTCAGAACTTCTTCCCCTAATATCGGAGATGGAGAAAGCACCAGGCCCCACCTACGAGAGAAACCAGACAAGTAATCCTTTGGGTAGAACGGGATGTCAATGGTAGGTTTTGCAGCCCAAGAAACATGAGCAATGAAATGGTGTTCAAGAGAGTACAGTATGAAGAGATCTCACCAGAGTGACCGGTAACTGGGCTCTTAAAAGGTATCTAGCTTCTCACAGAGTAGTAGCAGTTCCGCTCTGAGAGTTCTCCTTAATCATGCTGCGGAGGTCTGTCCCGACAGCACGTGGACATTTAATGTCAATGTAGTGCTTAACAGAAAGTCTCTAGTCCAGCTCTAGTCTCCCCTGTTCCCACCGGCACGAGGACGCCTACAACAAAACATGTCTGCAGTACATAAACCAAAACATAATAGTTGGTAAACAAGCGTTTCCTTGAGCGGTGGAAATCAATCCTTGTCAGTACCGAAATACGTTAACTTGGCAGAGTCGTGAAGCAGAAGAATCGAGAAGAGAAGTCTGCGTCAAATACCAGAGGCAGAATCCAAGAAACAGGACGTAGCTCAAGATAACCAGAAAATCCAAAAACACGTAATGCAGGGCGCTACTGTAGAAACGAAGTTCGTTCAGAAGCACCGGCGCCACGTTGCAGGCGTGTCTTTATTGGAACAACTGATAGGGGTGGAGCGCCATATGCACAAGCAGCGAGGTGTGCTTGCGGACCGACGTGTCACGTGCCACCGTCGCAATGGTAACCCCCAAAGCACACGAAAACACGTGTCGCATGGGGGAAAACCTGGGCTACGGTAATACAGTAAAAGTCCATGACTGTAACTCCTTTGCGGCCGCCTGCCCTTCCCTGGCACAGCATAGGTGTCAGTTTCCGGTGTTTCCTTCACCCCTTCCGATTCACTCCAATCCCCCTCCTCCTCACCTGTGAGTTCCGAATGTAGGGTTCCCCCGAACCGTTTCTTCCACAGCTCTTCTTTCCTCTTTCCCTTTTTTTTGTGGAAAGGATCTGCCCCAAAGGGAAGCCACCCTGACTTCTGAATAGAAGATCTGGGGGGGGCCCCTCCTCCGGTTCAGACCAGCGGGGAAAAAGCCGTAGGCATAAAAAACCCCTAGGTGAAGTACTGAGATGAGATCGGCAGAAGGTGAGTCCTTGTCTGAGAAGCCGGATGGAAGAGGCAGGCAGAGATACGAGGGCTGGCGAACCTGAGTGTGGAACGCAAGAAATACTGAAGTGAGAAAGGGAGTGAAAACTGGAGGAGAAGGAGGAAAATGCTGCGCTCCCTGCTAAACCTGACGCGAGCCTGCGGGACCAAGGGCAGAAGGAAAAACCCAAAGGAAGGGGGAAAGTAGAAGGGAGAAATTCCGGCACCGAGAAAAGGCGCCGAGCAACACACAGAGGGAGAGAAAAACTTACTAGCGCTTCAACCCGAAAGCCTGACGCGAGTAGGTTGCAACGCGCAGACTTCCGGGTAGGAGCGGCTAATAAGCGATCACCTCCCGGCAGCCGGCCGGAAGACTAGACCGTGACCGTGCGTTGCACGGAGACGTGGCGGAACCGCTAATGGCCGCTCCAACGCCATCGGCTCCATGCACGCCAGTCGCGGCGGATCATGACAGTATGCCCCCCTCCACGGCCCACACCCCCCGGCTTACCCGGGTGGAGTCGGTGAAACCGCCGAGTCAGCCTGGGTGCATGTACATAAGAACCAGGCTCCCAAGAGTCCTCAGAATGGGGGAACCCTTTCCAGGCGACCAAATACTCCAGACGCCCTCGTCGATACCTGGAATCTAGAATACTTGAAACTTCGTATTCCTCGGGGAAAGGTGGTTGGGCTACAGGTAAGGTTAGCTTTCGTTTGTAAGGAGTACCAGAATCCACCGGTCGGAGTAAGGAAGAGTGAAATACAGGATGAATCCGGTGCATATTTCTGGGGAGTTGTAGTCTAAAGGCCACCGGATTTATCTGTTTGACAATCTTAAATGGACCCAGAAATCGGGGAGTAAGTTTGTTCGGATGAACCCATCGTGGTAAATATTTGGTGGACAGCCATACTCTGTCTCCTACCTTCCACTCGGGACAAGGAAGGCGAGATCGATCTGACTGCTCCTTATACCTACTGCGGGATTGTAGCAGACTTTGATGAGCAGACTTGTGTGCGGTGGTTATCTCAGCTAAATGGGATTCAAGCGTAGGTATATTGGTAGAGGATTTGAAAGAGGGAAGCAGTCCTCGTGGGTGTATACCATAAGTGCAAAAAAAAGGACTAAAACCTGTGGCTGAGTGCAAGGAGTTATTATATGCGAATTCCGCAGTAGGAAGGAGGGATACCCAGTTATCTTGTACCCTGTTAACATAACATCTGAGATATTGTTCGAGTGAGGCATTAAGTCTCTCAGTCTGCCCATTTGTCTGCGGATGAAACCCCGAGGAAAGGGCACGTTCGATTCCCAAACGCTGACATAGTGCCGCCCAATATCGAGAGGTATACTGACTTCCTCGATCACTGGTAATCTTCTCAGGTAACCCATGTAACTTGAAAATATCCCTAAGAAAAACTTCCGCCATGACCGAGGCAGATGGCACTCCGGTTAGAGGGGAGAAATGAGCCATTTTGGTAAAAGTATCTATAGTAACCATCAGACAGGTACAACCCTGAGACGGAGGTAGATCTACAATAAAATCTGTAGAAATATGGGACCACGGTTGTACAGGGGTCTCCGATTGTTCGAGGAGGCCATAAGGTTTATGAGTTGGATTTTTGTTCTTGGCACAGGTCAAACAAGCTCTACAATGTCTCTTGACATCTTGGGCAAGAGTGGGCCAGAAAAAGGATCGGGAAATAAGATCTAGGGTACCCTTGATCCCTCTATGACCTGCTGTCACATGGTCATGGCCCCAACGTAGGATCCCAGATTGTAGGGTCTTGGTGGGGATGAACAATTTCTGACCCACCAGCAATAGACCATCTGACCATCGGACCTGGTGTTGTTGGTTCCGAGGTATCAGAGTCTCTGTTTCAGACGTAGTAACCATTCTGACCTCTTGAAGAAAGGCGGAGATCATACCCACGAGACGGTTCCTAGGAAACATAAACTCAGGTGTGGGTTCTGGTAGTAGATCGGGGACGTTGCGCCTAGATAACGCATCTGCCAAACCATTCAAGGTTCCGGGTATGTAGGTAATGATGAAATCATATTGACTAAAGAAATGAGCCCAACGTGCTTGTCGAGAGTTCACACATTCCATGTTCCTGAGGATCCGTAGGTTTTTATGATCCGTGCGTAAAGTGAAAGGATGCAGACTTCCTTGTAGTAGGTGTCTCCATTCCTCGCAAGCAGCCTTCAATGCCGATAATTCCTTCTCGATCACCGAATAATTCTTCTGACTAATAGTGAGGGTTTTTGAGAGGTAAGCCACAGGATGTTCCTTCCCGTCTTTAGTCTGTAGAAGAACCGCTCCTAGGGCTCTCGCTGATGCGTCTGCTTCTACGATGAAAGGTTTGGTTTGATCTGGCTGACTTAAGATCGGAGCAGTACAGAACCTCTCTTTGAGTGTAAAAAAGGCTTGGTCCGCTTGTTCTGTCCAGAGAAAAGGTCGTGATTCCTTCTTGAGAAGGGCGGTGATGGGTAGAACAATTTGTGAGAACTGACCTATGAACTTCCTATAAAAGTTCGCCAAACCTAGGAAGCACTGAACCTCCTTAAGGGAAGTAGGAGCTGGCCAGTCCAGGATAGCCGACACCTTCCTGGGATCCATCGTGATGCCTTCAGAGGAAAGGATGTACCCTAAATATGGCACGGACGAGACTTTAAAGAGACATTTCTCTGTTTTGACCTTTAAGTGTTGAGAACGAAGACGGTTGAGTACTGTCTTCAAGTGCTGAGTATGTTCTTGATGAGAGGTTGAGAACACTAGGATGTCATCCAGGTAAACGATGGTATTCAGAAAGAGTAAATCCGAGAATAGACGGTCCATAAAGCGCTGGAAAACGGCTGGTGCATTAACGAGTCCGAAGGGCATAACCCTATACTCATACAGACCAAAAGGTGTTCGGAACGCCGTCTTCCATTCATCCCCTTCTTTGATACGGAGGAGATGGTAGGCGCTTCGTAAATCCAATTTGGAGAAGACTGAGGCGTTTTGTACGGCCTCAAGAATGTCTGAAATAAGCGGCATAGGGTAGCGATCCCGGATAGTGACTTTGTTAAGGCCACGGTAGTCTATACACGGTCTTAGTTCCTGAGAATCCCGTTTGGGTATAAAAAATAACGAGGCTCCCGCAGGAGACCGTGAAGGTTGAATGAGCCTATTAGTCAAATGAGTGTCCAAATAGGTGCGAAGGGCCCTCTTCTCTGTCATGGATAACGAAAACATGCGCCCAAAGGGTACTAGAGCATCTGGGGTCAGCTCTATGGCGCAGTCCTCTGGCCGGTGAGGAGGCAGGTCCAGGACCGGAGTTTCCTTGAACACTTCTTGGTATTCCGACAATTCTGGGGGGATCCGACACACAGTGCAAATGTTCTTATCTTCAGAAGTAATGATTTGCACAGTGTCGGCCTGCGGCTGAACGAGACATTTCTGTCTACAAAAGTCTGACTCGAAAGCCATAGTGTTACGGTTCCAGTCTATAGTTGGATTGTGTCTCCTGAACCATGGAATCCCGAGAATAATAGGGAAATGAGCCGCTCTGATGAGATCGAATTGTATCAGTTCGGAATGCTGAAGGATGGTTGCAGTTAGGAATTCCGTGGACTGAGTAATTGGTCCGGAGGAGAGTGGGGTACCATCCACCCCTTCCACCTTCTGAGCGTCTTCACGTTGCAAGAGGATGAGACCTTGCTGGTTGGCCCATACAGTGTCCATGAACACCCCCACGGCCCCGCAATCAAGCAAGGCCATCGTGGTAAGGTCTACGTGTCTTATCTTCAACTGGATAGCTACTACCATGAGACGCGCATCCGTTGCTGGGACTTGGGGCGATACGGTAACAGAAACATAGGGACTAAAGTTTAGACCTCGGACACTGGTCCCCTTTAGGTCCGAGGTTGATCGTTTCCCGCCCGTCTAGGTGGTACAGCTGGGCAATTTCTTAATAGATGGGTATTAGAACCGCAGTACATGCATAGACCAGATTCTCTCCGTCGTCTTCTTTCCTCTGGTGTCAACGGAGGCCGAGCTGTTCCGATCTGCATTGGTTCTTCCTTATGGCACAAGTATGGGACGGAAGGTAGAGAGGAGGCTCCAGCGGGATGGGTGACTGGGGTCCTTTGCTTCCTCCTTTCAGCCTTTCGTTCAGAGAGTTTATATTCTATCTGCAGAACTATCGACATGAGGTCTGATAAGGTTGTGGGTCGAGCTATGCGAGCCAGCTCATCCTTGAGTTCCTCCCTAAGACCTCGACGAAAGAGGGTATACTGAACCCGTTCCGGCCACCCTGCTTCTGTAGACAACCGTTTAAACGAGGAAATGTAGGAAAGCAGGTCGCTGGATCCCTGCTGCACTTCGAGTAGCTGTTCAGCCGCTACAAGTGTTATGTCGGCTGTTCGAATGTCTGTTTCAGCACAGTCAAGAAGGCATCATAATTCCGAAGAACTGGGTCGTTGGATGTGACAAGAGGTGTAGCCCAAGCCAGGGCATTGCTTGTCATATTAGACACCATAAATCCCACTTTTATGTGGTCTGTGGAATAGGTCTGTGGACGAAAGGCAAATAGGACAGAGCATGCTTCCAAAAATTCTTTCAAATGTTTAGGGGCTCCATCAAACTTGCCGGAGGACAAGGCCATGGGAGGTAGATCAAACTCCCGTGCTTCTCGGTGAGTGAACAATTGCTTCAGGGTGGCATTCTCAGATTTGACGTTCTGTAGTTCTGTGTTCATAGCCTGAACCGCGGCTACCAACTCTTGTAACTGTTCCGGGGTAGCCATCTGAATCTTTTGGCGTTACAATCTGTCAGTTTCCGGTGTTTCCTTCGCCCCTTCCGATTCACTCCAATCCCCCTCCTCCTCACCTGTGAGTTCCGAATGTAGGGTTCCCCCGAACCGTTTCTTCCACAGCTCTTCTTTCCTCTTTCCCTTTTTTTTTGTGGAAAGGATCTGCCCCAAAGGGAAGCCACCCTGACTTCTGAATAGAAGATCTGGGGGGGGCCCCTCCTCCGGTTCAGACCAGCGGGGAAAAAGCTGTAGGCATAAAAAACCCCTAGGTGAAGTACTGAGATGAGATCGGCAGAAGGTGAGTCCTTGTCTGAGAAGCCGGATGGAAGAGGCAGGCAGAGATACGAGGGCTGGCGAACCTGAGAGTGGAACGCAAGAAATACTGAAGTGAGAAAGGGAGTGAAAACTGGAGGAGAAGGAGGAAAATGCTGCGCTCCCTGCTAAACCTGACGCGAGCCTGCGGGACCAAGGGCAGAAGGAAAAACCCAAAGGAAGGGGGAAAGTAGAAGGGAGAAATTCCGGCACCGAGAAAAGGCGCCGAGCAACACACAGAGGGAGAGAAAAACTTACTAGCGCTTCAACCCGAAAGCCTGACGCGAGTAGGCTGCAACGCGCAGACTTCCGGGTAGGAGCGGCTAATAAGCGATCACCTCCCGGCAGCCGGCCGGAAGACTAGACCGTGACCGTGCGTTGCACGGAGACGTGGCGGAACCGCTAATGGCTGCTCCAACGCCATCGGCTCCATGCACGCCAGTCGCAGCGGATCATGACAGTAGGATCGCACACTCTCGGTTGGGCAGTACAATGTGTACCCTGAAGAGAAGGTTTGGGAGATGATTTCCGTTGCCCTTTCCTGACACTAACAAACTCTTCTATTCAGGTTCTTGGCAAAATTAAATCTTTAGGGATGCTGCTAGACTCCTCCAAAATATTATCACTCACATATGTAGCATAGTGAGCTCCTCTATCTTCTCATGACTCTCGGATAATGATGTCCTCTTTTACTAGCACCACATAGCAGTTATCGCTCGAGCGTTCATTGTGCATTGCAATGCTCTGTTTCCTGTCGCCCCTAAATTCACTATCCAATGGCTGCAGCTGCTGCCAAATATGGGAGCCCAGATATTTAAAAACTCCCGGGGGTGTGATCACATGACTCGGGTTCATAAGAGACTTCACTTTCTTCCAGAGAACACTAGAATCAAATATAAAGTTCTCATTGTTGTTCATAAAGCATTCTGTGGATGTACTTCACTTTATATTAAACAACACTTTTTTTGGTATAGGGCTTTGCGACAGCTCGTTTGCTCCTGTGTCAGCCCCCACATTTTAGAGTAGAGCCTTTAGCAGTTCCCGCACAGTCCAACTGGTCATGAATGTAACTCTTTTCCACTAGACATTTTGAACATTTTGTACCATTTTTCAATTAATAAGACGGATTAAACCCTTCATTTACAGTTAAGTCTGTTCCCTTATTTTTTAATGTTTTAACTGGATACCTGCGGGTTATAGCGCCATACTTGTTACCCTAAATTAAACATGATCTCACTAGTATGTGCTCTACATAATGTAACTGCAGTGGTGGAAGAAAAAAGCCTCACCTGAGACGTCATCAGGTCCACATCTCCTTGCTCAGTTCCCAATATATACACATCCCAAAGCGATTGGCGTGGTGCCACATTGTCATGGAGAGACAGCACAGCACGCCAAGGAAAGAAATCACTGTAATGCAAGCCCACACAGCGTTACAATGAGGACCTTGGAGAAGGCATGTGTAGAGCATGGAGGAGAGGGGCAAAGACTGCGCGGGAACCCAAGGTGAATTGCAGCATAACTTTGGCTGCGCCTAGCCGCTGGAAAGCGTTGATTCCAGGCAACTATCAGCAAATAGTGTTTGGAAATATGCATCGAGATTGGGCGAGGCCCAGCCAAAATTCTGAAAGGTGTATTAATGCAGGGTAGGGAGTGCATTCTACATTTTCTAATTCTCTACAGAGAAGAAAATGTGCTCTAATTTGAACTACATTTATGGAACAAAATGAAAAATAATTTATATTTTCTAAACAAATAAGTGATGAAAAAAAGGTGGCATGTGTAAACATATTTCTTTAAAATATTTCAGAATAGGGTCTGTAATAGCGAGTACTATGTCGTGTTGGGGTCAAATAGAGTGGCCAGGTGTCGCCATTTAATCCATGTTTCCAGTTGTGGGCCTTCGTAAAACAATTAATTAATTGCAGCAATGGAGGTATCGGTTAATTTTAAATGAGCAAATTGGACTTAATTACATGAAATCACTGATTTGTCTAAATAAAACCCAGATTCAGAAAAGTGGCTTCTCGTCACAGGGAGTGGCCTGGTCACCTTACCTCTGTTCTCCCAGAAAACTAGACTGCATTTCCCTGTTTTGCCAGATCACTCCAGATTCCTCTGGTGTCCAGTCAGAAATCCACAGTTTTTAGCTTAAAAGTCCTACTGTGGGCCAAAGGTAGTGCTTAGAGTTTTGACCAAATGTATAGTTCCTGTAAAGGAGCAGCAGGGGCACTCTTAGCAGCTACTGTATTACCAGCAAGAGGGTACTTGGGTCCCATAAAAATCCCTGCCGCAAGAATGGAAAACTCAACCACAGGGCAAAGTTTGCTGTCTTTATTATCAAACAAAGTGACAGTGATCACACTAGAACGGCAAAGCAGTCCACAGCTTCCCGCTCTCCAGACTTGTGTCACACCATTTTAACCATATGTGATGTCACAAAAACAAGATGCATCTTCCAAAACCTACCAGGGATGGGGATTGGTCAGTTTAGGAAAACTTTTTATATAGTACAGAGGGGTTAGTTTGGTTATTGGATCGCCATATCTGATGGCTCCTCCTAGGCCCACCTCTAAATGTAACAAATACAAAGTTGCAGGTTAACAGGAAAATTATTCCCCACTGCAACATAAAGTTCCTTTACGTGAAAGGTAACTAAGGATTGGACAGACCGTGTCTTCCCAGCCTTGGGACCTTGGACAGCTACCTGGCTGAGTGCAATTACTAAAGGCAATGGGAACGATCACGAAGGTGCTGTATGTTCCCATTATGTTGCCATCTCTGATCGCCTAAGCCCTGAGAGCATACATCCCGCTTTGAACCTGTGTAGCAATTGTATCTTTCCACCTCTGGTTCGATGGGAACAGATTTCCTCCATCTACCTCAAAAGAATAGAAACTGCCTAGTTTTCCAGGTCATGTGTGTGTGGACCACGAAAGAGAGCTCTCCCTGCTTGTAATGATGAGGATTTCAAGCTGTATTCCTTGCAGGTGTCTTATCGACTTGGTAAACTGGAAACTTTCCATCGCTGCTCATCCTTGACTAGGATGTGCACCGTGTCTGTGCCGGAAGCTCTGTCTGTCTGCCTTCTGCGGAACCAGGCTTTCAGCTTCCCCATTCACTTCAGTGCACCTATGGCTTCCATCTTTGTTCTTATGGCCGTCAATGTTAGTCACAGTTAAGCATGTGCAAGCTGATTGTATGTATTCTTGGTGTCTTGCTGTTTATGTGTAGCTTAAGATTTACTGGTGTAAGCATATCATTCCTCTAACTACCATGAGTCATAAGCATTTGATTTGCATAAACTGAAAGTGTTTGTGTAGCTTTTTGCATGGATGCATATTGGCTTCATTTCTAATGATGTCATCAGCTTTCAAAGTTCTAGTCAGTCGACTTGTTCCATCGATGACGATTCTATCTCTTCCATGTTGTCAGTCAGGTATGGTTTGAATGGCTGTCTAACCGATTGACGTTTTTCTCACATCTGCAATACATTGACAATGGTGATGAAGGGTCCACAAGTGAACAACATCTCTAATTTCTCTGCCTTTGGGCTGCAAGTCGAGTGGGGGTCACAAGGGCCACACCTGGACCTCCGTCTTCATTCCCTTTATTGGTTTGTCACATGACAGGTGGATCTTTTTATATCCGTAATTGGAGGACTGGATAACTCAGCTCACTTCCTTTTCTCAAGCACTCTGGATACACAATTGTTAGGTAACATCATCAACCCTATGGATTTCAGCTCAAGGCAGGCAAGGTCATCATTGCTTCCTTCTCAGAGACTAAACTTCATCACGGCATCTTTCACAACCTATATAGGGTCATTATAGATTGGGGGCGAACGGTTGAATTGAGCTGTGGCTTTTCCCTCCAATCCCAAGTAGCCAATGGCTGCCTTGTGAACTCTTAAGAGTGTCCCCCTTAACTGCATGGTTGCGCTGTTCAGCTGCTGGCACACAACACAACAGCAGGATCAATCATAAGACGAGGAAAATGGGTTCATTCTTGTTGAACTAGCTGTCCAGTTTAAGTCTGGGGAAGGAGCATTTGGCAGTCACCATAGGTAGACTGACCTACAATGAAGGTTCATGGAAATGTCCTGAAGGGCTGTGCTTCTGAAAGTCTGTGAGGTCACTATGGAAAGATGACAGAGAGAGTACAAATCCTGCCTTATGGTCTTCTGTTCAGAGAGATACCCCTAGCTGAAGGCCCTGCATTGTTTTACACCTTGTCACACATGTGACTGTATCTGGGAAAGCATGCTGCATGTTTTCCTAGGTCATACTCTGTGTTTACTTTTAGGCATAGTTCAAAAATTGCACATTGCATTGCTGTGTATTTTTACCTAATCACCTAGTGTGCTGAAATTTAGTCATCACACTCAATGAACCCAGGCAACCTCAGCTAAGAGACAGCCCTTTATAGTCAAATATTGTCAGAATCACTCTCTTTAGGTTTCCCATAACTAAGCAAACAACGCTGCACAGTGACAATGGGCCACTCAAGAAAGGATAGCAGAGTCAGTAGGGAACTAACCTCCAGGACCACCACCAATACTACAAACCCCACTCAATCATTCACCGACTCATATATACAACACAAAGCAACACCGGCCCACGTGCCCCAGGGGGAGAAAGACTAAAAGCCAGATACAAAGCCTTCTTTCTTTTTTGCTATCTTCCCACCTACCGACATTCCCCACGCCCGTCAGGGAACACACCATGAGAAAACACTCAGGAAACCAGATACAAGAGTACAAGAACCGGAACTTTGGAAACCCCCCACAGCCACACTGACATTAGACTAACTCAAGAATACAATTTTAGAACACCAACTTCGGAACCGTGACCCACTCATCACGGCACATTACTAAACGAGAAGCCTCGACCTATGCACTGCCTTCATCCCCATCAAACACCCAGAAGCCACATTCTTGCTGGAATCAGATGAAACCAACAACCCAATCCAGAATCTAGTGGACTCTATGCAGCGGACCACCCCCACAAAGAATCTCCCATCTAGCAACTTGGACTTCAGCCCGCATATAGACGAAGGAAGCAACGCAGGGCATCCAATGTGTGGAAAGGCCAGCTGTCTGACATTATCAAGAAGGAATGAGAGCCCCTCTCAGTCAAGCTCTAAAATTAAGCATGCAGAGTCGTCCAAGCCCTTTCTCAGGAAGACAAGCCCATCAGTAAAGATCTCAGTGTCCCCATGGCTTCCTTGTTTCAGAATGTACGTGTGCAGACCTCTGTCTCCAGCCTTGCCTCTGGGAACAAAAACGTGCCCGTGTTTTCGGTCCCATGAAGAATCCACTGCAGGACGTCAGCAGCAAAGAAGCAGCAGTAGTTACAGGACCCAGATGGGAAACTGAAACCCAGGACTATAGCAACAGCAGAAGGCCAAGCGCGAGGGGACCACCCCATTGATACTCGGCCACAGCAGCACCACATGGCAGGAGAGAAAGAGGACTACCGTTGCAGCATGTAACCAGGCCATAACAGCCCATGCCACAGAACGTGAGACCCTCACTGGCAATCCCTGGCGCTCTGTCACCTTAGGCCATCAGGGACAAGAGAGCGGGGGAGAATCTACCCTCCATGGGACAATTATTGGACTCCTAAACCCGTGCATAATATTTGGACTTCTGTCGATGTCAGCGACATCTGGTGTTGCTGCACAAAGAAAGTGGGCCGGGCATAACCCCCTTATTATGTTTTTTCCTCATGTATACCTGCCACGGGAGAGGAGGAATGAGCCTAATTGGCCAGGGGCAGACATGCAACCAAAGGAAAGGAGAAGGGGTAAGAGCAGGGGACATGAAACAGGAAGGGTGGGTTTTCTGGATGATGGCAGTGGAGGACCAAAAGACCAGCAGGAGGAGCAAGGAGAATGAAGATTCTTGAGATGTGGTGCAGAGAAACTGGGGTATGGGTTATGGAGTAAAAGAGGTTCTACCATGGTTGCTTTAACATTGATGCCTAATAATAAAAAAATGCACCACAGTCCCTTGTATCCCCAAACCATTTGGAGGGGAATGGGGAGGCCCCAAATCAAAGGCCTGCTTACTGTGCTGGTGAGCGGGCCTCTTGATTCATTCTCAAATCAAAGGCCCACTCACCAGCACAGTGGGCGGCACTCATTGTGCTGGTACCCGGGTCTCTGCTTTCAGAAACCTGCTCACCAGCACGGCGAGGTTCCTTCGAGTTAATGAATCGAAGCAGCAGTCCTTTGATTTAACGGTGAGCGGGTAGTTGCTTTGAGTCATTAAATCAAAGGGGAGTCATTAAATCAAAGGGGACTGATTTGTGGGCACAGGGGGACGGGTGCATTTTTCACACATATGCATACACTAAGCCATCCAAAGACATCATTCACATTCTCATTTACACACAGGACCACACAACGTACACTCATTCAAGCACACTAAGATAAACGCATTCATCATACACCCAGCCACTCACACATTCGTATTTCTTTTTCTTACTTACAGGCATGCCAGTCGAGAATCCACACCACCAGGTCCTGCAATGGCTGGCTCCACACAACATAAACAGAAACAAGGAAGCAGGGAGTGTTTCCTGGTTCCTGCACTTGTGTGCTACAGCATGGTCTGGCGGATGCTCCAACAGCTCTGTATGTGCGGGGAGGTGCAGGAGCACCCACTCGCACATTCAGAGCTGCAGCACCCCAGCCTGTGTCCCCAATGGGCCATTCAAGGCTAAGGAAGCAAAATGCTCCAGTCGTGCAGGGCTCATAGGCCATGCATCCACACATACAAACGGGGAGCTAGGCCAGGAGAGCTCTCTCAGATGTTTGTTGTTGTTTATATATAGGTGAAGTGCCTATATATGAACATGGGAACAGATCATGGGAGATTAAAGTATGCTCCTGGCTTACTCAGTCCAACAGCTCTTCATAAAATGATGGAACATTCAGTCCTCAATATATCTTTATAGACCTAGGACGAGGGCCGTATTGGGAGTTATGGGACCTGAAAACTGAGTTAAAGTTTAACGAGGTATAAGGGTCGATAAAGAACCCATGGCCAAACACAAAAAAACGTTTTCATGTGGAAACATTTAAAAAAACATGTTTATATTGTTTTTACTTGGGGACTTAAATATTTCATGCAGAGAGATTGTTTGGACACACCCAGACCCTTTCTATACAGAGAGAAAGCCACAAAGAGTTGGTCAGCATGCCTACATTCTGCCGTCCTTGCCACATAGAAACCGAGCAACATCTTAGGGTCCCGCCTGTTTAATCTTACCTCATCTTTAGAGGGATGTGGAGGAAGAAAGAAAACTGGCAAGTCAATGCTCTGGGACATGTGGAAATCTGAAACTACTTTTGGCAGAAATTTAGGACATACCTTGAGCGAAGGAAGTGCGGCCTGCAAGATATAAACAGAAGCTCACTCATACATCTCACTGAAATGATTGCCACCAGGTAAGTGTTTTCAGGGTAAGTACTTGTCAGAAGACAAATGCAGGGGATCAAACTGAGCCACCATAAAACAGGTTAGTACCAAATTGAGGTCTCGTTCCAGAACCAGAAACGGAGTAGGCATGAAACTATTTACAAGGCCTTTCAGAAATTGAGTCATTAGCAGAACCATGAAGAAGGATCACAGATCCTGTGACCATTTGAACACAGACAAAGCCGCCAAGTAGCCCTTGACTGTGCCCATCAAAAGGCCTGCTGAGGCAAGTGACAGAAGGAACTTCATCACTGCAGTGGTGGGACAAGCGATATGGTCTATCCTGCATGCATACAATGATCTCGTAGCGAGTCTGCATGCAGCCAGGAACACCTCAAGTACCTCTTCAGAGAGATCCCAGCCATCATATATCATCCTCTCAAGAGCCACATATGTAGGTTGAGGGACTCTGGGTGTGGGTGTACTACCTGCCTTGGTCCTGACGCCAAGACAGCCGGCGAGGTGGTCAGGTCCAGGAGCTCCGAGTACCATGTCCTTCCCACCCAGTCCAGGGCGATCAAGATCATGGTGGCTCGAAACCTCCTGAGAATCCACTGATTGGCAGGTTCAGGAGGAAAAGCATAATGGTGGTTGAAGATCCGTTCCAACAGGAAGGCATCTCCTAGTGCACCTTCTCTGAGAATTCCCTTGAGCAAAACTCCCTGTTGTTCCTGTTGGCCCTCATGGCAAACAGAACCCCTGTACAGGTACCCCAGAGGTCAAAGATCTCTTCGAGAACTTCTTGGCACACTTCCCATTCATTTGGGACCATGCTCAGCCTGCTCAGACCGTCCACCAGCC
The DNA here is from genome assembly GCF_040938575.1 of Ambystoma mexicanum. Classification (NCBI taxonomy): domain Eukaryota; kingdom Metazoa; phylum Chordata; class Amphibia; order Caudata; family Ambystomatidae; genus Ambystoma; species Ambystoma mexicanum. Next base: position 39,342,983 of record NC_090928.1, read on the forward strand.
CGTTCTCCGCTCCTGCCAGCAACGAACCATAGCTGTAGCACCTCCCTGCATCTGGACAGGGACTGCACACCACCCTGTTTGTTGAGGCACTGCATGGCCACCATGTTGTCTGTCAACACAAGGACATTTTTCCCCTTGGGGGAAGGCTCAAAGGCCATCAGGGACAACCTAATCGCCTGCAATTCCAGTCTGTTGATGTGCCACTGGCATTCCATTGGTGGCCAAAGGCCACTTGCCTACAGATCCCGCAGTGAGCCCCAACCCTTTAGGGCCTCATATGTGACCACCTGGGCCTGAGGCCACAGTGGCTAAAAGGGTTCCCCCATCATCATGATCTCTCTTCTGCCCCACCAAGAAAAGTAATTGTCCACAAACCTGGTCACCTTGAGAATGTCCTTCATGACGTCAAAGTACTGGAAGTACTAGGAGTACTGACCCCTCAGCATCCACTGCAGGGATCGCATCCCCAGTCTCGCCTCTGGCACCAGAAAAATGCAGCAAGCCATGGGACCTAAGAGGTGGAGGAAGAAAGTTGTGTATAGACTATTGTGGCTCAGGGAGAAGCCCAAACTGTGATGCAGAGGGCAGGGTGGCTCGAGCTGTGTTGCTACCTGCTGCAGAGACTTTCCTTGTATCAACAATGTGTTCAGGTACAAGAATCCATGAACAACGGATCTCTTGAGTTGTGCAACCACCACTGCCATCAGCTTCATGAAAAGTCTGTTCACGGGGGTTAAGGCAAAGGGGAGGACTTTGAACTGATAGTGAGTGTCCCTGATGATGAACCTCAGGTACCGCCTGTGCTTAAGATGGATCGGCACATGAAAATAAACACGCTGAAGGTCCAGTGAGACCAACCAGTCCTGAAGTTGTAGAGCCTGGAGAATTTCTTTCAACATCAGCATCCTGGACTTGTCTTTCCTGAAGAACTTGTTCAATGCCCTAAGGTCCAGAATGGGATGGAAATCCACCTCCTTTCGTGGGTACCAGAAAGTAGCAAGAGTAACAGCCCGATCCTCTCTGCTCGTGTGGCACCTTTCAATAATAGGGCTCTCAGTTCCACCTGGAGCTCCTTTCCCAGTGGTTGTGAAAGAGGAGGTGCTCTGTCGGATGTTTTCCTTAGGAATGGTAGACAGTATCTGATGTGCTGCAAGGAACAGTCATCAGATGTTTTCTCCTTCCACCTTTCCCAGTGCTCGGCAACTCTCCCTCCAACTGGAGAAACATGTGGGGAGAACTCAAATCATTTTAGCGGGTGCTGCGGCCACTGCTGCCACAGGGTGCTGGTCCCCAGAGGCTCCTCTGCCCCAACCTTACCTGGCTCGTGATAGCTGTGCCTTTCTACCAAACAGGACATACCAAAGGAAAAGTCCTTGAATTTTTTCAAAGACTCGTCCGCCTTTGGGCCGAACAGGTGCTCACCATAAAATGCTGTCTCCAGAAGTCTGACTTGGACATTGGGTGAGAACCCTGAACTGTGGTGGAAAGTTGACTGCCGTAGTACTGTGGATGTACCCATAGACGGCTTATGCAGTCAGTGTACAGGCCTGCCTGCAGTGCTTGAAATGCCACCATCTTGGCAGCGTCAATGATGCGCAAAAAGCCATCTTTCACCTGTCGAGCAGGGAGGTGCTCTGCAGCTTCCGCTTTGATCCTCCACAGTCCCTGGGACTATTGTACAAATGCACATGGAAGGTGTGACTGGCATGCTACCTGAACCAAAGTTCTTCTTGGCCAGGGCATCTGCTTGTTTGGATTCCCTCTCTGTTAGAAGATTGGAGGTGGATGTGGCTGACCTAGTGCTTACTGTGGTGGCCTGGACCACCAGACCTTCTGGTGTAGGGTGAGATGATAGGAAGGTTAAATCTACTCTAGCTGGCTTGTGCACAACCAGCATGAAACATGGTCCCTGTCACAGTGAGATAATGCGATCTGATATAGCAGCATTAAATGGTAATGCCCTGTCAGTTTGTGGCCCTTTATCCAGGATGTCTGCCAATTCATATGCCTCAAGGGACTTGGTCGGAGTACCCAGATGAAAGTCTTCGACCACCTTATCAACAGTTCTCCTGTATTGGGCATTAGGGTGGTCATTGGGAGCAGCATGTTGCAAATCAAGGCTAGGGGACGTATTAAGTCTACTTGCCTTATGCAAACCTAGAGTAAGCAAATCCAATTGGTCTGTGAATGAACCGGCTCTCCCTGCTCCCTCATTCATTGGCTCAAAGCCAAAAGGAGCCTAGTACCCTTCATCATGATTAATTGACCTCATGGTGTCAAAGAACGTTGACTGATGTTTGGGGCAAAGGAGTGCTCAACCGTCATCTACATTGAGATCACTCCAACACTTGCGCCAGTGCCTTGAGGGTCCGTTTGGAATCAGCTGCTCTGTTGTCGTGGTTGAGCATGAGAGCATAAGACCTGGTCACATTAGTGCGGGAACCTCCGGGCTCAACTGGTGCCGTACTCGCCTGCAGCATCAAAATCAGAGTCATACCACCTAGGGTTTTGAAAAATCTGGAGCATTTGCTCCTTGATTGCCTCCCACTGTTCCCTTGGGGGACCCAGAGCCGAGCCCGATTTACCCCACTCCTCCGACAAGTTGGAGTTGTGTTTGCACCAATTGCTTCTCTTCTTTTTGTGGGAGGATGAGGAGGATGAATTGTGTGAACCGCTACGGGAATGGGAATGCTTCTTCGCCTTCTTATGGTGACTGTTCTTCTTTTTGGTTGTGGGGTCTTCAGTGTCCTGTCCTGATGATCAGACAGTCGCATGCACTGTGCACTTCGACAGAGACTGTCCAGGTGCTAATTCTGCTGCCTGTTACCCCTAATAGACTTCGGGTTCATCTTCTGATGGGAAACACACAGCTCAACATCTTGATCGTCCCCAGACACCACATGCAGATACCATGTGGGTCAGTGATGGGCATCTTCGAGATCCAGTCCTGATAATGTTTGAACAACAAAGCTTTAGGGTCCTACATCTCAGCGAATCGCCAAACAAAAAAAATGTTCTCTCACAAAGAGAATGTTCAGAAAGACAGACAGCTGAGCACATGGATATAAGGAACTGAGGTACAGGGCGCAGTGACGTAATATATATAAGGCCGACATCACGTTCACAGTCGAGGAGTGCGACGGTAGATTCAAGAGAAGTTGATGGACGATGTCGAGTCATACTGCACCCTGTGAGGGGTCAGTTATGCGAGGTGGACAACTGCTTGTGGATTTGTCAAAATATGCCATTTTATTAAATAAAATATATGAGAAAAAATGCCTCGCTTGCCCTACTCTGCAAAGGAGTTCCCTGCCTAGTATAAAAGCTGATGGAACATTTCTAGCATATGATGACTGGCCCTCACACTAAACAACAAACATACAAAGAAAATATATGGCAATACAAAAATAACACAATATCTAAATAACCTTCTTGTGTCCTAGGTAAGGTCCCCTCCCCAGGATTCCAAGTCAACTCAAAATGTTCAGCAAACGAAAAGAAAGGTTTTGAACCAGCTCTCAATAGTTCCAAGTCAAAGAAAAAGTTCCTCAAACAAAAATATGCACTGGTAACAAATCTTTTCTCCTGGATGAAAGATCCCCTTCAAGTTTCCAGAAACGAAATATCACCAATGGTTATCCTGATTATGGTAAGTTGTCTCTTTTTCAAGATAGTTTGTGACAGTCCAAAAAAGAAGTGTCATATTCTTGAATGTCAATCATACACTGTTTTTTAGGACTTCTTTAGTTAAAACCTTACATTGGTATATTTGTCAGGATGATTTCTTTGTAATGCTGCTTTCACTTCAACAACCATACTTCTACTGGTGGTAATATGAGTACAGACCCTTTGTCCCACAGTACATTACTGCTTCAGACCACTTCAATGTTACATCCACTGACAACTTAGTATATCACCACAGTTTAAGTACTACTACCACTTCTTAGTACCTTTGTATTGTTAGACAGGTTTTGCCAAGACACTTCAACTTCTCCAGGTAGGCAAGGCACTTTTCCTTTTAATTACTTTCTCAAAATGGGCAGCCTCTTTGCATCTCCTGTCTGTCTGCCACAATATTAACCTGGTTCTGCCCATAAGACTCACTTCTCTCTGGCTTCCACAGTCTTTGTCATTACAGATTATGTTTGCTTCAGGACATTCTTTACAAGCAATGAGTTCCCCTTCCCCAGGTTTACTCACACCTTTTTTCCAGTTTTCTATTACCCAGAAGTCTTGGTGCCACTCTCTTATCTTCAGGTAATACTGGTACAATTGTATGTTAGGTCACTCAATTGTTAACAACTCCACAGTGCAGGTTAGATGGCTTTTTAATTCTTGGAAAGGATGGTTTCACTATTAAAAGGGGATGCATCTTGGGTTTGGTATTGCTTGTTCTTCTCTTCAAAAATGTAGACTATGTAGTAAGAATGAAAAGAATGTCACTTCTGGATTCAGTGTAAGCTTCAATATTTCAGTTGAGAACACAATTAGGCACACCTGACCTCTCTTTAAAGTAGATTTCAAGGTTTAAAGATGAATAGAGAATTGTATCCCATATAATAACAAAGGATAAAGTTCTGACTTTGTTCTGGAAATACAATTCGGCACACGTATCCTACTTTTGATGATGTTTTCACACTTTGAAACTTGTAACTCATGTATTGTCAAGATCAGGATTTCGAAAAACAGATCAGAGAGCGTTCCCTCTTCTTAATTAGGGACACCCGACCACTCAGTTAAACAGCAACAGTCTTTGAATAGTTCAACAATGGATTTCAACAACTTAAGCTTCTCACAAGAATATCAGGTCTTTCACGTATACGTGAGTGCTACATTTCCACATCATTTGTTTTGTGTTAAAATCACCAAAAATAAAGTTCTTAGAAAAACGTTATTGGGAATAAAGCAAACAACTTCTACTCTCATAAAGCCATACATGAGTGTACCAGGAGCTGGATACTGTTACCGGCAAGGCTCACACAATGTATTAGAATGCTGTATTTCACTCACCAGCTTCTTATACACTTGCATTGCTGGTTTCATGGGTTCACAGACTTCTTTTTCAACTTCTGCTGCTTCTGGGTTGCTTGGGAACCACACCCTTCTCCTGCATGGGTGTCTCCAGTCCAGCCATTTGAATTGGGAGTTCCTTTTGCTCCCGAGACCCTCGACTTGCCTCTTGCTTCTGGCCATAGTCTCCTGCACATTCACAGCTCTGCGCATTCCACCTGAACCCGTATGGCACTATGATGTTTTCCTCTGCCCCTCCCACTACTCGCACCCTGTTTCTTTACTCGGCTCAACTAACCAACCACTCTTCAGATCCTAGAAAGTCCTCCACAGGCGGCCGTCACAGGCTTCTCCGTGAACACTGTTGAGCTATCACTACCAGCGGGTGGTCCTCTCTTCAGTCTTATCAGAATCCTCCACATTAATGGGCCACATTGCCATGGGCACAGCTTACCCTTTTTTGGTCCTTGGGATCCTTCTTATGGATAATATTTTCCCAACGACTCTGCCAAACGTTTCAAAGCATACTAACCCAACAGACCCTGCACACATCAAAGCCACAGGATTTGCATCTGTCTCTCCGGCTATTCCACATACAACTCTCCCTTACAGAACTAAGCACAGCGAGGCCAACAACATGGCAGAAGGGCATTAAACGAATTAAACGAAACCTCTTCATAATAAGAATAATCATTTTTATTGTTATCCTGCAAGTACACACTCTACAGGCCCCATCCACTAAAATGAACTGATTCTAGTGGGTTCGAAGGCATTATCCCTCATGGCACGGTCAAGTCAATGTTGATGCCAATTTCTGGAAAGGGATTTGGAACCCAACTCCTGCAAAAAAGTCTCTGATGTCATGAGATAAAAGAAAGTGCGATACATATTCTAGGTGAGTCATCAAAGTGAGAGTCCTTAGTTCTCGTTTCATCAGTAAAATAGCTCACAGGCCCTGAGCTAGCATAACAAGTTAAGAGTTTGGCTCAGATATCTGTGTGCAACCTCAAGTCACAGATTTGAACACCAGCTGGACTAACTCATCCATTCATCCTTGTGAGGTTGATATCTGGAAAACATTAAATCGGGAAGTGTGCCAGAAGTGTTTTGGCTGTTTGGCTGATGCGCTGTTGGACTGCTCTGGGACTCTTGTAAGCTCAAGAGAAGAAGCACGGCTGTTTTCCTCATGGCGAAACTCCAACAAAGGAATTGACATTCCTGCCTTCTTGCCCACCTATAGTCCTGCTAAGCCCCGCCCACCCTCACTCAGCAGCCCTATTTGTGTGCAGTGCATGCGCAACAGCGCGCACGCACTGGAAGTGTGCAAGAAGTGTTTTGGCTGTTTGGCTGATGCGCTGTTGGACTGCTCTGGGACTCGTGTATGCTCAAAAAGAAGCACGGCTATTTTCCTTGCGGCGAAACTCCAACAAAGGAATTGAAAGTAAATATTAAAGTGGTAGGACTTTGTTGGTCTCTCTTTTTGGCTCTACTAAACTTCTGACTTAGGTTAATTGTGTGGCTGCGCCATAACAAATCACTTATTTTCTTTTTTTATGCTAGTTCCTGCCTTCTTGCCCGCCCATTATCCTGCCAAGCCCCGCCCACCCTCACCCAGCATCCCTATTTGTGTCCAGTGTACATGCACCGGCGCGTGCGCACAGGAAGTGTACCAGAAGTGTTTTGGCTGTTTGTCTGTTCGGGTGGGCAGGCTGGCAGTATGCGGGTGACTTTGGATGATACTATTTACCTGTGGAAATACTGCATCTTTTTGTGCATATTGCGGCCCCATGAGTTTGGGGGCAATATCTCTGTGGTCTAGTGATTTGTTTAATTTATGGCAAGATTGAGAACGGGCAAATTATCTACGCTTTGACAATTTATAGTTCGCATGTTTCATAGCGCTATACTACTGTTTCAATTATAGGCTATTTTCTGTTGTGGTGTTGGGATCAACTAATATTAAAGTCTTGTCGTTATTGGTATTTGAGGATCGAGTTGAACCAAATATACGCTTTTCTTTGTTTTTTGCTAATCATACAACAAACCTTTTGCAACGGTTTACCTTATTTGAGTATGGTCAACGGGCAGCGCAGTGGTAGAAAGGCTGTAGACTCAGTCAGTTCACAACTGTGTGACTCTGATACTGATACCAAGACTGCACAGTGCTCTGATGTTAAAGCAATGCAGAATATCCTGCCACTTCTAGATACAAGTAACTCTGTAATGGCTGTGAATGTAGTCCCTGTAATGGTCCACAAGGCTGAGTCTGAGCCTTTATTGCCTATAACCTTTACTATACATGAACTAAATGATATAGATGTTTCTGAGAATGTGCAGCCAACGATCGGACGTGAGAAGCCTTTGTCGCATAATTCTGATTCTGCTTCTGAGTAACTGCTCAATAATCATATATCGGATATGTCTATGTTGGCGCCTGCCATAGAGGTAGAACTAGGCGGGAGAATAAGACTTTCCCTTGGTCCCTCTACTCCAGCTTCTGGAAGAAGGAGAGGAGTGGAAAATGTCTTTCTCTTTAACAAAACCCGAGACAAAAGTCCAGGTCCAGTTGAGGACGAGAGAGGGTTGGAATTTGCACAGCCTCCACCAAGTTCTAGCTTCCCTGAGAGGGGATTCGATTTAAACAGTTTTTCAAATGAAAATCCCCATGTCGACCTCAATATCTCTGCAGAGGATATATGAAGTAGTGATATTAATGACACATCCTCTTTTCTGGTGCGGACGCAGATCTTAAATTTATTAGATAGAAGGCATGAGCGCATGCACTGGGAAATCCGAATAATGAAAATGACATTTGCGAAATCCACCAGGGGGCGCAGAGATGGACTGACGCATCTCCGCTCGTCTCCTCGACAGGGCACAGATCGCGGGACCTGAGCCCCCCCCCGACGCCCCAGGAGTGAGAAACCGACACCACCCAAGCCTGTAGGAAGGTGTCGGGCACCCCCAGCCCAAATTTGAGCTTCGTAGGTGGAACCAGTCCGAACTTCTGAGCACTTACTTCCCTGCGGGACGGAAGCCCCTCCTCCCCGCGGCGCCGCGGCTCCGCGGAAATCTACGACGAGCCCGGGCCTGAGCGCGGCCTGAACTAGGCCTAGGCGCCCCTTGCCAGTGGATTCCTCCCCCCGCCCGGGTCTTTCTGGTGAAGGTGACCCGCGGCTCGCTCCTTGGAGAAGAGGACAGGCGCATAGCACGACGGGCGGCCAAGACAGGGCCCGCACCGAGAGGAGCAGGGATTCACCCGCAGGAGCAGGCGGACCCCGGTGAGCCCCTTCGGGGCACAAGAGGTGAGCCCCCCACACCCCCGAACGTAACAACGGAAAGGATCAACGCGGGTGGAAACGGGCGGACCTCCGCTAAACCCTTGGCCCGGAGAGCACGAGACACGGGAGGCTATCACCTACGTAATAAGGCCTGGCCTGAATAGTTCCCCCACCATCTACAGAGGGAAGCTCTTTGGCCCCCAGTCCCTCGCGGAACGGAGTCGCCGCTTTAACCTCCGAGGCTGCCTCTAGCACCGCGATTCGCATCCCAGGCCTACTGGGGCTAAGGCCTATGAACTGGAGGGAATCCTTGCAGAAGTTTCATCGCACGCCCCCCGTAATGGCGGCCCAGGTGCAACAGGAACCGATGGACGCAAACTCAGTCACCAGAGGTATGGCGGCCCTATTGGAAGAAATTAAGGGCTTCAGAGCGGACATTACATTACGATTAGACACCCTAGACAAAAAGGTGGATAACTTGGACGATAGGGTCCAGGCACTGGAATCCAACACAGCCTCAGCCGACGTCGTTGAAACCCAATTTGACATGCGCTTGTCGGAGCTCGAGAGAAGGGAAGAAAAATGTGCCCTAAAAATGGACGATTTGGAGAATAGAGAACGTCGTTGCAACCTACGTTTCCTGGGCTTCCCAGAACGCGACAGCGAAACGCAGGCAGACATTATCAAGGCCGTTAATGTGGTAATAGGAATCTTATTTGAAGGGGCTAACACCAGCGAACCCACCATCGACAGAGCCCACAGAGCAGGGGCACCATCCAGAGGCCCCAGATCGGTGTTAGTCCGCTTTCACTACTTCTCGGAAAAAGACAGGATCATCGAATTAGCTCGCAAGAAGGGGCCGGTGGAGTGGGAAGGAGCCCGGATCTCGATATATCAGGATTTGTCGGCCTTTACCCTCGCGAGACGCCGACTCTGTGCTCCCCTGACGAAGATGCTCCAGTCCAGGGGAGTCAGGTATAGGTGGGGGTATCCTTTTTCACTCTCCTTTGAATTCGAGGGCTACAAGTACGCATTGATCACGGAAGACGATATCCAGAGAGTGTCGGGCGAACTATTAGACAATCCAAGTATGGAAACGGAGGACCAGAACTGTGTGCGACCCCCGACAGGTCCGAAAGGGAACAAAGCACCGAAGGAAAGGCGCAGAGTCCGAGGCCAAAGAAAGTACAGGAGAGTGGCCCCAACGTCTCCAGCTCCCTTGAACGGTGGAAACGAGCCGCTGGTGCCTCACGAGGCAAGTGACACTTGACTAGGTGAACAGAAGGGGATGTAGTAGTCTGTGAATTGTATTGTAACCGGGGATAGGGGGGGGCTCGAATCATAAGTTAAAAGAAGTATATGAGCCCGGAGGGGGGAGACACCGGTGGCCTGGTTTGGATTGTCCTGACAATGTCACGAATCAACCAGGCGATCAGGGGGGAGGCGGGAGGAGGGTGGGACGAGGGGGGGTTGGGGTGTTGGGGTTACTGCTGTTGCTCGCTAAGTTTTTGGGTTACTCGTGCGCCCCGGGGGCTCCTCCGAGCCTGTTGTGGGCGGCAAAGACATTGTGGGAACTGCGACGCTTGCGATTCAGGGAAGGGAGTTATGAGCCTTGACATCTTTTTTCATGGATGATCCACTCCTATCCTTAACAGTGGGGTCACTAAATGTCCGTGGGCTCAACTCGCCTACAAAGAGGTCGTTGATCCTAAGGGAGTTTGCGAAGTTACGTCTTCATTTCCTTTTTGTACAAGAGACTCATTGGGTTCGAGGTAAAGAGCCTAAGCTCAAGGCCAAAACCATAGAGCATTTGTTCACAGCCTCTTCACAAACGAAGAAGCGGGGAGTTGCCCTGTTGGTAGCCCCTGGGGCCCACTTTAGGTTTAAAGCCTCGAAAGCAGACCCAGAGGGTCGGTATCTCATGGTGAAAGGGGAGGTGCGGGGCCGCTTGTTCACCCTGGTCTGCATATACGCCCCGAATGAAGCACAAGACACCTTCTGGGAGGGTATGAGAGGAACAATATTGGCATTCTCCGAGGGCACCCTATTGGTGGGGGGGGACTTTAATATGGTGCTTTGCCCCGAGCGGGACAGGAAGTCTGCAAATCCCTGCCCCAACATCCGTCACCATAGGAAGTTGGCGAAGGCCTTTCAGGAAGTGAATGGGGTGCTGGGGTTGTGCGATACACATGTCACTGTACAGGGCCGGAACCCCGACTACACTTTCTACTCCAAGCCTCACAATGCTTTTTCACGCATAGATTACATCCTGGTGGACTCATCGTTGCAGGGAGAGGTCACAAGCTCAGGGGTAGAGACTGTCCCTTGGACAGACCACGATATGGTGACGATAAAGATTGGCCTCCCCCCCGCCCCGGTAGCTGAAACCCGATGGAAGTGCAATGACCTCCTCTTACAAGATAGGGAGATACGCCAAAACATCCTGGTAGCCATAGAAGATTACTTCGCCCTGAACGACAATGGAGAGGTAGGCACCATGGGAGTATGGGAGGCATTTAAAGCAACCATTAGAGGCACACTCATAAGTATTGGGTCCAGAAGGAAGAGGGTGAGGGAGCACGAGGAGAAACAGCTGAAAGGCAAGATAGCGGCCATCCAACCAGGGGGAAAACTGAAAACACAGATGTTCCCTGGGCAATGGGAGGAATTGCAGGGGTTGCGAGCTAAACTAGCCGACCTTCAAGTGGGACAAACGGAAAGGAAGCTTTCTTTTTTGAAACAAAAATATATGGAAAAGGGGGAAAAGGCGGACAAGATATTGGCCTGGAGACTTCGGGAACTCAGGAATAGTAGGAGGGTCAATTCGGTTCGCACCACGGAAGGGAACCTAACCTTGTTGGGTGTCCTGACCCACGTTTAAGCTATCATGCTACAACATTTGGTGCTGTGGGCTTAGAAAAGTCAAGATGGCGGAAAACCCACATGTGCGCCGAAATCCAGGAAAGCTGCGCAGTTTGTGCGCCCACCAAAATGGTTGCCTCACTTGCCACCCACCAGTGCGAGAATGAAAGGCCGGGTTGCCATGAGGGAAATGGGTTGCCAAAGGAAAAACAGTAGCGCCGGTTAGCTTCAAAGCGCTTTAAAACCACCATTGGACTACCCGCACAGTAGTCTGAAACCATTGGGAATGGCAATGCTGATTGCCAAATGCAACTTAGAATTGTGGGGAATTCATTTGTTAAATCCCAAAAATGGGTGCAGTACCAGTACTCACCACTATCCAAAAGCGGGCGTTTTAAAACCACCCTGTGTTTCTCTGAAGGCAGGCTCAAAATGCCTATTTTCAAAAATTACAATATGTGCAAAATATTCACTGAACACCAGCAGACATTTGGCAGAATGGAGTTTTATGTGCCTACAAAATCTGGGAAATGAAGAGCCCAGAACAATGCTTATAACAAAACTGGCTGAGCTATGGAGTCAGCAGTTTAAGTTGCACTGGATTTAAAGACACTAAAATCGAAAATGTTTAGATTAAATGAGTGACCTATGTTTGGTGTCACATGCCTTTGTAACTGTTGAAATGTCATAGTTTTGCACTTAGAATCAGCATTCTAGCTGCATGTGTAAAATTGCAAGTTAATTTGAAAAGCAACAAAAACATCACAGTTAGCTGAAAGTCTGGCTTAAGGAACTTGATTTTGCTTGACAATTACCCCCATCAGGAGTGAAACTTGAGTCACAGCTGTGTTCCCAGGACTATCTGCCTTTTTGCTGGCCACACTAAGAATATACCATCTATCTGATAATTGAATTACCTGTGCTCTGCAGGAGAGTGAACAATGCAACTCCCTTCACCCAGGCAGAGGGTTTATTGAGGGGATCATAAATGGCTTCCTCTTGAACAATGAGCCTTTCAGGACCCAAGCAAATCTTATATTGCAGGGGTCGTAAAAGTGGCTTACTCTTGGCAGAAACTGGGAGGGGGAGAAACTGGAGACAGAAGCTGGCTTGGCAGAACTGGATAAACCAGTATTTCTACCTTGTGCTGAGAGGATACCACACCCCTTTGGAGCCAGAACATAACTTTAAAAAGATGGATCATTCATAGAGCGGACATGTGAAAATTTTATAAATGATACCATAATTCTTGTGATTTTTCTGCCCACAGTTTAAGAGGTTTTTAGAACCGGTGGTATGTTCAGGGGGGTGTCAGCGGAAAAGTGGATATTACTCTAAATGTATGCATGTTAAAAATCTGAAACTTCATCAGTTAATGTCCATACTCCCTGCGCACATGTATGTAAAGTTGGGTCAATGTCAGAAATTGAAAAATCAGTTAAAAAGTCAATTATGTGCCATTTCTGAATGCAAGCTCTTAGAAACAACAGATTTGGACAGAGACATGGCTAAATTCAGCCACACCATGTATATGTAATTTCAAGCAACTGTGTAACTGTGAAATATGTCTTTTGTTATCAAATATAGAATGTGTGCAATCTGACAGAGGAGTGTCCTATCTGCAAGCCATAAAATGACATCACTCTGACACAACTTAGCTTCGCCAATCAAGTGAGAAATTGAAGTTTGACCAATTAGAAGCTGAGAGAGAGGTAGGGTCAGTGATGCTAGAACACACCCACATTCTAAACACATAAAAGCAGACAGACAGGACAGATAGGGACCTTCAAATCCATTTGCAGCTGGAAGCTCTGCCGGGAAAATCCATACCTTGCCTCCATCAAACCTCCAGAGAGCCAAACTAGAGACTTCAATCTATCCAGAACCAGAGACCCAGACCAGCAGAGTAGAGCTGACCTATTAGCAGAACCGGAGAGAGCTGACCCAGATCACTGTGAAGTGCAGAGACCAGAGGCGAGTTTAAAACCTGACCAGATCCGTGATGAGGCCCATTTAATTCAAAAATATAGTGTGAGTACCCAGCAGAACTGTGTAGAACCAATCTCTTAGTTTAAATTCATCTAATTCAATCTATTTAACCTAAGTAGAACTGCCTGATAGCTCAAAATCTGTCACCTGTCTTTCTAGCTGCAAAATCTGTCACTTGTCATTTTGAGCTTTTAAAATTTCAAATCTGAAAAACGACCTTCACAAAATCGCTCATATCTCCGCGACCGTTTGTCTTAGAGACTTGCAGTAACTTTCATTTGGAAGCTGAGATCCTAGGCTTTCCTAGGACCCCAAAACGATAGAGATAGTCCTTGTGGTTCCTCTGTAATAGCGCTTGGCGCATCCGCGAATTTTGCCGCGATTTGCAAATTTCTTCACGTGTAAAAAGACAGCAGTTTTGCTTTTCCTTGCCAAAAACTTCATTTACCTGCTAGTTACTACTAAAGCATTGTTAAGGTGATCCTGAATTCATAGAGAGTAGATATCACTCACCCTGAACCTCTGAAAGGGAATTAAAAGCATTTTTAGCATATTTTTTAATTCATTGCCAGCACATATCAAAGCAATTTGGGCCTGTGTTTTCAAACTTCTGTAGTCTAAGCTTGCTGGGGTGAACTGAATCACATTTGATTGCATTTCTGAGAACTGTGTGTTTTCCTTCCATTTCCTTGCCTTGCATCAAGGGGGGGAGGGGATTGCCAGAGAAAAGTGATTACATTGTTTTGTTGAAATCATATTGAGTATTTCTATACTGCATTTCATTCATTCAACCTTGCATCCATTTGAACTCTATAAAGCATTTTGTACCACCTTCTTCTTTTGTTCCTATTCACCTGTGTGCTACCTTATCCATTTCATGTCAACTCCTTATTGATTATAGAGAAGCATGTTAGTGCCAGATTCTCCGTTGTTAATCTTTATCATATCAGATTAAGTGTGCTATTCAATTATTAATTTATTATAAGGTGTGACATATATATATCTATTGTTTAAATTATCAAATAAACCTTTTAACTTGCAAAACAGAACTACTTCTTGGCTCAGTGGGGTCAGGGGGATTCCAAGAGAGGGGTGTTATATAGGGGTAGTCATCCAGAACGCATGAACTGGACATAAAGGTATATCAATAAGGGTTTTCATTCAGTACTATAAACTAGGCGCTGACTTAGCTGTAGTGTTGAATTGAATCCTCTTACAAATTGGGGGCTTGAGCCGGACGTTTGGGTTAGAATACCACTTGTGCAGCTTAATACAGTGTGCTAACTGACGGGATACATACATCCAGTCGGATCACTACGCTGCATTACGCTGTGAAGCATTCCTCAAAAGGGACGCTCTAGGAAACGGTCTGTTTTGCAAGAATAAAATACAAACTTCTGTAAGTCAGGACAGAGACCAATCTCTAGAATGACGACCCTAGTAGACATGAAAATAGCCAGAGAGCACTTCTTACATAAGTTATTTGTGAGAGGTGAGTGGACTCACCAGGACCAAACAGTCTGGTTGCAGGCCATCACGCAACAGGTCACTGAAACAGGGTCAGATATATATAGAGATCAGGGTCCCCTACATGTGGCCCTGAGTGAACTATACATGGCCCCAAAGGCCAAAGAGGAACACGACAAGATTGTTAGGATAGTGGCATACCTGTACCTATATATGGGAGACATGCAGGATAGATGTGCTGAAAGCCAAAATCTGGCAAATAGGCAACAGATGGCGTTAGAGAAGGTCCAATCTGACCTGGTCTCTTCTGAGCAGAGGCTGCAGAGGAGCCAGGAGTCAGAAGATGATAGTAGGCAGTACATCATTAAAATAAAAAAGGATATGGGCATCCTACAACAGGAAAAGACAGACCAGGATACCAGATTTCTGGCCCTGCAGAAGGAGCACCAAGACAGTTTGGACTCCTTACTGCAGAACCAGAAAAAGTTGGAGCAACAGATCAATTTCAACAGGGCATGCGCGGAGCAGGTAGTCACCCTGCAAAGTCAGCTAGATAGAGAGAAAGAGGAGAGCAATAAATTGATTCTGAAAGACCTGGATACCCAGGCAGAGTTTGATGAGGAGCGCCAAAAAGCTGGTGCCTTTCAACGGCAAAGGGACGACCTGGCGGCACAAATGCAGGCTCTTAGTCAGGAAAGAGACGCCTTAGGCCAGGAAGTCTGCCATTTAAAAAGAAAAATGGAAGAAAATCACCTGGCCCACCAGGGACTGGGTGACCTCCAAAAAGAACACCAGAACTTGTTAGAGCACACCAGGAGGGTGGAGGATGCTCTGGCAAGAAAGGAGCAGGCCAATAGGGACACAGCTCAGGAGGTAAACCTCCTGCAGCAAAGACTGGCCCAGTTCTCCAGGACCAACCAGGAAGCACAGAGGGAAAATGAGGCTCTCTGCCAGCACAATGAGAGGCTCCAGCAACAGGTAGTGATGCAGGAGAGACTGATAGAGTCCAGTAAGGCCTTAACTGAGGAACTGAAGGCACAAATGCAGGCTCTTGCATTGCAACAGGGAGCAGGGGCGGATAGAGATGAGGTTCGCTGGGAAATGGAAACTCAGGAGCATAACCTCAGGAGCCCAAGTACCAGAGGCCCTCATACCTCTCAGTCCCTGGACTCTGCCACCCCCATGTCCCCTGGCGCACGTGAGCACAGGGCCACAGGGATGGCAGATTACTATCCAGCCAGAAGCATGGGGCTCATAGGCCAGTACCACCCAGGAATGGAGGGGCGGGCATCTGGGCATGGGCACCCAAGCATAGTGCAATTTAATGGGGAGCCCCAGGAGAGTAGGCCCATTAAGGGCATTCTGAAAACCTCTGCCCAGTTAGGTCAGTGGGGGGGGTACCCATCAAATCCTGGCAGCAAGGAGGAATCTGAAGACTCCTCTGAACTGCGCAGGACACAGGAGACCAGGTCCCCACATTCTGCCAGCCATTCCCAGGCTCGCAGAATCTGGGAAAACCTGGAAGAACAGACGGGAACCTCTGGGAGCAGTGCCTCTGAGTCCGAGGACGAATGGACAAGGGTTACCCGAACCAAAAAGGCCAATAAGGCAAAAAGGGCCT
This sequence comes from Ambystoma mexicanum, assembly GCF_040938575.1. Taxonomy (NCBI): domain Eukaryota; kingdom Metazoa; phylum Chordata; class Amphibia; order Caudata; family Ambystomatidae; genus Ambystoma; species Ambystoma mexicanum. The sequence goes on from NC_090928.1 coordinate 39,359,213, forward strand.
TGCTGAAGGACCCCTTAAAGCAGATTAAGGCGATCAGGAGCGTCATCACGCCTTACCATAAGAACGCTAAGTATTCTGTTTGGGAGCACTTAGAGTTGTTTGAGCAAATGATGGAGACTTTCCATTTGAAGGACAGCCAAAGCTGTATTCAATATGTAAAGTGGACCTTCTCCCCGGAATACTCCAGTTTCTTTGCGGGGCTGGAGGATCAAAATCATTTAAGATGATCCACCTATAAGGCGGCCATCTTGAAACATTTTTCTGTTCACAGAAATCCTCAAGAGGCTCGCAAGGCAGCCTACAATTTGCAATGTGGGGAGGATCAGGCCCCACAAGAATTTGTGCAGGAGTTAAAGCGTGCTTTTGCACAGACCACAAGAAGGGTGCGCACGGATAGCAGAGAATTTATTAATACGTTTTTCCATGCCTTGCCCAAATATATCATGACCCAGCTCGTGAGGGATTTTCACGAGAAAAGATCTTTAGACTGGGTCATTGAACAGGCTACCCGGATCTATGAGGTGCAGAAACCGATAGATAGCAAAAGTAATGCCCAGAAAAACCCCAAAGCCAACAGCACCCCTGCTGCTGCCAAGGTGGCAGAGGTAAAGGTTACCCCCGTTTTGGATTTGGAGATGGGGGGGCCTAAAAACCTACCTGCACCTAATAATGCTAGGCCCAGAAGGTCCTCGGGTCAGTCACAGACAGGGAGCCAAGGAGGCAGCCCCACAAATGGGGTCCCTCGCTCTCCTGATTATGTAAGTCCCCGTTACAAGGGAAATCGACCCATCCTGGGTTATGTGTGGACTCCTCCAGCCCAAGGGGGGGGATCCAGCCAAGCACCTAACCCAGGGAACTTCCCTCCAAACCTCCCACAGGAGGGCAGAAATTCTCTAAACCCTGGGCAGAACTTTTTCCCCAGATATCCACCCGACTTTCAGCCCCAAAACCATCCATCCTTCTTTCCCCAATTCCCTGAGCCCAGACCACTGAATCCGGGAGAGGGGAGGCCAAGGGTGGAGGGGTACCCAAATCTTCCCAACCAGGGGTACTACCAGAGGAGGGACAGCTACCCTTCCCGGGATCAGCCCAGGGGAGAAAACAGGGCCCCGTATCAGCCTGAGCGGGTTTCCCAGTTAGAGCGCCAGGTTCAAAACATGGCGCGGGATATGGGTCACATACTGAGGGCTCAGCAGAACCCTCAGATCGGTATGCCGGCGCAGAACGTACCCAACTCTGGACCTGGTGCTCCAGAACAATGACGGGGGCAGCACCCCGATAACACACCGGTTCCCAGGGAGGAGGCACAAAGGGAAGGGGGGTGTAAAGCCTTGGAGGAAGCTTCCTTCCTCACTTGTAAACAGCCCCTGGAAACCCAGGAACCGGCAACAAAATCTCTTGCCCCTGAAAGTCTGCCCCCTAAGGAGCAGAGGGGGGGTGGGAGAAACAAAAGACCCAAACAGACTCAGTTTGAGGAGGAGGTACAGATCTTCCAATTTGAGGGAGAGGGATCCTCAGAGGATCCTGAGAAAAGGATCTTCTCCTTCAGAGAGGGGGGAACTCCTCCCAAAGAAAAATGGGTCCCTAGGAATGCAAATCCAGACTGGGGAGATGTGGAGACTGAGCTACCGCCGCCCACCATCTCATCCCAGAACCAACAGCAAGAAAATCCCCGGGTTCAAACCCATACTGGGGACTGCCTCCAAAAAGGGGGGGGCGGCCCAGAACTGGAACCAGGGGAACCCACAATGGCTCTGATCTCCAGTTGCCAATTTTTTCTTTCAGATTCCCAAGACTCTCCACAGAATTCTGCCCAAATCTCTTCGCTAGCAATGTCCAAAACCAGAAGGTTAGCCCACCAGTTGTCCAAAAATGTACATTACCTGTTCCCCCTTGAGGAGAAGGAGGGAAGATATTATGCCCCGGTACAAGTACAGGGGCAGGGTACAATCTCGGCACTGGTGGACACTGGATCTCAAGCTACCCTTCTGTCCAGAAGGGCCTTTGATGAACTGAATGCAGGAAGGGGAGAGAATTACCAAATTCCTCTCACCTCTCTTCCGGGACAACTACAGAACTTTGACGGGAAGGAAATTCCCGTTGAGGGGACTGCAGACTTGGACATTAAAATTGGGCGACATAAGTTGAAACACCCGGTCATAGTTGTGACCCCGGAGGGCACCCCTTGTTTACTAGGGAATGACCTCCTGAGAAGGTTGTCACCCCTAATAGATTGTGTAAACAAGGTCCTCTGGACCCAGACTAGCCGACCAATAAAATTAAAACAGAGTGTCAAACATGTTAGTTTAAACGGCACATGCCACATGGTTGAACAAAAATCTGACCAAGTAGAATTTCACTTCCAGAACAACCAGATTCCAGACGTGACAGTAATAGCAGTAGGACAACAGACGGGTGATGGGGGGTCCTCTCTATTTCTGAAAATCAACCTTCCTTCCAGTTTAAGGTGGTATTCCACACTGGAAGGAAACACTCTGAAATTCTTTACAAATCCACAATCAGAAACTCCCACTCCTATAGTCCAGAAAGATGTGAAATCAGCTCAGAGCCTGGCTGATATTCAGCAAATTGGAGAGCAGTTGTTCATCCCTGTTCAGTTAAATGATGGGAAGGACTCTGTTCTCGCTCGAGTGTGTGTGAACAACGGTAAGAGCTTCATCAGCGAAGCCATGTTTCGCCAACTCCCAAAAGATCCAGCCATTCCCACCTTCAAACTGATAGACAAATGGGAAATGGACCTGGAAGCACCTGATTCCAAACATCTCCTGCCAAGCAGGTGTATGCTCAAAATCTCCATTGGCAACAAGAGCATAGTCCACAATTGTTGGGTCGTGCGAGACGTCCCTGCCGCCTTTTACTTAGGCAGTGACATTCTCAATCGCTTTGCCATTAGTTTGGACCTAATAAACTTCAAAGCTTGGTCCCGATTAGCGGATAATCCCATGGGCTTTGATGATCCAGAAAAAGCATTTAGGTCAGCTCAATTGCTCCCTTATGCAGTTGAAATTCAGGTTAAAGAGGAAGTCACCATCCCAGAAAGGACCCGACAATTCTCCCTGGAAGTGAAAGTTAAAAGGGGACAAGAGTTGAAAAACCCTGATGCTTACATACATCTAAATGCTTCTCTCCAACAGCAAGGGTTGGGGGTAAACCCAACACCATTAGTCAACATAGAACATGACCCCATTCCAATAGAGGTGGATAACAGCGACTTAAAGAGTATTACTCTAGCCGCAGGCACCATTATTGGAATGGCGGTTGATGACCGACATTTCTCCATTGATCTTAGAAATGAACTGTTAGGACCAATCCCCAAGGACTGTTTTGACAGTGACAGTGAGGACAATACAACACCAGACAGGATTTTTACCCGGCATGGGGGGAACTTCCTGGTGTACACTTCCTGCCCTTATGGTAAGGAAGATGTGACTTGTGAATTCAGGAGGGATGAGGTGATTTTCCAGGTTCATGAAGGCTGCCTTGCCCACCTGAAGCCTCCGGTCCAAATCAGCACTCTGACCAGGGACTTCTCCACCCAGCTGGAGGAGGCCGCGGAGATAGCCAAACCAGAAGTCTTTCCAGGCTTCAGGCAGATGGTGGAAGAGAGAGTCAACCTAGCTGATGCCTGTGTGACTCTGGAACAAAAGCAAAAGTTGAAACAAGTTTTCTTGGATTTCCAAGATCTCTTTGCGGTAGACTCATATGACTGTGGTCGCACTGACATCCACACAACAACAATCCCCATGGACCCTGGCATGACTCCTGTGTTTGTGAAGCAATATCGCTTGCCTCTCGCATCAATGGAGTCCCTTACCGAAATAATTAAGAACCTTGAGTCCCGGGGAATAATCCGTCCCGTCCACAGCACCTTCAATAATCCGGTGCTGGGAATATTGAAGCCAAACGGCCAGTGGAGACTCTGCGCCGACCTTAGGGAGCTCAACAAACGGGTCCATACTTCCCGATGGCCTCTGCCCTACATTGACCAAGGGCTGGCCCAGATTCAGGGGTCACAGGTATTCACTGCAATAGACCTGACCAATGGATACTGGACCGTGCCTGTCAGCAGGGAGGACCAATACAAACTGGCTTTTACCTTTGGGGGCCAGCAGTACACATGGACCCGGACTCCCTTCGGATACCTCAACTCCGGCAATGAATTCAACATTTTCCTACATAAGGCCATGCCCGACCTGGGTGCGAGGGGTAACCTGGCTTATGTATATGATGTCCTCATCAAAAGTTCATCTGTGGAGGAACACATAGCGGAGATCCGTTATGTTCTGACACAGTTGAGGGCCGCCGGAGCAAAACTTTCCTTTCAGAAAGCACAGTGGTGTAGAACCCGTGTTAATTTCTTGGGGCATGAGATTACTCCTCAGGGCCTCTGTCCCCAGGAAAAGAAAGTGGAAGCACTTCAGAAACTGAAAGACCCCACAACTCTGCGGGAACTAAGGAGCCTCCTTGGACTGACTAATTACAGCAGAAAGTTCATTGAGGGCTACGCAGAGATCACCAGACCCCTGATTCATCTCCTAAAGGGGGGGGTCAAGTGGGAATGGGGTCCAGAACAATCCGAGGCAGTAAGACAACTCAAGAGAAGCCTCTCACAAGCGCCTTGCCTAGCTTACCCTGTCAGAAACAAGGAGTTCTTCCTGGAGACAGGGTTCTCTAATACGTGCTTGACGGCCGTATTATACCAAAAGCATGACAAGGTCAATAAAGTAATCTCCTATGCGAGCAAAACTTTATCCTCTGTGGAGGAAAAATTCAACGATTGTGAGAAGGCACTCCTGGCAACGGTGTGGGCATTGAAGAATTACCGCCCGTTTATCCAGGGGGAACACATCATAGTGGAGACTCCACACCAGCCTCTGCAATATCTCCAAAGTGACAGAATCCGGGCCGGAAATGTGAGTAATTCCCGAATTACTTCCTGGATTCTGTCAATGCAAGGCTTTCCTGTGGAGGTCCGATATGGCCAAAACAAGAAGAGTCCCCTCGCGCAAGGTCTGGCTGACTTGCATGATTGTGCCAGAGAAAACTGTCTCGAGGACGAAAGTCTAAAAATAAAGGACAACATGGAGGCATACCTTAATTCCCCCCACAAAGTCTTTGAAGAGGACAAGTGTGAGGGAATGCCCACTGTCTATGTGGATGGATGCTCTTACCATGTTGACAACGACGGGGAGAAAGAACTGGTGGCCGGCGTAGGGAATGCATGGGTGAATGAGTCCCCAGAACCCTCCGCTGGATACAAAATTGGTCCCCGAAGTAGTCAGGTGGCAGAATTGATGGCTGTGCATCAGGCCATCCTCGCTGCTGTCCAGCATCAACTCCACGAACTGGTCATAATCACAGATTCGGATTATGTACGGAACGGGTTCGTGGAGCACCTGGTTAATTGGAAAACCAGAGGCATGTTATGAGCTAACAACAAACCCTTGAAACATGGGAAGTTGATCCAAAACATTGATGATCTGGTCACCTCGAATGAGATGACCATCTATTGGAAAAAGATCAAGGGTCATTCCAAAGTAGAGGGACCAGACAAAACTGGAAATGACTTAGCTGATCAGCTGGCCAAAACCGGGGCCATCCAAGGGGATCTAATTGAGATTGAGTCCCTGTTGGGGGAAATCCAGGTCACTGCCATCACTAGGTCCCAGACAAATGCTCACAACGACCTTTCAATTGCACAATGGAGTAAGGAGACCCCTGATGCTGATTTGATTACCGCTCAGAAGGGGATCCAATAATTGGTAAATTTTACCAGCACCTTGAGGACCCTGAGAACTTTCCCCTGACGGATACCGATTATATTGGGAAAGAGGACCTAAGAGTGTTGATGAAATGTCCAAAAATGTTCCGAATCCAAGACGGTTTGTTGGTAAGGAAATCCAAAGCTGGCCACGATCAGTGGGTGGTTCCTACCTCATTCCGAAGCCTGATGTTAAGTCACGCCCATGATGCGGCCACTGCCGGTCATAGGGGGTTTCACACAACACTGGAAATCTTAAGAGAGGTTGCATACTGGCCACACATGGGGCAGGACCTCGACCAATACTTGAAGGGTTGTCTTGTGTGTGCACAATTTCAGCCGACATCCCTCGCACACCGGGCGCCTTTACAAAAAAGGGGGATGACACTGCCATGGTCAGATTTACAAATCGACTTTGTAGGCCCTGTGATTCGCTCGGCTAGGGGGAATAAGTACATGTTGACTGTGACATGCTTGTTTACCAAGTGGGTGGAATGTCTCCCAGCCCCAAACTGCAAGGCAGAAACGGCAGCTGCCTTGATGATTAACCACATCTTTTCCCGTTTTGGTCTACCTCAAAGGATTGAGTCAGATTGAGGTAGCCACTTCACCAGTGAAGTAATGACAAAGATGTGGGAGATACTGGGGGTCAAGAGAAAGCTGCATATTGCTTATAGACCAGCTTCTTCTGGGGCAGTAGAGAGATATAACCGGACAATTGTGAGCATATTAAAGAAGTTTGTGGCAGATTCTGGGCCAAGTTGGGATATCCGATTACCTCTGGTCCTAATGGCTATCAGATCTACCCATTCATCTGCAACCAAAATGTCACCATTTGAGTTGATGACTGGGCGCAAGATGGTGCTTCCTCAGCATTTGCTCTACAGGACCCAAGAGCAGACACTGATAAATGCCTCCACTACTCATGAGTATGTGGAGAATTTAAGGAAACACCTCCAACATGCTTTTGCTTATGCTCAGCGGAATCTAGAAAGATCAGCTGATAGCATGAAGACCCACTATGACCTGAAAACTTCCAGAAAGGAATATCAGGTGGGGGACCGGGTCTATCTATACAACTTCCAAAGGAACCAGGCCAAGCAGCGCAAATTTTTGCCTACATGGAAGGGACCATTCGAGATCATAGACAAAATCTCCCCTGTGGCCTACAAAATCCACATCCCCAAAGGTCCTTTGGCAGAGGGAGAAGACAAGTGGGTCCACATAAACCAGTTGAAATGTTGCCATCCCAGGCACACTCTGCAACAACTGGAGGAATCCTCTGGAATCCTAGCGGGTACTGTCTCAGACTAATTCAGTTCCAATCATAAAACATACCACATCTAGTCTCTAAAATATTGTGATTTGCATGAAACTGTCTCTTAGTTATACTGTTTTTTTTTCAAAATAAGAATGTAATGTTTCGTTATGATGAAATGCTTATGCTGCCCCACTATCTCAACAGTGGTGGAAAAACGTCTATGAGTAGGTATTGCCGCTCTTCCTTTGTCGTCCTAGGAGAAAGAAAACCTGGAGACGGGCCAAGGAGGGCGATCCGGAGACCAGGAACGAAGATCCAATGGGCCCAGTGGACCGCCCAATACTCCCATCAGGACTGGCGAGGAGAACCAATCGATCCGACCGGATGGAGGAAAAGATGCTGAACTGTGCCATCTACCGGAAGAAGATTATGCGGACAGACCGGTGCGTGGGTCAAAACCCTTGGGCACGTGACTCCCCATCGACTCAAATTCAAAGTGCAGTCGCGTGGGGGGCTTGTTGGGTGTCCTGACCCACGTTTAAGCTATCATGCTACAACATTTGGTGCTGTGGGCTTAGAAAAGTCAAGATGGCGGAAAACCCACATGTGCGCCGAAATCCAGGAAAGCTGCGCAGTTTGTGCGCCCACCAAAATGGTTGCCTCACTTGCCACCCACCAGTGCGAGAATGAAAGGCCGGGTTGCCATGAGGGAAATGGGTTGCCAAAGGAAAAACAGTAGCGCCGGTTAGCTTCAAAGCGCTTTAAAACCACCATTGGACTACCCGCACAGTAGTCTGAAACCATTGGGAATGGCAATGCTGATTGCCAAATGCAACTTAGAATTGTGGGGAATTCATTTGTTAAATCCCAAAAATGGGTGCAGTACCAGTACTCACCACTATCCAAAAGCCGGCGTTTTAAAACCACCCTGTGTTTCTCTGAAGGCAGGCTCAAAATGCCTATTTTCAAACATTACAATATGTGCAAAATATTCACTGAACACCAGCAGACATTTGGCAGAATGGAGTTTTGTGTGCCTACAAAATCTGGGAAATGAAGAGCCCAGAACAATGCTTATAACAAAACTGGCTGAGCTATGGAGTCAGCAGTTTAAGTTGCACTGGATTTAAAGACACTAAAATCGAAAATGTTTACATTAAATGAGTGACCTATGTTTGGTGTCACATGCCTTTGTAACTGTTGAAATGTCATAGTTTTGCACTTAGAATCAGCATTCTAGCTGCATGTGTAAAATTGCAAGTTAATTTAAAAAGCAACAAAAAACATGACAGTTAGCTGAAAGTCTGGCTTAAGGAACTTGATTTTGCTTGACAACTACCCCCATCAGGAGTGAAACTTGAGTCACAGCTGTGTTCCCAGGACTATCTGCCTTTTTGCTGGCCACACTAAGAATATACCATCTATCTGATAATTGAATTACCTGTGCTCTGCAGGAGAGTGAACAATGCAACTCCCTTCACCCAGGCAGAGGGTTTATTGAGAGGATCATAAATGGCTTCCTCTTGAACAATGAGCCTTTCAGGACCCAAGCAAATCTTATATTGCAGGGGTCGTAAAAGTGGCTTACTCTTGGCAGAAACTGGGAGGGGGAGAAACTGGAGACTGAAGCTGGCTTGGCAGAACTGGATAAACCAGTATTTCTACCTTGTGCTGAGAGGAAACCACACCCCTTTGGAGCCAGAACATAACTTTAAAAAGATGGATCATTCATAGAGCGGACATGTGAAAATTTTATAAATGATACCATAATTCTTGTGATTTTTCTGCCCACAGTTTAAGAGGTTTTTAGAACCGGTGGTATGTTCAGGGGGGTGTCAGCGGAAAAGTGGATATTACTCTAAATGTATGCATGTTAAAAATCTGAAACTTCATCAGTTAATGTCCATACTCCCTGCGCACATGTATGTAAAGTTGGGTCAATGTCAGAAATTGAAAAATCAGTTAAAAAGTCAATTATGTGCCATTTCTGAATGCAAGCTCTTAGAAACAACAGATTTGGACAGAGACATGGCTAAATTCAGCCACACCATGTATATGTAATTTCAAGCAACTGTGTAACTGTGAAATATGTCTTTTGTTATCAAATATAGAATGTGTGCAATCTGACAGAGGAGTGTCCTATCTGCAAGCCATAAAATGACATCACTCTGACACAACTTAGCTTCGCCAATCAAGTGAGAAATTGAAGTTTGACCAATTAGAAGCTGAGAGAGAGGTAGGGTCAGTGATGCTAGAACACACCCACATTCTAAACACATAAAAGCAGACAGACAGGACAGATAGGGACCTTCAAATCCATTTGCAGCTGGAAGCTCTGCTGGGAAAATCCATACCTTGCCTCCATCAAACCTCCAGAGAGCCAAACTAGAGACTTCAATCTATCCAGAACCAGAGACCCAGACCAGCAGAGTAGAGCTGACCTATTAGCAGAACCGGAGAGAGCTGACCCAGATCACTGTGAAGTGCAGAGACCAGAGGCGAGTTTAAAACCTGACCAGATCCGTGATGAGGCCCATTTAATTCAAGAATATAGTGTGAGTACCCAGCAGAACTGTGTAGAACCAATCTCTTAGTTTAAATTCATCTAATTCAATCTATTTAACCTAAGTAGAACTGCCTGATAGCTCAAAATCTGTCACCTGTCATTCTAGCTGCAAAATCTGTCACTTGTCATTTTGAGCTTTTAAAATTTCAAATCTGAAAAACGACCTTCACAAAATCGCTCATATCTCCGCGACCGTTTGTCTTAGAGACTTGCAGTAACTTTCATTTGGAAGCTGAGATCCTAGGCTTTCCTAGGACCCCAAAACGATAGAGATAGTCCTTGTGGTTCCTCTGTAATAGCGCTCGGCGCATCCGCGAATTTTGCCGCGATTTGCAAATTTCTTCACGTGTAAAAAGACAGCAGTTTTGCTTTTCCTTGCCAAAAACTTCGTTTACCTGCTAGTTACTACTAAAGCATTGTTAAGGTGATCCTGAATTCATAGAGAGTAGATATCACTCACCCTGAACCTCTGAAAGGGAATTAAAAGCATTTTTAGCATATTTTTTAATTCATTGCCAGCACATATCAAAGCAATTTGGGCCTGTGTTTTCAAACTTCTGTAGTCTAAGCTTTCTGGGGTGAACTGAATCACATTTGATTGCATTTCTGAGAACTGTGTGTTTTCCTTCCATTTCCTTGCCTTGCATCAAGGGGGGGAGGGGATTGCCAGAGAAAAGTGATTACATTGTTTTGTTGAAATCATATTGAGTATTTCTATACTGCATTTCATTCATTCAACCTTGCATCCATTTGAACTCTATAAAGCATTTTGTACCACCTTCTTCTTTTGTTCCTATTCACCTGTGTGCTACCTTATCCATTTCATGTCAACTCCTTATTGATTATAGAGAAGCGTGTTAGTGCCAGATTCTCCGTTGTTAATCTTTATCATATCAGATTAAGTGTGCTATTCAATTATTAATTTATTATAAGGTGTGACATATATATATCTATTGTTTAAATTATCAAATAAACCTTTTAACTTGCAAAACAGAACTACTTCTTGGCTCAGTGGGGTCAGGGGGATTCCAAGAGAGGGGTGTTATATAGGGGTAGTCATCCAGAACGCATGAACTGGACATAAAGGTATATCAATAAGGGTTTTCATTCAGTACTATAAACTAGGCGCTGACTTAGCTGTAGTGTTGAATTGAATCCTCTTACAACCGCGAGGGACGCCAAGATCGCAGAGCAATTTAGGTTATACTATGAAAAATTGTACAGTTCAGAATATACTGGGAATGGGAAAGACATCGACCAATTCCTGGACTCTCTCCCCATACCGGGCCTTCTCCCTGAGAAAGCCGAGGCACTAGAACACCCCATCTCCCCAGAGGAGATAATTGACACTATATCCTCTTTAAAGAGCGGCACCGCCCCGGGAGATGATGGCTTCACAGTCAAGTTTTATAAGACCTATAGATCAGCACTCGCTCCATTCATGGCCAAGATGTTCAATGCCGCGCTAGACCAAGGCACCCTCCCCTCCACAATGATGTCAGCTATGATTGTAGTTCTGCCTAAGGAGGGTAAGGATCCCGCGCAATGTCAATCTTACCGCCCCATATCTCTTCTTAACACGGATGTTAAGATACTGGCCAAGCTCCTAGCGAATAGGCTGGCAAAACTCCTCCCCACCCTAGTGCACGGAGACCAGGTGGGCTTCATCCCGGGGCGCCAGGGGTCCGATAACATAAGGAAAACCCTCGACCTCATGCACGAGACATCCAGGCAGGGAGTGGAAGGGTACCTCCTTTCACTCGACTCAGAAAAGGCATTCGACCGGGTCGAGTGGCCCTACATGGGCAAGGTCCTCCGGAAGATGGGGTTGGGGGACAATTTTTGTGGGTGGGTAGCAGCACTCTACAACAGCCCCACAGCGAGAGTGTTAGTTAACGGAGGCACCTCGGAGCCCTTTTCCCTCACCAGGGGCACCCGGCAGGGATGCCCCTTGTCACCCTTATTGTATGCCTTGGCAATGGAACCTCTAGCTATAGCGGTCAGGAACGACCCAGAAATCACGGGTATACGATGTGGGGAGTGCGACTTCAAACTCTCTCTATTTGCAGACGACATCCTGGGCTACCTAACCAATATCCAGATATCCCTACCCCGATTGTTCGACCTTGTACACACCTTTGGCTCTTTCTCCGGGTTGAGGATAAACACTTCCAAATCAAGCATCATGCCCATCGGCCAGAGCGACCTGGATGTCGGAAGCAACTCCGATATTCTAGGGGTCAGAATCGAAAGAGAATCCACGAGGTATCTGGGCACTACCATCCCCAGAGACCTGTCACAGCTATTCCAGTGCAACTTCCCAGGGATCCTTACCCGTATCAGCAGCGACCTTACTAGATGGGCTCCCCTCACGCTTTCCTGGCTGGGTCGCATGGTCACAATCAAGATGAATGTCCTGCCCCGCCTCCTCTACCTCTTTGCAGCACTTCCTGTTGTGATACCCGAGACTTTCTTTGAAACACTGCAGTCCCGTGTCCTTCATTTTATTTGGAATGGTAAGAGACCTAGAATCAAATCCTCCACCTTAACCCTCCCAAAGACACATGGTGGTTTTGGCCTCCCCGACTTCCGACTCTATTATAAGGCAGCCCAGCTCAGGGTGATGTTGGAACACATGCGAGATGACATGGGCACATACTGGACGTACATAGAAGACATCCATGCCCACCCGAAAAAGGTTAGAGATTATTTTTGGGCCTCTCCTAAGGTTCTCCCACTCCAGCTAAAAATGCACCCCACCTTGGCAGCCCTGTGGGCGCTATGGAAACCTAGCAGGGCCAACAAGCCCCTAACCACCTGGCCTTCCCCGCTATCCTCACTCTGGGGGCCCCCTATCGACCTAGACACAAGAGGCTTCCGCGACACACAGGCCTGGTCCGACTTGGGCTTGGAAAGAGTCTCCCAGCTGACACGAGAGGAGGGCTTCATAGAATATGGCAGCTTGCTTGAGGCCCTGGTAGATAAGCCCCCCACGATTTTTGAATACTTACGATTGAAGGGGATTTTGTCCCAACCCCGGTGGTCCGAACAGCTGAGCTGCCCCCTCACCCCATTTGAATCCATCCTGGCCAAGAGTACATCACGTAAGGGTGCGCTGTCCAAATTTTATATGGTCTTGATAACGTCCGACCTAGAGGGCAGACAACCCTTTAAACGCATATGGGAGGAGAGACTGGGGATGCCCTTGGATGACCATACCTGGAGGGCCGTTTTTAAAGGTATTTTCGCGGGCTCTCTATACACGGCTGCCATGGAACACAGCTTCAAAATTCTTCATTCCTGGCATCGCCCTCCATCCCTGCTGTCCAAAATGTTCCGAGACGTATCTCCTTTCTGCCCCAGGGGTTGCCACCAAAGGGGAACCTGGTTTCACATGTGGTGGGGATGTCCTATTATACAGGTTTACTGGTCGGAACTACTTAGCTGGATCAAAGATATTGAGGGGTTCGGTCCATCCTTGCACCCACTAGAAGTCTTGCTGGGTATCCCCTTGCCGGAGACGGAAACAAATCTTTACCCCAAAGTCATTGGTGCCATGCTGCGAGCTGGAAGGCTGGCGCTTGCCCAAAAATGGAAGAGCGGCCAGGCCCCCTCCAAGGAAGAATGGCTTCATAAGCTTAGGATGATATTCTCGTACGAAAAGCTTACAGCAATAGCGAATGATACCATGACAGATTTTGTACAAGAATGGATGGCAGTCCTTCTGCACGATGATTGTGTCTCCATGCGCTTATAGAAGGGGCATTGTACAGGCTCATAACAGAGTGCGCCTGATCCGTTGACTCTTAGTAACACTCATCCCACCGCACTCTGCTGAGTTAACCATTGCGGCTAACACCGCCTGTTTTTCACTTCCAAGCTGTATACATGTTTGAGGGTTGAATGGTTGAGTTGCACGAACTGGACCCACTCTGTGCCCACCAACAACTGGAGAACCTGGAAGGAGTGTTGTGTCTCCGCTCTACTGTTGGTCACGCAGACCTGTGTAATTGTATATAATTGGCGGGCCCTCACTCGCCCCTCTTAGACCTGGCCTAGCTTCCGCTCACCTACCTTTCATATGAACCCCACTGTTCCCAGTGCTACTCTTAATAACTGAATGGCTCGCATTTGTACTTCCCGAAATTTCATATACTTGTAACACCACTAAACTTTGCTTGTTAATTGTTTGGGGGGGGTGGGGTGGGAGGGGGGGATTCGGGAAAAGAAGTTAAGAAAAATGTAATTGAAAATGTTACCGACAATGTGTTTTTTTTTTCTGATGTTATTTGCTGATCGGGTCGGATGTTCGGCCCGACCTTATTTCTGCCTATTGTCAATAAAAACTAAATTTGAAAAAAAGAAAATGACATTTGCTGATATCCACGGGAAATTGAACAAACTTGATGGTTTATTCTTTGCGTATGAATCAATGTTTGGACTCTCTGCTGCCCTCAAAAAACAATCAGCCCAGGAGTCCAGACACACGCAAACAATAGACACAATGCATATGTAGCTGCAGGTAGAGCCTGGGATCTAGAGAGCTCCAGTGCAGGGGATACCGCTCCCCTACCATGGGCATTAAAAAACCTCTGGATTCCCCCGCAGTCTTTGTCCGCTGTCACTGTTGCCTTGTGGTGAAGATTCTACCACTGCAGATTCTCTGAGAACCGGATACCCAGATAGTTGTACATAGCAACCTGTTCTAGAGCTTGGCCCTGCCATTCAACTCTCAACACAGTCTAAGCAGCCTGATTTTGCCTAAAGACCATTTCCCTGGTTTTATCTTTGTTAATCACCAACTGCAGGTGCTTGCGTTTTTTGATATGGCAACCACCTTTGCAGACCTCCACTGGCAACATAAGCGTATGGCACAGATCACCACACATTCACTGCGCGTGTACAGAAGTGGTGATTCCCTGATCCGTCTCCACCATGTGAGAGGGCTAAGTCCAACCGCGCGGACCCAAAATAGGCATCATAATGAGTACCTTAGTAATGGTAAAGAAATGCTCTATTTTTATTGGCCCTGGCTTTTTAGTTGCCACATAATTATGAGTTTGGATCATAAAGGATACTTGCAAGATAGAGAATTTAGAAAGTAATTAATGGGATGACTCCTATTTGTAAGCCGCAAACCTCCTTGACGATATTTCAACCTGTGATTTATGGGTTACACACAGATATCAGCAGCAGATCCATTTACCAAATATTAATAGGAATGTATGCAATAGTGATAGAGAGCAAACTATTAACAGTGTTACTTGGGGCAAAGCAGATATTCTCTGGAACTCATTGCAATGGCTGCTGAGTCATCGAAGGAAGAACCCCAGCACATAATGCAAGAGTATCGTGACTCGTCGCATGTCTAGAACTGACATGTATGGATGAACAGGCCAAAGACTTATTATGACTATAAGTAAGAGAAATGCACATTTTAATTTGATCTGGAAAGCCTACTTCTATTGGGTTTCAGCTTGATTTCTGATAATATCTTCAGTCATGCTCACAGGGGTCGTTATGTCCTTTTTCTCTCCAAGCACCAATGTATTTTGTTCGACCTTAAAAAAGCAGTTGCATCATCGCATAAATATGTCGCTCTGGGATCATGATCGCCTGACTTGGAAATGGGTGTCTAGAAATGTAGAATCATTTCATTTGTTGCCTATTACTTCAGGGAAGTTTGAAACAAGTTATTCATGAATGTCACAAAGACTCCTGTAATCCTCACTGATGACTGTCTGATCTTTGAAGCAGTACTAAATTATAACATCGTACATAACAGCCCTCATGGCAGTCCAGAAGATTACATTCAGGCGAGCATGAAATCATGTTTTCCTTCCAAACAAGAGCTAAGGTAAGTCCCCTGTTTTATTCATACAAATGTATGCTTCGTTTACATCAGAGGTGGACTTGAGCCGACTGCCATTGCCTATTCACTAGGCACCTTGTGGAAAGAACAAATGGCGACTAGCAGAGGAATGAGAGGTAAACGGACGCTCAGTTACACAGAGACACAATGTTTAAGAATTCACCAGAAAATCACACAAGAACATTGAACAAGTAATGGTAGGATCACGGTTCCTTCCCTGATGAAGCACATGATACGTGAAACACGCATTGGCAGAACAATATCATTAGTCACTCAAGACATGAATTAGGGGAAAAGTGATGTAACTTATTGCAAATAATGTAACGATAATAACTAATACACCGAGCACTGAGTATGTTTATCAGGTTGCCAAGGATGCAACTAAACATTTTCCTATTAAACCTTAATTATGTACAAGTGTGGGTTTGTGGCTCACAAAAGTCTTTGGACATCCGTCCATGCAATTCTGAGAAGTGTGTGGATGTTTGTTATGTGGATGAGCAGGGCTGGCATACCAGCCTGATTCACTACTGATGTCTGCAATAGCAAAACTAGTAACATGTTTTGTCTATCTCCCTGAAACCCCACAACTCAATTCAGTTTATAAATATTAGTTTTAATAAACGGCACAACAATTATCATAGAAAGGCTGAAACACGTGTTAAACGGCCGGTGTTAGTAATGTAATGATATCATACATGGCAGCCTGCCAAATCTGTATACACGCCTGCCCGCGATATCCTTATTACAGGATAGCAGTGCCATCACTACTCACCTGTATTGAGAACATTGCATCGCTACTGCGTTTGTAATAACGTATTGCAGGTGGGTTGTGCCTTGGCAATGCCTGCTGCATGAGCCAACACCGAGGCCAATTGGCCTAGCTTTTCAGATGTGTGTCTTTTAACTAGCTTTGTGTGACATTCTACAACCACTAATTGATAAGGAACTTTTGATATGACGTTTATTTGGTTCACTGCTGGAGCCGGGAGGATAGCTCAGGGGACACGCGTTTGTCTTGGAAGCAAGACAATGCAAAGCAACGCATGTTTGAATCCTGGTCCCAAAATGAGAGACTGGTCTCCGGTATTAAGCACGTTATAAAATATTAAGTATTATTTTTAATTAAATAACTGTTGCTGATTCACTGAAGAGAGCCAGAGCCTATCTGCATGTGACCACTTATTTTAAATCACAAAATGGCTTCTCGGTGCACTGTATTAAACTGCTTCGAACATAGGTTACAATACCTTACAAACGGCATCTTAGTGAGGAGATTTTAATTCAAACAGAGTGTATATTAATTCATCAACAAATGGAAAATCTCTTCCACTAGAGTAAGCAAAACACCAGCTAAGTTGTAAAGGTGATATCCGCATAAATATGTATTATAATGCATAATATACCTCCTACATTAGGCACAAACGGTATTGCAAGTCATCTTGAAGTTTTGTCTCTAGAGTCTCGATCCTCTAACCAGAAAAGCAAGTATTGGTTTATTAAGTGGGTCCTTTATTTGAGGATTCACTACAGAAGTGGTATTTGATCTGGAAAAGGAGTTCTTTTGATGGTTGGTATATAATAAGCTAGCAAGCCTTGGGATACATTTGCCTAGCTTTCATGGTCCTGGTACAGGTTTCTGGTGAGGATGCCATTGGTTAAAAAAAGGTCACTCCTAGGATCTCGCTCCAGGAAATATTATCATTAAGAGCTTGCTAGGCTCACCAAGGCCCTCAGTGCTCTTTATTGTTCACATTTGGGTCCCTGGGTGCCCTACTGCCATCTGCCTGAATGTGACGGGCTGGAAAGCAAAGTCTAAGTCAATTTACAGGACTTGTTTTCATTGGCCCCACAATATAAAGTTCTTAAAACAGATAGTCTGTCTTTCCTGGGCTCTCCCTGGTGTCATTCACAGAGTAATTTCTGTTCAGAACCTCTGAGGTGAAGCAAACACTCCTGTCGAAGTTCCAAGCTTTTTCTCATAAAGATCAGGGACGTCATTTAGGGATCACCAGGGGTTGCACATGCGACCCCTGAGGTTTCCCTTGCTACCCCTGTGGTCTCCCTTGCTACTCCTAAAAAAAACGAAAATTAAATTTTTTTAAAAATAAAAATTAAATTGAGGCTCCTGGGCTGTGGCCAGCAGCATGTGGCTCTTTATCTCTGGAGTGGCTGATTTTCTGATAGCTATAGTCGTTAAGATAGCTCAGTGGGTTGAACACATGCTGCTACAATATGTGTTTGAACTGCAGGTTGCAGGTTCAACTCCCGGCAAAGGTCAGCTCAGCCCTTCATCCTGCTGAGGTTGATGAATGAGTACCAACACAGGTTCGCCAATATTGTATATATGTTTTTTCTATATGAAGCGCTTAAGCGTAAGTGTTATATAATAACACATCATTATCGTTTGGCCTTGGACGTCTGCTTGCATTCACAGTAATTTGGTAATATGGGCCTATACGCGCTGATGTTAATTATACATATGGTGATCCATTCTTGTATAAATGTAAATCACGTTACAGTGCTATCGTAACCATATTTTTCGTAGAGTACTTATAAACAATGCTATGTGATGCCACTCCCTTTTTTGTCAAGGGGTGAAAGGTTGTGTTTCATCGCTTCCCGTGATGTCACTTTAGGGTGGGGTCAAATGACATCACTTCCTGTGATGTCATCAGAGGGCAAGGGTTGTGTGATGTCGCGTCCACCACCCCTGGCATTTTGGTGAAATGACGTCCCTGATAAAGGTCTCCAGCGACTTCCAGAGGTGAGGTATCCAAGGGGATCTCTGGATGCCTGATCTGATCCTGCAGTGCAACCCTGCCTCAGGGTTTAATCCTGTTACCCAAGCACATCCCTCTTTCCTCCTGATTGAACCGATGTTCACTCATGCCTTAGGATATGTATCTAGGACTCACCTCTGACCTCGAGCTATCTGTCAGCTGACCTTCTTGTTTCCAGTGCTACTACAAACCTGTTCCTCATCCCGCTTCTCTGAGATAATGGGAAGAATGGTGCGGTTGTACTGTCTGTATGCTACTGCCTTGTACCTCCAGCCATCTACTTGTCTTACTTCCAACTCCTCTTTCCCTTCTCCAACCTGGAGCCTGTCTTGCATGCAAATTCTTTATCTTCTTCTATCAGGATTCTCTTTTCTCTCACTCTCTTCACTTACCTCTTCATCCGTTCGCTCTTCACCTCTTCTGACTTATCTGATCTCTCGCTTCCTTCTTGGTGTTCTCTTCCAATCCCTCCCATCCTTGATGTTCCCTTCTTCGAAATTCTATCACACTCCCAACTCCCCCTTCTTTATATTCCCCTTCTCCAAACTATTCTGAACACTCCCTACTCCCCCATGCACCAGTGATTCTCTCTGCACCTCCATCACTTCCTGCATATCTACCACCTCCTTCTCCTTAAGGCTGCTCTTTTTTAAAAAAAATTAAAATGTTTATTGAGTGAGCCTAACCGTAGTCATCACAAAGCAGAATAGAGTAAGTAAAAACTACGGTAAATAGAACAGGCCTCATAGGACATCAGGACACGGTTGGGAAGAAAAACTGGAAGGTTTTCAGCTCTTTACGAAAAAAGGACAACAAAGGGATGAGTCGAAGGGAGACAGAGAGAGAGTGCCATAGGCGCAGAAGAGCAACAGATAATGCCTGCTGTTAGGTGAGAGTTTTTCTCATTTTAGAAATCACGAGACTAAGACATCTTTGCTGTGGGTAGTTTAGTTCCACACCTTGCAGCTGCACTATTCCAAACATCAACATTCACAGTAGTTCTGCGAGGGCTTTTATAGGGCCTTGCTCCGGTATCCAGTCATTTTATTGTTAACAAAACAGAGTGGTACATAACATAGTGGACAATGACACCGGAAAACACTGAAAAGGTTAAATGGTTAAAAGGTTAAATGAATATATAAAGGTTAGGGATGAAAATTGGTCGGGATGGGGTTGGGGTGGCTTTAAAAGGGTGGAAAAAGGGGGCTTGGTGGGATAAAATAACGCCCCTAATAAAAATAAATAAAAAAATCAGTGTTTTTCTGTGTTTTGTCCACAATGAAATGTACCACTCTGTAAAGGTTGTCGATTAGATCACATATAACCCCTTGCTCCTTGCGCTTGGTTATCCTGCTGTCTAGGCCATGCAGGTATTTTTGGTAATTGTTCCTCATTCGAGATTTGCTATGCTATGCTACTTCGGGTGTGTTAAATATTTTCCCCGCTGGAGAACCCAACACAGACCAAGCTTTTAATAAACTGGACCTTTCAGTCATGCGCATGGATGCTGAAACACTGACAAATGTTCTACATATTGCCGACAGGCTGCAGCACCTGCAGAAAATAATTTTTGAAACACAAATTGGTAATCAATGCTTTCTCCTTATTCATAGATCATGTCTGCGGTTCTCGCTCTTTGTGAGCCAAAGCATTTCCTCTTGGCAGAAACCTTTAAAGAGCCTGTAGTGAGAGTAAATCTAAGTTAGTGTCCAAGTTAAATGTAGTGTTTCCTGCCACATGTGCACACTGTTAGTGGTGGGGTGACTAGGGGTCCTCATCATACCACCCCAGGGCCCCACAACACATAGCAGGTCCCTTGAGCCATCCGCAGACTTGCGAATGATAGCAAATTGCAATCCTATGATGAGGATCTGCAAATACTTGCAGGTGAAATCATCCATGAGCAAGCAAAGGTCTTTGGAAGGTTGATGGCCAAAACCGTTCTTAAGATTTGAGAAACCACCTGGAAGCACATCCAGGCTGCAATGAATGATATTTTAGATGCTGAGAAGTTAGAAGACAACCACACTGTAATTGGCATGTGTATTGATGGTTTTCATATCCCACAGAGTACAGTAGCATGGATATCCTGGATGCAGAATACATGAATAGCAAGCTGTATTGGTGAGATTGTATGCGAGACATTCATAACCTTGTGCAGTTCTGCAAGGCAATTAAAACCTCTTAATTCTGTTAATTCTACTCTTTCTATGATTTGCTCATCTTATTATCTGTCCAAATGGCTGCTCAGACAAGTGTGGGGTGCATTTAAAGGCCCCAAACAGAAGTCCCTTTCACATGAATGGCAGGCATTTTAAACACTGAACCAAAAAGGGCCTGGCCTTTATTTTTGTGTTTCAAGTAACATTAAAGAGCCATGTGGAAAGGCGCCAACTGATAAGCAGCATTTTAATTTACAAAGGAATGAGGAATCAAAGATCCCTTTCACATGGAAAACAGGATTTTTAAACAATGAAAACAAAAAACGGCCTGCACATTTGAAGAGCCACTTTGTCTTCAAGGAAAATGTCAGCCCAAGGTAGACCCTTTTGCTTACTGTGGGCAAAACTTCACAAGCACATCTCCCACTTCCAGCCTGGATGAAACATCTCCCATCTAATGACCAACCGCAATCAAATGTCACGCTAAAGGCGTCAAAATTCAGTGTTCTCCAGACCTGCTGGCTCTGAAAGCATTGACTTCAGAAAAAGTCACCCTTGGCTGGAGCATGACTAATATGTGTGAAAATGGGGCCACCCACTTCAAAGAGCAAGCTTCCAACACAAAGGAGATTGATAAAAAAAAAAACTCAGGCACATGCTGAGCCTGTGAAAACAAATTGCCAGAAGCAGGAACAGGACCATTTGTCCCACATGAAGTTTCACAATTAATTTTAAAGCAATATTATCATTTAGGCCTTTTTCTCAGCAGCCATACAGCGGATTGATTTAATTTTTGCACCATTTTGTATGTACTTTCCAGGTGATTTTGGGGATATAAAATCCATCTACCTGTGGCTCTGGAAACTGTAATGGCCAGTTAAACTAGGTTTCTGGCTGATCTGAACATGCTCCAAATGTGAGAGTTGGTGAGTGGGTGGAAAATGAAATTAGGAATAAGTTTAATTTAATGTAATAACTCACATATTCATAACTGTTGTGCTTTTTTTGGAAACAGCAGAAATGTGCCACATGGCCGTGCTACATCGCATGGATTTGATGGTCTGCTTATCTAATTCTCCATGAAATATGTTTAGTATGGCAGTTGCCAGTAGAATTATGAGGTTGTGATACATAACTAGTTTTTGCCAAAAGGTTGAAAGGAGAACAAAGGGCTGATTACAAATAGGAATTGCCATATGTTGCAACAGACCCCTAAACCAATCCTGACTTTAAGGCTGGGTTTGGGGAGAGAGAGAGAAGGGTAACTGTCCAATCCTAGTGGCAGGGATTATTGCAGGATACTTCCCCAAGATTCAGAAATTGGTGGTGTCATTGCTGCTATATACAGGGGACTGCACTAGGACAGGGAAAAAGAGAAAAAGGAGAGACAGAAAAATGAGACATCCAGGGTCAGACAGAGAGAAGAGACAGACCATAAGGAAGGCTGGTGAAACATACTTCTGACAGTTGTAAGGGGACACCAGAGGAAATTGCTGGGAGTGCATCTGGGTGGAGCTGTCTATTTCTAGGAAGGGCTCAAAGCTGACTGGGTCTTATGGTGTAGAGCGGGAGGCCATCTTTAAGAGTGGAGTGACCAAACCACTGCCCCATCTTTCCAGAGTATCCTGAGATGCAGCTGGCTTTACTGAACCCCAAACTGAGGCTTGCTATATGAGTAGAATTCAGCCTGGGAAACCAAAAGATGGGGGAATCCTGAACCCTGAATCCTTTCCCTTTAGAGTGGGTGGGGGACAAAACTGTGTAGACCCTTAGCCTATTTAACC
Source organism: Ambystoma mexicanum (assembly GCF_040938575.1). Classification (NCBI taxonomy): domain Eukaryota; kingdom Metazoa; phylum Chordata; class Amphibia; order Caudata; family Ambystomatidae; genus Ambystoma; species Ambystoma mexicanum. The sequence goes on from NC_090928.1 coordinate 39,381,423, forward strand.
AAAAATATTAATTTAATTAATCCCCCATTTGGCAGAACACTACAGGGTGAATTTTGTTAACATTCGAAATTAACAAGGCTCACTTCCCAATGTGTGCTGAAAACTATAGCCTATACATTAATTGGGTAATCCTTGTTTTCCAGCCGACCCCGACTTCTTCAAGAAAGAGGGGTGTCTTTATTCTTAAAAAATGTCCAACTTTTTTATCCAGCTTTCCCAACACAGGTATTTCAGTAAGGGAGATCTGAAATCCAGAATTCCCCAAAGCATTCCAATTTTTCTGTCTGACTTCCCAGCATAGACCAAAGCAAGGGGGGGTCTGAAAAACAAAGCGATAAATCACCCTGTGTTTATTTTAAACAAAAAGTGTGGGCAAAATCATCATTACCAATCTTTAAATGATACTGCTAGCCTTTTAAGCCTACAGGAAAATCAAAATCGTACAACATTACATAAGTGCCTTCGTTATTGATCAGTGTAATTATTTTGTGAAGTCATATTTACAGAAAGTGAAGAATTGTGATTGGGTTCTTTTTAACTCACTTTTGTGATTTGTTCATGCTGAGAGAAGTTGATTGTGTTGTGGCATGGATACAGTGGTGTTTTGACATTTTCGTGCTAATTTCTATTACTTTTAATTTAAATAAATACCAATAGTTTTCCAGGACACTGGCCTGGTTCTTGGCTTATTGTTAGCTCAGGGGAGAGGGATCCAAGGGGCATGATATGTGTCTGAGATAGGGCTAAAGAAAAGGATCTTTAAAACAGTTTGTTGTGTAACAACTTGAGTGGGGAGGGAAGGGACTGCCCCTGTTGAGGGTGGCTTCTCAATAAACTGTTACAAATTGGGGGCTTGTCCGGGATTTAGCTACCTATTATTGAACCATGACAAGTACATTGTGAAAGTCTATTCAGTTTGATGCAATTGCATTAATGTGGAGGGAAAGTCATCTTGGTTTTGTTAAAGTGCCGCGAGGACTCGACCCCTGAGTTCCAGGGAGGTGTATAGTTGAAAAAGTAAGATTGTGTAAGAATTTATGTGTGTGAAGAAATCAAGCAGGAACAGGGAGATTTTGCCCCTGGATAAAGAATGTTTTAGTAAAGTGCAAAAAGCCAATTGTGAAAATGACTACTGTACAAATTGGGGAAGCCAGGGAACATCTCCTAACTTAATTATTTCTCACAGGAGAATGGGTAAACCAGAATGGTGCGGGAGGTTACCTCAATAAGCAATGGTATTTGACTTGAAGCTGGAATATTGCAGAGAGCACTTGAAGCATTTCATATGACCACATCTGCTCGCGATGAACAGATATAAATGGCTCAGCTAACTGCTCAGTTATATTTTCATTTGCTTTTAGTCGAAGAGCGTTGGCAAAATAGTGAGCCTAGGAAGATGAATCAGTCTGGAGACCTGTCACAGACCCAGGATCTTGTTCAATAACTCAAAGCTGAGTTAAAAACAATGTAGCAAGAGAATGCAGAGCGTGAGAGTACAATGCAACACCATCTTAATGACCAGTCTGCTCATAATAGAGTCTTTTTGAAGGACATTATCGCATTCCAATCAGAAATAAAACAATTGAAAATAGTCAATTAATTATCAAAGGGGTTGATTCCCAAAATTACTTTGATTAGATACATCAGCAGGTACGTACTCTGAAACAACAGAGGATGCAGCTGATTCAGGAAAAAGACCTCTTGAATCAGAATAACAGCATCCTATTACATAGGATAAATCAGTTGGAAATGGAGGCTGAAAAGCAACAGTCAGGTTCTCAGGAACTGACCAGAATTAGAGAAGAAAGGATTGAGCTTGTAGAGCGAGTTAGGCAAATAGAAATTGAACTTTTAGAGGCAGCAAAATGTAGCAATGAACAAGAGAAAGATATCAGTCTCCAGAAGGAAAAGTGCTCAAATATGCACAAAGCGTACACGGCTCACAGAGGGAACATTAATCACTTCAGCAGGAGATGCAGCAATCAAAGGATCGGTTGGTAGCTCAGAGCAGGGTGCTTGAGATTAATCAGGCCTTAGTGTCAGAATTAAAAAGCCACCTCTCTGACTAATTCAAAAATTATAAACAGGACCTGAGGCACTCTGACTAATCAGGATATGGGACAAGGCCCACTGATCAAGGTGAGGCACCCTTCCCAACAGAGGCCTCATGCCAGTCATTTACAGCCTCTTGTGCACAAATGGGAACCAACCTCATGCATGCCACCTATCAAGAACAGGGTGACATGAGGCAGTTAGACTTACCCAGGCCTAGCCCAACTGATCAAGAAGGCCAGCCCCTGTCTGATATTGGTGAGTATTCATCTCTTCCACACAGAAGGGAAAGTGGCCGGACCAGTGTGTCCTGGGAAGTAAGGAATAATATGGTGAGTACTTCAGATCATGACAACTCATATGAGGAGAAAGCCAGTGAGTTAGATTGGCTGAAGATGCGACTACAAAGAGACCACCTTGCCTGCTTCGCTGAAGGAGAAAAGCCAGACCCTCAGCTTAGGAAGGGCATTCTAAAAACCTCTGTATATTCAGCGAAGGGGGAAATTTCCCAGACTCCCCGGCTGGAGGGATGAGGAAACTGGGTTCTATCCTGGGCCTGAAAGGTACTCCAGGGAGTGACCTTGAGAGTTCACTTTGGTCGAGGTGAGAGGAGTCCAGACCCCGTGGTTCTGGGAGATATTCCCAGTCTCATAGAGATAGGGAACACCTAGAAGACAGGGAAGGAAGTACCTGTAGCAGTTCTGAGTCCGAAGTTGAATGGACTCGGGTGCAGAAGAAGAAAAATACAGGGAAACAAAGAAAGGGTTTTGTGAAAGACCCAATAAGACAAATCAAAGCCTTAAAGTGCTTCCTGACCCCATACCACAAGAATGCCAATTATTCGGTTTGGGAGCCTCTGGAACTTTATGAGCAGATGATGGCATCATTCCAGATCAGGAATTATGTGAATTGTATAGAATTTGCTAAATGGACGTTCTCACCTAAGTACCCAAGTTTCATTGCAGGTCTGGAGGACCAGGATCATCTTAAATGGTGCAGGTATAAGGCAGCCATACTGAAAAATGTTTCCACCCATAGGAACCCACAAGAGGCCTGTAAGGCTGCATGTAACTTGCAGTGTGGGGAAGATCAGGCGCCTAGGGAGTTTGTGCAGGAGTTGAAGCAGGCATTTGCTTAGACTTCCCGGTGGGTGAATACCAATAGTAGGGAGTTCATAACTACATATTTCCATGCTCTCCCCAAATACATAAAGTCTGGAGGCCGAGACATGGTTTGTGGAAGAGCTCTCCTCGGCCCAGACAGGCACAAACAGGGCCTAGATGAGGGCCTTTGGTGGAGGGGCCAGCTTCCCCTTGCCAGTGACCCTGATTGACCTAAGAACAGTGTGGCAGCTGATTGTAGAGGGGGTAGGCTTGTGGAGAGTAGATGGATACTCTGCTCTAGGGACCGGCGGCCATCTTGAACAGTACACACCAAGCACCCACATTCATGGGTAAGTAAAAGCTTTTTTAAGAACTGCGCAATTTAGTGGCAACACGGAAGCCCAGAAGTGGGAACGCTATGATGGATAGTCAATTTGCCTTCACATGGGCCAACCTAGAGCAGGTTGCGCGCTCAGTGGTGATTTTTCAAATGAATGCAGATCTTATTGTAATAATTGGAGGTGGGGCTTATACATTAAAAAAGCACTTGCTCAATGCAAGAGGGATCAGAGACAAGGAGAAAAGCTACATAAAGAAACAATCTTTTAGGTGCAAATCTTGGAGAGCTGCAAACCTCTTCCATGTCATCATTCCCATACCTTGCCTTCAAGACAAAAAGGTCCTTGTCCCTAAAACGAAATTCCCAACTGATACCCCTTCCCAAAACATTCATTGAAATAAAAGGTATATTTATCCTAAAACAAAAATCCTAATTGCCACCACTCCTTAAAAATTATATTTGAAAAGCGGTGCCCATGGACCCCTAGTGAAGTTCCTAAACTGTCCTCACTTCCTAGGCGTGGCCTTTAAACAGAGTGGTGCTGAATATCACTGATGCATGGGGTTTTGGTGCTGGGGGAGAGGCACTTTGCAAAGTGAAATTGGTGTAATTTCCTTTGAACAATATACGTTCTCTCCTGAGAGTGACTAAGTGACCCTGTCAGCAGAATGATTTTAGATTGTTTGTTGGTGAAAAGGAACCTGGGTGGGATTTGCCACATGCATTTGTCCAATTCTGTGTTTCCAAAACTGCAAGCATTTTAAAACGTGCAGGAAATTAAACAAAGGACCACATGTCCCATGTGTAAAGTGTTTTGTAATTGAAGCTTTGTTGTCTTCCACCGATAAGGTGGCATGCATAATCAAGTATTATTAATTGAGCTTATAATTGAAATAAATGTATATTCTTTCTATACCCAGGCCTGGTTCTTGGCTCACTGTTGGCATAGGGGGAGAGATTTACGAGGCTCTATATAAGTCAGCAAAAGAGCTAGAGCTAAAAACCTCAACAAAATATCATGGGGCGTCTCTCGATTTATTTAGTTACAATAGAAATGCCCAAGATGGTGCAGCTTTTAATAATCATAGGGCACAGGTATGGGGGCCTTGCGGATAATGTATCCTGATACGCCTGATATCAATTCAATTTTAGCGAAGAAATTGGCTGATGATCCTGCCGAAAACATCCAGTTATTTCAGAAGATGGTGAGTGCAGAAACGGCAGGAGAAGCATGAGACAAGAATGTGGCAATTCTTTACTATATGCTGAAGAAAGGACTTCCCAAAGAAGTCCAGCACGATTTAGATAAAGTGGTAGGGATGTAGCGAAAGAGTCGGCCAGAGATTCAAGCAGATATTGTGTATTTTTGCAAATGAAAACAAGAAAAAGAGAATGAGAGTGTAGATGAGGCACGAAAGGCAGATGCTACGCTTGTTAAAAAAAAGAATTGACGAATATTTGTCTGGAAGGCGCAGTAATCACAAATTCTATGGAGGGACAGGGGGCAATCGGGACAACAGCGACACAGTGAACTGGGTATGACAGATGGGTGGATGGGCGAGTATATTCCCGGTCCAAGGCCGATGAGAGGGTTTTCGAGGAGCAGGGGGGGGGGTTTCCACGGAGAAGTGTGTCATTGGCAGGTTTGGAGGAACGGGTCCCCGGTTTAATGGGCCAACAGGAAAACATTATGGAGGATTTTCTAGGATTATGTGTTTATCATGTGGGAGGTAGGGACACGTGTCACAAGATTGTTGTGGCGGACCACATTATTTCAACATGGGAGCTCAACAGATGCAGGTCACGACCCTGCCATATGCCCCAGGCTCTGGGCAATCACAGCAGGCATGGGTTGAACAGGACCCAGCGACTGGGGCTGCACAGACCTTCAGGATCCCACTGACCATGCCAGCACAAGCATCAGTGCAGACATGGGACAAGAATCCTTTACCCCAAGGAACAGTTGTGCACTACACTGGTGCAAGTATTTTCGGGTAATCCATTTTCACTCCCAAGTGGTAATATTTACCAGGAGCAGGACAGCCCACAGGGGTTTCTGATGTATCCAGTCCTGTCCATTACCACTGATCTGGAAGAGGAACCCCGGATAGGTGTGAAGGTAGGTGACCAAATGTTCTCATTTATAGTTGACACAGGGCTACAAAATATTGCATCAAGGAAGGTGAGTTTCCCTTGTCAGGCAAAGCGATGAACACACAGGGATTCTCTGGGGCTATCCTGTCAGTTTCTTACACTGATGATCTTTGTATCACAGCGGGTAATCAAAATGTATCAGACCCTTTGTTGTATTATAAGGACACAGCAGCAAATCTTTTGGAAAGGGACATCCTGAGCAAGTTGCAGATGTTGATTACTTTCACGTAGGAGGGTATAGTATGCTCATCCCCAGGGTTGTATCTGGTAATGGAAGCAGCACCTTTTCAGACCCATTTTAGCGACAGGGTGTTTATGGGGGTTTCCACACATACAGCATTGTTTCTTTCCCATTCAAATGGGTAGGTGATGACAGTGGTCCTGACCAAGCAAACATCGTTAAGCCACAAACCTCTAGTGCATTACAGCAGACTCCTAAACCCCAGTGATGCAGGTACATTTCATTTGTGAGCAAGTTCTTGCGACAGCAGCTTTTGTGATTCAAAAATCTTCGATCATTACTTTGGTTTATCCGGTGTTATTGTATGTGGAGCATGCAGTCTTCGCAATTCAATAAAAGTCTTAATCCACGTTAACGACTCAGAGAGTGTCAGGGTATGAGGTCATTTTGTCCAATGCATCAATTCATCCCGTGTGATGTCACCCAGTAGGTGCCGTGACATTTGTAGCATAGTCAGTGCAGCCTGAGGATATTTTTCACGATAATACCACATATGAGGGAGAAGAGGAAGAGTGGGTGAATGTGAAAGAGGAGGACCTGGAGAGGAGTGATGTGAATTTTGTTGATCGGTTTTCAGCCGTCAACCAGGAGGGTGAAAGGCATACGGGTGCTGCTGTCGTGGGTCTTGTGGATGGGGAGTACTTGGTCAGACTGACGAGATGGTTGCCTTCTCATTACTCTGCACAAGCGGTGGAACTGGCGGCACTTATAGAGGTGCTAGAAATGAGTAATTTATATTGATATTTTACTTGTATCGCGCTCGTACACAAGTGTTTCAGAGGACGACAAGGCAAGAGAGGGAAACAAGGGAGGACAAAAACAACGATCTTACTAGGCTCAGTGACATTGAGAACAGGTAAGTGCATGGGAGAGGAGACAGGGGAAAGTGCATGGGAGGGGGCGGAGGAGGAAAAGTGCTGAGCAAGGAGAAAATATATGAAACATAAATAAATAAATAAATAAATAAAACAAACAGTGGTAGTGCAACCACAGGTGGCAATTGCTAGGCATATGGCAGCAGACAGGGTGTGCCAGATAAGTGCAGAAAAAACAGGTGGGGGGACTGTAGGGTTACGGATACAGACCCCAGTGCAAGGGATTACGAGGAGGCAGTGCGGGTGGGTGGCAGGGTGAGCAGGTACCTGGGCCTGAAACTCAGAGGGTGACCAGGTGCACAATGCTGAGACAGAAAAAATCAGAAAGGGAGAGGAGGATAGAAGGGAGAAGCAAAGAGGAAGGTCTTGAGGTGCTTCCAGAACCGCAGGTGTTTCTCCTCAAGTTTAAGAGAAGCAGGGATGCTGTTCCAGAGGGAGGCCCCAGCCAAAGACAGAGATCTACACCCAGCTTGTTTCTTAGAAAAACGACTAACCCTGAGGGAGTTAGAGGTGGAGGATCGAAGGGCTAGAGAAGGAAGGTGTTTACAGAGGGAGAGCTGAGGGTATTTTGGGCCCAGGCCCCAGAAAGACTTGTGGACAATGCAGAGGGTCTTGAAGTTAATCCTTGCACCCAGTGGGAGCCAATGGAGGGATTTCAGGGCTGGAGAGATACGATCCCAGCGCTTGAGGCCAAGGACAAGTCTCATGGTTAGGGTACATGAGTATGATCACTTGTGTGTGCGGTTCTCTGAGTTTTTTTCGAGTAAGGCACATGTTACAAAACAATCTTTGAAAATGTGCCAACACCTGGGCGGCCTTAACAGTTTTTCTTCTAGGTGTAAAGGCCAACACCTTGAATCTACACTCAAGGTCTACTCCATGCAGGTTAAGGCAGCTTCCTTATATGGAGCAGCCATCTGGGGTTCCAACAGCCAGGTGATATGCAGGCAAGGGAAAACCGTTATTTTAAAAGGCTTTTGGGACTCCCCGGCTCATCATCCTGTGCATCTGTACACAGAGAACTAGGAATGCTGTTTCTGGAGGATGCGTGTGCTATAGCACCCGGCCTATTGTGGCTTAGAATCTGGGGAAATCCGAAGGCTGAGTTGTGCCATTTTATTATTAAATCAACCATGTGCATGGACTTGTGGCAGAAGACACCTTGGCTTAAATTCGTACATAAGCATATGTGCAGGGTCAACTTGTCGGTTATGCCACCAGTAACTAGTTTGCTTCAAACTAGAGAAGTAAACTTCTTGAATAAGGTGGTAACGAGGGAACAAGCGGCCACTCGTTCTAGTGCAGCGCAGACTTCGCAGGCTGATGCACACCATTTATCAATTAGTGGCTCACTCAACATTCACCCGTATCTTACTTGGGCTAGAGTGGGTCACCATAGCTTGCTTATCACTAGGGCCCGCTTTGATTGCCTGCGTTTGAGGTGGAACACGACAAAGTGGACAGGCTACTTGGACGATTCAACCTGTCCTTTGTGTGCTGCCCCCTCCAAAGATTTGGCCCATTTTATTTTGTTCCGTCCTGGCTACTCAATCATTAGAGAGCGCACCATTTTGAAAGTATTAAGATGCACTGGCTTGCGCTCATATCGGCCAGTGCTGATGCTGCTATTAAAGGCAGAAACAATATATATTGCTTGGGCCCTGCTTTCATATTTAAAAGTTGCAATGTCTTTGAGAAGGGATGCTGTAAGAAGATGTGTTCTAGTATCTTAAATTATCTTGTAATGTGTGGTTCTGTATTGTATTAATTATCTCTGTATTTTAGAATTACTGACTTGTGCTTATGAATTGCACTGTAGATTGTTTCATTCCATTGACTAATGCTTTAGTAGTGGCGACTAATGTATTGTCATATTTTTATTGTAAGATCTTTTTTGACATGTGTTTAATGGACATTGTTTTGTCCGAATAAACTTAGCAAACTCAAATCTCACAGTCCTGTTCTGGATGAGTTTCAAAGGGGGGAGAGTAGAAGCAGGTATATTTAGAAAGAGGCTGTTGCAATAGTCCAATATAGAGAGAACCAGGGATCGAGAGACAGTGAGCTTCTAGGGGAAGGAGAGGAAAGGTAGAATACCTCTGAGGAGGTGCAGTAGGAAGTTTGATTTTTTTTGAGACATCAGAGATGTGGGCAGAGAAAGAAAACGCGGAGTCAAAGGTGACCCTGAGGTTCTTAGCCTCACAGGAGGGGGTAGGAGGAAGGCCAAGGGAGGCCGGCCAAAGAGTGACAGGAAAGGAGGGTGAAGGTGTGCCGATGAGGAGGATCTCCATCTTGCTAGCATTCAGGCATAGGTCATTGGCGGCACACCAATCCTGAATGTCAGATAGGCAGTCAGAGATGAGAGAAGGAGAAGAGGTGGCCGAGGGAAGCCTGAAAATGAGTTGATTGGCATCCGCATAGCACTGGAAATTGGAGCAGAAGATGGCAATGTGATGGGCAAGAGTTGCCAGGTATCGGTTGAAAAGCCAGGTTGAGAGGTTTGACCCCTGGGGAACACTACAGGTAGAAAGGGAGATAGATGACAGGAAGGACCCAAGTTGGACCTGGGAGGGCCGACAGAGAGGAAAGAGGTCAGCCAGGCCAGAGCCTGATCTGTGATACTCAGGTTATCACACTGATGGTTGAGCAGGATGGTATGGTTGACCGTGTCAAAGGCAGAGGAGAGATTGAGTAGGATGAGGATAGAGGGGATGATAGAGTCAAGGTTGGAGAGCAGGTCTTCATGGATGTTAAGGAGAAAGGTTTCCGCACTTCTGGCTGCTCTGAAGCCAGACTGATGGTCATGGAGACAACCAACAGAGTCAGAGTGAAGGTTAAGCTGCGAGATGGCCTGCTTTTCCAGAGGTTTGCCCAGAAAAGGAGTGATGGAGCTTGGGCGATATTTAGCCAAGCAATAGGGGTCAGCTGTGGGTTTTTTAGGAAGAGGGAGCACAAGAGAGTGCTTCAGAGGGGAGGGGAAGGCTCCTGAGGCAAAGGAATGGTTGCAGAAATCAGCCAGGGCAGGAACAAGTCTATGTAGTCCTTGATGGTTTTGGAGGAACAGAGAAGAACCTGTTTTGATGAGACTTTCATAGATCGGACTTGTCTAGAGACTTCATCAGGGGAAAAGAGAGGAAAGGACGCAAAAGTGAGAGGGGGTAGCTGTAGGAGGGCCAGAGTTTACAGAAGGAGAGGGGTGGAAACGGAGAGGGGACGAGAGAGTAGACAGGAGGTCCTGGGTTTTAGAGATGAAAAGAGAGGCAAGGGCAGAGCAGAGGGCCTGGGAGGAGACAGGAGAGGTAGAGACTGCAACAGGATTGGCCAGCTCCTTGCAGATTTTAAAGAGTTTGGCCGAGTTGTTAGATGCTGCAGAGATACAGGCTTGGATTTGGGCTCTCTTCTTAGTGTGGACAAAGACTCGGTAGTGCCTTTGGAGCAGGCGACAGGCCACTTTGTTATAGGATGAACATGAAGCCCTCCATTTCCTCTCAGCTTCCCTACACCTACGTTAAAGTGTAGCTAGGTCATAGTCGTACCAAGAATTTCACTTGGCTTTGGGCTTCAAACGGATCCTCATGAGAGGGGCATGAGCATCAAGAGTATCAGAAATGGAAGAGTCGAGCATAGACAGGGCTGTGTCAGGATGTGAGTCAGATAGTGGTGGAGATGAGGAGAGAAGGTGGAGGCAAAGGCCTCAACTGACACACGCTTCATGGGTCGGATGTCCAAGAAGGTAGGTGGAAGTGTTGGAGTTGGCTTGGCCTGGGCAGTAGAAAGGGAGAGATGGGAGGAAAGGAGGGAGTGATCGCTCCAGGAGAGAGGAGTGGTCGGAGGGATGGAGAGGGGGAGTTTAGAGGAGATCAAGACATCAAGAGTATGCCCTGCAGAGTGAGTCGGCCAGAGGGGAGGATAGAAAGGGAGAGGGAATCACAGAGGTCACGGAAGAGTGCAGAGGAGGAACAGAGAGAGTCTAGATGGATATTGAGGTCACCAAGAAGGCGGAGTTGAGTGGTAGAGGCCAGAAGGGAGGAGGAGAGGTCTGCACACTCAGAGAGAAATGAGGTGATCTGACCAGGGGGCCGGTAGAGACTAGCCACGGTAAGAGAGGGGCTAGGAGAGAGAGAAAGCCTGCAGACAAATCATTCGAAAGAGGAGTAAGTCTGCGTGGGAATGATAGAGGTGGGAATCCACTCAGGAAAGATCAGGGCTATACCCCCTCCCGACCGGGTGGATCTGGGTGCGAAGAGGATCTTGTAACCATCAGGGAGTAGAGTGTCAAAGCTTGTGACAGAGCAGGCCATGAGCCATGTCTTGATAAGACCAAGGACATCGAGGTCAAGTTCTTCCAAGATGTGGCAGATGTCAGAGGAGTGTTTGACAGCAGAGCGAGAGTGGTGAGTGGCAAGATGAAGAAGGTTGCCAGCCTTAAAGGTCTTCCTGGGGAGGGGGGTACAGATCAGAGGTACACACTGCTGAGGTGAGGAAGGGGCCTGAGGTGGGGCAAGAGATGAGGGAGAAGAGGGCAAGGTAGCCAAGGGGAAGGAGGAGGAGGGGACAACCGGAGATTGAAGGAAATGGATGGGGCAAGGAAAACGCCTATCAAAGAGGAGGAGATTTGCCTGAGGACCTTGGACCATGAAGTTGCCATTGAGATAGACATTAATAATGACCTTAGAGGAGTCGAAGGGGCCATAAGGGCTTCCCAATGGGTGCTACCATTAATGGGAGAGGAGACAAGAGAGAGCACAGAGATCATATGAAGAGTCCATAGATCTGGAAATGGAACGAAAAAGAGGATGTCAGTGAGGGTCTGTCTGGAGGAAGCGCTGGAATAGGTATCAGCGATGGGGAAACCAGGGTTGGCCGCCAAGATATCCTTTTTAAACTTCTTCCTACCAGATTGATAAGGGAAGGATAGTTGATGGAGAAGGAGTTGGAGAAAATATGAGAAAAAGAAAGCGCCATGGGTGCGTGGAGAGGGCAGAAGAGTAGAACAGGCACAGCGGTAGAGAACATTCACTGGGCCAGCAGGTTACAGAGAGGCATGTAATACAAGCAAAAAATGGCACAGCAAGTCTACACAAGAAACTGCCAGGTCAACCCAATGCAAAATGCACACGCACAGCTAAGTTTGACTTTCAAATCGAATGCACAAGCACAGTTAAGTTTAAATAGTAAAAATAGATTTGGATGCTAGTGGTGGGTGCAGAATCACAATGCCTTAGAGAGCATTAACATGGCAGGACAAGCAGACATAGAAAGTGAGGGCAAAGAAGGTGGGGGTGGTCACAAAGGAGGGAACTGACCCATAGTACAAGAGGAGTAAATGGCAAAGCAGTCCAGGTTGGAATGAGTAGTCAGGTGGAAGCATCGTGAATGTTCTGGTGTTGCAGAGCTGAGAGGACCCCAAGTAGCATCCTCGTAGCAGACAGGGAGCAGACAGGGGCCTTTGTTGTGTGCCTTGGTTACTCAAGGCCGGCTCCCGCCTTCCGGTTGTTCTGATTGGCCTTTCTAGGCCAATGCAACCAATGGGTGGGGGTTAGGCCAAACCAGGCACACAGTCAAAGTGATGGTAAAACGGCCATCTTGAAAGGCCAGGACCAGTGAGGCACCACAATAATGCCCAGGAAAGCAAAAAGGAAAACCCAGGTAGTGGGTTCAAGTTAGGAGGTTAGGAGATAATGTATACACTCTTCAGCCAGCACACAATGTAAAAAGCAATATTGGAATTATGAAGTTGAAATTCGCACAGTGTGTGCAACGCATGCTCTGAAATTGCAGGCTTACCCTGCAATCCAGTTTGATCCCAAGGAAGCTGGTAGGCAGGGTGATGAAGGTGCCGGAGCGAAGGAGAAAGGCTCTGTGAGCAGTAGAATGCAGGCAGAATGAGGGAAGGCCTTGTGGGCCTTGGTTACTCAGGGCCGGCACCCGCCTCCCAGTTGCTCTGATTGGCCTTTCTGGGCCAATGCAAGCAATGGGAGGGGGGAGTTAGGCCAAACCAGGCACACGGTTAAAGTGATAGTAAAATGGCCATCTTGAAAGGCCAGGACCAGTGAGGCACCACAATAATGCCCAGGAAAGCAAAATGGAAAACACAGGTAGTGGGTTCCAGTTAGGAGGTTAGAAGATAATGTACACAATCTTCAGTCAGCACACAATGTAAAAAGCAATATTGGAATCCTGAAGTTGAAATTCGCACAGCGTGCGCGGCGTGTGCTCTGAAATTACCCTGTAGTAAGGGGAAGGCAGTCACTGTTTATTCTGGCGTACATCACCTCCACCGTCAATTCTGGGTTATCAAGGTAGCAGAGCAGAGGGTTTAGGAGGCCTGACAGGTCCCCTGGCCAGCATGCTGTGCTGCTATCCCAGCTAATTGAAGTGTTACCCTCGTCAGCAGAGATAGGTCTAGTAAAGTGCGCTGTCCCAACAGGTACAGTTACCAGCCTCGTACACCGCAGCCCTTGTGCTCCAGATAACAGAAATGCAAGGAAAAGCCCCTAGAGAAGAACAGGAGCTCTTGAAAAAGAGAGGATGTGTTCTCTCACCCACAGATTTGTTTTGGAGACAGGAGGTGACCAGGAAGGTAGTAATTTCTGTAGAGCTGCTTCTTTTGTATCTAGAGCATACTTCTCGACAACACATTTCAGCAGATCTCCAGGAGGATTGGTTTATCCCTAACTTACAAAGACAGGTAAGTAGATTTGTAGGGAACTGTGTAGTGTGCAAGGAGTTCAATCCTGGATATACCATGAGGTCAGTGAGTGGGGGGCTTGTCCAGGCCCTCTGGTCCATTCAAGGAGCTCCACATCGATTTTGTGGACATGATAATGAATTGTAGTTACTTCAGATATCTAATTGTTGTGGCTTGTCCATTCTCCTGGTGGCTTAAGGTTGGTCTCTATGTACATCCTGATGCTAAATCGGTTGAGACATTTCCGGTGAGAGAGGTATTTACAAGATGGGGAATTTGTGAAGTCCTAAAATCTGTCAAAGGAACCCACTTCTTTAATGCATTTTTTGCAGAAATCACTAAGCTGCTAGGAATAAAGCATAGGTTGTGCTCGGCGTCCCACTCACAGGCCAACAGGATTGTGAAGAGGCTCAATGGGGTCCTTAAGGCCTGTTTAGCTAAAATATGTACAGAGTTATATAAATCCTGGTATATATGCCTCCCACTAGCACTGTTTTTTTTACCTAATCAGCCAGGGAGGGACAACCACTTGAGCCCTCACGAAATTATGACTGGGCAAAGGCAACATACAACTTACTCACCTACACATGTGACATCAGATCCACACAAGATCGCTGCGGTCCTAGGAGAGGTGTTTAGAGAATACCTTAGGGCGTTGACAAAAAGTGTTAAGATTATAGCTGTACAGGTTGTGTCTTCTCATGATCAGACAACAGGAGAAAACAGCATGACTACCGACGATCAGCACAAGATACAGCTTCTCCCCAGCGACCACATCTAAATCTGCACCACCGTGCATCGTTGTAATGAGCAGCGTTTACATGGGCCATATAGAGTAATCAATGCTACTTTGCATGCCATGAAGGTGGAGGGTAACAAGAGGTGGATCTGCCTCAGTGACAGCCAAATTGATACCAGCAGCCCTCCACCTGCACGGAAGCAGGAGCAAGCATAGAAGGTAAGTACACCCTAAGGATTCCTGTTTGTTTCAGTGTAAAGGGGGGTGTGAATAGACAACTGGAATTTAAATAATTTTTGTATCGGAAAAAGAATGTCTAAGATCGTAAATTGTGTCAAAATCAATGTGTTTGTGGTTTTCTTGGTCCTTGGGACATCATGTTTGAAGATGACAACTAGTATAAAAAGGGGACATTTGAAATTGTCTAATTGTATTAAGTCTGAGGAGAACATGTTAAGAGTGAAAGGAAATGTTGATAATAATCTTTTTGATAATGATGATGTTATGTTACATTATGTTAAAGGATATTTTTACAGTGCACTATCACCACCTTAGTGGTCCCAGCACGCTCTGACGGATCTGAGAAGGAAAGAGGGTGGGATGGGTTAGTAATGTTGAGTGGGAAAAGAGCAAGAGACCTGTTATGTCCTGTTGGCAGCTTCAGTTCGGTTAACACCATTCACTGAGCTTAGGTGTGGTTTTCGGTCAGTAGCCATCATGTGTTGTTGTGCGAGGCTATGTGTGTTATGTTTTATTGTTGTGATGTAGTGGAGTGTGTGCGGTTAGTAGTGCTTTGGTAGTGTGGTTGTGTTGGTGCAGAGTGTGAGAGGTGTATGCAGAGGGGTGAGATTGTTTAGTGGGGTTGGTTATTGGCGTCGCTATTTGGAAGCAAACCATGTCAATCATCCCAATCCTGTCTAGATGTGGCACAATGCTAATCTTTACAATTCTGTCTATATGTGAAGCAAGCTGACATTCACAATTCTGTCTAGATGTAATGCAAGGTAATCTTTACAATTTTATCTGGATATGACGTAAGCTAGTATTACAATTCTGTCTAGCTGTGATGCGATGCTAATCTTCACGATTCTGTCTAGATGTGACGCAAACTAGTATTCCAATTCTGTCTGGATGTGAAGCAAGCTAGTATTACAATTCTGTCTAGCTGTGATGCAATGCTAATCTTCACGATTCTGTCTAGATGTGACGCAAACTAGTATTCCAATTCTGTCTGGATGTGAAGCAAGCTAGTGTTACAATTCTGTCTAGATGTGAAGCAATGCCAGTCTTCACAAATTCTGTCTGGATGTGACTCGAGCCAATCTTCACAATTCCATCTTGATATGATGCAAGCTAGCATTACAATTCTGTCTAGATTTGACTCAATGCTAATCTTCACAATTCTGTCTAGATGTGACCTGAGTCGTCTGTATTAGATCCTACAATGAATGCAAATGGTTTAGCAGTGGATAAAATATTGTATAGCCATATGAGGAAGGTGGGAAGAGAGAGATCCGTAGGATATTGCTACATCTGCTCTCTCATCCCCCATGCTTCTGGCATTCTGAAGGTATTTATCCAGAGTGAGGAAAAGGTGGAAGATGCACTACCTCTAGTGCATCTAGCCCTGTGCAGGATTAGAGGGAAGTTTAAAGAGTAGTCAATTACAGCAGTAATCATACCAAGTGATGATGAGTGTTCAATTGCCAAGTGTCCAGAACACAAAAATATTAGGTGTATTCAAAGAGTTCAATTGACCTTGGAAGGAGCTATTTTTTTCTAAAAATCGATGGGACCAAGGAGTGAAGAGTTGCAGAGCTGGAGGAATAAGGGGATTCTCAGAAGAAGGCGTGGCACGAATAAATCAAGAGTGCAGGATAGTATGGAGAAATCATTTACAGTATCTGACGTGGCTTAGAGAGCCAGAAAAACCTGTTAAGATACAGACACGTACCCATTTTTCTCTGTGTTTTAAGGGCCATGGCAAAGTGCCTGCTGGCACAAATGGGAACTGTAGCCACACTCTGCATATCGCATTGCAGATCTGGCTGGAGGTACTGCTGCTCTCCTAGACAATATTTGGACCTGTGGACAGAACATGTATAGGCAGTTGCCTCCAGCCTGGCGAGGTGTGTGCAGTCTCTCTGTCACGGCTTGCTCCCTTCTCTCCCGTTCCCGCCACTTGGGAGCATAGTTTGGGGTTTATTCCCTACTGGACATTTCCTCCGAACCTTACTCTACAGTACTGTGATGAATTAGGAGCACTAAAACCCTATTTTCCAAGTTACTTCCCTTCCGGATCCATTCCAGGTTTTTGGCAGCCAGCATGCTACTTTAATCTAATGACTATGCTTTCCGGAATGACTATGCTTCCCAGAATGCCTGGCTCACTGCTTCACCTCCTCCCTTGCAGGACAAGGTTGGGTGGAGGATAGGCAACACCTGTGGCTGCAGGTGCAGCAGGCGGCACACCTGAGAGGTGTGCTTGTTAAGCAGCTTTAAAAGCCTCAGTTTGCTTCAGTCCAGCGCTGGTCATTGTTGCAGCGTTCCTGTCGTGACTGGTCCCTTGTTCATGGTTCCTAGTTTTTGTGCCCAGTTTCTAGTTAGTGTTTCTTGTTCCTTGTCCTGGAATTCATATTTGTATGCTTAATTGATTTCTGCCTTCTGGAAATCCCTTTCTCCCTTTCTCTGTCTGCAGGCACCCTTTCTCTGAGCTTTCCTTTTGCTGCAGCCCAATTGCCTGTGTTCACTGTTTCCTAGAAATTGTCCTTTGCTACTGAAAGACTTGTTGCATTAATCTTTCCTTTACAGGTTTAGTTTCCTGCCTTTTCACCTTGGATGGGTGGGAAGGTTTCCCTTTTGATATCGTTTTCACTGCTCCTGATCCTTACCTTCTATTGGGATCCATGCCATGTTTTCCTTTACACTTTCGCATTTATTTCCTATTTTATTATTAGGTGTGGGAAGCTGTTGTAACTAGCTCCTGTGTGATTATCTTTTGTTTTCCACACTGTACTATTCCTTCTTGCCTCTTGACTTCGGTTTAGGTATTTAGTTATCCTCACTCTTTGCCTTTACTGCCTTCTGGGTTCTTGTTTGATTTACAGGGTTGTGGGTTAGTATTGACTTTTGAGTGGTCTTTCCGGTCCTCGTGAATACGGACATCCAAGTGGTCTTTTCGGTCTTCGTGAGTACTGGCATTCTTGTGGTCATTCCGGTCCTTGTGAGTACTGTTTCCAAATTCTTTATTCAGTACCGTCTAGAGTGTCAGCTCACAGATTCTGTCCCTGCTTGCCCTTTACGTGGGCTTAGCGCTGTCAGTATCTGTAATAGCATAGTGGGTAAGGAGTTTGCCGACTTTCCTTTCAGTCATAAGGAGGTTCTAAGTGCTTACCCTACATTCCTTTTTCATATAGTGGTATACACGAGTCTTGGGTATTGAATGCACGTTGTTAGATTCAAGGTTGTTTACTGTGTATTTTGTGCACATTTCCCCTGCCATATCCATCGCCTTCTTCCTTTCCTGACAGAATGACCAGCCGTTGTTCCCGTTTGAACATGGCCAGATTACGAAGGAAAGGCAGCAAGGCCTCTAACAAGTTTATACAGAAAGCTTCCCTTACAATTACCCGTGAAAATCGAATCTCTGCTCCTGACTTAAATGAACTCCTTGACACGAATGGGTATTTACGTGCAAAGTATTTTTCCCACTGGGTGGCCCATCCTACATTGCCTGATCCTAGCTCTGTCTTTAATTCTGATCCAGAGTCTATGTCCGCACAAGCCTTAGCAGTGGAAAACAACACACTGCTAGAATTTATACACACAAGTACCTCTGTTATTGAACCCCATGACTCCGGTTGTGCTTTACCTCAGATTGAACAGTTTCATGATTCAAGCATGAAGAATGGAGGGGTTCCTTGCATATCTTCTGTTTTCTGCCCTCAGTCTACAGCTTACTCCTCTGCGCAGGTTCTTACTGTGGTCTCTAATGCCAAAGGGTCTGATGCCAATAGTCTGCTTAAAGGAAACACAGACCACGTCGGTAAGAGAGAGTATAGATCACAAGACCTGCAAGCAGTAGATGACAATATACAATCAGTGCACTTCCAGATGGCTAGGGCAGGATCCAGCCCTGATGCCACCATGCCTTCCCCTGTGCCTACTGATAGGAATGTACAGTTAAGGCGGGACATGCTAAAAGCAGAATTTGAGGAGTTAAAACAAGAATACATTTCCTTAAAAGAGGAGAATAAGATGTTACAGTCTTTTCTGAATACACCTCCAACTTTATCCGTTGATGAAGTGAATACTGTTCAGTCCCTGAGTGCGGAGACCTTTGTAAATCATGATACTTGTCAATATGTAAGATCTATTGGGAGTGAAAGTCTTTTTTCAAGCACAGCGCTTATTCAGGGCACAGGTTCTGACAACTGTCCTACCGTTTGTCAGGAATTGCTGTTAGCTGAAGATTCACAAGCCACTCCTTTACCTGAGATTTCCTGTGTAGCAGTTTGTCATAACTCTGAGCTTGAACACATACATGCTTCTGATTTCCAAACACAATCCACAATGGTGGCATGCACAGAATCAGTCACAACTGTAGGCTTAGGTTCTGCCCTTGATCTAGCTGCTGAGACTGAAGTAGACATTCAAGCTGATGTGGAAAACGATGCTACCTCTGTGTTCGCTCTTCCTTCTGCCGATTTCGGTCCCTACGAGCAGTCAAAGACAGTGCAGAATTCATGTTTTGATGGACTCATTCCACAGATTACTGAACCAAAAACCCGGCAGGCGATCCCTGAACTGTTGATTGTTAATCAGCCACTTTCAGAAGCTAAGACAGAGGAATGGTCAATTGACGAAATCCTGATTAACAGAGACTTTACTATGGTGATTCCTCTGGTTGATTTTGACTTCTACAAAAGAAGAGACTCTGTGTCATCCACTAAGGAGAGGGACGGCAGGGGTACAGCTCAGACTTTGGTTACTGGTGCCAAGGGGTCAACTGCCTTAAAGGGGCTTTCCATTTCTGAACCACAAGTGTGTCTGTCGACTTCTGGGACTTCAGACTGTCCTCCTACGACCATTGACTCTTCAATAATCCTGTCCACAACTCTGCAGTCATCGTTGGCACACGTATCTTCGATCAATAAAAAATTGCTATGTCTGCCAGTCACCCAAGAGCCTTCACCATGTACGCAGTCAGAGCCAAAGACCTTGACAAGTTTGTCTTCAGCTAACAAGATGGTTCCAGCTTGCATGCCCTCAGCCTCAGAATTTCCTCTGGCATGTCTGTCTTCGGCTACAGTGACTCATCCAGCGGGTTATCCTTCAGCCATGGAGCCTCCGGTAGCATGTCCTAAGTGCATGTCTTCAGTCCCAGAGCCTACTGCTAGGTTGGCTTCAGTTCGTGAGAGACCCGTATCCTGCTCAGCCTCGCTGCCAATATCGAAGGCGTACCTGTCTACTTTGTCTGATCATGCTGCATATTCTTCTGCTTCAGAGATACCTCCTGAATCCCAACCATTTACTGATGAACGTCCATCTTGCCCTTCTTATGCTTCAGGGGGATCACCAGAATGTCTGCCTTGTACACAAAACAATTCTCCCAACTACTTGACTGTAGCATCAGCGCCTCCCGAATATGCAACATCTGAGCCTGAGACTTCTGCCAGCTCTCTCTTCAGAAACATCAAGCCGGATCACGACTCGGGAGGGCCTTACATGCGAGGCCGCTGGACTTGCCTGGAATATTACGAGAGAGAAACGGATGCCATCCGCCACGGCCCAGTCACCGAACAAGTAGCCGACCAGGATAGCGGGCTGGACGGTCCGCGTTTGGAGTCCGGTTTGGATCAACCGCTTGACAACCCTTTTGTTGCTGTATCCCACATGAGCCTGAGGGAAGGGACGGGCACGGCCCTCCAGCTGCAGCGCCAGTGGGTGCTAGTAGCCAAAGGAGGGGAATGTCTGCTGCAGTTCAAGATGTGCCTGTTTTTGCTCCCGCTGCTAGTATGCCTGATGTTCCGAGTACTGCGTCTAACACTCCTATCAGTATGCCAAACGTTCCTGCGGTTGTATCCCACGTGCAACAAGGTGGCTACTTGACTGGCTACATGACTGTCAACGGGAGTGCCAGCCTCGTACAACCCATTGGATCTCCAGACCTCCAAGGCATGGAACATATGCAGGCGAATCTTTGTCACTTTCAACCACAAACCTTTACCCAGATGGATGACAGAGTATCCGAACCTCTACCTCAGCCGCCACCTTCCTCTTCCGAACATAAACATTTCCTGAAACCTGCTGTTTCCTCACCTCCTGTGTGTCCACTCTCGGCAGTGAGGCTAACAGAACTTCTACCGTTGTCTAAGGCATGTTGCACCAGCCTGCCTCTCTCCTCAAAGATGTATGCATATCCTCTTCCAGTGACTAGGCTTCCTGGACCTTCCAACTCTGCTTCGGGTCCTGCAAGTCCTTCATGCCTTTCTTCGACCCATGAGTCTCTTCCTCACCGAATTCCTGCCTATGACTCTTATAGACTGCGGCCTGATTCTATGCATTCCAGTCCTTCTACTTTTGACCGCGGGTCATCGTTTTCCTCAGTGCTACCTCCAAAGACAAAGCGCTCCTGTCGTGGAAGGAAGATGTTTTGTGCGGGTAGCGGTCACCTGGAGTCGGCCGCGGGAGGGGGTATACTGTCACGGCTCGCTCCCTTCGCTCCCGTTCCCGCCACTTGTGAGCATAGTTTGGGGCTTATTCCCTACTGGACATTTCCTCCGAACCTTACTCTACAGTACTGTGATGAATTAGGAGCACTAAAACCCTATTTTCCAAGTTAATTCCCTTCCGGATCCATTCCAGGTTTTTGGCAGCCAGCATGCTACTTTAATCTAATGACTATGCTTTCCGGAATGACTATGCTTCCCAGAATGCCTGGCTCACTGCTTCACCTCCTCCCTTGCAGGACAAGGTTGGGTGGAGGATAGGCAACACCTGTGGCTGCAGGTGCAGCAGGCGGCACACCTGAGAGGTGTGCTTGTTAAGCAGCTTTAAAAGCCTCAGCTTGCTTCAGTCCAGCGCTGGTCGTTGTTGCAGCGTTCCTGTCGTGACTGGTCCCTTGTTCCTGGTTCCTAGTTTTTGTGCCCAGTTTCTAGTTAGTGTTTCTTGTTCCTTGTCCTGGAATTCGTATTTGTATGCTTAATTGATTTCTGCCTTCTGGAAATCCCTTTCTCCCTTTCTCTGTCTGCAGGCACCCTTTCTCTGAGCTTTCCTTTTGCTGCAGCCCAATTGCCTGTGTTCACTGTTTCCTAGAAATTGTCCTTTGCTACTGAAAGACTTGTTGCATTAATCTTTCCTTTACAGGTTTAGTTTCCTGCCTTTTCACCTTGGATGGGTGGGAAGGTTTCCCTTTTGATATCGTTTTCACTGCTCCTGATCCTTACCTTCTATTGGGATCCATGCCATGTTTTCCTTTACACTTTTGCATTTATTTCCTATTTTATTATTAGGTGTGGGAAGCTGTTGTAACTAGCTCCTGTGTGATTATCTTTTGTTTTCCACACTGTACTATTCCTTCTTGCCTCTTGACTTGGGTTTAGGTGTTTAGTTATCCTCACTCTTTGCCTTTACTGCCTTCTGGGTTCTTGTTTGATTTACAGGGTTGTGGGTTTAGTACTGACTTTTGAGTGGTCTTTCCGGTCCTCGTGAGTACGAACATCCAAGTGGTCTTTCCGGTCTTCGTGAGTACTGGCATTCATGTGGTCATTCCGGTCCTCGTGAGTACTGTTTCCAAATTCTTTATTCAGTACCGTCTAGAGTGTCAGCTCACAGATTCTGTCCCTGCTTGCCCTCTACGTGGGCTTAGCGCTGTCAGTATCTGTAATAGCATAGTGGGTAAGGAGTTTGCCGACTTTCCTTTCAGTCATAAGGAGGTTCTAAGTGCTTACCCTACATTCCTTTTCATATAGTGGTATACACGAGTCTTGGGTATTGAATGCACGTTGTTAGATTCAAGGTTGTTTACTGTGTATTTTGTGCACATTTTCCCTGCCATATCCATTGCCTTCTTCCTTTCCTGACAGAATGACCAGCCGTTGTTCCCGTTTGAACATGGCCAGATTACGAAGGAAAGGCAGCAAGGCCTCTAACAAGTTTATACAGAAAGCTTCCCTTACAATTACCCGTGAAAATCGAATCTCTGCTCCTGACTTAAATGAACTCCTTGACACGAATGGGTATTTACGTGCAAAGTATTTTTCCCAATGGGTGGCCCATCCTACATTGCCTGATCCTAGCTCTGTCTTTAATTCTGATCCAGAGTCTATGTCCGAACAAGCCTTAGCAGTGGAAAACAACACACTGCTAGAATTTATACACACAAGTACCTCTGTTATTGAACCCCATGACTCTGGTTGTGCTTTACCTCAGATTGAACAGTTTCATGATTCAAGCATGAAGAATGGAGGGGTTCCTTGCATATCTTCTGTTTTCTGCCCTCAGTCTACAGCTTACTCCTCTGCACAGGTTCTTACTGTGGTCTCTAATGCCAAAGGGTCTGATGCCAATAGTCTGCTTAAAGGAAACACAGACCACGTCGGTAAGAGAGAGTATAGATCACAAGACCTGCAAGCAGTAGATGACAATATACAATCAGTGCACTTCCAGATGGCTAGGGCGGGATCCAGCCCTGATGCCACCATGCCTTCCCCTGTGCCTACTGATAGGGATGTACAGTTAAGGCGGGACATGCTAAAAGCAGAATTTGAGGAGTTAAAACAAGAATACATTTCCTTAAAAGAGGAGAATAAGATGTTACAGTCTTTTCTGAATACACCTCCAACTTTATCCGTTGATGAAGTGAATACTGTTCAATCCCTGAGTGCGGAGACCTTTGTAAATCATGATACTTGTCAATATGTAAGATCTATTGGGAGTGAAAGTCTTTTTTCAAGCACAGCGCTTATTCAGGGCACAGGTTCTGACAACTGTCCTACCGTTTGTCAGGAATTGCTGTTAGCTGAAGATTCACAAGCCACTCCTTTACCTGAGATTTCCTGTGTAGCAGTTTGTCATAACTCTGAGCTTGAACACATACATGCTTCTGATTTCCAAACACAATCCACAATGGTGGCATACACAGAATCAGTCACAACTGTAGGCTTAGGTTCTGCCCTTGATCTAGCTGCTGAGACTGAAGTAGACATTCAAGCTGATGTGGAAAACGATGCTACCTCTGTGTTCGCTCTTCCTTCTGCCGATTTCGGTCCCTACGAGCAGTCAAAGACAGTGCAGAATTCATGTTTTGATGGACTCATTCCACAGATTACTGAACCAAAAACCCGGCAGGCGATCCCTGAACTGTTGATTGTTAATCAGCCACTTTCAGAAGCTAAGACAGAGGAATGGTCAATTGACGAAATCCTGATTAACAGAGACTTTACTATGGTGATTCCTCTGGTTGATTTTGACTTCTACAAAGGAAGAGACTCTGTGTCATCCACTAAGGAGAGGGACGGCAGGGGTACAGCTCAGACTTTGGTTACTGGTGCCAAGGGGTCAACTGCCTTAAAGGGGCTTTCCATTTCTGAACCACAAGTGTGTCTGTCGACTTCTGGGACTTCAGACTGTCCTCCTACGACCATTGACTCTTCAATAATCCTGTCCACAGCTCTGCAGTCATCGTTGGCACACGTATCTTCGATCAATAAAAAATTGCTATGTCTGCCAGTCACCCAAGAGCCTTCACCATGTACGCAGTCAGAGCCAAAGACCTTGACAAGTTTGTCTTCAGCTAACAAGATGGCTCCAGCTTGCATGCCCTCAGCCTCAGAATTTCCTCTGGCATGTCTGTCTTCGGCTACAGTGACTCATCCAGCGGGTTATCCTTCAGCCATGGAGCCTCCGGTAGCATGTCCTAAGTGCATGTCTTCAGTCCCAGAGCCTACTGCTAGGTTGGCTTCGGTTCGTGAGAGACCCGTATCCTGCTCAGCCTCGCTGCCAATATCGAAGGCGTACCTGTCTACTTTGTCTGATCATGCTGCATATTCTTCTGCTTCAGAGATACCTCCTGAATCCCAACCATTTACTGATGAACGTCCATCTTGCCCTTCTTATGCTTCAGGGGGATCACCAGAATGTCTGCCTTGTACACAAAACAATTCTCCCAACTACTTGACTGTAGCATCAGCGCCTCCCGAATATGCAACATCTGAGCCTGAGACTTCTGCCAGCTCTCTCTTCAGAAACATCAAGCCGGATCACGACTCGGAGGGCCTTACATGCGAGGCCGCTGGACTTGCCTGGAATATTACGAGAGAGAAACGGATGCCATCCGCCACGGCCCAGTCACCGAACGAGTAGCCGACCAGGATAGCGGGCTGGACGGTCCGCGTTTGGAGTCCGGTTTGGATCAACCACTTGACAACCCTTTTGTTGCCGTATCCCACATGAGCCTGAGGGAAGGGACGGGCACGGCCCTCCAGCTGCAGCGCCAGTGGGTGCTAGTAGCCAAAGCAGGGGAATGTCTGCTGCAGTTCAAGATGTGCCTGTTTTTGCTCCCGCTGCTTGTATGCCTGATGTTCCGAGTACTGCGTCTAACACTCCTATCAGTATGCCAAACGTTCCTGCGGTTGTATCCCACGTGCAACAAGGTGGCTACTTGACTGGCTACATGACTGTCAACGGGAGTGCCAGCCTCGTACAACCCATTGGATCTCCAGACCTCCAAGGCATGGAACATATGCAGGCGAATCTTTGTCACTTTCAACCACAAACCTTTACCCAGATGGATGACAGAGTATCCGAACCTCTACCTCAGCCGCCACCTTCCTCTTCCGAACATAAACATTTCCTGAAACCTGCTGTTTCCTCACCTCCTGTGTGTCCACTCTCGGCAGTGAGGCTAACAGAACTTCTACCGTTGTCTAAGGCATGTTGCACCAGCCTGCCTCTCTCCTCAAAGATGTATGCATATCCTCTTCCAGTGACTAAGCTTCCTGGACCTTCCAACTCTGCTTCGGGTCCTGCAAGTCCTTCATGCCTTTCTTCGACCCATGAGTCTCTTCCTCACCGAATTCCTGCCTATGACTCTTATAGACTGCGGCCTGATTCTATGCATTCCAGTCCTTCTACTTTTGACCGCGGGTCATCGTTTTCCTCAGTGCTACCTCCAAAGACAAAGCGCTCCTGTCGTGGAAGGAAGATGTTTTGTGCGGGTAGCGGTCACCTGGAGTCGGCCGCGGGAGGGGGTATACTGTCACGGCTCGCTCCCTTCGCTCCCGTTCCCGCCACTTGTGAGCATAGTTTGGGGCTTATTCCCTACTGGACATTTCCTCCGAACCTTACTCTACAGTACTGTGATGAATTAGGAGCACTAAAACCCTATTTTCCAAGTTAATTCCCTTCCGGATCCATTCCAGGTTTTTGGCAGCCAGCATGCTACTTTAATCTAATGACTATGCTTTCCGGAATGACTATGCTTCCCAGAATGCCTGGCTCACTGCTTCACCTCCTCCCTTGCAGGACAAGGTTGGGTGGAGGATAGGCAACACCTGTGGCTGCAGGTGCAGCAGGCGGCACACCTGAGAGGTGTGCTTGTTAAGCAGCTTTAAAAGCCTCAGCTTGCTTCAGTCCAGCGCTGGTCATTGTTGCAGCGTTCCTGTCGTGACTGGTCCCTTGTTCCTGGTTCCTAGTTTTTGTGCCCAGTTTCTAGTTAGTGTTTCTTGTTCCTTGTCCTGGAATTCGTATTTGTATGCTTAATTGATTTCTGCCTTCTGGAAATCCCTTTCTCCCTTTCTCTGTCTGCAGGCACCCTTTCTCTGAGCTTTCCTTTTGCTGCAGCCCAATTGCCTGTGTTCACTGTTTCCTAGAAATTGTCCTTTGCTACTGAAAGACTTGTTGCATTAATCTTTCCTTTACAGGTTTAGTTTCCTGCCTTTTCACCTTGGATGGGTGGGAAGGTTTCCCTTTTGATATCGTTTTCACTGCTCCTGATCCTTACCTTCTATTGGGATCCATGCCATGTTTTCCTTTACACTTTTGCATTTATTTCCTATTTTATTATTAGGTGTGGGAAGCTGTTGTAACTAGCTCCTGTGTGATTATCTTTTGTTTTCCACACTGTACTATTCCTTCTTGCCTCTTGACTTGGGTTTAGGTGTTTAGTTATCCTCACTCTTTGCCTTTACTGCCTTCTGGGTTCTTGTTTGATTTACAGGGTTGTGGGTTTAGTACTGACTTTTGAGTGGTCTTTCCGGTCCTCGTGAGTACGAACATCCAAGTGGTCTTTCCGGTCTTCGTGAGTACTGGCATTCATGTGGTCATTCCGGTCCTCGTGAGTACTGTTTCCAAATTCTTTATTCAGTACCGTCTAGAGTGTCAGCTCACAGATTCTGTCCCTGCTTGCCCTCTACGTGGGCTTAGCGCTGTCAGTATCTGTAATAGCATAGTGGGTAAGGAGTTTGCCGACTTTCCTTTCAGTCATAAGGAGGTTCTAAGTGCTTACCCTACATTCCTTTTCATATAGTGGTATACACGAGTCTTGGGTATTGAATGCACGTTGTTAGATTCAAGGTTGTTTACTGTGTATTTTGTGCACATTTTCCCTGCCATATCCATTGCCTTCTTCCTTTCCTGACAGAATGACCAGCCGTTGTTCCCGTTTGAACATGGCCAGATTACGAAGGAAAGGCAGCAAGGCCTCTAACAAGTTTATACAGAAAGCTTCCCTTACAATTACCCGTGAAAATCGAATCTCTGCTCCTGACTTAAATGAACTCCTTGACACGAATGGGTATTTACGTGCAAAGTATTTTTCCCAATGGGTGGCCCATCCTACATTGCCTGATCCTAGCTCTGTCTTTAATTCTGATCCAGAGTCTATGTCCGAACAAGCCTTAGCAGTGGAAAACAACACACTGCTAGAATTTATACACACAAGTACCTCTGTTATTGAACCCCATGACTCTGGTTGTGCTTTACCTCAGATTGAACAGTTTCATGATTCAAGCATGAAGAATGGAGGGGTTCCTTGCATATCTTCTGTTTTCTGCCCTCAGTCTACAGCTTACTCCTCTGCACAGGTTCTTACTGTGGTCTCTAATGCCAAAGGGTCTGATGCCAATAGTCTGCTTAAAGGAAACACAGACCACGTCGGTAAGAGAGAGTATAGATCACAAGACCTGCAAGCAGTAGATGACAATATACAATCAGTGCACTTCCAGATGGCTAGGGCGGGATCCAGCCCTGATGCCACCATGCCTTCCCCTGTGCCTACTGATAGGGATGTACAGTTAAGGCGGGACATGCTAAAAGCAGAATTTGAGGAGTTAAAACAAGAATACATTTCCTTAAAAGAGGAGAATAAGATGTTACAGTCTTTTCTGAATACACCTCCAACTTTATCCGTTGATGAAGTGAATACTGTTCAATCCCTGAGTGCGGAGACCTTTGTAAATCATGATACTTGTCAATATGTAAGATCTATTGGGAGTGAAAGTCTTTTTTCAAGCACAGAGCTTATTCAGGGCACAGGTTCTGACAACTGTCCTACCGTTTGTCAGGAATTGCTGTTAGCTGAAGATTCACAAGCCACTCCTTTACCTGAGATTTCCTGTGTAGCAGTTTGTCATAACTCTGAGCTTGAACACATACATGCTTCTGATTTCCAAACACAATCCACAATGGTGGCATACACAGAATCAGTCACAACTGTAGGCTTAGGTTCTGCCCTTGATCTAGCTGCTGAGACTGAAGTAGACATTCAAGCTGATGTGGAAAACGATGCTACCTCTGTGTTCGCTCTTCCTTCTGCCGATTTCGGTCCCTACGAGCAGTCAAAGACAGTGCAGAATTCATGTTTTGATGGACTCATTCCACAGATTACTGAACCAAAAACCCGGCAGGCGATCCCTGAACTGTTGATTGTTAATCAGCCACTTTCAGAAGCTAAGACAGAGGAATGGTCAATTGACGAAATCCTGATTAACAGAGACTTTACTATGGTGATTCCTCTGGTTGATTTTGACTTCTACAAAGGAAGAGACTCTGTGTCATCCACTAAGGAGAGGGACGGCAGGGGTACAGCTCAGACTTTGGTTACTGGTGCCAAGGGGTCAACTGCCTTAAAGGGGCTTTCCATTTCTGAACCACAAGTGTGTCTGTCGACTTCTGGGACTTCAGACTGTCCTCCTACGACCATTGACTCTTCAATAATCCTGTCCACAGCTCTGCAGTCATCGTTGGCACACGTATCTTCGATCAATAAAAAATTGCTATGTCTGCCAGTCACCCAAGAGCCTTCACCATGTACGCAGTCAGAGCCAAAGACCTTGACAAGTTTGTCTTCAGCTAACAAGATGGCTCCAGCTTGCATGCCCTCAGCCTCAGAATTTCCTCTGGCATGTCTGTCTTCGGCTACAGTGACTCATCCAGCGGGTTATCCTTCAGCCATGGAGCCTCCGGTAGCATGTCCTAAGTGCATGTCTTCAGTCCCAGAGCCTACTGCTAGGTTGGCTTCGGTTCGTGAGAGACCCGTATCCTGCTCAGCCTCGCTGCCAATATCGAAGGCGTACCTGTCTACTTTGTCTGATCATGCTGCATATTCTTCTGCTTCAGAGATACCTCCTGAATCCCAACCATTTACTGATGAACGTCCATCTTGCCCTTCTTATGCTTCAGGGGGATCACCAGAATGTCTGCCTTGTACACAAAACAATTCTCCCAACTACTTGACTGTAGCATCAGCGCCTCCCGAATATGCAACATCTGAGCCTGAGACTTCTGCCAGCTCTCTCTTCAGAAACATCAAGCCGGATCACGACTCGGAGGGCCTTACATGCGAGGCCGCTGGACTTGCCTGGAATATTACGAGAGAGAAACGGATGCCATCCGCCACGGCCCAGTCACCGAACGAGTAGCCGACCAGGATAGCGGGCTGGACGGTCCGCGTTTGGAGTCCGGTTTGGATCAACCACTTGACAACCCTTTTGTTGCCGTATCCCACATGAGCCTGAGGGAAGGGACGGGCACGGCCCTCCAGCTGCAGCGCCAGTGGGTGCTAGTAGCCAAAGCAGGGGAATGTCTGCTGCAGTTCAAGATGTGCCTGTTTTTGCTCCCGCTGCTTGTATGCCTGATGTTCCGAGTACTGCGTCTAACACTCCTATCAGTATGCCAAACGTTCCTGCGGTTGTATCCCACGTGCAACAAGGTGGCTACTTGACTGGCTACATGACTGTCAACGGGAGTGCCAGCCTCGTACAACCCATTGGATCTCCAGACCTCCAAGGCATGGAACATATGCAGGCAAATCTTTGTCACTTTCAACCACAAACCTTTACCCAGTTGGATGACAGAGTATCCGAACCTCTACCTCAGCCGCCACCTTCCTCTTCCGAACATAAACATTTCCTGAAACCTGCTGTTTCCTCACCTCCTGTGTGTCCACTCTCGGCAGTGAGGCTAACAGAACTTCTACCGTTGTCTAAGGCATGTTGCACCAGCCTGCCTCTCTCCTCAAAGATGTATGCATATCCTCTTCCAGTGACTAAGCTTCCTGGACCTTCCAACTCTGCTTCGGGTCCTGCAAGTCCTTCATGCCTTTCTTCGACCCATGAGTCTCTTCCTCACCGAATTCCTGCCTATGACTCTTATAGACTGCGGTCTGATTCTATGCATTCCAGTCCTGGGTCATTGTTTTCCTCAGTGCTACCTCCAAAGACAAAGCGCTCCTGTCGTGGAAGGAAGATGTTTTGTGCGGGTAGCGGTCACCTGGAGTCGGCCGTGGGAGGGGGTATACTGTCACGGCTCGCTCCCTTCGCTCCCGTTCCCGCCACTTGGGAGCATAGTTTGGGGTTTATTCCCTACTGGACATTTCCTCCGAACCTTACTCTACAGTACTGTGATGAATTAGGAGCACTAAAACCCTATTTTCCAAGTTACTTCCCTTCCGGATCCATTCCAGGTTTTTGGCAGCCAGCATTCTACTTTAATCTAATGACTATGCTTTCCGGAATGACTATGCTTCCCAGAATGCCTGGCTCACTGCTTCACCTCCTCCCTTGCAGGACAAGGTTGGGTGGAGGATAGGCAACACCTGTGGCTGCAGGTGCAGCAGGCGGCACACCTGAGAGGTGTGCTTGTTAAGCAGCTTTAAAAGCCTCAGTTTGCTTCAGTCCAGCGCTGGTCATTGTTGCAGCGTTCCTGTTGTGACTGGTCCCTTGTTCCTGGTTCCTAGTTTTTGTGCCCAGTTTCTAGTTAGTGTTTCTTGTTCCTTGTCCTGGAATTCGTATTTGTATGCTTAATTGATTTCTGCCTTCTGGAAATCCCTTTCTCTCTTTCTCTGTCTGCAGGCAGCCTTTCTCTGAGCTTTCCTTTTGCTGCAGCCCAATTGCCTGTGTTCACTGTTTCCTAGAAATTGTCCTTTGCTACTGAAAGACTTGATGCATTAATCTTTCCTTTACAGGTTTAGTTTCCTGCCTTTTCACCTTGGATGGGTGGGAAGGTTTCCCTTTTGATATCGTTTTCACTGCTCCTGATCCTTACCTTCTATTGGGATCCATGCCATGTTTTCCTTTACACTTTTGCATTTATTTCCTTTTTTATTATTAGGTGTGGGAAGCTGTTGTAACTAGCTCCTGTGTGATTATCTTTTGTTTTCCACACTGTACTATTCCTTCTTGCCTCTTGACTTGGGTTTAGGTATTTAGTTATCCTCACTCTTTGCCTTTACTGCCTTCTGGGTTCTTGTTTGATTTACAGGGTTGTGGGTTTAGTACGGACATCCAAGTGGTCTTTCCGGTCTTCGTGAGTACTGGCATTCATGTGGTCATTCCGGTCCTCGTGAGTACTGTTTCCAAATTCTTTATTCAGTACCGTCTAGAGTGTCAGCTCACAGATTCTGTCCCTGCTTGCCCTCTACGTGGGCTTAGCGCTGTCAGTATCTGTAATAGCATAGTGGGTAAGGAGTTTGCCGACTTTCCTTTCAGTCATAAGGAGGTTCTAAGTGCTTACCCTACATTCCTTTTCATATAGTGGTATACACGAGTCTTGGGTATTGAATGCACGTTGTTAGATTCAAGGTTGTTTACTGTGTATTTTGTGCACATTTTCCCTGCCATATCCATCGCCTTCTTCCTTTCCTGACACTCTCTACTCTTCATGTGCCCATCCTTGTGATCCCCGAAGAGCACCTGATTTTGTCCCATTCAATGCCCAAAGTAACATCTGTGCCCCCTTTGTTTGCAAAAATCACGAACAACTGCAATGCAAGAGACGATCAAACTACCTTCCGGCAGCATCATCACAGGCTTTAGCAGACATTCCTGATCAATATTGGATGTTTAGCCACACTGAGATTTTCTTTGCGTCACTCCTGGCACCTGGCGAACAAGCAGCAACCAATGCGAAATGGATCCAGGTGACCAGGTACGAACTACTCCTCTTCATGAATGCTTCTGAGTTAGTGTTCAGTGCCATTAGGGAAGTTGAGGGCACTCAGGCTTATGAAAACCGGCATATACTGTACCTCCTAACAGCAATGGAGGGCTGTGTATGCCAGAAAATCAGGAGTACCTGCTGCACGTTTGTGCCTCCTAATGATACTGGAAACAAGACGCTTACCAGAACTATTGCTCCCCTTCGTAAACTGAAAGTGATCATGGAAACAGAGGCTGGGATCACCAGCGACTCATGGATCGACTGTTCTTGTGGGTGCCTTCTTCGTTGAGCCTCGCTGCAAAAATCATGTTACCTATTTTTGTCTTTTTTTTCATTCTTTTTTGTTCTTGTCAATTACTCCTACATTGTTGCTCTGCCCTGGTACCAACAGTTGCTGTCATGATGTCCCTAACACTGTCCAAGGCTACGGCCACCACTACTTCATTCCATATGGGTACTCAAACTGAAGTTGTCTTGTGTCCTCCACCAAATTAGCATGCTTGTGTGGAGCAGCAGTTAAATTGCAGAAAGGGTGGGGGACAAGTTGTTGCTGTTCGGCAGAGGAGTATGCCCATATTGGGACAGGTATGGGGAATGATTGTAGGGTAGGTCACCAAGAAGATGATTATGGTTTCTTAGTTAATGTATTAACTAAAGGGGGAATGTTGGGGTGGTCAGGAAGGGTCCCCATGATTACAAAAAGAGTTTATGTGGCATGCAACATATTGATGACTGGGAATGGCAGCAAGCTGGGCGCCATGTTGCAATTTCATGGGTATCAAAGTGTAGTTAATTATGCATGGCATATGTTACTTTAGTGTTCCTGTTGGTCTAGAAATTGATACATATTAGCTTGCATGTGCGCAGAAAGATAACATTTTAAACCCACCAAATGTAAAAACAAATTCATGGGGAATTCATGAATCTCACAAATTAATCAGGAACATGTAATCTAGGGCTGTTTTGCAAAGTGAACTTTGAAACTGGTTCTGTGAGGTTTCAGGGGCCAGGGGATAAGTGAATAAGTAACTTCATAACCTTTGCAGTCAGGACAGCTGTAGAAAAAAGCCATGAGTTTTCACGGTCTGTTAGTAATCTCCTGATGCTTGACAACCTGACAGAAGGAGTTTCATTATATATTTTGTTCAGTAGTAAAACCTGGGGTAGGCCCATGCCTAAGGCTATTCAGGAGTTTCAATTGTGCGATGAAGTGGGAGTTTTGCATATTGGAAAGTTTTAATGGAGCGGTGACCTAGGGAATGAGGTAGCATCACTAACTCAATGCAAAATCATTCACCCAGCCTTCCTCTAATCACGGAGAATATTCTTGCTGTCCACGTGCAAATCAAGAGTTAGAGTTTAAATTGCTTAGGCCAGTTATTGCTAGTAATGAATTATGTTTCAATACCAATGTTTAACCATGTGCTGATGCCATGTCCTACTACAGACGAATCCTAAAAAGAGGTGTGTCATTAATATGATCTGAAGATGACTATTAAGATGAAACTGGCCAATCAAAATGTAGGAATTGGGGAAAAATGTGATTTCTTTGACGAGGGTTTTGTCCAATTATGTGTGGGGGGTGGATTGCAATACCGAATTTGCGAGTGTTTTAACTGTTGCAAAACTGTATAAACGATGTGAACTGATGTGGTTTGTTGGGCCTTGGGTTAGTTTGGTCCTGCAACACCATCTAATTGCTCCCCGGAGAATTGTACAATAAACTTGCTTTATGTACAACCGTGTACTCACTTCTTAAGTGGTGGGCCTGTTTGGGTTAAGGCGGTAAAAAGGCCCATACGCACACATTAAGCAAGATGTAAAGGACCAAAGAAAAAATTAAATGGGCCTTTTCTAGGGATGATGTCATGGAGCTGTTGTTTACATTTTCAACATTTAGTCTCATGAAAGAGTTATTAATTTGTCTCAGAGACATTATATTTCTTCAAAAAAAAAACTCAACCGCATAGATTCTTGTTCTTATTGTGACTGAATCACTTCCCCGTTATGGAAGTGACGGGATGTAAGACTGGGATACCCAAGGACGAGAGGTATAGTTGCATTTGTCAGGTAAGCACAGCAAAACATGCTTACTGAATGTTCCGAGCTGGGGCATGTGTATATGCAGAATTTGACTGGATTTGTCCACCAGGCAGACTCAATAAAGACAAAATCGTTTTAGAGGCGCTGCTGCAATACCTCAATTCAATCTCTCCAGTTGTCCCTCTATAGGATATGGTTAGAGGGCAACTAAAGTAAATATGCAGAACAAGGTATGTGTCGAAGTAGACTTTCGATGTCAGTGAGATTGATCTAAGAGACTGCAATTGTTGTATTTCCTTCTCCTAGGATATGTATTGCAAATTTGACCTGTATGTAGGAGTTTCAGAATGTGATGCCTATATGACATTTACATGTATTCATGTTTATTTCCTTTCTCTGTGTATTTTTTACTGAATTTTAGTGCATTATGAATATTTAATTGTTGATATATTAAATGTATGTGTAAAGTTTTATACTCAAACACATTTTAAAATAAAAACACCTCCAATTACAGTGACATGCAACACATCCTTCTCTTCTATCACACATCTACCCAAAAAACCATCTGCAAATCAGGCTTGGTCTCACCCCAAAAGAATCAGTCCAGCCCGAACTTGCAGATCACATCCCTTCTGCACGAGACCACACACATCCCCAGATATGTTTCAGCCTCATTGGGCGTCATCATTGAGGAGCAGCCTAGGTCTGTAGGCACAGCAGGCTTTTCTAGGGGTGATGTCGTGGAGCTGCTGCTGCTGTTTGCATTTTAAAATAAAAAACCGTGCAATTACTGTGATCTGCAACACATCCTTCCCCTCTATCTCCCATCTAACAAAAAAACCTATGGGTTACTATCCAAATAAGCAAAACAGAAAGGTGATGGCTGAAATGTTTCAAATCATTCATAACCACTGGCACAGCTCTGGGCAACCCCATTGTTTTTCTGGTTGGACTTTTTTTGGTCAATTGCTGTTTCCTGTTTGTGGCCAGACACTTGGCAGTCACTGGATGCCTGCGCTTTGGGGTTTAGGCCTCTTTGAGATGCGCTGTCTGTTTACAGTTTAGCCTGAGTGATGTACAACAGTCAAGGCTGTTGTGTTGGACGTCTGTTTACATTTGCAGTCATTTGTAATATGGGCCAATACACACTGATGTTAGTGCTACATATGGGGATCCGTTCTTATATGAAATGTATGTCATATTAAAGTGATAGTGTAGCCATATTTTTCTGAGTGTACTGAAGAGCAATGCTATGTGATGCCACTTCATGCTTTGTTAAGAGGTGAAAGGTTGTATGCAGTGGTCGAAGTGAGCGGGAGCGGTCGGGAGCGATGCTCCTCTACTTTTTTTAATGACCTTTTACAGCTCCTTTACTTTTATTTTAAAAAGAAACCGTTCCGGAATGGTTTTGTTTTAAAATAAAAGTGTAGGAAGAAGTTGAAATGTGCACTTTCAGTGCACTGCACTGAACGTTCCCTTAAACAGCAAGTGTTTGGGGGTGTGTATTGTGTGTGGGAGGCGACGTGGTGATGGGGTGTGTGGCGAGCGGGACAGGCCAGCAGGGAACATAGTTCCACTACTTCTTTTCGTACACTTCGACCACTGGTTGTATGGCATCACTTCCTGTGATGTCACTTGGGTGCGGGGCCAAATGACATAACTTCCTGTGATGTCATTAGAGGTCAAGAGACATGTGATATTGCTTCCGCTACCCCTGGCATTTTGGTGAAATGACGTCCCTGGTGGATGGGGTTTGAGAGAGCGGGTTATGTGGCTGATTTGGGATACAGAGTGTAGGGATAGCGTGGGTGGGTGGGGGTGAGCGAGTGGGGGTAAGGTGGGTGTGAGTAGAGAGAGTGGGGCTTTGGAAGAGCGTGTGGGGTGGGGTTTGTGGGGGTAGAGAGAGTGGGGGTAGAGTGGGTGGTGGTAGATAGATTGTGGTGAGGTTGGTACATTAGGTTCAGGAGAGTGGGGTAGGATAGGTAGAGAAAGTGAGGTGTGGTGGTAGAGAGAGTGGAGATGGGGCGTGCGCGTGAGGGTAGAGAGAGTGGAGGCAGGATGGGTGGCTGGGAGTAGAGAGAGTGGGGGTAGGGTGGATGGAGGTAGAGAAACTGGGGATAGGGTGCTTGTGCAGGGATAGCGAGTGGGGTTTTTCTGGACATGGAGAGGGGTTTGGGGTTTTGTAGGTGGCTGGGTGAAGAGAGAGGGTGAGTATGCAAAGAGAGTGGAGGTGGGTGGGGGTAGAGAAAGTGAGGGTAGAGAGAGTGGGGTAGGATTGGCTGATGGGGTAAGGGAGTGTAAATAGGGGAGGGTGTGGGTAGTGGAAGTGGCAGTAGGATGTGTGTGGGTAGAGGGAATGGGGGTATGGTGGGTGGGAATGAGTAGAGAGAGTGGAGGAGGGGATGAGTGAGTTGGGTAGAGAGAGTGGGGTGAGTGAGGGTGGTGCAAGTGGGGGTGGGGTGGGATTAGAGAGAGTGGGGGTAGGGTGGGAGTAGACCGAGTGGGAGATTGGTTGGCGGCTGGGGGAAGAGATAGGGTGGGTATGTAGAGAGAGTGGACGTGAGTGGGTGTAGAGAGAGTGGGGGTAGGGTGAGTCGGTACTAGAGAGAAAGGGAGTAGGGTGGGTGGGGTTGAGAGAGAGCGGGGTCTGAGTATAAAAAGTGGGGTAGGGTGGGTGGTGGTAGAGAGAGTGGGGGTGGGTGAGTGGGGCCAGAGAGGGTGACTTAGGGTGGGTGGGAAGGGGTAGAGAGAGTGGGGCTGGGTGAGTGGGGGTTGAGAGAGTGGGGGTAGAGTGGGTGGGTGGGAGAGAGACAGTAGGGGGCGGGTGGGTGGGAAGGGGTAGAGAGTGTAAAGGGGTGGGTGAGTGAGGGTGGTGGGGGTAGAGAGAGTGGGGGTGGGGTGGGTGGGTATTAGAGAGTGTGGTGGTATGGTGGGTGGGTGGCGGTAGAGAGAGTGGGAGTTGTTTGTTGGCTGGGGGTAGAGAGAGATTGTGTATGTAGAGAGTGGAGGTAGGTGGGGGAACAGAGAGTTGGGGTAGGTTTGGTTGGTGGATAATAGAAAGAGTGGGGTCGTAGAGAGAGAGGGGGTAGGGTGAGAGGGTGGGGGAAAGAGAGTGGGGGTAGTGTGGGTGGGTGAGATTATGGTGAGTGAGGGGAGAGAGAGTGGGTTGCTGTGGGTGTGAAGGGGTAGATGGAGTGCAGGGGTGTTCATGAGTGGTGGTTGAGAGAGTGGAGGGAGTAGGCGAGTGGGTGTTCAGAGAGTCAGGGGTGGGTGTGGGTAGAGAGAGTGAGGGTGGGTGAGTGGATGGGGGTAGAGAGATTGGGGTGGGTTGTGGTGGTAGTTGGTTTGGGGCAGAAACCATGCAGAGCAAAGCAGCCTCAAGAGGACTTGTTGAAAGTAGCCCAAATTAGTCCAAACAAAACCCAACCAGTACATATAATGCGGGTGGGGTCAGTAGGGGTATAGACTGTGGGGTGGGTCGGAGTAGAGAGTGGCATGGGGTGGGTAGACCTTAGGTGGACAAAAAAACAGATCAGCTGTCGAAAGTAGCCCAACAGTAGCCCAATTTTATGTGAACTAGCTTAACATTTTCCAATATTGTAACTTTACAAATAACTGCTGGCTGGGAAATAGGAAGCCGAGCACCCAACTGGCTTCTACCAATATTTGCTGATTGGAGCAAATAATGTTACGGCACTCCCTGTTGTGTAGTATGGCAGAGGAGTTTGGGAAAATAAACTTTAGGGATTTGGGTTTTCATGCAGTGGCATTACCGGTTGCTATGCCATTCATATATTCTCAGTTCAGAACCCCCCTCCCTCCCAACCTCCCTTTCCCTCTCTTTCTTATGTAACATTGGTTTCGGCAATGTTGTGGTGCAAGCAGCACAAAAAGTCACTAAAACCAGCAACAACAAAAAAATAGAAAAGGAAAGAGGTTGTGTCCCCTTCAGAGAAACTGATCCATTCCTTCAGGGGATCTGGAAAAAGTGCATGGGAGGAACAGTGTAAAGTGAAGGGCTCTTTCGTTTCCCCTTCTACGCAGAAAGGGAGTGAGGACAGCCTTTGTTAGCAGCCTTGGGGATACAAGTTGATGCTGTTCTATTCTGGTTCTGGGCGCCTCATTTGAAGATAGCCAATACCCTGCTGCAGCCTCGGAATCTTGCCTCTCCTTACGTCACTCATCATGAGCGGCACGGCTCTGCACCAATGCATTGTCTCTGGCCAAGGACGAAGGAAGAGGAAGTTCTCATGATGCTACACTGCCACATACAGCCATGGTATTGTTCTCTCATGCGCAGCCCACATTAACAGATCTGCTTAATAGTGCACGCAATGGGCGATATCATCACTTTCGCAACAGTTGTTTAAAAGGTATGCTTCCTGACCAATTTGGCACAAAACGAGGCCGCCAACCAGTTGCAATCACGCGGGCGTGTGTTTGTCAATGTGGACCCTTCTGGATCTGTCTCTGAATGAAGGACAGAGTGTTGTGTGTGCATGCTAATGAGCGGGAACGAACTCAATTCTAGCAAAGCATAAGTGGCTGTTTCAAAGGCCATGTTTCTAAGCGGCCAATATGTTTGTTTGTAAAAAAAAAAAGCCTTGTTTTACAGAGAGTAAAAGAAGGAAGGCTTGATCTGTTCTGGCACTTGAAAAGTGGTTGAGAGAGTTGATGAATAAGCAAGGCTTTGAGTTGCTTTGTTGGTTATGTTTAACTTGATATTGTTCACAGTCTATAGGAACAACGTCACGTGGGGCTGCCAGCGGTTTTAGCTCCCACTGAGTGCTTAATTATACGTTGCGTCAGTTTTTCTTCTCAGTTTGTTATGCTTTTCCACTTGTGGACAGACCAACTGCCACTGGGGAGGGGCCTTTAAGACAAAACCCGTGTTGTGTGAAGCGAATTCCATTCATTGTCTTTCATGCTATGTGACTCATTAGGTTAATCAAACAGCCACCCTGCTGTTTTTTTTGGGGGGGGGGATTTGCGCTTGCCTAGACTGTGGCTCCTCAAACTGACCGCCAGCTAAAGCCGTCGGCTATGCCCTGCCAAGCACATCAAATGCAGTGAGTAGGGTCTCAGCAGACACGCATCCCGGACAAGCATAAACTACGAAAATATAATGGTTGTTAATAACGCTAAATTGTGCTGGATTTTGTGAGAGTATACCCGAAAAGCCACATCAAATAGGCACAATATTATGGACTAAAAAGCTTTAGTTTATTTAAACATTCATTTGATCAAGACGACTGTGTTTACTCTGCCGCATTTTAACGGTGCAAACTCAGCACAAAAAGTCATACCCCATTACTTTTCAATCCTCACATTTGAACAGTTGCATTGGAAGGTAGTAGCTTTATTTAATATTCATCTGTCACGTGAATTCAGAAGATATATGTGTGAATGGACAATGTGTGATATTATGCACACGGGAATATGTGAACGCATGTCTTATTTTTTTGTTCGCTGGCTTTACACAGCAGTCTCTTCGACTGCTATCCCAGACAATGTGATGCTGTTTCTTTTCTTATCTACTCCAATGGGGCTTACAATTGACAAACACATTGGCATTTCTGTAGTTAGTGCTAACCTTTGCGACATGCAGCCGAGTAACTGGTGTGTCTGAATACTTGCAGCTGTCAAGAAAGGGCAGATGCTCACCATACCATAACACAGGGAGAGGGGGAATACCTTGCATCTAGATTCTCCAACGACTTTCCGATGTGTACTTGTCTTTATTTGAAGAACAGTGATGTCCATTTCTATCAGAAAAGAGTACGATAACACTTTATCACGGTAGGGTGCCTGTACAATAGCACAACAATGAGAACAAGTGGTGAGCCAGTTTATGAGGATGTGAACAAAGGGGGACATAGACCAGTGGCAAAACAAAACAAACAATACAAGTACAAGAAACATGTGACTTACACAGATAACGTTAACTGAGGGAGGAGGGGACAATTGCTTCAAACTGAAGAGGAGTACTGTACAAATATACTCAATTATCACATTATAACATGGCACTGGAGGGAATGGTGCTGTCAGGTGGAGAGGAGAAAGGGCAGCCAGAGAGTCCTCTTAAGAAAATAAGTGAAGTATAAGTCAAGCTTTGACGACAACCACACTTGGGCGGGCTTTGTTTGTAATGGGTGGTATGTTCCAATGGAGCAGGATTAGTAGGGTGAAAAAGCCAAAGTGAGAGGAGGCAGAGGGGAGGCATGAAACTGTGAGGTTATATTAAGTGTAGAGGAGAAGTGGAGGGAACAAGGTGGTGAGTAGATAGAGATGTGTTAGGAAAGATTTCGTAATTGTAGGTAATTTTCCTTCCATGTGGCAACCCCTAAACATTTTGCTGTTGTTTTTCACCTTGTTCTTGACTTTGCCAGAGAAGTGCAGCCTTCTGCCGCACTCCTCTGGGCTTTCGCTCCTTTCTTACGGGGAAACTGACATACCCTTAAGACAGTCAGTACCGGGAAACACTGTTTTCCGTAGTTTCTTTTATCATGTTGCGGCTTTCGTGCAACATGACATAAGAGGGCACTGTAAGCTAAGTTACAGCTCTCTTGTGTCTCTAGCCTTCTACAGGCCCTAGATACTCTTTTAAGATTGTAACTGATCGGTGCAAGTGATTCACGGACGGGAATGGTGTCAGCGATCGTTTCTTGTGTTTTGAGCTCCTTTTGGCGTTCTAAGCGTGTTTCTCGCGCTTAACCCAAAATGGTGGCCTGGCTCCCAAAATGGCCAGACCACGAGGCTCCTTTGTCCTGTCCGCTGACCGTCTTGCTCCCTTCACCTTCCCCAGGTCGAGCCGACCCGGGGCCTTCCTTATTTGGGCATGTACTTTCCCGCGAAACACGGATGCTTTCGCGGGCTTTTACATGCCGGGTGTGTGCCTCCAGGATGTGGGCTGGGATGTCTGGTTCCAATACACATCCTGGGTGCCAGAGAGTCTAGGGTGGTGTGAATGCCTGGGACCACCGTGGTCCGTGATTGGTCCACGAATGGTGTGAGTGTTGATGAGCGGATCTCCCATTGGGTCCCCTCCGTTTTGGCGCGAAGGGAACCGTGGATAAGAGGGGGCTGGAAACACCACTACCAGGTCGATCTCCTGAGTTCTCACGAACAAAGGAATACAGGAGCCAAGTATCCTGCAACCAAGAGGCTGAACCGAGGAATCGCTGGTGACCCGCTGAAACTGCTCCTCTGCACTGCTGTCGCCTTGTGAAACCCTTTTCACCTTTGATCGAACCAGAAGGCCTGTACTGGTACTTCGACCCTTGGAATAGCGGGGACAGCTATTCTCGGCATCTTCACCATCTCCTGCTAAGTAAGCCTTCGGAAGCGTCTCTGGGCCATCCAGCTGATTGACCAGCCTACACAGGAGTCTTGCTCTGTAACCGCCACCAGGTTGTGTAGTATTTCGAGTCCTTGTCACTCTCACACGCTTCGTACACTTGGCGTTCCCAGGTCTGAAGTGAGTAGTGTACATTTGGCTCAGATACACACGGCCGCTCCGTTGCCCTGCTGTGGTAACAAACTGTGCGGGTTACTTCGATTGGGACGTCTTTTACTCAACTCTGCTGCTGCAGACTCAACACGACGACGAGACGTTCCCTGCTCTCCTGAACCTGCCAGCGATTGAAACTGACGCGGAGAAGCCTGGGTCTGCTTGCATCGGGGACCGGTGAGTAGCATAGCTAGGAACTGGTCGCCCTCCTGCAGGAGCCCATAGCTTTTCCCCGCTGTGTCAAAACAGCACCCTTTTCCGTACTCGCGCTCTGCTTCTGCCCACAGTGGAGGCTGCGCTTGAGTCGCGGAACTTGTTCTTCTTCATTTGTGCACTAAACTGAACTGCCTGATTTCCCTCGAAGAGACTCCCCCTTTTGCCCCTTGGCACCAGCGTGTGCAGGTACTTTTGAGCACAAGGCTCCACTCTTCGCAGGGCTCAGACTTCCTTTTAGTTAGGTGCCTCTGAAGGCGGACTGGGTCTAAGCATTATTTCGCACTGCCTGTTTTCCTTCCCTTTTAGGTGGACTACACATTTCGTGCATCTAACGCTTGAGACTTGTTGTATTTGTATATATATTGGTATGGTATGTGTTGGTTTACTAGAGTTGTATTGTGATTTCTCGCTACGGTCATTGTTTTAAAGGCCTTGGAATAAATGTGTATATATTTTTAATATAACACCTGTTTGGAGTAGTTTGTAATTGTCCTTGCTTTGTGTGCTCATTGCGGGCTTTCAGTCACCCTCACCCCTCTTGAGACCTAGTCTTGACCGCCGTGATCGCTACCTTGATTGGTCTGGCTCGTCCAGAGGTTACCCTGTTCCAAGTAATTAGGTTAGCCTTCTGAACTTCTGCGCCACCAGGACAGAGTTCGGAAATGCGTCTTAACAAATTGGTGTACAGCGGTGGGATACGACTGAAGGTATCCAGTGTTGCGCACGAACTAAGGCATTTCGAGTTATTCCTAACAGGACACGTAGTGAATTGTTGTAGTATAACTTTAAAAAGGCCATAGTCCTATCTAACAGCATGGAAACAAATACCTTGTTAACTTTAAATGCTTCCAAATCAGAAACATTGAAAAAGATGTGTGCGGAGAGAGGTGTTTCCTCTCAAGGCACGAAATTGGATATGATCCAAAGAATCGTGGCGTGGCAAGAAGTGCAGCTTGACGCTATAACTTCTGAGGACAGTGCGGAAGGAGGTGGGGCTGCTCTCACTGGTAGAACCGACGGTTCTGCCGCTGCACTGATCCACCGCGACCACGAGGACAGGGAGGATGAGATGTCTAATGTGTCCTCTGCCAGTGCTGATGGGGAGGCTATGCTTGAATTCAAGAAGCAAGAGCTGCGGTTTAGGCAGAAGGAGCTTGAATTCAGCATAGCCAAACTAAAAATCGAACAGGCAGAAAAACAGAAAGACCGGGATCACCAGTTGGAACTGGCCAAGCTTCAGGTTGCAAATGGGTCTATGGGTCCTGGACATGGGTCTGGAGCCTCCTCTCATCCACGGTTTCCGAAAGATCTGCTCAGTGTGTATGAGGAAAGGAATGACATTATGGACTGGCTGAATGCGTTTGAGTATGCATGCGAAGTTCAACAAGTTGACAATGCTGATAAGATTGCCTGGTTACTCAGCAGACTGCCCCATTCTGGCTGTAGTGCCATTATGGAAATGTCGAAGGCTGAGCGAGCTGATTTCGCAATGTTAAAGCAAACTCTCATTTTAAAGTTTGGGAAGACTCCGGCCCAATATTTGAAACGATTCAGAGAGTATAAGAAAAAGGAAGGTGGTACTTGGGTATCTTATGTCACTGAATTCTTGAAAAACTTAACTGGCTGGGTCGAAGGTTATAAGGTTTCTACCTTCGAAGGCATGATAAATCTTGTCATG
The DNA here is from genome assembly GCF_040938575.1 of Ambystoma mexicanum. Lineage (NCBI taxonomy): Eukaryota > Metazoa > Chordata > Amphibia > Caudata > Ambystomatidae > Ambystoma > Ambystoma mexicanum. The sequence goes on from NC_090928.1 coordinate 39,424,504, forward strand.
CTGGAACACATTTTTGCATCTTCTTCCCCGGAGCTTAAGCAGCATTTGGCCGATTCGAAGGAGATAGATCCTAAGAAGCTGGCCATTGCAGCAGACTTATGGGTGTCACATCGAGTGTCCCATAAGGACAAAACTCTTCCTGGTAAGCAGGAGGAAGGGAAAAAGTCCAAAGATAAGGAGGGTGGAGAATCTGATACATCTTCTTCTCAAAAGGGCCACAAAAAGAAAAATAAGGGTAAGACACAAGAGAACTCACAGGGTAGTGGAGGTCAGCCTCCGAAACAGAACTCTGGTTACAATAAGCCTACCTATGTAAACAGACCCAATGGATCTTGTTTTGCTTGTGGAGCAACTGACCACGTGAAGGGGGATCCCCGGTGTAAGGTTAGACCTTTGGGGGTCCACTCCGCTAATCTGGCCTTCTCCTCCTACGAGGAAGAAGAGATTACAGGAGCATCCTTCTCCTCAGACTCATTTCCCAGCGGGATAGAGGCTGAGGTAGTTTTAGTTTCCCTGGGTTCCTGGGAGCCTAAAGTCGCAGAGGCTTATGCTAGGATTCCAGATAATACCAAGCACTACTTTAAAGACAGTGTGCTGATCAATGGAGTAGATACTCCAGCTCTTAGGGATACTGGGTGCAGTCGAACTGTAGTGGATTCTACCTTGGTAGACTCAGAGGAAGTTGCCAGAGCTACTCTGATGCCCACTAAGTTGGCTGACGGCCCACTCCGTATGTTCCCAGTAATACCTGTAAATCTTACTTTAAATGGTACAGTAGTCAGGATTCCAGTGAGCATTCAGAGAAACGTCCCGGGAAAGGTCTTGTTAGGTAATGATCTCAGAGCTTTAGGGCTCGTAGGAGACACTGCCGAAAGACCCTATACACGGTCTCAAGCACGGGCAGCATTGGCCAAGACCAATACGCCGCCCCAGCCGAAGGGGAAACCCAAGGCGAAAGGAGTCAACAAGTCAAGACGAGGGAAAGAGAATATTCCCCGAGCTCGCCTACCACTGCGGTGGAGGAAGTTGGTCAATCGCCCGGGCTTGACGAGGAGGTGGCGATGCCTGAAGTATTTGACCCCAACGACTATCCTGAACTAAAATACTTGTTAGTTGAAGGAGGTCCTGATAGGGACGAATTCAGTAAAGGCCAACGTGAGTGCCCATCTCTGGAAGGCCTAAGGAGACAGGCCTGCTCCCAGCTTGAGGGTGAACTTCCTGGGACACATAGGATTTATTGGGAAGGTGGACTCCTGTATAGTGAGCCCACAGAGTCTACAGAAGGAGACCATAGGAGGTTGGTGGTTCCCCTTGCTGTTAGGCCCTTCCTCCTGCAGTTGGCGCATGAAGTGCCCCTTGCTGGTCACCTTGGTATTAAGAGGACCAAGCAAAGGTTATCCATGCACTTCTACTGGCCCAAGATGGGGGTGCAAGTAGAAAGTCACTGCAGGAGTTGTGCCTCCTGCCAGTTATCTGGTAAGGTTGATTCGACAATCCAAGCTCCATTGGTACCGCTCCCAGTTGTGGGGGTACCATTTGAAAGGGTAGGGATCGACATCGTTGGTCCCCTTGACCCGCAAACATCCTCGGGCAATAGGTTTATCCTGGTGCTGGTCGACCATGCAACTAGATATCCTGAGGCCATCCCATTGAAAACTGTAACTGCCAAGTCAGTTGCAAAAGCTTTACTTGGCATATTTACTAGGGTTGGCTTCCCTAAAGAAGTGGTGTCGGATCGTGGTAGCAACTTTATGTCGAAGTATATGCAGGCTATGTGGAAAGAATGTGGGGTCACCTACAAGTTCTCTTCTGCATACCACCCCCAGACCAATGGTCTGGTGGAACGTTTCAACAGAACGTTAAAAAACATGATTGGGGCTCTGGAAGAACCTCGGAGAAGAAAATGGGATCTTCTTTTACCATGCTTACTGTTTGCCTACTGAGAGGTACCACAGGAGGGTGTTGGCTTCAGCCCCTTCGAACTTCTGTTCTGTCATCCTGTACGGGGACCCTTAGCCATAGTCAAAGAGGGATGGGAGATGCCCACTCCCCCGGTTACTACCAACGTAGTTGATTATGTGCTAGGGCTCAGAAAACGGATGGTACTTCTGATGGGCTTGGCTAGTGATAAATTGAAGGCAGGGCAAGCGCTGGTGAAACATTGGTACGACCAGAAAGCTTCCCTCATCAACTTTACACATGGTCAGCAAGTCCTGATCACGACTCCCATAAGGCCTCGAGCTTTACAGGACAAATGGTCAGGCCCTTACACAGTGGTGGAGCCCCTGGGTGAGGTTAACTATTTAGTGGACCTTGGAAGGCCTGGGCAGGCTCCAAAAGTGTTTCACGTGAATAGGCTGAAGGCTTTCATTCCAAGAGTCGAAATCGCAACACTGCTACTGGCTTCAGACGTTGAGGAAGAGGAGTCTGAACCTCTCCCCGACCTGTTCCAGAACGGTCCTTCAGATAGCTCCTTTGAGGGTGTCCGAGTGGCCCCTCACCTGACTTCTGATCAGCAGGCTTAGGTGAAAAGTTTGCCTAGGCAGTTTTCCCCCCTGTTTTCACAGTCGCCTGGTTTGACACCTTGGTGCAAACATAACATAGACGAGGAGACAGTGTACCTACCAAAAGTAGGGGATACAGGATGTCAGACAAAGTACGGTCTTATATTAAGACCGAGGTCAACAAAATGTTAGACCATGGGGTGATTGAACCCTCTAGTAGTCCTTGGTCCAGCCCTGTGGTTTTGGTTCCAAAGGCAGGCACTTCTGAATTGAGGTTCTGCGTGGATTACAGGGCTCTGAATGCTGTCACCAAGACAGATGCACACCCCTTGCCTCGAACAGAGGAGCTGGTGGATACTTTGGGTGCCTCAAGTACCTCAGCACGTTTGACCTCACTGCTGGCTATTGGCAAATAGCTTTAGCAGAACATGCCAAGGAGAAGACAGCATTTTCTACTCCAGACGGCCTTTACCAATTCCGGGTAATGCCGTTCTGGTTGAATTATGCACCTGCCACTTTCCAGAGGCTTGTGAATCATGTTTTGAATGGGTTGGACGAATTCTGTCTTGCATATCTGGACGATATAGCAGTTTTCAGTGCCACCTGGGAAGACCATGTGAAACACCTCGGGATTGTGCTCCAGGCTCTTCAGAAAGCCCACTTGACCATAAAGGCTAGTAAATGCCAGATTGGACAAGGCTCAGTGGTTTACCTTGGACATGAAGTAGGTGGAGGGAGGATACAGCCTCCTCCCAGTAAAGTACAAGCAGTACAAGACTGGCCTACCCCCACTACACAAACCCAAGTGAGAGCCTTCTTAGGACTCACGGGGTATTACCGCAATTTCATGGCAGACTATGGCACCATAGCTGCCCCTCTGACTGCCCTCACAACTCCGAAGAAACCCAAGAAGGTAACTTGGACCGACGAGTGTGAGAAGGCCTTCAATGGCTTAAAAGACTCCTTGTGCCAGGCCCCTGTCCTCAGGGCCCCTGATTATCAAAGACCTTTTATCGTGCAGACGGACGCCTCTGACACTGGGATAGGAGCTGTACTATCACAAGTAGATGAGAAGGGTAAGGAACACCCTATTGGTTTTATTAGCCGCCAGCTTAAGGACAGAGAGCTCAGATGGTCCACGGTAGAGAAAGAATGTTTCTCTGTTGAGTGGGCCCTAAGGAAGCTGAGGCCCTACCTCATGGGACCCACTTCACTGTGCAAACTGACCATAAGCCCTTAAAGTGGCTTATGAACATGAAGGGGGAGAATCCAAAGTTGCTTAGGTGGTCCATAAGTCTACAAGGCTTCGACTTCACTATTGAGCATAGGCCAGGTGTCCAACATAGCAATGCTGATGGGTTGTCCAGAATGTTTAACCGACCTGAACAAGAGACTCAGCCAGGGGTGGATTAGTTCCCCCTGTCCATAGTCTGGGAGGGGCGAGTGTTAGGAAAGATTTCGTAATTGTAGGTAATTTTCCTTCCATGTGGCAACCCCTAAACTTTTTGCTGTTGTTTTTCACCTTGTTCTTGACTTTGCCAGAGAAGTGCAGCCTTCTGCCGCACTCCTCTAGGCTTTCGCTCCTTTCTTACGGGGAAACTGACATACCCTTAAGACAGTCAGTTCCGGGAAACGCTGTTTTCCGTAGTTGCTTTTATCATGTTGCGGCTTTCGTGCAACATGACACAAGAGGGCAATGTAAGCTAAGTTACAGCTCTCTTGGGTCTCTAGCCTTCTACAGGCCCTAGATACTCTTTTAGGATTGTAACTGATCGGTGCAAGTGATTCACGGACGGGAATGGTGGCAGCAATCGTTTCTTGTGTTTTGAGCTCCTTTTGGCGTTCTAAGCGCGTTTCTCGCGCTTAACCCAAAATGGTGGCCTCCTTCCCAAAATGGCCACACCACGAGGCTCCTTTGTCCTGTCCGCTGACCCTCTTGCTCCCTTCACCTTCCCCAGGTCGAGCCGACCCGGGGCCTTCCTTATTTGGGCATGTACTTTCCCGCGAAACACGGATGCTTTCGCGGGCTTCTACATGCCTGGTGTGTGCCTCCAGGATGTGGGCTAGGATGTCTGGTCCCAATACACATCCTGGGTGCCAGAGAGTCTAGGGTGGTGTGAATGCCTGGGACCACCGTGGTCCGTGATTGGTCCACGAATGGTGTGAGTGTTGATGAGCGGATCTCCCATTGTGTCCCCTCTGTTTTGGCACGAAGGGAACCGTGGATAAGAGGGGGCTGGAAACACCACTACCAGGTCGATCTCCTGAGTTCTCACGAACGAAGGAATACAGGAGCCAAGTATCCTGCAACCAAGAGGCTGAACCGAGGAATCGCTGGTGACCCGCTGAAGGACTGCTCCTCTGCACTGCTGTCGCCTTGTGAAACCCTTTTCACCTTTGATCGAACCAGAAGGCCTGTACTGGTACTTCGACCCTTGGAATAGCGGGGACAGCTATTCTCGGCATCTTCACCATCTCCTGCTAAGTAAGCCTTCGGAAGCGTCTCTGGGCCATCCAGCTGACTGACCAGCCTACACAGGAGTCTTGCTCTGTAACCGCCGCCAGGTTGTGTAGTATTTCGGGTCCTTGTCACTCTCACACGCTTCGTACACTTGGCATTCCCAGGTCTCAAGTGAGTAGTGTACATTTGGCTCAGATACACACGGCCGCTCCGTTGCCCTGCTGTGGTAACAAACTGTGCGGGTTTCTTCGATTGGGACGTCTTTTACTCAACTCTGCTGCTGCAGACTCAACACGACGACGAGAAGTTCCCTGCTCTTCTGAACCTGCCAGCGACTGAAACTGACGCGGAGAAGCCTGGGTATGCTTGCATCGGGGACTGGTGAGTAGCATAGCTAGGAACTGGTCGCCCTCCTGCAGGAGCCCATAGCTTTTCCCCGCTGTGTCAAAACAGCACCCTTTTTCCATACTCGCGCTCTGCTTCTGCCCACAGTGGAGGCTGCGCTTGAGTCGCGGAACTTGTTCTTCTTCATTTGTGCACTAAACTGAACTGCCTGATTTCCCTCGAAGAGACTCCCCTTTTGCCCGTTGGCACCAGCGTGTGCAGGTACTTTTGAGCACAAGGCTCCACTCTTCGCAGGGCTCGGACTTCCTTTTAGTTAGGTGCCTCTGAAGGCGGACTGGGTCTAAGCATTATTTTGCACTGCCTGTTTTCCTTCCCTTTTAGGTGGACTACACATTTCGTGCATCTAACGCTTGAGACTTGTTGTATTTGTATATATATTGGTATGGTATGTGTTGGTTTACTAGAGTTGTATTGTGATTTCTCGCTACGGTCATTGTTTTAAAGGCCTTGGAATAAATGTGTATATATTTTTAATATAACACCTGTTTGGAGTAGTTTGTAAGTGTCCTTGCTTTGTGTGCTCATTGCGGGCTTTCAGTCACCCTCACCCCTCTTGAGACCTAGTCTTGACCGCCGCAATCGCTACCTTGATTGGTCTGGCTCGTCCAGAGGTTACCCTGTTCCAAGTAATTAGGTTGGCCTTCTGAACTTCTGCGCCACCAGGACAGAGTTCGGAAATCCGTCTTAACAAGATGCAATTAGGTAGGTACCGAGGAGCAAGACCATTGATAGTTTGTAGCCTAGGAGAAGGAATTTGAAAAGGGAGTGGTTGTGCTTGAAGAGCCAAACAGCATGGTGTCGGTAGGGAGAGGTGGGCGTGGATCTGGGTAGGTTGCAGAGAGTGCAGGTAGCAAAGTTGAGGACTTTGTTTAGAGGGAGGAATGAGTTGAGACGAAGGTCAAGGAGTAGGCATGAGGAGTAGTCAAGTGTGCTTAGCACAAGGGCGGAGATTAGAGTTTAGGTAGAGAGGTAAGAAATAGACTCATTTTCTGAATTTTGAGAAGGGTAATACGAGTAGCAGGCGAGGTGATAGTGATGAATTGTTGCAGTCTGAAGTCGCTATTACGAAGGAACCCAAGCTTGAGAGTCTTATGCAAGGGAGCAAAACAGTTTGGTGTAAAGGAGATAGGAGAAGGGGGAGGAGGGGAAGAAATGGAGTTGGAAGCTGAAAGAAAGATGGTGTACATTTTTGAAGATTTCAGCATGAGGCTCTGGATAACCAGGAGGAGTTGACTAGCAGCATACTCAAAAGAGGAGGCTGTTTTATGTGGCAGGACCTTCAGATGGTGCACAGCATCCACTGGAAAATTGGTGAAAGGATGCCGAACAGTCACATATGTCACGAATGCCAAAAAAAAACTGTCAACTGTGCATAGGTGCAGATTTAGAACCCAACAACTAAAAGACAGTGTATGCTTGCAGTTACTCGGTAGGGGTGTGTGCAAATTTGGTTTCCGAGGCATAGTTATGCAAAGTGCCTGACATTTTTTTGTCCCTACCTCATTCGTATATCAGATCAAATTTCCTGCAAATTCTCGCTGAAGCTAAAAATCATTCCACACACTGATATGTGAAGTCCATGTGCATGAATGTCACAACAAAAACAGTTGTTCAGAGGAGCAGAACCACATTTGCTAAAGTTTATTACTGCTGAAGTACATTTAGCAGAAAGGAAATCGCACATGACCAGATTTGCAACTGTTGGCACCTCTACATGCCTTAAAAAAGTAAAAAACTTTCATCAAAAACTAATTTGTTCTAAAAAATGAAATTAGTAATTAGCTGTGTCTTAGTATAACAAAAATTATGATCACACAGAAGAATACACCCAAATTATTTAAGAATTTAGTCAAACTACATTTTGGTGCTGGACTGCTAAGTGGGTGGGACCAAACTGATAGGCAAATGGATATTTCTCCTCTCTGAAATGTAGAGTGAGCTAAAACGTGGCTGTAGACCCTCCCAAATGGGCTCCTTTGCAGAGAGCTGGTTATTCGGTCATTCGTTCTTGGTAGAGGGGCTCCCAGATCCTTTTTTGAATAGTCAAACATCAAGGCAGGAAAGTAACAAGACAAGAACAGAAAGTGAAAGTGCTGCATGTCATTCTTGTCTCGATCATCCTTTTTCCTTTATAGTTTACAGACTCCCTAAAGTAATTATCCATTGATTAAAAATACCAAAACCTCCGCGTATTTGCAGGTTTTGCAGGGAGAATGCACTTGAAATGCTCTGACACCTAGTATTTCATTGCAAAGTCTTGGGTGCCAGAAGGATATTATTCTTGCAAAAATGTATCTACTCTGGAGAGAGGGTGCTGATGGATATGGTCTGGTTCAGATGAATGAATGCTAGGAAACTCTACCTGAACATCGCTCTCCTTTCCTTTTTGTATGAAATAATGTTGTTGTTGGACGTAGAGCCAAAGTAAGTTAGACAGAGCCAACAGAGGCTAGAGGATTTGTGGTGGTAAAACAAAGCCACATGTATTGCTCTAGTAATCACATCTGCGTATATATATATATTCAGTAAAAAAAACTTTGTTAAAGGGATGTTATGGTTAAGTTGCCCTACTAAAAACCCGTAAAATTCACTAAAAAAAACTTTATAAACGTGACATTATGGTTCAAAGTAAAACCAAAAAACCCTGAAATTTGCCAGTTATGGTAGGCTAAGCAACCATAACTGGCCGCACCACTGTGCACTGCTAACACTAACACCCAGGACATGAAAGATGACATCACTAATGTCATTGATGACATCACTGATGACATCACATTTACATTTAGTTTTCATGCAGAGGCTTCACAAGGGATTGTAATTATATCATTGGCAGAAAAATATCACAGATGATTGAAGAACTAAGATAAGCCACCTACTTCATTAAGCAATGCATTGATGAAAAACAAACTATTACATTACTGAGTTCTTTCAATAGATGAACGAGCTCATGAAGAAATGTAGACATTGTGTGCAGCATGCACTACAGAGGTGCAAGATTTGCAATCTTCCCATGTTGCATACTACATTGATACAAATGTTTACATACTGTGAAACATACGTATCTACGTATGCCTCCCTTACTGCATATACCATAATGTCACGTTTACAAAGTTTTTTTTAGTGAATTTCACAGGTTTTTAGTAGTGCAACTTAACAATGACATCCCCCTAACAAAGTTTATTTTAGTGAATTTTACGGGTTTTTAGTAGGGCAACTAAACCATAACGTCCCTTTGATTATACCATAATAAAAAAAGATATGCCTCCAATGTAGTTACCTCACAGAAACTGTGCAGCCAGGAGCGACAGTAGACGCACACAGCACAACGAAGATAAATTACAAGAAAATAGTAAGTGAACGTCCTTTTTCTTATATGTGTGTATACTTTTTGTATGAGGTGCAGAACAAAAAATATATTTCTGTTGTTTTGACACAGAAATGTACAGTACTTTGGAGTGGCTGGAGGAGAATTTTCCACATGGCGAAATGTCAGAAGATAGCGATAATAATGGTACACACTGCTCTGCATAAGCAAATTAATAGTCAGTACTTTATAGGTACTTAACATATATATATATTTATTTTTAACAGACCAGGTAAAAAAAGAAGAAAGTCCACCAAAGGACGCAGAGCAAGACAGCCTGAAATGGATAGAAGAAAAAGTGGACATGTTAAAAGAACATTTTAACGGGTTAAGGCAATTTGTGGAGGAAACCGTGAAAGGAAAAATAAGATATCACTGTCCCACCTGTACGTGTCCCCCTTCTCCATTTCCTAGTGAACCATCCCCAAACCCTCAAGAACAACATAAACGTTTTGACGAAACGTCCATCCCTTCATCCCCTCACAACCAGCCTGTGGAAAACCCTAATTCCCCTATATTCGTTTCAGTGTCTGCTTCCCTCTCTCTCTCTTGATTGATGTATGTGGTATGTGTGTTTATTAAAAAAAAATGTTATGTTAGTTGTAGTAGAATGGTTTGGAGAAAAACATTTTTTTTAAAAAGAGTTAAAATGTCCGTGGACAGCGCGCCTGTTCGGGCTGTCCGTAATCAATATAATATGGATGTTTTAAGGGCAATACACCTACCCGTACCAATCGCAACCAAGATGGAACTGATCTTAGAACACACTAGCTGTCCAAGTTGTCCATAAATCAACAGAATGGGGGCGTCCTAAGAACATTATACCTCTCCGTACTGTTTACAACCAAGATAAAACTGTTCTTAGAACACACCAGGTGTCCGGGATGTCTGTAAATGAACAAAATGGGAGTGTCCTAAGGACACTATACCTGTCCGTACCATCCGCAGCCAAGATGCAACTGTCCGTAGAACAGGCGTGGTGGCCGGCATGTCTGCAGTGAAAGAAAATGGAGGTGTCCTAAGGACACTGTACCTGGCCTCACAGTGAGCAGAACATCTACGCAAATGCGCACCACAACCGTAAGTCTTGCGAACATCGCACCTGTCCGTAACTGTCCGTCTCACTTGTGTCGCACTTTTAATTAGTTTCAGGACCCGAACACTGTCCGTAGAAGACCCGCGTGAATGCGCACGTCTGTTACTCGGCATTTGGTGTCCAGCGGGCACCCATTTCCTTCGCGGATGTGTTCACGATGTCATCATGTGACCGCACCCACGCTGAGCTTGTGGCCTAATTTGCGCAGTTTGTCTGCTTCCGCAACATTTCAAAAGAACTTATGCAGACATGGTAAATTATTTTACAGTACAAAATCACCATTTCACATGTCCCATACAATGGCTCTAGCTTTCAACATATTGTTTAGAATTTTTGCAACGCTTTTGAGTGATCGATATAGTCACGAGGCGCACCCCTCCACCCCTATAAAAGGCCACACCCCCGGGCTCATCTTCATTGTACTTCTGGCTATAGCAGATTGAGTTTTGCTGCCTTTACTGCTGTAGCGAAGATTATCTGACCAACCCTAATGGTATCCATGGCTTCTGTTGCTTCATCAGCCTCAGCACCACCCCCAAACCCTCCACCGCCACCACCTCCCCAAGGGCCTGTAGAGGGAAATACGTGTGAGGAAGAAGAGGAAGAAGAGAATGAGGTGGAGGAACTCTGTACTACAAGCACTCTCCGGGAGTTGTGGGTGTGGCGCTTGTTTACTGTTTTTGGAAACGTACCAAAAGCATGTGCGAACCAGGTCATGTGTAACCAGTGCAATTTGGTGCTGAGTCGCGGGAGACCTGGTGCGTACAGCTTTGGTACGACAACCATGAAGCGACACTTACCTTCGTTCCACAGTGCGGACATTCGCAAGGTGGTACCATGTGAAGAACGTAGTAGGTTGAGTTCCTCCGCAGCATCCTCTGTGTCCGATCCTCTCACCACAAGAGACACTCCTCTGGGAGAGCGCATCCCTCCAGCTGCCACACAGGCCATTCACGATGCTGTTGACCCTTACCTTGCGAGGGTCACAATATTATGTAGGTACTGTGACGCAGTACTCTGCAGAGGGGAGAGTCTTCAAAGTGCTTTTGAGACTACGGTCACGGAGCACCAGAAAAACTGCTACCTAAGGCCCACCCTACATCTTTCTCTCTCCACCTGTCCTTTCTTATCCCCGTGGTTGGTGTCCCTTCCTTACCCTCCTTAACCCTCCTCTCCTAGTGTGTCGTGTGTAAAAACAAAAATTACAAAAAGGCTCTTTTCAGAGCTGCCTTTCTCAGTTTAACAATGGAACTATCAAGTGACCGGTGTAGGCCCCCACGCATTTTTCAAAAAGTCCGCGGACAGTCGTAGGACGCACAAAAATGGAGGGTGCAAGCGGAGCAAAACCAATGCACTTTTCGCTGGGAGTAAGTGGTGGCTCTGAAAAGAGCCTTTTGGTGGTGTTTTGGGTGTTTGAAAAACTGGATTTAAAAAAAGTGTTAGGCAAAAGAGGTTACTATGAATCCAAAAAAGGTTGCAATGCATTTTGTACATTTTGAAGAAAAATCTGATTGCCAGCATATATGAGATGGACTCCATCTCTGCAAAAAATGAAAGTGCTGCGAAACAAAATGTGTTCATTGTGGAAAGAGGACATGCCAACATCTCTTAGAAAGGCTCAAACAGCCTTATTGACATTGCGCCACGCTTTCTCCATTTGTGGACCAAATGCAGAAGAACGCAGCCACATTTTTCTTTGTGCAATGCGGGAAAAAACTACTTGGCAATTTGGAAACATGTCCATGACCTTCGCAAGTCCTTCCTTCATTGCAAATTGCAAAGAAATTCCAGAGACATGCCCTAAACTGTTTCCTCCACAATGAATGATAATTATATCTGGATGACGCTCTGTCTGTAAAGTAGCACAGAGAGGTACCAAGTCCAGCCACTTCATTCCACGCACTCCATGCCAGTGCACTTCCACATGAGAAAATCCAAGATCTGCAGATATACCGCAACTTTCTGCATGTATCTTTAACCAATGTATCCATGAGTCTCCCAAAATCCAGATAATCTGTTTTCGAGCACACAGAGCCATAGCTGTCTGGTCTCCTCTCAGGAAAAAGACGTTCTCACTAAATCTCTCTGTTCAGAACACACTCATTGAACTTTACTGACCAATCCCTAGCTTCGCTCATTCTCATTAGCATGCGTCTCCACCCCAGAATCCCCGTTGGTAATACGCGCTGCCTGCAGATTACCGCCATGTCCGCAGACACGTAGAGGATCTGAGCGTGACGACTGTACATTTAAATAGTATTTCCCTTTTCCCCTTTAAGGTGGGTGCTGAAAAGAGCGTTTTCTTTTGTTTTTTTGGTAGATGCCTGAAAGACACCTGTTATTTTGTATTTTTTGTATTTCTTTCTTCTTACTTTACTCCTACAATCATCACAGAACCTTCTTCAAAGCAAGCCTTACATTCCAAAAGAATATGGCATTTCCCAAAAAAGATAACGAAACACCATCTGCTTCAAAATAAGCCGCATTACTGGAAACAATGTTCTCGTGGCTGCAGAAAAACATACCAGCTCGTAACATGAAAGCACACATGCCGCGATTGATGGTACACCTCCCAATACTTTGATCAGGACAAAAAACAGAACTGTTGTCCCATTTTCCTCTAGGGAGTAAGCCAGAAAAAATTACTTTCGCAGTTGTAAAGATGTTAATGACTGCTTGCACCAACTGTTCCAAATCTTCCAACAAAGTAGGTGAACTCACGTAGCCCAAATGGCAAGCACCATAGTGCAAAACTACCACATGGGGACTGGACATCCTACGCATATCTCTGCAAACTTGGAGAATTGTCGCAACATTGCAATCAGTCACAGTGCTCCACACCACCTCCACTCCTCTGACATCGAAATTGTGCGCCACATGCCTACTTTCGGAATAGTGCTGTAAACCATGGACAAAAATATGTTCGAGCACCAACACCCTGACTGTCTCCACCTCTGCCATCTTCACTACATGCACTGTCTTTCGACACAAATGAACAATGTGAACATCTGATTGGCTGATGCCTACAGTCCCCTTTACATGCTGGATTTACTGTAGAACCCCGTATGTGGCACGCCCTACCCGCGGACAAGCGCGGTGCCTGTGCGGCATGTAACTCTTAGCCATTCCTTCTACCCTTTCCACATCACTTGCAATTCCATTCCCTCATTGGACACAGCTAAGTAATCACACAACCATCCACCAATCACATTCAAGATCTCTACATCTAACTCCATCATCAGAGTTCCGCACTTCAAATGTACTGTTGATCACTCTGAATGCAAGTTGCATGTCATTGCAAAGCACCTACTTAAAAAACTACTGTGCAAGTGTCACGGATTTCTACTTACAGCTCCATGCATACGCACATGCATGAGTACAAAGTACAGGTATACATATTTTATTCAGAGAACCTGTGCAACCCTTATGATACAATTTAAACACATTTATGCCACTAAATCTGCTTAGCCAATACATACCAACGCTCCCCTTTAAGTGCAAGACTTCTGATTTTTCATTGAGAAACCGCACTACTTCTTACTGTCTCCCGCATAACCTATACATACATACCAACCCTCCCGATTTAGGCACGAAACTCGATTTTCCATTAGAAAATGTCACAATTTTTTACTGTCTTCCACCTACATTAATGCTACTTCCAATGCGATTGTATGAGAAAAATAAACGTTCCCGATTGCTGTGGTGACATCTCCCTCTGAGGATCTCCTGATTTTTCGCATTCGTACTTATAATATGAAAGTAGTCAAATTTGTCCCATCTACTATAATGACCTATCACTTCCAAACCTCTCTGCTATGGACAGCACAGCTTAAAAAAAACAAGGGAATTTTATGAACTGAAAATTGTACTCATTTGCGAAGAAGGTTCAACTAACATTCTGCAAATAACATATAAAAGATGCACGTAGTGAAATGAAATGCACACATGCACTGTGTGGAGATATCAACCGAGAGTACTCCGACAAAAGATGCAAAATTAACGTGTACATTAACATCACTGCTTTAAACACACACAGTTACTAACTTCTTCCTTTTACAATTGCAGTGTAAACTACTCTCCTGAAAATCAACAGCATCTACACTGCAAACAACATATCCGAAGAAACCTGGTCATTCCTCAAAAAAAAGTAAGTACAGTACTACCTTTATATTCTTACTGTTCCTCAAAGAGACAGTGTGGGTTAGTTATGTAATTTGCGCACCAAAAAAAACATTGATTTCTGAACCATTCTACCCACAAATCCCCATTTATTAAATAAAGAATAACAGGCAGAATGGCACACAAATCCCTGTGTTTTTGGAACACAAATAACATACAGAATCTTTAGAATGTTAGTACTACAAAACAAATAGCTGTTTTAATTTTATACTAGTACTTTTGGTATTCATGCTTCTCCTCACCACTATCTCACTTTCTACTCTCATCTGAAGACAGTGTAGTAATATACAAACAGAAAAATAGCCTTCCCAACTCATTGTAACTGCCCAATGCACATTCACACACCACCACAAACAGCTTCCCCATCAAACTCATGCACGCATGCACACAGCACACATACATTGTAAAACAGACCAAACCCTGCCTTCTTTTTTTTCAACAGTCCCCAAAGAATGCCTACCAAAAAGCAAGTCCGTAGAAAGGAACGCAGAAATAGAGCAAATGAAAATAAAAGTGTCCAAAGTAAGCATCCATCTCTAGCAGAGTTTGTACAGAACGTTGAAACAAAACAGCTAATACAGTCATTTAGCGAAACAAAGGAAGCTCAAACTACAGAAATGTTGGCTCATCTATCAAAATGTGGCACGAAACAGAAAAAGCTTTACAAGAATTCGGCAGCAAGTACTGCTAACAATGCTCCTATAAATCCTGATATACTAGCAAGAACCCATAGTAAAAAAAGTATTTTAGCAAAAAATGTTTCACCACAGAGTCCTTCAGAATCTAATAAGAAGAGGAGCGAAATCATCCTCAACCCTTAAAACCTACCATAGAAAATTAATCCTACAAGCTCTCGTAGACAGTGCAATCCTTCTCAAAAGGAAGTTATTTATTTTAGTGTTAAATATGATGAAACCACTAACAAAACTAAGTACTAAACTACAAAAGAAACTTCTCAATAAACGGAATGTCAACAAAAATTACTTCTTAAATATTTGTGGAGGTGAATACAGTCAAACAACGACCACAGAACCATATTTTAATGAAGAAGCATACAAACAAAATCAAACAAACACAATTGTCATCCATAGCAGTGGACGAGGGTATGAAAAAATCAATAATACCATCATGGAACAAGAAACACTGCACAAAAGTATCTCCTGAAAACTCAGAATTACCTCTCCATTCGACTGAACCAGACCGTCCAGTATACAAATGGCCGTGCACGTCAATGTGTAACATTCCTAACAAATCTTTCAAATCTTTACGCCAGTTCCTCAATCAGTATGTGAAAGGTAAAGACAAAATCAAAATGAAAGTGCTGCAAAATATGGATATCTGTCCAGTGCGCAAATACACAGGACTACAAGGACATTCAGTAGCCTGCATTTCAGGACCTATTTGCAAAAGCACCTTCCATGATATCCAAAGGATAGTAATATATCATTCAAATGTAAGAAATCTAGTGTATAAACTGTACTATGCTAAAAGTCCAGCTTTAGAATTAGCCAATTCAAATAACACTCTTCTGCATGGTACACCCAAATACCTACAAGAAGAAATTAACCGTATATATTTTGGAAGTGAAAGCCACTTACAAAATGCAATAGTTTTAGAACAGGCTAGCAACAATTCTGCACATAGCAACCTTCTATTACACACATACAAAAAAGAAATACTAAAATGTAAAAGTACATCGGCTGAAGTACCAAACCATGTGTGTGTGTGTTGCTGCAGAACGTTTTACAAAAGGAATACAAAAACTAAAGACGTAACATACAAAATAGAAGACAATGAAGATTCCAAATGATTTGAATTAGCTCTCTACCTTTTAGCAGAAAACAAATACCAAATAAGTGAACCCCTAATATGTTGCAGTTACTGCACTACACAACTGGACAACAACCAACCTAACTCCTTCATGTGCTATCACAAATAATTTGGAATTATTCCCACTACCAAAACCCCTGCAACAACTCAATTTGTATGAGAGCATCATAATTCAAACAGTTCACCCATTTCAAGCAATAATACGCCTTCAACCAAAAACAGAAAAATTACCTCCCTTTGAATTGGTGAAAGGCATTTGTGGCAAAGTAGTTTATTTGCCATTAGATCTGACAGAAAATGTGCACACTCTAGGAGTGCAACGTGCAGTAGAGCATTCTTTAATTGTCTTAGTAAATGGTGTACCAACAAAAGACAAAACAATTTGGCAACAACTTGTGGACTTGCATAAAGTTGGACAAGCCTTGCAATATCTGAAAGACAATAACGAAAACTACAAAGAAATAAATATTGAAGAAAGCTTAAGGGAAACAACTGAAATAATTCAAGAGTCATCAGAAACTGGTCAATTTGAACTTCTGGATCCTGCTGCAGTATCCACTCTTTTGGACCATTAGACAATTCATCCATTGCACTCTAATGAGAGCATAGATGATGCACTAGAAACTTACCAAATAAGACAAAACAAAGGGTCACCAATGAGCATATGGGAAAAAAGTATAGAAGCACGTGCTTTTCCACTGCTATTTCCTACTGGCAAAGGAGGAAGATACAATGATAGACCCACTCAGATTACAGCATCAGAATACCGCTCATTACGAATGTATTCCCAAGATCCCAGATTTAGACAAAATGTGGAATACATATTCCACCTACTCTTTGAAAGTGAACTAGCAACCCTATGTTACGGAGTTGCACACATATTGAAATCTGGAACCCACTTTCAAAATATGTCAGCTACGCAATTAATACAAAAAGGGCAAGAAAAAGATCGGGTTTTACAATCAAGTATAACAAATCTGTTTGCAAACATGGGTGGTATGAAAGAATACTGGTTCCGACGGCACGGAGATGTACGTTGTATGATCAGAAACCTTGGACCACCCACCTGGTTTTTTACATTAAGTTGTGCAGAGTATGCATGGGAAGATTTACATGATTTCCTATGCATATCAAACAACAATAAAACCAACATAGATATACTAACACCTGGAGAACTTTGCTCTCTAGATCCTGTTAATGTGTGTGAGAAGAGGCCCGGAGTGGACGGGGTGTCGGGAGGGGTAGCGGGACTCCGCGGGATCGCGGCATGGGGCCGCGATCCAGCGAACGCAGCCATGTCCCGCCCGCTATCCCCGGGACTCTACGGGATCACGGCAACGTGCCGCGACATGAAAGGAGCGGCCCCCTCCCGTCCAGCCTTACCTGAACGCGCCAAGGGTAACGCCGCCGCGGCCTGCAGCCCGGGAGACGGGTTGGTGACGGCCTACCCGCGGGAGGTACAGGCGGTCGCGGGGAGCCGGCCCACACGGCCCGCCGAGCGTCTCTCCCCACCAGGAAGGGAGAGAAGGGAGAGACGGCTTGTTCGGCGGGGCGGGCCGCTCTGGGGCGGCCACGGAGACAGACACACATGGCGAGAGGGAGAGACTTCAAAGGGGGGGAGGGACTTGCAGGATGTAATGGCCTGGGAGCGGGACTCTTCGGGCAGGCAGCAGAAGCAGCCACTCTGGGAAACCACGGCAGCCTTTAAAGGAGGCGGGACATGGCAATACCAGCCAATGAGAAGTCTGATTGACAGGGAAGCTTTCCATTGGGGGGGAAGCAAGTCACTCACATCCTATAAAAGTCCGGGAACTAATCCAGCGTTTGTTGTTGATTTTCCTAGTCATACGAAGAGGACGAGGAGAGAACGAACAACTGGTGGGCCTATCCGGACAACAAGGAGACTTAGGAGGGCTTAATCCTATACCTGGAAGACTGCCTAAGAGTGGAGTAACTCTCAAGGAGTTCATGGACTATATTTTCATTAGTTTAAAATCACATGAATAAAAGTATAATTTCAGCAACCCAACCCTGGTCCGGGTCTTGATTTCTACATTGGCGACGAAGGTGGGATCAGCGACAACGCGATGGATAACCTAATTAAAACCCTGACGGATGGCCAACAGCAGCTGCAGCAGTTAATACAGCTACAAACACAACAGGCAGAGGCTGATCGCCAGGCGTTCCAGCAAGCCATCCAGTTACAGGGCGCCCTACAGACCACGGCCCAGGACAAACAGCATGAGAACATTATCAGGCTCACAGATGCAGTAACCAGCACGAGGAACCAACCCATGGTACCGTCCACCCTGCTCCAGAAATATAAGGAGGGAGAGGATCCAGCCTTTTTCTTCACAAGTTTTGAGAGGATTGCAAGAAATGCGCAATGGCCGCCTGAACGCTGGGGACAGTATGTGGCTCCCTTGTTATCTGGGGTAATGCAGGGTGCATATCAGGCTGTGAACCCCAATGGTGTCACTCCATATGGGGAAATTAAAGCAGCTGTACTGGACCGTCTAGGCCTGGATGAGGAGGCCTATCGCCTTCAGCTAAGGGACACCAAGTTGAAAAACGGGGAGAGTCCCAGGCAGTTATATTACCGCATTAAAGACCTGACGGAGAAGTGGATGCAATCCCCTACCCCAGCCAACCAACCCCTCCTAGATAAAATAATCCTGGAACAATTCGTAGAAGCCTTGCCAAGCCCAATGCAAAGATGGGTTAGGCAACACCACAGGCCTACATTGGCGGAAGCCGTGGACATTGCATCGGCTTATCAAAAGGCCGGGTACAGTCGCTTCCCCTCAACAAGTATACCAGGAAGGATGACGTCGCCGAACTTTGAACATCAGATACAAAAAGGCCCAAAAGTGGCACATACCAGATGGAGGCAACCGGAGGAGGTCTTCAGGAAACTAGAAGAAAGGAAGACTGGATATGAGGAGAGACAGCCACCCATAATCCCGGGAGTTCGACAACCCCAGTGCTTTGAGTGCGGTGAATGGGGTCACATTGCCCGGTTCTGCCCCAGAAGGAAGACCACAGAACCTATGGAAATCGGCTACATGAAGCCACACCTGGAAGTACGTAACCCTGGTCCATACATCGTGGATATAAGAGTGGATGGACGACCGACCCGGGCGCTGCTGGATAGCGGAAGTCGACAAACAGCCATATCTCCCACCGTGAGTAATAATCCTAATTTACCTAACCTTTCTGTACCGATAAAGTGTGTACATGGGGACATTAAAACATACCCGATGAGAGAGGTACAGATAGAGGTAAACCATGAAACCACTCAATTAAAGGCTGCCGTCCTCCCTACTCTACCCACCCCAGTGGTCCTGGGAACTGACCTACCCCACTTTAGTAAAGCACTGGATGAAGAAAGAGCAAAGAGCAACAGAACCTCGACCATAGGTGACTCTAGAAACCCCCCCGGACATAAAAGACGGAACAGGCTAGAGTGGTGCCAAGCCAGTTACATGACCCGACCCATTAACTGGCAACCCGAGGATCATGAGGACTCCCTGAGGGGGGAAACCCTAACTGATCCCACCCTTCGGGTAGCCCGTGAGAGAGCGGCCAATGAGAATGATCCAGACGTAACAAAAGGACCTGGCTTCCTGTTCCGTCATGGACTATTGTACAGAAAATATAAGGCGGACGATGGGACTGTAAAGGAACAATTGATATTACCAAAACCCCATAGAATGGTCATAATGCAACTGGCCCACAACCACCCCTGCGGCGGACATATGGCCTCCCTGAAAACGCAGCAGAACATACTGAGACGGTTCTACTGGCCAGGCATATACGGTGAAGTATCCCAGTTCTGTAAGGCGTGTCCCACTTGCCAGCTAACAAGTGGCGTCTTACCAGCAAAAGCCCCTTTGCAGAAAATGCCCCTCATTAACGTTCCTTTCCAGCGGATAGGCATGGACATCGTTGGCCCTATAGAACCCGCATCCCGTGGATACAAGTATCTACTAGTCATCGTTGACTATGCTACGCGGTATCCAGAGGCTTTTCCCTTGAAGGGAACATCAGCCCGACAACTATGCGACCAGCTCATTCCCTTCTTCGCAAGAGTAGGCTTACCCTCGGAAGTTATCACAGACCAAGGGACCAATTTTATGTCCACCTTACTTCGGCAGGTATGCGAAAGACTGCAGATACATCAGTTACGCACCTCGGTATACCATCCCCAGACCGATGGCCTTGTCGAAAGGTATAACAAAACGATCAAGAAAATGATACGAAGAGTGACCGGGTCCGATGGGAAGAACTGGGACCGTATATTACCCTTGGTCTTGATGGTATTACGCGACACCCCACAGTCGTCTACCGGTTTTTCTCCATTCGAGCTCCTTTTCGGAAGACAACCCCGAACCATCTTGGACCTTGTAAAAGAAGAATGGGAGACTTCGGATGAGATTTCTTTAACAGAGTACACCGAAGAGTTGAAGGAACATTTGACAGCACTCCGATCGATGGCCGAGACGAATCTGGGACACGCACAGACAAACCAGGAGAAAAACTATAACAAAGGAAGCCGGATGAGAACTTTCCGAATAGGAGACCAAGTACTAATCCTACTACCCACCAGTACTAACAAGCTATTGGCCAGATGGAGAGGTCCTTATGAGGTTAAGGAGGTACTTAGCCCTGTAACGTATCGGATCCACCACCCCGATCGTGCCACACCAGACAAGGTATACCATGTGAACCTGCTAAAAGCATGGAACGAGCCTGTATTGGTAGCCACAATGGATGCTGGTGAGGATACCTCAGAACAAAACGTGAATCATGAACAGGGCAAGCTAGAAGACGTGCAATGGGGAACCATCTTGTCTCCTTCCATGAGGTCAGAACTTTTGACCAGGCTGTCTCCCTTTGGAGAAGCGTTCTCGGCCTTACCAGGGAGGACCTATTTAATCGAACACGAGATCAAAACCGATCCCGGACAGATTGTTAGACTAAGACCCTATCGTATTCCAGAAGCACGAAGGATGGTTATCTGAAACGAAGTAGAAGAGATGCTCCGTATGGACATAATTGAACCCTCAACCAGCCCGTGGTCATTCCCGATAATGTTGGTACCAAAGCCCGATGGTAGTGTTAGATTTTGTATGGACTACCGACAATTAAATACGATCTCCAATTATGAAGCCTATCCTATGCCACGAATGGACGAGCTGTTGGAAAGGCTAGGATCCGCCAACTTCCTAAGCACGCTTGACCTAACTTGACCTAACCTAACAATAACTAGGGTTATTGGCAGATTCCCTTGAAATCCACGGACCGGGAAAAGACTGCCTTTACCACTCCCCAAGGTCTATACCAATTCAAGGTTTTGCCATTCGGGCTACACGGTGCACCAGCCACATTCCAGAGACTGATGGATGTCATACTACGTCCCCATGAGAGTTATGCTGCGGCTTACTTAGACGACATTGTCGTGTATAGCACGACCTGGACAGAACATGTACGCCACTTGGAACAGGTGGTGTCTGAGTTGTTTAAGGCAGGCCTACACATTAATCCGGAGAAAACAGTGATAGGGGCACACGAGACGAAATATCTGGGACACTTGGTAGGCGGAGGCACGATACGACCGCAATTCTCGAAAATCCAGGCCCTCCACGAGATACCTACTCCATCCACGAAGAAACAGATCCGTGCCTTTTTGGGTTTCATAGGCTACTACCGTAGATTTATCCCAGATTTCTCCTCGGTGGCAGCTCCACTAACTGACGCTTTAAGGAACAAAGGGTCTCCCGATTTGACCAAAAACACAGCTGCTTTGGAAGCCATCGATGTCCTGAAGCAGAGGATCACCTCAAATCCAATACTCCGGTGCCCCGACTTCCATAGACAATTTTTCCTTCAGACGGACGCGTCAAATCAGGGGCTGGGAGCAGTTCTTTCACAGGAACAAGGGGGCGAACTTCAGCCCATCTGTTTCGTGAGCAGGAAGCTCGTACCTCACGAGGAGGCCTATTCCACTATTGAGAAGGAGTGTTTGGCCATCAAATGGGCAGTAGAGACCCTCAGGTATTATCTCTTGGGTCGCTGCTTTACGTTGTATACTGACCATGCCCCCTTACAGTGGCTCGCAAGGCATAAAGATACCAACCAGCGGGTACTCAGATGGTTCCTGTCTCTTCAACCGTTCGATTTCATTACCTTACACAGACCTGCGGGTTTCCAGCTGGTGGCCGACTATCTGTCCCGGAACCCTCCCTTGCCCGATCGGCCAGGGTTTGTGATGGGGAGATGTGAGAAGAGGCCCGGAGTGGACGGGGTGCCGGGAGGGGTAGCGGGACTCCGCGGGATCGCGGCATGGGGCCGCGATCCAGCGAACGCAGCCCTGTCCCGCCCGCTATCCCCGGGACTCTACGGGATCGCGGCAACGTGCCGCGACATGAAAGGAGCGGCCCCCTCCCGTCCAGCCTTACCTGAACCCGCCAAGGGTAACGCCGCCGCGGCCTGCAGCCCGGGAGACGGGTTGGTGACGGCGTACCCGCGGGAGGTACAGGCGGTCGCGGGGAGCCGGCCCACACGGCCCGCCGAGCGTCTCTCCCCACCAGGAAGGGAGAGAAGGGAGAGACGGCTTGCTCGGCGGGGCGGGCCGCTCTGGGGCGGCCACGGAGACAGACACACATGGCGAGAGGGAGAGACTTCAAAGGGGGGGGGGACTTGCAGGATGTAATGGCCTGGGAGCGGGACTCTTCGGGCAGGCAGCAGAAGCAGCCACTCTGGGAAACCACGGCAGCCTTTAAAGGAGGCGGGACATGGCAATAGCAGCCAATGAGAAGTCTGATTGACAGGGAAGCTTTCCATTGGGGGGGAAGCAAGTCACTCACATCCTATAAAAGCCCGGGAACTAATCCAGCGTTTGTTGTTGATTTTCCTAGTCATATGAAGAGGACGAGGAGAGAACGAACAACTGGTGGGCCTATCCGGACAACAAGGAGACTTAGGAGGGCTTAATCCTATACCTGGAAGACTGCCTAAGAGTGGAGTAACTCTCAAGGAGTTCATGGACTATATTTTCATTAGTTTAAAATCACATGAATAAAAGTATAATTTCAGCAACCCAACCCTGGTCCGGGTCTTGATTTCTACAATGTGTCAAGATATTTCCATCATCGTTTCATTACTATGCTACACTTTATTTGTAATAAAACTGTTCCCCCCCTCGGAGAAGTGCAATACTTCTTTTGGAGAAAAGAATACCAAGCCAGAGGAGCACCACATATTCACATGCTTTTATGGATCAAACGTGCACCTAAATTTGGTCAGGACAGTGATGCCACTGTTTTGCAGTTCATCGAAAAATATGTCACTTGTGAAATCCCTTCACAACGGACACATAGTGACCTTCATAGACAGATTTTACAATTTCAAAGACACAAATGTGGCAAATATTGTCGTTGCAAATACAAAAGCAAAGTGAAATACTACACCAAATGCCGCTTTGGTTTCCCTAGACCAGTTATAGAAACAGGTGAAGTGAACAACTTCATGTCTTCAGTTCGACATAGTGTTAAAGGTAAATCACCTAAGAACACGTATTACATAAAAATAATAGAATCAAAATATATCAATGATACAATGCAATCATTGCCCTCTTATGGAATGCAAACATAGATGTGCAGTACATTGCAGACAATGCCACTGCAGTTGCACAATATGTTACAGCCTACTTAACAAAAGCAGAAAAAACAGAGCTTCAAGACCTCTGGAATGACCTATCATCAGACAAAACACTATCTCAGAAATTGTACAGCCTAGTCATAAAAATGCTCTCTCATAGAGAATGTGGCGCCTATGAAGCTGCAGATCGTTTAACCGGTACTGCTTTTTATGGAAAATCAGAAAACATAGCATGGCTAAGTCTTGATCCTGCTAAATCTAGAAAACAATTTCTCAAATCATATGAGGACATAGAAACAATTGCCATAAATGATACCAACAGCCAAGACATTTTAAAAAACAATTTACTGGACACATACTACCTGAATAGGAGTACCACTTTGGAAACCATGTGTCTATACCACATAGCTCAAAACTTTTCACACAAAAATAATATAAAACCTGATGAAAGCAAAGGTAGATATAGAGTGACAGATTGTGCAGGCTGCTTAGTGAAACTTACCAAACGAAGCTTAATTAATCATGTCAAATTGTCATTAAAAACTTCTCAACAGAAAGAACTATATTACATGTCCCTGCTACAACCTTTTAAACCATGGAGAAAAGAGAAAGAGATACTAGATAACTATGACTGCTATGAAGATGCATTCAAAGCAAGTGAAAACACTATCACCGATGTGAACTTTACGCAGTACAAAACAATGTTGCACAATGAGCAACACGAAGAAGAACTTTAGGCCCAACTACATAAGGACACTTCCGACAGTAGTCAACCTTCTGTAACAGGAAGTCAAGAACCACTAGGACAGCCACTAATAGCAAATGAGGCAAAATTAGCTATGACAGAAGTGGAAAACACCATGTGTCACTATGAAGAAGATATAGAAGACTTAACTGTACTACAATCAAAACTTAACAAAGATCAGCACACCATTTTTGAAGAAGTAACAAAAGAAATTGCACATGGTGTACAACATGAAAATAAAGAATGTACCTGCCAAAATTACAAACCTATACTGCTGTACGTCAGTGGTGAAGCTGGGTCAGGAAAAACATTCTTAATCAAAATCATCAGCAAGTTCCTTCAACAATTGACAAACAACAAACTGTCAGCTGTTGTAACTGTCCCCACAGGTTTAGCTGCCTACAACATAGGCGGTGTCACTTTACACTGATTACTACTCCTTCCAGTAGAACACCAAAACAAATGAGACTATTACAAACTTTCTGCAGAAGCTGCAATGGAAGTATGCAGAGTATTAAAACAAATGAAAAGGCTACTAATAGATGAAGTGAGCATGGTCTCCAACCTAATTTTGACTTTGATTCACCTCAGATTGCAAGAAGTACTTAGAACAAACTACGAAGAAATCTTTGCAGTGAACACACATTATCGTTTTCGGACATCTTCTACAATTGACACCAGTGAAAGGTGAACCTATTTTTAAAACCTTAGGACACAAACTCTGCCGTAAAACTGTTGGCAGCATAGGAAATATCAACCTTTGGCAACATTTCCAATACAAAGAATTAACAGAAAACATGTGTCAATCTGCAGATCTCACTTACGCCAACATTTTAAAAAGTATTAGAGTTGGTGTACTATCTCAAGAAGCACAAGCAATATTGAAAAAACCGGCACATTCATGCACTTTATGGCGATAACGCATGTGCTACTGATGTTATGGAACAATTAGCGCACACAAATGTCAATTGTATGGCCTTAATGCCAACTCTTGCAAGCTATTTCAAATTCAATGAAACAATGTTAAAAAAAGAAATGCAACCAATAATGGAAATTTGCTCCACAGACAAACTAGACGTACATGGTATGACACTACCCATGTGTCAGCAAGCCACAACAAGACTAAATACCTTAGAAAATTACCTCTCCAACACAGCTGGGTTGGAAAAAATATTAAAATTATCCTTAAATTGTAGAGTAATGCTTAAACGTAACCTTGACGTGGAGCAAGGGTTAGTTAATGGGGCACTGGGTACAGTTGTTGGCTTTCGAACATACCCACGTGACAACAACATTTAGTTTGTCAATATTCGCTTTGACAAACTTTCAGAAGTGAAAAAGATAGGGCGCTCAACAGCTCGATTCCTTCTCTTCAAAGACATGTATGTTAGTAGAGAACAATTTTCTCTAACTCTTCCATATGCAGTCACCATTCATAAATCCCAAGGTCTTACTCTCGACAAAGCATTGATAGATATAGGAAACACAGTCTTTAAAGAAGGCATGAGCTACGTAGCACTATCACGCTTACATACACTTGACTGTCTATTTCGAATCAACTTTGATGCAAGTAAAGTGAATGCTGATATTCCTTACATTTTAGAATACAATAGACTGCGTTCACTGTACACCCCTCATCTGAAATCATATCCTGTTCCAGAAAAAGGAAAACGTGGTAAAAGAAAACTAATTCAAACAGAAATGCAACAGAATCTGACGGCAAATCCTTCAAAGAAAACAAAAGAAGCTAAAACTTCATCAATTACCACAAGCAAAGAAGAACCTATTGGGGAAAGTAAATCAGGTACTTCTTCAAAGAAGGAATACAAACTCCGAAAAAATCACTCAGAGACAGAACTATCTGGTTCATTCAAATTTTCAAATGAAACTGGTGTAAGTTGCTACGCAAATGTAGCAATGAATATTCTATTTCAATTTCCACCAATTGTTAACAACATTTACTTACACAGTACAGACCAATTGTGTTTGCAAATGTTAGTCCTTCATAGAAATGCAACAAACAATCCTGACAACACGTATAATGTTCACGGAATAAGACAAGATTTGGACTACTGTGCTGGAATGGTGAGATTTACTATAAACTCACAAGACGATCCACAAGAATTTCTAATGTACTTACTAGAAGTACTGGAAAACAAAAACATACCTATAAATGACATTTTCCAGATTTCATTCATGTGGAAACATACATGTACTCTCTGTAACAATGTTACACAGGAACAAATCCCAAATGAGCAATTTGTGTATGTATCCATACCTAATTGTGAATCCATTCCATTTCAGCAACTTCTACAGAATGCAAACCATGGCAAATTATGTACTATCTGCAATTCAGATAATCGCTCCACCTTACTGATACAAACACATAGTAACTACATAATACTAATGCTTCTACGTTACAATGCAGATGGTACCAAAAACAACTGCAAACTGACTGGATTCACACACGTCACTTGGTAAGAAAACTTTCAAAACAATAGGTATAATCTACAACGCAGGAGCCACAACCAATGCAGGCCACTACACTGCAAATATTAAAAAGTAATGTGGATGGTTCGAATGTAATGATAGTACCATTACTCTAAAGCAGAGATTTCCAGCAAATCTTACAAACGCGTATTTAATCTTCTTAAAGCCAAAATGTAATAATTAATGTGTACTTCAACATTAACAAAAATTCAAATAAAAGACTATAAACAGTTAGAATACGCCAATAGGTATCCAACTGCCCAAGAGTGTATAACAACAACACAGATAAATGAATACCACAGATCCGTAACAAAAAATACACAGTTAGAATACGCCAACAGGTATCTAACTGTTTAAAAAATCTGCAACAAACCAACATACATAACATTAATCAGAAACAACAAGTGAACACTTAAAGGAAACAAAGAAATTTGTAGCATAGCAAAGAAAGGTTTTTTTTAATCCGACAAGGATTTTTTTTCCCCCAGACCCAAGGATTTGAAAAACAAACACAGAAACTGAGCAAAATGTACAGTACACTGGTTTGTAAACTAAATATGAGGGTAAGAAAAAAGCTAAAATGTCTATTGTACAATGTAATAAGTCTTTATAAAATACAAACACTAACATTCTCTTTTCTTTCATCACAGAAATTAAAAAAGGATATTTCCGCCAAGTACTAAAGTCATGTAAGAAATATATCGAATCTCAACAAAGTAAACAGTAAGTATGTCATACATATTCGAATCTAAACGTCTGATCTATGGCAGTAATATGGTGCAGTGGCTGTAGGCAGGGCCTAGAGTCTTGGATGTATAACCTACGACCTACACCCTCCGGCCAAGCAACCAAGACTGTAGGTTCTACCCACAACCATCGCAGCATATCAAAACCATGGTGGCTTATAACTTCACTGCTTATAACTTTGGTCTTGGGTGCATGGCCTGCGGCCATGCACCCAAGACTCTAGGTCCTGGCTACAACGACTGCAGCATATCACAACCATTGTGGCTTATAACTGCAATGCTTATAAGTTTATTCTTGGGTGCATGGCCTTCGCTGCCCACAACCACCACAGCATATCACACGCATTGTGGCGTAAAACTTCACTACGTATAAATTTGGTCTTCGGCCATGCACCCAAGACTCTAGGCCCTCCCCACAACCACCTGATCGATATGCGATACTACGGGTGTATGTATTGCTGTGATATGCTGCAGTGGTTGTAGCCAGGGCCTAGGGTCTTGGGAGTATGGCCTACGGCCTACGGCCAAGCACCCAAGACTCTAGGCCAGCCCTGGCACAACCACCGCAGCATATCACACGCATGGTGGCTTATAAATCAATAGCACACCCATAGAATGACACATTATAAATGCAGTATACACTCAATTTGCACCCAGGACTGTAGGCCCTGCCCACACCCACCAGATAGATATTCGATTGTATGGGTGTGATGTGTGAATGTGATATGCTACGGTGGTTGTGTGCAGGCCCTAGAGTCTTGGGTGTGTGACCTGTGGCCTGCGGCCATGCCCCCAAAACTCTACGTCCTGCCCACAACCAGCGCACTATATAAAACCCATAGTGCCTTATAAATGTAGTGCTCTAGGTCCTGCCCACACCCACCACAGCATATTACACCCATTGTGGCTTGTAACTTCACTACGTATAAATTTAATCTTGGGTGCATGACCTCCAAGACTCTAGGCCCTCCCCACAACCACCTGATCGATGTTCGATACTACGGGTGTATCTATAGCTGTGATGTGCTGCGGTGGTTGTAGCCAGGGCCTAGAGTCTTGGGTGTATAGGCATAGATAATTGAATCTGTAGGTGTGCAGTATATAAAACCCATGTTGGCTTATAACTTCAGTGCTTATAACTTTGTTCTTGGGTGCATAGACTCTAGGCCCTCCCCACAACCACCTGATTGATGTTTTATACTACGGGTGTATCTATAGATGTGATATGCTGCAGTGGTTGTGGCCAGGGCCTAGAGTCTTGGGTGTAAGGCTATAGATATTTCAATGTATGGGTGTGCAGTATATAAAACCCATGGTGGCTTATAACTCCAGTGCTTATAACTTTGTTCGTGGGTGCATTCGGCCATGTACCCAAGACTCTAGGCCCTCCCCACAACCACCTGATCAATATGCGATACTACGGGTGTATCCATTGCTGTGATATGCTGCAGTGGTTGTGGCCAGGGCCTAGAGTCTTGGGAGTATGGCCTACGGCCTACGGCCATGCACCCAAGACTCTAGGCCCTGGCCACAACCACTGCAGCATATTACACCCATGGTCGCTTATAAATCATTAGCACACCCATAGAATGAAACATTTTAACTGTAGCATGTACTCAATTTGCACCCAGGACTCTAGGCCCTGCCCACACCTACCAGATACATAATGGATTGTATGGGTGTGATGTATGAATGTGATATGCTGCAGTGGTTGTGGGCAGGATCTACGCTCTTGGGTCTTTGGCCTACAGCCTGCATCCATGCACCCAAAACTCTACATCCTGCCCACAACCACCGCACCATATAAAACCCATGGTGCCTTATAACTGCAGTGCTTATAACTTTGGTCTTGGGTGCAAGGCCTTCGGCCATGCACCCAAGACTCTACGTACTGCCCACATCTACCACAGCATATCGCACCCATTGTGGCTTATAACTTCTCTATGTATAAATTTGATCTTGGGTGCATGGCCTTTGGCCATGCAACCAAGAATCTAGGCCCTCCCCACAACCACCTGATCGATATGCGATACTATGGGTGTATCTATAGCTGTGATATGCTGCGGTGGTTGTGGCCAGGGCCTAGAGTCTTGGGAGTATGGCCTACGGCCTACGACCCAAGACTCTTGGCCCTGGCCACAACCACCACAGCATATAACACCCATGGCGGCGTATAAATCAGGAGCACACCCATAGAAACAAAACTTTTAATTACGGCATGTACTCAATTTTAATATTCGCTAACACCACGCATGTCCTTAGAACAGTTTCAAGTTGCCTGTGCACTATCCTTATGAGACCCCTCATTTTCAGTACTTACAAACATCCCGGACAAGGCGGGCATAGGGAATACATCATTAGCACCTGCCGCCTAAACAAATACAGTATTTCACCCATCTCTTACTCTCTGAACCTCCCCAAGCACTCTGACACACCAAAACAGTTTCCGAAACAGCATTTCGCCTCTGGTCCCCGCCGCGCTGTCGGCGGATCCAACATGTCGGGCGCATCCAAACAATCTGACGCACATCACAGCTCACTGCAGCCAATTGGCGGAGACGTCGCGTGTTCCGCAGTCATGACGCCAGCCCCTTAGCCAATCGGTATCTTGTCCGCGAAGCGAACAGGGAAATGTGACCGTGGAGCGGACATAGATATCACTAATTTTTTGAGACATACCTTTTGGTCGTTTTAAAGGAAACTACTGGACGGATTGTCACCAAATTTACAAAAACACTCTTTCGGGACCAAGATCCTGCCCCGGCTGCACATTTGGTGAAAATCCGTCCAGCGGTTTGGCCTGTAGGCGTGCGCAAAGTTTTTCCCCCATTCAGTCTATGGGAAAAAAATACGTTTTGGGACCCCGCCTATAACTTTTCCCCCCCTAGACCAAACATCACCAAACTTTGCAAAAAAATTCAGAGTGGCCCAAATACTTTGTTTGGTGAGGATTCGTCCAGGGGGAGCGGAGTTATAAGCCACCCAAAAAGTGCTCTTCCTATGGAAACAGCAACTTAACCATAACTACACAGCCACTACCGTGCACATCCCTTGCTGTAGCATCACCTAAGAAACAGTGAACAAAGTGGCAATCTGCTAACCGAAGCAGAAAAATATACTGTCCACTGTGAGGGGCAGGTAAGCAAGAAAAAGCACTGAAAACTACACACAGGAACACCACTCCCTTAGACATAAAGCTACAATCACACCACACCATGCAGCATACACACATTGGCAAAGCCTACAGTTTGGGCTTTGCAGTTGGCAGACATCTTCCCTCTAGTTATATCATTACAAAATCTGTATATTATACGCTTGTACAAATCATTCTGCTAGAATTAATATGTTACATTTGGTCTTTACATTTTATTTAGAAAACAGTATCAAAATGTAAACATAAAAAGTCAGGCCTGTGTGCTGAGATGCTGTACTGCATAGAAATCAAGGGGCTGAAGGGACACTTGGTTAGGTCTTTTTCCAAAACAGAAGCTGAAGTTTACCTTTATTGGAGAATTGAAGCCTTTAAACAAATATTGCTACGTGTTGTTGACATGCTTTATATAGCAGCGCGACGGGCCCTAGGGAATTGCAGATGTTTTTATAGGCAGAGATGGCACGAATTTAGATAAAGAGCATCAAAGGGACTGAAATCAACACAGCACCTTTCAGACATTCACTTCATGCATAAATGGCTGCTTTTTTATCACCCCAATATGACAACAGTGTATATGACACAGAGAATGTCCTACTGGTCATGACCATACTAGCATACGTATGTATTCCTTCGAAAATGCCAGGAAACGTTCCCAAGCCACAGTACCTATCTACACAAATAGTGTCTTTTCCCATGCAGGTCTGTAGTGCAACATATGCGAGCCACAGCTAGAAAGGAGTGTTTTTCAATGGGATTACGCCATTGTAAAATGCTTCTGTAGATCTGTCCTAATGGCTCTACTTGACTGGACCAGTGGCCCAATTACTGGATAGAGTACATGCAATGAAAGATGCATAGACAAAATGCGTATTTATCAAAAAGCATATGCAGACCCAACATGTGCATCCCGTAAGCAGAAGAAGAAGACAACACTAAAGAAAGAGATGCAACACAACCCAGAAAAAAGCCTTTATAAAACGTGTATGTATTATTTTAAATAGAGCGAAACGCACAGGAAAAAACCCTCTTGGATTTATACACATCTTTCATTAGGCGAACAACTTCTCGAAAAAGATATTGTTCCAACTGATTTAGTAAATGGTTTATTTAATGTCACTCATACCTTTTTAATGAATTCCTTTAATACACAATTCACCAATACTTTAGGACCAGTAACACAATACTAAAAAGTGCAAGTGCCAGACCATGTCAATTTCACTTCAAACAATCATACCATAGCAAGCATTCCTACTGCATACATACACACATGCCACCATTAAAAAGACAACGGAGGGTCACAAAGTATACCCCAAGTGCAAAATACAATCAAAAAGAAAAACAATACAATTTATCATTTTCCAATTTGAAGGTACTGACAGTTACATTCAATTGGGATTTCTATATCAACTCGAGTTTCGGCTATATAGTCTGCCTGGATTACATAGACCAGCCATCATCAGGACAATACAAATTCGGTCAACAGGGGTGCCTCCCAATCTTAATTAATTCCAAATTGCATTCATTGGAAGGTTGCCTGGAAGGGCTAGGGTCAACTCTGTTCAGGAATTAATAGGAGCCCTTGTCACACCATCAACAATGCCCGCAGAGGAAAAACGTCTTCCTTCTGTATTCTGAACGTGGATCCATGGAGCCTGACCGCCCGGTCATGCCCCGTCTCCTCCATTTAACCTCTTATCTCTTTCCTACTTGCGGAAATGTGCATTTAAAAAAGAGGGCAGAATCTGGGCAAAATAGTGCTTCTGCTACCGCCTACAGTACGCAGAAGCCTTTCTCTTTGATTTTAGACATTTATTGTGTAATGTGTTTTTTGCACAAGGCTTAAAATGACGGCATTAACAGTTTGCATTGCACATACCTACTGCACCATCTTTATGTGTGTCTAATCTGCATATAAAGACTCTGGGCCTCATTACGAGTTTGGAGGTATTTCAGAGGTAAATCCTCACAGATGCCACCAAACGGATTTACAGTAACCACCACTTTGACCCGTGGATTTACCACAGGATTACAAGCGGGGAAAGGAGGTGTAAATCCCCATTTTCTGGAGTCAATAAGACTTCATCTGGGATTTCTGGTGGAATTACCACTGGTATAATTATGAGTGTCAATTCTGCCGATTTTTTCTGGAGAAAAAGTGGAGGATTCACCTCCAGCACCATGCTCGACATACATCCTCCACTTTTCCTCCAAAAATCGGTGGAATTAGCACTCATAATTCTGCCAAAACATGTCATTTAGCAGTGCAGGGAAAATGGAGGCAACAGAATTACCTCCACTTTTTCCCCACACCACCAAACTCGTGATGAGGCCATCGGTGTACGCATTTCTGCTTCTGGCCGCACAGTGACAACTCCCAGGGCAGGAAACATGTTGATGGGCCTCCGAGGACGGCCCTGTTGCTCAGATGCAGCTGCCAGTGCCCTCTGAAGTGCTTCCTGAGCCCCTATAGGACTCTAGGTGGAAACATGCTTGCATTAGCATTAGACCCCCCTGTTAATTGCCTTCATTTATTCTGAAGACCACTCACTTATTTTTCTTTTACATCCTCTTGTGCTATCAATCCCTTATCAAACCCCCTGTACATTCACCCTTACCCTGAATGGTGTGCCGTCTCCCAACCCCCTGCTCATGTCTCCATCCCTTACACATGCTGCCTAAAACCTTCCAAGCTTGCCCTCTAGGTTTCTCCTCTCCCTCCTGTGTCCTGCCCCAACACCTCCAGCTATCCAACTCTGGCCAGATCCTGCCTGTCCTCCTCCCATCCATCATCCTCACATCATTGAGCAACAGCCAGGTGTCCTGGTGACAGGTGCAGTGAAGGAGGCATCACAACTCATTGGGGACCATTATGCAAATAACTGGGAAAGAAAGTCAGGAACTAGGTTAATGCTGTGGGGAACACCCCACATTGTTTGGCCGAAAAGCAGACTTGCTAGCAGGGTCTTTTAACTGCCATGCGTCCCCCCCCCCTGCCAAGGCCTTTTTTGCTGATTTCAGTATTTCACCATGCAAAGCCTTCTAACATTTTCTCCTTCACTAACCCCTTAGGTGCCAAGGACGAGCTATCTCGTCCTTGGCACTGGGGAGGTAATCCCAAGGACGAGATCCCTCGTCCTTGGCACTTAAAGGGATTTGGTCACTGCACCTGGCAAGGAGACCCTCAAGAAAGAAAGGTGACTTCATGCCATCACTGATAGATATGAAACTGTGGAAGGAGCAGTCAGGGCAGTTATCGACTTGTCTGGCCTTGAGGGAGCAGAGGAATGGAGACTGGAGCAGAAGGTGAGTTCACAAAATGCAAACATGACAATAAACAATTTATCTGTGCTTCAGTTGCACACAAACACTAAAAGCCTTTAATAACAACACATGTGGAAAACACCGAGTGTACTGCGATATCACCACTTTCTACACATTTGAGACATTTGCCTCATGTTAGTCTGAACATGATGGTAGACAAGCTGTGCAATTTGCTCTGTGCATGTGGGCATATGATGACACCAAACCCCTCTTCTATGTTCAGAGACATCCTCCTCTTGCACCACGGTATTTGTAGTGTACTAGGTTTTAATTGGCAACACAAGGAGGTGTAGTAAACACAGCTAAGTGCAAAGACCCTAACAGTTGCTTGATCTACCCCGTGACATAGAGTCATCAGCTAGCAAGCCATGCCCATGAACTGTGACTGCCTGTCTTTCACCATCACCACAGTGTAAAGATAAGCATTGACAAATTCTGTGCGGGTAGACAGCTGCGCGACAGGAATATGCACTCCCGAATGGTGTGAAATGTGTCTTATTGGCGGATCCCTTCATCAGGCACATTTGTCTATGCATACACAGCTTCTTGCAAAAATTACATGCAGTGGCAGGTTGTCAATATAGCAAAATGATGACAGTGCTTACTTGGCCAACTCCTCGCATGAACTAGCAGTGTCATGTGAGAATCTTGCACCCTCTGTCAGATGTTGATGAAACACCATGGAAATGATTGCCCCACTGACACCTCTGAACCATATGAGCCTCATTGTGAGTTTGTCGGTGAGGGGAACACGTGGTGGTAATGCAATTACCACCACTTTTATCACACAGCCAAAGTATAATTAACTCAAAATCAGTGGCACCAAAAAAACAGTGCTAATCCCTCTTGTGCGAATTAGCGCTTAAAGAGTGAACCTTAATTCCACTGCCTTACAAAGTGCTGGCAAAATAATTCCTCCCAAAGCTCTATGCCATTACCTTCACCTCACAGCAGACGACAATTAAGCCACAGATGCTTCTAAGTGCAGCCACAAGAGTATTTTAAGGCCTACATCTGCCTCAAACCCACTTCCAAGCAACACGTATTCCCTTGCAAACATAGATAATACTGTACGTTGAGCTGCAGAGACATGTAGTGCAGCCGCTGCCAAGGACACCGGATCGGCAATGGCAGAGAATACGGGTGAGTAGGGTGCCATCCATATGTCATGTCACCCTCTCCATGAGCATTTACCGACAAGCAAATAATCACGCTCTGTCGGTTGAACTGAGACACCATAGCAACCCTACTCACCCTGATAAACTTCCAGATCTGTAGGGTGGCATCAGCATTAGGACTTTCATGCCACCATGCTGACGGTGGTGGGTGTCCAGCAATTCCAAGCAACGTGCACATTTCAGGACTCTGCTGGAATCCTACATGGCATTTCCCAGTCAACCTTCTCAAAAGTGCTGGTACAAGTGCTTGATGCGCTCATAAAACATTATCAAATGTGTATCCCCGCCACACCGACCCAGGTATATGGAATTATGGCACATTTCTATGCAACAGCCTACTTCCCCAATTGGACTGCTGCACCGGAATGTACGCTTCTGGCATTGGTCCCACCCCAGGCAGAGAAGCACATGTACCGCAACAGGAAGCAGCACTATTCAATGAATATACAAATGACGTATGATGCAGATCTGGAGCCACTGCTGTGCCTATTTCTTGAGTTCCAACTATGACGCTAGGGCCCTGCGGAACATCACCCTGCCAGGACACATGGACACTCACCGGGCACATAGGGCATGGATATTGGGATATTAGCAACACTGACAATGCAATGCATAAATGGAGCAAATATAGAAGAGACACAAGACTGCTGACATACACACGTCATGCGTGCCTACCCCTGCCAGTACATGATGCATGTGGCTAAAAGATTGCAAGCCTGCATGGACCACATCTCTCCAAACTACTGAGCGTTGACATAGCTGCAGTGCTTTGTAGGCCCTTACACACAAAGTCACGCATGTCACTAAAGTTCCTATTTTCTCTTGCACAAGATTCCTGAAATGAGTCATGACAAATAGCCTCTCCCCTAGCAGTTTGACATGAATGGGCACAATTGTTAGGCACAGAGACATGCATTGAAGTACACACCACAAAGATTGACAACTTCTTTGTCTCTGTACAATCCTGAAAGATATACAAATGGTAAGCCAACCCAACAATGCACAGCACAAGTAGCTTAGAATACCTGCAACCAGCCAGCAATTGAGAATTGAGTAAGGGTGATGTTGCAGCTGAGATTGTGAAGCGTGAACAACATCGAGAAGGAATGGCAGTACTCTTTGGACAACCACCATTGTATGACACAGACACCCCAAAGTCGTCAAGTGAGAGTCTCCATCTATAGCTGATGAAAAACATAGACCAGCAGCAGAGTAGAATGATGTCCACTAACACAACAAATATTCCTGTCTTGCAATACTATTGCATGTGACTCTGCCTATTCGCTGCTGCCATGGCTGATGACACCCATCAGAAACCCTGCAATGCCACAGTAGCTGGTCTACAACGAGGCACACATATGGACCAGGGTGTGCACATAGTGCACTTTTGGACGGCTCATTGGAACATTCTGGTATCTCCACCAGACAGGTGAGGCACTCATGTACACCCCTGAAAAAGTGGTTGAGAATACCATGGTGTGTGCAATTCTGAAAAACACATGCATTAGGAGGAATACTCCCTTGCCTCCAGAGGAAGGATACATTCACCCAGACTCTGATGATGATGATGTAGGTGATCAAAGACCATCTCGGCTGGACTTGATGTTGGAAGGGAGGGTGCATAATACGTCATGAGCCGCCCTGAGAAAGTGGGGAAGATTGTCATGTCTTGTGCATTAAGAGGAATATTCTCT
This sequence comes from Ambystoma mexicanum, assembly GCF_040938575.1. Lineage (NCBI taxonomy): Eukaryota > Metazoa > Chordata > Amphibia > Caudata > Ambystomatidae > Ambystoma > Ambystoma mexicanum. The sequence continues at coordinate 39,461,333 of NC_090928.1, forward strand.
TGCCTCCAGAGGATGGCAACACTCATCCAGACTCTGATGATGATAATGCAGGTGATAGCATGCCACCTCAGGGTGGCTGTGATGAGGGAAAAGAAGGATGCAGCATCCCTCATGAGCACCTTCAGAACCATTTTTAAACGCATATGAATCCATATTTGATTGTAATACAACTCACAGTAAATGCTGAGTTGGTTTATTCAACAGAGATACACCAACCAATAGCCTCTCTAATCACCAATACCCAAACCCATCGACATCCCTCATTCACTCAAAAATGCCTGTGGAATGGCAACTACTACTTCTCTGGAGGTTTGCCATGTCCATGTGCAGCTGTTTGTGTGAGAGGCACTCTCCCCGGCGAGGGCGCCTCTCTGTGGTACTGGGGACAGGTACCTTGATGGGTGTAACCGAGACAGTGCTGGCCGTTTCACCCCCTGAATATGCTGAAGAATTAGCATAATAGCCCTCATCATGTCCCGCACCCTTTGCCCCACTACTGTGACAGCAGCAATGGCAGCTGCAGCCCTCCTGCTATGCCTGCTCCCCACAGAGGAGGCCACCCTCTTCAATAGCATCCTAAATGGCCTGAGAGTGCCCTAGTTGTTCTTTTGCCATGGACTCCATATGCTCCTGTGACAAAATGACCACTCTCTAGTAGAAGTGCAGGGATGAGTAGTGGCTATCACGCTTACCCAGCCATGCACTGCAAAACCAGCAGTGATCCCAATCATAAAGATGAAACAGGCACAGGCTGAAATGTATCCCTTCTTCTCTTCTGGTAGTGCAGGCCTAGGGCAGGCTATATCGTCAAGATGGGTATGAGCTGGTAACAGTAGCAATCCAAACAGTGTTAGTACAATGGTTCCAAAGCAAAAGAATGTTCAAAGAAGGTTCTATGAAAATATACGAACTTTAATAAAACAGTCAATTGAAACAAACTAGCTAAAACACTAAATATACGAGAAACATACAGAATGCAGAACATTGTGCGAAAGGACACTCTGGGATAATAAGCAGTGGTGTACAGACAAGGATTTCTGCAATTGCCAATGTTCAAGGACATGTTCTTTTAGAAACCGGTAGAGAAGGCGGCTTAAAAGTCACTATCCTGGAAGGGGAACCAGAGGGCCATGGCTTCTTCACAGTACCTTTATGTATTGTCTTTGGTGCTCAACAGCATTGAGCCGTGCTTCTTGGCCCTTTAGTTGACGTCAATATGTTTGAGCCCGCGCGATCCCAATGGTAGTTGGTGTCAAGTCGGTTTGATGACGCAGGCTCCGAATGGGCTGAGTCAGCATTTAAGTGATGAGATGATGGCTTACAATAGTTTGGGGTGGCTGTCGAGTGGGCGGCAAGACAATGATACAGCAGGGTTGAGTCAGCTCTGGAGATGGCCAAGTACAATGGGTTCCAGCAGTCAAGACAGTGCTCAAGTCAGTTGCTCCCATGATGTCAAGCCTGCGATCGGGTCGAGATGAGTCATTCCACTCCAATGGATCAAGTCAGCATCTGGATGGCTTGAATTGCAGCAAGTGGTTAGACAGATCATGTACCAGCTCAATGGGCATTGAGCACTGTCAATCCAACTTGAAGAAGTCTCGAGGTGATGACATAGGATTCTAGCTGCTTCCTGGCTTCTGGGTTGCTGGGAGGCCCAATCCAGGGTCTCCAGGAAAAGATGAGTTCTTCAGTTTTGCACTTCCACTGCCACTATGGGCAGAGGAGCACTGCTCCCTCGCCTAAGTGGGAAGCCGGCTCCTCGCATGAGTGACAGGCAGCACAGTCCCCAGTGCACATTCTTTGCATGCACAACTGTGCTGCCTGCTTTTGAGAAGGGGCGCATCCCCACTATAGGTTTTTTGTTTATTTTGTTGCAGAGCCCTTTCACCCCTGCAACAAACATAATGCATAATAATGGGAGGCGGCAGGATGGTTGAAGACTGACCGGCCTCCTAGCATTATTGCGCTAGCATGTTCACTTTGTGGAGAACCCGGAACATGAACACGCTGAGTCCTCTCCTGTCAAGCAGCATGTTCACCTTGCAGATAGGATGGGAGGACAGTAAGGTAAGTGTTTCTTTTTATTGAATGTGTAGGTATGTATGTATGTATGTTGGTGTTTGTTTTATGAATACGTGCCTATAGGGAGCTGTTTGAATGATGTGTAAATGTGAGGGTGAAAGAATTTGTGTTTGTGTGTGTCAGCCCCCACCGATACATTTAGTGGTGAAGGCTGCTGAAGAGCACCATGCATCAAGAGTAAAGCAAATATGGTAACTGAAGTGTTACTTTGTGGCTAGAATATTCTGCAGTGAATGTAGGCCACTCTATCCACGTAATGACACTTATCTTTGCTTTATCCTTAATGCACAGCTTCTGTGCATCAACAATCATGCTGTCAAAAGCAGCTGAGTAATCTACAAAGGAAAGATACAACACCATTCCCGGATAACAGTGTGTGTCCGAGATTAGGGTTAAAAGGGTCCAGATTGAGTGGGTGGTCCCACAACCCTTTCTAAATCCTGTCTGCTGAAAATTCAGCTGTCCCTTCTCCATGGCCCAAGAGGATTTGCAGTCCAACATTGAGTTTATAATTTGAAGGTTGATTACGTGACCCTTTCTTGTGGACTGTAATTAGGATTGAGGATTTCCAAGAGTAGGGGATATTCCCTGTTTCACATATCTGTGTAAATAACTGCTGTAAAAGTGAGCCCCAAAGTTGCAGATCACCCTTTACGACCATATTACAAAGTCCATCAGGGCCAGTGGCTCTAGGAGCCTTGGATTTAGCAATACAGGCCTCTAAATCGGCCCCCCTTATGTGCGTTCCTACCAATGTATTGCGCATGTACTTTAATTCATCAGACACAATGGGTTCCCGTTTATACATATTTATACATATTCTTTATAAAGAGGCCGCATGGCTCCTCTGATAAACCAGAGATCTCCTTAGACCGAACACCGGCCCCATGGCTGCTTATAAGGTGCCAACATTTCTTTGAATCATGTGTCTTAATTAGATGATTTCAAAAATGTCCAACCTCCATTATTCACAAAAAGTCTATGGGCCTCATTACGACCCTGGCGCTGATGGAATGAAGGGGGCCGGTACGGGACTGGCCCCCTTCATTCCGTCCCGGCCAATTACGAGGTTCCCTTTGCGGGGCCTGGATCAGACTTCTGGTAAAACCAGATGTCTTTCCTGGGTCCCGCGAGGGGAAGAGGCAGGTAACAACAGGGCACTTGTAATGTGCCCGTTGTTACCTCCATTTCCATTCCCATTAAGCCCTACGGGGGCTCAAATGGGAATGGGGAATGGTTCCTGCAAGGAGGAATTACCGGGTCCTCCTATGTCGGAATGACCCGGTTATTCCTCATTGCAGGAACCCGGTAATGGAGCCCAGTTTGGAGGCAGCCATGGAGCTAATAGCTCCATGGCTACCTCCAAACTCGTAATGAGGCCCTATACCCCTACAGTCCTTCAGCCACCTCTTATATCTTCCCCCAGCCACTGCTATGATTTTAAGTTTCTCCTTCCCCATTAATGAACAACCTCTCTTTGTTTTACGGACCATCGCATTCAATTCTTTTTTCTTTTTAGCTATTCCATAATCATAGCTAATTCCTGGTTAACTGAGTGATTGTTCTTGAGTACATTTCTTACATCTAGTGATTCGGCAATTAGTAAAGATTAAGTCAATACAGTTGTTATAAAGTCTGTTGGACCAGGTGGTACGAGCTTCTCCATCATTAACCACCAGAGGCATAAGCTTAAACTCTGCAAGTGCCCCCCTCCATTCTGTGGCCCTAGTCCCCTCAAATCCCATCTTTCCATTCCATAGCATTATTGTTACTTTTGCATACAGTCGACATTAAAGTCTCCCGTCAAAATAATTATACCTGTCGGGAACTGCGTATACCAAATTCTCAGAGTCTTTACCACCACCTTAATGAACTCTGCGGTCATATCGCCACCCAGAGGATCATTAAGGGTTACCAGTGCGAGAGGTACACTTGTTATTCTGAGGGCTCCGTGGATGTCTTCCTCATAATATGGTGTCACTCCAGAGTGTGGCTCTCTGAAGAACATTTTGAATTTATTCATCTTTTACATGCTAGTGCCCGTGGTTGTTGTTGGAAGCTTTCCACAGGTTGCTAACAGGCAGTTACTTCTAGCGTGATGTGAATATCAAAGTACCAAGGAGGGGGGGGGCAATGGGAGGAAGGCCCCTGACGGCAAGCTATAACCTCTCCGGACCACACAATCACTCCCCTCCTTCCACTCCAATGATCAGCATATAATCCTAACCATTTTATGGCTCAGCACTTTCACGAAGACTTTGTCAGACTTATTCTTTCAAGCCACTGGGTTCCCAGGGTCAGAGTCACAGCCCCAAAGCACCAAACACCAAGCACTCTGGCTCCACCGGAGCACAGGAACACAGTAACACAGTAACACACTTCTACAACACTCCGTGATGCCCCGCATTGGGAGGGCAGTTTTTATGTTTTAGCTCCTCCCAGGTTAAACAAACAGTGAAGCCAGATTGTTGTGTCGATGTTCGCAACAAGTAACCAGTAAAACCTGACTGTTTTGCAGAAATTCACTTCTGCTGCCACCACAAGTGCTGCCCAGCTCCTGCCTCGCTCCACACAGTAACACACGCCTACGGCGCTCTGCGACGCTCTGCGTCGGGAGGGGAGTTTTTATGTTTTGGCTCTTCCCAGGTGAAACAAACAGTGAAGCCAGACAACAAGCAACCAGTAAAACAAGACTGTTTTGCAGATAAACGTGAAAGTGTGTATGGGTCCCAACCCTTGAGAGTGCGCTTTGACCACTATTGATAATTGATGCGGCAAGCTGTGTCACCAATTCCATAAGGTCTGCCCATAAAGACCTTAGATAAGTAATACAGAAAATGGATTGGTACTGGCGAGTAGTGCTATTTTGTTTGTTTATTATTACTTGTATTGCGCTCTTGACCCTAAGGTATCAGGGCGCATTGCATAGAATCACTTACAGCTTGGTTACACTTCATAATATTCACATACAGAATACAGTTTAGTTACACAGCAAAGCAAATTATATACATACAAATTATATACATAAATGTTGTTCAGGATACGTCATGTGTATGGTCAGGGGAAAGACATTACTTGTCTTTGAGCCACCTTATAAGGCTCTGACGGAATCTAAAGTAGGATAGATCCTCTCGCAAAGGAAGATGTAGTGAATTCCAAAGTTGAGTTGCTTTGACCTGGAAACTATGTCCCCCGACTCTAGAGAGTTTGAATCTTGGGACAGACAGGCAATTCGTATTGGATGATCTGGTAAATCTCGTAGGAATTTTGTTTGGTAAGTCTATCTGAGAGATAGCGAGGTGCAGCGTTGTTTAGACATTTATATGTGAGTGATGCAACTTTTAACTGGATTTTTTCGTAACTTGGGAGCCAGTTATTGGAATTTCTAGTTTCGGAGATGTGCTCTCTCCTCGAAATTCCAAGTGCTGCTCTAAGAGCATTATTCTGGAGGAGCTGGATTCTCTTGATGGTTGCCTTGTTAGCCCCAATTCATAGGGCATTACAATAATCCAGCTTCGACAGAATGAGTTCTCTAGCCAGGGTGATGCAGCTATTGTTGGAAAGGAAGAGTTTACCTGCTCGGATCAATTTGCAGTTACATGCGGTGGCAGAGGCCATCACATTAACCTGCTTATTAAAGATGAGGGTGGAATCCAAATAGACACCCAGGGGTTTCACCTCATTGGCGGCCATGATAGGGTTGTTGTCAATGTTGAAGGTGGAGTAGCTAGGTGACAATTCGTTGTGAGTAGAGGAGGTGTCCAAGATGATAATCTCTGTCTTATCATCATTCAGGCATAGACCATGAGTGGCCATCGATGCCTGGATGATGAGATACACGCTGTTCGCTAAGGCCAAATCCTTGTCATAATCCCCAGTAAGTGGTAGGAGAATCTGAGTATCATCTGCATAATTAGTGTAGGTGATACCAAGATGGTCCAGATCATCGAAAATGGGCTTTGTGAAAATGTTACATAGCGTGGGAGAGGCACAGGAACCCTGGTGCACTCCGCAGGTGATGGGGATGGGTCTGCGGCTGCAGTGAGGGAGAAGACCCTCACAGTTCTGTTATTGAGGAAGATTTGTATCCATACCATAGCTTCTTCAGAGAAATGACAGCCGAGTCCAAGCGGCTGCAAAGGACATTGTGGTCCACAAGGTTGAAAGCAGCTGATAGGTCCGATAGAAGGAGTAGGGCTGGTTTCCCTTTATCCCTGAGCTCGTCGATCTGGGCCTTTAGGTCTATTACAGCTGTTTCAGTTCCATGCTGAGGCCGAAAACCAGACTGGCGTGCTCCGAGCAAATGGTAGGATTCCAAGTGTTTCTGTATTTGTGAATATGCCATTTTATCTCTTATCTATGATTTTCAAAAGAAATGGCAATGTTGTAATTGGTTGCTAATTGGTGGATATGGCAGGGTCTAGCATCTGTTTTTTGAGTAAGGGAAGCACCCAAGATTCTTTGAGGTTGCTTGGTATAAATCCTGTGGAAAATGAAGCGTTGATAAGTTTCGAGACAAAGGGAGCCAGGTCTCTGGCTGCATCCTTTATCAGTTGGGTAGGGCATTGATCTCCCTGGCAGTTGGATGGTTTGAGCGATAGAATAGTTTTTTCAATGATGAAGGAGACTTTACAGAGCTTGAAGCGAGGGGGGCATGCAATATTTTTGGGAAGTGTGGAAGAGATTTTCTGAGGAGGAGTTATGGTAAGTGACGCTTTTTTCTTGGCAATTTTATCTTGTAGAGTGGTAATTTTGTTGGCAAGCGATTGCGTGTTAGAGCACCAGGATTTATCTAGCTATGTCTAAATGTTAGTTATACATAGTCATTGAAAAGACAAATCAATTTTGCCAAATCTTCATCTGTGATTTTATTCCCAAAGAGTTAGCCGACACGTGTTTCGACCTAAGTCGTCCTCAAGGCTGATACCGTAATCATAGAACCACATAAAAAGGTTGTGAGACGTGTATGTACAAGCGTAACAATTATGTTAACATGTAAATTGAAAGAATGAAAAATTCAAAAAATGGAAATGTAAAAGATTGTACGTATATGTTACAAGACATAAATGTCAATGCAAAATTAATAACCAGATATTGGTAAATTAAACCAAGAGTTATATACCCAAAGTCATGTCACATATGGAGGGGTATGCAGATGCAGGAAGGACAGACAAAAACACATCGCCTTAGTTATTCACATACAATGTATTCTGAATTGTTACATTATTTGCTCTACGAGTGGTTATGTGATACACCTTATCTATCCATAGCCACTGTGTGATTTACTTCCATGGGTTAGTTCAATTTTGGTTTCTATAAACCATGATGTCGTGCTAAACACTCAGTAAGTCCAAGGTAAGTATCATATTTTTGGTGTTGATACATTTAGGAGGCATAGCGCGACTCGCCAGTACCAATCCATTTACTGTTTGATGAAAGCAACCAGTAAACCCAGTAAAACCCAACTGTTTTGCAGCAATTCACTGCCGCTGCCTCGGCAAGTGCTGCCCAGCTCCTGCCGCGCTCCACACAGCAACACACTCTTATGACACAGAGCGACGCTCTGCGTCGGGAGGGACATTTTTATGTTTTAGTTCCACCCTGGTGAAACAAACAGTGAAGCCAGATCGTTGTGCTGATGTTCGCAACAAGCAACCAGTAAAACCACACTGTTTTGCACATAGTCTCAGCCGATAAAAGCAGCCAGTAAACCCCAACAATAATAACACTCATCATGTTTACTTTATCCGTGATGCTCAGTAACAGTAACACTCATGTTTGCTTTTTCCTTGACGCACAACCTGGCTCAATGGTCCTACATTAAATGTAAGCCGGTCTAGCCAAGTTATAACATTTAAGTTTGGTTTACCCCTGATACACAGTTACTATGCATCAACAGTAAAGCAAACATGATAAGTGTTATTAGGTATCTAGACTGTGCTACATTAGTGGTGGCAGTCTGCATATACTTTCTTATTGTGGTGTTGCATTTGTTGCTTGGCATCACAGGTAATGCAAACACAATAAGTGTTATTAACTGGCTAGACTGGCCTACATTGAATGTAGGTCTGTCTAGCCACATTATAACACTTATCAAGTTTATATTACCCTTGATGCCAAGTAAAAACATGCTACATCAAGAAAGTATATGCAGACTGGAACTAGTAGTGTTAATTTGCATTACGTTTTGTAATGTGGCATGTCATGTTTTACTTGGCATCAAGGGTAAAACAAACATGGTAATTGTTATTACATGACTAGCTTGGCCTTTGGTGTCAGTGTGAATTTACTTTCTTACTATGGCATGGCATTTGTTACCTTTTACTTGACTTCAGTAGTAAAACAAACATGATGAGTGTTATTATGTGTCTAGACTGCCTTACATTGGTGGCTCTAGCCATATATCCTTTGTATGTCATGGCACTGTTGTACTTGGCATCAAGGGTGAACTCAAACATAAGTGTGATTACTTGGTACACTGGTCTATCTTAGTATAGCCAGTCTTGATATACTTTATTTTTGGTGCATGTTGTTTTTTACTGGCTAGGAGTCATTATATGGTAATACTGGCATATAATGGTGCAGCATGCATGGTCATGTTTAGTCACAGCCAGTATCAAAATGCTTTTCATACTGGCATATGTTGTGGACAAAGGTATAATGAAAATGAATTCAAAAATTGTCTTGTGCCCTGTAGGTAGCTTGCATTTATTGGTTCTATTCATGTGCTACTATTCAAAATGTATTGCAAACTGTGTGGCTTTTTACCCAATTTCTCACAGAAAGCACTGAAAAATGCACAATTCTTTTTTTAAACTTTGGTTTTATTAGCATTTTCTTATTGTTACAAACAGGGTCAATGCAGATTTGACATGTATACAATCAGCTGGCCCATTAAACCCCTGCCCCTTCCACCCCCAATCCCACCACCCCAACACCAACCCTCCCCTAATCCCCATGCCCAAACAAGAACTTTGATCTTGGGAGACTCTGAATGTTCTCTTTGTTTCCTGTACTTAGGAGATGATGTGATTGGTGACCATTTTTGCCGGCTGCATTGAGGCTGCCATCCCCCGGGCCGTGGGTACTCGGTTTCTTTGCAGCACATCTCTGGCCCCACCCCCCCTCTCTCACTTCAGGGCATCATCCTAGTGTTAGTGTACGTCCCAACCCCAGGTCTGCTGCACCCCATACCAGTTCGCTAGGAATTAACCAGAGTCGTTATTCAGTCAGTTTGTCCATCAGTAGCATGTTCTTTACTTTTTTCAGCCAGTCCTCCTTGGAGGGGATCTCTGGGCTCTCCCACTTCTGTGCCAGAGCCACCCTACCTGTCCTCAACATTGTTTCCAACATCCTTGGGTATCTATGTATTTCCGTTTCCTCCGGTGGGAGGCCCAGCAGCATCGTTAGAGGGTGTAGTGGGAGAGGTTTGTCTGATACCTCTGCAATCCAGGCCCTCACCCTCCCCCCGAAGTCTTGAACTTTTGGGCAGTGTCACCACATGTGGCTCCTAGTGCCCACCTGGCCGCATCCCCTTGGGCATCTTGGTGACACCCCTGGGAACATCTTTGACAATTTCGCTGGGTCTCTGTGCCACCCCTGCGGAATCTTAAAATTATGCTCCATGTCCGAGGTGAATAAGTTCCTGTGAAAAGCAATTTTAAATATCCTTGACCAAGCATCCTCTGAAATATCCTCTCCTGCCAGGTCATTCCAGAATGAGCGGAAACTCCTCCTCCCCGGAAGGTTGACGGTGTTCAACATTTTGTACATTCTAGATACAGCCCCTTTCTTGAGGTCGCCATGTCCAGGATCTTCTCGAAGGGGGTCAACTGTCTCCTCGGGTTTTGACCCCATGACTGGTCGCAGAGGATGCCCTTGAGGCAGAGGTATTCGAAGATGGAAAGAGACCCCTGTCCGAGAGCGTCCCTTCGTTCCTCATATGCTAGAAACTCGTCCTCTCTGAACAACTGGCCCACCCATTCCATTCCCATGTCTGACCAGGTCTGGGAGCTACGGAACCCCCTACTACCTAGTTTGAGAGGATGGCCCCAAAGAGAGGTCATCGGGGACGGCCATGAAGTAAGGTAAGCGGTCTGTGGGTCCTCTTTCCAAATTTCCCAAAGAACTCCCAAGGTCGGGTGGGTTCTCAGGTGTCTCGGGATTGTCTTGCGCAGGGCCCACAGGAGGTCCCGAACCTTCAGGAGATGGGCGTCCATGTCCTCTAAATAAGACCAGTATGCCCCCATCCCTTCTTTCATATGTTCCAGGAGGACGTGCAGCTGGGTGGTGCGGAAATATAGAAGAAAATCCGGTAACCCAAACCCTCCCTCCTCCCTTGGTAGGGTTATGATGGCTCTCCCAGTCCTCAGGGTTTTCGCTTGCCATATGAAATCTCGTACTGCATTCTGTAGGTCTCTAAAGGTCTGATTGGGGACGCTGGTTGGGAGCGCCGTAAAGAGGTACAGAAGCCGTGGCAGAACATTCCTCTTTACAGCCGTCATCCGGCCATACCAAGACAGGATCATCTTGCCCCATCTCCTCAGGTCTGATGTGATCCCTGCCATTATGGGGTCATAGTTGGTGGTGGCAAGTTTCAACAGATCCCTGGTAAGCAGGACGCCCAAGTATCGTATGGAGACCTTCCCCACTGCGATCCCATTGAACCTATCCAGGGGGTCTAGCTCAGGGAATCGCGCTCTCATTGGGAGCAGTACCGATTTCGTTGTGTTAATTTTCAGCCCCGAAAAGCGCCCAAATGTGGCCACCAAGGACAGAAAGGAGGGAGCCAGGAGCCGGGATCTAGCAGGTACGCTAAGATGTCGTCCGAAAACAGGGATAGCTTAAATTCTACCTCACCTCTTCTAATCCCCTTGATATCCGGCTGTGATCTGACCGCTATGGCTAGTGGTTCCATCGTAAGGACGTATATCAAGGGGGAGGGTGGGCAGCCCTGCCTTGTCCCTCGTGAGAGGGGGAAGGACTCTGACAATTTCCCGTACACTTGAACCCTTACTGTGGGGGCTCTGTAGAGTGCAGATACCCAATTCCTAATGTGTGACCCGAAGCCCATTTTTTGGAGGAGGAGTTCCGTATATCTCCATTCGACCCTGTCGAAGGCTTTCTCTGAGTCTAATGAGAGGACACATGCTTTGAGCTCAGATTCTTGGGCGTAATGAAGCAGGTCTATCGTTTTGCAAATGTTGTCCAGCCCCTGCCTTCCCCTTATGAAACCCACCTGATCCCATGGACCAGCTTTGGCATTATCCCTTCCAGCCTCCTCCCACCACCTTGGCCAGGATCTTTACATCTATGTTTAACAACGAAATAGGGCGGTAGGAAGAACATTCTGCGGGGTCCTTACCCTCCTTAGGCAGCACTGCTATTATGGCCCCATCATGGATTTGGGGAAAATGCCCCCCTCCAACACAGAATTGAAAACCATTGTCAGGTGCGGGGCTAGGGTGGAGTGGAACCTTTTGTAGAAATACACTGTGAAGCCGTCCTCCCTGGGGGAAGTACCCATCTTCATCCCACTTATCACCTTATCTATCTCCTCCTCGGTGACCGGGACCTCCAACCCCTCCGACATCTCTCTCGTTAGGGCCGGGACTTGGATGGAGCTCAGGAAGTCCTCTATCTGGGCGTCGCCCCTGTCATATTCTGACGCATATAATTTTTCGTAGTATTGGCGGAAGGCCCCTCCTATGTGGGGAGTATCATAACCCAATGAACCCTGGGCGTTCCTCACCGCCTTCACCATTCTACTTCTCTGGACCTCCCTCAGCTTCCAGGCAAGGATCCTGTCTGCTTTTTCCCCTTTGTCATGATATCTTTGCTTGACCAGCTGGAGGCTCCTCTCTGTTTTGTGTAGGAGGAGGTTCTTTAGCTGGAGCCTGTGGTCCTCCAGGGCGACCACCAGGTCATGCTCGAGAGGCTGATCCGGTGCACCCCCCGGCTGGAGACGGGCTATTTTTTCTCTCAAAGTCTTCTCCAGAGCCTCCCTCTCCCTTTTTTTCTGGGCTTCTATTTTGATGAGAACTCCTCGTAGGGTTGCCTTGAAGGTGTCCCACAGTATGTGTGTGCCAACCTCCCCGTTATCATTAAGCTCAAAGAATTCTGTTATGGCATCTAGCACTTCCTGAGCATGGACCTCGTCTTTTAGTAGGGCATCGTTACACTTCCAGCGTCCTCTGCGGTCTTTGCGCTATCCCTCCTCTATGGTGACGCAGACCATGTCATGGTCCGACCGGGGGACCAGGTCGACCCTGTGGCCAGAGATATATGGACGGAGGGTCTTGTCCACCAGAATATAATCAATTCTGGAGTACGAGGTGATGGATGGCAGAGTAGTATGTAAATGAGGGGTCATCCGTCCTAGGGGACGGGATTGTATCCACCAGGCCCAGTTCCGAGTTAACCCTCTGGAAGTTTCGTGCCATGGCATCATCTGCGGACCTAATGCTTTGGGGGCCTACCCGCTTTCTGTCTGTGGATGGGTCCAGGACCATGTTGAAGTGTCCCCCCACCAACAAGTTTGAGCCTGTCTCTCACTTCTTCCCAGAATTGAGCTTGACCCTCATTCAGCCCGTACACCACCGCAAGAGTTAGGGGGGTGCCCTGTTGGGATCCCCTTACCAACAGATAGCGGCCTTCGGGGTCTTTCAGCGTGGCCTCCTTTTCAAAGCCAACCGTCCCTCGCTAATAAGATGGCCACCCCCCCTTTTCTTAGTCTTGTGAGATGCGCAGAGCACCTCTCCAATTCCCCCCCCTCATTTTGGGTTCCTTCCCCCGTGCCCAATGTGACTCTTGCAAGAAAAGCAGGTCCAGTTTTGCCCTCCTGAATTCTCTACAAACCAGAGATCTCTTAGTGGGGGTGTTCGGACCTCGCATGTTCAGGGTACCCACTCCCAGGGCCGGCAGACTATCAGCCATAATCTAGGTTTCCCTCTCTCTTGGTCAACATCCTCACATTGTTGCTCCCTTCTCGCTCCCTTCGTCTCGCCTCTTGTTTTCTTTGGTTCCCCCTTCCTCCCTCCCGGGTGGGCCTGAAATTTAACCCCAACTGCCCCCCGGTCCCTATCCTTAAACAAACAACCCCAACCAACTCGTAACCCTCCTCCCCCCTTCCTGTCGTCCAGCCAGTGAGTTCAGCCATTGCTGGCATTAGGCCGGACCACCAGCCTGCCCTCCTCGGTCAGGAATGCAGTACAATGCCCGTTTCTTTGAGCCCCCTAGCCCCTGCTTCATCCCATCGGTTGCCCCTACTATACTTGCTGTTCAATGGGACTCTGCATTCAGTGAAGCCTCAAGAACTTCCTTTCCCGATCCGCTTCTGGTCGAGGCACCCCAATCGTCAGCCCTCTGAGTCGATACGCTCTCCTTCCATTGCGGGTGGCGGAGTGTTAAATGTTTTATATTTCCTCGAGCTGGTTTTCCTTCTCCTGGCACCCGACTGCCCCGAAAAAGCCCACACCAATCGCCACCGAGCCGACTGGGCCCCTCCAGGGGGTTGGCTCCACCACATAATCCTGGATGGCTCGCCTTATGTCCTCTTCCGTGACCAGCATTGTCCGTTGGCCCATATATTCAAAGCCCAGGGAGATGGGGTACCCCCACCTGTAGCGCATCCCCTTCTCCTTTAATAGCTGCGTAAGGGGCCGACACATTCTGCGTTTGGCCAAAGTGTAGGCGGAGAGGTCTTGGAAAATCGTGATCTGGGCGTTGTTGTAGGTGATCGCCCCTGGCTTCCTTGCTTCCTCCAGAACCTTAGTCTTTTCCGTGTAGTAGTGGAACTGGGCCAGGACTGACCAAGGGCTCCCTGCCTTTCCCCCCTGCCCTGTGCACCCGATCGAACGTAAGTTCTGTGGTCGTCTCTTCAGGGAACAGGAGGGTAATAATGTCTCTCACCACTCGGGTTAAGTCTCTCTCCGTTTCCTCCTCCATCTCAGGGACCCCGAAAAATCTAAGGTTATTCCTCCTTTGCCTGTTTTCATAGTCGCCCATCTGCCTGGCCCTTCCCTCGTCCCTCTTCTCCAGGGCCGCTAGCCTCATATCAATTTGAACCTCCTGGGATGCTGATATCGACTGGTTGGTTTCCACTTGTAGGAGCCTGTCCTCGACCTTGTCCACCCTCTGGTCCATCTTTTCGAATTTCTGAGCGATGCCTGATCGCATTTCCCTGATTTCTTGTAGGATAGAGGCGAAGCCCCTTTTCATCGCTGTCGTGGACTGCATCGAGGCCGCTGGCTGGGCCATGTCCCCAGTGCGGGTAGGGCCACTGATATTACTCCCCGTCTCCTTGTAGTGGTATGCCTGCAGGGCCACTTGCCAGCTCATACGGTTTTCCAGTGTGCCCACCGACGGGTCTGGCGCGGACCGGGGGCTTTGAGGGGACTCCTCCAGGCCCCCCACTATGGTGTCCAGACTAGGGTATCTCGGGGGAGCCCATGGGGGTAGGTGTCCCTCTGCGAGGTGGGTCAGCTTCCAGGCAGGCACATGCCCCACCAGCACCGGGTGGGGGCCTCACACCTGGGTCTCTCCCCGAGGTTGGTGGACTTTTTCAAAGCTGGGGGACCGCCGGCCCCGTTCCACTGCCTCTGTCTGATGCCTTCTTCCTCCTCCTGGATGATGGCAGGCGGGCACACGCCCTGGGGGTGGGCCCAGGGGCCACCACCTGCCTGAGTCCGGCGCGGGTGATCACTGTCCCTCCGCTTGTCTTCGTTATGGATGCAGGCCGCAGAGACCCTGGGGCCCCTTGATTGTTGTGCTGTGGGCCTGACTGCCCTGTGAGGGCCCTCCATGGGTTTGTGTGGCCTTTGATGGGCCCGCTCAGGTGGGGGGGCCGCGGCTGCAAGGGGGTGGTGGACGCTACCCCACTAGATCCGCTGCGTGGTGTGTCGCGGGGGGCCTCCGCTCCCAAGCATGCCCCGATGACGCCTGATCACTTCGGCAGACTCCGGGGTGCGTTGGGCCCCGCTACCTCGACTGCCAGGCCCCGGATGCCGGGTCCGGGACTGCGTGCTCTCTCCGTCTGCTGGCGAGAGCCCAAATCATGCTCTGGGGCCGCTGACCCGAGATCGTGCACTCCCCCTGCGGGGGCGGGGAGCGGATGGATGAAGGAGGCCGGGTTCCCCGGCAATGCTCACCCGCCTGGCCGCTCCTCCTCTCCTGGCACCAAAGCCGATGCTCTCTTCGCCGCTCCTCCATCACAGCCCATACTCTGTCTTTCCGGGGTCCCTGAGCTTTGCTCTTTCGAGAAGGGGGATTCCGGGGGGGGTCACCAGCCCAATCCAGCCATGTAAATCTGCCGGGAAGGTCCGGGGGGGGCTCAATCCCCTTAAACGGCCTGGCCTCAGCGGGAGCACGGCGTTCAGGCAGCCATTACCTGTGCGCCCCCTGGTGGCCTCATTAAAAAAAAATACACAATTTTAACCCATTATTTAAAAGATTTTTTAGGGGGAGAACCTGCCCAAATCCTTCTAAATTTGGTTCTGGGTACCTCGCTGTGTTTGGTCGCTCCTGCATATTAGACACATATATTTACGCCCCTCCAGTTAAAAAATTCACCAATGCCCATTGTCACTCCTGGAAGTTGGCTGGCACCTACAGAGGCTCCTTCACCTCCAGTGCTGGATCCTGGTTCCAGTGTTATAGTCAGCAGAGAGGCCTTGGTCCACATCAGTTCGCCTCCATTGTTTCCTGGGAATCGTAAGGGGACAGTGCTTGCCTCTGCATTGGATGCGTTCATTATTCACCACCCTGGCAGAGGTCTTTGGGATAGGCTGTATCCCCAACAGAGGTCCAATAAATCCTTTTTCTTGTCTTGAGAGTCAAAATACATTTCAACGGAGACTGTGCCCTCTTTCTTATGAAGGTATAATGTCACAGGAGATTGTTTCAAAGCATGCCTGCTGTATTGGGTCCAAACCAGGATGTTGTAACAAGTGTCATTTGCCTTCTGACTTCATACCCAGAGTGTCATGTCCTGCAAGTAATGGGGAGAACAGGAAGTGGTATAGGGCACGAACAGAATCCAAGATATTGGAGCTCCTATCTCAGCCCACCTCTGTCTTATGGCTATTATAACTCCACCCATTCCTGCGGAATTCAAATGAGATCCAAGAATCCGCACCATCGTGTCCATATGACTTTGTTATTTCAATGCTGCCTTTGAAGTGCTTATTTCCATGAGATCTCCTTGTGAGTGTCCCTATTCTCTACGACAAATATGTTACCCTTCCTGCAGGAGGGTCAATAGCCAATAGCCTGGCTATTGTCCCACATGGCAGCTGTGGAGACAGTCAGACCAGACACTAATTCACATCACTCCTGTCATTGCTGGGCACTGCTCACAGAGCTCACACTAGTGTGATATCAAACTGCTGTGGCTGCATAATTGTGTGACCCTAGTAGTCACCATTCCACAGTGGGCAGGGCCTACACATGTACATGCCACCAGGCTGACTAGGTTACACAATCATAATTTAGATCAGAAGTGCAGACAGTTAAAAATCCGCCTTTGCCTGGCCTGAAGAAACTGTGGCTCCAGCAGCTGTCAGGGATGCACATGTGACTTTTCCAGTGACGCCAAGGATTGGATAAGCATGGACTCTTCATTATTTCAATCCAAAGCAGCGTGATGCTTGCGGTGGGAAGTGTGGAAGAGTACAAAGCTGCTATGTTCACTTTTATCAAAAGAACACCTGGCATACACACAGGCAATTAATTATACAGGAATACTAACTCCTTCCCTTACAATATGTCTATCTTTAAGGTGAGTCGAAGGTTGCAGGGTCCTAGGCCTGAGATTTCAATGTTAATGCTGCAATTCACCTTTTTATGCTAGCCTTCTCAGCACTAAGAAAACACAGGTATAACATAAAACGGCAACCATTATTGTTGTAAAGACATTTGCCAGGCATTTACCATTTGCCAGTTATTGGTCTCACACTTCCTTGCCCAGGTATTGTGAAGCTATGGTGTGAATGTCTTCACATTTGCATAGCACTTAATAGAGTATGCTGCACTTGTCCATGCATCTCAGGTGTACTAGTAGCATGTGAATTAACCCTCACTCACCACTTCCAATCCCCACAAGCACCAACACATGCCAACACAGAGACCACACCACACTCCCACACACCTCCAACCCATAGAACCTCATCCACAGCCCACTCATCAACACCCATAGCCCATCTCAGAAACTCACACCAATCCCATGCTTATCAAAGCTCACTTTGCAGTAATACATAAAACAGGAATTGCTGTCCTCATCACCATTCACAGCCTAAATGTAGTGCTTGTCACAGAGACATGGGTCATCCTAGCCTCCACAAATCTCGGATGTCCTCATCTGCACAGGCTACGGCATCCAACACAAAGACTGCAAAGGTAAAACTGGCAGAGGTCTTTCTTTTATCCAGGAGATCTCATGGACATGCACCCCCCCCCATGAGCAAACCACACCTATATCCATGGAACTACTCACTTGCCATTTCGTGGTCACCAATGCTCAGATAGCTACAATCATCAATTTCTGCTACTACAAGTCAACAATACCTTCCTCGACAAAATCACATACCTTATCACAACAGCATCAATAAACAACACTGCTAGCATCTCCTCTCAGACCTCAACCTGCCCGGCAGCCACCTAGAAAACCAGAGCTACTGAAATCAAATGTCTTGATAACCATGGACATCAAGCAAATCATCACAGAACCAACTGACAAAAACGACAACACACCCAACCTGGTATTCACCACATATCCAGCCGCTCTATGTCTTTCCCTCTACATTTTGAATTGATAGATCATACAGCCATGCACATGCTGCTCCACATATACCACTCCCACAACAGGGTCACCCCAAACCAACCAAGATGGTGTTGCACTCTGTCAAGAACATCCCAATGGATACCATGGAAGTATATCTCATCACCTTGCCCTCCACATCCCTCCTCTTAGAGAATATCAACGGCCAACTCAGCATCCCAAACATACCTTAAATGGAACAAACCAAAACTCAGCAAACATAAGCCCTCCAGATCTTGCTACAGAAAATAACTAATTGACCGCAAGCACTCCATACACAGACAATCACAGTACTGGATACAATCCCACTGACTAGAGCAATTCATAATCCTGATAACCTTTGGTTTAGAATGGTGGCCAGTCTTCTCAACAGCCAAAGCAAACTAGTACACAACAACAATCTAATGGAGCTGAGCGATCATGCAAGTGGTAAAGCATTGCATCAACCCTCTGGCGAACCTTGTTACTACCACAATCCACTGACAAATGCAAAACTTTCAATCATTTCACAGACGTGTGACAAATTGAGGGTATTTGTTCCTTTTCCTCAGTGACAGAGCCTACCCCTTTGTGGATAGGAAGTGAGCCTGCTCTACAAGACCCTCCCTAGAGGTTTGGACAAGTGGGACCTCACTGGGAGAGACTCCCCCTTAGGGGACAAGGAATCCTGTTCCTGTGAGGAACTCCCTACGTCACATACCATAGTAACATATATGTAACTATCTGCTATGAAAAATGTGACCCCTGCATATATGGCTGAAAGCAGTGCTGAAACAAACCAGCTTGAAAAAGGAAAAGAAGGTGAATCCTTAAGAGGAGTGTGAAAGCATCATGAAGCAAGAGCCAGACAACAGACTTAAAGCTCAAAATAAGTTAATTTATTAAAGCAAATGTCAGGATGGTTGAAGGCCTAACTTGCCCTATGCCAAGGTGGGATTTCCCTACCTGAATGAAACTAAGGAAAGTCTGAGTCAAAGAGTTCAACTTAAAAGCCTATCTGTGTCCAAAACCTATCCTTGCCCTCACAATTAAGGCTAAACCACGCCAGGGATGTCAATAATCAAAGAAATAGAGTTCAACACAAAGTCTGAGCTTCTCCCAGCTCTTAGCCCCCTTTTTGGCTCCCCTCCCCAAGTTCAAGAAAGTTCCACAAAAGTCTAACGGATGCTTTTCTCAAGTTCAAGGCAATACAGTTCTGCTAAATCCTTCGGTTCCAGTCCCCAAGTTCCAAGCAACACAGTTCGAATGAAAAGGGTCTTTAGGCCACATCCTCAAGACAGCATTTGTAGTTCCTCGGGCCTCAGGGTTCCCTTCCCCAAGACTTCAATACCACAACTGATATTTGTTTCAGTCTTTCATTGTTCAACACAAATCCAGGCCAAAGTTCTGGTTTGCATCACAAGGTTACTTGTAGTGCTTCTTCTGGATATATTTCACAATGTCTTAGACTTTCACACTTCAGGGTTCCCTGGTCTAGGCGCAATTGTCAGACCACGGAGTCCACCCATCACAGGTTGAGCAACCAGGAACCCTAGGCTCTTTAGCCCACACAGGTTCTTCTGTTTTACTCCTGTGTACAAATTCACCTTCATTTTACTTCTCTTCATCCGCCTCTTGGTTTTACATACAGGTTCACACTTTCTTGGCTTCTCTTTGTCAGCCTCCTGACTTTGCCATTATGTGTTACACAACTCTGTGTTAGTCTTTGTTGTTTTACCACTGTGTTAATTCATAAAGTTCACTGTATTGTGGTGGTCTGGTTCATGCCTCATCTTTCTGTGACACTCTTTCACACTTGCACTCTTTTGTGAAAGTGTTGTTTATTTGGGTACTTTCCCTTTTATCTTTCATCTGTTATAAGTTTTGCCCATATTCAGTATGCATAACTTGTTATTGTTCCACGTTTTAATTCAGTTCGATATTCAATATATTTATAGTTCAGAGTTGGTTCAAGTTTTCATTCAGCCAGGTGTTTAAAATGCATATTTTATCTTTGGTTTGATTTTTCATTAAGTTCAGCATTCAACATGTATATTGAAGCTTTGTTTCATGTTTTTATTCCATTAGGTATGCAATAAACATTGTACTGCAGTACATTATCTGGACGCAGCCTTCCTGAGGCACCCCGGCTTCGATAGACCTCCCTGACATTCACCGGCTTGTGGTATCCTCTCCGGCAGCTCCTTTTGCCTTCAGTCTGCTTCTCCTGTCAGCGGACCACATCCTGCGAGCCCCGCTTGCTCTCCGTGTGCTCGCCTGCACACGCCAGCGTTCCACATCCCCGATATGGACAGCGTCCTTTCTTCTTTCCTGCTTGCCAGCAAAATTAGAAACATGTTTCCCAATATTGAGGCTCCCAAATGTGTGGCAGCCCCATGGCTGAAACGCTCTTCGGTTCCAGAGCTCCTCGGTCAGCATCCTGGCTTCCTCGCAGGCCCCACCATGGCCTTCTCTTCACGTCACGGGTCTCCTGCTGGTTTCTCCCTGAAAAGTCTCCCTGTTGCTCCCTTTGCTGTTCTCTGGTTCTCCATATGTACACCCACAACCACTTGACAGGTTGCATGTGTGGATTCCTAATTAGATTTGTGTGAATATAGTTAAAGGGACATGCCTGACCCTCACAGCTCTTTGCAGGCATCTACTTCGTCCCAGAACTAAAACTGCAAAATGGAGTTTGAGTGTTTTTTGGTCTTAGTCGCCTCTTCCCCTTCCCAGTGCTTTCAGGTCTCAAATGTGGGGAAATTTGGGAAGCTGATTTACAACAGCCTATGAAGGCTGGGGATGGGGTAGGTTGGTCATCAATAGGGAAAGAGGGATACCAAGTCTCATCTATGGCCACCCCGCTTTTAATCCCTCTCATTTTACCCTCCTTCTGATGCCTTTAGACTGGCAAGATCTCTTGCCATTTTCTTTGTCAATGGGACAGGGGTACAAATATCCCATGATTGTGTTTGGGACAGGGGATTCTTTGGGAGAAGGTAGTTTGGAATGCCATCTCTCATCGGAGGACATCTCTGCCCCAATCCCCAAGGACCCTCCACCCAGGTGATTCTCCCTCACTTCTCCACCACAAGGACAGGATCCAAAAGCTATGGCCTTTCCCAGGCCACCTGAAAAGATGATCCAAGGAGAGTAGATTTGAGAATATCCTCATATTTCTCGCATACCATTGCCCTATAAAAATGAGTTCCCGCACAATGGCCTGATGTTGTTGGGTTACAAGGGTTTGGTTTGCACTGTAACCTTTTTTGGATTTCAGTCCAATCCAAGATAATATTATTTTTTCCAAATGGGTCTCCTTGCCATGTGTTATATGGCAAAAAGGAGGTTTGGAGGGTACTGAATTCATGCAGTAACGATGGAAAATGGGGGAAGTCAGTTCCAATAATGGTTTCTTCCGGTAAATCGGGGATAGTGGCAGAAGGAAAGTTGGTAGTTATTCCTCTCACCTGAATGGGAACAGTTGCTTTGAGGTAGATTTCCTGATCCCCATGCAACAAAGACTTATTAGAAAACAAACTCCTTTTCAACACAACAATACTTTTCCTCATATACTCCCCTGCCAGGAATATCCGTTTGGCTCACACAGATCCCATGGGGCACTCTCCTGCCAGGTATCTTTTGCCAAAGAAGGTTCAACTGAAAACTCTGGCTTTCCTGGTTTACCCCCTGCCAGGAATATCCACCTTTTGACTCACACAGATCCCCTGATGTACTCTACTGCCAGGTATCTCTTTAAAAAAGGTTTCACTACCTAATGCTCTTAACAGGTCTCTCTGCAACAACATTCACATTTCTCCTAAATCTTCTCACAATTGCACCTGCTCAGTGGCACAACCTTGTTGACTTTCAGTTAGCACTTGTACCAATTTCTTCCATACTGACATCCACTATATGAGTGTCTGTTCAAGCTCCTTCTGTCAAACTCTTTGACAATATCTCTTGGCTCTTGGCAATGCCTGTTCCAGGTTTCCCTCAACTGAAATCCCATGTCAGGATAATTGTACAACTTCTGCCTCTTTGTTTCCTTTACAATGTCTTTCGGCTTATGGCAATGCTGGTTCCAGGTTTCCCCCAACTGAGATCTCTTATCAGGAGAATTGTACCATGTTTGTCCTTTTGTTCTCTCTGTAAATCTTTTTTTCCGGTATTCAAAACATACACTTATTGTCCATGTGTCTCTCCGAACACCCCAGGGTCACCACTATCAAAGGGCCAACTCACCGGTTTCACCTGGCATCTCCTACTTATGGGTTCACTGTAGCAGCAGAGCTTTTCTTCGGGTATGATGTCCACAGTTTGTCAGAACCCCTGACATGTTCCGTCGGCTTCGTGGTTCCTCGCTGATACAGTTGCTGCTTTCTGGCTTGACAGTGTTGTGAACAACCTGTCTGCGGTTGCTGACAACTTTGCTGCACTTCTTTGGAGCCCATTAACCTTTGTTTGGTCTCCCACCACTCCGGTACATCAGGATGACAAATTGCAGTCTGTGAGCACCTCTCTCCTTCAGCCTGGTGCACTCCTGCATGTCTGCCTCTCTCTGCAGCTCTGCTTCCCGTTCTGTGCACTCTGCAGCTCGATCTGGCTTCACCTTCACTTTCACCTTCCCCCGTTTCAGGTGTTTCTCTGATTGAAATGGCCTGTGTAGTTGATTTAATGAATTAGACTGCACGTTACTAATGGCATTACTGTTGTCCTAATTGACTCTTTAATCCTCTTCTTCATCCCAATACTTGAAGCTTTCTGGGAATTGAATTCTAAAGGATTACCATAGTATTTTAAGTTCTGTTTTTGCACATTTCTATCTAAATAAAAATCATCATCAACATCAGATGTCAAAGGAGTATTAGAGGGGTTTTGTACATGTGAAGGATGAATAAAGCTATGCTTAAAATGTCAACAGAAGTAGATTTCTAGATCTCACAATTAAAGGGTTCTGAATATGATAGAATTCCATTATAAACTCTGGGATTAGGGTTTGTTCTTCACAGTCAAGGGAAGAATGCTGCGTCTTCCCCTGTCGAGCCATCGCCTCCCCCCGACAGCCATCTCCTCCCATGTGATCCGCCCTCAGAAAACCACCCCCAGGGTCACGATCAAGTTTTGACTGCCTTCCTTTGGCCACATGTGAATAGACTCTAGGCTGGGGATCAGTGATGATTTCAAAGGATTCATAGCAAAACACACCACAGAAAACTCTCTCATGTCCACCCACAACATATGCAGATGGATTGAATTCAGGATAATTACTCTAGTCTATCTGACCAACACTCTTGCAGCACTCAAATCTTCCACCTCCAAAGACAACTTCTGCCCCTTCTCTAATGTGAAGGATATCACAGGTGAAGCACTCACACCACTTCTCAACAACATCAACAATTCCATCCCACAAGGCACCTTCCCAGATGTACTGAGAACCAGAAAGATTCTTCCTCTGCAGCAGAAATCAGCACTCGACCTGGAAGAGCTAACCAACTATCTACTCTTCCTCTGCAAAGTGATGGAGAAGACGTTCGCCATCCAGTTGCACCAAAGGATCATTCAGTGCAATTTCCTATAAGACTACCAATCCAGTCTCTAACCACGATGTAGCACAGAGGCCATCACCATCCAACTTTGTGATGACACTCTACACATCCTGGGCAAAGGCGAGTCATGCTTACTCGTTCTACTTGACCTCTCTTTAGCCTTCAATATCATTGACTATGAAGTCTTAATTAGTATCCTTGTTGTGGGCATGAGCTTCGATGGATCAATCCTGCATTGGTTTGCCCCCCACCACTGCAACGGAGACCAACTTGTCCAAGATGAGCCCCAGCACATCTCAGTAGCATGAGGAGTTCCACAAAGCTTCATACTTTCCCATGCCATCTTCAACCTCTATTGTACATGTAACCTCTGGGTGAATTCCTCACCAACAATGACATCAGGATGCACTACACCAGTGCACAGATGGCACACAGCTTTATCTAAAGATCAATTGTATCAAC
The DNA here is from genome assembly GCF_040938575.1 of Ambystoma mexicanum. NCBI lineage: Eukaryota > Metazoa > Chordata > Amphibia > Caudata > Ambystomatidae > Ambystoma > Ambystoma mexicanum. The sequence continues at coordinate 39,485,219 of NC_090928.1, forward strand.
AACATTCATCAACTTTAGCACAGTTTGTCCCTCATTAAAGGATGAGTGTCATACCCTACCTGAAGCTTAACCCAACATTCAATCTCCTAGGAAAACCCACCTAGCAAGCCCAATTCCAGTATTGACTGATTGAAAAGAAGCTTTATTGATCCACAATTCAACTCTTGGCTAGTGCAAAATCTCTCAGCTTTACCATCGACTGTGACCATTCATTTCGAACCCACATGGCAAAGAAGACGCAAGCAGCATGTAACCTGCTTGCCCTCCTCCATATCGTCAAAGCTCTGATCTATGTCAGAACAGGTGTCCAAGCCCTGTCCATCTCACACTTTGACAGTGGCAACGCCCTACTTGAAAGAGTACAAGATGCTATATTGGCCCCTCTGAAAGTTGTCCAGAACGTTGCAGCACACCTTCTCACAGGACTAAGACATTTCTACCTCATTATACTCATCCTCAAGGAGCTGCACTGGTTACTCCTTCTATGCATCATTTTCAAAACAGCCTGCATTACTTGCAAAGCAGTCACATCCAAAACAGTAATCTGCCTGGCCGAAAAGAAACACACCATTTCCGGAGGCCAGTACACCACCAGGCGCCACACCATTGCCAGAGTAGAAACAAAGAACTGAAAGAGGAAAAAAAACAGGGCACGTGCCTTTTCCTGCTATGCACCCAGTCTCTGAGCAAATTATCAATCCAGATAAGACAGCCCCCTCCACACTGATATGATATGGCATTTATAAGATGCTCTGACCTCTTACGTGCTCCCCCTGACCATCCCAGCACCTCTGCTACTTTGCACCTTTACTTGCAATCCCCTGGGTGTGTCCCCTTGTCAGTGCTACATTGATTCTGAGCTAGGTTCATGTTGTATACAGCCCATATATACACATAGATGCATTCCACAACATTCCATGCTGTATGAATAATTGCGCAACATATTGCTTGGCATGTGGAAGGAAACGCAGAGCATGGAATCCTTGGACTGTAGCACTTACACTAGTTAACCTCCCCAAACTTCTTGGCAAAGGTTACCATTGGTGGCTGGACACCAATCACCCAAAAGTAGAATACCAAATATTGTTGTGGTTACACTTTCTATATGTGGAGAGATGTAGCACTATAGATTACAGACAACTCCCCTTAAAGCAAAATGTCCCAGGCATTTGAAGTCGACCAATAGGCGCTGGGCAGGATAAGGCCCAAGCCAGATCTTTGTAAAGTTCCGAGAATCAGAAAAGGTAATAACAAAGTAAAGACATTCCATAAGGCTACCATAAATCAGCAGTGATGTAAGGTGAGGAAATGTAAAACTGAACATAAATATTCAGGGAAACGCACGCCAACGAAGGGCCACTGACACTCATGGCTGTTAATGGCGGCATTATGGAGTGCGAGTGGGCTGCACAGTGACAGATTTACAGCAGCACAACGGGGAAGGTAAGGCTTCAGAGCCTCTGGCCCTGAGCTCCAAGGTGGAGGCAGGCACGTTCCGGGTAACAGGGGAGGGGCTGCAGCACAATCCAGGCCCTGCACACCCAAGAGTCCTATAAGAACATGGTCCCCTACCAAATAAACTCAAGTCTCACTGGTCTGTAACTTTTGGCTCTCCACGTGTTTTGGACATCAACTCTAATCAACCCCATCCAGCATAACATTGGTGAGGGAGGGATTATGGGAGAACGTAGCCACACTGCAGACCCACGCACGAGCTCAATGCGCACTTGCTGGCGTTATCATGGGGAGCAGGATCTCATACAACACCTACGCTCGACTTAAAAACATTGATGCTTTCGCAACTTGCACAGTGCTGTGTAATTTGTACGAGCACATTCTGTTTTTTAATATATTGTTCATTTTATATGATCAAATAAATCTTGAAAGAAGGCCATTCCTATGCATTGTATTTATCTCTAGTTGCCTGCGGGCCCTCTGCATAACTGGCCTCCCTAGAAGCATGTATACTAATTACGCCATCCGTCGTACTTTGCACCGGATATTGGGTTTTGAAAGTTATTGCATTCCTCTACTAGCCCGGCTTTTCTGGTATGTTGGGATGAAAGTACAAACTCCACTGGCATTATCTGGGGTCAGATTACACATGCAGTGTGATGCTTTCATGGAAGTGGAGTGTTTGTTTTGGCGTGGCATACTGCCAGACATTCAAAGCATTTCAGGTATCTAAGCTGATATAAATAAACATGTCGTGGGAGCATGCCATAAAGTTCATAAGTACTTTGCAATTACTAATAACTTGCAAGAACAGCTCAGCAAAGTCGCTCATATGTTAGTTGTGGCTGAAAGTTGGCAAAGCCAACTTTACCAAAGTAGCGCATGCATCCTACCTTGCTGTATGTGGGTTTGGCACATCAAAGTGCCACCTTGTGGCCAAAACAGTGCTGAAGAGAAGAGGGAGAAGAGAAAGGATGTTGAGAAGCAGTCCTTCTCTTTCATCAGTGCTTCGATTCAGTCCTTCTCCTTAGCCATAGTCCTCCATCAAAGTACTTACCTAGGCAGAGTCTTCTGTCACAGTCTTTCCCTTTTTCAAAGTCCTTTGTCTTTGTCACAGCTCTACCTCATGGTGTTAGGGGCAGAATTCAATTGTTGAGGGTTTTGCTGTCTCATTTGATGGACCCCTAAACATGTTGCTTTTTCCCCTTAGATTTATAGGATCTCTGACTTCGGCTCGTGGTCAGTGGGACTTCTACTGAAGGCCCTCTGGCACTGCAACCCTTTTACAGTATATGGTTTTGTGGTAGCCCATATGGTTCCTATGACTAGGGTGCTTTTTAATAACCCATTTTAGCCGTAGGAGATTGTATCACCCTACATTGGTTTTAGAGAGTAGGTTGGTGCCAGCTGTAATTTAGTTTTGGCTTCACCAGGAGCCCAGCCCTGCGCTGTCAATTGTGGCATGGACTGGATTTGACTGCTCCATGGCCCTGGAAAGGTCAATAAATTTTATGTGCGAGGTACCTAGGCATTCCACAGTTTTTAGGGCCAGCCTGATTGGTTAGCTGCCAAAGCCTTTGTGTAAGGACCCTTGTTTGCATTTGGAGGGCTGGCTTCGGCAACACCATGAATAAAATAGGGTGCTTTTTGATAACCCATTTTAGCCCAAGGAGATTTTATCACCCTACATTGGTTTTAGATAGTAGGTTGGTGGCAGCTGTAATTTAGTTTTGGCTTCACCAGGAGTGCAGCCTGATGTACCGCATTAGAAGCCTAATTAACCCTTTTGGGTAGTCATTGGGGTATTCGTGTATGTTTGTAAGTCCTTCTCTTAGCCATTTTGCATGTTGGGGCATTCCTTCATTTAGGGAAACAATAGGGCAGGCCAAACGTGGAAGTGTGCAAAAAAGGGCTCTCTCTGAGCCCAGCCCTGCGCTGTCAATTGTGCCATGGACTGAATTTGACTGCTCCATGGCCCTGGAAAGCTTAATTAATATTTTGTGAGAGGTGCCTAGGCATTCCACAGTTTTTAGAGCCAGCCTGATTGGTTAGCTGCCAAAGCCTTTGAGTAAGGGCCCTTGTTTGCATTTGGAGGGCCATGAATAAAATAGTACATCTAATAAGGGTGATCCTGATCCTTCATCAATTCTGATAGGATTATTGTTGGTTGCTTACCTATATGCTGGAGAATTCTGCCCCAAAACAGTGCTAAGCCATTTTAGGACCAGGCTTAGCCATACCGGCTGGGCCTTGTGTCCTTATCCTTGGCTCCAGTTTTGTTTTTGGCTTAGTTGCTGGACATCCTTCCTGTACTGTTCTCATCCTCTCCCTGGTCCTCCTCACTGGGTGGGTAGGGTATCCCATGCTGGCATTATTTCCTGGCTGTTTGACAGGCATCTTCCTGAATTATCCTTATAGTTATGCACCTCAGGATAGGAAGCTGCTGGATACCCCAGGCTGGGATTGTTTCTGCAACATTTGACCACTGTCTTCCCAAGTTACACTCCTGGCCATGCACCTGTGGATAGGAATCTGCCATCATCCAGAAGCATGGTGGGACACCACTACCTCACCTCCTCTCATTGTCTGGGCTGTACTGGGACACCTCCACTATTATATCCTTCATGGGACGCTTTTTATGCTATTCGGCTGCTTTGCTTTGGCCATCGAGATATCTGCTTCTACTTGGTGGGTTACTCTGTCTTACTGAGGTCTTTCGTTCCATTATTTTCACTCCTGGCTGTTGTGCCGCCCTTGCAGGATGGCCAATTGTTCTTCCTTTGGGTTGTGTGAGGAATCAGATGTGGTTATCCTAATACTCTGGCCTGGGACCTTTCTTATGTGGCCAGGGAAAGACAGACGCTTCCTGATCCTGACCCTAGGGGTGGTGTTCTGCGGGAGGATCACATGAGGGGTAATCGGGTCAGGGAAGCTGGGAGAACCTATTTACTAACTTCCCTAGAGACCCTAGAGTCTTAATGGCCTATTGTAAAAATTGAAACCTTTGAAGAAAAGGGTAATCAGAACATTGGGGACTTCATGTACCACAATGCCCTATGTACTGGCACGAGGAAGAGGGACTCAGAGGCACTAAATTGCAAGGAGCAGTCTAGTGGGTTTAATGACCCACACCTGAGCTGGACTTTTAGGTATATAAGGCCCCCTAAGGTGCAGGCCAAGAGAACAACAAGGAGGTGGAGTGGTTGCAGAGGTCGCCAGCAGCAGTTGCAGTGGAAACAAAAGGGAGATGCTGGCAGCACCGCTATCTTTAATGTGGATGTCGGTCCTCAGAGGGTCTCCAAGATGAATGGCTATGAATGCAGAGGCTGCACAGTGGGAAGCATTGTTATAGCAGGCTTCCCCCTCAAAATAGAGGCACTCTTGATTGTGTGCTGTGTGCCGGTGGCTGGCGAGCACCAGAGTGCACTGGGAGCGAGAGAAGCTCCTTTCCTGGTCGGCGCGGGCCATGTGAAACCAGAAGCAGACTGATATGTAAGAGGCAGCAGAAGAGGCAGAATGAATAGTGGCTGCGGATCGAGCGGACGCATTTTCCGACACCAGTGAGTTTACCATTGTCGGATAATACCGGTACACTCCGTGAACGAACGCTGGCCACTGATAACAATTTTGAATAGCAAACTAATGTTAAAAAATCGCGTTGACATAATAAGTATTTTATAAAAAAGGCAAGAAAGGAGAAGTGACCATCATTGTTATCCAAGCCAAGACAAAGAGGGGGCAATACTGAAGCAAGCCAAACATAACCACTATTGCCAAAGTAAAGACGGGGGAATATTTCTAATAGCATATAATCCATATTGGCTTATGTATGGGAGGATTGGTCCAAGAGACCCCCCTCCCCTACATCCTCTCCCCCTTGTGAAGTCCATGGCTCGTCAGGGGTTCCCTCTGCCACCAGGGCCCAGGTGGTGGGTGGGACACTGGCTGAAGACATTGACCAAACATGCTGTATTTAGCTAGAATAACGATGGTTTGAACCCTGTGCACCACAGCGCGGCCCCCACCCTTGGAGAGTTTCACTTATCCCTGTGGCCGCAGCTCTCTGGCAGATCCGCTGAGAGCCCGTTCCCACGAACAGACGGACATGAGCTAGTGTTAGATACCAACACTGTAACATTTCACCTTCCGCAGTGTATCGCTGTTTCCAGTATGACCCGGCCAGCAGGGCCGGGGTGGAAAAGAACAGTAAAATGGTCCCCTGACAAAAGCGGAGTCCCCAAATACTAATGAGCAAACTACCTGTGATGAAACTTTTCTCTCCATGACCTTTCTGACTAAAAACCTCTAACCTCCATGAAAATGGCAGAATGTGTGCTTATATGACATTCGGGATGAAGTACCCACATCCCCGTAGCTATGCGCAAATAGTAAAAGTGTCCCGGGGTTTTTCATGTTATGTGTTTCGCCGAGAAGACTATGCCCCAAGGTCCCATGCCATAACTGAACTAATGCTGCTAGAGTGCAAAGGAAGACAAATACAACCCTATTGGGAGCTCATGTAAGTGGTGCACGAAAATGCACCATATGTACGTCCAAGCTCACTATGTGTCACTGCCATCAGTCTTATTAGCGGGTTGTTCCTGCGTGCTCCACCAACCTTACTACTACCTCGCTTACTGCACATGTATAGAAATGTAACAAAATGTTGTGGTTGTTAAATACTTAGCGTATAGGTAACGCATTTGAACTGGCCATGTGAAAGGCACTAACAATGTGAAAACATAAGCTTTAGAAAGACTCAATGAGTATTGTATATTATGTGCATGTTTATGTCTCTTCCACTTAAAATCTGCAACACACGAGGAAAATACCTTTGTGAGCATATGCAAGGCCATTCCACCCTCCTCCCATTGAAGCCTGCCAGACGAAAAAGCAGAGTCCTGTGCTGCTCTGCTCCACCTCCCCCAATTCGGCTGAAGCCGCTTCAAGCATTCACATTCCCCCGCAGCACCCAAGGCCACGGCCTGCCACCTGAATTATTTACAACTCAGCAGTAAACCCCGGCCTTAAAACACAGATCCAAAGGCGCCCTTTCTTAGGCCACACGACCCACCGGCTCACCTTAGGTTAATGGCCCCTGTAAAACTAGGACACCCAATATTATAGCAACACTTCAGGAACACATTCATGATGACTTCTAACGAGACATGATAACTCGGACAGCCCGTCCCATGCCCTGAGACCCAACCTCGCGACCTATGATACCCGGTCAACAGGACGATGGTAACCATGTATTGATGTATCACCAAAAGACCTTACTCGAGGTGCATTCCTCCTGTGTTGCATTAACCTGTAGAATAACCTATTGGAAGATTTATCGGAGAAGAAAATACTGCAATGTTGAATGACTGCGGTGTGCGTGGCCTTAGGGCAGAAAGTCAGGGAAGACGTTCAGCACTGACACTGGTCACGGCTGGCACAACAACACCGTCCGGATGAGCCCAGTTGATCTGCCCGGCCCAGCCCAGCCCACGAGGCTAACCAGTGACGTCCACCGACCACGGCAAACCACATCGCAGCAGCACCTATAGTTAGTCGTCGCCACCCAATCCCCACAAACTTGTGCCAGCTATAGCATGTAGGTTCTTATGACGCTTTTTGTAAATATATACGCCTGTCTTTGCTATTGTCAGACAGAGCGCTTTCGGAGTTTGCAGAGTCCTTTGCATGCCCTATTCTAATTGATAAACTCCCATTTAAGCTCACCCGCACTTTGTCCTAGCCTTATTCCCATCTTGGGAGAGTCCATTATTGTCTCTCATTGTGGGGAGGATCGTGCTGACAGCGTGATGATTATTTTCTGCTAACATATATATATCCCTACCGTCCCCTTTGGCACAAAAATCTCCGGTCGAAAAGGGATAAGCACGGTGCGCCGGCTCCGGAAGGCTGTCCGCCAACGGCGACCAGTACGCTCAGAAGTGCGCACTCAACAGAGAGAGGGTACGGGATCCCGGTTGAAAAATCCCCTTTGAGTACCGCGTACGTTGAGCGTACGGCAACACTGCCTGGACGGACCCAGTTTTGGAGACTCTCGGTTCAAGACGAGCATGTGAGTATTAAGTGCGAGCGACCATAAAGGGAGTAGGGGAGGAAAAATAGGACAGGGAACGAGGCTGGTTGAAAGGGGACACTTTGGGACTACTAAGAACCACTCTAGACTTTCTTTACTTTTTCTTTGCATATGGCCATTAGGATTAAGAGGTGAAAAGAGATAAAGAGACGGGAACCTAGCTCCGCAAGGGGGTAGAAGGCGGCGCCGCATAGTGCTATCTTGACTAGTACTGGGAATATATGAAGAAGTGGAAAATGAATTAAAGGTGTCTGGTAAAGGAAGACACGGCGAATACATTAGTGCCTGCTATTCTTTCTATTCTTCTCTCTGGGTTTACGGGGAAAAAACAGGGTTAGTATAAAAAAAAATAAAAAAAACTCTCAAGTGTAAATAACGATGTGAAAAATATGTATATTGTCTGCTCCCTTCTCTGTACATCTCTCACCTTCCCCCCTCCCCTACCCAACCCATCTCCCTTCCATGACCTCCTGGCACAAACAGTGCCAACAAAAATGTTTACATGCACGCACTTAATGCACTTTTGTATCTCAAACAGGAACTACCATGGCAACAAACGGGCAGCCTGCAACCGATAGATTTGTTAGATATAGAGACATTTTAGCTGAAAGATGTAGATATTCGTATGAGTGTGGATTGTCTGTATGCATTACATTATTTTTTACAATACTGTTTGGCCTGGTTACGTATTGGTTTATAGCGTTCATCTCTATCGAGATGAACGAGGGGGGAGGGAATAACGGGATTAATCTGACAAATGAAACAACAATTGTGAATACTAAATAAGGTGATTTTTTGGTATGGGACGGATCTAAGCTGGTATGGGGTTATTACAAAACACCACCCAATGTTGCTATCTCGCCAAATGAAAGATTGCAGGAAAAAATGCGAAACAGCACAACTTTCCCGCCAAAAGCATCTAATTACAATGCCCATAGTTTAAATGATCGTAACCCTTCTGTTATATCATGGTTATACAACACCCCCACCAGCGTGCCCACTCCCGCAACAGAAAACACACTGCTAGATAGCATGAAGAAAGAGAATGAAAAAATGAAAGTGAGATATGAAGCAGAATATGATGCCTGGGAAAAGAGGGGCAAAGGGGAGAAAGGGGGGCCCACACTGTTCCTCGCCCATGAAGCTGGGAAATATCTTAGAAATAACAGAAGAAAAGGGAGGTGCGAAGGAGGAAATATGACGAATATTACGGGTTGGGATTGGACAAAATGGAAGACCCACGACACCCCCACCAGACAAATAAATGGTATGCGGACATGAGTGCAACAGCTAAGCAAACAACAAACGAAAGCTGTTATGTCTGCTCCCTCATTCCCCATGCTTCAGGTACGTACACCCAAAGTATTGCTGCCCAAAGAATTGCCTATTGTCAATGCCCAGTGTCTCCTTCATCGCACGTTGTGCAGAATTAAGAACACCTTCCAGGCACACGAGGTAACTTTTAAAATGCTGCAGAATGAGAAGACATGTTACCCAAAGGCGGTAGGAGTGGTATGTTTGGAGGAACCATTTTTTATAATACAAGGGACACTGTTTTCAGAAAATAAGTGGAAAGACGAAGAGATAATGTGCAAAGCCGAAGCGCTGCAAGGTGTGGCACCAGAGAAACTGCAATGGATAGAAAAAACGTGCACACCAGTCTGGAAGGAGCACATCTCAAAATTGACTTGGGTAACGGCCATTGAAAAGCCCTTCAAGCTACAGAAAGAAATAAACTATGAACTGTGTTTCAAGGGAGACGGGAAAAACATCATGGGGGTAAACAAAAATTGCAACAAGACCCTCACCATCCCAGATATGAGGAAGGGGACAGCGGCCCTCATGGACACTTATTGGGTATGCGGCAACCAGGCATACCTGCACCTCCCACAATCCTGGGGTGGCAGCTGCTCATTGGCTACCCTACACTCCGCACTAATGGTGATACCGGAAAGCCACATTGATGGGAGCAAGAAAATGCGAGAAAGACCTCAGCAGAATGAGGCCCAGCCAACTGCAGAGTCACAAGTATATGTCCTGTCTTCCGGTAACAAGGAGGAGGCGCTGTCACGAAACAAACGATCATCGAACTACATATCAAAAGCATCATCAGAGCTGCTGGCACAGATCCCGGATAGATATCGATTATTCAGCTCTGCAGAATTTTTTTTTGCCTCACTCATCCCTAGCATCCAGGCACGATCAAATGCAAAGTGGCTCCAAATCACACGCTGGGAGCTAATCCAGCTGGCGAATGACACTGAAGAAGGGTTTAACGTAATGAAGGTGGAACTGCGAGCACTGCGGCTAATGACCATGCAAAATAGGTATGTCTTGGACCTGTTGATAGCAATGGACGGAGGTGTTTGCCGAAAAATTGGAAGTGCCTGCTGCACTTTCGTACCTTCCGAAGACGCGGATAATGGTTCCTTGTCCCATGTGATCGAAGCAGTACATAACCTAGGAGAAAAAAGGAAAATGGAAGGTGGAGCAGAAGAAAGCACATGGTTCGACAACATCTTCTCCTTGGTCCCATCGTGGCTGGGAATGACTGTTAAATTTTTGATGCCGGCAGTAGTGTTCCTCCTTTTTATTTTTTGCATGTGCCAGGTGGGTCTTCGATGTTGTGCTAACGCCGTACCAAATGGTGCAATGATGATGGTGACAATGGGCAACGCCCGCGGTACGATACAAACCATGCAGGAAGTACAGGTACAAACAGGAACAGATAACACGCTAAGATTCCAGATGGTGCCCATATACCACGACAGGAATATAGTAGATAGGCTATGGCACACTACAATTAAAGAGCCCCGTATACTTGAATGGTATGAGGAGGTGTGGGTGGACTTAGAAGGGGACAGTGGTTGTATATATCTGACCTGCACCCCGGACGAATATGCTAGGAGAGGAGAAATCCTGCAAGGAGTGTGCAGGGCATGCATGCCCATAAAAGGCACCCCTGCGTGGGATGACGCTATAGCTGAAGAGGAAGAATGCAAGAGGTTGGAGGATTTAAAGTATTCGAGTAACGAAAGGGGGGAAATGTATGGGAGGATTGGTCCAAGAGACCCCCCTCCCCTACATCCTCTCCCCCTTATGAAGTCCATGGCTCGTCAGGGGTTCCCTCTGCCACCAGGGCCCAGGTGGTGGGTGGTACACTGGCTGAAGACATTGACCAAACATGCTGTATTTAGCTAGGCCCTGGAAACCATTTTGTAAAATAACGATGGTTTGAGCCCTGTGCACCGCAGCGCGGCCCCTACCCTTGGAGAGTTTCACTTATCCCTGTGGCCGCAGCTCTCTGGCAGATCCGCTGAGAGCCCGTTCCCACGAACAGACGGACATGAGCTAGTGTTAGATACCAACACTGTAACATTTCACCTTCCGCAGTGTATCGCTGTTTCCAGTATGACCCGGCCAGCAGGGCCGGGGTGGAAAAGAACTGTAAAATGGTCCCCTGACAAAAGCGGAGTCCCCAAATACTAATGAGCAAACCACCTGTGATGAAACTTTTCTCTCCATGACCTTTCTGACTAAAAACCTGTAACCTCCATGAAAATGGCAGAATGTGTGCTTATATGACATTCGGGATGAAGTACCCACATCCCGGTAGCTATGCGCAAATAGTAAAAGTGTCCCAGGGTTTTTCATGTTATGTGTTTCGCCGAGAAGACTACGCCCCAAGGTCCCATGCCATAACTGAACTAATGCTGCTAGAGTGCAAAGGAAGACAAATACAACCCTATTGGGAGCTCATGTAAGTGGTGCACGAAAATGCACCATATGTACGTCCAAGCTCACTACGTGTCACTGCCATCAGTCTTATTAGCGGGTTGTTCCTGCGTGCTCCACCAACCTTACTACTACCTCGCTTACCGCACATGTATAGAAATGTAACAAAATTTTGTGGTTGTTAAATACTTAGCGTATAGGTAACACGTTTGAACTGGCCATGTGAAAGGCACTAACAATGTCAAAACATAAGCTATAGAAAGACTCAATGAGTATTGTATATTATGTCCATGTTTATGTCTCTTCCACTTAAAATCTGCAACACACGAGGAAAATACCTTTGTGAGCATATGCAAGAGCATTCCCCCCTCCTCCCATTGAAGCCTGCCAGACGAAAAAGCAGAGGCCTGTGCTGCTCTGCTCCACCTCCCCCAATTCGGCTGGAGCCGCTTCAAGCATTCACATTCCCCCGCAGCACCCAAGGCCACGGCCTACCACCTGAATTATTTACAACTCAGCAGTAAACCCCGGCCTTAAAACACAGATCCAAAGGCGCCCTTCCTTAGGCTCCACGACCCACCGGATCACCTTAGGTTAATGGCCCCTGTAAAACTAGGACACCCAATATTATAGCAACACTACAGGAACACATTCATAATGACTTCTAACGAGACATGATAACTCGGGCAGCCCGTCCCATGCCCTGAGACCCAACCTCGCGACCTATGATACCCGGTCAACAGGACGATGGTAACCATGTATTGATGTATCACCAAAAGACCCTACTCAAGGTGCATTCCTCCTGTGTTGCATTAACCTGTAGAATAACCTATTGGAAGATTTATCGGAGAAGATAATATTGCAATGTTGAATGACTGCGGTGTACTTGGCCTTAGGGCAGAAAGTCAGGAAAGACTTTCATCACTGACACTGGTCACGGCTGGCACAACAACACCGTCCAGATGAGCCCGACCTGATCTGCCCGGCCCAGCCCAGCCCATGAGGGTAACCAGTGACGTCCACCGACCACGGCAAACCACATCGCAGCAGCACCTATAGTTAGTCGTCGCCACCCAATCCCCACGAACTTGTGCCCCCTATTGCATGTAGGTTCTTATGACGCTTTTTGTAAATATACACGCCTGTCTTTGCTATTGTCAGACAGAGCGCTCTCGGAGTTTGCAGAGTCCTTTGCATGCCCTATTCTGATTGATAAACTCCCATTTAAGCTCACCCGCACTTTGTCCTAGCCTTATTCCCATCTTGGGAGAGTCCATTATTGTCTCTCATTGTGGGGAGGATCGTGCTATCTGGGGGACGCTCGCCTTCACTTATTAAGAGAACATTATTACAGAAAGATTGTGATCTTTGTTGCCAAAGTGAGGAAGAGGCAATAGTTGAACAAGACATCAACAAGCATTGCCAAAGCAAAGATTGGCTTAATAATAAGAGAACATTATTACAGAAAGATTGTAACATTTGTTGCCAAAGTGAGGATGAGGCAATAGTTGAACAAGAGATCAACAAGCATTGCCAAAGCAAAAAAGCGGCAAGTCTAATAAAGAAACTTTGTCAGCAGTTACTTGATGAAAGTGTGAAAACAAGAGTGGCAAGTGAGAAGCCCTCCAGCTAGAAAGTATCAAGGAAGAGAAGACCATAACCTGCATTGCATGTGGCAAATTTATAAGTGGAATAAACAGCACCAACGTGCGTCATGTCTTCCCAGAAAATGTTGTGAATTTTGATGTTGATAAAAGTTCAAAACGTTTCCAAAGCTTTAAAGGGAGCCTTACCACAGAGTACTTGTAGTAGCATTTGGAGCTTTTTGTCCTGGTAGGTGAGTATATCAGGATAGGGACCTTTTAGTGGTAGTCCTGGTAGGTTAGTGGCGCAGGAAGGAGTCATTAAACTACTGCACTGTGGTTGAAGGTTGTAGAGAAGAAGAAGTGGCAAAACCACTAAGGTGTCTAAATTGTGGTGGAATCATCCTGACAGAACACAGTTGTTGATGTAGAAGGATTGTGAAAATACATTTGTTTTCTTGAGGAGAAGTTGTAGTGAACATTTGTCTCTACATGTGGAGCGATAAAGACTTTTAGTGCTGGTGACCCTTTATTAAAGCCCAAGTGAAATACTTTTGGAGCAAGAAGGACTTTATGATCAAACCTTGGGTGCCACAAGAAACATTCATATTTAAACTTTTCATTGGAAATCTTGCTTTGACTATGGGGAAGGGGACCCAGCCCCATGTACAAGGATACACAGTTATTGGATTTATGTTGAATACAACTGTCATTTCTATTGCATTTGATATATTACTTTTATGAGTTTGATGTATGTATGTATGAGGGACAGATTCCTTCTATTAGAGTGTTTTTCTTTAGTTTACTTTGATAGGCATGGACATTCTTTTTAGGTTAGGGATAGTGAGGCATTTGTCAAACCCTTATGCGTTAATAAAATAGCAGCCTGTGAAAAACCTTTACCAAGTTGTCCGCCTCACATTGCTGACCCTTCACAGTTGTCTGGGTCATCTTTGGTACTGGGTAACAGGATTCTGTTACTCAACCTGCAAGAGAAAATATGTGCTTGCCGTGCTATTTTGCCATTCATCAGTGTAGGTCATGGAACTTTCACCATGAGTGCTGACCTCTGGGCCCTGGCCTGGTGGGCTATTCTTCAAACCTACCCTCAGGGGTCCCCGTGGTCTGTGGTCATGGATTCCTGCATATCCCTTTCTACTGCAGTTTGCCATAGACTTACATTGGCACACATCCTGCATTGCCTTTCTTCTTCTTCCTAGGGATGTTGGGTCTGAAACTTGGTACTGGGGCTCTTTGTGAGGGTCTCTTGGTCTCTCTTCTGATACACTGCTGCCTTCTACATACATATGGGATTGATTTTAGACTTAGCTAACTTTTCTTCAAAACTGCAGCTGTCCCTACAGACTTTGTGCCATTGTATCCTATGATGAACCTTTACTCCGCTGGAAAACTCCACCTAAGTGACTTTTACGAGTACATACTTGAACAATGACATTTGTAAAGTTCTCCATTACCCTCCTGTATATGAAAATGTTCTATGTTACATTGGATAACTGCTAGGTATTATTGTATCCAATTTCTAGGAGATTAATGAGGCTGTATGATTCTGGTAATATAAAACCAATTTATTCCTAACTTTTGGTGGTCCTTTGGGTTTGGCTGTTAAAGTATTAGCCTCCTTTTCTCCCTCTGGGGGCTATATAAATGTATGCATGTTGCTAACATTTAGGCTGCAATGTGCTAGAGGTATAGGAGTCATTGTGACTTAGTACAGTTTATTGTGGCAATTTGAGTCCTGATCATGACTATATAAGTGTATGCTTTTATTGTCTAGTGTTCCCTTTTCTTCCCACCCCTTAAGCTAACATGTATGGTGCTTACTTTTAGTATTATTAATGGGCATAATGGGTGAAGACACCAGACTGACTTCTTCCGTCATATGCCAATTCCCAGATCCTTGTTGCACTTGTTTACAATAGTTGAGAGAAATATGTTGATAGAGAAAGAGAGTGTGTGTGGGGTTGAACTGATGAAACTGAGAAAGTAAAAAGGAGAACTTTCTACAGAGGCCCGTGGTATTGCAGCAGGGACACTGGGTTGTTTTGCAATGTTAGAACTTTTTTCTTTTTGTTTTATTGAAAAATCTACAGTTTTAACATTCGTAAAAACCTTTGTTCCAATTTCACAAACATAACTCAAAAGGCTTTTACAAAACCAATAGCTCTTCACGTCAGGCAGAAAAAATAAGTGAACAAAAGCAAAGATAAAGACACATCAGCCAGTTTGTACATAACATGCGAAAAGTCAATTCTATCCCAGTTCATTTCCTCCAAAACACAGAATAGAGGCTTGAGATCACTGCTCAAAGCGGGCATTTCAGTAGTGCATCTAGATAGTTCACAATTGCACCAACATGTTTAACATTTCCACCAGATGAAATCTTAAGCCACCAAGCGAGTATGTCATTATCTAGAGGAGCAAATTGACTCAGGTGTACAGAACGCAAGGCACTAGTTTTCTCATACTCGATGACTAAGTGTTTCAGCGATTCGACTGCCAAGGAGCAGAAGCGGCATAGATTGTCTTTAGCCAGTTTATATTTTCTTTGCCAAACAATTTCCTTAGATTTTAAAATGTTCAGTTGGAACCTGATGAATTGCTCACGGTAATAGCCAGATGGAGAATGCATTAAATAATGCGCCTGGAGATTTAACATTTTTTGACCAATGCCTAGCCAGTTTGTTGACGATAGTTTTTCCCGTTTGTCGATGTTGATGAGGTTGATGATCCAAGCCCAAGATTCAAATTTCTTTTTTGCATGTTGTGGTCTAGTGAGAAGATCAAACTCAGAGATTCCCGCAGCATCGACCCATGCTTGTACTCTGAGAGGCCACATGTCTAATAAGGTAACATTATTGTCAGAATAGGTTTTGTTGCATATTCGATAGGCGGGCATTGGATTTTCAACAGACATTTTTCGCATTAATGTGATTGATTCCAGATCACATGGCTATACAAGGAGCTCAGTGGCAGTTCGTCTCGTAGAGATATCATTGAAACACATTGTGGTAGGTGTAGAACATAGCGCCAAAAACGCCCTTCTAAAGAGTTCCAAATATGCTCGCTGATGTTCCAGCTGACCTCAGCTCCAAAAGTTAATATAGGAATTACCTTTTGCAAGTAGAATGTCAGAACCGGGGATAAAGAAAATTTACCATAGCTTTGTTTATTTTTGCTGCTTGGAAGGCAAGACTCATGGTTTTTAGTTTTAGATCTTTCACCCATTGGTGTTCACAGATGGAGTTGTTGAACTGCACACCCAAGTATCTTAGAGAGTCTACAGTATCAAGGAACTGGCCACCTACAGCCCACCTAAACGCCTTAGCCTTTTTACCTGAAACAGTGCCAATTGCCACAATTTCAGTTTTTTCTGTGTTAATTGTGAGCTCATTGATCAATAGGTACTCATATAAAGAACTGAGCAACCGTTGGAGACCAATTTGAGTTCTATCAATTAGCACTAGATCGTCCGCATAGGCAATACAACTTACTGGAACTTGGTTGATCTTTGGAGGAAAACAGTGGACATGACCAAGATGATCTGGTAAATCCGCCAAGAATAATTTGATCAAATCCGCGGCAAGGGGGCACCCCTGCTTTACACCCCTTGCCGTTAGAATAGAATCGGACACTTCACCACTTCTATTTAGGCATACCCTGATTGAGGTGTTGAAATGAAGAGCCATTAATGGGTCAAGGATCTCCGATGGACAATTCCATTTACTTAATTTCTTCCAGAGCAGGCCTCTATTTATGCAATCGAAAGCCTGCTTCATGTCAATAAATGCTAGTTAGATGTTATGCCTGGCTTTCTGAGATTCAAATTTCAGGATTGTGAGAATCAAAAGGTTGACATCAACACCCAGACCTTTTGTGAAGCCAGTTTGCTGTACGTCAGGAATACCAGCTAAAAGCACCCATTGAACAAGCTTCAAGCGCAGCTGAGAGCCAAAGATCTTCCCGATTGTATCTAGGAGAGCAATCAGTCGGTAATTATCCGGGCAATCCCAGCTGCCTTTCTTGTGGATGCAAACTATAATGGCTGATAACCATGACACAGGTAGACATTTTTGCAAGGCAATACTGGCAAATAATCGCTCAATGAAGATGGCCCAGACTGTTAGATTCTCTTTGAGCATCACATTGCTAATTAGGTCAGGGCCACCTGCATGAGAGTTCTTTAGACTCTTGATTGCTAGTTCAATTTCATCGAGCAGGGTGTCAACAGCCCAAGAACCATGACATGCAACCGGGTAACACTCAAAGGGGTTAGTTGAACTGGAAAAAACACCAGAGAAGTGTCTGGAACATCTATCACCCGAGATGGTATTTTGAAGTGTAGTTGAACGGTCAATTGTGCCCATGTTTAATATCTGCCAAATTTCCTGAGTGTTCTTGGTGATTATAAGCTTCATCATCAACTCAGCATGATCTTGTTCGATGATAGCTTTGTGTGAGGTTACCCAAATCCTAAAGATGGCTCTTCTAACTCTCACAGCATCTGATACCATGCTCTTTGCTGAATTCTTTTTTATGAGGCGTAATTCTTGACGCAAAGCTTTTTTTTTTCTCGTGCATGATTAGATTGAATGCATGGTTATGTTGGGTGTGCTTTTGACCCTGAGCCTTGGTGACAATCTGATAGTCAATCAATAGTGAAGGGTAATCAACGCCATGCAATAAACCGGTAAATCTGTCAGTCATGCGGCTGATCTGCGGGGCATTTATGCGAAGACGATTGCCCCCACTATTAGATTCAACTGGAAGACTGTATGTTAGAACTTTTTCATGGCTTGCTATGGCTTCTTATTCTTTAATATGGCTTCTGTTGCTTGTCATGACTGTTTCATGCCTTGCTAGGTCATGTTATGATTTGCTGCATGTAGCTACAAGATAGCCTGCACCACTCACCAACCTAGCCTTTGAGGTATCCTCTGACTGCTCCTGGAAATAACATGCTCAAATTCTACATTCCTATGTGAAATACGCCTACTGACTAAGTGACCTAAACATGGACATTGCAAATCCCTTCCAACAGACATCAAACACCACACCACTACATATCTACAACCAAGTTACATACCACAGCATTGCCCAAAGCACCCTTTCACCCCAGCATCACCTTAGCACCCTAGAATCAGGGGGAACAGGAGGGTCCCTTTCAGAGACAAATGCCTCTATTCTCTTGACACAGAACACATATAAAGAGACCAGAGCACAGGACAGTATGATCTGAACAGATCAACACAACAGTGAGGATGTCTGGCATTCTCATCTCTTCTCACTAACATAAACTACCCCCTCTCATTCGGATCTGACAAATAGTTCAAAGACCATGCAAATGGAAGTAAAGACCTTCCATTTGCATGGGATAGCAGAAGCAGAACACACCTTTATCACATTCCTCAAGAATAGTCCTTCTCCTGTGTCACATCTCATTCTCCTTCATCAGAGCCCTTCCTTCCTCACAGTCCTTCCCCTTCACTAAAGTCATTGTTCATCGCAGTCCTCCTTTATTAGTCCTTCTCCGTTGTATTGATTTATTGTATTATGTAGCAAATACCATTACATTATAACACAATACAATATCATCAGAGAAATATACACTAGAAATATAAGCGGTAGACCACAATCCATAAAAGAAGATGCAACCATACTAAGGCATGAGCAATACAAATTATAAACTCCTTGTTGCTTTCTCAACACTTTCCCTATCTGTGTCTAAGCAAGGTCTGAAAATCTACAGGGAGAGGACCCTTCTTTTGTGGGAAACTGCAGCAAGGTAGCAAGCCACTACTTTTATCACCCGCTCAGCTCCCTGGGCTTGAACGTGTTTACATTTGAGGGCCCTGTGCACCATCTGAAAGTCCTGGCCACAAAATGAAGCGCCCTGGGCCCACACCAACTAGGACTCTGCATGCAAGTTTGGAAGTCATCTGTAACACTGTGACTGGCTCACAGAGCAACATGCAACTGTCTGGAGGTTCGTTTTTCATGAAAGTTTTTTTTTAGTTCCTGGCCCACATGCTGCTTTGCCAGAGGACCCTGTGCATCATCTGAGGGTCCTGCCTACAAAACAAAGCTCCTTTGGCCTACAACATCCAGGACTCTGCCTGCAAGTGTGGAATCCATCTGGAACACCGTGACTGGCTCCCAGAGTGACATGTGACACACTGACTCCCTTATTCAGTCCCCACTGGGTGTTCCGCCGGTGTCTGCAGCCAAGAGCCAAAAGCAGCAAAGCAGCAAAGGGCAGCTCCCCGTTTGGGCCTTTTGGGACCGAAAAGGGTCAAAGGCTGGAACGGAACCCCTGTTCAAGCCAGGACTTCATGAAGCTCACCCCTTACCTGACTTCTGCTTCCACGCATAGGGTTCTTTTCACTCATTGACTATCCATTCATTGTGGAGCATCTGTTACCTCACAGGACCAAGTAACATTGCTGTTATGGGTCTGTAAAAAGGCTTTTGGTCACCAATAGCCTCATTCTCACCCAACTCAGAACATGCACCTGCTTCTTCTCAGCCAACCATCCTCACCTTCCCTTTTCTGTTCATCTACCTATCCTCGCTCGCTCTGGGGCAGCATATTTCTTCATTGTCTTCACTTGCCTATTTCTTCTACTCTCTGTAATTCATCTTGATTTCACTCCATTTCTCTTTTTACTCACTCTTCTCCTTCACTTCTGTCATAGTCTTCAGCCTTAGCTTGGTGTAACTTCTGCATCAATCTCCGACCTCCCCATCTTCTTCCTTCCCTCCTGCATCTGCACCTTTCAAATAAGATGCTCCCGTGCTCGCAGGATCTCCAACCTCATCTTCACCTACCACACAACACCTGGTACTCTTTCCCTCCTCCTATCACACTTTCACTTGGCATCTGGAATTAACAATCCCTCTGCAACAAGTCTTCCTACATCACTGACCACCTCGGCTCTCATCATCCTCAACTTTCATTTCTTGCTATTACAGAAACCTGGATCTCCCCCTCATGACCCTGCTACATTGGCAGCTCTCCACACTGACTCTGCTACCTTCTCCTAATATCCCAGACCTGTTGGGAAAGACGGCAGTGTGGGATTCCTTATCAATAAGAGCCTCAACACTGCCCCTCTACCCCCCTCTGGCTTCAACTCTTTCTCTCTTTTAAAAAAAACGTTATTTATCTTGTTTGCATCGGGTTACAGGTAGGACAACTCAATACATCATGTGTACATTGTTAGGATAGACATGATATCACATCGTACATAAACGTTGATACACTTGTGAGTTACAAATCTTCAGTCTACTGGGGCTAGCTGGCCCTCATTCTGCTGGAGCTGTACATTATTTTTTGGCGATTCAATATTCATCCTTATTCATGCATTCCCGGAATGGTTCCCATATGTCTCCAGGCCTGCTGGTTACGGAGACAGTCCCCACATAGCCCTCCTCCCTTTCGTTCACAAAGGTCAATTTGGTTATGGTTGGTGCCTTGTTTGTTTTCCATTTTAGTAGGATGCATTTCTTAGTAATAATACATCCCATGTTACTACAGTCTGCGTGTGGTTATTCCCACTTTCCCGATGTCTCCCAGCAAGTATCTAAGGGGAAGCATCGCTCGGGGTATGTTGGTAATCTTGTGTAGCACATCCGCCACCCCTCGCCAGAATCCCATTATAGCTGGACATTTCCAAAACATATGTATTGTGTCTGCTGCCACCCGAGGGCATTTCGGGCATTGTCTTTATTGCAAAAGTGTGTAATGCAGCCTATTCAGCCCCTTAAATTGTATGAGTCTCAGTCGTGAGTTCATTGAGACTTCTTTGGTTAGGAGGCAGTACTTTTGCCATTTGGTGTCGTCTATAATGGTTTCAGTGTCACTTTCCCATTTAAGTTTCACTTTGCTGCAGAGCTCACTCTCACCCTGAATCTTAGCGTATCTTCTAGACAGTAAGCCTTTCCGGCCATTTCCCTGTGTTACTAGTACCATACATTCTGTTTGTTCCGGTTCCTGTGGAAATTATGGCCATCGTTTCTTGACTGCTGCGTGTATGCAATACTATTACAGCTGTCGCACAGGGTTGTCACCTAGTTTCAGTTTAAACTCTTCAATTGTTACAAACTGGCTATCCAGCTAGAGGTCTCCCAGTTTCATTTCTTTGAATGGGTCCCATGCTGCCTGAATATCCAGATCGAATGTAGAAGGGAGCCCAAGGCAGTTCCACAAGGGGGCGCCCTTGTATTTTGGGTTGTGTATACCCATTCTCTTGTTTATCTTTTTCCATGCGTCAACTGTAGTGCGCACTGGGTCATATGTGCAGGTGTCAGGTGTCAGTGTAGAGATCACTCAACATTACTGATTGTAGGTTGGCCGGGATGCTCCATATCTTTCTATTGTCACGCGTGGTGCCTTTGTGTCAACTGTATAGCAATAGCTTGCATAATGCGCCTGATCGGCCAGGTAATATAGTTCAAAACGCAGGGCAGCCAGCCCTCCCCTGATATATGATTCTGTGATAGCTTCCCATTGCAAACAGGTGGATTTTACTCCCGATACGAACTTTATGGCCAGGGATCGCAGACTATCAAAAAACCTCCTTCCTGGCCATATTGGAATAGTATTGAAGAAGTTTAATAATTTGGGTGCAATAACCATCTTCAAACGGGAAATCCTCCCATGCAGTGTGAAATCACTGGGGGGGTCCTGAAGTGTGTATTCCTGTATGACCGTGGTGGTCTCTGATTTGACACTCCAGAGGTTCTATCGTTAAGGCAAATACAAGGGGGGAAAAGGGGTCTTGTACCTCTGGCTAGGGTGAAGAGACTGGAGTAGTTCTGATTGGTATGTACTTTTGCTTTTGGGTTGGTATACAAAAGTTTCACATATTGCATAAATCTACCCCTTATACCCATCTGATTTAATACTCCGAATAAAAAGGTCCATGAGACTGAGTTAAGCTCCTTTTCAGCATCCAGTCTAACTGCTGTTGCGTCAGCACCCGGGTCTATTTGGGACATTATCCCAAATAGTCGACGTAGGTTTAGGGCAGTTGACCTTCCCGGGATAAAACCTGACTGGTCAGGATGCACCAGGCTGGGCATGTAAGGGAGTAATCTATTGGCAAGGACTTTTGCAAATATTTTGGCATCCGCGTTTATTAGTGATCATGGTTGATAGGAGGACATCTCGGTTGCGGGTCTACCAGGTTTCAATAGGACAGTGATAACCATATTTTTAGTAGTGTACAGTGCTATGTGAGGCCACTTCCTGTTTTGTCAATGGGTGAAAGGTTGTGTTCCATCGCTTCCCGCGATATCACTTCGGGGTGGGGTCAAATGACATCACTTCCTGTGATGTCATCAGGGGTCAAGGGTTGTGTGGTGTCACTTCCTCTACCCCTTGCATTCTGTTGAAATGATGTCCCTGCTTTGTCCCCATATTCATTTTCCAATTCCCTCAAAGAATCCTTCATTACTGTCAGGATTCATCGTTCATGGGAGCTGTGGAATGCCTGGCGCATGCAGAACTCCAAGGAATAGACTCCTTGGTCTAGTGCTCATCCAATATGGTGGCTGAGACTATAAAGGATAACCACGCCCACGTCTCATGGCATTGTATCTGTTGTTCGTGGTTATCTACTTCAGCGCTTCGATACTTTGCCTCACGTTCTGCAGCCTTTTTTGATTCACTAATCCTTCTAATTCCGGTCTCTCCGGTTGTTCCTTCTCACGACTTTCTATAGCTTGCTCTCCCGTTCTTCATTCCTTTTGGTTTCCCGTTCCTTTCTTTGCACGACTCACTTCTGTCCTAACTATCCTTTCCACCTATATTTCCCTTCTCAGTGCTGTCTCCTGCTACTCTGATCTTTCTCTCGCTCTCAACCTCCACCCGCACCGTTCGCTCAGTACGTAGCATTCCTACTTTCCTTTTCTTTCACACTTCCTTTGCTTATTATTCACTCACGATGTTGCTCCTTCATCTCCGGTAAATGGACTCCTCTTGCGGCGGCTTCCTGCACCTTTGCTGACTATTATTCACTCACGCTGTTGCTCCTTCATCTCGAGTAAGTGGACCCCTCTTGCGGCGGCTTTCCGCACCTCCACTGGCTATAATTCTTTGCTTTTCCAACTGCATTCTGGGTTCTGCAGTTTCAGAGACCTCTATCCTGTACTCCTCAACTCCCTAGATCTCTGTTATCGGTACGGGGAAGTACTCTTCTGTCCTCTAACACCATTCAGATCTTCTCATCATTCAGACCGTTTCAACCAGAGAATCCATTTCCTTATTATCGGTTCTTGGTCCAGCTCTTCCTCCAGTTCAGGACTCTTATAGACTTTATTGTGAACTGCAACTCATCTTATCAAACCACAGGAGCACCAAATCGAGGAACCCACCTCTGCTATTTCTTCCAGGGTTTTTTATTGCCCAGAGGCTTTTTCCCTGTTCTTGGGGTCTAGCTCCCCGGGGTTCCCCTTAGACAGGTTCCTATCCCTGTCAAGGTGGCCTCTGGGGAAGCTAGACCCTACTTACACTACAAGAAGAAGAAGAAGTCTAAGGAAGGTGTGCCCACCGAACTCAAGAGATCAAGAAAGAAGACTCTAACTGAATCCAAGGACAGTTCATCTGAAGGTCCAGGTGAGGAGGAGGGTGGTAAATTCCTACAATTGCCTGACAATTATGCCCAGCTCTCTCCTCTTTTCCCTAAGGACACCAGTTGTAGAGGCGATCATTGCCCTGTGAAACCAAGTTTTGAATGTTTCCGATACACATGCATATTTTGTGACCGATCCCTCATTACTCTTGAAAAAGGCCTCTATTTCTATTCACAGAGTGTCAGCGATTGTGGTATCTGTGAGTGCTGCCAGAGCCATCCTCCACATTGTTCTAGGTTTTATTCCAGGAGCAAGGTCCTCCTGGACCACCACTAGCGAATGATCCGACAGGGTACGCAGCAATATCGTGGAGCAGCGTGGCATATCGGCCCATGCCGCTGACTTCAGCCAAAAGTACATTCTAGATAGCGCGTCGTGCACTGTGGAGTAATATGTATATTCAGCTTTGTTAGGGTGTTCAGCCCTCCGTGTGTCAATGAGTGAGTATTGTACCTTAATCTGCTTTACCATTTGGGCTGCTCTAGTACTTCAGTGATGCCTAGTGCTAGATCTATCTTTGGCAACATCTGATACGGTGTTAAAATCGCCTCCCCACAGTACGGGGATGTCTGGCATCTTGCCAGGGTTGCTACTAGGGCATAGAAGGCTGGGTCGTCTATGTTCGGACCAAATGTGTTGAATAACGTAACAGGGTCATTATTTATTGCTCCTGTAACAATTACATATCTACCATTGGGGTCAATATGAGTAGTCTCTGCATTACAATGTATGGACTTGTGTATCAATGTGATCACCCCTCTGGCCTGTGAGGAGTAAGAAGTATAGTATCTGTTTTTCCCCCATTTAGATGCCATATTTTTAGGCGTTCTCTCAAGAGCGTGTCTCCCCTAGTAGCATCACTACATTAGGTGAATGTCGTTCCAAATAGCCCAGATTTTCCTTGCCTTTATTGGGTTATTCAGCCCATGCACATTCCATGAGATCAGTTTAAGCTTATCTGCCATGTTTATCTAGAGTGAGTATTTTATCCTGAGCTGTCTCAAGATCACTAGGATTGTGTACATTTTGTCATATCCACCCGTTCACACTGATGCAGTTTTCTATTCGTACATACACATACCAACCATGCGGTGGAAGATCGCCTTCCATTCTGTCACCTCAGATTATTTTGATAGTTTGCTTAACTCCCCTCCCCACACCACCCGCATCATCTTCACACAACCATTGTTTCATATCTTGAAAAACTCCCTCCCTACACCCACCCGCCCCATCCATCCCAACTGGATGATGTATTCCCTTTTTAACTTTGGATATTCCTGGAGGCACTATGTTGGCGGCCATGACCAGCCTGTTGGGCCCCAGTAAATCCCACCCTCCTCAATTTACAACATTATGCATGCCTATTGCTGTGTCTGCTTCTCAAGCATTTATATCTCGTTCAGTACTGGCTCAGTCATTAACGTCATCTTCGCTCTCTCCTGCTCCTGGCAGGTTATTCAGAGGCGGGGAAGGGATGGGTGCCTCAACATAGTTTAGTGCGTCTGCAGGGGACTCGAAAAAGTGTGCTCTGCCCCATGTTGTATTCTTAATTCTGTGGGCAAGATCAGGGAGTATGGCACCTTTCGTGCTCTTAGGAGTCTCTTTACAGGATCATACGGCTTGCCCTCTTGAGGCAAAGTCTGGATAAATATGTATGTTGCTCGACTCATACCGCAGAGTACCAAGTTCCTTTGAGAGCTTCAAGATAGTATCTTGATCCCTATAGTTCAGTAGCCTGGCTATAATCGTACGTGGCAGTGCGTCAGGACGCGGTGGTGGGGCGAGGATGTGATGTGCCCTCTCTACCAGGAATTGCGAGGATAATTTGGAAGTATCAAACAGCGATTTCAGGAGAGCCTCGACGAAAGGTTCCATCGGGCTCCTGCATGAAGCCTCGGGAACACCTATAATACGTATTTTGTTGCGCCAAGAGCACGATTCCAGGTCGTCGCATTTGTTTTGTATCTTGGTTAGCTCTGTTTTTAGGGTCGATATGTCCCTGTCGTGTTGTTGCAGCGTATCTTCTGTCGTGCTGACTCCAGTTTCGACCTTGTGGATATGGCTACTTTTGTTCTCTAACTTTGCTTTAAGTGAGCCCATCGTGGTGACAATGTGGTCCAATTTCATATTTATTGCCATAAAACCGCTCTGCATTGTTTGAAGGAGGTGGTCGTCCCGTGGGTTCCCACCTTCCACTCCCTCCTGTCTGGCATTGGAATGAGTGGCCGCCTCTGGGGCCGAGGGCCGGATGCCAGCGAAGGAATCCATTGGGCCTTTTTTCTTGTTTGTGCCTTTTGTCATAGTGCCAAGGGAAACTGCAGTGTAGTTTATGAGTATTAGTCTTGTATAGATTGCTGTTCGGTATTCCAAAGCACCAACACCCAGCTTGCCCTGGTTGTCCAGCGTACAGTTGGTTGGATTTCAGATTGTATTTTTCAGTAGCGTGTATCCAACTCCAATTCTTCTGCTTCGTGTCAGAGTGTACACCGTTCCCCTGGTGCCCAGGGACCAGCAGCAGCCCGGCGTCTAGTGATGGTGTTTAGGTACTGCTATCTCTCTTGGCAATGGGGATTGCAGATATATTTCAATGGTGTAGGACAGAAAGGGAGTTGTGTCTCAAGGAAATCTCAAAGCAGTACCTATGTGGAAGGAAGAGTGGTGCAGGAATATAATGTTCAGTGGTAGTGACTATTTATTTTAGTCCACCCTCTACAGGCGGGAGATGAGCCCTT
Source organism: Ambystoma mexicanum (assembly GCF_040938575.1). NCBI lineage: Eukaryota > Metazoa > Chordata > Amphibia > Caudata > Ambystomatidae > Ambystoma > Ambystoma mexicanum. The sequence goes on from NC_090928.1 coordinate 39,511,471, forward strand.
CTCAGCAACGTTATCTCAGGATTTGAATCCCGGTGAGGCCAGGTCGGACCATCCAAGCCACGTCCCGCATTCGCAGAAGGTGTGTGTTACAATAGGGATGGTCTCATTTCCCACCTAATAAAACAGTGTTCTCATGAGATCCGCCACACTTAGTGGTATAAGTTCACCTCACTTCTCTCTCCCCGTGCATGGGGAATATGGGCCAGCCTCAGTACACCAGCTTGTGGCCGTGTCCCGCCAACAGCTTCCACTATGAGGACACAGCTAGATAAGCAGCTTGCCCAACTAAGATGTGGGTCTCCATGCTTGGCACGTGTCTGTAGACCGTTCTGAGGCCCAGTAAGGATTTTAGTAACACGCTCATGACTTGGCCTTATCTCCAACCGTACGCACCCCCCCTGTGCCTGGTGCGCTAATCTCTTTTATTACGCAATGTAGCTGAGTGCCGTTCATCTCCTCTGGAATGCGGGGGGGGGGGCACAGTGAATCAGTGGGACAAGGGACCAGCATACATTGATACACACATTTTGTTCGGATTGTTGGGCCTACCGCTCGAGGAACGGCACACCCTCACCCAGACAAGAGCCTGTTATGCACCACAGGACGTGTCCCCTCACCCAGCACAACAGAATTAGCCCTGCTTGCCAGGGCCCCCCCCTGCCAAGCGCTGTTCAGGAGTCTCCGGAGATATATATGGCCACAGTACCTTCGCTGGTATGACGGAGGTCGATCACTCCACTCCCTCTGCTGGGCACACGTGTCAGCCGCTGCCCACAGCTGTCCGCACCTCCTGTAGAGACGGCCTGATTCACTGCCTGGACCCACTCAGCACACTGCAGGGTCATCCCGCTTCTGTACCAGGTCACCCTGATTAATGGTCAACCACAGTTGCAGGCAGGTCTAGTCCGCAGCATGGTACCTTTCCCCGATCACGCCACCGGGCCAGGGATCACGGCCTGGAGATCAGCTGCCAGAGCTGAGGGAACCTTAACCCGATGCTCAGCTTCTCTCCGGTCCACCACTGCCCTGGGGCAGTCGGGTTTCTGAGGGTCGGCGTCCACTGCCCGCTCTGTTCACCCAACACTCAATTGCAGACGCCACTGCAGGCCTCCTGTTTATGTGAGGCCGTGACAGCAGTTGCACCCGCGTCTCACTGAGGCTGCCCCCCAACTGCTGTGACAGCATCAGGAGCCGACCCAGAGTCTTTCACTTAACCAGATTGCGCCCCAGGGTGTAGTCTCTGCGCACCAGTAGTTTTTAATGTGAATTAGGCACTGTGAAGGATTAATGATCAACAGGATTTCGGGTGGGATAGGAGCTTCTCAACTAACCGACCATCTCCTTTGCCTGCTCAACAGCGCCCCCCAACTCTTTCTCTTTCTTTTTTTTTTTTTTAACTTTGTTTATTTTAAATCAAGGCAGAATGATACATACAGACATTATATGCAAAGGTTATCTCAGCAAGTTGACCCCCAGTCTTTAGACCCCCCCTGTGTCTTCTCTCTCTATCCTCCTCCCTGGGTTATAGGTCCCACAGGCTCTGCGAGCGGGCTCCTCCCGCCCGGGCGGTCCGGCTGGAGCCTCAGCGGTCATGAGTCTTCCTCCGGGCTCTCCTGGTTCGTCAAGATCCAAAGGGCTCTGGCGGGTTTATAGGTCAGGGCGGGGAAGCGCTGGTCGAATTCCAGGACTGGGGCCCAGATGTTCCGAAAGCGATGTAGCATCCCCGCTCGTGCTGCCGTTACCTTCTCCGCTATCAGAATGTCCCATACTTTGGTCCACCATTGGGCAATGTGGGGGCCTTCCGGGGATTTCCAGGTTCGGGCCACCACCGTTTTTCCTGCCAGTAGGCAGTGAGTCAATAGTTTCGCTCTGAGTCCGGAGCGCGGGTAGATCCCGGGAATTGGAGCTCCTAACAGGATCGGTTCTGGTTTCAAGGGAATCATTGTTCCGGTAATTAGCGAAATAGACTCTAGACAAGCTTTCCAGAATGATCGGATCTTCGGGCAGTCCCACCACATATGGAAGAAAGAGCCAGGGAGGCCGCATCCTCTCCAGCAAGCGTGGTCTATCTGGGGGTTCATATGGTGGAGTCTGAGGGGCGAATAATACCACCGCAGCATGATTTTGTATGCGCATTCTCTGTTGGTGATGCAGGTGGATGCGGTATGTGTTCGGGTCCATATGTCCACCCAGGTTTGATCCTCTATCGGGTGTCCCAGGTCCGCTTCCCATTGGGCCATACATCGGGTTCTTGTGGTTAGGAAGTCGCTTAAGAAGCGTCTGTAGAGGGTGGATACGCTGCCGCGAGTCGGAAGGTCTCCTAGGGTAAGTTCCAGGGCAGTGGGAGGACGGGTCGCTGCTTGCAAGGTTTGGGGGTGTGAGCACCAGTGGCGTAGTTGGATGTAAGTAAATCTGTCACGTTCCCGAAGTTGGAACTTTTCCTTACATTGGGCGAAAGTGAGCGGTTTCTCCCCTGTATACAGCTGGTCTATGGTTTCTAGCCCACCTTTGGTCCAATTTTGGAAATTGCGGGGATGCATGCCCGGTGCGAACATTGGGTTGAGAAAGACCGGGGAGTGTGGGCTCAATCCTCTTGGCACTCCCTTCCGTTTCAGCGCCCAGTCCCAAGTGCTAAGGGTATGTTTGGTCGAAAGCAGAAGCTCTCCCCCATGGGCCCTGAGGGGGGCGGGATGTGTGGCAGAAATCGCAGAGGCAGGGGGGTCCGCGACTGTTCCAGCTCCACCCATCTTGGGCGGTCTGTCGTATTTTGCCAGGCCTGGACCCGGGCCAGTTGGGCTGCCACTCTGTAGGCCTGAAGGTCTGGAACCCCTAGTCCCCCCAGTTTGGGACTCCCCAACATGGTTCTGAGAGGGATTCTCGCTTTCTTACCTCTCCAGATAAAGTTCAGCATTTTTCTCTGGATCCCTCGGAGAATCGGCGTGGGGATTGCCACTGGCAGTGAGGCGCATATATATAAAAATCTCGGGAGAAGGTTCATCTTGCATGCCGTGATGCGTCCAAGCAGCGAAATCTCCTGGGTCCCCCATCGCTTCAAGTCGCCCTCCAGTTCCTTGAAAAGTCGGGGAAAATTGGACTTGTACGTCTCTTTTGGATCAGCCGGAATGTAAACCCCCAAATAGGGGATGGCGCTCCTTTCCCATACTATCGGGCACATCTTAGTCAGCGGTTCTCGCTCTGCTGGGGTGAGGCCAATGCCCAAGGCGGAAGATTTATCAAAGTTTATGGTGAGGCCTGAAACTTCGCCATAGCTGGTGATTTCGCGAATCGCATGTTCAAGCGATGAGGGGGCCTCCGAGATCGTAAGTAAAATGTCATCCGCATATAGGGCAAGTTTATGATGTGAAGGGCCGCTCGTTATGCCCTTGATTTGGTCATTCCGCCTAATTTTTTGTGCGAAGGGCTCCATGGTGAGTGCAAAAAGTAAGGGCGACAACGGACAGCCCTGCCGAGTCCCCCGTGACAAGGGGATTGGGGCTGAGAAGTGGCCGTTGATCCTCAGGCTTGTTGTAGGTCGATCATAGTTGGCCAGCACCATCTTCCGGAACGCCGGGCCGAAGCCGAAGGCCCCTAAAGTGTGTTCCATAAACGTCCAGTCCACCCTGTCAAACGCCTTAGCTGCATCGAGGGCCACCAGGATTAATTTTTGGGAGTTCCGGGAGGCGAGGTCCACCAGATTCAGGGTTCTCCGGATATTATCGCCTGCGGTCCGGTGCCGAATAAACCCAGCCTGGTCTGGATGAATGATGTTCGGCAGGATGCGATTCAAGCGGGTCGCCAAAATTTTCGAGTAAATGTTCGCATCTATGTTCAAGAGTGCGATGGGTCTATAAGAGGTTATGCTTCTTGGGTCTTTTCCAGGTTTGGGCAAGAGGATGGTGGTCGATTCCTGCATCGATGGGGTCACCGCCCCCGTTTCCCTGAAGGAGTTGAACAGGGTGGTGAGATGGGGGATCAGTTGCGACCTGAATAGCTTGTAGAACCTGGTTGAGAAGCCATCCGGGCCAGGGGCCCGTGTTTTGAGAGATTTGATGGCATCCTCAGTTTCCTGCCCCGTGATGGGCTCCTCCAGATCACCTCTCATTGCGTCGGAAAGCTGGGGCACCTCTGCCTGCCGAAGGTATTCCTTCTGTTGTGCCGGGTTTCGTGGGGTTGCCTTCATGATTTGGGCCATGTGCTCAATCGCGAGGCGTTGCTTCTCGGGTTCTGAGTATAGTATGACCCCGTTGGTGTCTCGCAGGCCCATAATCGCAATGCTGCGTCTCTGCTTGGCTAGCTTGGCCACCAGGAACCTGTTCGCTTTGTTGCCCTTCGCATAGTATGACTGTTTGACCTTCGCCATTAGTTGGGCGGTTTGTTCCGCATAATGGGCTTCCAGTCTTTTCCGTGCCGTGCGAATGGCCCGTTGTGTTCTGGGGGACCAGCCTTTCTCCTTGTGGAGTGCCTCGGCCTCTCTCAATTCAAGCTCCAGGGCCGTCCGGATTCGTTGTCTATCTCGATGGTAGGCCGCACCCTGGGCTATCAAGGAGCCCCTGATTACTGCCTTCATGGCGTCCCAGTTGTTTGCTAATGAGGTGTCTGAGGCCGGGTTTTCCGCAAAGAAGTTCTTTATTTCCGTTGCAATCTTGTCTCTGGTGGCCATGTCGTTGAGGATTGGGTCGTATAGCATCCATTTGCGCGGGGTGGTGGGGTCAGGGTTCTGAACCCGAAGTTCCAGGAGCACTGGGGCGTGATCGGAAAGCGCTCTTGTGCCGATAGTGACTTTCTTAACTGAGGGGAACGTGTGAGGTGAAATCAGGAATAGGTCAATCCTTGAGAAGGTACGGTGGACATACGAATAAAAGGACAAGTCCTTTTCATCAGGGTGAAACACCCGCCATGAGTCTATTATCTCCAGGGTCCTAAAGAGACGGAGGAGGCTAAGTGCTTGGGCGAAGTCGCCTGGGGTCGGGGGGTGTGATCGGTCTTTAGTGGGGTCAGGGACCCCGTTGAAGTCCCCACCGATGATCGTTTGGCCCTCCACGAAGTTGGCGAGCGATGTGCCCAAGGCGTCATAAAAATGTGATTGTCCAGAATTGGGAGCGTATACTGAAACGAGGGTGTACAAGTCTCCCCTCAGGAGACATTTGATCGCTATAAACCGGCCTTCTGGGCATGTCTTTGTTTCCAAAATCTGTGGGTTCAAGTCTTTCCTGAAGAGAATCGCCATGCCTCCTTTTTTGCTAGTGCCGGAGGCAAAGAATTGAAGCGGAAATAGCCGAGACCGAAGGCGGGATACATCAGCGGGCAACAGATGGGTCTCTTGCAGCATAGCAATCGCGGCCTCCTCGTCGCGGAGTTTTAATAGAATTGCCTTTCGCTTGTTGGGGGAATTCAAGCCATTAACATTCAGGGAGAGGATCCGAAGCGACTGAAGGTCCTCTGAAGGCTCACTCTCCGTTCCCTGCGTTAGGGGGGGGGGGGCCCTGGGGTGGAGGTTCAACTGCCATGACTGATGGAAGCATTCACAAAATCATTCTGCACTTGAGGTTTTAACGCGAAATCCCAACGGGGGATCGCAACTTTAACAGGGCGGCAGACCGACTTTGTCAGTACGGTCGTACCTAAGGCCAACAGGGCCAATTGTCCCATACTGTGGGTTCCCAAGGAACAGGAGATGGAAAGTATCCTTGGGGTGGGTATGAGCCATGGGAGTGCCCCGCCGCCGCCGTGTACTTAAAAGAGGTTGGCAAGTAGGTAGCGGGTTCTAATTCAAACGAGCATATCTGTGTCCCGGCTAGCTCGTTGACGGCGCCTGGGACCTTGGAGGCATCCGCGTTCATCACTTCTTGTTGTTTCGTTGTATCGACGACCAAGGGGTGCGTTTAGCTTTTGGGGAGGGAGGCGGACCAGGATTCTCAGTCCCCTCTAAGAGTGGCGTTGAAAGGTCCCGTGGGGCGGTCGGATGCAAGATTTTCTCCGCATCTTCCAGGTGGCTGATTCGGCGTAGGGTGCCCTTATATGTGAATTGAAGAGCTGTCGGGAACAGCCATCTGTAACGGATCTGTTGCTCCTGGAGGAATAATGTCAGAGGCCGAAGTGCTCTTCTTTTCTGGAGCGTAAGTGGCGAAAGGTCCTGGTAAATTTGAAGAGGGGTGCCCTGGAAAGTGATCTCTTCATCTTGGCGGCTGATCGCTGATATCGCTTCTTTCGTTGTAAAGAAGTGGACCCTGGTGATCACGTCTGGAAGGGGATCCGAATCTGTCCTGCGGCGCTGGCGAAGCCTGTGGGTGCGGTCCAATATGAGCTGGGATTTGTCCAGATCTGGAAGTAGAGCCTCGAGGAAATTTGCCACGTAGTCCGCTAGCTTGTTATCGGGGACGGAGGATGGAATGCCCCGGATGCGGAGATTATTGCGCCGGGCCCTATTTTCGAGATCTTCCTGTTTAAATTCCATAATCTCGCATTTGTGATGTAGGGAATCAATCGATTTTTGCATTTCCCCCATAGCGGTGGTGTGCTCCTGGGTATGATCTTCGATCTCTCCAAGCCTCTGCTCGAGTTCTGTGACTCTCTGATCTGTTTGGTCAACTTTGGTGGCGAGTTCCGAGAGGCAAGCGCGGAACTCAGATTTCATGTCCGCCATGAAGGCTATCAGGTCTCCTTTAGTGGCAAGCTCGCCCCTGTCCTCTTGCTGCTTCTGTGGGGTCAATTTGGGAGGTTCCTGTTTCTTGGGTTTCTCTGTAGCCGTAAACATGGCGGAGATATCCGTGCCTTTGCTCACTTTCGTTTGTCTCGACATGTTGCTCACGCCAAACAGTTCTAATCGGGAGGCCTCCGCTCCCGCTCCGGGTCAGGTATAAGTGGGTGGGCAGGGGCGCCCCAGGAAGGGTGGAACTGAGAGAAGGACTTCGGCAGGGCTGATCCAAGATGGCCGCAGTGGTCCCGACTTGATCTGCAAAGCGGGGGGAGGAGTGGGGGCCTGCTCTCGGTAGCAACCCAGGAGGAATCCAGGCCGCCCAACCGAAATCAGGGATTCCTATATTAGGTACCGCTCCCCCTCTCCGGTTCTTCTGGCTCCCAAGGTCCCGCTACCGGCAGGTGCGGAGCGTGCTGCTGAGCCCCGGTATGGCGGCCATCTTAGTTTCGTCTGTCGGGTACGGGAGAGAAGTTCAGCTTCAAATTTCTAGTAGAACGCCGCCACGGTCGAAGACGATGTACAGCCAGGTTATGCCATGTCGGTTCCGGTCGCTGTAGATGGCATTAGCGACATGAAACCCCGCCTAGAACCACCCGAATTCGGCGGCGGACATCCCACGGGCGGCCTCAGAGGAGCGACCACATCGATGGCACTCCAAGCCACGCCCTCAAACTCTTTCTCTTTCAAATATGTCACTATTCTACTCCTCTCACCTACTCCCCTAACAGTTCTGGCTCTCTTTTGAGCCCCCTGGTGCTCTCAACTCCTTCTTCCCTAATCTGAAGTTTCTTCTTGGGTCACTTCCTGGCGGCATCCTCATTGGCATGCTGGAGGGCTTAAATCTTCCCAAGCTCTCTTCAGCCACCTGCCTTGAACTTAAATCCCTCCTTTCTAATCACTACCCTCTCTCTACAACCTCCTCGAACAGTCTACCCATTCTGGTGCGAACTCTGTTGACCTTGTCTTTCTTTCTAGTTCACTCTCCTTGTCCAACCTCTCCATTGAACCCTCTCCCTCTGATCACTCCATTATTTCCTTTAAAATCTCGGTCCTTCCACCTTCTACTCCTCATCTTCCCTCTTCAATGACTAACAGGGAAGTCAGGCAGTACTCTCTTGCCCCTATCATTGATGATGTAAGAACCTCTCTACTGTCTCTTTCCCCTATTCATGCCTCTTCCTTTGACCATGCTTTCTCTGACTTTCACTATGCACTTATCACTCCATTTGACCAAAACTCTACTAATCACACATTCAAACTTTTACACCTTCCTGTCACCGTCCACAGACTTAGATCACCTCTGAAATTCAGACCGACAAAATAAAAATGTGCTGTGACCTATGTCGCTGGTGCAAATCACAGACACCTACCCTACTCCTAACTTACAACAATGTTCTTGCTCCCCTAACCTCAGCACTGGACACTTGTAAATTGTCCTACTTGACAAACCTAATCTCCTCCCTTTGCAATCATCCTGCAAACTTCCATCTACCCTCTAATCTTTGCTCACACCTGCCAAGCCAATATACATTGCCTCCTCCCTTTCTGCTAATGGCTTTGCTCAGTACTTTCCCTCTAAAATCTATCAAATGCCTGACCCCCTCACAGCCTCCTCTTTCTCCCTCCTCAGCCCTCCTTCTGTACAACACCTCTCCCCCTACATTTTCTACACTTGAATACTTTTCCCCTAGATCCCCTATTGAATAAGCACCCTTCCTTTGCAGTGCTAACCCATCTTGTGCTCCAATCGCCACATTTGTCCCCAAATGGTCAAAGACTCTTTAACCTCTCTCTCTCCACTGACATGTCCATGTCTCATTCAAATCTGCAACTGTCATACCCCTGTCTTATGCCTATCCAAGAAACCCTCTGCTGACCCAAATGTCCAAGGCAACTATTCCCCAGTTTATGTCCTTCGTCATTATTTAAAAGTCCTTGATTGGGTGGTCTTCAATCAAATCACTAAGTACCTTAAGTATGATGCCTTGGAGAGTCACTTCAATCTGGCTTCCGTAGTGAACACTCAACCGAGACTGCACTCATGCATGTCTTCAACGTTCTCTCTAATGCTCACCACTCCAAACACTCATCTATTATCATCCACTTAGATCTTTCTGCCACTTTTGACCCTGTTTACCAGTCCTCACTCTCCAGGACCTTAGGTTTTGCATATCTGCTTTTGCCTGGATTCCCTCCTAACTGGAAGATTGAACCGGTCAAACTCACAAACATCTGACCCGACCCCACTCCCTGTCGGCGTCCCCCAGGAATTAATCCTGGGGCCTCTGCTCTTCCCCCTCTATCCCTGTGCCCTAGGAAGACCTATTTTATCTGTTGGCTTTCACTATCACCTTTTTGATGATGACATCAAATATTTATCTCCTTTCATTGTTTCACCCCAGCTACTGGATGGCCCTCTGCTACCCCATGAGGAACTGTTGAAAAACAGAAGTCATCTTTCACCTAGCTTTCAATGCCATTCCTCCCCTCAATCCTCCTATCTCCATCTTGCCTTACCTTCTTGCTGGAGGTAAGGGATTACCCAAGGCTCTCAATCATGGGATTCTCTTTGATAGCGACCTATGACTGCAAAGAATTATCACTACCACTGCTTCTGCTGCTCATAGTAACCTCCTCAACATTTGAAAAAAGTGTACTTTGTGTTACTAACCACTCTACATAGAAAAACTCTAATTTCAACTGTTGTGTTCAGCAAACTGAACTACTGCTCAAATCACCTTGTAGGACTTCCTATATACTCCTTCCTCCCTCTAGCAAAGTCCTCCACTTTGCTACCCACACTCCCTAGAACCTCCCTGATCCTCCGCCACCTCTACCTACCGACGACATGATGGTTGGCTCTCCATGCACGAACTGTCTTTTCAAGTTCCTTCTCCTAGTCTACAAAGTTATCAATGGTCTTGCTCCTTAGTACTTGTCTGTGATTGTATCTCTGTTTACTCACCATCTAATTCCCTCTGATTCTCCTCGGCACTGAACCTCACCACCCCATGCCCTCCTTGTGCCTTCTCTCGCTTTGGCTCTTTCTTCTTACTAATCCCGCTCCACTGGAACCCACTGCCCATAATAATCACAGGTAGCCCAACGGTGGATCTCTTCAGAGTTCGGCTTACACTTTAGATACTTGCTGAAGAGGGAGCCCCACTTGCCCTCTCCCCAGCCTCTCTACCTGGCCTCACCACTGCATCCAGTGACGCTTAATAATGTAATTTTGTAAATTCAATTAGTACTTCTCGTGCAGCACTTGCCCCCTTAGGTTAATGTTACCTTTGTAAGTCACCTGTTTTATTATATACATTTTCTTTCTGTTTGTTTTATTGTGTCCCTGGTATATGTCCTAATTTTTACACGATCATAATTGGCTATTTTATAGGCACCTTTTGTGGGAATGCTTCTGCTATCTGTAAATGTGTTACTGTGAGCCATTTCTGATCGAAATTAACATCCTTGTTCTGCAAATAAATACACAAAAAATACTTTTGCAGACGCACCGTATCCCACGGCCTTCTTATGCATTTTAATATCATTTGACCTAAAGAGAGATAGGATGCTCTCCCATTCAGCAGGGATAAGAGTGAGAAGCGCACCACAGACTTCAAGGACTTGTGATCATATTCATATTCGACCTTGTCACCTTGCTCCGCTAGCGCTTAGATAGCACAGAGGGAGTCATCCTGAGCTGATCTGCATAAGTAGCTTCCTGGTCTCGTTTTGTATACTCGAGGCTAGATAAACATCCATCCCACACATATCCTTATGCTTCAAATACCAGGGATGCATGAGACGTTTGTCCGGGTTACTCAACATCGCTTCCCTTCTCACATCCCAAAATCTCTCTCTCTATGAGGAATCCCTCATAGTCACAGTTGAACACTCCTACGGGTTTCTGAAGTCCAATGCATACAAAGTTGTCTTCACCCATGCCATCCACGAGATCTTCATAGACGCATGCAAGCATCATCTATCTTTCACTGTGCGTTGCGGATATCCCATTGCCTAATCCATTATGCAGTTGGTAAGAGGACAATACGATCAATGATAGGACACATCCAGCCTCTACATGCAGCGGTCCTGTTGGAGTTCCCAAAAAACAATGTAAAGAGGTTTCTAAGGAAGGAATGTTCAGCTACAGTCCCAGCTGCACGTAGTGCATAGCCCCAGACTTCAGCACCATATATAGCCCAGGGTCAGACTTCCGTTGATAGACGTTGATGGCCTATGCACAGCAATTCCCCCAAACTTTCTATTGAGCCTCAGATTGGCCCAGTTTACTCATATTCCTTTCCACATGAAGGGCACAAGGTATATCAAAGCATGATACTACTTCCAAACATCTACCATGTACACAAAAACTCCATCTGGGGTATTAAGCTGGACCCACCACCATTGCCTTTGTTTTAGCTTCTTGGCAATACAGTAGTTCAAACAGGTGCTCCTATGTATGCATCATTGCTATTTCCATGCAAGTGTGTAGGATCACATTGCCAGCAAATATCAGGAGCAGAGCGCCCTGGCCTTCACCCTGGGTACAGCCAGTTGCTGGCCACCCAAAATATCTGCTAAATAATTTTGAACAGGCTAACTAGGATAACATTGAGTCCACACCCCTGTCGGACGCCCAGCTCCACAGAAAAGGACGCAGTCAGTCCCAGGTCTCTATTCAGGCTTCATTGGACTCTTGCCACATTACCATTACGAAGCGCTTCTAGTATTTCCATGTACTTTTCTCTCAGACCGCCTGAGACATCGTCCTTGCTCCTTCCATTCATCTCGCTGGCGGGGTGTTGCTGTTTGCGATGGCAATAGTGCAAAAGACATTACAAATAAAATAAAGGCTGAATGGAGAATCGGCTGCTGAAATCATAAAATGTGATGTCATGGGTGAGCAGGTCGTTCAGTTATGCTAAAACACTCAGCACACATTTTGTAAGTGAGGGCCTCAGTTGTTTGGGGGTTTAGTTATGCATGACACCTAAATTCTGATATTATGTTTGCAAATTGCAGGCAAGGACTTTTTTTCTCGTATTTTACAGTCAATATACATATCAAGTTTTTAATACATTTTCATGCTATAATGTTATTTACATCTAATTAAAATGGAAATAAAATTCAATTTCTATCGTAACATTTATCACAATTCGTCAATAATGGATGATCCTTAAAATTGCCTCAATGGTTTTTCAGAATTTCATCAAGTGGTACATACATGTTTCATCATCTCCAGTCATGAGGAATTTCTAAATGCCTTGATAGTTATATGATTCACAATTACCCCATGCCATGAGGTTCCCTCTCCTGGCGATGTTCAGAGCAGAGCAGCTAATACAATAGATGTTTTGCAATCTCACCTTGATCATCACCACATAGTCTGCACAGCTTGCTTCCCTTGGAGTTCCTAAACAAGCTCCAAGCTGCTCGAGAGTTTGTACCCCATTGAATGTGACTCTTAGATATGTCCAGACAAGGCGATTGCCCAAAAGGTGTTCTATGTACAATGGGACACCTTCTCGCCCGCACCTTAGGTATAGTGCAGCGGAGGGTTTACTTACGAGGCCTGCATGTATTTTCTCTCTGCTGTGTTCACAGAGTATCTCCCAAGTTCTTAAATCCGATGTAGAAAGTTACAGTACATCAATGGAGAACCCAGCAATGTCAGTTATTTTATAGGCGGTGCTGCTTTTTATGAAACCAACCATAGCCAATAGTACATCCCTCATTAACCTTTGCAGGGAGCTGGGAGCCGCATTCTTTATTTTCTAATGCATGCGCGCACAACAAAGCTGAATTTTATCGGTAATGCACATTATATTGATTTCCAGGTAGACAAACTCAGCCGGAGTAGTCCTTCCCAACCGTAGAAGCCTCTGCAGTGGGAACCTTTCCAGCAATTCCAGTTCTGAGATCTTTTTTAGCCCCCCCCCCCGAAATCAACTCCATAATGTTAACATCGGCAAAATCTTAGTTTGATACAACTTCACAACAGTTCCAACTGAATATCCCGCTGCTTTATATGTCAGGCACTTGAAAGCCCCTGCCAACTGGGCGGTCTTAAGCTGAACCTGTTGCAGGTGTAGGTTCCCATCCAATTTTGGGTCAAGGCTCACCTCAAATATTTATAGGAGCTCACCACATCAATGGAATCTCCATTAAGGACTTAGTTGAGCAGGTGCTTCAGTTGTTCCAGGGGTGAATGGTAAGGGATGAACGTTGCCCAAATGTTTCTCTGACGGAAATGGGCATGTGGCCTTCATGCTATCGTTACACGGGTACAGCAACATGTTCTAACTTTGCTACAAACAATAGTACAAGCAGCACATGCCTTCCGACACTTAGTTTACATGCATCATGTATGACTTTATTCTTTTTCGGAGATGTACAGTCTTACATTTTTGCCCGGAAGTAAATGGATTGTTAAGGGTGAAACTGTTCCTTTGTGCATCATTTACAGCCCGGGTAATTGGGGCTTAAAGGTGTGTTGTAACATTGATTATGGCATAAGCATTATCTAGCCTTTCTTAGCAGGCGGTGTAACTGGCAAACTTAATGCCCCTTGTGCTGATTTAAAATGTTAGAAGTATTCAATCGGGTAGCAAGCGGTACCACCACACCGACTAGGAGTCTTGACTGGCCCTTCAGCTTGAGTGTTCTTTGATCTGGGCCCATTCTTTACGGGGCCAACAGAAACTCATGGCTTCTAATGTAAAATGCAGTGACCTGCAAAGGGCAGAACTGTTGGCTTTGCCCATGATTTCTGAATGATGACACCCATTATATATCCTAGAATAACACAGTAAGATCCCATTGTAGTTGCATTGGACTCTCAAACGCCTTCACGGATGCAGGGAGCCTATTTTCACTGACAACTCCAAGACATAACTAGTTGCAGTACTTTCAATTACTTCTTGCTGCCAAAACATGTATGTCATTGAGCTATAATTGTATACACACATGAGGGCCTTATCAGATAGAAGTAACTCTGATTTACCCCTGAATGACACATGGGGAGCGCTATTTCATTCACACGGAGTCTACTGAGTAACACTGACGTACTCCTGCGATACTGCCAATGCCGTCTTTGCAAAACAATTGCCTCCCTCCAGGCTTAATGCAAGGGTATGCATGAGTTACTCAGAGTACATGCTTTGTCTATGTATCAAATGTTCTCTTCCAGCAGGCTCTCGTCCATGCACAGCCTTTAGAAGAAATGCCACCTTGTGTGGTTTAGTTGAGGCATGGAAGATGTTTCATAAAGCCGTGCATCACATGTGTGCTGCAGTAATAGCAATGCATCTCTATGCTAGAAAGTAGCTAAAATAAACGTAGCTCACAAACCGTCCTATTGTTTTTCATTCACACGGCATGCACAATCTAGATTTAACCTGAGCGAAATCTAAATGTATTACGAAATGTGGCGCCAAAAATGCCAACCTCAGTCCTTGCACATTTGTGGATATATGTTTGAAAGAGCGCTCTGCTCTTTCCTTAAAACAGTGTGACTTACTCACAAACCTTCATCTTGTTAATGCCTAACAAGACACGAGGTCCGTGTAGATTTGCAATGCTCTGGTGTCTATCTTCCACGACATGTGGCATGTGCCACCATCACTTCAATGCTTGTCTATGAAGATATTACCAAATATTGGTAGCCCCACAATGGGAACTCTGGCACGTCACTCATTGACACATTGCCTAAGCCAATCAGAATTTCTCATGAGACTAAATCTGGCATATAACACTGACACAACAATACATGTCGTTGGCGGAAATAGATTAAGCCAATAATTTCAAATTCACCTTGGTTCACACATCCTACAATTGTTTTACATGCATTTGACATGTAAAACATGAACCATGTAGACTTGATTTGTGCAAAAACCAGTCTGCAGCTAAACATGGAAGAAAAATGTGGCAAAGTCAGTAGAAGTATTTCTATTGATATACGTTTGACTAGGTCCTGTTCCTTTCCAATACGTAGAACAGCTTGGCCAATAAAGGTTCTTGTGTTTGACCATAGACAAGCCAAAACTCTGCCAATATGTGGTCCTGCAGATGTTTTGAACGTCAACTCCCATGATCATAGTCAGCATAACTAATGGTGAACAAGTAGAGGGCCACACAAGTAGTAACCATGCTCTACCCCATCCAGGTGAGGTCAATGTGAGCACCAAATGTATCAACCTGAATTCAGTACATTTCTGAGGAGCTATGTCTGAGTGAGAAAATATATTTTTCGCATAGGAAAATCAGATTGGCTCTTACAACATTGCCGGCTATGTGAACATTTCATTTGTTGAGAGAAGCAAGAAACCTGGCATACCATATGCCAATGTATCACCAGGAATGAAGGCATACTGTTCATGTTAGAGAATTAGCTTGGCTCAGTTATCCTCACATCATTTTGAAAACTGATAGCTCCCCTCTGTGGAATGTATGATGATTCAGTCTGATTCGATCACTGTGTGACATAGAACATGGCATCAAATGTGCCACATTCAAATCAATGTATTCTAAGGAGAGATGCCTAGAGATGTGGTTGTTTTGCAACCCCACCACAGCCAGGTAGCAAGTGTGTAATTCTGCTCATGTTCATGACTTCCTGCAGCTGAGCATGACATCACTGGTGTCCCATTAGACAGCCCGCCTGTCCTAGGGATTGTGTAACAGGGAATGATCATTTCCGAGACACAGGGAGACAGAACCAAGGACTACAGAGAACGTGACAAATTTGACAGTTGGGACTGACAGTTAAGTTCCTGTCCAGGGATAAGGTGACTGAAGTACAGGAGCATCAGCTTGGCTCTGGCATGGGAAAACATTCATATTTCGGAAGACGAAGTGCATCTCTTTTGTGGAAGCTAAGGGCTCTCCCCCGACACACGGGTTGGGAAGAACCCCCAAAATATAATACAGACTTTCCTGGTTTGAATGGCTTTCAGACTCTGACCAATGTCACTCAAGAGGGAATCTACTCGGGATCTATCCCAGGTATGGACACGGCTGAGGATTTGGCACCAGGTAGCTTAGAGTGGTGACTGGGCAGACTGATAAAATTACCAAACATTTAAGGTTTGTGATATGTTAGTGGGAGGCGATGTATAAGCCCGTAAGTGGCAAAAGTGATAAAGAGTACTGATGTGTGAGGAGGGTGAGGGTCCAAAACCACCCTAGGCAGTCCCTCATATTAGTTCTCATGTGTGAAGGATCCACAAGCCCCCTAAACAGTGACTGATTTTAGTATTATTTTTATCAGGGTCAGAGTTCACCAGCTCTGTGCAACCTCTTTACATATTTATTTATTTATTTGGGGGTCTCTGGAAAATCTAGCTTATTGTAGCGCCCAACTGCTCTCTTATCACTTTTATGTTGCTTCACAATTGCACCATCGCAGTGCAGCATTTAGCAGTTGATTCACAGGTGGCACCGTGTCAGCTTCTAGGCACTTAACAAGCCCCATCAAAGGTTTGAGAGAGAGTTGCTCTGAGGCGACTCACAATGTCCCAATTGCGCGTGCGTGTGTGTTTGTGTGTGTGTGTGTGTGTGAGAGAGAGAGAGAGAGAGAGAGAGAGAGAGAGAGAGCAGGAAGCGATTTTCCCTTCTTCAGAGACTGACCGGTCTCCTTTTACCTGTGTAGAATTCGGTTTGATGGTCCGTTTCGAATTCAGTTATTGGTGCCTGTGAGGAATTGCAAGTTAATCGTTAATTTGTTTATCCAGCATGCATAATGTTGTGCAAGACTCTATAAATGTTTAATTCCTGTTTATTCGTTAAATATACGGAAACTTGAGACGCAGATGGCAGTCCTGTTCTGCCTTTGATGTGATTCTTAGTTAATAAAATATCTCATGTGTAAATATGCACAACGGTATAGTCATATGTTTTTATTGACACGTTGCCAAGGCACATACCAGACCCTCATTTGTCCGGTAGACGAACATGTAATCTTTTAAACAGGACTCAGTTGACATTATTTGCCCCCCTCTTCTGGTCAGTTCCAATCAGCACCTATTGTTCCTCTTGCACCGAGGGAAATTCTGTAATAAGGGAAAAGAGGTTACATGTGTCTGAATAAGCAGCCATCTTTTCCCCATGTAAATATGAATGTGGCTCAGCTTGTCATACACGAAGATCACTGCTACATAACGCAGGTGGATTCAACCTGAGGCAAGAAAGATCTGCCACCAAGCATGGCACCCAATGTGTGTTCTTCAATTCATTACATTTCTATGGAATTGACCTGGATATGTAGCCATCCTCGCCTCACTTGGGTGGCGGGCCATTACCGGCAGGGTTGGCGCAACAACTCGTTGAATATTGTTCCTATGCAAGACCTCGCAATTTTGACTGTGATGCTAGTGTTAGAGAATCCCTTGCTTCTGCAAAAGCTGCCTGCCAGACCCCAAAAGAAGTTGAGGAGGGAATTATTATTAATTATTTGGAAAGCAGGATTCTTTTTAAGTAGTGTTGCAGCGTCTATTTCTGTATTGTTTTCAGACAGAATAAAACTGAGCTGGTGGGTAGATCGGGTGGTAACGACCCACAGCCCAAATTACAGGCTGGAGCGAAGCGAGTGCCTTAACGATGGGCCCTGGCACTGTTACCACCCGATCCGCCTGCCGGTGAAGGTCTCATTGCTATTAGCACCCATGGTTTTCAATCCAGAAACCCGGAGTGCTGAATGAATGTGACATGCGTGCATACTGTTCATTCAAACAAAATACTTACCTAAGATGGCCGCTGTGGAGATGGAAGGTGTGGCTCCATGCAGAGCCCCTTTTCCATTTCCATGGCAAGCAGCGGGAATGCAGAAGGAATCAGGTAAGTGAAGTAGAGGGTTGGGTAGCGATGGGAATGATAACTGGAGTGAAGGGATGGGAAGATGGCAGGGCAGGAGAGCAGCCCGCAGGTTGCTCGGAATGGAGTGCGGAAACCTCTGGGGTACGCAGTATATACCTGGAGAGCCACCTATGTGTTGTTAAGATATTTTATCTGCAGGAGTCTGTCACAGAAAATGGGGTACGGCTACCTGTTGACTGAAGGTAAGGTGTGTTTTCTCTGATCTTCCTTTGCTCAAAAGACACTGACAGTGACAGCACTCCCCCAGAAACATCTATAGACTGCAGCAATATTTCAGTGGAGACAGGCTGCAGTTCAGTGCACTAAGTTCTGGATCCTGGCATGGTATCCCAGTTCTGGGGTGTGCCATGCAGATGAGCCATGCACATATACACCAGTGCCCCAATTCAGAAGTACTTGTTTATGAGAGTTCAAGACTAGTTCCTGAAGGTATGAGCAAACACTGCCTAGCCACAGAAAGAGGGAGGTGGAGTCCAGGGATCCTCCCTACAAGCTCACCAAAGGGTCCCCAAACCATGCTGGTGCTGAAATCAGAAGGCATGGTTCTGAACAAACCTGTGAAGTTTCCCAAGAGAGGGACTGCCAGTGATTCCACTAGCAGATCCTTGGGAGGGCATCAAGATCTAGGTGAATGAAGAGGACTTGGACAATGATGCCACTGGAGACCAAGACAACATCATTGGGAAGGGTGAAAGACAATGCCAGAGCTTTGCAACTCTGTACCCTTATTGCTCCCTATGTGTATATGCTGCTAACTACATACATGAGCGACTGTCCGTATGGAGAGATTTATCCTACCACGTGCTAGTAATCAGATTAGACAAACGTAGTCCTCCTCTTGGGGATCCATATTGTGAGAAACCTGAAGGTGTCTCACTTACCAGTCCCCGGGGATCTGTCATCCAGGTGGCCAGGACATGGCTATTGCTATTGGATCCAGTTCCTGGGGGTGGACAAGTGAGGGATGATCACCTGGATGGAGAGTCCTCGGGGAGTGGAAGTGGGACACCGACGGGTGAGATGTGGAATCCCCCTTCTTATAACACCTTTTCCCCATCCTACCCCGGAAACTCAGACACTCTACCCCTCCCCCTATTCCGACCTGAACACTTTCGCACACCACGAAAGAAGACGGACAAACACCAGAGCCGTTTACCTGACATGTCCCACCACAAGGGTCATGCAAAGTCAGGCAATGACCCGAATCCCACACACCTAATATCCCTTACCCTTCAGCACAGGGATGAAAGGTGGAGCACGACAGCACAATACGAGCAAGGCAGACCGCATGATGAGAGAGCTAACTCAGCATGGCAGGTCGAGAGGAGGAAGAAGACGGCGCAAATCGAGAGGGTGACAAGGAGAGAAGCAACCTTGCCCTTTCCAAGCCAGGCCTGTGAAACCTCTAAAGAAGGAATCGTAAGACAGCAAACAATAGTCAACGTGTGTTGCAACAGATGTCAACAGTGCATAGGGCCCTCCTCTGCTGATAACCAAGCCGGGGAGAGACGCTTGCCACTGTGGTACCGGCCTTGACTCAAGAGACAAGAAAGGCCAAGCAGTTCATTACAGCTGGTGAGTCGATGGGAGAGATGATAAGAAAACAAACTGTGTCGAACAAACGTAGCAAGCGGCTAATTGAAGAAAGTACAAAGAACTGTTGATACGAAAGGGGAAAAACAGCTCAGTCAGGCACCACGTGGGTGATCGCTCGGCAAACTGTGCGACTACACTTTTTTTGACACTACCATTAACAGAAGGCCTTGGGAAAGGTGCGAAAGGGGTCAAATTGGTCATACAGGGGTCTAGTAAAATCCTCTGTACAGTCGAAAGTCTTTGACTGACAGATGATTGTGAAGCTAAGGGAAGTGAATCCTGCATCGTAAGAACTGTTCAAGAAACTGTGTAATTGGCAATGATGGCAAGTGTAAACCCGACGGAGGGATGCCAATAAAGAGGGGGTGAAGCCAAAATCCCAATGAATAGTGTATTGACAAGAGTGAACCCGGCAGAGGGATGTCCACAGTGAACTGTTTAAAAAGACATTAAAACTCGTGAATCTCACCAACGAGAATGTGTTGAAAGCCGTAGTGAACCCGATGGAGGGAAGGCAAACAGTGTAGAGGGGTCTTAGCCCGGAAGAGGGGGAACCAGAAGTGAAAAGACTTCACTCATCGAAAAAGGCCGCAGTGAAACAGACGGAGGGAAGGCAATCATTCGAGAAGGGTCTGAGCCCGGAGGAGGGGATACAGGGGTGAGAAGCTATCACCCCACCAACAGGTGAATGTAACAGAGAAATCTTTTGAATACAAGCTAGGGTGAACCCAACGGAGGAGGGCTAATATTCGAGAGGGGTCTGAGTCGGGAAGAGGGGGATCCAGGGGTTAAGAGATATCACCTCAAGTACAATCAGGAAGGAGCTTTTGTTTATTATGTTTAACTCATCAGACCCTCGGAAGCAAGAAACTTAACTACCGAAGGTTCGGAAATTGCAAATAACTTTTGCTGGATCTGAACCCGGAAGAGGAGGATCCAGGGGTAAAAAGGCATCACCCAACGTACAAGCAGAAAGGAACTTTTGTTTATTATTTTGAAATACATCAGGTCCTCGGAGGCAAGGGACTTTTGTAGAAAATAGACTTAACCACCAAAGGCTCTGATAGCTGAGAGCAGAACTGTTGGCTTGTGCTGGGAAAGCTTGAGTGTGTGATGTGCTCCGGAATGCCACCTTGTCCTGTGCTCAAATGTGGGGAAGGGAGACCCCCAGCTAACACATCCTGACTTATCATTTGTGAACACTTCTTTCTTTCTTATGCACCTCATCTCATACTCTTTGTTTGTATTTAGCGTAAGGATTGGCAATAGGGTTTTCTTAGTATAGGCCCTTTTATTTTGACAAGACGCCACTAGGACTGCCTTATTATTATTTGATGGTTGTAACTTGTCACCATCTTAGATTTAGGTTTAGACTAGGTGTTTTTCCAACCTACATATACAGTTTAATAAACACCCTTGAACTGTGAGCACTTGTGTCTGTCTTTACTTTTGCCACCATGGGTTTCATACAGTATCCAGCTGTGTCCTTCACCTGAATTATAAGGGTAATCTACCACAGAGGCTGATAGTAATCACAACGGTCCTTTCCATTTTTGCAATAGCTACAGGCAGGGTTCTAAATTAAGATTCAGTAAGCAGGAGCTAAAACTAACTCATTGGTGTCAGGCATCACCCAATAGGCAGGAGCTACCGCTTCGGAACTAGGAGCAAGTACCCGGCGGACCGCTAATCTGACTTCTACATGAGATGCACACTCTAACATTTTTCCATTGTGTATGATTCATTATGTTTTAATGTATACTAGAAAGTGTGCCCAATAGCGTCGCTCTGCCAAAGTTTGAACTTAGAAAGTGTGCCTAATAACGTCACTCTGCCAAAGTTTGAACTTAGAAATTGTGCCAAATAGCGTAACTGTGGTATAGTTTAATCTAGAAAGTATGCCTAATAGCGTCACTGTGCCCAAGTTTGAACTTAGAAAGTGTGATGAATAGCGTCACTGTGGTATAGTTGAATTTAGAAAGTGTACTCAATAGCGTCTCTCTGTCAAAGTTTTAACTTAGAAAGTGTGTCTAAAAGCATCACTTTGGTATAGTTGATTTAGAAAGTGTGCCTAATAGCATCACTCAGCCAAAGTTTTGAAATTAGAAAGTGTGCCTAATATCATCCCTGTGCTAATGCTGAATCTAGAAAGTGTGCCTAATAGTGTCACTGTCCCGAAATCTGAACTTACAAAGTGTGCATAATAGCGTAACTGTAGTATAGTTGAATATAGAAAGTGTGCCTAATAGCGTCACTGTGCCAAGGTTTGAACTTAGAAAGTGTGCGGAATAGCGTAACTGTGGTATAGTTGAATCTAGAAAGTGCGCCTAAAAGCGTCACTGTGCCAAAATTTAAACTTAGAAAGTGTTTTGAATAGCGTCACAATGGTATAGTTGAATTTAGAAAGTGTGCCCAATAGCATCTCTCTGCCAAAGTCTGAACTTAGAAAGTGTGCCTAATATCACTGTGCTAAAGCTGAATCTAGAAATTGTGCCTAATAGCGTCACTGTGCCAACATTTTGAACTTACAAAGTGTGCGTAATAGCGTAATTGTGGTATAGTTGATTTTAGAAAGTGTGCCTGATTAGCGTCACTGTGCTAAAGTTGAATCTAGAAAGTGTGCCTAATAGTTTCACTGTGATATAGTTGAATTTAAAAATGTGCCTAATAGCATCACTGTATGGATGGAACGGATGAACGGATAGAGTGAATGGAACAGATAGAGTGAATGGAACGGATAGAGTGAATGAACAGATGAAGAGGATGGAACGGATGAAGCGGATGGAACGGATGACGCGGATGAAACAGATGACACGGATGGAACCGATGAAGCGGATGGAACGGATAGAGCGGATGGAGCAGATGCAATGGATGGAAAAGGTGGATGGCGGGGATGGAAAGGATAGAATGAATGAGTGGATGGAAAGGACAGAATGGATGGAATGGATGGAGTGGATATATCTCTGTTTATCTCTGTATCTCCTATTTATGGTAAGTATATGCTATGTACATATGCTATGTACCTGTATCCTCATGGTATCTGTATCACATGTTTACCCTATCCATCCTGTCACATAATACATGTATGCCACTATGTACGCCCCCCTGTCCTGCTTCCGTGCAAGCGCTTTGCTGATAACCACCTTATCACACTACTACGCTTACTCTCTCCTATACACCATCATTCAACTAGAACACAGCTATACTATGACACATTCTGTCTAGCTGTTCTCATACTAACATGACCCCACAAACTCCTCATCATCCTAATAAAACAAAGCTAGCTGAGCACATAACGGCCAGTTTAGGCGTCTCCTCAGGCCTAACGCAGCCAGAACTCAGTCTAGGTGTCCACCCTGCAGACTGAACACATCCAACTGATTCCCTCAGCACCACACCCACTGCTAAGAAGCAGCTATCATGCAGCAACCACACCAGCTCCACACATATCCGGTGCGCTCACGCACCATACAACACTCTCTCTCTCTCTACTGACTTGAACTGCGGTTCCCGAGGGCGTTCAACCTACCAGCACTTTGAGATCATACCAATGATACATAAGTTGCTATATAAATGCCAAGTAACATAACATATGTGTCCTAATTATTCTTTATTAGAAATCTCAACTACTCGAATTTAATTTGCATGTTTGTAAGGCACCAATAATTTCCTGGGGAGTTAAAAGTAGCTCCTGGTAGCTGTTGCTTTCCAGTTAACCAGGCTCTCCTAAGCTAGAAGCAGGAGCTACATAGCTCCCAGCGCCCATGAATTTCCAATCCTGCTACAGGTCTCCTAAATGGGACTTGACAAATGAAATTTGAAATCCGTCATGATTGAGTTAGTCAAATGTAAAACAATATATATAGGTAAAAGGAGCCAAAATGGTTCACTTCAGAGAGATGGTGTTGACATCGGGTGAATTTAGTCCCCGATGGCACTCTAACTGACCCAGTTAATAAAGATCTGTGGATTTCAGTGAAGAGTTTGACATTGAGTTCTATTCATTCTTGTGAGAAGTATTATATATGTTTGTAAAGTAATGAGGACCTGCCACTCCTTGCACAGCTCCTACAGGGTACTTGCCTGCTTGATAGGATTAAGAGGGCACTGTAGTGCTTAGCAGACCGTACAACCCATTATAAGGGGTTCCACTCCAGACTTCTGCCTTGGGGGAAACTGGGGAGGCTGAATATCACTCCGGTGGGCATGACCTTTAAGCTTTCTCTCATCCCTACATGCAAGTAGTTCCTAGAATCACCCAGGGTTTCGCAATAGATCTTGAATTGTGTTTGAAATGAGACTGGGAGCCAGTGAAGTCCTGGCTGACCTTCTAAGGTGGGTGTTATGGGCTTTGAAGTTCAAAGGCATTGAATGCTTGCAAACAAAGTCTTGAGAGAATGGTATCTCAGAGAAGTGAGGCCTTTTGGGCAGAACTAATAGAAGAGGCAATGTTATGGGTCAGATTAAGGTGATAGTTTCAACAGAGTGAGTTGAATGATCTGAGGGGTTAACAGGAGTAACTGTGTATTGCTGTATAGCTATATATATATACTTCTGATCAATGACCATAATTCCAGCTCCAAGTGGAGGAATATTCTCAATTATATTCAGAAGCAACAAAGCAATATTACCTTTGTATATGAGACTCATTTAAGCTACAATAGCCACAGCGATCTGGGTTGGGCATTCGTATTTTATGTGGTTGCACCTATTCAGGAGGTCTCAACAAGAGGGCTTGCAAATTAATGTTGAGAAATAATTAACTTCATCATAAATGTAGGTTGATTGACCTTGGTAGCATGTCACTGTAAGAATCAAATTTTTATTGTTCTTGTATCCCCCAATGAGGATGACCACCATCCCCTTGAACAATCGACTGTGGAACTATCTGGGTGGACAACCCATATATGCACCACTGGCGATTATAATTGTCTATAAGGCAGAATAAACCCCTGGGTGTGAGAAGCATTGACTAACTGAACAATTGGGCCTCGGTTTGAGGATGTATGAAAGTTACTTCATCCAGATTTAAGAGGTTTTTCTCACACAAGCAATATTTCTGAGCAGGGATTGGGTCAAAGAGGTTTATACATTCTTCTGACCTGAGATGGTTCTATGCCCAAATTATTTCCACATGAACTGCCTTTTAGGCATGTTTTTAGATCAGGCCTGTAAAATCCAATGCTTTCTCTAGAATAGGCCCTCATGTTAAAGACACATAGTCACAATGGTCAGGCATTTGGAGGTTAAACCAACTCTGCAAATTACACAGATAGAAAAATAGATTCTCTAAATGTCATGTGCTGAGGCAGTTGGGTGTATCCTTCACGTGTCTGACTTCGTCTTACATTCATACGTAATGTGAATTTGGTCAAAATGACCAATTGCCAAAATTGTTTATGTCTTTTAGGCATTATCCATTTCTCTTCACACAAGCTCAAGAATATGAACTCATTACTTACACTCTCCTGGCCTTGTCAGGAGGGGGAGCTGACATCTCAAAAGAAAGCATCCGAGAGCATCTTCTTACCTTTCAGAAAAATGTGGCAGCAGAAGGGGCTTCAATTCCTAAACTCAAACTTGGTGCCACAGTGTTGAGCAGTAGTACATCTGTCTCTCACACCATGCCTAAATTCAAAGATGCTTGTTAGTCTTTCTTTTCCCTTTGTAGAGCATCGACAAAAGAAATTCGACTGAGGCACCAGCCCGCGCTCCATGACCACCTATAAGCCGGCACCCCCTGAGACAACAGCAACCCACCTAGGAGCCTTACTGCTGGCCGCCAGAGAACGAAGAGCCACAGGATTCGTGCAAACATTGCAGAGGCAGCAGTTCGCTGCAACTCACTGGTGGAAGGGTTTGCATTTACCATAACAAAACCCTAGACCGCCTGGGAAGGGGTTTGGACTTTCCCACCCCAAGGGCTTACTTGCAGGGACCCTGGAAGCCAGTACACAAACCTTGGTACTGGTCCTCCACGCGGGAGGAGCGGTGGATACTCATTGATCATGAGCTGTAAAGGGGGTGGGTCTTAGACACCTATTCAAAATGTCCTCCATACTAACACACCCTGGGGGAAAGAATGTAGCATTAGAAAAAAAAAGAAAAAAAAAAAAAATTGGTGAAGGAGAACCAGCCAATTCCAGGAAGCAGAGTAGGATATAAAGGAGAAACAGGAAACCGTAAGTGGTGGGTTATCGGGGTGAGGTCAGCAGTGGATGAAGCTAGACCAATAGGCCAGCACGAAGAAGGAAGGAGAGGGGGAGTGTGGAGGTGTTTATTGAAGAAAGGTGAGAGCTTGCTTTAGTGCATGCAGGGGTACTGCAGAGTGTGTGTGCGTGTTTGAATGGAGATGGATGGAGGTTAGTGTAAGGAGTAAAAGTGAAGTGAATGTTATTTGGTAGAAGGAGGGTTTTTGTGTAGTTCAGTGGGAGCAAAGTAGAGGTAGTAGTGAGAGGAGAAGAGCAGTAGTAGTGGGAGGAGAGTGGTATTAGTGGGAAGACAGTAGAGGTAGTAGTGGAAGGAGAGTAGTAGTAATGATGGGAGAGTAGTTGTAGTCACAGCAGTAGAGTAGCAGCAGTAATGAGGGGAGGAGTAGTAGCTGTGGGAAATGAGTTGCAGGGTGAGAGGAGTGAAAGAAGAGGAGGAGTGGTAGTAGTAGAGTGGGATGAAAAGGAGAAGAGTTACCATCAAAGGGAGCAGGCAGGAGGAGTGAAACATCAGAGGGACAGAAGGCTGGTGGGGAGGAGTGGGAAGAAGGAGGCCATAGAAGGGTAAGGTAAGAGTGAGTGTGGCTGGTCTTAGGTGATTCCAACCTATCTCCTGTAGAACACTAAGCAGGACTACTATAGGAAACATTAGGAAGACCCCTAAAACCGCCTGCACTTAGGGAGGCCATCAACAGATGAAATAGATTAAAATATGAGGTCTCTCATGGAAATGCCTTAGCAGGCATAGTTGCTAAGAAGATGGACATTTTCTAACTCTCAGGCTGAAGATGTACTAAGAATAAAACAAAGTATAGCTCCCGAAACGCAATATTTTCCTATACCTGTAGTAGTGAATTTTATTTAGAGATTTCATACCAAGATTTGGAGTGCCAGTTTGCATAAACAGATAGGGGTCACATTGCACAGGACAGTTGGTAAAAGAGTTGTGTATTGCCCTGAGCATTCAACACAAGCTTTATTACCCACAGCATCACCCGTCAGCAGGTGCTGCAGAGGGGCAAAATGGAGTTCTAACGAACCACTTTGCGAAGCTGTGCCCAGAGACTGGTCTTAAGTGGCCCGCAGCATTGCTGTTATTGTTAGTCCCCATGAGGTGCTTTTCGGGAGCCTGTGCACCTTCCGTCATCACTGCTGGTAAACAGTACATTGAATGCATCCATCTGGCGGATGATATTTTGGTTAAATATAGCCATGCACTGATTGCTTCCATCAGATATGTCCACTCAAATCTAAGCAACTTGAAGAAGCTTGCCATTCCATCCATCCTGGGGAGTTTACATATGTAAGGATGTTCAATGTAAGACTGCACTTGCACCCTACTATCGTGGACTTTTCCTGATAATCTTGGCTTTGTGGATTGAAATAAAGGTGAGGGAAGTAGCCGTCTGGGTGGATGCTTCTCACTGAAAGAAAAGCATTGTGCCAGAAAATGGAGAGCAAGTAATTGATGATTAGTACACTAGTTGGTATTTAGTTATGCTACTGAATAACATGTGCAACTGGCGGAAGCAAATACAACTACAGTAGCCCTTGAGGTCAACCAAGAGTGTCAATATAACAAATGTAGTAACAACCTCAGTGGTACAGTCATGGCAATGGCATTGCAGACGCTACGTGATGCCCTCACAGGGTATCACCTGTTATTTAGGGGCACGTGGGACTGTGGGGTGGCTATAATCTGGAGGTTTATCCCTTAACCTGCTAACTGCTGTGTACCCATGTCTCACACTCCTCAATTGGTTGTCTGATGCAGATTATCCTAAGGTTCGCGAAGCAAATGAGATTTCACCAGCAAGCTGTCCCAGTTCACCAAACTCAGGTCCCTGTCACAAATATCCCTATGAATAAACTTCCCAACAGACATGAACAAATTGAGTGCTACACCTGTGCAATCCATTTATATTTCACAAACCCAGCAAATGCTTCTTACCACTACAAGCATTCAAGGCAACTCTATGGACAAAAATACCTGAACTGAAAACTCAGAGTACATTTAGTTTGCGCATCTATCATTTTCCTTCACTCCCCACTAACCTAAACCATTCACCTCTCTTTCAGATACGCAAGGGTGCCAAGTGACCATGCAAATGACGGTGGAACATGTTTTAAATGCCAAAAGCATAACAAAAGCTATTACCAAAATTGATGGCAAAAATGTGAACGAATGGTAGATTTGACCGAATTCGGGCACTGCCATTAGTTCGAATTTTTAACTTTTTAACTCTGTCAAGAGGTGTGTCACAAACCACGAGGACAGGATTGAAGACCATTGAGAGGTTGTCAGGAGCCGCCTTGGAGACATTTCTGCCCACTCCCTGTGAAATGCCAAGCAGACCGGATGCTAAAGTGGCAGATTAGAGGGAACGGCGAGACTTCAGCAGATCTGTGGAGTGTAAGTATAAACTCAGCCGTAACGCAAACGGTGAGGAAGGGAAAGCTGTTCTGTGTTGGTTAATGTTTTGTGTTGTCATGGAGATTACCTGTTTTCATGAATTTAGCTTAAGGTTACGGATGAAAAAAGAAAAGTCAAAAGGAAAAGCATTCCTGTACTCTAGGCGTTAGCTTGGTTTATGGATGAAAAATAAGAAAATAAAATAAAAAGTACACCCGTCTAGGCAGATAGCTTAGTTGCGGATGATGTGTACTTTGGAATTCCTGTGTCTGGGTGGTAGCGTAGCTCACCTCCCTTAGGTTGCGGGAGGTGGTTTCTTAAGTTATCTCACAGAGATGTATTCCTATGCGACGGTATAGAAGAATAACCATGTATTTGTTGAGTATTCCCTGCAGTTGAAAGAAAGAAAGACGTCTTACATACTTATCTATATCTATATATATCTATATATATCTATATATATATATGTGTAATTGTGTTTGGATCGTGTTTCAGGGCAATACGAGATTTGGAAAAGTGTGATTGAAACATCGAGACGTTTCCCTTAGCTTTGTGACGTCACATATAGTGTTGGCACATAGGACACAGAGAGTTGTTGTGGAAGTGAACACCCGTAGTAGGAAAGAGACGAGAAGACAGCAGGTTTTTAACATGGGGAAATGATGTTTGAGTTGTCATAAAAGTGCGTACCCTTTTTGGGTGAGGCTCAGTAAGCACATGGAAAAATTATACATTGGCCTTTAAGGGCAGAGAACACAGCATGGGCGGTGCAAGGAGTTCACTCTTGTCGATGGTGCTGAGCAAGAGAGGCTGTTGGAGGTTTTGTGGATATTTTTTGTAACTTTGAGAGAGCTGATTCACAACTGATGATCATAATGAAAATATATGAACTGCTAATGTGTTAAAACTGTGTCTCAAAATCGATTTAAGGTCAAGTAAGTATCGACAGTCCGAAAGGGACCTTCCGCAATCGGTTAACGCCCTTGAAACACTTGCGAAGTCCCTTCTGTGGTATCAAGATAACATACTCAAATATAGCGTGGAATGAACTTGCGATACAGAGGGCAACAACGCTAAAGAATGGCCCCAGGAGGGCAGTTTCTCCAAATGTGTGCTGCAACATATGTCCACATATTTGCATGCTGCATATATAGGGGAAAACTGAGTAAAAGGTTGGCTATACTAGAATTTTGGAAAATGTTTGAGGACATGGAAATTGACTGCCAAAGAAAAATTAATGCTAAGCCAGCAGGATGCAGGGGGCAAAGTCTCCACTGCTCCTCCTCCTCCTCCTCAAACCACGGACCCTATAACTGATGTGAAGGATTCTACCCATTGAAAGAACTAAAAACAGCATCAGGGTATACTAATCCAGTTTATGCACCACCTGTGTATAGCAGAGAGGACACGCTTAGTGGCGCGAAGCAAGCGAACAAGGGTATAGGTGCTGCTACTTGTGATTAAAGCAAGGAGCGCAGCGACTTACAAGTGAGGTTGGCAAAAAATGACAAAGGGGCAACAGAGCGCAGCAGGGATAATGAAGGGACAGTGTCATTGAACGAATGGTAGGAGGACAAATATTGCGCAAACTAGATGAAAGGAGTACAGATGACCACACAAGAGCAGAAGAGGAAGCACAGAGACACAAGAAGAAAGAGGAAGAAAGTAGGGAATGGGCATAGATAATGGAGGAAGTGAAAAGAAGGGAAAGGGAAGAGAATGAGGAATGAGAGCGAGTGAGAAGGGAAAAGGAGCAGGCAGAACAGAAAGAACAGGAAGAGAGAGAGAGAGGAAAAGGCAGAAGGACATAGAGGAAGCAATGCAGAGAAAAGTGGAAGAAGAGAAGGAGAGGCAGTCGCAGGTGAAAAGGGAGAGAAGAAAGTCAGTAATAGAGAGGCTCGTCAAGAAGCGTCAGTGTTGAGAAGAAGAAGAAAGGTACAGGAGACAAGAACGTGAAATGAGCAGAGAAAGGCTCCTCAAGGAGATAGCAGATAATATGACAGAGCTAATTAATGAAGAAGAGGAGGTAATATGCAGGAGAATAGGGACACGGTATAGGAGCAGGAGGGATAGCAACTCAGCTCTGAAACCAAGTAGGAGTGTAGCAGGGTCCCCTTTGAGGAGGGACAGCAATTAACTGGACAGAATGACGGGGAAGCGACAGGAGAAACACCCATCGAGGAGACTTAGACGAAGGAGGAGACAGTTATGATAGTGGGGGAACTATGGGGTCAGACAAAGAAGCAAAGGAAAGTGGTGGTGACGAGGGGAGAAGGCCATGCCACCAAGCCAGGCAAGTAAGCCCTGAGCAGGAAGTATCATGGGGCAGAGAGGAAGACATTAGGAAGAATACACTAATGAAATGAAATGAAATGATATTTTATTTATATCACGCTCGTACACAAGTGTTTCAGAGCGCGACCAGGCAAAAAGGGAGGGGAACAAGGGAGAGAAAAAATAGAAAAAACAGCGATCTTACTAGGCCCAGTGACATTTAAGAAAGCGCAAGTGCATGGGAAAGGAAAATGGGGGAAAAGTTCAAGGGGGGGAGTGAAAGTGCGAAGCAGAGGCGAGAAAACATAAATAAATATTAAATAGAATAAATAATAAATAAGGGCTTTAAACCATGGTAGTGCAGCCAGCAAGTGGCAGGTGAAAGTTAGTCAGAAAGGTATATCTGATAAGTGCAGATGAAACGTGGGAGGGGGACTGTATGGGTACAGATACAGAACCCTAGTGCAGATGGTGGCCTGGAGGCAGTGCAGGAGGGTGGCAGGGTGAGCAGATACCTGGGCCCGAAAGAACAGAGGGTGGCCAGGTGCACAATGCCATGAGAAGAAACAGATCAACAGGGGAGAAGGGGGCAAAGGCAGAGGCAAATAGGAAGGTCTTGAGAAGTTTCCGGAACCGAAGATGTTTTTCCTCAAGTTTCAAGGTGGGCGGGAGGCTGTTCCAAAGGGCGGCACCAGCCTGAGACAGGGATCTACCCCCCGCTCATTTTTTCACAAAACGACTAACCCTGAGGGAGTTAGAAGTAGAGGAGCAAAGGGCTCGAGAGGGGAGGTATTTACGGAGGGATAGTTGAAGGTATATTGCACCCAGGCCCCAGAAAGCCTTGTGGACAATGCAGAGGGTTTTAAATGTAATCCTTGCATCCACTGGGAGCCAATGAAGGGATTTCAAGGCTGGCTAGTATTCAATGGGCACTTTGAACATCACAGGAGTAGATAACATAGCGCAGACAAATTCACTCCATATGCACAAAGGCTGAGCGATTTAGCCGGACAGAAAAGGGAGCAATTACAGTTTCCAAAGACATGGGGAAACGCGATAGAGGCATAGGGCTGACACAGTTCCTGTTACTAGGTGGAGGATGGCCACTGTCATGTGCCAAAAAGCCAATTCACAAATATCGCTAATTCAATTGAATACCAGAGTATCACTAACCTGGTTCAAATGCAACAGTGTGCGGTAGTGAGAGTTCTCCTGGTCATCCTACTCCCCTGACTCAATAAATGAGGCAGATGGGGTAGGATTTCTAGGGAAGCCCTCTGGGGAAGAAAACCCTGGATGTCTTCTCAGGAAGTTGATCTTCAGTTATTGGTCTGTAGAGTCATGAGGTTGGGATGGTCTTGAAGATGACTGTGGCCCTGTAGCCCCTCACTGCACTGAATCACAAAGAGGGCTTGGTTAGAAAAGAGGACCGAGTAGAGGTGTCAGACAGGGAAAGAATAAAAGAGTGCATTAATCTATTCAATTAGGGCTATGGGTTTCAAGGGTAGTCTGTCAGCAGTTCTTGGGAAGAGGCGCCAGGAAGATGTTGCTAGAATGCAGAGAAAATATGTGAGGGTATGCTGGGAAGGAACAAGCTGATACAATCAAGACAGCATTCACAGTTACTAGGGAATGCAGAGCGAGCAGACATGCTCAAGATCTAATCAATATAATAATGGTTCGTATATGTACCTACATTAGCGGCCAGAAGTGTACCAGCTTTCCAAGAGGTCGCAGACTGTACAGAACCCAGCTGAATGTCTGTGGATAACAAAAGATCTGCTTCATAAACACATAACAGTTTCGGGATCACTCAGGTTGCTATGGGAAACCAAAAACATCCATACCCGGAAAGACGTAGAACTCCAAGTAAGTCTTTGGCATTCGAGTAAAGATTGCGGGCTTACCCCAAATCTGTGGGGTGACTGTAAATAAGTATTAGAAAAGACATAGTAAGCAGCAAACCCGGACAAGAGGAAAGAAAATAAAACTAAAAAAACAGCCTACCTGGTGACTCGCGCTGAGACGTGTACTGCGAAAGCTGATCAGTGAGGATAAATGAATATCTATACCTGCAAGATAACAAAGAGCGATTACATAAGGGTGAGGGAATCACAGTAGATAAATCATAGACAGTAAGGAGACAAACTCATGAGCGTTGGCTATTGAGAGTAGCAAAGCAGAGTGTGTCCTGCCAAGCAGACAGGGGAGGCATTTATGTTGTGGGGGACGGAGCCAAAGATCCATGAAGATACCAAGAGTCTGCAACCACACAGTAGAGAGCGGATGCCATCTTGGGGGTAGGACAAGATACAGAAATGATGTAGCACCATCTATGCCACAGGGACCAACAGAATCTATCCCTCATGACAGCCACAGAATATACCATGGCAACAGATGGATAAGGATAACTTGAGGTGCAAGCTGCCCTCATTGCCCGCAGGAGCGGGGAAGTGGATATATGAGCTAGAAAGACTGACGGCAGGTACAACATTAGCAGTGGACGACATGAAGAGATTACTTTCCGCCACTCTTGGGGAAGAAGTTGATGAGGTATTGAAAAGGGAAGGGCATCCTGGACTGACAGCACAATACGTTGCATAACGAGGCACCGTTTAACAACTGCAGAGCCACCGTATGGCAGGCTCCTGAGAGTACAGTACCCAGACACATCTGATATAAGCATGATTATGGCACGCAAAATGCATGAGAACGAAGCTCCACTTCAGTATATTCAGGAGATACAAGAGCGTTGGCATCTTGAGATGTGGGAACTGTGGGATAAAACAGTGGGATTATTCTATCATATATTGAGCCATGGGCTACCAGAACAGGTACAGAAGCAGCTAAAGAAATTGGGGGGAATGGAAACAAATTCATGGTCAAATATTTCTGTTGACTACAGTGCACTATTGTTGCTTAATGCAAGAGAACGTTTGAAAGAAGCGTGAGGAAAGGAAAAAAGAGCAGAAGAAGCTTTCAAAGTACACAAAAGAAGGGGCTATGTTGAAAAATGGCGAGGGAGTAGTTACACAAAACACACAAAAATGACCACAGATGGCAGGAGGAAGTTTTGCAGGAGGGGGAGATGGTAATCAATGGCCATTGGGAAGAAGGATACCATGAGCAAGAGGGTTCAGCTATCCCATGCAGCAGGGTGGAGACGGGTGTCATAAGAGGCCGGGCATGGCGATTATGGAGCCGATTGAGGAGCCACCATTACTGTGCCACTACACTCCTTTCAGCATGGTCTAGTCTTTTCCGCCAGCTTCCTTATAGTCCTCCTGGTCCCGGCCCCCTGCACGTTGCAACTTTAGTTACTCCTGCACAACGCTCTCACCAAGTTTGTACTGCATACTTTGCTACTGTGTTTCTTCATTCCAAGCCTTTCGTCCTTGCCCTGATACCTCCTTTTGCCTCTGCAGTTTTCTGTGTCTCTGGTGTCTTGCTTTTCCTTTCTTGTGCCTTTCATTAGTTACGCCATCTCGGCGGTTCTGTCTCCAAATACCTTTCTCTTTCTACCTTGCCTTTTGGTCTGCATTTTTCCCACTCCTGCTCACCCTTTGCTTTTTTTCTGCCTTTAGTTTCAGCCGGCTCACAGCATTTTCCGGCCGGGCCAGTTCAGTCACTCCCCATCATTCCGCCCTGGTCTGGCACTCTTCTTTTTTCCTCCTTGACATGCCTCCTATCCCCCTTACGTCTCGTCTGCTTCTCGGCAGGGTTTCCTGGTCCTTTGCATTCCTTTCACTTAGCTCCATCTCAGAGGATCCGGAAACCTGTCCTTTCTCTGTTCTGTGCTTCTTACTCTGGTGATTCTCTTGTGTTGCCAGGGCTGCAAGCTATCTTATCACCTACTTCCTTCATAGCCTATGGTTACTTGTGGTTCTTTTTGGGTTTCCTTTCTTTCTGGTTTTCTCCTGACACTGTGTGTCAGTTTGGTTATTCCTGTGGTTTCTCTTTCTGCTCTTCTCTTTCTTGCCTCTCTGGTTCTACTCCCTTTCTTATTATTTTGGACATTTTCTTCTTGCTGCTACCAGTCCTCCATTTGGATTCTCCTGGAGTTTCTTCTTCACATCATCCAAAGGTCCTCAACCATCTGACCAGTATTAAGAGTTAACCTACTTCCAGGTTTTTTATTGTGCTAGTGGCTTTTCCCCTATTCCGGGCTGCTCAGGTGAAACACCATTCTTGTTGTGATTGTTACATCATTAGACGACAGTGGTGAATCCCCAGAACATACCCTACCTCTTCAAGAAAAAGACAGGAACATTCGAGGATACCTTCATTGAACTTTCCGCATCTGACGCCTCAACCAGCGGAAGTGACTCTGAAACGCAGGTGAGACGTGCCAATCTTGACAACGGGTTTAACGGTGGAAAGCAGAGACTAATGGGGGGCCACCGCAATTCAGGACATGCAGTAGAATAGGTCACATATCATGGATCTGCAGAAACAGGAGTGGAAGATAGCAGAATGGAGGAATGACATACAGGCCAACATATCAGACGGAACAGCCAGACTATTATGGCTAAGATTACACGCAGATACA
Source organism: Ambystoma mexicanum (assembly GCF_040938575.1). Lineage (NCBI taxonomy): Eukaryota > Metazoa > Chordata > Amphibia > Caudata > Ambystomatidae > Ambystoma > Ambystoma mexicanum. The sequence continues at coordinate 39,546,084 of NC_090928.1, forward strand.
GACGTATGCGCTGCAAATTGGTACCAGTGCCACAGACATCGGGACAGTCACACCAGCCCATGAGACACATATCACAGACACAGGGGTATGCACAGTCACTGAAGACAAACCCGCTTACACCGGTACAGCAGAATTCTATAACAACAAGACACACAGACTCGACAATACAGACTCCCATAAGGAAATTAGGGGGAGTAACCGTTGTAGAGGGCAATCCCTTCCCTTCACTTCATGGGGACAGGGATGACCATGTACCCACAATAGGACAGCCCACAGACAGACCTGATGTGTTCAATCCTATCTGTTGCATCTGACCGAATGAGGAACCACGTGTAGGTGTGCCCATAGGTGGCAAGACATTCTTTTTTCTCGTAGCTACAGAGATGACTCTATCCTGTATTAGAGAGGGGAGATACTCATTGTCAGGCATTGCCATGAATGCTCATGGATTTTCTGGTGCTACAGATTGGGTTCCCTTTACACACAAGCTTCCAATCTCTATAGGAGAACACAACTTTACCATGCCATTAATATATTCCCGACAAACACCAGTCAACATGATGAGCCGAATCAACATGACAATCTCATTCACAGAACAAAGGATAGCGTGCTCAACTCCAGGAATTCACCCAATGAAACCACGAGAATGTATTCAGGCATTTTTCAGTCAGACTGTAGAGATGGGGATGCCAGTAAACCCAGAGTTATTTCTATATGGAGTGGAATTATTATTAGCATGACTTCCAGGGATATAAGGTAAATTGCTCTACATAGCTAATGAGTTCCTATTTAGACCAGAGTACCCCCTAGATTAAAAGGAAGGACAAGTGTTTGCATTAGAACTAGAGATGGCCATAGTCCGAGACGAGAGAGTAGTACTACATGGGAGCGATGACTCAGGATGGGCATGAAGAATAGTAATCACAGTAGGAGAAGGGCACAGACTGACTAACCTGAGAGATGAAGAACTGTTGTGAGATGACTATTCAGACCTTGAGACGGTGTTCCATGTGAACATTACTTACTGGGTGAGAATTCACTGCATGGAGGTACAACAGAGAATGGTGCTATTAAAGAAGGCTAAACAAGTGTGATGCCCTATGGAATGAAACCTCAATAAATGTGTTTCAAAAATAGCATGATGAGGGCCGGAGACTGTGTTCTAGTTTAAAAATTCATGTTATTCTATTGAAATTTCATAAAACATGTAAATACATCATCTCAAAACGTACACATTTTCTCAGCATATAACAAGAAAGACAACAATTCATATTTCAACAATATCATTTTTAGAATAAAGTTTTTTGTACAAAAAGCATTTTCATGTAAACATCTCTAAAACATAAACAAAAAAACCTCCTTTTCTACAAATCATTTTTATGGTTGTCAAGTTCCTAATTTATAAGTCCACCATTGTACATCAACTATAGGTGTCCAACCTTGTTTTAAAAATACTCTTTCATTATTCGACTTCCTTTTATATAGTTTCGACTTGACATGAATTGGTCAATTCTTTTGTAACCATTGTTCAACGTCTTCTTCAGGATAAGTAGACTTTTAGCCCCGTAGCTTATTCAAAGGCTTTACCATTACTTAAGAATCTCTTAGTAGACATTCGGTTTCATGATTCAATAATGTAGCAGATATGGGAAAATACACCACTTCCAATTTCCACATATATTTTTCTCCAATTCGTTTTTTACCTTCCTTAGGGGAAGTTCTGTAGGAAGCAACCCACCTAGGGTGCTAAAGATTGCGTCTTGGGATGAAATAGGTTGCTGTCTTGCATACAGGCAAAAAGAGCAGCCTTTTTCCTAAGGGCTTTGAAAGTAACTGATTTTGCAGGACCAGGGGCACTTACTTACTTACTTACTTTCAAAGCCCTTAAGAAAAAGGCTGTTCTTTTTGCCTGTACGCAAGACAGCAAATTATTTCATCTCAAGGCGCAATATTTTGCACACTAGGTAGGTTGCTTCCTACAGAACTTCCCCTAAGGAAGGGCAAAACCTAATTGGAGAAAAATATATGTGGAAATTGGAAGTGGTGTATTTTTCCATATCAGCTACATTATTGAATCATGAAACCGAATGTCTACTAAGAGATTCTTCAGTAATGGTAAAGCTTTTGAATAAGATACGGGGCTAAAAGTCTACTTCTCCTGAAGAAGACGTTGACCAATGGTTACGAAAGAATTGACCAATTCATGTCAAGTCAAAACTATATAAAAGGAAGTCGAATAATGAAAGAGTATTGTTAAAATAAGGTTGGACACCTATAGTTGATGTACAATGGTGGACTTATAAATTAGGAACTTGACAACCATAAAAATGATTTGTAGAAAAGGAATGTTTTTTTGTTTATGTTTTAGAGATGTTTACATGAAAATGCTTTTTGTACAAAAAACTTTATTCTAAAAATGCTATTGTTGAAATATGAATTGTTGTCTTTCTTGTTATATGCTGAGAAAATGTGTACGTTTTGAGATGATATATTTACATGTTTTATGAAATTTCAATAGAATAAAATGAATTTTTAAACTAGAACACAGTCTCTGGCCCTCATCATGCTATTTTTGAAACACATTTATTGAGGTCTCATTCCATAGGGCATCACACTTGTTTAGCATATATTGTCCTTTACCCCAGATGTCCATGTAGTAGGGGTTCCCCACCTTCAGTTGAGTGCCAAGCATTTTATAGACCAACAGCCCGTATGATGTTATCCTGTTGAATGAGTAGAAGCTGTTAAGATCAAGCTCAAGTCAGGGGCAATCTTACCATGGGTAAAACCATATCCCTTGTCCGGGGATGCAGACAAAGGAAGTTTTTAGACAATTTCCATGTTAGTACAGCATGGCATTTTGGTACCATCTGAATGGCAATGTAACACAGCAGTGTATCCATTAAAGAAGGTAACAGGGGGATCATGGCTTTTTATTCAGAATCTGCGTCCTTTAAACAATATTGTCGAAGCAGAATTTCCTCTAGTTCCCAACCCGGTGACAATACTGTGTTGCATTCCTCCAGAAACTACCCATTTAACGTTAATAGACTTGAAGAATGCCTTATTTTCTATTCCACTTCATGAAGAGTCACAGGACTTGACATCCTTTCTATATAGAAACACTCAAGGGTACTGCGAGTCATCATCCATTTTTAACAGGGTAATCCAAATGGACCTGGGGAACATACATCTGGACATTGTGAAAGTTAGCCTGATTTTTGGCCAACACTTTTAGCTGCACTCAATGTCGAAGACGCACTTTCCTAAAAAATTGCGTCAACTTATGACCCAATGATACCATCTAAAGTGTTCTTTTATGCTTTACTTCTTTACATTGCATACACCTACCCAGAATTGGCCCAAGGAAACTCATCAGTTATTGCGGTACTCAATAACCTGAAAATTAGGGCCTTTTGTGAACAATAGTTTCTTACAGTCCTTGCACAGCATTACCGCCGTAGAGCTTAACTAACAAATAGAGCAATGATAATGCATGCTAAAGACTTTTTCAAAGACTTTTTCAAATGGTTTCATGGACTCTGTGGACTGTACAAAAGAAGTGCAGCGATACAAAACACTGAAGCTGCTGCAAAATTCATTGTGTTGTTATTTTTTGCCTTCTGCTGTCTCTATCTCTTTACCCTCACTGCATTACAAAATACTGCGCTGTCTGTTTCAAATGCGTAGGTACTGTTACGCTCAACTGGTATCCACAGGGACGCCACCCAGTCGGGTTACTCGCTGGTATGCTTCTCAGCTTTGCCCTGATGTGGTCTGCGGGGAAGGTTCTGCCTGAAAATACAGGAGGACTGTGTTCAAGACTGACCGACTGGGGTAAGTATCCTCCCTCCACCCCGGTATGATTTCAGTCCCTCTGGCTCCCTCTCCTCACCTTGTGGTAGAATTAGGCGTGCTCTCCGTCCTGCCTTCTTTGCAGGGGCGTGTTGTCTTTCATGGGCGAGTGCGGTCCAGTTACTTCACTGACGCTGGCCCGTTTGATATTGTTCAGGTAGGTCTTATTGCTGTTCTTTAGTTTTGATGCTATCCTGAATGCCTTTCTTTGTTTAAAATGTCTCTTTTTTTCCCTGAGGTATGCGGAGCTTCAGCGCGGCGAACTGGCTTGGTTGAGCCCCGCTGGTAAATGATGGCGCATTAAGAGCGCTATGATGCGGTAAGTAAGCACTATGTGCAGCGCTGCAAAGTCTTGCCTTTGCTAACCTGTGTTTTCCTTCCTTGTAGGTCGGGGTGTTCTTCAGCGCGAGTGGCATGTCCAGAGTGGTGCCGGCCGAGAGGCGACCAGCCAGGTAAGCCTTTTGAGCAGTTCGTAATTTGTAAATGTCTCTACTGCTTTCTTTAATGTTGCCTCTATCTTCCTCTTTCAGGTTGTTCTGTCCGGGAGGCGTGCAGATTCGAGGAAGCTGTTCTCAGTAGCTGCAAATGTTTAAAGATGAAGACTGCAGGTAAGATGCTGCTGCTAATGATGTTCCTTTTGTCTCCTTGCAGGTTCTGCTTCTCCAAGGTTCAAGGGAATAGCTGGACACGTTGCAAGCTGCAAAGTAACACGAAGCGTGTTGTCTTGCTCGGTTGTGGTTTAAATAGCCCCAACAAAATAGTCCAGGTAAAGTAGTCCCTAGGCTACCACACCCAAAACACTAGACCGCATAGCTTGGTTCTTAGGAACCAAGCTATGTGGATGCCTCCATGTTGGCTGACAATACAATAAAGTAGTTCCCAAGCACATTGTTATTCATGGTGAGCCTGGCGCCATAGGTGCCAGGACTGGCCCCATGAGGGCTTTTGAAGAGGATGCCAGGCTCTAGAGGCCCGAGTCCTGACTCCACCTGGCCAATGGATTTGCCAGAGGGGGTTTTGGGCGAGGGTCATGACAGGTACCCACTAACACTATCCCTAACCCTGCTATCTTGGGAATTATATCTGGTCAAATGAGTAGCACTGCCAGAGAAGTAGAAAGGCTCATGCGAAGTGCAGATACAGATTTTGAACATGTAAACACCTATCTAGCAAATTCAGCACACAAATCTAACAACGTGTGGTACAAGCACATGTTGAAGGTGGGAGACTGCTATGTCCGTTCTCTCATACCCTGTGCCATGAGTGCCTCCAGAACATTCATAGCCACAGAAATTCCAGCAGCCAGAGCACAATTCATTATGCACTTAGCTCTCTGCACCACAAGAGGTCGATTCCAGGGGAAATGGGCCATATTAAGATGGATGTCGTTGAAGATGTTCCCATATGAAGATAGTTCCATCCAGACTGAAGAAATGATAAACGAGTGGTGAAGCACCAACAAAACTATAGAATACATTCCAGACGGACAAAACAACGGGGAAGATAGAATAGTGACACAACAGGAATTACAATGCCCAGAGACAGGACAAAGGGAGATAGGAGGGATGCCAGGATGCTGGGAGAGACCTTAGCTGTTAATGTATGGACAGATAATCACAGGAGAAGGATGGGAGGAGGGAATGGTAGGGTGTAAAGCATGTGCACTCCTGACAGTTCCAGTTGAAGTGGTACAAAAGGAAAATGACGATCGTCTCAAGGAATGGGATGTCAACGTGAAATTGCTCACCTGGGTGGAGAATGAAGCAGGCCCTACACCAATCATACCACTCAAGGGGGCTTACTTATGCTTCCAGAATGATTGTCGAGTGAAGTTTGAAGAAAAAAAAGGATGCAATTGCATATCGAACACACCATGCATGAAGGTCGGAACTGCAGAGCTAATGGGCCACTATTCGGCCTGTGGATCCAAAGCATACATGAAATTACCACCCAACTGGGGGGGGGAATATGTTCCATAGTAAAATTCAACACACCAACACTAGTAGTGCCTTGGAAAGACATACAAGTAGATGGATTCTCCGAAATGAATACACACCAGAGAAGGAAGAGGTCCATAGATCTAGTAAGAACAAACAGAGGGAACTGCATGTCATCAAAAATGGAAGATGCTCTGGGCGCAATACCACAAGAGCACAGACTGTTCAACAGAACAGAAATGTTCTTTGCATCATTAGTCCCGTGAGTCCAGGCAAATGTCAATGCCATATGGCTCTAGATAACCAGGTGTTGTACGTACGTGCCGTCCCACGACAGAGAAAACAGAACACTCACCGAGGTGATCACATAATTATCAGACCTACATGTGAGAAAGGAAGCAGAGACAAGCCCGAAAGAAGAAGATGAAGACTGGCTATCATTTATCTTTTCCTGGATACCATCCTGGAAGGCCACAGAACTGAAGGTGCTAATAACAGTCTTATTATTAGTTTTATTCGCCTTCTGTTATCAGAGTAGCAATAGCACAATGCAAGAAGACCACTTAAAAGACAATAGGGATAAAGATTTTATTAGATGTAGAGACAAAGAAGGACGGAGAAACACAGACTCTTGGCATATTTCAATCACAGCTGATGCAGGGTCCTTTGTTCCCGCCATGTACAAGGTTCTCATTTCCCCCAGATGCATGCAACTACTGGGGAATGTGGGTGTGGTGTAAACCTGATTGAGATTGCAGTTACATGACCTGGAGCTTAGACAAGCAAGTAAGGCGTGCTGGACACCTAGGAGGAGTAGTGAAGGTATGGATTCTGAAGCCTTACATGACAAGAGAGAACGATTTGGGGAGTGTGGTCGACCAGAGGGGGGATTGAAGAGAGGGACCTAAACGTTGCCCTTGTTACACTCATCCCGCTCTCAGCCCATCGACAGAGAAACGAGAGATGCGCATTGCTCAAAGCTCCCTCCTCTCCTTCATCATTGATGTATTGCAGAAGTGAGAAACGTAATTCACTCAGCCAGTCATTCAAGTAATACCTAGATCATGTTACACAAGAGATTAGCCTACAATCAATAGAGCAAGTCGACTAACTATAGCTTCAAGAAGCAGATGACGTCACGACTGACCTCACAACATAGATAGGTCAGACATGAAGTATATATGCATCCATGCATGAAGCGATGCAAAAATGTTAGTTTATTACAGTTAGACACAAAGGAAATGCTTATGACTCACATAGCTGGAGAACTGACATGCACATATACTCTTCTGTTGAGCCCGGAACCGCAAGATGCACAAGAATACATATAAACAGCTTGCTGATGCTTAATGCATCTAACGTGGACAGCCATGCAAATCAAGATGGAAGCCACAAGTACATTGGAGTGAATGAGAGATGCATCAAGAGTTCAAGATGCAGAGAGAGCTGACATGCTGATCCAGTCGAGTCTGACAGGACAGGCTTCCAGTGCAATCGCTGTGCACAGATAGCAAAGGACAAGAGAGAAGGGAAGTTTCCAGATAAACAGAGGGACGGAGCACCTGCAAGAAACCCAAGCTAAAATCCTCATTATTACAGGCAGTGAGGCTGCATTTCGTGGTCCCTAAACAGGTTACTTGCACCTGCTAGACAGTGCCTATCCATGCGGCTAGATAGGGATGTCTATTCCCATGAAGCTGAAGGCAGTGGGATACAAATGTAATGCAGGTTCAAAGGCAAATGTTCTGTCTCACAGCCTAGGAGATCAGAGAAGGTAACTTAATGGTAACATGCAGCACCTTCAGAGTCGTTCCCATTACCTTCAGTTGTTGCATTCAGCCTGGTGTCTGTCCAAGGCTTCACGTCTGAGAATACCCTATCTGTCAAATCCCTATTGACCCACTCCGATGGGCTTATACTGTGTTGCAGTAGCCAACCACCTTCCACTAACTCGCAATACTACACCTGCTACTTTTGGAGGTGGTCTCAAGAGTGGCCACCAGATTTGGTTCGTCCAATAATTGTACTAACCCATCATATGATCTATTTGTAGTTCACCTGATTAACCAATCCCATGCCCTGTTAGGTTCTTGGGATGTACATTTTTTGCAACGTCAGTGGCTAACAAGATCACAATTGACAACTGCCTAGACACCGAGAGCATGTGAAGAATGTTACATTGTTCATGCTGCAATCATTGTAATCTGAATTTGTAATAAAGACAGTTTAACTTTGTCTTATGGCGGGCCATCCGTTCTTGGTGCAGGGGATTTTTAGGGTCCAGTTCCTCTTGCGTGCAAACCAATTAGTCCCCTGAAAGCCATTACATCTACATTCTTTCACTTATGCTTTCATACTCAGACATGCACATGACTCACAGAATTGCTATTATTCACATGGAGCATGGCATATGTAGTTTAACCAGGGTTATGTCAAGACACAACAGGGTTGGTTGATTGATTGATTGATTGATTGATTGATTGATTTGGTATTTATTATGCGCTTATACACAATTGTTTCAAGGCACAACAAGGCAAGCGAGGGGGAACAAGGGGAGGACAAGACAACGATCTTACTAGGCCTTGTGTCATTGAGATAGTGCAAGTTCGCAACAAGATGTGCAGGCGGAGGGTACAGGGAGAAGAGCACCCAGAGCATTACAAAATATATAGGGGCAAATGTTAAATTGACAGGGAATGTCCTTGTTGAATCCGTTTTTTAACATGAAAGGTATGGACATTTACCAACTGTATTGCAATTTGGGTGAGAACAACCAAAGGTTTAGTCTATTTTCCAAAGTTAGGTCAATGACCTGTTCATCGGAAAAAACCACGGTGGTTGAGGGCACACTTAGTTGTCACAAAGGGGAGTGCTGTGGGTTTTAACACCCACAGGTGCAAGGCTGTGTAGGAAAACAGAAAGGGATAGAATTAAATTCTGAATGTCCCTTCCTGGTCAACTATTCTGTCCCTGTGTAGCGCTGCTGGACCGCCTACAAAAACAGGGGATAGGATAAGAAGAAAAACTAGCTTCTTCTAAATGTAATGCACCATTCAGCCTTGCAGCAAATGTGCCCTACAACCACTCTCTCCCCCTATGTGTTTGCATGGGGAGAGACAAGTACCAGATCTAAAAACAGTGTTGTTGTGATGAGGAGCGACAACATCCCATGGGTTGTATCCAAGTTTATTTACCCAAGGCTTGTTAGTCACAACTCATCCACTGTGCTTTTATTTAAAAACAAGGAATATCACCACGTCAGGTTTGGAATCGTTCTAGACCTGTGTTTAGACCAACATCGAAAAGACAATAATTACAACATTCTCCATTTCGCCTTTCTCTTGATCTTCCTATTAGTCTGGCGAGTGGAGGATGGTAAAAAATGTTTTGCTCATATAAAGAAAGTTGATTTGATATCTATCTTATGTAGCAAATACTGTCTACCGGTTTCAGCGGCTCATGTTTATTAGGGTTGTTTTCTTCAGGACTGTCTTTTTCTATATGTTTCAGAACACCAGGGAGAAGAAATGAGTACTAAGCCCCATGTGTGTTTTCTGGTAAGGAAAGTGGATAGTAAATACTTTACTACCGCCTTGCTACGGCTGGGCTGGACCTGACGGGTGACCTGTGTAAGAAACAAGAACATGTTCACTACATGAGTCTCCAGAGGTTATTCACTGCCAATAAATGGCTTTTGAGATTAGCAATTTTTTAGTGCCAATCCTGTTCTAAAACACACTTCGCTGAGCGTGGTATGAATTACCTATTTCACAAAATAGTTAATGGGATAATGGACACGAAACAGTTAGAATTCCATGGGAACCCCTGCCCAAAAAGGACTAACTTGAATATCTAATGACATGTTAGGTAGTCCAGGCCACTCGTACTTGAATATACTGGTGAGGTGTGCTGTCTATTGTTAGCCTAATCACATATATATTGCCACTGACCTGGATGTGGGTCTCTTCATGTGCCTCAGATGTATTGCCAGGCTGCCATCGCTTAGTCTCACCACGAATCAACTGTATTGTCGGATTCCTAGGACAAAACAGACAATACGGACTGTGGTGAGATTTCAGCTGTTTAAAATGGAAGGCTATAGTTGTAAAATGCTCTAAGGTCCACTACGTGCTGACCAAAGTCCGTTTTGGCTTCGGACCACGTAGCAGACCACGCTGCTAGCTGTTTAGGACACTAAAGAAGAACGCTTACCGTGCTTTGATGTAAGCTCCGCAATAGCTCTCTCCGTGTCGCGTACACAAGCCAGCGTATTGGAGGACCAGTAAGCAACTCGTCCAAAATCACGTGCCATTAATCTAACGTGTTACGTGTAGGGCACGTGATGGCTACAGCAACATCGGCCCGGAAATCAGGCATCTGGCGAAACTCGTTCTTCGGGCATGGGCAGCCGTGGTTGCCCTCTGTTGTTATTCTCGTTTCTATGGCAACGCTGCCCGTGAAAACCCTCTATAAAGACATGCAAAGTGACCGCGCGGCTGGTATAGATTAACAGTCACTGGTGCGCAGTCCTATGGGCAGGCCTCGCTAGTTACAGAAGACAAGTTCTATGCTTAGCATCCCATATGGCAGTGCTATAATTTATGAGAGCTCAGATGGAACATGCATTCTCTCACAGGGCCTACATAAGGAGTGCACCGGAAAAGGAATTTATAAAATATAGAGAGGAGGCTAACTTGACTACTCAGTTGTTCATAGCCAATGTATGCCATACAATACTCTCATTAAGTCCCACCTTGTCTAATTTGAGACGGAATATCCATCTTTGTTCTCTTTTGAGGAGCAGATTGGTCATATCGCTGCCTCTTCTTGGGCGCATTACTTTCTCTATAATGGTCCAAGTCATTTCAGTCGCTTTGTGTCTATGTGTTTTAAAATGCTCAACCAAAGGGGCATTTTCCCTTTCCGTTCGTATACATGACATATGCTCTTGTATGCGCTTTTTGACTGGTCTCGTGGTCATCCCTATATATTTTTTGTTGCACGGACAGGTGATCATATAGATCACGTTGGAGGTGTTGCAATTAGTTAAGGATTGTTGTCGCCATGGTGTGGCCAGGCCCAGTTCCAATGTTAGGGATTTTTTGGTTAGGGCACACACATTGCATTGTCCGCAAGGTGTGTGTCCAAGGGGTGGTGTGGTATCCCAGATTGTCATCTGTCTCATAGGGTCCTGAGGTGGTATATATATGAATGAATTAGAGTGTCACGTATGTTCCTCCTCTTTTTGATAGCGAACCGTGGTACGGGCAAAGTCACAGGCCCCATGTTTAATAATGGGCAGAGTTTGATGATTTCTCTTTTAATTTGGTTCACTTTGTTGGAATAACTCAACACTGCAGTGATGGTATTTTCACCTAATGGGCGTGTTTGTTGCTGTAGATTGATTGCCCGTGGGATGCTTCTTGCTCTTTTGTGGGCCATTTTGATTGTCTTTTTGAGGTAACCCCTCTCCCCCAGTTTGTCTGCCAAAATCTTGGCTTGAGAATCATATTCTTGAACGGTTGAGCAGTTACGTCTATAACGCAAGAACTGTCCGAATGGGAGATTTTCCCGTAGGCTTCGTGGGTGGAAGCTTCTGTAGTCCAATAGAGCATTTCGGTCTGTGGGCTTTCTGAAAACCATAGTCGAGAGGTACCCTCTGTCGGCTTTAATTTCTACATCCAGGAAGTGGATCTCTTGTTTAGAAATGCTGTGAGTGAATTTTAAGTAGGGGTTACGAGAATTGAGCCAGTCCAAGAACAGTAAAAATGAGGTTTCTGATCCTGTGTATATTGCCAAGATATCATCTATGTATCTTGTCAATAGGGATATCTGTGATCGGAATGGGTTATTTGCTGTGAAAATGTGTTGTTCTTCAAATTCTGCCACATAGAGGTTGGCCAAGGATGGGGCAAATGTAGCACCCATCGCGGTCCCCGAACATTGTTGATAGAACGTTTCGTTGTATAAAAAGAAATTCTGTGTTAGGGCCACCTCAGCCAATTGCATGATAAAATCTATTGGCACAGCCGGTGGAGTCTCAAGTTCTCGAAGTACTTTCTCCACTATTTCTAATGTTGCTGTCTGTGGTATGGTTGTATAAAGTGCCTCAATGACTAGTGTCACCAAGAATTGTGTAGTAGGATCAAAGGAAACTTCTTGTAGCATATTCAGAACACTCGTATGATCTTTAAGATAAGACTGCATTTTTAGAATTTCAGGTTTTAGAAAAAAGTCAACGAACTGCGATAGGGGTTCTAAAATAGATTCGATTCCCGCTACAATGGGCCTACCTGGAGGTGGTGATATGCCCTTGTGCTCCTTTGGTAAAGCATAAAACACTGGTAGTTTAGGAAATCTTGGAGTGAGAAAGGCTGCCTCTTTGGTGCTAATGTATTCCTCGCATGCCGCTTCTTCCACTATATTAGTGATCGTACAGCGCAGGGTCTGTGTGGGATCCCCCTTTCATGATTTTATAATGATTGGGGTTCTCCAATAATTTCGCTACCATTGCATCATAGTCTCTTGAATTCATGATGACTGTGGCACGTCCTTTGTCGGCTTGTTTGATGGTCAGTGGCGAGTTATTTTTTAGGCCTTGTAGTGCTTGTTCTTCTTGTCTCGTTAGGTTTTGAAAACAAGGTTTATCTTCTTTTTCAAGTTCCTCAAGCTTTTTAAAGATGGCTTTTTCGAAGACCATTGACTCTGCAGATGGAGTGGGAAGATAATATGTCGACTTAGGGTGTAAACCGGTGGTGTCTTGTTCTCTTGTACTCTCGGGGTGTTGGCCACGTTCTCCAAAGTGTTGTCATAACCGGATATTCCTCAGTAGTCTTGCAACTTCAATTCTAGTCTGAAAAGGGTCATGACGTGTAGTAGGAACGAAACTCAGTCCCTTTTGAAGGACTCTTGTTTCTGCGTCACTAAGATTATGATCTGACAGATTCATGACTAATAGTTGTGTTGTGGTTGCTGTCGGCCCTTGCTCCTGGTTATTAATGGGGATCCCTGTATTTGACCCCTGTTGCATCCGCCTCCTCTTTGGCAGCGGTATACAAAAGCCTTCCGGTTGTCATTTTGTCCTCTCTGGTTGGTGTTGACAAATTGGACTCGCCTGTCTCTTGATTGGTCCCGTGGCCTCGGGCCTTGTTCTCCCGAGGTTCCTGGTCTGTTATCCTCATCCGAACTTCCGCTCAAAAAAGTCCATTGCGCTGGTGTGTTCCGTTTCCTATAGTTAATACGTCTGGGCTGCCACCCCTGCCTATTGGTATTACTTCCTTGTTGTACTGCTGCTACTTGCGGTTCATCATAATAGCTGTCTACGGTGTATGGATACGTTTTCTCACGTGTAAATGATGTTATATCTTTTTTTAGTTTGTTGATCTTTTTGTTCAAATTCAGATCCTTGAATTCTTTGATCAGAGAGTTCAGCTCATCTAGCTTTTTCTTAAAATTATCCAGAACTACCGTTGACTTCAGTTGGTCAATTTTAAGTTCAATTTCATTCATGAGTTTAATAGAGACGGTCTTGGCTGTATTGATTATAGGTATAAGCCAGTCTCTAGTGCATTTATTTGCTATAAAGCTCCAGTCTTTTCTAAACTGTATCTGATCTAAGAAAATTCTGGGCTCTATACGGATGATTAACCCATCTGGTGCTGCTTGTGCGCGTAGGTATTCCGTCATAATTAGACCATGTAGTTCTGTCCTGATCAATTTCTTCTTAAGACCTTCCAATTCATTCAATGCATCGCCATTAGTATTGGCTGCAGGTATTATACCGTCTGCTATAAGGGAGGGTGCCGCTAGGATGGTCTCTACTAGGTCCTCTGCAAATGCCAGGTAGTTCGATTCAGACATCATGTTTATACTTACATCAGCCATTGAGGCTGGTTTATGGGTGCTATTTCGAGGTAAATCAACCACCAGGGTGGTGTAAGATCCGGATGTTGAGAATACAATCCGACAGGTATTAGAAATTCAAATTCTAAAGCCCTACACTGTGCGGGTTTGTTTCACCCACGGCTTTCGCCGTTAGAAGGACATTACGAAATATATAGGGACAAAGGTTAAATTGTCAGGGAATGTCCATGTTGAATCAGATTTTTAACACGAAAGTTATGGACAATTACCAACTACATTGCAATTTGGGTGAGAACAACCAAAGGTCTAGTCTATTTTCCAAAGTTAGGTCAACGACCTGTTCATCGGAAAAAACCACCGTGGTTGAGGGCACACTTAGTTGTCATAAAGGGGAGTGCTGTGGGTTTTAACACCCACAGGTGCAAGGCTTTCCTATGAACAGGTCAAGCACCCAGAGCAGACAGGCACTGAGTTAAGTACAGGGAAGGCTGAGACTATAGGGGCAATCCCAGCCAGAAGTGCAAGTTTTGCCAGGCGGCAGTGCAAGTGGGGCCAGGTGCAAGTGCATGGGGACTGGTCAGGGGGAGCTAGTATCCTGTAAGAGTCAGAGGACAACCGAGCAGCCATTCAGCAGATGGAGCAGGAGCAATAAAAGGTTAGCAGGGGAGAGGGAGCAAGAAAAAATAGGAGAACAGGGAGCTCTTAAGGAGCTTCCGGAACTTAAGGAGGTCCAGCTCAAGGTGGAGAGAAGCAAGGAGGCCATTCCAGAGGAAGGCACCTACAGAGGAGAGAGTTCTACCCCCCATTCCGTGCTTGGAGAAGCTACTCACCCGCAGAGTTTGAAGTAAACGAGCAAAGGGCTCCACAAGGAATTTACTTAGGAAGAGAGAGTTTAAGGTAGTGAGGGCCACTGCCCCAAAAAACATTGTGGACGATGCCGAGGGTCCCAGTAGAGGGATTTCATGGCCGGAGAGATGAGGTCCCTGTGCTTGAGGCCAATGATAAGTCTTGCTGCCCTGTTCTGGATGAGTTGGAAGGGAGCAAAGAGTAGAGATAGGCTGATGGAGAAAGAGGCTCTTGCAGTAGTCCAGCCTAGAGGGAACCAGAGCTCTGCAGACAGTGAGTTTCTGGGGGAAGGTGAGAAAACAGAGAATACCTCTGAGGAGGTACAGCTGGAAATAGGTCTTCTTGGCAAGGTCCGGGATGTGTGGAGAGAAGGAGAGAGTGGAGTCAAAGATCACCTCAAGGTTTTTTACCTCTCAAGAGGGTGAGGGCAGAGGACCCAAGAAGGGCAGCCAGAGTGTGAGGAAAAGCGGGAGCAGGGGTCCCAATTAGAAGGATCTCAGTCTTACTGGCATTAAGGTACAGATTGTTAGAGGCGCGACATGCCTGAATAGCAGATAGACAGTCCGGGGTGAGCGAGGAGGAGGAGACAGAGGATAGCCCAAAAGAGAGCTGTGTGTCATCCGCATAACACTGAAAGTTAGATGAGAAGGTAGAGATCAGGAGGGCCAAAGGGGCCATATAGACATTGAAGAGCTAGGGGGAGAGGATTGAGACCTGGGGAACACCACATATAGAGAGAGAGGTGTTGGAGAGAAAGACCCCAAGCTGAACTTGGGAGGGTCGGTCCAGGAGGAAGAATGTCAGGCACTCCAGGGCCTGATCAGTGATGCCAAGGGTCTCGTGGAGATGAGTAATCAGGATGTTGTGGTTGACCATGTCTAATGCAGAGGAAAGGCCCAGGAGAATGAGGACAGGGGGAGAGAGTCGAGATTAGAGAGCAGATCTTCACGGGTGCTCAGGAGTGCAGTTTCCGTGCCTCTGGCTGCTCTGAAACTAGACTGATGGTCATGGAGACAACCAACAGATTCAGTGTGGAGGGTAAGCTATGAAATTGCTCAGGGGTTACAATCAAAGGGCTAGCTAGCTCAGAGTCCCGACAGTCCCGACATTAGCGTAGCCCCAGATCTTTTCCAGATCTAGCAACACCCCTGTACATAAACTCCGCCCACTCTTGCTCCATGCCAGTAATTGAGCTCATCATACTAGCATAGAATGCCGAAGGCAGTAGGTGCAAGAGTCTGCTGTGCTGTTTCCCTTGATCTGTTACACTTCCACTCACCTTTGTCACCCTAGCGGCCCACTCTCAACTCACGTGCTCTAGCGTGCCCCCTTTCCAAAGAAAGTCATGCCCTATTTTAAATCCTAATCATATCAATTTGATGTCTGTGAGCCTCATCACGAGTTGGACAGTATCCCGGCGGTATTCCTGCTGGGATACCACCTGTGCTAATAGTGCTACCGCCACCCAGTCCGGCGCTATTAACGCCAGACCATGGGTTTGGCGGAATGGTCCTTTCCCATTCCCCATTGGCCTATTCGGGAATTCCCCATTGGACCCAATGGGGAATTTTCAACGCGATTACCGTCGGTGGTATTACTTTGCCGTAATAGCACCAAAAAACAGCAAGTTACCAGCAGATTTCCCCCCAGCTCAGAGCTAGGGGTAAATACTGCCAAACCTGTGATTTGGAAGACTCTTAAATGCACCAGTAATAGCGTTACCACCATATTTTAGGGTTACCACCCAACTCATGATGACCCCCTGTGTGTTCAACAAATGACTTCATAAAATGCCCCCAAAAATTAAAAAAGTCTGCCCTTGTAATGCCCCAATGGAGTGTCATAATGTCCTTGTTTCCTATCATTGTTCACTAGACTGGCGATTGTCTCGGCATCCTAAGACTCCTACATCAGGGTGCACTAAAGGCGCCCTGTAGCCTTTTACCACAAAGAGTTGAGCTGCCCAGCTGGTTGTGTGGCTGGATGGCTGGAGGCATTCCTTTATGTCATTCTAGAAGGTTGCATGCTGCTGCAGCCATTTCAGCATTTAGGGTACAAAGTTTTTTTACCTTTAGGTTCCCAATAAACTTCTGAGCTGATTTTAGATGTCCAGTGAGACTCCACAGCAAGACTGTCTTTACCCTTTAAGCGTGGAAACAATGCATTGCCTTAAAGTTTCAGAGCCTTCCTAGGACACCTGGTTGGATGTTCAGAGTAAGAGAAAGATTGATAATCACCATGCACAACTAGTACTCATATGTATTTTGTTGTGTGTAGAAAGACAACTCTAATTGTTTAGTTCAAAGGTAGAGTGCTATTTGAGGTGCAGGGGAGAAGTACTCAGCCTTGGTATCTAGGCTGGAAGACATACATGAGGCAATGGTTTCCTGATTGAGGAAAACCGCGTCCCCTGCACACTACCAACAAAGGCACAATACTTTAAAACAAAACGTATCCCTAGAGGACTGAGGATATACCTCAGACCGACCTTGAGCAAGGAAAACAAGGATTTTGTGACTAGGTGGGAGCACATTTTAAACAAATGCTCTTTGGATTTAATCTTATTAACAATTGAGGAACTAGCAAAATCAGTCAACAATCTTCAACAGGAAATTGATGAGGTATCAAATCAACTATCAAAATTGAAAACGAAAACTGAATTGGAAAAAATTCTAGAAGACACTAACACCAAACTTGAGGGTTATAAAAAAGACATCGAACAACGCAAGATAAGGAAGTTTAGAAGGGATACCTTGGACTACGTGAGAGATATTGTCTACACTTGGCAGGAGTTCTACTCCAACAATAGGACTCCACAAAACTGACCACCAAGACAACCCCAGCAGCCAAACAGCAATACTGACAGCAGTGAAGTGACAAGTGGAGAATTGGAAGATAGACCAACAACAAGTCAGGATACTGGAGTTTTAGAATCCATAGAAGAACCAGCATCAGGAACATCAACACTTATTCCACAGATACCTTTTTAGGAGGCACAAGACAAGAAGAGGAAAAAAGAAAACTTTGGCAGAAAAAGAAATAGACAATAATTTGGTTATTAACATTTCCTCCAAACCATTAACCACGACTCAGCTTGAGACATTGGGCCTCATTACGACCCTTGCGGAAATGGAAAAATGATGGCGGAAATGCAATACCGCCATCGAACACCGCTCGTTGCGATCATGACCCGTCACCGTAAAGTACGATGCCATTAGCGACACCGCAGTGAACGGCAACGCTAACTGCACCAAGTACGCGCACGCGCGCCTTGCAAAACCGGAATCACCGCCATGGCGCAACGGTACGCGAATTCTGACCCTAGCGGACATGTACTGAACGCCATCAAGCACGTCGTAAAGTACCATTCCGCCATGGCGAGAAATACGGCAACGCGAACCAACCGTAAATGGCCCACTGAGTGCCTGTACTCCACTCCCTGGCCTCATTGCACAACTCCTGGCAGGCGCAATGTACTCACACTATGCAACCAGTGAAATCCACGATTCACCCATGCATGCCAACGTAGAAAAGCATGCAGGGGCTCAAAGCGCCCCGTGAGTGGGCATCCATGTACGGCATGTCACCATAGCCGTACTGACGCAGCACAGGCATGTGAAGGTACAACACATCAAAATGAAAATCAAGAACACATGACACAAAACAACAGTAGTCCCCCATCGCTTGCCACCAGCGCAAGGCAACATCCACAACAGCATCCTGAGGGGGATTGCACCAGCCCTGTACTCATGCCAGTAAACAAACCAACCATCAGCAGAAGCATGTACCACACAAGTCGGCAGAGTGACTGAGCAGCCAGGCTCATCCCAAGAGGGGCCGATGGGAGCTGCAGGGCACAGATGGCATCAATACAGAAGCTATTCCAATGGACATGACCCCAGTCCCCCTCCAACAAACGCACGCAAACACAGTCACCTGTGACCAGCCACATTCTGAACAACCCATCATTCCACCAATCGACCTGGCTGACAGGCACCAGTCGGCCAAAAGCCAATCCCCCGCCCCTGAACAGCACATCATGTAAACAGACACAATGGCAGCCTCTATCCGTGACCATACTGTGCTACGTAGGCAAACGCGGCCAGTACTGTACCACACAACTCAACTCAGAAGGCGGAACACAAAGCAGATCAACACGCAATACATACCGCCACAAAGCGAAAATCGCCACATCACCTGCAAAGAACAACGCAACACGACAAATATCGGAATACAATTTAAATGCACATCCAAATGACAAAGGCCCCACATCAATTTGCAAAATCCCACCAAAACAACCATCATCACCGAGGGCTGCATCTGCAATAATTGACCGGCTTCCACTTGTGTGACGCCCTGTACCATCATGGCACACAGGGCTTACATCAACGTTCCAAAAGGCAACATGGAAGCGGCAAGAACCGCAGGTCCGTCCCATGAGGCAGGCACTAGTCGAGCTGAAAGGCCGAAATGTTGCACCTAGCCACCAGTACAGCGTAAGGGCATGTGGCCCATTGGCGATCGTCCCATATGATCGAAATGGTGCTCCACTGATTCACCCGAAGCTGCAGGAGTCGAGAGTAAAAACCATCTGGAGGAGTGGCGTAGAGATGGCATCTGCAATAGGGCAGGAGATACCTGTCACCCAAAAGAAACACAAATCAACCGATTGCATTACGGGACTCATGATGCATTACAATCTTCATTCAACACACCAAATCCACACCCATATGCATGCTAGCCCACTCCAAAGGAATATACACACCCCTAATCCAGTATCGAACCACAACGAAACCAATCGAGCTAAATACACCATTGGCAACGTCGGTTACTGTGCATGCGTCCGTCAAGATAGAACCCATGACATGGGATTAGTAACGTGCCTAGACACAAGTGTATGAAGGCGCGTCGAGACAGGGAGGATCCGACAAGGGCAGAGAGACGTATGTCCCACTATGGCAGCCTTGCATCACATAACGCAGGGCAAGGGGAGTGAACCAAAAAACCCATGTACATGGCAGACCCTAAACGGATTCATCAGTCCATGCATCCACACATCATTCCCTCATCCCGCAATGAAAACGCATGAATATTCACTCACATAATATGTGAAACTTCCATCGCGTCTGTGCGTAATGCAGTCCGCAAAAACCACTGTGCCCCTGGCCGGATCTGTAGTGTTGTGAAGCAAGATGGATTTGGGAACGTCCTGCCTCATCGTCCACTACGCTATTGCGCATCCCCTTCAATTCATATCATTCATTGCCTGCTCGTTATGGGCCATGTCCCAAGGACATTCTACAATAGAACGTTACATTTCCAGCCAGACCTGTGGGCGTATCCTCGCCGCTACTTCAAAACCCAAAATGCTGGCCTTCGAATTCCTCACTTGCAACATTACGTCGAAAAGGCTTCTGTGAACGCTTGCATTCACAATTACATCAATGTAGTGCGGCTGTGTGTCATGATGCTAACTGGCTGCAATCACAAATGGGACGCCACGCCCGTCGGTGAAGTACGTTACTGTGCTGCATGAGGGTCGGCCATCGATCGAGCCCTACATACCACTGACTCTTCACAGGTATGTAAGCGGCTGCAATCATAGCATGTGTAACAATGGGAGCATAGCATGAAAATCAGTCAAAGTACATCACACTGCCATCGGGATTTGATACATGATTCCAATCCCAAGATGCCATGCGGCCAAATGCAGCCTTACGTGCGGCCCGTGCTCGACCAGAAGGGATTGCATCTGCCACAGATTCATTCAATCAGCACAGGTGGAGGCCATACAGGCCGACAGCACATATATTGCAGACCCAAACCCCTCCCACAACCACTCCCACTCCAAAATGCTACCGGCAGGACTAGCGATGTTGGGCCTGGGGTACCAGATAGCACTGCAAGTGCTACAACTACAAGAAGACGACGAACAACAACAGGTACAACAACCGGGCGCACAGGGGAGACGGAGGAGGAGGAGGAGGAGGAGGGCAAGGCAGGGTCAGCAAGGCCCACAAGCACTGCCACTACCACCACGCAGGCGGCCCGCAATCCCACGCCTCCGAGCCGATCCGTTCAACCTCACTGCTGAGCAGATCCACACCCTCTACCGTTTGGACCGGGACACCATAATCGCCATTGTGGACATGACACATGCTGACCTCGTGAGCATGATAGATAGCCCAACCGCCATCCCACCCCTACTGAAGGTGGTGTCTGCACTCCACTTCCTGGCCACAGGCACCTACCAGCACACAGTGGGACAGTTGCATGGCATTTCACAGCCACTGTTCTCACGGACACTCTTCCAAGTGCACGATGCCCTCCTGAAGCACGCCGACGACCACATCACACTACCACGCACGTACCAGGAGATTACCAACGCAAAAGTGGGATTCCATGCACTTGGCGGCATCCCGGGTTGCATTGGTGCCATCGACTGCACCCATGTTGAATTGGTTGTCCCACATGCCATGGAGGTCCAGTACCGCAACCGGAAACAATTTCATTCAATCAATGTGCAAATGGTGTGTGACTCCAACAAGATATTTACGCATTGTTGTGCCAGATTTCCAGGATCTACCCATGATTCTATGGTCCTGAGGAACACAAGAATACCACGCTACATGGAGCGACACGCAGGGCACAGATCCTGGCTACTCGGTGAGTCTCATTCCATGCATGACATCGTGGCCCATTTGATGCGTCAATGACCTTGCAGGGGGGGGGGGGCTACTTAGCACTATCATTCCACTGACACCCTTTATTCGTCTCATACAGGTGATGCCGGGTATCCACTGAAGAGATGGCTCCTTACACCAATCCGGAACCCACAGAACGAGCATGAGGAGGACTACAACCATGCCCACTCACGTACCCGTGTGGTCATTGAACAGGCATTCGGCCTACTGAAGGCTCGTTTCCGCAGCCTCAGCAGGTCTGGCGGGGCACTCATATACAGCCATGAGAAGGTTTCTAAGATGGTCATGGCATGTGTCATGCTGCACAACATGTGCATACGTAGGAATGTGCCCATGCCCCCTGACGCTGTACTGCATGCACCTGAAGATGATGATGATGATGAGGGTGGGGATGTGGAGGCACCTCAAGGAGTCCATGAGGCACAGGATGCACGTGCAATCCGACAGAGCATCATAGATGCATGCTTCTAGCAACCACGCATGGTGCCTATTACACGGAAAGGGGACCTGTGGCACTGTGTGTGTGTAGTACAGGCACATTGTGGACTGTACGCCTATGAAGGCCTCGTACGCAAATATCAATGTCCACACATGTCATTGGATGATAATGAGGTGCTGTATTGTTGATGTGATTTGATTTATACACCCTATGGACCCGCCACCCAGTGAAGCCCAACACACCCCCTCCACCCTACTACCTCCCCCCCCAACACCAGTGTCCAAATATGCATGCTGTCCGTGGGTAGACGCTATTGCAAGCCCCCTCTACGGGTATCAGGGGCACCCCTGCCCGTGGAGCGCAGGTTCCTGCCAGATCTGCGTTGGGGGCTGCCCTGGACGGAACTTGCCACGGATGAGGTCTCTGCCTGCTCGCGTCCATGCATGTCTCTGAGGGTTTGTGAGAGCTCCGAGAGCACACGGCGCACAGCAGCAAGTTCAGCACAGACGTCTTTGGACGTCGCATGCAGTTCCCCCCTCAGGCTCTCGGTGCTTTTCTCCATTTGTGCTCTCAGGCTCTCGGTGCTTCTCTCCATTTCTCCCCTGAGGCTCTCACTACTTTTCTCTATTTGTGCCCTGAGTGTCTCGGTGGATGTTTCCATGGCTGCCCTGGAACCCCCGCATTCATTTGCATGGTCCTTGAGTAGCGTGGACGCTTCCTGCTGTTGCTCGATCAGCAGGTCGAGGGACTGTTGCCTCTGCTGGGCCATGGACATTTGCGGTGGTGTGACAGGGGGGCTGCTCAACACATGTTGCCTTGGCACAGGACTTGTGGGGGTTGGCCAGTCGTCGTCTTCAGGGTGCCCCTGCGTGGTTTCGTCATGGTGTAGGGGATGGAACATGCAGGGGGATTGGGATAGGTCATGGATGGTACCTACGTCGCCAGCACTGTTTTCCGTGTCGGAGCATGCTGGCATGACAGCTGTGTCACCTATGGTGCTGCTACCACCAGAGGCAGTGCCATCAGATACGTTCTTTGGGGGGACCTGTGGTGCTGGGGTTGTGGACTTGCTGGCTGCTGGGGTGCCTGTTGCAGTCCCCTCCAGTGTGCTGCCACTTGATTCCTGCTGCTGCCGTGTCTTGATCCTTGCACCTGAGGTGGAGGCTCTTGGGACGTTGGTCCTGGCCCTCTTTGCAGGCGTGCTGGTAGGGGTGTCCTGCAGCTCGTCGTTGGTATCGGACCCTGTGGTGGAGTAAAGAGGGGCGAGCGTTAGTTATGGGTCTGTCGGATTCGGAATGGCAACGTATCAAATGCATTGGGGTGGTACATGAGGCTGATTTGGGACTGGGCCTTGGAGGTGGTCTCATTTTCGTGTGGATTGAGGATGCATTCATTTGGCTGCCTGCAGTTAGGGGGTGCATGCTGCACATGTAGGGGTTGTTTATGGCTTCTTAATTGATTTGTTTGTTCATTCTGACTTTTAGAGGGCGCTGTCAGGGCTAAGTATGTATTGCACTATGGGGTCACATGGTACTGCACATGTTCGTGGTTTGTGGATTTCGCATTGTTTCTCTTGGCCAACCTACCTGATTCTCCGGATGTCGGCACTCCTTTCTCCATCCCTCCGACTCCCTCTATGCTCTCCATTCCTATGGTGGAGGCGCAGATTTCCTCCCAGGGGGTCAACTTGATGGGCGACTCTGAACCCCCCCCGGTAGCTGTGGCGATGTTCCTGTTCGCAGAGAGTATGCTGCGTACGCGGATCCGCAGGTCGTCCCACCGCTTGCGACATTGCTGTGGCGTGCGGGGTGTTGTCCCCACCGCACTTACGCGCTGTGCCACCAGGACCCATATGGCCTTCTTGTTGGCAAGGGCCGTCCTGGTCATTTGACTGGAGAAGACGACGGCGGAATTTTCCTGTAGGGTCTCGGTGAGCACGGTCAGTTCCTCTCGGGAGAAGTGTACCTGCCGCTTGCGGTCACACGCTTTCTTGGCTACCTTTCCCATATTTATTTTTTTAACTGGGGTTGCGAACGGGTTGGGATGTGTGTCAGGGTCGGATTTTTTATGGTTGTGTTGGGATTCGGATTTTATAGTTGCGCGGCGTGCTGTTTCCCGTTCCGGCCACATGCTTTTACTTCCGTTTCCGTATATTTACGGTGGCCGTAATTTGCGGTGCACGCTCGTTACGGTGACCGCTCATTACGGTGACCGCTAAGATGGGTGGCGGTATTGCACCTGGTGCAGCGTACGGCGGCGGTAAGGGCCGTTTTGGGGTCATTTCCGCCATCGCAGCCTTTCGGATTCCGCCATGGCGTAATGCTCGTGCCCGATGGGTCGTGATTGGCCGCACTTTGCTCCTTCGTGCTATGGCGGAAACGCTATTTACGCTGTTGCGGTCCGGTCAGTCAATTTCCGCAAGGGTCGTAATGAGGGCCATTGAATCTAGGGATTTCATTCATACCCACCACAAATACCGCCTTCTTTGAGGAAGAAGTAAACATTTTTAAATTAATACGCAAAATGGAACTGAAAGTTTTCTTTAACAACATTGAGGATAACCTTCATCCAACAAAAAAACACAAATACCTGGAGCTAAAGAACAAAAGTGCCTTTCACCCACAAGTGAATCACCCACTGATTAATCTATTTAAACAGAAGACCACCAAAGATCTAAGACGTATTAAATACGAACCATCAAGAATCAGGAACATCCGCAAACATCAATTACTGGTGATCAAACAATTAGCGGAAGATAACACTTTGACCTTAAAACAAGCAGACAAAGGAGGAGCCCTTGTGCTAATGGATACTACCTTATACAACGCAGGATGTTTGAAACTCCTCGAGGACATCAGGACCTACTTACCACTAGATGGTGACCCGATTTTTAAGATCAGAGACCTCATCAAAAACATAGTAGATAAAGCTACAGACATGGATTGGATCAGTGAAAAAACAGCCGATTTCCTCATTCAGAGACACCCGGTGACCCCGGTTTTCTATGGGTTACCGAAAATACACAAAAATAAAGAAGACCCCCCTTTTCGACCTTTTGTAGCTGGAACTGACAGTGTGTTCCAACCTTTAGCAATTTACCTGGACACTGCATTACAACCTTTGGTACAAAAAACCAAAACCTACTTGAAGGACACGACCCACTTTCTGAGCATAATCAACACACTGAATTTAGTGGAAGAAGAACTTATTCTGTTTACCATGGACGTAAATAGTCTGTATACCTCAATTCCTCACAAAGAAGGCATGGAAGCCATGGAATGGTCTTTACTTTTAAACCAAGAAGTACAGATACAAAGAGTTTTTGCCATAGAGCTCATCAATATCATCCTTTACAATAATTACTTTAGACACAATGGTCAATGCTATTTACAAATCTCTGGAACATCGATGGGCTCATCAGTGGCCCCATCGTATGCTAACATTTTTATGCACCAATTTGAGACTAAATTTGTACTAGAAAATCCATTATGGAGGGACAAGGTGACATGTTGGAGATGCTATATAGACGACATTTTTGGGATCTGGAATGGCACCGAAAGCGAACTTCAAAAATTTGGGGAATCCCTAAACAGCTACAATGACAGGATCGGTTTCACGATGGAGAAAGGTAGACCGGCGGTCAACTTCCTGGACGTCACGATTGAACGATCAGGGACAACACTCAAGACAAAGATATATAGAAAATCAACAGATGTAAACAGTTGCCTTCATCATAGCAGCTTTCATCCAAAACATCTAAAAGAAAACTTACCTTAGAGCCAACTACTAAGACTCAAGAGGATAACATCAGACCAGGCTACTCTACAGAATGAATATGACATCATGAAACAGAGATTCTTAAAAAGAGGATACCCAGTGGAAACGGTGAACAAAGCAATAGTCAGAACCAATTTACAAGAAAGACAAGAGCTCCTCCAAGGCAACACAAAGACAGAAAGCACAAGTTTAATACATACCTTGAAATACTCAAGCCAAAGTTTTCAAGTTAAAAGAATCATCTACAAAAATTGGGACATAATAAGAACAGACAACACTCTAAAAGAACTCTTTCCAGATCCCCCCATGATGGCATACAAACGGGGTAGAAACATCAGAGACCAACTCATTAAAGCAGAAAAACCAAAAAGACCAACACAGACCACTCTAACTAAACAGAAAACAGGAATATTCGCCTGTCTACATTGCCAACATTGCAATAATATCATAAAAGGAGAGCATGTGAGACATCCCAACACAGGCAAAAAAATTACTTTGAGAGATTATGCAACATGTGATACGAAAAATATAGTGTATGCAATTCGCTGCCCCTGTGGATTGTATTATGTTGGAAAAACTAATCGGAAAGTGAAAGAAAGATGGACAGAGCATAAGTCTAACATAAGAACAAAGGATGTAAAGTCACCTGTCTACAGACATTATCGAGAGAAAAAACACAATATTTCACAAATGAGAATGGTAGTCTTGGAAGTAGTCCATCCATTACCAAGAGGAGGCGATCTCCAAAAACTCCTAGCTCAAAGAGAACTGTATTGGATACAAAAATTAGACGCTATGTACCCATTGGGGTTAAATGAGGAATACTATTTGGGTCCATATTTGTAAACATGTAGGCATGTCTGCAAACATAGCCATGGTATCTCTTTTTTAATGACCACGCTTGGTTGTAATACTAATCAGAATTATTATCAATTGTTTTGTTTTTAGTGATCACCTAAGGTTTTTTCATATCAGTATTATGACTAAAACCACACCTCATTGCTACTAAACAGCATCAATATCCTATGTACAATTCTTTGTTAAAAGATTCAGAAGAGATATAAAACAAATTATTGAAGTTTATGTCAAAAAATAAGAATGTACACCCCCAATGGGTCAGATCCAACTATATGTACAGTCTAAGTTTTTGTGTTTACGTCAGTTTTCTTTTAAAAAATGCAAGGGAGCCTCTTTTGTATTTATGACAAACAGTCTCTAGTTTCCAGATAATTTGTCTCCACATTTTTATACTACTTTTGGCTATACTATTTATCTTATACTTTTCTTTCTTTTTTTCGAGATTTTAGCACAATTGGGTCTGGTACATTCTTTACCTTGAATCACCATTACCATTTCCACAAGTCCAAATGGTTAACATTATATATTACCATGCTATAGATATAGTCTATTCATTTAATACCCGGTCAGACTTCAAGCGCACACAAGAGTCTCTAATAAGGGTTGGATTTTCAGTTTTCTCCATTTTCCATAATTTGGACACTACGTGGATATGGGTAAACAAAGAAAATGGCCGCGGTATGACGTCATCTCGCGCATGCGCGGGTGACGTCACCCGCGACTGTTCACGCATTTAGAAAACCGATCAAAAACTGTGGCCGCGGTGTGACGTCATCACGCGCATGCACGGGTAACGTCACCCGCGACTACAAAAACTTGATCCGCTTCCATTTTTTCATTTCAGAAGTGGATGGAGAGTCTCCAGGATCCACCACTACAGGGATACTATTTTTCCATCCTCTTTTACCTGTAAGTATGCCACTCTGCTACCATATTGAGCCAGTTAGCCAATATTAACACTTTTCAATACTTATCCTCTGCTTGTTTACTTTAATTAATAGAAAAGGACACCCTTTTTCCACATTGAAGCCTCTGATGACTGTTTGTGGAGCCCTACATGACTTCTATAAGTGAGTTTTACTTCATTTTCTAGTACCTCTTGCACTAGTCACCACTTTTTAGCCTCTTCTTACCACAGAAACCATGGCCAGTTTTGCCACTTCCTTTACAGTACGATCTCTTTTGTTACATTACCATTTAGGTTAGGACTAGGCATAAAATTCACCATTCCAAATTATTTTAAATCTGGGAACTAAGGGCAAATCCTTGATTTGATCGGTTTGTCTGATAACTTAATAGGCTCCTAGCATTAACTAAATCTCTCTCTTTACTTATAAATATTTTTTTGAGCATTGAAATTGAAACAGAGTTTAAAGAATGAAAAAATGATGTAAATGTAAACATCTTTATGTGCTTCTAACTGGTTAATGGAGTACCTTGTTTTTTTCTAAACGTACATATGAATGTAAATATGAATAGTAGATTATTAATTTAATTTAATTCATTTTCTCACCAGAGTTTGTACTGAATGTAAAGAATACAGAACACATTGCCCCTGATGAAGAGTGAAAATTGATACTCGAAACGCGTTGGGCCAAATTATATTTTGAATGCATTTTTTTAAAATCTGAATAAATTACTGTTTTACTGATAAACAGATGAATTGTCAAGAATCAATTGGGAGATTCCAGAATACTTTGCAGTCATAGCAAAGCACAGAAAACTACTGAAACTGAAAAACTATTTTTGTAACGAACAATTAGGTTACTTTTGGTACCCTATAAAATTCTATACAGGCCACGGCCTTTGTTGACCCTGCACGCGGGTTTCCTCAATCAGGAAACCATTGCCCCATGGAAGTTCAGAGTAGCCATGACAGCATCTGGCTGAATGTATAAAGGTGTGTATGGGATTCTAAATGTTTGCTTGGGAAGAAACCTGGAAAGAAGCCCGGTAAAGTTTTAATGTGGCAACCATCCCTGAATGGGTTGTGCCAAATGTTTGAATGATGCAGCATACCAGACTGGAATCTGGATGTGCATTCAGCTCCCAAGAGTGTAATAGGAATGCTGTGTGGCTCACTGAATCTTTTGAAAGGATTGGAACGCAACTTACCTTGTTCGACCCACTAGGCATCTCCCTGCACCGCTTTGCCTTCCGTGATTGCAATCCCGGTTACCGCTGTCACTGCACTGTACCCATCACTGGTTCCTCTTTTAGCACACAAAGAACATTAACCAGGGTCGGACTGGGCAAAAAAAATGTCTTGGGCACCATTGAAAAAGTGGCCTACTGGTGTAAATGTCTATTCATTCCTTTTGTGACACTATTTGAATAGCAACCAAGGGGGAGTTTTTTGATACAGTATTATGCAAATTGAGCATTTTAAAGAATATTTATTCAGCAACACTGGTCAAAACTACTAGCTGCAGAGTGTATTAACTCATCAAACGGGCACATATTGGCCAAAAAAGTGGCCCACTTTGACCCACAAAACTGGCCCGTACCAGCATTTTGTGTTTTCGGTTCGGACATGGGCCTCTTGCCCTTTAGGCCAGCCCGAGCCTGACGTTAACCCAGAGTGCTTCAGCCGGCCTTGGATTGAGCATTTGGACTAAAAAACCTATCCAAGAAGATCTATTGCTTGTGATAAGTCACTGCCCGAACAACTCTTTAGGTACTCATTTGAATTTTAGTTTCTCTACATACATTGTATAAAGAACATGTGTATGTCAGTATATTGTGTGGACAATCCCTTATTGTATGTTGTTGGATGTTGCACTGTACCCTTTTACCTCCATGCCGCCGCCCTGAGACTGGTTAGAGCATCTAAGTGCCCCACCACGTTTGACGTTTGAAGAGTCAGGCATTGGAGAAGTCATGCAACCTACGTGTGGATTGATCTTCCGAAACCCTGGACACAAGGTCTGGGAAAATACTTCTTACCAGGGCTCAAATCTGCGGTACACGTGTGGACGACGTCACCCCACTTTTTTCAGCGGGCAGACACCGTCCCCCATGATATTTCAGAGACCGCGTGTAAAACAAGACAATTTGACTGTGTTTTTCGAAATTTCGAACTGAGGATTCCAATCGCTGTAGGGCGCTTCACCACTACATAATACAATCTGATGAAAACCAATGAACAACTAAAGGTGAGATGTCTCATCTGGCCACTCCACTCTCCAGGTAAAACAATGGCTTTGAATCTTGGGGTTTTAAAACGTGCAGACTTTTTAACATTTTCAAACCCTATTAGAAGAAAATATCCTCTCTTGGTTTTCTGTGTGTGTTGATTTTATGAAAGGCAAATGCCCGTTTGTCCCGTGCACTTCGTATGGTTATGCGAAAGCCAATTGAATGAAATGTGCATATTTCACCTTGATGTGCTAATTTCCGGCGGCATCGCATTGCGTTTGTTAGTGAGTCCCCCCACATTTTTTTCGGACTTGACCCCTGCTTCTTCCTGCTGCTTTACAGACTGCCTGCTGCATCTGCCTTGGCCTTGGCATCCTGCTTCCTACCTCGGCCAGTTGTATGACTGCATGTTGCAGCACTGTATCTGCCATTGGCAACCCATTGCCTAACAGACTCGTGTTCTGTCTGCCGTAACCCTGTTTCTGCTGTAATCATTGCCCGTCACCTGATAGTCCTTTCCGCTTCCTGTCTCCGGATATATCCTGGCCTCTACCCCTGGTGGCCAGCCATCTGTGACCATCTTCCAGCCGTCGGATATCTCAGCCGAGTGTTTTTGTGGACTCTGCCCCCATATGCAAGCGTGAAGGCCTTTGGACTTTTAACCCGAACCAAAACTGCCGTGTCCATGTGCCATCAAGCATTGATCAGGACTAACCCTGTATCATGGGGTGCCACTTACTATACACGTCTCTTTTTCTTGTGCCTTAGCACACCTTGGGTACGGGTTTTCGCATGCATATTCAGTATGTCGTCGCCTTCGCACGAACATATACTAACCTGTTTCCTTCTCTTTGTTATTCATCGTGGGCTGTAGTTGAGCCTTCCTTCCTCCCCACCTTTCTCGCATTACTCACTTTGTTCTTCTGGTCCTTTTTGTCCCACGCCCTTTGCAATTCATTCATAGGGTGCTGTAAACAGTGGCCTGCCATATACGATGATCGCATGGGCCAGG
Source organism: Ambystoma mexicanum (assembly GCF_040938575.1). NCBI lineage: Eukaryota > Metazoa > Chordata > Amphibia > Caudata > Ambystomatidae > Ambystoma > Ambystoma mexicanum. The sequence goes on from NC_090928.1 coordinate 39,576,513, forward strand.
CGCCTAGGCCTGGCCCCGAGCTGCTGCTGGGCCAGGCGCGCTATGTAAATAAAGAAAATACACAATACAAATGCATGGGTACATCTACCTTGGACATGACAGCACTGGGCTTTACTTTTGCACATCATTGGTGTTAGGTGCACAGGCGTGTCCAGTCACATTTATTTCATTTACGTTAACCAAGAATTAATTTGTTGTTCAAATAACGCCTAGAACTGGAGACATGCAGTCACCTGGTCAACTCAACTCCTGCGATTTAAACTATGTGTGATTGACAGGTGGAATGATATATGAGCCTGCCGATGTCACGTGACGTGGCTCCATTGTCTCGCACACCGTACTAGTGTGGTGATGGGGATGGCTCCACTCGGCCATCAAGTTTACATTCCATTAAAAGTGCATGCATGAGTTCCACCGAAAACGCGAAGTGAACGTGTTCTCAGTCAAAGCACTGTCGAAGGGATCGTTTTGAAATAAAACTGCGGGAACACCAGTTACACAAAACATGCATTTTGCACAAAAGAAAACAAGCACAGCAAACGTGTTACGTGTATTTTAGCATTCCATTCTTCAGAAACACTGAAGCTGTCCTGGGCACTCAAAACATGGCATGCATTCCTGTAATCATTCTCGGAGATTCCACAGTGTCAGGTGCTGGAAGGCGCGTCTGATTTCTGCACGCTGCAGAGACGTTCCTGTTCTTAGCATACACCTGGCCGACATGCTTAGAACATGTATAACGCTCTTCAGCATCGTAAGGATAGAGGCAAAAAAGGAGAACCAGGCCCGCCCACGCGTCCTGCCTTATCATATTTGCTTACCTTACCTGGCCACTCTCTTCCCATGTTCTCGCAAGCACATTGCATTGCTTATCCATTCAAAGACACATGTGTTGCAGTACCTGTTTACAGCACGCCATGTGTGGCGATAGGGAGCTTCACCCGGACGCCACTTTTCATAGCATTCATTAGGGGAACGTGCATTGATTTTCAGATTAAAGGAGCACAAACTAATCTGGCGCACTCTAGAAAGTCACCACTTGCTGTCCGCCGCCTGCTGCACAAATGTACCAGCCACATCCTTGCATGGCCAGTAATAGCGCAGTAATAATAGCATAATGAAAGTTGTTCATGTTGGCTCTGCTGATTAATGCTTGTATCCCCGTGTATTGCTGGCTCCTCAATTACTGCCCAGCCACCACTCAAGAACAATCTTCATGTTGACTTTACCCTTAACACCAATAAAAAATTCAATGCCACAGTAAGGAAACATTTCCTTGCTGCTTGCACAAATGCTGCTTCCTCCAGTTTATAAGACTCGTGCTCACTTTGTCCTTAACGCGGCGCCTGTAAACGAAAAGCCATGCCTCAGTTAGAAAACATCATCTCCCACCACAAAAGAACACTCATCATGTTTACTTTCCCCTTATTGCCAATAAAAATTGCAATGCAACAGTAAGAGGGGTTCCACGTGTTTTCACTGCTGCCACTTTACACTTTTGCATTTAAAACGTACAGTTTCCACCAAGGTCGTTTTTGCCATTTTTTTAATGTGTGTTCTCTCTCAACCCCATATCTAACCTACCCCCACCACCTCACCCTGCCACCCACCACCCCCAATCCCCAATCCCAGACACAATACACACACATATATATATTTTACATTTCGACAAAAACGACCGCAGTGAAACCTGTACCTTTAAAATGCAAATGTGTAAAGTGACTGTGGTAAAACACGGCATCCATAAGGGCAAACATTTCCTGTCTGGCTGCACAAATGCACCTCAACCACCAATGTAAGAACACGCATCATGTCGGCCAAGCCGGGCCTTAAGTGCAAGTAAAAAGCTATGCCACAGTAACAAAATGTCCAGACTGTCTGCCACATTGAAATCCCTTCTCCAAGTAATAACATTCATCCAGTTGGCTTTGCACAAAAATATCACTAACACATGCCATGTCACTTAAAGAAAATGCAGAGCTCCAATGCTGCACCCTCTGAGCCTCAGCTTTGCACACACACATAATCCCAGTAATTTCAATAAATCAGTTTATTTCGGATAAAAAGTCCATGAAAAGTGCACAATTATAAAAATGTGTTGTTACAAGTTCAAATAAATGATGAAAAGTCAGTAAAATAGTGGCAAAGGAGCATGCTGCAAGCATTAGCTCAATTGTGTGAGCGTAGACTTTAAGAATTCTCTTAGGGTCCATTCTGTCACAGAGTCAGCAAACCCACAATAAATATATGGAAGCTGCACGACACAGACAAGTTTTGATTCCTCAATGTAGGATACAAGGTGTAGCGTTTCGCGTGGGCATATTTCTTGCAGAAAAATAAAACCTGAAAGGCAGATTCTGGTGAAGCCGTGCAGAAGGATACACATCATTTAGATTGTTATCATGGCTACCATGCCATGCGAAACGTCTAACTTGTAAATTAAGACAGTTAAATAGTGTCTGGTAATTTGACATTCATTCACCCATCAGTCACTCACGCATACAGCTTCTCTCACAATCATTCACACATGTACACAGAACCTTCACACTGTACTCTCCATAAGTGCACCCAGAAAATTCACACACACTGTATTCTTAATCACATGACATGCACACACCAATCAGTGGCGTCGGCAGGGAGGGGCTGGAGGGCCCGCCAGTGGCGTCGCCAGGGAGGGGCTGGAGGGCCCGCCCCCCTCGGATATCCTAGACCCCCTCTTGTGCCCCCCCTACCTCAGCTGGGCTGCTCTCTCTGCACTGTGTGAGTCCTGCACCTTGCTGACTGCATCATCATTCACCACACCACCATACAGTACCTGTACATAGACTGTCTTGATCATATTTTGTATTTATTCTGCATGTAAATCGCAACTGCTGCCTTCCTGTGATATTTTGCAGTCTATATTTTGTATTTTGTATTTGTACAGTGTATATATCCCATGACCCCACCCTGCAACTTAAGCTTCGCATTTTCTGTACTGCTGCGCCCGGATACCTGCGGGTCTGGTGCGCATTATAAGTGAATAAAACAAACAAACAAACAAACAAACAAACAAGCTACCAGCCCTGCACCTGTGACTGCCGTGTCTCTCACCCTATGAAAGAACAGAGGCTGTCAGCCAAGGCTGCACCTCCAGTGTAGCCATGTCGGCTTCTAATAAGCGACTTTGTGCTTGTTTTATTTCAGGTCGCTTGTCACTGGTTTTGTCCTATATTGTTAATTGCCCGCTTATTGTTGCACTTGTTTCTTCATAAGCACAACAATAAAACAGTTCAGTTCCCCCTGCAGCTTAGACCAGCCTCAGATCAGAATGGAGCACAGGAACCTGCTAATGATGGGCCATTAGTCACTGAATGGTTTTGTACCTGCATTCTGATGGGGGGGAGGTTCAGTGGGGTGTGGGCAATTGGCATGCATTGTAGGTAGCGTTGCCTCTCTGCAGGTGTGCATCCTCTTTGACATATGACTTAACACTCTTTAATTCACTTTGATACAGATGCCACTATGCCAGCATAAAAAGTGCTTAAAAATGCCCCAATGTCAGCACAGCACTGACAGCAGCCAGCACGTTGCCACTTGCATTTTGCCTGCTGGCCTCAAGTGGGTTTATAGACATATTTTCGAAATCAATAATTTCGAATGCATTATTGTCGAATCAATAATATCGAATAAGAAATGTCGATTTTTTTTAATTTTTTTTTTATGGGGGGTTTCCCTACCCAACCCCCCATTTGTTTTTTTAATAACCCTTAGTTTACTATCTAAACCCCAAAAAAACATCAAAAATAAAAAATAAATATTCAACATTTTATTTCTACATTTTTTTTTCCGAATTTAATGCATTCGAAATTATTGATTCGACATTTTGACTGCACACCCCTCAAGTGATCTAGCTTCTCTTTGTTTTGCAGTTCACGCCAACCATCAGTCGCCAGAGGATCCAGCCTGCAGCCTGACTCCCACTCACCCCGTTCAGCATCAAAGGTAAGACATAAAAGGACCGAAACTGTTGTTGGGCAGCTGCCCTGCATAAAGACCCATCTCTCAGCATTCCTTTGGGCCCACCGAGCTATCTCATCAGCTAAAGCTATAGTGATTATTACCAACCAGTTATTTTATTTCAAGCACAGAGAAATGGCTTGGCCTGGAGAAGCATGGTAGGGTTAGTGTAATGCAAGCAGTGGTGCGCACGCACAGTGAGAAAGGAATTTTAGTGCTTGCAAAACACACATTCCCAGGGCTTGCTGCCTTAGAGTATTATTAGTGTGCAGAGCATGGGGGTGAGAGGTGCCGGAGAGTGGGCCGAGGTTAAACATAAATTCCAATGTATCATGGCCTCAGTAGGAGTTTCATAATAATTCTGCTGGAATTACCGCCAAACCTGTTCACTGTTATTGCCACTTGGACTGCTGGCATTACTGTCAGATTATTACTACGCTAATAATGATGGTTTAAATCCCAGAATTCCATGAGGATTTTGGACTAATTATTGAGGTGGTTATACTACCGGTCGGATGTGTTCGCTGGTAAAAGTGGAAGAGGTATTTTATGCAAAATGCTAGTGGTATCTTCTCCACTTACTTTTCCTTGAAAGTGATAATTCAGCGGTACTGAAAAGTGGTAGTAAAGGAACAGAATTACTACCACTTCACTGCCATGTTGAACCCGCACAGTCAAGCTTGTAGTACGGCCCTGTGTGTGTCACATATAAATGCCAGATTCCCTATGTGAAACATTAGTCCCTCTTCAAATTTCTAAAACTTGTCTTGAAATCCGTTCATGAACTTGCACTCCCCCAACCCCACACTTTACCTGGCCCAAACTATCTGCTCCTGCTCCCCTCCCTGCAAACTCTGTTCCTACACCCTCTATAAACAGTGAGTGAGAGAAATCACGGAATTAATGTTACTGTTACCAATACAATCTGCAGAGCACAGCACATAATTGATGATATTCAAGTGAATTAATGAATCTCGTAGCGCCCCGAGGAAGCGTCAGAGCTTAAGTGCGCTGAGCTTGTTAGAAAATGCCAGAACCATAGAAGTTATAACACCTTCATGCAGTTTCATAAATCAGTGGATATCTTGTGCTCTTTGTTGATTTTATATAGTGCATTCAGTGCCATATTCATGGTCTCTTGGTGTGCCCAGTCCTCAATGCCGGCAGCCTATGTCAGACTGGGGCATAAAATTGCCTCGGGCACCAATTAAAAAGTGGCCCACCGTTGCAAATGGCATTTTTTTTCCTTTTGTGACAGACTTGAGTAGTACCCAGGGGTGTGGGGGGGGCTGATAAAATGTTATGCTAATTCTGCACTCTAAAGAATATTTATTCAGTAACACTGATCAAAACTATTATCCACATGCTGAAGTAACTTATCAGACTAACCATGTGTGCTACATATGTCTAGAGATCTGTTAAGTGATTTAGACGACAGCACTACTTTTAGGCACGTCCGACTAAAGTAAGCAGGTAACTTTAGAAGGAATTGCCCAATTACAACATTTTTTTTCCTTACCTTTGATGTATATCAATGGAGGATAGTTAATTGGCAACGTGCTCTCCTTGGAAGCAAGATGATATGGAGCAACACAGGTTCGGGGTAGTAAGCACGTTATAAATAACCTATCATATCATATATCACATATGTCATGTTTAAAAGACTGGCTTCCATGCCGAGCCTCCTAGAGCTATTCATGCACATACATTTAAGGAGGGAGCCAAACAACAAAGCATGGGAGGTGGTTTATCACCCCTGCTTTAAAATGTGATTATCGGTGAGTGAGCCACATATGCTGGCTTCCTTGAACAAATGAAACACATCTCTTTATTGATTTTACTTGATAGTGAGACAACCACCCGAGAAATGGATAAGCGGTCCTATTATTCCCATGCGACAGTGAAGTGGCAAACAGATAATACTGTAAAGGAGCAACAGCAAGACAAGAGGTACCTGAATGACTCTTCTGTGGATGAGGATCAGGTGTTTGAAAGAGAATATGTGGAATATAGTAACCCTATGAGTGCTGATGCTTTCTCAGAAGGTGTTGAACCCTCGTCACCAAAGAGTCCTGGTTCAAGCATAATGCCTCCACCCACCAACCAATACACTGCTTGTGGAAAAGAATGCAGTGACTTTGATCGACCTCAGAGTGAAGTCATGGCAGTTGATGCTGTCAAGGGAAAGGCACCACCAGGTCCCAGTGATATCAGCCATGTGCTAGTGAAGGGCTTCGACAGCCTATCTTAAAAACATATCCTCATACAAAACTGGGATCATGCATTAGATCATTCTGTTTGCATTGGTTTCAGGTATACAAATGGCTAGAATACTCCATGTCCCAGAATGCAGTATACAATTTTCCATGCCGATTTTATTCTAGGTCCAAATCTCTTCATGGAGAACTTAAAAAATGTACTTTTATCAGTGTAGGCTTCACCAACTGGAAAAATGCATTGGAAAATGGCAAAGGAATATTGCAGCATGAGAAATCTGCTTCCCATAAGGAAGGCTATGTGAGATGGGAGGATTTCAAAAGAAATTTAAAAGATGATAAATCAATCATGAAAGGTCTCAGTGAGGCATATACCAGAGGGGTGACTGGAAATCGGCATTACATTCAAACAATTGCTCAAGTTTTACTGTTAACTGGCAAAACTAAAATTGCCCAAAGGGAGCATTGCTGCGACTCTGATGACATCAATCACGGAAACATGAGAGAAATATTATATTTACTTGCTGAACGCGACAGTATTGTAAAAAGGAAACTTAATGGGTCCAAAATGCATGCTATTTACATCCGTCCATTTAAATGAGCTTCTATCAATTATGGCTGCTCTCGTTAGAGAGAGCATTGCTGAAAGCCTTAAAGCAAGCCCATTTTCCATTCTTGGTGATGAGACTAAAGTTCTCAGCAAAAACAAACAGATGTCTGTTGTTGTGAAATACTTCCATGATAACTCTGTCCATGAAAGATTCCTGAAATTCTACAAAGCAGATAGCCTTGATGCAGAATCTTTAACATGTTATATATTTAATGTCCTATCATTATTGGGCATTGATGAAAATGAATGTGTTGGGCAAGGGTATGATGGGGCCTCAGTGATGAGTGCTCGGCTTAATAGTGTGCAAGCATGGGTTCAAAAAGATGTGCCCTCTGCACTTTATGTTCATTGTATGACTCATCGGCTTAAATGAGTCATTGTTGATACGGTTAAAACATGCAGCAACTGAGTTTTTTGTGAAATTGGAGAGGCTTTATCTGTTTTGCAGTACATCTGTTGTTCACTCTGTGTTTGTAAGTGTTCAAACCGAAAATGTCAAAACAGGTCATACAGTTAAAACACTTAAGTGATACAAGGGGGACATGTCAATATTCTGCCTGTAAAGCTGTCCTTCAAACCCTTGCGCCTCTTCTCGAAACCCTCACACTAGTGGCAGAAGGGAGACATACAGAGAGAGCAATAGATGCATATGGCATTTGTCAGTTCATTGACTTCAGCTTCATTCTAGCAATTGTGCTTTTTGAAAACATATTAAAAAGGACGGAGACACTATCAAATATGTTACAGGAAGCAGATCTTGACTTGGCCTCAGCTGTCGTCCTTGTACGCACAGTCATAGAAGAACTTGAGGTAGTGCATAATCAAGACATGGATGCAACTAAACAAAATCTCTGGGACAAAGTAGTCCAGCTTAGCAGTAAGTGTAGTATAGCATCACCTACACATGGTGAGGCTGAACCACCTCACAAAAAGTATGATTGTTGACTGCCTTTCCACTTAAGAAATAGGGCCATAATGGAGACTGTGGGACAGCGACCAAGTCTGTGCACAAAAGATGATTTCCCTAAACATTTTGTGTATGTATTTCTTGGCCGAATAATCTGCACAGGAGGGCGAGATATCCACTGACGGGCCCATGGGCCAGTGCTCACCCTCTAGTACCTGTAAAACAAGATAGCTGCACCATGTGAGGAATGGGGGTGCAGGATTCACTTACTCCAACACGACTCAATAAGGAGGACTCAGTAGTTTGGCAAAGGGAAGTCCGGTTAATGACAAGTACATCAAACAAAGAAACAATTGGAAACCAGCATCGCTGCGTTCGCCTGTCTAGCTTAACTCCCCCGAACTGCAGTTGAGCAGCAACTTTTATACATAAAACTCGTCTAACTCTACAAAACTTGTTATGCAATATAATTGGTTAGGAAAGGTAACTTAAGTATAGGTGCTATATCTGTATATGGTAACAGAGCATACGGATTGGATAACTCTTATCGGGTGGGCGTCTATGCCCCTCCCTCTATATTACACATGATAGACGTCACTACAAGTACGACATCCTATTGGTTCTACTACCTATAGGACCCTAGATAACTTGGTCCATTGTGATTGGGCAGGTTACACCCGTAGACATAAATCTGCATTTTAATTAGCAGCATGCAGAATGGACACCAGGTGCCTAGTGTCCCAAGATTCACCCTGCCTCCCTTCCATCAATCAGTGTTTTTGGGCTATGTGTCAATTAGTTGGCTGGGTATGGCCTCGAAACTGTAGCCTCTTATCTGGAAAAGTTATGGCATCCTTGAATCTGCGGACATCAGACGTTGGTAACTCTTCGCGCCTCGCTGGTCACATGTCTGTTCACCGTGAATCTGCTTCAGTTTCCAGCTTTTCGTGTATTTGAGTCTTCCTTAGCCTCGCCACCTGCCTGGGCCCCCCTTATCTTGACCTTCACAAGGCAGGCTGGTATGCTCTGAAGTTTCGATTCTCCAGTGTTGAGTTCTCCCTCTTTCCTTGGGTTGACCTCGAATTCCCAGGCATGAGCTGCTCTTTGTTGAGTTTCGATTCCGCTCTTCTTTCTGGCTTCAGCTGGAATATGAAATCTGGCCTAGTAGGCCTCTGGCTGCCTGGGCATACTTCTGTTTTACAAAATGGAGTCGCACTTGTATAATGTGCCTTATTGAGGTAGATATATGGTTGGCACTTGCCGTTCTATTCTTCTACCAAGCATTGCAAGCAATATCGTTTTCTTAGCTTCTTGAGTTCCAAGCCTATTTACATGCGTTAACTGGTTGGTTACTTCCATCTTGTCTCATAGCAACGTTTTCTTATGTTTTAACATCATCTCTTTCCTGTGTCCATTACATCTATTTTCATAGCTACTCGCACTTGCGTGCTATCTTCGATAGCTGTTTTCGTTCATTCGCGAGTCTGTCCAGGCCCTTGTGTCCACTGGCCTTCCATTAAGGCTCTTTGGGTCTCTTCGTGGACCGTCTGTTGGTACTCTTCATTTTGTCTCAATGGCTGGTACGGCTGTCTGATAGGGTACCGTGCTGCCCAGGGCTGTCTGGTTATGGGCGCTTCAACAGCTATGGCTCTTCTTATATACACTGGGCAGAGTCCCAGTGCGGCTCTCTGTTGGTTCATTTGCTCCTCATACGCCACATACCTTGGCGAGTACATTCCTGGTACCTCGAAATGGGGGGCAGGGGTGCAGGTCATGCTTGGGACCTCCTCTACACTCCCCCCTCTGGTCGGTTTATCAACCACTTCTGCTTCTTCTTTTGCATTTATTTCCTTAGTTTCTTCAGTGTCTTGTTCATCGTCTTCGGGGTTTGTACATGATGTTGTGAATGTGTGCAACTTTGGAGTCCATATTTTTATCACACCCTTCAAACTTCCTGCTGCTTTTACATGTTCGTCTTTATTCCATGTCATTAGCTGGCATTGTCCATTTGGGCTGCAATAGATCCATTTCCCTTCATACTTTCTTCGTTTCCTGGGTTATGTAAATTTTGTTCCTTCTCGCGCAAATTCACTGGCCTTCACAAAGTCTCTTATTTCTTCATCAGTCAGATCTCTGGGCTTCCACCCTGGTTCGACATCAACCATTATTTTCATCCCATTGGCTTTGTTTGCAGTTTTCTGGCACTGTGTGATGATTATCTTGATAACACAGCATCCTAGCAGTATCATTGCCAGTAAGGCTCCTAGCACCTTGAATATATCTGCCATTCATTGTGAGACCCACGAGAACAGGGCTCCAAACCAGCTGTCATCGCCCACTTCATCACTTTCATCTGGTTTTTCAGGTTTGTCAACATATTTATGGCCTCTGTTAGGGTTCCGTTTTCTTCATCGTGCGATGGTACAAATGTGCAACATGATTCTCCGATTTTTGCACAAACACCTCCATCCATCGCTGTGATCATGTCAAGTACAAATCTGTTCTGGAGGGTCATCAGTCTGATTGCTCTTAGTTCCTCTTTGATTGTGTTAAACCTTTTTATGGTGGTGTTGATGGTCTGCAATGCCTCCCATCTGGTTATCTGCAGCCATTGGCATTTACTCCAACTTGGATGTGTGGCAAGAGCATTGTGGTGAATACTGTTGAGGTGAGACTGAATAGCCTGTGTTCGTATGTGATTGCATGGAATGCCTCTTCTGATTTAGCAGAAAAGTAATTTTCTCTCTTCATCCTGGATAGCCGTTCCATAGATCTCCTTTTCCTTAGATGAGCATATGCTTTCGGGAAACTGTCCAAATTCAGGTCATTTTTTGGGATCACTAGTGTGGGGACGTGGACATTCACCAGTGTGCATATGCCTCCCCAGTTCTTCGGTAGTCTCATATATGCCTTGGATCCACACGCCCAGTAATGGCCCATAATAACTGCGGTTCCTTGTGTCATCCCTGGGGCTTCAAAGATTTGTCCACAGTTTTGATTCTCCCCCATCTTTCTTGTGCCGTTGCTTCTGAAGCATAGTTTCAGGCTTTCCAGTGGTACTATTTGCAGGGGTCCTCCTCTTTCCTCGACCCGTGTCAGCAGTTTTACCAACTTTGGCCATAGAGGTTTGCATAACCTCTGCAAATTCTCTATTGCTTCTCGACAGGCTCCGAGGACCATCCAAGCTCAGCAGATCACTACTCCTTCTTCCCATCCATCTGGGGAAACCACTGTTCCCCAAATCTGCATTTGGCCTCTGTGCTTCCAAATTTGAGTCTCTTCTGCAGTTTTTCCTTGAACGTTCAGTTTCGGGTTTATCTCCCATCTTACTCCTGATCCTTTGACGCCAGGGTTCTTGTACCTGATCATGTGATTCCTGGTGTGCACCCTGTTTCTTGTTTTAATGTCCTGGACATAGCCATCTTCATCTGGGTAATCCATTTTGTTGCCCCATATCAGTGAGGCGTCTCTCCCCATAAATTGTCCTCTGGTGTTGCACATTGCTACGTGTGAAATACAATGTGCTGTAGGGACATCAATTTCTACAGCTAAAAAGATCTTAGATTTTCCCATGCTGTATGGTAGGAGTGCACAAACGAAGCATTCTCCTTCTGACTGCCTTTGTCCTACTTCCTTCATGTGCTGGTACCATATGTTGTTTCCGAGATGGGCTGTGCTGTCCAGGTAATCATTGAGTTCATTGTTATCTTCATGCGGGCTTCTCTTGATTCTCAGCATTCTTCTGTAGTTTGCTATTACTATGTCTTTAAAAGCGTCTTTGCTGCTTTTCCACTCTGGGCGTCTTGGTGGAGCAGGCTGCCTTGGCTGTATCGCTGTGGTAGGAGAAGGTTTTGCATTTCTTTTCCTTTCCTTTTGTAATCGTTCATAGATGTTCTCTAACCACCATTGGCTCACCAGCTCCCCAATGCGTGGCTGTGTCATGGGCCTGGTGCTTGTTCCTAGCGCAGGAGCTGGCTTGCTTGTTGTTATAGTCGGTGTAGTTCTATTTTTCAGCTCCTCGTGCAGTTTCTTTGCTCTGACTACAAATGGGAACAAATAATCTATCAGCATTTGTGTTTTCTCTGTGAGTTCCTTTGTGGCTACTTCTGTTCTTTTGAGGGATTTTGCTATGCCCTCTCTCTTTGGTCTCTCACTTGGTTCTTCTTGGTTACTTCCACTATTTTCTGGAACTGGTTGTTCGGCAAGCAGTCTCGTTTTCTCTGTTGCCTTTGACACTTGCCCCTGTTCGTGTGCATTCAGTGTGTGGGTGCGTGCGGTGGTCAGTGCTGCATTTTCATTCACTCCGTGCTGACCCTGTCTCCAGCTTTTTCCTTCATTCATCACCTCAAATGTGTATGAATCAATGTTGATCACATTTAATTTTATTTCGTTAACTTTACCATCAGGTTTTCTTGGAACTGGAATAACTATATAGGGTCTGGGTGCTTTCGTGGGACCCAGGCTTTCATTATCTGGCGGGTGCACGGACATTGGGGCACTTTGTGCACCAATAAAGAATGCGGTTCTGATGGTCAATGACAGAAAAACAATAATAATAACTATACATATGCACATTATTGTTCTATAGGACAACTTGCAGCATTTTCTTCCAGGGAAGTGAGGGCACTCCTCCACCTGTGGGAGGACTAGGTTACTGTTCTGGGCCCCCATTTCAAGCATTAGTCAATTATCAACGTTTAATTATTTTTTTTTCACTCCGATTTCGTTGCTCAAGAGTACGTGGATTACTAAAGTGACGAGTGCTTCTCACGTGTCCCCCCTCTTGTGAGTGATGACGGTAGTCTCTGGATATGGAGTACAGTTCCTTTGCTAGACTATGGAAAAAGGTTAGGCTAGCACCTTTGGCAAGTCACATTCATTATGCATAACTTTAATAGGTAAAAATCCAATGCACTCCTCGAATTTGCCTTGGTCCTGAGGACATGCTGGAACCTGTTCAATGCGAAGGAATAAAAAGATGGAACTGCTAAAAATCACACAAAAATAAAATGTTGTAAAAATAAAAATAAAAAATAAAAATGAAAGTGAACATGAAAAATAAAAATAAAAATAAGAAAAATAGAAAAATAAAAGTAAAAAGAAAAACAAGATGGTGGAGTTCTCGTTTCCGCTCTTTTTGATCCGTCCCATGGCAGAAAGTTAAAGCACTGTCTCTCTGTCTCCACGAGCTGGCCCACGGCGAAAAAAATAAGCACTGACTCTCTGCCTCCTCGATCTGTCCCACGGTGAAAGTCTCACCTGAACCTCCTAAGGTATTCTCGCTGGAAGTTAGATAATTCTACCTAGAGTATGATTCCGTGTAGGAGTGTGCCCATGTGTGGGATGTTGGCTGGATCTCTGAGGAAGGTGATGACGTCTACATCCGCAGGCCTTCCCACCATTTCCTGATAATCTCTGACTAATCTGAACAACACGTTGTGTGCCAGCTGGGTGTCCTCGGGTGACAGGGACATTTGTCCAGTTTTGCTGGATCCTGATCACAAGCTTTTCTTTTGACTCAAACAGTCTCTGCACTTTCCTGCTGTGTGGATTGCCACTGGATAGTTTAGCTTAGTCCACAGCTGTTTTAATTGTTCAATGTTTCTTGGATCTCTGATGAATGTGCGTGTATCAGGGATTTTCTCGATTATTTGAAAGAACAACGTGAAGGTGAGCTCTTCAATGTCTGCCGGTGGTGGAAGCATTTGTGTCCTTTTCACTGTGCCCGGGCATTTCTCGATTATTTGAAAGAACAACGTGAAGGTGAGCTCTTCAATGTCTGCCGGTGGTGGAAGCATTTGTGTCCTTTTCACTGTGCTCGGGTAGCACAGCGAAGGCCTCCGCGATGACAGTCAGCAGTTGCCAGATTACTTTCTTGTTAGCAGGGTCTTGAATAAAGTCTGTTACACTGGTTTCTCTCCCTACGAGTGATGGATATGATATTACCACCAGCTGGAAACAAGTGAGCATATCCCAGGTGAGATTTCTGCTAGGAGATACCATTAATTCTGCAAACAAACTCTTGACGCTGGATGCTTCAGAATACTGTGTTATGCTCTTAGCAAAGTCTTGTCTGTAGTCTATCAGAGTCTTGATTCTTTATACTATTTGAGCGTGACGTTATTTCAAAAGTTTGTTTTATCAACGTTGTTGTGGCTTTGTATGTGTAGTTCTCTTCTTCACCCTGCAACTGTGTTGCACAGAGTGTCCATATTATTGTTCTTTATCACCTCTCTCTGGTCTGAGGAGATGTCCTGTTTAAAAGCCACAATTTAAAACAGAGTTCTTTTGCCTTTATTTTGCTGCTCATGCGTCCTTCTTCCTCGCCATGGATCTTGTCTACACGTGCTGAGGTTCTTCCCCGTTGTCTGTGGTTTCTTCGTGGTTAGATGCAGTTGGAGGGCTCTCCCCTATGTATGGTTTAATATCATTTAGGAAGAGCCACGCCCTCCTTCCTTGAAGCTTGACGGCTGAAGGAGTGCAGTCCTCCACGATGAAAGGACCATTAAATCGTGGCTCGTCCCACCTTTTTCTTGTGAAGTTCCTTATAAGCACAGCATCACCAGGGAAGACGAGAGGCGCACATAAACCTTGCGCGGCATCTGTTTCAGCACTTCCTGTTGTGTTTTGTACTGTGCTGCACCCTTTTCGCCATCGCTGCAGCTGGCCTGAAATGACAGAGACGCTGGATGTCATACAGTTTAAGTAATCCTGCATCTCTGTCCCCAAGACATCTCTTGTTGGCTGGGCATCACATCTAGCTCTATCTCAGGGGGTAAGAGGGGTCCTCATCCTTCTGCGAGCGGCGTAAGATGGTGGTCGGAGCCGGGTTGGTTCCGAAGTGCATACAATGCCAGTGGTAGACAGTGCAGCCATCCCTTTTTTAATGTGCGTTTCAGCTTGGCTATCCTCTCTTTTAACAAGCCGTTGAGCTGCTCACATATGCCATTTCCCTCCGGATGATACGTCGACGAGAACTTGTGCTTTATACCAAGCAACAAGGTGATCTGCTCAAACACTGAATTGACAAAGTGAGCCCCATTATCTGACCTCATTACCTCACACACCCCCATCTAGGGAACACTTCCCTCACCAGAAATTTGTCAGCACAGGTAGAGTCTGGGTGTTTACAGGGACCTGCTTCTATCCATCTAGAGATTGGACCCACCACCACAATTAAATATCTGTACCTGTTGCATACTTGGATCATGTCGACGTAATCGACATGCAGATGCTGAAAAGGCCCATTTGGCCGGGGGATCACTCCTCTCATTACCTTTAATGTGTGCCCAGCAGTGAACTGCTGGCAGATAATGCAGTTCACCATGAAAAATGCAACATGCTCTGCTAAATTCGGTGTAAACCAGTCTCTGTGAGTGTTGCAGTGAGATTTTCCTTTGTCATATGTATAGGGTAGTGTAATTGCTCCAATGCTACCTTCAGTAGGGTGACAGGCATTACTGGTTTACCAGTGCTGTCTTGCCTCCACAATCCGTCAGAGGGGCTTAAAGGGCACCCACGACTCTTCCATAAATTCTTCTCCTCCTGAGGTGCCTCCCCCTGGAGCTCCATTAGCTGAGTCTGCCACATGTTGCTACAGGCCTCGGGTGTGGCTTGTGCTACCATCATCCTCTCATGGGTACTTGCCACCTCCACGTCCATGATTTTTTCACTCTTGGGTGCCATACGCTTAGCTTCCGTGTCTGCTTCATGGTTTCCCCGTGACACAAAATCCGTCCCTTTGGTGTGGGCGGCGCATTTCACGACCGCTGTGCCCACTGGGAGCTGTAGTGCTTTTATCAACCTGTCCAATAATGCTGCATGTTGCACTGGCGTGCCGTCTGCTTGGAGGTAGCCCCTCCTTTTCCAGCGCGCTAGTCCTGCATGCACTGTGGACGTCACATAGGCGGAGTCACTGTACACCGTTACTTCCTGGTCTGCATGATTCTCAATGGCGAGTATCAACGCCAATAATTCTGCAGCCTGTGCTGAATAATGAGATGGTATTCGTGCCCTAACGAGTACTTGGAATTCTCTGTTTGCCATGTGTTTTATTTCGGCAATGCCTGTATATCTTTGTCCGTCTTCTTGGTCGATTCTCGAAGAACCGTCAATGAACACGATCTCACCACCTGCCAGGGCATTTTCTTTTACCCTGGGGATTTCATCATGGAATTCCTCGTATTTGCACAGTCATGTATAGGTTCTCCCTCTGTGACTGGTTCAGCTATGAACGTGGCTGGATTTACAGTTTTACATCAAACTATTTTGATCGATGGGTTAGAGATAATCACATCATAGGCGGATGCTCTCTGAGAAGTCAGCGTGCCCTTTGGTTTTTCTAGTATGGCGAATAATGAGTGCTCGACATACAAAGTCATGGAGCACCCCATCACTATGGATGATGCCTTCTCGATGGCGAATGTGGCGGCAGCAAGATTTTGTTTGCATTGGAAGTGGCCTCTCATAACCGGGTCCAGATTCCCGCTGTAATATGCCAGGGGCTCATACCCCAGCGAGGTTTGCTGAGCAAGTACTGCCGTCATAAAATTGCCATCGGTGTGTGAGAACAGGTAGAATTCCTCTGCATAATTTGGGATCCCTAGAACCGGGGCCTTCCAAATCGCCCCCTTGAGTTCTGCAAACCCCTTCTCCATTGCCTCAGTCCATTCAATGTTTTCCTTTGTCGCCTGGGCCTTTTTTAGGGCCTGAAGCAAGGGCTTGGTATATGAGCTGTAATCGAAGACCCATGCTCTGACATAATTGCACAGGCCTAGGAAGCTTTGCATTTGTTTTATCATGAGCGGCTTAGCCGTGTTCATGATACCTTCAGCCCTTTCTGGGGTTACCTTTTTCCCCTCATGTGAGATTAGATGGCCTATGTACAGCACCTCTTGTTGACAATATTGTAATTTTTCCTTATCAACTTTATATCCTTTCTCAGCTAAGATAGTCAGTAGCTGGACAGAGTCGCGCCTGCATTGTTCCTCAGTGACGCTGCAGATCAGAATGTCATCCACATACTGCAAAACAACACTGTCTACTGCAATAATGCGTAGGTCCATTTGCAGGACTCTGTTGAAAATGGACAGAGACTCACAATACCCATGGGGCAATCTTGTGCTTTTCAGACGCATTTGTCTGAAAGTAAATGATGTCAGGTCTTGCGAATCACAGTGCAACAGGATTGAGAAAAACGCATTTTTCAAGTTAATCACTGTGAAATATTTCGCCTCAGTGGGTATGTTGCATAAAATTGTGGATGGATTAGGGACTAGAGGGAACTCGGCTTCAACAATATCGTTTAATGCTCTTAAATCTTGGATCAAACGCCAAGACCCTCCCTTCGATTGCTTGACGGGGTAAATCACTGTGTTGCAAGGTGATTCTGACGTCACTAGGATGCCCTTCATCCGCTTCTATGGACATGGGATATTGTCATGCTCTTGGTAAAATTGCTCCTGGTTTCAATTTAATTTTCACTTCAACTGCCCCCTTCAAGAGGCCTACGACATAAGGCCCTGTAGTCCATACTGTGACGGGTACTTGGCCATGTCATCATCAAAGTATTCTGGACGTATCAGTGCCAACTTTATTCTTTGTGGCACTTCCCGTTTGATCATTTTGACCCAAAATATGAGACTCACTTCCACCCTTGTCTCTTCTAGCTCATGGTGTTCTTCGAACAGATCGTCATCGGTGACATCAGTCATTCAGTACCCTTCTTCGATGGCGATAATCGTGCACCATTGTCTCCCTTCGTCATCGTATCCTTCAACCAATACCACTTTCCCTCGCACTGCGGCAGATTGTATCATTAAGGGAAATACTTGTCCCTCCTCTTCGTGCATAGGTATTCTTGGTCTGAATAGGAACTCATCGGGGGTTCTCATAGTTTTATCTGCGAGGCCTGGCAATCCCGCCATAAGCACCCGCACGCCATATGCGAAGACTTCTGGTTCTAAGGGTATAGCTCTCATGGCTATGCGTCCTGAGTATGCTCTAATTATTTCGCATACATTTGAATAATGCATTCCTGGAGTGCAGCACACTATACCATTCTCGGTTAACGAGATTGTCATATTCAACTTTGTCATCAAGCTCCGACCCAGGATGTTTACTGGGGTCTGACGTGAATACAATAAGGGTATATTCATTTCGCACTCTCCTACAGAGACTGGGAGCGCGTCTGTAAAGGGAACTGTACTGTGAGCTCCTGTGAAACTCTGAGTATCTATGGCCTCGCCGGACAAGGAAAACTTGCCTTCTCGTATGCACGAGCGCGTTGCACCCATGTCAACTAAGAAGGAATATTCTTTGCCCCCTATGAAGACAGTCACCCTAGGTTCCCTATTAGGGTCTGGTGTCACTGATAGGATAGAGCACATCAGAGTCCCCCGTGAGCTGTCCTATTTCATATATAGGTTCGGCCCACTGTATGCCTGTGGATTTCCCCCATTTCCAGGGTTGACTCCCCCTCTGGAGTTAGTGCCCTGAGGCATTTGCGGCAGTGCCTGCTGGGATTGTCCCTGTGGCAGGTTCCCCATGTTTGAGGGTTGAACCACTTGCTGTGAACCTTGCTGCAAGCCTGACGCCGGCTTCTGCATTGTGTGATTTTGTGCACCGCCCTGTTGTGGGACGGCAGGCTGATTCACCATGCTTGTTCCCATTCCTTGGCCATTTTGCCACATGCCTTGGCTTCTGCACATGCGCGCCACATGTCCTGTCATTCCACATAGCCAACACACTGGCGGTAGTCGGGCCATCTGACCATCTGGCGTAGCTGGACTGCCCATCCGCACATTTTGAAATCCACCTTGGTTAGCCTGAAAACCTCCTTGGTTACTTCGAAGCCCATCCTGGTTACTCTGCCATCCTCTTCCTCCGAAAACCGTACCCCTTGGGTAAAATCCCGCGCTACCCTGGTTATTCTGGGGTGGGTTAGCTGCTGATTGCGTGCTTGGTTCAGCTGGGCTTGTCAGCATGGCTCCCTCGAGAGCATACTTTGAGAGTTTCTTTTGCACCAGCTTTGCCTTACGAGTTGCCTCCTTTTTCCGGTTTTTCTCTTGCAACAATCTGCAGTAGTGTGCGATTGTCAACTGTATTTCGGCCCATGGTTTAGCTTCTACTCCTACTCATTTCTTGAGCTGCTTTTGCACCGCTTCAGGCAACCCCTGGCGTAATATGTGGTAGAATACAGGGATAGATTTCGTCCAAGACTCATGCGTTTCGAGCACCCATGCATCTTGAAAATTCTGGATATAAATCAACGGATCCTCTGACTCTTTCATTTTCTGAGTCATTATAGCTCCCATATTGGAAGTGTCAGTGTATAAGGTTTGTAGCACTTTCCACACTGCTGCTCTACAATTGTTAAATGGCGCTCCATCATGGGAAGTGTTAATTATGGTTACTCGAGAGTACCCAGCTCGTTTCCATACATCGTCTGCCCTTTTACCAAGTATGGCGATCAGGAGGCCCTTAGTGTCCCCTATAGCTAAGGTGACACCCCCTGTCATTTTCTCTAACTCATGTATCTACTTCCTGGCTCCCGATGTCAACATTGTGGCCATGGAATATATTGTGGTCTTGCTCCCCCCTTTTCTAGCAGCGGGAATTGGAATGTGCAGTCTCCCTTCTCTCTTCCCATAGTTCTCTTATCCTCCGCCAGGGTAGCATTCCCACCTTGTCGTCTACCTGGCAGTGCCCTTAATCTGTCTGTATAGGCAGGTCCGGACGTCCCCCTCTGACCGTGGGGTGCTCCTCCATGTCTGCCGGACTGCGCGACAGACTTGGGTGTCCTAGTTGCGGACTCGCTAGCGTCTGTCCATCGTACCCCCTGGTCCCTTGGAAGCCGCTTTTCGCGCCGTCTCCCTTCATCATGTGCCTCATCCTCTGTCTCTTCACCAGAATCGGACACTGATTGTTCACATTTCACGCAACTCCTTGCATCTTCTTCGTTCTGACCAATCTCCAGTCTGTCTAGGGACAGTCCCCTGCTACCACTACTTCGGCTATATGACACTACTCAGTGTCATATAGCTGAGTGCTCTCTAAGTGCTCATCTTCCCTTCCCCCATGGGATATCTGCTCCAGCCCCATTTCATCGTACATTTCCCCGATGCTTCTGGTGTCGAAGACATCCTCAATATTTGCCCCACTCGTACCTGGTACCGAGTCATTTGCAGGAAAGAATTCTTCGATGTCTTCCCACTCTACAACAGGATTGGGTTTTTTAACTTCCCGCTCCAAATATTCAAGATCTTGTGCCCTCTGTCTGCGCTTACGTTCTAATTCCTCATCTATTTCCTTGCGCTTCCTCGCTTCTTCTTTAGCCTTATCTACTTCCCTCATCCTTTCGTTTCTACGTTCCTTTGCCCTCCTAACTTCCTCATCTTCTCTTCTCTTCATTCTCTTCTCACATACTCTTTGCTCTTACTCCAACTTTTGCATGTTCTGCCTGTACTTCTCATAGGCCGCGTATTGTGTGTGACTGAGCGGTATTCCTTGCTCTTCGCGATATAGTTGTTCTCGCCTCAGCCTATCCTTCCTTTTTATCCTCTTGTCCCTCATTTCCATTTCCTTCTCTTTTTCCCTTCTCTGTACCTCATCAGACCTCACTCTCGGCCTTATATCATCACTTCCTTTTCCATCCAGCTTCAGCAATATCTGACCTCCCATCCATTCGTCTTTCGCGAATGCTATCTCATCGGTTCTGTTTTCACTTCCTTTTAATTTCTTTCTCTCTCTCTCCTTAGCGAGAGGTGCACAACTCTGTGCCTGGCCCTTCCCTTCATCATTGTGTCTCTCCTTGTCCACCGGGACTGCGTAAGCAAGATTAATTTCCTGGTCCTTCTCTTTGACTTAGTTTGTCACTACTGTACGTAGGTGACTCATATGCGGGGTTGCTATACCCCGTGGCTGCCGTAAGTTCTCTTAGCGGGTAGAGTCCCTCTGAATTACTTCCCTCAATGGCTGGCTCAGGCGGGCTGGTGGCGTGGTAGGCGTTTCACCCCCCTCTGTGCATACGTTTAATATCCAGTCTGCGGGTGGTTCTTCCTCCTTCGTCTGTTCGTACATTTTCAACAGTTCTAGAACAGTGAGGCGTTTCTCTAATTGTTTGCCTGTGTAAGTGGCATGTAGGTAAGTCGTCATATGTTGTAAGACAGCTTTAGATAGGGACCCATTCTGTGGCCAAGGCATAAACATCTTGTGGGCGGTACCCTTAACCCACTCTGTGCTGTACTTTTTAAGTTTAGGAGCATGTTTGGGTAACTGCTTACACAGATGCGCAAGTGGGGTAACCTCCTCCATTCTCAATTTCATCACCAACAATATTTATGCAGTTTTTATACTTCCAATAGTATGAGCGAGCACCAAATACGCAAGCTCCAATCCAATCCTTTCCCGCCAAAATGTTATACTCTCAATTTACTCAAGAACATCAATCCATTGGTGATTCCCTCTCAGTTACGGAATCTCGTAAAACCAAATTTCATTTTAAACAATCAATGATACAGTTCTTTTTACATTCGACATACAACAGAACACATATGACAGACACTTGACAGACTAGACGGACACAGCTGGTCAAACATATAACTGCCTTCTAATTAATACCCCGCCATGGGGTCTAAACGATCCCTATTTGTGCCATCTTTAATCGTCACCATAGCCTAATCGTCCCCTATTATATGGACTCTGGGTTCCCGTTCCTTCTGACCGCTGTATTAAAGCGCAGGAACAAGGCGAATCCTTATGTTTTTCTCTCTGGTGCCCCCCCCCCCGGTAACCTTAGGTTTTTCTCTCGGTGCCCCCCCCACCCCCGGTAACCTTATATTTTTCTCTCGGGTGCCCCTCCCCCCAGTAACCATTCATTTTCTCTCGGGTGTGCCCCCGGTAACCACTTTTTATCTTGTATACTTGAGTCATTAACCCCTTACATATATACAGTCTTCTCTACTTCTGACTATTTTATGTTTTCTCCGCTACCCTCCGTTACCTTTCTCTTACTTGTTCTAATGCCTACAAGACATTTGCCAAAGTAACGAGTTTATTGTTTCACTCACCGATCGCATCTTTTTCCTCTCTGGAGCTTCGGGATCACCGCCCCTTCCTCTTCAGCCTCTTGCGGTTTTTTCGTCCCATTGGCTGCCCGTGGGAATGAGAAGGGTTATGCTTGCAAAGGCAGGTTCCTTCAGACCCACTGCAGATTTTTATGGACTTACACTATCATTGTCCATGGGAAGCTTCTCAGTCTACTCAGCCGGAATGGCGAAAGGACTCGTGATATTGCCGAAGGCCTAGAGTTACTTCATGCCGTCGGTCTATAGGTGCCTTAAAAATATATAATCAATAATCGATGGCCGAAACCATCCTCACGCTACCAAGTGTACAGGAGGGCGAGATATCCACTGACGGGCCCATGGGCCAGTGCTCACCCTCAAGTACATCAAACAGGGAAACAATTGGAAAACAGCAGCGCTGCGATCGCATGTCTCGCTTCAACTCCCCCGAACTTCAGTTGAGCTGCAACTTTTATACATAAAACTCGTCATCATTGACCTCTAACTCTACAAAACTCGTCATGGAATATAATTGGTTAGGAAAGATAACTTAAGTATAGGTGATATATCTTTATATGGTAACAGAGCATAGGGATTGGATAACTCTTATCGGGTGGGCGTCTACGCCCCTCCCTCTATATTACACGTGATAGACGTCACAACAAGTACGAAGTCCTATTGGTTATACTACCTATAGGACCCTAGATAACTTGGTCCATTGTGATTGGGCAGGTTACACCCCTAGACATAAATCTGCATTTTAATTAGCAGCATGCAGAATGGACACCCAGGTGCCTAGTGCCCCAAGATTCACCCTGCCTCCCTTCCATCAATCAGTGCTTTTGGGCTATGTGTCAATTAGTTGGCCGGGTATGGCCTCGAAACTGTAGCCTCTTATCTGGAGAAGTTATGGCATCCTTGGGTCTGGGTGACATCAGACGTTGGTAACTCTTCGCGCCTGGCTGGTCACATGTCTGTTCACCGTGAATCTGCTTCAGTTTCCAGCTTTTCGTGTATTTGATTCTTCCTTAGCCTCGCCACCTGCCTGGGCCCCCCTTATCTTGACCTTCACAAGGCAGGCTGGTATGCTCTGAAGTTTCGATTCTCCAGTGTTGCAGTTCTCCCTCTTTCCTTGGGTTGACCTCGAATTCCCAGGCATGAGCTGCTCTTTGTTGTGTTTCGATTCCGCTCTTCTTTCTGGCTTCAGCTGGAATATGAAACCTGGCCTAGTAGGCCTCTGGCCGCCTGGGCATACTTCTGTTTTACAAAATGGAGTTGCACTTGTATAATGTGCCTTATTGAGGTAGATATATGGTTGGCACTTGCCGCTCTATTCTTCTACCAAACATTGCAAGCAGTATAGTTTTCTTAGCTTCTTGCGTTCCAAGCCTATTTACATGCGTTAACTGGTTGGTTACTTCCATCTTGTCTCATAGCGACGTTTCCTTACGTTTTAACATGGTCTCTTTCCTGTGTCCATTACATCTATTTTCATAGCTACTCGCACTGGCGTGCTATCTTCGATAGCCGTTTTCGTTCATTCGCGAGTCTGTCCAGGCCCTTGTGTCATTTCCACTGGCCTTCCATTAAGGCTCTTTGGGTCTCTTCGTGGATCGTCTATAGGTACTCTTCATTTCGTCTCAGCGGCTGGTACGGCTGTCTGATAGGGTACCGTGCTGCCCAGGGTTGTCTGGTTATGAGCGCTTTAACAGGTATGGCTCTTCTTATATACACTGGGCAGAGTCCCAGTGCGGCTCTCTGTTGGTTCATTTGCTCCTCATACGTCACATACCTTGGCGAGTACGATCCTGGTACCACGAAATGGGGGGCAGGGATGCAGGTCATGCTTGGGACCTCCTCTATAAATCTCAGAACTAAAATCACACTTTTCAAAAGATTATTTGCTGATCATGGAAGGTATAAAAGCACTACATCCCAGATCTGATTCTTTTCTCAGTTTTCAGAAATTGTCACAAATCTCCACATTCTACTCCTGTGATATGGATAACTTGCAAACAGAACTAAAGCAGGCACTGGTAACCCTAGCAAGGAAGAAGGCATCTGATGCCATTAAGGTGAACACAATTATGGAGTTCACAATCTTTCTGGAGACTTATGCTGTTCCATTCTTTGAACTGTACTGTGTAAAATTGCTTTTGTTTTGCTACTGAGTAGCGCTTCATGTGAAAGAAGCTTTTATGTTTATGTTATGTTTATTGAGCTTTAAGCCAAAACGCTTTACAATATAACAACAGGTGCAAAGTGAGAGAAGCATATTTACAAACATGAACAGGCCATTAGAACAATAAGTAGAACTATTTACAAGGGGTGTGGGGGGGAGGGCAGAGGAGGGGGTAGGTGATGGGAGTTTACGTGTAGGATTTCTGGCCGTTGAGTCCTGATTTGCTGCCCAAATAAGCATGGACATTGTAATTGACAGGCTTGCATAGATTCACGTTTGAGGACGTAAAGTTAAGTTACATGTTGCAATTGAGGTAGGAAAAACATTTGACAATAAGTTGATGTGTAAAAAAGAAATCGAGTCTTCTAAATTAGGCCAGTTCTGCGTTTGTATGTGCTCAGGAGAAGTACCTTCTGCAGTGATACTAAAGCTTACACATTGGGCACTATTGTAGGGGATTTTACACTCTACTTTGCATATGATGCATCTGCTGCAAGGCTACACCTTGTACATGGTGACTTAATAGATATGTTTTTATATTCTGGAACATCGGAGCCCAATGCTGTGCACTGCATGTACTCCTGTGCCAATATTGAAACTAGTGCCATTTCTACTGACCTATGATTCATGGCATGCTGCTTACAGTTGATGCCCTCGCTTCAGAAGTATTACAATTTTGAATGTGCGTCCAACAGAATTACTTGCTGTATAAATGTACAATTTTTACCTACCCCGGGCCATTTTGGACTACTTTGTCCGCGTCAATTTGACAAAAGCATATACATTGGCCTTTTATAGGCAGCCCCCCTACCTTTGTCTGTGGCCCCCTCTGTGCCCCCCCTAAATTTGATTCCTGGAGACACCACTGCTCAGGCCCGGCTCTAGCAGGGGGGCCAGGCCCCCCCAAGACCACCCCATGACCCCCTAGAAAGGAGGCCTTGAATGTGGGACCTGAGGGAATGGGGACATTGTGGTGTGGGGGGTCATTTTGCACTGAATGTGGAGCAGGAACGTCAGAGTGATGGTTCCATGTAATAAAGTCGCCATAATAGATTCCGCGGTAAAAAATGCTGAATTATTTTCATTTTATTTTTAATTTTTTCACATATATATGCGGGGGAGACTCCCTGCGCCCCCCAAAATTCCCCATAACATAAATGCACCCCCCACATATAAATGTGAAATAAGTGCATTTAAATAAAAAATCTGCATTTTTGTCCCCCGGTTAATCTCTGCGACTTTATTACTGGATACCCGAGAGATTAGAATTCTGAGGGGCTGCACTGCAGTATGCAGAGCCAGGATTTGTTTGCTTGCCCTGGACAATGATCTATGCCCCACAGTCATGAAAGCACAAATGACCAGAGAGTTGAAGGGTCATTTACACCTCTAAGTGAGGTAGCACACTTTATCAAGCACACTTACTTAAGCAGGCCTACAACTATTTTCTCAAACCCTCAAACCTTAAAAACCAAAGTTGTTTTCTGGAATTTAAAGTATGTTTATTTTGTGTGGGAATATAGCGTTTTTTCACACCATGCTTAATAAAATGCTTAACTATATCAAACAATAAATGACACATGATGTTGCTTGCACACATACTGCAGAAGCTGCATCAATTGACTGGGGGCTGTATGGGTGTGGAAGAAGGAAGCTGACACAAAGGTGGCATGGTATTGGTAATTTGTGCATAAAAAGGCCTTAACTACCCCTATCTTCTAAGAGGGTTTTCCCTGCATCAAAGCTAATACTAAAGGGTCCATCAGAAGGATCTGCCAACAGTGTTTGAAACTCCCGCTGGTTTCTGCACCTGTTGCCTCTCTCGGCTGGGTTTGACAACAAGGTAAGTCCTTCTTCCATTATTATAGTAGTTTTCATTATTGGAGAATTACAAGAGTCTTTTGTCTGTTTTACTGAGGCAATCTCTTTGCCCCCTCAGGGCTTCCTCATCTTAGTACTACTGGACCTTAACAAGTTACAATATAGCATCTGACCACAGTAAGGCATATCTGGTGGTGTTTGGTATGTTGGATGATGGGGCTATTAAGGGAATAAGGTGGTTGTAGCCCCGAATATATGCCCTCATCCCCAAGAGCGGCGCCCTCCCATGGAAGGCCCTCCCTCATGTTACCACCCCTAGGGGGAAGATTGGTTAGCAGCCACACCACCCTACCCTTACAGGGAAGGGCTCCCCCATGTGGAGAATTGATGTTATTCAAAAATTAATCACAGGGCCCTTACAAATTACATTGAAAATATATATTCTGCTGCATAAGTGAAAAAATAAGGTTGGCAGTAACAAAAATGTAATTTTGAAGGGAAGAGTTGTAAGGATGCAAGGATTTCAATGAAACATTACCACTATCATTGCTCTGCACAACATTCCATGCCATACTTCTTTAGTATGTCTGTGCCATTACAGAAGGGGGCAATCCATTAACAAATGACTCTTGGTTCTGCCACCAAAAAGTTCAGTTCAGTCTCAATTGCTAAACCATGTACCCTCTGCACTGGTACACAAGCAACCACAGGGATTTTTAGGTCTTGTGGTCTGGCAGTCCAGCAGTTTGGGCACGGCAGCCCACATAAGTGGCAGGACTAAGGCTGATTTGCAGACAGTGGTATGGAAGGCTGACTAGAGCAATGTCAGTAGTTATAATTGATTCAAAACTTACATCCATCCTTTTTCAGTTTTGCCTACTAGGTGTAAGCCAGAACTTTTACAGTGGAACACAGATCGGATTGAGACATGATGTGAGGAGAAACACTCATCAGATCGGATGTAAAAGTAAAAGCAGGCAGATCAAAAAAGAAACCATTATGGAGGGCACGCACAATAGTTAATTGTGGGAGGGATTTACGCTTGTTCAGACTCGTATTGGAAAAGTGAAGACCAGAGGAGATATTTACCAGTGTTTTATGCTTTACTTTACCAGTACTTGGCAGAATAAATTCAAATTGCATGGAAGGGCCCTTTTGCAAATAATTTTAAATATAAGTGGTCCCCTCTACGCAATTTAGGATTCAAAACCAATTGACTCCTTTACCCTTTTTCATCAATATGTTTCTACAATGATGTATACATTTTCAGGTTGGTTTATCATCTGACTTTTTAAAGTAATTGTTTACAATTGAGCATTATTTTCGGTATTCAAAACCAAACTTCAAAACATATTTGCCCCAATTTGAGGTTGGAAGATGTGTGGTTAAGTATCTAAGTTTTACGCTAGCCTCGAATTCTGGCTTTAGCACTTAACCAAAGTGTGTTATCCTGAGCAAATCATTTAATCGCACTGTCCCTTGCATGCAAAAATCTGGTTCCTCTAGAAGTGATTTAATTCACAGTATAAGCTATTTAAAAAAAGCCTCACTCATGGTTTAATAGATAGGCAGTGCATATTTCAGGAACTGCCATGTACACACACACATGCCTTTCTTTGAAAATATCAATCTACATTATTGAACAAACACATTAAACAAAAAGCCATCATGGATAATTGCATATTATAACCAGTATATAAACAGTATATACCAGATAATGATTTACAGGGGCATGGCAGGGGAGCAAGGGCCCCTCCTCCCAGCCAAGCCCCACCGGGAGTGATAACAGGAAGCCAGAAACCCCTCTACCGACATTGTCTGCCTCCTAAACCCACCCTAGCTCTCTATCCTGCATGCTAGCACTCCCTTGTGCACTCAACTCAATTAAAATGTTCTGCAAAAATGCAACAAAAAATAGAATTTTGTGCTTCGAATTGTCATTATGTAAGAAATAACATCTCCTATTCCTTGCTTCAGTATTCTGGAGTAGCTGCTGGGAGTTGAGCGCCCACTATCTGAAATGGAACAATGACTGGGGGCCTCGCTGCTCAGCCCTCGCAGAGGAGGAGCAAGCATCACCCTCGATTCTCCCCAACCAGGCCAACAAAGACATGGTTGTTGATTTTTGGTGTTGGTGGGATTGGAGGGAAATAGGAATGGTGGTCAGGGGGACCTGACCTGATTGAAGGTGACAAGGGGGTGAGAGGTGAAGGAGAAGTGGTTATAATAGAAACAGAAGGAGCAGATGGCACAGAAATATAGAGAGATTGATTATGCAACATTATTTTCCTTGGTTCTCTTTTGCTCAATACTGTTTTTTATACAGCTGAGCAAATGTATTTTCCAGATCTGGAAAGGCATTGTTTTTCTGGATCACGGATCTGTGAAATCTGGATTAATGTCAGGACTTTGTTTAGGGTACTCATACACTCAACCCCAGTAGAAATTGGGCCCCCCCGATCACAAACCTGGCCCACCCAGATGAACATTCCTGGAGCCGGCCCTGACTGCAATCGCACTGAACTATGACTCATACTTGTAATTACGCAGACTGACACACTCTCGCATGCACTCATTCATATATACATAAACCAATACATACACATCCGACATGCAAGCGTAGTGCAAAAATACAGCAATACAAATTACAAAAAAGGCTTTCTTAGTTGTTTTCTGCCAGCTTGTTCCGGATTCAATTGCTCCATCCTCTTACCTCCAAGCCTCTGGCTCACGCACTCCACGCAAACAGGAACCAGATAGCAGGGAGCTTCCTGGTTCCTTACATGCGCAAGGGAGGCAGAGCGCCCCCATATCCTACCACAAACCAGCCGCCGCTGCAGCTCGGCCCCAGCATAGACCTGGCCCTGACTTTAGAAAGAGAAGATTTCTTTCTAAAATCAGAGGGACGGCTGAGGCGCGCCCGTCCCCAGCCCGGGCCTGTCTCATGCGGCAGATACAGTCTCCTTCTTCAGTGTGTTGCATCCCTGTTTTTTAACTGTATATTGCTTTACAGTAGTTAATGTTTATCTTCTGTGTTATTTGCTTTCTATTAAATGGGTGCGTTGGAGCCCTCCCAATAGAAGATGTTCAGTTAAATATCTGGCCTTCTGAATTTTCTTCATTGGTTTGATCAGAAGTTATATTTTGATCTCTTTCAATTTGTCCCCAATGGTCTTAAGGAAGAAAATAATTTTAAAAACAGCAATTCTTTTGTCCCTTTTTGTGATTAGCCGTTCATATATATATATTTCTTTTTATTATTTGCCTTAGCCAATTAGGTCACATCACAAGGCCAACTTCATCTACATGATAGAGATTCCTAACTTGAACAATATCCTTCAACACACTCCTGTGAACATATTATGTGCAACGAATCTAGTTCATAAAAGATTTTAATACGTATGTTTAATTACAACAAATTCAAGTTCAAGTTAGGAATCAATATCATGAAGATGAAGGTGACCTTGTGACATGATTTGTATATACTCCCGGTTTTTCACCTTCATTAACACTCCTACTCAACAGTGAGTATTCGGGTACCCTTCTAAGTAGACACAATAGCCGATTAGGTGCCTCACTTGTTTCCAAAGTATCTTTTAATTTAGAAGTGCTCCTCTATTTAATATTGCTCTAATGGCTGGATCCTAAGACCATGGTGTAGATGCAGTAACTTTCAAAACTATTTAACACTTGAACGTTCTCATACATATTTCTTTTGTACATTGTCCAGTGGTGTTCATTTTGTCCTGGACTGCAGTAAGGTGGAATTTGAAAGGTTGATTGTTTTAACGGAAACTTGCCCATCTCAAAAAGTCAAACAATGGCATCCAATAGTTAACTTTATCACTTCCTGTACTTGGGTGATTAAAACACTGACAAAAAGAAAATAGGACTAGCAGAGACTCAAGTGTTGGTTTGTGAACAAAAGTCCTTTGGGCATCATTACAAGTTTGGTAGTATTTTGGTGGTAAATCCCCAAACGGATTTACTGTTACTGCCAGTTGGTCCTGCGGATTTACAGCAGGATTACAAGTGGTGGCAGGCGGTGCAGGTCCCCATTTTTTTGGAATCCATAAGACTCCATAGGGATTTCAGCAGAATAACCGCTGATGGTAATTCCACCGATTGTTGGCTGTAAGGTGACAGATTTCACTGCAGCTTTTTGCTGGAGGAAAATCCTTCACCTCAGTAACAATCTGTAGTATTGCAGTGCAGTAATGCAGCAGTAACAGAAGTAATACCATGTTTCTTGTCATTTTTTACTGCACCTCTATACTTTAATGAAGCCCTTTATTTTTTATCATATGCATAATGAATGAGAAGCATTAACAAATGATTTGTGCAGAGGTTTTGGGGCAGTAGAGGGTGTGTCCTCACTCCTGTGTTAAGCTCCTCATGTATCCTTTATGTGCTGCATATCTGCAAATGCATGATCCCAAATGCTCTCCATCACAGGGCCTCTGAGTCATCTTTGGTGTGATGCAAATGTCGACAAGGGAAACATGCCGGGTCACCACATACCTCTTATTCTTGAAGAGAAATGTGGATCTCTGGATACAGTTCAAATCATAGTCTTCCTATCTCACAGGCATTCTCTTATCTTCTTTGGGTAGGCTTGCAGGCTTTGTGGACGCCAAGTTTTCAGAGCCTATTGAACCTTCCTGGCTGCTTTGGTCGGATTGGTCTTTATCCCACTGTACACCCACAAAATGATCGGACTCAATGCTCCTTTGCTAGTTTTTAAGTCTGGGGAAACTGCTCCTGGAATATGATTTCTTAGATGAAAAATTCAGGTTGTCTTTCATTTCTGTGGCCAGTGGTTTTTGGCTCAGCATATTTTAGTGCTTCAACAGCCCTGTTTGAGGACCAGGAGGCTCTTTCCATGTTCCTATGTCTTCTGTGATGATATGGTTCTTTCCCACTTTCATGACTATTAGGTGAATTGTACTTGGAAAGGGTATCACTTGCCTTCTGATTACTGTTGTTCGAATCCAAATCACAAGCGTTGACAGTGGACCTGCTTCCCAACTTTTTCTTCTCCTATTATGCCTTTCCATCCTTTTTCTTGCTCCTGACTCCCCCTATTATGCCCTCCATGCATATAGTCTTTTATTTTATGTTATCGAACAGTCATGGTGGGATCAGTGATGTGCATGCTTGTCTTCCTCTCATAAGCTTTATAAGAGAAATGTCATAGTTAAGGAGGGGTGGAAAATCCCTGGGTATGCAGAAAGGACAGGCCAGGGAAATCCCATGCCCAATAACAGAAGAGTCCAAAGAATTTCACCAAAAAAAACCTGATTTATTTAAAATCCACATAAAACAGGGACAGCTGTGGAAATCAAGACAATCTCAGAGCTCTCGATCATTCTTAGGCTTGACAACAGATTAAAAGCAAGAATTACATCACGACCGACCTGTCATCTTATTCATGATTACAAAAACATAAGGTGTGGAGGGATTGGTTAGGGGAATCAACTAAGTATATGTTCCATAGGGGTTAGTATTTTCTTTGGCTACACGCTATCTGATGGCTCCGCCTGAGACCACCTACTAAATTGATACAGCTGAAAACATGTCATATACATACTATTTAATTGGCTGATGCAACAATTATAGGAGAGCGTTATTGCTGGGTAGGGATTGGTCAACGTTAGTTTTCCCAGCCTTGGCAATTTCGAAGGTTATCAGCACATGAGCAACAATAGGGGTTGGTGAGAACAGCACCAAAGTGCTACTTTTATGCCAGGATGGGGCATAGTATTGTATCCCTTGTTCTGAAAACGTAATGGGAATGAAGGCCTCAGCGAGTCTGTACCTGAAACTAATGAATAGTCCCTATTGTCCACCTGCAGGTCACATGTGTAGAGACCACATGTTGGGTTACTCGGCTCAGTATTTCCTTGGATATTAGCCCTCATTAAGGCAGGTGTCCTTACCCTTCCTAACAGCTAGAGACTTTTTCAAGCTACTTCCTTCCCAATCTTAAGCCTTAGTTAATGCGAATCTGACCTTCCAGTATTATTTGTTCCTTTGTTCAATCTAGAAGAAATGTGTCTCATGCCTGGGAACTGTTATCGTCTGTTATCCTGGGTGCTGATCTAAACCTTCCTCTTCACAATAACCTGGGCTGTTCAGGTCTGAGTTTTCTGCTAACTCAGCGAGCCAGGTCCCCCTGCAGCTTTGAGGTTTCTTAATGTCTCCCAATCACTCAAACTTGGCCACATCATCCATCTTGTTTAAAATGGCCATTAATTCTTGTTGCTTTTCTGTGTTGAGCAAGCTTTATATGTATTCCTATGTGTCTTGAATTTCAGTTTATGTAATGTATATGTTTTCTAGCCTATTGGATGCAAGCATATTCTTCATGACTAAGTGCAGTTTGACATAATGTTTGTGTAGCTTCATAGTGGATGCGTATTTGCTTCATGTATAATGCATCTATATGTGTCAGTTTCAGTGGTGACTTCATATGTATCTTTATTACAACATATTCATATTATCCATAGCTTGCAAATTCAGCTCCTCTTCGATCCCTCCAGGGTTGGGTCGGTAGGGTTGCCTTAGTGATTAACATCTCTCACATCTATGATACGGTGGAGTAGAGGAGTCAGGCACCGTAAGTGAGGCACAACTCCCATTTCTATTGTATCGAAACGAGGGAGGGGCCTACATAATTAATGACACATTAATTTGCCTCTCAACATTTCCCCCTCTGGTCGAGTCCTCAATCACACTTCTTGGAGGACTCTCCCCACTGTAGGGTACCTTGGGAATCCATATCTTTGTCACCCTTCTCAGGTCACCTGAGTTATTTATATGTTCACCCACACTCCAGATCATATAGCATTACTCCCCATCTGGTTTGCAGAACACCCAACGTCCCATGTAATTATGAAAATCTCAGGGATAGAAGAATGTTGTGCCTGGAGGAAAAATAGGACTTTGTTTCAGGTTGAACAGAAGTAGTTTATCAGTTTGTGTTTGCTCATCCGTCTTGGCATCAGTATTCATCAGTATCTTCATTCCTATTGTCTTTTTCCTGTCTTCTTTCATTGAGCTATGACTATCCTCAGGACGCAGAATCCAAATAACACTAACACTAATGCAGCTATGAGTACTTTAAATGCATTGGCCAGCCAGAAGGGGATCCAGGAAAATAGATAAGAGAGCCAATCATCATCATGCTCTACCTCCTTCACTTCCTCTACCATTTTCGTGTGGAGATCTGTTAGCAACGTTATAGCCTCTGTGAGAGACCCATTTTCTTCATTGTGGGCAGGTGCCTGGGCACAGCAGGATGGGCCAATTTTTGTGCACACACCAGCCTCCATGGCTGTGATGTGATTATCTATGCTGGAGAGTCTTGATCCTCACTGCTCTAAACTCTTCCTTTATGGCATTGAATCCCTTCACTGTCGAATTGTTTGTAACAATTCCCAACACGCTATTTGTAGCCACTCAGCATTTGTGTTTGCCTGTATCCCAGGAATGACAGAAGCAAAGAACATTTCTGTTCTGCTGAACATTCAATCACCGTCTGGTATCTCATTAAGTACTGCTTCCATTTTGTCTGACATGTAGTTGCTATTTCTTTTTACCCGTTTGAGGTTTAGGGATCTTTTCTTTTTCTGGAGTGCATCCGTTTTGGGGAACCCACTAATTTGTATCTCCTTCGGGGGTACTACCGGGGCTGGTGTATTCAGTAGAACCAAGGAACATATCCCTCCCCAATTTGGAAGCAGCTGCATGTAAGCTTTTGAACCACAGGCCCAGTAGTGGTCCAGGAGTACTGCTGTACCAATTGCCATACAAGGTACTTTCATTATGTGTTCAAATCCTACATTTATTCCAACCTTGACCAGGTCATCATTCTGAAAACATTCTGAAGCATTATTGAGGGGTATTATGGGTACAGGGCATGCCTCATTCTCTACACATGTGAGCAACTTGGAGTATCCCGCCCAATCCTTGAGGCACTCATCATTTTCTGTGGGCACACCTTATTACTGCGCCAGAAAAAAATTATGCTGGAGACTAAGTCCAATTGCTGTTGTGTGAAGCGTTCAAGCGAAGTGCTTGAACGCGGGACGCCGCAATGATATTTGCAGTTGGGATTGATCCCTGTTATTACACTTCCAGTAATGATCAAGAGAAATAAAGTTGGTCCTGATTTGAGAAAGGCACCTTGCCGAAACACGTGTAATCCATAGGGCAGATCAATTAAACTTCCTTATCACACAACAGCAATTGGACTTAGTCTCCAGCATAATTTTTTTCTGCCGCAGTAATAAAGTGTGACCACAGCAGCCTGGTTTCCTAATTAAACAAACGGAGTTGAGGAACTCCAAGTCTCCTTTCTATGGCACACCAATGCGAGGTCGCGGGGGTTCTAAGTGATATCAACCCAAAAGTTCCTTCAAAATCTGACTCATCATTTTCTGTCTGTACCACCTCTACTGGTACTGTCAGGAGTGCTTATGCTTTGCATCCCATCATTACTTCAACCCATCCGTCTGACTTAAATATATGACATAGATCAGCAGTTGGGGCCTTTTCCAACACCCAGTCATTCCCCCTATCTCTCTCCTCCCATTGGGCGGGCATTGCAGATCCCTTGTTCTACTATTCTACTTTCTCCCCTATTTGGGCCATCCAATATGTGTTGTGTAATTTTATCCTTGCTCCAATAGTCACCTATCAATGCTTTTGTCTTTATGTAGCTATCCTCATAAGGGAATGTCTTTTTAGACATCCATCTCAAGGTAGCCCATTTCTCTAGAAATTGGCCTCTATTTGTGCAGCGTGCCAAATGCATTAGGCACTGTGTTCTGTTTGTGAGTATTTCCATGGCTACGAATGTCTTGAAAGCGCTTATGGCATAGGGAATGAGAGAGCACACATAAAAGTTCTCCCCTGATATCTCCCTCCCCACCCGGTCATGCGCTGATGCCACATATTATTGGTCACGTGGGCCGAATCAACCATACAGGCATTTATGTATTCAAAATTGTCCGCGTTTTACTTGAGTCTTTGGTGTGTTTAGTAGCAATAGAGAAGGACTGGGTCATTTCTTCATTCAACAGGGGCATAGGGTTCGCATTAGCATATGCTAGTTCTGGTACATAATAGAAATCACCTTTTGTAATACCAAGAGAGTAAAGAGGTAGAGACAGCAGAAGATAAAAAAATGCTGCTATCATCATTATTGCTGATGAGTCCATGCACTGCAATGGTGCACGCACATTGTGTGGCCTGCTTGACAGAAGCCTGTATTTAGCCTTTTGACAGACCACGTCTGTGGCCTGGTTACATCTTCTTTGTCAGATTCAACTTCAGCGTCTGGGACTGGAGGCAGTGAGGTTTCGCCTTTACCGGGTTTCATGTTGCTGAGGTGGAGCCAGGCTCTCCTGCCTAGAACTTTAACAGCAGTGGGCGTAACTTCTTTCACCACAAAGGGACCTTTGAACCTTGGTTTGTGCCAGGACCAGGTAAAGTTCCTTATGAACATAGAGTCCTCAAGGTAGAGAGCAGGGGGCTGAAACAGAGTCTGTGTGGCTAACTGTTGATCATCTTCATCATTCTTCTTTGACCTCCCCTAACGGGCTTGAAACTGTTGAGACATAAGAGAGACAATAGTCATCATCACCACCAAGATCCAAGGATGACAGCGGCACAACAGCATCAGTTAGCACTCTAGTGGGAGGAGCAAGAGGTATAAAGTGGGAACCAAGAGTCTTTGCCCAGACAGAAGAAGACACAGTAACCCAGAGTGTCGGTATGTTGATACTCAAGGTTTGCTTGACCATGCCAGGTTACTCTGCGGTGGAAACACACGCAATGGTAGATTCTGGAGTCGTCTGACTCTTTATGGACCTCGGATGGGCACAACGCATAAAAATCCCCAGAATAAGGAAGAAGCAGGTCATACTGGTTAAAGGGGTCGACAGATTACCATTGAGTCGAGGACCCTTCGAAGAACACACGATTCCTCTGGAAATGTCCATACAACAACACAAGGAAGCTCTAGCCTTCCATCTCATATGTACCACTCACTTTCCAGTGATTTTGGGGATGCCCTGGTTAGCCAAACACTATCCCTACATCAAATGGTCCGCACACACCTTGATCTTGGGGTCGGAGTACTGCATGCATTCTTGCCTTGAGGGCCATACGAACGTGAAGTCCGTTCTTGCTACAGTGCCTATCACAACGAAGACCACAGTAGCCACAATGTTACCAGCTAAGTACCTAAGATTTCAGGAGGTCTTCGACACCGACGAAAGGAAGGTCTTACCGCCGCACCGGTCTGACGATTGTGGTATTGATCTGTTGCCAGGTGCATCTCTTCCCTTCAGTTGCATGTTCTCACTGTCACCTTCAGAGAAGCTAGCATTACGGAGGTATTTGGATGAGTATCTGCACAATGGATTGATCACAGAATCCAAGTCTCAGGGGTGGGGGGCCTCCTTGTTTTTTATTCCCAAGAAACAGAAGAATTGAGACCTTGCCTGGATTATCGAGGATTAAATTAAGTCACGGTTAAACACAAATATCCTTTGTCGCTGATTCCTGACATTTTCGGAGGCAGTCCAGCCTGCCAAGATCTTCAAAAAACTAGACCTCAGAGGCGCATACCATCTGATAAGAATACAAGCTGACGATGAATGGAAGACTGCCTTCCGCACACTATTCGGGCATTACCAATACCAAGTTATGCCCACTGGGTTGGCCAATGCACCCCCGGTCTTCCAGAGATACATGGACCGTATATTTGCTGATCTTCTGATGCATTCACTCGTCGTCTATTTAGACTACATCTTGGTGTTTTCTGCTACTCCCCAAAAACATGCCATTCATGTCAGTGAGGTGTTATATCGTCTCAGATCCCAGCAACTAAAAGTCAAATCTGAGAAGTGTGTCTTTGATGCCTCTTCTGTATCATATTTGGGTTACATCCTTTCTGACCAAGGAATCACCATGGACCCAAGAAAGATCCAAGCCATACTCAAATGCCTGCCCCACGCAACATCAAGGAACTGCAGTGGTTTCTGGGGATATGAAACAAATGGGTGGCGTCCTGCCACATTTATTTCTAACAATTGTTCTTTACATTACTATTTGTTGAAAAGATTCTCACATTTCACACGCTAAGTATCAGAGGAGCTGTGTACTCATAATAGTTAAAGTGCAGGGATACAAAAAAAGAGAAAGAAAGAATATCACAGGTGACTGTTGGCTTCTTTATTCAGCTAATGTCACAAAAGAACTGGGTTTAGTTTCCCATAGTGTTTAAATAGCTTTTTTGAACAACACTTGCCTAACATTTGACAAACATGTAGAAAAGAGAACAAATAAAGAGCAGACTAAAGCCACAATTCAAATTTCTCAAAGCATGATCATACATTTGCTGAGACATGTACATAAAAGCAGAATAGTTTTGTAGCAGTTATGTACAGAGATACTCATAAAGTATGAAGCATGAAATTGTAGTTAGTGAACCGGGGTTTCGTCTTCACAAAAAAGTCATCCTGATAGTTGTTTCTAATGATGTACTGGATGTCTTGTTACAGGGAGAAACCAAGTCTTTGATGGTTTCTGGGGATGGCAAATTTGTATAGGAAATTTGTTTCAAGATTTTCTTCCTGTGTGTTCTTCCTCACTCAATTGCTCAAGAAGAACATTTCGTTTGTCTGGGGGAAGCACAGTCAAGAGGCCTTTGACCATCTAAAGGTGCCTTTCACCTCAGCACCCATCCTAAAACAACCGAATATCAGAAGCCTTTCATTTTGGAAACGGATGCCTCTGACGTGGCCGTGGGGGCCGTGTTAAAACAGGTACAAGACAATGGTAAGGAGCACCCTCTGGCCTATCTCTCTAAGACCCTATTACCTGCTGAATGCAATTACTCTGTATTAGAGAAAGAGCTGCTTGCCATGAAACTGGCATGTAAGGAGTGGAGGCATCTGTTACTGGGGGCTTCCCAACCCACCGAAATTAGGACCGACCACCGTAACTTGATGTCTCTGCAGAACCTAGAATGCCAAAACAGCAGACAAGCAAGGTGGGCGCATTTCTTCTCCCATTATACATTTGTGCTTACCTATCTCCCGGGATCAAGGAACATGGTGGCAGACTTGTTGTCAAGGAGTGGACTACTCAAAACTCAAGGTCCCCTTCGGGGTAAGATGTTTCCCAATGCAGTCTTCATACACACCATGGACACTTGGCTACAGCAGCTACAGAATGAAGGATCTCGCTGACCTCCAGCGCCTGAATTACAACCTCAACTCGTCCAAAAGAACGGTTTGTACTACTTCAAGACCAGGATTTATGTTCTGACACCAGAGTTCTGCATTAAGGTGATAAGGCTAGGACACGACTCGTTCGTGGGCAGACATCGTGGCCAGATAGTCACTACCGAGCTTGTACAAAGGTACTTTTGGTAGCTTTCTCTTGTCAACGACATCACCACCTATGTCGGGGAATGTACTGTGTGTGCCCAGAATAAGACAATGCATCCTCTTCCTGCCGGTCTCCTCTGTTCTCCCTCCCTGCGGTCTCGACCCTGGCAGAAGATTTCAACAGGCTTTATAGTTGAGTTACAAGAATCACAGGGATGCACAGTCATTATGGTCACGGTGAACTATTTTACAAAATTGGCTCATTTTTCATGTCTCAGAAAGATACCTACAGCAGAAGAAATTAGTGATGTGTTTCTTAAGGACATCTTTCGCCTTCATGGTCTGCCGGAATCCATTACTTCTGATCGTGGAGTTCAGTACACCTCCAGGTTCTGGGGAGACTTATGTAAGCATCTTGGTATTTCTAGGCCAATGTCATCCAGTTACCACCCCGAGACCAATGAGCAGACTGAGCATTTAAACCAGACTCTAGAGCAGTACCTCAGGTGTTTCACGAACTACGCTCAGGACAATTGGGCATCATTGTTGCCGTTGGCCGAGTTCTCCTTTAACAACGCGGCACACTCTGCACCTGGAGAGAACCCTTTCTTTTGCTCCTATGGATTTCACCCCGTTTGGATCCCAGATTTGCCATCTATAGTCACATCAGTTCTGTCTGTGGAGGAAAACATAAAGGACCTACAGGACATCCAACATAAGACCAGCCAAGCCCTGCAGGACGCCCTAACCAGAAATAAGACCTTTGCCAACCATAAGCGGAGACAGTGTGAAGGTTACAAGAAAGGTGGCTTGGTATGGCTCTCAGCCAGATACCTCCCCCGCAGACCGAGACCAGGAACGTTTTCCCCTCCCAGTTATTAAAGCCATCAATCCTGTCGCTTACAAACTCCGATTACCAATCACCTGGCAGCGCATACATCCTGTATTCCACACCTCACTGTTGAAACCTTTTTTTGGGAAAGAACAAGAAGAAAGTCATTATCCCAGCAGAGGACTGCAAGAGAGTACGAGGTTTGCCAGAACTGTGACTC
The DNA here is from genome assembly GCF_040938575.1 of Ambystoma mexicanum. Taxonomy (NCBI): domain Eukaryota; kingdom Metazoa; phylum Chordata; class Amphibia; order Caudata; family Ambystomatidae; genus Ambystoma; species Ambystoma mexicanum. The sequence goes on from NC_090928.1 coordinate 39,615,770, forward strand.
ACAATTTCAATGTGGGGTCCTACAGTATCTGGTGGATTGGAAAGGGTACTCGGCAGCTGAAAGGTCGTGGGAACCTTACTCCAACATACAAGCCCCTCGTCTGATTCACAAGTACCATCAGAGCCACCCCTGGAAGCCAGGGGGTGTCCGTCATAGGAGGGGGCATGATGTAATGCCTCTGCGCTGTTCGCAGTATACCTGGAGATTGTTGCCGCATACATCATTATGGCAATGTTGGAGAAAGACGTCCCACACTAAGATGGCCGGGTTTACTGGACCCGGAGCGCGAACGTCATCACGTTCAAGTAGAAGCTAGAAGAAGCTGCCTGGCATTTAACCACTGAAGAAACAGGTAACCCTGTGTTGAAACTGCTTTCTGTGAGTTGCTGTATGCTAGTTTTCGCTTACCCTTTTGTTCATTAGGAAATAATTCCTTGCTCTCTGTCCCCTTTGAACTTGGCTTCTGCTGCCGTGCTTTCGGGTCTGTGCAGCTCTGGTTTCTCCTTCGCTCCTGACTTCGCTGCCTGTATTCTGATCTCTCTCTCTCTGCCCTCGCTGTTTTCCTTCCAGCTGGTCCCGTGGCTCAGCTCTCTGTATTCCTGTTGGTGCAGTCCAACCTTGTCCTCGCATTTCTTCCTTTCTCCATGTGGGGTGCTCCATTTCTCCTACGACCTTGCGGCAGTTTTCACTCTCAGTACTCATTCATCTGGATTCTGGTACTACTGCGTGGTTGAAGATTGTTTGCTTCAGCATCAGCTTTCTATCCAACACAGCAACAACAGTGAACATGACATTCACGTGACTACAAGGTTTTTCCCCCTGAGTTTTTTTTCCCTGAGACCCAGCTCTCCGGGTGGCCCTCGTGCCGTCCAGATTCATACACTGGGTTGGCAGGATCGCAGCTTGGAGTGAAAGGCCTTATCTCTTGGCCCCAAAAGAAAAAACACCTAGGAAGGCGGGACACGATAAGGACACCACGCCTAAGAAGGTGAGACACAATACTGACAATATCCTTCAACTTCAAAAACTCTTCAGACTTTTCTCAAACCTATTCGGCTTCAACAACACCAGTTTGGGCATGCACCGCAAATGCCACCCATGCCCAGGGCTCCACCGTTTGAGTACAAAAAAAACGACATGTGCTCCTGTGACATGAACCAATATTAGCAAAACCTAATTTTCACTACTTTGAACAAACTTCTCAACCTTCTGCTATTACCTCACCCCGCTGATAAACAGGAGTTTTTCCGTCAATTTCCCACTATCTCCTTACACCCTACCACTGGTGCCAGTAATTTCAAAATACACAGAAACCCCCACGGCCGAATTCATGTCCTACCCTGACAAGGTAACCTTTCTCTTCTTAAATAACTGCCCCTCATGGCATGGTGCCTTCTTCTATGCCCTTGACACAGGATCATTCTTATATTCTTTTGTTTTTTTATTCTTTTTTGTTGTTTTCTTTTTCAATAAATAAGACCCCTTCTTGGAGTTTAAGGCGCCAGCCTTGGTAACCCTGGCTACAGGTAAACTCTGTGAGAAACCAGAAGGTGTCCCACCCACTAGTCCCCGGGGATATGTCATCCAGGTGGCCAGGACATGGCCACCGCTTTTGGATCCAGTTCTTGGGGGTGGACCAGTGTGGGAGGATCACCTGGGTGAGGGGTCTTCGGGAGTAGGAGTGTGACACCGGACGGTGAGACACTGTATCTCCTTCCCTGTAACACCTTTACCACATCCTACCCTGTAGGATATTTAGGAACTCTGCCCCCAACCCTTTTACAACACAAACACTTTCTAACAGACAGCCCGCTATGAGAGAAAACAGACCAACACCCAAGCAGCATACCTGACATGGCCCAATACAATGGTCAGACGAGGTCAGGCAATTACTGACCATCACACACACCTGAATTCCATTAAGCTTCCCCACATGGATAAAAGGCGGAGCATGAAAGCACACTACGAGCAAGGTAAAGCAGACAAGGAAACAGCAGTTTCGAGATGGCAGTTTAATGAGAGAAGAAAGATGGCAAAACAGAAGGGGATCGCAAGGAGGGAAATTCCCTTGACCTTTTTGACAAGGAACCGTTACTTTCCAGAAGTCTCGAGAATAGAACGCGTAAGACCAGGAAACCAGGCTGAAGAATGATGAGTTGGAGAGACCGATACAAGACCTGTCTGTTTTACTGCCAAGGTTGCAAGCAGCAACATTGTATGGCGAGCGCTGGAACGAACATGCATGCGATCAGAGACACAAGTAAAGCTAAACTGCTGATGAGTGATTGAACTTTCAAAGCAAGATACAATACTTTTGACAGAGTGATCCTGCATCGCGTTGGTGCTCAATCGAAAGTATCTGTAAGGTCTCTAGCTTAGAAGTGGTGGCAAAAGTGAAAGTGAGAAAAAGGTTATATCAAGAACAGAACGAGTAATTGTGAATCGAAGTGCTACTGCAATGGGACAACCAAAATCCTGCGCATTGGTTGAAAGTCTTCGATTTTCATGAATAAGGAACATTTGGAAAAGTAGATAAATCGTGGGATTTTGCTTGACCCGTCGCAATACCACTTCTCTTCTTGATATAACCTTTTCATGGTGCGAGCCCGGTGGAGGGAGACCAATTGAAGGTTTCGTTTTAAAGTGGGTCTGAGCCCGGCGTAGGGGGACCCGGGGTGAGCAGTAAATCATAAGAAGTTGTATAAGTGAAAATCCTTAGAAGAAAGGAACTGTAGTGTTTTGCTGTGTTGTATAAGGTCCTCTGAAATAAGAGACTTTGAAACAAAGAGTCTATGGCACAGAAGGCTCTTATACTGAGATTTGAACTGCCTTCTCATGCTAAATAAGCATGTGCTGAGCTCAAGTGTGCCAGCTTACCCCCTGGTGAAATCTTGTGGAACGTAAGCAACCGCTTTAATATCCTGTTCTTTTGCATAACATTGTTTCCAAACACTATTTGTATTTAGAAGTAAGTATTGGCAATAGGTTTATTAGTATAGGACCTTTTATCTTGGCAGACTCGGCTAAGACTTTGTTATTATTATTTGATGGTCTTAGCTTGCTCCCATTTTTAGATTTAGGATTACATAGGCGTTTTTCAAACCCAATTGAAGTTCAATAAACACCCTTGAGCTGTGATCACTTGTGTCTGTCTTACTGTTTGACACCATGCCTTACTTACAACTCTCATAAATAAACTCTGTGTCACTTTTCCCCACAAATATACAAAAAATCCCCCACAGTAGGCAGACAGATCCCCCCATCTTTGTTTGTCAAATTAATACTCCAATACTTACATCCATTGATCAGCCAAAGCCTTTCGAATCACTCCTCCCACAATCAGCCACTTTGGCTTCTGGCAGGGAGCAGGCAGGATTTTGGGGTTCCTGTCAACCGTCTCAGCACAAGCATGATTTTTCCGGTCCTCACGGGTCACTCCATCGTCCTCAGGCTGGCGCCGATAAAAAAACGCTATTTCCAAGGGCATTGTCCAACCGTTCTCTGCTACCACATGTTAAGGAGGGGTGGAAACCCCCTGGGGATGTAGAAAGGACAGGCCAGGAAAATCCCATGCCCAATAACAGAAGAGTCCAAAGAATATAACCAAAAACCTTTTTATTGAAAATCCATATACAACAGGGACAGCTGTGGACATCAATACAATCACCGAGCTCTCATTTAAAAGCAAGAAGTACATCACGAGTGACATGTCATCATATTCATGATTACAAAACCCTAAGGTGTGGAGGGATTGGTTACGGGAATCAACTAAGTATATTTTCCATAGGGGTTGGTATTTTCATTGGCTTCACTCTATCTGATGGCTCCACCTGAGACCACCTACTAAATTGATACAGGTGAATACATGTCATCTACATACTAGTTCATTGGCCGATGCAAAAATTATAGCAGACCATTATTGGTGGGTTGGCATTGGTCAACGTCAGCTTTCCCAGCCTTGGCAATTTGGAATGTTATCAGCACATGAGCAACAATAGGAATGGGTGAGAACAGCATCAAGGTACTACTTTTCCCAAGTTTGATACCATCTCTGATTCTCTAGGCCACAAGCCAGGACTGGGCATAGTTTTGTCAAGAAAACTCAATGGGAATGACGCCCTCAGCAAGTCTGTCCCTGAAGCTAATGAATAGCCCCTATTCTCCACCTGCAGGTCACGTGTGTGGAGACCACATTTTGGATTATTTGGCTCAGTATTTAGTAGGATTTTAGCCCTTATTAATGCGTGTGTCCTTCCCCTTCTTGACCGCTAGAGACTTGTTCAAGCTAATTCCTTCCCAATATTAAGTCTTAGTTAATGGGAATCTGACATTCCAGTATTATTTGTTCCTTTGTTGATACTACGAGAAAAGTATCTCACACCTGTGAACTGTTATCGTCTGTTCTCTTGGGTCCCGATACAAACCTTCCATCTTCATGATAACCTTGGCACAGGCTGTACGATTGTTTGTCTGGGCTGTTCAAGTCATTAATTCTTGTTGCGTTTCTGCATTTAGCAAGCTTTATATTTATTCTCATGAGTCTTGCGTTTCAGTGAATATAGGGTCCGAGTCATGAAAATATTTGCGTTGAAAATCAGGCCTTTATGGTGCCAATCTGCGTGCAAATCCCTGTTCAGCGATTCATGTAACCAAATACGTAGGACTTTCTCGGGACTTGTGAGGATTCCGTGCAGGCCTCTCACATCTCTGTGGGTGGACAAGCGCCTTGCATGAGACACCACGCAGAGTGTGGGCGAGGCCTGCGCAGAGGGCGGATAAGGGGGTGGAATTTGGAAAATTAGGAAGAACAAGTGAAAAAGTGGACGTTACAAGGGCCAGGCCGCAGGCAGTCCATAGCATGTCCACAAATGTGCATGACAAAGCATATTCATGTATGCGACCGCACAACCTCTCGCCTGTGAAATGCCCATGCAAATCCCTTGATCTCTCTGCCATCTGAAGGCAGACATAAAGACACTTGCGCATGGGAATCACAGCGCTGAGGTGGGTTTTGCATGTCGGATTTAGGGGGGTGTGTATGCAGCCGGGGATCCGATTGGACTTAGGGGTGCACTTACGCAGTGTAGTGTGGTGCAGGAGCAGTTTACGGGGTTCGCGAACATGTTTTACCTGAGTTACGATAAATCGTACTCATATTGTTGAGTTGCCAGTACCAGTTACGGGGGACCCCATGCAGGGTCCCTGAGATGCAGGCCTGCTTGCGGGGGACCCCACACACTGTTTGAAAGGTGTGTCTATTCATGCCCCGGGGAGATCACAAAGGTAGCTTTTCTGGCTGTTTTTGCTTCGCGTGGGGACGTGTCAGGGGCATTCCGGCTGCGACTTGCGTATGTGGTTACTTCGCGCAGAACATTCCATGAATACACGGGGCACGTATTTTTTTATTCTGTGCGCAGGCTCGCACAGTGTTGTTCTCACCACACTGCCTCTGCAGGTTGAATGCACACTTTTCCATGAATCAGGCCCATAGTGTATATGTTTTCTAGCCTATTGGATGTAAGCGTATTCTTCATGTCTAAGTGTATTTCGACTAATTGTTTGTGGAGCTTCATGTTGGATGCAGATCTACTTTGTGTCTAATCCGTCTACGTGTGTCAGCCTCAGTGATGATGTCATTTGTATCTTTATCACAACATATTAATATTCTCTTTAGCTTGCAAAATCAGCTACTCTTCGATCCTTCCGGGGTAGGGTTGGTAGGGATGCCTTAGTGAGTATCGTCTATCGCATCTACGACAAGGCGGAGGAGAGAAGTCAGTGCCATAAGTGAGGGCCACCTACCATTTCTATTGTATCAAGACAAGGGAAGGGCCGACGTAATGAATGACACATTCATTTGCCACTCAACATCAGCAATGGAGTTGGGAGCAAAACGGTGCACTGCAACAGCTTCCATGGTGGTGTTGTATGAATTTATGCTGGCAGTTTCTGCTATCTGTGGGATTCCTTTGATGATGCTATTTTTATTATCATCTGTTTTCATTACACCTCACATAATTAACTACATCAAAAATACAATAAACCACATGTACCTTGCGTTTGAAAATATATGTTTCCAATCCATAATTAAAAACGTAACAATGAAATATATTTCAGGTTAGTAGTTAAACAAATTACCTTTAAAAATAAAGGCAAGAAAATTGTTTTAATTGTGTGATCCTAGGTTATGAACAATTGACTGTGTGTTCCAGATTGCTGCTAGTAACAGAATTAGGGAAAGTTGCCTGCCTTCAAATATTCTTAACAAAAAAGGATATGGGTCTTAAACTAAACATTTCTAAAAATTAAGATCTTGATAAGCCACCCTCCAAGGTGCAGGAAACCGACAAAGTTTACAGTAGATGACACCAGAGTAGATATTGTAGACAGATTTGATTACCTAGGCATCTGAATTGATACCACAATTAATTAAAAATCAGAAATCAGAAAAAGTTGTGATACTTTAAGCAATGGGAGCAGCAATGTTAACTTATTTGAAATATTATGATGATCGGGTGATGTCTAGCACCCTTGAGGTGCATAATTCCCAAACTGTAGTGACTGCTATTTATGGCTCAGAATTGTGGGGCAAAAGTAACGTGTCCATGGTAGAAATAAAGGAAAACAAGATTCTAAAAAGTCTTTTATACCAGCCATATAGTGCACCGTCACATCCAACTAAAATGGAATTGGGTGCACTGGGAATAGCCCATGAGTTGCACTTAAAATCCCTTTTATGTTGGCTAAGGATTTGGAGTAGCGAGCATCTCAGTGATTATTCTGAGATGCTTAAAGATTTCTTTTGTCTCCTGGTGCGGTTGATATACCACAGTCAAATATGTTCATGTTATTCATAGTAGACCTTTCTTATTTATAGTTCAATCCCTGCTGCTTTGGAACGTGGCCTACATTTTTGATGAAGGAGGCTTATGGAAAATGGGTAATATGTGAGATGTGGCGTACTAGTAAGGAGGGTTGACTAATCCGAGATTACCTGATTATTAAGCATTCTAAAAGATTTTAACCCTATCTTGGTGCATTGCTAGATATAAAAATCTTCAAAACGCTCACATATGTAATTTCTGAAATCTCATTATAAAGCATAGCAAATAATTGTAAGGTGCTTAAATGTTCCAACCTTTTCTATTACTTTACAAAGCCTGAAAACTCTCCATAGCCTATTTATATTTGTGTCTAGCTCCTGACATTTTGTTTGTATCTTATAAATTAAATCGAAAGTACACAAAGAACCTATTTATTTCCATATTGGGGAACCTACCCACATATTTCTCAGTTGCATGGGATTCGGGAAAGGTCCTGACATTCAATACTGAATGGTGTATTCTCTAAATATTGGCAACTGCAGTTCAATATTTTGTTTGAGTTGTTCTCGTGGAACAGCCCTTTCCATCACACACTGAAGGAGGAGAGGAGGAAAAACACCTCCTTGTCAAATGTCACCAAGGGAACAAAGGTACCCAAGGTAGGGGATAATTGCGGCAAAAGAAAGCAAAGTATTAGCCACAGCCTTCTGGATCTTAAGCCATAGACACATTTGTGAAACCTAAGAGGGAGAAAGGGGAAATTAAACTTAACTCCACTCTTATAAACTGGATAGCGATGCTATTGAGCAGCCCCACAATTGCTCTCCAGAGTTCACTTCTAGGCAATAAACTCAACACTCAAGGCTATGTATAGGGTCACCATCCATTTGGACACCTCAATTAATGGTAGAGGAAAGAAACCACCATTTTATTTGTCAAATTCTCTGATGCGCACCGTAATGGTGCACATTTTGTACTCTATCCTTTCTTTGAATTGGGTGCTACCCTTTCTACTAACCAAATGAAAGCCCAAAAACTGATATTATGTAGCAACTTAAAATATTTAATCACCCAATTTCCAAGTAAAGAGAACTTAGGGATTAATGTTCGACAGAGTCCTAACGTTAATGAAAGGAGTAAAAGCCTGGCAAGCCCTAAATCAACCATAATTTGTACATCATTTTTGTCGACCTGTACCACACAGTACCATTTGGATTTCCATTTAGCTTATGAGGCATGTATGCACAGAAGGGTGTTTTCCTAGTTTCTTGTGCAAATGTCACTATTTTCTTTGTCGGACACCATGGCAACCATGTTACCGCAGCAGTGGCATGATGGTGCTTTACTTTGTTCCTCTTGCTGAGAGTTAATGCGAGAGTCATGCCTCATTTTATGTTTTTCTTTCTTTGGCCGGTGTTCACAGCATGTACCTCTGAGGCGACATTGTTGCTGGTTGTCTTCTTTCTCCTGAAGCAGTCTCCCTTATGGACTTTGGTATCTTGAATGCTCTGTGTAAGGAGAGGTCATTTCCTTGAATGAACCTCCCGGGAGCTTTGTCACTGTACCAGCATCAATCCAACAGACAAGCAGCATATACCGGCCACTTTTACTCTCTAAGAACAGGCCTGTTTCTTCCATTCACGCATCTCCATGGATATGTTTTGATCAGCGGCTCTATCTGAGCAGTGTCACAGGAAGTGGTTCTACTGTAATTACTTGCTGATCTGAAGAGGACATTGAAGGTAAGGATAGATCTTTCCATTAGCATGAATTGCTAGTTCCAAAGTATGGGTTATAAAAGTATATCTGGTTACAGTTCAAATATATTTGAAATGGCCTACAAAACACACCAATATGGAATCAAATTTGTATATTACTACCTAATAAATCATGTTACTCCCACCTTCAACAAATAGGAAGTAGAATACTTCCACCTCACAATCTTATCTGGAACGTTGATCAGCATGTCCACAATTATGTAACGCAAGTTGCTGCTAATTCTCATAATTTGGCTCTGTAGCCATCAGCATGTTAATTGACACCATCTCTGGCAAAAACTGTGTGCGGTTATCCTTGCAGACGCTGAAGATGCGTTGACTCTTCGGGCTCAACTGTCCCTTTTGGGGTGGGACCAAGCCTGATTTGCATAAGGTCTTTCCCCTTCTATAATGGCTTGGCAGGCGAAGAATGATGGTCTGAAGGGTTGCCCAGAGAAATGCCAGTGGTTAGGATTCAGTCTAAACCTTTCAGCCATCACCTCTTTGTTTTTCCTTTGTCACCCCAAGTGGGACAGGTACGCCCAGACGTGGGTCCGTGCCTGCTGGGCCTAGAGACCCAAGCTACTCCACACTGATAAGGCCCAACAATGCCGAAATATGTTTGAGGATGCTTGTGGTCTCATGCAGAAGGGATGTGACCTAGCAGTTCGGGCTGGACTGTCCCTTTTCGGGTGGGACCAAGCCTGATTTGCATAAGGTCTTTCCCCTTCTGTAATGGCTTGGCAGGTGAAGAACGATGGTCTGGTGGGTTGCCCAGAGCAATACCAGTGGTTAAGATTCAGTCTGAACCTTCCAGCCATCACCTTTTTGTTTTTGCTTTGTCACCCCGAGTGGGACGGGTATGCCCAGACGTGGGGCCGTACCTGCTGGGCCTAGGGACCCAAGCTACTCCTCACTGATGAGGCCCAACAAGGCCGAAACATGTTTGGGGATGCTTGTGGTCTCGTGCAGAAGGGATGTGAGCTAGCAGTTCGGGCTGGACTGTCCCTTTTGGGGTGGGACTAAGCCCGATTTGCATAAGGTCTTTCCCCTTCTGTAATGGCTTGGCAGGCGAAGAACGATGGTCTGGAGGGTTGCCCAGAGCAATGCCAGTGGTTAAGATTCAGTCTAAACTTTCCAGCCATCATCTCTTTGTTTTTGCGATGCGTTGACTCTCCACACCGAATGCATTTAAAAACATGGTCCTTTTCCTATTAACAGCATATCCAGTTGTGCCTTTAATGTTAGTATTGAGTTCTGGATCCATTCACCCCAAGCAACAGTGGGGCTTACCCGGCAGAAGATGGGGGGCAGCGTAGCTCCTTGCATGATGGACGAGGCACATATGTAGGATGCAGGCCACCCCTAGCTAGCGCTGCAGACCTGTGCATGGAGTGAGTGATAAAAACACTGGCAGAAGGACAACAGGAGACTCAAGCGTTGGTTTGTGAACACAAGCCCTTTATCTTTATCATGGCGTGATAGATGTAGGGCATAACCAATTGAAATGTGCAGAACGAGTCTTGGGAGAAGCACAGCATGTAGGCCCTGACACATGCCCTCTATGCCTAAAGTGTGCTTTTTTCCTTGCATTGCTGTGGAGGAGTCATATCCAACATAGGACCGGAGCCAGGGAGGGAGCAGGAAGGTCAATCACCTCTCTGAGCTCCTCCCTGGTACCCTATACCGCCCAATACATACTGCAGCACTGGCGCTCAGTCAGGGCTAGCACTAACTGAGCACCAGCCCTGATAACCTATGAGTGGCATGCCGACAAGTGTAGTGCACCCCTCACTGGTTTTTAAAATTATATCAGTGCTGGTCCTGATATTTTAAAAATAAACCCTATTGTGGCACGCCAATGTGTGCGGTGAAACACGCTGCTCACAGGGTTGCTTGCCAACCACATTGGCATTGCTGCACGTGCAGCCCTGGCGCACCCCAGGGATTCAAGTCCATCTGGAGTGTCCTGGCGCTGCGCACTTGAATTTGTCCAGTGTGCTGCCTGGCCATGCCCCTACCCTCGAATAGAAGACCTAACTTAAGTGTGTGTCTAGTGTAAGACTAGTTAAGTGAGTCTGTAGCTGTGAGTGTATGTATGTGTATGTTAAGATCAGAGTGTGTGTGCACCAGTGACCATTTCTGTTATAGATAGGTTGGGGGAGCAGTTCCATGCTTGTGATTTAAAGTGACCATTTCTAGCATAGATAGGTTGTGGGGCACAGCCTATCTATGCCAGTAATGGTCACTTTGAAAGATTTAATTATTTAATCACATGCATGAAGCGTATGCTGCAACCTATCTATGCCAGTAAAGGTCACTTTAAATGATTTACAATGATCATTACTGGCACAGATAGGTTGTGTCACCAGCTTCATGCATGTTATTAAATGATTTAAAATGGCCAATACTGGCATAGTTAGGTTGTGGCAGCAGCTTTATGCATGTGATTTAAAGTGACCATTACTGGCATAGATAGGTTGTGGCAGCAGCTTTATGCATGTGATTTAAAGTGACCATTACTGGCATAGACAGGTAGTGGCAGCAGACTCATGCATACGATTTACACGGATCATTACTGCCATAGATAAGTTGTGGCTGCCGCCTCATGAAAATGGTAGAATTGCTCTTATGTAGTGTACTGTTGGCGACATAGAATTTACTAGATTTTTCATGTGTTACCCTAGAGAACAGCGGAAGATGTAAGGCAAAGGGCCCTGTGGGCAAAAAATGACAGCGGGCCCAAGGTGGGCGGGTCATGCCGGGAGAGCCTAGAGTGGCCAGAGTTGCAGAATGACAAAATTTAGGGACAAATGCTACTTTTTTAAAAATGTTGTGTGTTTGTAGTTTTCTCTGTTTTGGGGTCTCACTCTAACTAGAGACAGCGGGGCCACCTCACCAGGTTGTGCTGTCAATGGTGCAGGTCAAACCTAAACCTAATGTTGTAAATGATAGGGTTCAAAGCAATGGGCAATAACATGGGCAATGGGAAGGGACATTACAGGAGGTGATATCACAAGATAATTCCTACAGCACGCATTACAATTTTGTGCATGCCCCAGGTGTTGTTACCCCACACTTGAAATGTCATTGAACATCACAGACGTAAAGGAGTTCACCTTTTAATCTCAAAACATACCAGGAGTTACCTTTTTTGTGGGTGCTGCTTGTGGCACTTGAAAGACCCCTTCACTCCACCCCACCACCTGCATATCTCATTCCTCCACAGGGCCCTGCTACATGGAAGTGACTGGACATGGAGAGGAAATAAGGCCTGGATCTTGAGTGAGAAAAGTAGACAAGGGGCAGGTAACATGAACACTGATGGGACAGGAGATTGGAGAATGAAGGAGAGCAGAAGCATGAGGGAGAGATTGAGAATGAGGGAAGGCAGGAAATAAGGTGATTGAACAGAGCCAGGTTTGGTAAAAGGGTCAATGGGTTTAGAGAATGAACGAGGGCAGGATAATGTGGCAATAGTTAATGAGGGACAAGAGTGAGGGGAAATGCAGGATAAAGAGGTGTAAAGGGGGGAGAACAGGGGAGTCAGGAGTGTAGGGATAATGGGGAATGATGGAGGTCTAAAGAGTCAGGGAGAAAAGACGAGTGAGGGAGGTCGGCAGGAGATGGGGAGACAAGGGAGGCAAGTGAGTGAGGAATGTGGAGTGGCATGGCAGCAATGTAAAGGGAAATAGTGTGACATGGGTAAACGAGGGAGTGAAACATTGAGTGAAGGAAGGCAGGTGAGTATACATAAAGCAGCAAAATGAGGAAGAGAGCGGGATCTTTATGACAAAGAACTGGAGAGATAGTCCTTTTTCTTCTTTCTTTCCTTCTTTTTTTTGTGGACAATGTCACGCTCCCGGAGAGAAGCCACAATGGTAAGTTGTAAAACAACGTTACCAGTAGGCCCCTTCCCCGAAAAGGGACTAATGGGGGAAAAGCTATTTGGTACAAAATAAAACAGGACAAATTCTGTTGCTGAGAAGACCCAAGCACCAGCAGGATATGGAAGGTGGACTCCGCAGACTTGAATGCAATCAGGAACGGAGAGGAGCAAGACCTCTTTACAACACTGGACAACACTGAAGACAGAAATATGCCTACAACCACCCGACTATGAGAGAAATCAGTGCTAGAGAACATGAAGTAGCCAGCTAAGTGAGATAGGGAAAGAGGGAGCGAGAGAGAGAGAGAGTGAGAGAGAGAGAGAGAGATAGAGAGAGACGCAGAGCGGAAAGAAACACGGAAGTAAAGGGCGTAGCTGACGACGGAAGCTAAAGCAGCAGAGGAAAGAAAGCGGAGTGAAAGAGCAGAGAAAGAATACCCCTTGTGGGTAGAAAAAGAGAAAACTAGCGCAGCAAAGCAAAAGACGCAACAGGAGAGCGCAGAGACCCGGAATTGAAGCAGTTGCAATGCGTAGCGTGCAGGGAGGGCGTGGCAGATAAACCTCCCTGAGCGCTACGAGAAAAACAACTATACCGCTGAAGTCCATACGGAAGAAATGTCGCGGCACCCATAATGTCCGCCGCGCAATCTAACCCGAGGCAACAGGTGCCACGAAGTAAGGCGCTTGACAGTATGCCCCCCCCTGCATCGCGAGCCTCCCGGCTTGCCAGGGTGAGCCCTGTGGAACCTTCTGAGTAGAACCAGGGCTCTAATGTACGAAAAAGGTTCCCATAAATCTTCTGCCTCCGAGTACCCCTTCCAGTGTACTAGATACTCAAGGCGACCCCTTCTGTACCGAGAATCCCTGATTTGGGATACTTCGTATTACGGCTCGGTATCAGAAGAAGGTGCCCTTAGCGGGGTCGCACAAAGAGGCAAAGCAGACGTAGCTTCCCTAAGTAGGGAGGAGTGGAATACAGGATGTACTTGTTGTAAACAAGGGGGGGGAGATTGAGACGATAGGCCACAGGATTGATCTTAGCCAAAATGGTATAGGGACCAATAAAGCAAGGTAACAGCTCAGACGGGCGAGTCCATCGTGGCAAAAACTTACTGGAGAGCCATACCATGGTGCCCACCTTCCATTCTGGCACCTGCAAGCGGTGGCGGTCAGCTTGGACTTTGTATGACCGTTGACTGTCCTCGAGACTGGCTTTTGCCGTCTGATGGGCTTCTTGGATTCTGGATAAAGAGTCTTCCACTGCAGGTAAATTTGATTGCCTTGATAAATTAGGTAAAAAGGTATGAGGATGGAGTCCATAAGTACAAAAAAACGGAGTGAGACCAATGGCAGAATGACGAGAGTTGTTATAGGTGAACTCTTCAGTGGGAAGCAAAGTTACCCAATCATCCTGTTCTCGATTGATGTAACTACGAAGATGCTGTTCCAGAGTACCCTTAAGTCGCACCGTCTGCCCATTAGTTTGCGGGTGGAAACCAGGGGATAATGTGCACTCAATTCCCAAATTTTGACAAAGGGCAGACCAAAACTTTGAAACATACTGACTCCCTCTGTCAGAAATGATCTTATCTGGAAGCCCATGTAACCGGAAAATATCTCTGACAAAAATAACTGCCATCTCTTTGGCAGTAGGCACTCCAGGCAGAGAGGAGAAATGAGCTACTTTACTCAAGGTGTCACCCGTGACCATTATGCAAGTACAGTTCTGAGATTTGGGTAGGTCAACAATAAAGTCAGTGGAGATGTGACTCCAAGGGCGATCCGGCACTGGGCTCTGCTCTAACAGACCTAAGGGTTTGGAAGTGTTGTTCTTACTCTGATTGCACACCCTACAAGAGTGAATGCATTGGATGACATCAGCACGCATCTCTGGCCAGTAAAAAGAACGTCAAATGAGATCCAATGTACCAGCTTGACCGCGGTGACCTGCAATCTTATGGTCATCACACCAAAGCAAAACCTGATGGCGTAGGGACTCCGTGGGTATGTACAATCGATGCACAGACCCTCTCGCTCAATGATCCTTCCCCTGGGAGTAGTGGGAGTCATAGATACTGTGGCTTCTTTGACCTGTTGTAAGAAGGTTGTGATTTGATTCACCACTCTGGTTCCTGGGAAAAGCTTCTCCAGGGGAGGATTGTAGGGATCTGAGTGGTCTCTCTTGCGGGACAGAGCGTCCGCTAGGGTATTTTGGCATCCAGGAATAGAGGTGATTCGAAAATCATATTAAGCAAAAAAGCGAGCCCACCGGGCCTGTCGTGAGTTTACACAATCCATATTCTGGAGTACCTGTAAGTTCTTATTGTCAGTTTGTATGGTAAATGGGTGCAGACTTCCCTGCAGCGAGTGCCTCCACTCTTCACAGGCTAACTTCATAGCCAAAAGCTCCCTTTCAATCACAGAATAATTCCTTTGGCTCTCTGTGAGTGTTCTTGATAGGTAGGCTATGGGATGTTCTTCAAGGTCTTGTTCTTGCAATAGGACAGCACCTACTGCGGCTGCGGAAGCATCGGTCTCCAGGACAAAAGGTTTCTCTTGTATGGGGTGATGTAGGATGGGGGCACTACAAAACAAGCCCTTGAGGCGATTAAAGCTCTCTTCTACCTGAGAATCCCATGCAAAAGGAACCGAGGATTTCTTTCGCAGTCTGGTGATGGGCAGAACCGCCTCTGAGAAATTTGGAATAAAGCGCCGGTAGAAGTAAGCTACTCCCAGAAATCTTTGGGCTTCCTTGACAGATGTGGGTGTTGGCCAGTGGAGAATGGCATCTGTCTTATTCTTATCCATCTGTACGCCTTGAGCAGAAAGTACATAACCCAGGTAGGGAACCTGGTCTGCTCCAAAAATGCAATTTTCTCTCTTGGCAAGAAGCCGATTGGCTTTCAACCGGTGTAGAACTTCAGTAAGGTGAATCTTGTGTTCTTTAGCATCTCGAGAAAACACTAATATGTCATCTAGATAACTGATGACTGACACATACATTAGATCTGAGAACACCCTATCCATGAATCGTTGGAATATTGCTGGCGCGTTGACTAACCCTAAGGGCATCACATGATATTCAAATAGACCGAATGGAGTGCGGAATGCTGTCTTCCATTCATCACCAGAACAAATTCTTAACAAATGATAGGCACTACAGAGGTCTAACTTCGTGAATATTTTAGCACCCTGGACAGCCTCAATGATGTTAGATATGAGGGGCATGGGATAACGATCCTGTATTGTCACCTTATTGAGACCTTGGTAGTGTATGCGAGGTCGAAGATCCCAGGAGTCCCTCTTGGGAATGAAGAAAAGCGGGGCCCCCGCTGGAGATTTAGAAGGTCTGATGAGACCGTTTTGTAGATTTTCATCCAGGTATAAGCGAAGGGTTTCTTCTCCAGTTGGGATAATACAAACATGCAGCCAAACGGCACTAGAGCATTTGGAGTTAGATCGATTGAGCAATCTTCTGGACGATGTGGTGGTAATTCTATCGGTGTAATATAAGCACAGACTGTTTCAAATCCAGCAAGCCCATAAGGAAGTGAATGGACCCCAATAGTATCTGTAGAAGGTGGAGTGTAGGTTCTTGCTTCCATATAAAGGAGATTACACAGACAATTCTTCTTGCAGTAAAGAGACTCAAAACTCAGGCTATTAGTAGACCAGTCAATTACTGGGTTGTGTTTTCGCACCCAAGTGATGCCGAGAATCACAGGAAAATGTGCTGCTCTGATAATGTCAAACTGAATCTCCTCGGAATGTTTGTGTATCAGGAGCCGAAGACGTTTGGTGGTTTCAGTAATGGGCCCTGAGCTCAGCGGACTACCGTCTACCCCTTCTACTTTCTGATCTTCCTTTCTGTCCACTCTCTGTAACCCCACTCTGTCGGCCCAAATAGTATCTATGAAGTTTCCGGCAGCGCCACAGTCTAAAAGGGCCAGTGCTTCCACTTGACGCTGATCCACGCAAAGAGTGACCTTAAGTATCATGAGTCGAGAGTCTTCTGACTGATTAGTTGGTGCTACAGACAGTGAAACATAGGGACTAGATGAAACCCCTCGGTGTCTCGTCCCTCCTCGGACCGAGGGTTTTCATTTCCCGATCTCCGGGAGGAAATCTCAGTGCAATTCCGGATTTGATGCTGATCAGAGCCACAGTACGCACATAGACCCTTCTGCCTTCTTCTCTTCCGTTTTTCAGGAGTGAGTGATGGTCGGGTGGTTCCAATCTCCATAGGTTCATCTGTGCGTGTATTGACAGATGAGGGAGGAGGCGGGAGGTCTGTTGCAAAAGCAGAGGAGCGATGGCGACGTCTTTCCTGCTTTCTTTCCTGAAGTCTGTACTCAATCTTTAGGGCCGCGACCTGCAAGTTAGACAATGTAGCAGGTCTTGGTGATCTTGCCAACTCGTCCTTTATATCTTCTCGAAGACCTCGTCTGAAGATGACAAATTGGGACTGCTCTGACCACCCAGTCTCAGTTGCCAATCTTTTAAAGGCCTAGATGTAGGAGAGAACATCGGTTTGTCCTTGACGTATATCGAGGAGGTCTTCACAAGCAGTATAAGATATTTCCTGTCTTTCAAAATTCTGTTTGAGTAGAGTCAGAAATGCAGTATAATCTTGAAGTGCAAGGTCAGCTCTGGTGACTAAAGGGGTAGCCCAAGCTAACGCATTTCCAGACATGTTTGAGTTGACAAACCCGACTCGGGAATTGTCAGTAGTGAACATATTGGGACGAAAAGTGAAGTACATGTTACAGGCATCCAAAAACTCCTTCAACTGTTTAGGAGTTCCATCAAATTTGCCGCAAGGAAGTGACATAAGAGGCAAGTCAGCCTGTCTGGGTTCTCGAACTGTGACCAGCTGCTTTAAAACTGAGTTTTCCGCCTTGAAATTTTGCACCTCCATCGAGAGGTTACGTACCTCGGCAGAGAGGTTCTGAACTGCAGCTACCATTTCTTGTAGCTGTTCAGCAGTAGCCATAGTTCCTTCTTGGCGTTGCAAACTGTCAGACCCCTGGGCCGGTGACTCCCAAGTTCCTGACCTCCCCTCCTCAGCCTCCTCCTCACCTGACAACCAGGAATCGGATGTACCCTCTACATACGGTCTCCTGGAGAGATAGTCCTTTTTCTTCTTTCTTTCCTTCTTTTTTTTATGGACAATGTCACGCTCCCGGAGAGAAGCCACAATGGTAAGTTGTAAAACAGCGTTACCAGTGGGCCCTTCCCCGAAAAGGGACTAATCGGGAAAAAGCTGTTCAGCACAAAAAACCCCAGGACAAATTCCATTGATGAGAAGACCCAAGCACCAGCAGGATATGGAAGGTGGGCACCGCAGACTCGAATGCAATCAGGAGCAGAGAGGAGCAAGACCTCTTTACAACAATGGACAACACTGAAGACAGAACGATGCCTACAACCGCACCAAATGAGAGTGCAGAAATCCGTGCTAGAGAACACGAGGTAGCCAGGTAAGTGAGATAGGGAAAGGGAGCAAGAGAGAGAGCAAGAGAGAGACCGTAGAGCAGAAAGAAACACGGAAGTAAAGGGAGTCGCTGACGACGGAAGCTAAAGGAGCGTAGGAAAGAAAGCGGAGTGAAAGAGCAGAGAAAGGATACCCCGTGTAGGTAGAAAATGAGAAAACTAGCGCAGCAAACCAAAAGACACTACAGGAGAGAGCAAAGACCCAGAACTGAAGTGGTTGCAACGCGTAGCGCACAGGGAGGACGTGGCAGATAACCCTCCCTGAGCGCTACGAGGAAAACAACTATGCTGCAGAAGTCCGTACGAAAGAAACGTCGCGGCACCCATAATGCCCGCTGCGCAATCTAACCCGGGGCAACAGGCGCCACGAAGTAAGGCGATTGACAGATATGCTCAAAAGTGTCATTTACGAAATTACGTCCATTGTCAGACCGCAGGACCTCACACGCCCCATCGTGGGAACACTTCTCTAACAAGGAATTTTCTGGCCTTTGGGCATCGGGTGTGAACAGGGACCAGCTTCAGTCCATCAGGAAAACAGGCATACAACCACTATCATATAGAGGTAGCACTGGCCCACCTGGATCATGTCAACAAAGTCAATGTGGAGATGTTGGAAAGGCCCGATTGGGCGAGGTGTGGCTCCTTTCACTACATGTAATGTACGTCCTGCTGTAAACTTTTTAACACAGTTTTCCATATATGTGGCTATATGCTCTGCCATATTTGGACAGAGCCACTCTTCCCCACTGTGCGCAGCAAGTACATATTTACCCATATGAGTAGTATAGTGCAGTTGCGTGAGAGCAATCTGCAACAATGCTGTTGGGAGTACTAGCTTGTCTGTGCTCTCCTGTCACCACAAATTGTCCATATGGGGAATATTGAACATCCCCTTCCTTTTTTTTTTATTGTTTCATTTACAGTTTGCAAAAAATCCATACACAACAAAATACAAAAGAAGAAAAAGATAAAAGATAATAAAAAGCATAAAATAACATTCAACAAGAAACATCCACTAGAATCCAAAAGAAAAAAAACATTAAATTACAGAAATCACTTCAGTTTACAGATTCTCATACTTCCAAGGATACATTTTTCTTATTCAACTCAGAAATTAAAAATATAAGAAAGCGATTCAGAGAAAAGACTAAGGAAATAGCAGTGCCCCGCATACAACAACACCAAAGCAAGTTTCTCGATACCTCTGAGCATTCAATGGTGTTGTCATTGAAGAACCCAGATCGTTCTTTATCAAAGTACGTACACTCAACTACCAGATGCTTCAGGGTTTCTCTGGTGTTGCTTACCCCACAAAATGGTTACAATGGTTTGGCCCAGTCAGAACTGAACAGAAACATTTTAACAGGCCCTGGTCTAAGAATCAAATCCTCTTCAGATGCACAAATATACACCAACACAGAGCACATCCGTTCATTAAGCTCATTCAACGATGGTACAGACCCTGCTAACATAGCAACCTTAATATTCTTATAAAGTGAATTTCTAGGCGCAGCAATTATTCTTCTGAAGAGCGAAAGCTGTCTGCAGACATACCTTTCCTTCAATGACACCAGACCAAACTTGTGTCTAATGATGGCGTTAGGAATAGTCATAGAGAGACCAAGTAGAGAGACCAAGTACATTCCTCCAATCTTCCATAATGTTCCCTGAATAATATTCAAGAGGTCACCCATATTCTGGGAGCAAAGGTCAAGTCTGTAAAGGATACTTGCCTCAAATTTAGCCAAATAGTATCGTCTCAAGGGAAGTAAATAGAACTTACATACTTTTTGCTTTAAGAACTTCATATTTAAGATGAGTTTCCAATGATCGATACTTACCCTATTGGCCAAATGATATCCCAAATAGATTTCAGTCTTCACCTGCTCCACAGTATCAGTTCCCATGTTCCAAGAATATTGAATGTCCTTGATTCTTCTTGATAGAACCAGGACTTTAGATTTCGAAGCGTTGGGGAACAGATTATTTTTCACCGCATATTCATAGAAGAGCTGCATCTTCGCTCTAAGACCTCGCAGGGTTCTATCGAACAGTATAAAATCGTCCGCATAGGCCATCCACTCCAACCTAACACTCCCCAACCTCGCAGGTGCAATGGAGGGACCCTGCCACAGTCCCTCAGCATCACACGTATAGAGGTTGTTGAGTGTAGGGGCAAGAGTCCATCCTTGCTTAACTCCTGTCAAGGTAGGTATCTCAGAATAAAGAGCACCCCCTTCAGTTAATCGTACACAGACAGATGTTTTAGAGTGAAGTAAAGCAATCAACTGGACCATTTTACGAGAAATGCCCAAAGAAAGCATTTTATGCCAGAGCCTAGATCTTATCACCCCATCGAAGACAATAGTCATATCTAACAAGGCCAGATAAAGATCCCCAACATTGGAATGATGGACATAATGCCTAAGGTGAGAAAGAATAGATGCATTTAAAGAAGTACCAAGCTCAGCACGGAACCCAACCTGAAACCTACTTAAAAGGTTACGTTCCCTGATAAAACCATTAAGGTCCCTTAACAACAAAATATCAAAAACCTTGCTAGTGGCATCCGTTAAAGCTATTGGGCGGTAGTTGGCCAAATCAAATTTATCGCACCTTTTGAAAATAGATACTATGATCGATTTGGACCAAGAAGCAGGCACCGTATGAGACAAAAAGATATGGTTGATAATAGATTTTAATAGCTCGACCCAGGTTCCAGGATCTTCTTTAAGAACAAAGGGGGGAATGCCATCAGGACCACGGGCCAAGATGGCTTAAGTCTGGCAATCACCCAAGCTATATCCTCCTTGTTCCAATTACAACGTCCCTTCACACGAGAGCCCAAATCAAAATCATCCAAAGGTCCAAAAGCATCAGGTAGAGCATATTTCTTAGAACAGAAGGAAACCCAGGAAGCCGAGTCTATGGGGCAATCCCTACTCCCTTTGACATTCCCCAACAACGTGTTCACCGTGGACCAAAAGTGGCCATCTTTACCCTTGCACAGAGACTCCAACATGTTTTGATGGCAAAGAGAGTATGCGTCCACCCTAAGGGAGTTAACTTAATTCTTATGCCTCAAGATAATCACACGTTTGAGTTTCCCATAATCACAGGGTGATAATCCATCTTTCCTCAGAGCAGCAAGATCTTTTCTTTTACAAACCTTAGAGAATAGAATTCTGTCATCTCTTACAACACATTTCTTATTAAGACTCACAAAACTAGTAGAGTCCCTAATTTTGAGAATACAAGCCAAGATAATATTATATGGAGAAGTACCGCCGCTAACCTCAAGATCACGGCCATAAAAAACAGAAATAGGCTTTTGAAGAGACACAGAAAGAAGATGGTTATATTTATGTACACTTTTCTTATTCCACAACACTATAGTACTCCTATTATTGCATTCCAATCCCGCAGGATCAGGTCTAATACAAGGGGTAAACATAGTAATAGACAAGGTGAAAAAGATAGGCAAATGATCACCCAAATCAGAGTTGAGATGACTTAGATAGCTCCACTGTTTCCTAATACCATCTGAGACATAGAAGAAATCAATACGTGAAGTCAACACTCCTCTATGCCATGTATGTTTAGAGGGACGAGAAGATGGCAGATGATCCAATAAGGACAAATCCCACTCCTTGAGAAAAAGATCACACCCGATGCCTTGCCTAAGGTTCACATGCTGCACCGAGGGAAGAGCCCCCAGTGAATTCCACCTGGCACCCTATGCACAGAAAGAGTTGAAATCCCCTCCCAAGATAACTTGTAGGCCACATCCCCTCTGAATCCATTCATAAAGAATTTCTCCAATCCCCTCCTCTATAGTGTCAAAAGTAACTTGTATAGGATTCCAGTAAAGATTAAGCAACAATATTGGAGAGGAACTAGCTCCAAATTTAAATCAATTGCCAGAAGCCATTCCGAGCAACAGCGAACTTCCCACGAAAGACCCAAATTGTGATCTATAACAATGGTAAGACCTCCTCTCGGACGCCCCTCATTGTTATGCTCACCTGGTATCCACGGGGATGCCACCCAGCCCTGGTTGTATGCTTGCACTTTCGAACCCTCTCCAATGTCCCTTGGTAAGGCCTCTGGTTAAAGATGGGTCTGCAATATAGGAGAGCTGGATTCAATACCAGATTGTCTTTATGTTTTCCCACCTCCTTTGGCCTCAAATCCTTCCTCCACCTTGGGCCTCACTATAATATTGTAAGAGGTGGATTATCCGTCCTGCTCCTCGTGGCAGGGGTGCGTAGATGTGGGGGGTGAGCAGTGACCAAGTTACTTCACTAGTGCAAGCCCCCCTGTGGGAATCCAGGCCTGCTGCGACTCCGTAGGTTTGCTGCTTTACAGTCTTTATATGCAGTTCTTATGTTCCTCTTAGTTCGAATAATAATGTCTTGCTTCTTTCCTTTTAAGTATGGAAAGGTATTTTGTTGTGGTCATGCAGTTTGAAGATGAGCATGGGCCGGTAGGCGAAAGCGCGGTGTGCGCGATGCTGCCGGTGAGTAATGCACGATGCGCTGCACTGTTTCGCCTTTTATATTGCTAACCTGTGTCTTTTCTCTCCTTGCAGGTTGCGATGTTCCTCGCCGAGCACCGTAATGTTCCAGCAATGATACTGACCAGGAGATGACTACCCAGGTAAGAATTGTGTGGCTTTCTTCATTCGGGAGGAAACGTGAGTAAACGCTTGCTAATGCTGTCTTTCTTTCTCCTCTTTCCAGGTTATGGTATTCCAGGATGCATGCGGTGCCAGATGATGGAGTTCGTACCTTCAGGTGAGTGGAACTGAAGTCAGCGATGGATTGAAGATAGGATACTGTTCCAGGTAAGTTTCGTAGTGTTCTTTCTCTCTCTGCAGGTCCTTGGTTTCAGGTAAACTGGCATCAAAGAACTGGACACGGTGAGCGTTATGCTGCCTACAGCAGAGTAACGCAAAGCATGTTCTGCTGTTTGGGTGTGGTTTAAATAGTCTCAGGTAAAGTAGTCCAGGTAAAATAGTCCCAGGCCTGCCACACCCAAAGTAGTCCATGAAAAGTAGTCCCAGGCCTCCCACACCCAAAAGACTGCACCGCATAGCTCAGTTCCTTGTAACTGAGCTATGTGTGTGCCTTCATGTTGGCTGAACCCCCCCAAGTTAAATAGTCCCAAGTAAATAGTCCCATTCTAATGTTGGTCTTCATGGTGGTTATGAGCCTGGCGCCAAAGGCGCCAGGATTGACTCCAAGAGAGTCTTGGATGAGGTTTTAAGTCCTTTGACCTGGCCCTAACTGGAAGGCTGACTTGCCAGTGAGGGCCAGGGGCAAGGGTCATGACACTCATCCCCCCTAACCACAGGACAAGAAATAGTGTGGTACCCCTCTAGTACCGCATTGCTCATAAGCATAGTCTCCTGAAGTAAGTATATTCTGGGAATACCAGCACAGGAAGAATTAAGCAAGAGTTTATACAAATTAGAGCAACCGCAGGTATTCAACAATACTACTTCAATGACTATCCTGTCATGCATGTACCGTACCTAGCCTTAGACTTTCTAAAGATCTAAGAGCTGGTTGTATCCAAGACCAATCATGGCCATTACCCAGAAGATTAGATATAAGAGATATTACAGTTCCAGAGTCACCCATAGGTACAGGGGTAGGCTCCACAGCTGTTTCTGGGATAGATGACACAGGCTTTACAAAAGAGAGAAAAGTTTTTGCATCAGCAGAATTTCGTAATTCCACCAGGTCAAATCCCATGTATTGTATATTGCACTGTTGATCCCAAACCATGGTAGCAACTATATCTGAGTGGAAGGTACTGACCATTCTGCCATTAACTTCTCTAGGGAGAGATATGGCATCTATATTGTCGGTAGTTATCGATCTAAGAAGCGGAATTGCCTTGAAAAGAGCCAATAACCCTACCCTGTTGAGGTTAGTCAACTTTACACGTTTCTCATTAGGCATCCAGCCCATGATCTTGCTGCTGGGTCACATGGCTTTACTCATATCATCAGACTTGCTTTAAGCTAGCCTGTGAGCCCAAAGGTGGTCCAGAGGAAATCGGTACAGCTCCACCAAATACTTGACTAGGAGCCGTACTCCCAACCTTTTGTACCAAAACTGGACCTGTGGCCCCACTCATCAGAGATCTGCGATGCCCCACCACAACATTGGGCACCCACAGATCACTCCTAGGCTTTTCCAATTGTCTATCTGCCTGATTTATTCCAGATAGACCAGTAACCGCCACCAGATTGACAGTCGTGAAATTAATAGCCACACTAGGCTGCAAGTAACCAGTAGATGTGCGAGCTTGTATTATACTGATCACTTTACCAAATGCTGTCATTTTAGTCTGTTTAGCTTGTGGTAATTCCAGCAAATTATCACCTTCAGCCCCCCTTTTAGTTCTCCTAGAGGAGCTGAGAGTCTCCAAAAGTGTTCCATTGCCCTTAATTATACCATGAGCCAAGCCTGGCCCGTTCACCAAAACTTCAACTTCTGAGGTTTCGTCAGCCAGTTCGACACAGCCCTCTTTACCAGATATCTCATGATGGTTTAAATTACGAATGGCCTTGAGGTTGAAATTTCTCCCCCTTGACTTCACAGAGGCCATGTTTTTTGTTTTGTTACTGTTTTTTGCTTTCTTCCTGCGCCTTTTGCCACTTTTAAAATTAGTAGGCACTGACTGTATGTCCAAATCATTTTCCGCATTGGAGAGAATAGAATCAACAACCAGAACTGCCTCCTGTTCTGCAGCACTATCATTCAAACGACCCATGACTTCTATCAAAGCTGAAGGACTGTCCATACGTTCCTCAGCCCGATTGTCCGTTAACGGAACATGAACAGCTCCTTCAGGTTGAGCAGATTCCCCACCATTGGGGCAACATTCTACAATGTCTACCTGGGGTCTAACTAAAAGTGCCTCCAAAACAGCAGACATTTTCTCATCCAGCATCAAAAATCGAGAATTATAATCATTTTGAGCATTTAATCTCATAGCAGCAGATCTATTCATAGAATTCAGATTATTAAATTGGTTCTCATAGCCAGACATGCGAAAAGTAAGATCATTAAATGCCTTCTGCTGAGCTGCCATGATCCCCCACAGATTTTCCTGCGTATCACATAAGGCCTTTAATGCCAAATTCAAACTAATATGTTAGACAAAAGAGGGGAAATTAATTCACATGTCCCCATCTCAGACGTGCCTTTAGGTATCTCCTTCTTAGGCTGAATTTCAGAGGATAAACTTGATTTAGAAGTACACGGAACAATCAAGGAGTTGAAACTAGGGAGAGCATTCCCATGAAAGGGCATAGCAGGCGATAAATCCAAGTCAATATTATCTCGCAACAAATCCCTAGTAGCATTAGCCACCTTGTGGAACGAATCCTCCAAACAGCTCTCCTGAATTAAATCCTGTTGTGGTATAACAAGAGGGGAGTTTAGAGGGCCTTGTTGTTTCAAAGGACCACCATAACGTACAGACAGATGATGAGGAACATTCCTAGAGGGCTCACCCTCATTACAATCTCCAAAGACAAAAACATTAGATCTGTTACAGTTAGATGACATTTTAGATGCACCCCAGTCCGAACATGATCCCCCCAGCCCACCAGTCCTCTCAAGTTTTCCAATTTGAACACTGGATTTCTTAAAGGACCCGATGGGTTAGGGAGTGGAAGCATGGAATCTAATCATTTTTCTCATAGCCAGAGGAGCTGCCATCACTTCAGTTTCCTGGAGGCATTCTGCATCTGTTAGTTCGTTCCAGCAGTCCAGCATCTAATGGACCATTTGTCAAAGTATCCGAAGTCCCTTCATGTAGCTGTGAAAGATTTAGAGGAAGTACACCCACAGGCAAGTCCACCTGCCCAGGATTAATGGATGCAATAATTAGGGTGACATTCTCACCAACAGGCCCCTTCATAATAGCATCCGAGCATAATCTGCTGTCGCTTTTCGCAGATAAAAGTACAAGTAGGGACCTTTGTGTTAAGTCAGCATTCCAGTGTGGTCTAGCCCCCAAATTATGGGCGTGTTCAAGTTCCATATCACAGGTACTGGCCCCAAAGGCACTTCTCAAGGTAACAATGATACACCGATCAAAAAGAATTAAAAAATGTAAAACTATTACTATGGTTCCCTTTTTATGTAATCCAGGGGTGATTCAGAGTACAGTGGTAATAATCACCATAGATTATTTCAGGCCGGTGGCACAGCTCACAGGCAAGAGCCCGCAGTCACTGTTACACCCTGCAACAGCCCCTAGAGAAGCCAAACCTATTTCAATTAAAACTAATCTCAAAGCACAGTGCAGAAGAGGGACCACCTTCCAGAGGGAGCAAGATCTTACTATTGTACTCTGGTCTCCTCAAATTTCGGGTCAAAGTCCTTCCAGCCCACAGCCCCTGAAAAATAGTTACACACGTGCTATACGGCTCCAATGAACTGCTGTCGCAGCGCTGCAAACTTCTCACAAGCAAAATAAAACAAAAAAACAAAGCAAGGAAGCGTGTGGGAAATAGAACACCACCCCTCTCGGGCTCAACACCGCTGCAGGAAGGCAAGCTAGACAGCCCAAACTCATAAGGCGGGGACTGCCCCAACCTCGACCTCATCCTCATCCTCGCCACCCGCAGCTCACCGACTCCAACTCAACTAAACTCACCCTTCACTCACCCCTTGCTCACAGCAAGCAGTGCTGTGGGTAGGCAGCAACCCGGAGCTCTTGTATGCCTCACAGTCACCGTCACCATTGTAAGCCTGCCGAGCTGGTCAGAAACTGCAAGGAGTCAGCTAGGAGTCGATTAGAGTGCTCACACTCAAAACACATGAAAAGGGGGGAGGACCACCCGACTCGGCGTACCTGACTCTAAGGAAGAACACCCTGAACCTGGCGGGGGGCCTGTCCCTGGGTGGCGTGTGGTGTATCGCCTACTAAAAAGATATAGAGGAGAGTACTATCCCTCAGCCTTCTATACTAATGGCAGTGTCTGGAAACAGACACGGGTCGTCCAACAAAAACGTTTAAAACAGTGGTAGACTCCAAAGGGTTGAGCAGCGTGCAACAAGACAATGAATTAGGTCTTGAGGCTGCTTGATCTTGAACGTGGATCCAACCTGTGAATCAGGTCAACTGCTTACGTTCCATCCAGAGTGTGCAACTTTAATGGTACCCATAGGTCACTGTGGTTGGGGTATGTAAGAGTACTGGTGGAGTGACCACTGGTGGGTAAGTAAAATGAACAGCCAGGGGGCTGCAGGGCTAAAAAAGGCTCTTATAAGAATGTGTGGCTCACTCAGTGGTAATGAGTGTGCTACAGTAGATAGTTTTTAGAGGATTGCGTCTCTTTAGTAGGTGTATAAGAGATCAAACGTGGGTCATGAGAGCCCTCATGACCGAAAGGGGTCGACCGGTTTCAATGGCGTAGGAGATTCAGGCCTTCTTCTTCAGGACCGTGATTTGGAATGCAAACGGGTTTGCCAAGTGTTCAGTAAGATGCTGAACAAGAAGGAAGATGCTGGTGTCTCCTCTAAACCAGCGTACTAGCTGGAATATGAACAGTGAATCAGGGTTACTCAGATCACCGAGCTGCTGTGGGAGAAACAAGCACCTGTACGGCAGGTAAAATGTACCTGTGAAAGGGGCAGCTGCTCTCCTCCGTGTTGTCTGGGAGCTGTATCGCGCTTGTACAGCTCAAGACTGGGTCTTATAAGAGCCTTTTTTAGTCCTGCAGCCCCCTGGCTGTTCATTTTACTTACCCACCAGTGGTAACTCCACCAGTACTCTTACATACCCCAACCACAGTGACCTATGGGTACCATTAAAGTTGCACACTCTGGATGGAACGTAAGCAGTTGACCTGATTCACAGTTTGGATCCA
The DNA here is from genome assembly GCF_040938575.1 of Ambystoma mexicanum. Lineage (NCBI taxonomy): Eukaryota > Metazoa > Chordata > Amphibia > Caudata > Ambystomatidae > Ambystoma > Ambystoma mexicanum. Next base: position 39,643,634 of record NC_090928.1, read on the forward strand.
CGTTCAAGATCAAGCAGCCTCAAGACCTAATTCATTGTCTTGTTGCACGCTGCTCAACCCTTTGGAGTCTACCACTGTTTTAAACGTTTTTGTTGGACGACCCGTGTCTGTTTCCAGACACTGCCATTAGTATAGAAGGCTGAGGGATAGTACTCTCCTCTATATCTTTTTTGTAGGCGATACACCACACGCCACCCAGGGACAGGCACCCCCGCCAGGTTCAGGGTGTTCTTCCTTAGGGTCAGGTACGCCGAGTCGGGTGGTCCTCCTCCCTTTTCATGTGTTTTGAGTGTGAGCACTCTAATTGATTCATTTGTTTTGCAATCCTTTGATGCACCTTGAATACCGACCTTCCTACAAAACCGTCTTTGTTGTGTTACCATACGTTACCTTGTTAACGGTTAAAGGATGAACACGGTGTACCGTGCACCTTAGCTGTATAAGCTTTCCCTGTTGTTTTCTAGTCAGCTAGGAGTCAGCAGGGGTATCAAAGTCTGTTATCCCAGAAAAATATGCTGCATGCTTCGCTTCCACTTCTGCGGCTCTGTTGCCCCCTAAGACTACGTCCTCCCCCCTCATGTGGGCCTAGCACTTCACGACCGCTATTGCTGCTGGGAGTTTGATCGTGTCTATGAGACTACCCAATAAGTGCGTGTGCTGCACTGGTGTGCCATCAGCACGTCGGAACCCCCTCTTCTGCCATAGTGACAGACCAGAGTGTACTTTAGATGTCACGTAGGCTGAATCTGAATGCAGTGTTGCTTCCTGTTTCCTGCCCACTTCTAATGCCATTATGAGAGCCACTAATTCTGCTGCTTGTGCTGAAAAATGGAAAGGCAATCTCACAATTGCTATTACTTCTGCTGTACTGTCTGCTTTTAGTCTCACCACTGCCATCCCTGTATGTCTTTCCCCTGTTGTCTGGTCTATTATTGATGAACTGTCAATATAAAGCACTTCTCACCCCTCAATTGGCTTCTCCCCCACTTTGGGAAGGTTGTCATACTGTTCCATGTATGCAGTACAGTTGTGTACATAATCCCCCCCTCCACTGGTTCGGCTAGAAATGTTGCTGGGTTTACAGTCCTGCACCTTACTACCTTTATTGCTGGATTTGAGATAATTACCTCATATCCAGAAGCTTTTTGTGTGGTCAAAGTACCCTTGGGTCTTTCGGGAATTGCAAAGAGGGTGTGTTCCACGTAAAGTGTTGTGCAACACCCCATAGTAATATTCGCTGACTTCTCTAACGTGAATGCTGCAGCATACAGAGCTTGTTCGCACTGGTAATGTCCTCTCATTACGGGGTTTAAACGGCCACTATAATAAGCCAATGGTTTGTGTCCTAGGGTTGTTTTCTGTGTGAGTACCACAGTCATCACTACTCCATTGGAACATGAGAACAAATAGAATGCGTCATGATAGTCTTGTATCCCTAATATTTTGTGTGTCCATAACAACTTCCCATTCCCTCTCTGTGCTTCCATGAGTCTACTTAATAAAGGTCTTGTATATGTGCTACAGTCAAAGACCCAGGCTCTGCAATAATTACAAAGGCCCAGGGACTGCCGCATTTCTCTCACTGTCTTTGGCATTGGCGTTCTGCAGATCGCCTCCGCCCTTTCTCAAGTTACTTTTTGCCCATATTGTTGATGCCATTGACCCCTATATAGCACTTCCATTTGACAATATTGTAATTTTGCCTGGTCCACCTTGTAACCTGTTTCTGCCAATACTGTAAGCAAGTATACTGAGTCATTTCGACACTGGTCTTCTGTCTTGCTACAAATTGAAATGTCATCCACGTACTGTATGGCAGTGCTCTCTGTCTGTATGTTGCCTATATCCATCTGAAGGACCATATTGAAGATAGAAGGTGACTTGCAATACCCCTGTGGTAATCGTGTGTGTTTCATCTTCTGGGTTTCTGTATAGAAACAAGATTAATTCCTGTGACTCTTCATGGAGTGGTATAGAAAAGAAGGCATTTTTCAAGTCTATTACTGTGGGTAGCTTCGGTTGGGATGCTACACAGAATTGTTGCTGGATTTGGATACTAATGGAAATTCTGCTTAAAGAATTTGGTTCAAAGGATGCAAATCCTATATAAAAGGCCTCAACCCCCGGTCGCCTTTTTCACAGGATACACTGCAGTGTTACCCTGCGATGCTGAAGGTACCAGAATGTCTTGCTTCACTAGTGCGGCGATCGTCTCATAAATGTCCTTGTCTGCTTCCCTCGATAGAGGATACTGTCTTGCGCTTGGTAGAATAGCTCCCAGTTTAAGCTTTATCTTGACTCCTCCTATCCCTTTTAACAGTCCCATGACGTAGGGACAATTGGTCCATAAGACACTGGGCACCCGTCCTAATTCTTCCTCTAGAAATGGTGGTGGTGATTTTCGCAACACAGCCATTCTCTGTTGCACTTCCCTGTAATGTATTCTTACCCAATCTGTAACGCTCATGTCAAACATCACCTCATGGTCTGATTGATCCTCTTGGAACAATTCTTCATCTGTCATGTCAGACAACCTGTATCCCTCCCCTACTGCAATTATTGTCCTCCATGATCGTCCTGTGTTGTCAGTCCCATTCAATACTATTCTCTCGCCTCTCACTATAACTGCTTTGATTTTTATTGGGATCACCTTTCCTTCCTTTTCATCTAAGGGACTCTCTGGTCTAAATAAGAACTCATTGGGTATGCGTAACAGTCTGCCCTGTATCCCTGTGAGCCATACTATCAATATTTCTACACCGTATTGAAACAACCTCCCTGTACTGTCTGCCCACAATACGCTTGCATAAGTTCCCTCACATTCATGTAATGGATTCACAGTGTCGAGCACACTATCCCCTTGTCTGTGAATGAAATGGCCATGTTAAGTCGGCTCATCATGTCTCTACCCATTATATTCACTGGGGCCTGTCACGAATATAACAGCCGCATGGTCAAGTCATGTTCTCGAACATGAAAGTGGTAATTCATTGGTAAACGGAACCAAATCGGTAGCCCCAGAAAATCCCTGCACATTCATGGCAACGCCTGACATCGGATAGCTTCCCTCACTAATACAGGACCTAGTCTCCCCCATATCCACGGGAATGGAAAAAGTCTTGTCACCCCTATATGTGGTTCCTCAGTCGGATTGGGTGTAACGGATAGGATCTAACACATCAGGTCTGTCTGTGGGCTGTCCTATTGTGGATATAATGACATTCCGGTCCCTGTAAATGGATTGCCCCCAACAGTTGCCCCTCCCAGCTTTCACACTGGAGTCGGCATTGTGGAGCCTGCATGTGGTGTGGTTATAATGTCCTGTTGGACCAGTGCCTGCTGTGCTGGTTGTGATGGCTGCATGTGTCCCAGCATCTGCATTGCATGCTTCGTGGGCTGATATTGCTGCATTTGCATGTCTTGGGTATGTGTCTGTTGTGACGCGTAAATCTGCACTTGCGTGTGCTCTTGAGCCTAATAGTCAGTATGCTCTGTCTGGAATGTGGACTGTTTCTACATTCCCCAATTTTGATGCACCCCGCCCCTGTCTATGCACACTCAGATATGTGGCCTGGTCTCCCGCAAACCCAACATACTACGGGACCCCCCATGGGTCTCTGTCCCCCATGGAACCCTACTGCTTTCTGCTGCATTGGCTGTCCAAACCCTCTTACCTGAGGCATCCCTCCTGACCCTAAGGAAGAACACCCTGAACCTGGCGGGGGTGCCTGTCCCTGGGTGGCGTGTGGTGTATCACCTACTAAAAAGATATAGAGGAGAGTACTATCCCTCAGCCTTCTATACTAATGGCAGTGTCTGGAAACAGACACGGGTCGTCCAACAAAAACGTTTAAAACAGTGGTAGACTCCAAAGGGTTGAGCAGCGTGCAACAAGACAATGAATTAGGTCTTGAGGCTGCTTGATCTTGAACGTGGATCCAACCTGTGAATCAGGTCAACTGCTTACGTTCCATCCAGAGTGTGCAACTTTAATGGTACCCATAGGTCACTGTGGTTGGGGTATGTAAGAGTACTGGTGGAGTGACCACTGGTGGGTAAGTAAAATGAACAGCCAGGGGGCTGCAGGGCTAAAAAAGGCTCTTATAAGAATGTGTGGCTCACTCAGTGGTAATGAGTGTGCTAAAGTAGATAGTTTTTAGAGGATTGCGTCTCTTTAGTAGGTGTATAAGAGATCAAACGTGGGTCATGAGAGCCCTCATGACCGAAAGGGGTCGACCGGTTTCAATGGCGTAGGAGATTCAGGCCATCTTCTTCAGGACCGTGATTTGGAATGCAAACGGGTTTGCCAAGTGTTCAGTAAGATGCTGAACAAGAAGGAAGATGCTGGTGTCTCCTCTAAACCAGCGTACTAGCTTGAATATGAACGGTGAATCAGGGTTACTCAGATCACTGAGCTGCTGTGGGAGAAACAAGCACCTGTACGGCAGGTAAAATGTACCTGTGAAAGGGGCAGCTGCTCTCCTCCGTGTTGTCTGGGAGCTGTATCGCGCTTGTACAGCTCAAGACTGGGTCTTATAAGAGCCTTTTTTAGCCCTGCAGCCCCCTGGCTGTTCATTTTACTTACCCACCAGTGGTCACTCCACCAGTACTCTTACATACCCCAACCACAGTGACCTATGGGTACCATTAAAGTTGCACACTCTGGATGGAACGTAAGCAGTTGACCTGATTCACAGTTTGGATCCACGTTCAAGATCAAGCAGCCTCAAGACCTAATTCATTGTCTTGTTGCACGCTGCTCAACCCTTTGGAGTCTACCACTGTTTTAAACGTTTTTGTTGGACGACCCGTGTCTGTTTCCAGACACTGCCATTAGTATAGAAGGCTGAGGGATAGTACTCTCCTCTATATCTTTTTTGTAGGCGATACACCACACCCCACCCAGGGATAGGCACCCCCGCCAGGTTCAGGGTGTTCTTCCTTAGGGTCAGGTACGCCGAGTCGAGTGGTCCTCCCCCCTTTTCATGTGTTTTGAGTGTGAGCACTCTAATTGATTCATTTGTTTTGCAATCCTTTGATGCACCTTGAATACCGACCTTCCTACAAAACCGTCTTTGTTGTGTTACCATACGTTACCTTGTTAACGGTTAAAGGATGAACACGGTGTACCGTGCACCTTAGCTGTATAAGCTTTCCCTGTTGTTTTCTAGTCAGCTAGGAGTCAGCAGGGGTATCAAAGTCTGTTATCCCAGAAAAATATGCTGCATGCTTCGCTTCCACTTCTGCGGCTCTGTTGCCCCCTAAGACTACATCCTCCCCCTTCATGTGGGCCTAGCACTTCACGACCGCTATTGCTGCTAGGAGTTTGATCGTGTCTATGAGACTACCCAATAAGTGCGTGTGCTGCACTGGTGTGCCATCAGCACGTCGGAACCCCCTCTTCTGCCATAGTGACAGACCAGAGTGTACTTTAGATGTCACGTAGGCTGAATCTGAATGCAGTGTTGCTTCCTGTTTCCTGCCCACTTCTAATGCCATTATGAGAGCCACTAATTCTGCTGCTTGTGCTGAAAAATGGAAAGGCAATCTCACAATTGCTATTACTTCTGCTGTACTGTCTGCTTTTAGTCTCACCACTGCCATCCCTGTATGTCTTTCCCCTGTTGTCTGGTCTATTATTGATGAACTGTCAATATAAAGCACTTCTCACCCCTCAATTGGCTTCTCCCCCACTTTGGGAAGGTTGTCATACTGTTCCATGTATGCAGTACAGTTGTGTACATAATCCCCCCCTCCACTGGTTCGGCTAGAAATGTTGCTGGGTTTACAGTCCTGCACCTTACTACCTTTATTGCTGGATTTGAGATAATTACCTCATATCCAGAAGCTTTTTGTGTGGTCAAAGTATCCTTGGGTCTTTCGGGAATTGCAAAGAGGGTGTGTTCCACGTAAAGTGTTGTGCAACACCCCATAGTAATATTCGCTGACTTCTCTAACGTGAATGCTGCAGCATACAGAGCTTGTTCGCACTGGTAATGTCCTCTCATTACGGGGTTTAAACGGCCACTATAATAAGCCAATGGTTTGTGTCCTAGGGTTGTTTTCTGTGTGAGTACCACAGTCATCACTACTCCATTGGAACGTGAGAACAAATAGAATGTGTCATGCTAGTCTTGTATCCCTAATATTTTGTGTGTCCATAACAACTTCCCATTCCCTCTCTGTGCTTCCATGAGTCTACTTAATAAAGGTCTTGTATATGTGCTACAGTCAAAGACCCAGGCTCTGCAATAATTACAAAGGCCCAGGGACTGCCGCATTTCTCTCACTGTCTTTGGCATTGGCGTTCTGCAGATCGCCTCCGCCCTTTCTCAAGTTACTTTTTGCCCATATTGTTGATGCCATTGGCCCCTATATAGCACTTCCATTTGACAATATTGTAATTTTGCCTGGTCCACCTTGTAACCTGTTTCTGCCAATACTGTAAGCAAGTATACTGAGTCATTTCGACACTGGTCTTCTGTCTTGCTACAAATTGAAATGTCATCCACGTACTGTATGGCAGTGCTCTCTGTCTGTATGTTGCCTATATCCATCTGAAGGACCATATTGAAGATAGAAGGTGATTTGCAATACCCCTGTGGTAATCTTGTGTGTTTCATCTTCTGGGTTTCTGTATAGAAACAAGGTTAATTCCTGTGACTCTTCATGGAGTGGTATAGAAAAGAAGGCATTTTTCAAGTCTATTACTGTGGGTAGCTTCGGTTGGGATGCTACACAGAATTGTTGCTGGATTTGGATACTAATGGAAATTCTGCTTAAAGAATTTGGTTCAAAGGATGCAAATCCTATATAAAAGGCCTCATCCCCCGGTCACCTTTTTCACAGGATACACTTAGTGTTACCCTGCGATGCTGAAGGTACCAGAATGTCTTGCTTCACTAGTGCGGCGATCGTCTCATAAATGTCCTTGTCTGCTTCCCTCGATAGAGGATACTGTCTTGCGCTTGGTAGAATAGCTCCCAGTTTAAGCTTTATCTTGACTCCTCCTATCCCTTTTAACAGTCCCATGACGTAGGGACAATTGGTCCATAAGACACTGGGCACCCGTCCTAATTCTTCCTCTAGAAATGGTGGTGGTGATTTTCGCAACACAGCCATTCTCTGTTGCACTTCCCTGTAATGTATTCTTACCCAATCTGTAACGCTCATGTCAAACATCACCTCATGGTCTGATCGATCCTCTTGGAACAATTCTTCATCTGTCATGTCAGACAACCTGTATCCCTCCCCTACTGCAATTATTGTCCTCCATGATCGTCCTGTGTTGTCAGTCCCATTCAATACTATTCTCTCGCCTCTCACTATAACGGCTTTGATTTTTATTGGGATCACCTTTCCTTCCTTTTCATCTAAGGGACTCTCTGGTCTAAATAAGAACTCATTGGGTATGCGTAACAGTCTGCCCTGTATCCCTGTGAGCCATACTATCAATATTTCTACACCGTATTGAAACAACCTCCCTGTACTGTCTGCCCACATTAAGCTTGCATAAGTTCCCTCACATTCATGTAATGGATTCACAGTGTCGAGCACACTATCCCCTTGTCTGTGAATGAAATGGCCATGTTAAATCGGCTCATCATGTCTCTACCCATTATATTCACTGGGGCCTGTCACGAATATAACAGCCGCATGGTCAAGTCATGTTCTCGAACATGAAAGTGGTAATTCATTGGTAAACGGAACCAAATTGGTAGCCCCAGAAAATCCCTGCACATTCATGGCAACGCCTGACATCGGATAGCTTCCCTTACTAATACAGGACCTAGTCTCCCCCATAACCACGGGAATGGAAAAAGTCTTGTCACCCCTATATGTGGTTCCTCAGTCGGATTGGGTGTAACGGATAGGATCTAACACATCAGGTCTGTCTGTGGGCTGTCCTATTGTGGATATAATGACATTCCGGTCCCTGTAAATGGATTGCCCCCAACAGTTGCCCCTCCCAGCTTTCACACTGGAGTCGGCATTGTGGAGCCTGCATGTGGTGTGGTTATAATGTCCTGTTGGCCAGTGCCTGCTGTGCTGGTTGTGATGGCTGCATGTGTCCCAGCATCTGCATTGCATGCGTCGTGGGCTGATATTGCTGCATTTGCATGTCTTGGGTATGTGTCTGGTGTGACGCGTAAATCTGCACTTGCGTGTGCTCTTGAGCCTAATAGTCAGTATGCTCTGTCTGGAATGTGGACTGTTTTTACATTCCCCAATTTTGATGCATCCCGCCCATGTCTATGCACACTCAGATATGTGGCCTGGTCTCCCGCAAACCCAACATACTACGGGACCCCCCATGGGTCTCTGTCCCCCATGGAACCCTACTGCTTTCTGCTGCATTGGCTGTCCAAACCCTCTTACCTGAGGCATCCCTCCTTGTCCCCTTGGCCACTGATTCATATCCTCTCACCCTGCAAAACCTCCCCTGCCATCTGTGGCCTGTTCTGCGCGGACTGGGTAACTACTCCCTCTCCGCTTGTCAGCACAGCCCCTTCCATTGTATACTTAGATAACTTCTTCTGCCCTAACTTCGCGTCTTCTTGTTTCATCTCCTAACGCTTCTTTCTTGCATTCTCTTGCATTAGCCTGAAATAGTGCACTATGGTGAACTGAATTTCTGACCACGGTTTAGCCTCCATCCCTATTAGCTGCTTAAGCTGCTTTTGCACCTGTTTGGGCAATCCCTGACATAATATGTGGTAAAATAATCCTACTGTTTTGTCCCAAGGAACTCTTGTCTCTAGACTTCATCTTTCTTGAATTTGTTCAATATATTGAAGTGGGTCGACATCCTCATGCATTTTTTTTCGTATCATATTTGCGCTGATATCCGAGATGTCTGGGTATTGCACCCTTAGAGCTTACCATACGGCTGCTCGGCAGTTATTGAACGATGTGCCATCGTGTTGTACTGTTTTGTATTGTCACTGCGGGATAACCTGCTCTTTTCCATACATCGCCAGCTACCACCCCAAGAATGGCTGAAAGTAAACTTTTCATGTCACCCGCCACTAATGTCGTCCCATCAGTCTTTCAAGCTCATAAATCCACTTGCCAGCCCCAGCAGTCGGCCTAACCCTATTATATCATGACCCCTTCCATGACATATGAACGCAGCTCCCTTTTTAAAAGGTTGTTGGTATCTAAAATATGTGTCCGCTTTAGTATATACTTGGTATTTTAAAATGTTTACATTTTTGTACTGCACTCTAGCAAACCACTTTCAGAAATGTCACCAGGGTTAAAGAAATGATGTCTGTGTCAAAGGTCAGGTGACATCACTTCCTGTCCTTTTCGAATCGACATCCCTGGCTAATTTGACACAAAATGTAGGACCCTCCACTGAAAGCATTCACCACCCCAGGACTCAACCATGAATCGTTTAGAACCTGTGTTCCCCTTCAGGAGATTCAGGAGCTGATACAGTCATAGCTGTATTGAGTCGCGGTGCCTCACAGTCATCGCCGTTTTGAGTCGTGAAGAGTAGGTCTGTGAGGGAGCGTGGTACATTACCTCAAGAACCAATCTTGTTTTCCATTTAAGGAGATTGTCCTTTTTTAGCGTAAGTTTGCTAGGACCCGCTAATTGCTAGCTGTATAGCGTAAAATGAGAGGTTAAAATATGGAAACTTTAAAAAAAAAACGATTTCCGTAGGTACATGTCAACAAGGTAAAGGTACGCGAATGTCATTCAATTTAAGAATTACTTTGAAAATGTGCGTGGAAGTCCCTGGTCCCATCTTGGCTTCATAACATCTGAAAATAAACCTATAAAAAATGTTTTTTTTTAAAAAAAAAAAGGTTGCTCTTACCCCTGCTAAATATATGGGTACGTCTTAATTTACATTGATTACTTAGTCCTACCTTCACTTTGAGACTGTAAATATGAGTATTTCTCTACACAGCTGATGACAAAAATAACAATTTCGTGTGAGTGACAACAGCACTGCTGGTGAAATGCTTGTGACGCAGAAAGAAGCGACCTGCGGCAGCAGCGCTCGATATGTCTGCAGCCTCTGGAATGAGGCTCTACGGCTGCTGTGGTCCTGGCTGACGAGACCTCCCCCACTCAGCTGCGAGTGAACCTTGCCTCCTCCACAGGGCACCTCCGGTAGCTGACTCACCAGGCAAGTCTTCAGCTGGAGGCTCGGCTCCTGGCTGGCGTAAGGGCTGCGACAGGGGCGCGCGCCCCCCTGCTGACAAGAAGGCGGACCACAACAAAAAGTCCGAGTCCTGTGAGGAGCCCGGGATGCAGCATGAGCGCGGGACGGAGCGGGATGCCAGCGCAGGAGCAGCGCACCGTCTGCGTCCTGCTGCCCGGCGGGAAGCAGCTCAGCCTGGCCATTGGGGTGAGTGCGGAAAGTCGCCGGCCACCTGCGACAGTAGGCTGAGGCGTAAATGGCTCTGCATAGCACGAAACTGTTTATTTCAGTCACAAGTCAGTATTGCTCTCTGTTTTCTATACTGGAAAACGTTCGCATGTCTCTACTTTTGTTCGCTCGCGAAGTTAAAACTATTCACTGTGTTTCTGACGCAATCTTTTAAAACTCGCCAACGTTCACATAGTAAACCCTAGATGGGAACATCGTAGCCGAATGCTATTTCCACCGTGTAATTATGTCTATTAAACACAGTCTGACTGCTTGCACCTTCCTTTCTGTGCCCGTTCTGCAAGCTTCCATTCTCTCCGCTTTCCGCTTTTTGTTGTCTGTTATTTGCACATCATTATGTCCGTGTGAGCAAACATTAGTCGGCGTTGGAGGGCACTTCCCAGTGTTGCTTCCGAACTGGTTTGACAACCCTTATTATGCAGGTCTGGGGGGTGGAGGGGGGGGGGGGCTGTGAGCAGTTGCGGGCCATCTTCATGTCCCCGCCCAATTTACCATGCAGAATGCTTCTTTGGGAATTTCAATTTGAGGCCATTCTTGACTGCTATCTTTGGACAGTATATTGGGCATTTGAAACATGTAGCCATGCTTGTTTTGGTGTCTTGATGCCCGCCTTCTCCTCGGAAAAAATGCCTTCACGTGGGATCCAAAATGTTACATTACTTAGCACGTTCCCGGCACAGAACGGGCATTGTTTAGAGAACGGCGCAGGCTGAGATCGGATTATAAACTCTTGGCCGACAAGGGTGTCCAGTCTAGTGAATACAATTGGACTAATTAAAACTGCTAATGCAGAATGCCACAGACAGGATTGCGCGCCATGTTAATTGCGCTCTTCTGACTAAACAATACTGCCCGATGTCATTCTATGCGCAGACTTCAACTCCTGGGGGAAATGCACGCTTACTCTTGGAACGAGTCACTGCCATTGGTCGGTTCATGCAAAGGTGCCTGGGTGTCTGGTTCTGAATTTTAATAGGAAGCATGTCTTTCCCACGTTGTAGGCCACAGCCACCATCCCTCGTTTGCACAATGTCAAACATTCTGCTCTTTATTGCTGCAGAACAGTTGGTTGGACCAATTTGAGTTAATTTAGTGTAGCTATCCATTGGAATAGGGTAGTTATGTCAGCATCATGTTCGGCCCTGAAACTCTTTCAGCGAGAAGCATTAATTTATGCCATGTACATGTCATCTTTTGCAGGTAAAAGCAGCCGGCCAGGAGCTCTTCCAGCAGGTGTGTCATGAAGTGAAGATCAAAGACCCACATTTCTTTGGCCTAAGCATTCTTCAAAGTAAGTCTTCAGCAAGCTGTTATTAAAAGGCACCACCATTTCGTGCATACGTGCTGGTTTCCCCTTCACACACCAACACGGATTGTCTTTAGGTCACGCTTAAACAATCGCAGACTCGTTTGTTCTGAAGATAGGTGTTGATGTTTGGAACACCCATGCACACACTTTTCTTGTTACCCTCTATTGTTCTGACAATGCACGTTTTGGCAGACAGCATGCTATGTTATTCGAAACCGAATTACTCAACTAAGGTGCCATGGGAATTGTTCCAGATAAACGCAGAGAAAATTGCGGATTTTCTTTGTTTTATTTTAAATTAAATGTTTTGCTTCCATTACCTTGCCAAATGCCTTGAAAAACTATTGGACGTGTTTAGTTAGTTGTGCAGCTGTATATAAACATTATTTTCGTTTCTTTGCCCCCCCACACACTTCTGCATGACATTTTTGAATCTTAAATCACAATTACACTTTCCTTTCGCCTGTTTCTTAGCTTCTTTTTAGTTTTAGCTCATCTTTGGCACTTTGGCACTACCCAAGGAGGCATACAAGTATTGGTGTAGAGGGAGGGAAAGGAGTGTGGGGGTCATAAACAGTTAGTGTGAGTGGTTACACTGCAAATGTGTAATTTATGGATAACACATTAGCACCAGCATTGGTTTTACTTCATAGGTTGGACTGAAACCTCGTCTAGTGACACTACAAAGTATTGGCTCATAGTTGAGGCTTTGGTACCACAGAGATAGGACACATAGTTTTTGCTCATAGGAGGTGCTTTTATGGTTACATAGTTTCGGCGCACAGGTGGCGCTTTCTTGGCACCATTAGTTTTGACTCTGGTCTGATTCCAAGCAGAGCAAGCCAAGAATATTGTTATGGTTACATGGAAGCTATAATGTCTTTACTGGAGCACGCAGAGAATTATTTCCCTTCTTTACCAGGGGTATTCTGTCTCTTTCTTGCATCAAATGTACCCCGTTGCAGTGGGTAGCTATTTCACAAGTTGCTGTGTCTCAGCACTTTGTGGAAGAAGCTTACATGCAGATCAAGAACCCATAAAGGTCCGTTACGTCATATTCTGCACAGTGCTCTGATTCCAGCTGGGTCGTATCCTACTGCAGCATAAGAAAGAAACTATAAGGAAAATAAAGCACATTTACTCTTTGACTTTTAAATCTCCACTCCGAGGGCCCTTCCATGTGCCTCTCTAAAGCAGTGAGTTGCTCATTTAGTACAGCGTGTCTGGTAACTTATTAAAATAACCATCGCTGACTGGGATTCTATGACCTGCATGAATATGGTCGGTTACGGTATATAACAGTTAAACAAAAAATCTCTATTTAAGAATAATATGTAAACGTAACTTGTGCTTTGCTGCTGCACACACATGAAATGATAACTTGTATTTTGTATGCCGCTCTCGCTATTGCAGGTGTTCTCCATAGGGTCCTGCACGCGCAGCCGCTGGATCGCAATGAATTTATACATCTTCAGGGGATGGATGTGCATCTTAAAACCTGGGGGACTTTTAGGAACATGACTCCCACATCCCCTCTTTCTCATTCCAGTCCTTAGTAATCTGAAGAACGCTAGTCTGCGCCTCAGACCTTTCCTACCCACGCTTCAAACTCCAATGTTTCACTCACCACGCCTGTCTCCGGAGGTATACACCAGGCAACCACCCTACAACTGTCCCTACAAACTACTGTGTCATTGGTTGCGCTGCAGCCTTTTCCTGTGTGGGGGGCCTGCTGGGCTGTTGTCCTCATAGACGCTTCATTCAAGGAGCTGCCTCCCACTCGCTGGACTTAAGGGGTGGTTGAGTATAGCGGCCACTGAGTGCCCAGTTTAGTATGGGCCTCGAAGACTCTGAGCTGAGCTGGGGGACCGAGTACCAGGGGCACAGCACAGTAGTGCCAGTGGAGGCCATCTGGATGGTAGCATTACTGAGCGTCCCAAGTGCAGGGGGGTGATGCCTCTTCCTTATGCACAGGCTATGATCTGTCCGACTCGGTGGGAGGTACAGAGACATCCCAGCAGGCTAGGGCTTCATAAGGATTAATCAAACACGAATGCATGGTTGAATACAGATTGCTTGGTTCATAGTTTTGTGTCTGTTATTGTGACCATGGGTTCCCATAAGAAGCATAAGAGGAGGCCCAGAGACTACTCCCCGTCCAGTGATTCTTCCTGCTCATCAGAGCCCTGCAGGGAGAGGGAATGCTCAAAAAGTAAGATGAAAGCCCTGATTAGAAAGACTTTGAGGCAAGAGCAGAAGGTTTCTGAGAGGGCCATGGTGAAGGCCCCTTACTTGAAAGACTCTCCTTCTGTCTCCAGTTCTTGTGATGCCTCCTCAGAGTTCATGTGCTCTATGGACGAGGACAACAAGCCTGAGGGAAAGTATTTGGATCAAGAGGCCGTTGGCAAGGTGTTGGAACATTTGGCTTTTAGGATTCAGTTCGTAGAAGCTGACCTTTCCTCCCTTAAATCCAGACCCATGGTTTTCCAGTTTAAGAAGACAGTGAAAAAGGGTTTCCTTAGGATTAAGGATAAAAGGGCCAAAGTTCTGCTTGAATGGAAGGAGCCTGATCGGATATTAATTCCCAGGTTTATGGGAACCCTGTATCCTAAGTGAGTTGAGGAACTGCCCATGCCTAAACCTTGGAGACTTTCTGTTCATGTCCCCAGAGGATGTAGCGATCCATGACCCGACTGACAAGAAGATTGACTCCACATTGAGGAAGAAATATGTGGAAGCCTTTTTTTCCTTACTGTCATAGACATGTTCATCTTTGTAACAATATCTATTTAGGACACTATTAACACTGGAAGGACCTTCTCCCCCCCCCCATTTAAAGTGCCACACCAAATACCGTTATTTCTGTAATACTGAGTTCGCTTAGCCCTCTCTGAACGACATATAATATCACAAAGGTTTTCTCCCCCGTGCCACGCTAAGCCAAAAACCAGGCCAGGGTATTAAGATAATAGATATTTTTATTTATTTGAATTAGATGTTATGAAACCCGCACTAAAATGTCAAACACCAGTTTATCCGCGGCACAAAATAATAAAGTTTTCTCAACATAAATACATCACACAAGTGAGTTGAAAAGAACACACATCACAATTCTTTACTTTCTACAAATTTCACATCAAGAAATAATTAGCACTGGTCAGTGAACACAATTCACAAATGTAGTGCTGTGCAATTGTGATTTTCCTGCTCACTTAAAAGACTAGCAGTTTTTTTTTCTTAAGATTTGGACAAATGCATTTGGCAATTATGATTTAATCCACACGTTTGGTTTAACATAAAGGCAGAGTGATTGAACAGTTTGTTTTTACACCCCGCTACTTTGGTTTGGGTTGGGTTGGGGAAGACTAATAGCAAAATTATAGCGATTGAAGAATTTTGAATTTCAGAGTCCCCTCCACGAAAGGCTTTTGTTGGGGAAAGTTGGACAAAAAGATTGGACTGATTTAAGAACAAATACACCCCTCTTCCTTAAAGAAGTGGGGGCCAACAGGATAAAAAGGATTTCCCAATTTAATTATAGGCTATAGTTTTTCAGCGCACACTGGGGAGTGAGCTTTGTTAATTTAAAATTTTAACAAAATTCACCCCAGAGTTTTCTACCAAAGGGAATTAATTAAATTAGTATTTTTTTAGTTAAATAGTCTAAGGATCTACAAAATTCTGCCCCCACCCCGTCATCTACAAAGGTAAAGGATTTAAGGCAAGCAGATTCCCCCACCCTTTGGTTGCAAAGGGCTCAAGTCTACTTACATTGAACACCTCTGTTTAAAGTTCAGGACAGCCAGCTGCATGTCAGGGCCCTCTGGAAAGATAGGACAGGGGTCTGGTGACTCCACTCTCAAGGATGGCTTCCCTCTCTCCACCATAGGACCCAGTCAGCTTTTAGGCCTTCCTAGAAATAGACAGCTCTGCCCAGATGCACTCTCAGCAATCTCCTTTGGTGTTTCCTTTCAGCTGTCAGATGGTAAGTGTCAGCAGCTCTCCCCGATGGTAAATTACAGCAGCTCTGTCTCTTCCTCATGGTGCATTCCCCCTCATATAGCAGTGATGACACTGATACCATCAAGTTTACAATCTTGGGGAGTGCCCTGCAAGAGGTCTCGCAACTAGGATTGGAAAGTTCCCATTCTCTCTTCTCCCAACTCCAGCCCACCTGTACAGATTGGCTTAGGAGTCTGGTGCAGACATATGGCAATTCCCATTTGTAATCGACATCTGTTCTCTTGTCAAGTTTTTGGCAAAAACTAGTTATATGGCAAAACGTAATAATTTTACTAGCAGACGCCATAAAATATATATTTTCCGATTCAGCTAATCATGTGTAATAAGATGACTGCCAGGTCTGCACCGTTTTGCACGGCCATGTGGCAATTTTCTGACTTTTTCACAAAAAGTCTAATTGTTAGTAAAATGCCATTTACTACGCATATTCCTAATTTCACCCTCCACCTGTTCACCAACTCCCAAATTTGGAACATTTTCAGATCAGCAGGAAACCCATTTTAGATAGCCATCACAATTCCCTGAGTCGTAGGTGGGTGAATTGTTATCACCAGAATCTCTGGGAAATTACCTAAAAATGACACATAGATAAAGAAAATCCAACTTATGGTTGCTGAGAAGAATGCATACATTATTAAACAAAGGGAATCTTCATATGTGTAAATATGAGCTACCCTTCAACCACGCCATTCGACATTTGCCACTCTGGTGCAGTGTTTTTATTAGTTTCTTTGCAGTCAGTTGCCCACTTGAATTTTGAGTTTCATCCTTCCTTAATTGTAGCTCCCGTCTTCACACCTCCTGCTTACATTCTGGCCATGCTCCAGCCAAGGGACATTGTCCTTGGTTTTCCACACTTTTCATGGAAGCTACGTTTTATTGTTGTTCTAAAATAGCTGGGGGATGTAAACCAGGCCTTCTGTGGGGGAGGTATTTGTGACATTTGTCGCACAGCAAGCAAACAGGGTCTGCCATGGGCCTAAGGAACATTTTTCATGGAAACAAAGTGGGTTTATCATTTCACATGTTTACTGGTATTCTGCATGTGAAACACAATATACATTATCTTTTTTGTCAACCCGCACCATTATGTCTCAGCGATGCATAAGTACACATTCTTGCACCTTCTTACTGTTAACAGTTCCTTCATTTTTAAGTCCCAGGTCTTCATTTCAGTGTGTGGTGCTCGCATTCAGGCTCAGTTCAGCACACATGTCGTTTACAAAGGTAGTCACATCAATCACTGGAATGTTGCACTAGCATAGCCTGAGAATTTGTGTTTATTTGAATACTGTGTTAATACAGTTGTCTTCTGCACAGGAAGTGAAGGAGGTGGTTGCCAAAGTATCCTTGGCACTGTCATGGCATCAGAAGTTTATCAAAATTCCGAAGTCCCATCTGAACTCAGCTGATGATCTCCTTTACATAGGGGCCCGATTTCAGAACAGGTTGCGTCAAGTAAGTTTGCCAAAGACGTGGGCAGTCAGACTTGTTTAGTAGGTCAATCACTTGTGTCATCTAAAGGAGGCCTCGGATAGGCGTTGGCTGTGGGTCCAGAGCCTGATGGTAGCAACAGTTCTTATCACTCTGTGGGCACATCGCCATCTGCAGCTCCATCTGTGGCAGCTTCATTACCATTGGCTCCCAATGTGCCAGGACTTTTGCGAGACGGATCCCCGCTTCTCCCAAGATGATGAAGGTACTGATGGTTGAGTCTGGAAAATCTTCTGAAGTGTTTCCCCTCTGAATCCTCCTTTACTAGCAGCAATCACCTACAAGCCAGATCTCGAGGTTGGGGGTGCACTGTTGGACCCTGACTATTCAAGAAAGATACTCAAAGCTGGGATTGTTGTCAGTCCGCCAACTGGCTGGAATTGGAAGTAGTTTGGCCAACTCTGCTAGTGTTTCCGCCAGATTGTTTCCAGTCGAGACTTCCAGACAACACAACATTTTCCAAATATCTGAACCGTCAAAGGACATTTGCTCGGCATCCTTGGAGGTGATCTATATCTCTCTCTCTCTCTCTCTTTCGGTCTCTCTCTTTCTCTCTTGCACTCTCTTTCTCTCTCTCTCTCAAATCGAGTTCTTGGTGGAGAAGACCTGGTTATCTCTGGAGGCAGCCCACATCAGGGGATTAGTGAACACCCTGAGCAGAATGTTTCCATCATCACCAAAGATGTCAGTCAGCCTGGATGCTTTCCAACTGATTGTGCCTCATTATGGACTTACAGATGTGGATACATTTACGTCCCTCCCCAATCACTGGGTTCTGAAGTATTGCATCATGACAGTGGAGGAGGGGACATGGGTGATCGACGTGTTGTTCATCGCTTGACCTCCAGCCTTCTGTATATGCTTTTTTCTGATTCCCCTGATCCCTGG
This sequence comes from Ambystoma mexicanum, assembly GCF_040938575.1. NCBI lineage: Eukaryota > Metazoa > Chordata > Amphibia > Caudata > Ambystomatidae > Ambystoma > Ambystoma mexicanum. Next base: position 39,661,756 of record NC_090928.1, read on the forward strand.
TTTATTCAGTCAGATCAGGTAACACAATTCCAGTGTCCTTCTGGTAGCCCCTTAATGCACTTGCAGGTCTTGTCTTTCTCTGTTAATGTTGCTGGCAGTGGCCTCGCCTCTTCTCCTGCTGGCTTCAGCTCCATAGATTTTAGCAGCAGACCTAACACCACACAGCAGCTGGAAATTGGCAGTTCGGTCCTTGAAAGGAAAGGGTTTAAATGGCAGTGGCTTTTATCTCTTTTCTCCTTGGCTGTCCAGGAGGCTCAGAGATCTTCTACTCTTCTGGCTTATGATAGACATTGGAGCAGGTTTATTGAGAGGTCTGATAGGAATGATCTTATGTTGTAGTGTAGGTCTCCAGATATTGCTAGGTTCTTACAGGTCGGGTTCCACTTGGGTCTTTCAGTCTCTTCTCTAAGGGCACACTGGGCAGCAATTCAGTTTGTCAGGGCTCTGTCGGTGGAAATGTCTGAATCTGATTCTGTCACTTCTAGGTTATTGTATTATTGTTCTATCTCTTGGGCCAGGATCAAGTCACTCATACCCCATTGGGATTTACCCTTGCTCCTTAGAGCTCTTTAAGCCTCTGGGCTGGGCCAATATCAAACATCTTTCCCTAAAACTGTATTTTTGACTGCCATTTGTTCTGCTCTTAGGTTAGGGAAATTATGGGGACTTCTTTGTTCACCTCTTATTTGGGTCTCCAGAAATATAACATTGTGGTGCGACTCAACGTTTCATCTGAAGGTGGTGTCCATTGTCCATCTTTCGCAAGAAATTGTGATCCCAGCATTAGCGAGCAATCTGCCACTGGAAGTGAGGGCTAAATTGGCTTTGTTGGATGTGCGGCAGGTGATCCTGCCCGAACTGGGCAGGACAGCCTCCTTCAGGTCATAAAATAATTAGTTTCTCACGTTGGAGGGGTCGCAAAGAGCAAAAAAACTTCTTCATTTTCCATTAGTAGATAGTTGAAGGACAATATTTTATTGGCATATATACTTGCTGACCCCCCTTTGCCAGGGAGGGTTGCACATCTGTTTACCAGAGGGGTGGCTACCTCTTGGGTTTAGGCTAGGGGTATCACTCATGGATATCTGTAGGGCCACCATAAGGGCCTCTTTGAATACTTTTGCCCATCATTATCGACTATCCATACTAGGCCGAGCAGATAAGGGGTGGTCCTAAGCAGTTTTGCAGGCGATCATTCCTTGAATTTTGTATATCGAATTGTTTATCAAAGGTGCACTGGCTGCATAGAATCTTGGCTCTGCCTTTTCTTTCCTAAATATACAATCTGTCTGATCTGTGGGAGATTTCAAATAAGCAAGGACTGGGATGAGGAAGCAGTGATGTGCGTGTAATGCATTGATTAGTTACCGATAATCTTCTTTGTACCAAGCTCTACTTTTCCTCGTTGCAGTTCTGAGATATCGCCTCTCCCTTCCTGGTTGTCGGACCATTGTCCATCACCTTGTTTATTGATAGGAAGTTGTTGGGGTGGTGGCCTTCTTTATTCCTCACCACCCAGGGTGCAGGGTAAGTAAAATATTAAAATTTGAAGCGTGCGTAGGACAATTCTAGGGCAAAGACCAAGGTTCTTTGGATAAGTAAGGAATGGGACTAAAAGAACCGGACTAGATCTAATGAAGATTACTGGTAATCCAGACTTTAACCCACACAGGCCTCTTAATGGTTAATAAGGTACACCTCTAATTCAGTGCAGACCAAAGAAAGAAAACAAGCCATGCTCCCAAACCTACTTCTTGGCTCAGTGGGGTCAGGGGGATTCTAAGAGGGGGGTGTTATACAAGGGTTGTCATCCAGAGTACTGAACTGGATATAAAAATACATCAATAAGGGTTTTCCTCAGCATCCCAGACTAGGCATTGACTTAGCTGTAGTGTTGATTGAATATCGGTTACAAGCTGCTGGGCGATTGCCTAGATGGGTTTGTGTGGGCCCAGAAAAAGTATAGTATGACACGGTGGCTTGACGCCTGTAAAGGCTTTAGATGCCATTGCTAAATTATTACTGGTTGTGCATTCACTTGTTCCATGAGTAAACACAGACTGCATCTCAAAGAGGCAAGTTCAATTCCCTGAGGCCAACCAAATCCAAATGTACACATAATTAAGTAGCTGTCTTGCTGGAGAGCAGTGATGGCATGGTCTGTTGGCTAAGGCCCTGACATCAGCAGCAGCATGTCAATGTTTCACTTTCACTGCTGATTCACCCTGTGCTCTCTGACCCATACCTTTAGCTCTCCGCCTGTTAATCAGCTGTAAAGTTGGAGTGGTTAGTCGCCCACTGAGCATAGAAATCGCTGCATTTTTTAATTATGTAAAATCAAGTTGTAAAGCTTTACAATAGTTCAAGAATTATGAACATCACTCAAACCACATTCCCTAAAAACTAGTTGTGATTGCATTGACACAATTCCTGTTGGGGTTGAAAATAACCAGCGCCCCTTTAATCCGTGCAAACCAGCACCTTGTTTGTTTGTTTATTTGTTTGTTTATTTTATTTATATAGCGCAAACTAGGCCCTGAGGCAACCGGGCGCATATCTTGGCAGAAGGTTACAGGTAAAAACATATCATCACATTGGTATCAACAGATTGCGAACAACATATACAATATATACAATATATAAGATATATAGATTATACAATTGACGTTACCAAATACAGTTGACGTTACAAAACAGTGCAAAAGCGGCACAAAGGTGCCGGGGCAAAGCAAAGCTAAGTCGCAGCTAGCCCGTCAGGGTCAGAGGGCAGTTGTTAATGAGAAGTAACTAGCCAAAGCTTGGCTTTGTGTTTGAATAGGTTAAATGATGGTAAGGATCTGATGGTGAGTGGTACAGTGTTCCAAAGCTTGGCTGCCAGGACAGGGAAGCTGGCACCCCCAGCTGTATGAAGCTTGAATCTGGGGATTTCGAGGCCGTGGGACTGTGCGGATCTGAGTACTCGCGTTGGAATATGTTGAGTGAATCGAGAGGCTAGATATGAGGGGGCCTGGTGGTTAACACATTTGTATGTAAGGGTGAGTGCTTTCAGTGAAATCCTTTGGGCGACTGAGAGCCAGTTGAGGTTCTTTCTGGTTTCTGAGATGTGAGCAGATCGGGGGATATTGAGAGCCGCTCTAATGGCGTTGTTCTGGGTAGTCTGTAATTTGTTAAGGTTACTCTGGTTAGTGCCTTGGTACAATGCATTACAATAGTCCAGTTTGGACATGACCAAGGTCCTGGCCAAGGTGATGCAATTCTGGGCGGTAAGGAATGGGCGACAGGCTGAGATCAATTTGCAGGTGTAGGCAGATGCAGCAGCCACTGCATTGGTTTGTCGGGTGAGATTCAAGGAGGCATCCAGGTAAATACCCAAAGTTTTGGTGTCTTTAGATACTTTAATTAGATTGCCGTCAATGTTAAAGGAGCCGAAGAGGGGACTTAGTTTGTTAAGTCTCTGTTGCGTGGCTAGGATGAGAAGCTCAGTCTTGTCATCATTGAGGCACAACTCGTGCTGGGCCATCCAAGCTTGAATGACAAGGTAAATGTCATTGATGGCTTTGGAGTCAACAATGTAGTCACCAGTAATAGGTATGAGTATCTGGGTGTCATCGGCATAGTTCGTGTAGGTGACGCCCAGATAGTCAAGCACATCAAATAGTGGTTTGGTGAAGACATTATAGAGAGTAGGGGAGACACAGGACCCTTGCGGGACTCCACACGGGACTGGTGTAGGGTCGGCCGATGCGGTAGGTGAGAAAACTCTCATGTGCCTGTTGTTGAGGAATGACCTGATCCAGTTGGATGCATTGTCAGAGAAGTGAGCAGCGGACTTTAGGTGCCGACATAGTATTTGGTGGTTGACCAAGTCGAAAGCGGCAGATAAGTCCAGTAGTAGAAGAAGGGCCAGTTTACAGTTTACCGTTGTCTTTAAGGTCCTCAATTTGAGTTTTGAGGTCAAGAAGAGCTGTTTCGGTCCCATGTTTGGGTCTGAAGCCAGATTGTCTTGAGCCGAGGAGGTTATTAGTTTCTAGGTAGTTCTGAATCTGCAGGTATGCTGCTCTGTCAAGTATTTTAAGTAAGAAAGGTACAGTGGTAATAGGTCTGTAGTTAGTTGGTATTTCAGGGTCCAGATTCGTTTTTTTTAGGAGAGGGATAACCCAAGCGTCTTTTAAATTGTTGGGTACCGTTCCTGTTAGGAATGAAGAGTTGATGAAGGTGGTTATAAAAGGAGCAAGGTCCTGTGCCGCTTCCTTAATGATAGGTGCTGGGCAGGAGTCACCTTGGCAGTTCGAGGGTTTTAGGTTGCGAATGATGTTTTCGACCTCGAGGATGGTGAGAGGGGTGAAGCTGAAAGGGGTATGAGTAAAGGAGGCCGTTGGCGTAGTGGGGGGTTTAATGGGGGGGTTGGTGAGTAGAGTAGTTTGTTTGGCGTTCATTTTAGATTGCAGGGTGGTGATTTTGTTGAGAAGAGCATTTTGGATGTTATTGCACCATTGGCTGTCTTTAGTGCAGGTATCAGGGATGGGGGAGGGGGCTTCCAATTCTTTAAGGATTTTAAACAGCTCCTTAGTGTTGGATTCTGCTTGTGTGATACGTTGGTTGTAAGTCTCCTTTTTTGCCTGTAGGATTGCTTCCTTGTAGTTATGGGTGGAGATGATGAGGCGTTCTTTGTTGGGGTCGCAAGGGTGGCTCATCCAGAGTGATTCAGCCTTGCGTTTTTCTTTGCGTAAGGCTCGTAACTGCGGGGTGAACCAGGAATTCAAATGGGCTTGTTGTTTAGCTTTCCGTAATTTAAGCGGAGCTATATTATCAATGGCTTTGAGAAGTGTTTGATTGAAGATATCTACTAAGACTGTAGGGTCGTTGTGTTGTGACACACATTTGTTCAATATAGGAAGGATGAGTGGGAGAAGTTTATCCCTGGTGATGTCTTTTTTGTTCCTTGTGGGAGTGGCTGGAGCTATCGTGGGAGTGGTAAGAGGGTTGGTCGCTGGAAGGTGGAAAATGATGATGTGGTGGTCGGACCAGGCACAAGCGTGGTTGGAACTTATGGTAGTGTTGCAGTTGAGATCATAGATCCAATCAAGCGTTCTACCTTTGATATGGGTAGGTTTGTCAATGCGCTGTTGGAGTCCTAAGTTAGCTAATGTGATAGCGAGTTCAGAGGCCAAGTGATCCTTAGTGTCATGTAAACCAAGGTTGAAGTCACCTAGAAGCAGTACCTGAGAGTTAGGTTTCGTATTGACAGTCAGAATGGCTGTGATCTCATCTATGAAGGAGCTGAGTGGTCCTGGGGGTCTATAGATGAGGTGGAGGGTAGCAGTGTTGGTTGGAGATAAGGTGAGTTTCACGGAGAGGGATTTTGCACAGCTGAGCTCTGTGTTGGGGATGATTCTAAGTGTGATGTTATTTCTATGTATGAATGAGACTCCACCTCCTTTGGATGTTGATTGTCGGTCAGCTCTAAGGATAGAGTAACCGTTGGGGATAGCGAGGGAGAGAAGTGGGCCGGAGGCTGCGTGTAACCATGTTTCGGTGATGGCCACAAAATCGAGGTTATGAGTGGTGATGAGGTCAGAGATGTCCAGTGCGTGGGCCGTAATAGATCTGGCGTTAATGAGGGCACCCTTGAGTTCTTTGGCAGCGATAGAGCTGTGGGATGACGGTGACTTCTGTGAGGTAGTGGTGACGTGAGTGTGCTGAGTGCAGTGGGCACGAGGAAGTCTGGATCCAAGTCTAAGATTCCTGACTTGGAGTGTGCAGGGTTGGTTGGGAATGGGTTTAGTGGCAAAGTGATGTAGCCAGAGGGCAGGGTCATTGAGGTATGGGTTACTCAGGGGCATTGCAGTATGGTGAAAAGTAGGGTGATGAGGGTCGGTCATAACCGTGCTGGGAGGAGTGGGGGGGTAGAGGGTTATGGCAATGATGAACCCTCCGTCGGTGCGGTAGTGAAAGTGCGCACTGGAGTGGACGTGGAGGAGTTGTGCGCTAGGCGGAGGTAGAATCGGCCAAGAAGTGGCAGTCCAAGTACAACTTGTTAGGTGAGTGCATGTATGATTGTGCAATCAATGACTCAAAAGGCAGAAGCTCAACTACAGGGTAAGTACATGTGCAATTATGCAATCAATGACTCAGAAGGCAGAAGCTCAGCTACAGGGAAGTATAAGTGCAATTATGCAATCAATGACTCAAAGGCAGAAGTTCAGCTACGAGGTAAGTACATGTGCAATTATGCAATCAATGACTCAAAAGGCAGAGGCTCAGCTACAGGGTAAGTACAAACGCTAAGCGACTACAGAATATAAAGGACGGAGTGAAGTGTGCATAAAGGAATTACAATAGGCGGTGAATCGTGAATCAAGTGGAGAAGAGAGAAGTGGCCCTATGTAGAGAAGGTGCTCCCGAATGAGAGAGGGGAAAGACCTTATAACCAGACAGGGTAACAAAGGCCGACATGCTAGGTAAATTGACCATGCTAGGTTCAGCTAGGTTAGGTCCATGAGGAGTCTTACCGCCTTTCTAGACGTCGTTCCGTGTGTGTCCTGAAGGAGCAAGAGTGCGACAACAACTGGGGATGAAAGTACTGCGGAACGGTGACCACCACCGTGGCGGGCCGGTGTCAAATCTGGGGGATCACCATAAGGCGCTCCCTCACGCTCCACGGCGCGAACAGGGAGCAAACAGGGGCCTTAGTATGGGCCTTCGTGTGGCCGCCGGCGCTTCCGCCTGCCGGCGGATGTAAGTGGAAGAAAAGGCTGCTAGTCGCTTAGCAGCGAGGCATCAGCCTCGGTTTCATGCCGCGCTGCGCCCGGCATTAGAAGGTCAGGCAGGGTAGGTCAGGCAGAGCGTGCTCGATGCTCGATGGCATCTAGATAGGGATTTAGTAGTGCAGATCGTAGTGCGGGCAGGTGTATCTGCTCCTTACCGCAAGGATGGCTCTGGGTGGGCTTTCAGTGTGTCTGGGCTCCGAGGATGGCGGTGCCCACTGCATGTGGAATGCTCCTGCTGCTGCTGGATGGTGGCTGCTGTAGGGGAGGAGGGGCTCCTGCCCTCTCCTCAAGGAGGCTGCTGGCGATGGAGAATGGGGCTCCAGGGAGCAAACAGGGGCCTTAGTATGGGCCTTCGTGTGGCCGCCGGCGCTTCCGCCTGCCGGCGGATGTAGGTGGAAGAAAAGGCTGCTAGTCGCTTAGCAGCGAGGCATCAGCCTCGGTTTCATGCCGCGCTGCGCCCAATCCAAACCTTAAACATGCACAAAATATTTAACATCTTTATAACCTCACAACCACAGAGGAATACTTTACTGCATTTAGAATTATTTACTACATTTAAATGGAGTCAGTAATATCAGCTATAAGACCATACATCATATAACCTAATTATTGTTACCAAGCCGGCATTTAACAACCTAAAAATATTAAGCCATCGCTCCAAAGAGTTCATTGGCAGCTCCCCAACTCCACTCTGGTATGCCCACCTTCCTTTTGCCTAAGAGATTTCAATATTCGTTAAACAAAAACAATGTAATAAAACCCGAAAAGAGCCGTTCGTTTTCTAGGAAACACCACACATTTTCACAGGCAAGTCAGGAAACTCACACACGATGCTGCCATTGATGAATGCTGGCAGGTGCTGAGGGGTGCACTTTACAGTGACCTGCGCTTAAACAAATGAATCAAATAAATGCAACAAGATGATGTTGGTATTCACATACAACCCCCCCCATACCTTCTGTGCTACTAATATGAACCGTTTGCATTCAATATGACAAATGCACATCAAACATCTTCAGCGCTCAGCTACAATCTTATTTCAGCCCGTTTTGAATTATAACTCACGCCGTACTGTCATTTCTTGGAGCCCAACTTCACTTGTGCCCAATGAAGACCAAATAAAGGAAGTCATCATCTGTAAAATAGGTTGACATATTTCCATACTGTTCACTTGCCCTCATAGGACACATGTTTCATTGCTGGCCCGTGGCCGCATGAAGCAGCAGTGATCCATTGTATGTTTTCCCTTACAAAACTCAGCTGTGCTTTACGGATCAGCTTATATTTGCAAGGACATCTTCCAGGTAACCCAGCAGTATTTTAGGGGAATTCTTCATACTTCAGCCTGATAATGAGCTAAGCATACGAGATGCAGGCAGGGTACCATGTCCATTCATATGTGAAGGCACCACCACCAAACCCTCCCATTGAATGCGGCACCTTTGAATCACATATTTAATAGACCCTAAAGGATTTGTTGATTCAATTTTAACACAACCTCTAAAAGCCCATCTAGGCCAGTGTCACTGGAGGTATTCTGTGGAACCTTTAATAGCAAACAAAAAAATATCGATATGAAATTTCAATTTGGCCAACATCCCGTTATGCATAGTCTCCTTCTGTTCTACTATATAATGTACAGATATCACAAACCACCACTATCCTTGTAATAACATGATTTGCAACTGATATGGAGTTTTCATGCTTGCCAATTACAGCATACATAGGCTTTCATTGCTAGGTTCTTTCCTCTGTTATCTTCATTCTGAGAACCATTTTGAGGCTATGGCCCATAAGGGATATCAGTAATGCTTCCGGAGGTTGCCAGGTTGTCTATAATTTACAGGATGAATTTAGGCTCTTGTTTGGCTTTAGATTTGCTCCCTCACCTGAAAGATATCGATTGCTTACGCCTTTGATCATTTATCTTTTTATTCAGTCATACAATTACTACATCACGCAATGATAATAAACCGCAACATCTTTTAAAAAAATAAAACGGAAATGAAATGCTGGTAGTTTAGTTCTCCACTTGGTGGCTTTGGTTGCTGGCATCTGAAGCAAGGGGTAAGGGCTTTTCATGTGAATGTCACTAAGAAACTTGAACATGGCCTTAGCGGAAAAAGTAGTGACCATTCAGCAGGATGACCCATCTCTGATATGTTTCTTATTTTGCGAATTATAAATCCTTGTAACTTGACACGATCAAGATTTCCTTTCAACTTGTGCCATTTAATGACGGGTTGTTACAATGGATTTCAGATGCCAATTAATAGAGTTTTAGGCACTATGCTCCTGGGGGGCACCAGCAACATACAGAGGAAGCAAGCACTAATGTTATCGAGAATATATGAGCTGCGGCATGCAACAGACACTGTAGCCCACACATTGTCAATTTGTGTGCCTTTGAGATGCGCCGAACATTCCGTATATGATATGGTATGGCATTTATAACGCGCCTATACACAAGTGTTTCAAGGCACGATGAGGCAAGGGAGGGGGAACAGAGGGAAGACAAAGACAACGATCTTATTAGGCCAGGTGTCATTGAGCTCGAGCAAGTGCAGGTGAGTGGGAAAGGGAAAGTGCGGGGGTAACGGGGAGGTGGCAGTGCAATACATAGGATCAACAGAAAATAATAAATAAAATAACTGAAATAATAGGTAAAATTACGGCCAACTTGTGGCAAGTACAGGGATAAGTGCAGACATCAAGTGTCAAGAGCTGGGGGGACTGTATGGATACAGAAACAGATCCCAAGTGCAGTGGTTGCCCGGGAGGCAGTGCAGGTGTGCAGCTGGTGGGAGAGGTAACCTGGGCCCGAGATCAGAGGGTAGCCAGGTGACCAGTGCAGTTACAGTCAGGAGTTCAGCAGGGGATAGGAGGAGAGAAAGCAGAAGTAAAGAGGAAGGTATTGAGGTGCTTCCGGAACCGGAGATGGTTCTCCTCAAGTTTCAGGGAGGAAGGGAGGCTGTTCCAGAGGAAGGCATCAGCCGAAGAAAGAGATCTACCACCAACTCGTTGATTGGAGAAGTGACTGACCCTGAGGGAGTTGGAGGCGGATGAGCAAAAAGCTCGAGAAGGAAGATATTTAGGAAGAGAGAGTTGGAGATATTGAGGCCCCAGGCCCCAGAAGGCCTTGTGGACAAGGTAGAGGGGTTTGAACTTAATCCTCGCAGCCACTGGGTGCCAGTGCTGACATTTTAGTCTTGCAGAGATACGATCCCTGGGCGTGAGACCAAGGACATGTCTCGCAGTTCTGTTCTGGATGAGTATGAAATACAGAGTGCTTTCTAATGCTGCCCATGTCACAAAAGAACATGGGTGGTGGGGCAAGTGAAGGCTCTTCCAGCACAGGTGCCTTCAGGAGGGTAAAGAACACCCAGAGCCTTACTACCCAGTGACGTGTGTAGTTATGAGGCCCCACATTGGAGAAGACACATGGCATCATGGCTGTGTCACCTGCCTTATTTGCTGTATAGTCAGTGGGACCGTAAAGGCGAGTAGGCAATGGGACCTCACAATTGTAATGCATTTCCCCCACTCTCTTTACAATCCCCCCCACCCTGATCTTCTCAGTAGTCTTGTGGTCTAAGGAAGTGGGTGTGTGAAAGTTAATGGGACGAAACACGCATTACCGTCCCAGCACTTCCAAAGCCTCCTTCCCAGTCCATCTGTGAATGGGAGCAGAACTTGGGAGGCGGCTATGGCTGGGGAAGTGAAGGGATACTCTATTTCTTTCCCACAACTGGCAAAAGTTTGAGCGTGCTTTTGGAAGACCTCTTCTACGAGTCAGACTGTATCAAAGCCAAAAACGTGGGCCTTGCTAAATGTAATGTGTTCAGCACAGCCGATCATAACACTTATTGCAATGTGAAGTGGGGCAGCAGCATCCAATATATGTTGGTTGATGAGAGTGTTCACAGATTGGGAATGACGGAAAGTCTCCTTCTTTCCTGTTACTATGTACTCCGTAGCCTGTTGGAGTTGTGCTTGTGTAATAGCAGCAGAGGTTTCAGTTAGTATTTATTTATTGTTTATTTATACAGCGCTTATACACAGAGGCAGTGCTTCAAAGCGCTTCAAGGCTGGAAGGGAACAAGGGAATACAGTAATTATTCTTAGGCCTTGAATTGTCCAAATAATCAAAAGAGAGAAAGAAAACCAGAATACTACGCCTGACGACATTTTGCCTAGTGCAAGTGCATGAATTGTAATAGTTGCGACCAAGCTCGGGAGGGAGAGATGAGAAATGGTGGGGGTGAGAGGGGACAGGACAGAACATTAACGGGTCCTAGAACTTTTAGGTAATGCATACATACATAAGGAGGTGCGGGGAAGGGGAGGGGAGTAACAAAAATGAGTCCGGTCCAGCAGGTCCCTGGGTTAAGTGCAGAGAGGTTGCCCCGCTCATGGAGCGTAATCTGAAAGTGCAGTGATGTTGAAATGCTGAAAAAAGTGCAGCGGCCCAGAAGCAAGTGCAAAAGACTGGCAGGGGAGCCTGGGACCTGTTAGGCTCGGGAGGTGAACCAGGCAACAGTCAGCAAAAACTGAACAGAGTTGGGGTGGGGGGGAGGAAAGGAGGTTAGCAAGGGAGAGGGAGAGAGAAGGAGGAAGAGAAAATTAAGGTGTTGAGGAGTTTCCGGAACTCAAGGTGTTCTGGCTCAAGATGGATAGAGGCAGGGAGGCTGTTCCAGAGGGGGCACCTGCAGAGGATAAATATCTACCCCTGAATCTCTGTTTGTTGAAGCGGCTCACCCGCAGAGAATTGGGGGAGGACGAGTGGAGGGCTCTAGAGGGAGAGTATTTAGGAAGAGAGTGTTGTAGATAGTGCGGGCCCCAGCCCCAGAAAGACTTGTGGACTATGCAGAGGATCTTGAACTTGATCCTTGCAGCCACAGGGAGCCAGTGAAGGGGTTTCAGTGCCAGGGAGAAGCAGTGTTCCAGGGCTTAAGGCCAAGGACAAGTCTTGCGGTTCTGTTCTGGATGATTTGTAGAGGACGGAGAGTAGAAGTAGGGAGATTGAGAAAGAGGCTACTTGCAATAGTCCAGCCTAGAGAGAACCAGGGCTCTCGAGGTGTTGAGCTTCTGGGGGGAAGTGAGAAAAGATAGAATACCGCTGATGAGGTGCAGTTGGTAATTGGATTTCTTGGAGATGTCTGAGATGTGAGAAGAGAAGGAGAGAGTGACAATCCCCTTTGCACTTGGTGACACAGTGATTGAGTGTCGATGCAAAATACTAGCAAAGTAAAATATTATGAATGCTTAGATCTGTTTGGCAACAATAACTAGGTACAGGTGTTATTGGCTCCTGATATGCAGTATGCTAATATTGGAAGTGAATGGTGAACAAAGTATTATAACACACAGAGTAATTGCTTTTGTTGACTTTTAATAAGTAAAGGTTTTTCAGTTTAATTCATTGAGAATACTCGCCATTGATTTGTCAATATATTGTCATTAGGATTTGGACTAACATGCCATTTTACTATTCACTAAGATCAGTGAGTTCTAGAAATATTATTTTTGAAGTCTACATAATTTTTCAGATTTTTTCTCTGTGACCATACTTAAGTGAAAATTTAGTTTTTGGAACTAGTCACACTATTACCATAGGCACCTCAGTGTTATTTAAGGTGATTTGCAGTCTTTAATCAATAACATCTGTTTCAAGTGTATGTGCTTGATTGCACCATCATTCTGTGTGGTTCAGAATAATTGATCTCCAAATATGGTTTTGAGGCACACTTTCATGCAGACGACACCCAGATTTGTCTGTCCGTTCGTTCTTTTGATGATACGGTTAATCTATGTTTAACTGCCTGCCTCTTGGCATCACATTGTGGATTTATTGTATTTTTTATGCCTAAATCCTAAAAAAAGGAAATCCTTTTTTTTTTATGGTGACTTGGTTTAAAATAAACCTTACACAAAGCATACATTCACATAGTAATTAAAAACATCTTAAAATCATGTTAATACATCCAAACTTTCCTGTAAAAAAATAATATAAAGCAATAATCAATGAACCACCCCCCCTCCCACATAAATCTGGACCAAAGCAAATTCCTAGAAAATTCAGTATTAAAGCTTTCCAATTCTTTTTCAAAATACCTTCTTCTAGATAAAATAAAATATGGACAGTCCATCACCAAGTGGCGGAGAATCTATAGTTGTACAAAAACAGCAAGTCATTAAAGTGTGTTGCGCAAAATTTAGAACCCAGTGCTTCAAACGTTCCCTAGTCGGTAATTGATTTAATCTAAAACACATAAAAAGAGACCAGTTAGAGAAATTACATATAGAAAGGACAGAAACTGCCCCTTTCATAGGTGATGGTAAATGAGAAGGACATTTCGATCTCTGAGGTTTATGGTTGAATTAAATACTTTTCCCTATTTCTTTACCAAAGATAAATTGCAAAGGAAGTCTAAAATATGAGAAAAAAAAGTGCTTCATTGCCCCTTTCTATAACAGACCTTGTTATAGCAACAGGTGTTGAATATGATTGGTAATGTTCTGCTGAATTTGAGAACTGGAAAATTCTAAGTAAATCTCCTGGGGAATGGGAGTTTTTGCTGCATCATATTTCTTCATGGTAGAATTAATCACATTTTATATTTTGGATTTTGCCACAAATATATGTGGGGGTGGGTTTAGGTGAATAATTAATGTAGGGGGGTTAAACGAGGGCTGCAGGGATCTCCCCGTGCATATATTTGCAGCAAAACTTTCCAATTAATAACATTCGATTCATTCTACTTCGATAAAATAAATTTGACAAAATCACATATAACCAATCTCCTGTACTGTTTCTAAGACCTAAGGGTCTTTGGAAATATTTTCCCAGTCATTTAAAAAATATTGTAGTTGACTCCCCCAATTTTTTGCTAGAGGCAACGATGAAAGAAACTCACAATCAAATCGTCCTGAGTTGAATCTTCTTTTGGGGATAACTTCCTCTACTGAACTGTCTATTCTGGGGAAAAAAGACTGTTCTCACCTCCTGGCAACATTTTACTATTCCTTGCACCTGAAGGGGTCCACTTCAACCTGAGTAGTTTTAGTATCGACTGAAAAGTCCCTGCTTCATCCTTACGCAGCAATACCATCGGCTACAATATTCCCCTCAGAGTATTCTGAGCACTATCCAGGAAAGAACCGTAGAGAGACACCATATCACTTGTATTACGTAATCTTCTACAAACAGAAAACTGCTAGTCTCTGTAGGTCGTCTATCAGCCAGACCGCCTCACTCAGATTTTATTTTAAGGAAAATTCTCTTGTAGTGTTCTGCCCTTATATATGAGTTGGCATTTTCTAAAAAGCAGATTGCCCTTTGCGCCCAACCACTGAATACATTAGGATCTCTTGCAGACCATTTGCTTTCTTAGTCATATCCAGAATTTCCCCAGTGGTCCTAGTGTATCTTTTACATAGTTAGATAAAAGGAGATGCGCGAACATAGGCACATTTAGTGTACCTATTTTACAATAATGTTAAAACAAACAAATATAAAGACAGTCAGCATCTTATATGACAGAAAACAAGCACAAAAAGGCAATCAGGTCACATTGTTGTAGCAGCAAATTTTGAGCAGAGGAGTAACTCATCTCCTGTGCACATATATTGGGAACCATGGAAAAATATGCATCCATTGTCCTGTGGTATTGTTCTGAAACGAAGAAACTAACGCTGGTATTTCGTCAACAACTTTTAATGGTGCAAAGCATTTCGGTGCTGATTTTACAGGGTCAAAGCGAGTTGTGGCTAGACTTGAGTTTCTTTAATTTCCGAGCCTTTTTCAGGAAAAAATAACAGCACATCACTGTCCTGTACATGGTCTGACACTGATGATTAGGAAAATATTATTTAGAAAAAATGAATTTTCCCGAAGTAAGAATAAAAAAATAAAAAAAAAAAAATGTTTATAAAAGATTTTTTACTCAAGGTGCCTACTGTTTATGAATGAAATGCAATCTTTTAGCTGAGCACACATGTTTTCAAATAGTATCTCAAGGGTCCCACTCTTGTTAAGGGACAACGTCAATAGTGAGCGGTCATCCTGCAATAAAAGGTTATAATAATCAAAAAATTGGCCAGCCTATGTTAATTTTTATAAACATTTTGTACATTTTTACCGATGTACATTGTTGTTTGTGCAAGTTCATTATGTTTAAATTGAAGACCTATGTCGTGTATTACGGCATGACATTTGTACTGGAAAAAGAGCAAAAGATGCCAAATGTGATAATGCAAAGACAATCTCAAATCTCGTTTCTGAAACGAGTGAGTCTACGCCACCTTACCCCATAAGCAAACTTCATAAAAAACAATATGCAGTGCAGTTTGTGGATTTCAGGTCCGAAACATTTGTGTATAGGTGCGTTATAAATGCCATATCATATCATATCACTTTCAGTGCTATGCATTCACGGTCATGATCCGAACGTATCTCTTATAGTAGGATGTGGAACGTTTTAAAATGGTTTGGCATTATTGCCGCAGTGATGTGCAGCTGTAAGAATTATGGGAAATGTAGTAAAGAGTAAAACTTTGCAGCGGCTTGCTGCTTTCTTGCTCGTTAAACAGTATACTCAATATATGGATAATCTAATTAAAGTTGTATTCATGATTGGTGTGGTAACCGGAATATGAGCTGATGATGTCACAAAAGGTGATTATTTTGAAATAATTGTTGTTTATAACATCAGTTGCCACATTCAGGACATGTCAGAGGCAATCAAAAAGTTGGAAGATTTGTAAATTGTCCGAATTTATAGCAATACTCACCATTTAATGTGATCATTTAGCCCCATAAATTGGCTTTGAGTTCTATGAACCCAGTGCTGCTTTAGTTTGTGCTTGTAAGTGCCTTCAATCCAGCACTCCAACTAAGTCAATGCCTAGTATGGGATGCCCAATGGAAGCCCTTATTTATATATTTTTATGTCAAAGTTCTTTAAATCTGGATGATGAACCCTTATATAACGCCCCTCTCTTTGGATCTCCCCGACCTCACTGAGCCAAGAAATAGTTTTGTTTTGCAAATTAAAAGATTTATTTGAAGAATTGAACAATATATATATATCACACTTTTATAAATATGGATAATGTCTGAATATCAGACTTATGAATATGAACAATGATCAGCAATGGGTAATATTACAAGATCAACAATCTCTTTAATCAATTAGTAGTAGAAATAGGAAAAATAACGTAGCAGAGAATACTATGTATGGTTCAAGGAAATGGAAGGATAGGAAAGAATGCAACACAGAAGTAAAACTTGATATGACTTCAATCAACAGATAATATGATCACTCTTTCCCCCTGTTACTACTCACTCCCGCCACTATTATGCAATATGAAGAGGTGGAAATGAGGGCACACAGCTTTCAGGAATATTAATCAACAATGCAGTTCAATACCAGTTCCCCCAGCAAGCTTAGAGAGAATAGGTATGATTTTAAAACAGGTCAATAGGCTTATGAATGTGGTTGCACTGAATGTGAAAAATGCTAAAAATGACTTTAATTCGCTAAATGGGATTCAGCACTAGTGAGAGTTACTTTGGATTGGTTCAGGTCAACACTACCAATGATTATGAATGATTATCAGATTGAAAACGAAAGTCAGCATTTGCAAACAAGAAACAGCTATTTTGACATGTGGTGAAATTTAACCAAATTGCAAATTCGCAGCAATTTGTCTGCGTGCGTGAAACACGATTACTTAGGATCTTAGCTTCAAAATGACAGTTAAATCTCGGTTCCAGGACGTGCGGTTCAAAAGTTACAGAGGTTTTTGTGAAGGTAGATTTTTAAGAAATAAAGTCAAGATTTCAAAATGAAAGATTGCCCTTTAAAGATTAGGAATCAATATGGACTTATACTAAGGGGCTATGAAGAAGCAAGACACTCAATGGGCACCCACCAGAACAGCGGTGCCTCCGCTCTGATCTCTGTCTGTCAAAACACTTGTCCCTCTTCAGAAAAATATCAGCGCAAAGATGATTATTACTACAATTATCACAGACAATATAATGAGAAGAATTCAGGATGGACAAAAGATTCTTTATGGCAGTTCTGGATAGGTTGAAATGGCTGGATTGGGTTACTTTAAACTAAGAGATTGGTTATGTACAGTTCTAGACTGGATACTCAAGCCTATGGCTTGGAATGGAGTGGAATGGGCCCTGTCAAAGATCTAGGGTTTGGCTGGGATTCTCTAGCCACCGGACAGGTCTCAGGCACTCTGGTCTGTTTTGTGTGGGAAGGGACAGGAAGTGGATGGGAATGGCCATAGGGATTAGCATGGCCATAGGCAGTTAATATGTGGGTAAATAACCAAACAAAACCTACAAGCTTTATGTCCCTCGTATGCCATTTCTCCCCAGCTGCACTCTAATGCAATAGTTTTGGCTTATAGGTGGGGCTTTTGCGGGACCTAATAGCCAAAACTAAAAAGTAGATGTGCAGCTTATTTATAGGGTTCCATGTAATAATGTCCCCACAAAAATATCGCCATGCAAAAATATTGCCGAAAAATGCCCGTTTTTTGTGGGGACATTATTGCATGGAACATGTGGGGGACACCCCCGAAACCCCCAAACCGTTTTTTTTCTTTTTTTCATTATTTTTTTTTGGCTGCCCCAATCCCCATATATATGGTCACCCATATAATATCACCACAACCTTTTCCCGGCGACATTATGTACGGCGACCATATATATGGGGATAATATTACCTGATACCATTTATAGCTCCAACATAGCCACTAGTATTAGCAAGGTATCCTAAAAGAAAAAGGAGAAAGCAGTGTTCCCCATTGCTTTTATAGATGTTAGAGGAATGTAACCTTACATGGCATTGATTGAGATTACTAATAGGAAGGTCCTTCTACTTTTGAAGTCTGATTATGTCAAGCCACTCCTAAAAAATTGAACTGCATACTCTCATGGTTCTGCAAGCTACCGCCCCATCTCAAACACTCTTTCATCAGTAAAGTACTGGACATATTTATGTTCGGTAAACTCTGGGATTTGATTAAGACAAACAACATGTTTTACAGGGTACGAAATGACTTTAGACCAATGGGGACAAAATCAGATCTGTTCTTAATTTGGGCGACACCAAAAAACAACTTGGAAAAATATTCTGAGAGCACACTCATTCATTTGGACATCTCTGGAGATTTTCAAAACAATACTCCAGAAGAAGACTGAGATACACTACAATTAATAGAGACACTCTACTCTGGATCACCTCTTCCCTCACCGACAGAACCAAACCCACCAATATGGTCCCCTACACATCCGACCTACACCCTTTGACTTGTGGAGTCTCGTAGGAGCCACTTTGTCGACACTTCTTTTCCATACTTACATGACACCCCTACTGGTCTTCATCAGTCTGTCTGGCCTCATCTGTTTCCACTACCATTGCGACACACAAATAATCTACAAACTGAAAAACAAACTTTCAAAGAACTCACCAGATGTAAAAAATATGCCTTGCACACATGGATGCATCGATGACGGCAACTTTACTAAAGCTCAAACTTACCAAAACAGAGTTCATGCTTTGAAGTGTGGCTCCTTCTAATACTACCTCACTCCCTTAGCCTGATGAAATGGCCCCATGCCCAATACCTTCCTCCATAGTAATGAACCTTGAACAACAATTGACAGTAGCCTCCTGCTCGAACCGTAGGAGAGAGTTATTGTCAGAAGCTGCTTTTCCAACTCTGCACTCTGTTGCACATCATACTTTACATATCCTTTACACACAGGACCATGGTTATGCTATCGCTACTCCTGACAAGACTGTACTACGCAAGCAGCCTATAACTTGGACTATCAGAATACCTCACGGAAAACTACAAAGAGTACATAATGCAGCAGCCAGCTTGCTACTGGGTTACTCCCTGTCAAGAAAATAATACTTTCCAAAACGCTCTGCATTGCCCACTAAGCCTACCATGGAAAGAGCATAGCTACCTTCACAAGGAAATTCCAGCATTACCCACCTGCTGGCACACTAAGGCCCAGCACGCTATTCTATTCATAGTTCCTAACTTCAACAAGAAAAGACAAGGAGGATCCTCGTTCTTCCTACTGTCTATCAAACTATGGGACTCCCTACCTAAGTATTTTTGACTGGAAGTGAACCACTTGCCATTCAAAAGAACAGTTCAAGGCATAGCTTTTCAATTACCTGATTTGGATTGACAGCATTAAACCAATACCAAGACAACTGGAAATACATGTTCCTCAGTCTCAGCTAGTATTGGGACTAGGCACGTAGATCACCAAACAATAACACTTAATAGTGTAGACTGGTCTGCTCTATTGCCTGCTCAATGAAACAAAATCACAATAAAGGTGTAACCTGTCCAGATGCCTATCACCTCTCTTACGACTCTCAGTATCAAACCACAAACTCCAAACAGTTGAAGGACTCTACAACCACAACGACATACGTCTCGTGCACGTCCCCACCTTCCTTCACACTTTACTCCTCCCTCACTAACTGCTCACTACTAAAAACTGTCCACGCTGCACCACATTCATT
This sequence comes from Ambystoma mexicanum, assembly GCF_040938575.1. Lineage (NCBI taxonomy): Eukaryota > Metazoa > Chordata > Amphibia > Caudata > Ambystomatidae > Ambystoma > Ambystoma mexicanum. Next base: position 39,681,101 of record NC_090928.1, read on the forward strand.
CCCCATTGGACCAACAACAAGGCATAACATACTAAACAAAGACTCATGCCCTGTCCATTTGCTATCAACACTCAAACTCCAATAAACACAGGGCTCAAGTCAAGGGTACACTTTTTCAGAGGGTGGACGCCCTCCCCATAGTATTTTAGAGGCCGTGTGTAAAATGAGAAGCAGTGACTGTCTTTTTTTAACTTATAAATGTATTCCTTACTCGTGACTTGAACCACGGTCCCCAGGTTGGGCATTCACCACTGTACCAAATAAGCTGATGAACAATAGTATACAACTTAAGGTGAAATGTCACATTTCTGTACTGCATATTCCAAGGAAAACAACGTTATTGATTCTTGGAGATTTGAAACATGCACACCTTTTCACGTTTTCAAAACAAAACTATTCTCTTGTTGTTTTGTGTGTGTTGATTTTATGAAAGGCAAATGCCATTTGTCCCGTGCAATTTGTATGACTATGCAAAGCCAATTGAATGAAATTATCATATTTCACCTTTATTTACTCATTTCTGGTGATGTCACATCCTATTGCGTATTTTAAAGAGTCCCCCAATTTTTGTTTTAGGACTTGACCACTGACTAAACCCAATCCTATTCTCTCTACCCTCGGACAGTGGCAGATTTAAGGCAAAGGGCCCCATGGTCAGCACCTGACACAGGACCCTAGGTGGGCGGGTCATGGAGGTGGTGCTTTGGGTGGGCAGAGTTAATTGTGGTCACAAGAGAAGGGCGATGAGAAAGAGGAACAAGAAGGGCGAGGGAGACAAAGAGGGGCAAGGGAGAAGTGAGATGAAGGTATGAGAACGAAGGAGAAAGAAATAAGGAAATACAGGGAGACTGGGAGTGGGAGTGAGAAAAAGATTATATAAAGTGAGTAAAGAGAAAGAAAGACGGAACATAGGATGGAAGAGGAAGTCGTGGGTAAAGTGGAAGGGGGATGGTGTGAGAGAAGAACGCAAGTGAGAGGATGGTAGAGAAACAGATGAAGAATGAGATAGGGCAATGGAGGGGAAGGCAGAAGAAGGCGGGCAGGACGAGAAAGATAGAGAAACACAGAGAGAGACACAGAGGTAATGAGGTGGGCCCCTGTTGGCAGCCCGTGTGCTGCCGGGGAGCCGGTCAGCTGCTATACGCACTGCTGCGGTCCATGAATTCCCCTTCTAAGCCGGTCCCCGGGCCTCTAACTCACCGGGCCAGGGACGGTCCCTGTCCTGGGGCTTCCTCTGGGGCAACCCCCACCAACAGGACGCGCATCAGTGCAGGCTGCACTGCACGGGGCCACAGCCTGTGTTCACTCCATCCAGCCAAAAGCAGGCATTTCCCTTCACCAGTGCACGCCGTGATGGGGGAGTGGGATGGAGTGAGGCTTTCTCATGTAATACAATAAAGAGCAAGATGATACGTGTTGTTTACTTGCCTCCAACCCCCTTACACAGGAACTCTATAAGGTTTTCCAGCATCACTAGTCCTGAAAAAATGGACCGTCTGCTATAACTAATTTACACAAATGTCTGACAAGTTTATTATTCAAATAATTCAAACTGAATTTAAACAAAAAACACTACCCTCACCTAACACAGTGTACTAAACATTAAAAAACAAATATAAAACAAATATAAAACATCAGATAACTTATTTATACGACACAGAAGATATCACATAACACACAAAAAATCTCAATGTGTCACTAAAACATGTTGAGATTTTTTTGTGTGTTATGTGATATCTTCTGTGTCGTATAAATAAGTTATCTGATGTTTTATATTTGTTTTTTAAGGTTTAGTACACTGTGTTAGGTGAGGGTAGTGTTTTTTGTTTAAATTCAGTTTGAATTATTTGAATAATAAACTTGTCAGACATTTGTGTAAATTAGTTATAGCAGACGGTCCATTTTTTCAGGACTAGTGATGCTGGAAAACCTTATAGAGTTCCTGTGTAAGGGGGTTGGAGGCAAGTAAACAACACGTATCATCTTGCTCTTTATTGTATTACATATATCTATATCCCCGTTGGTGGAGTAGGATGTCTTCATGTTAATAGGGATTCTTTATACCTATTTAAACATATTAGTGAGGCTTTCTCATTCATAACTGTCCCCAGCTGAGGGTATTTTTCACAAGAAAAGCCCACCAAGAAAGAGAGTGTCCTTCACGGCTCCGGACTGTAGTGTAGCGCCTAGGGAAGGAAATCGTGGTGCTAGCGAATAAGACAAGAAACTCGGCCCATACTTGGTGCCCTGCCTCCAACACAGCCACCATGTAACTCATACCTGGTGGCCTGCCTCCCCATCCCCACAATAACAAACGCACACCCTAAACATTTCTGCTCCTCTTTCACCATTTTAGGCTAAACCTTTAACGCTGTGAAAGAAGGGCAGAACAATACACACATGACTCAACTCGCACTGGAGTGTTCACAACAGAAAGGGCCTGTGTTGTGTTGAAGGGGCGGGCCTGCCACAGGGTCCCGATCACCAGTTGTCTGCCTGGTGACCGTTAGATCTGCCTCTGCCCTCAGACCAGTCTTGCGGTTAACCCACTACAGCATATCTCCCCACCAGGACCACAGAGCAATCGATACCTGCATGCCTGCACACAGGTAAAGGGTACTTTTGACCTGCACTCCCTACTACCTGCCTCCCTGCTTTCTCACTAACAACCCTTACCCACTTTCTTCAATAGTGCCACTTACAACAATAACACCAATAATGGCAGAAGAGTTTAAGACCACATGTCTTCACTAACTTTACCAAGTGTCGTGACCCTTTTTCTCAGTGGGTCAGCAAGATGTTTCGTTGATTGCAGAGGACAGCAAACTCTTGTGGTCGTTGCCATCTTGCTCCAGCCTGTTTCAGCTGCATTGCCAGTCCCTGAAGACCAGCACTTGTCCTTTTTACAGCCATGGCCCGGGATCCACCACTCGGAAGAGCCTTAAACTGTAGGGGCCATCATGTGATTATGTTGAAAGCTCTGCTCGTGCAGTTGTGTGAGAATGATCCTTACATTGTGTGAGAATGATCCTTGCACCAATTTAGGCCCAGAATGCAGATTTAAACTCTTTGCTTACGTGAACTGAAATTGGTCTGCTCCAATCTCTGACCTACCTTCGTATAGATATTAGCAGCCTTAACTTAGATATAAATCAATATTAGTGGATATTTATTTGTGACTGTGGTCTTGTTACATGAACTGTAATTAAAGGAACTCTGTAGCTCGAAATTGGCCATTGGTTCAAAAACAAATGTGTCATGGTGTGTGATTTTGAATATTGATGAAATCATTAGCCACATTCTGCTGTATATATATTGCTTACTTATTGTTTCTCTGCATCCATGAGTCCATAAATACAACCACATAGAATTTTGACTCCAAGAATGTGGACAATTTAGCCATGAAATGCAGGCGGTCTACCTGTTTTGTCATGCATATCTTGAAAGTCTTCGTCGTCTGTGGACTCCAAAATGTGCGCTATGAGTGCCCTGAGCATGGCAGATTGCCGTATTGGGAAAATATGCCTCCCCTATGTTGTAACCAAGATGCTCCATGTAAGAAAACAAAACAAAATATTGTACCCAATTTCTTTCAGAAATGTGTAGGGCCAGCTAGAGCATTCCTAGAAGTGCCCTAAACTGGGATCTATCGATCATAGTAAATTGTTTTTGCTAATCCTTGTCACAAAATAACGTACGTTTGCCTTTTTGTTTCGAATCTTGGGTACATGAATTTGCTTGCCATTGAATATGTCCCAAAAATCTGTGACTTCAAATTCGAAACAAATTTCCTCCATGGAATTTTTCTATTTTCTAACCATATTTGTGGTAGATATAAGATACAGTGCTCATTATCAGAATACAATTGTGTTCATCATTAGAACATTTTTAATTTAAGAAAAGGTTTTGTTTATTTCAAAAAGAGAGATGAAATTCATCAAAGATGGGTATCTCTAGTCTTAGAAAAGAATCTTATCTCAATTGTTGAGCACAGCAGCTGCTAAATGTGTCGCATACAATATCCATCACTTAAGAGCATTGCATTTCCTGGTCACAACATAACGTGCCATCACATGGGAGCTTCTTGGAGTAAACACTCTCCCGCCATTTTGACAGAGTTTAAACTAAAATGTGCCACTTATTCAAAGGATTGAATGTACAAAAAGAATGCAATTCAAAGGCTGGTAGATATTACCTCTTTTATTTAAACACTGTTGATCTGCTACAGTCTCATATGTCATATATTAAAGATTCCTTTACTTAATGTCATCCGTTAAGTACAAATCATTTGTTGGACCGCAGATCCAGATTTGAAATACACCACATTATGTATCCTTGTTGAAGCTAGATATACAACAAAATAGTAGACCTATTCACACTCACTTTTCACAGTGCATCAGTAATATCTGGGACATAATATCCCCTCATGTGGGAATCATCTTTTTCAATTACTGTCCATCTGGGCTGATCTGCAGAGTGTTGGAAACACATAAAATGTGAACCCAGTGGGACCAATGCTTGTCGTTTGCAAATACAATTTATATTGTAGTATTCTTGTTCTAATTGCCCTGCATGTCATTATGATGTATCAGAGATTACACAGACAGATCATCATGTATATATCGAGTGTTATAATTTGTACACTCAAGTTGCACCAATGGTGTCTCTAGAATTAAGCCTATTCCTTTTGAATGTTCTGTTGGAAAGCACATGCTTTAGGTCCCACACAGGCAGTGTATGCTTGGTCCTAGTTGGTACCATTAGGTCAATTGATCAGTAAAAGGTTTATCTGATATTCTTATATTGACAAATGTGTTGGCTATTTTTCGCCAACTGAATGCTATCCATGGTCTTGGAATGACTAGGTCCCCTACATTGAGGATTGGCTACAACTTAAGGGTTTCTTTTACATTTTATTTCCAATGATGAGTAATCGAAGATCACTGTGATCACGTGGGATGTTACTGCTTTCTTCATAGCTTGTTTATGTAATTCACAAGGATCCGCTCCGACCTACAAACAAGTAAACCACTCTAATGCATGACTATCGACACTCATTAAAGTAGTATAATTTGGACAATACCTAAAATATCTGCCGAAGGGAAGATTCCCTTAATGATCTGCAGTGCTAGCTGCAATAGCTGCAGAAAGTAACAAAGAATTGCGATCTGGGAAATCTATGATTCGCCCTGAGGTGGATATATGGGTGGAGGAAATGCGTAAGCTCTCGCTTATAGAATCAGTCATTTTCAGATACCAGAAGAAAAATACATTGTTTGTTGTCATTTGGGGGAGGTTTTTGGATCTGTTTCAGTATGTCGAATACTGAGGGTAGGTCAGGGTTTAAAAAATAAAAAAGGGATTCAATTTGTGTACTGTTATACTTTATGCTGTATTGACATCTTAATAAATATGTTTTAAAAAAATAATTACGATATGTGGATTTTTGTGTACTGTAGTACAGGACTAACAGTTTAGAGTTGTAACCTACTAGCCAGCCATAAAGTGTCTCTCACCACCTCAATTTTACACATGCACACAGTTTACTATTTTTTATTTGCCAAGAGTCAATAATCACTAGCCAATGGCTTGTGGCAAGGGCCCATATTTCACTCTGCTGTTCGCACCCAGAAAATTCACTAATGTTCCATCGTATTCGGTCACTTGCTGTCATTCCTTCTGGCTCTGTCGCCTATGAACAGAATGCTAACTGCAGCTGTGTTGGTTAGCCTGGATCTGTGTTCGCCAGCTCCCTCTAGATTGTGTCCTATATTTGGGTCAAACCACTTTTGGGTGTGTTCTACATGGGTACTCGAGGCTTGGCTATGCAAGTTACTTAGTTTTCCACTTGGAACTGGAATTATTCCTAGGTGATGCTTTTGCCCAAGTGGATTATCCCAGATGTTACAGGGAGTAGCTGGGACTGACCTTTTGTTTGCTGGTAAAGTTTGTAGTTGGGACCGACCCTTTGTTTGCTGGTAAAGTTTGGTATAGCATATTATCACTGTCAGAGTGGAAACTGGCAATAATGCATCACCGAATATTCATTCAGTGTACCCAACACAGGCCATCTCCACTGGTGGGAATATATTTCTTCCAGTACTTTACTCTAATGTCATTTCCACTATTGTTACAACTTTGCTAGGTGCAATTTGAATGTTCGTCGACATGGTAAAGTTTCTGTGGAATGGCACTGAAGGTATTAGCTACTGAAATCTCCCCCCATAACATTCAATATTAAGTTCATCACTTCAATCTGTGCTGGCCGAGACTGAGCTTCTCCAAGACAGTTTCCGGGATCTGGCGCAGATGGAGGTTTGACTCCTGGACAGATCTGGGATGGCATGCAGATATGGTGAGGCTGACAGACCTGGGCGCTTACTGGCCCGGATGGTAAGGAGGGAAACAGGTAGCAGGCCAATAACACATATAGATAGCAAGGCTGAAGAACAAGTATATATTGAAAGGGACATAAACGAGGTATTCCATGCCTTCTATGCACAGCTATATCAACCAAAAGGGGAGGCTACCGATGCTGAAATTAAAGAGTTCCTAGACGCAATCCCAACGTCGCTGCCCTCCAGGGAAGCATGAGAGGCCATGGATGTACCACTGATGGTGGCAGAGATTAAAGGAGCGATTATGGGTCTACCTGATGGTAAAGCGTCGGGGACAGATGGGTTGGTGACAGACTTTTACAAGGAGAACTGCAATGTGCTGGCTCCGTATTTGCTGCAGATGTGGGAGGAAGCGCAGGTCAGTGGATCCCTTCCAGAGTCAGTGCGGGAAGCAGTGATGACTGTTTTTTAAATTTTTTTTAAAAAACTTTTATTTTTGACGGCAGAGGTTACATTAGGCACAAATACTAAGGCAACGAATGTGCATAACAGGCATATTATGGACCAACACATTGATCACACTACATTAATCACAGCCATATCAACAGAGCTTCACATGCGAGGAGGGCAAATAGGAGTTCATGATGCAGGAGTAGACCCTGATGGAGTAGGGGACGAGCCAGACCCAGGTGTACCCTCACTTTGATTGTTAAGATACATATTGAATTCAACCCAGATGTTCTTGGGGTGGGAGTGGGCGGGGAGCATGGTCAGGTATTCTTCCTCACAGTTTCGTGACCAAGTGAGCAAGCGCAGCCATTTCTGATAGACCGGGGGGAGGAGCTTTTCCAGCTCTGGAGTATGCATTTTTTGGCTATCATAGAACTTATGTTCAGAAATGTAGCCAAATGTCTAGTGTCATCCGTTTTCCAAGTGCCAAACAGAAAAGCTAAAGGATCAGGATCAAACACATTTTCAGTAGTAACAGTGAGTGTTTCTAAAATGCTTTTCCAAAATTCAAACAGTCTATCACAGGTCCAAAACATATGTAAGTGATCAGCTTCTTACGCCCGCATCGGGGGCAGGGGTGCACCGTGGTGTGGGTGAACCTCGAAGTCCTATATGGAGTATAATAAAGCCTGTTTAGAAGTTTTTATTGCATGGCGCAATGACGGAAATTGAGGGAGACATTTTGGTGTGTAGGCACATTTCCCCCCAGACCTTGTTGGATGTCTCTAGGCCCAGTTCAACTGCCCATTCATTACGTGCCCTGAGAGCAGGAATCGGGGTAGTGTCCTGTAGGATCTTATATAGTGAGGATACTACTCCACGGGCACCGCCAGAGTTGGCAATATATGCGATCGCCGGATTATCTGGGGGCTCATCTGGAAATGAGGGCCATTTAGTGGGAAATGCGGCCCAAAGTCTATAATATTTGAGGGTCTCTAAGGCGGATCTGGTGTGCTCCTGTTTCCACGTCTGGAGGTCAATGAACCTGCCTTCGGGGTAGAAGTCAGACAGTGCCCGGTATCCCAACGCCCCCCAGTATCGGGCCAAAGCGGTGTCATGTGTGGGTTCCAGGCCGGGGAAGGCCCACATGGGGAGCCATTTGTATGGGGAGGACTCAGGTGTCGGATATAGCAAGCGCGTCCAGGCATGAAGGGTCGTGTTGATTGGATCAGTAGGAGAGTCATGTGTGTAATGCTGATGCACTATGAGGGACATTATGTTGATGCCTGCGGCTGCCAGTCGCTCCAATTTGACGTGCGGACGCGCTGGAGAACCAGGGTACCAATGAGTGGCGTGTTGGGCTTGAGCCGCAGTCCAGTAAAGTGTCAGATCTGGAGCCGTGAGTCCCCCTTGTCTGAATGGGAGCGCCATGTCAGTCCACTTCTTGCGCACCGCGCCAGAGTGCCAGAGGAACTGTGCACATAGTGTGTGTAGTTCAGCGAAGTATTCCCTTCCAGGCCAAACGGGTACGTTGCTGAAAGTGTAAAGGAGCTTGGGAAGTAGAATCATTTTAATGAGGGAAAGCTGACCAGCAATGGATAATGGAAGAGTGTGCCATCGTGAGATTTTAGTCTCAACTGTTTGTGCTACTGCCAAATAATTATCGGCATTCACATAACAAGGGTTTCAAAAGCCGTAAAGACTAAATTTGAAAATTTATGAAATGATTTTAAATGGTATCCAGCAGGATATCCTACTTATTCCAACTTAGAACAACCCAAGGTCACCATAAGAAGCATAGAGCAACATCATTTTACACAAAGAAAAACGTATTTTCTTTCTGACTTATTTATTTCACAAAAAAGAGAGAGTGTGTTTAACAAATACATAAAATTCATTGCTTTCAACAAAGACATACAATTATAATTTGAGCAAAATCTAAGTGCAATTACGGTTTAAGCAAAATCTAAGTGCATTCTATGAAAGTCCGCCAATTGGTCTAGGCAAAATATAAATGCACTTGTAAGCAATATACAGGTCTGCCAACGTCCACTTTTCACTTGGTATATGAAGAGAAAAGAAAGAAAAAGGTCTCAAAGAGAATAAATCAATAAGCAATAGAGAACAGAATTTAAGTTCCATTCGACATTGAGACCGTTAGGACGTTTCGGCGGGCCACCTGTGAGGCCACTGGTGTTGGAAAACCGCCTTCCTCGGGGCAAAGTAAGTAGTGAAATTCCCTACGGGGAAGCAGACAAAATACTCCATCACATAAAGAAATGTATAGTTTGTACAAAAAAATCAATTGTATTACAACAAAAACATAATATCACATGCTGTATGCTTCTCAAACGGAAATCATGGGTTGACAAGTTTAAATTAAAAAAACCATAATTTCTTTAAGGCTGATCAGTGATTTAAGTTAAGACTACTAATTTAAACTGCCTAGAAGGGGAACCTTACCCTAAATGAATGAGGGGGAAAACTTCAAAGGCAGGAGGTCAAGACGTCAAACAAGACCCTGGTGCAGAGCATGAGCAGGAGTGACTGAAGCAGGACACTGAAGTAAAGATAACATTAAAGAAATTATAAAAACAGGGGAGAAGTATATCTTTCAGTGAATCTGGAAAATACAGAATCTATGAAATGTAGTCATAACGAGATAAAGAGTGAAAAAAGAGAGAGAGCACAGAAAGAGAAATTACCTGAGTCTCTAAAAGATGTTATGTGCTCTTCTGCAATTATCGCGTACGGATCTTAAATTAATAGAACCCGATGATCATGAACATTCTTCAGAGTGGAGGAAATGATACCCTGTGATGAAGCAACGTTGGTATCAAAATGGATGTTGCGGTAACGAATACCTACCAGGGGGAAGAAAAGAAAAGAGGTGCCTAAAGGTCACAAGATTGCACAAATATCAAAACCAGAGTGTTATGCAAGATATAAAACATATAAAACAGTGAATGAGGCTTCTTAGCGGAGTAGGAAGTGAAGCAGAAGTATACTTACCAATAGTTTGAGAATGAATCAAACGTAGCTCACGGTGTCAGTGAGGATCTGACAACAGTGAAAGAGATAGAATAGGGACTGAGTAAATAGCCGGCAGCGTGATGACGCGCGTTCCGGCTGCCGAATAGAAAACCTCGATCGGCTGTTACGTCTACGCACTGCATCCTCCGACTCGTGGGTGGATGCGTGTGACGTATCCTTTTTCTCTATGATCTAGAGAGAAACGAGCGGGAGGTGAACTGACACACCTTCCCCGTGATTGAAGCATAAAACATATCCAATCACAGCTTGGCCCCTAAGCACACACCCCTAGAGGGGGGTGTATGAGGGCCATTGAACTCGCCATACAAAGCCGTATATAAGCGGAGCCGCGTTTCGTCACTGACATGTGACTCTGTGAGAGGAATTATACTGTGGCATTATGGTAGATATTAGAATGGTGGAATAAATTCCTCATTTAATCCCCTAGTATGTGTACCCAATCGGAAGATCCACCGGGCCTCTCTATCTAACAAACATTTCTGTATGTTGGTAGAGTTTTGAACTGCTTCCAAGACCCACCATACTATATTGTTTGGTGAGTGTTTCAAAGTAAGGTAATGGTTAACTAAAGGCGCCGTGACAATTTTGCATCTTATGCGTGATCGATGTTCAGCAATTCTGACATGTACCGCTCTGCTGGTTTGTCCAACGTATCTTAGTCCACAAGGACATTCAATGCAGTATACAACGTTCTTAGTTTTGCAATTGGTGAGATTAGGTAAAGTCCAAATTCGTTCATTTATTCTGAAATCTCTCATTTTTTTAGTGAAACTGCAAGCACTACAGGAGCCACAAGGGTAATGACCCTTGACTGAACGTAAATCCCAAAGGCCAGTTCTGGGAGTAGTGTTACGAAAACGAGAATGGATCAATTTATCACGAATATTTGGAGCCCTTTTGAATGCAAAACGCGGCGGGGGCTCCTCGGGAAGGTCCAGTCTCACAATATCCCAATGTTTTAGGATAATTTTCTTGACTTCAAAGGCTTTGATTCCATGTGTTAGAACACAAGTCATGTTTTCTGCCTCTGATTGTGGAGTTTTATTGGTAAGCAGAAGGGCACGATCTGTAAAAAGTGCGCGTTTCCGAGATCTTTTAATGAGAGATCTGGGATAGCCTCTGTCCCGAAATCTGATGTCTAACTCATCTGCTTGTTGGTTAAAGTCGTAAAGGTCAGTGCAGTTTCTTCTAATTCGTAGATACTGCCCATACGGGAGATTGTCCTTGAGATGCCGAGGGTGGTCGCTCGTGTAGTGTAGCAGAGTGTTCCTTGCACTAGGTTTCCTATGTAAGCAACATTTAAGCTCACCGTCTTGATGTTTGATGATGAGGTCAAGAAAAATAACTTGATTCTTAGAATATTCAAGTGTAAATTGAATATTAGTGTCAATCTGGTTCAGCCACGAAAAGAACTCGAGGAGTTCATTTTCAAGTCCTTCCCAGATGAAAATGATGTCATCTATGTATCGCTTCCAATTGGAAATTGATTTTTGAAAAGGGTTAGATTCACAAAGAATGTGTTGATTTTCAAAGTTAGACATGAAAAGAATTGCCAGACTTGGTGCAAAAGCAGCACCCATTGCTGTGCCTTTTATTTGTAGGTAAAAGTTGCCATTGAACTCGAAGTAATTTTTACATAATGCCAATTCCATTAACTCCATAATGAAGTTGATTGGCACCCTTTGTTGTGTATTGGACTCTGTCAATAGATCCAGCATGCATTCGAGAGCTTGTGGTTGAGGGATGCTAGTATATAGCGACGTTATGTCCATTGTTACAAGAATGTGTTTGCTAGGATGCTAGGATCAAATGTCAAATGTTCAAAGATCTGGATGGTATAATAATTATCGGCAAGCAGGGTGGATTTGGTTAGGGATACTTTTACACCCAGATATCTGACACCATCCGAGGACCAGCGGAGGGGGTATTCGGTGGTGGGTTGTTGGGTAGATTTAATAATTAATTGTGAATCCGGAGTGGGTGCCGATGCAGGTAATATCTCTCAATATAGGGTCAAGATGGGTTGTAGGATCTCTGATGTATAGTAGAACATCGTCCGAATATAGGGATATCATTTCGGGGTTATCTTTCAGTCTTATTCCCCTGCGGGCGTGGCGTGCACAGACATAGTCTGCCATCGGCTCTATTGCTGGAGCAAATAGAATCGGAGAGAAGGGCATCCCTTTCGGGTGCCCCTGAAGAGTGTGAAAGGTCAGATGTCAATGTATTAGCTCTTACACGCGCCACAGAGGGAGTGTATAGTAATTTGATGAACCCAATCATATTTGGGCCGACGCCAATTGTCTCCAGCACTAGCCACATATACCTCCAAAGACCATATCGAAGGCCTTCTGAGCATCCAAAGTGACCGCCACAGCTTGCGCGTCTTGGTCTATATGGAACATAACATTAAACAATCTTCTGATGTTGTGGGAGGTTGACCTCCCAGGTACGAAGCCTGCCTGGTCTTCATGGACTAGATATGTCATGATGCGCAGAAAGTGATTCGCTATCATTTTAGAAAAGATTTTTGTGTCGAGGTACATAAGGGAGAGAGGTCTATAAGACCCACATTCATCGTCGGGCTTACCGGGCTTGAGCTGCACCATGATGACAGCTTCACGCATGGAAGGGGGAAGGATAGAGACACGGAGTGATTCGTCCCAGACCTCAAGCAACCTGGGGGCTAATATGGTGATGTGCTCTTGATAGAATTTGGTGGTGATCCCGTCCTCAAGTCTGAGATGGCTGTTACTATCTCGTCTAGTGTGATTGGGGAATCCAACTGGTCCTGGGTGGGGGAGGAGATTTCTGTGGTGGGGATGTGGTCAAGAAGCTCTTGCATATGTTGTTCGTTATGTTCGTCAGGCTGGGAATAGAGAGACCTGTAAAACTCGGTATATATGTCTAGGATTTGTTGGTCAGCCCACTGTGCGTTGCCGTGTTCATCTTTGATGGAGGTGATCTGAGTCCGGCCAGATTCCCTTTTTACTAGTGTCGCTAATGTTTTCCCTGGTCTGTCCCCCTCGCCATATTTCCTGGCGGCCTGTGGGCAGTTAAAGTATTGGACTTCGTTGGTGGCAAGTGCGTTGTATGTCTGGAGTCACTGATTTGGGCAAGTATGGCGGGGTCGGCACCAGTGGAGCATTGCAGCTCCAATCGCTTCAGTTTCACTTCGGAGCGACCTAGGGCAGCTCTGATTGCTTTCAGCACCCCAGCCTCCCGGGAGATAGACATTCCCCTAATATAAACTTTAAAAGGCGTCCCACCTAACCGCAGCTGATGTGCCCTGAAGAGAGTTGTGCTCAAAGAAAGATTCAATGTCCGCAAGTATTTCGGCCTTGAACACAATATCCTTGAGGGCCTCAGATTTGAAACGCCAGGTGTTGAATGTCGGGATAGGTATTCCCAGCCCCACAGATAGTGTGATTGGAGCATGGTCTGACAATGTGCGAGGTAGGATCCGGGACCCCTCCACCCTGCCCATGAGTTCACTTGACACAAAGAACAGGTCTATCCTGGATGAGCTGTCGGGCACAGACGAATAATAAGTGTACTCCCGCCGCTGGGGGTGCAGAATCCTCCAGGCATCGCAGATGTTAAGTATCTTAATGTGGCCATGTAACCTGCGTGCAGCACTGGACAGGGCTCGGGCAGCAGTACCAGTTCTGTCCAGGACCGTATCTAGAATAAGATTTAGATCTCCTCCCCATATAACCTGAATTCCTACGTAGCCCAGCAGTATGGCGGTTATAGTGTCAAAGAACTCGGGAGAGTCTGCGTTGGAGCAGTAGGTATTGACAAGTAGATATTCTTTGTTGACCAGTGTTCAGTGTAGTATAACATAGCGTCCTTCAGGGTCTGTGTAGCTTTTATGCAATATAAACATAATCGATTTATGGATCATCGTGAGAATGCCCCTGGATTGGGTGGAATAGGAAGTAAAGAATCTAGCGGGCCCCCATGCCGGGGCTATGGTTCTTGGCATGTGGCCATTGGAGTGTGTCTCATGTAGAAGCAGTACCTCACAGCTATGCCTATTAGCATAGGCCATGATTTTACGGGCCTTGGTGTGATTGCTTAATCCCCAGATGTTCCAGGACATTATGACAGTAGACATTTCAGTGACAGATATCTAATCCTATCATACATATTTTAGTGAACATCCCAGATCCAGCAATAGTGTGAGCTCCCAAAATTGGAGTTGAAGGTGCGATCGTGGCCCTTCAATGCATGTGTCGTGCAACCTCTTATGCCTTTTTTAAGTAACACCCCATTCCCACCCACCTCCCTCACCACCAACCCAAGATTAGCAGTGTAAACATCACCCACCTTAACTGTACACAGCTGAGCCGTCCCCAACCCGGCCCAGCCTGTCCAAGAGCCCAAATGGGCCTAATCCACATCAAAGGTGTAAAGAACAGTGCAATCGCATCGCAGTGGGGTGTGCCATTGCCGTGCACTAGCACGCTTGGAGCCCAAATGGATCCGTTGCAAAACAAGCAGTTTTTTGCGGTCTTATAATACTTGCCCTTGTATCTCTTAGTAGAAATTAGGTGTCTAAATGTGAAACATTGGAACGTTGCATTTTAAACATTAATAAACAATCAACATGGTCAAGATGAATAGTTCAATATTATGGTAGTTCAGCAGTGTGTATCCAAGATACTAGGTGACATACATACAGCCCGAACTGTGTAACAGGGTAAGTATAATAACAGAGTTAATTGTGAGTAAGGTCAATGTCCGGTGAAGTTCTCAATCCACACATCAATAGGACGACCAAAGGTTCCATGCCATGAACAAAGTTCAGTCATTGTCCATTATGTCATCAGCGGGCTGACGAAGGGGAACATGAGCTTCTATAAATTTCATCGCTTCCAAGGGCACCGTAAAGAAGTAAAGTTTGTTGTTGAATCTGAACTTCAGCAGCGCAGGGAATAATCTGGCATAAGGAATATTTCTCTCTCTGAGCAATCTTTTAACTCCGAGGAATTGGCGACGCTCCTGCTGCACTCCGGTTGAGAAGTCAGAGAAAATACGGATCACTTGCGATTCCATTCTGAGCTCACCTTTTTCACGTGCAAGGCAGAGAATCTGGTTGCGGTCTTTAAAACGTAGGAGTTTCGCAATAATGGGCCTCGGGAAGTCCCCAGCTTTGGGACGCGGTACTAGCACCCGATGAGCTATCTCATGGTGAAGAAGGGGGACATGGCAGGGTTTCCCAGTAGATCTTTCAAGAGATTCTCAACTGCCAGTTCGAGTCGGCCCTTCAGCGCAATTTCCGGGACCCCGATAATGCGTATATTATTCCTCTGTGATCTGGATTCGAGATCATCACATTTGGCCTTAACTGACTTCATGTCCGCGACCAGAGTGGATAACGTGCCCTTGAGTGTGGTTATATTGTCCTCATTAGCACTTATCCTATTTTCAGTTTCCGTGATTCTAGTCCCTTGTTGATCCAGTTCAGCCCTGAGAGATGCCACATTTGCATTAATGTCATCCAGCTTTTCGTGAAAGGCTGCAAAATTCCTAGCCATTGATTCCATCATGACCGATAGGTCCGCAGTAGGCCCCTCTGCGGGGAGTGGTGCAGCCACCTGGACGTCGATGTGTGGGCGGAGTCAGATCTCGGGGTGGCTTTAGCAAATTTGTCCATGGCTCCTGTCTTATTAGTATTCCTGGATCTGTTGGACATTGTGTAGTATGGTGTCTGAATACTCAAAGTGCAGTGCTGAGTCTCATGTGGGTATTATGCACCCAGAGGTTGTGTGGCGCAGAAACAAGGTGGAGAACCAGCTCACTTGTCAGTGACGTAGCAACAGAACACAGAGCTATCAGGCGAGGGCTGTCAATGCCTGGAGCCACGATTCAGAGGAGACAGTGCCTGGGGAGACGAACGGAGGTCCATCCAGTAAGTCCACTTTAATGGCTCCTACGTGCCTTCACTGGATTCCTGGAACCACGTATCACTTAGGAGATCCAGCCTCCTGGCAGATCCATCCACCGCCTGCAAAGGACCAGCAAAGATCCCAGGGTTTTTCTGCCGGTTGGCTTTTCCCTGGACTGGGGTTTACTGCCCCGAGTTCCTGTTGCCGGGCAACTTGTACATAAGGCAAGATGGCCTCCGGGGGAGCTCACCCTTACCTCTTCCAGAAAAAAGGGAAGAAGAAGAAGAAACACACCTACTCAGAAGATCCCTCAGAAGCCTCAGGTGAGGAGCTGGAGGGTGAAACTCGCATCTTACCCAAGAGTCAACCCATAGATTCTGAGAGTACTTGCATCTTAGCCAAGAGTCGACCCATAGATTCTGAGAGTTTGCAATGCCAAGACACAACCAATGCAAGCTTGGAGCAATACCAAGAACTCGTCACCACCCTCCAAGGCCTTACGGTGGAAGTGCGGAATCTACCGGCAGAAAATGTGGCTCTACATCAACAGGCGACTTACAAAGACGATCATAGAGGTGACCTTCCCCCTTTGTCCCTGCCATGCGGCAAGTACGAGAGTAAACCAAGGAAATTGAAGGAGTTTGTGGACGCTTTCCTGGTATAGTACACCTTCCGCCCAAGAGCTTATGAGTCAGACAGAGCCAGAGTCAGCTTCCTCATTTCCAACCTGATGGGGAATGCCTTGGCTTGGGCCACCCCTGTGGTGACCAACGCTGACCCTACTTTGAATGATTACAGTTAATTCGTACAACAGTTCAGGACCCGGTTCGAGAGGCCCAAAGTCCTGTACTCGTCATATGAGAGTCTGTTAGATATCCGCCAAGGGACGTCGGACGTCCAGATCTACATATCCAGCTTTCAAAAGGTAGCCGGAGAAGCCGGATGGCCGGATACAGCATAACAGACGCTGTTCAGGTGAGACCTCCATGAGGATATAAAGGACGAGCTCGCCAAAGTAGCATGCCCCACCACATTTCAGGATTTAGTGACTTTGTCTCTACAAATCGAATTCCGGTTCATGGAGCAAAGGGCGGAAAGAAGAAAGACTATGTACAGTTCTCCCATTCCATCCAACATACCCTCCATACCAGAAGAATTGCCATCAGAGGATAATGCAGATTGGTACTGCCAGAGGTTCACTCACAGCACAGAATGAAAAAAGCAGAAAGACCTTGGACTTTGTATGTATTGTGACTCTGACAAACACCTGCTGAGGAACTGTCCAGAAGTCCCACCTCAGAAGCAGGGAAACGACAGACCCCGACCCTGATCAGGAACAAGGAAGGGGATACACATACCAGTCCCTGTGACACCATGCATCCTCAAGCCCCAGACATCGATAATCGTCTCATGGTGTTCAAGATACTACTGGACCAGGATGGTGGACCATCCTTGGAAAGCTTAGCCATGCTCGATTGCAGAGCAGCCAGTAACTTCATGGACGATACCTGGGCTAAGGACCACCAGATCCTGAGACGCAACAAACAAGAACCCATTCCGGTGGCGGGAGTGGATGGAACACCTTTAAAGTCTGGACCCATCGTTCAGGAAACCCTCGAGTTACACGTGAGCATGTCATTAAATCAGGAGTATCTCTCATTTGATCTCATAAGAGCCGCACACTTTCCCTTCATTTTGGATATCCCCTTGCTCAGGCGGCACACTCAGATGATCAACTGGGAGCTAAATAAGGTACATTTTCAGTCTCATTATTGTCTCCTTCATTGCCTATATACGGAATTGGAAGGGTCTCAGGTAGGCATCACCGTACCCCTTTCCACTCCCGTGGTGAACTCTATACCTGCTCATTACGAAGAATACACGGAAGTCTTCACCGACGTTCAACCCAGACAGCTACCCCCTCACCACAAACAAGACTGCAAGATCAATCTCCTACCTAAATCCACTGTGCCCTTCAGAAGGATGTTTCTGTTGTCACTGCCGGAGAAGAAGGCACTAAAAGAATACCTTGAGACAAAACTCCAAAATGGCCTGATACGCGAGTCCACATCATCTGCAGGCGCTTCACTCTTTTTTATACCAAAGAAAGGCACAGCGGAGCTCTGACCCTGCATAGAATATCATAGGTTAAACTGTCTAACCATCAGCAAAAGATATAATAATAATAATAATAATAAGGTATCTGAGCGCTGCTTATTATTACCCATGGTGTGTGGTGCTCATTTATCGGCCATCGGAAGGATGAAAGGCTGAGATTGGTGCTGCCGGGATTCAAACCTGCATTAGCAGGCTCTGTACGGATGTCAAAGCGAGCACTTTACTCGCTGTCCTATCATGCCCCTTGTGAAGGATGTGCTTGAAGCAGTACCAGGAGCCTGTTTCTTCACCAAACTAGATCTCCGAGGGGTCTACCATCTTCTTAGGATACACGAAGGACATGAGTGGAAGACGGCCTTTAGAACACCATTAGCCACTTCGAATATCAAGTCATGCCCTTCGGGCTGGTTAATGCCCCAGCTCAATTCCAACGATTCATGGACAAGATATTCACCGATATTCTCTTCTCTTTAGTCGTCGTCTATCTAGATGACATTCTGGTCTTCTCATCCACCCCACCAACACATCGCAGACATGTCTCTGAGGTTCTTGGTCGTCTAAGCAATCATCAACTTTTGGCTAAACCTGAAAAGTGCATATTTGAAGCATCCACTGTCCCATATCTGTGATTTATCCTCTCTGCAGATGAAGTCCAAATGGATCCTAGCAAGATTAAAGCCATCGTTCATTGGCCGGCGCCCGGGTCCGTCAAGGATCTGCAACGGTTCCTCGGACTGGTGAACTTTTATCAGTAGTTTATTCCCATTTCTCCGAGATTGAGAAGGGGTCATAGTGTCATGAACCGGCCGTGGAGAGTATTGGACTGCTGGAGGACACAATTACGTTGCTGTCACGTCAACGTGAAAGCTAGCGTGAGTTGACTAGTTGTCCACCAATATGGCTGCCGCAGTCTATTTCACACAGTCAGTGGAACGGCTTGGTGCATTGCAACCCTTTACCTCGGTAAGGATATACACTAGTTCACGCTTACGGTTTGCTTTCTTGTTACTCTGGGTCCATCTCCCCAACGGTGCCCCCCGGCTTTTTGCTATTCTCCTCTGCTGTTCTTGGCACGTCTCGCGCTTGCCCGTCTCCCTCATTTCTGTGCCTCCCTGCTATTCGGCAAGGTCCTGTCTTTATCCGTGGGTACTGCACAGAGCGGCCACTGCCTTCGCGGCATCTCTCACTCTGGGTCTCTCACCTTCCCGCTATCCTGCGTACAGTGCCCACCTCTCAGGACTATTCCTGCTGGAACTTTTTGCCTGCATTCCAGCGCACTTACCTTCTGTTGCATTCTGGTCCTGGTAGTCCCCACGTGTACTGGGATTGGCAGAAAAAATGTTGTTCTCCCTCCATTGCTGTCCTTCGGATCTCCTATGTGTCTTCACTGGATTCCTGGAACCACAAATCCCTTAGGACATCCAGCCTTGTGGCAGATCCATCCACCGCCTGCAAAGGACCAGCAAAGATCCCAGGGTTTTTCTGCCGGTTGGCTTTTCCCTGGACTGCGGTTTGCTCCCCGGAGTCCCCGTTGCTGGGCAACTTGTACATAAGGCAAGGTGGCCTCTGGGGGAGCTCACCCTTACCTCTTTCAGAAAAAAGGGAAGAAGAAGAAGAAGACCACACCACGAAGAGGGCAGAAGAAACACACCTCATTGGAAGATCCCATACAAGCATCAGGTGAGGAGCTGGAGTGTGAAACTTGCATCTTACCCAAGAGTCAACCCATAGATTCTGAGAGTACTCGTATCTTACCCAAGAGTCAACCCATAGATTCTGAGAGTCGTATGCTCGGGTGATCAAGCCTCTTGCTGATCTTGTGAGACAGCAGCACGCAAGGAGCGGTCTGCGATTAGATGGCCCTCTGACAGTAACATCCTTGTATGCAGATGACATACTGCTGTACATTCGTGACCCCTCCATGGATGCAGGTTTAGTAATGGAAACGGTGGAAGAATTTGGGAAGGACTCAGGGCTCCACCTGAACATGGATAAGCGGGAGATGTTTCTGTTAACGGATAACGCACCTCGACTGCCAGACGGACTACACTGTTTATATGAGGCAGCTTGAAGTCAATCTAGCACACTGGGGATAGATTCCAATGTCCCTAATGGGTCGGCTCTCAGTACTTAAAATGTTGGTACTTCCATAGTTATTGTACCTATTTAACAATATCCCAGTCTGGCCAGGTAGAAAGATGTTTAAGGATCTACAGTCACTGTGTAAATCTTTTGTATGGGGTAACCCTGGTATTCGAAATGGCTGGCAATCCTTGACTCGGCAATGGGAAGAGGGTGGCCTCAGAGCACCCCATTTTGAATTGTACTATTTGGCAGTGCAGGGACTGTATGCTGCATTCTGGGAAGAGTTGGAGAAACCCCCACCGCATGCCATGTTTGAGAGTGCAGCGGATGTAGTCCCCTCTGAAACATGAAGTATAGGATGAAATGCAAAGCAAGAGGACCATTACACCCACTTACTACTATCCAGCAGGTCTGGAGTAGACTTTACAGGTTACAGAGAATTGAAGTCCCGTACGATAGATGGGCGTCCCTGTGGGGACATCCAAATCTGGCACCGGCATTAGATCCTGCAATAGAAAAACGTTGGAGGCCAGCTGGTGTCGCCTGACTGGGGTGCATGTATGTATGAGGGAAGTTTGTTGAATGGGGGGGGAGTTCAAGGAACATGTGGGTAGTTCCCAGTTGCAGACGCTGTACTACTGGAGAATGAGAATGGCCTTCATGGTGCAGTGGTCTGGTTTCCTGAGTGAGCCGACAATAACTTGTTGCATATGATAAGTACCTGTCTACACTTATCGGCCTGGGAGGGGGTGTGCAGTGTGTTGAGGGAACTGTCAGGCCACTACAATTCAATTCCCCCTGTTGTCTGCGTGCTGGGTTTCACAGGGTAAATGGAAGAAGAGAAGCGTAGGTATTGGCCGGTTGGACACAACACAGTGCACTGTTGGTAAACACCTGGTTTCAGGATCTAATATGGGCCAATGATATGGAAGTGATTTATGGAACTCTGTTGCATGCAAGAAACAGGACTAAAGACATATGGTCGGTTTTAGTCTAGTTTAGTTTAGTTTAGTTTATTACTTATATAGCGCTTCTAACCCAAAGGTAAATGGGCGCTTGTACTTGATTACAGAGTGGTTACATGGCAGCATATAATCAATACACATATATGCAGTTACAGGTTACAGTAGGTTACATAATATAATACAGTACAGTTAAAAAGGCATTTATAGTTACATTATTAAAGGGTCATGTTACATAATATAATACAGTACAGCAAATGAGGCATTTATAGTTACAATGTTAGAGGGTCATGCCACAATGGATATATTATTTACAGGTAGTTGAGTCATGCAGGTTCTGACTGACTCTAGCGGAAGGTATTTACAGGTAAGTTAAGTCATGCAAGTTCCAATTGATCTTAGAGATTGCAGGCTATTCAGGCACTTGAGAGTCATCGATAGCTGGGTACATAATCATAAATAGGATGTGCAGTGTATGTGGTTAGCAGTATGGGACCTGGTGTGCTAGTTGGTTTGAGAGAAGAGCCAGGATTTGGTTTTGGCTCTGAAAGTCCAGAATGATCTTTCAGACCTAATGGCTGGTGGGAGTGAGTTCCAGCATTTGGCAGCGAGCACTGGGAAGCTAGATCCTCCAGCTGTTTTTAGGTTGTAGTTGGGGATGGTGAGTTGGTTAAGGTATCTAGATCTAGTAGGTCTGTCAGATTGGGTTCTAGAAAATTTGTTTGTGAAATATTTAGGTGCTGTGTTCGAAAGGCATTTGTGCGTGATGACTAGAGATGGTAATGTGATTCTGTCACGTACGGGTAGCCAGAGTGCATCCTTCCTGAAGGAAGAGATGTGGCTGGAGCGCAGAATGTTTCAGGCTGATCTTAAAATGTTGTTTTGCAAGGCTTGGATTTTGCTTAAGTTCCGTGCGTAGAAGCCGAGGAATAGGGTGTTACAGTAGTCCAGCTTCGAGAGTATTAGTGCTCTGGCTAATGTTAAGCGACTGTTGGTGGATAAGTAGGGTTTGCAGGCATTTATAAGTTTGTTGGTGTAGGCTGTAGAGGAGGCTGTGTTGTCCATTAGTTTTTTAAGGGATAAGGTGGAGTCCAAGTAGACCCCAAGCGTTTTTACTTCAGTGGAAACTTTTATGGTGTTTCTGTCAATGATGAAGACAGGGTAGCGTTTCTCTAGTTGGTTGAGTTGGGCTTGGCAGCCAATGATTAGGAGTTCAGACTTGTCATTGTTTAAACAAAGACTGTGGGCGGTCATCCATGCTTGGATCTCTAAGTAGATGTTGTTGATCATTTTGGAGTCCTTGATATAGCACCTTGTGAGCGTGATGAGGATCTGGGTATCGTCCGCATAAGTAGTGTAGGTGACACCCAGATGGTCGAGACGATCAAAGAGATGCTTAGTAAATATATTGCAGAGAGTGGGGGGAGACGCAGGAACCTTGCGGTACTCCACAGTTGATGGGCTCAGGTGGGGCAGATGCTAAAGGTGAGAAGACTCTAGTGGTTCTGTTAGTGAGGAAGGATTGTATCCAACTCGCAGCATTAGGAGAGAAGGCTGCTGCTGAGGTTAGGTGCTTGGTCAAGATTTGATGGTCGACAAGGTCGAATGCAGCTGAGAGATCTAAAAGTAAAAGGATGGCTAGTTTACGCTTGTCCTTAGATTCATCCATCTGTATCTTCAAGTCTAGGAGGGCTGTCTCAGTACCGTGCCTAGGTCTGAAACCAGATTGGCGTAATGCCAGTAAGTCATTGGGCCTCATTACGAGGAAGGTGGCCACAGAATGAACGGTGCCGGTAAGAGAGCGCCACTGTTTATTCCGGGCCGCCCCATTACGAGGTCTGCAGCGGGTCCCACTGAGGACGTCTGGTCAAACAAGGCGTCCTTAGCGGGACCCACTAGCAGACCAGGATGCTAACAATGGGCCCGTCATTAATGAGCCCGTTGTTAGCATCCTCCCCATTCCCATTGAGCCGTATGGGGGCTCAAATGGGTATGGGGATGTACCGGGTCCGGGTCCCGGGAAAGGAAATTATTACCGGGCCCTCCAAGGTTGGAATGGCCCGGTAATTCCCTATTCCTGGAACCCGGTACCCGGTTTGGGGGTAGCCATGCCGCATTACGTAACTCGTAATGAGGCCCATTGTCTTCCAGGTGTTTCTGAATTTGGAGATATGCTGCCCGGTCTAAGATTTTTAGCAGAAAAGGGACCGTTGTTATAGGCCTATAATTAGTGGGGGTACTGGGATCTAGGATAGGCTTTTTTAGAAGCGGTCTGACCCATGCTTCTTTGAGATTATCGGGAACTAAGCAATTTTTGAAGGATGGGTTTATTAGTGCTGTGATGAATGTTGCTAATTCTCTCGTGCCATCCTTGATGATAGAGGCTTGGCAGAGGCCATGTTGGCAGTTAGAGGGTTTTATCCCAAGTATTATGTTTTCTACTTCCTTGATGGTGACTGGTGTACATTGGAAGTGGTACATGGTGGTCTGTGGTGGGGGTGGGATATGAAATTATCTGTCCTGGTGGGTAGGTGGGTAGGTTATTTTTTTTTAATTCGATTTTAGACTCTAGTAATGCTATTTTATCTGATAGGGCCTTCTGTATATTTGCACACCAGGCGGTGTCTTTCAGGCAAGTGTCCGCAGGGGGTGGGGGGGGGTGGTGACTCTAGTTCCCTAAGTATAGTAAAGAGTTCCTTAGTGTTAGACTTAGCGTTCTGAATTCTTTCATTATAGATATCCTTTTTGGTGTTGTGAATGGCAGTTTTGTAACTTGCGGCTGTAGTGACAAAGATCTCTGTTGGTGGTGGAGGGGGATTTTCTCCAAATAGATTCTGCTGCCTTTTTTTGTTACGAAGTGACTTTAGTTCTGCTGTGAACCAATTATTTAGGTGGGTGGTGGGTTTGGCTTTACGCATTTTTAGGGGAGCGATATTGTTTATTGCTTGCTCCAGGATCTTGTTGTATCTTTCCACTAGACGAGCGGGGTCCTTATCATCGATGGGTGAATTGGTGATGGGCTGTAGCAGTGGCAGTAAGTGTTCTATGGTTAGGTTGTGCTTATTCCTAGACATGGTAGGGGGGGCAAGGGTTACCCCTGTGTTAGTGGAAGGCTTCTCATGTATGGTGAAAGTGATGCTGTGGTGGTCTGAGCAGGCACGTGGTTCATTTTTTAGGATGGTGGTAGGGCAATTAAGGTCTGCCAACCAATCTAGAGTGCTGCCTTTATTGTGGGTGGGTTCAGTAATGTTGACTTTGAAACCAATTTGGGAGATGGTGTTCTCTATGGTTGATGCGTTAATATCTTTCAGGTCATGAAGACCGAGGTTTAGGACTCCTAGTAAGATGATCTGTGAGCTAGGTTTTGTGTTAGGTGAGTGGAGATGTCATCCTCAAAGGAGGATAAGGGGCCAGGTAGTTGGTAGATAAGATGTAGAAGTAAGGTTTGGTTGGGGGTGAGAGGTAGTTTAACTGAAAGTAGCTTGGCAGATGGCAGTGGCGTGCTGGAGAACTCTCTCAGACGAGGATGGTTTTGGCAATGAAGGCAATGCCGCCTCCTCTGCCTGTGGTTCTGTCAGATGTAATACTGGTGTTGTTCTCCGGGAGCGCTAATGTTATGGTGGGTCCAGAGGCTGGGTTGAGCCATGTTTTGGATATGGCAACAAAGTCTAGTTTGTTGGATGTGATATAGTCAGCAATGTCAAGAGCATGGGCTACTAATGATCTGGTGTTGATTAGGGCTCCTTTGATACAAGGGGCGTCGGGTGAGTGTCGATGAGGTGGTGTAGGATGTGGGCTGTTTCGCATTTTGTTGATGCTTGAATGTGCGGGGATGGCTTAAAAGACATTTTAGGGGAGGATTGCCTGTTTTTAGTGTCCTTATGGAGGAAGCAGGATCCTAGTCTAGCACTCCTAGTGGTAAGTGAACAAAGGATCCATGGCATAGGTGGAGAGGCATAGCAGCGAATCCATTCCTCTGGGGTCAATGGTGTTAGATCTGTAAGGTGGGAGGTTGATTTTAAGCTCATAGGTTGAGAGATGAGCTGGGTTTGTGATGAAGTGTTAGGACTAGTAGTGAGAGGTGTAGATAATAGAGTGGCCATCGTGAGAACAGTCCTGAAAAGGAGGGCCTCTCGGAGTGGAGCTCCGTACAGTGTGGTGGGAATCATAGGTGATGGGGCAGTGTTGGGCTGATGGTGCCGGGCGAGTCTCTGAGCAATGGTTGAACATATTGTGGCTCCTAAGGGCAGGCAAGTGGTTTTTGCACTATAGTGGGTAAAAGCAGTTACAGTATCAATCTCAGGCAGTCATATTGTGGCGGTGATTATATACAGCGAACATAGTTATCACAGGCAAGGCGGCATTAAAGCGAATATAAGCACAGTGGCAATCATAATGTGGCATAGCTATACAAGAGAGGAAATGGCTATAACATGGCAGAGCTCAAGCACTACGAGTATCAGCCTGAAGACAATCCTTATGATGATTATTTGTGACTGTTACTGACTGTTCATGACTAACGCGACTTAGTAGCAGGCTCAAAAGTATATGACTGTATAATCTAGTATCGGCTTTACAGTAGTATTCAGTTCAGGTATAGTGATACTGGCAGGAGTCGAATTAGCTCATTGGGATCATTAGTCTATAGTGGGCAGACTGGTATAACCTGATGGGCACAGGTAGTGGTATAGGCGCGTGAGAGCGTGAGACTGATAGTGTACAGGTGTTGTAATTGCATAGGTCTTTCGACGCTATCTTAAAGACCGTGGGGCGGGTGGGAGGGTGGTCAGAGGACAACAGATAACAGTGCGGTCAATTCAAGTGAGTAGCAGTTCTTGTGTAACCATTGTGAGCTGTAAATGTACACTGTGATATCTGAATGGAAGAGTAAATGTTTTGACACCAGGCAAACTAAAATAAAGTTTTTTTTAAAGTTCAGTGTTTCAAACATGACTATGGTGAGCTGCTGCGCTCTTTATTAAAGCTTTCTGTAGGACTTTATCCCATGGGTTTATGGGGCTGTACCAACACCTATCCTCTGCTTGCAGAGGCTTCAGGTCTGGTTCAGATGTGCGCATAGGCAGGACCAGGCACCCGCTGGCGGCCTCTACCACCACACAGCCACATTGTTCTGTTTTGCTTTTATTAAAGCAAGTGCCCTTACAGCCTCTCCTCTTTGGGTGGCATCAGGGAAAGTGGTGTTTAGGTCCGTAAAAGGGGCTTAGAGGAATGGGTCCGTTCACACAGATTATTGCTGTCATGATATGAATCTCGTTCTTCCGGACTTGCACCATCGGCCTTCCAGGGCACAAGACCATCAGCGCACTGCTACACTGTACGCAATGACTTCTGATCTGTTTGCGACAGAGAGACGGGTAATAAAAGAAAGTCGACCGACACTGGATCACGAGGTGCTGCATGGAGGCATGGCGATTCTGATTTAGAAGGAGGCCGAGCGTTTGTGTACACCACTGCACTGTGGCAGCCATTATATTCTACTGAGTGAGAGCCAGTCCAATGAACACGGGGCGGGGGAGCAGGGGAGAGTCATTGTATCATGTTGGGAAATGTGCGTTGTGGATATAGTTAGTGGAGGGGAGAGCGGACTGAGATGATTTAAGTCTGGAAGGGAGGAATCAGTTGGAGAAGAGAGTGAGCGTTGGTGTCCAGGGACAGTACTTGGGATGTGATAAGTATCATGGAGGTGTGAGGGGAGTCAGTGCATGGGGAAGTGTGGGTGTGGAGAGTAGAATGAGTGGGGAATGGTCACATTCAGTAGTTTCAATGTGGAAGTAAGTTTGGCAAGAGAGGGTTGGTAGATACAGTTAGTCTCACGAGGTCTATACTCCTTGTGCTGTAGAGGATTGAGTCAGGGTGGGCAGAGTGAGTGATGATAGAGTCAGTATGAGGATTTAAACACATCACCATTTAAATCAAAAGGTCTGGGGCGTAAATCATGAGTTATATGATGCATTCCAATATGTGAGAGTGGGGAAAGTGGAATCTAGCATTGCCTTTTTGTGGCCCTTCTGGGTACTGGCCTCCATCTCCCCCCCCCCAATCGCCTTCAGCTTCCACCTGCTCCAAGCACTTGCCTTTGGGCACCCACAGGCCTGTGCTGTCTCACAGGCCTGCACTTATTGTATTGGCAATTGACCACTCTTACCAAGTTATCTCTGCCATGCACCTAACAGCTGCTTGCAAACTTACTCCCTAGCACTTGCCTCCATGGAACGCCTGGCACTTACCCACCTCCCTCATCCCTTCTCTCTTTCTGCAATTGCACGTTCTGAATGCTCACAAGGCCTAGTAGGACCACTTATTTCTTTCTTTTCATTATTATTATATCTGCCTTTCATTCCCATGTTTCCTCCCTGTTGCCACGTGGTCACATTGAAACACAATTTACTTGATGTATAAGCGCCTTACAAATGCACAATAAAATTAAAAAAACGTCTGTTCTTGGTACTGGGCATGCATAAATTGACAATATCAATTAATGGGGAAACTAGGAATACCTTTAACTGTATATATAGAAATGGGCAATATGTCACTTATGACACCGTCTGTAACCTGACCTTGACATGAGGGGATGGGATTCCCTCTCATCCTGGGGTGGAAGGCCTACCCGGGAGGAATTTGGTGCCAGTCCTACCCCAGAGGGGTCGGAAGCAGTTGAATGGGCCCCATTTTCTGGTCACTCCCCAAGTACCAGCCTTTATATGTACAGTATCAATTTGCATCACCCCATGCTCTTAACATAAGTACTGGCCATGTTCTCGTTCTTTTTTCGGAAATGCAATAGAAACCACAATAATGAGAGGAGACCACCCACGGGCAGAAGCTCATCAGTGCACCACATAATCCACTGTCAGAACCCAGCTGGTAAGAGAGAACTAGCAGCAAGGCAACTAATGCTCCTATGTGTGGGCTTTGAGCCCTATGCAAGCAATTTATGAACACTGCCAGGAGAGCGTGAAGAAGGAGCTGGAGTGCCTACGTGGCTGTGTGTGACGCTGGCACATTGAATTCCAGCCTCAGCAGGCACTGGTAGCAGAGGAGGGACCAGACCCGGGATGCTGGATAGTGCGTGCTAAGGGAGAAACTGACCATAAATTCTATCTTGAGGGATGAAAGTCCAAGGTCTTCTGGTCAAAGCCCTCCTGGGCTCAGGGAGCAAGAAAACTGCTGTCTGGACTGACATGATTACATTGGAAGAACTACAACCGGGGAATCTACCCCAAATCGTATAACTCCATGGGCACATGGATATATACCCCCGAACAAATGTTACGCTTCACGTATAAAACCAAGAGGTCACTATGCAAATGACTGTATTGCCATCTCATTAATTATGCACACGGTTTATAGAAGCAATAAATACAAGACATTTCCATTTTGATACAGTCAATCACTGTGCTAAACCATAACTGAGTGCTTGACAAACCACTCGAAGCCAAAATAAAAGGTTAATGCTTCTTGGCCCGCCTTGACCTAGTCTGGATTTTGTGTTCATTCTCATGGGCTTCAGGACTACCTGGCACCATTACCCTGCTGCCCTAGGTCATCTAGTTGCTGATCTGTCGTTGGACACTTTCGAGCTTGTTGTGCCTCAGGTTTTCAGACTTAACCCCTTAACTCCTTAGGCTAGTGTTGGGCTGTTCTGCTATTCAACCTCATTAGCCCTTTAAGGCCTTTCAACCACTCTTGTATTTTTGCAATGATTAAGGGCCTGGAGACACTCTCAATGTTCCCCTTGACCCTTTCCATCACCCCCTTTCTTCTCCTGCAATTTCTCTTCCATTCCTCATCTCCTCTTGTTATCTTATTTCCCACAGCCTCCTTTCCTTGGTTCCCTTTCTTTCTTCCTCGTTACTCTGCCATGCTTGTTCTCTGCCTCTTTTTCTCTTTCTTTTTTATGTTTTGTTTCCTATCATCACCTCTGTTCGCTTTAACTACCTCCACTCTGTTCTAATATGTCTTCTCTTCCCCCTCTGCCCCCTCTCTTTTCTTAGTTTGTCCTTCATTAGCCTGTTTCAGCTCTCCATCTACTCCACTCTCCCTCATCATTCTTTTTCTTCCTCCTCTCCTCTTGTTCTCTCTTCTACTGCCAACCTTATCAGTCTCCTAGCCACCCTTCTTTTCCTCCGTCTCCTTCTCCTTTCTCGCCTCAGCTCTTGACTCTCCCTTTTTTATCTCCACTGTCCATTCTCTATCTCTCACTTCCTCTCTTGACTATCCCTATGCCAGCTCCCCCTCCTTTCTTTCTCCTTCAACCCGGTCTCTTTTCTGCTTTTTGTCTTTTCTCATTTCTCTCCTTTCCACCTCCCCTCTTGACTCTCCCTTAACCTCTGCTGTTCTTTCTCTCTCTCTTCTACCTCCACTTCACTCTCTCTCCTCCTTTCCTCCTTGCTGTACCGACATGCTCTATCCTGCACCTCCCTCTACAAGCCCCGTACACACTTCCTTTTAGGCTTTCTCCCCCTTTACCCCTCTTTGAAACTGGGCCCAGGATGTGTGCTCAGGTGGGATTGTAGGGTAAGTGTGCTTGTTGATTCGGTGCTGTTACTGTAGAATACTGATTTGCCAGATGTTAGAACCACCCTGTGGTTCAGTTCATCAGCATTATGTTATGTTATTGTAATTTATACCGTGCAACACTGCATTTTTTATGGTCTCCAGTCACTCTGGTGGATCTGAAAATGAAGGAGGGTTGATGGGCTTACTGAGATATAGAGGCAATGGGCTAGAGAGCTTTAATGTGCAGTTGGTAGCTTCAGTTCGGGGAAAAACAGTCACTGTGGGCTGGGTTTGTTTTTACTTGGAAAGGTTTATGTGGTGTTTGATGCATGAGTGCGTGTGAGATGATTTGTAATTGGTTTCGTTTTCTGTAGTGTGTTGGGTTTATTTGGGTGCTGCCGAGTATGAGATTTTTGTGGTGGTTTTAGTTTTCTACTGTGGTAGAGGTGTGTGTGTATTTGGTTTGGTGTTTGACGGTGAGTATTTTTTAGGATATTGTAAAGTTATTATCATAATTAGCTAGAATCTCTGCCCTTCTATTTAATGGTTATGTTGGTTTCGCAGGGTTCACATTATTCTAAAAAAAATCCACTGCCTTCATGAATTCACCTCATACTTGCTGATGTTACTGTGGGTTGGGGTCCCAAACAATCTACAATCTGGTAAAGTTTCTCAAGTATCTGACCATTCTGGATGCACACCATTTGCAGCTTGCAAGGTCTTCAGACTCTGGGTGCAAAGGTCTCTTTAGCTTCTGTCTTTTAATGAATCTTGCCTTCCTCTTTACACTCTGAGATTCACTGATAACTGCTGTAGCAACACCAGGAATCGCAAGATCCTTTATCTCACTGCTGAGCGGCTCCCCACAAGGGAGTCCCCTCAACCCCCCTTATACTGCAAAAGGGGTTTCCGGACATCATGGCTATGCAAACATAAGGCTAGGGACGGACTGAGGAACCTGGCAGATGTGCCATGTTCGACCTCAAGGGCCCACTTCAAGGGATGTGTGGCAATCCCGGGCAGTGTCAAGCATGGGACTTCATCACAGCTACTGAAGTACCCATAACATTGATTTCAGTAACATGGAATTCACCTGCCTCTGAAATGTCACCAAGCACCATATTGAGCATTCGGAAGTCACATGCTCCTCTGACTTCCCTGAAACCTTAATGTAATGGTTTCCCTTCAGAACTGTCTGATTCCAGAATGTAGCTCTTATAAATTATTCCAAAACAGCAATAAATTAAATATGCGTTCTTCCTGTAGTATGACTTGCTGTACCCAAGACTGCCTGAATGCAAAGCAATTGAATCTCAGCACATCATAATCGTAGATTTGTCAAGAGAATAATTTGGTTCAAAGACAAGTTCAATTTTTGTCCGGTAGAAAAGCAAGAACTGTTATTCTCATGAAAACTTGTCATAACAATCTTAGTTTGTGAAATGTATTCATGGTCAATACTATGACATGTTTTCATACAAACGTCACTGTCTCTCTGACTTTATGTGTATTAAAAAGGCTTCACGGAAAATCTTACTAATACCTTTCCCTTTCCTACACTGGCTCATTATCAAAGTCATTGTAATGCATGTTTGCACAGTTTTTGGCAATTCATATTTCCCTATTCTACCTTCTGCCTGTTCCTTTGTTTCTGAGCTTTTGACATTGTCATTTCCTGATCCTCTTCTTTGCTTTCTTCTCCGACATAGCTTGTTACAAGTGTTTCCTTCATAAAAGATTCTACCAAATGTTTGTTTTTCGTTCTCTTCACTTTTCCACTGCATGCTTCTATTTCTCCTTTGATTTTTTTGGTTGGAAGGATGTTGCATTGATTCCCAGGGGAGAATATACCGACGGCTCCCCTTTCTTGAGTTTCTGCATTTTAGAATGACAAAACCTGGTTTCTGACTCGTAGGCCATGGCCTCACACTGACAATTACTAGGTCAATACAAACAACATCTTTGCCTCATGCCCTTGTTTTTGAGCTCGTTAAAAAAACGCTTAGTGCAGTGCAAAGATTCAGCGAGGCATTGATCTGCACGAAAGTATGGCAACCACACAAACAGAGAAGCCCCCACCTCTCGGATAACAGGGAGGGCTTTGCACCAACAATTAGAGATGAGCCAAGCAGCGCAGAGGCAAAAAGTAACTTCTCAATTTCCTCCTGGTTTATGTAAGAACAATGCAGGACAACCATTTGACGATTGTGATAAAGAACTTGGCTGCTGCTCTGGAAGGAATTCTGGAAGGATTTCACATAAATCGCGCCTGTTCCCACGTGAAGGTCCTGATCGTCTGCTCGCTGGTCTCTCAGAGTCAAATAGTTGGAGATTTATTCTTACAAAGGCAAGAGTTCATGCACATTAGTTAGACGCCTACAAAGAGCAAAAGTGAGAGTTAAGATGTTGATCGTACAACTTCGCTCTTTTTTCTTCTTTCTTCTTTCACCAGGCTATGACTTTGACAGGTCACTTTTGACAAGCGTATCCCTAGTTGAACGGTTAGCGTTTTCTTTGTTTATTAATGTATTTAAGTTGTAATTGTCTGCAATAGTTTTACTATTTGAGTTTCTCCAGAAAGTTGGACAGTATACAAACAGTGTTCAAAAGAGGGGCACTGCTGCCAATCACTTTCCATACACATAGAGTGCTTCAGCTCTCTGGCGCTTAAGATAACTATGTTCGATGCCTATGGGCTGCTAGTGCGCTATACAAATACAAATAAATAAAAAATAAATAAATAATATATGGAATAGGAGCAGGGGAGCCTACTTGTGAATTTCCCAGAGGGTAAGAGGGGGGGGGGGCAAATCTAGGGAAGTGACATCACTGGCAGTTATATGATCGCATGTGTACGTAGTCGCCAACTTGGTGCAAGGGTGGGGGGGGGCGCAGAAGAGTGGAAACATTGGCTAGCATGTATTGCATATACTAAAGTCAAGTAAGAAGGAGATGCGATCCTTCCAGTTGCATGATATGATATGATAGGTTATTTATAACGCGCTTTATACCCAGAGGTTTCTAAGCGCAGACCAAAGGATCGAACCTGTGTTGCTCCATGTCGTCTTGCTTTCAAGGTGAGCACAATATTGCTGAGCTATCCTCCTGACACTAAAGTAAGCCATCAGTGCCCCTACTCCACCCCTCTATAATCATCCAGGTTGTAGCAGCCCTCAAACGGTAGAGCAACACGACTAGGATGGGAGAACAACATGCTCGCTAAACAGAAGGTACAGCTGCAAGCTGGAGTACCAACACCAAGGAAAAGTTCCTGAATCAAGGGAAAACAAGCAAAGAAGTTTCTTGATTAAAAGGACAATAGTGCTTCATCAAGATCTACATCACACCCTGCATACCGGAGCATAACCATCAACCCAAAGGTGGTCTAAATGCCCACCTGAAGCTATGACAACAACACATCATAACAACGAGCTGGAAGTTTCTGCAGGTCTGCTCAGGTTTCAAACACATTTCTGCTATCAGTGGCATAAACTTTCATATGCATGATGTAACATTTCCAACTCAAAGAGCTCGCAAAGCACCAACTTGCACATCTGTGATAGTTAAAGTGAGCAACAACACATCATAACAACGAGCTGGAAGTTTGTGACAAAGACTCTGCATATCTATGTTTATTACACAACTTCGTTTATTATGTTTCTTAAATCACTGAAAGTACAGTGGGGTTAACTGGCATTTTTTAGGTTGTCATTATCTTGCATCCTGGGATTGGTAGTTATTTTACACCGTGCAAACAATTCCAAGAATCAGGTCTTAAGTTTTCAACCATCATATCAATTGATAAAAATGACAAATCCACAATATTTAAAGGACTTGTAATTTCCATGTGTCAACCAGTTACTGATAATGTTGGGTAAAAGCAGGGCAGGTCCAACACAGCCCAATCGTGAGTTTTACTAACTGCCAAGAAACTCTAAAAGATGTATGTACCGGTCAGCGTCTATGTGCCGCTACTTCCAATATTGCCCAATGATTTTTCTTGGGGCATAATAACCTCAGATTCGGATGGAATGCAAATCTATGAAAACACACCCCTAACTCCACCAGGAAGCAGGTGGTCTGTGGCATCCTACATCCATTGCAATCAAAAGCCTGTGTTTAGCTATTGAACAGACCATATAGGCTATGGCTGGACATTAGGCTGACCTATTTGCACAATTCCTGAGGTCAAGGGACACTAAACATTAAGACACCTGGTCAGAGCGCAATGCAGAAACACTCTGTACTCTGCGGATGTCATTGCAATAGTGTATGTAATTGACTAAATTCAAAAGGAACCGACCCATGACACTTTGCCCAAGTTCTCATCAGCCTAAGCCAGTCTACCCAGTTGTGAACATGCACTACTCGCACACGCCATACATGAATCACATAAAGCTTTCAAGTTCTGAATTCCATGCATGAAATAGCCATCCAATATTGTATGTGTGTGTGGAATTCTGGGATGTGTAGTCCTACATTTAATTTAGAAGAGGCAAAAGCACAAGTTACAACATTTCAAGAAAAAATGTAAGAATATGGCATTCAAGTGCATGGATGCAATGGCAAGATTTCTATCCCATGCTTCAAAAAGTAACCCCCACCCCCACTCCCTCCATTTTGGATGCAGCCACACTAGTTACTGTTTTTCACCACTGATTATGGGCAATGGGGGAGGGGGTGCTTTAGCCCCAGCCTCAGGGTTGGTGGGGTGAGGGGAACAGTGTAGATGAGTGTGGGAGGAAGCGATGTTCAGGAGCGAATGGGCACTGGGAGGGCAATTCAAATAAATGACTGGGTAAAACAGGGCATGGGGTGGGGATAAGGGTGTGGGGGATGTTGGGCTAACAAAAGAATGGCGAGCCATGAGGGGAAGACAAAAAGCAGCTGGCGAAGGAAGAAAAGGGCAGAAATGCCCGAAATGACAAAAATTTAAAAACCTACCTGCTTCTCAACTTCTCTGGGCGTGCTGCTGTCTGCTTCAGCTGGCGTTATGTCCCGTGGTCCTGCTCCTCCAGCCTTAAACTGCAGGCGAACCGGAAGCAAAATATTAATTTGATGCCACCAATATGAAGCCTAGACGGGAGGGCTTTCAGAGAGAGGGACACAGTATGGAGCCCAAAACAAAGGGCCATGCATACTGTGTCTTCTCTCCGGCCCCGAATTGATTCTACTGGTGGGTGCCTCGGCCCCGGAGCACCCCTCGTACTCGGCGCCCCTGAATAGGAGCAGTCTTCGGATTACTCAAGCGTCCATTTTTGTCTATCCAAGTTTGTTTGTTTGTTTGTTTGTTTTATTTATATAGCACTCCAGACCCAGAGGTAAAAGGGTGCATCAAGGAAATGGTTACATAATACATTATATACAGTTTACATATATACATTTATAGAGTTTACTTGGTACAAAAGCACAATAGGGTATAGGCAACTTCAGCAGACCTAGCAAAGAGGAGAAGGTAATTGTTCGTTTTTTGCCAGTAACCAACTAATGACCTGTTTTCTAAAGGGCTGAAAGGACTTGATAGATTTGATGTTAAATGGCAAGGTGTTCCAGAGTTGGGAGGCAAGGACTGTAAAGCTGGATCCACCAGCTCTTTTTAGAGTGAATCTGGGCACTGTAACACGTAGGGTATTGGAGGATCTAGTCATTCTGGTGGTAGGTTTCAATGAACATTTCTTGGTGAGATAGGGTGGGGCTAGATGGTTTAAGGCTTTTATGTGAGACAGATGGTTTTTAGTTACAATTTTTGATGAATAGAGAGCCATTTACATGATTTTCTGATGGTTGAGATGTGCTCGCGCCTGGGGATATTTAATGCTGCACGAAGCGCGTTATTTTGTAGTACCTGTAGTTTATTAATTATAGATTGGTTAGCGCCTAGGTAAAGACTGTTACAGTAGTCCAGTTTGGACTGTATAAGAGCCCTGGCCAGCGTAAGGCAGCTATTAGGGGACATGAAAGGTCTACAAGCCCTGATCAGCTTACCCGTCTAGGCAGTGGCTGAGGCAGTCATGTTAATTTGTTTGGAGAGGCTGGTATTGGCATCAAGGTAAAAGCCGAGGGTTTTTACACTTTTAACAATGGGGATAGTGTTCCCATTGATGATGATACTGTTGTAAATAGGGCTAGGTTTTAGCAGGTTGTTGGGTGAACCAACAAGGAGAAGCTCAGTTTTCTCATCATTCAGGCAGAGGCCATGTGTGGCCATCCATGCCTGAAAGATGGAGAAGATGTCATTAACCCGGGTGACGTCGTCTTTGTAGTTCCCTGAGAGGGTAAGGAGTATCTGGGTGTCATCGTCGTAATTAGTGTAGGTGACACCCAGATGGTCCAGTTTGTCAAAGAGAGGCTTTCTAAATATATTGTACAAAAAGGGTGAGACGCACGAGCCTTGTGGGACACCGCAGGTGATAGGGATAGGGCCTGCCGCCGCTACTGGTGAGAAAACCCTCCTGGTTCTATTGGCCAAGAAGGATTGTATCCACATGACAGCAGGGGAGGAGAAGTGAGCTGCAGAGGCGATGTGGTTACAGAGGATTTTATGATCGACCAAGTTGAAGGCCTCTGAGAGGTCTAAAAGGAGTAGGATGGCGGCGTTACCTTTTATCTTTGATTTCATCAATTTGACTTTTGAGGTCAACAAGGGCAGTTTCTGTTCCATGTTGAGGTCTAAAGCCAGATTGGCGTATTCTTAACAATTGGTTCGTCTCTAAGTAGTCCTGAATTTGCAGGTAGGCGACTCTGTCAAGGATTTTTAGAAGGAATGGGACCGTTGTGATGGATCTGTAATTAGTGGGTATGGCCGGGTCTAATGATTGTTTTTTTAGGAGAGG
The DNA here is from genome assembly GCF_040938575.1 of Ambystoma mexicanum. Classification (NCBI taxonomy): domain Eukaryota; kingdom Metazoa; phylum Chordata; class Amphibia; order Caudata; family Ambystomatidae; genus Ambystoma; species Ambystoma mexicanum. Next base: position 39,717,355 of record NC_090928.1, read on the forward strand.
GAGAACCCATGATTGTTTCAGGTTACTTGAGACTGAGTTGGTAGTGAAAGACAGGTTAATAAGTTTAGTGATGAAAGGGGATAGATCTCTGGCTGCATCTTTGATGATCTGGGCAGGGCAGCTGTCCCCTTTGCAGTTGGATGGTTTTAGGGAGGCTATAATTTTTTGTACTTCTGGTGTGGTTACCTTTTTGAATGTGAAGCCTGGGTTTGTGTTAGAGGGTGGTAGTGAGCTTGGGCTGGTTGACTTGCTACTGGAGAGTTGTTGTCGTTTATCCTCGATTTTGATTTGGAGCCCTGTGATTTTGTTGGCAAGGGCGTTCTGGATACTGGTGCACCAAGGTTTGTCTTTCGTGCAGGCGTCTATGGGTGGGTTGGGGTTTTCTAATTCCTTTAATATATTAAATAGTTCTTTAGTACAGGATCCTGCCTGATCTATCCTAACATTGTAGGCTTCTTTTTTGGTGTGAATTATCTCTTTTTTATATACAGAGGATATATTCATGAGATTAATTTTGTTTTCAGCAGATGGTGCCGTTTTCTAAAGTGTTTCTAGTTTGGCTTTCTTTTTTCTCAAAGTTTTGAGTTTGGGGGTGTACCAAGAGTTCAAATGAGCTCTAGGTTTTTCTTTGCGCAGTTTCAATGGGGCGATGGTATCAATGGCGGTGGCCATGGAGTCATTGTAGGTATTGACCAGTAGGTTAAGGTCGGCAGTGGCCAGTAGTGCATTGAGTGTGGGCAAGATAAGGGGTATTAGGGCTTCAGCAGTGATGTTGCGCTTGTTTCTGGTCGGGCAGGCTGGTACAGTATGACACTTTTTAGGAGCTGAGTTATTGATGTCAATCACTAATGGGATGAGGTGGTGGTCTGTCCAGATGAGAGGTTGGGGGGCTTTGCAAATAATATTGCAATTGAGAGCCGCTACCCAGTCAATGATTCTGCCTTTCTGGTGAGTAGGCTGAGAGCTGAGTTGTGTGAAGCCATGCTCAGCTGGTGCGTTGGCTAGGGAGGAGGCTGGAGAATCATTGGGGTCATGAGGTTGAAATCTCCGAGGAGGATAACTTGTGCTGATGGTTTGGAGTTCTCAGCTATTAATGCAGTAATTTCTTCCTCGAAGGCTCCAAGCTGACCTGAAGGTCTATATATTAAGTGAATAGAGATCGTACTCTTAGGGGAGGTTTGCAACTTAGTTGTGATATGCTCACATGATTTTAGTGTGGAGGAAGTGACTGATCTGAAGTCTAAAGATGATTTGAAAATGATAGCTACGCCTCCTCCTCGAGCAGTGGGTCTGTCAGCTCTCAGGATGGAGTAGTTGTCAGGAATGGTTAAGGTTAAGGAGCGCCCTGATGCCTTATGTAGCCAAGTTTCGGTTAAGGCGAGGAAGTCAAGATCGTTAGTTAGGATGATGTCAGCAATGTCTGTAGGGTGGCCAGCGAGGGATCTGACATTTAGTAAAGCTCCTTTTACAGGGGGTGACTTAGGTTTGTTAGAGACTGTGTCCTTGTTGTTGGTCTTGGTGGGAGGTTTGGCTGAGAGTTTTTTGACCGTAAGGTGGAGTCTGGTGCCTAGTCTACTATTGCAGGCTGGTATGTCAGGTATGACTGTGCATGTGTTTCCTGGAGGCTTGATAATGGGGTGCTTGGAGCTGAGACTGGTGTGGTTAGGTTTAATGCTATAATTGGTGATCCCTGTCGAGCAAGGATCACTTGGACTAGGATGACATAAGGTTCTGTCAGGTATAGTATTGGCTAAGGTGTCAGCTGGGCAGTCGCTGACTTTAGAGGTGAGATTAAGATGGTTGCTAGGTGGGAACGGTGAGATAGTGGGTAGGAAGGGTGTGGGGCAGGGGATGGGAGTGTGTCTCGGGCATCCAAGTTTAGCTAGGCCATTATTGAATGCTATGTAGTTGTTACCACTACACGGTACGTTATCTTGGATAACACAGAAGGGGAACATGATGAGTGTGAACCAGGTGAGCATGGTTTGTCAGCAAAGTAATCGAACTAGATTGTAAGGCTAAGATTGGCCTAGGCTAGATGTAAATATAATTTAAGCTAAGAGTTAACAAACAAATAACAATTATTTTTTAATTTTATTTTTTATTGTGATATAACCGCATTTAGGTTTTTTACACATACTTCTTAAAAATTGCTCAAAGTCCATTGCAATATATTAATACAAGTTCATACAATTTTCACATAATAAAAAAAAAATAGATAAAAGAAAAGTAAAATAATTGAACAAAAACAGTCGAGAATAGAACAAACATACAAACGCATCTCCTATCGACTACAACAATTGTATTACCAGTATTTTTGTGGAATGAAACCTGTATATTGCAGTACCCTTATTACATTTAGTGTCAATTTAGTTTCGTGGCCGGCAATCATTCTTTCCCAAAAGGCACTTGATGACAACCAGTAAAGTGACCCAACTTAATTACCCAGGTATTTAACCCTTGTATCCCAGGTGCCTTTGCAGAATCTCAATAAATGCTCAAGCGTTTGTTTACTTGGGTCTGAACATTCCGTGCATAGACTCCTAGTCGCTTCTGTGAGTCCCCATTTGGTCAATACTGCACCCGTCTTGATCAAATTCATGCGTACTCGCAAGAAATTCTGCCTACCTTTCACATCTGGGAACTTCGTCAGATACCTAGGAACAAAACCCTGCTTTTTCCCATACTTAAAGAAGGATATGGGGATGGAAGAAGACCTCACCATATCTGATGTGGTGATCCAATCTCTTATTGTCAGGGCTTTCTTGACCTTCAATGGGTTTGGGATAAATGTGTGTTTATCTTGTTCACAATAGAGCAATAGATTTTCTGCCACCTGTCTAAGTTCTCTCAGAGTTAGTGAGGTATCTGATTTCCAGTTGTCTAGAAGATCTTCGTACAGTGTTTTAGGCATTGGCACCAAAATTGACCTATATAAGGAAATTAATTTCCACTGCGCTGTGATCTTAAGAGATTTTAAACCTAATTCGTATCTGAGAGTAGCCGTCTGAAGGACTCTTGGCAAACCTAGTACCTGCTTCCAGATGTAACTCTCAAGTTTTTGCCAATCTATTGACCATAGTAAAGGTTTTGCCTCGATTCCGTATAGTAGCACAGGAATAATTTATGCCACGTAAAACTTAATTATTGGCGTCATTGAAAATTTACCATACAAGTTCAACAATAACAAATCAGCTTAACTAGAAGCTCACAAATATTCAAATTCGATTTTAGCTAGTGGTACACAAGTATGCAGATTCAGCTTTAGCTAGAAGCTCACAAGTATGCAGATTCGATTTTAGCTAGAGGCTCATAAAATGTAGGGAATCAGCTTTAACTAGAATCTTACAAATGGTCAAATCCGATTTTAGCTAGTGGCACACAAATATGCAGAATCGGCTTTAACTAAGAGCTCACAAATAGGCGGGATCAGCTTTGTGAGAGTGTGCACATAAGTAGCCAAATAGGAGCACAAAGGTAGGTAAATACCGTAATGGCTAGGGTAATGCAGAAGGGAATTTCTGCCTACTAGGATGCTGTTCGAGTCATTGTAGGCACTATACAGACGTCCAGGTAATCACAAACATATCCTGCAGAGCATGCAATCAGGATAGGCAGTGTAGTACAGGGCTAGATGCTAAGCGTGGTTGTGGAACAGGTAAATGGCGAGCGCTCGGTAGAGCAGGTTGATCCAGACCACGTGAGGTGTGGGCTGGGCCTAGGATGCAGAGCATGCAGGAGGGTGGGAGGAATACTGGTATTTACTTGAACCGAAGCACAAGGCACGATCTGTAAAATCGGGCAGTGAAAGGCAGTCAGGGGGTCTGGCAGGTCTGGGCGGGTGCAGGGGATAAGGCCCATATAGGAGTGGCAAAGGTATTGGCGTTTCCAGCCTTATCAGTCTTTAGAATGTGATGCGTCCCTCCATCACAAAAAGGGCAAGATGATGGTGTCAAACTTTTCCCCAGGAATGCACGAAGGCTCTCAACGAGAAAGTAAGAAATATTAAGAAAGCAGACACCATCTTCTGGGATGGGACAGACTTTGTCTGGAATTGTGTCTTTATCTCCTTTGGGGGGGGGTCAAACAGTTGCAAAGACCATATTTGCTTTAAGGTTCACAATGAAGTAAGTGTACTTATTGCAATTTAATTCTATTGGGTTTTCTTCACACACTTGCATGTCTCTTGGAATGTTGGGATCTGCAAGAAAAGTGGGTTGGGTTGGTTAGTGGAGGCAGAGGGGAGAATGCAAGATTACTTTGTGTTGTATTGATACATTCATAGCTGAAGGAACCAGGTTCTGTGTTTTGGCATATCTCTAGTGGATTTCAGGCGGGACACCTAAGGTTGGCTTATCCAGAAGGGTGCTTGATGTGCCCATCGTGCAAGGATGGGTGTACTGGGGGCTGTGTTATACAAACTGCTCAAAGAGGTGTATCGTTCTGATGGTATTAGTGTTTAATGAGGAGGGGGTGCAAACTGCTTTTCACATGCCTAATCGTTGTGTGTTTTATAGGTGGAATTTATAGTGAGGATAAAGACAATATCAACATATATCTGAACAGACATTGGGCACCATTATGGGTCCGGCGGTAACCCTGCCGGTGCTAGCAGCGGGTTGCAGCAGATCCGTAATAATGTACTGGCGCCTGACTTCTATTCCAAGTCCGGCGGCCGGGAAGTCAGGCACTGGTACATTTCTAAATCCCCATTCCTACAGAGTCCTATGGGACTCTATGGGAGCGGGGACACGTGAGCACCGGCACCGTTATCAACGGTGCCGGTGCTCCCGTGACAAGTCTGTCTACCGTGGCCGCTGTGCCTGGCAGGTTCAGACCTGTCGGGTGCAGCAGCTCCGGCAGGCAGACTTGTACTTTCCGGTCCGGAAACAAGCCTTGTTTCTGGATCGGCAAACACGTAAAGAGGCCCATTGACTACAGATCAGAACCATAAAGCAAATACAAACGGATAATGTCCCCGCCTGCCACAAAGCAGTGGACCATAGTTAGTCTCCAGTTTATTTCTCCACTCTTACACATAGGTGGTCATTACAAGTTTGGCAGTGTGGGAAAAAAGTTCCGAGACCACCACTTTTCCTCCAGCGCCAAACTACAAGTTTGCCATTGGGGGTTGACTGACTTACCCCCCAGCCAATACCTGGAGGTAAATCAGGCCCCCAACGGCAAAAAACAGCTAGCATTACTGCCACTGGTATTACCGGTGCCGGCAAATCCCCCCATGTACCCCGATGGAACTCCATGGAATAGGGAATGACTGCCATTGCCGGCACTTGTAATTCCGGGATATCAGGTGTTGGTAACGAAAGGTCCGTTTCACGCCATCCCACCGGAATTACCAGCGGGATACCGGGAAACCTATCATGACCCCCATACATTTCATGATTATCTTTCAAAAAGATTGCTTTATAAAATGTCTCTTCGGCCTACCATTACTTTTGTGTTAATATATTTGCAGCCTTTTTGGAATTAATGCTGATTGCAGACAACTGCTTTGCACAATATTAACGTAGCATTCACATATTTTTTGAGAGTGTCTGCATACAAACGCTTTTCACTGTAAACATAAACCCAGAACTATTGATTTTCCCAATTTTCTTCTGTTTGTGCATATTTTCACGTGTTACTTCTTCTCTGATGCAAATGTTTTACAGATGCAAACCGGTTAAACAATTTGTCAGGTTGTCACACGGGAATGACAACAACGCGTATGCGCTCACAGAAGCCCCAGGTCTTCGTGTATGCGCGCACAGGTACAGCGTCATCTGCTGATGAAAGTTCTCAGTGCTTTTTCACTTGTCCTTCTGTTACCAAACTGCCAATCGTTTATCTGCGAATTAGCATGGCCTTTTCAAAGGATGTGTTTTGTGGGTGCTGGAGTGTGGCTGGTGTTTGGTACATTTTCTCGGCTGCTATCCACTTTGCTGCTTTGCAGAAGAAAAATGCGTTTAAATTCCAAAGAAGCCCAACCATCTGACCGGCATCAAAGAGCTAATCCAGCGGGAAACCACCAACAGTAGTTATGAAAAGGGGGGCCTTTGTTTTTGCAGATGGAGGATTACACGGCAGGCTGGTATTCTGACAATATTAATTTCATTAAAGTTGGAATGTGGTGCTGCATTCCACGCACACAAGGGAGTACGACAGGCCAGGGCACCGGGAGGAGGGTGAAGGGCACGGAGGCGGGTTCCCCGAATGGGACGTGCTGTGCATGCTGTTGTCAGGATGGTGCAGTGCGAAGAGCGCCACTAAGCCATGTTCCCTCATTACCAGTTGCAAATAATTGAAATGTTGCCAGGCGACACCGAGTTGAAAGTGAGCACTGTTACTGCATCGTGATTTGAAAATGCTATTTTTTGTGGACTTTTTCCAAAAAAACGAGCACTATCATAGCACCATGAAGCTAATGTTGCCATTGTGACAACAGCTCATTTTGTCATGCGTTCCTCAATGGATCGCTCGCCCCTTTCCAGTCTCGTTGGCTATCTGGCTAGCTTCCCATCTCGAATGCTCTGCCTTGGAAGAGAGGCTTACACAGAATGCACCAACCCGTTAAGAGGAAGATTTTAACAACAATAGCAGCCCTGCAATAGTGTATGTGGGGCCTCGCTTGATGCATGTGATACCGTATCACCGTTTTATTAGCAAGGTTATGTGTGTGTTTATTTCAGGAGTGGCAATAGCAACTTTCTCGCTACACTCCCCGTGGGAAGAGCACTTTTTGGGTGGCAAAGAACTTTCATTGTTTGACGAAACTGCACAAAACTTTCAAAAAATTATGAATATTCACTTACTTGTAATCAGCCCATTTTCTTTCCCACTCATTCTGTAAACATACTCTTTCCTACTTAATTTCGTAGACACTTTCTCACTTTTTCATTCTTCCCCTGCAAATGCCCCTCTCAATCCTCCTTATCGAAGCTAAAATAAATACACTCTGACTGCTTTAATCCCTTCCCTGGCTTCCTATCCTCTTTCCTATTTACGCCATCTCACCCTCTAAAGTTGCCCCTCTTTCTACCTCTACATTAAACCCACTTTTCAACTTTTACCCCGTTCTAGCGTTCTTTTCTGCTGCTCTGCAGCATGTGTATACCATCAATCTATCCACTTTCCTGATAATTAAATTCTGTCTCTGTTGACCATTTCACATGTAACTTCCTTTCCCCCATCTTCAAAAACGTTTTACTGAATCTACGCATAATGCAATACTGTGTAAACTCTAAATTGCACCTTGTAATGGATTGTGTCGTCCCATGGATTCCTCATCTTTGATATATCCATATTGTGCTTTGCAATCTTGGAAAAAATGTCATCAGTAGAGGGTGCTGTGTGGCAGCAAGTCGATGTCCCTTGACGCTTACCATTACCGCGTACGTACGGCCGCGACATCGATAGTAGTATGAATAGCATGCATTCTGCTCGTTGCCGGAGTTCCGTTTTTCTACATGCACAGCACGCTCTCGTAATGGTTCAACTCACCTCAGCGATTCTACTTCATATTTCGTATTGAATATATCAGTAATGTCAATTTAGAAAACAGGCTTCAAGAGATGTGCGGACTGTGACACGAAGATGTCGATCACAGATCCACACAGAATACAATTCTGGTGCCTCGGCAAAGAGCACAAAGTCATCTAGTGCAGCTCCTGCCAGTCGATGACCAGTAAGGCCTTAAAAGGGAGAAGGTTGAAACTCAGCCTCGGTCGGTCGGTTTCTCAGTCCCAGTGGTGGCCGCTTATAGAGGGTGGAAGGGTGTCGCCCCCCAGAGAGCAGAGAGCACGTCAGTGTGCAGTCAAGAGAGTTTTACATTCTGTTCGTGTCTTCATGCATAATTTTTTGTTTGTGCTTTTTGCAGCGCTGCCTGCAAACCAAATGAATAAATAAATAATGAATGTCGCTCCAACAGAGGCTCTCTGCTGTTCACGGCGGCCGGGCTGTTGCGGAGGGGTGCGTCCCCTTTTACGCAGCCTTTTTCAGTGTAAAGTGCGTGGAGCTCGTAGCTCCACACACTGTACGTAACCCCCATGGCAGTGCAAAGGCTGGCAGGGCACTAGAGTGGCGGCCCCGCTAGTAATAATGTGTGCGCAAACAGCGCACCTGCTGAGGACTTCGGCTTGCAACAGCAAATCAATGAATGTCATTGGCTGTTTTTGAGCCAATTACATTAATGTGACTGGGCGCACATGCCGTGGGGAAGGAAATCCAGCGCGAAGACGACGTCACAAGTTAGAAGCTTCCCTGAGAACAGCAGTCAACTGGGCTGCAGAGGGTCCACACGGACCTATCCCCGGTAAGTGTGTGTGACTTTGATTGGAGTTAGGACTTAACTTGGTGATGGCGGTGCCCACCCGAGCTGGCCTTCATTCCCCGATTCCCTTCTTTGAGGACCTGAAATGCCTTTACTTAGTTCATTATTCGAGCCCCAGTAGAGTAGCAGTAATATTCTACAGTGTTAGCTCCGCCGGCCTTAGCTGTGAGGTGTGTCTCAAGCCTAGCATCTAACGGCTAGCAGTGAAACTGTGCCATCGCCCACTCCGAGAGCCCGTACAGCGAAGGAGTAAGGGTGGCTGATCGCTTACAGCAATTTGAAAGACTACGGTAATTGCAGTGCCAGATCTTTCCTGTGATGCCACATAAGCAGGATAATAGGGCAGACGTAATTCATTTGGTTAAGTAACTGAACTAAAAAGGTACCATTTTCTTTCTAACGACACAGTCTTTACTAGGAGCGAGGCTACAGGTGCAGGGCCTGTCGCTTCAGAGTGTTTCAGGGGGCCATGCCCTCCGTGGGCCAAGCTTTCATTTCCCGGCATTAATTCTCGGCTGCCTGCTACTAGTCCGTCATTGTAGTCTGGGCCTCGATTCGGGCACGCTTCTGAAGCCCCCCTCTAAAACTCCCATCTGCATCCTCGCATGCTGCGTACTGAGGGCAGTGGAGGTAACACGGCATGCTCACGTGCTGCGCACTGTGTGCAGCGCACTTCACACTGCATGCCCATATACTGCGGACTGCCTGCAGTGAACGCCACACTGGTGCTCACATGCTGCGTACTGGCAGCCGTGATCCTCACAGTTCATGCCCACTTACTGCGCACTGCACGCAGCGCACTTCGCACTGCATGCCCAGATACTGTGACTGTCTGCCGTGATGCTCACACGCCGCGTACTGCCTGCCGTGATTGTCAGTGTTTGCCCACCTGCTGCGCACTAAGTGTGGTGAACTCCACACTGCAAGCTCACGTGCTGCGCGCTTCACAATGCGTGTCCATGTTCTGCGGACTGCCTGCAGTGAGCATCGATCTGCATCCTCACATGTTGCAAACTGCGCGCAGTGAACTGAACGCTGCCCCCTCACATGATGCGAACTTTGTGCAGTGAACTTAACGCTGTCTGCTCACATATTTCGTGCAATGAATTTGACACAGCCTGCTCACATGCTGGGCAACTTCACACTGCATGCTGCCTTCATGGGAACTTCCATTCGAAGGGTGGCATTGTTTTCAGGATAAAGGGGCTCACAGACACATGTGGGGAGATATGTGGGTGAGGGATCAGCAATTAAGTAGACTCCAATTATCCGTCTATCCAGACGTTCCATGTAAATGGTGTTTATGTTAAGGGAGTCATGTTCAGTGTGACTGGAGCACGTAGAAACTGATGCCGTTGCCACTTTGCATTAAGCGCTCCTTCTGAGCCGGAGTAGCAATTTAAGCAGGCAGCTGAAATATTCAGCTCTTGTGTTTTTGTTGTTGTAATTTGAAGCTGCACAGCCTGGGACAGTGCTCCCACGACCGTCTTGGTCCTGGAGCCCTGCCCTGGGGAATCCACGGCAGGCCTAGTTGTTCGAAGTCTTTGTTACATGAACCGTACAAAGCCGTCTTGTCTGTCTTATGCTATTTAGTTGATAGCCCCTCCCGATTTGTCATAGGTGTCCAACCCCTGTTATTGACTTCATTTAGGAAAAGTTTGTTGTCGATATTATACATGAACATCCTCTATATGTAGGATAAATGTGTTTCGTTTTTTTAAACAAAACTTTGCTTTTGATAGGGTTTTGCTCTCACCCCGAAACAAGCCCCCCCTCGCCCTGTACAGGTCAATGAGCAAATTGCATTATCTAGCTTCCACGTGAAAACCTCGCAAACATTGGAATCTAGAGCCTACATATGATCTCTAAGGGTGTTCATCACACTTCTAAGCAGTGTAATAAAAAGGCACTCAGTGGATCTACATCGAAAGGGCAGAGCAGGGGTGGACTGGGAACCAAAAGAGGGCCTGGAAATAATTTTAAAAGTGGCCCTCATTTTACACAATTTCAGCAAACCCAACCCTTTTTCTACGAGAAATGTTGGACATAAAATAGGTCACCACACAAAAGAATCCCAGGGTGCAGAGGCCTAACGGGAAATCTCCAGAGTTCCCTGTAGGCCAGTCCACCCCTGGGCCAGCCTCAGCCCCTCTGTATTTTGCCCTTCCTAAGAGGCAAAGGGGGAAGGAAGAAGGGTGCATGCCTGTCACCCTTTCTCTTTCTCTTCCCTTCCTGTTCTTACACTTGCTCCCTTCCTCAGTTTAAGGGCCTGTGCCCTTTAGCCACGTGTGAAGCCAGGGGGGACATAGTTTCAGTCAGAGTTATTTTGAATAAAAACTCTCAAGTACATACAAATCAATGTGATGCTGCCTGTATGCGGTGCATAGTAATATTATTCTTTTTTCAGTGGGCCCAGAGGGTCTCATGGGATTTGTTTGTGTAACATATTCAACGGCAGCCTTCTGTGACATCTGGGGATGAAAATGTTCTTTTGGTGTGGCAGTGGTAGCCGTGCAGATATTGTCATCACCAGTGGAATGCTTGTGTTCGCCACACACAGCCTGTGGTAGCAGCATCTGGCCCTACGTCAGAGTCTTTCAGTATTTTTTTAATGGGCCTTCACGCCTTTAGAGTGAGGGGTGTATTAGTATGTAAAACTAATGCTTTTTATGTCAAATTTCTGTGGGTTTGAACACTACATTGCACATTTTGGAAGCCATTTTTCCAACTATTTCACAGAGGAGAACGCTCCAAAATTTGCGCAGATAAATTTACACCCCACCACCTTTCAAGGTCACCAGCTAGCACTGCTCAGTCCCCATTTTTAACTCCTTCAGGGAGAAAGTCTTCCGAATGCAGGAGCTCTACCAGAGACAAGTCTGCAGAAAGGCCTAAGAAACACTCCAAACATTCCAAACGGTCAAGATCCAGGAGCGATTCCTGTCACTCTTCGTCTTCGACGTCACAAAAGAAGTCAAAGAAACAACACCATTGTTCCTCATCTTCCGACTCTTTGCATGACAAGCGTCAGGTATGTTTTCTCGATAAGACCGCCCCAGCGACCAAATGGGAAAAGTTCTGTCACAAAATGATGGACATGTTTTTCAAAGGCAGCCCCTCTTGAGTCCTCGAAAGAGCTGAAGAAGGCTAGCAATCCCATTGCTTCTTCCATGACCGCCAGGGAATTGTCAAAGGCTTCGACCTGTGCACCCAAAAGCCTGAGTCAGAAAGCCTCACGGATGTCGTCTCAAGTAGTGTCGAAGGTGTCGACCACAGAGAGTTCATGGGAAGTCAAAAACATAGGAAGATCTTTGTCGAAGGAGTCAAAGACCAAGAGCCCTTCAACTTCGACATTGACCACAGACCCAATTGCGAGTTTTAAAACACAGTCTAAAAAGGACCTTTTCAACTCCTTTGGGTCAATCGTTTAGGAAGAAGATGAAGATGATGTCATACCCTTCAGGTATGAATGCTTTGGAACACCAAATGTTCCAGAGGAATTGATCTCTGATCAATCTCGTCTAGGGGACCTAGCTGCATGCCTTAATGATGCCAATGGCCTAGATACCTCAGTTGAGGTAGATTTGGACATGCCTGATGTGAATGCTCACCCTAATGTGGCATATAGGACCGTTAGGAACAGGGTGACAGAATATTTGGGTTGGGGGCATCTTGCAAAGGACTTAACAAGGATGCCCTTACAGATATCCTAGATAGAGTCCCTCCGAAGCAGCTGGACTACCTTTCAACACAGCTCTGAAAAACCAAATTTTAGAAAATTGGCAAAAACCTGACACCACTCCTGCTGTGAACAAGGAGTTGGTAAAAAACTACAGACCTTCCTCAGTTACCCCTGATTTTCTTTCCAGGTACCCAACTCCATAGAGTTTGGTGGTGCAGGTGGCTACTTCCACCCCAAGAGCTGCAGCGTATGTAACCATCCCACCAGATAGGGATGACAAAAAATATGATGCACTAGCCAAAAGGGTATTTTCTGTGGGACACATGGCACTGAAAGCCATTAATGCATCTTGTGGTGTGGCAAAGTATACATATACCCTATAGAATGTAGTTTTCCAGGCAGGAGAAAACAAATCTGATGGGAGAAATGAGGATGATTTTAATAATATAATCAATGATGGCAAGGAGGCTTCCTGCCAGTCCCTCAAATCAGGGCTTGATGCATCAGACTGCTTTGGTCGGTGTATTTGCTCCAGTGCTTTAATAAGATTTGCATGGTTATGCAAGTGTGGGTTTGCCCTTGATGTCCAATTAAGGCTACTGGACATACCCTTTGATGGGTCCAACCTTTTTGGGCCCAATGCAGATGGCAGCTTTGAGAAGCTGCACATTTCTCAAGCTGCTGCAAAATCTTTGGGGGCCGCCATCCATCAGACGGAACAGCAACAGCCACCTTCACAGGCTTGGAGAGGGAGTTCCTTTCGATATTACTTTGGCCAAAGAGGAAGAGGCCAAGCTACCTAGAGAGGAAGAAGGAGATTCACACGTACCCCAAGGGTTCATGGAGGAAAGACTGCCCTAGCAGCCACCTCTCCAAAACCCTCTGCCACAGCAACAGCTCCAAAACCTCTCTGTGCATGTTGAGCATAGGACTCTGGTGGGAGGCAGATTGACCCAGCCTCTGCAAGAATGGCATTGCATTACTTCAGATGCATGGGTCTTTCAGACTGTGGGTCAAAAATGGGTCAAGAATACTGTCTTCCATTTCTAAAAAAGACCTCCAGATTCTCCCCCGAGCAGGCAATCTCTTCGGAAACCAGATTTGCTCCTTCTACATGAGATTCTTTCCTTGTTGGAGAAAGGTGCAGTGGAAAGGATACCTCTAGTGGAACAATACCAAGGTTGGTACTCCACCTATTTTCTGGTTCCCAAGAAAGACGGGGGACTGCAACCCAACTTGGACCTGAGACGCTTGAACAATTTCGAAAGGAAGGACAGATTCAAGATGGTCACTCTTTCGCAGATCCTCCTGGCCCTTCAGCTCCAGTATTGGATGGTGTCACTCGATCTTCAGGATGCTTATTTTCATGTGCCTATACATCCCAAGCACAGAAAGCACATGAGATTCACTATTGGTAGTTCTCACTATCAGTTTTGAGTACTGCATTTTGGGCTGACCTCTGCCCCGAGGGCCTTCAACAAGTTGATGACAGTGTTGGCAGCGATTCTAAGGAGGGGAACCCTCATTTCCCCTACCCAGACGATTGACTGATCAAAGCTTGTTCTCCCGAACAGGCTCTGGTACATCTCAACAGCACCTGCCACTCTTTCCATAAACTGGGATTCTCCATCAACTTCAATAAGTCCCAGATGACACCTTCCCAAAAGCTGCAATTCATTGGAGCCGTCCTAGACTCTTCTTCTCTCATCTACCGGCATTCAACTTTCTGAGATTGCTGGCATGACATCCTGCATTTTCCTGGTTCCAGAAGCCTGCTTGAGGATGAGGACCTTCCAGTGTACCCTCCGATCCCAATGGTCACAGTTCTCAGGCAGGATGATGGACCTTCTTCTGTTCCTGAGCACGGTTGCCCAGGATCTCCTGTGGTGGGCTTGCAAAGACATTGTGATGGCGGGGGAACCTTTTTGGCAACCCTGGCCGGAGATAATTGCAGTCACAGATTCTTCTGTCACAGGCTGGTGATCTCACATGAGCGATCCTACGATCATAGGACTTTGGTCCCCATCAGAATCTGGGCTACACATACATCTGTTAGAGCTGAGGGCAATCAGACTGGCGCTGATTGCCTTTTTGCCATCCATACAGGGAAAGAACATCCTGATAATGATGGACAACACAGTGGCCATGCACTACCACAGCAAAAGAGAAGGTGTATGGTCACTGCCAATGTACAGGGAGTCAATGAAGCCCTGGTTTTGGGTGCTACAAAACAAGATTTCTCTGTCGGCTGTTCACCTAGCCGGAGAAGAGAATGCAGCAACAGACCCTGTGAGCAGCCAGAGCCCGGTCTCCCACAAGTGGGAGTTAGCTCAGGAAGACCTTCTAGAGATCTTCGCCCTTTGGGGACCCCTCAAGTGGATCTGTTTGCATCCAGTATGAAGCGGAAATGCGACCTGTTCTGCTCCAGGGAATTTCCTCAGAGAGGAGCTTTAGAGGATGCATTTCTAGTGGACTGGGAATTTCCACTCCTGTATGCATTCCCACCAGTCCCTGTCATTCTTCATGTCATCAGGAGGTTGAGGAAGTCTGGTAAGTCCATGGTCCTAATTTCTCCTGATAGGACCAGGAGAACCTGACATGTCTGTCTGCCCTCCATTCCGTCTTCCCTGGAGAGTGGACCTACTCTGACAAGAGGGAGGCCATCTTCTTTACACAGAAAACAGAACCTTCACGCATGGCTTCTGAGAGGTTAAGATACAAAGATTGGTACCTCCCATGAGACGTGATAGAGGTGTTGCTTTCTGCCAGAAGACAAGACAAGCAACAAAAGCACTATACTGCTGCCATTGAAACAAGTTTTGGAGCTGGTGAAGAACTAATGATATTGATCCTTTCATTTGCAAAACCCTGCAGTGCTTTCTTTTTTGCTACACCTAGCCCACCAGGGAATGCAGGTGGCTACTGTCAAGGATTACCTGGTGGCATTATTCATCTTTAAACACACACCAGAGGAGGGCTCTTACTTTATACTTTAAGATGCCAATTGGCATTCTATTCCTCAAGGGATTGGCAAATACTTTCCCACCAGTCCCCTTTCTGGACCCATCCTGGGATTTGAACCTGCTATTAACCTTGTTAATGGGAGCTCCATTTGAACCTATGCATTCTTGTTCACTCAGATTAACTGTAATGTTTATTGAGAAGCCACCCTCAAGGCAGGGAGTCCCTTCCCTTCCCACTCAAGTGGTTATTCAACAAACTGTTCATGCCCTTTGGATCCCTCTCCCCTGAGCTAACAATGAGCTAAGAACCAGGCCGGTGTACGGGAAATATATTGGAATTTATTTAAATTACCAGTAATAGACATTAGCACGAAAATATCAAACACCACTTTATCCGTGACACAACATAATCAACTTCGCACAGCATAAATAAATCACACAAGTGAGTTATAAAGAACACAGACACAATTCTTCCCTTTCTGTAAATCTCACTTCACAAAATAATTACACTGATTAATAATATAATTTCACCCCAAACGTTTGGTTTAAAATAAACACAGGGTGATTTATCGCTTTTTTTTTCAGACCCCACCCCCCTTGCTTTGGTCAATGTGGGAAGTCAGACAGAAAAATGGGAATGCTTTGGGGATTTTGGATTTCAGACCCCCCCCCCTTACTGGAAGGCCTGTGTTTGGGGAAGGTGGATGAAAGGTTGGATTGATTTAAGAACAAATACCCCTGGTCCCTAAAAAAGTCAGGAACAGCTGTACAACAAGGATTACCCGATTAAATTATAGGCTATAGTGTTCAGCGCACACTGGGAAGTGAGCATTGTTAATTTCAAATTTTAACAAAATTCACCCCGTAGTGCTCTGCCAAATGGGGAATTCATTAAATTAATATTTTTGGTTATAAAGGCTAAGGATCTACACAGTTTTCCCCACCCACCCACTATAAAGGGAAAGGATTCAGGACAAGCAGACACCCCACCTTTTGGATTTCACGGGCTTAGTTCTACTTACATAGCAAGCCTCTGTTTAAGGTTCAGGAAAGCCAGTTGCATCTCAGGACACTCTGGAAAGATAGGGCAGGGGTCTGGTCACTTCACTCTCAAAGATGGCCTCCCGCTCTCCACCACAGGACCCATTCAGCTTTGAGACCTTCCTAGAAATAGACAGCTCCACCCAGATGCACTCTCAGCAATCTCATCTGGTGTCTCCTTACAGCTGTCAGATGGTAAGTTTCAGCAGCCTTCCTGTCTTTCTCCTTTTTCTGTCTCCACGGTTTTTGTGGAGAGTTCTCTGTCCTAGTGCAGGCTCCCTTATATAGCAGAAATGACATCACCAATTTTACAATCTTGGGGAAGTACCCTGCAATAATCCCTGCCACTAGGATTGGACAGTTACTCCTCTCTCTCCTCCCAACCCCGCCTCCAAGTCAGGATTGGTTTAGAGGTTTGGAGCAACATATGGCAATTGCTATTTGTAATCGCCCTTTTGTTCTCCTTTCAACTCTTTGACAAAAACTAGTTATGTATCACAACTTCATAATTTTACTAGCAGCTGCCATACCAAACAGATTTTCTGTTTTAGCTGATCATGGAGAATTAGATAAGCCAACCACCAAATCTGTACGATGTTGCACGGCCATGTGGCACATTTCTGCCATTTCCATAAAAGTACAACAGTTATGAAGATGAAAGTGATTAAGCATATCCCAAATTTAATTTTCCACCCACTCACCAAGTCTCACATTTGGAACATGTTCAGATCAGCCAGAAACCTAGTCTAACCTGCCATTACAGTTCCCAGAGTCACAGGTAAATGAATTTAATATACCCAAAATCACCTGGAAAGTACATTAAAAAAATTGTACAAAAATGAAATCAATCCACAGTATGGTTGCTGCGAAAACAAAGGACTAAATTAAAATAGTCCTTTTAATTTAATTGGGAATGTTCATGTTCAGCAAATGGGAGGTCTGCTTCATCCAGCACAGCTATGTATCCCTGGGCCAGCCTGTGTCCAGAGGTTTTTTTTATGAGTCTCTTTGAAGTTAGCTGTTTTCTCTTTAAAGTGGGTGCACCCATTTTCACACATATTAATCGTGCTCCAGCCAATTGTGAATTTCCTTGAAGCCACTGCTTTCAGAGCCAGCAAGTCTGTAGAACACTGGGCTTTCAACACCATCAGCAGCAAATTTTATTACAGGGGTCATTAGATGGGAGATGTGACATCCAGGCTGGAAGTGGGAGATTTCCTTTGTGAAGTTTTGACCACAACCAGTAACAGGTTTTCCCTGAAGACAAAGTGGCTCTACAAATGTCACTGGAGTTGAAACATAATATACATTGCTTGTGTCAACCCACACATCATGTTTTGTTTTCCTGATATTTTTCTGAGAGCTGTGATATGTTTTCCCCCTTTGGCTTTTTAAAGCCGTTTTTATTTGCACACACATGTGCAGGCCATTTTTGCTTTCAATGTTTCAAAATCCTGTTTTCCATGTCACATGGATCTTTGATTCATCCTTCTTTTGTGACGTAAACTGCTGCTTGTCCATTGGTAATGACAGGTAAGCCCCTTTCCACCTGGCTCTTTAACTTCACTTGAAAAACAAAAAGCAAAAGCCAGGCCGTTTTTGTTTCAGTGTTTAAATGCCTACCATTCATGTGAAAGGGACTTCTGTTTGGGGGCTTTAAATGCACCCCACATAACCATGAAAACAATCTTTTCGGTAAGCATCACATCTGCTCGCAGAGTGAGTGAGCTACAAGCCCTGATCTGTAAACATACATTTTCTAAGGATAAGGTAGTCTTGAGGCTTCATCCCTCCTTCCTTCCCAAGATTGTGTCTGAATTCCACCTGACACAGAAAATAACACTACCAGCTTTTTACCTACATCCTCACCTGTCGAAGGATGAAGAGAGGCTAAACAGGCTAGACCCCAAAAGAGTTCTTATCTTCTACACTTCTAGGATGGAAAATGTTAGGAAAGAGGACCAACTATTTATTGGTTATACAGGCTACATGCCGTGATCAAACAAGCCTTATCCCATTGGATCATCCTATGTATTTCAGAGTGCTACTCCATTGCAGGAAAGGATGTCCCTGAAGACCTAAGAGCCTATTCCACCAGAGGAATGGCTACCACTTCAGATCTTTAGGGAGGAGATCCAGTGCAGGACATTTGTAATGCTGCAACCTGGTCATCATTACAAACTTTCTTGTAGCGTTACTGCTTAGATACCTTGTCGGGTTAGGACGCTCTGTTTGGAAAAGTGGTTCTGCACAACAGCAATCAATGATGGCAAAAATCCACTGTTTGCACCTCCATCTCCAAGACTTCTATGGGAGTCTATCAAAGATGAATCCGTGGGAGGACACAGTCCATTAGAAACACAAATAACTTTCCCCATGTAATATTCTTTCTACTCGATGTTCCTCCCACAGATTCCTCAGCACCCTCCCAGCCTACTCCCCCCAACCTCCTCACTGTGCATGAAATTTTTAATATACCGCTCTCTATCACAGTCGATGGGGGCTCTATAATCCTCAAGTTGGCCGTGCAGAAAAAGGGAAACACTAAGAACTGAGGCTACGGTCCCAGTGCATGCTGTTTATACTACCATCAACGTCATGTCTGGATGTGGGAATAGTAGCCATAGAGGGACATCGACTCGATGCCGCACAGCGCCCGCTACTGTCAAAATGTTTTTCAGGGACTGCAAAGCCGGATATGGATATATCAAAGATGAGGTATTCATGGGAGGAACATCCAGTAGAAAGAATATTACCTGGGTTAAGTGATTTGTTCTTTGCATGCACTCAAAGTTTTTTACTAGGCATGTGGGCTTTATGTCAATACTATTTCTCAAATTAAAGCACATTTTGAGATGGTGATATCACCAAGGTAATAGGTTACATAGTCTTACATGAGCAAATGCCGAGATGTTGTGGAAAAGACATCGCAGGTGCATCTATCCAGGGGCAAAAGCTTTATGTTGGGGCAAAGCCATCACAGGTGTGTAATTTGCAGGGGTTCATTCTGGCATTTTGGGGCTAAGCCATCACAGATGTGTACTTTAAGGGGCACATGCTAGCATGTTGAGGAAAATGCATCATAGGTGCATCTCTCCAGGGGCAAATGCTTTATGTGTGGGAAAAGCCATCTCAGGTGTATCCTTACAGGGACAAATAATTTCATGTTGCCGGAAAAGACATCAAAGATGTGTTAATTTTAGGGGTGAATTCTGGCATTTTGGCGCAAAGTCATCACAGTTGTGTCCTTAAAGGGCAAATGCTGTTAATATGTAGGCAACCCCATCACAGTGGTGTCCTTACAGGGACAAATGCTGGGCTGGCGGTATTTGGGCAAAGCCATTACAGGTGTTCCCTTACAGGTGCAATATCCTGGAAATAATTGAGCAAAGATCTTACCGGTATATCCTTAAGGGGGCAAATGGTGGCAATATTTTGGCAAAGCCAAAACAGGTATATTCTCACAAGGAAAGTACTATCAGTATTTGGGCAAAGCCATCATGAGGGTGTTCTTACAGCGGCAATACTGGCAATATTATTTTCTGTCTAAACTGTCCATCTGCAAAATGGTCCAACTAAGAACCGGACATCTATTTGTTTTTCTGCATGTATACTGCATGTTTATTCTTTGAGGAGTTACCTTCTTCTATTTAACCTCATTTGTTGGTGATGACATAACCTCATGTGGAAGATATTGAACCCTTTTAGGAGGCAGAAATAATAAATAGCTAGGAATTTAAATATATATATTTATGAATTAATGTATTTGGCACTTTCAAGTGGCATTGCTGCTTTATATGCATTAAAATCATACATTTTCCATAGGTATCCCTAGCCCACAGTCTGACAATGAATCACAGTACTAAAATTCCTGCTACTTGCAGATAACCTGCTCACGCAGGCACCCAAAAAATAGCACAATCTTCACCCCAGGAAGAAAACTTCAACAAAGTTTCGGGAGGATAGCACAGGGGCAACGTGCACGCCGTGGAAGCAAGATGACACGGAGTAACACAGGTTCAATCCCAGGGTCCGCGCTTAGAACCCTCTAAGTATTAAGCGCCTTATAAATAACCTATCATATCAAATGTGCTATAGAGGAGGTCTTAATAAAGATCCAAATGATGCTACTCCAAACCAAAGCAAGGAACAACAAGTACACACTATTTCTTAATGGAGCAGGAATTGAGCATGTCACAGACGATTATCATGTAGGATTCAGAATAGATGCTTTGAGAAGTTGTAATAAAAGTAATTCAAGATACAATCTTTGGGCGTTCTACGGGACCCTCAAAAAGCTTCTAAGATACAAGCCACAGGTGAATATAATGCTGAAATTTATGACATCATAATCTCCTCTTTCGTTCTTTGTGGGAGTGAAGTGAGGGTACCAACAGTAAAAAAAATGCTTTTTTTAAAAAAAAGTACTTGATTGTAAAAATCTCCCACAAAGATCCTGCATTCGTAGTATGCAAACAGGTGCTGTATAGAATCAAAATTGGGGCGGTTCTTCTTCTTTCTGCATACTGCCCAAAAGTGTATTTTTAAATTCTATACCTTTTTTAAGAGAATTAGTCCAAATTCCCTCCAAATACCAAAGTGAAATTTGAGCACCATTTTAGAGAGCTCAAGTTATGCAGCAGAAGCATCCCACAGTGTGGCCCACACAAACCCAGCACAGGACACCAAAGGCAGGATGAGAGATTAGCCGGGATCTTGAACCAGACCCTAAGCAGCGTTGCACACAAGGGGCCTCATTACACGGAAGGCGGTGGCTACCCCCTTACCGCCATCGGAGGCCGGGTTCCCGGAATAGGGACTTAACGGCCTACTCCGACCTTTGCGGGACTGGTAAGTCCCCATTCCGGGAACCATTCCCCATTCCCATTTGAGCCCTCATAGGACTCAATGGGAATGGGGAAGGAGCAAATGACGATACCGCAATTTGCGGTATCGTTATTTGCACTGAAGTCCCTCAGCGGGTCCCGTCCTTAACGTGTGGTCTGACCACACGTTAAGGACGGGACCCGCTGAGGAACCTCGTAGTAGGGCGGTGGGGATTACCGGCACCGGTGCCCTTACCGGTGCCGGTAATCCCCTACTGCCTTCCGTGTAATGAGGCCCAATGCACTTGGAGGCATAACTAGAGCATCACAGCACGCCTGATAGTTACTGATCATTTGGAACAGACTTCAAACTTGCTGAATACTTTACTGTGGGGAAATAAATAGCAAAAAGGCATAGGCAAACACTTACCTAATGCAGACTGTGCGTTCACAGTCTGAACATAAGAGACTGATTGGCACAGATCAAACCATAAGTGTGCAGAGGATGGAATCTGCTCTAAGTGTGAGTCAGGAAAAACAGACTATGCACTGTCCTGCACAAAAGTACATCCAGGAAACCCATACGCCAACATTCTCTGAGAGCAAGGCCATCTTTGCAAGAAAGGAAGTACAACTTCAGATACTGTGAGTAAAAAAGGTGGCCTTTTAAATAGGCTACAAACTGGCCGTGACGAGCAGACTATTTGCTTTCACACGTGTTTCTATATTTCGGGTATTTTCTTGGTGTAGTGTTTGGCTGCTGTTATTGTTGTATTGCAGACATGCCAATACATGTGTCTGATGTATCATACTAATAAAGTATTTTGTATTACATTACCCGATTGCGAAAATAGAGAAGAGCATAAGAAATGCATGTTGACCTGCTGATTTAAGTGGCAGTGGTGTGGAACCTTGCCCCACACCTTTTTAGGCCCAGCGCCGCCGCTGCAGGGTGTAGATGGCTTCCATTATCTCCAGCAGGGTTTCCTCATTCCTTGAGTTCTGTTTGTGTGATTGGAAGGATGCCTTTATAAAGCCCCTCACCTCCTAAGAAGACCAGCCGCCTGTAAATACGTGTCCCACCTACACCAGATGTTATACTGAGGCGCTGAAGGTCTAACCAAGCTGCTAGTCCTGCAAAGAAAAAAGGCCAGCTTTCTAAGAATATTCTTCTTTTTTTTAATAGATAATGAATACATTTTCATGGACTTGGATCAAAAGCTCAGCAAATATTTCCCCAAAGAATGGAAGAAAGAGTCCAGTAAAGTAAGTTACACTATTTCAGAGCACTGGCCGAGAAACAGCCTGATTGTGTAAAGCTTAACATTAGAAATGGACAAATCATTTTTGAATTAAAAGATATTGGTCAATGAGTTACATTCGAATTATCATTGGCCCACATTCACTGACTGGGGTGGTCTTATGATGCGTGCTGAGCAATTTGAATTATGAGACCAGGCCATTCAACATGAGTGTCGCCTGATTCTGAGCTGTGAGAACGAGTGTTGAGTGCAGGCGAAAGCCTTAGGGTTTGCTCCTAGCAGTCACAGGGATGTATTGTTGGTTCATGTTGTGATATTGCTCTACATAACCCTGTGATATTATTGCTACTGTCATGCTACATGATCCTGTGATGCTGTTGCTGTACATATATTAGGCTTTGCATTTGTTTTGTCCCCATTGCCTGTTCTATTGCTTGTCCCATTCACAACCTGGACTGCCCCTTTCAATGCACTGCCATGACATAACGCACCTATCGTCCGTATTGCTCTAACAAAGTTGTAAAGGGCTTATGATCAAAACATCACTCCCCCATGAAGTAAATACATACAAATATAAGCAAATACATGATTTTACTATTGAGTCCTCAACGTTTGTACATGATGTTGCTTGTGCAGTTGTGACTTCCTGCTTTGTGTCCTACTGCTGTGCATTCATTTGGACAGTCCGTTGCACCAAAGTGGCTCCAATCGGAGAAACGGGGTGCTCGGTCACGTCTGATATGCCACTGGGGCTATCTGGGCCTGCCGTCAGCAAATCCTGCTTATTGTTTCCTTGTGGGCCGGAATCTTGGCTTGGATCGTTGCAGGGTAACATGGATCCCCGCAGTGGGAGTGGGGATTACAGTGTCAGCCCTGCCGTATGGTGCTCTCTCAATGAATGACCAGTGGTTTCAATGTCGCCCTGAGATGTTGATGACAGAGCGCTGCAAAGTCACTTTACTGCTTTATTGGCTGAATTTAACTTGAGCATCTAAATAAGATCGTCTATATGCATGGTGAAGAACGGCAGGCTATCTCAGGGCAGATATAATGAATGCTAGGTAGGACCTGATGTGAGTGTGGTATGAGTAGAGGAATCCAATTCTGTGCATGACTCTGTGTTGAGTCAGGGAGCTAGGGGGTTCAGGTGAGCAAGGGTACCCATAGACAAACATTCGAATAATGCCCAGTGATTATTCAGGCCGTAATCTGCAGTATGTCTTAGTACACCCTAGCCTCCCTCACAATTTCACAGATTATGCCAGTGCTGGCCATCCTCTCAACAATGTTCATTGAAGAAGTTTTACTTGCCATTTCTATCTTTTGCAATATTGGAGGTGTGCACAGATGTATTTGTCCCTGCCGGCAGCACCTCATTTAGCGTTCAGGGTCCCCCCATCAGTTTTGTTTTCATTTACACCCTTGATTGGGTTTACACCTATGCCCTCACCTGCAGATTTCTGACCTCCTTGAAAATACTTTGTGTTGCTTGCAGCCTCTCTAAGTGGCAGCTTGTCTTGACCCTTTTTAGTCCACTCTTCAGCTGCAGATTGTCTTGAATGCAGGTCCTTCTAGAATTCTCACTTAGCTCTTAGCAGTAGCAGTTGTTCTACAATGGGCAATAGATCACAGAACACCCGCCGATCACGGAGGAGCCAAGAATACCCAGTGAAAACCCTGAGCACTTGATGCAGTTGTGGACAAACTCCGGGGATTCGTTTGTTTCTAGTGAAAATATGGTTTGTCTATGCTTACAGTACCCCAGCCAGTGTATGCCCAATGAGCCATGCAAGGGCTGGGACCTTGTGCTTCGGCAGTCTTTAATGGTCCATTGGTCAGCCTGCAGGTCCAAAATGCCCTAGGAAGCCCTTCTGTCCATTCCTGCATGTCTGGTAGGCCTAGGGCTTTGGGTTGTTGGCACTCCGTAACTCCAACTCCACTGTGTATGTCAGGAACCCGCAAGGGAGAGATGTTTGATTGGCTCCTACCCCTGTTTCCTGATTCCTTCCTCTGGGGTACATCAGAGAACAATCTGGAGCAGTTTGTCTGGCTGCAGTTGGAGTCCCGGACTGTGGAGGAGCGGAGGCTTTGTACAGGCAAGCAAAGAAACAAACGTTATGTATGTATGTATGTATGAATGTATACGTGCATGCAAAGGTTTGTGTGTATGTAAGTGTGTGTTTTAATGTATGTATATGTGAATGAGAGAGAAGTTAGACGTTTTCTTGCATTGGCATTGCATTTGTACTTCCATTATGGACAAAACCAACATCTTACGTGGGAATATTGGCCTACTTTGACACAGCCAGCAATGATATGTTATCTTAAAGTGGCCTAGTGTTTTTTCTGGTATTATGGGCAAAACCAACAGGACTGTGCTTACGTACGATACAGGCCTACATTGGTTATATTATGTTATGTTGATTTATACTGTGCACCGCTGCCACCCAGGGGCAGTCTGCAGGCGCTTGCATGGCTCTGCAAGAGAGAGGGCTGGGGAGGTTAGTGAGGATAGGTTCAGAACCAGGTGGAACTGGTGTCTGTGAGTGGTGTTTTGCATGTGGGAGTTGGTGCTGGAGGCCCTGTGCATTGTAACCATAAGGGTAAGACTCAGTGTTTCTGGTGTGTGCTAGTGTTGGTGTTAGTGTGTTGTGTGATGTTGGGGTGGGTTAGGTGGTGCGCAATGGTTAGATAGTGTCCATAAGGGATCCAGAGTCATGGTTGGCCATAGGTATAAGACTATCCAGTGTCTTGGTGTGTACTTGTGTTGTTGACAGTTTTATGGCCTATGTGGGGTGTTCATTCTAACAGTGGCATGGTGATTTTTATACTGGTGTTATGGGCAAAGTCATTTCTTGAGCATACTGTCCTAAATTGCTGGAGCCAGTATTTCCATCTTTAATTACAGTGGAGTGGTGTTTTTACTGATATTATAGGCAAAGCCTACATCATGGTTTTTTTTTATATGAGGCGATACTGGCCTACATTGGTGCAGCCAGCATACACATGTTTTCTTAGAGTGACATGGCCTTTTTACTGGCATTATTGGCAAAACCAACATGAGTATTCTTACATGGGGATGCTGTTCTACACTGGTGCAGCCTTTATGGTCATGCTTGCTTATAGTGGCTTGGGGTTTTTACTGGCATCATGGGCAATGCCCTATTGGTCTACATTGGTATATCCATTATGGGCATGTTAACTAACAGTGGAATGCTGTTTTTACTGGCATTATATCCAAATCCAACATAGGTGTTCCTTTTTGGGGATACTGTCCTACATTGGTGCAGCCAATATGACCATATTTAATTTACAGCGGCATGATGTTTAGAGTGCTATTATGGGCAAAGTGAATATGATGAGTGTTGCTATAAGGGTATTCTGGCCTACATTGGTGCAGCCAATATGGACATGTTTTCTTATCGTAGCATGGTGATTCTACTGGTATTATGAGCAAACAAGATGACTGTTCTTATGTGCGGATACTGGCCTAGACTGGTGAATATATAATGCAGAATGTTTTCTTACTGCTAAATGGCATTTTGTTACTGATATTATGGGTAAAACTCATAAATAACAAGGTGTGAAAGAAGGAGAACCCATATTCAAAGCATATGATAAGTGTATATTTATTTGATCATATAAAATCGGATGCTAAAGAATTTTATTCTTATGAATATAGATCGCATGTTCCATGTGAAATCATACATTACATCAACAAAATAATTAAAACATTTTGGCACTGTAAAGTGCAAAATGCATAGTGAGTGCACCCCTCCCTGAGAAGACCCCTCCTCCCAAAAAAGAGAATCCTTTTGGGTAAGACCTTGCCAAAGAGTGATTAAAATATTACAAAATGTTCCCCATTAAAACCATCTCCATCCATAATACAATCCATTTCTTATTCAATTAAACAGTCCATACACAAACTCTCAGTCATATTAAAGGAAGATAATGTCAAGAACAGCATCACAAATGTAATTTGCCAATATACAGTCCTCAATCATTTCAAAGAAAATCACAAAATCAATTTATTAATAGACAGTCTACTAGTTGAGACAACTTTCCTAAACATTTGTTGTCTTCAAAGTCGAGCTCCAGAAGTGACGCAAGCAGAGTCCCTTCATAACTAGTTTCAACATCTCTGTCTTCCCATGTGAAAACAAAGTTAAAATATCGAGGCTGAGTACCGCAAAAGGAGATACACCGAACACAGGTTACAAAGGAACATACAAAGATCTTTAATTTATACTGAACGGTTTCAAAGGACAAAAAAAATCAGATAGCTATCGGCCCTCAGTACAACACAGCGAACTCCAGCATGGTTCGGTGTTGTCAGCGAGTAGGAGTGTACATTAGAATTAGTCGCACTTTTATACCCTTTGCGAACATGATGTCCAACCCTACTGCGGGTTAATATTCCTCTAATACATTACTGATCTAGTGTTCATGCCGAGTTCACACATCTATACGCTTAGGGTTTGCCTTTAATGCATTCGCCAACAAGTCTACACGGTAACAGTTTATTTTAGGATTCCTCATAGAGTCTTCTCAAACATTAATACAATGTAGTTAAACAAGTGTTCTCAGTTCATTATTTGGATACATTGTTCTTAACATATGCTCGCGGATTAGTTTCATTGACACGAGTAATCCTTTACACACAGATCAGCGAAGGACAAGGTCTCAATTCACGACCCCAACAAGTGGCCTGCAGGCAAGTTACATATTAGTTGTATGCAGAGGTCAAGACGCCCATGTTGTATTTCGGAATGACATCGTCCACCATTTTAACTCACAGGGTGACTTTACAGAGAGAACCTAAAATGGCGGATTGACCTAAAATGGCGGTTTACATTGATTCCAAGGTCAGGACCTTGCAACCCGTATTTCTTCGCAAGTGGCTTACAAGCAGCTTGGCGTAGGCCAATATACATATATTCATCGCAATATAATTTCCCATTTGACAAACCCTCCTTTTGGCCTATGCCAAGTGCTAAACTACCTCTGTTCTCCTTGCAAACAACTCCATGCATCATTGTCCATGCACCCTGAATCGCTGTCAGAAATATCTGTTGCCATCAGATCATTCGCTAAAATTTCTTTTAACACATATTCTTTGGAGGTTTTATCTGGGGCATACACTTTATGTCCTATTGTACCTATCGCTTGTGCGCAACATCCCCCTAGCATTGAACATATACTAGGTAAACACTGGATACAACAACAAAGGAACAACAGAATTCCCAAAATGATCAGTAAGACCGAAAGTGCCTTCCAACCCCAAGATCGCAAGAAGTCCCAGAACCAAGTGCTAAGATCCCAGTTTCCCTCGGGAACATGCACTTCTGAACTAAGGACGTGCAGATTCTGTATTGCTTTGAAGATAGTTGGGGAGGAATCTGGCATGAAAACACAGCAAGCGGACCCCACTAATTTACACACTCCACCACGTTCAGTCAGAATGACATCTAATGCAATCCGGTTCTGGAGCGCTACTAGTCTTATTGCTTTCTGTTCTAATGTTATATTATAGAGTATGTCCGTGGTCCGGTTGATGGTTCTCTCCAGTACTCTCGCTAGTCTTCTGACATCTTCGGAATTCGCTATCTGCCCCCAAAATGGCACAAATGATTTTGCTACATCTCCCAAGACCTGTGCTGGAGTGTCACCATTCTCGTCCCGCTGTGGACGAGCCTTTGAAACCTCTACTGTACTAGCTATGAACACCCAAGGTAACAGGATCCCTAAATAACAGGTTCCCTGCCAATCCCTGGGTAACCATAGAAATGCTAGATACCGCAAACAAAGTAGACAGGTTCGCCTGCATACAAAGGTCTGTCTTCCCCAGTGAAATTTGCAACGTTGGCACAACCTTTAACATCTCCCATTGACTGAGTACCATTCCTCTGTATACAGAAAGAAACTGAATCGAGGCTATGGTTAACAGTGTAAGAAGGAGGCATGGCATCCTTATTGCCTATCGGAGCCATCTTGAAGGAAATCAAAGATTGAAAGGGATGAGACAGTCTATCAGAAGGCCTAATAGAAGCAACGTTGAGCTTACTCCTATTTGCGAAAAGCGAGCATCCCAGGGGAGTGAGAGCACGTTTCTCAAAATCATTCAAATGAGTGCCATCAAAGTTCCCCGAGATGCTATCGTTCCATCGGCCAAAGAACAGTGCTCTAAGAGAAGCATAACAAGCAGTTGTCAAAGGTAAAGGATGAATAAACCAACCTAGCCCCTTATCCCCATGTTGCGGTAAATGCGAACAGACCCAACAGTTGGACCTATTAAAAATGTCATGCGTAGCATTCATGATAAGTAACAGAGTATTGTTATGATACCTTTTTCTATGCTGGGAGTCCCTAGGGGACAGAGTATGAAATGTACAAAGGGAGTAGAAACAGTGGGTACATTTTCAGTTGGTAAAAAGGACTCTAAAGGATGAACTTCCTCGAGGTACCATAGGCCTAAGACAGTGACTATTATAAAACCAAATATTATTATAAAAACACAGCAATACGTTTTCGGGGCCCAAGTGCTTTGTCCATTATCCCGGCTGGTCACACGATCATTTACAAGACCCATACGAGCGTTAGCGGTGGCAGGCATTGTAGTCTTCAAATGGAAACCCCCAATGTTTGGTGCTGGCGACCTCCCGGCCGCGCGACTTCTTAGTCCTTCCACAACCCTAGCCAACACAATCCCCTTTTCTCAAATAATTATTTGGGCAAAAAGCAAGCCCTTGATGATTCTTTTCCTTCTCCAAATGCACAGCCAACCGTGCCGTAAGTCTATCAGATGCACAGCAAAACCGTCCTGTAAGTCTATCTCCTTGGACGCAGATTGTACCTTGCTTTTACCGGTACTGATTGATCCAGAAACAATGTGTCGTCACTTCCCGTTGGAAGCAACGTATCAAGAGCAAGTGAAGATGCAGAATTTGAAACGACAGTTTCCGGAAGCAAAACCTTTGGAGAGTGTGGAGACAGAATGACAGGTTTCCCAAGCCTCACGGGCTCAGAAAGATTCTCCGATGCACTCTCAGCACTATTTACTGCTGGGGATCGTTGGTTGCAGCGTTAGCGAGGGGTTCTGTTTCTTCTGTATTGTGTGGCACTGGGTGAGGAAGTTTCTTGAGGTGCGACGCATGGATCCAATGTTTTCTGCCTGAGACACGCACCGCCGTCTGTGTGACCAGTAGGACATGGAATGGGCCCCGCCAACAAGGTGCAAGGCAGGAAGAACGCTCAAATGACTGCGCGGAGTTATGCGTGATTCTCTTGATTTCCACGACAGTGCTCAATGTTGTGATTGCATAAGCAGCTATGGATGTACCATCCGGAAGTTTGAAGCAGGAGTCATCACAAAACAGCTCTCCTTGTGGATTGTTCAAAGAAGTGTTTTTTTAGATCAATTCTATCCTTTGTCTCTTGGTCCGTAGTATACAGACAGTCATATGACTCTTTGTTGCCGCAAGCAGTACCTTGCGGGAAAGGTAGGAGTTCAGCCGGACACAACACCTCTTAATTTGGATGTGAGGAGCAAACAAGATCAATTCATATCTCGTCAACCGTGCGGAAGTGAGGTGTTGCAATTGTGTTCTGTTCAGTTGAACATCTATAGAGTGAGGCACCATCAGGGTTAGGTCATGGCCTAGGACCATTCCCTCACTCTGTTTTACAGACACGGCAGCAGCAGCGACAGCTCGCAAACATCTTGGCAAAGCGCATGCTACAAGATCAAGGGCGGAAGAAAAGTAACCGCACGGCCTATTCTTCCCTCCATGTTCCTGCGTTAATACAGCCAAAGCACATCCATCACATTCATGCACAAACAACACAAAGGCCTTTTCAAAGTTTGGTGTGCCCAAAACTGGTGCCGAGCATAATGCAGTTTTGAGCAGATCAAATGATTGCTCGTACTCCGTGTTCCACGGCAGTGGCGAAGAAATGCCCTTCTTTGTCAAATCCAACATCGGTTTAATCACTAGTGAGAAGTTTGGGATCCACAACCTACAGTAAGAAGCCATACCTATCAAGGCTCTAACTTCCTTCTGTGTATTTGGGACAGACATGCCAGAAATGTGTTTTATTCTTTCAGGTGTCAATCTTCTTCCCTCCTTTGACAGGAGATAGCCTAAATAGGGGACCTCGTGGCAACAATATTGAAACTTTTTAAGCGAAGCTTTGTGACCATGTTTAGCTAGATGAACAAGCAACAACACAGTGCCTTCCTTACAAGCACTCTCAGAGTCTGCAGCTAAAAGCAAGTCATCAACATACTGAAGCAATGTACACCTACAGGGCAATTCAAGAGTATCAAGCTGTTCTTTCAAACCCTACTGTAGATACTAGGACTCTCTGTGTAACCTTGAGGTGCACGAGTAAATGTAAACGAGCATCCCCCTAAGGTGAACGCGAACAAATATCTACTGTCCTTGTGTATAGGAATACTAAAGAAAGCATTCTTCAGATCCACAACACTAAAGTAAGTAGCTGTAGATGGAATCATGGTTAATATTCCCATTACATCAGGCACAATTGGAAATTGCAGAGCGACGACTTTATTAATGGCACGTAAATCAATTATGAAATGGAATGGAATTGCATTATCACCTTTCTTGTACATGTGTAAAATCGTACTATTGCACAAACTTCCTGAAATTTCCTCAATCGCCCTGCGATGCACAAAATCGGAAACAATGCATTTCAAAGCTTGCTCGCCCTCAACTGAAATCTTATACTGTGGAAAGCGTGGCAGCTCAATTCCTTGTTTCAAAAATATTTTAACAGGCTCAATCTGTAAAACACCAACAGCATTGTCATCAATTGCCCATAAGCACTCTGGTACATTAATGAATTCTGGCGGCAAAGGTCTGGTTAGGAATTGAGAGACAGAAAGTTGCTGTGGTGAAATGGTCAAACACACTCCGTCAGAAGAACAATGAATTACCGCATTTAATTATTTCAACAGATTCAACCCCAGCAAATTTTCTACACGATTCGAAGTCAACATTAAAGGACAGTGGTCCATAAAGGGACCCAAAGAAATAGGTACCGGCGAAGAAACTGGACAAACAACTGGTGTGCCTGAAAACCCTACAGAAACATTTGTTTGCCCTGACAGTGGAATGTTTGGAACCCGAGAATGATCAATGGAACACTTCTGCGCTCCAGTATCTATCAAAAATAGATGTTTCCTATTTCTCACTACCATTTCAACGTAGGGACCTCTCTGATTAACGGGAATAGGTGTAGGTTCCAAACCCTGCTTCGGGCAATCCTAACGAAACAGAATGTCATCAAAAGGAAGCTCTTCAGATAGATATGCAGCAGAAGGATGATCAAATATGTTTCTAGTATCCACACTGGGAGTCTGATTATCCTGCGAAAAAGGTTGCTGAGGATCCTGTGCAAACTGTCCTCTACCAGGGCCCCCCACACCCGGGCGACCTCTGGATCGTCTACCCATATTTCCAAATGTGTTATTCGACCTCTGTCGAAGGATGGGGCATTGTGCACGCCAATGACCCTCTTGTCGACAATAGGCACACTGGTTAATGTTCACAGGACCCAAGGGCACATTCCCTTGTGGAACATACTGACCTCTAATCTGCAACCTACCCCCTCTGGGGCCTCTAACAATTTGCTGTAATAATACTTTAGTCTTTAAATCACCTTTTCGCTTCTCAGCTCTATCTTTTTCATTATTGACACGATTCTCGTAGTACTGAGCCATGTGCAGTACTTCTGATTGGCACTTCGCCTGCCAAGCGCTCTCGGAAGACATCATTTGTGACTGGATGTCAGGCAGCAATCCACGCACAAATTTGTCCACAAATAATCTTTTCCCAGACTCTGTGCCTAAGTCTTGTCCGCTGAAATCCGAGAATACCTGTTCAAACCGATTAAAGAACTCGGTAGCACCCTCAGACTTCCCTTGGACACAGGCCATAAGCTTGTCCCAGATAATCCTCTTTTCGGAATTATAGTTTTCAATTTTACAATGATTTTATCAGGCAAAGTTAGTATCACCTGGGGCGGTCTCTCACCAGCTGGCCTTTCTCCATCGAGTCTAGTTATGTTAGCCCATGTATCTCCCAACCCTGGTACGTCGTCTATAGCCCTAACTTGTTTCCACAAATCTACGGGCAGGAGTACAGGAAATAACAAATCAATGTCACCCAGGGTGAATACTGAGTACTGCAAGACAGACTCTATTTCTGTATAGAATCCTGTTGGATTTTTCCTAATGTCAGGAATAGATTGTCTAATAGTGTTCACTTCCTGTCTTGAGAACGGGACGTGAACAAACTGTGATACATAATTTGCAGGAATGTTCACAGCAACTATACCCGCCGCAGCATCGGCCGCAATCTCGACCTTCGCGACAAATGTCAGAGGAACCTCTCTCAAAGGCAACTGAGAAGTAGGCAACTCCGAACGCGTACTAAGCAACAGAGCTAAGTCGAGCGCTAAAGCAGTCAAAGAAGTGTCAAGTGAAAAAGCTCTCTTATAAGTACTCAATAACTCTATGGGACAACTAATCTTTCTCTTCACACGATCATCCTGTAGGTACTCTATCATTACCTGTATCACTTTCCTCTGCATTTCCGGCGTATACTGACTGTATGTGTCATATACCTCAACTGGAGTTATCGACATTTCTGAGATCCATCTAATCGCGTCTTTTGTACAAATTCGTACTTCCTCAGATATCGATTTTCGACCAGGAAGGAACCGTTTCTGTACATACATACTTTCCCCCTCGTCATCCTCATTCTGTAACCTTTCCAACTCCTTTCTATACTCAAATATCCTCTCAACATGCTCATTTACTTTCTCCACGGTGTCTCTTGAAAACGCTAAAGTGTTTAGATCCCTTAACCCTTGCGGGAAATCTGTATTATTTAATTTGCCCCATATTACACATAAATGAAGCCCTAAACCTTCAATGAAAACATTTTTCTCAGGAAAATTATCCATATTAGAAAGTGTGGCAAAAACGTTAGCTTGATCATCTCTCTCCATACAATGCTTAGCCCATGCAATCAATTCATGTTTCTTTTCTGGAGGTACAGTATTACGAGTGACAACCCTTGACCCCGCACCCTGATCGACTACAAGCGGTACGAGACCACTTGGAAGAGGGGGAGCAGGCAAATTCAATGGAGGTACTGTTACTGGTGCAATAGGAAGAGGTGGATGAACAGGTGGAAGAACAACAACTGGAGGAAGAGGAACATTAGGAGGAGCAGGAACAACAGGCAGAGCAGAAATAGCAGGAATAACAGCAGGAAGAGGCACAACAGCAGGAAGAGGAACATACAGAGGTGGCGCAGTGGCACCAGGCCTTTGCTCATTTAACAATTTGTCAATGAATTTATCAGAAACAAGGAAATCTTTAGAAGGATAGATTTTCTGAATGCCAAGTGAGAAAGCCTTATCCATATTTCTAGCTGGCTCAGACTGTTTATCTTAGTCATACAACAATGCTTTTTCGGCGTTCGTTTTATGGCGGCGCGCATGTTTTTCCCTACTCTTAAGTTGCTGTAACGCTTCTTTTTTCCAATTCTGCAAAACATTGAATGCTGCAAGTCTAGCCTTTTTCTTTAATAGAATTGACTCTAAATACTCAATACGAGGGATTTCAAAACTACCATTGATTGGCCACTGAAGTTCGGAGGCATGTCTGGTTTGTCTGTGCCAAATATCATTAAACACTATACTTCCAATGCCCTGCTTACAGTACATAGTATAAGCGGCGACCCCTCCTGTGGTGCCGGACGGCTAAATTCCAAAGATAGTCTATCGCTGTGGAATAACGCTCTGAAACAAGTAGACAATTTCCCAGGCATATCAAAATATTGGTGTTACCTGGTCAATAATTGTGTCTGCAGATACAATACGCCAAAATCAAATTATCAGTATACTTAAGAATTGGGTCACAACTCACCTGATCAATCCTAAGGAGGTCAGATCGGATTTCAAATTCTTTTTCTAACAAATACTACCTTGTGTTTGGTGATTTCGGCAAAACTGACCGCCTCGATAAGTGAACCCTCGTCAAGATGCCGCCTCAGACCACAAGCTAATCGTCCAGGGATCGGGTCATGCAACGCTGCTAAGGTGTCGCGTCTCGTTCAGAAGGGGCATCCTTCACCGTCCGATCCTGGTCCGATAGTGTGTGTCAACCTTCGACAATCCGGCATCAATCTTGAGGGTCCCTATTCGGGCACCAACTGTGAAAACAAAGTTAAAATATCAAGGCTGAGTACCCCAAAAGGAAATACACCAAACACATGTTACAAAGGAACATACAAAGATCTGTAATTTATACTGAACAGTTTCAAAGGACAAAACAATCGGATAGCTATCAGCCCTCAGTACAGCGCAGCGAACTCCAGCATGGTTCATGCGTGGCACTTTTATACCCTTTGCGAACATGATGGCCAACCCTATTGCGGTTAATATTCCTCTAATACATTACTGATCTAGTGTTCATGCCGAGTTCACACATCTATACGCTTAGGGTTTGCCTTTAATGCATTTGCCAACAAGTCTACACGGTAACAGTGTATTTTAGGATTCCTCATAGCGTCTTCTCAAACATTAATACAATGTAGTTAAACAAGTGTTCTCAGTTCATTATTTGGATACATTGTTCTTAACATATGCTCGCGGATTAGTTTCATTGACACAAGTAATCCTTTACACACAGGTCAGCGAAGGACAAGGTCTCAGTTCACGACCCGAACAAGTGGCCTGCAGGCAAGTTACATATTAGTAGTATGCAGAGGTCAAGATGGCCATGTTGTATTTCGGAATGACATGGACCACCATTTTAACTCACAGGGTGACTTTACAGAGAGAACCTAAAATGGTGGATTGACCTAAAATGGCGGTTTACATTGATTCTAAGGTCAGGACCTTGCAACACAGATTTCTTCGCAAGTGGCTTACAAGCAGCTTGGCGTAGGCAAATATACATATATTCATCGCAATAGGAGGCACAATATAATTTCCCGTTTGACACCCAAAGATAGCAGGAATATGTTTTCATCAGGACTTGAACAACAATACATGTCCAACCCTTAAATAACACCAGAACCTGTGACCTACATTCCTATTTTATTTATCCATAATATTTATGTATATAAACACTAATGTGTCAGTTAACCCGTCATTGGCACCTAGGGTAATACAACAGAAGATTCCCTCCAAAAGTGAGCATATGACCCTTAGGAACGTGCATATGGAATGGATGGGACTACACCAGAGTAATTCTGTGTCCAAATAACTGAACCAACTCAGGAAGATGGCAAAGTAAGTTTTTTATTAAAAAATATCTAAAACAGGGAGGTTACAATGAACATCAACAGAGGTACGTTCAGTCTCTCAATGATCTTCACACAAAATTTGTTTTTTATACACAAAATGCATCAGGGGACATCATACTGCGTGGCAATAGTAAAAACCTATCAAGGGTGGGGGTTGGTTAAGGGAGACATCTAAGTATACTTTTCTATAAGAGCTAGGATTGTTATTGGCTGTCCATTATCAGGTGGACAACTTATGCCTACCTCTAAAAAACATGTAAATACAGAAACATGGGAGGCCACCAGGGGGCGCACAGGCAATGGCTGCCTGATTTCCGCGCTCCGCCACCGGCCGGGTCTGAATCGGGATTGAGCCCCACCATAGACCCCCCCCCGAGGCGAAAGAACGGGTGGTAGAGCGGGGTGAACCCCTAGTGCCCCTGCGGAGCGAAACAGCGAGGTCGAGGGACCCAGGGAGAGCGGAGATCCAGGGCCGCGGATCCAAGGCCGCGGGACCAGCAGCGGAGGTGCGTCAGAGGGCCCGGGCGGCGCGTAGCCGAAAGTAGGAGCCGAGGACCACCGCACTGGAGACAGGCAAGGGAGAGCCGACCTCCGACGCCGCGGCGACCGCCCATCCCCCGCGGCGCCAACACAGAGTGAGAACCAGTGGGACCCACCCGGGGGTGAGGACCGCCGACAGAGAAGGCGGGCACCGCGTGGGAGACTCGCCCGACCCGGGGAGTGGAGTAAGAGAGGAGCATAGGCCCGAACAGGCCACGAAGAGGTGAGAGTCCCGGGGCGGACTCAGGGACCCCAGGTGGGGGTGGCGGACTGTCTACGGGGCGGTCAGCAGCCTCCCCGCACCCCCACCCACACAGTCAGCGGGGGGAAGCGCCCACACGGCCAACATCGCGAGCGGGCCGCACCCCACCCGCGGTAAGGAAGACACAAGGGGCAAGGAAGGCCCGGAAGACACTGGGTGTGAGGCCCCCGCCGGGGAACGGCGGGGCGAGTGCCCACCCTGAGAGGTCCCCCAGGCACGGCAGGAGCAGGCGGGAGGAGAAAGAAGTGACGGATCCCCTCGGCCCCCCAGCCCCGCCACCGGAGAGGGCTCTGGGCCCAAGCAGCACGACATAAGGGCAAACAAGCCCCCCCCAAGGAAGACACAGAGGGCACAGAAGGCCCGGCGGTCACCGGGTGTGAGGCCCCCGCCCGAGACAGGCGGGGCGTGTGCCCGCCCTTCCACGAGCTCAGGTGATCCCGCGAGGTGACCCTCCAGGAGCCCCACCCCAGCCCAAGTACAACCAACGGAGCGTCCAGGGGGAGACTGAATGGACTGGCAAAAGAGTCTACAGAAATACCGCTACCGAGACCCAAGCACACACGGAAGAGACCCGGCCTGTGCCCGGGAGATGGCCCACTCAGAGGCCACTACCCACGCAACGGAGGCAATGGAGAGGGGCTTTGCATCCATATTGCAAGAAATTAGAGACATGCGCTCCGACATAGCCCAGAAACTGGAGAAGATGGACCGACGGGTTGACAAAGTGGAGGACAGACTCCTGCAGGTTGAATCCAACCAATCCTCCTCAACAACCCTGGAGATAGAGACTAACATGAGGTTAGCAGCTCTGGAGAAGAAGGAGGAGGAGAGGTCCAGACAAATGGATGATTTCGAGAATAGGGAACGAAGAAACAACCTCAGGTTTTTTGGAGTTCCGGAGGCAGAGGGGGAAACGGAGAGAGAGCTTACCAGAATGGTGCGGAGCATAATAGCCCTCCTCTTCGACGAGGAGATGACCGCTGAGCTCACATTTGACCGAGTACACAGGGCGAGAGGACGAGCAGGGGGCCCTCGCTCGATCCTGGTCCGGTTCCACTACTGCCTAGAGAAAACACGGGTA
This sequence comes from Ambystoma mexicanum, assembly GCF_040938575.1. Taxonomy (NCBI): domain Eukaryota; kingdom Metazoa; phylum Chordata; class Amphibia; order Caudata; family Ambystomatidae; genus Ambystoma; species Ambystoma mexicanum. Next base: position 39,754,687 of record NC_090928.1, read on the forward strand.
CTGGAAGCAGCCAGGAAGACTCAAGAGATAACGTACAATAATTTGCAGGTCTCCATTTTTCAAGACCTCTCTGCATACACTCTTTCCAAACGCAGGATGTGCCGCCCCCTCACACAGCTGCTGAAGGACAAGGGAGTACGATATAGATGGGGCTTTCTCTTCTCCCTGACTTTCGAATATCAGGGCCAACGGACGACGCTGATTACTGAGGAGGACATTAAAGGAGCCATCCAGGACTATGTGATGGACCCGCCCCCCCGAAGGGAGCCATCAGGACCGGCGACGGGCGGAGCGGGCGGCCCGGGCCCAGCGAGCGAAAGGAGAAAGAAATCTGGGGCACGGAAATTTAGAAAAATGAACACACCCTCTCCAGCGAAAGAAGCAGAGCGAAATGACTCGGAGGGATGATTACCAAGGGGGTCCCAGCCAGCACTGGCGCGAAAGACCGGTCCCCCGGAACGTCCGGAGTTAGCAGACTAACTACAAGGCAGTAACACGGGGACCGCCGAAAGGCAAGAACGATCCCAGAATCATGCTGAACAGCAAGTACAAAAGGGGGCAATTACGGGAAAGAAATCGGGGGGGGGGCTCACACGAAAGAGATTCCGTAAGGATTGCCTGGCCGAAAGGGGCAGGCTGGTGGTCCGGCCAAAAAGCCAGTAATGGCGGAACTATCTGGCTGGACGCCGGGGGAGGGGGTGGGGGTTTATGACCAAGTTGGGGTTTGTTTGTTGGGGATAGGGTTAGAGGGGCTGTTGGGGGTTCATTTCAATAGTGTCCAACCGGTGAATCAAGGGGAGCGAAAAGGGAGAACCGATGCGAAATTGTTGACCAGTATGGCAGGAAACATTGACTATGGCTGACAGCCATCCGGCCCTGGGAGTGGGCACCCTGAACGTGAGGGGACTGAACACCCCCACAAAAAGATCTCTGATTTGTAGAGAGTTTAAGCGGGCGAAACTAGACCTACTGTTTGTCCAAGAGACACACTGGGCTAGGGGGAAGGAGCCCAGGCTGCAGGGGGGTGGAATTGAGGAGGTTTATCACGCTTCCAACAGATCTAAAAAAAGGGGGGTGGCCATATTAATAGGAAGGAGCGTAGGGTTTGAGAAGGAGGCGATCTTGAAAGATCCCGAAGGCCGTTACCTGCTGATACGGGGCACCCTACAGGGGGCCTCCATCACCCTTGCGGTGGTGTACGGCCCGAACGAAAACCAGGCCCAATTCTGGGAGGAAACTAGGGACAAGCTCAGGCTATTCATGAAGGGCCCACTAGTGGTGGGAGGTGACTTTAACATGGTCCTGGATCCCACCTTGGATAGGAAGCGGATGGGCCCCCTCGACCCCAGGCCCGTAGAAGAGGCCATGGCACAGAGCTTCCGGAGAGTAAATGAGGACCTGGGCCTGATAGATACTATCCTGACCCCGAGGACAGGGATCCCCTCCTTCACTTACCACTCTGCTATACATAATTCATTCTCCAGGATAGATTACATCCTAACAGACGACAGTCTTTGCCCGTTTGTATCAGGCTTCAGGATAGACCCAGTCCCCTGGTCGGACCACGACATGGTCCGCATCAGCATCACAATAGGCTGGAATAGGGAAAGCAAAGGGCGCTGGAAATGTAATGACGCCCTGTTAAAGGATGAGGTCATTGCTCAGGAGGTCTTGGACTCCATAACGGAGTTCTTTGAGCTTAATGACAACGGAGAGGTGACCACGCACACGCTCTGGGACGCCTTCAAGGCAACCCTAAGAGGAGTCCTCATAAAGATAGGTGCCCTAAAGAAGAGGGAGAGATTGGCCCAGGAGAAAGCCCTGCGAGAAAAGATAGCCAGGCTCCAGCCGGAGGGATCCCCGACCCAACCCCTAGACCGCTACCGGGTGGCAGCACTGGCGGACTATAGGCTCCAGCTTAAAAACCTCCTCCTACACAAAACGGAGAGGAGTCTTCAAATGGTTAAGCAAAAATATTATGAGAAAGGGGACAAGGCGGACAGGATCCTAGCCTGGAAGTTAAGGGAGGTACAGAAAAGCAGGAGGGTAAAGGAAGTGAGGGAAACCCGGGGACTCTTGGGATGTGACTCTCCCCACATAGTAGAGGCTTTCCGGCAATACTATAGAACCCTCTATTCATCCGAATACGAAGGGGACGACACCCAGATAGAAAACTTCCTGGACTCCATACGGATCCCGTCCCTCTCCGGGGAAATATCCGAGGGGTTGGAGGGCCCGATAACCGAGGATGAGGTGGACAAGGTGATTAGTGGGATGAAGGTGGGCACTACCCCGGGGGAGGACGGCTTTTCCGTCCTCTTCTACAAGAGATTTCGCTCCACTCTGGCCCCTTACCTTGCAAGGGTCTTCAATGCGGTGCTGGAGGGTGACATCCTCCCAGAATCTATGATGGGAGCTATTATAGCAGTCTTACCCAAAGAGGGAAGGGACCCAGCGGATTGCTCTTCCTATCGCCCCATATCACTATTAAACATTGACGTCAAGATCTTGGCCAAGGTGGTGGGGAGGAGAATGGAAGGTATCATGCCGAAACTAGTACACGGGGACCAGGTGGGCTTCATTAGAGGAAGGCAGGGGTCCGATAACATCCGCAAAACAATAGACCTCCTTCACTTCGCCCAATCATCGGACTTGGACGCCTGCATCCTTTCCCTTGTCTCCGAGAAGGCCTTTGATAGGGTGGAGTGGCGCTACATGGAGCTCCTCCTCCGGAGGATGGGTTTTGGTACTCACATTATGCTTTGGATATCCGCCCTCTATCGGGCCCAACGGCAAGGGTACAGGTGAATGGGACATTGTCTGAATCATTCCCCCTCTCCCGCGGGACAAGGCAGGGATGCCCACTCTCTCCCCTGATATACGTCCTTACGATGGAGGGGTTGGCAATAGCGGTCAGAGCCAGCCCAGATATTAGAGGTATCAAAAGGGGTGAGGTAGAATTTAAGCTCTCCCTATTTGCGGACGATGTCCTGGCCTACCTGGTGGACCCGGTTTCCTCACTCCCCCCCTTCCTGGCCCTGGTCTCTGCGTTTGGTCGCTTTTCAGGCCTAAAAATTAACACGGGGAAATCCATCATGCTACCAATGAGGACAACAGACCCAGTGCTAGACCCCTTGGTTAGGTTTCACGGGATTAAGGTGGGTAAGGTTGCCATAAAATATCAGGGGGTACTTCTCACCAGGGATCTAGCGAATTTAGGAGCAGCTAATTACAACCCCATGATTGCGGTGATCACTTCAGATTTAAGGAGATGGGGGAAGATGATCCTCTCTTGGTACGGCCGAATGACCGCAATCAAAATGAACGTACTCCCTCGGCTCTTGTACCTCTTCACTGCACTCCCGACTAGGGTCCCAGCACAGAGCTTCAGAGACTTGCAGAACGGGGTACGAGACTTTGTATGGCAAGGGAAAACCCCAAGAACCGGAAGGGCTACGCTGACCCTGCCAAGGGAGGAGAGGGGATTTGGGCTACCGGATTTCCACCTATACTTCTGCGCGGCCCAACTGCGCGTCCTCCTATAGCACATGAAGGAAGGGCTGGGAACGTACTGGTCCTACCTGGAAGACATGGACGCTCACCCCCTAAAGGTCAGAGACCTCCTATGGGCCCCACGCAAAACGATCCCGAAACACTTAAAATCACACCCGACCCTGGGAGTCCTCTGGGACATCTGGAAAGAGGGCCCCAACACCGCTCATCTTACCACATGGCCCTCTCCAATGTCCTCTCTATGGGGTCACCCTATCAACTTAGGAGGGCAGGGGTTCAGGAACTCTCAGACTTGGTCAGATAGGGGCCTGGAGTGGGCAGGGCAGATGTTCAGAGAAGGTGAATTTCTGCCTTATGAGGACTTGAAAGCTGCCCTCGGACAGGGATCACTCTCAATATTCGAGTACCTCCGCCTGAAGGGCATCCTTTGCGCCAAAGCATGGGGCCCAAACCTGAGTAGGCAGTTGACCCCTTTTGAGAAGCTGCTAGACTCTGCGACGTCTAGGAAGGGGGCAGTGTCCAGTGTGTATAAACTACTGAATACCTACAACCTCAAAGGAAGAAGGGGCTTCCGCCGGTTCTGGGACGACCTGGCGGGCGAGGAGATCTCCGAGGACGCCTGGGCCAAAATATTCAAGATAGCATTCCATGGAAACCTATTCACCTCGGACATGGAGCATAACTTTAAGATAATACAGGGGTGGCACAGAGACCCGGTAAAACTGTCCAAAATGTTCTCCGGGGTGTCCCCGAGGTGTCCGAGAGGTTGCGGTCAGACAGGATCTAGAAGCCACATGTGGTGGCACTGCCCGAAAGTACAGTCCTACTGGGAGTCGGTGAGGGGCTGGATAAAGGAAGTAATGGAGGATAGTCTGCCGCTAAACCCTTTAACGATGTTGCTGGGCCTCCCCCCGGAGGACACAGAGCTCCACCGATACCCAAGGATGTGGGAAACCATGCTGAGAGCAGGCAGGGTAGCCCTGGCCCAAAAATGGAAGAGTCCCGAACCCCCATCCAAGGAGGACTGGCTGAAAAAAGTAAAAAACATGTTCTTGATGGACAAATTAACCGCCATGGTGAATAATGATTCCAGCTCATTCCTTACAGACTGGTACGGGGTGCAGCAGTCCTGGGGATGGGATGTCCACTGAACTTAAGGGAAGGTGCTTCTCCAGAAAGGAACGGGTCTAGTCCAGCAAGACAGAAAAATACGGACTGGGTCCCCGCGTCCGGGGGTACGGAGGCGTTAAGCCAACCAGAGAAGCGGTCACAATTCGCATCGACCTCGAGGCTCATGAGACGGAGCCACATAGGGAGTCTCCCAAAGACAAACAACCGGAATGGACACGGGGGGGAGGAGTTCGGGGGGGGGCTACTAAGGGAGGGGGGGAGGGGTCATTTAGTTCTTTCTTTGTTGTTTGTTACATAAAAAATGCAAATAAAAACTAAAGTTTAAAAAAAAAAATACAGAAACATTAGATACACAGTTTCTCATTGGTTTTCAAACTATAAGATCCTTCATTATATGGACTGATATAATTGGTTGGCACGCTTGTGCCATGTCTGGAACATTCGGTTTATTTAGCAACATGTAAGCCCAGACCCAGGTGCAAGGAGATAGGACATGTAACTACCTCACCACCGAATTAGCCTAGCATCTCATCGCACATGCCTTCTGCCATGAAATTGTCTTTGTACTTGGCCTTGCAGGGTATCCTTGTCTTTGAGAATGCACAGGAGTTGGGGCAATCTCTATCCTATCTGGAACTCCAAGTTCAAGCTCTATTTCCATCCCTGCCTCACGTGACAGACCACGATTTGGTCAATTTTTCAGCTTTCTAAATGCTCAAAACAGATTAAAGCTTGGCACCCTTTGTGATTTTCTTGCTCCTTAATGGAGAAGGTTCATCCTCCGCATACTCGTCCTTGTTCAGAATAGATAGCTGAATCTTGTCTCCAGGCAGGCAGCCTCACCATGCAGCTCCATGAGCTTATTATTCTTGCTGCAACACAGTTTTTCCATTCCCGCTTCATGGGTTCTGGCTTACTTAATTCATGGTACCAATGTCCAGTTTCTATACAATGGTGGCTTTGCCTGCATTCTATTTACTACTTATACCTGCCCTATATGATGACTTAATTTACCTTGCGTTTCAGCATCTGTACACGTGTTGAACTTCTGTTTTCTGCAACATCTGATTTACTTCGTAGTCTTTTTCTTGCCTCTGTCAATAGTTCACTTGAACTCTTGCATCGTCGTTTGTCACTTAGGACTCACACCATGTAATTTTTCTTTATTTTGAGACATTGTGCACACTTCTTTATGACATCATCAATTCACCCATTCAGCTTCTATCTATACTCCTTCAGGGTTTTGCTACAGTAGGGTATCATCATGTCGAGGGTACATTTGGTAGGGTTTTCTCAACGGGTATCTTCTTTCAAACACTCACTGCAGTATTGGTATTGTGGCTGGTGTTAGGCACAGTACAATCTCATGTCTCCAATACATGAGAGGTGGGGGTGTGTGATCACCTGCAGATGTACACAGTTGCTCCTCTACAAAAGCATACAAAAGACAAAGGTATACTTAATCTACCATGTCCAAGTTTAGCACCCATTTTTTCAGTGAATGGAAAAGGTCACTCAATTTGCAACGTTCGCTGCAAAAATATGTTCTTCCCTCGTGGACAAGACGTCACAGCAACATCACTGCTGCAACAACCAGAATGCATAACTGATGGTTAAGTAACAGTTCGTCAATCTATAGATCTATGCAATATGTATCCATTTTAGAATGCAGTACCTGTGATTAATAATAATGAGCTAAATCCATATTGTCCCTTGGAGTAGTTTTCAATGAACTTGTGCTCACATGGGCAGCAACAAAAACTGTCTGCAAGTCTGGTCTGTGCAGCGTGCTATTCCCTGGCGTGAGGCAACTTAATTTCTCTTCCTCGCTGCTATGTATAAGCTACATAAACTGCGGCCAAGTACATATGCCTGCAAACAATGCTCCGCCAATGTGCTGTATCGATAATTGCCTGTACCACTTGTCTAATGTGATGTACTGTAACCATATCCTTAAGCAATGAAAGTAACATGTATGTACCGTAACCATAACCGAAAGTAACATGTATGTACTGTAACTGTAACCTGAAGTTATGAAAGTGACATGTATGTACTGTAGGCGTAACCTTCAGTAATTGAAAGTAACATGTATGCAACAGCGCCCTGATGCATACAGGCTTAGTGCGCTTGTACAAATACAAAAATAAATAAATAGATAAGCAAACAAATCCGGCATGGTGATGTGTCACGTCAAATAAACATAACGAACATGCAAGATAAAAAAAAAACTAGAGCGGAGCTATCGCCACTAGAAGCGCCCAATGTAAATGGTACAAATCAAGAAATACCCATTTTTCTAGGGAGACGTTATTTAAGATGCTTTTTATTCCAGCTTATGAAGAACTCAGCTTGTCAATAAACAATTAGAGGGACTCTCTCCCTAAATCAAATACCCCTATATAGGGAAAGATGTAACTCTCTATCTGTGCAACAGATACAACCTTCCTCCTTATGGGTGAGTCCATCATTTAAACTATTTAAATTATACATCCAATATTGTTCTCTATATGCCAATTTTTCTTGCATCGATTGACTATCTGCAGCGTTGATTTGTCCAACTATCCACCACATGAGGTCCTCTTCACTATTACCCATTGTTATAAAGTGATTCACTGAAGGTGTTGAACATGCATTAGTTTGTATTCTGGAACAGTGTTCCGAAATACGCATTCTGATTTGTCTCGCGATCGTTCCCATGTAAATCTTACAACAAGGGCATTCCACAATGTAAAATAATGCTGCTTTTACAAGTACTGTGAATATTGAAATGCCAATCTTTAACTTTGACCTTGAAAGTTTGCTTAACCACTGTAAATGTACATGCGTGGCAGTTGCCACATGGATAATGTCCCATCACATGGGTAATCCTGAAAATGACCTGAGATCCTGTACTCGTTTGGGTGCGTGTTTGCCGTGTCCAAACGCTGTTTTCAGATTTTGCCTTTTCCTAAAAGAAAAAGGGGTGGTTGGTACCAAGGATCATTAAATTGTGCCCATTTTTGTAGTGCTAACACAAACTATTTTGCGTGGATCTTCTGTATTTACAGCTCTCTGTAACAGAACCGATCTGTTTTGATTCAAAGCTCTTTTTCTTGAGCGTCTCACAATCTTTGGTTGGTTGGGGCGCTCTTGCTTTGCTCGGTCACTCGCACACATAGGAAATGTTTACACCCTCCAATTTAAAAGTTCACTAGCCACCACCGTTTCTACAAGTGTGACCTTCGGGGGTTGCAAAGCGTATACTCTCACGGCCTTGCTTAGGACAAAAATGTTTGTCCCTAGGAGGACATCATTATTTAAGTGCTTTACAATATATTCCAGAACATCCCCTCCTGCAGGAGGTCTCTGACGTGAATCCTCTCCCCTCCGCTCGCTCTATACCTCAGACCTCTTCTTCTTCTGCATGTCAGTGATAAATTATGAAAGGTGCGTCTACCCCGCGAGTTGAGATTGCCAGAATGGTTGCAGTGATTGTGTATCTGGTTAGTGTCAACTGGCATGGTTTTTGCACTATATGAAACCACACCAACATCCACAGCAGGCCCAGAATGATGATCCCGTTGTGTATGGGCTTCCTACAACTGCCCAAGCCGTCCCTCCTCATTTATAGCCATGCGTTACTGCGACTTGCTTCTAGTTGTTTTCCTTGTAGTTTTCCTAGCTTGTCCATCCTCGAGGTCAGCCAGGCCCGGTGGAAGCTCTAGCTAAATGCAGTCAACTCTCTGCTAATGTCCTGAAATGTCTTGAGCCACAGACCTAATTTATTCTGCTTTCGCATAGTTGCAGAGTACTCTGAGACGTGAGAGACTTAGGGCGGCAATGTTTGTTTGACAGGTCAGATATTTGCCCAGCCTTACACCCAAGTAAGAAAAAAGGATGCTCTGGAAGGAGCCATGAGAGCGATACAGGGACAGACTGCACCAGGCTATTTATTAGATGCTCTTGTATCCTTTTCATATAGTTTAACGTGTAGCAAATCTACACATTTCTTCATATGTGTAGCATAGGATGAACAGACTTTTCTCTGCCTCAAGTAAGCATTTATTTTCCCACATTTCAACATCTTTGGCCTCTTAAATTGAGTCCTGCAGGCCACAGTAACAGTGGAACAGGCTGTTGATGGCTTCAAGCGTGGTCACCTGGTCAGGCCAAGTGCAAGGGAAGACAGTGACAGAGGGACAGTTCACACTCTTAAGTGATCAAAGATGCATTGTCCTTCCATTTATACAGACACACCTCCAGACGCTAATTGCGCCTGACGGAGAGGTATAGAGTAATTTGAGCAAATGTAACACGTATTCTGCATGTATGGATAGAGCCACAAATAGTGCCTATTTTCCAACTTGGAGGCCCACTTTTCAAATGCTGTTTGGAAAAGTGCCTGGTGAATTGACCTAACTATGTGAACACTTCTTGCAGGAGAAACCCCCTATATTAATCCACCTGTGTAGCATTAAAAATGTCCACAAGATTTTCAGCCTTTACCTTTCAGCTCCTGGGTGATCTTTAGGGTCCGAATCATTGACTTTTTTGCACGGTTCAAAGTGACTTTGCACTGCTGAAAAGTGTCTTTGCACTGCCGACACAAACCCTGATTCATGGAACTGTGCAAAGTGTATTTCTGCAGTGCAAAGTCAGTGCAAAGTCATTTTATACTGCAGAAATGACTTCTTACTGACTTTGCACTGCAAAAATACACTTTGCACAGTTCGATGAATCAGGGTTTGTGTCGGCAGTGCAAAGTCACTTTGAACCATGCAAAAACTTCCATGAATCGGGCCCTTAGTCTATAGCTAAAAACATAAACTTCAGTACGGCATAGAATGTCTATTCTAGAAACAATAGCACATGCTATATATGATTTCTTTCTCTGAAACGAGTGTTCGCTCGCTCTTGCGAACCAGGATCCTGACTATACATGATAAACATAACACATTTTGCTTAAAAAGGGTGTTTCATTTCACATTTGGGCTGTGTAGGTATATACAATGTTCTCCAGTATCAATGATTTTAGTTTAACGGGCTAACCTACATCACGCACCACATCTAAAATATAACAATTAGAAAAATGCAAGCGATTTTCTATTGAAGGAAGTAGAATTTCTTTTTAAGGCTGATACTTAAATATAGAAATACCAACATATACTAGCAGGATCCTGGAGACGAATCACATGGTGGAAGCGTTCATATAACTAGCTTCAAAATGTAACTTCATTGGAAAAGAAATATTTTAATATCTTCAGTCATGCATTTCACGTTAACATGATGCAAAAAGTGTCTCTCGGTCAACTTAACAGAGCATTCTTTTTGCTGTTAATTTCCCAATGGTATAAAAAAGCGAGGCGACGAGGGTCTCCCCGTGAAGAGAAATCATCAATCAAACAAAGTTAGAAGGACAAGTGGGCTGTGGCAGGGATCAGATGTAACAGTGGGCTGAGTGGTCATTTGCAAAAAGGAAGCTTCAATACAGTAACCCTGACCCGCCGAATGTAGTAAAAGACTCACGAGTACCAGGGTAGACAAGGGTACAGGGAAGTAGAGTACCACTTTGAATAAAGGAATGTACACGCAGAGGTACATGAAAATATACTTTATACCTGATGAAAACAAAGTATGTGTTAGTGCAGGTTACAACAGTTAACTCATTCGATTTCAGTCTTTGAGGGGAATACTCTTCATTCTAGACCATATCAGGTAGGGTCAACCGCACTATCAAAGTTCAACCGGGGTCTTAGGATCACATATTTATCAGTGGGTGCCCCAGGCATATGTACTTGGCTGGGGTGTAGTCTCTCATAAGAAATAGCGGAGGAGACAGATGGACTTCTAATTGGTTCAGTGGGGTACTGGCCCTGGTGTTGCACATTGGTAAGAAAAGGACCCAATATTAGAGATGGTGCCAATTTTACAGAGGGAGTATAGCTTTAGGACTCAGTCTGGTTCCCCCCCACCAACCCCTACCCGAAAGTGAGTTGAGTGGTAGTCATCTTGCTTTCCGATATCTTTGGCATTGTCCAACTACATAACGTTTGCAGTATTTCCCGCGGGAGGTGGAACAGTGTTTTTGGTGATCTGATGGCAATTCCGGTGCAGTTTAACTTTTCAAACAAGGACAGCTGTAGAGCAACTCAGGTGTTAGGATGCAGAAGAGAAGAACTACGGACAGAGCTGCGATGTGGTGTGTTTATCTAGTTTGGGGGAGGCACCCTTGCAGGGTCTGAAGCTGTAGATGGTTTGGATTGGAGACAGAACAAGTAGATGTATTCAATGGGCTACCAAGGTTTACCTTGGGTTTCATCTTGGGTTGTAGCTTAGTTTCTTGTGTAGAAAGCAGAAGGCTTCTAACTCTGACGGGTTCCGGTGTGCTTAGTGTCTGGTGGTCTTGTCTCTTCGTGTCGGGTTTACACATGGCTGGGCCTCAACGCTTCCGGGGACCGGGCTTCTCGAGGTCTTGCGATTAAGCTTATCATGCCAGATCATGGGAAGAAAGCGTTGCACCATGTTCATTCACAGGTAACGATAGTTCCGGCAACGTTGCTACACAACGTCACTGCCAGGAAAGAATTTAGGAGGTTGCAAGTTCAAACAGGGCCCATTGACAGTGCGTACCTGGCTTAGAGGCTATGGTTCCAATTCTTCCCCTAATGGCATTACAAAGGTGGAAGAGAGTGGGCAGGCCCGTGTTCTGGGAGTTTACCTGAAGCAGTCTTTTCAATCAGAAACTTCCAGTCATAAAACAGATTTCTCGTGAGCTCTGTTTTCAGGTTTCAAAACTGAATAATCCTCTAGAATTGATTTTCGGGATGATTTATAGCCACAAAAAACACTTGTGTATTAATGACAGATCCAAAACCATCACCTGGAAACTCTTAAGTCTCCTCCCCTTTAGTGATGTCAGCGGGAGAAGGAAGTGCCCTCTGGCAATTATAGGGCATTTAAAAATAGCTTGGTTTCGTGAGCAGTTTAAAAAGTATATGTTTTGTAACTGAATGTAATTTTTTTATTATATGCTTTTACAACAGCTGAAGGAGTGTCAGCCTTAGATATCGCATGTCATTTTTAAATGCATTTCAACGGGGTTGTAATCCTTTCCTCCAACATCGCCTCAACTTCACAGAAATGGAAGACAGTGGACATCCCGATGGCTGGGGCATGTTTAAAGTGCTGGTTTTAACCAGACACTGTTTTTCTAGATGCAAAGTAGAGCTGTGCTGATTGTTGCGTTTTTTTAAATGCAGTCTGCCGTCTGCAGCTGTAGACCGCTCCCACTTTAATTGAACAAAACATCATGAATGTTGCTACACACTCTTTGAAGCATTCACGGTGTGAGAACACGGTGAAGCAGCTGGCAAATGGCATATTACAATCAAACCTGGTGGGGCAGAAAGATGGCAAAATAGAATAAAAAGTGAATATGAATGGTTATTGTATGCAGCTTCTCTCATCTTGTTTTTCTCTTTTCTTTTTGTACAAAAAGGGTTTAAGAAAATTCAGCCCTTCTTTTGTGACTTTCTTCAGAGTACAGTACTACGTGGAAAATGGTAGAATAATAAGGTAATATTTTATTTGATTCAGTGTATAAGATGTTGGAAATTCTAACTGCCAACAATGCCATTCTTTCTCCTTTCTCTTCCATTTTCTTCCTCTCTCCTCCTTTATAATTCCTAATTGGAGAAATATGGTCTGTTTTACAAAATAGCAGTAAAGTCATATTTCTTTTACAAGATTTTGTTTCACTATAAAATGCATTATTGTGCTCTTATCATCTTCTACCCTCTTTTAAATTGTTTCACTTCTGATTGGATTGTTGCTGCCTCTTTTTAGACGGTATTTTTCTTAAGTGAGGCTTACCATTTTTCACATGGCTGCTGAAGGCAGATGTCTAGTTCAGACTGACTTCATGAGTGCATGTACATACACTATGGCAGGTGAAAGAGACGCCTGCAAACAAATTACGATGACCCAAACAAAGAACAGAACTCAGACAAACTGTATCCTTTCCAAGAGGCACATGAGTCTAGGAAGGGTTTTAATTCAAGATTCTGCAGGAAACAAGGGCAAATAGTTATACATCCTTGAGGTATAAGATATTGGTGATGGCTTCTCCTTAAATTAAAAGTGCAAGCAGGGCTGTTTCTTGGGGCGGGGAAAACACACTGCTACCCTGGGCACAGTTGCTGTAAGGGGAACTATGCCAGACCATGTTTTGGGAAACGCGCATTTCCAATGAAAAACAAATGGGAATGGCAATGCAACCTCATTAGAGTGACTAGTGTCACAGAGCCACTGAAGGTGTTGTGATTGCCATCAAACCCCACTTCCCAGAGCCTAACCTCCACCGAGGAATTGGGCAAAATGCCCACCTTGGGTTGTGGGGTAGGTTTTGTGGGATTGAGTAATCCGATACCGATGCAAGGCTTTGGAGCGAGTTGTATCTCTGCGCTTATCACAAGAAAAACCTCTACCCCTGAACACCTGATAGGCCCACAACAATATTGCTGTTCAATAGTCCTATCTCCAGAACATCTAGGAACCAGTTTTCACTACCCTTGCCTAAATGATTAACAGATGTAATCAATGAAGTCCCTATACAGTTGTATCACCAAAACAAGCATTTACACTTGCAATATAGTACCTCTTTATACTCATACATACATAATATTTAGATACATAGAAATACATAGAAAGTTCTCACTATTTTACTTAACATTTATGTGTTTATTCTCTTATGAAGATAATATGAGCATTACAATTTGCATAGTCAATGACCAACAATAGCAATAATGTAGTTGTATATATTCCCAGCATCCTACTTGTCTTATTCATTTCCTAGGAATCTAAAGACTACAAATAATGATCAAAAGTGTGCACAGCCCCCTAAATTATGGCATAATAAAATTTAGTTATACTCACACTAGTGCTATCAGGATTGGCACGCCACGGGGGTGGCGCTGTGGAGCAGCCCAAGATGGCTGCCTAGCTCTTGAGCTCCGGGTGGGACTGGGCGATATCCTTCTACATCTGCGGCTACACTGTGCGTTGTACGCTCATCTCCTCACTACTTTTGCCCAGCGCTTCAGCGCTTCTGCCTGGTGAAATTCCGGCTCCTCTACGACCCCGGGTGATCCAGTGCGGGGTCTTGGATCGGGCGGCCAGACTCCGGCCCTCTCCCCCGCGGTGTACGCGGTGTCGGCCCGAGGCCCTCCCCCTTCCCAGGGCCTGGCACCTCTCCCGGGCGCTCGATCGGGCGGACTGCGGCCCGATCGGTGCCCCGGCGGCTTCCAGGCGTCCTGTGCCTGGCCCCCCCCGGGGAGCGGCCCGACTGAGAGCTCGCGGCCGGAGCCGACGCGGAGCGCGTCCCGGCCCTCCACCGGCTGTGGGCGGGTCTCCGCTGAGGTCCCTTGCTGGAGGATCGGGGGGGTGCGCCCCGGAAGGTAAGAGGCGGCTGCCTGAGGGCCCTACATCCCCGCTGCGGTTGTGTTCGCCGCCATAGTTGGAGCCGCGGCGCCGGCCCGGCCCCTCCCCCCCGTCCTGGGCGGACTGCGGCCCGTTGGAGGACCCATCATTACACCGCTGCCTGCTGACTCGAAGTGGACATTGCTCACCACGTCCCCGCTAGTGACTTGCTTGTGGTGCCGGCGGTGTGGCGCGGGGGTTTCTTGCGGCGCCCCCCCCTTGGATCCGTTTCCCGGGTCGGCTGCCTCTGCGGCCCGGGCTTCTCCAAGGTGTGGACCTTGGGAGCTGCCCAACACCAACACACCCTAATTAGCCACCGCTGAGCCCTGATCTCCTTTACCCCGGGAAGCCTCTGCGACCGCGGTTCTCCCCCCAGGCATAGGCTCCGCACTCTTTTCTCTGTTATTGGGACCACTACCTGTTCCACTCCCGCGCACCAACCCACGATGCCTAGCAAGATCAAGGGATCCTCCAAGGGGGGTGCCATGGATAGATTCACTAAAGCTGTCCCGAGGGGGGAGGCTGACCAGGACTTACCTATTTCTGAGGAGCTGGAGATCAGCGTTTGCCCTTCTCCTGCGGCCCCTGACCTGACCACGATCATGGAAGCTATGGCAAAAAACTTTGCTTCCTTTCACGAGAAACTTGACGACATCAATGCCAATGGTGCCTCTTTAAAGACACGGGTGGATCAGGCGGGGACCAGAATCACAGACGCTGAAAACCGTATATCAACTAACGAGGATGCTATACATGCGCTACAGGACACTGTGGCGTCACTGGCTCGAGATATGCGGAATGTGAAAGCAAAGTGTGATGACCTCGAGTCGCGCTCCCGCAGGAACAATCTGCGTATTATTGGAGTCCCTGAAAATGCCTTAAAGGGTCGCCTGGAAGACACGGTCGAATCGTTGTTGAAGACCCTCCTGGGCGACCCTGCTATGTCCCCATACTTCACTGTTGAGCGCGCCCATCGGGCTCTGTCTCCCAGACCCAGGCCGGGTGACATCCCCAGACCCATCATAGCCAGGATTCTCAACTATAGAGACAGAGATCTTATCCTCCGCCTGGCCCGAGAGAAGGGAGACCTGCGCTTCGAGTCACACACAGTGAGAATCTTTCCGGACTTCTCTGTAGCGGTCCAGCAAGAGAGGCGCCACTTCATTGGAGTCAAGAAACTACTCAGAGAACGGAATGTCCCCTATGCTATCCTGTTTCCAGCTCGTCTCAAAATCACACATAATGGGAAACTGTACTTCTTCACTGTACCAGAGGAGGCGGTGAAATTCATCGAGGCGCACCTGCCGCTTCCCAACCCGGCGGGAGCTCCGGCTGAAGATGTCTGAGCCGATGCCACACACTGATCGGCTATCTCTTTTTCGTCCAGGTTATCCTTCAATCGGAACGTGATCATTGAAACGACTCACAACAGTCCTATGGTTTCAGGCCCCCTAAGCGCCTAACCGGGCGAGGTGCTCGGCTGGCTACGGAGGCCTGTCTTTTGATCCGGTTACCGCAGAACCTGCTACTGACGGCGTTGCTGTCCTACATATCTGTCCACAAAGCCGCCCACACGGCTACAGCACACCTCGCTGCATTTGCAATGTTCTTGGTTTGTTGGTTGTCGCTGCTTTGGTGCCCCTGTTGGGCACGGGAAGGGTGTCATCCCTGTTGGATTTCGCCCCCCGACCTCCATGTTTTTGGGAGAGTCGGGCTAGCTGGAGACACCTGCGGGGGAGGGTGGAGGATTCACACTGCAAGTTGGGGGTGGGCAGTGAGGGTGGGATGTGGCTGGGGTGGGGATTGGGGACATGTTTTCGAAAATGGCAGTGGTGGGCTGGCAGCTGGCCACACATCGGATCGCGATTGTCTAATTATGCATCATCCTGTTTCTGTATTTCAACAACTGTGGTGGGATGTTCACTAAGTCTGTCGAGATGTACGTGTCCGCTTCAGTCATAGTCACTCTGACATTGGGAGATCTGGTGACCAGAGTACTGGGGTCCGGTGCTGGGGGACGGGGGACCCGGCGTCCTCTGACGTTGGATCACTATCCTTGGTTTCCCAGTCTAGGGATTTTAATGATTGGGGTACTAGTATGGCTGTGACGATAATGACATGGAATGTTCGCGGCCTCAGTAACTACACTAAGGGTCGCAGGATCGTGGCTTACGCCAATAGGCACCACTGCAAGGTGTTACTCCTGCAGGAAACACACTCCACTGGCCCGTTGGCCAGAAGCATTGCGCCCACCTGGGGACCCCTCAGGTACTTCACGACTTATTCTACAAGGGCCCGTGGAGTGCTGACACTAATCCACAAGTCTCTTAAATTCGCTCTTCACAGGAGCTATATTGACCCGGGGGGGAGATACATTATCCTGCACTGCGCCATCGCCAACAGAGATTATCTACTCGTGAATACCTATGGCCCCAATGTAGACTCCCCCGAATTTATTGACCAGGTAGTGTCCATACTCCTGGGATACGTGGGTGTACAGATCATTTGGGGTGGTGATATGAACTTTATTTTAAACCCTGCCGTGGACAGGACTGGCACCGCCCCCAGACCCTTAGCGAGTGCAGCGCGCAGGCTCTTGGCACACTGCAAGTCACTTGACATCCTGGACAGTTGGAGAGCTCTTCATCCGCTAACGCGGGAATACACATATTATTCATCGGTACATGATAGCTCTTCTAGAATTGATCTGATCCTACTGTCGGGCCAACTGATGGGTGAGGTTTCAGAGATTCGTATACTTGCACGTACTCTGTCTGATCATTCACCGGTCATACTGACTATCAATATGGGTATTCTAGCTCCCACCATGAATACTTGGCGCTTTAAATCAGCCGCCCTGCAGGACATTGTCTTCAAAGCAGACATTCTGTCAGATATCCGGTCCTACTTTGAATTCAACTTACCACAGGACACCACCCGGGGGGTCCGTTGCGACGCCTTCAAGGTTTTCATTCGGGGGGCAGCCATTTCTAGGGAGTCCGGGGTTCTCAAGTCCAT
Organism: Ambystoma mexicanum; assembly: GCF_040938575.1. Classification (NCBI taxonomy): domain Eukaryota; kingdom Metazoa; phylum Chordata; class Amphibia; order Caudata; family Ambystomatidae; genus Ambystoma; species Ambystoma mexicanum. Next base: position 39,771,805 of record NC_090928.1, read on the forward strand.
AAAGGCCTCCCTGTCGCGCTCTGAAGCCAAACTGCGAGGTCTTGAGCGGGCCCACCCTGCTTCTGTTGACCCTGTCATTCTTTCCCAGATAAGTGAGGAACTCAAGTTTTTCAACGAGCAGGCCATCAGGGAGGTGCAGTACTTTAGCCGACCTCAGGCGGCGCGGAAATACGGTGAGGGGGACAGACCTGGCAAAACTCTGGCCGCTTTGGCCAGGGGGGAATGGGAACCAGCCCAAATTACCTGCGTCAAGGGTGGCAATGGGGTTGATCCAGTGGTCTGACCAGCACATTTTGGAGATCTTTACAGACTTTTACTCCGAACTGTACTCGCAACCTCCAGAACATAGCGAATCTCAGATGCGCAAGCTTCTCGCCCAGATCCCCACCACTATCGTCTCCCATGCTACAAGGGAACAGTTGGACTCCCCCTTTACCCTGAATGAAATAGTAGAGGCCATTTCCAGCCTCCCGAAGGGGAAAGCACCGGGCCCCGACGGGCTTACGGCCGAATTCTTTCAGGAGCATGTGGCCATACTGGGCCCTGAATTGCTCGAGGTCTGGAATGAATCCCTGCGCCTGGGCTCTCTTCCCCCATCCCTACGTGAGGCTGTCATCACGGTTCTCCTTAAGCCTGGCAAGCCGCCTGATGAATGTGGTTCATATCGCCCCCTCTCACTTATGAACCTGGATACGAAGATCTTCGCCAAGGTGATTGCCAATCGCTTTCTCCCGGTCATGCCTTATATGGTTCATGAGGACCAATCCGGTTTTGTCCCTGGCAGGTCCACATCACACAATATTCGACGGCTTCTTAACGTGATGGCCCGCATTGACCAGAACGTGAGTGCGGTGGCGGTAACCTTGGATGCCCAGAAGGCGTTTGACATGGTTTCCTGGAAATACATGTGGTTGGTCCTGGAGGCCATGGGCATTGGTCCTGGGATGATCTCCTACATCAGATTATTATACACCTCCCCGGTTGCCAGAGTCCGCGTTAACTCTCAAACTTCTACTCTGTTTCCTCTCTTTCGGGGTACCCGCCAGGGTTGCCCATTCTCCCCAATTCTGTTCGCTCTTGCCATTGAGCCTATGGCGGACTTCATCAGGGAACGGCACATGCGCGGGGGGATACGTCTCCAGGGCACCCCCGAGGTCGTCTCCCTATACGCAGACGATGTCCTGCTGTTCGTCAGGGACCCGGATCTCCACCTTGACCCTCTCCTCCGGGACATCACCCGCATCGGGACATTCTCAGGCTTCACGATTAATTACACCAAGTCCGAACTTTTCCCCCTCACGCACTCCACACTTCAGCCGGCCACTGAATACCCGCTCAGGTGGTCTCCCAACGGGATCAAATATCTGGGGGTTCATGTGTCCTTGACTAGGGAGGCTCTTCTGGCTGACAACTATGTGACAATGGCTGCACTAGCCGAAGCCAAACTAGAGCGCTGGCGCTCTCTTCCCTTATCACTAGTCGGGCGGCTGTCACTGGTCAAGATGATACTGCTCCCTAAGTTCCTGTACACGTTTACTAATGTTCCCATCTGGCCTGGAAGTAGGTACTTCACTGATCTACACAAGCTGTGTGCCCAGTTCTTGTGGCATTCTGGCGCCGTGCGGAAAAAGTGGGGCGCTATGACCCTTCCCTATGACAGGGGCGGGTTCGCGGCCCCTGACTTGATGAGTTATTGGACCGCGGCACAGGCACAGTTTGCCACGTACTGGTATCCTGGCCCTCCTTCTCGCCCGCATGTCAAGCTTGAAATCCTTGCTGCCTCCGGTGCTAACATTATGTCCCTACTCCTGCATCGGAGATATGAGCCTGACTCTCCCATAGACCCTGTCCAGACCACCTTATTGGCCTGGAGGCGGATATTCGCTGCAGGCCCCGAAGCTCACCCTTACTACAAATGGCTCCCCGCATGGTGGGTCCCCGGTTTGGAACCCACGAATGACTCAGCCCTGGCACGGCACTGGCGGGACCTGGGTTATCTGGCCCTTACTGACTTCTACCCGGATGGGGTATTCATAACGCCACAGACGTGGAAGCCAGCCCACTCGGGCTCGCCACTTGAGCTACTACAGTATTACCGACTCCGTGCAGCGTTCCGGGCGGCTTGGCCCGTTTTCCCCAGCGAACCCCCAGACCACCTTGCCATCTCCTATATTGCCAACTCCGGGGGGGCGCGGGGAGTGGTCTCATCACTGTACAAACTCCTGCTCACTGCTTCAGCAACACCGCCCTCCAAGGCGAGAGAGGACTGGGCCTCTGAACTGGGGGTTGTCATTTCAGAACAATTGTGGGGTAAAATGTGCTCCCACACCAGTAGGGTCTCCCTTAATTTTCGACATCGCACTATACAGTACAAATTGCTGAATAGGCTATACTATACCCCACGCAGACTTTCCAAATTCGCCCACTCCGACACGCGACTTTGCCCCCGTTGCGGGGCGGAAGATGCCGGTCATCTCCACATGTTCTGGGACTGCTCTGACCTGGCCCCATTCTGGGATGAGATTATTAAAACCATGTCCGGTCTCTGCGATGCGGTGCTCGAGCCTGATCCGATGGGGGTGTTGTTTGGACTGTGGGTTGATGAGGGCGCCAGAGGGGAGGCCAGGCTGCTAAACGTATGCTGTGCAATTGCTAAAAAATGTATCCTTCAAAACTGGAACTGTTCGGCCCCCCCTACCTTCCAGAAATGGCTAAATTTGGTGACCTGGTCCCGTAATTGCGAGGAGGACTACATCACTACCCTTCCAGGCCGGTCCCGGCCCAAAAACATTTGGACTGCCTTCAACAGCTATCTTAACGCCCTCGACGCTACCTCTTTGGCAGACAGCTCACCCTAGACCCCGTTTCTGTATATTGTGCTCCCTAATATGTCATTTAGCCGATCTTTGTCTGAAAATGTATACTGCTGTTTGTGAACATCCCAGTGCAATGTACCTTGTCATGCTTGAAGACCATACTATCGATCTGTTGTGTGTGTATGTCAACTACCACTGCCAGCAAAAATAAAAGTTTAAAAAAAAAAAAAAAAGGATTGGCACGCCACTATAGGCAGATTACATTATTCCATCCAATGGAAATACATTAAATTGAAAGGGCTTAAACACTCTATGAAAAACCTATGACTTGTAAGGGTAATTACCTAAAAACAATCTAAGCCCATGGATTAAAAATACAGTTGAAATTGTTAACATCCACCTTCTGGTTCCTTCCTTCCATCCACTAGTGGATATGTGGCTCCACTTATCCTGTCTAGGGCCACTACAAGGAGGAGAAGAGGTTTTTAGATGTGCTTTGTCCAGATTTACCACTTCAGGATTATCTAAACCCCACCTGTTCCGTGCCAGACGATCTTGATCTGCACTGTCATGTTCTCATCTTAATTCGGATCATTTTAGCTAGTTGGCTACATTTTCTGCCTTAGTTTAGCGTTGTTTTTTTTATAGAAAAACAGGGCAAATGATTCCCATGGTGATGCCAGGCCGTGTGATCTGCGTCCGCTACTACAGAAAAACAGAGCCATCCAGTTGTACTTTCCTCTGTAGAGTGCCATTTGTCCCTATGAAAAGATAGCATGGCATATTGTCATTGAAAAAGGTGCAACCATGATCTCTTCAAATGTCAGATTAGTCTATTTCTCCCTAAGCAATTGACTTTTCAAAATGAACGAAAAGCCAAATTACTCTGCATATGGACCTTTATGATGGAGAGATCCAATTGACTGTCAGAATGCATTCTGTTAATTATTTAAGGCATTTACTTTTCAAATATAAACACTAACTTTAACCTCATAGTGTAGTTTGGGCGGTTAGGTGTTGCGACACCTATAAGCCAAAACTATTGCATTGGAGTTCAGATAGGGAGGAAGGACATATAAGGAGGTATACAGAGTCTGTAGGTGTTGTGTGGTTATGTTCCCACCGATTGCGTGCCCATGGCCATGCCAATCTATATGCCAATTCCCACCCATTCCTGCCTCTAACTGCCAAAAACACCTTTTTATGGGAACTCTTTGAGCTCGCTTTAATCAAGCCTTATGTCAGGGTGTGCTTTCAAAGTGCCTGCCAGTGTTTGTTCAAAGCAGTCTTCTTAGAGTTAATGTCTTTTGAGTTGTAAACATGCTACGGGTATAATAAAAAAAAGCCTTACCAGGTCTGCCGTAAGCCACTCTGCGTGTCTTTCACTGACGTCCTGTTAAAAACAAGCCTTGGCAAAGCTACTGAAGCCCTGTTTAAACAAGGATTGGCAAAGCCAACGTGCTTGGCTGATGAATATATTTGAAGCTTTTGCCAGGCACTGCTATTTGATGCCCAGGTATTCGTACCATTTTGCACTTTCTACAAACAATGGGTAGTAACTACCAATACACTGTGCCTGGCAAGTGCCGTTCCCATGCCTACACAAAAGCCTAAACGGTTGGCATTGCCAATACTTGTTTCTGAAGGCCGCATCCAAAAGGACATGACCGGATTCTTTGTTTTTAACAGCTCATTATGCTTGATTAAATCTTGCACTGTGAGATTCTGTGTGTGTGTGTGTCACTAGCAATTAAATGGTGCAAATTCTCAAATTAATAAACAGCCTAACGACATGTATAAATGTTAATGGAACAGGACATGTACATCCCACTCTGCACATTTGTTTTGATTTAGTGAATGTTGTGTTTTAAACAACAAAGCACAGGTGAACAACTCTGCTGAACAATGTCATTTTGCAGGCCCAGGTCGATGTCAATAGATGCATTTTTGAGCTAAATAGTGCTTTTCACAATCGGTCTCTTTGGTGCACATTAACAAAAATAGTGTGTGTGTGTGTGGGTGTACAACATGTTATACCGATATTAAGTAGTAGTCACAGATAGCCTCAAGAACACACCAACTCCCAGATGAGGTTCAAGGGTTTTATTTTGATTTCCAATGGGCCTAGTGGCCATCTCTCTCTAACCTAGGAATGGTCAATCCCACTTAGTTTAGGGCCCTTAGCGGGTAGCGTGTCATGCAGTTGGATGGGAAGCAGATTAACTCTTTACACCAAATAATCAAACCAACTCAGGAAGATGGCAAAGTTTGTTTACTGTTTTATTATCAATTGTCTAAAACAGGGAGTTACAACGGACATCAATGGACGTAGCACAGTATTATCTCTCGAAGCATTTCATAAAAAATTACACTTTTATAGTAAAAATTCATCATACGTGATGTCATAGCACGTGGCAAATAAGCGAAAACCTACGGGGGGTTGTGGATGGCTCAAGGGGAACATCTATGTACACTTCCTGTAAGGGGTCGGGTTGTGATTGGGTCTCTACAGTCAGGTGGACAACTCATGCCCACCCCTAGTGCAAGTCATCTTCAGCAGTTATTAGAAACACGGTACATCATTAGCTCTCAAAATATAAGGCCCTTTGTTATATGGCCCTCTACAATTGGTTGGCACGCTTGTGCCCTTCTGGGACATTCGGCTCACTAGCAGATGGTAAGCTCATACTCCAGGTGTCAGGAGGTGGACTGGACAGTACCTCCCCACCCAAATAGCCCAATATCTCTCATCACCCATGCCTTCTGCCATGAATATTGTCTTTGAACTTGGCCCTGCAATGTATTCTCGTCTCTGAGAATATAAGGGAGTACGGGCACATGCTTATAGTTCTGGAACTGCAGGCCCAACTCTATTTTCATCCTGGGCTCACGTGACAGGAGACCACAATTCGGCCCATTTTGCAGCATTTAATTGTCTTGAATTAATAAAACGTGGCACTCATGGTGTTCTTTCTTTGCATCTCAACAAGGGATGATTCAGGTTCTCACGTTATCTGCCTTCAAGAATAGATAACCAGTCTTGGCTGCCTTCAGTCTTGACACCAGGCCAGACAGCCTTTCTCGATTCTTCCATGCTCCAAGCTAATTTTCTGCTGCGACACAGCTCTCTGCCCTTCTCTTCATGGTTTGAACTTACTAAAATTGTGACACCAATATCAACCTTCTACATAATGACGGCTCTGCATGCAGTCTATTCACAACGTATAGCTAGCTTCTATGATCACTTAATCTACTTGCATTGCTGCATCTGTACAGTTATCGAACGATTTGCATTTTCTGCAGTGCTCTTCAAAGGTGCAATCTTTCGTCTCTCATATGAAAGTTTACTCGATTCTTTACTTCGTCATCAGTTTCTATAAAGTCCATACACTCTCTTCTTCAGCCAGTCTTCTCAGTGCATCACGCTCGTTTCTTGTGATGTCACCAACTTCCCTTTCGCTCTTTTTCATATTTCTTTGGGGATCTCCTCCAAGAGACAGTCAACTCTTCGGGAATACGGGAATACATTTGATAGGGTTTTCTTAGTGAATACCTTTTCTTGAAGGTTTGATGCGGAGTAGTCACTACTGCTGGTGTCAAACATGGCACAATTTCAGGCTTCCAGCATGTAAGTGTGAAGGGGTGGGCTTTCCAGCTCCTCTACACCAGTCTAACCCATGCTTCTCTCACCCCTGTATAAGTACTGCTGATTGGTAACCCCTGCTATCTAAAAGCTATCTAGCTTTTGGTGAAGTACAACACTAGGCCTTATACGTCCCCCAGTTCCCAGTTCAGGGTGAAAAATGTCAAGTTGCCCACTGTTGGTAAGGCATAAAAGTGAATCTCCCTTATGCATGAATTCCAGTTCTCAAGAAGAACACTTTCTTACTCGCCAAACTGAATTATCACACGCGAAGGGCTAGTTCAGAGTGCAAGTTTAAGGCTACGGGTTTCACAGGTTAAGGCCTTGTATAACATTGCTGCACACATTTTCACTGGACCAAGCATGACTACACAAACTCCTGCACATGTCACTCCAGACTGTCGCGCTTTGAAACACTTGTGTATAGGCGCGTTATAAATGCCATATCATATCAGATGGTAGAAGTAGAAATTGGGTCATCTAATTGGGAGAGTGAAGCTGGTGGTTTCTGGAAAAGGAAGATCGCGAAGCAAAGATAGTGAGTAGGGCAGAAGCGATTCCTCTGTAGTCATATTAGTCTGCCATATGGTGTTACTAGGAAACATGGAAGAAGGGATACTTTGTGAGCTAGCAAGGTTTGCCCTGCCATTTCTCCTACTGCAGGGGATGCAGGCACCAACAGGGAGCCCATTGAGCTCTTCAGCCGATTAGGCTACTTTCTGAGTGTTATGAAGTCTGCCCCTTGCTGTAGCTCATGCTCAGTTTCCTCCAGTGGATATAGTACATCTTCTTGCTCTAGGTTAGCCCAGACCAGGTGCAGGGACTCAAAGACTGCTTGCATGAGAGCATCCAAGAATTGAGTTTAAGAAGGAGATCTGTATGCAGAGGGTGCCTCCATGGGAAGCAACATGATACAGCCTTGTAGGTTGTAGGTGCAGTGCAGAAAGTCCTAACATAATGGAGCTGAGGTGCATGCAATTTAGATAGCATAGAAATTCCTGATGTTCCACTCACCTTTGCTGCTAGTCATTGTTCTTCTGAACGAGCCTGCTCTAATTGTCCCACCTGGAGAAAAATATTAATGAACATCCAGGTTCTGGTGAGTTTGATGATTTATTTGTTGCTTTCATGGCTTCTTCCCCAGAATGCATGCAAATTGCTATAGAAATAACAAGGCCCTCTGTTGCCCCTCCAAGAGCATTATCACCTACATATATATAAAATGCTTGAAGCACAGATCCGCCACTCAGCGCTGGGGCAAGCCAGAAGAAGGACTCGAACCAAAGGACATGTTTCTACGTAGTTTCTATTTAAATGAAAACGCTTCACTGACCCTAGAGATCTCGCCATCCTAACCAAAAATAACAAAGGTGCTCATCGATAGTCCAAATTCAAAATGATTCCTCAGCCCAAACCTATCCACTAAACTGGCCCTACCATTTAGTAAAACATGAAAGAAAGTAGGTGGAGTGCCCTACACTCTTGGTTCAACCCAAAGGCATCTCTGGTTGTCCCAGGAATCCGTCCTGGTTCTGAATCCAATGGTTAGAAATAAGTAATAGTTCTTCTAAAAGAAGACAGATCTTGGCAGTCTACCAAAAGTTATTTGAAGTTTCCCAAAGTTCAACAACAAAAAGTCTTAAATTCCAGCAAAAAAACAAAATGTACACATTTCTTTGGATGGAGGCATAGTTAGTTGCCTGATCCCTCTCCACAACTAGTGTGGGACTCTCGCCACTTGGTTTAGGTATTGGTTGCCTCTGTTCTCCCCTCATTTCTGCTGTTTGCTTTGTTCATTGGGCCCCTCTGGCTCCCTTGGGTTTCTCTGTCCCAATGACTCTCTTAGTTCTCTGGGAAATCAGTAACCCCTCTCTTCTTGCATTTCTCTTAGCTCTTGTGGGTGTCTGTGACCCTTCTGGTGGTTTATCCTATTCAGGTTTCTCAGGCTCCAGTAACCCTTCTCCTTCTCTCATCCAGTCTTTCTCTCCTGGTCTCTGTGACCCTGGTATGGGGTTTGGACAATCTTTCCTTCTTCCCCACTCATTCTTCCCTCTCTCTGCCTTGCTATGATCTGGACAACCTGCATACCCTCAGCATTGCAGGGTCTGCTCCAGTGTGGGTGTGTCTCTTCGGCATCAGTGGCATTCACCACGGCTTGCTGCTCTTCCTGACTGGACATGAGCATTTTTTGCATTCCACTCATCTCTGTGTTCTCTCACCTTTCTGCTCTCTGGTTGGGAGCAATGGTCTCACTCTTCCCTTGTTTCCTCGTTTCAGTGTCAGTTTGCGGGCATGGGGCCTACCACGTCCTCTATGTGGTTTTGCCTATAGGTGAGCTTTGCTTTTGGTGGCCTTGGCTTCTAAGGCCCTGCACATCTCTGAATCAGGATATAGGTGTCTCCCTTCGGTGTTCACCTCCCTCCGCTCCACAGCCAGCTCTGGGTTTTAACACAGCTCCGTCCCTTGCTGACGTACTCACATCGAAGTCTCACCTCTGTGTATGGGTTCTTTCTCTTGTTGGCTATCGGTCTGAGAGCAAAGGACCCATTCCACCCTTCGTCCCTTGAGTCGGTGGCTGTTTGGGGGTTCTGGGCCCACCACCTATACGTGGTTGCACCTGCAGGTACAGTTCGCTTTGCACAGCCTCTGCTTCTGAGGCCTCGCGCATTTCTGTTCAGGGCAGATGGCATCTCCCTCGGGTGTCTGCTTCCTTCCGCAATACAGCCGGCTCTGCTGTCCTGCCCGGCTTCACCCCTTGCCGACATCTGAGTATTGCCTCCGCGCTGGGTTTCTTCTACTCTGTTCAGTGTTTGGTAGCACTTTATTTTTGCTCCTGTAATGAGAGGCAATGTATTGTTTACCACCAGTTCTCAAGCATGTGGAAAGGTCAGCGCTCCTTTGAGCCAAGTACATAGATGTAGTGTCAGCATGACATGACATGACCTTGAGCCAAACACATAGAAGTATTGTCTTTATTTCTTTTTCCAACGTAGGCAGATAATTCCTTCTTTATTGAGAGTTCCACATGGGAATGGGAGTCCTTGTCACCTAGGGGGGTCACTCCCAGTGAGGTCCCACTTTGATAAACTCAATCCAGTCCATCTTGGGTGGACTTAAATCACCCAGAGGAATGGAGATAGGTCGATGGAAATGTTAGCTAACCATCCTTCTTTCCTTTGCATGATAGTTTGCCTCATTGCTGTAGCTACTACTTGTTACTTGAGTTAGAAGCGAATACAATTAGAGATTTCTTTGCATATGCTTGCTCTAATGATGTTGGGGCGATTGTTTGGTGGGATAGACTTTGCGCTATGGGAGTGAGTTCTACATGCTTGTAGTGACAAATTCTAGTGGTTTCCCCGGGTGCCATACTGCCTGGAATTGCCAGAGAGAGAGATATCCTCTTCATCTCTCAGTTCTATAGTAATATATCATGTAAGTTGCTCAACTGATACAGTAGAGAAATCAATATGAAGTGCGGTGTGCCATGGATGGTAGATAATCACCCATTATTGAAAGCATTCAAACACTTTCCAGCATGTACATTCCATTCGGGTTGACAGCCAAGACAAAGATGATATATAGTTTTTATTGGATATTTGAATAAATGCATGTTCCTTTTCTAGCATCAAGATCCCCCCTTGTTATAATACCCGTCATTAATCCTAACATGCCTTTTCAGAGTTCGAATCGAGTCAAGTACAATTGAAAAAATGCAAGTCAGCTGAGAAGTAGGCAGTTATCCTGATACAAGATGTTGATTTCTTATCATGGGGTGTTAGGAAAGCTTTCTCTTTTGGCAACTTTCCCTCCATAGTTCTATGGACCCCCAAAGGTTTTCCTTTTGTTTCTAAAATTATTCTGACTTTTTACAGGGAATTGAAGTATTCAGCTTCACTCCTCTGGCCTTTTGATAATTTTGTTATGGGAAAACTTATCAGTTCTTCGCACTATCAGTACTAACTATGGTCTTCATTATGAGTTTGGTGGTAACCCGCCGGTGCTACCGGCGGGTTGCTGCCGAACTGATAACACAATTCTGCCACCTGAGATCCCAGTGCCACCGGGACATTACAAGTCCTGGCGGCCCAGGATGTCAGGGGGCAAAAATTGTAAGTCCCCATTCCCGTGGAGTCCAATGGGACTCCACGGGAATGGGGATACGGAAGCACCAGCACCGTTGCTAACGGTGCCAGTGCTTCTGTGAAAAGTATGCCTGCAGGGGCCGGTGGCCCCGGCAGGACAGACCTGCCGGGATCAAAGGAGGAAGGAATTCAAATAGGTATTCACAGAGAAAACCCCCATTAACACTATCTCTACTATCAGGGGATATATAGATATATAGTAATTAGCAAAGAGATAGAACATAAAACAACAATGAACAGTTTGTGTGTATCTAAAATAGGAACACAAAACCTTTTCAAAACGTTATACCGGTACTCTTATCTTGAAAAAATAGATAAAGTACTATCAGATTATACCAAAAAATATGATTTATTTCAAAAACAGAAAGGAACCCTAAAAACATCAACAACGCTAAAACGTATTAGATACAATTGAATTAAACAAATTTCATAAAAAATACTTTCAGACAAATACATTGACACCAAAATAGCAGCATATCACAACATCACAGAAACAATGTGTCACATAAAACATATATATTCCCAACATGCAGCATGTTTCAGTTCTTTGTGCCTATATATGGCTGAACCTTCTTCAGGGGAAAAAACTTCTTTGCATGTAACATTCTTCCAGCATTGTGTATTAGGGGTCCAACACATCCACCAACGGATGTGTTGGTAATGTATCAACGGACCCTGCAGGCATACTTATAGTCAGGCATACCTTGTTTCTAGACTGCCAGACTTGGAATTAGGCTTATATTTCTCTTTTTGCCTTTTTGGTAACTTTTTAACATTTCTCAGAGCATCATACAATGCAGTGCAGTGGGCATACTTGTGCATCACCCTAGTATTTTACACTTGGGATTTTTGGTTACTTGTAGATATGCCTAAGGACAAGCTGGTAGCAGCAAATATATATATACCAATTAAAGACTCCCTTGTCTTAGTTTCCACTTTTCTTTCTGCCACTCTCAATTACTCTGTGGAGTAACCTCTCTCGACATGTTTCTGCATCATTCTATCAAATTCCTCGTGGCACTGGTTGTCATTGCTCACAATGTTTTTAACTCTTAGTAATTGACTGTATGAAAGACTTCTCAGTGTGCTCGTTAGGTGGAAACTGAGTCTATGCAAAACATTAATCCTATCTGCAGGTGTGTGGAAAATGCCAGTCATGAAATTATATGAATTAGGTATGATATTTACATCTATGAAATTAATCTCAGGATGACCAATATTCAAAGTAAATTGTGTTCTTTCATCAATCCAGTTGAGATATCCAAGAAAGTCATTCAAAATCTCTTGAGGGCCATGCCAGAGAGTGAACAGTTCATTAATGTAACGCCCCCAATATTTGATACATTTATACCATACCAGGTGGTCAGTAATGGTGGTGGTAATGGAAAGGTCATATTTCATCAGAACCCTCTTAGCATGCCTGACGATTGTAAGCAGTAGTGTTCCTTAAATCTGAATAATTAGTTTTGTTAAATAAATTGAAGAGGATTATTAATTCCTTAGCTGCACCAATCCACTCTACTGCCTCAATACCTAGGGAGTGTGGAATTGAGGTGTACAGGCTACTGACATCGATGGTAACTAATAATCATCATCTTCCATATGTATAGTTTCCAAGGTTTGGAGAAAGTTTGTCAACTCTTTAATATAGGAAGGTATTTTCTGAAGAATAGGTTGGAGAAAGTAATCTATACAAATCCACAATGTTTGCAGGATTTCCCGAGGGGCTTTGGTAGGCTGTGTCCACCAGTTTCTAAGACTGCCTTGTTATAGGAGTGCAACACATTAGTAACCAGATTGATGAAGCATCCTTTCAATGCACAGAGCAGAGATAAAATTGAAATCCTGGAAGACAGCATTTATTGTGGCAATGACACAGGCTTGCTGGGTCATTGAAATACAGGCTTTTCAGCAAACTGATCTTCCACACCTTTATAGAGGGACAAACGAGTCTGGTCCTTATAACACAAAATAATGGTTTCTACCAAAGTTGTATTTGAGTTCCCTCTGAATCCATTAGACAGGCTGCCAGCTTTGTTTTGAAACTACTCTGGCACAGGGGGCTTGGAACCTGCTGGATGCCAGAAAAGTGCTGATATACTACATTTTCAAGACTCCAAAGCTACTTGATGGCGCATTCTATGAGGGACAGACCTTGTATATCGCCCATTTGCACCCGTCATGTAATTAAAGTTAACGCTGCCTGCTATGTACGCATGGCAGGCAGCCTTTACAATATATTCCATTGGAATCTGCCTGCTTTTTGCTGGTGTAAAAGGCTAGGCGACTCCATAGGAATCCACAGTATTTCCGCCAGCATGAAAATCCATGCCGACACAAATGTTGTAGTATTTGTACAGTGGAGAGGAAGGGGGCGGCGGAAATGTAAGTTACGTTCTTCACCTCTGTTGGGGAGAATTCTCAGAAATGTGCTAATTCCCTTCTACCTTAGAGACCCCCAGCTCTTTTGCTGGACCCTAGGACTGTTAATTTCTAACCTGGAGAGAGTGAGACCTTTTTTCCTCTCTCTCATGTATTTTTGTCTGTGAATTGGACTCTAGGTTTCTTTTGACTTTGGAGTCTGACAAACTCCATAGGCTTCATCTTTACATTGTGGCACACAGCACCTTCAGTGCACTGGCACAGGGAAGTCTCTTAGATTTCCCAAAGGTTTAAATGCCCTCTCTTGGTGAAACTACTGTTTCCAAGAACAGTGAAGTGAAATTGACTTTACTTACACTTTGTAACTTTCTAGACCCATCACACACTATCTGACATAGGGTAACGGAGGGGTTACTTAGTATCCCCTTTGTCTAGCTTCTCATGTAACATTTGTATGTTACCCTTTCTACCATTAAGGACTGGTGGCAGTGGTTTACTTTTTACTACCATTGTGTGCTTATACCGCAGGCTGCCTTCGCAGCTGCAGTAAGGTACCCATGGGTGCCCATTTTATAAAAATGGCCCCGGTCTTGTTTTTGTTCGCCATTTCTTGTTGGAGAGGTCCTTCTTGAGATTTACTCTGCGCACCAAACCAGGTTTGGTCCCTTTGTTCATTTTGTCTTTGGCGGGATTCACGAGTGAAGTCCACCTCTGGCTCCAGTATGTCTGGCAGGGGCAGGAAGTGAGGGAGGTGCCGAAACTCCCTGTGCTTAATCCCCTTGGTTACAGGAATGCACCCAAAGGTGATTGGCCGGCTAGCTGTCTTTTGAGGACAGCCACCCTGCTGTGACTGACAGCTAGGCTGAAATGAATGGGAGAAACCTGCATAAAAGGTGAAGCTTTTTTGGCTTGGAAGGCAGAGTCGACCACTAGATGAAGGAATCTGAAGAAGAACTTGGAAGAGACGCCTGCTGCAACTCCTGGATCGTTGGTTTGCCCGGTGAAGCCCTGTTGCTGTGCTGAAGCTCTGAATTTGTTTCAACTAGAGAAGCACTGCAAGGACGACTTCTCCCCTTGGGTTGGTGGGACCAATTAACCCCAAAGTGAACTTGTTTGGACATCCTCTCGGAGCTGGCTGTACTTTCACTGCTGCTGCTGCTGGAACCAAAGTGCCAGGGAGAGGAATACGAAACCGAGTGGATCACTTTTAAGTCAGACCCGAGCGCCAGGAAGATCCTCTGGACTTCCCTGAAGCAGCACTGACCAGGCCTGAGCCACCTCAACAGAGTACTGGACCCCAGATGCGAGGAAAGTCTTTAGTGGTATCCGAGAACCGCAGTGTTGCTCTTTGCTGTAGACGCGAGGAGCTGAAACCGCAAAGTGACGCTGAATTGAAGTTTGCCCATTGCTGCTGCTGACCTTCCCATTGCAGTACAGGAGTCCCCAGATGTCCTCCCTCGTGTCCCCACAACAGAGGCCCAGGAACACAAGGATCTGCAGAGCTTTACAGCAACAGAAGCCAGCTCGAACCATTGCTTCTAACCAAAGGTACTGTAAAGTTAAGATGACTTACCACTTGTGGTGTAGCCTTACCTGTTCTCTGTTGAGACTTGTCTTGGTTTGCTCTAACAGATTTGCTTACAGTTTTGCCCCTCACAAGCTTCCTACCTTGTGGCTCTTCAAGTGATTTTATTTCTACAAACTTTTCTAATAATCTTGTGCAAGAATTTTACTTACCTCCAAAGAAGATCATCAGCTACCCAAGACTTTGCTCAACTAACGTTTGCTGTCTTGGCTTCTTGAGAGACTCTTCTTACCTCTGACCTCTGACTCTGCACCTTTACCTTTCCCCCAGGAAAGGGTTACATTTACTTTGCATTGGAAGAATTATTTGTTAACCTTTGTTTTATTTCCCAATCTGAAGAAGGCTTATATAACTGACTTAAATAAATTAATAATTGTTTAATCAAGAAACCTTGAGTGTAAGTGTTTATTTGAATAACTGTCACTGTGAAACTCTGTGTTACAACCCTACTGCTCACATTGACCGCTCTTGAGATAAGCCTGGCTGCTCATCCACATTACCAACCTGTGTAGTATAGACTTATACCAAAGGTTAGGTTCCTAATGCCAGGAGGTCAAGTTTGCTGTAGTCTTTCAAAGGATACTGCACACAATCTTGCCTAACACCCTCCTTACTGCAATAAAAATACATGAAAATGGGACGTGAAGGGAATCTAGTGCATAAAAGCCTTTCACAAGGCTTTCACACGTTATATTCCCCTGATGGGCTCAATAAAAATAAGGTAACTGAGTTGTGTGTGTTGGAGTTGCCAGGTGTAATTGCGCCAACCCTATGATAGTAGTTTTCTGAGTGTGCTGTTGTCTGGACTGACTGTCCGCAGCAGGTGGGGGGAGACTGGAACACCTTACCTGTTGGTTTGAGAAAGGGTACAAAAAGATTTTCTCCCCACAATAGTGCGATTGTTGTCCTGTTATATCTTGACAAATAATGAATACCTTGAATTGTATGTTTCCTTATTTTGTGTTTTTATTTTGTGTTATGCTCGAAATATTGATTCATATCCGAAGGAAATATACACTTGACTGTATGACTTTTGTGACATTCTGTGACATTCTATATAGTTTGCATGCATTTGGTGTGCTTAGCCAACAATCACCTTTTGTTCGTGCATTGTTGTTTAACCAATGAATAGGCTTTTCAAGGCTAGAGTTACAGTTTAATGATTTTTACAACACTGTCCTTTTCTTTTTTACAATATTGTTGTCTTTGACGCATTGGGGCTACTGTTTTCTGTTTGCACCCATCTAGTTAAGTACAATCCTATGCATCCTATTCATTGTAGCACATTCATAGCATGTTATGGTATTTCCATCTGTTGTAAAACGTTCCAGTGTTTAACTAGGCAAGTCGATAGATTCCCTCTTGTCTTCCTTTAATGGGTGGATTGCTTTGATTGCGTTCTTGTTAATGACTCCTTCTAGCATACATTTACTTCCTTGTTCATCAAGTGAGCCTCTAGTGGCTGCAACTATCGTTGTGTCTCGCCTGAGTGACAGCCCTCTGGGGGTACCTCTGGGCTGTGCAGTGGGTCCTTGTCTCAGGCTGGTTCTTGTTTGTATGCTGCTTCCGGGTGTCCTGCTCCATTGTCTCCCTAGAGGTGCGGTCAAACACAAGAATGAAAGGCTCACACTTAAGATTGGTGTAATAGTGTATTCAGCCATTAGCTGGCATACTTGCCAACATGATTTAAAATAGTTTTAAAGCCATGCAAGAGGAAGGGAAATGTTTCTTAATGAATGAAAAGTACTTGAAGCATGCATTAAATTGTCTATAGACTAATAAATTGTATCACTTCTGATTGCATACAGGTATAGCAATAAAAACACATGGCAATTGATACAATCTTTTTTTTTCATATTAAGCTAATTAACTACAGCATTATCATTATTCTCACCTTTGCCATGCGCTTTGTTTGGGGAACAGAATGAGTGGATTACGATAAATCATTCATTTGCATGTAGAGTCATGGGAGAACAGCTGTAACCATGTTCGAATCAAATGAAATGGTGTGCACTCGACTCTTATTGAAGCAATAGAACCCGAGCGGGGCCATTACCGGTCGGGTAAAGCCCTCCATGCGAGGGTTCTATTGCTATTAGTGCCCCCTCAGGTTATACCGGGGTAATAATAGTATTTTTTCTCGAGTTGAGAAACGGTGTGTTAACAGGGGATGCAGGGAGTGCACTTACCTTCGTTCCCAGCGTGGGACGATGGCGGCCTCCCATTTTGAGGCTAGGAGATTGGTCTTTCCCTTTGTGGTAAGTATCCCGTTCAGACCTCCTCCTTGACTGTGAGGCCGCTAAGCCCCCGCCCCCTCAATCGCCGGGTAATAAAAGAAATTAAAGCCCTGCCTTCACACAACAGCCTTGCAAGCAACCCCTCAAAAATCTTCAAAATCACATATTCTGTTAGTGCAATGTGTACATGGTTGCGATTTAAATGCCCTGGAAGTAGAAATGATGTACATCGGTATAAAGGAGACAAGAGGGAGAAGTGACTGACATGTTTTTCTTTCTCTAACGATAGTGACAAAGCAGCAAGACACCTGTACTACTGCCATCTCAAGGAACAAGTGCTGCGCTCCCAGTGCACTCAAAAGGAAGAAGTGTACTTCCTGCTGGCGGCGTACAGTCTCCAGGCTGACTTTGGCAACTATAGAAAGAATGCGAACGCTGGAAAGTATTTCGAGCCTCAAGCCTATTTCCCACTGTGGGTAAGATTTCCTTTTGAGAATTACTGCGTGCTTATGTCTCCTAGTGATTACATATTGAGAACCACATGGCAGGGCAGAGTGCATCCTCACGCTCGCCCAAGCTATCAGTCTGTTGATTTCAGTGGTTGTATGTCAGAAGTGTGATATGTCCTTATTCCAGACTCCCTTAAAAATTTGCATAGATTTTTCATTCTGGAGTTCCACAGCCGCAAACCACCCCCTAACACTGCTGTTTCTCCCCCTTTCCGTTCCCCCTTTTTATATCCTTTTATTTATTTATTTATTTTATTTAATATTTATATTGCACCGGTAGCTCGCGAGCCTCGGGGCGCAGAAACAAGGACACGAGGACGGACAGACGGTGATTAGACAGAGTGGACGGGACAGTCACATAGATTTAAACTAACTGAGGTTTGGGCAGTGATGGCCATTTATTTGAAGATGTGGGTTTTTACCCGTTTGCGAAAGCGCGAATAGTTGGTTTCCAGTCTAAGGTGGTCTGGTAGGTTGTTCCAAAGGTTGGCTGCAAGGGTTGGAAAGGCTCTGCCTAAGCCACTTTTGAGTTTGTGTGGTGCCGTAGCAATTTTACCAAGTTGGGATGATCTCAGTGTTCTAGTGTTACCCCTTTTCCCCCCTACTTTTACTTGCATTTCCATACCAACCAAATATATGTCTGAACGGTATGCAAAGTGGGCACAATGTAGTGGGTACATCTGGATTCTTAAAAATGTTTTCAAGAATCTGACTGCCAGTTGTTTCATCAGGGTGGACTAGACCTGTAACTGGAGGCAGTGGCATCACTAGGAGTGGGGGTGGGGGGGTGCTGTGGGGGGTCACGGCCGGGCGCTGGGGTTGTTTACTTCACACCTGCTAATGAAATGTAGACCAGGGGTCGGCCGTTGCCGCAGAGGCAGTGACTGAAATGGTAGCTTTGTTAGAAGGACGAGGAGCCACCAAGACACCTGCAACCCTCACGTTGAGAGTCTCAGAGTGGCAGCCTGTCCGAGAGTGAGGTGCACCACATAAACGCCAAGGGTGTGCGCAACGAGACCTACATAACTTGGGTAAGTGCCAGTGCCCCTTAACAGGCCTTACATGGGTAATAAACTGTTTGATATGCAGATTCTGTCACAAACCTCCAGCTCCTTGTTATTCATGATGTTGAGAAAATGTTTCCCCACACACACGTCCATGCCAGGTAGCGCGTGAAGGGGCTTCACTCTGAGGCAGTGATGATCCATTCCTGCAAGGCCAGGAACACTTCTCTCCCTCCTCAACTAAGCAGAGTAGGCTGCAGGCCAACGAGGAAGCCATGCTCCAAAAATGAATTTGATTTTTATAAAACATGTGTCTGTCATTTTAGCTTGGTTCGTATTTCGTAATTAATCCAGACTACAATCACCAGAATTCATTCCCTTGTAGAGGTCGGTTCACCAAGACTCGAATCCCAAAACGCCAGAAATGGATATGGAGCCATATGGCTATAACCAAACCCATACATGCAAACACTAACTATGCCATTCAGGAGACAGAAGTCCAGTCCTGGGCTTAACTTTTACATTCTGGGACTTTTAGTCCCGTTCCCGTGCCAATTATGTGGAAATCAAGGACTGAAAGTCCCAGAATGCAAAGTTTAAACACTGGAAAGGATAGTGACTCCCGAATAAAATTGCTAATGTTGCCAAGTAATTATGAAGTTTAAACACTGGAAAGGATAGTGACTCCCGAATAAAATTGCTAATGTTGCCAAGTAATTATGCTAAACTTTAATTTTCCCTGTGGCGAATGCAAGCAATCTCGGCTTCACTGAGCTCAACGCACCTGAATTTGCAATGTGCACTTTATAAATGGTCAAGAAATCCCCGTTCCGTAGTAGCAACAGGAAGCATCAATGGCCTTCCTTTTCCCATTAGCGAGTTGCCCGTATGACTCCATGTCAGTATTTACCCTTCTTGGGCTTTTTCGAAGCCTGTGCAATCTAATGCATTGCTCAGATTGGTATGATCGCACTGAACCCAGACTACAGCTACCAGAATGCATCAGATTGTCTTCTAAATGTTGTGCTATCAGTCATATGGTTTCCTCAACCTACCAGCATGGCCCAGCAGGAGAACGCCTTCTATCTCACTTCCACTGCAGCCAGGGGCTATTTAATTCATGGTAGGCACTTTATCAACAGCCTAATACATCAACAATTTATTAAAGGCCAATCTTTAGAGAAGATATAAGAGAGGAGATTACTAACTTTTTTGTGGAAAATACTGGAAGCGTTGACTCTGCGGGCACCCTATGGGAAGCTTTTAAGGTGGTGATGCGGGGGCGGCCATTGCTAAGTCAAGAGGGTTACAGGGTGGGGTCTTGGCTGACCTACAGAGGGTGGAAACTGAGCTAGAAACAACGTTAAAGAGCGAAGATGTAGACACAGAGCTGGTACTCCAACTACAGCAACAATGTGCAGGGCACTGGGAAAGACTCTGCAATCTTAATTATAAGAAATTTGTTGAGAGGCAGCACGCGGGGGGAGACAAGACAGGCCGCCTTTTGGCCTGGCTATACAAAAGCGAGACCCCTAAGCCTCCGATTAGGACTATTATTAGGGAGGACGGAGAAGAGGTGGCCACGCAAGAGGGGGTTAACAAAGAATTTGTGGAATATTACAAAGTGCTGTATGGAGATGATGAGATAGGCGACCAGCGCACGATAACCGAAACGTTAGAAGACAGAGGGCTGCCCAAGATAAGCGACGAAGAGAGGCAGGAGTTAGATGAGCCAATCACGTTGGAGGAATTAGAAGAGGTAGTAAAGCAGCTGCCCACTTGTAATGCCCCAGGGGCAGATGGGTTCCCCAGCTAATTTTATAAAGTATACAAGGAGGAAATCCTCTCCCCAGTGCTGGACATGTTGAATGAAGCGTTTGAGATAGGACGGTTGCCCGAGTCACTTAGAGAGGCGATTATAATACCGCTGCCCAAGCCCAATAAACCGGAGCACAGATGTGGTTCCTACAGGCCCCTGTCGATGCTCAATCAAGACAGCAAGATTCTCACAGCTGTCCTTGCAAATCGATTGAGGAAAGTGATTGACAGACTCATACATCCTGATCAGACGGGTTATGTCCCGAGCTGGAACATTACACACAACCATAGGCGACTTCATCGGGTGGTCGAATGGGGTAATAAGAACGAGGGTGAGATGGCAATAGTGTCTCTAGATGCAGTCAAGGCTTTTGATTCGGTCAAGTGGTCATGGCTATTGGCTGCTTTGGAAGGATATGGTATGGGGCCGTGCTATATCAGGTGGGCCAAGATGTTGTATAGTGAGCCGCTTGCCAGGGTCCGAACTGGAGCGGTGATATCCGAAAGATGGCAACTTGGCAGAGGCACCAGACAAGGGTGCCCCTGGTCCCGATGCTTTACATCTTGGCCCTGGAGCCATTGGCAATATGCCTTAGGGCACAGTATGAGACGATTGGCATTGAGGTGGGAGGGGAACGACACTTGATATCCTTGTACGCGGACGATCTGTTGCTGTACTTGCAATACCCAGAAGAAAATCTCTTATACATACTTGAAGTGATGGAAAGGTATGCAGAGTTGTCGGGCATCTCGGTGAACCCCCAAAAGTCTCTCATATACCCATTAGGTAGCTATAAGGGGATCCCTGCAGAAGGACTACCGGTGCTACAGGTACCATGGGCAACGAGCTCTTTTTGCTATTTGGGCATAGATATATACCACATGGCGCAAGATGAACACAGACACAATACGGAAGTAGCCATCGAGAAAATCAGAAACAGCATGCAGTTCTGGGCAAGATTGCCCTTGGCGATGATGGGGCGGGGGGCTATGCTCAAGATGGTAGTTCTGCCCAGGCTTTTGCATTACTTTAGTAATATCCCATACATAATACCCAAGAAGTTTTTTAGTAAATTGAACAGCATGTGTAGGGATTTCTTGTGGCACGGTACCCGAAATAGGGTGGCGTTCTGGAAACTGCAGAACTTTTATGAAAAAGGAGGTATTAGGCTGTCCCATTTCGAGGTTTATTATTTGGCGGGACAGTTGCAATATGTGGCTAAGTGGCTTTCCGATGAAGTGACCCCTGAGCACAGGGTGCTTGGGCAGGACTGTGCCCCTTTTATTTGAAAGAAATGATTTGGCTGTCCGAAACTGAAATGAGGGGGCGCCCTGCGATGTTGAAGCTTGGGCGGAAAATTTGGCGTAGGGCTTGTCGCCTAATGGAGGTCCCATACCCGTGCCTCCCGCAGATACCGTTGGTTGCTTTGACAGGAGGGGATGATCAGCTAAGGGCGATTGTTAGGACCTACTGGGAATCGGTGGGGCTGGCAACGCTAGGCAATGTTTGGCAGAAGGGATCCATTAAGGAGTTTACAGAACTCAACGAAGAGGCGGGGCTACACACGGGGCAATATGTCACATACATTAGATTGGTGCGAATGATTAAGAGCACCTGGCCAGAAACAGTTTTGATAGAAGAACCAGATGCAGTTTTGGAAGCAATGTATGATGTGTCTGAAGGGGGTCATGAGATCTCGAGACTGTATGAGATGGTGATGGCTAAGGTGGGTAAAGATTTGACGCATCTGAGACTGGAATGGGAGATGGAAGTGGGGGCCCCGATGGAGGACGGGATGTGGGAGCGTGCCCTGGGTTACCACAAAAAAGTATCTAGAAATGTCAGATTAAAACAAATTCAGCTGTATGTAACGCATAGGCCATACATGACCTCCTCGAGGATATCTAAGTTCCGAAACGCTGGCATACAAGTGTGTCCTAAATGTAACCTGGAAAACGCTGACATGACACATATGTTTTGGTCGTGCCCGATTATTAGGTGCTAATGGAGTGATGTGGCGCAGAAACTGGCTGATAAAGGGGTTACTCTTGTCATAGACACGGCTTGGGCCTGCTTACTGGGCGGGTTCCCTAGGCCACGGAAACTAAAACATATTGAGAAACTAAAAAATCTGGCGTATGTGCTTGCGAAACGTAGGATCGCCATGGGGTGGAAGAAATGCCACAAACCTAAGGTGGATGTATGGTGGAAGGACTTACAGAAATGGGCGGAGGCTGAAACGGTGGCCTGGCAAGATGCGAGCAGCCGGGCTGATGAGGGGGAGGTGGGCACCCTATTGGCCTGGAAAACGCTAATAACAGAATTGTTTGGAGTAATATCAAACCCAAAAGACTCCGAAGAGGACGAAACTCGGCCCCCTGGGCCAAACACTGAAAGAGATGGACAAATAGGCTCACGGGGGGAGGGAGGAATAATGGGAGCAGTGACTACGATAACTTGATGTGTAATTGAACCATTATGACTATGCTGCTTGTTTGGTTTTCATTGTTTTGTTTGTATAAAATCAATAAAAGAAATAAAAAAAAAAAACAATTTATTAAAGGGAGTAGCTTTGTCCATAAAAGGCTACTGTTGCCTGCATCGCGTGTGTGAAGTCGAATTATGGCAGAGCAGAAGGTAGTGATCTTTTTTCTCACCTGTTGAGCTTTCTATGGGAGAACCGGTTGCTTGCTGCTGCCGGGGAGTTCAGCAAGGCCACTGGTGTGAGACAGACTTATCTAGGACTCAGAGAAGATAAGTCTGTCTCAAAAAAGAAAGCTGCTTTATTATGTCACTAATGAAATGTTAAATTTGATTAGGGACATGAAGCAACTTTCTTTTATTTGCATGTCAGGCTACTGAGGCTAGTAGACACCATGGGCATCAACACATCTTTAATAGGGTGCTTTGTGTTGGTCACTTTGACTATCACAGATTAGTGGGTAACTGGTGCTCGGCGAGGTCTTTCAGTTGGAAATGTGCCATTACGCATATGAAGACTCTGCCACTGAAGGAGGGTGGGACACCCCCGCCTGATACAGTAGCTCTTGGTGTCACCCTCCTTCCACCCCCGAGGGCCATCTTAAGCACTTTGGGGGCACTGGGCACGAACACCTTTGGGGGCCCCCTACATCAATCCAAATTAATTAAGGTATCTTGAATATCTGGTTGTGCCCCTGTCATCGTGATCATAACACGTAGCTTGGCATGTTACCTCGCAACTATTAAAATAGGCAATGGTATTCCATTTCAGTCCCCTTACCCTCTTCATTCTTGCTGTAATAAGAATGATAAAGAAGTAGCATTTCAAGGCCAACATCAGCAGTCCACGACAAGACTACTTGCATTCTAGCATAGGTACAGGCCATTTTTCATCATTAGCAGTAACGAGGAAGGTACACCAGTCATAGTATACATGATTCAGGACACAGATCGTATGTAAAAGGCACACATAATCAAGAATAGACAGCTCCCTCACAGAATGCAACAATGCTCAAGCATGATACAGGAGACCAATTAGAAGCAAGGAGAAAGATACACCTACCATAGAATAGGTAGTGGGTGAAGATTAGAAGCTACCAGGATGGTACATACATCCAGACAGATTGAGATTAGAAGAGGGACATGGTTTTCTAGTAGGGTTGCCATTACAGAGCAAAGAAACAACTGGCTGTGGTGTGCAATATATCAATGTTCATTATTAGTATAGAGGAAGCAACACTATAGTGAGTTAAACCATGGGTGAAGGTGTTGTGAAGCTCATACCCTGAGAACAAAATCACTCAGAAGGGTGACAGTTGTGAATGATTTAAGGGCTGACAATTGTGACATATTAGGCAGTGTAAGATTAAATGAGATGCCCAGGATTACACATTGGTTAAAAGGTGAAGCTGGGATTTGCACCCACACTGCAATTTCTGCACTTTACCACTTGCTTTCCTAGTACATACTATGAACTAAAATAATCCCATTTTAGAGATTTGATTTAGAAAGTAGTCCAATCTCATAATTTAAGATGACAATTTTAAAAACAAAATGTTATAGAAACTCATTATGCAAAATGGGAAGCTTCATTGTCTGGATCATCAAGGGAAGTACATAAGTGCCAACATACTATTTGATGTGATCCTAAAAGATTACATCTGGATTTCTCTTTTGTATTTTAATGCTTTAAATTGGCCCAAAACATAGGCGTGCGAAATTGTCATTTATCAACATACACAAAAACCTTTCGGTTGTACAAAAAAAGCAAACATTTTTTTTTGTGCCAAATGAGCGGACCTTAAAATATGCTTGCCACAAGCCTGCAATATCTGATCTGCTCTCTTCTGTCTAGGACCCCTTCCGCTGAAAGGACCTACATAAAAAGTCAGATCAGGTAATGAATGGCTAAACAATACCCCCAACATGTGAGAAGGCAAGCATTTGAAGGAAGACAGTACAGTAATGTCAGTGAAATAAGTTGATTTGTCCAGGATCAATGTATCATCTGCTCGGGAAGCTAGGATAGAAGCATGAACGCTTTGGTTCCACAGTCTTGAATTTGCATACCTAATCACTTCTCTGAGTAACACTTTATTGGGCCTCATTATAAGTGCGCCAGTCTGGTAACAACGGTGCTGGTAGGTTTACCGGCGCTGTTGTTACCGGACCAGCACACTACGAGTCTGCGGGCGGGTGCTGTCCCGCAGACTTTCATGGAAGCACCAGCACTGTTGCACGCGGTGCCATGCTTCCCTGCTCCCCATTCCCATTGAGTCCTATGGGACCCAAATGGGAATGGAGATTTACATTTTCCATCGCTTGACTTCATGGACCGTCAGGGCAGTAATGCCCCAGTGTTTCCGTGAAGTCAGGCGCCAGAAAGGTTTGCAAGTCCGGCAGCAACCTGCCGGTTTTCCCAGCACGGTTGCCGCCGGACTTGTAATGAGGCCCATAGTCTTTATTTGAGGTAGCCGCCTAGGTTTTACAAGCCTCCATCTGCAGAAACCCATTTCTAGACCTTCACCGTACTGATGCTATATTCTTATTTTTTTTTATAGCAACCACAGTTACAGGTACACTGCTGAAAATAACACCTGTTGCACTACAAAACAAAGTACACATACCTGCAGATTTATCAACTTCAAACATAGGAAAGGCTGAGTTGGCCTTGCTGGAATTCAGTATTATAATCTTGCATATGAACACAAATTTCTGCAATTACTGCTTAACACACTGAGCTATCTTCTGAACCGACAAGGCACTTACATCTATCAGTATGCATTTCAACTTTGGCTATTGCACATGATCAATATTATTCCCATAGAAAGGTGAGACTGCTACAGGAGTTGTAGCGAACACACAAACTATGTGTGGGACAGTGAACACAGAAAGCATTACAGGATTAATTGTTCAGAGCAGAAAGTATTAGTTGCAACAGGCAGGCAATATGTTCAGAGCCTCAGCAACACGCCATGCAATATCTTGACGTGTTCTATTTAAGTTTTGTAAACAATGGTGACGCCACTGACTGGAGGGAAAGGGAAGATGAGTTTGTCTTTTATTTTGACTAAATTAAGACAACTCTGAATCTTCTTTCAGTGCTGTCGCTGCTTCAGACTGAAAACCAGTGAGATGTGTTGTTAATAAATGGAAGTGGTAATTTAACTTGAAATTACCACTTTCAAGATATTTCAACATATTTTGTAAAAAGGACAAGACTGGATTCTAGGATTTGTTCCAGGATCAAACACAGCCTTTCCTTAGCAGGATGTATGGGTTCTGGGGACAACCTGTCATTAAAATGGCAAACTGTACTAATAAGAACAAAGCAACACACGTTATGTTTGTGTTAGAAAAGTTGTTTCTGTTGCTTAGCAAAGAGGTGGCGAGCCAGTCACCTCTAGGAAGGATTCTTTCTTGAGAGTGGACCCAGGATATTCAGTTAGGTGTGTGAAGGATGGGTTTTGGAGATTCACCAGAGTCACAGGAATAGGCCACCTGCAAGAGGGACAGCTTCTAAGGATATAGACAGGGCAAGAGAACCTGTGAGAACAAACTGGGAGAGTGGCTGTAATGACTAAAGCTGAGCTCCCACAGTACTCAATCCAACAAACCATAGTTAGATACAGGCCAAATGCCTCCACAAAGCACCCCGAGGTTACACAGTGGGAGTAACATAGACCAATCTGAGAACCTCTGCCAGATGTGTCAGTGGATTGACCCACAATTGCAATGCAATTAAGAAAAACCAAGAGTGGATCCATGTGATTAACAAAGGGAATACATTGTGTCACCTGTAGGAAGGATGGACTCTGGGATTCACTCAGTCATTCAGAGGTTCAACCTGTCCTGTGTCTTCAACCATGGATAGACAACATGCCACCTGTATGAAGGACTGTATAAAGGACAAGTTCTGAGGCATCAACACTGGGATATAAAACAGGTAAACTATAGCACAGATGGGTTCCATGAGTTTGCACGGCTGGGGAAACTGTTGACCCTATGAGGGATGGGTTTGTGCAGGGATGGAACATCATCTGACATCTGCAGAAACAATTAGTCTTGGAATTCTTTCCAAAGTACAGGCAATTTGCCTGTTGGAAGAATGGGTATTGGAGTGTCGATCTTGAAAAAATAGACACCCCTCGATCGGAAGGCTAGGTATTATGTTGGCCGAAGACCAACCATCTCATGCATCTAGTATTAGAAATAGATAGCCATAAGCTTGACTGAGGTGCGGCCATTTTGAAGTGACTGAAATTGCCATTTTATTTTTTTTCTAACATTTGCTTTTCGCCTCATGTAAAACTGCTTTTCTGAAATGTTATTCTGCTTCACTGGTGCACAATGCAAGACCGCGAGTGGCATGTTGAAATATAACGTAGTAACTCAGACAGAAATGTCCGGTCCCCTCCCTTGCATATCTTTGGAGAGCGAGCAACAAGGCATTTTAATCAGTACAGCAGGTGCCAGCTAGTCTTGGTAAGCACAGTAGAAACGCCGGAGCAAACATTAAATGACTTGAATTATGCTTTTCTTTGCGGCCCCACTTCCCTGAGCCCGGTACAGCCCTGGAGAGCAAGTTGACCCCCCGGCGCAGGAATAGAAATTAGGAGATAGCAAGGCATGGAATGTGTCTCTCCCTACGCACAGTTTGCTTGCAGAAAACAGAAGCATTGTGTTCTTTAAAACACAGACATAATGTATGTGAGCTTACAAAATTGCAAACTGTTACACAATGAATGTTTGAAGGTGTCAAACTCGTCACCATTGTCAATCATCGTGCCTAGTTCAAAAGAAATGCAATAGGGGTGGTATAAGTTGTTTAACTACGGATTACAAGATGCTTGTTTTGTATATATGTAATGGTTGTACGAATTTCGCTCTCTTGTGTCCCCCCCCGAGGTCTGGTAGACACACGTCGCGGGGCATGTGACCAGTTGGCCAAATGAGACTATTTGCTTTGCAATAAACCCTAGATTTTGGGAATACAACCTCGTGTCTGGCGTATCAGTTTGTGTGTGGTGATTGTGCCTTGTTTCCACAAACGAGGGTCCCTCAGGGGCCCCTTCAAGATGGTACCCGAATAGGGACCCTCCCCCACTTGTTCCATTGTGTACATTGTAAAATAAGGAAGGTGGAAAGAACGGCGAGGACGGGACGATTGAGCCGGGATCAAGAGGTGTTCGGGGCGCCCCTGCGTAAGCAATGAGACTCCTATGCAGATCTGCACACATCTGATCCCTGATCGACGTGCCCGGCCAGAGAACAAGGAGGCGAGAGTCACGAAACGAGGCAGAGTGAGCCAAGATACGCAGA
This sequence comes from Ambystoma mexicanum, assembly GCF_040938575.1. Taxonomy (NCBI): domain Eukaryota; kingdom Metazoa; phylum Chordata; class Amphibia; order Caudata; family Ambystomatidae; genus Ambystoma; species Ambystoma mexicanum. Next base: position 39,799,748 of record NC_090928.1, read on the forward strand.
CACAACGTTATTGGTTGCGCCAGTATACGGACGAATTGTGTCTTGAAAAGATACATTGACTGATCAGGTGAGTCGTGCCCCGATTCATAAGTAATCCTGATATTGGTTGAGAGTTGATTTTGCAAAATCAAACACCCAGTGTAAGTTTGATTAGCCAAGGGTAGGTTAAAACATGCCTGGGGTATTGTCCACCCTAGCGGGGTTTTTCTGCTGCGGCGGACAATCTTTGGAAACTGGCTAGGTCGTGCCACCGATGGGAACTCCGGCATATGAGATGTATGTGAAATATGGTGTAGGAGCGATAATGTTTTGTGAGATTTGGCATAAGCAAACCAGAAAGCAGGAAGATCATCAGTGGCCGAATCATGGGAGTCTTGAGATGACGAGGATAGATAATTTGGAGAAGGTTTTAATAAAAAAGAAAACATGCCCTGCTGCATTTGATATCCTTAGGGACTGGAGGAGGGAAGCTATGCTTCGTTTCAGAATTAGAGAGAAACATGCGCGCAGGCATAAATCAAAGTCAGAAAGAGCAGAAGAAAAAGAGGAGGAGGAGTGGAGTAATAGTTTGAGAAGATCAAATAGACACGTCCAGTTGAGTATAGAAAAAAAATATCCACAACGAGAATTGCATTCATCAGATGAATTGATAGAAAAAATATTGGCTGATACGAAACAAGGCCCAAGGAGAGAGACTCAAAAGACCACGTCAGTGGCTATTGCTCAACCCCCTCCTGTTGCTCAGCCTCTCCCATCTGTTCAGATCGTAGCACAGCCACAGACTGCACATACAGCGCCTCTTGTTAGCAGATCAGCATTGCAACAGATACAGCCCGTTCCCATGGTCCCATCCGCACCTCCCTCTCCAGAGATCGTTTCTGTCCCATCTGCCCCTCCTGTAATTGAACTTGAATTTGTTGAAAAAGAAGAAGGGGCCGGACAGAGTGGATGTGCGAGAGTGACTCGTAGTGCGATTAGCAAGGAGAGGAAGCGAGAGTTGCAAGAACAGGCCGAAATGTATATAGATGGGAATGATGAAACGGCAGTGATGGCTTCAATATTTGACTTCAGGAGGAGCAACGAAAGACAGGTAGTGTTGGAATGCATGGGTGAATATTTAGTGGCTAGATGGAAACAGTTAATTGGGAGGTGACCGCTACAACGATTGTTAGATGTGAATGCATTGGCACGTTGTAGAGGGAGAGATGAAGAGATGAGGGAACATGTAGATTGGCTTTTTGAACTGAAGAATGAACTTGATAATGAATATGCTGAAATGTTTGCCACACCTGGGTATAAGAGTAGGGATATTAGAAGAGATAAAACTGAAGCGGTAGAGCCATATATACAGCGGCAATATTTATCGTCATCAAGACAGACAGGCGACCGACTAAGAGTGTGTATACGAGAGGCATTGAAATGGATTTCAGATCCTAGTATTTCCACAATGGAGATACACAAGATATTTGATGAATATACCTTGCCCATGAAAAGAAAAGCACTGCAGATAATGGCTGAACATCTGATAAACAAATATATAAATGAGAATAAAGCCAGCCCCCCCCAAAATAATAACAGTATGTAAGAGGGCATTTGAACGCGGAACAGGAGAATCAGCCTTATCACTTGACTTGGGAATTGTAAGTGACTTCAATTCAGCACTCCAACTAAGTCAATGCCTAGTCTGGGATGCCCAATGGAAGCCCTTATTTATATATTTGTATGACAAGTTCATCAATCTGGATGATGAACCCTTATAAAACGCCCCTCTCCTAGAATCCCCCTGACCTCACCGAGCCAAGAAGTAGGTTTGTTTTGCAAATTAAAAGGTTTATTGGAAAAATTAAACAATATATATATATCACACTTTTATGAATAAATTAATATTTGATAGCACACTTATGAATATAACAGTGATCAACAAAGGATAATATTATAGTAGCACAATTCTTTAATTACTTAGGAGTTGGTATAGAAAGGATAAGGTAGCAGAGAATACTTTGTATGGTTTCAATTAAAAGAAATGATGGAAAGAATGCAGCACAGAAATAAACTGATATGGTTTCAACAATAGATAAAATGATCACTTTTTTCTTTATGACAACTCACTCCCCCCCTATGCAATATGAAGGGATGGAAATGAGGGCACACAGTTTTTCAGGAATACAATCAAAAGCAGTTCAGTTCCCCCCTAGCAAGCTTAGAGCAACCGGTATGCTTTTAAACAGTCAAAAATACGTTTACATGTGATTTGCAATGAAGTGAAAAATATGCTAAAAATGATTTTAATTTCCTATAGGAGATTTAGGGTAGGTGATAGCTACTTGAAGTCGCCGGATGACACAGTGTAAAGGAGAGCATGTGATTCCTGGACGCTTCCCTGATTGTTGCTTTTCACAGCACTGCGAGCTTGCTCTTGCTGGAGCATCGTTTTTCCTCCCTTTCTGACGCCCTGCTTCCTGGAGGAGGCGGGCCCGATTGCCTGCACGTGACCAATCACGTGATTCCACCCGAGCTCAAAACAACGCTCGAACCACCCTTGCGGCGTTAAGCCCGACAGGGGTGAAGGGCGCCGACTGTGGTGCGGCTGTTAGGCGCTGGTAGTGCCCGGAGGGAGACTGCGGAGATAACTTTCTCTTTGATCCCTCTAGATATTCCAACCAAACCACACACGAACTGCAAGATCATTCCATCACGGTGTACGTGCAGGTAATCAGTGTATTCCCTTTACTTTTATTTCCTTTTTTTTTTTTTTCTTTCATATATATGCATATTCATGAACGTCTTTTTTTTTAAAAAAAAAAAATTAAAAAATTCAACATTTAACGCTCCAATTCTAATCTCACATAGTTAGGAGCTTCTTTTATTGAAACCTCAGACTTTTAAAGTGCAGACTTTTAGAAATCAAATATGAGCTCCATTCCTCAATCGTGTAACATCAATTTACCCCCAGCAGTGTCAAATGTCAATTCCGCATCAGATGGGATCTCTTCAAGACTAAAAAGTAATCTAAAAAAAATTCCATCTTCTACGTCTATCATTTTGACCCTGCATGCAAAAACACGTGCAAAAACTCAGCTTGCCAGCAAAGACATTAGAGATTTTTGCCCCGTTGTAAAAAACATTGTACCAATGTCGGTTTTATCCGCTACCCAACCCAAAGATGTGACAAATAATAGTCCCTCTACTGAATTACTTACCCAGACAGCGCAACAGATTCAATCTCTGCAGAAAGTCTTCCAGCACATGATAATGAAAATAACTCAGATACAAGACTATAAATACTGACTGTTACGTCGTCAGCCACTCGGAATGCTCTTGCTAATTTGGAGCCACAAATTCCTCAAAACTTACCAATATCAGATAATACTATGATTCAAGCTATAAATCAATCCGAGCGAAATAAAACTGCGAAAACACAATTAAATCAAATATTAAGAAAATCAAGAGGATGAAATCGAGGAGAACAGTGAAGATGTTTTTCCTGAAAATCCACAACATACATTGGCTACAAAAGATAAACCATCATCTAATAGGTCATCAATTGATTATCATCAACGTTGTTCTATGGACTCCACAATCTCTGAAGCTGTCTCATATATACTGCCAACCCCTCGACAACGAGAATCATCCAGAGAAAAAGAAAGGGTCAATACCAAGGCTGGTCTACTGGAAGTTACCCTTGTGGCAGTAAACCAAACGATCCAAAGTTTGTTCAAACTATATGAATCTCTTGAATGCAAAATCAATTCACAATCGAGTAAAATAGATCAGATCTCGGATTGGATCCAATCATATCCAACGAATATAGTGAATGCTTGCCAACATGAAGAAGCTAACAACGATTTATCAAAAAATGTCGAAATTATAACTATTCCAGCATCATCACATGCAAATCTTTCTGCCTTTGAACATATAATCTGTCCCATCGAAGAGGAGAGTCAGGAAAACACTCAGCAAAACTCCTCATGGATTAGTGTGGATCAATCTCCTAAACGCACAAAACAACAAATTAATACAACTCAATATGACCTGTTCAATAAGCACCCAAGAAAAAGAGGACGAGCTGCACACTTGATGTCGAAACCATTCCAATTAGCAAAACGAAATAACAAATTAATTAACCGCTCTGAACAACCACAAGTGGTCGACTTAACTACAACAGTGAAACCTGTAGATAATCAGAATACAGGCCAAGTGACAATGTGCAGAACTCCAGTCGTTCCATCTACAATTCAGAAATCTGAGGACAATCCAACTTCAGGCCAAATGACAATGAATAGAACATCTATCTTAAAACAGCCTATACCATCAATACATCAATCTCCATTGAGTCAATTGGTAACAGTTTTGGACAAAGTTTCTCTACCTGTACAGAGTCAAAGGAACGCACAACCTGCACATAATGCTGATTTAAGGCCTAACACAGTGCTCCAAACCGCAGCATATCAACCATCAACCCAATCGACGACAGACATGTCTCAAGTTGATCAATTAAAAGCAGCAGTTGACTCATATATTCTTCGTCGAACGCACGAACTAAAAACATGGAATTTAATGTATGCATGCAGAAAACAAATGCGGAGCCTATCTTAAATCAAGGCCATCAAAATCCATTTAAAGTATACTCACAGAATATAAACGTGCAACTGATTTCAAATCAAGACCAGCAAAATGTATATGATACAGAAAATACCTGCTTGAATCCACCTGAAAATGAAGTACAAATATCTATAAAGTCTCCAGAAACGTTAAACGGATCAAAAACTGCCAATATAGCCAGTCCCAGCGACGAACAAGATGAAAAGATCAAACTAATAATTGAAACATACTTAGCGACTCGCATGGACTTGGCTATCAACAATCCAAGACCCACGTCTGAAAATCAAGGAAGAGTTACTTTTGCCGAGCCACCGGCACTACGGTGTAAGAATAAACAATCAGAAAAATCAAATACAATGACAAGTGAATTAAGTCATAAGAATCTTTCTAATCCCAAAGACCCTGTAACGAAGTCACATGAAATGGAGCAACAGCGTAAAAAGAAATTTGCAAGCTACCATACTTTAATCTTAAAATGTCGAGCTGCCCCATATCCACAATATGATCTGTCACGCGCCAGCGTACTTAACATCTTTAGTGATGTGCCGGAGCTAGGCGATCTATCGTCATCAGACATAGATCAGGTCGAATTTATTTGTGATTCAAACTTGGGAATAGTTCGATTATGGATAAAATCAGGGCTCGTCATGAATTCATTGTGGCAAGTTAGATTAAAGCTCTTCTTGATGGGCTTTCTGCTAGCACAAGACCCGGAAAGAAAAAATGCAAACATCAATAATGAAAATTCAGTCCTTATTAAATCTAAAAATGCTGGGTGTCAGTGTTCTAGTTGCAACCCAACTGTCTGCGAGAGTGAATATCATCCTGCCTCTCATTTATAACCACTATTGTTACAAGAAGGCTTGGAGAGAAAACTCAAACCTATAAAATTATTAAGTTGGAATTCGAGAGGATATTCACACTAACTCACAAATTATAACCAAACCTTAGAAGATGCGGACATCATAATGTTACAAGAAACTTGGATATCAATGACCCCAGTTTGGGACAATCATGACATTGTAATTAACCCAGCTATCACAGCGCAAAAGGGACGTCCGATGGCTGGGCTTATGGTTGCCGTCAAACTGGGATCCAAAATGACTCTTCAACCATGGGTTAACCCAAATAAGCATATACAAATGGTGAAAGTGTCATATTACCAAGAAACACTGGCACTGATTAATATTTACAGAAATCCAGCGGCAATTACGGACGATTGCTTTTATAAAACCTTAGCGAAGATGTTTGAACTCATTGCCAAAGCGAAAGAAATAACAGATATTGTATTAGCAGGAGATCTTAATCTAGACGCCTTTAAATGCAACGTTGTGAAGAAAAAACAAGAACTCCTTAAATGGAACAACTTTATGGATCAATTTGGCATGCGAATGACCAATGGATCTCTCCCTGGAGATATCCCTGCGCAAGCTACGTGGCAAAGAGGCTCCTCGGCAAGCACCATTGATTATCTCTACTTGTCTAACAAGAAATTCATGACAGCAAAGGAACTCAAGATAGTGAAGCAAACTTGCAGTGATCACCACATACTCTTACTTACTTGGCCAAGAGATAAAAGTGAAGTAGACACTACCTCCCTATGGATGTCTCAAGAGTTAACTGTTAATCATGCTAAATCTCGACTTAAGTGGAATCCTCCGCGACTTGTAGACCTCAATAATAAGCTGCTATGACAGTTCAAGTTGCAGACTACAACATCATATGTAGAACTGCTGTCTGCCTACAAAACCTTTTTTATTCCATCTGTTAAGGCCCGAATTCATACATATGATCATTTGGTGTCTCAAAAAAAAAAGGATCTACACAAAGAACTAAGATCTGCAAATCGGCTTCCTTGGCCAGAAAAGATCATTATGCATAAAGCGCTAAAATCACGCTACAAATATTGGTTACGCTCTCACAGAGAACAGATGTTTCAACAAGATGGGGAAACTTTCTTGGCAGCCACACGGAACAAGAACTCTGCTCAAATCTGGCATTTACTTAATTTGACATCAAATCTAACCAACCAAATAACTCAATTAAATGGTGTTTCTGAGAACCAATGGATATTGCATTTTTCGAAATTATATATGGATAGATCCTTCCAAACATATGAATATAAACGTCAGGGTCTATCAACCTGGAGCCTAGAATGTTCAGAAGAAATCATTGAGGCACTTATCATCAAATCCTCATCATCTAGAGCAGTAGGCCCTGACGGCATTAGCAATTTTATGCTAAAGCAATTTCCACGGTTCTGGGCAAAAATTTTGAATACCATCTTTAGTCAGGTTTTGCACACCCAGAAAATACCAAACTCATGGTGCACCTCCATTATAGTTCCAATATTCAAAAAAGGAGACCGAAGTATACCATCAAACTATCGTCCGATAGCGTTATTAGATGCACCAGGAAAAATCTTCACTCGATTAGTTCTATCAGCATTTAATAATTGGACACAAGAAAACAAACGACGAGATCCACATCAAACTGGTTTTGTTCGTGGGTTAGGGACATCAATCAATCTTATGACTCTTAACTCACTAAAAATGCAAGGACGCTATACCAAAACCCCTCTATTCTTCGCCTTCGTCGATTTAAATGCAGCATTTGACTCTGTCTCCCGTATAAAACTATTTCAAAAACTAAGTAGAGATAATTGTCCACAAGACATAGTAGACATAATATATGCCTTACATTCTAACACGTCTATTCGAGTTCGATTATCTACCATCGGCTTGCTATCGAAAATAATAGAAACATCTAGAGGATTGAAACAAGGATGTATTTTGGCCTCTGCGCTCTTCAATTCTTTCATTTATGATGTCCGTCAAGTATTTTCCTCAATCTCAACAGATTCACCAAAAATGAATGGCACAGTGATACAAGCACTGTGGTATGCCGACGATTTAGTTTTAATATCTAAAACACCTACAGGTCTCCAGAATTTGGATATCTGCGTTTTCAATCTATTTTGAAGAAAATGAGCTCTCTATGAATATCAAAAAATCCCAGATACTAGTGGATATACCAAGACGCTCACCAAGTTTTAAGTTTGTATGGATGGTCAAAGATACTATTCTAGATATTGTACCCAATTATAAATATCTGGGAACACAGTTTGAATCAAATTTAACAACTACTGAACACCAACTGTCTCAGCAAAATAAATTGACGGTTGCTACCTCGCAAGCAAAAATAATTCTTCACAAATATGGCAAATTTTCCATCATGCCTGTTCTATGCTATTGGATACAAAAAGTGACACCTACACTGCTTTATGGTTTGGAAACACGAGATATCATTGATGTCAAAAATTTTGATAGATTGGAAGCTAAATATTGGAGATGCCTACTACATTTGCCTCAATCAACCCCAGTCTCATGTATTAGATATGAATTGGGCCTTACGTCTCTCCGCGCCAAATACCATTGGCAACTTTGTGCACTATTCAGAAAATGCTTAGTAAACATAACTGCGGATACTGTTATAGCTACTCTGTCCAACTACTTATTCTCATCTAATCATAACTTTGTTATAAGATGGACTAACTATGTGTATCAAATTTTGGCTGCAGCGGATATAGACGTTGAGACCTTAGTTCAAAATCCTGAACGAGCGAAGAAACATTTTTTTCTAAAAGATTGGCTGACTAATCGAGAGATCTGTTTAGGTTACAAAAATTTTAACATCCTCATCTTCCCTGACAAAAAACTGGGAACTATGGCAAACTATTTGATTAAATCGCCCTCACCACATGTTCGTATGGCGATTATGAAATTGCGTTTCAACTTGTGGCCTACACGAGACATCTTGGCACAGCATAGGCAACTAGCCGAATCAGATAATGGTTGTAGATTTTGTAACAATCTGCTTCAAAAGGAAACTTTAGAGCACTTAATTGTTGAGTGCCCTGCATTATGTTCAATACGAAACAACATGTTTAAAAGACATTTATCCACTGTTGCTAATATCCAACCTAACCTGAGATGGTCTTGTCTACTAAACTCACCTAACATGAGTATACTTATTGCCTCTGTCAATTTCATGAATAACCTTTGTTTGCCTATGACAATAGATGATTATTTTTTTTTTAAGTTAAATACTATATGATTCAAATAATATGAATGGAAACTTGATGAATTTTAATTTCATGAAAAATTGTATAGATTTTGAATTATTGTATAAAATCATTTTTGTATGACAATCTTGTAAAAAATCATAAATGATTAAATACAAGTAAATAAAAAAAAAAAGTCGCCGGATGAAAAAAAAAAAAAAAGATAGCTACTTTGAATTAGTTCAGGTCAACACTAGCAATGATTCAGGAATGATTATCAGAGTGAAAACGAATTTCAGCAGTGGAAAGCAAGAAGCAGCTATTTTTACAAGTGGTGAAATTGAGCCAGTTTGCAATTCGCTGCATTTTTTCCGAGTGCTTTGATCGCAATTATGGAAAAACTATATGTCGTATTAGGTTCGTTGGAAAGCTTAGGTTCTTAGCTTTACAATTAAAGTTACATTTCGCTTCTAGGACATACGGTTCTAAAGATACGGATGTTTTTGTGGAGGTAGATTTTCAGAAATAAAATCAAGATTTCAGAATGACAATTTCGCTTTGACAGGTTGGAAATCACAGAATGGACACACGATTTCTATGCAGTTCGGGACAGGTTGAAATGGATGGGATAAGATTATTTTAAACTAAGAGATTTGGTTCTGTACAGATCTGGTTGGATACTCACTCCTAGTTTTTGGACCGGAAGGGGCCTTGGACTGCACTCACGCCACGGGAGGGTCTCTGCCACAGGTTCTGCTCACAGCGTCTGGTCTGGGTCTGCTATCGGCACTGCACAGCGGTCTGGTCTAGGTCTGCTACCGGCACTGCACAGCGGTCTGGTCTGGTCGGCCTCTTGAACTGGACCTAACGGTTCTGGATACAGCTCTGCCTTCTCTGGATCTCGGTTCTGGCATGGGTTCTGGGCCAGAAGCGAACAGCACAGTTCGGCTGTTGAATAGTTTAGTTAGGTTGCTGGATTCTGAGGCCTGCTGAGAAGGATTCAGCTTTTGGTTCAGGCCTCTCTGCTTCAAGTTCTGGAGTCTATCTGGAGTCTATGGTCCTTCTGGATATTGTCTGGTCTGGCAAAGTGCTGCGCAAGAAAGTGGAAAGAGGTGTCCCTATCTGGCTTTCAGTGGTTCTTTTTATGTCTTTTGAAAGCGGGTGGGAAGGCTGACTTTCTATGCCCAACCCACTAAGGGTTCTGATAGGTTAAAGGATTTACTGTCCTCTGACTGGAGAACGGAATAGTGAGTCATCCTGTGTCATCAGGTATCATTTTTATGGCTTTAAGGAAAGAACAATCCCCTTTGGTTTCTTATAGAAAATCCATTTTACCCAAAACACATATTTCCCGGATACACAAGCTGTTGAAATTACATGTACACATCATAGATTAATTAAGACAGGTCTCTGTTCAACCCTGATCTTTCTAAGAGCTTGGGTTCAGAAATGACAACATTTTGCACTTTTAGTGGGTTTCGCCATATTGATTTTTCATCAAATCTTCCACGGAGGTACATCCCCTCTCTGCGCATATTACTGTAAGTTTGCATTGTTCTAGCATAAACACAGTGTCTACAATATTAATAAATCCAGGGTTTTGCCTCAGAGCATCCCACAACGTCCAACTTTGTCTTCAACTGTGAGAGAATTTTTCATATTAAGAATCCCCAAATTGTACATTTCTGTCAGCTTGATACAATATTTATAAGCAATTTAATAACACATACATTTGCTCTCAATTAAGTACACCCATTTGTTTGCCCCCGCCCCCGGGAACTTGGCTTGACTCAGAGATCATGTGTCTTGCCTTCCCCACAGCAGTGTTGACAGTTTACACCCAAAATCAGCATATTCTATTCAGCTGAAGGCATCCATTGTCTCTTTCCTCCAGGCTGCAGGGAAACTGAACTCCCCTTTTAATCAACAGGACCCTGTGATATCCTGTGCTGTTGGTGTAGGGCCTGGGAAGAGTAGGTGTTAAGAATTTTCATTGATCAGCAAACCTTTTGAAGTCTCAGCTAACTTAGGATGCTGTTTAGCTTCTGAAATACAGGTCTCCTGTCAGAATTTAGATTACTAGCGCCGGTTAGTGTCAAGCACCGGTATTGCAGCCTTTTATGACAACTGCCTTACCAGTAAGCAGTCCTCAAATTATACTTTGTTCAAATATAGGTGCACTTCTGTGGACCTCAGATTCATGTAGATTCTTGCGGGAGAATGATGTTGACCCCCCAACAAGGAGGTGGGACCTTTTTAGTGGTTCTGTGAGCCATGATTTTAGCATTTTTTGACATCAATTAAAACGGATTTTGACCAGCACTATATTCCTTTGCACTGATTTTGCTCTGTGTGCAGCCAAAGGATGGGGTCTGGCAATGGTCTCCTGTATTAACACTGACAGAGGCAAAAGTGGATGGTGGCCTATCTGTCAGGTTTCACTGCGCATTATTGGATGATCTCTGGCGAGCAGCATGCTTTCCGGCGGCCATTATGATGTTTCCCATGTCAGTAATGCACAATGATGTGGCAGGGCTTGGATGCGTGGATGAAAACATCCCACAGAATATTATTACCGATGAGAGAGGGGGGAGGAACAGTGAGCGCAGTATTCCCCATGAGAGCAGTCCCACCTACCTTTGTGCCGAAAGTAGAGATTCCTGCATCAGGCACAGCAGCAGCTCAGGTAACGCCAGCCCATTATACCACCCAATATGTACATGTCCCCTTTTCCAGACAGGAAGTGAACAACATAAAACAGACAATTCCCGATATAAGAAAGAATCCCGCGGGATTTTATAAAGAAGTAGAGTCCTGATTGCAATCATCCGTGCTCACTATGGGTGACATATATTTAATATTCCCAGTAATATTACCAGCAGATATATGGAAGCAAATAAGGAAAGTGGATGATGCAACGGCCTATGGCACCACATGAGCGGATTTAGTACTAGAGGATAGGAATAAAGAGGTGGGAGCGAAACTGGGGACAAATATGGTGGCATCACCAGCACAAATAATACAGAAATTGAAAGGTATTGTACCAGAGAAGAGAATTCAATGGGACAAATTGACTGCATGTGTTCAGGGCAAGGATGAGTTAGCCACAGATTATTTTAATAGATTGGAGGAAGTATTTACAGATTTTAGTGGACAGGATGTAAGTACAGAAGCGGAAAAAAGGCCATTTGTTGATAAATATGTGAGAGGGTTAATACTTCCCATACAAAACTTAATAATGACATCGGAAAGTGCATGGCAAGCAAAAACATTGAGTGAAGTGCTACATATGGCTCGATATTATGAGAATAGAGTGAATGCCGAGAAAGAGAAAGAGGCGAAGGATAGAACAAATTTAAAGACAAGGGTGCTACTCTAGCAAGTAGCGGGACACAATAGAGGTAGAGGAAACGCCCCAGGCAGAGGTAATTCGAACATGCATGGAGGGCCCCTGGGATTGAATCAGTGTGCGTATTGCAGAGAGGAAGGTCACTGGCGAGCACAATGCCCACATTTGCAAAATAGGAATGGGTATGTGCAGAGAAGACAGCATAGAGGGCATTCATGAGAAAATGGGCATAACAGGAATAACATGCAGCAACACCAAAATAGTCAAGGGAATGGTGCCCAAAACCAGAATCAAACCTCTACTCAGAATCAGAGCCAGCAGAATATGCAAAATGGGAATAGAGGAAGGGGCGGAAATATTTTTGATACACATGCGAATGCATATTATAATAACAGCAGCAGCGATTACACATCAGATGATGTGTTGTTTCCCCAATAGGACATCCCAAGACAGGGGTTGGAACCGGTGTCTATTCCCGTGAATCAGAAAGGACCCTACGTAGAAATGAAAGTCGGGGATAGTGAGCACAGATTCCTCGTGGATACAGGGGCACAAAAGTGTTCGATAGACCATCACTTGGTTCCATAGATACCGCTGTCAGGGCAAAGAAATATTTCAGTAGGGTTCGCAGGTACCCCAGTGAATAATCCAGTGTCCCAACCAGTAGCAGTAACATTAGGCCCATTCACTGAATACTGTCCATTCCTTTTAACAGAGAACTGTGGGGACACTCTGTTGGGATTGAATTTATTGAAAAAACTAAGTGCCGTTATCCACTGTACGCCAGATGGAGTATTTTTGACCATTTCTCCACAGGATGTGCCAGTATCTGAATATTTGGCTAAACCTTTGCCAGGGGAATTAAGTGAAGTGCCAACTTGCATATGGGCAGAAAATGACAATGATGTGGGATGTTTGAAGATAGAGCCAGTGAAAATTACACTAAAAGAAGGAGTAACGTTATCACGTATTCCGCAGTACAAAATCTCAGCGGAAGGAGAAAAAGGATTGAAAAGTATTGTGTCTGATTTGGTAAAATTTGGAGTGATTGAAGAAATTACAGGCAGCACGTGTAACAGTCCCATTCTCCCGGTGTATAAGAAAGGCGGTAATGAGGTACCATACCATTTTATAATTGATCTGCGTGCATTAAAAAAGGTAGTAGATCCTCAATTTCCATTGGTCCCAGATGTTACCACAATTTTGACAATGATTCCTGCTTCAGCAGAATACTTTAGCGTTATTGATTTGAAGAATGCTTTCTTCAGTATTCCAGTGCACCAAGAAAGTAGATATTTGTTCGCCTTCACATTAGGAGGACGATCATTCACATTTACGCACATTCCACAAGGCTAGACAGAGAGTCTGAGTATTTACAGCAGAGCATTGAAATTGTTACAATATATAGACGACTTGTTGATCGCTGCAGATACAGAAGAGATTTGTAAAGAGAGTACTGTTTTGTTGTTAACACATTTGGCAGCGCATGGCCACAAAGCAAACTTAAAGAAGTTTCAGTATTGTCGAAAGGAAGTGGCTTATTTGAGTTACCTTCTTTCGAGAGAAGGGAGAAGACTAACGCCAGAGCGAATAGAGAGTATTTCTGGTATGCCTATTCCAAAAACACAAAAAGGAGTCAGAGCTATAATAGGCATGGCTTCTTATTGTCGGCAGTGGATAGTGAATTTCGCTCTAATTGTGAAGCCAATGGTGGAGTTGACAAAGAAGGATGCTGTGATGCCTTTGCAGTGGAGTGAAGAATGTCAGAGAGCATTTGGGTTGCTCAAAACTGCGTTGTGGTCCGCTCCAGTTTTGGGCACACCAAATTATGAACATTTTTTTAGATTGTTTGTGCATGAGAATGACGGCTGTGCGCTGGCTGTTCTAACACAGCAACACGGTGGAAGAAATAGGCCGTGCGGCTATTTTTCTTCTGCGCTGGAACCTGTAGCGCGCATTACCACGATGTTTGCGAGCTGTTGCAGCGGCTGCTGCGTCAGTGAAACAAACGGAAGGGATGGTACTGGGGAACACTTTAATTTTGATGGTGCCACATGCCATAGACGTTCTACTCAATAGAACGCAGACGAAACACCTCACCTCTGCTAGATTGACTAGATATGAAATTGTCCTGTTCGCGCCTGTGAAGCCGCGCCTCGGCTGGTGCCGCGGCGTGTAGCCGGCCCGCACGAGTCCAGAGGCGCTGCCATGTCCGCCCTTCCCGTTGCGGCAAGGGAAGGGAAACCCGCTGCGGGTAGCCGCGGCTGTGCCGCGGCTAAAACCGCTACTGGCAGTCACGGCCAAGCCAGTCACGGCCAAGCCACGAAGGGAGCCGCTGTTGGCAGCCGCGGCAAAGGCCGCGGGAGAAGCCGCTGTTTACAGCCGCGGCGGGCCACAATGTACTCACCTGATTTTCACCCCGGTCCGGGGGAGGGGGAGCGGTACCCACGACGGCGCCGAGATGCAGAAGAGCAGCGTCCGGCTCGCCGCCCCCGTGCTCCTCCTGACAGTGCCGGAGCTGCGCATGGCTGGGGAAGGACGCCCAACGTCCGGATGCGTCCCTATACAACGCGGCCACGACCGCATGGCCAACGCGAATGCCCACCACCATAAGGGGAACGGGAATGGTGACACCCCGGGACGGCAACCCTTAAGGGGGGCGGGACAACGCCCCAGGAACCAATGAGAAGGGGGTTAACCCAGACTCTCAGTGATTGGAGGGGGCTTGAAACCTCCAGGTGTGTTAAAAGCGCGCCAAACGAGACTAATGGGTTGCTCTCATTCCACAGGACACAGAGAAGAGAGAGGAGGGAGAACCAGAGTGGTGGGCCTATCCGGACACCGGCTCGAGATAGGACCAAGCCGGGACTAACGCCGTTGTACTACGGGAGGCCAAGATACCGGTGAAGCTAACCGGGAGGACTTGATAGTTATTCTTTCAGCATTTCGCTGCCCTTAACCAGTGATTAAATATTGTTTCAGCATTCGCCTGTCTCCGACTATAATTCCACAATCACACTGGCGACGAAGGTGGGATTTTAGACAGCGCTATGGAGGCATTGATAAAGACCCTGTCTGAGGGCCAACAGCAATTGCAACAGATGGTACAGCTGCAGTCACAACAAGCAGCTGCGGATCGGCAAGCCTTTCAACAGGCCATCCAGCTGCAGGGCACTATACTGACCACTGCACAGGACAAACAGCATGAGACCATGTCCCATCTCACGGACGCAGTAGCCAGTACTAGAAATCAACCACTGGTGCCCTCGGCTCTCCTGCAAAAGTACAGGGACGGAGAGGATCCTGCCTTCTTCTTTACTAGTTTCGAACGCATAGTCAGAAACGCGCAGTGGCCTCCGGACCGGTGGGGTCAGTATGTCGCCCCCCTACTGTCTGGGGTGATGCAGGGCGCCTACCAGGCGGTAAACCCCAACACGCCGTACAGAGAGATCAAGGCTGCTGTACTAGACCGCTTAGGCCTGGACGACGAGGCATACCGGATCCAGCTGAGGGAAACCAGGCTCAGGGCCGGGGAAAGCCCACGCCAGCTATACTATAGGATAAAGGACCTAGCCGAGAAATGGTTGCTGGCTCCAACCCCCGCTAACCAACCCCTGCTCGATAAAATTATCCTGGAACAATTTGTCGAAGCTCTGCCCGGGCAGATGCAGAAATGGGTCAGGCAGCACCATCGGCCCAACCTAACCGAGGCCGTGGACATTGCGTCAGCATACCAGAAGGCAGACCACTTCCGACTACCACCTACAGGAGTATCAGCCCGCATCGCCATCCCGATATCCAACCCCCATGTGATTAGGGATAACCGAGCCCTACCCATTAGATGGAGACCCTCCGATGAGAACACCAGGAGACCAGAGGACAAGAGACCAGGAAGCGAGGAGAAGGCCCCATCGCCGACCCCTGGTTACAAGCAACCGCAGTGCTATGAGTGCAACGAGTGGGGCCACATAGCCCGGTTTTGTCCCAGGAGAAGACCGGTTGAACCCATGGACATCGGCTACCTGAATCCAATAGACGAGGACGGCATCCCGGGACCATATGTGGTGAACATTTGTGTCGACGGCAGACCATCACGTAACTTTTGGACAGCGGTAGCAGGCAGACCGCCATATCACCAACCGTGAGTAACACTCCCTGCTTATCTAACGTAACGGTACCTATCAGATGCCTTCACGGGGACACCAAGTGTTACCCGATGAAGGATGTAGTGATTGACTTAAATAAAACCTCCACTCCCTTGAGGGTTGCCGTCCTACCTTGTCTCCCCACCCCGGTGGTAATTGGGACCGACCTCCCCAGTTTCGATCAGACATTAAGGGATATAAGGGAAGGGCAGTCCCCGCCCAATTCCGATGTTGCAGGGACGGACCCCGTTTCCCAGGAACCCCCACCTGGGCGAAAGAGGCAGACCCGGATGGCATGGTGTCAGGCCAGTTATATGACCCGGCCTATCGACTGGAAGCTTGAAGATAACTAAGACACCATAAGGGGGGAGACCCTAAACGACCCCACCCTACGAGTGGCCAGGGAAAGGGCCGCCCGGGAAGTGGAACCCAACCTAGCCAGAGGCCCAGTGTTTCTTCTGCGACAAGGTCTCCTATGCCGGAGGTATAAGGGTGACGACGACACCATAAAGGAACAACTGGTGCTACCAAAGAGCCACCGTTTTATAGTGCTACAACTGGCCCACAACCATCCCTGTGGGGTCACATGGCCTCTCTTAAAACCCAACAAAACCTACTAAAGAGGTTTTACTGGCCCGGCATTTATGGGGAGGTGGCCCAAAATTGCAAGAACTGCCCCACCTGCCAATTGACTAGCGGGGTTCTACCCGCAAGGGCACCGCTACAGAAAATGCCCCTCATTTCGACCTCATCCCAGAGGATCGGCATGGACATAGTGGGACCCCTGGAACCAGCCAGCCGCCGCTACAGATACTTGCTGGTCGTAGTCGACTACGCCAATTGGTACCCAGAGGCCTTTCCTCTAAAGGGAACATCGGCCCGGTTATTGTGCAACCAGCTAATTCCATTCTTTGCCCGAGTGGGGATACCCTCCGAGATAATCACCGATCAGGGTACTAATTTCATGTCAAACCTCCTAAAACAAGTATGTGGACAGTTCCGGATTAAACAGTTGAGAACCTCAGTATATCATCCCCAAACTGATGGGCTGGTAGAACGTTATAACCAGACAATCAAGAAAATGCTAAGAAGGGTGACGGGACCAGCTGGGAAAAACTGGGATTGGGTGATCCCCCTGGTGTTAATGGTGTTAAGAGACACCCCCCAGTCGTCGACCGGTTTCTCTCCCTTCGAGCTCGTTTGGGAGACAACCTTGGACAATACTAGACCTGGTTAAAGAGGAATGGGAATCCACGGAAGAAGTGTCTTTAACCGAGTATACGGAGGAGTTAAAGGAACACCTAACCGCATTACGTACACTGGCCCAAGACAACCTTGGACATGCCCAAACAACTCAAGAAAAAAATTACAACAAGGGGAGCCGAATGAGAACCTTCAGCCCAGGGGGCCAGGTATTGGTACTCCTGCCTACCAGCACCAATAAACTATTGGCTAGATGGAGAGGGCCGTACAAGATCACTGATGTACTAAGCCCAGTAACCTACCGGGTACACAACCTGATCGTACCACCCCAGAAAGGGTCTATCACATCAACCTTCTGAAAAAATGGAATGAGCCTCTTCTGGGTGCCTTTGTGTGTATCGAGGAAGCCAAACCGGACGAGATCCTGAACACCGTTCCCGATACCCTGGATTCAGTCAATTGGGGAGACGCCCTTTCCCTGGAAATGAAGACGGACATCAGGAACAGGCTGTCCCCTTATGCTGACGCCTTTTCCGCCTTACCTGGACAAACCGATGTGCTTGAGCATGTAATCAAAACAGATCCCGGACCACCTGTGAGGCTTAGACCGTACCGGATACCCGAAGCCAGGCGAAACGTCATCAAATCCGAGGTGGATGAGATGTTAAGGATGGATATCATCGAGCCTTCTGTCAGCGTTTGGTCCCCCCCCATAGTACTTGTCCCTAAGTCGGACGGCTCGGTCCGTTTCCGTATGGTCTACAGACAATTGAACGCGGTGTCCCGATACGAAGCCTATCCAATGCCTCGGATGGACGAATTCCTGGAGGGCCTTGGAGCAGCCCGTTTCTTAAGCACTCTAGACTTAACCAAGGGCTATTGGCAGATACCCCTTTGCTCCCAGGACAGGGAGAAAACTGCCTTTTCCACCCCACAAGGCTTATATCAGTATAAGGTCCTGCCCTTTGGCCTCCACGGGGCTCCCGCCACGTTCCAGAGACTGATGGACATCATACTAAGACCGCATGCTGGATACGCTGCTGCTTACCTGGATGACATTGTGGTATGCAGCCAATCCTGGGGATCGCATCTGGACCACCTAGAACTAGTAGTGGCTGATTTACAGAGGGCGGGACTACATATCAACCCCAAGAAGACTATAATGGGAACCCACAAAACCAAATATCTGGGCCACATAGTGGGTGGGGGAGTGCTAAAACCACAGTTGTCCAAAACACAGGCTATACATGATATACCGACTCCCACCAACAGGAAACAAATACGAGCGTTCCTGGGGTTGATCGGGTATTACCGAAGATTTATCCCTGACTTCTCCTCGATAGCCGCTCCCTTGACAGACGCATTGAGGCTCAAGGGGAATCCCAACCTGACCAACAACCCGAGTGCCCTGAATGCCATAGCACACCTAAAGCGAAGGATCACGTCCAACTCGGTCCTCTGCTGCCCGGACTTCCTGAAACATTTCTTTTTACAGACAGACGCCTCAAACCAGGGCCTAGGGGCTGTATTATCGCAGGAGAATGGGGAGGACCTGCAGCCGGTGTGCTTCATCAGTCGGAAATTGTTGCCCCATGAGGCGGTTTACTCGACCATTGAGAAGGAGTGTTTGCCCATCAAGTGGGCCGTTGACTCGCTCCAGTACTATCTGTTGGGTCGCCGGTTCACACTGTACACCGACCATGCCCCCCTCCAGTGGCTGGCTCAACATAAGGACACGAACCAGAGGTTACTCCGCTGGTTTCTCTCTCTTCAGCCTTTCGACTTCGTCATGTTGCACAGGCCCGCCAGGTTCCAGCTGGTGGCTGACTATCTGTCTAGGTGTTCACCCCGGCCCGAACGACCTGGGATTGGGGTGGGGATGGGTGAAGCCGCGCCTCGGCTGGTGCCGCGGCGTGTTGCCGGCCCGCACGAGTCCGGAGGCGCTGCCATGTCCGCCCTTCCCCTTGCGGCAAGGGAAGGGAAACCCGCTGCTGTGCCGCGGCTAAAACCGCTACTGGCAGTCACGGCCAAGCCAGTCACAGCCAAGCCACGAAGGGAGCCGCTGTTGGCAGCCGCGGCAAAGGCCGCGGGAGAAGCCGCTGTTTACAGCCGTGGCGGGGCCGCAATGTACTCACCTGATTTTCACCCCGGTCTGGGGGAGGGGAAGCGGTACCCATGACGGCGCCGAGATGCAGGAGAGCAGCGTCCGCCCCGTGCTCCTCCTGACGGTGCGGGAGCTGCGCATGGCTGGGGAAGGACGCCCAACGTCCGGATGCGTCCCTATACAACGCGGCCACGACCGCATGGCCAACGCGAACGCCCACCACCACAAGGGGAACGGGAATGGCGACACCCCTGGACGGCAACCCTTAAGGGGGGGTTGGACAACGCCCCAGGAACCAATGAGAAGGGGGTTAACCCAGACTCTCAGTGATTGGAGGGGGCTTGAAACCTCCAGGTGTGTTAAAAGCTTGCCAAACGAGACTAATGGGTTGCTCTCATTCCACAGGACACGGAGAAGAGAGAGGAGGGAGAACCAGAGTGGTGGGCCTATCCGGACACCGGCTCGAGATAGGACCAAGCTGGGACTAACGCCGTTGTACTACGGAGGCCAAGATACCGGTGAAGCTAACCGGGAGGACTTGATAGTTATTCTTTCAGCATTTCGCTGCCCTTAACCAGTGATTAAATATTGTTTCAGCATTTGCCTGCCTCCGACTATAATTCCACACTCACAGCGCCACACATCCAAATTATGAGGTGTAGCGCTTTGAATCCTGCTGAATTAATGCCACTGTCCATGGAAAAACTTGATGGAAATGAATCACCTCCCCATGATTGTTTAATGGTTACTGAGGAAGAAACAAAGGGGAGAATTGATTTGACAGACACAAAAAGAGACAGATGAAGAGTTGTTTTGTGACGGCTCCTGTTTTAAATTGCCGGATGGCACATCAACTGCCGCTTATGCTATCACCACATTAAAAAGTATTGTGGAAAGTAAAAGAATCCCCTACTACAACTCCGCACAAGCAGCAGAGATAATAGCCTTGACCAGAGCTTGTGAGATTTCAGAGAATTTGAGTGTAAACATATATACTGACAGCCAATACGCCTTTGGCGTGGTTCATAACTTTGGCTGACTTTGGGCTGAAAGAGGGTTCTTAACATCACATGGGGCTAGAATACAACATGGCCCTTTGATTGTACGATTATTGTCTGCACTTACGTGTCAAAAGCACCTGGCGATAGTGAAATGCGAGGCGCATAAAAAAGTAACATGCAAAGTGGGAGAGGGAAACACATTTGCAGACAGAATTGCGAAACAAACTGCCACTGACTTGAATACCAAAATGTTAGCAGTATAGTCAGAGGAAGTGCCCTGCATCATAGAGATTGGAATTGCCACTGTCAAAGAAATGCAGGCGGAAGCCACTGCAGATGAAATACAAGGGTGGGCTGAGGGCTCTGCTGACTTAGATCTAGAGGGTTGCTGGGTAGACAAGAAGAATAGAATTGGATGCTGCCCAACTCCTATGTAACTGCAATGGTCACAATGGCTCACAGCCCTTCTCATATTTGTGCCAAAAAGATAGTTCAACACTTAGCCACAGTATGGGAGAATGCGCACATAAAGAAAAATGCTGAGAGGTTGGTGCAAAATTGTATCCTGTGTCTACAACACAATGTGGGGAAGGGAACGGTGACTCCAACAGGCAGTTTTGGTCCTCCCTCTATTCCCTTTGAGGTAATCCATTTTGATTTCATAGAAATGGAGAGATGCCAAAACTTGAAGTATGTCCTAGTGGTCATATGTGTATTTAGCAAATGGGTGGAAGCATATCCATTGAAAGACTACACTGCTATGAGCAGGGCGAAAGTAATGTTGAAAGAATACTTCTCCTGTTTTGGCTTGCCCCGTGTCATATGGTCAGATAACGGTCCACATTTTGTGGGCACAGTAATACTACAGATTTGTGCAGGTCTGCAGATTGAAAAGCGATTCCATTGTTCTAGGCACCCCATGTCTGCCGGTCTTATTGAATGCCACAACGGCATCTTAAAATCTAAGATAAGTAAGATATGTGCAGGCAACAATGTAAGCTTGGTAGATGCATTACCGCTGGCGCTACTGTGCATGCGCACGTCTGTGCAGGCAAGAACTGGGCTCTCCCCTTACGAAATCATTATGGGGAGGCCGGCGAATGTTTGGTGTGCACCTGAGCCAAAAAGGCTGAGGGAAATCAAATACCCTGTGCTCAGCATCTACTGTAATCTTTTAATACAAAAATTGCGTTTGATTCATCAGCAGGTGCAGGAGGCATTGCCAATAAGATACACTGGCCCGGGAGACACACTGGAGCCAGGAAACTGGGTGCTAATCAAACATTTTGAGCGAAGGACATCATTAGCACCCAGATGGCGTGGGCCCTATCTAATCCTCCTAACTACCCAGACGGCAATTCGGGTGGATGGGAGGAAGGGGTGGATAAACGCGACACATGCCAAGAAGGTCCCACCACCACTTGAAAAACTGACTGATTGGGACGACCAGAAAGAGACAGCGGTCCCAGAAACGAAAGGAATGATTGTCAGTTCTTTGCCACAAAAACTGCCTGATCCTGAAACAAAGCCTGAAGAGATTGCAGTGAAAGAGGAAGAACAAAGAGCACCCGAACATTGACAAGTAGATCCTGCATCACTGCTGGCCGACACCAAGCGTGTACTGCTTTGGCGCCCACCATCTATTGCCGCACCACAGCCTGAAACGAAATTTGCATCATCACGTGGGCGCCCGCCATTATCTGTCAGAGTGCCACAGGCAGACTCCGAATTTGAGACTGGAAGTGCATCCGCACTGTTCATTGATCACACGATATCAGGAGCAAGGCGATACAATTTGCGGCCCAGAAAAAAGGAGTGATCAAACCTGCATTCCTGTTGATTTTCTTTCTCGGATGAAGTAGGAACCGGAGGCCTAGAGGAGAGCGTTGTGAGGGTTGTGCAAATCGGATAGCCCAATAATCGAGACTCCTCGGTGCTAACACAAAATCCATGTGTGTGAACCCATACAGACAAACGGGGCGCACATGGTACGAGGGGAATAGATAACTGCTCTGGAGTTCTTTTGAGCAAATGTGCAGACGCACAGAGATCTTGCCCAATGTGTAGCAATCCAAGCTGCTAAGAACTGGCAGGAAAGACTGTTGACATCATCGAACTTATTGACATTCCAACGAGTGCAACAACGAGAGACATTCACAACGAACACTGCCGAGGACAAAGGACAGCGAGAGAAAATGCCGGAACCAGCTTTTGCCTCCTCCTGCACCACTGCTGATAATGAATTAAACATAGAAACTGAAAGATTACACAAAAAGAGTTATAAAAATAAATTGTATGCTAATTCTAACAATAATAATGTGTGTAATGAGCATAATAGCCCCAGTAACGACAGCACTGGTATTATGGTACCTGGAAGAAATGCACCCCTTTGAAATTCTCTTGCCCATAAGAACAACTCCACCACTGAAAGCCCTGTTCATGTAGTTACTTACACTCTGTCCCCAACGGAAAAAAGACATAGAGAAGGTTATGGAAATAACACATTACTGCAAATAATGAATATGACACATTCAATTTTGAAAAAGAATAACTGTTGGGTGTGTGCTCATTTGCCACAGCATGGTGGCAAAGGAATAGGTTGGCACGTGCAGCCACTAACATTAAGTTCTGCATGCAGTGCATCTCTGAGTACATTATATTATGGAAAATGGAATAAAAGTGAAACGGGTCAATTAGATAGCACAAACATGAATGAATTTGAGGAGATAATTATGAGACCCATAGGTTGCTCCATATTTCATAGAGCAATAATGATAATGCCAAAGGCAACGCCCAAACCAATGCCACAAGACAGATTGTTTGTGCCGGAAAAATCATCAGTAATCATATTTCGTATGAGATCAGAGGGAAATAAAGATGCAGTGCCTCCCTCCTATACAGTAAACTACAGCCCACGTTCTGTTCCTTTTTGTTTAAAGAAGAAGGGCCCTTACTCAGTAGGGACATTCACTAGATGTATAAATACAGCGATTCTTACGAGGGAAGTAGAACCAGTATATGTAGGTGACCCTGTATATTTTATATGTGGAGAAAAAGCGTATCCATGGTTGCCTAGAAACTGGGGAGGTACTTGTTATTTAGGACTTTTGTTCCCAGGAGTGTTTCTTTTAAAAACAACCGATATAGCCAAACTATCTAGAGCTAGGATACGAAGGAGTAATGAGGATGGATTAATAGTAGAAGACGTAGCAAAATCATTTGTACCATTTTTGGCCCAAGCAATAAACTCCTATAATATACAACAATTATCCAGAATCTTAGAAAAAACAATAAACGGAACAACAGATATATTATACAACATGACATTAGAGGAGAAAGGGATTAGATTAATGACACTTCAGAACAGAATGGCTCTTGATGTAATCCTGATTGATCGTGGCAGTGTTTACAAAATCATGGGATCAGCGTGCTGTGTATTTGTAAACGACTCCTCTCCCACGATTTTTGAAGCGATAAGAAAGCTAAATGTCTTAAACTCTGAACTCCATACCCAAGAAATAGGTAGGGATATGGGCTCCTGGTTCTGGGGTTATTATATTCATGGGGATGGAAACTATTTGTGATCCTAGTAGCAGTACTAGGAATATTCATGACATGTTGTTGTTGCATACACTGCTTACCTGTAATATGCACCGAAATTAGTAAAGGGTGTGTGCAGATGATAGAAAAAAAGAGCACTATTAAAGTGAGTACCCATGGAAATGAGGAAACAAAGGCAGTCAAAGAATCCATGTCCATCAATGTAGATGACAATGAGGTGGAAACTAAAAATGCACAAGATTCAGAATCAGAATCTGAATCAGATACTTGGTCAGAAGAGGATGCAAGGTACAGATGAGACTTTTAGCATACAGCCAAAAGTAGGGTTTGTCGATCTTGAAAAAATAGACACCCCTCGATCGGAAGGCTATGTATTATGTTGGCCGAAGACCAACCGTCTCATGCATCTAGTATTAGAAATAGATAGCCATAAACTTGACTAAGGTGCGGCCATTTTGAAGCGACTGAAATCGCCATTTTGTTTTTTCTCTAATATTTGCTTTTTGCCTCATGTAAAACTGCTTTGCTGAAATGTTATTCTGCTTCACTGGTGCACAATGCAAGGCCGCGAGTGGCATGTTGAAATATAACGCAGTAACTCAGACAGAAATGTCCGGTCCCCTTCCTCGCATATCCTTGGAGAGCGAGCAACAAGGCATTTTAATCAGTACATCAGGTGCCAGCTAGTCTCGGTAAGCACAGTAGAAACGCCGGAGCAAACATTAAATTACTTGAATTATGCTCTTCTTTGCGCCCCCCCTTCCCTGAGCCCGGTACAGCCCTAGAGAACAAGTTGACCCCCCAGCGCAGGAATAGAAATTTGGAGATAGCAAGGCCTGGAATGTGTCTCTCCCTACGCACAGTTTGCTTGCAGAAAACAGAAGCATTGTGTTCTTTAAAACACAGACTTAATGTATGTGGGTTTACAAAATTGCAAACTGTTACACAATGAATGTTTGAAGGTGTCAAACTCGCCACCATTGTCAATCATTGTGCCTAGTTCAAAGGAAATGCAATAGGGGCGGTATAAGTTGTGACACTACTGATTACTAGATGCTTGTTTTGTATATATGTAACGGTTGTACGAATTTCGCTCTCTTGCGTCCCCTGAGGTCTGGTAGACACACGTCGCGGGGCGTGGGACCAGTTGGCCAACTGAGACTATTTGCTTTGCAATAAACCCTAGATTTTGGGAATACAACCTCGTGTCTGGCGTATCAGTTTGTGTGTGGTGATTGTGCCTAGTTTCCACAAACAAGGGTCCCTCAGGGGCCCCTTCATGAGGATTCACCAGGGGGAATTAGAACCGGTCACATGCAGAAAGGATAGTTTCTGATTATTAAGCCTATGAAATGGTTTGGAAAGTTAAGCGCTTGCCTCAGACATTTGTTTTTAGGCTAAAGTACACAGGTCGGATGTCCTGCAAGTCCGAATCAGCCCTTTTATAGTTGCAGTCTATACACTGAATACCATTAGAATGGTTACTAACGAGAACTATTATCACCGGATTTAGAGGTGAGAGGGGGCCTCTGAAAACAGTACAGACCAATGGATTGGAACATAGGTGCATATCCTCGAAGCTCTGAGACTGTAAGTTCCATGGTAGTGCTGCAGGGATATACATTTCTTCCCTCCAAGACAGTATGGGATGAAGTGGGTGGGTCATAGAGACCAGCCTTTTGTCTGCCGTACAGGATGAGCTCAGTGGATCATAGCAGGCACACAAAGTCGTTCATCTTAAATGGTGGATTGGTCCAATAAGACTGGAAAGGGACAAATGATGTCAACAAAGAAACAAAAAATGTCTTGCTCTGAGACTTAAAGGAGGCAGGGAGGTTACCAGGAAAATGGGGTTTAGGAAATTGTCAAGATCCATATTAACACCACCCTTAACCAAAACTGGATGCATTTATGGGAAATGCATGGGGATGCCTAACTCCATCCCCCACCATTTGAATGGCTCAAGAGAGGAAATAACCAATACATTGCTTCTTGCTCTCTTTCTGGAGGCCTCACATTGAGATGGTTGAGTTTACCTGATCATCCATTCCTTTGGCCTCTCTCTCTCTAAGCTTGAACTCTCTGCGTGATGTTGGATGCTAGGTCAATTCAGTACCTGGCTTATTACTGCCAACACTCATCTAGAGATGACAAGTTCTGTATTTATGCACATGCATTTAATGTTCTCTCTCTGGAGAGATCTCATCCAAAGGTGCAGTGCATATTCAGTTCCCCGATATGAAATGGATGGTCTTGTGAGAAACCCCAAAGTATTTATGTTTATCCCACCATTCCCCTGGGCACTTTCTGAGTGAAAGGACTGCTCAGCTGAGGCAGTGCTGTGCAGGGTTCAGAATTTGGGGTAATTTCCTTTCAGCTGGAGGATGAGTGGATGTTGAGTGGACTGTGGCCTTCGATGGTTTGGCTCTCATCTGCTTCAGTCTAGTGTCTGACTGCCAATGGCTCTGTCTCTCTGGCTTCGGTGCCTGACACTGTGGAAGATGCCAGTAGCTTGCAGCAGCTTGCTCCTGTATAGCCGCAGACAGTGCTGGATGAGCCAGCCCAGATCACAAACATCTGCATCTGTTTTAACTGGGGCAGACTTGTGCAATAGCAGGCCCCTGTTCAGCATGCTGTGTGTTTAGTCTGTAAATTAACAGTGAGCTGTAGCAGTCAAAGCCAATGAAATACAGTCAGAAAAGTCAAATATAGGCAGCAGAATGTTCAATACAAGATTTGTGAATTTGGATGGTGCCATCATCATGACAGTGTTATCGCCAGGCCAGCAGAGGATTCCAATTAAGATTAGAGTCTGTGGGTCAGTGTCGTAAGACAATATGGAGTTGCTTTGGGCCCTGGTGAGAGTTCCTCCCAAAGCCCTTTAAGAATGCCATGCTGCGCTACAGACTCCCAAGTCAGCCTGAGCAATCATGCATGCACAAAGAGAAAAAGCGGGTAAAAAGCTTTTCAATTTACAAGTGGTTCTTTATGGCGATATATGAACAAATCCATTAGATGTGAAATTGAAGAGGGCTCTAGCAAGGGGTGTTGTCTAAAGAACAATAGGCATTGCCTTTAAGGGGAGCCGCATGCACCCAAACAATAAATCATGAGAGCCCGCAAAGATATGTTTTGGGTAGCTCAGCATGGTCTCAGATGGTCTGGTCTGCATATTGTAAATTGTACTCTCAGTCCCAGGTTCTGAATGAATCGATGTCTGTAAATAAAATCTGTCACACTCAGTATTTAAAAAGTTCAGTTAGTCAGGCTAATTGTGTTGAAAGCGGGGATTGCATAGTGAGGACCACAATTGTTAGCACTTACGTGCTGTTAGGTCACCTGCATCTAATTTATTTTTTTCTAAATGGAATGCCTAAGAAAGAGTAAAATCACATTTACTTTTTCATTTTATTTTCTGTTTTGTAAAAAAAAGAAATGTAAAGTTTGCGTGCAAATTGCATTTAGCAGATCACATTTACAATTGATTCTCACGGGATCCCCCTGGCTTTAGCAGGTGCTAAACACAAGGGGATTCCATCAGAATCCATTAGTTTTACTCCTGCATGAACATATCATGGAGACACAAAACTAGGTGGGTTTGCAGGCGGAGTTGGCATGAGGACGAGAAATTGAATTTCCCCCTACTGTCTCCCACTCTGCTGGCAAAATATTTTTAAAATACCCTGAAGCAGTAAAACAAGTGTAAAGACTGGATTAAGACTTTTATGCCTTATTTTGCACACTTATTTTACAGCACTACAGCTTTTAAAATGAGCCCCAGTAAGTAAATAGCCCTCAGTCTGTAAATAAATCACATATGAGAGGAGAGGGATAAATAGCACCTGGCTGCTTTGCATAAAATCAAAGAGCATTTTGGGAACGTCAGAATGACTGTATGAGTGTATGTTTGACAAATATGTCTGCGATAGTGATTTAAGCTGAAATCCTTCTGTGCATGCAAGGTAAACTGGGTATGAAGCACATTTAATTTGTTACAATAAAATGTCTGCAAACCTTGGAACATATACACTATTTGGGTCCGCCCACGCATTCAGTAATTTAGAAGAAGAAGAAGGACAGACTTTGCTTTTGGTTATGAGCTCTGGGCTGACCTGCTTAAAGGCTGTTATGCCAATCTATGCAAAAAGGACACGCATACTCATCATTGGCACTTATGGGATTAAGCAACAGACAGGGCGTGTTTTGTGCAAGCACTGGAACATTAGTGAGGGGAAAGTTAACGGTGAGTTATTTGGGGATGCGGACCAAAGGTAATGTTTAAGGATGCCCTTAACCCCACCTCGTAGTCATGCTCATAAACGTAATTTTATGCCATTTCGCTGATAAAACGCATCAGGTCAAAACGCTAGTACGACAAAACACTATGCTATGTTTCACTTTTGAAATATTTCCATTTGGGATGAAAGGAGTATGATGATGAGCACCCCCCCCCCCCCCTCCCCTGCAACACCTATCTGGTCAAAGGCACAGCTTGATGTCTCCTAGATCCTGCAGCAACAGATGCTACAATGCAGGGGAATTAGGGAAGAGGCTGCACGTTCTATGGGAGGAGCCCAGCAGCAATTATCTGTACACCAGTTTTAAATGCAATTGTCACAGTAGACTTGTGGCTTTACAGTGGCAGCAGCATATTATTATACTATGCTAGCACCCCTAGTAACCCCTGACTGGCCAAAAAAGCATAAAGAAAGGAATTTTAGCCAATTTTTATTTTATTTATTTTTATTTTTAATTTTCACTTTTGTATAGAGCAATAACAGCCCTTGGGCATCGAGGCGATGTTACTTGTGAGGAACGTAGTTACAATGAAATGGCAGCACAGGTTAGACATATACATATATACATTTATACATTCTTGCCAGGGTGTGGTAGATGGTGGTGCTTAGGTGAAGAGCAGCGTTTTTACCGCTTTGCGGAATGCCAAGTGAGAGTTTTCTGATCGTAGGGGTGGTGGCAAGGCATTCCATTGTAAGGCTGCTAGGTAGGGGAAGCTGGCGCCTCCTGCTCTCTCTCTCTTGATTTTGGGCACTGTGAGCATGTTTGTTTAGGGCGTTCTGGTCGGTCTTGTGGATGCAGGGAGGTGTATTCTTTGTGAGAGGTGGGGGGGAGGGGGCAGTTTGGTGGATACCAAATGCTAGCAATGCTAGCAATGATGCTGGGTTTTCATCCATGGTTTCCCCGAATGTAGCTGGTTTATGGAACACAGATTTTGACTGTGACGTCTTTCATTAATGTAATATAGGTGTGTTGTATATATTTTTCATTATCAATTTAATTAAAATGATAACGATGATGCTAATAATACTTGGTATATCACTGGCCCTGAAAGAAGAAATACAAAAGTATCGTGCTTGGGGATTCTTCCCACCCCAGATTTGTGTAGTTTGCTATTTTGTCATACTAAAACCAAAGCAAAAAAAACATGAAATGCTATGATCAGTTATGGCTTTTGTACAGAAGGTTGTCAGTTATTGTCTCCCCTCATCATAACTACTGTTGATGAATATACTTTTTTCTTTTGGTCTGATGAGATTATTGCACTGGTATTCTTTCAAAAGACTTCTTTGATGCTTTGGTTGATATTGTGTTCGTTTTTATGGTGAACCTTTTCATATCTTTCTGCTTTCTAGAGGTAGGCAGCCATTAATCTCTTATAACTCGGGGACAAGGCTCACAAAATAAAACATTGACCTCTTTCTTGGAGCATTGTACAAGAAATAGTGCAATAGGGCAAATTCTGGATTGTCCAGTTCTACCCACTCCCCACATGCTTGGCTTCTATTTCATCTTGTGGAGCATAGCTAGGTGGGGACGCTGAATATTTCTATTAGAAAGGCAATGTATTCTGCTTCTGTTGAACCTTTTTTGGGCAAAATGTTGATGATGACACTTATTTGTCGGCTCATTCTCAGGGACTTCAATTTGGGGTGTGCAGGGGTCACAACCGAGACCCCTGGCATCTCTTTTGTGACCCTTTGCACTGCCTCTGAGGCACCTGGTTCAAAAAGATAAAATTATTTCAATTTCGGGTTTCCATAAGGGAAATCATTTCCTTTTTGAAGTCAGAGTGACTTCAAAAAGAAATAATTTCATTTTGAAATCTGAGCCCCCCCCCCCACCCCCACAGGACATGCAGCGCTCTGGCTCTTCTGCTTTACTGCGCATGACAGGAACCAGAGCTGGTTCCTTGTGTTCGCTATGAAGCATGGGACCCTAAGTCTTGCCTGCAGAGGATGAGCAACGAAGAAGGAAAGGTAAGAAAATGTATTTTTTAAGTGTAAAAGTGTGTGTGTGTGTGTGTGTATATAGATATTATATGTAATTTGGTATCCGGTCATATTTTCGAATGCCCATTATGTTGAAAACATTTTGCCGAAAAAAAATTTTGATTTTTTTTTATTGTATATGTTTTTTTTGGGTTTCGTTAGTAAAAAAAAGTGTAAATAAAAAAAAACGGGTGGTTCGGGGGAAACCCCCCATTTTAAAAAAAAATAATTTTTTTTTAAAAAAAAACATTCGGCAACTTTGGTGTCGAGAAAATGACATTCGAAAATATGGGTTTCGAAAATATAACTATAAACCATGTAATGTATGTGTGTATATGCCATGCAATTTGTGTGATTTAGTGCATGATGAATGGGTGGCTGGGGGTGCTTCTGTGAGCCAATGGTGAATGGGTGCATGTTATAAATGAGCAAGTGAATGTGTGTGCTTGAATTAAATGCCTCAATTACTTACCTGTAATCTTCACTACTCCTAGTTACACTCTTCATCGTCCCAGGACTTGCCTATGAAGCACCTTGACTCATACTTAAGTACTGGGACGAGGAAGAGGGACGGGGAGGTAATGCTGGATCCGGGAGCTGATTTTGGTGTTTGGAGGAGGAGAGGGAGAGGAGAAGGGGACATGTGGGAAAGGTGGGGCAGGAGAGGGGTTCGCTAATACATAATAGTCACTATGATGGAGTAAGCATCATAAGTGTTATTATGTGGCTAGACTAGCATTTTGATGCAGCTAGTCTACCCATGTCTTAATGTGGCTTGACATTTTGTTCTGGGCATCTCTGATAAAGCAATCATGATAAATATAATTACCTGGCTAGACTGGCCTTTGGGTGCACCAGTCTAGCCTTCCCGTTTTGCGGCATGCTATATTTTTCTAGGCATCTATGATAAAGCAAGCATGATAAGTGTTAATACATAATTAGATTGGCATTTTGGTGCAGCCCATCTAGGTATAGCTTAGTGTTGCATGGCATGTTTTACTGTGCATCATCAGGGCTGCAGCAAACAGGATATGTGTTATTACGTGTCTGGCCTACATTGTTCAGCCAGTTTTTACATGTTTTTTTACTGTGGCATTCCATTTTTAATAGCAGACTGGTAAGATAGCTTAGTGGGTTTTGCTGTGATCTATGTATGATCTGCAGGTTGCAGGTTTGAATCCCAGCAAGGCCAACTCAGCCTTTCTTTCATCCGAGGTTAATAAATGAGTAGCAACTTCAGTTGGAATGATAATTGTTTGTAAATAGGTGATATGTATAGCGAACGTGCTATATAAACAACAAATCATAATCATAAATAAAGCATGAATACTCCTGTGCATTGTTTGTGACTTGCATCTATTGGGTTTTTGGATACTATAATGTCACAACTGGCAATGTAGGGGCTCTACTTATCACATAATGACAATACCTGACAAGCAGATATAATTGGCATAATATGTACGTAACTGACCAGACAATGCTGAAGTTGCATAGCAATGGCCGTGCCTCGGCCTATGTTGATTCTATTGGGTCTCACCCCATCGTATCATGGCCCCAACCATGGCATATGGAGGCAGCATCCTTGTTAAAATGTGGTTGGCGTCTTGAATATTCTTGTATGCTTTAGTACCTATATGGTATTTTAGAAATTGCACATTTGTGTACTTTTATTTATGCCTGCAAGCCATTTCTGGTGAAGTCACTGGGGTTAAAGAGGATTTGATGACATCCGGGTCAAAGGCCACGGTACATCACTTCCTGTGATGTCATCAGGTGTTGGATGTCACTTCCCCACCCCAGGCATTTTGGTAACCGACATCCCTTTTCATTTTGTCATATAATTCATGACTTGTTTTGTGCTCTGAAATTCACTCAAAAACATTCACATTCTGCCTCTAAGAAGGCAGTCCGAGCAGTTTTGGAGAGCTTTTTCCATTGCATTCTTTGAGTTGTGCCTTCCTGGTGTGGGACGGATCTATAGCAGAATTCTGCACGTGGGTGTTTGCAGAGACCTTTTTGGCCTGCGTGATGGATGGGTGGTAGATCATTGGCCAATATGTACTTTCCAGTTATTTGTTCAATGGGAGGCAATGCCGAGATATTTTTTGGACTCATTGTAGAAGGTAACTTACAATGGAAAACGTTAATGTTCTGCCGAATCTTGATTGCAGGCCCTTGTCATGATTTTAGGTTTGGATGTACTTGGGTGTTACAGTGGGAACATACATACAGGAGAGCAGTCATTCATGCACAGGAGTACGGTCATTTCAATGTACTGATTTTCTGTACACCCCATGCTGCTTGAGATGCTTGGAGGCCCGAAGACACGCTTGTTTCTGTGAATTTCCATGTGAGTTCCCCTTAGTTTCCCTATCGATTCGTAGTCATCTCATCATTACTGAATACTGCCAATCTTTGCTTCTACCTTCTCTCTTCCTTTCCCCTGCTGATTTCCTGTCTGATACTGGACTGGTCACCTGGCTACCCTCTGATTTCGGGCCCAGGTCCCTACCAGCCCAGTTGCACACCGGCACTGCCTCCCGGCAACGCTTGCGCTTAGGTCTATATCTGTAACCCACTTTTGGACACCTGCTGTCTGCTATTATTACCCTTGGACCTGCCACCTGGATCCACCCAGTTCTATTGTCAATGTTCTGTGTGGTGGCAGCACATTCTGATGAGAGTTAAACAAAAGCAGGCCTGCAAAGAGACCTTGTCACAGAACTAACACGAGGGACAGGAAACTAACACCTCTTTGCTATGCAATGTGTCAACTTGAAGCTAGCTCCCACCTCTCTGTATTAAGGGCAGTGAATGTCACGTCTGGGACAACTGTTTACAGTAGGCAACCCGTGCAGGGAACCCCCTTTCAGAGGGAAGAAGTATGTGATTTGATGGAGACAGAAAGTCTCTTCATGCCACAAACTTCAAGGGGGACCTGTGCTTTGATCAGGAGTCACAGAGAGCTCAATTAACCAGAGAGACTCTTTGATCCACAACAGACAGGAAGATGGGTGGGATTTAGTAGTACACGTTGTCACCCCTTACCTTTCCTGTTGCAAAGCACTCTGGTTATGACCTCACACATAAATGAAGATTGTTGGTGGGAACCCTGGATTGGTTCATTAAGGTAGGCTTAGCCTGCACCAATCACTGGGGCCCATTTGCCTTAAAAGAAGATTGAGCTCTTCTTTTGGCAGATCATCCGACGATTTCGAGAGGAGTAAGAAGAAGGACTCATTTGGACCCTGGCTGAAGGTACAGTCTGCCTAACAGCTTCCGCCAGTGAAGGAAGGCCAGGATTCCGAAGAGGGAAGCAAGACCCCTCCCCTAAACATCTCCCAGGACAGCAGAGGGAGATACCGGACTCAGGCGGCCCATCCAGCAGCTATAGAACTGGTACCAAGCCAGCACACATAGGGCCTCATTATGACTTGTGCGGAATGGGTTTAACAGCGCCGGTAATGGTACCGGCGCCGTTAAACCCATTCCGCACAATTACGAGGTCCCTTCGCAGGACCCGCTCTGGACGTCTGGTTTTTCCAGACTCCATAGTGAGTCCTGTGAGGGGACCAGGGAGCTAACAACGGGCTCGTTCGTAATTGGCCCGTTGTTAGCTCCCTCCCAGTTCCCATTGAGCCCTATGAGGGCTCGAATGGGAATGGGAAGGACCGGGCCCGGGTTCCCTGAAGGAGGAAATACCGGGCCCTCCATACTGGGAATGGCCCGGTATTTCCCCATTCAGGGAACCCGGACACGATTTTGGAGGCAGACATGCCCTTATTAAGGGCATGGCTAGCTCCAAAGTCGTAACGAGGCCCATTGTGTGGTAGGTGCACAGAGTCTCTGAACTAAGGACAAGGCCGTTGCCTGCAAACACCCTCCTCAGTTTTGGGCCGTCAGCCTCAAAGGACGACACGAGTCGAGCAAAAAAGCTAGTAGGAGTGCCACAACAAGCATCAACCAGCATCCATCTTTTAGGGACATTTTCGAGGCAGTTGAGCCCATGAACCGTGACTGGCTGTACCACTGACTGTTGTCATGCTGCAGTCACTAAAGCCGTCGAGACACCTCGACCAGAATTCCAGATCCACCAACCAGCACAGAGACAACGATTCTTGACCCCTAGCCACTGTGTAGGCCAGCCTGCAGCTGTCCATCCAGCTTCGCTTGCCGAACTGCCTGCCGCCTGATACCCACAGTCTCCCATCTTGAACTCTATCACAGGAGCTGCAAAGCATCCTGGAACCTACTCAATGCTGTCGAGCATCAAGATCATCTCACCAGCTACATTGTGGTTCTGTCCCCCTGGTGCTTCTCCGAAGGCCCCTAGTGACATTTACAACAACTTGCTCCCTTGGTGCTGAAACCAAGGAACCATGAACAGTTAAGACTAATTGCCTTACCGACTACCCTCCTGTCAGTACCCAGAGTGCATCCCTTTCCTTCGTGAAACTGCCTGTCCTCTGTGTTCCTTTACAGGGTGGGCTGTATTTTGTAGTGTGCTAGAACTGTCTGTTATAATAATAATAATAAAGTACATATTTTTATACAACCTTGACTGGACAGTCCTTTTTATCATTGGTAATAATTGTATTTTCGTTGTGCTGCAGCTAACCAATGATCCACAACCTTGCAGAGATAAGCCTGCTGTTCCGTCCACGTTACCAACATTGGACAAGGAGGTTTATAATTTACTTGTGTTTCCAATCTGTTCAGAATCCTTCTGGTGTAATAGAGGTGTGGGTCTGATTGATGGTTTAGAAACTGATATTCATCCCTGGACCACTAGTGCCCCGGAAGTTGATTCGTCACATTGTCCTTCCAGAATTATGGCAAAATTCTTTGAGTCCATGCACTAACCGTAGATGTGTACGGCTATCCAAGTGGAATTGTCAGGGGTATATTCCGGCAGGTACCGGTTTGCTTTAATGAGTGATTGGTGTCAGTTGTATTGTTCTGTTCGTTCTTGCACTTATATGTCAGACTCTTAAAACAATAATATTTGTTTTGTTTCCTCTTTTTAAGATTATTGCAAAGAGGGGTCGGGAGTACATCCTAAAACATGCTCCAGAAATGCACGCAGAGCAGCAAGGTATATCCATCAAGGAGGCTGTGCTGATGTTCATTAAGGAGTCCTGCTCTCTTGAAGACGTACCAGTTCACTGCTACAGACTACAAAATGTAAGCAGGAGAAACATTGTATCATAATTTTACAGATTGGTTATTTGTTTTTGTAGTCAAACACTGTTGTTAACATTTTAGCAACAATCGCAGGGACCTACTCAAGTCTTAGATGTCATCACATAAATTACCCCATAAATGCTCAGATTCATCATGGTTGGGTGCTCGACATTTCCTTTCCATTTATGTGTCTTAATTTCTAATAAGGATTGAGTTATCCCTTGATTTCATGTTGTGTGTGTTTGGCCGCATACAAAGCCGCAGGCGATTTGTAGTATTTCAAACTATTGGCCGTCGTCTCGGTAGCCTGCACTTTTCTCTGAAGTTTCATAATAGTTCTTAGCACACAACTGCTTGAATGGGCCCAATGGAGATTTAAGAGTGTGGTCGGCATCTGTAGGGTCCGTCTTCAATATCTGATCACACCACCCCATGAATTTACTGAGTTTTGATCATACTGACCACGGCAAATACATGCGGCCCTCGGCAGATGTTTTAAGCACATGAGAAGCTTCCTTGATTTTTTCCTCTACTGACCAGTATATATTATTCAGGTTCCTCACTCTTCCAGCAGTTCATTCAAATTATTATGTATACCCTTTTTTGCTGTTAAGGAGGATAAAAAGGCTCTTGTCAAACAGCCCTCTTAACATATTGTGGTTGCACTACCTTTCAGAACCAGTTTACCTCTTTGAAATCACTGGATGTCTGTGTGGCTCTTTTTCACTTCACAGTAAACTATGCTACAAATCACTCATTCTTAAGAACAGGTTTACCTGGTTAATCCAGGATTATTTTAGCTCTATGTCAAAGTATTGCATGTGTTGGGTGTGGAGTCTTGATGTGGAATGTTTGCCTCCGTATACAGCTCCTTCTCTGGCTTTGCCAAATTGTATGTACATTTTCAGTCGATATGCATCACAAGAGGGATGCATCCACAGCCTATTTTTTAAATCAACCTATTTGACTTGGTATTTTGCATTAGCACATGGAGATCGTTATTGACCTCCTCTCAGCTACTCCACATTTTAGAGTGCAGTCAATAACTACTGGTATTGACTGCATTCCAAACATTCTGTCTTCAGAAGCAGGCAGGGAACAACAATGCAATTTCCAGTCAAGATTTGTTTTTACAAGACATTTAATCTCAGGGAGGACCTTTCTTTCTGGAACATGCTGTTTAACACATGATCGCAAAAGCTAAAATATTTGAAAATGCTTTCTCTTTCTTATAGAAAAAACGATTACTTATTCATGCCACCTAATCCATGCTCAGCTCATGTTAAACCTGTTCCAGTTCAAACAAGTAGCAATTCAAATGCTTAACTAAATAATACAAAATACAACAACTTTTAATCTACTAACTCAGTTTGTCTGTTAATTTTAGTCACACTTAAAGTTAGTTTGTCATTTATATAGCACCTTTATCCAATTAGTATGGTCGCAACGTGCTTGTGGTGTAAACGCCCTCAGGGGACCGAAGTCCAAGTTATGGGAAAATTGTCAGAATGATTACAATGCATGTGTGCATTTGGCTAAGATATGGAGGTAGGTGGGTTGGCCAAGCTCCATTAAGCTACCCATGAAGATCAGGCATGCAGATCGGTGCTGAGGTGGTCAGGTGAGTGCACAAGTGCAAAAGACTTGTTATGTGTCCAGCTAGACCGATTCTTTGTCATAGGTCGCCACTGCCTTCGGATGTAGAGGTGTTGTGCTTTGTGTTTTAGTCTGGTGTATGGAGGTGAGTCATTATGTGTCCAGCTAGACCAAATGTTTTGTAGTAGGCCGATGCAGCATGCATGTGGGTAGGTAGCCCTGTTTGAGGCAGATGTCCACCAAAGTGGTTTGTGAAGGCTTGAGGCTTAGATGGATCTTTGTCTTTGATCTAGCTGTGTTATCAGATCGTCTCTATAATAGACAGGCTACACTCATAAAGACGTCTAAGCTTAATAGAAAGGCTACCCTCAGAAATCTTCCAAGTGCAATATCAAGGCTGCCCACATTTATCCTCTATGTGAAATTCATTGGCTATCCTCAGAGATCGTCTAAGCGCAAAAGATAGGCTAACATCGGGATCTCGAGAGGGGTCATTACCCCCAAATTATGGCCATCGGTTTCACCTCGGGCCATAACCTTGACCCCTCCCTCAGTCTTTAAGGCTGTATTATTTTAAAAACGGGAGATAATAACACATCACTTGGTTTTGAAAGATCTGATATGAAGTTAGAGCAAAAAAAATCAAATATAGGGACCTAATTGCCTCACCTGTTCGGGGTTCTTCCAGGTGGAATTATGAAGAGCATTATTTTTGTCACATATTTTTATTGCTGTATCTCATCTTCCAAACATTGCATTTGGCTGATTTGGGATAGAGGGGCGTGCCTTGGCATACCACAGTGGAGTGAGGGTAGCAGGAAATGAGGCGGGAACCTGATTGAGGCTCTCTACCAAAAGTCAGTTTCTTGTGGATTCTGCCAGGAAATTATGACCTTGTCTGAATTCTGTGACGTTATCGATCATTTTCTTCCTTTGTTGTAAATGTGAGAGCCACACCTTTCCAATAGGTAGGTCAATTTGTTTGTGTTCACCTGCAGGGCCAAATATATTGCCTTATCCTTCGTTGGGTTGTATTAGACCCTATTTAAGCACAAACCGATACTAGATAATCTGGCAAATCTTGTTCATATAATCACATAATCATCATGATTGACACTGCGTGGGAGCTGTTTTGTCTTAATTTTGCAGCGAGATTCTAGCAGCTCTGGTGGAGCAGCGTGCACTTCTTTCCAGTGTGAAAGCCACCTCTCTGTCTAATGAACCTTGGCTGATTGCAGTGCATAACTAGATGCCTGTTCAGAAAGTAGAGATTCCCTTTATTTTAATTGATGATTCTGTTTCCATATAACGTTGGGGTTTGTGAGGCTGTTAGAGGGTTGATATTTGATATTGATATTGATTTTTTATTTCTATCGTGCTCGTACACAAGTGTTTCAGAGCGCGACAAGGGAAGGGAGGGGGGAACAAAAACAGCGATCTTACTAAGCCGAGTGACATTGAGAACGCGCAAGTGCATGGGAGAGAGGGAGGGGAAAAGTGCATGGAAGGGGGGAGAAGTAAAAAGTGCGAAGCAGAGGAGAAACAGATAAATAACAATAAATAAATAATAAAGGTAACAATCAGTGGTAGTGCAGCCAGCAATTTGCAAGTGCTAGGTATAAGACAGCAGACATGATAGGTCTGATAAGTGCAGGAAGAAAAAGGGAGCGCTGTATTTGTACAGATACAGACCCCAGTGCAAGGGTGGCCCGGAGGCAGTGCGGGAGGGTGGCAGGGTGAGCAGGTACCTGGGCCCGGAGGACAGACGGTGGCCAGGTGCACAGTGCCAAGAGAGAACAGATCAGCAGGGGAGAGGGGGTGAGGGGGAGCGAAGGCAGAAGAAAAGAGGAAGGTCTTGAGGTGCTTCCAGAACCGGAGATGGTTCTCCTCAAGTTTTAGACTGGCAGGGAGGCTGTTCCAGAGGGAGGCCCCAGCTGAAGACAGAGATCTACCCTCAGCGCGTTTCTTTGAAAAACGACTGACCCTGAGGGAGTTAGAGGTAGAGGAGCGAAGAGCTTGAGAGGGGAGGTATTTGCGGAGGGATAGCTGAAGGTATTTTGGCCCCAGGCCCCAGAAAGCCTTTTGGACAATGCAGAGGGTTTTGAATGTAATCCTTGCATCCACTGGGAGCCAACAGAGAGTTTTCAGAGCTGGAGAGATTTGATCCTACGGCTTAAGGTCAAGGACACGTCTTGCAGTCCTGTTCTGGATTAGTTGCAGAGGGCAGAGAGTAGAGGCAGGTAGATTTAGAAAGAGGCTGTTACAATAGTCCAACCAAGAGAGAACCAGAGCTTGGGATACCATGAGCTTCTGGGGGAAGGAGAGGAAAGGCAGAGTACATCTGAGGAGGTGTAGTAGGAAATTTGACTTTTTAGAGACCTCAGAGATGTGGGCGGAGAAGGAAAGCGGGAGTCAAAGATGACCCTGAGGTTCTTAGCTTCGCAGGTGGGGGTAGGGCCAAGGGAAGCTGGCCAGAGAGTGAGGGGAAAGGATTGTGTGTGAAGGTGTGCCGATGAGGAGGATATCCGTCTTGCTGGCATTCAGACAAAGATCATTGGCGGCACACCAATCCTGAATGGCAGTTAGGCAATCAGAGATGAGAGACGGAGAGGAGGTGGCAGAGGGCAATCTGAAAATGAGTTGAGTGCATCAGCGTAGCACTGGAAATTTGAGCAGAAAATGGCAATGCAGTGGGCGAGAGTTGCCAGGTATTGGTTGAAAAGCCAGGACGAGAGGGTAGACCCCGGGGGAACACCACAGGTAGAGAGGAAGATAGATGATAGGAAGGACCCAAGTTGGACCCGGGAGGGTCGATCTGAGAGAAAAGAGGTCAGCCAGGCCAGAGCCTGATCAGTGATACCCAGGTTTTCACAGAGACATTTTATCAGGATGGTGTGGTTGACTGTGTCGAAGGCAGAAAAGAGATCGAGGAGGATGAGGACAGAGGGAATGTTAGAGTCAAGGTTGGAGAGCAGATCTTCACGGATGTTCAGGAGAGCAGTTTCCGTGCTTCTGGCAGCTCTGAAGCCAGACTGGTGGACATGGAGACAGCCAACAGAATTGGAATGAAGGTTAAGCTGAGAGATGGCCAACTTTTCCAGGAGTTTGCACAGAAAGGGAGTAATGGAAATTGGGCGATAGTTAGCTGGACAAGAAGGATCAGCTGTGGGTTTCTTGGGATGAGGATGCACAAGGGAGTGCTTCAGAGGGGAGGGGAAGGACCCTGAGGCAAAGGAGTGCTTGCAAAAATCAGCAAGGGCCAGAGCAAGGGTGCCAATGTGGTCCTTGATGGTTTTAGAGGAACAGGGAGGAACCTGTTTTGACAAGGCTTTCATAGATCGGACTTGTCTCGCGACCTCGTCAGGGGAGAAAAGAGGAAAGGACGAGAAGGATGGTGGGGGGTGTCTAAAGGAGGGTCAGCAAGCAAAGATGGAGAGGGGAGAGGAGGGATGGGGTGGAGAGGGTAGACAGTAGTGATGTTAGTAGTGGAGAGTAGTGATGTTGCTTGTTTCATGGAACATGTCATGCGCCTTGACACAGGTAGTCAAATGTCCCCTAACATGTACAAGGTCTTTAAAGCCATATGCAGTAAAAGGTTAAAAATAAATATACAAAAAAAAGCCATAGGGGGTCATATGCATTTTTTTCGCGGTTTTGCCCTTTTTGTGCACAGTTTGAACTTGTCGTCTCAGAGTTTTGTGCTTAGCTGCCCATTCCCATTTTCTAATGATCATGTCATGCTGATACGCAATGCGATGGAATTAGACATTTCATGACAAACTGAGTAATACCTGTGGTGCATTGTTTAGGAAAGTGTGTGGGCAATGCTGCATTTTATAGCACATCAGGCTGGTGTAGAATTAGTAAAAGCTAGCAGCTGCACAGTGCAGAAAGTCATTAAGATGGCCCCCATTAACTCAGTAAACTGGCCTACATTTACATGTTGGCATTGCCCTGTGGGCCGGTTTGAGGATGGGCTTGGGGCCATGAACTACTTTTGAATTGTAGACACCCCCGGTGGGAACCCTGGTGCATGAGGAGAGGTTTTTATACATTGTGTATGTCAGCGCCACAAAAATAGCTGCTTAACTTGTTTGCATGGTGCTCACAGGAGCACTCAACAGTCTAACGTAGAGAAATTATCTTTCATACAAATGTTTTGTTTAAAAATTGCACTACAGAGATTCACAACATATTCCTACAGCAGAGTTGCTGCCTGTCAAACTGATGCCTACTACCATCATAGTCACAACTCTAGACCACTCCAATCAACTCCCAAACACATACACTGGTTAAAACACACAGATCATTCCACACCCAAAACCCAAACTTACAGGTATCCCATATGGATACAAAACTCTTCACAGGTGAACATACCAATCTACCTAAAACACACCCATACAGACGGAAGTTGCTCCTGGTTCTTCATACACCAACAGTTAAACAAAATGCCTTGTCTTTTTCCCCTACTCCCTAAAACCCTGTAAATGCTCATTTCAATTTCTGATCCACCTGGAATGGGCCCCGTGCTTTGTACAATCCCAATAACATAATATAACTTAACATAACATAACATAAAATGCATCTTTAGCAAAGTAAACTGATGGCTATTTTGCAAAATAGAGCAAACATTTTGATTGAAACAAACACAACATCTACCTGCAGCTGCCCCCTGCCCAGGCTCTACCCACACTACTCCACCATCCCTCCCACCAGCTTCCTACAAGCACTTAACGTACAGCGCACACTCCGCACATCCAACTGATCCAATCAACCCCCTCCAACACCAACCTCACTACCTCCCCCACTCTCCATCAGAAACAAGCATCTTCATATTCCCAACACGAGCTCTACTATCTCCCTGCACATTCTACCGACAGTGTTGCCTTCTCCACTC
The DNA here is from genome assembly GCF_040938575.1 of Ambystoma mexicanum. Taxonomy (NCBI): domain Eukaryota; kingdom Metazoa; phylum Chordata; class Amphibia; order Caudata; family Ambystomatidae; genus Ambystoma; species Ambystoma mexicanum. The sequence goes on from NC_090928.1 coordinate 39,841,740, forward strand.
CCCACCAGAAACAAGTCCCTCTATCTTTGCACCTGGACCTCCACCATCTCCCTTTCCCGTCCCCCAGGAGTCAAACCCAATACTCACCAGTCGACACTTCCACCATTGTTCCTTTCAAATGTGCCCTGATGAACAACAGATCAGTCCTAGCTCAGGCCTGAGAAATCTTCGACCTCCTAACCACCAACAGCCTTGGCTTGCTTACCGTATCAGAAACTTGGCTTCAGCCAGCACACGATCCTGCCATATCAATTGCCATCCCCCTAGGATATGCCATCCTCCACAATGGGAGAACAACAGAGGCAGCGACGTTGCCATAATTTACAAAAACACTATCGCCATCAGAGCCATTAGCACAAACCCATTACCCAATTGTGAAATGCTCTCCACCAAGCGCTCACTTTCACCAACCAACACCATTAATCTACATCTGATTTACTGCCCCCCCAAGCCCCATTCATTCCTTCCTGCAGATCATCAACTCTGTCATCAAGCACTGTTCCGAAATCCTCGCGCCTTGATACACTTGTGTATAGGCGCGTTATAAATGCCATATCATATCATATCATATCATTCTAGAAGATCTCAATTTAGGGCTTGCATGCAAAAGGCCTAGCTACAGCCCATAACCAGTTAGACTTCAAACAGCAGATATCTGAACCCACCCACATTCACAGACGCACTCTGGACTGGATGGCAGACGTAAATTGCATCACCTACAGCCCAAACATCACAACCTGCCTCTGGTCAGATCAGCACACCATCACCTTTCACATCCCCATCAGCAAACGGCCCAGCCCCATCCACTCAGCGAGACTAGAAGCCCTAGCCTGCTGCTCCAAAAACCTCAATAAAGACCACCCCGCACCACTTCTCACCGACCTTTAGGACATCACCAATATTGCAACCAACTCAGAAGCCCTTGTCGATCCCTACAACAGCACTGTACTGCAAGCTGTCGATACCCTTGCCCCGCTTAAACGCTGCAAAGCTAAAGCCCTGCTAAAAAAAACTCATGGTTCACTCCAGAGCTCCTTGCCATCCGCCCACACTAAGAAACATACTGCAGAAACTGCCTGGAAAAAGGACTCCTCCCCAAACAACAAACTACACTTCACAACCCTTGCAAAAGACTACAGAGTAGCGATGCACACTGCCAAAGGCAGCATCTACAATGCCAGAATTGACAATGCAAAATCTAACACTTGCAAAGTCTTCAATATCCTGCGACAACTGGAGTCCCCTGCTACTCCCCCCGCAGATTTTGCCATAGACAACACCTGGTGCTCTAATATGCAAGAATCCCTCATCAGAAAAATCTTCACCCTACAGGAGAAAATCCAATCCAGACAACTGGCCATTCGTGCCAAAACCCTACCCACTACCCTCACGCCTCCTAAATCCCCCCTCGCCACCATTCAAATTCAGCCCTGTATCTGAGCAGGAAGTGACCAACATTATAAAAAGCCTCAAACCCTCCCGCTGCAAAGCAGATGCCGGCCCGGCGCCTATCATCAAAGACTGCGATGAGGCACTTACACTGGTCATCACCACAATTTCAATTCTTCTTTCTCAACGAAGAGCGTCCCAGCTGCTCTGAAAGAAGCCTGGATCCTCCCGCTCCCCAAAAAAGCCTTGCTCGACCGAGCCACTTCTACAAACTATCGTTCCATCACTACCATCCCCTACAGCCTACAAATCCTAGACTGTGCCGCTTACATCCATATCCAACACTACCTTGAAGAAAACCACATCCTTAGCCTTTGACAATCTGGCTTCCGCCCAAGGCAGGAACTATTTGACCTCAAAAATGATTGAGACTAGAGGCGCTGGCAAACTTTCCCTGCTTCTTTTGTTAGACCTTTCAACAGCCTTCAACCTTTTCGACCACCAAGCCCTATGCAACCACCTCACCTAAACAGTCAACTACTCTCCTGCAGCCACCTACTGTATCAGATCCTTCCTGGCAGACAGAACCACTCATGTCTTCATGGATGATTTCACAGCCCCATCCATGCCGATAACCTGTGGTTTCCCACAAGGCTCCTGCATCTCCCCCACACACTACAACATTTACAGGAAACCTCTCTCTTTCAGGCAATTACTCCCAAGATGTCTCATCCATCAACTCCGTCTACGAAATCATTCAAGACTAGATGGCCTCCCTCCTTCTCTGTCTAAATGATGAAAAAACTGAGATCCTCATCATAGGCTCACATGCCTCACTCGGCAAACTTGACCCAGCCTACAAAGCATTCAATGTAGATGAAAATCTAATCCAAACTTCACTTGCAGCTAAAACCCTAGACATTTACTTACATGACATCCTCGATCTATCGCCTCAAGTAAACACCATTGTCTCCTCTGATGCCTACACCTCCAAACACCTTAACGGCAGCAAACACTTCCTCTCTATAACCAACCGCCCCACCATAGCCAGAGTTTTAACTGGAGCCTCACTTGATTACTGCAACGCCCTCTTTTCAGGCACCTCCGAGCGAAACCTGTGGTAACCACAAACCATTCAAAATAACGCTCTTTGGGCTACCCTAGGCCTTTCCAAACACGACCATGTCTCAGAAGCTAGAAGAAATGCACACTGGCTGCCGATTCGCAAATGTTTGAGCTTCAAAACTCTCTCCATAGCATATCAGTGCCTCACTAACACTGCCCTGGCATACCTCTCCCAACGTGTTGAGAAATAGGCTCCCTCTCGCCAGCTGAGATCCACAAACTGCCACTACCTCAAAGTACTGAGCTTCAATCAAAAAACTGCAGGAGGCTGAAGCTTCCCTGTTACTGCTGCCAGGCTCTGGAACAATCTCCCCCTCGCACTAAGAAAAGGACCGTCCTACTGGGCCTTCACGAAAAACTTGAAAACCTGGCTCTTTACCTAAGCCTTCCCTGCTCCTGCACCATCATTGAAACACAAACATCCATTGTATGTATTCTGATTGTATTGTATGATATCTTTTTCCTTCCCTAATGTAACTAGTGCCTGGATACCTGAGGGTTCAGTGTGCTGCCACAGATGAATACATAAATAAATACATTGTTGGTAATGATGCAAATTAAGTCAGCTTAAAGCAGGGCTGTCCAACTCAACTATACACTGGGCCAGTTTGTATCAAAAATGGGCCTCTACTAAAACCAGGAATAATTCTCAGACTGCTCTGCTAAGCAATCAAGGGAAAGGACGGGGGTCGGATTCATTGAGTAGAGTTGGAAAGTCAGTTGGTAGGATAATTGGCTTTGCAGACAGGTCAATAACGTCTTTTGCTTAATGGGTCTAGATTACTGCAGGTTTTCTCATTAATTCTCCCTTTGAGACTGGTCTAATCCAGTGACGTCGACTGGGCAGACATACATGAAGAGGGTGGTGAAAAAGTACTGGTTCACTTCTTCTTTTCAATTGTGGCAGGGCTTGTCTGGGACCAAATGGACAACTTTAGATCAATGGGTATTGATTTACATAATCTTATTAATTCTGCACAATGCTAAACATTTACCAAGGTTAGTGATTGCGAAACAAAGGACTTTAAACCATGAAGACTGATCCTGGTTAGCATCAGAACTTTACAGAGATAGCAGAAAGAAGATAGAAGTACCTCAATCTTAGCTTGATACACAGACAGAGACACACTGTTGACAACTAGGGATCGGTCAGATACGTCTGATCGAGTGGTATGTTCTACCACTTTTTCAACCATGAGAAATGCGATATGGAAGATCATCAGAAAACACTGGTGCACGATTCTGGTTACAGGATGTATGACACAAAGGCCTCGGTTTGCCTTCAAACGAGGATATAACATCCGGGATAAGTTGGATCATTCCTGTTTGTGGTTTAGGCCACCTGGCTTTCAATCCACCATTACCACTAAAGTACAAACATCACTGGTTCCCGTTAAAGGACATCATCTCTGTGGTAATTGTGAAGTGTATACATTTACCAAAAAGACCCTACACTTCACACATGGTAACTTCTCATGGGAACCGCAAAATTTCACCACCTGCAATTGCAAGAAAGTGATATAAATCATCACATGGCCCTGTGATTTGCTTCATGTCGGTATGACAACTCGGAAGGTCTCATAAGAATTGGGGAGCACCATAGTCAGATACAGACTTGAACTAGCTCAGCACCGATGGTTCAGCATTATGGAGAAAATAATCAAGGACCAGATGACATCAAATGGGTTTTACTAGACACTGTAATATTAGATCCGTTTGGAGTCCCTACAGCCACCAGGTTACATAGACTGGAACACATTTGGATCCATAATATTTCTTAAAGCACCGAATGTAACAAGATGAGTATGGAGCCCAAAACATAGGCACATACCAAGTTGGGTCAGCCTAATCAATTAATCAGTTGATTGGGGTTTTGTTCCTATGATACAAATCCCCCCACCCCGATACTCCATCAGTAGTCTTTCTTGATCCTGCCTTTAGGGGGATATACAATGTCTAGGCCAGTTAACATGACGCCGGGCAGGACCCTGTGTACAATCAAACATTAGGTTAAGATGGCCGATTGTTAACCAATATGGCCTTTTACCAGCAGGTACCTTTCCCCTAATTAGTGCATACATGATATGCCTGATAGAATCCAGGTCTCAAACCTTTGTACCACCTGTACCCGGCGGGGGACAATTTTTGTGTTTTTGTTGTGTACTGTGCCGATGGAATTAACTGGCCACTCTGCTCCTTGGCACCATAAAGGCCTAAGACACTGGGCCAAGATGGCCGACAGATGATGAAGGCATCTCATTGGGAAGTCCTCTCTCACTTTCCCACATTAGGTCTCTGTACATGCCGGCACATATTTACTACTGCGGTATCTGGGAGACGGGAGATTTGTGTTGCTGTCCAAGGGAATGCGGCTCGGGTTCTGCATGGGTAAGTCCACGACATACTGCCTATAGTGAGATTAGCGAGCAGGAGAGATATTCCAGAAGCCAATTTAGCTGGGTAACGAATCTTGGTTCACACAGGTCCCTGTGTTTATGGGCCGGATACTTCATTGAATGACGGTGGCACCCACAGGGTCCCCTTAGGAATGAGAGGCACTGAGAGATTGCAACGCTCCTGTCTTCTTATATGCTACTTAGAAATGGTGAGTGGTTTTAAATACAGGTTACTGCATTGCCAGTATTTACATATGCCTCTAGTTGTACTGTCATTTTCTGTATAGAGGCCAATGGAGGGCGGATGTAGGATTTACTTTTTTTCCACATATTTGCAGAGGCTATAGAAATGGTACTTAGGTGTTTCAGTAGGCAGCGAAGCCAGTTGGCTCACTTGGTGGTCTGAATTATAAGAACAAGCTAAGAGAGAAAAACATTGTCTCTGTATCATGAGCCGGGTGCTTTTAAACATCTAGATGTGGTCCGCATCTTCCACATAAACACACAATATAGAATTTCCATTGATTTTAGCTTGGTCTCTACTAACCCCACGTGGACAGGGGTGAATTGAAAAGGTATACTACATGTTCTCCTGTATGCTGCACATGGCGACATTGGGTTTGGGTGAACCCCTGAGTAAGGTGTTTTCCATTTCTTTTTGGGGGTACTGAGGTGGTTGTCTGCCCCCCTCTGTTTGCGTCTCAAGCAACGATAAATGCTCAAATAATTTACTAGCCACTAGCAAACGAGTGTGGCTGAGTGTGCTAAGCAGTTTAAAATAATTTACAAGTCACAAATAATATAGTCCCAGATGGGACTGGCTGCACTTAAGTTGGTCTATTATTATCTCCAAGCAGGATTTGGAGACTCCATTGTTGGTTAGTACACTAGAGGATGGAGAATAACAATACACCTGATTTACTTAATGGTTTTGTGCCCTGAAGAAGGATGGGTCATTTAAACTCACAAGCTGACCCAACGAGGCAAAACTTGAGTCTGCAATAGTTTATTGCAGAATATGCAGCAGAAATAGATTCATTATGAGTTTTAATTTGATCAATTAACTTCACGTATGTGTTAAAGTTTCATATCCCATGTTGTACAGAGTAATGCCACACGATATTAGTGAAGTCGGTGCTGGGTGGGAACTGGTCTTGTTCCATCCATTCCAGTTTATGGATTTATATTACTTTATCATTTTTATGTGTGAGGCTAGAGTGTGACTGTTGTTGATCCATTTGGGGTTTGATTGCGGATGGATGCTTGTGGATTTGGTTGTATGTTAGTGGTCTTTGTGCTTTGCAGAACAACTTTTTCTGCCCTTTTTATATGTCTGTATTATGAATAAACTTGTTTTCATGATACTAACTTGTGTGTTCATGATTGTTGTATTGTTCTATGCAGAATCGGCATAAACTTGTTTTTTCTTGTGTTTTCACTTATGTGAATCTATGGTTTGGACTAGTTTTTTTGTGATATTTCATCTTCAAATTGGTATCTTGGAATAGATGTGGTTTCAAGAATGTTGTACATTATGAGAATGCGTCCTCCTTTTCAGTTTTGGGTGACTTGGTCATTACACACTCCAGGAGCCAATGTTATTGAGTCCCTTGTACATTCATTGCTACAAGGTCTTTTCGGAAAAGGCATGAAAGGGCACAAGTTGGTCAACTGAATGGAGGCCTTTCCATTGCTATAGATTTCAAACACTTTTTTTAAAAATTCGATTATAGATACATCTTGTGATGATCTGTTGGTTATAAAATTACAATAGCGAAAGGATGAAAGACTTAATGAAATGTTAATTGTCAATATGTATTGGAACCCTGACAGAACTAACACACATCAAACACGAACAAGTCACAAATACATACACCTACATGCAGATGCCAGCCGTTGTCGCAGAGGCCCGTCCTACACGCTCAACCCACATACGACTCAGTGTACACTAACACACAACAACCTACCCAGCCTCATTCTCAGTCTGATGTGCATTCGCCTCCTGTATATAACTCATGACAGTTTGAGGGTAGCCGGTACATTACTAAAGAAATGTAGAGGATAGCCACCCAGGGCATGAAATATGTATTGGGCTCCCATCCATTACACCCCCCCCCCCTCGCTACACACCTAGAGAAGCCCCACTGAACCTATTGGATGTCAAAAGATTGATGGGGATCGCTGATAAATGCACTCAGTATATACTTGAAATTGGAACCATAAGTTCCAGTTCGACAACATGTACATTACGATTAGAAGATGTATTTGGCTAGCATGTTCAGTTCCAACTAGAGATTATGCAGCCTTTACAGGTGACCTTAGCGCCCAAGTTCTTCAAAGACAAGGCTCTGTCAGAGCCTCAAGACGATCTGATCTCACAGCGAGATCAAAGATAAGTTCCATCTGAGCTTAAGGTACGTATATCGCACCACTTCACTGCACATCTGCCGCAGTCACGCTATCCAGCCAAACACATTAGGATGCAGCTACAGCTATGACAAATTCGGTCTAGATGGGCACTTATGCCTTCGCCTCCTACACCAGACTTGTTTCAGCACCTCTGCCATTAGAATTTAGCAACAGCCTATGACAGAATTAGGACTAGCTGAACACATAAGGAACTCTTGCACTAGCGCACTCTTGTGACCTCCTTCAGCACCCATGCACGTGCCTGACCGCTTGGGTTGCTTCCTGGAGCCTAGCCAACCCATTTAATTCCTAATATAGGCCAAATGCACACACATGCATAATACATCTTTTCTGTGAATTGTACCACATTGAGATCATACAAATGGGAAAAGGTGCTATATAAATGACTACTACTATTACAACTACTAAATGATCTATGGTTTGGAAATGGTCACCAAAACAAAGTTATAATGGTTAGGGATTTCAATTCTTTTTGTGCTCTTGATTATGCTATATCTAAGGATATGTTAGCGGACCCCAGGGATCTACATAGAGCTCTAAATAGGAGGAGAGGGGAAATCTGGGTATATATTATGTCCTCCTGGGGCATGGAGCTCCTTTTGCTGGAGGGGCGTTCTTGCCTAGGTGAAATCATCAACTGGCAAAGAAGTAATTCCTCTTTATGGATTGACCATGTGTTCTTCGCCTTACCTAGTCATAGTAAAAGTTCTTCTACAAACATTCATTTTAATCGTTTCAGTGATCACACTACTATCACTTTTGAAATAGAATTTAAGAGTCTGGGGCTCTTTTGGAATCTTACTTAGCAGCCATTACTCCATGTCTAGGTGGACCTAGTGTGCGCTGGAAGGTTTTGTGTTTGAAACACTTTGAGCCTGATTCATGGAAGTGTGTTATAATGGCGCCATGCCATAGCAAACCGTTTCCTTTGAATAAGGCCCTGTGTGTCTTATCTCTTGAATTTGTCTCCTCTCTCTCTCAGAAGACTTGTGTGATGAAATGTTCAATGTAGCAAATTACAACAAGACTGTTTACTTGTTTATCAACAATTACAGGAAAAGGAGCATGTGCTTTTTCCAAACCAATGCGTATAATGCAAAATTAGTCTAGGCCAAACCATAAAAAAAGGGCAACCCTTAGAAGCCTTAAAAGGGAAGGTATCACAGCCAGTGAAAAATATAAGCTTGCAAGAAAAAGAATTTGTCGTACTTAAAGGAATCGATATAAACGGTTTAAATATTCAGTCAACATTAAAGACAGACAAAGAATTATCTAAAGTTTAAATGGGAAGAGAACGGCTTCCTTTTGGGAGATTACTAATGGCACTAGCCATGCAATTGACACTACACATTTTAAGACTATTGAGGAGGGTAGGGTATTGGGTCTACCACTTTAGGGATATGCATACCCCGATTGGGAATTCTTTGCCGTTTGTGTCAGTTTCTGGACATAAACTTAGAAGATGGGAAGGAGATATGCAAAAAATTACATTTTAACAGTGATTACAAATGGTCCAGATCACTTATCACTGATCACCATTCAAGCTTATCTAGTGCTGTGGTCGGATATCCTGGAAAATGTATTCAGGGATATTATTGCGAGAGATCTTATTCCCCCGACTTAGCAACTTTCTCACATCATCTCATTATTTAAGAAAGGGCACAGAAGCTGCCCGGAAAATGATAATCCATTAGCAATTATAGTAAGGTTTTTGTATCACTTCTGAAAGAGCTCGACCATTGAGTTGAGAAATTGAATTTCATCCCAAAATTTCAAATTGGGTTCCAAAAGAGAGTGGGTACCTCTTTAAATGGAACTCTTTTAACGCACCTCCATGGTATGTCCTGGGCTAATTCTGCTAAAATTATCTATATTGCTAGGATGGATATGCCAAGTGTGTTAATCAAGGTGTACAGGAAGAGTTTATGGTTTAAATTGGAAAGTTGGGGGCTCTCTAAAGGCCTGTTTAGGTTGATCATGCTCCTCTATAAGTTTACATCTATTAAAGTTAGCCTTAACAAAGAGGGTTTACTGTCTCAATCTATTGAAACACTAACTGGCCTCAGACACAGCTGTATTCTGGCCCCAACACTTTTTAACCGGTATAACGCAGATTTGGATAAACTGTGGGCAGGGGCAAATTGTTTTACACCAAAACCTGGTCCAAATTCTTTGCACTGTCTGTCTTTTGCAGACGACTTGCTCTTTTTTAGACCTCACTCCCATAGGCTTTGAAAGAACATTCAAAGCCTTTTCACACTATGCAGATTGCAATAGACTGTGGATTAACAGACTCAAATCTAAGATTATCATCTTTTCTAAGAAACACGTTCTTAAAATGGGTCTTCGGCCGGTTGGGGACACAAAATTGCAGATAGTGGATTCTTTGATCTATCTAGGTTTCACTATCTCTAATAATTTTTGTCGAAAGATGATTGAACAAAAGTTAAAAGCAATGGATACACCCTCATTATCTCAACTTAAATGCATGTATGTAGGACTTTGTAAATTCCCCCTACTTCCAATGATAAAGTTTTATTAAGTGAAAATCATGCCTATGTTAACCTACGGCCTTGATATTACCCTCATTGTTTTAGGCTCATTCCTTAATGTCCAGAGGGTATAGTATGGAAAAAATCCCTGGGCGTTTTCCCTAAGTACGCAGAATTGTGTAATGAGGTACACATTGGGATTGGTCCCTGGTTGAATGGAAAAAACGGACTTTGTATGCAAAATATATTTCATAAACCTGCAGATTCTCTCTTTTGTGATCTTAATATATTTCTGTCTAATGAGACGGTCCCTTCTGTGACAGAATTTGCAAATACCCAAAATCTTTATTAACGGAATATGGGACTGATGCTTGGGAATTCACTCATAATCCTGTTCTAGCTAAGAATAAGAAAAAAACATACCAACATGATTGGAGGTTGACCATAGAGCAACTACAATCTTATACTCTGTATTATGAAAATTACACTTTTTTCATAAGCAAGAAGCTTTTCCGAAATACATGAAGCTTTTTTCTCTGCTGTCTGGTAAGAAGGACATATGTGAGATTCAAATTAATTCAGTCCCCTAAATTAGAATCCATGGGCCCCAGAAGCGAGCTAACAAAAGAGGAGAGAATTAGCAGACTTTGAAGATGCGAGGGATGAGTGTGAAACCTTGAAACATCTAGTTATTTATTGCACCGGAACATCTAATCTTAGAGTTTTATATTTCCAAAGATTCACAGATTTTAATTTCATACACCCTGGGTAGCGTCTGTGGGCAAGATTTATGGTGGGAGAAAATATCTCGGTGGTGTTAGCCTTAAAAGGATTTTTTAAAATCTCATATGACACGCTGGAACCTCACACAACAACACAAGGGTTAACGTGAATGTGATTCTCTCTCCTTAAGATACAGAAAAAAAATTGAAAATATTTTAGCATACTTGCACCTCAATAATTTGGTATTCGTGCTCCTAAACTATGAAGCTTATGATTTGATCTAAAGGGTATGCAGTGATTACAACGAATACCAATATAAATAATACCATTATAACAACCTCAAATAACGAATTACAAAATAACGAATTCGGCAAAAAACTAAAAAAGGGGTTGGGAAGGGGGATAGTGGTTATGGGGGTGGGGGAAAAGTATTAAGAACAAAAAAGGGGGTGGTTTGGAGGCAACCCCCCAAAAACAACAAAAAAAAATTGTTATTATGGTCTTCATTATTATGGTATAAGTTACTATGGTATTAGTTGTTTTGAATTCGTTATAATCACATGTAACCTTGCCTCTTTTTTTTCCTCTCTTTTAGCATAATTTCGAAATGAGTAGTGGAAAGTTTTATATGAACTGCATACATTTGTAATATATGTCTCTGTGATTGTTGGTTTGATGTTTAATTGTATATTTATTTTTGGGTTGTGTAAGGTTTTAATGTTACACCAACCACAATAAATAATGTACCTCTCATGCACCGCACAATAGGATCTATGAAAAAAGGGACAATAATATAGAGTAGAGGCTGGTGTTTTTTTATGGTAGTGTGGCGTAAATGATTTTGCAAAATTAGCACAAGCGAAGTGAGGCAGCTTTAAACCACTTTAGAGGGTTCAGCATCGCCGTGAGCATGTACCGTGCCTATACAGGTTTGCTGCAAAGGTTTTGATAAAAGGTTGAGAAGGATTGTGCTTTACTCTTTCCCTCTGTGTGTGTGTATTCCCTTTGTCATCTTAGTTTATTGTGCAACACACTGGCCCGGACTGTGTTCGCTTGTTGCCTTTCGGATGGAACATTCTTTTAAGGCTTGTTAGAGAGTTTTCTAAGTCCTCCTAGAGTGCTCTGTAAGTCCTGTTCCCACAATATTCCTCCTGTAAATACTTTAGTTCAGCTTGCAGTGTTTCCATTATTTTCTTCGAAATTCCAGCCAGTTTCAAGGCTTTGGCCAGGAACAGGCCCTAAATCGCTGCTTTTAAAGCATCCCACCTGATGTGGGTGGTTGTGTCAGTGCTATTAAGGGTTAAAGTATTCTCTGATCTGTTCAAGGATTCACTACACCACGAATGTATCCTTTAGTACATATTTAGGTAGTGAGCAGCCCTCCCTCTGGGTTCAATTGTTAAAGACAGTTCTGTACTTACTGAACTGTGGTAGGATATTGCTTGAGGGTGATGTACGAGCCACTTAATCGGCCAGTAACATGTTGCTGGTAAAGATATAATCAATTCTGCTGAAAGACTGATGGACTTGTGAGAAAAGGATGTACTCCGTGGCTTGTGAAGACAGTACCTCCACTTGTCCTTTAATCCCACGTCCTCATGTTTATCCAGTATGTCCAAATCCAATCTGTAGGCTACACTATCCTTGGAGGCTTTTGCATTGGAGTGGTCCCATTCAGCTGACATAGAACCATACTCATCCACCCGCCCCTTAACACAACTCATTCCATACTGAGCGACGTAGAACCCCACTCAACAAGAACCCCACTCAACAAGAACCCCTTCTCTCCTCCCAGCTATAATGGGTAACAGGCTCCTGGGAATTCAAAAAGGAACAAACATCGATTATAGCTGACTGCCTCTGCTCCACTGGGAACGCATTGGGTTGCAACTGGTTGACCAATAGTCTGTTACTCTCTGCTTCCGTCTCACAGGGCATTTCCTGCCCTCTCTAAGTCTCTTTGTTTGAGCTTGAAGTAGATGCTTATATCCTCTTCCCACTGGGGCCTCTGGTTACTCGGGACCACTTGCTTTTGCAATAGGCACATACATCACAGGACTGCATCAGCTCCAAAGATCCTGCTTCACGCTCCTTGCAGCACCGGTGGAAAGTGGGGTCCAGACAAGGAGACCCCTGGCCTTAGGTAGAGGGCCTTGTGGAGGGGCCGGCTCGCCGCCTGCCGGCTCCCCTGGTTGGATAAAGGGAGGAAGGCCGCCCAATTAAGTGAGGCGGCGTGGGCTGAGGCAGCCCGTAATGAGGAATACAGTAAGAAAGAAATGGCGCTAGCCATCTTTAATAGGTTGGCGTGGCTGTCGAGGTCCAGGGGGCATCACTTCACATGTTCTCTATACGTAGGTATGTAGAAGGAATATCTACTGTTTCTTATGATTCTTGTTGTGGGACCCTGGAAATTTGCCATTGCATAAGTAATAGACTTGACACCAAAATCAAATGCTTTAAGGGTTTGACGAATGAATCCCCAGTCCGCCCTGTCACATGCTATATTGGCACATATAGCCAATTATGTCATGGGGGTCTATTCCCATTTCCCAACCTCAATTAAATGTATGATTCTTTTGATATTATCATGAATGTTTCTATCCCTTATAACATTTGTCTCGTCCAGTCCTCCAAGAGAGGAAAGAACCCTCACCAGCCTTGTTGCTAGGAACTAAGAGTGGAATTTGGCACATACATTAAGCAAGGCAAGCAGGCCATAGGAGTCACATTGGGTGGATGTTACAAGTGAGGACTCTTCCATTGTTACAATGACCGTACCAGGGCGGAGAAAGGCTGTACCAGAGCAGAGAAAGGCTGTACCAGAGCGGAGAAAGGAACTACCTACAGAAGTTAACGGCGCAAGTGGTTGTGATTTAAGTGTCTCATAAAATAATGTAGTGAACCCTATGGACCCAGAGCTTTCTGATTAAGCAATGTTCTACCCCCTTCTGGGAGAGATAAGCCAAATCTAGATACCTCAGCTAACCACCCTAACCACATCATCACCATCGAATAACTGCTGAAAAAAAGAATGTAAAAATATCGCATTTCCTGTTTCTGATTTTTGTACGAACGAGTGGACACAGGTGAAAGGGATATTGATGAGCTGCACTTTGCTTCCATGAGCCGGTGCGTAAGGAAAAAAGTGTAGCACTGTCCTCTTATCCAGCAGAGCCTGCATGGAGCATGTGTAAGTACTTAATTAGGCTACTTCCCAATTTGGGCTTTCATAAACAAAAATTTCCAACCAAATTGGTATCAGTCTTGCTCTGTTATAATATCAGCCCTTCAAACTCTGAGATACTTGCATCAACTGCAGAGGTTAACAATGTGTCTAAATTGTTTGAGCAGTTGGCACTTTGTACTTCTGCACAGTCTCTGCTGCCCCCTCTCTGTCTTCTATTCCTTGCAGTCATGGGTGAAGGGGAGTGAGAGTAGGTAGGTACTGCTGTGAACAGGGCCTCCGTGCTCTGCTGGGGAGAAAAAGAGGAGAGCAGCGCATTAACATACATCTGTGTAAATATGCTCTCCTTTCCTCTGTGCTGTTTCTTCACTACATGGCTTTCACTTTGCTTTGCTGTCACACCTTTTATATCTGTCCTTTAGCACTGGTGGAAGGTAGCTGTCAGCGGTAATGATGTGGTTGAGTGACAAGGGCGGCGACAGCTAATATGGATATGGGAAACAGAATAGCGAGCGGGCAGGCACACGTGGCGCTGTGAAACACAAGTCTGTTGTATAAAGCGCCTTACAAATTATGAATAACATAAAAATGTAATTAAATTAAAAAAGAGTGTGTGCGCGCTCCCTGTTCACTCTTTCACCCTTGCACTGTTCTGGCACTTGTCCACTTGCAAACCCCTGTGCACTACTCCTCGCTTTTGCAGCTGACTGCTAGAGACGCCTGGTTGGACACTAATAAAAAGGCCTAGGCAGCCGATCAAATGGATTAGGCAGTGGTGAAGACATTGCGCATGTTTTATTGATTTGTAAGAATTGTTTAGACTTGAGGAAAAAATTGATGCGACCGCATTTTATTAGAGATAATATAAGGGTATGTTCTGACGCTATGGCGATATCATGAATTATAATGACTCACTTTTTAGAAAAAGAATGTTATGAAGTTTTGTACTGTACGTACAGTTTGTGAATAAACGTTTTAATGAATTTGTTAATGAATTTGTTAATGGAATATTACTCTGAATACAATTTTTAACTGAACTGAGGAGTGTGAAAGCGGGATAGCTTCCTCTCATTCGAACTGAAGTTAGTGTCAGAATGGTCAGATTTTTGTCAATACCAATTGTTAGTGACTGAGTAATGCCCTTTGTGATTGGTTGTTAGGAATATTAAGTGCATTGTTTTCATTTGTTCAATATGAAATGTGATAGGAGGTGACAAACAAAAACATGAAATGTATAGACTAATCCATTTCTAGCATTGTGTTGCTCTTCATAAATCCTGAATAAGAATAAATGGGATTACAGTAGGCAGTGATGGTGTGTGTGTCCGCATGTGCGCGCTTCAGTGCATATTGACAGCTACACTATCCTCAACTCCATCAGTGAGGCTTCTGACTTGGAAAGAGCACTCATTCAGTCCCTTTGTCCCTTTTGAATTGCCCCTATGACTGCAGATGTCAATCTTGCATACAAACTGTTCATTCCTGACATATCAGTCTCCTTCTCCTCTGGTGATCCCTAGATACTGCTAGATTGTCTTCAGTCAGTAGTTGGCCTGCAGCCTCTGTCCTGTGTGGCTTGCGCCAATCTAAAAAACAGAGCATAAAGGATCTTCTAAGTTCCTTTCCCCATTAATTGAGGCTGTCAATAATGGCTCCATTTTATACAGCCTCATCTTCAACCTTTGCCTCCATCGATTAGTCGACAAAATGTGTTTCTTTGGCTGCAACTACTACTTCTATGCCATACACATTGAGTTACTGTTTTTACTGACAAGACATGTTGCCTAATAGATCCAACCTCTTGGCTCCTGCCTCCAGTTAGTGTACTCCTGAATGCATGCCACAGGACTGAAACTAAAGCTCTCAAAAACGGAGAGCGTGCTCCATGGGGCAAAGTCCCACTCCTAGAATGATCATCTCTGGGCTCACCAGTCCGACCTCACAAAGTGTAATTTGAAGATCTGGGATTCATCATCAAACGTTAGCTCTCCCTCACCTAACAGGTAAGTATTTTCATCAGCACCTGTTTTGTTGAGTAATTAATGAAAATAGCCTAATTTCCTCTCACCTCAACTCCCACTGTGTGCGTCTCCAATCTGGCTGAACTCACCATCTCCAATGTGTCTGAACATAATGTCACCCTCCACGTTCACCAAAGGTGAACAATAGTGTCAGGGGTACCTTAGTGGCGACTCCCTCCTACCACCCACACCCTGAATTAGTTATCTTTAGATTCACTCCTCAGTCTCCCTGCAGAAAGCTGCCCTCTGCAGATGCCACTCCTCTGCCTTCCAAAGAGTGGATAGAAGACATAAGTAGTCAAAGCCACTTCCGGTCTTGGGATCAAACTGTGGAACTTCCTCTTACCTCACTTGTTCATGAACTTGAAATCCAGGAAGTATCTGAAGACTAGGCTCTTCTGTAAGAAACTTTCTTCCCTTCTCCTCTGCTTCACCTGTTGTCTGTCATCTTGTGCAACTGCTCTGATCATGCTGCAGGTATGAAAATAAATACAGTGGTGGTACAACACCGAAGTTCCTTGCTATGAAAACAATCAATTATCCACAATAAATAGGCCTTTCTTAACAAATATGTCGTTCTTGCACTGATTTATCTCTTGCAGTCTCTTCTTGCATTTTTCTTTCCAGTAGTCTATTGCAGAGTGAAGGTCCTTTGCTGCGGTTCTTTCCTATCCTCTCCCTCTATGCTACATTTAGGGGACCTCCTTGCTCCCTTTCAATTCTCGCATAGTGCTTGAAAACCGACCTGTCTTTTATATTAACCAGCTGTGCCTTACATCATTACGTGTGTTTAATATCGCACACCAATAGTCTGTGTAGTGAAAGAGAGCAGAACGCGAGGGCCCTTCCAAATGGCATTATTTGTTTTGGGCAAGGCAACGAGATGTTGATGCAACTGAATCATTTACCGTGGTCCTTTTATCCAAAGTTGTCTGTTTTATACATGTGAATAGTATGGCGCCATGGAATTAACATTCCGACCTTTAGGACAGTATTTGACATGCACTGTGCAGGTACCCTTTCCTTGCATGCAAGATTACTCTGTTTTCCTTGAAACGCTGCACTTTCGATCTCTCATACTGCCCGCCATGAGAGGCATCGCACCGCGCTACTGTTCCAAATGTGTGTGTGTGTGTAATCCTTCTAGATTTATTGACCCACCTGTGGTTTAGATGCGCAACATGATCTTCCAGGTCAAAGGCAGCACGCTGTGTTTATCACGCTCAATAGCACTCTTTGAAAAGAATGATTGGGAGCCTGTGGCTGCATGGGTCGTAAAAGGTATCCAGGCATGCGTATGGGCCTGCGTTAAACCAGACTCTGTCTAACAACTGAAAACAGAGGTACACTATCACATTTCCCGCCGAACCCCGAGGAACCTGCGCGGCGTGCCTGATCGATACTGTTAATCACAGCAGACCTTGAACTCAGTCCTTTGAGGTGACAAGTCTGACAGCTCCAGGGTTCAAAGGGTGGGAGACTGATGTCTGGCTTCTAGTTTCCCTGGAGTCTCCTTTTACAGGTCAATTAGTGGCGTGCAGGTTGCAGCTTCGGAAGGGAGGAACCTTCATTTAAGGGTGGTTTATTGCGCCTGCTTTGTTTTCTCAGACGCTAGTGCTTTGACTTTTTTCATTTTTGCTTTGTAAGAACGGGATATCATCCTATCCATGCTTTTCTTGGTTCAAATCACAGGAGAGCTTTACTTTAAGTCATTACTGATTATGACACGCTTACTACAGTGAAGGGAGAATTTCCTAATGGTGATCATTTTGATAGGAAAGAGTTGTTATTTGATCTTGGTCCAAGACATCAAGGCGCTGCAACAAAGTGGACTTTTTCATGAATGCCGAGAATGTGCAGAAGCGCTTAAAGGTGATGAAACAAAACTCTTGCGATCTTTGCCATTGGAGTTTTACCCAAAGAAACGTCTACATGCGTTTGAATAGCCAATGGGGGTAATTCATAGAATTTAGCGCACAAGTGGCGCACGCGGCTGGCGCACAGAGAGCGCGTGCGGAAATCTGCTCATAGATACTTACATCCATAACCAGCCATGGCGCAGAGTGGCGCAGTGACTCTGCAGCAGGGCGGGGTTGGGGGCGTTACTTGCGAGTAACGCCCCCAACCCCGCCCCGTACGCCAAAAACATCGCCCAAATCCAGTACATGGCGCAAAGGCCAGTGGGCCAGCATACAGCCCCCCAACCACGAAAGCGCGTGGAAAACTCCCCGCGCACCCCTCGGAATATGCGTACCCCGCTCGCTCCAGCAAAATCGTGTGGAAAACTCCCTGGCACCCCTCCGAATATGCATCCCCCGCTCGCGCTAGTGAAATCACATATAAAACTCCCTGCGCACCCCTCCGAGTATGCATACCCCGCTCGCGCTAGCAAAATCGCGTGTAAAACTCCCGCGCACCCCTTGGAATACGCGTACCCCGCTCGCGCCAGCAAAATCGTGTGTAAAACTCCCAGCGCACCCCTCGGAATATGCGTACCCCGCTCGCGCCAGCGAAATCACATGTCAAACTCCTCGCGCACTCCTTGGAATACGCGTACCCAGCTCGCGCCAGCTAAATCGCATGTAAAACTCTGCGCACCCTCCGAATACGTGTACCCCGCTGCATCAGGTAAAATGCATGGGAAAAGTCCCCCCTCTGGTTTGGGCTGCCTTTGGGGCATGGGGAGGGTGGATGGGCTGCCTGCGAGGCATGGTCTGGGGTGATGGGCTGCCTGCGGGGCATGCCCAGGGGTGATGGTTTGCCTGCGGGGCATGGGGAGGGTGGATGGGCTGCATGCGCATATTCCGGGGGTGCGTGTGGATTTTCACATGCGATTGGACTGGCGGCGAGCGTGGTACGTGTATTCCGGGGGTGTGCAGGGAGTTTTACACGCAATTTCACTGGCGCGAGCGGGTTATGTGTATTCTGGGGGTGCACAGGGAGTTTCACATGCGATTTCGCTAGCGTGAGTGGGGTACGTGTATTCCGGGGCTGCACTGGGAGTTTCACACATGATTTCGCTAGCGCGAGCGGGGTACATGTATTCTGGGGGTGCGCGTGGACTTTCACACTCGATTGGCCTGGCGCTAGTGTGGTATGTATATTGCGGGGGTGCGTGGGGAGTTTTACACGCGATTTCGCTGGTGCGAGCGGGGTACATGTATTCCGGGGGTGTGCGGGGAGTTTCACACGCATTTTGGCAGTGTGTGCCCTCCCGGGTGTGCTCCCCCTCCCCATGCCCCGCAGTCAGCCCACACCACAGGGGACCACCCCACACCCCTGGCCATGCCCCGCAGGCAGCCCATCACCCCATACCATGTCTGCAGGCAGCCCATCACCCCTGGGCATGCCCCGCAGGCAGCCCAGACCACAGGGGACCACCCCACACCCCTGGCCATGCCCCGCAGGAAGCCCATCACCCCATACCATGCCCTGCAGGCAGCCCATCACCCCTGGGTATGTCCCGCAGGCAGCCCACAACACAGGGGACCACCCCACACCCCTGGCCATGCCCCGCTGGCAGCCCATCACCCCATACCATGCCCCGCAGGCAGCCCATCACCCCAGTCTAAGCCCCGCAGGCAGCCCACCGCCCCATACCATGCCCCGCAGGCAGGCACCATGCACTTGGAAGCCCCGACTCATGTCCCTCACCCCACCCATCCACCCACCATTGACAGGCACCTGCCAGCACGCCCCGACTCAGCCACCCACCACCACTCACCCACCATTGACGGGCACCTGCCAGCAGGCCCGGACTCATGTCCGTCACCCTGACCACCCACCCACCATTGACGGGCACCTGCCAGCAGGCCCCGACTCATGTCCCCCACCCCACCCATCATTGACGGGCACCTGCCAGCAGGCTTTGAATCATGTCCCCCACCCCACCCACCATTGACGGGCACCTGCCAGCAGGCCCCGACACATGGCCCACCAAACAACATGTCCTAACAAAACAGACCCATGGCCCTAATGCCAACCCAAATCCCCCGTGGCCCCCAGTACAAGCACCCAACCATCCACTGCACCCACTGCCAAATTACCCATGCCATGAGAGTCTTAAAAGAACCACCATGGCCATGCATAAATGTACAACAGAGCCACACAGTGGGAACACATGACTGAGGCAATGCTCATAGAGACATGCAAAAAACCAATGAGAGTACACAACACCAATAATGAAGATATATGAAATGTATTCAAAAACGTAATGAAAAAACATATTGAAAATTCAAACTTGCAAATTAAGAAATAATGAAAGCAAAAAAAATAAAAATAGAAAAATCCAATGTAAAACAAAAATCCACAACAGGAAAAAAGATAAGTGGTCCATTGCCAATGTCCAAATAAAGTACATAAAATGTTTTAAAAACATTGATCCATGGGATGTCCAAAGAAGGAAAGTATGTACAAGTCTGGAACTATATACAATGGAAGTCCAAATGGTCCATGATCCCCAAACAAAAGGAAACCTACAAAAAAGTCCTATGAATAAAAAACAATATACATAAAGTGGAGCAAAGTCCATGAACTCCAAAAAAAAAGATAAAACAAAAGGAAATCTAACCCTAAAGAACTATGTATAAAGGCGGCGGGCAAGTCCTACGGCTCACTTTTTGATGTTCCGGGCCAGGGCATCATCGAACTCCACATCGATGTTCCGGAGGCGGGCCTCTTCCCTGGCCTTGAGGTCTCGCAGGGATACAGCCATGGCCTCCTCCAACTCCCTGCGAGTTGCCTCGAGGCACTCAGCCCGCCTCAATGCCCTGCGCATGGAGTTCTCCGCCCTGACCATAGTGAGCCGTGCCTCCTCCGCCCGCCGCTGCTCTGCATCTATCTGCTGGCCCAACCGCTGCCACACGGAAGACACTCCCAATCCAGGGTCCTCCTGTCCTCCGGCCGATGCCTGCCCCTGGGATGTTGATGGCCCCGAGCCATCATCGCTCCCACCCTGAGCCTGCTCCTGCCGTGCATGTACCCTGCCTGTTGATGCCTGCACGTCCTCCTCTTGCTGGGGTCCAGCTGGTGGGGTGGCCAGCCCTGCTGGACCTCCGACTCCCGACTGTGGCAGGGATGGGTCCTCCACCAGCCTGGCCACTGGCTCAGGGGCAGCTACACATGGTGCCAAGATGATACTTGGGCAGGAAGATGGCACGAAGGACGACTGCTGCATAGGCGGGTTCAGTTGAGGAGGGGGTCGCTAAAAGATCCAGCACATGGAGGAACCCAGCGCCGGTGACCTGTCCTAGTAGGCTGATGTGGTCAAAGAGGTATTCAAAATGACTTGCATTGTCAGACGAGAACCCTGCACATCATCCCGAATACCAATTTGACGCAACGCCATCCCAGCTAGGACAGGCACAATCCGGTCACGGATTGCAACGTCCGTAGGGGGAGGAAGGCCAGTTGTTGTTTGCGCATCCCCTCCCTGAAAACGGGTCTGGATGAAGGCATCCCTGCTGGGTCAGGATGATGCAGTCACAGGATCGGGGACAGGATTACACACAGGCACCTCTGCGGCGACCTGTGCTGCCTCCTGTCCTTGGACTGCACCACTAGCACCAGTGGAATCCTCCCTCCAGACCCTGTGCGTGGGCCTTCCATGGCCTCCTCCTCAACCAAACCCCCCACTAACCTGGATGACTCCATGCCATCTTCCTCCATAGGCCCCTGGGTGGGCTCAGCTGCCCCTACTGCTGCCAACGAGTCCACAACCAATCTCCGCCTTTTGGACCTTCCCTCGGCAGCTGCGGCCATGGACGCAGCACCAGACTCCTCACTCCCAGAAGAGATGACAACGTGAGAGGAGAGCTGGGCATTGCATTTCCGGCTGGCGGTGGGATCCCTGCCGCTCTGCTCCACAGCACCGTGTCTGCCCTCTTCATCAGTCGACACTGCAGACAGGGAGAGACAGAACACAGGCATCAGGGCACTGTACCATGGTGGGATACACACATGACAGTTGCACATGAGTGTCAGTGTCAAACTTCACAGATGGCATCACACTCCCCAACACTCATATCATTTGAACCCACACACATGCACAAATGAACAGGAATCGTGCAGCAAGCAGCAGCATCCATACACACACAACAGCATGAACATCTGAAGGTTGACATGATGTCACAAGCAACATGGGGAGTGCCTAACACATGCACAAATGCCAACAGACAGACATGCATCTGTACATATCCACCACCTGTCACAGTGCAATCATCCACAACTGTGTCACATCTGCCAATTGGATTCCTACATGTCTTTGTCACATGCATCCATGGCGTATCACTTTCGCACACATGTCAAACACACACACACATGTATGCCGTGCACGTACATGAAGGTGGAACCAGCATCCATGTGTCACACCCCAACCATACCATAGTACATACACAGAAATGCTAACATGTGTGCATCTCCACATGCAGTTGTGCATCATGTTTCGGAACACATACACCATTGATGTGCATCTCACATGCAGCATGGTCATGTCCCTGCACATATACATCCATACATGGTCCTTTTCAGATATATGTCCAAGCTGCACACACTCCTGGCACACCTCAACATGCACTGCGTCCAATAAGTACGCATGGACACTTACCACTCGACTCCGGACCGGTCTGTCTCTCGAGGACCTGGCGGTGAAGCACTGGGTTAATGCGTTCCAGGACCCTCATGTCGTCGGTGGTAAGGTGGACCCGGTGCCTCACTGGACCCGCTGCTTCCAAGAGGCGCCTTCATGAGGGTCCTGGACCTGAAGTCCTCCCAGTGCTTACAGAAGTGTGGTAGGTGCGCGGGTTGCCACCCCCTCCACGTTGATGGCAACCACGATGTCCTTCCAGATCCTCTCCCATCCATCCTTGTCGGTGCGTCTTATTCCATAGAGGGCATCATAATGCACCAGGACTTGCTCCACCAGGATGCCAACTTCTCCTGCAGTGAAGCTGGCAGTCCTCTGCCTCTCTGGCTGGGGGTTGCCAGTGGTCTCCGATGGTGTTTCCCACGACATGGCAACCCCCGAGGCAGGTGTGAGTGGGCAACTGGGTACTGGTTCTGGGCTGTGGAGCGATGGAACTGCAGTCGGGAGTCTTCTGTTCCAGCAGGGGTGGTCACAGCAAATGGACCCCTGCAGATGGCTGACATGCAGGCACCAAATAGCAGGGTACGTGGCCAGCAAGCAGCAGCAGATGGCTGTTGGGAGTCGGCTCAGGGTTCTGGGGGGCAGGAAAATGGCCTTCTGGGCAGGAGCGTGGTCTTCTGTGTGTTGTCGCTTGGCCAGCTTGATACGGAGTGATTTGGCATGTGAAAAAACAGTACATCAGCGTGTAATTCGAGGAAAGGCCCTCAGCGCGTAAGCGCATATGTGACATAACATGCATGGGCGTTTCCCTTGGCCGGGTTAAAGGTCCCACATGGGTTTCCATCGCTCTGTACGTGCTTTTCGTGGAGAGCGGTGCGTGTGTTTTCCAGACATTGGGGTTCACACGCGATTACGCACAGCAGCTACAGTGCATACTTCTTCTTTTGGCGAGGGTGTTGCCTACGCTTTCTTCGTTTACATACAAGGCAGACGGTGAGTCATGCACGCTATTTTTCCCACTGCTGGTGTCCCTGTTTTTCGCGTACCCCTTTTTTTGGTCATACTAGCCCGCGTGTTGATTATGTATTCATTTTTTGTGTTCCTGGCTGCCCCACGTGCTGCGTGTGTTTTTTACATGCACGCGGGCTACAGGGGTCGTGTGTCTCTTTTTCTTGCTATTTTTGGATGCCTGAGCATTGCGTGACCCGTCATAAGGGGCCACAGGCAGCCTTGCAGGAGCACAGGGGCACGTTCCTTGCCCCCCACCCAAGTTGCCCAGGAACTATTGCTGTGTGCACCTCCCATTGGTACTTGTACATCTGTGCCATGGTTGGGTGGCCACAAAAGGTGAGGGGCACCTCAGTTGGGCGGCCTCCACGTGCCCTTTCCACTCACATGCGCAGCGCCTGTGCGTGTGGTTGGGGATGTGTGGGCACCACCATGGCTAACGGTATGCCCCACCATGTTGCAACATTGTGCAGGACACATGCTGCCACAATGATCCTGCACACTACTGGGGGTGCATACAGTAGCTGCCCGCCAGAGTGGTCAAGGGACCAGAAGCGTGACTTGAGCACTCCACATGTGCCCTCCACTATGGGCCAGGTTGCAATATGGGCTGCGTTGTATCTTACGAAGGGTGGGGTGGTGGTGTTCCGTATTGGCGTCATCATGTGGGTGCTCAGAGGGTAGGCACTGTCCCCTGGGGAGGTGATAATGGTTGTCATTAGTTTGTGTATTTGTCTGTGTGTGACATGCATGCATGTGCACAGGCATTTGTACTCACCAATGAGCCATGTGTCGCCATGCTTCACAGCTTCCAGGACATTCTGTATATGAAACTGTCATGGGTGGACCGAGGATAGTTAGCATAGACAGAGGTGATGATCCCCTGTGCATCGCATTCAACCTGCTCGTTGATGGAATGCCTGTGCTTGCGGTTGCAGTGGATATTCTCTGTGGCCCTAGGTGGGCGTAGGGCTACATGGGTGCAATCTAGGGCACTGAGCACTTTGGGGAAGTGTCACACCCTGTAAAAGTCCTGGACCATGGCCTGCCTTTCTGCGGGTGTTCTGGGCATGTATATTTGCCTGCGGACTGAGGTTCACCCAGTCATGATTGCCAACACCTGGTGTAGGCAGCGTGACTATGTAGGCTGTGAGATCCCCCCCCCCCACTATGGCAGTGGTCAGCTGAAATAACCCAGTGCCCAAGAAATGCAATACATTGAGCACCCTTTCCAAGGGGCTCAGTGCTTGGGAGCACAGGGTGGGTGATGTGAGGTCATCCTCCCACTCCTAGACCAGATCTAGGATGATATGAGGTGGAAACCTATACCTGCCATAGACCTGGTCATTAGGCATCCCAATAAGGCTGGTCCTGGGCAAAAAAATGCTGGGCCTGGCTATTCTCCTCCTCCTGCGGTGTCCCATGATCAGTGCTGCGAGAAATGGGACATTCATGGTAGCTATATATACGTGTTTGTTGTTTGCGCGCACTTTTATAAAGCGCGAGACGCTACCACCTGCCTTCGTGTGGCGGACATGTTTGGGCTTGTGCGTGTCTTTGGCCGTGCCTGGGTTTCCCCTATTTGATTCCATGAATACATGTAGTTTGCGTGCGTGTGGGTGTTCCGTGCACTTCCCAGCAGTACTTCCCCAGTTACGCCCTTATTTTCACACGTTGTTCCCCATTCCGCGTGTTCCGCCCCGTGTTCCGCACCCTTTTTGGTGTGTGTGCTAACGTTGTGCGCTTTCGTGTGCGGGTCGCGCACGGCGCTCGGGATGTTGCAGTGACGTGTGCGCCCGTGTGGATTTGGCACACATCCCGGGAAAAACACGCGCAGGGCCTTCCATGAATCGCACGCGTGCGCCGGCTTTTTCACGCTGCGCCAGCTTGCGCCACAAATTTCGGCACACATTTATTCCATGAATTAACCCCATTATGTTTAGCGTATGTTTGTATTTCTTTCTCCAAATAAATTCCACTTACTATTAAACCGAACGTGACTGGATTATATATCAATTCCAGGGACTTGTGATTCTAGTAATTGTTTTTTAGTTACAAGAAAACATAAATCCATGAAATATTGTAAACCCAAGCAATAATATGTCACGCCGAAGCTGGTATTTGATTGACAGGTATAAGTGCCAGCTCTTGAGAGTCAATATGTCTTGAAAATAATGAGTTCCTCATTTTGTAGCCACTGGTGTGTTTAATCCGTGTTCTGCTGCTAGTCTCAAGATAGACATTTGGAAACCTCATACAGGAAACATTTGCAATTTTTTTAAAAAAATGATTTTACATTTTTAAAGCGCTCACACAGCCCGCGGACATCGAGGCACTGTTACAGGAATTGGTTTTTGGTTGCGTAATTGTTTTTTACATTTTTTTTTTGTCTTAGTTGCGTATTTATAACACGCTTAAATAACAGGAGGTTTCTAAGTGCGGACCTGGGGATTGAACCTGTGTTGCTTCCTGTCGTCTTGCTTCCATGGCGCGCACATTGCCTGAGCTATCCTCCCAAATACTTCCCCTGACAGAGAACGGTGGATCGGCAGCTTCATGATAACTGGCCCTTATCATGCAGAGGAAAGTACAGTGAAGGGACTAGTATTAAGATCCGTGTACTGTGCAATGCTATAGACCCAATGTTTCACTCGTGTGTACTCTGCCAGCACCTGCCCACACTTTAGAAAACTGTGACCCTGCTTCGTAAAAATAGTGCTAGATGTGCTAACAAATGTGATACATGTTTATAAGTTATTTAATTGGAAATTTTTGATATTACAGAAGGGGTATTAGAGTATTGAGATATTGCTGCGTATATGTCCACAGGCAGTGGCAGTGGAAACTCCGCCTTTTCCATGGCATTCACACTACCAAGTCTCAAAATATTAGGTGTAAATGTTTAAACCTAAAATGGGGTGGCATTGCCCTCTATCCTTGAAACGAATTCTGTGAAGAGATGCCCATGCTTGCCCTCTCATTGCTGATAGAGATGGTCTTCTTGGTGCTGTGCATCCTGTTGCAGGCGTCAGCCTGGCTTAAGCGGGCATTCAAACCTTGCTCCAAGAGGAGGCATTGGTCAGTATTATGCATGCTGTAGATTCCACACATTGAGGTACTCATTTCTTTGGTTCCACTAGTCGTGCACTATCAAGTAAAAGAAATGATCTGGCCACCGATCAGCAGTCCCCACCAAGGCTTGCCCACAGTCATATCTGCACTGAGAGCCACCCTCTATCAGAAAAAGGAAAGTGACTCTAGCTACCTTCCATTATGCATTTCAAGAGCAAGCTCCAACGCCACTGTATGAGTTTGGCCCTTCTGTACACCATAATACGTCTGTGATTCCCCGCACGTGTTGTGGTACCATTCTGGCAGAGAGCCGTGTTCTGGCTTTCACTTTTCTGTGGATGGGAAACGTTCAGTTTACGGTGCTTTCCAAATGGTGCCAGAAATCAGGCCAAAGTCCAAATGCCCGCTCGTGTTATGCAAGGTCTTTCCTACTGCTTTCTGGTGGTGCAATAAGGACACGTGCTGTAAAGGGTCTCCTTTCCCTGCCCCCTTCTCAATGTGGTGTGTTTGTTTTGGTGTTCCACATATTCATATAGCACCAGCATGCTGCCAGCTGCCTCTTTACAGAGCTCTTTAATACACTGTACAATGGTGCAAAGCCAAACAAAAAAGGCATCATTCAGATATCTGCATTGAACAGGAGAATCCTCAGGGGGATGCAGGGACTGTCTTGGGCCCCACTGCCTAGGCTCTTTAGCGATCCCCTGACAATGTATTCCACCCCTGAACGCCTTTCAGGACCTAAAGTGAGGGCAGGAAACGATGTGTACTATCCCTGTTGTACTGGCAGCCCTTACTGCACATTGAGTTTCCTTTTGGGCTTCCGCAAATGTTGAAAAGATGCAACTAGTGCTAGGCTCTACGGGATAATCTGCATGTACCAGTCCCCTCCAGAATTGACTATGCTGCAGTAACCTCCTTGCAACCGTGGGAACCTCCAGTGCATCCCTAAGTGACTGAAGCAGAGTTGTAAGGTTGAGGTGCTTGCAGCTCAGCATGGGGAGGGGAGGAGGAGACAACATAAGCAGGTCTACGTTTCTAAATTTGAAGATTAAGGTATTTTGAATATCTGAGTGCCACTAAATTATTTGGGTGTTGTATGGAGTGCTACACATTGCCACGTGACTGCTTTAACTTAGCCTTTAACCCTGTGGATGGCAGAAGTGACCTGGTTGGCTGATGAGCTTTTATGGGCTCATGAGCAAATCAGGCTGAAGGGGGTATGATGGGAGGAGCCTTCCCTGATTTGTATGGCCTGGTAATTTTGCTGGGGGCTGGCGGGTGCTACAGTCAGGTCTCCTATGGGGTGTTATTTAAATGTTAGTTTCATTGCTTGCCAAAATTATGCATGGCATACCGTAACTAGCTAGTACTGCGAACCAGCTGAATGAAATATATTTCAGTCATTTAGCTTAACATGGCAATGCCTAGCGTAATATTGTTTAAATACATTTGTTTTAAATGTTTAATATTGCGCCAAAGCCTGCCGGCATCAGGGCTAAGGTAAACATGAACACGCAGACAAGAAAGATTAAAAGAATGTGACATGGACAAATGGGGTAGGTCAGGGCTTGAGGATAGTGATTATTCGAACAGCCAGGTCCCTAGCAGTTTCTTAAATAGGAGATGGCATTTCTGAAGGCGTAGCTTCAAAAGTAGTGCATTCCATGCTAGAGGCGTGAGGATGTCAAAAGAGTGCCCACACCCTTTGGCCTTTTTTGCAGTTGATACAAAGGGTTGTCCTTGGGTGCCTGATCAGAGGTACCTGGAGGGTATGCAAGGTAGTGTACGTTTCCTAAGGTAGCTGGGAGCTTTCCCATGTAAGCATTGATGTGCAACGGAGAGAGACCTGAAACTTGATCTGGCTGACACTGGCAGCCAGTGCAATTTCCTCATGGCCCCGGAAATGTGTTCCCTCTTAGGAATATCAAAAAAAATCTGGACTGCTTCATTTTGAATCATCTGGAACATGGTAGTACATTGTTTCGTATGAGGAGAGCGTTACAGTAGTCCAACCGGGGCATAATGATGGCTTGGACCAAGACTTCACAATCTATTTGTGATCAAAATGGTTTGGCGTGTCTCAATACTCTAAGATGATAGTGAGAGTTGCTGACAACTCCATCGACATGCCCCTTGGAACTAAGAGAGGAATCAATGTAGACGCCTGATGTCTTAACCTTCTCTAGAATGCCTATGCAGTTTCCATCGAGATGCATCCAGTTCCTGCACATCCACTCTTATTGAATCATAAATGGAATTGAGCCTAGCTAAGTCGCACTTGTAGTCTCTACACAGGTCAATCACGAGCTGGGTGTCGTCAGCATAATTGGCAAAATACACACCCAGGCTGGTTAATTAGTCACAGAAAGGTTTCATATAGAGATTGAAAAGAGCTGGTGATAAGCATGCTCCCTGTGGGACTCTGTATAATATTTTCTCTGCATCGGAAGAAGCTCCGCCCCACCTTATTCGTGATTCCCTGTTGCTCAAGAAGGATTGAATCCATTCCATGGCCTCTTTAGAGAATTTCCCAGTTGTGATCAGAGCGTCCAATAGGTGACCATGATCGAGCAAGTCAAAGGCGACTGACAAGTCTAAAAGTACTAGAAGGCCAGCTTTGCCATTTTCCAAATAGTCAAGCATATGCGTCTGCAGGTCTAATAGGGCACTTTCCATGCCATTATCAGGGGGAAAACCTGATTGAATAGGGTGCAGTATATCCCAGTTTTCCAAGTGCTGTTGGAATTGGGCAGATGCCACTTTGTCCACTACCTTCCAGACAAATAGTGAGTTTGTTATAGGGAGTAGATTATTAGGATCCTTTGTGTTTTTTTTTTTTAACAAAGGCGTAATTGCTACCTTTTTGATTGATTTATTAAGGGAGCGAACCGCAGTGAAAGGAAGAGTTCACAAAGCGAACCAAGAAGAACACAAAGATATTAGGGTTGCTTACATTGAGATTTGAGGGCAGAATCTCTCCCTGACAGTGGGTTCGGCGAATAGCTCCAAGGAGGGCACACATATAGGCGCTTGTTATTGGTTGCAAACGAAAAGAGTATGCAAGATCCTCTTTGTTAGCAGGCTGGAAGTTGCAGCCTGTCTCATATTTCCAGTATTTTAGAGATTTTAGCCATAGAGGAGGAGATTTTTTGGGCAAACGCCTGTTGCACCTCAATGCAATCTTACCTAGACGGTGTAGAGGCCTTTGGTTGAAGTAATGTTTTTTCCTAATTACGATAGATTGCAAATAATATTTTGGAATCATTCTCTGCATTTTTTATTTCATTGTTGTAGAATGTTTGTTTTGCCTCTGGAATTTTGTTTCTGTAGAACGTTTGTGGGGTTTTCCAAGACGTTTTGTTTTCATCTGGGTTTTTTTTCCCCATAGGCGTTCTGCTAGCCTTTTTCTTCTTTTTAGTGTTACCTAGTTGTTTGAAAACCATACTTGTTGGCAATTTCGCTCCCATGACCAGTCAGTAAACAGATTATTGTATATATTTGCTAACGCTTCTCGGGGGGGGGTCTAAATCCGGGCTAATTTCCATTACCCATGTTAGACATTGAAGCATGTTGTCTGGGTCAATCTTTTTCAAGTTTCTGTTGGTGAATGTTTTAGGTAAATTGTGGGTCTTTCAGGGATTATTCGGGTAGTGTATAAGACATTCTATGAAGCGGTGATCAGACCAAGCACAGGGCCTAGTCATGGTAATGTTCATGGTGACATTCCTGATTGCAAACCCAATCCAGGATATTTGTCATACATGTTTGTTCGGCGAGCGGGTGTTTAGTAGGGACATCTTGACAGTAGGCCTCTCTTTGATGGTCTGTTCATGCGTAAGGGTTGGTGAGATCTTATCCCCTTCATAATTAGCAGTATTTCTCTGGTGAGTTGTAGTTGAGAGAAGAACCTTCTTTTTGGGACATTTGTTCTTACTTGATATGCCTATAAGCTCTTCACCTAAGGTCCTTTTTTGGGGCTGAGTTAGGACTGAGCTCTGGACGGAAGCGTCTATTGCGCGGGTTCTAATAGTGGCAAGGGGCACAGGGTGCCCGTGCTACTGGAGTTTGCAACAGCAACATGTGGCAATGTCTTGGGTAGCTCCACAGTGAGTGGAGTCGTGTTTACAGCATATATAGCATAGCATTGCAAAGCATCGAAGAGCATAACAAGCACAGCATAAGGTAATGTAACCAACACCGAAACATGACATGGCACTAAACTGTGTTTTCATCCAGATCCTCTTTAAGTGAATCGCATTTGGACTGATTTTTAAGAAACTGCAGCCGAACTTGCTTGCTCTAGGTACCATTCATGTGACTGTAGAAGCATTCCCGCCTTTCCTGCATGAGAAAGGAGTAATGAGCCAGCCGCTATTATGTTTTATTTACTTGTGATGTTTTGAAATCACTGACAGCACATGGGGCTGTATCAAAGCACTAAGCAGAAGGAGGTACTGACAATAAGAGTCCAAAGTTCTATCATTGATATGGGGCAAGTAGGTTTTTATTGCTGTCTGAACTCCATGCAGTTATGCTTGAGGCAGGGGTGTGGAGCACGGCAGTTCCAGAGTGTGGAAACCTGGTGGTGTAGAGAGCCACCTTCCCCTTAAACTCGCATAGTTTGGTTGACAGGAAGCCTGCTGATTTAGGGTGGCCGGCCTGAGACATTGCTGCGGTATGAATCCCTTTGGAGATGCAAGCGGGGACCAGTCCATGGATAGCGCATGGGCAAGGCACTGAATCATACACTCTTTCATCAATAGTTACATGTGCTTTGTAATGTAATCCGATTTCTTTAAGCAGAAAATAAGTCTGACAGCCTTGCTCTGAAGGGACACGATGCCTTTGCTGCTGCTGAGAGGTTGTGAATCTGAAGATATTGTGCGCAGGGATCGTTTATGCCGCACTACATCCTACAGGAGCGGAGAATGACTTGGCTGAGCAAATTGACCTTGTGTCTTTCATGAACGCATTTAACTCATCAAGAGGAAAAGATGATGCTCCAGGCATAGCATTGTCTGATTCTGAATGCCTTCTCAACAAGGTAAAACCGGGTATTTTATGAAGAATGAATACCCTTTGAGGTATAATCAGGTGAAGTGTTGGATGCCGCCTTTCAAGCACTCTGCTTTATTTAGAAAGTGGTTTGGAGAACGTGGGCTCTAGGATGGAACCGACCTTGCTGAGCTCTAATAATGGAAATCTGTTTGGTTAGTTATTTGGCAAGATCACAGGGTTGGTATTGAGGTGCAGCCCACACCTCGTTTGTGGGGTAGAAAAAGGGTGGTAACCTGGATACCTTGAGTTTGTTAAGTACAAGAATTGTATTCTTCACACAGTTGTTGTGCTTGGTTGTGAAAATCGTTAATTTATTTAGTTTGTTAGCTTATATACACCCTTTACAGTACAGTCGGGGTTCATATATCCCCATGCAGTCAGCCGACACGTGTTTGGACCTGTCGGTCCTTCTCAAGGCTATGGAGTGCGGTCCGGTGTCCCCTGTGGGGTTCTGTAGGTCGGTAGGCTTGGATCTGTAGTTACAGTGGCTCCTGTTGGGCCCTTAAAATCTGCTCTCACCGAGGTCGGTGTACGGCTCTCTCTGCCTGCCTTTCATATCCGAATGATATGGGTGGAAGGGAAGGTATACCTGCCCTTCCACCCATATCGTTATTTAGTAAGTGGTAACAAAAATCAGAGCTCCCCCATGGAGAAGGTGACGTGCTTCCGGTGCACCAGATCTGCCTCTTGAAGCTCCGTTGGATATTTGTTGATGATCCTTGGATAGTGCTTGAAATAAAAACTCCTTTTTTTCTCTTATGGTTGTGTACAATTATTATTTAAACCATTTGCTAGCTTTCTAAAGGCACGCCACGAGTATTCCATGCAGTCGGTAGCATAGAGGAATTGAGGAATGGGCTAACCGTGGTGTGTCTTAAATGCAAACCTGTAAAGCCGGCTTTGCAGTTCAGTGCTGTACTTTAGGTTACCATGCACACATTATGTGCCAAGCCAATTATTTCAGAATTCAATTCACCCACAGCGTTAAACTGCAATTCCACCACGGTGGGACTACATCCGTGCTCACTGGCCCTTTTCTAGGCCTCATGCCACCATTGTGTCGTTCCATGCTTCAATGTCATGTATATTTGTCCCAAAACAAGCGTCAGAGTCCCTGTTACCACAATCAGTCATGGATGTACAGGCTTTGTTGTTTTGTATCGAGTTCTGTGCAGCTGCGGGTTTTTCTTGTCTTGGCACTTTGTGCAAACACTGTCTTGGGAGTAGAGAGCAACATTTCTGCCTCTTTAGTCAGTGGTTAGCTTGGCCTGGATCCTCTCTCTCCCATTTTCATAGCTTTACTTTTAGTGGAACACTGCACAACCATGGCGGTCACCTTATATAACCAAAACAACTAGTAATTCACCCAATAACAGGACTGCATCATTTACCGCCATCTGTGTGGGTGCACATGTTTGCAGTTTCGGCAGGGTGGAAAGGTATGCAACGGAGGTCACATGGTAATGTACTCTATGATGTGCAGCAAATGCTTGGGTGGTGGTGAGCAAAGATAATGACACTTTTTTTCAACACCATTCTCCCTGTTATCGCGGGTCCTGGCACAGCTGTCAATATTCAGGTGTGAGTCCTCAGAGTGAATAATCCCTGCGGGGTAGAGGGTGTCCACAAAAAGCCAATGAGGGCAGAGTTACTGCTCTCAGGGTGGAACACATGGTTATTGCAAACTTCCAGCAGTTTATTATTACAAATATGATTTTGTACATGTTTTATTCCTCTAAGTGGGCTTTAAGCCATTCCGCTTCTAGCTTCCTGAGCAATTTCTTTGAGTCGATTTGAGGGTCTGGCTGTACCAGGAATTTTGATTATGTTCCTTACTTATTCTGTCTAATGTCCTAATGAGTCTGATTGTGAAACTGGAAGGTCTCTGTTCGATTGACCCCCATCGGCATAGTGAGCAATGAACAAAATAACTTCAGTGAGTGTTTCACTGTGAACTCATTTCCAGTTACTACCTTGCGTGCATACACTCTTAACTTAACCCGACTATAATGGCAGGTGAGCAAAATAACTAATTCAACTGCACAGTTTCCCAGCCAGATCGGAGACAAGGTTCGCTTCATCGTCAATTTAGATTAATTAAAGATACCGGGCCTCATTCCAAGTTTGCCGGTCGGAAACAAGGGTGCCGGTAAGATCACTGGCACCCTTGTGTCCGGATTGGCAAACTATGTGTTTGCCTGTCGTGGCCGCTGCGCCCGACAGGTCTGACCCTGCTGGGTGCAGCCGCCACAGTAGGCAGACCCTTCACGGAAGCGCCGGCACCGTTCACAAAAGTGCAGGTGCTTCTGAGTCCCCACTCCCATGGCGTCCGATCAGACTCTATGGGAGTGGGGACTTACATTTTACCGGAGCCTGACTTCCCGGGCTGCCAGATTTGTCATCTCATGGCGGCACCGGGAAGTCAGGCACCAGTAAAAGTTTAGGAGTCCGACGGCAACCCGCCGGTAGCATCGGCAGGGTTACTGCCAGACTCGTAATGAGGCCCATTGTCTATGGCAGGAGACTTAAGGTGGATGAGGGCAACAACCAATTGCTGCAAGCCCAGCCTACTCAACACATCCAGGCATGTTTGAGAATCGCTGTGTCTGAGCTTCTAGCCTGTAATTAAAATCACCTAGCAAAATTAGCCTGGCACATTCTGTAATGACAGATGTCAAAATGTCAGTGATATAAGTAAAACGTGTTTGCATGAGTTGGGGAGGAAGGATAGCTCAGGGGCAAAGCCTTTGTCTTGAAAGCAAGACAGTGTACAATACAGGTTCGGATCCCACGCTTAGAAATCACTCGTTGATGTTAAACGCGTAATAAATGAACAATTCATTCAATTCATGTCTCAAATCTATTCAACAGAGAAGTGGCATTACAAATGAATAATGTCCAAAACATGCCTTCCCTGTCGGCACTCCATTACAGATGTTTAAGGAATCCGTGTAAATACAGGCGCCCCTTCCCTTTCTTTACTGGGTTTGTTAACCTAATTGACCCGAAAACCATTCGAAAAAGATCATTCAGTTCTACATAATATTTCTAGCTTCTGTGAAACAATCAAATCAGAAAATATGACAGTGTTTCGCCGCTGAACATATATTGACAAGCATAGGTTTAACTCCTTCGGGTATGGCAGGTTGCGAATTACTTGCAGAAGGAGCTCTAGAGGCATCTGAAGGTCCTGACCTTAACTTTTCCTTCCTGAGCAGGTCGGCTGCAGGCTGCTCAAGTGAAGGACAGGGAAAGGCGTGGATCCTTCGTGTGAACCTATTTTAGCAGCATGAGCACGAGCAGGGAAAGCATGGTGCGAGGGAAACGAGGGGGGATAGGTGAGTTGGGGTGAAGGCCAGAAGTAGAAACGTCAGAAAAACTTCGAATACGACGCATAGATAAAAAATAGCTTGCGAAGTCAGTCGATCTGGGTGATTAATGCTCATGGTTAATAATACAAAACTAACCAAAGCACTTACAGGTGTGTCAACTGGGAAAGCTCCCTTATCTGCGTTCTCAGACCATGGGAAAGTGCTGCACAGTCTAAATGTAGATAAAAACAGCCCGAGGTCTCCATGGACAGGTAGTGCTCCCACTTATGGAGAAGTTGCGTGCATAACTTTGCTGCTCATAACAAATGTTCTGTGTCACTGGAATGTGGTATGTTTCCCTACAGGTATTTAACTCCTGCACATCAATCTTTTTTTTCTTTTCTGCTGTGCTCACCATGTTATGTTCTGTGGGGAAGGCAAGCATAATGAGGGGCTGCTTCAGAGCGCTCTATTCAGGGAATGAGTGGGGACTTGGCATTATAAGAAAGGTGTCTACGGATGTCCTGCTACTGTTAATGGTGGTGTTTACCACCACTGCAAACACGAGTCCCATAGCTGAATACCTGCAAGCACTGTCGCTGCGACAAATGGATAACTAGTTTGCCCCCAAACCCATTTGCAACGCCGGTTTGTAGATTTTTCTGTGAGTTTTATTGCATTAGAAGTAGTTTAAATTGAACTATTGTTTGGGAGCAAAGCTACATTCAACTTTCAATTTGGAAATATTTCTGTGAAGCATATTCATTTAAACTGTTTTATTAAAAAAAAAGACATGCCTGATGCAGATACCTTTTAAGGCCCTGATTCATGGAATTATTTGCATGTTAAACTGCCCGCAAATCTCCATTCGTCAAACAGGGTTTTGCGGGCAGAATGGCACGCAAATCCCCCTTTTACACACAATTCCATAAATCAGGTCCTAAATGTATAATTGGATATACTTTGCATCACAAATAGGGACATAGAATGGCCAGTTTATCAGTGATCTTCATTACACAAAGTTGTGTTCTTTCTTGTCATAATGCCTACATAGATGAGGCAGTGACAGCCCCTTTTCTAAAGTACCAAACAACTTTATTTTTAAAACAAGCATTGGAAAAATCAAGCATTTTGACTTTTGCACAATGTCTTAGCATATGTCAACCATACTCACACCTTTTGGCAGGTTTGATTGGCAACATGGTTTTTAAGATTGAATAATGGAAAAAACGAGTGTGCCAAATAAGTCAAACTAAAATGTCACCATCTTGGTGACAAAGATGAGTAAAGTATGTTGAAATGGTTACTTGTTGATTAGAAAAAGAAAAAAACAGGACAGAAAAAACAAACAAATGATAAAGGGTTTTTTATTTGGCAATACATTTATTTTTCTTTAATACAGCAACACCACGTTTCACATACCAGGTTGTTTCTTCACAAATCGTGATGTTGGCGATATGAGGAGGAAAATATTATGAACATGTATATTTTCTATACCTCAACTTGACTGGCCTTGTAAGAACCATCCTTCTGTATATGTAGTACCTTGAGTTATAGTCCAGTGATGCTCTAGAACAACTTCTCAATCACACCATCAGGTTTGCTATTTACTGAATGTCCAAAGTCAAATGAGTGATAGGCACTTTAATAAGGTCTCATGACGTAATCAATGTCTGTCATCATATGAACCCATGTACAAACTAGTTTTGTATATGCTTCCATTCTCAATCGAATTACTTGCAAATCAGAGGTGCCCTTGATAGTTATTACTTGATTAATCAGATATGCTGTACCTATGAAGGCTTCCCGTCGACAGATATTTCTTCCTGGATTTATTTGCAGTGGCATTCTCTTTTTTTTTTTTGCTTAGATCTATGCCCTGTTGTTTTGATAGAAAACTCTCTGTTTCCATACCTAATTTAAGGATTCTAACCAGATGGCTTTCACTTAATTTTTTTGTAACAATGAGGACTCTGCTCTGTCTTTTTTTTAAAATTATGGGAGTGTTATAGCTTCTACAAAAAACTAAACCTTTAAAAATGTATTGCAAAAATACTAAGCCGGAATAAATAACATACATTAGTATCCATGGAGGGTGTGTAAACCCGGGCTGAATCTGTAATCCCTCGGGATTGTCTTTCTTCCACAGCGCATGGTCCGCGTTGTCAACAAACGGATATTTCTCACTTTCTACCCTTTAAGGTTACAAAATACTAAGAATACATTACATTGCGAAGTTATTAAGGAAGTTCCTTTAGGATTGCCAACAGAAAACACAAACTCAGGCTCTCCTG
This sequence comes from Ambystoma mexicanum, assembly GCF_040938575.1. Classification (NCBI taxonomy): domain Eukaryota; kingdom Metazoa; phylum Chordata; class Amphibia; order Caudata; family Ambystomatidae; genus Ambystoma; species Ambystoma mexicanum. The sequence continues at coordinate 39,878,829 of NC_090928.1, forward strand.
ATGAACCATAAGAATTATTATGGGGAAACACGTGTCGAGAGTTGAATAAATAATGAGAGATGAATAGTAATGGGATAACAAGAGTACAACTGTATGAAATTAATACAATTTGAGAAAAGTCACTGACTACAAAGCGGACACACAAAAGTGTATGTAAACGATTAACAGCAAGTTGTATGAAATTAATACCAAATTGCTTATAATAAAAAAACAGTGGAGAAAAATCTTGGAAAAGTTTTGGTTGATTGACAAAACAATGGACCAATAGTGGAAAAATGTCATGTGTATGTTGCAGACTTATAAAACCACAAAAAGTTATCTAAAGGCACCTAACGCATTCTAAGTCAAAAACAAGTTTCTTTTATTGATATGGTCACAATAAGGGTACCAGACGTGCAGACAACAGTGGAATCAGAACAGAAGTTGTGGACTTGCCCAAGGGAAGAAAAAAAGTTGCTTATGACCGGTACCAGTGTATGCAAATCTCATTGGGTTATTACCTAGTTTTGCTGTAAAGTCTTCATGTGAGACAAAGGTCCGATTAGGGAAAAGGTTGTGCAGAGTTAGCATCTCCCCAGGATCTCACGTGCTTTGAATGTCTTTGTCAAATGTTGGGGGAGCCCAGGACAGTTCCACAGGGGGTGCGCTCCACTATATGTCATCGTCATATGGAATCTCTTAAAAAATCTTGCCCACGCATTTACCATTGCGCGGACCGGATCAAACGTACACGTATCAGTGTGCTGGTTAGCAAGAATAATTGATTTCAAGTTCGTTCGAGGAGGAGGCACTATATGTCTCCAAGGCCATATGTATCGGACACTACTAATACCAATAGCCGGCATACTGCACCTGCGAGGCAATGTAGTAAAGTTTGAAGGCCGCATTGTTTGAATGGTTTGGACAATCCCTCCCACTTCATCCGTGGAACCACAGTTCCCACATGTATAACTGATTACCAAGGAGCCTAATTTATCAAAGAAATCGCGGCCCAGCCAGACAGGAATATTGTTAAAATAGTACAGTAGTTTAGTAACCACTATCATTTTCAATATTGAGAGCCTACGATATAATGAAATGGGGAATCTAACCCATATACCCAGTTTATCCGCCAGTATCACTAAGTATGCCTCATGGTTACCTGCCAGCAATGATCGATGTGAAGGAGAGACCAGTATGCCCAAATATTTAAATATGTGCGGGACCCACCTGAACTCCATCACATCCGTCGAGACGTGCGTGGCATCAGTCAGTGGGAACAGCTTGGATTTATGATTTGTTAATACGGTACCCAGAATATGTTGAGAATTTATGGATCTCTTCCAACAGTGGGGCCAGGTTTTGTATTGGATTTCGAATGTATAACAGTTTGTCGTCAGCCTATAGAGATATTATTTGTGGTGGGCCCGCTATATGCAAACCTCTATGGCTGTGTTTAAGTCATATTATATGTGCAAGGGGCTCAATCGCCAGAGCGAAGAGTAAGGGGGATAATGGACAGCCCTGCCTCATCCCGCAACCCAAAAGGAAAGCAGGTGAGATAGTAATAGCGTTGCAGACTCTGACTGCAGGTTCAGCATACAGTAGGTGAATAAACTGTATGAAAAGATCCCAAAATTGCATCCGTTGGAGCACTGCGAAGAGAAACTGCCATGCGACGGAGTCAAAGGCCTTCTCAGCGTCACTGAGGCGGCCACAGCCTGTGCATGTGGGTCAATTTGGGACATGATGCAGAATAATCTGCGCAAATTAAATGCCGTGGAGCGGCCAGGAATAAACCCGGATTGGTCCGGGTGGACCAGTGACGGCATATAAGGTAGGATACGGGGATACGGGTGGACATTAATTTGGCAAAATGGTTGGTGTCAGCCAACCAGTCCCAACAGGACAAGTGGTCACAATTCAGACAGACAGTACGATCTCCATGCACTACACCAACAATTCAGGGGAGTACAAGGTTGGCAGATGCTCTCTGCAGGAGCACAGAAGCTCTGGGAGGCTCAAACACAATGTTCACCTCAGGGCAGAGCACCTCCCAGGGAAGGACAATATCCTAGCAAACAAGTTAAGCAGGGATTTCTCTTTCTCTCATGAGTGGGTGCTCGACAACGACGAGATCAACCAAATCTTTCACAGATGGTGCCATCCTCACATCAACCTGTTTGCGACAAGCGGCAGCGCAAAATGCCCTTGCTTCACCTCAGGTACCCAGAGAAGAACTCACTGGGGGATGCTTTCTCCCTAATGTGGATGGGACAGTTACTTTATGCCTTCCCACCGATACCAATACTACCCGGAGTACTGAGGATGATGAAGATGCAGCCACGCTGGATTATTCTCACAGTACCAGCATGGGCCCGGCAAGTTTGGTACCGGACCCTGCTGCAACTGATGCAGGGTAAGCCAGTTCACCTCCGGGCTCAGCAGTTCCTGTTAACCCAGCAGAAGGGGAAGATCCTTCATCACGAGCCAGCAACCCCCTCACTTATGGTCTGATTCCTGAACAGTGGAAACACACCAATTTAACACTACTCCCGAATGCTGGGACATCATTCGTGTGGCCAAAGCACAGTCCACTCGCATAACTTAGGACAGGAAACGGAAGCGGTGGTGTGCGGCTGTGCAACTTGAACCACTGTCTTTCTTTGTTGACTGGTTAGTGCGCTACCTGTTGCATTTTTCCAAAGTTAGTTCAGCGCTGTCCTTCATCAAAGTTCATCTCTCATCCATCTCGTCCTATTCTAGAGGTCCACAAACAGATGTCATTTGTGACCAACCCGGCAGTTAAGACCTTTCTCAAGGGACTAATGTGCATCTTCCCACCGCTACCCATCCCGGTTCCTGGTTGGAGCCTGAACACGGTTTTTTCAGCACTGATGGTGCCACCCTACGAGCCAATTCACAGACGTTATATGCGATTCCTTTCATGCATGCATAGGGGTAAAAGTATTCTTTATGGTACTGTGTGTGTCTCTGTAAAGTGGCATGCTCCCACTGCTTGGTATTCTATTCAAACATATGAATCTATGAAAGATCTAATGCTGGAGAAATCATGGTTACTTACCTGTAACTAACTGTATTTCTCCAGCATTGGTATGTTTCATAGAATCACATGCGCCCATCCACCTCCCCTGGGAGGCTGCTCCAAAGCTAGTCAGTCATCATATATGCAATCACTACAGCTCAAAATCTCAAGATGGCTGCCTGGGCTGGAGCTTAAGCCCTGACACCTCATTGGTTTGGGGTCATAAAGGACCAAGGTGAGATGGAGGGACTACATATCTGAGTGCCGTTTCAGGCATAATCGGCAATCTTTATTGCTTTTCCATATGGGAAAAACGTATATATATTTGTATTTTGAAAATTACAGAGGATTCCCAGTCTGACAACAAGGAATATTCAAGCATGTGGATCTATGAAAGATACAAATGCTAGAGAAATACACTTACAGGTACGTAACAAAGACATCCTCTTCCCCTTTATACACCTTTACCAGCTCACCTGCCTACACTGGAACTTGTCACTGGGCCTCATTACGACCCAGGCGGTAAGTTACCGCCTGGGTCGTACCTTTACCACCATGGCGTAAACTACGTTTACGCCATGGTGGTTGGCGGACTTACCGCCCCATTCTGAGGTTGGCGGGGCGGTAAGTCCCCATTAACCCATTTACCCTTCCCCATTCCCATTTTTGCCCCATAGGGCATAATGGGAGTGGGGAAGGCGTTAATTACGCCACCGTAAATTACGGTGGCGTAATTAACAACAAGGTCCCTTAGCGCCATGGATTTTAACACCTGCTAAAAGCAGGTGTTAAATCCTCCATGGCGCTAAGGGACCTCGGAATCAGGCGGTAAGGGTCGGCGCTGTTTACGCCGCCGTAAACCCCTTACCGCCTGGGTCCTAATGAGGCCCACTGTGTTTCCCAGCATGAATATAATACAATTCAGCTTTTTCTATTTGTTCATGGATTTATGACTGGTTTCCAGCAAGTTGTGTTATCACACATTGAATGCCTCTCAGTTTGTTCTGTGATTTGTTTTCCCATCATGTAGTATTATTGCATAAGTAATGTCTCCCAATTAGCTCTGTGCCTATGGATTCAGATTCCCAGGATACAGTGTTATCACGCAATGAAGGTATATTTCTCAGTTCTAATTTCCAAGGTGCTTTGGACTCAAATGTACTCAAATGGTGCAAATGTACTCTTTGGACTGTACTTGCATTGTTCTTCGTCCCTGCTTTGCTCACTTCTCCTCACCTAGACACTTGAATGCATCTACATTCTATCCTAGTTGGCCCCAGTTGAACCATGATCAGTTTCCTTTTTCGCTCCAGTCTCTCAAGGTATGAGCGGGATTCTCATGAATGCTTGACTCAGTTTTGTGGTTCAACTCCTGTTTTCTGGCAATGCATCTGCTAGCCATCAGTATTTGTCTGGCTTTCCCTTTAGCAGGAATTCCTTGTTCTCTTCAGCCCCAATAGCTTCAGTGTCTGACATCCAGCAAGCTCTTTGGCGCTGGCTTTGCTTACTGTATCATTAGAATGTCACACATTAGTATACGTTTTCAGGGACTCTCACCGTCCCTTAGCCCTCATTGTTGCCCGACAATGCACCTCGTGCGTTCATTCAATCCAGCTCAAACTTTTCACTGCAGGTTCAAGACCCCATGCTCAGGTTATCACTGAGATTATTGATCCATCATGGTGCTGCAGACTGCATCACCTAACTATAGGCAGGAAGAGAGTCCAAAGAGTAACTCTCTATGTCACTTACTTTTTAAAATGTGTTATTATTTATTTATTTAGCATTTGGCTTAAAGAAAGCTTTTGCTCTTGACTTCCAGCAACATGATTAAGTAAATAGTTTGTGAGTTCTCATTTGATATTCTTTAAAACCTCCATATCTTATGTTGGGTTTTACTAATTGCCTCCAATTATTTTGATGTTTCCATTAACAGAAAAATGTATATTAGAAATGTTATCAGTGCTAGCGTCAGTGAAAGTCCCTCTCCTTGCATCAATTTGGACCATCAATTTTCTGCAGAAAGTGAAGGTTGCTCTTGAAAAAATCTTCCCAAGATCTGCATTCTTAGATCAGTTAGTCCTGGGCATAGAAGTACCAGATGGTTCAAGGTCTCTTTAGAGTCTGTTTGTCTGTACAGTCTAAATTCTTGACTCAGTTTAGGGGGGGTCTGCCCTTGCTCTCAAAATTTCCCACGGTGAAACAAATTCAGTCGGAATCTCAGATACTGGGTGCGATAATGGCAGTTTGGAAATTTCTGCAGGTACTTAGGAATACGGTTATATGGTCTTGCTTCCGGGGGAGTCTGTGCAAACAACTTGAAAGATTGTCTCCGATCTTGTATTTCGATCCAATCTTGTCTCCGGAGTTTTCGTTTTACCAAAAGCGGATTTGTAGTCACAGTGTCATTGGTTGTCTGTAAGTTCTATAGAATCACCTGGGAGATGTCTTTCCTTTCATTCAGTATGAGGTCGGAACCTGTATTGATCACTCCTTTTGCCATTTTGAAGCCTCTTATGGGATTTAAGGAGATGGTTAAGCCCAATTCCATTTGAATTACTTCTATACGCGTACTCTTTGATATTGTAAGGACTGTCTTCCAGAACATGCCCTCTAGTGCAGGCCAAACATTTGCTGGTAATGCAAAGAAGGACTCAGCTCCATATGTCAAAATCGGGACTACCTTCATTCGATAAAAGGAAATTAGTGGTGTTAGTGAAAATCTGCAATATCTTTTTTGAATCACTCTTCCTTGTGATGCCAGGTTCTTTGCCTTGTTGCACAGAAGTAGTTCTCTTGGTGTGTCGCTCACACTTGCATTGACACACATCCCCAGACAGACCAATGGATTAACTTTCGATAGCTTTTTATTGTTCAAGAACCATGTACAATATAGCACTTTAATTTAACCTCGACTGAGCAACAAAGCTGCAGCCTTGCAAAAATAGTGCTGCGCCTACTATTCTGGCCCTTACTGTCATCGGCATTGATAAAAATTCGAAAAAACCTAATTCCCTGTGAACATTCCCAATGCTTTTTTTCAGGGTCTCCTGGAATTTAACTTTGGGCCCTTATGCTCAAGACTGTCACCCTACCTGAATGCATCCTCTGTGTTCGGGCATCCTACGTGTGCATCACAGTAAGGTTATTAATAACGACTATATCACCACACTTTTTAGTATCAAGAAAGGCTCTAGGCACGGGTGTTCCACTCCCACCCGTCCCTTTGCTGGTCAAATCAAAGCATTTACTAAATTCTATTTCAAAGTAGTGGGACATGTCCTTACCTCCCCAACCTCAATGTTAAACTTGGTTCATAGAATCCCAGTGTGTTGGTTTTACTTTCAGATCCATGTGCACCAGTCCATGTGATGTTTCCATGCATGTGACTCTTTGGTAATGTCTCTGAATACAAGCTACTCATTCTAGAAACCAGGCAAAACTTTGCAACATTGTGTACTTTCAAAAGTTAACTACTACAAAATCCCCTTCGATCCAACTGTGCCAAGCCGCCACGTAAACATTACAACACTTGCAGATCTGAGAGCACTCTTTACCCAACTCATGAACATGAATGTCTTTTTGGTTGGCCTTATTAATACAATTAAATTGTAATTCAGACACAACTAAATATAATCCAAAAGGATGTTTCGTGATTCCTTTTGGAGGACAAATCATCTTGTAATTACAAGAATCTGGGCCTTAAATCAGCAAACATACGCATCAACTCAACACATGTTCAGCAGTGGTTGAAGTGTACAGAAAGAAGTAGTGCAACCATGTTCCTATCTGGCCTGCCCCTGCTCCCCACAAACCCCATGGCCACGCCCCTCACAAGCACAATACAAACCCCCAAACACAGCTGCTGTTTAAGGGACATTCAGTACAGTGCTGCACTGAAGTGCAAGTTTCAACTTCTCCCTACACTTTTATTTTAAAATGAAACCATTCCGGGACTGTTTCTTTTTAAAATTAAAGTATAGGCACAGTAAAACTATTTATTTTTTTAAGTACTGGAGCACCGCTCCCACCCACTTCGACCACTGATTTTCAGTCCTGTAATTGAGCCCGAAAATGTATTTTTGTCGGCTCTGTGACTCGGGACTATACATGAGCACCCCCTCGCTTTGACTAAATCAGATGCTGAAATGTACATACACAACAGTACTTCAAAAAAGTGTGGCCTGCATCTGCCAATTTAATCATGTGAAATTAGATCGATATTTGTCAAAACTTTATTTTTACATTTTGTTTATTCAAAATGTTTTGTTGGCATATGCCAAAGCCACAGACAATATCCCACCACAATTAAACATATATAAGCCAAAGGCAATGTCATGCAATTCAAATCCCACATTGCCCTGGGTGGCAGAAGCACACTTAACGGGCAAGTCCCATCACAAACGGGCAAGTCCCATCACAAGATCCCAATGTTCGTTTTCATGGACAAAAGGGAGCTGGGGTAAGGAAAAGACAAAAAAGAAATAAGTGGGTGGTGCAACGGTCGCACATGGCATGTAGTCCAATTAGTTGCTATGCGTACATTTCCAGAAAACCACCCCAAATACGTTGATGGATGCCTAGGTTTCCTCTCCATTTAAAGTACACAGCAAAGCCGCCAGTGCTGTTTTTTTGTCAAGATACCTCTCAACTCTTGGCTGGTATTTAGATGCCCAGCGCCTCAGCAGTTCCCCTTGAAACAAGCTCCTGCCTTCAGTATCCACAACTTCGGGCACCTTTCCATTCTGTTCAACCACTAGGTCAGGTTCTGTACCCACTGTGCTACGTGAGATCATGTGAGTCGGTCATTTCCTCTTTTGTCATAATAATTTGCCTGAAAGGGAATTATAAGCCATACATTTGCGTGCTTGCATCATTTAAATGTCGGTACTCATGCACTTCCTCTAATTACTTGTGTCCCCCATTTGTATATATCATAATTTCTCAGCTTTTTTATGGATACACTTTTTATCAGAAAACACTGATCACTGATCTCTAGGAAGGCAGCTTGCTTGTACCTTTCTGTCAGTTCTATAGAGCTCATTTTTGTATGCAGTTTTCTATAGGAGGGACCAGGTCCATGGAGTGCTACACATTTATTTTTGAATTTTTAAAGCGCTCACACAGCACTGTTGCAGGAATATGTCTCTTAGTTGCGTATTTATAACATGCTTAACACCCAGAGGTTTCGAAGCGCTGACCCAGGGATCGAACCTGTGTTGCTTCATGCCGTCTTGCTCCCAAGACGAGCACGTTGCCACTGATCTATCCTCCCAGGACATCTTTGATAATAGCAGCTAGCGTTACAACAACAATTCAACAAACATTACAGACACATATATATAAAGTCTTAGTTGTCAGGAGGACTGAGACAAAACATTTTCATTTAGGCAAAGACAATTAGTGGAAAGTATAGAGATTGGCTGCAAGACAGAGGGAAGGGCAAGCAGACTCATGTATCCTAAAAATGTGCTTGAGTGTTTTGCTGCCTCATATTGATAGGGGTTAATTTGGCTGGTTCGTCTTCTACTAGAGCGTTACTGCTTTACTTAAGGGTGCAGTGGATGTGGTCCTTCCATATGGCATCACGAGTGATGGGTTGAGGTTTCGGGAGTGCCATGAAAGAGGATAAGCATGTCTTTGTGCCTACTCAAAGTTGAGGCGTTTAGTATTACCTTGCAAAGTAGACTAATATACCCTAGCTCATGGAGTGAAGAGCACCCTGTCTGACTAGTATTGCTTCAAGGAATAATTACTTGGAAACTGGTTGCAAAGTTGTCATCAACATGTGAGGACTGAGGACAACTATTCACAGCTCTCAGGTCTACAGTTAATAAGTGGACATTAAAACCATACATGATCAGCCTTTCACTTTGTCAGCCCTCATACAAATGGCATTGGGTGGGTTAGGCTAGTTAAGAAGATACCATACGGATATGTGTTGTATTTATGATGTCCACAATAAGTGGGTTTTGCATCTCAGAAGGAATTTAGAGCTTGAAGAAAGGCATCTCAGTGTTGTGGTGAGGCCGGATCTCAATAGTTCATCACTCATATCATCAGAAACAGAGACAGACCAAAATGATAACTTTCAAATATTTATTAGCAATAATGATAAAATAAAACATATGTTGTCAGGATGTTTGCTAAACTACATATTATGAGTGTCTGGATGTGTCATATTATGAGTGTCTGAATGGCCAAAGGTAAATGCCTGGATAATATTCCCTCAGGTGTCTGCCTCTAACCTGCGGAAAGAAGCAGAATAGAGACTTCTTCTCTTGCATCAAAGGGGTTCCTGAATGCAAAGTCCTGTGTTCAGAGCCCAGCGTAGTAACAACAGCATCCCCCAATGTGCAATAAAAAGCTTTCCAGTGGCCACACAAAAGTATCTTACAAAGTCTTTTAAGGAGGCGGTCTCCTCTCCTTCTGTTGTACCTGTATGGAAGGTGTTTTGTGCATCCTTTTCTTGTCCTTCTCAGGGATTGCCCTCTGCCATGGTCCCACAGCTCTAGGACAAACTGATGCTTTGGTGGCCTGGCAGACCCTTGTCTCCTAGCTGGTCTCTCAGTTTTTTGCTCAGGGTTTCACCTGCCAGGAGGTCTTTATGGCCCGGGATGTGATGGAGGTGCATGGCCCTGGTATAAAATGGCAGAACATGGCCCGGCTCCTAACTGCCCACTTCTTCCTTTCATACCTACTCCCAGGACTAGCTTCTTTCTCCCGGCTCTTTCTATTCCCTCCTACCAGCTTCCTTTTGTTACTTTTGGTATTCTCCTCTCCCTTAGCACTTGGTCTAAAATGGTCAGACCCTCTCTCCTGCTCCTTGGTTTCCACCTCAATCTTCTGCTGATATCTATCCTCTTCTTTGCCCCAAATATTCTCTCCCCCTTAATGATCACCATCAGTCTTCTCATTCCAACCACTCTCTTCCTCTCTATGGTCTTTCTCACTCCCAGGTCGTCTCCTCAGACTCTATCCCCTTTAACGTCACAAAATCCTCCTCTAATCCTTTCCAACAATCTCCTTATCCTATGTAAACACATCTCATGACAATCCCTTCCTGTTATTTCCCAGCCTACACCCCTTGCTCCCTTCTCCAAGGTGGTACCCTTCCCCCAGCATGATAATCTTTCTTTCTAGCCCTTCAAAACACTACTTCCTAAATGGTAGCCCTTGTTTCGCCACACCTGGCTGGTACCCTCTTTACTCTGTACCTTTCCTCTTAACTGACCCACTCTACATATACTACTACACACTTCTCCCAACTTTCTATTCACCAGCAATTCGGCTTTTGCACTTTCTTCGTCTTGGGGACCCTCTCTGTTCCAGGTTTCACAAGGTCTGCTGCTTTCTTCTGGCCAGCTCTCTCAGGTCTGTCTTCCTCTTCTTGTCAAGCCTCCCTGATTGGGTTCTCCCAGGATCTTCCTTCGTCCCAAAGCTCTTGCCAGGACTTGCAAAGGTTGCTTGGGCTGGTGACCGCTCCTCGTTTTATATGGGCTCATGGGTGATTGGCTGCACCTGTGTGCTGTGGGTTGTGTCTTTTGCCCATTGGCCCATGTGACTGGGATCAGGTGGCCTCTCAGAGGGCTAGTCAAAATCGATTTAATGGACTGCCACCAATTTAAATTGTATTGGTGCTTTGACCCCCTTATCCAGTTTCAGAATAAAGGCCTTATTTGTGAACCGATGACCTAGGCACATGTTTTGTCTGAACTGATTCTGCCTGTAAAATATAAATTCCTTTTAAAAGTACCCCTTGTACAGATTGACCAAACTTGGAGAAAAGAGGGCCTCCATACAGAAGGCTTTGATGTGTGTGAAAATGTGTTTTTCAAAATACAATAATTCCTTCTCTTAGCGGTCACTGCCTTTTTCATTAGACAGTCACCTAGACCCAAAAGTGGTGCTGTCATGTCCTCTAAAGCTGCACATACAGCTATAGCCTCTGCCTGGGCAATGATAGTATACAAACTCTCCACATAGGGAGTTACCAACATTTCTTTTTGACTATGAACCGGCCCTTCTTTCACCAAAGTTGTAAAGTGGGTATGCGGGTCTACAAAAAGAGAGTAGGTCCTCAACAAATGGTTCAATGAAAAAATGCACAAAAATGGAAAACGGTTCTAAGACTAATTTCACTCCCAACACTATTGAATGCCCAGGAGGGTTGAGCTATCTTTAAGATTTTTGGATATCACATACAATGTCTGGGTTATAAAATAACTTTTTACTTACTGGTTAGTCTTTGGCAAGAAGGTGTTGTTCAGTATGTCCATCAAGGGCATGATGTATGGCCCTCCAAGCCATTGGTGTTTTATAATGAAGTATGGTGAGCTTCTTGTTGTTTGACCTTTAGAGGTTGGAGTGCAAACAAATCAAGGTGGGAATTAAAACAGGTTAACATTTCTTCATTCTCTATTTGTTACATGGAAATATAAACAAATCACCCATCCAAAAGTTACTAAACACTTCCATCAAAGTGGGCAGAACTTCAATTGTACTATATAAAACCAATAATAATGTATCAGTGTGGTCACCACTTCTGCACATAAAAAAATGCTTCAACGATTAGAAATTACTCTAATGTAGTCACAAAACCATGTGACGCAAGGTGGACATGGATCATGAAATTAAGTTAAGCTTACATTCAATGTTAGCTTAATTCATAAAATGTCTATAATATTTTTTACAAATTATATCAATAGTTAAATCAAATAGAACAGATCTACTCGGCTTTCTCGAATCATGTTTCAACACAAAACATCTTTTTTTAATTTAAATTGTAAGACATTACATTAATATGGTGTCAGAAGTGGTTGGTAATCCCTAACTGTAGAAAGGAGCACATTGGAATCTTGGGCAAGTAGTATATTCAGAGCTTGTGTATTTATGAGGAGGAAAGTTAAGCACTTAGCCCTGATATCCTGTATAAACGCCATAGACAATAAGCTCTCGTTTGCCACAAGGATAAAAAGATAACACATCAGTACTGAGTGAGAGAGAGACTCATTGCAGTCAGTGTACCCTTGTGATCTTTGACAAGAAGCATATTCTGAGCTCTTGTGTTCGATTGTAAAGAAAGAAAAGCTGTTGGCAGTGGGAGATATGTTCACTGCAATATAGTCGTGTGATGATGGTCAAGTAGTCTATTCTGAGGTCTTGTTTTCCATGGAGAGACAATAAATCAACACATTTATTTGAAGGTATTCAATGCAGTGCAACCTTGTGTTTTTGTTGAACAGTGTAATCTGAGCTCCTATGTTTCAGCTACAGAGAGGGAAGCAAACAGCACAGCAGTTACCACTTGGATGGGAAGGACTTCATATTGCTTAGCCTTGTGATCTTGGGCAAAAGGTATACCCAGACATTGAAAGCTATTTTGTTGCTATCCAGGGGAGGAATGGAATCAGTCTGTGCTGGGAAGTGAATTTATTATTGCAGAGCATCATCATGATCTTGGATAAACAATATATTCTGCGCTTTTATGCTCCATTCTGAAATATGACACACAACACTGTAAAGGAATCTTTCTTTCTTTGTGACTATTCCTCCTCAACCTCATTCAACATCCTATTGTCCCAGAGTGGCCTATAGCCTTGAAGCAGGAGGGCATGCTGGCTGGGTGCAGGCGTGTTGCTGTGACTTAATCAGATCACGCTATCTCCTAACCAAAATTGACCCATATCACACACAGCCATATTGTCATGCGGCAACCTTGGAGGTTATGGAAGCGTTGGCGGCTCCATTAATGTTCCGCTACGTTCCTCCTCACCGCGTCAGTCAGCAGTCTAGTCTTTTCCAAGATGTTCGCTGTAGCAATATACTGGCTCCTATCCCGCCGGTTGGAGCGTTGCATCACTGTCCACTTGTGAGACGCTCGTAGTTCGCTATCCTCATTGCTTTCCTTTGGTTTCCTCGCTTCTCCTGCCACCCCTCTCTCCATCGTTGACTTCTGAGGCTTTCTCTTGCTGTTCCCCATTCTGGGCTCGGCGACTGTCTCCCGCCTCCTTGCTTACCCTTGTAGTGCGCTGCTGTATTAATTTCTCCCCGAATCCCTCTTTTTTGCTATCAGCTGTTCTCTCTGCTTGATGGGACTTTCGTTGTGCTGCAGCGTTCCCTGCCTCTACTGGCTTTCTCTTCTGTTTTCATCCAGGCTTATACCTCTTTCTTTGACGTCCCATTGCTTGTTGGATTCTGGGGGTTTTCCTTTTGCCATTCTCTCTCGTTCCTGAAAGGTGTCTCCGTATCCTGGGGCTGGGTTTCCAGAGGCTCTATACCGTGGATATCCTTGCAGTCCATACTTACCAGACCTCTGTACTCCCTCCTGGGCCCAGTATCCTTGGTCCTCGTATTGAGGTCTGGGAAGCATCTACCAGCCAGAGTCTACAAAAGAACCATCCACCTTCACAAGGATTACCAGGTTTTTTTCCCTGGTCAGGGGTTGGCTCCTCGGAGTCTCCACTGCCTGGCGAATCACACAGTCAGGCAAAGTGGCCTCGGGAGGAGCTCGCCCTTATCTGTTCAAGAAGAAAGAAAAAAATAAGACTGAGACTTGAAGAAGGAAGAAAAGGGGTGAATCTCCAGAGGAATATTCTGAAGAGCAAGGTGAGTAGATTGAAAAGGAAGAGTCCTCAGATTCTGAGACATATCTGCAGCCTTTCTACAAATTGGAAAAGCAGCTTTTTCGAATTTGCCCAGATACCTATTTGCTAGCAATATAGACTTTGAGGGTTATGTCAACATTTACAAATCCAGACTTGTTGACTTTACCAGTGCCTTTTTAAAAACAGCCTACTAAATATCAATGATGCATGCTTGTTTGGCTCCCAAACATTGTTTACTTTTTTGAACTTCAAATATTCTTCTCATAATGAATAACAAACTCCATGTTCAAGTCAAACATTGACTGGAAACAAGCTGGTGGGCCTTCCACAAGATGTTTCTTGTTGCGTGTCTTCAAAGTAAAGTAGTAAAACCTAGAACAATTTGTTTTAGTTCTTATCATTTTGTATTCTCGTTCTTGCCATCTTCCATTTGTGATGGTGATTAGAAAGCTACAAACATACTGTTTTTACTGAACATATTTCCATAAGGATTGTCGGTTGGTTTATCACGCGAGTGATGTACATTGCAAGCCAGTTCTAGAAAACATAGTGTTATTTTAACTATTGAAAGCCAAATATTCATAAATAACTATTGCTTACCTTTCTGTATAGTTAGGTTTGGCAAGCTATCTGGTCAACTGCCAATTTTGAAGACAGAGCTCAAACCTCTCGCAACTTAACAAAAATATGGGTAGCTGGGTAATTCGTTTAATTCTTAAATTGCTAGTCGCTAGAAGAGATTTAGGGCTGGATTCACAGAAGCGGTTTTATAATGGCGCATTAGTTGACGAACTATGGTATTCGGAAAGGCCTCCCTCATTTTTTAGCGTAGTGCTGCTCCGTAGATAATGACAATAATAATAGTGATCATTCAGGTACAGTATAGCACTCCACAAAGGCATTTGTCCCTCTGGTTACTCCTGGCAACTCCACTTGCAAATCGTGTCCCTCTTCTTACTGTAACGTTAACTATATGATGATTGACATGTCGCCTTTGTTGTAGATGTGGGAATGCTTATGAGTAAACACATATTTGCTAGTGTATCGGTTAGTGGGCCCTAGTCTTTTTTCTCCCCTCTCCACCTAACCCGGTTATGTCAAAATGTCTTTCTGGCCCTACTGCGGAATCCCCTAGAATAAACCAGCCAGACAGATGTACACATTTGGCAGCTTATTAACGGTTAGACTTTCTGCCTGCACCCTATATAAATTGCTGTTCGATTTTCCTATAGGTATGCAATCCCCTCATTTTGTCGGCTTGGGGGTGAGGGGCAACTATATTTGTGAACTGGTCCACACAAATCTTTAAAGATGGCTGTCCTGTAAATAGGCAATGATGTGCTGGGTTCAAATATACAAAGGATGGTTATTCACCCAAATATTATGTAGGTAAGGCCACGTTGACGGTACAACATGCCAAAATGTTTATTTCTGTGTGTGGTGTTTCATTTGATTTTTTTTTACCTAAGTCTAATGCTTGTTAAACTACTGCAGCTGAACCGTGGAAGTGCAGCTTGGCAGGGAAATTATACAATGTGGATGACTCCCCTCGCAGCAAAACATTAATGCAATTTTGTAGTAGCTCTTGGATTAAACCACAGGAAAACAAATTTTAGCATACAATTATATTCTAAATACCACCACAAAGCCACGTGGCAATCTCTATAAAGGGAGTCGTTTCCACATAGCAGGTGGATTAAATATTTTACGTATTAAACATTGTTTAAGAAAAAACTACTTTTGTTGTTGGCAAGGCAACGTCAAAGAATTTCATTATGCCTAATTCTAAACATAAATGTCGGCAGACAATATCTCTGTCCGTTCTTTGGCGCCATTACTCGTCCTCGCTGGTGCTCGCCCAAGGCGCCTTTGAAGCCTGAGCAAACACAACTGAGATCAATGCAGTGTGTTTTCATTCAATAATGTTCCAGTCAGCGAACAGACCGTAATCCGGAGAGTAAACACCGCCTTCCTCCCTTGATAGCTGATCTCGTGCCATGGCCTTGAACTGATCGCTTTATCGTGAGTTTGACTTTCTGCTTTCCTGTAACTGAGTCTACGTTGTCGTTGCAGGATAAGAAAGACATCCATCGCGCTATGTTCTTGGGCTTGACGCTTCGAGGAATGCATATTTACCAGGTAATGAAATGAAGCTGGTTCACATACCTACTATATTGTATACCTGCCTGGGATCGACATGACTTGCACTCAATCGTCCCATCTTGTGAATGTGTGCATGTCCACATGCTGGGTTCACGCTGCACTAATCTGCGATGTGTTGTTTATTTGCAGGAGGTGAACCATGTTCGTCAATTGCTCTACGATTTCCCTTGGTCAAATGTGGCGAAACTTACATTCCTTGTAAGTAGTGGAATGCTGCAGGTCTTGTTTATGTGCATGCTTGCTTCTCTGTCACCCTGGAGTCTGCCAAACCCGCCTCTCAGCAGAGCATGTGTGCCAGGGCGTGTCCAGGGAGTGGCCTGGGGGGCACGTGCTACACATGGAATCTAATTGGCCACCGAAGGTGCCACCCCATTTTCCTAAACTATGATCATTATGTGTGTATGTGCTCATACTTCATGCCAACCCTGCTTACGTCAGTGCCCCACTTGTGCCACCCGAGTCTGGACACGCCATTGCATGTGTGTTGCTAGCAATGCTAACACATCATACTCACATTAAGTTGAGCCTTGTATGTTGAAATCACATCTTTGGTGTATTTAAATCCTGATTCTTCACTAATCGCTTGAAATATAGTTAGTTTTTTTATGACAGCAACTTCATTTTTAACATATCGAAGGCTAGGTATCGAAACCCAAGTTTTGGGACCCTAATGTGATGTTCATAAACAGCATAAGATTAGGTTAGCAGATGGCTCGATGACAACAGACACACTATCGCAGTCCTGGTCTTTGCTTTTACTAAAGCTTTACTTAACTGGCTTGTCTTCAATCAAAGTGACCCAAGACTACAACTCCCATAATGCATTGGTGTAGAAATGCAAAATGGGTGGGGAAATCCTATTCTGGCCAGAAGACGTACATTGGGAGCAAAGGCTTTTAAGCACTATGTCCTACGTCTTGGCCCGGTTGTTTTTGCAGGCACAAAGTCAACAGAGATAAAAGTAGTTAGTGCACATCCTTCACCTGTGCGCTGTTAGCACGGTAGAGGAAAGGCTATACTACGCTTCGAAGCAACGAGTGTGCTACGTAGCGAAATAAAAGCAATGTCCTATCAAGGCTCTAAAAAATTAACAGTTATTACTAAAATCATATATTCACAAAAAACACCAATCATTCACCTCTGTAAACATAACGCACACGGTAATGCATCCTGAATATACTCTGGGCAGACAGGTAAACTGGGAAGTGTTCTTCAGGAGGAATATCCACAACAGGCAAATAGGTGAAGGAAACGCGAAACACAAAATTAACATAATCACTTAAATGTTTTTTTTCAAGATTTTATTTATTAATTTAGTACCTTACATAAACAATAAACAATACAATAATACAAATGTACAAAGTGATATTCATTCACATACACGCTGGTAGTCTAATCTTTAAAGGAATAACAAAGAAGGACAGAAGTCAAGGAGCAAAGTAATAGAAAGCGAGAGAAACAAATAAAATGAAAGAGAAAATACAAACTTAAAGAGAAAATACAAAATCAAAAGAAAGCATGAATCCTAGAATGCAACTAAATGACTAAGCATAAAGATCATTAAAAGCCCCCCAAATCCTCCCATATTTATCAAGCTGGTCCTTTGTCTTCTTGTAATGTGGGAAAATGGACCTAATGCGCGCCCCTGGGGCCTAAGGTAGAAGCAAGGATGTCAGGCCACCTAAAATATCTGGCAAAGGGCAATTAGTCCACACATCTAATAGCTTAGTCTCTTAGGCGGCTCCTCAGCGTCAATCAGGTCTTTGGAGCTTCTCTATGTTCCACAAGTGGAAGACCCGGCCCAGGAATCTTGTTGTGGCACGCAGCACAGAAAGGCTTGATGGGGAGGGCATATGCCGACTGGCTCTGCAGACAGGCTCAACAGGCGTGAGAGAGCTTGAGCACAGAGTTGGTAAGGGGCGTAAAGCATGGGGAGGCTTGATTGGGGTTCAGGATGTGATTTGATTTCTTGATTGTCAGAATAGGAAGCAGGTTTGAGGGAGGAAATGGTTTTAGGAGGCTGAGGAGGAGGAGGAGGAGAGAATTTGGTCCGCAGGGGCAGTGTGCCTGCTGGCGTGCATTGCCTGCTAATGCTGCAGGAGATTGATTTAATGATCTCTCGATTTTGTTTATTTTTTAAATAATAAAAGTGGTTCATTCACTCTGATTTTTCCTGAGTGGCTGATACCTCAGGCCGGGTGAAGCTTTGGTATAGTTCTTTAGTACTTCTAAGATGGCGTTTCTCCTGTTAGAGGCTGCGCGATGGTGGTGGAGTAGTAAGCAGCTTTGGCTTCAGTGATCAGACTCCTACTGTTAGCGTAGAGAGATTTGATGCTGATGAGGTCTTCAGGGTTATGGTTTTTCTGCCACTGTTTCTCTAGGGCTCTGATTGAGTGTTTGTTGGAGGCGAGAGCTCGTGGGTGTCCCAAGGGGCTGATGCTTGGTCTTAGCATGGCTGCAGGGCTGGACTGGACACCAAAAGACACCAAAAGGAGCCCTAGAAATTATTTTCAAAGTGGCCCCATATTACACATTTTCACCAAGCTCAGCCCCTTTCCTATCAGAAAATGTGGAAATAAAATAAGTTACCACACAAAAGAGGTCCAGAATGCAGAGGCCTACCAGGAAATCTCCAGGGTTCCCTACAGGCCAGTCCACCCTTGCATGGTTGGTTTATAGGGGGGATGAATGTCCACCAATTTCATAGCAGAGTTTTTAAATAATTCTAAGAGGATCCGGGCATTCTCTGTGGTGGGGAAGTCTGCAAAGTTTGCTTCTAGTTCATTTACAGGGAAGGCTTTGAATGAGCAGTGCTTAGTGAGGCGGTGTATAGCCTGGTCTTTGTGGGCCATAGTCGAGTGGGTGACCGATGGTGGTATGGGCAAACCAGTCGAGTTGGAAAGGGTCTGCAGGGGTGATGAGGGGAATAATGTAAAGACAAAATCGAGCGTATTGCCTTTTTTTGTGCTTGGCGGAGAGCACAATTTGCCTACGGACCATTGATATTGTCAGTGCGAAAAGCATGCCTCAAGTGTGGTTGTCGGCTTGAGGCTCAGGGAAGTTAAAATCTCAGAGAAAGACATCATTAGAGGGTGCTCATTTGGCACAGGAGATTACATTGGAGATGCCAGCAATAAAAGAGTCCCTCCTGTGAGGTGGTCTTTAGGAGGTGGAAGGTGAAGGATGGGATAAACCATGTTCCAGCGATCAACAGGGCATTAGGGTGTTGTAGGAGATGAGGTCAGCAATCTCTGCAGCACAAGCAATTTCTGAGTGAGCATTGTTCAGCATGAAAGAGCGTGCGTGCATTGGTCTTCGAGAGTCGCAAGGGCGATATTGATGGGATTCGCTACGGTAGCTTGGCAATACTGCCCATGTCACTTGGCCTTTAAAACCCTAGTGAGGGTGGGTATAGGCTGTGAGGCTGTGGAAGAGACACATGGTGAGATATTTTGGCAAGTAGCAGTAATACTGACTACTTTGTAGGTGAAATGGAGGATAGCCGGTCTGGCCCTTGCCCCCATCAGGCCCGAACAGGCATAAACAGTGAGGTCCTTTTCTGAGGCAGCGATGAGGACACGTAAGTAGGACTGGTGAAATAGGTGATGGGTGGAGCAGCTGTGTGAAAGGGCCTTGTCACATGACCAGCAGCCCCCTCAATGCTATCTCTCTGGAGCTGGCCTACAGTCCTAAAGTAGCTCCCTGGAAGGTGTGAAAACTGGTGATGGGCGGAGCAGCTTAGTGGCAGTACCTGGTCACATGATCAGCAGCCTACTCATGGTATACATTTACAAATAGAGTTGTAAAATATAACATATGTGCAATATACGTATGTGATAACTTGATCATCATTGAAAACCCATCTAGCATTTACCACATTTTTCTCTTTTTTCCAGGGGAAGAAATTTGAGATTCAGCCTGATGGTCTGCCTTCTGCTCGGAAACTTGTTTACTACACAGGGTGCCCCTTTAAATCCAGGCATCTGCTACAGTTGCTCAGCAACAGTCACAGGCTGTACTTGAACATACAGCCTGTACTGAAGGAGATTCGGAAGAAAGAGCAAGCAGAAGGTTTGTACCAAATTACTGTGAAAAAGTATTTGCATATATGACTGCAAACATAAGGAAAGAGCTCAAGGTAACTAAAATGTTAGGTGTAAAAGTAGTAACAAGCAGGATAAAGGATGAAATGAAGCCCATCCAATGAGAATTAGTTATTGGGGTCTGTGATAGAAATGTTTCATAAGGGTCCATTCAAGTTATACACATTTGTCCAAGATGAATTGCTTTAAGCAGGATTGGAATCAAGGGGCTCATCAAGATGCAGGTTGACTGATGGTAGTTATGTTTGGAATTTTTACAGAGCTCATTTAGCTCAAGTATGAGCGTGTTTCAGGCACTGTCCACTGTGGGTTCCATGGCTTCAAAATGGCTCATATGCTCCTGTTGAAGACAACTTGAGAAGAAAACACTGCAGGTTCAAGAAAGCGTTGAAGGATGGAGCAAGGCGTGTGATCCCTTGATTCGATTGGTGGGTTTTCCCCATAGGTTCTAATTAGTGAAGGTCTTTTAAATTGCATTTATTTTGAGCAGCAAGGGAGGGAAAGTTCAGTTGCAAGCAGTCTGTCTTCTTTAGAATATCTTGATTGAACTGTGGTTCACCCGAAGTTGGCTATGTATGGGAATAGTTTCTTACCTGTAACTCCATTTCTCCAGCATTGGTATCTTTCATGGATTCACATGCTTAGAATATTCCCTGTCGTCAGGCTGGGAATCCTCGGTAAGTTATATAGACATTTTCCATAGGAAAGAATTCAGACACTTTTGTGTCCTATCCACGTCGTTCTGGGCCGCGCACGCCGGCGCCACTAGGACGTAGGGGTATATATAGCTCTGCCCGCGTGGCTCCCTCAGATTTCAGCCACCAAAGTAGTAAGGGGGGATCTCTGGTTTGCATGCTCAGGGGAGGCCGGCGGGCGCATGTGAATCCATGAAAGATACCAATGCTGGAGAACTGGAGTTACAGGTAAGAAACTATTCCCTTCTCCAGCATTGGATCTTTCATGGATTCACATGCTTAGAATAGATTGTATAGCAGTACACCCCAACATTGGAGGTGTGTATGCAAACCAACATCACAACAAGCACAGTGCTCACTTATTATGGCAACACATTACATTATAGCATGTTAACTGTAAAAGACACAACACTTTAAAGCATAGTTGCCGAAGGATGCAACCCACTAGGGGCTTACTTTATTGGAACAGATGAAGTAGTACTGCCCGCCCCATCTGCGTATCTTCAGCATGTTGCTGTGCGAGACAGTAATGCCGGGTAAACGTGTGTGGTACCGACCAGGAAGCCGCCTGGCAGATGTCCCCCAGCGGAATTCCGGACCACAAAGCCGTCGATGACGATGTAGATCTCGTCGAATGGGCCCTTGGATGCTTTTCTAGCGGCTTTCCGGCCTTGGAATGACAATAAGAAATGGCCGAAGACACCCATCTGGATAGTCCTTGTTTTGAAATCACTTTTCCCCTAGCTGCAGGGCCATAAACTACGAAGAGTTGTCTCGTGTCTCTGAAGCTTTGAGTGCGATGGAGGTAAAATTAAAAAGCTCTTTTCACGTCCAATGTATGGAGAGCCTTCTCTGCTACTGAAGACGGTGTTGGAAACAATGTAGGCAACACTATAGCAGCGTGTTTATGGAACACGGAAGGCACTTTAGGTATGAAATGCGGGTTAGTGGCCAGCACTACCTTATTACTGAAAAACCTCAAATACGGAGGGTCGATCACTAGAGCTTGTATTTCCGACGGGCGACGAGCAGAAGGAATGGCCACCAGGAAAGCCAATTTCCAAGACAAGAATTTTAATGATGTCGATGACATTGGTTCAAAGGGGGGTTTCATCAGGGCTGCCAGGACCAAGTTCAGACTCCAGATCGGAGGAAACTTCTTCTTGGGAGGAAAGGTTCTAAACAAGTGTTTGACTAGGCGGTCACTGAACAGTGGAGTGGAATGTCTCTTCCGAGTAAATCTCGAGATGGTAGCTAGATGCACCTTTATGGATGAAACAGATAACCCGTTATTTGCCAGTAGTAGCAAGTATGGTAGGAGTTGTTCCGGTGTGATCGCCCGCGGGACCAGACCTGGTTGACCTGCGCACCATATGCAGAACCTTTTCCATTTGTATGTGTATGAAGCGTTCGTTGAAGGTGCCCTTGCGGCTTGCAAAATACGACGGCAATCCGCTGGAATCGCTAACGCGCCAAACTCGGCGAAATCAGGAGCCAGGCCATCAGACTGAGGCTGTCCGGGTCGTGATGCCAAACGGTCCCTTTCTCCTGAGACAGAAGGTTGGGGATCTTCTGGAACCTCATTGGTTCTGCCGCTGAGAGGTGAAGTAGATCGGAGAACCACACTTGTCTGACCCAATACGGGGCCACCAGGATCACCCGACAAGGATATCTGTGGATCCATTGCAGAGTCCGACGGATGAGAGGGAATGGGGGGAAGGCATACAGAAACTTGCCCGTCCACGGGAAAGAGAACGCGTCCCCCAGAGAGTCTAGTTGTGGCCACCTGCTCGCGTACTGGGAGCATTTCTTGTTGTCTCTTGTCGCAAAGAGATCGAGGGCCAGATGACCCCATTCCGCAAAGATCCGGTGCAGTTGCTGATCGTTCAGTTCCCATTCGTGTAGACAATTCATCTCTCTGCTGAGAGCGTCTGCTTGCACATTTTTTACTCCTGGTAAGTGGAACACCAACAGATGTATGTCGTGTTGTAGGGCCCAATGCCAGATCTCCTGGGCTTCCGTCGACAGGCTCCTGGAGCGAGTTACTCCCTGCTTCCGTAGATAAAACATGGTTGTCGTGTTGTCTGTCATTATTCTCACCAGAGCCCTTTATCTGTGGCAGAAAGGATTTCAGGGCCCAACGCACCGCCCTCAACTCTAGCAGGTTGATGTGGAGGGAGGACTCTTCCGATGACCAACGACCCTGAACCTATAAGGAGTCCAGATGAGCTCCCCACCTAGTTAGAGAAGCATCCGTAACCACTGTCTTCTGGAACGCAGGCTCCAGTAAGGGCATTCCCTTTGTTAGGTGTATGGAGATTCTCCACCATTGAAGCGCCTGCACGAGCTGGCCGTTGATGGTCAACTTGTCCGACCAGCGTCCTCGAGTCTGTGTCCATCGATCCGCCAAGAATTCTTGAAGAGGCCTCATGAAGAGGCGACAGTTGTTTATCAAGGGTATGCAGGACGACATGGTCCCCAGCAGGGACATGTACCTTCATACCGACACTTTGGTGTCGATCTCCCATTCCGATGCCTTTTGTCGCAGTTTGTGAATCCTTTCGAGGGATGGCTTCACCAGTGTGGAACTCTGCTCCCAAAAAGGCCAAGGTCCTTGAAGGCATTAACAAGGACTTGTCGAAGTTCACTGCGAAGCCCAAACGTTGCAGGAGGGCCAGGGTGGCATCTAGGCTTTCTTGTGCCCTTTCTGGAGACAGTCCCCTCACTAGCCAATCGTCTAAATAAGGGTACACATGGTGACCTTCCTTTCTGAGCCAGGCTGCTATAGGAGCCAGACATTTGGTGAACGTCCTGGGGGACGATTTTAGGCCGAACGGGAGGACCTTGAACTGATAGTGGGTTCGTCCGACGACGAACCGCAGAAATCTTTTGTGCTGTCGACGCATCGGGATATGGAAGTATGCGTCCTGAAGGTCTAGTGACGACAAATAATCTCCGGGTTGTATCGATCGGATCACCTCCTGAAGCGTCAGCATTTTGAATTTTAAATTCTTGAGTAGTTTGTTGAGCGCTCGTAGATCCAGAATGGGACTCCATTTTCCATTTGGTTTCTTGACGACAAAGTACCGGGAGTACACTCCCTGTCCTTTTTCTGCCACCGGGACCAGTTCTATTGCCCCTTTCTGCAGCATAAGCGCCACCTCCTGTAGCAGTACTTGAAGGTGGGGCTGGGCCGAGAACACTGGTGGAATGTGTGGTGGCTTGCCCTTGAACTGTAGAGAGTGGCACAGATGAATCGTGTCTAAAACCCATTGGTCTGTTGTTATGCGCTCCCACACGTCGAAGTGACGAGACACTCGACTCCCCAGGACGCCCTGAAGCATGTCATTGTTGGTTCTTGGTTTGTTTATCTTTCGTCGACGAAGGGTAGGCACTCCGTCGTTGGGAGGTTTGGTAATCTCTTCCTCTACGTGAGGATTGGGCCACGCGCCTGTAGCCTTGGGACGAGTAGGAGGGTCTGCTGAAACCTCGGTCTCTAGATGACCCAAACCGGGAGTTACCAGAGGCCCCTCTGAAAGGACGAAAGGAACGAAAATTCCTCCCACTCTGCAGGGCTCCAAGTAACCGTGCCGTGTCAGTATCCTCTTTCATGCCCTTCAAGGCTTCATCAACCTTTTCACCAAACAGTTGTTCCCCTTCACACAGCATATCCAAGACTTTATATTGCACCTCCGGTCTGAACGTAGTGCACTTGAGCCAGGCTTGTCTACGTAGAACTACGCCATTATTGATTTGCTTAAAACCGGACTCGGCTAGGTCGACAGCAATATTTATAGCATGGTTGGAGGCCTCCTCTCCTTCCCGCACTAGCAACATTGCGAACTTTCTATGTTCCTCGGGCAAATGCTCCAAGATAGGAGCCAGGCGGTGCCACATTTCCCTGTCATATCTAGTCATAATCGCCAAGGAGTTGGCTGCTTTTACCGCAGTCGCGCCGACAGACAGCACCTTCTTGCCGAAAGCGTCCTGTCTCCTGGCCTCGTTGTCTGGAGGGGTCGTGCATTTATGTTGAGACCTGGCCTTTCTCACTGCCGCCGCCGATACCACCGACTCCGGCGAAGGTTGATACGTCAGGCACTTGGGAGTCGATTCCGGAGCCTTGAACTTCTTCTCCAAATGACCTTTCACTGCCGGTTCAGAGAACGGGTGCCGCATAGTCTTCAGGCCCTCTTGCCAGACATGGTCCAAAATTGGGATGGCGAATACGGATTTCCTTCTCTTGCCCATATGATCAAAAAGAAAACAATCCTTTTTCTCCTCTTCAGGAACTAGCCCAAACTCCGAACACGCCTTACTCATCATGGCATGGAATGCACCCACGTCGTCAGGAGGCGATGGATGTGCCGGACTTCTCGGAGCTTCCATCTCCGCTTCAGAGTCCCAAGTTGGGTCCCTTGAGGGGGATAGTGAGATGTCTGAACCTGATCCCTCACGGTCAGAGTCCTGTAGTTCTCCTTCTTCTTGCAGGGTAGGACAATCTTCCGGCGCGTGGGAAGCGGCCGTGATCCTGGTCGCCGAGCGAGGAGCCGGGCCCGGCTCGTCGACGAATGGCATAGACTGTATCCGTGTCGGTGCCCCAGGCTGGGGTATTTGTGTGTCCAAACGCTGCAACAGTTTCTGTAGCGTATTTGGCACCTCCAAGGACAGAACCGCCTGGGGGTTCAGCAATGACGAGGTAGTAGGGATGGAACCCACCCCCAAGAGCGACATCGCGCTGGTCGGCTGCAGACCCAAATCGATTGGGCGCGCGACCGTGTCGCGTTCGTCGTCAGCCGACGAGATGGAGAAAGTCACCTCTGGTTGAAGTAGGGCCTCCGGCGGGTCGGGATCGAAGACCTCCGGTTGCCATCCCATCGACGGGACCACCGTCGACGATATGTTTCCTACCGCCGCAGTTTGACATGTGGGAGGAGCCGCCGATGACGCAGGTGTCGACGAGCGGGTCGTCGGCGAAGCCAGTGGCGCAGGGCCTTGAGGTGCTCCCGCTGCTTTTGGGGCCGACATGCTGCCCGCGGCCTCTCATCTCAAGGTAGACTTATGACGGTCTCCTGAGGAGGATTTAGATTGTTCTTTTCTCTCCTTTTTAGATGAGGAGGAAGAAGACGATGCCTTGTGTGAAGAGGAGGAGGCCTTCGAATGTTTCTCTGAATGTTTTTCTGAGGGTCGTTGTTCGGCCGACTCCGAGGTTTGTTTTTCGGCAGCACGTGCCTTCTTCGTCGGGGTTCCGACTTACTTTTTGAGGCCGTGGAGCCCACCTCCGGTGCTGGGTACGCACCCGCTCCGTCGTTGAGCCAATCAACCAGGCGTCTTTTTCGATTTTTGAGGGTTTTTTGGGAGAAACCCTGACAGATTTCACAAGTGTCCGCCGTTTGGTGAGGATGAAGGCAGTAAATGCAGTCCATATGACCATCCCCTTTGTACACCTTCTTAAGGCCGCATGTAGCACACGGACGAAACAACGCCTTTCCAGACATTCTCTTAAGAAGAACAAACAGTCGCAGAAGTAGAAAGAACAGCCTAACAAAATAGCAGATACGCGAGGTAATCCCACCACTTTGGAAGATGGTTGAAATCTGAGGGAGCCGCGGGGGCGGAGCTATATATACCCCTAAGTCCTAGTGGCGCCGGCGTGCGCGGCCCAGAACGACGTGGATAGGACACAAAAGTGTCTGAATTTTTTCCTATGGAAAATGTCTATATAACTTACCGAGGATTCCCAGCCTGACGACGGGGAATATTCTAAGCATGTGAATCCATGAAAGATCCAATGCTGGAGAAGTTTTCTACTCAAGTCATCAGGACTCTTAGACAATCTTTGACATTATTCAAAAGGATACATCATTTAAACCCGCAAACAGTGCAACATTGTGCACAGCAAGTGCAGGGGAAAAAAGTCACAAAAGCAGAGGAGCTAATTTTATAAAAAATTAGTAATTTGGCGGCAGAGAGCCATTACGTTTGCACTACAACATAAACAGCTCCCTGCTGCTAAATTTTACTTATTTGCATGGTGCAGTGCAAAAGTGCAGGGCAAAAGGCTGCGTACATGTTTGTTCACTGCCTTTTTCCCTCCACTTTTACACTCCACTGTGCAAAGAGAGTAAATGCTGGCTGGCATACTCGCATGCCAGGCAGTGTTTACTTTTAATTGTGAGTGGCGCTTGCCATGCTCGCATGGGAAGCAGCGCTCACAATGACAGTTAAACCCTTGCCGACATGCAAGCATGACGGGCAGGGTTTAATTTCAATTGTGAATGCTGCTTACCCTGCACGCAAGGTAAGCAGTGTTCACAATTACAAATAAACACTTGGACAGCGCTTATTTGTAATTCTGAACGCTGGGAGAGTTTACATTGGATCCCTGTGGTTCCTGCCTGCCTTATGCATGAATATGGCAGACCCCGATGGGAGCTCGAGCATTCGCGCCAGCCTGAAAATCCATGCCAGCGCAAATGCTGGTTACAAATATATGTATAAAGTCCCCGCTGTAGTACAAGTTTTAATAAAATTAATTTAGAAAATGATTTGAAAAGTGCATCTATCTAAACAATATCACGCTTGGTTCAGTCAAATAGACATACAATTATTTTTTTATAGTGTGAATAACTTCATGAATGAAGTTGATTTATTTAAAAAAAAAATTGAAATAAAAACCTTTTAACTTAAAGTGCGATCTTTAGTGTTGACATGATACATGAAAACAACAAAAGAATAAACAAATATTGTGTTTCAACTAGTACAACGATAACAATTAAGACATTCAAGTGTTGAACCCATTCAAACAAGAAAGAGGAAATAGGTAAAGAGTAATTGCAATCAATTAGTACAAACATCTGATGACCATGTCTGATTGAAAAGGAAGATTCAATAATGACTTCCTTCTTTTTAACCATAAACATATGAGGCGATTTGTCACTCTTGTTGGGCACAATATTTAAGTGTCCAATATAGGTCTGCGAGAACAAATCTAGGCTTCTCCACAGAACCCCTGCTCTGTGTTTGGGGCTCAGTTTCAAGTTTCGGCGTGGAGCCATCAAGTTAGCAAAATACGGCAATCCTCAGGGCAGATGGGCACATCCTACAAGGAAGTAGACAAAATAAAGGAAAAAATAATAAGTATACATAAGTGATACCGACTGGAGTACCTGAAAAAAGTATACCTCCTGCCTCATGTTTTTATTCATTTACCCGTAATTTGTTGCAAAGGGGACTTCCAATAGTAAACTCTTCAAAACCATGGACGCTACATCATCTGAGAAATTCTTATTTTTTTTTCTACTGAGTCAAAGGGGATGCATTAGTCTCATAAGTAAAGCAAAAGAAGGAAAGGGCCTTGGTAAGCTTCAAGAGCTTCAAAATCAAGACCTAACTATGTTAGTGAAGTAGGTACCTGATCTTGTGGGTCAGTAGTCAGTATCTTAATTGGTGTTGGTAGCGTGTCCTTCAGTTATCCAGTTACTGGAGAGTAAATGACACGACATCCATATTAGGTACAGGTTTATTTGCTGAAAGAAACTGGCACATTAAGAATCCCTTCTTAATGTGAGTGAGACTCCCCCAAGCAGGAAAGACTGTGTGAAAGACCCTGGTGGGCGCTAATGACCCTAATATTCATTAATACCCGGCATGGACTTGGCTTAGTCCTCCCAGCCAATGAGGAGGCTCGGAGTGGGGGCATTACAATATGGTAATCCCGCCGCTCCAAGCCTCTGCAGTGCTGGAAGCTGCCATCTTCACTGCCAGGAAGCATAGTAAGTGCTTCCCTGCATCCTTCACCTCCTTTTTCCACAAATATATCACTGCCACCTCTGCCCCACTTACCTTCTCTTTTCCTGTCCTGCGCCAGGAACAGTAGTGTTCCTGCGTGTCCCGATGCGCGACACAACCCCATGGAAAGGGAGAAGGGACTACTTAGTCCCTTCATACCCGATCCATGGCAGCCATCTTTTTTTCTTCAGTTCCGCCAACCAGACCATTGGTAGCCCCGGTACATTGTGCCAGGGTACTAATGGCAATATTACATGGGCAGGGTCTGGGGCATTACAGGGACTGGTAATGCCCCTGTGCTTCATTAACTATGGCCCTGGGGCATTAACTGGCTCGGTAATGCCCCCCAGCCCGTGCAATATTGCTTGAATAATAACAATGAGAAAAAGTGCTTTAATACCCACAAGTCTTCAAAGAAACATCTGGCTGCTGGAGAAAAATTTGTGCCAAAATTCAGAGACGAAGAAAAAAACGAAAAAAGAAAGGACTATATTCCTATCAAACGATGCATCTAGAGTTAATAAGGGCACTCTGTAAAGCCTATGTTAAAAAATCACAAGAATTTCTTGAATAACCGGGCTGTCCTACCATTTCTTTTAATCCTCATCTTCTTTTGATTCCAGTCATGCGTGACGGTTTGCCCACTGAGTTGGCTGTGTTTAAAAGCGAGGAATTGTTGCTTTTGGTGGTGTCTACTCTCACAGAGTATATTGTGAAGCAGGAAAAACATTGATGAATTTGACAAACCAGCAGGGCATTTTTTTTTCATTTTTCAAAATATGGACATATTCCTGCTTCATCTCACATTGTAACACCCAGTGGTTTGGTCCCTCAGAGCTCGGCAATTTCCCCAATTAGAGGCACTGACCTAACCCACACTTTGACTAGGGACTGCGCACAAGATAAGCATGCATGTGCAATTTTTGTCATGAATAACTGCTCAAATCATCAAATCATAATTTGTCTGGGATGGTAGGTGAGTGTACAGAGAGTTCAAATAAACAGCTGATGAAACATTCTGATGGGTGTCCACAGGCCTCTTAGACCAGACATTTGGTCTGGTCTTGAATAAACCCGTTCAGTTGACAAAGAGGCTTATGATGGGAAATCCTTAATTGCCTTGAAAGGCTGTTCCCCTTGTGGTAGTTCGAGCTCAGGTTTCTGATGCTTTGAACAAGGGCAGTTGAAAGTACCAGCTCATTGTTCAGTAGGGTATTGCATTGCATTGGGTCAACACTCAGATAACTGGTCTTCCGTTTAACCCAAATGATTTTCTGATGGCAAGAAGAGTCATGTGAATGGGAGAAACAAAGCAGTCTGTGGAGGGAGACTTGCTGTGATTACCTTAAGAAGTCATAAATCAAGAACTCTGGAAATCACAAATGATTTCCTAAATACTATCTTGGTGTCCTGGAATGTTGCTGGGAAGATTTGTTTTCTTCCACTTACGTTTTTTGGCCAGGTGGGAATGTTGGTGGGGGGCATGGTCCAAGAGGCTCTGCCCAGGAGGGCCTATGGGTAACTCACCCCAATTCAGTACTCCTCAAAAACAGATTTAGTGTTCTTGACTGTGTGGTGAAGGGGGTAAGCTCCTCCAGTTAACAGCTGCAAGGGACAAGTACATGTTGCAGGGACTGATAATAATGGTGAACAAGATGTAATCCACCCAATACCAGCCAAAACATATTCGGAGACATATGTAGGCTCAATTATTAACACCTGTATATTGATGGCAGTAGACAAAGAACCAAAGAATAATGTTTTTATTTCTTGGAACATAGCAGATATAGGGAATAAATTCAAGGAAGTATTTACCATATATTTCTGAATACAAATTTTCATTCATTATGTAACAGGAAAGTTGGGCACTTGAGCTTTCTCATCTGGGTGGGTATTTTTCAGTGGCCTCGTCCGCTACAAAGAATTCCAGGGTTTGCAACTCTGATAGTTAAAAACTTTCCTTGTTTTTTAGTTGCTTCCTTAGTTTTCACTTTTTGGATCTTAGTTAAATTGCATAGGAAAGAGATCCCCATTGTTGGTCTTAAACATCTGCAGACCACCATTTCAGGCAAATTAGGATCCATTGGTTGAGTTATTAAGTCCTAAAGAGTAGTCCCCAGAGACAGAACGGCTGAGAACTCAGTGGTGATTCTTCAGTGGAGACCTACATTTAAGATAGGATCAGGAATGTGAGATACTCTGCCTGATAGGGGGAAGACACATTATGGGGGATTGATAAACCATTTGTGTTGGACACCAGAACTGATCATCTGGATTTTCTGTTTTACGATTCCCTGGTGAAAATGGGACTTACATTGCTAAACGTGCATATATTTCCAAGTGATCCTGGTAATTTGACTTACATCAGCCTGAGAGGCTCTTTCGATATTGACCGTTTTTGCATCTGTATTTACCACTGGCATCTGCTACATTCCCTTGCAATTATCCCCAAATTCATTAGAGATTATGTGGCACTAAACCTAAATTTAAAGGTACACCCTAAATCTGCAACCACAGTATATTGGAATGGTTCAGTAGACAGGAACCTGGCGGCTAACGGTAAGCCAATAACGTGGTCCACAGCAAATCGAGACAGGATTGTTAAGAACTTTTTTGTAAATACTTAGAAGTCGACTACATCTGACTTAACACCCAGTTAGATTGTTACCACAATGTTTTTTTGAAAATGTAATGGTTGGCCTCTTAGGTTTCCTGAAATTAGGTAAAAGGGACCTCCGTGAGATTAGATTAGTGAGGAAAAACTATGCTGAGTGACTTCAACAACATAAATCTGAGCTCAAGGATTCAACTATAAAAAGGGTTCAAATTAGGGGAAGAGAAAAAGGTGAAGCCGAGGAAGCTGGGGTTACTATCAATAGAAAAGACATGGGAATGGGGTTACAAGAAAGAAGTGGAAAGTGCGAAGCAAAGGAGAAACAGATAAATAATAATAAATAAATAAATAATAATGGCAAACAATGGTAGTGCAGTCAGCAATTTGCAAGTGCTAGGTTTAAGGGAGCACACAGGGTAGGTCTGATAAGTATAGGAAGAAAAAAAAGGGGGGCTGTATGGGCACAGATACAGACCCCAGTGCAAGGCGTGGCCCGGAGGCAGTGCGGGAGGGTGGCAGGGTGAACAGGTACCTGGGCCCGGAGGATAGAGGGTGGCCAGGTGCACGGTGCCAAGAGAGAACAGATCAGCAGGGGATAGGAGGAGCAAAGGCAGAAGAAAAGAGGAAGGTCTTGAGGTGCTTATGGAACCGGAGATGGTTCTCCTCAAGTTTAAGAGTGGCAGGGAGGCTGTTCCAGAGGGAAGCCCCAGCCGAAGACACAGATCTACCCCAGCTTGTTTCTTTGAAAAACGACTGACCCTGAGGGAGTTAGAGCTAGAGGAGCGAAGAGCTTGAGAGGGGAGGTATTTGCAGAGGGATAGCTGAAGGTATTTTGGACCCAGGCCCCAGAAAGCCTTGCGGACAATGCAGAGAGTTTTGAATTTAATCCTTGCATCCATTGGGAGCTAATGGAGAGATTTCAGAGCTGGAGAGATATGATCCCAGGACTTTAGGCCAAGGACAAGTCTTGCAGTCCTGTTCTGGATTAGTTGCAGAGTGTGGAGAATAGAGGCAGGTACATTTAGAAAGAGGCTGTTACAATAGTCCAACCTAGAGAGAGCCAGAGCATGGGAGACCATGAGCTTCCCGGGGAAGGAGAGGAAAGGCTTCTGAGGAGGTGCAGTAGGAAGTGTGACTTTGTAGAGACATCGGAGATGTGGGGGGAGAAGGAAAGTGTGGAGTCAAAGATGACCCGAGGTTCTTAGCCTCGCAGGTGGGGTTAGGAGGAGGGCCAAGGGAAGCCGGCCAGAGAGTGATGGGAAAGGATGGTGAAGGTGTGCCGATGAGGAGGATCTCCATCTTGCTGGCATTCAGACAGAGATCATTTGTGGCACACCAATCTTGAATAGCAGTTACGCAATCAGAGATTAGAGAGGGAGAGAAGGTGGCCGAGAGCAGCCTGAAAATGAGTTGAGTGTCGTCAGCATAGCACTGGAAATATGAGCAGAAAATAGCAATGCAGTGGGCGAGACTTGCATGGTATTGGTTGAAAAGCCAGGCGAGAGGTTAGACCCCTGGGGAACACCACAGGTAGAGAGGAAGATAGATTATAGGAAGGATCCAAGTTGGACCTGGGAGGGTCGATCAGAGAGGAAAGAGGTCAGCCAGGCCAGAGCCTGATCAGTGATACCCAGGTTTTTAAGGAGACGGTTGAGCAGGATGGTATGGTTGACTGTGCATTATGTACGTGATATAGACATAATTGTTTCATGCTTATTATGTTTGGGGCAGTTTCATACATTCTATAGGGGCCAGGTGGGACATGGCTCCCACTACACAAGTGAGTTTGAAAAATAGTTTAAAAAATGGCTGGGTATATTTCTAACTATTGCATATTTTTCATTATTGGGTATTTTCCAAAGTGTGAACGTAACTGGAAAGCACCAGAGCGCTGTGCATTTGGCAATAACACAAATAAAAACCATTGCATCAACATTATGAAAATAAAACATACAGAATGATTCACCAGTACAAGACAAATAACAGCAACTCTTGAAAATCCCTATGGTCACTTTTATAAAGAGGGGCTCATTTTAATTAAATTTGTAATTTGGCGGCGGAGGGCTGTTATGTGTTGAGATACACGGAGTCTGATTCCTGCCACCAAATTTCTGTCATTTGCACAGCGGCTGTGTGTGTACGCTGCCTTTTTCCTTTCGCTTTAGCACTCCACCGTACACAGTGAGTAAACGCTGCCTGCCATGCTAGCATGCCAGGCAGAGTTTACTTTTAATTGTGAGAGCCACTTGCCACACTCAAATGTCAGGCAGCATTTCATTTCATTCCGCCAGACTCCTGATGAGGCCCCCCTCTACCCTGCTGATCTGCTCTCTCTCAAGTAAACAACCCAGAGGGAGATGGGTCACACAGAACAAAACCTAACTCAAGAAAGGGATAAATATGACTTAAATCATAAGCACCAAGGAGGGGATAGGCCAGGTCAAGGAAGGTATAAAAATAGCATATTTTATTAATTACATATCAAACACCATTAGAAAAATTAGCGCATAATGCATAATAAAAATACATGTAAATACACAGTTAATGTTACTACACAGTTCATATTAGGTACGAGAAATTAAAGTGCATGCCTCACAATAGCCCCTACTGAAGTTAGGGGTAAAAAACAGCGTAGAAATGATTATGTACTGCTGTTTGAAAAAAGGGGGGGAGAGAAGAAGGAAGAAACTACCTTTAAGGTAAGTCTCTAACTAGATACCCACAGTCCTCCTAACTTATTGATGCATACACAACCAAATTGTCGAATCAATGTATACATAAGACAATTAATTGGTTATCAATAAGTATAACCAACCAACATTAGAAGTTCAAAAATTGCTGAATTCAAGAATCATATCAGCATAATAGCCTGGCATGATCAATTCGTTGACAGTTAACTCTGTCAGTCAAGCTTGCACTGTAGCAGATCTTAAATTGCTGCATGCAATGCTCCCTACCATTTCCAACTTTTAAGCCAATTCGTTGACAGTTAACTCTGTCAGTCAAGCTTGTACTGTAGCAGATGTTAAATTGCTGCATGCAATGCTCCCTACCATTTCCAACTTTTAAGCCAATCACCAGTACCTTGTATAATCTTGAGCATTCTTCTGAATTGCAAGGTATCACTAATAAATATTAGACATTAGTTTCGACGAGCTCCAATTTGTCTAAGACGCACCTCTCTAAAGAGAGAGGGCCGAATTGACAATCATCTTCTTCAGGACTAGATAGAAACAGTTCTATATCAATAAATCAACATTGATTGTAATGGTAATGGATGAACAACTTAAATTTTCTTCCATCTGTTCTTCCATTTAAAAAATCTTCTTCTGTAAAGATTTGGAATCCTTATATTCTGCCCTTGTCTGATTCTTCACTGTTAACAAACAAGACTACAAAAAATAAAAAAATATAATGAAGAAATTGTTAAAACATAATATTAACCTTGAAATGGTCTAGCAACCCCACTGTACCCCAGTTCAAATTATCACCATATGGGTTCCCAAAGAAATCCAAATAGAAAATGGGATGCTATAAAAAGTCACCTTATAAAACCCACACTTGGATGGTAGGTGAAAATCACTCCTTTAGCCAAACGGGGAAGGTCACAGATACTCAAATGAGTCAATATGTGGAGACATAGGAAAAAGAGGAGAGAACACAACTCAATTAAGGTCTCACTAATCTCCCTATGGAGAATAAAAGCATAGACAGGGCATACGGCCAGAATGGACACGGAGCTAAGTCACAAACCTTCTTGGTGAAATAAAAACGGACTCCTGCTGCACAAAAACTGGAAGCAGATCAGTAGGATCAAGGATGGCGATGTTGCAATTCTAGGAGGTCCCATGTGTCTGCGTAAAAACTCTAGTTCATTCGTGAAGGCTCTCACTCTACGGACAAAGACAAAGCAAAATGCACCAAAGAACGTGGTAAGCCCAGATGGTTGATAATAGTCCGATAGACAGAGCGATGTAATCAGTATTAGCTATGATCTCTACATACTAAAGACCTAGCCTAACTCTTTGAATAATGACCCAATAATGTCCACAGTCAAAGCAACAGTGAACATTAAAGTCCTTTAAACTTATGTCAAGTAAAAGATAGCCCGGCCTGGTGCAGACTATGTAGTACCCTAGTACATCTGCAGAGAAAACATGCATGAAAGCATTCTAACAATTATGCCGCACTTGAAACCCAAAAGTAATATCACACAATGTGGGTGCGGCATCCACGTCTCCCCAGAGTTCAAAGCTACATAGAATAAGAACTCATGGAGACGCGTGAGTGACAAGCATGAACCAGCTCAAGTTAGAGAAAATGTCAGAGTACGTACCTACATACACCAAAACATAGCCACAATATAGACCTGAAGAGTGGGGGAACCGTCCAGTGGAACGCCGTCACCACATCAGTCTAAACGGGACGAAGGGAAAACCACTGACGCGCGAACTTGAAAACGGGTGAATCAAAGGCACCTACGGCAGTAAAATGAAGAAATGGATCGTAAACCATGTGACGGGATTAGCTGCCGCATCATGTGACCAGTGAATGCAAGGACCGTATTAAAGGTAAAGGCGTCCTGTATGCCCTCCGAGAAATGGAGTGCAATGAAGCCCATATGCGTTTGGAAATGCAGAACATACTGCAAGTCGCAAATCAATTAGGTAAATATCTGTATATCTGTAACCCTGTAAGCCAGGATGCAAAAGAAGTACAAGAAAAAATACAGACCTAATATCTAACTGTGAACTCTGGTAATAAGCAGCTAACTAGACCTGACATCTGGGTCCAACAAAGAAACCGTTCATGTAAAATCAGGGGGAAAGAAACAACTCATTTGTATATAGGAATTAACAATTGTCAGCTCTGACACGAAAAAAAACTATATTCAAGAAACACAGTGAAGCCACTCTTCCTGATGGTTGAAGCCCTTATGATAGCTGTCAGTCTGGTACATCCACCATTGCTCCCGTTGGGAAAGTCTAGATGCAGTGTTAAAGTGATCCGCCCCTACTACTCGTTCAAGCGCCCGCCATTTGAACTCGTCGCAATTATGTAGATGTTCCATAAAATGTGCCACTAAGGGAGAACCACTAGACTTAGTGTGGATTATAGATTTATGTTCTGAAATCTTAGTTTTAATAGGTCTAGATGTTTTACCTATATAGGATTTCTCGCATGGACAAACAATAACATAAATCACATTGGTGGAATTACATGTGGTATGGTGTTTAAGAGACCACACTCTCTCATTGATGGTAACAGTAGAGCAGGCTGTGGTGGAATTACATGAACGGCAAAATCCACACGGGAAATGTCCCGCTATAATTTGGAAGCCCCATTGAGAATGGATGGGGAACTGTGTGGGGACACGTTTGGATCGATCAGCCTGCGAAAGCCAATTTTTTACATTTGTGCCTTTTTTAAAATCAAACAAAGGTTGCTTTAATTCAGGATTATTAAGTTGAAGCAGATGCCAGTGTCTGTGAATCATTTTTTGAATTTCTTTGTGGTGTATATTAAAGGTAGTAGCATATACAATGCTTTGATTGGTAATATTAGTCCTTGTGTTTTTGGAAAGTAACACATCACGATGTTGATTTCTAGCTCTCTTTCATGCCTGTTTCAATAGATGGGAAGGATAGCCTCTAGCCAAAAGTCTGTTCAAAATAATTCCCGCTTGAGTAGAATAATCGCTTGTTTTGGAGCAATTGCGTCTGGCTCTCAAAAACTGTCCATATGGGATACTTTCCTTGAGAGCCTGTGGAGGGAAACTGTCGAATCGCAGGATGGTATTCAGATCTGTATCTTTTTGAAATAAATCTACAATAATATGGTGCACATCAATCTTGATAACTAGGTGCAAAAATGGAAGGGAAATATTGTTATTAGACATAGTAAATGTAAGATTGGGATTTAAAGTATTAATCCAGGGAAGAAAGATAGTGTAATCACCCTTGGAAGTATCCCACACAATTACTGTATCATTGATATAGCGCTTGTATAAACAAATAGCTGCGCAAAAAGGATTGGAATTATGTAGAATGAAGATCTTCTCAAATTGCCACATATACAGAGTAGAAAAGTTAGGGGCAAATGCTGGCCCCATTGCCGTGCCCTTTACTTGCAGGTAATAAGAATATTTGAATCGAAAATAGTTCCTGGTGAGAGCTATCTCTAGCAGTTGGATCAAAATCTCACTAGGAATATGCTATTCCTCAGATTGACTCTCCAAAAAATATGTCATGATCTGTAATGACGCAAGCTGAAATATGTTGGAGTAGAGGAACTCTACATCCAACATAATAAGCATCTCAGACTCGGGATTAAATGATACATTTTCAAGATGTTTGATGGCGTCTGTGGTGTCCGCTAAGAATGTATCTGTGTTAGCTGCCAAAGGTTTCAGGAAATAATCCAGAAATTGATCTAATGGTTCCAAAATAGAACTACATAAGGACACTATAGGGCGTCCCGGAGGATTGATAAGATCTTTATGTACTTTGGGTAAGATGTAGAACAACGGGACTTTGGTGCCCTTAGCAGTCAAAAACAAAAATTCCTTTTCACTAATCACTTCTGCCTCGTGGGCAGGTAAACAGATGGCGCTTATTGCTTTACTAATACCTTCAGTGGGATCGCCACTCAGTTTTTGATAAAAAGTGTGATTGTTAAGTTGTCTCATGATCTCAAAGTCATATTGGACTGCATCGAGGACCATAACCTCACTCCCTTTGTTGGCCTGTTTGATTATAATGGTTTGGTCTTCCTTAAGTTTTCTAAGGCAGTCCCATTCCTTTTTCGAAAAATTGAAACTCGGTGTCTGTAAATAGCTTTCAGAAGTCTTAAACATCAAATGAAAATCTCTAAGCACTGCCTTCTCAAAAATTGCTGTCTCATCGGAAATCATATTGCGACACGGCGTGAACCTGGCCACCCTCTGTCCTCCGGGCCCAGGTACCTGCTCACCCTGCCACCCCCCCACACTGCCTCCGGGCCACCACTTGCACTGGGGTCTGTATCTGTACCCATACAGCCCCCCTTTTTTTTTCTTCCTGCGCTTATCAGACCTACCCTGTCTGCTGCCTTAAACCCAGCCCTTGCTACTTGCTGAATGTACTACCACTTTTTGTTGCCTTTATTATTTATTTATTTATTTATTTATTATTATTTATCTGTTTCTCTTTTGTTCCGCACTTTCCACTCCTCCCCCTTCCATACACCTTTCCCTTCTCGTTCTCCCATGCACTTGCGCGTCCTCAATGTCACTGGGCCTAGAAAGATCGTTGTTTTGTTCTCCCCTTTTCCCCTCCCTTGGCTTGTTGCGCTCTGAAAACACTTGTGTACGAGCACGATATCAATTAATTTCAATTCAATATGGTCCCCTTGTCCAGATGCAAAATATTCAGCAGTTAGTGCCTCTCCATTTGCAATCACGGTGTGGTATATTGCAGGCCAATTGTTTGTTGGTGGACTCTGGTTAACAGGTGAAGTAAGCTGGCACCAGATGCTCACAAGATGCTTCATAGCGCAAGCAATGCTGAGAGGCACGCTATCTCCATTGGGCCTTTGTGCCTTGCAACTGCATATGTTGAAAAAACAAGGTTGTTGTTCACAGCATAGTGCAGAGATTTGTTTATCTGCGAGTTCGAGCCGCCACTGCATCCATAGTAATATGTGTTAAATTTGAGCTATAATTTTTTTAAACAAAGATTGAGTAAAGATTGAGTAAAGAAAGCAGAAAGAAAGTGCAATTCGTCTAGGTGTTTAAGTCCAATTAACCTGAGCATGATATCATTGATGAAGAGTGGTGAATATACATGTCCGGAAGACTTGTGCTGTCATGGGATCTGGCCTTGTGGTATCATAGACAATGGAATATACGGAAAACTGAGCTTATGGGGAATCGGTTTATTCATTTATTTGAAGAAGAGAACAAAAAGCTACTGCTGACATCCTCCTCGCCCAACTAGGCAGCCGGGGGTGCGGCCGAGGCTTCTCTATGCCTCCTCCTTTATCTAAATGTGGTCATAGTTTAACGGATCTAAATCATCACACTCAAAGCCTGGTTTACAATTCAAAAGTACTGTGTCTGAGCTGAAAGATACTTTCCCATGAAGACATGTATTCTGATGTAATATGGGAATGGCCGCAATAAACAAAGTCTGCCTCTCCTGCAAAGCCGTGATTTACGGCATGGCAAAATCCTTGCCAACCACCTCACATGTAAGGTGCAGGCTAGGACTGTAGAGGCCAGAACACCCTTCTTGCAATAGGCCAAAAGAGGCGTACATTAGGGAGGTGCCGTTAAACACCACAGCACACTTGTTCCCATTATGAGCATAGCATTTCTCAGACGGCAGCTCCACTTTTCTAGTTCAATGAAAGTTTAAGAAAACGTTCTAAAATTAGAAAAGTGGCAGTATGTTGAGAAATGCGCGCAATGCCACTGGAGCAAATGTTTCCCCTCCAAAGAGAGATTTTAGCAGCCTTTGCTGCTGGGAAGCACGATATTTACCCTCCAATATTTCCACCCATCCCAGAATGATGGTGCTGGAAACTGGAGGGGAGGACGTCGACTTTCCTCGCTATATTTAGCACAAGCTGAGACTCATTTCCTCACTCTTTCCGTTTTGTATTTCACTAGAAAAGAAACGCTACAGGGAGTCCTATGTCAGCGACACCTTGGAGATGGACTTTGAGCAGCAGGATGGACATTCCTGTGGAAGTGGAAGCAGCCGA
Source organism: Ambystoma mexicanum (assembly GCF_040938575.1). NCBI lineage: Eukaryota > Metazoa > Chordata > Amphibia > Caudata > Ambystomatidae > Ambystoma > Ambystoma mexicanum. The sequence goes on from NC_090928.1 coordinate 39,918,569, forward strand.
GTTAGTGCAAGACACAAGCGCATGTCGCGCCAGTCCACCACCAGCCACGGAAGCTCTCACACTTCGGGCATTGAGGCGGACTCCAGGCCCAGGGTTTCTGTGGAGATGTCAGTGGATGAGCCCTTTAGCATTGGCATCAAACATGGCAAAGACAAATCCTACAGCTCATCCATCAGCCACGGCAGCTCGGGCATCGGCAGCGGCACGCAATGGCAGACCATGGATGACTCACAAGGAGATGGTAAGGTTGGACATTTTTATATATATATATACAGCATTCTGTCTATGATCAGATCTGCAAATGACAAGAGAACATAAAATCATCAAAATACAAGTGCATGTAATAGTGTGTTACGCACTAATGTATGAATTTTAAACAATATATCACGAGTGTGTTTATTAAATGGAATTGCTTTGCATATAACAATGTCATAACACCACTGCTGTTGTAATAAGAACAGTATAAATGCTCAATAACACATTCTGTCATGCTTTTCCTTCCATCTCTATTCCTTTTCCAACTCGTGAGAAACCCTTTTACAGCTTGGTACAGGACAATGCTGCCTTCATGGTTAATATTACCTAGATTACTTGCCAATAGCCTTTAGTGCACCTAACCAGTCTTCTTTGCCACATTCATAAATCATGAGGGCTGCCCCTCACTGAAACAGGTATCCATGTACAAATGTTTTATTTATCCTCTCATGATGTCTCCACCCCTTTCCAGGGGTGGGAGTATAAAATGCCCCCGCACCCTTCACTCATCCTATGTTAGTATTCAAGTCTACAAGAAGCTAAATACATCTCCAGCTTTAAGGCAAGTAGAGAAGTGTGAATGTGATAAACATGATTGGATTAAGTGTAATGAAGATTACCAGCAAGTAATCCGAGCATTAGCCCCGGATCCAATCTTTCTTCTCCCATTCAACAGACATTAGTCATGAGGACGTACCAAGAACATGAGCTATAAAGGCAACAAAGCTACAGAGAGGCAGTCTCTAATGTCACACCGTGGGATATATTAAACCTGTTATAAATTCTCTTAGACAGAGACCACGTGTAGGACCGCTTTCCCAAAAGAAGACCCCTGAGAGCTCACATGTAGCACATAATGCTTAACAACATATTCTGGATATGTCCAAGACAGCTGCCCACCAAATGTCCTGAAGTGCACACAACCACAAGCACCTTGGGTCTAAAAGTCAGGGAGGGACGAAGAATCAAGCCATCCAGAAACAATCTCAGAAGGGGTTCAGAGTATAGGCGGTTCCCCACGTCTCACCTAAGCTGCAACAAGGTCTATTGGAAAAGAAGCAATGGGTTCAAAAGGTGGGCCCGGCAGAGCTCAAAACAGCAGGGGCAGGTCCAGGAAGGTAACAGAGATCTTACCCTTCCTTAAGGGCTGTGGCGTACTGGCTCTCCTTTTCTTATGCTGGGAGAGGATAATCCATCATCTTCAAGTTGGTCCACCAGTATTGCGTTACCTCTTGAATTATTACTTTGTGAAGATATTGGCCCTCTTTTTCTTCCTTCTGATCCTTCTGGGCTGTATCTGTCCGAGGAGGATCTGTGGAGGGTTTAGAGGGTATAGCCGCAAGTAATGTTTCAGCCGAAGGTTCAACAATCACATGGGCTGTTGAAAGAACTGGTGGTGGGCAGCAGGGAAGCAGTGGTCATAATTCTCACTGTTCCATGTAGTAGTTGTTCCAGCTATTTATCTGGTAGGGTGATTGCCCTAAACTGAGCAAAGGTCATGTTATGTGAGGTTATCATCCCCTATCTGTGGGGTAATCTGTATCTGGACCTTCTGAAGTGGAAACAACTCCTCCCCCCGCCACTGTTCCCGTTAATCGGGAGCTTGTTCTGAATCCATCTCAATGACTTCCCAGACAAGCTGGAATACTCCATTGCAACAACCAGGCAGATCCTTCACAACTCCAAGATATCACTAACTGATCCCCATGTACTCACCTATCTAGCTCTTTCATGCAAGTCCTCCTTCTGGTGTTATCAGGTTCCCTATGAATCAGTGACACTATAGCTGCAGCAGGGAGGCCATCTTCAACACAACTTCCACCACTTCCTGGTATAACTTGATAACAGACTGAAGAATCAATGTCTCCCTCTCCCTGCACTGCCTTGCTGAGTTCAGCGGCCTGCTGCTTCCCTCAGGTTAGCCATGCGCCATAGAGGATTTAGTGAAGGGTTGGAGGGCTGCTACCAACTGATGCAACCTTATAGATATTATATTGTTATGGCAATTCATATTGCACTTAATGCCAGACTCCTCTAGCTTCTAAGTGCCGAACCAGGGAATCATACACATGTTGCACATCAGTGTCCTGTTCCCAAGGAGAGCATGTTGCCCCTGAGCTGTCATCTGATGCCCATAACGTTTTCCTCTGCCACCGCACATCCTGGGAACTTGATCTGAAAAAGAAAGTAACAATGTAATAAATGTCTAGCAATGCAAGTGCACAGTTCTCAATAACTCTCCTGCAGAGATAGCATGTAATAGGACGATTGTGGAGCCTGGAGACGTCTTGTAATCGTGCCCCTGGAAGGGGGTGAGGGGCCAGCAGGAGATGATGATTAAAATCATTACATGGATATCTGTCTCAATAAGGGGGTCCCTCTCATGGCAAACAAATGTGAAAAAAAAAATTGGCTCATGGGATATTGAAGATTACCAGCAAGTAATCCTTTCCAGATTTCCAGTGCCATTTTCTTCACTTAATTGAAAGTCTTTCTTTTATTAACCATATCCAGTCTAAGGTCCTGGTAGGCTGTAATCTGTTAGACTTGCCAACGAAAGAGCTTATGACAGACCCATTCTAAACTGCATAGAGACCTCCTACAGATCAGAGATGTATATTCTAATATATATTGTCAAAGCCCACCCCCCCAATTCTCATCAGTACTCATGTAACATGTGCTCAGGGCTTTGGCAATCACCCAGTGCCAGTTACAGTAAATCTCAATTTTTCCCTGCAATTTGTATTCAATTTTAACTTACTTGGGCAATACTTGCTCATCGGCTCTTATGGCGGCATTTAGAAGTTCTCTGTCATTCAAGCAACAGGAACAGAAAACAAGTCAAAAGGGCTTAGGCTGCTCTTTAAAGGTTGATTCCTCTTACATTGATTTGAGCAAAATCCTGCTAAATATAGTTGATAAAATAGTTTCATATGGGCAACCATAATTTGACCTCTGGTAGATGTTGAATGTTAAATCTTAAAGTTATTTGTACCGCGCACCGTCACCAATCAGAATTGGTCCTCAGGTGCTCAGGCGGATCTGCAAACGAGAAGGCGGGGTAGGTTAGTAGGGTGAAGAGGGAGTAGGATAGTGAGAGAAGTGGTGTCCTATTGGTAGTTTCAGTTCGGTTTTCACTGTGCGCTAAACTTTGGGGCGAGTATCAGGTCGATGACCGTCCTCGTGTTCTGTTGGTGCGGCTTATGTATTGTTTGTGTGTTGTTGTGGTGTGGTGAAGTACGTGCGGTTTGCTGTGCGAGAGGTGGTTGTATGGGTTTTTGTGTGAGTTAAGTATGCAGAAATTACAGCTTTTTGGTTAGTGGGTTATATGTCACACAACTAACTAATATACGCAATTTGGCTTAATGTCTAAATTTGAGAGTCTTGGATACTGGAAGAGAGGCCCAGACTTCACAATACAGAAGATTTCAAATATAATATACAGAAATGGAGGCTACATCTAGATTTCAGAGTCCTGTATAGTGGCAGAGAGACCTAGGTTTCACAATGCAATAGGTTTCAAACACAGTAGTCTAGGGCACAGGATATACCTATACAATACAGGATATTGAGGGTCCTGTATAGTCACACATATAACAAACAAAGATGGATGTTACACCTAGATTTGAGAATCCGGTACAGTGGAAGAGAACCTAAATTTCACAATACAGAAGGTTTCAAATATAATATACACAGATGGAGACTACACCTAGATTTGGGAGTCCTGTATAGTGGTAGAGAGGCTTAGGTTTCACAATCCAGTCGGTTTCAAACACAGAAGGCTAGGACGGAGGCTATAACTAGATTTGAGAGTCCTGTATAGTGGGAGAGAGGCCAAGGTTTGATAATGCAGCAGGTTTCAAAATAAAATACAGTAGGTTTAGTATTATAACAGACACATATGGTTTGTTATACCATTATTTGAGAGTACAAGTATAGTCAGAGAATGCTAGTGTTTAGGGTTCCCTAAGAGAGTGAAGCAGGTAACATTCACAGTTCTGTCTTAATGATCACAGTTTTGTCCCAATGTGGCATCCTCTAGATGTGGCTCAAAGCAAAACCAGAGGTTCCCAAAAGTGTGACGCAGGCTGGTGTTCACAGTACCGTCCCAGTGTAGCTCAGTTGATAATTCCTCAGTCCCCACCCTTTGTATAGCTGGTTAGTAATAGAAGCCTGGCAAACTGTTCTCTGAGGTAAGGTAAGGTAGAGTGGCAGGGCTTTCTGGAGAAGAGTGATTGCTCTACTCCCCACCCATGCCACACTTACCTTGGTAGTTGCTGCTGGTCGACGGCTGGCCACTGGCTTCCCCTGCTTACAACTACAGACACAGTTTGGAGCTGCCAATGTAGGAGCCGCCCTTTGCCAGGGGCTGTGTCTGTTAATTATTTATTTGCATTTTTAAAGCGCTCACACATTGAGGCGCTGTTATAGAATGTTTTTGTTGTTGTTGTCTTAGTTACATATTTATAACGCGCTTTAATACCCAAAGGTTTCTAAGTGCGGACCCGGGGATCGAACCTGTGTTGCTTCACGTTGTCTTGCTTCCAAGGCGAGCACGTTGCCACTGAGCTATCCTCCCGGGTGGGGTGAAGGTGAGATGGACCAATCAGGTCGGGTGGGAATAGCGGGATAATAATGATTTTGCATTTATATAGCGCTACGAACACTCAGGCACCTGAACTCTGCTTATTACCCACGGAGTGTGGTGCTCATTTATTGACCTCGGAAGGATGAAAGGCTGAGTTTGGCCCTGCCAGGATTTGAACCTGTGTCGGCAGGCTCTGTCCGAATGTCAAAGCAACCTCTCTACTCGCTGTGCATTCTGACCGGCATAATCCAACAGGGAAGTGGGCAGGGGAGAGGGGAACACACACACGAGCACCGCGCTCAACGTGCTTTTAAAACACACGACAATTGAACATTCTGCTGGCTATGGGCTGGGGGTCTAAGGCACTCACCTTGCCTCCAATGTTGGGTGTAATGGCGCGGAAGGTATTTTGGCCAGCAGGTCTGTAGACCTGGCTTGTGTGGAGCTGGAGGGGGCCAATCAGGTCGGGTGGGAGGGCTGGGAGGTGGGATAATCCGATGGGGAAGCGGGCAGGGGAGAGGGGAACACAAGCGGGCACCTTGGTCAACGTGCTTTTAAAGCACACGAAAATTGAACATTCTGCTGGCTATGGGCTGGGGGTCTAAAGCACTCACCTTGCCTCCAATGTTGGGTGTAATGACGAGGAAGGTATTCCGGCCAGCAGGTCTGTAGGCCTGCATTTTGTGGAGCTGGAGGGGACCAATCAAGCCGGGTGGGAGGGCTGGGAGGCGGGATAACCCAACGGGGGAAACAGGCAGGGGATAGGGGAACACACGCGGCACCACGCTCAACGTGCTTTTAAAGCACACGAAAATTGAACATTCTGCTGGCTATTGGCTGGGGGTCTAAGGCACTCATCTTGCCTCGAATATTAGGTGTAATGGTTAGGAAGGTATTCCGGCCAGCCGGCCTGCAGGCCTGCGTTGTATGGAGCTGGAGGGGACCAATCAGGTCGGGTCAAATTCCAAACATTGTTTCCACAAAAATGGTCAAAATCCTTCTACATAGATACTTTTCCAGACTTCAGCTCCTAATTAAAAACAAAAGTCGCCAAATCTTTACTCCTTATAGCTTTGTAGGAGAAAACAGTGTTCTTTTCATACAAGGCACATTAAGGGGGTTCAGGACTGGGGCCCTCTCAACTCCCTCACCTCACCTACAGGATAGGGCTGGCTCTGGCATGTTTTCTGTTAGGCCTCTTAACTGAAAATTGGAGGGGTCCCTTTTCCCCCCTGACAGGGTCAAGCCCCTGCCCTATCACATTATACATCAGAATGATATAAATAATTCATGAATTCCAGCCACAAACCTCTGAGGTGACAAATTGGGGCTCTTTTTGTATGAAGTGGTAATTGCATGCAACGGACCACCAATGTTAACAATTGAGTGCTGATAGGACCCCTGCTTGCAATTCCCCACCTTTAAAAAGTGGAGTGAAAACATTCACGCATAAATGCCTTTAATTTTTCATGTTACTCTTGGTTTTGAAAAATGTATAAATACTGTCTGCACACTATGCTTATGACTTTTATCATGAATATTATGGCATCTGCTTGCTTTTAGCAAATGCTTAATGCAGATAGCTACCATAGAAATCCAGCGTGAAAATACACGGTGACATTAAACCACCTAGTATTTGAAGGCAGTGGATGGATGCACACTAGCGGAAATATTATTCCCTCTTCATGCACCTTTTCAGCCTTCTAATAAAATGAAAATGCCCCTAAGTGTGAAACTGAGGTGTAAATGGCTTACGATTTGCTTTTACACCTCACTTTACACTTTCTAGGCTTGAGCCCCATAAAACACTTAATATGTACAATGAGGGATCAGAAATGGGAGGCGGACACAAAGTAGTGTGAGGAAGTGGTTGGAGAAAGTGGTCTTTCTGTGGAACCATGCTGAGACCCGGCGAGTCTTTTTGCAGTTGCTTTTACCATTGGGAGGAGCCACAGACTGCTGCAGACAGTTCCCATAAAACCCGCGGCATAGCACGGAGCATGGCACGATGTGAGGAAGTGGTTGGAGAAAGTGGTCTGTTTGTGGGACCAAGCTGAGACCCGGCAAGTCTTTTTGCAGTTGCTTTTACCATTGGAAGGAGCCACAGACTGCTGCAGACAGTTCCTATAAAACCTGCAGCATAGCGCAGAGCACGGCGCAGTGTGAGGAAGTGGTTGTAGAAAGCGGTCTGTTTGTGGGACCAAGCTGAGATCCGGTCATTTTTTTTGCAGTTGTTTTTACCATTGGGAGGAGCCACAGACTGCTACAGACAGTTCCCATAAAACCAGCAGCATAGCACTGAGCAAGGCGCGGTGTGAGGAAGTGGTTGGACAAAGTGGTCTGTTTGTGGGACCAAGCTGAGACCCAGCAAGTCTTTTTGCAGTGTCTTTTACCATTTAGAGGAGCCACAGACTGCTGCAAACAATTCCCATAAAACCTGTGGCTTGGTGCGGAGCGTGGCGTAGTGTGAGGAAGTGGTTGGAGAAAGTAGTCTGTTTGTGGTCCATTTGGGAGTCAGAGAGGCGGAAGAGCCCGCTCAGTACAAGACCTCCTGGCGTAGGAAGGACGAAACAACAACGGTGTTCACCTCTCCCTGCGACCAAGGTGGGCCGTGGAAAGAGGCGTAACCTCACCGCCTATTGCTGCAAAATGCAGGGCAAAGCACAGAGTCGTACAAAATCCCATTTTGTACCTAAACCAAAGCCATACGGCCTCAGCTCTGAAAAGATGTTACCCGACCCAACAACTGGGGAAGTGCTTAGTGTCCCTTCTGGCACAAATACATTGGGAAATGCAGACCTTACAAATCTTCCAGCAGTGGCCTCTATACATGGGAGGGGGAAAATCACTGTCTACTATCCTTCTAAGACTGCAGGGCTGCAAAAGCTGCCTAATCTGTCTTCTGTGGAGGAGGCTTTGAGTTCCCTGCAGGAGACCATGAGCAAATCAGCACATGACATTGACACCAACTGACCGCTGAGACTGTGCAATGCCCTGAATTGAAGTCCGCAAAATGTTTCAAGCAGTGCAGTGAGCCAAAAAAGCATATCCGCAGAGGAGGGGGGTGATGGAAATTATGTGACCAACGATGTTTTGCCCGCCGATGACTGTGCCGTTGATTCAAATGTCTCGCATGTAGCGGATCTGCAAGAAAGATTGTCAGGCAGCCCTAAATTGATCTATGACACAAAGATTGATTTTATTCCATCCATGCAGCTTAATAATGTAAGCTTTTTTGCCAATTCCAAGGTCCACACCAAGAGCAGCCTCACTCTTGCTGTTGTGCAATCTGCTGTCAAAAGCTTCTTGAAACTATGTGGGGCAATACATGAAGACCTTAAAAACCAGGGGCATTTGATCCCTCAACTTTATGATTTGGCTAGTGAAAAAAAGTCAACCACCAGCTACCCTATTCCTCAGACTGTCAATACCAATGTGCTCTTGCATCAATGTTCAGTTATCGTGCAACCTGATCCACTTGCGGCAAGTAATGCAAATGAAGCAAGTAAAATCTTGCAGTCAAGTTTCCCTACCCGGAAACAGCAATAGCTGGCAAAGCGCCAACAGAATAGGGTGCTTAAGTAAAAAAATGATTGGCCTACACAGGTGGTCATTATTGAATCTCAGCCACTCAATTCTACTGTAATATCTGACATTATAATAAATACAGAAAAGTCAAGGAAACAAGCACCTTGCCGGAAGAGGAGATCTGCCCAAAGTGTGGGCACCTTCACCTGCTGGCTGATGAAGGAAGAAGGGCCTCCACAGACAGTTATTTCAGTGTTGCCTATGTCCACGAATGGAACTACCGGAAAGCAGGCTACGAGGGCAACTCCAGCTGCAATTGAAGAGGGTAACGAGGTCTCGGTGTCACTGAATGTTGATTCACTTAATGTATCTACTTGTGAGGAACGGGAGGTCTGTGCACTGGACCCTAAAGTTCTTACAAATGGGCTGTTTACGGCCATGAAAGGGAGTCCGAAACTAAACTGTTCGGCCCTTATGGCCCTTTTGAATAAGGTCACCTATCTTAGACTTCTGAACTCTGGTGATTTTTACTTTATTGAGCCCTTCTTCTCCTCCGCTGGGAAGGCAACAAGGATACACTGATGCTTGCCTGAAACAGCTACACTGATACGTCAACACAAAGCATCCTTGAACTACGTGGATTTTGAATTGGACAAACAGGTGCTCACAGTGAAGCCATTGGTATGCTGCCCGCAGTGTAAAGGTTCACAAGCTGTTGGTAAAGCCCCTATTGAAAATGCTGTGACTGACCTGGGTGTTAAGTTTGATGATGTCAATGGATGGGAATGGTTGCAGAGAGTCCTCCCTAAAACCAGGAATAACAACTGAAGTTGTAAGATACTCAGTTGGAATACCCGTTGGTTTTTGCACTGGCTGCACAAGGGTGGGTCTCGGAGTGCCTTGCTCGTACATGAAATTTTTGCATTACAAGAGTCCTGGCTAACGTTCGATGTTGAGATCGATGGGTATGTCTTTTAGGCAGAATTGCATGCAGTACCCTCTGGGACCACCACATACAATTAGGACTACAGGTGTAATCAATACCAATCTTTCTTGTAGAAAAATCATGGTAGTTTGTTGTAAAACCACTGCCACCAGCCATTTCGATAGAAAAGGGTAGCATTTGACTGCTAAATGAGTTTCTAGACACAGGGGATACTAGGTAACCCCTCCAGCACTCTATAGGAAGATAGTGTGTTCTCGGTCTAGGAATTTAAAAAGACTAGTAAAGTCAATTTAACCTTACATTCTCTGGGAAACAGTAGTTTATCCCAGAGAAGGTATTTAAACCTTTGGGAAGTCTAAAAAGACATCCCTGTGTCATTGCACTGAGGGTGCTGTGTAACACACATGAAAAGATGCCTATCGAGTTATCTTAAAATTCCATAATCAAAGAACACAAGAGTAAAACACACATCAAAATACATGAAAGAGTGGGAAAAAAGGCTCACACTCTTTCCAGGTAAAAAAAAATCAAGTCCTCAAAATCCAGCAAAGTTGCTGGGGGTCTCTAAGGCGAAGGCAATTAGCTAATTATGAGCATTTTCCCTAAGAATATCATCTTCCAATCCAATGCCTCCAAAAGAAAAGTGGGTTGTCCGACAGGAGGGCTTTTTATTGGTGTCAGGAACAACCTAAACACTTCCTTAGTTTATGCAAAGGAGGTAGGGGGAAATGTACTTGTGGTGGAGATCAGCAGGAATGTGGGTGACAAACAGGAGCCAATGCTGATTGTAAATATTTATGACCCGCCAGGAGAGTTTGACGTTGATAAAGTGTTCGATAACTTAGATCTTATCCTGGTGCACTGGGGCGAGCTGGCAATCAACAACCCTGTAATTATATTTGGAGACTGGCAAACCAGATGTGCAGACAGGTCCTGGGGTCCGGTCTATAAGAAAGTGTTTAAATACAGTTTCATGACACATAACATTTCGATTGCCAGGGGGCTCCAGTGGCTTAGCTAACTGCAGGAATGGAACTTGGTTTTGCTTAATGGGCAGATAGAAGAGTCCGCCCGGATGGCCCAACCTGGTCTGTGGGGGGAAAAAAGGCCACATTGGACTATATTGCAGGTAACAATTGCCTACTGGAGTTGGTCAATGCCCTCAGAGTTATCCCTAATGTATACAGCGACCATGCTATGTTGGCACTGGATTTAATTAAGAATGTTAGAGAGAACTATATTCTTAAGTGTGGCAGTGTTGAACCAAACCATGCAGGAAACCGTCTCTGTTGGACTCAGATTAGAATAGGAAAACTGTGCTAGGGTCTTTTTCCAGGTTTGTTTCGATTGGATAGGGCTTAAATGCAAAAGTGGCAATGAAATTGAAGCATGTCTCTCATTGGAAGCGCATGAGGCGGGGGTAGGAACAGAGCCCCTATGGTGGTTAGCAACATCCGGACCATTCAAGTCTTTGATTTAATGATATGTAACCACAAGCACGCCATGCATAAGCCCATTTGTGGCCTTAGATTTTGACACAACCAGGATGGGCAATCAGTGGCTAGGCCCGGTGAAATTGCACAAATTAAAAAAGAATATTGCTTGTGGTTAAAGCATTACAAGTCAACGATTGCAAAGAGAAAATGGGAGCGTTTTGTACAATTATTTATGAGACGAGACTCTGGAGTCAACCATGTGGAAATTACTTGCAATTGGAGGAAAGGGCATAGAAATCTGTTCAACCGATCCCAGGTGCCACGTGGAGTACCCACATATGCTCGAAATATTTCGAACCTGCAGCCCCTTGTGTATTCACTCTCACTGATTTGGTCTGGCTGCTGGAGATGAGTGGGAAGAACCTCGTGGTAGCCATAAAGAAGTTAAATAAATCAAGATCACTAGGGCCGAATGGCCTGGCAAATGTGGTCTTAAAGAGCGACCCTGAGAACTGGGCACATTTTATGCTTGTCCTGTATGCCCGAGTCTGTAGCGAGAGAAGGATAACGACTTCATAGCAGCAGTCTGTTTTTATACCCATCTACAAGAATGGGGAGCGGATAAATGTTAATAACTAAAGGCTGCTGTCCACGCTGGACGTTTCTGGCAAACTTTCTGCCATGCTGGTCCTGTAGGAGTGGCAGAAATAGGTGGATGAGAATAAAATCCTCCACCCATTTCAGACAGGATTCCGTTAAGGATCAGGGACAGCCCACAATATCAGAGCCCGGGACTCAATGGGACTCATTATAACATTGGCGGAATGGTTTAACGGGTGCCGCTAATGGATGCAGACCCGTTAAACCCATTCCGCCTGATTACGAAGTCCCCTTGTGGGACCTGATAAGGACGCCTGGTAAAACTAGGCGTCGTTATCGGGTCTCGCGAGGGGACCAGGGAGCTAACAACGGGCCGGTCGTAATCGGCCCGTTGTTAGCTCCCTACACCCATTCCCATTCGAGCCCCATAGGGGCTCGAATGGGAATGGGGAAGGTCTGGGCCCGGGTTCCCTGAGGGGGGATTTACCGGGCCCTCCAAACTCGGAATGGCCCATTCAGGGAACCCGGACCCGGTTTTGGAGGCAGCCATGCCGCCAATAGCGGCATGGCTACCGCCAAAGCCGTAATGAGGCCCAATGACTCAAACCACACGCAGTAATAGCACCGTTACACTGTACATGGCTTTTGTGTATTTCAAATCCTCATTTAGGCAAGTAAATAGGGAAATCGTGTGGGCCAAACTTAGTAAACTGGGCTGCCCGGCCTGGTTGTTGAAAATATTAATACAACTACATAGTAACAACTGGGCATGTGTCAGGTTGGACAATGCAGGCACTTTGACAGCACAGACTAGGGTAAACAGGGGAGTCAAGCAGGGCTGTGCTATGGCTCCCTTGTTGTTTAATATTTCTGACCTCTTGGTGTATCTGTTGGAGAAAGCTAATTGCCCCCGTGAGATTGGTAATGTGCCCACTGTTGCCAGCTTGTATGCCAATGAATTGGTAATTTGCGACCATACTTTTTCAGGCATGAAGAACATGCTTAATGAACTTGCTATATATGGCAGTAAGTATGAACTGGCTATTAACCTGGATAATACTAAAATCATGTTGCTCTCAAGGAAGAAAGTCCATAGAGTAACGATGGAAACTACGCTGGGTGTCATAAACTATGTTCTTTCTTACCCCTTTTTGGGTTTGGATTTAAATCTCTCATCCCATTATGACTAGATTATTGAGAGTAAGGTCAGGAGGGCCAAACAATTGACTCTTCAAATACGCAAGTTCGCCAACGAACATGCCGGTTTTTCAATCATGGGCATTATTACTTTGTACAAACAATGCCTCTGCCCCGCAGTTCTATATGGGCTTGAAGCTCTGGCCATGCAGGATTTTTCCTGGTTAAACAAGATATAGGTTTTTTTTGGCACACAGTCTTGCGTCTTAGCTCCTCTTTCCACATGGAAAATCTATGTTTAGAACTGGGACTGACCTCTCTAGGGGGCACGGCCCTTAGGGCACAAGGTTGTTTTTACATAAACACTAAGGCTATTTCCATATGTGAACCTTTGGCCCGTCTAGGTGATAGCTGCAGCAGGGATGTGGTCAACAGGGGCAGCAAATACATGACTCTAAACCATGATACCTTTGCCACAATTGACTGGGCCCCCAATTCTAACATGGGAACATCTTATATGGTACTGAAGGAGACCATTATGAGGTGGTTTAATAGATGGGACTGGTGTAACAACTACTCCCACCTATCTAAACTAAAGGGCTACAAGGCAGTGGTTACTGTGGTGCACAGACACAGGAAAGCACAGCCTTATTTGTTATTATGTCCTGATAACGAAGTAAGATGGTTTATTTTACAGCTTCAAACTAACCAACTCCCTGTATTGACTGTGTTTGGTCCACGCCTTCAACTAGCCGCTGAGGTACGCTTTTGCCATATCTGTAAAAACCCAGAAAAGAGGGAGACAGCGAGACGTGTCTTGACTCACTGTGCAGTCCTGGGGCCAATATATATGTGCACCCTGGGGAGTCTCGTACACAAGAATGAGGCAATTGTTTCGTATGAATTGTTAGATCATATTGGTTTTAATGTTAGGGTATTGAAGGCAAGCGTCCCCAGCCAGCACGATCTTCCCCGCAATAAGAGACAATGACAGACTCTCCCAAGTCGGGAATAAAGCCAAGACAGAGTGCGGGTGAGCTTAAATGAGAGTTTATCAATCAGAATAGGGCATGCAAAGAACTCTGCAACCTCCGAGAGCGCTCTGTCTGACAATAGCAAAGACAGGCATATTTATTTACAAAAAACCTCATCAGTACCTACATACTATAAGGGGCACAAGTTCAATGGGATTGGGTGGCGATGACTAGCTATAGGTGCGGCTGCGATGTGGTTGGCCTTGGCTGGAGGACGTCACTTGTCAGCCTCGTGGGTTGGGCTGGGCCTGGCAGGTCAGCTGAGTTCATCCGGGTGGTGTTGTTGTGCCATTGTGGCCAGTGTCAGAGATGAATGTCCTTTCCTGACTTATTTGCCCTATGCCATGCACACCGCAGACATTCAGTCATTGCAATGTTATCTCCTTTAGTAAATCTATCAATAGGTTATCCTACAGGTTAATGCAACACAGGAGGAATGCACCTTGTGAGGGGTTTGATGGTGATTTATCCGTGCATGGTTACCAGTGTCCTGTTTGACCGGTAGCATAGGTCGTGGGGTTAAGTCTCCGGGCATGGGACGGGCGGTACATGTCTTTCTGTCTCGTTAGAAGTTATTATGAATGGGCTGTTGTGTGTTACCACAGTATTGGGTGTCTTCGTTGCACCGGGTCATAAGTCTGAGGTGTTCCGGGGGGTTGTGGGGTTTACGAGGGGGCGCCTTGGATTTGTGTATTCAAGCTGAGTTTTACTGCTGGGCTGTAAATAATGCAGGTGGCAGGCCGTGGCCTTGGGTGCTGTAGCGGGGACTACAAATCTTTGAAGCGGCTCCAGCCTAGTTGGGGGAGGTGGAGCAGCGTGGCGCAGGCCTTAGCTCTCTTATTTGGCAGACTCTGCAGGGTGGGGGGGGAGAATGGCCTTGCACATATTCACAAAGGTATTTTTCTCGTGTGTTGCCGACTTTCGATGAGAACATCATAAACATTTGAACATCCTTATAATACTCATTTGGATCACTTGAAAACATACATTTCAACTCACTACATGTCTCTCGAATATAGCCAGTCTAAGCACCTTACTAGTACATTATATTTTAACAACTACAGCATTTAGTAATATGCATATATATTTGCATTACGTGAGGTAGTAGGGTGGTCGGTGGAGCATAGAGAACGAGACCCGCCATTGTACGCGGTGGTATATAAGGGCTGTAGATATATATATACACATGACTGGCACATTTGCCCGCGTCTCTTCACCCGAGCCTTATATACAGTTGCATTTGTCCTCCCCTGCACTCTAGCAGCATTAGTTCAGTTATGGCGCGGGACCGCGGGGTGTATGGTTTTCAATGATACATATAGAGAACAATTCCCCGGAAATGCTTTTTATCATTTGCACACCCCTGCAGGGGTGTGGGTCCTCCATTGCTGGTGTCATGTAAACATGCGTTTCATACAATAATTACACAATTTTTACAGGTTTCTTTAGCAGAAGTAGTTTTATGGAAAGGATTCACGTATTACAAGTAGTTTTTGACATTCGTATTTGGGTATTTTTCTGCTTTCATCGGATGACCATTCTACAGTTCTCCCCACCACCCAGGCCTTGCTGACCGGGTCATGCTGGGAGCAGTGATACACTGTGGACGGTGAAATGTTACAGTGTTAGTATCTTATGCTAGCTCATGTCCGTTTTGTTCGTGGGAACGGGCTCACAGCGGATCTGCCAGGGTGCTGCGGCGACAGGGATAATTGAAACTCTCCGAGGGTGGGGGCCGCGCTACAGTGCGCTGAGCTCACACCATCTCTGATAGACAAAATGGTTTCTGGGCCTAGCTAAATTCAATACGTGTGGGCAATGTCTTCAGCAGGTGAACCCTCCACCACCTGGGCCTGGGTGGTCTGAGGGGACGCCCAATGAGCCATGGCCCTCACCTGGGGAAGGGATGTAGGCAAGGAGGGTTTTTTGGACCACTCCTCCCCTACAGTATTTACAAAGTATGTTCTAAAGTTGGAATGTCTGAGTGTTTAAATACACAAATGTTGTGTTTTTATGTTTTCTATGTGTTTAGGTAATAATGATATGGGGTATGACTAACGAGCGCTAAGGAAATCAAGTTTGACACATTTGTAGATGAATTGTCATTAATTGTTTGAATTGTTTTAAGATAAATCGTGTGTAAAGTTCAATTTGAACTAATCACAATAAAGATTATTATTATTATTACAATATAATAATGATAATAATAATAATA
Source organism: Ambystoma mexicanum (assembly GCF_040938575.1). NCBI lineage: Eukaryota > Metazoa > Chordata > Amphibia > Caudata > Ambystomatidae > Ambystoma > Ambystoma mexicanum. The sequence continues at coordinate 39,934,308 of NC_090928.1, forward strand.
AAATATATGTATATATATTCTCAGCATCAGCCATTTGATTGACGAAAGGGGTGTGAACAAAGCCTAACTTTCCCTATCCTAAAGCGAATGTCCCTTCTTTGAGACTAAAACTAAAGCAGGCTGACCCTGTGTCCAAACTAAATCTGCCACTCACACTAAAATACACAATCAAAAGGTGCAAGGTAAATGTTTCTAATTTCAATTCAACAAAAATTTCAAAAGAATAGAAATATGTCACAAAATAATGCTGATGTCCAAGGTTTGGCTCCATTCACCTGAATTGTTTCAGGAAAATTGTTTAAAATGTTCTGTTTCAACAATAGTCTATTAAAGACAAAGACAATTTTTCTTTCACCTAATACTTTCCTCAGGATCGCAAAACAAATGTCCCTTCCAAACTCTGGTTGGAATATAACAAAGAGAAAGTCTCTCCAAGTGTATTTTCAGGTTGGCAAAACAGAATGTATTTTCCAATATTGTTTGCAGTATGGCAAAAGGCAAGTCTTTTCTAATTCTCTAGTTGACAACATGTTCAATTTAGACAACAACTTGATATGACAAAGTTTCTCTTTAACACGCCAGTTCAAAATAGGTTTCCTGGTATACTCTCCTGCCAGGAATATCTCTCTTTTAGCTCATGCAGATCCCCTGGTGTACTCTCCTGCCAGGTATCTCTTACCAAAAAGTTTCACTACCTGATGCTCTTATCAGGTCTCTCAGTAACATTCACATTCCTCTTAGATATAACACAGTTGCACTTCTTCAATAACACACCTTTGTTGACTTCAGGTATTACTTTCCTCCATACTGACATCCCGAATATGAGGGTTTGTTCAAGCTCTATCCGTCAACCTTTATTTCATTATCTCTTGGCAATACCTTTTCCAGGTTTTCCCAAATTGACATCTCATATTTGGAGAATTGTACAACTTTTGCCCTTTTGTTTCTTCTGTATTGTCTTTTGGCTTATGGTAATGCTGGTTCCAGGTTTCCCCTAATTGATGTCTCATAACAGGAGAATTGTACCATGTTAACTTTTGTTTTTTTTAGTTCTACTTGGTCGTATTCAAATATCCTTCCCAAATGTTCATTGACGTGTTGGCACGTCCAGAGGCCGCCTACTCTTTTAGGTTTACTCACCGGTGTTAAGTGCTGCTGCAGCAAGTAGTTTTCATTGGGAAGGGTTCCCCCTTTTGGCAGAGTCTCCTTCCGTTCCTGCGTCAACTGCTCATTCGCTGATGGAACCATTGCTGCTCTACAGGACTGCGTCTTCGCCAGTCCCTGTGCGCACAGTTCACCTTCAGCGGTCCCTCCAGGGCACCCGCTATAACTTCATCAGTGTTCCTCTCCTCCTGTCCTAAAAGCCGGCATACTTTTACCGGCAGGTGTTTCCTGTTCTCCCCATGGCTCTTCTCTGTGAGTATGCCTCTGGATTCGCTGCCACTCCACGCATTATGCAGCTTCTTTCCTCTCTCCTTTTCCGATTTATTACTTACAGATGATTTCCATATTTAAATAACACCAGCAGCAGACTTGGATCCTGCAAACTAGATTGCACATAGTTTTTGGTGTTACATTCACTCAACATTGACTCCTTGCTCCTCTTCCTCGTCTCAGTGCTTGAGACTTTCTGGGATTTGGAGTCCAAGGAAATTTCAGATGATTTTAAGTTAAATTGTTGGACAGTTTTATTTAAATAACAATCATCAAAAACATTAGATGTTAAATTACAACATGCCATCAAGAACTCTGGAATTAGGGTTTCTTCCTCAGAGAAAAGGGATGAATAATGCATCTCTTTGGTTGGAGTCACCACCCCCCGACCCCCCGGTATTCGTCTCCTCCCCCATGATCTTCCCTCCTGAAACCATCCCCAGGGTCAGGAGCAGGAAGCGGCTGCCTTTCCCTGGCCATGTGTGAGGAGATTATCACTGGTGAATCAGTGAGGACTCTTCAGGATTCCTCACAGTATGTTGGGAAGTCATTGTTCTTAATGATGACAGATTGTCAATGGGTAATCTAATCACATTTTAAAAACGTCACAAGGTGTCATGACCTTAGGGAAGGTGGGGTCGTGTTTAGAAGGGTCTATTCTCCCTTTTAAGTTTTTCCTCATGGAAATAATGCTAGCCACCTCTAGGAAAATAATTATTTGCATAGAAAGTATATCAGATTTATTTTAAGCATTTGTGGAGGGATGCTATACACCAGTAACACGCCCAGTGGTGTATTTCCATTGTTATTTAATACCTAATCTCTCTAAGGTGATTTAAAATACCCATTTCTGCTTACAGAAACAGCTGTCAGAAAGGTACTAAGTTAATTACAGCTTTTAAGCAGATCTTGGTGCAATAAAACGTATCTCAACCAAGTGTACTTCCAGCAACTCAACTTCTAAGCATTACAGCATACAAGTGCACAGCCCTTTTCACTTTTATATCTATATATGTTTTTTTTAGGTCGAAACATCATAGCTTTATGTAAGTACCTTGAATATAAGTACTTAGCATTTGTTTTTCTTATGAAGAGAAAAGGCAAAAGTGGCATTTTATTATTTTTACTGGGATGATTTGTTAAAAATTTGAATCTATAAAAGTTGTAATGTTAAAACTATATGAATTGAGGGAACCCATTTGCCTTTAGAAAGGCAAAACTGCTGCCTTTGCCAATTCTTAAAAATGCAGGGTTTCAACCATCTAATTTCCTTTGGGGATTTCTTTCTGTCATTCAGTGTAAAATGGTGTTACAGCGAAAGCATCATAAGAGGTTCAAAACAAGTGATTGTAAATGAGATAAAGTACCCCAATCAGTGAAGAGTTGTGTTGTCATATAGAGACTTGAGGATGCAGTTTGAGTGCTTTTGTAAGGTCATACAACTCCAAGGTACGGTCTACAATGTATTTCTTTTAGGTCTCGTCTGCTTTGAAATAAAAGTCTTTCTTCTAAATCAATGAAATTAAAAGTATAGATTTTCTGATGAGTCAGGCTCTGCAACCAAATTTTAGCTCTGAACTTGCTTCTAACGTGTAGTACAGAATAATAGCTCAAGTACAACACTCTTGCTTTGGTAACAGGACAGTGCCATGGAACGTGGTTTTATGGTGTTTATAACCTGGAGGAATATGCCACAAGGCATGTATATGTCACCAAATTTACATCAATTTGTAGATCACATCCTCTATCATTGCAGCCCATTTCTTTATATGTTTCAGAGGTTGAACTTGCAGTAGATGAGCCTCCGGAAGTCCCAGTTGATGACCCCCTGGAAACCACTCCTTTTGAAGATGAGGTAGAGAATGATTCTATTGTCTCTTCCCAACTGGACCAAGACTACTGGCAAGGTATAGAGACTTTAGAATTCATATTTGTGGAGATGTCTCTTCAATTGTGATTTTGATTGGGAGATTATGCATATCTACTAAAAGAGGTAGACATTTCACAAAGAGCGCATTGTAATTTGGGTGCTGCACTGGAGCATGGAGCATCACGTGCTAAGGGGCCTGACGTTGGGCCATGTAGACAGCAAGTCAGTGGGATGAGTAAAAGAAGGGACTTATCCTGGGATGTTTTTTAATGTTCTTCCCTCTGGTCAAAGAAGATTGAAATGTAGAATTACCTGCCAAGAAGCCTTTGGCAGGGTTATATTTCTGTTAAACTTTGAAATTGAGGAAAAGGGCAGGGAGGTGGCCATTTAAATTTTGCTTTTTTTGTAAAGCTTTAAATTATATTTAATATTGTTGTACAGCAGTTTCACACTTTTTTAATGCATAATAAGGTTCAAGTACAAGGAAAACCAGTGTTGCAGTTAGCTCAGTTTTCTAAAAAGCTTACTTCAAGGGAAGGACTGAAAGTCCCAACGTTTTAATGTAGCATCATATTTTCAACAAATGTGTCCCTCTTCCACTGTACAACCTGTGGCAGACTTTTCTAGAGGATGCTAACACCCAGATCACATGTGGTAATCCTCATTCCATGTACTTGCCCTTAGCAAAATGACATGAACCATGTAGGTGAACAGTGGGTGAGGCATGATTACTGGGATGAGCGAAGAGGTCCAGTGTAATCAGGATTACCACAAGGAAGCCAGACATTACCCATGGACTTCACCCTTTGTCACATTTGTCACTAGTTTTAGAATATACCTAGCATTATCCTGTCTTGTCAGCACAGTCATGAACACCACCACAAGACCATAAATCTTGCAGCACCTGTTAATTTAATAATGCAGACATTCAAGCCAAGTATGCCAATGCCATCAGTGCAGTAACATTGATTGTGGTACAGAAAAGAGCCTCTCCCACCAATTTCATCTGAATCTGGTCATGAGTCCTGACAGTGTCAGCGTATGCCCAGGTCTCTGCCTTGAAACCATAAAAAAGGGGGCCTTCGATAGCCTCGACCTAAGAAGGGAGCACAGGGGGCAGAACTCTGGGATTATCACTCCAGTTGGATGTCTGTATGCCAGGTGAGTGGAGATTTGATAGCAGAGCAAAGATTGTTAAATAGTTGAATGACCTTGTATAGTTGGGAAGGAGAACACCTGCCAACTTTCAAATCATAGGCCTTACTGATTACCAATCTAATCTATCCATTCAAAGAAGTTACAGAGGGTTTCAGTTGTTTCCGATCACCCCAAAAGTTACAAACAAATGGTCATGTTTCCAATATGCCTCTGACCTGCTCAGATTCAATAACACGGCTATTTCGAATCAAGGCAACACAGAGACACCTTCTCAGGAAGACCTCCTGCTTCAAGTTAAATGAATAGGTTTTGGTAGGAACTTTGGACCAGTATGCAAATCTAGAGTATCTGAAGGGGTATTGAAATGTGGAAGAAAGTACACCAATGACCCAAGTGACCTCAGTGTTTACAGTAACGATGCAGCCACCAAAAACATTGTTTATTAATCAACCAATCCTAAGAGATCAGGAGTCAACCGAATAGATCATTTCAAATGCCTGGGAACCAATGAGGACAAAACCTCCAGCCACCCCTAACCCCCATGGGAAATTTAAAGGGATTGATTTCAGTTCACTGATTTTAAAGTATGAAAAATGCTAATCCCTCGTAAACCCCTTCCAATAAGAAAATCAAGAATCTTAGAGGACTTGCGCTGTGAAGGGAGTAACTCACACTCCATCTCCTATCTCTAAGACAACGTACCGTAATGAGAATATACACTCTGGCGAAAGGCTCCTCAACTGCTGAACTGTGAAAGCTGCCTGGTCAGACAATCTCTAAGATTTGTTAAATTCTTCGTCCTCAACAATCTAACTAAGCTGGGCCAGTTTCTGATCCATCAACACGAGATAAGTCAGAGGTGGAGAACCACATTCAACATCAATTCCTGTTAGCCTGCATGCTCACAAGGACAGGAAACTAAGGACTCTTGATCCAGAATGGAACCAGTGGAATCAATTATACCTCCCTCTCTCTCTCTTTCTCTCTCTCGCTCAAAAAGAGGGAATGCAAACAACCATGGCGTTGCTGATGGAATTGAGAAACTGTCTTTTCCCCATGCCAATGAGTCTGGGGACCTGGAGTGTAACAGACATATCAATGCATTCACTCTCATATCAAGTAGGTTCTTCTGCAGGACTCCAAATGTAAAGCAGATCTGTCTGAATGCCATCTGATAATCTGAACTATTCTACCAAGGAAAACAATCAGTTTAGTCTGCGCCAAGCAACATTAAGAATAAACGTATCACATTCCCTTCTACCCAAGTCATTATTTAGTTCACCATCACAGAGAGAAACATGACCTTTGTACCATACTGTCGATTGATATATGATTTGGCATCATAGGGACCACCTATGGCAATAGGGTAAAGCTAGGCCTTATAATGTTACTTTAATAAAATCTTGTGAAACATGTCCTTCGAGTGTCCGCATTCTTCTTCTGACCGGCCACATATCATGTCAGAAGTGGGATTGTAAATCCAGAGATAGATACAACTCACACCCTTCCAAGGGGTGACATCCATTGATAATCCTCCACCCATAGGATTGTTAGGTAAACATCCTGGCTTAGAGAGAAGGAAGTCCCTTGTTCCACCTGAGAGAGTAACATCTACTCCTCTGAATGCAAAATGACTGGGTGATTCAGATCTGGAAGAAGGATTAGAAAATAACCAAGAGGTCATTGAAAATCCAGACGAGTGGGAGGAAGCCGGATGCAAAAATTCCCAAACCTCGGTAGCTGAGGGTAGCTCCAACCTCACCATGACTACCCTTGAGGCCCATTAGATACAGATAGATAAGCGACTCCAGGAAGGATTAGGACAGGTAAGAATGAGTCCTCAACCCCGCATAGTTCCACATGGTATATTACAACCTTACTAGGATGGGGAGGATTTGGGTGCATTCTTTGTAAATTTAAAAAAGCTTGCTACCCAGTTTAACTGGGATGAGGGATTATCTAGCCCCATTGTTCAAAGGGGATTTGAAAGCTTCCTATTAGAACGCTGATCCCTTTGGACTACTGTGTTTCTTGAAACCAAAAGGGCACAAGAGCGGGTGGGACAGAGTATTTTTATTGATTAAAATTCAGAGAAATCCATCTTCTGCCCAATGAAAGCCCATTACAGTTGACAGGATGCATTCAGAATGCTCATCCTCAATGGCTGGGGAGGAAAACACTATCAGAGGTCCTTGAGGCCCTAGCATTAGAAGAATGTATTAGTGCTCTCCCTCCATCCTTGCAACAAGCCATTTTACAGGAGCACAAACCCTCGCTGGAGAGGGCAATACAGGTAGCCCAAGCCCACTCAGAGGCCACGAAATATCTGAAACACATAGGGACACCAGTAGAAGGGTGGAAAGAGATTAAATTCAACCCCAAGTTCATGTCACCCGAACAATATAAAGAGTCCAAAGTATTCCACCCTGAGAAAATCCAAGTGAGGAAGAAGCCCATAAAAGTCCCAAAAATGAAATCTCACCTACCAGCTAGAGAAGAAAGAGGGAGAATGAAAACTCACTTCCTCACAACCCCTCTGTTTCTCATGTGGGTTTTGTCCCAAATACAATCTAGAAGAACCCATGAAAATAGGATGGCTAACAGCAGAGCCATGGGAAGAAGGAAAAGAAGAATCAGGGTTAGAGCCTGATAATTCCGGATTGTACTAATGTGGGCCACACCTTTTTAAGATCCATGAGAAAGTGCAAGTAAATGAGGTGAGGGATTATGCACTCATAGACTCAGGGAAAAAACAAACGGCAGTCAGAGCCAGCTTCCTGTTTCCTGAGGACATGAAGGGTAGTCAACACGTAAAAATAACTTGCGTTCCTAGAGATGTGGAGACCGATCTTAAGGTACCTTTGTCCCTGAAGGTTAGATATAAACCAATGACTATGAAAACAGGAGTAGTGCCTCGTCTGCCCGAGGAGATAATTATAGACACAGACTCTCCGATTTTCAGTGAACTGTTGATACCTGCCAGAGAGTCCTCCATACTCTCCTTAACAAACTTGGGAACCCTCCATCAAATTCTCAGACATCCCCATATGGAACTGGGGGACATCAGGTCTCCAGACCCAGAGAGAACAGGAACACATGCCTAAGAATAAGGAATAAAGAGCTACCTTCAAACAGGAGAAGGGAATCCACAGAGATAAGGGGAAGGGTATGCGACAAATCGAGGGAATTTTCCCCCTGTGAGGCTAGGCATTGGAGCCCTCTCTGCAATACCCTCCATAGGGGTAGGGGCAAGTAGAACCTCACCGGGAGAGACTCCCCCTTAGGTGACAAGGACTCCCGCTCCTGGGTGGAACTCCCTCCAGCTGTGCACACCATGGCCTACATGGGATGCTCTAAAATATCAGAGACTTAACTATCAAGACAGGGATGAAGAAACACTTAAGAGATGTTATTTCCACATGGAAAGAGAACATGTCCCTTTAAATCAAGATGTCCAATCCACTGGGACGAGTACGTTAAATAACGTGTACCCAACAAATAATAGAGAGAGAGAGAGAGAGAGAAAGAGAGAGAGAGAGAGAGAGAGAGAGAGAGAGAGAGAGAGAGAGAGAGGAGAGCACACGCAGGCAAGGGAAGGCCCAGAGCTGCGAAACATCTGGAGAAAGAGAGGAATGTATGCACTGGTACAGGAAGGCAACAAGCTGCATAACACCTGAGGAGAGAGAGGGAGGAGTGAGCAGAAGCCAAGAAGCCTGTGAGTTTAAAAAACGTATGAAAGTGAAGAACTGGATGCCAGAGGCATGGTGAATCCAAAGACGGAGAAGCCGACAGGGAAGGAACCCATGCGAAGTTGGTGGCAAGACCACAAGAGATCCATGGTGGACAGCTGGTCCACAAACCATCGCCAACACCACTGCAAGCATAGAGCAGCAGGGTGTGTGGTTAGGCACAGAGAGACCGAGATGCTGCAAGGAAGAAGAGAATAACGATGAAAAGAAACCAACGATGGTGTGGTACAAGAAAGAAGATCCCTGATGAACAGGGCTCCCGAAGAGGTTCTCCTTCTCAACTGACGGTAACAGGGAGAACAGGAATAACAAGAGGCCCAGAGGGAATCATGATCATGTACGAACAACTCGTACCAGTAAAAATTAAGAATTGAAGATATGAACATAAAGCATTCTGACAGAAGAAACTGCTGACAATCTAAATAAAGAGAGAAAAGAACACTGGATAACAGTTTGCTGGGAAAAAGGAAAGGAAACTCAATATTCTATACAAGAAGAATATTATATGAAAGAGAAGGAGTGTTATGAGCCAGAGCTCAGATGAACTAGGCAAATTAAGTATATGTAAAGTCAGGTAGAGCAGAACAAGCTGGACTATAATTGCCCAGGAGGGAAAGCCTATCAGGGAAATAATAATTTCCAAGAACATGTTAAAACCAGCAACCAAGAATATAGATCTTACAAAAGCGCTCTAAAAGTGAATCCTAAGGAGGAAAGAACAGTCAATAGTGCATTTGAAGAGTTACAGAGACTGATTCAAGGATTCAAGAAATCACAAAGACTAGGTATTAAGGAAGAATCCTACAGACTGGTACTAGAAGTAGCCTCAGGGGAAGGGAGCTATTCTCCTAACCTAAGTTGATTTGCATAGTGGTAGGGTCCGTTAGGGTAGTTTTGGACAGCAGAATAATTTCTTTGGACATTCACGACTGACAGACAAGCACATGAGTTCGTACCATAGGCAGGGACCACCAATAACAATAGGGAACAATAGGATTTCTAGTGTTACTTTAATAAAATATTGTGAAACAAGTCCACCGAGTGGCCGCGTCGATCATCTGATCTGCCACACCTTGGAGATTGTGACGTTTGCATCTCAGCTTTTTCACACCTGCTTGGGATTTGATACATATCCTACTTTTGAAATAGAGTCAGAGAGTTCTTGGAATGTGGTATGTGATTAGGTAGAGGAACTCTGCACACTCCTGTATGAGAGGAATCACACACAGAAGATGGGGTTGACCCGGCCACTACTTGATGTGCACCCAGAGGCTGATTGGAGAGAGCCTAACGGGTGCTTGGTCCACCTTGTAGAAGGAGTGTGCTTGATTTCGTTCCTGGGCCTGTGTTGCAGCATTCGGCTGCCACTGCTATGGTGGACTACATTGCCCAGTAACCCACTTACTTGGGAGAATATGTGCACATAGGGCACAGGATCATGTACATGCACCAGGAGTTCCAAAGAGAGATGGTAACTTCTTCCAAGGCAATCCAGCCTGTCATTCAACCACAGGAATTCAGTTCACAGACCACCACATGCAGGAGCAAAGGATGCCATTGAGCAGATCAACAAACCTTCCAAAAGAGGAAGATCACAGAACTCAGATGAGCTGGCAAACTTAACACACAGACTTCCAAGTTATCGTTGCTAATGCTTATAAAATCTTGCAGTTCCAATTAAACCCTAATAGAAGCAATTTCCCCTAAAATAATCACTGTCCTCAAAGAGTAATCTGAGAACGAGGAGAATAAAAGGTCATGAGAGAAATAGTTAATCCGAGGAGAGAATACAGGAGCAACAGGTAGGAATCAATCTGAGTCAGCATTACAAAACACCCGGGCATAAAAGGGCTGGCAATATTCATTTGGAGGAATGATACAAGGAGAGGTCCTGGGGAGGGGAAAACTGGAAGGACTGGTGCCTGGCAGTGCAATCCTGTGGAAGCTGGATGTAGGGCAGGGAGCTGCCAAGCACAGGGGAAAGAAGGCAGAGTTGACGGGCCCAACAGCCCCTCTCTAGTCTCAAGCCAGAATTGGAAAGCCAGAGCCAAAGGATTTCTTCCAGCGACCCATAAAGAAGGACTGAGCCCTGTGGCACATGAGCCCAGAGATTTGCCGCTAACTATAAAGACCCTGAAGATGGGGATGGATAATTACTACATTAAAGCCAAGCCAGTTTCAAGGAGGGACCTGTCATGAATCTTAAAGCTAAGGTTCAGGAATGACCTACTGTGAATTTTAAAGCCAATATTCAGGAAGGACCTGTCATGAATCATGAAGCCAAGGTTCGGGAGTGACTTGTCTTGAATCCTGAAGCCAAGGCTCATTAGGGACTTCTCCTATCATGAATTTTGTGAGTACACTAGTTCCAGGAAGGATCTGCTCAGGGCCCTGAGAAATATATGCTCTAGGAGAGACCTAATGCGAAAATTGAGCAGGCGAAGGTCTAGGAGAGAACTCAAGTGAACCCTGGAGACCTGAGAGCAGGGAGAACCTTATAAGGGATTATTGCAAGGTCCGATTGAGGCCTAAGAAGAGAATAATGGAGCCTACCCTGGAACCCTTGTTTGTTTGATTTGATTAGCTAAGAGAGGGATGTTAAGAATAGTATGTAAAAACTGTTTGCTTTGTCCAATCCTTGGAACATTGGTTTATTAGATTAGGGCAGCCCATAGGCTAAATACTCTCAAGACTAGGTTTGAAGACTTTATGTTGGCACATCTTTTGATAATTTCCTTTGTAGCACAGGATGTCCTGGGTGGTTCGGGAAGTATCAAGATTAGGCATTACTTTGAGTTGATATACTGGAGATTCAGAAACCGAGAACTACTTGTTTCATGAGCCCATCTTGACACTGTTAATATAGAATCTGTCTTTAGTCTGAGAGTTTCCCCTAATTCCCCTAGGCATGGGTCTAACCCAACTCCTGAATAAACTGGTACCAATTAAAGATCTGTATCATCATCTTGGTTTCCCCACAGGTAGCTCCTGCATCCTGCTTTCTCGTTTCTATGCAATCTAGTTTTCCTAATAATAATTCAACAGTTTAGTGGTGCTCTAAATTAAATGGTTTTTAAATGTTGTTGTATTCATACATTCATTGTTCTCTCCATTTAACATGTGTAAGGAACTCATGGTGGCAAAAGTAAAGACAGACACAAGTGATCACAGTTCAAGGGTGATTATTAAACCGCAAAGGTAGGTTGGAAAAATGCCTAATCTAAACCTAAATTTAAGATGGGAGCAAGCTTTGACCATCAAATAATAATAAGGCAGTCCTAGTGGCGTTGTGTCAAATAAAAGGGCCTATACTAAGAAAACCCTATTGCCAATCCTTACGCTAAATGCAAAAAGAAGTGTGGGATAATGTTCTTAAGAAAGGAGGAAGTGTTCACAAATAATAAGTCAGTACTTGAGTTCTCCCTTCCCCACATTTTCAGCACGGGACAAGGTGGGACTTTGGAGCACAGCACACATTCAAGCTTTCCCAGCACCATTAACAGTAACACTTTCAGCAATCAGAACATTCAGTGGTTAAGTTTCTTTTCAATCAAAAAGTCTCTTGCCGCCATGGGCCTGATGTATTCATTTAATAAACAAAGAATTCCTCTTCACGTATATATTGGGTGATGTCTTTTTCCACCCCTGAGTCGCTCTCTTCTGGGATTCGGACCTTTCTCAATTTTCAGCCTCTCTCCGCCAGGTTCACTATGGCTTTCAACACTATTTTCTTTGTGACACTCACGAATCTTAATGTCTTTCTCAACAGTTCACTGTGGACATCCGTCGGCCAGTTTCATTCTTGTCAACATACTGTATTTCGGGACTTTAGACTTTGTCCCGTCTTTATCGGCACCTCTCATTCAGGTTCACATTTGCCAATCTGTCAATCACACCTTTTCTCATTGAACTCTTACGATGCGGGATTCACTTCTTTTAGCTTCACAACCATCTGTCGGTCTAAGACTTTTGACTGTACAGAGGATTTTACAAGACCTCTCTATGACCACTTTGACCCCTCTTCTCACCTTTCCCAAGGCCTTCTAGTTTCGGTAGTTTTAATAATCAAGTAATGTTTCCTGAGTGAACACCCACGCGGTGCCTGGCTCCTCTCTTGCTGTTTGCCCCCTTTCACATTAATCGATCTTTATGCTTTCAAAGTTCAATAAGCCGTTTTCTATTTTTCGTTCAACACAGTTCGGTTTCTTATCGACTCTCCCCTCGACTCACCGGCTATGAGGAACCACTTGATCTACTCTTTTGTTGGAGTCAAGGTTGGTACCACAGAGACAAGCGTATCTGCCCGGCTTGGTTATCAGCGAAGGAGGGTCTCGTCTGTTGTTGACATCTGCTGCAACACACGCTGGCTATTATTTGCAGTCTTACAATTCGTTCTGCAGAGGTTTCATGGGCCGTGATCGGAAAGGGCAAGGTTGCTTCTCTCCTTGTCAACCTCTCGGTATGCGCCGTCTTTCTCCTCCTCTTGAACTGCCGTGCTGAGTTAGCTCCCTGGACGTGCGGTCTGCCTTGCGCGTATTGTGCTCTATTGCTCCACCTTTTATCCCTCTGGGGAAGGGAAAGAGCCGTCAGGTGTGTGTGGTTCTGGTCAATTGCCTGACTTTGCCTGACCCTGGTGTTGGGACATGTCCGGTAAATAGCTCGAGTGTTAGTCTGTCGTCCATTGGAGTATGCAAAGGTATTTGTGTTTGTGTATCCTACATGGAAGGTCGGGGAAAAGTTGTCGGACGAAGGGGGATACTTGGTCTCACCTGTCAGTGTCCCACCTCCACTCCCTGTTTATCCCCATCCAGGGGATCCTCCCTCACTGGACAACCCCTCAGGAAATGGATGCAATAGCGATGGGCGTGTCCTGGTCGCCTGAATGACAGAACTCCGGGGACAGGTCAGGGAGACACCATCAGGTTTCTCACATACCCTTCCTCCATGCGATGGAGCCACATTTGTTTTACAGGGGAACCGGGAATGACAATCTACATTTCCCTGGTCTTTTCCTTTTCAATGTTCCACTGTAAAACAAGAGGGGTATAGGTCTAGAAACCATTGCATGACACAAGGATTAGACTCTTTGCGTTGGCTAATCCAACCTAGGGTTGAGTGATCTTTAACAAGTGTACATTTTTATCCTAAATGGTAGTATCTAAGCTGGATTATGGCCCATTTGATGGCCAGGGCCTCTAGCTCTAATATGGAATAATATTTTTCCTGTGGAAACAGTTTGCAGCTGGTGAAAAGTATAGGATGTTCTAATCCATCACAAACCTGGGATAGGACTGCTCCTAATACTGTAAGGGAGGCATCCGTTTGTAAAATGAGCTCTTTAGATAAGTCAACTACCTTTAGGATTGGTTTTGGCACAGAGTTTGTTTCAGGGTGTTGTAGCATATCTCATCCTCTTCATTCCACTGAAGTTTCTGAGGTTCAGCATTTTGAAGTTTATTTGTTAAGCAGGCTATTTTATCTGAAAGGTTGGGGATAAACCTACAGTAATATCCTATTAACTCAAGAAAAGCTCTAAGATCTCTTTTGGTCTTAGGGGTAAGTGTATCTAAAACAGCTTTTACTTTCTCATGTTGGGGCTGTATATTCCCATTCCCTACGAAGAAGCCTAGGTATTTCATGGCTGATTGGGCCGATTGACACTTAGCTGGGTTTTCAGTTAGGCCATCTTTTCTGAGGACTTTCATGATGGTAAAAAGATGGGAGAGATGGCCCTCCGAGGTCTTACTATGAATGACAATATCGTCAATGTAAGCTCCACAGAAATCAGAGTAGGGTTGTAAAATTTGATCAATGAAGCATTTGAAGGTGGCTGGTGCACTGTGTAAGCCAAAATTGAAATAGTCCTACAGGTGTTGAAAACACGTTTTGTTTTCCTTATCTGGTTCGTATAAGAGAACTTGCCAGTACCCTTTGGTTAAATCTAGGAAAGATAGAAAGGTGACTGCTCTGAGTTTATCAATTAGGTCATCAATGCGAGGCATGGGATATGCATCGAAGTCTAAAATGGCATTAACTTGACGGAAGTCTATGCAGCATCTCCAGGAACGGTCAGGTTAGGTGACCAATACAATAGGAGAGGACCATGGTCTTAAAGATGGTTCAATAATATTGGCTTTTAACATTTTGTTAACTTCCTCAATCACTATCTGCATTACGGGCTTCTGGGAGTCGATATGGCCTTAGATGAACCAATTTACCTTTAGGTGTTCTAATATAGTGGTATATGGCTTTTACTCTTCATGGGTTTTCTAAGAATACATCAGGGGAATGAGTCTATCACGTCTTTTAAGTCTTCTTGTTGTTGGATAGATAGCTCAGGGGGATTAATTCAAAGTTATCTATCTCTTTGGGAACCAGATAGGCTAGTACTTTGGCATGGGTGACTGATGAGTTCTCTTTTTACTCTTTCAAGAGATTTATGTGATATAGATGGATTTTATGTTTTCTGTCTGGTTGGGCTACTTTGTAAATGCAGGTTCCCTATCTCTATAATTTCATAAGGACTGTGCAAAGAATGCATCAACCACCAAAGGCGTCAACATTCAGATCGAGAATTTCACTGGTCTCTGGCTCTTCAGCTCACAAGAAGGTTGGTCAGTCGAGTGCCTGCCAGCCCTCACTGGGGCGGTGGGCTCAGAAGTCTTCTTCCTGGAAGGAAAGTGAACAGGGGGGGCCCGCTTTCTCAAAGACCTCCATCATCTTGATGCAAAACCATTCCCATTTTTGTACCGAGATGGATTTAGATGGGAACTATAACTGTCTTTCTGGGGATGAGGCCGTCAACTAATGCCTTCTCTTGCTTCTCTTTCTCTTCTTCTTCTTCTTCAATGGGGAAGAAGAAGAATGACAGGAGTCTCTCCCCAAGTAGGATCTTTTACAGAGTATTTTAGACTGTTTTTATCCGTCTCTGGCGTTTTATCAGCCATTGAGCTCTTTTTGTCGGGTTGGATTTTTGATGGTGTCATACTTGGAGACTTTGAAGATGATCGACCCAGGGCCAATTTGGAGGCTCTCTCGTTTAAGGCCTTCGATTGATGGTGTCATACTTGGAGACTTTGAAGATGATCGACCCAGGGCCAATTTGGAGGCTCTCTCGTTTAAGGCCTTCGATTGTGCAGAAACATTAGAAAATTCTTACATTGGATCCAACTTTGGCAAAACTGTTGCCTACTCCGCCACTATTTGCCTACAGCAAAAGTAGGTCCATACGAGCTAATCTAATTAGAGCAGATTTCTCAGCTAAAAGAACTACAAATCCAAAATACAAAGGAACAGTCGCTTGTAACAACTGCAATAATTGCAATAATTTAATCAAGGGGGAATACATTAACCATCCCCACAGAGGATACAAGATCAAATTACGACACACATCTACTTGCAACTCCAAAAATATCATCTATGGGAAAGCGAAGATTGCTGGTCCGAACATAAGTCAAACATTAGACTAAAGAATGACCGTTCACCGGTAGCCCAGCATTTTTTAAGGGAATCGCATTCAATAGCCCAAATCATATTCATTATTTTGGAACATGTAACATTGTCAAGAAGAGGAGGAAACATGGCAAAATTGTTATTACAGCGGGAACTGTTTTGGATTGACCAATTGAATTCTATGTACCCGACAGGAATGAACGTAGATTGGGATATGAGCTGTCATCTGTAATTGGCTGTAAATTATACTTCATTAAAACTGGTGACCTCATCTTATGAAGATTTAATAAACACTGCTGTATTGGAGCACCCTCCAATAAACAAGGAAAGGAGAAATTAACATTTTCACAATTGTGTTAACAATAACAGAAGGTATTCACCAGCTTGCATTCCCCCACGAGGAGAACAATGTTATCTTAATAACCCAGAAGCCGCATAATAAACTCTACTCCTAAACAAGCTGTGAGAACAAGAGGTACTCTCAGTAGGATGACTCAGAACCAAGTGGAGAAGCCGCGTTATCAAGCCTGCTCCAACCAAGCCAAGAGAACGAGAGTGTGTCTTGGCAGAATGGCACCAAGCCCAGCCAGAAAGACGCATAAGCGACTCTGCCCCAACCGATCTGAGGGAACAAGAAAGAGTCTTTGTAGGACAACGCAGATCCCAGCTGAGAAGTCATATAAGTGACTCTGCACCGACCGAGCTGTGAGGGCAAGAAAGAGGAGGAACGCAAGGTTGACATGAAGCACAGTCACATAGGCGACTCCATGTCGACCGAGTGGCCAGGCAGAGTCGAACCTTGGGAGGTTCACATAGAGCCTGGCAGAAGAGACATGTAAGTGGCTCCCCAATGACCGGAGAACCAGCGAGACTCAACAACACTCCCAAGGAACAGCACTCAAGTATTTGGTGGGTCCAGTGGAGAGGGGGGCCGAAGGAAAGAAGAAGAGGAAAAAAGGCTCAGATTGAGGAAAGACGAAGAACACCCCAGAGGAAGGGAGCAATAAGTGCAAGAACCTAAGAGTAGCAAGAGAAAGAGAAATCCATAGTTTGGGAAAGTTGTGAGAGAAAAACCCCAGAGTAGGATTGAAGAAAGAGAAAAGCCACAGAGTGGACAGAATCTGGGAGTACCCAGAGTGAAGAAAGAGGAAACATACCCCAGAGGAAGAGAGTGAGAAGGGGAAAAGTCCTGGAGCACAGAGAAACTGACATCACCCCACACTGAGGAGTGAGAAGGGGATGAGCCCCAAAGGGGCGAGAGACTGAGTGAACCTGAGTGTGAGAGCGACTTAGAACACAACAGAATGGGGGAGTGTGAGGAAAAGCGCTCCGAGTGGGGAAGAGACTGAGAACACCCCAGAGTGGGAAGTGAGAAGGAGAAAAGCCCCAGAGTGGGGAGAGACTGAGTGAACCCCCTAGTGGGGAGGAAGAAAGACTGAAAGAATCCTAGAGTGCGAAGAGACTAAGAGAGTGCTTGGCTGGAACACCTTAATAGCGTTCCTATCCACACACCAATAACTGTCAATCTTGAACTTGAACTGTGGGCAAAGGCATCCACCAATAGGGAGAGGGTTGGGGCCAGCAGCTATCCCTTCCAGACTAATAGTTCCACAAAATCTTTCTTTGTTTTGTTTGTAGTTTTCTGTTGCAAGATAGGGAAAGTGGTTAGCTTCTAGTAGGATTCTGGACAAAGGACTTTGTTAATTTACTGACATCTGGGCAAGCACCCTTTTGACTTTCCTTCATAGAATAGGGTTTGAGCTTGCATATTTAGGTAAAGATTAGGTGAACTTGACAAAAGAAAACCTTAAAACAAAGCCTCAGTGTTTGAGTCCTGACTCTGACTGACGACAGGACTCGCCCTTCTTTTCCGGCAAAGTCCTATCTGATTTTCATTTTAATTAAGAGACGTATCCTGCTTTTCTCTAGACCGTCTTCCTATTTGTTACCAACAAGATCCCTGTAGATGTTTGTATAAGATTTCCAAATCAGAAAACTTTTGATTAAAGTCTTTTAAGGAATAGAAAGAGACATAGCACATCATAGTGGACGTCTAGCCTTGTGTCAATTGGCCTCCATAAAGGCCTGATTGGTCTAGCAAAATGAAATCTTCAGTAGCATCAGTATGAATAAAGTCACAATAAAATCCAAATGATATGCATCTCTTGGGCCTTCAAAATGGCAGGCTTGTGACAACATATGTAGGTGCCAATGTTTTGGTAACATCCTGGGCTTAGTGAAACACGTGACACACAGCGACCTTTATGGAAAGTTATGAAAAAGGAACCTCTGGCAATCAATAAAACCAATTTACTAACTAGAGCATCTGCACGACAGGAGTAAGACATAGGACATATAAGCAACACGGTGTATCCATTTGGAATAGTATGGCACGTGGGACGAAGGGATGCAAAATGTTTTGGTGACTCCGTATTGACAATCCACGCTTACTTTAATATTAGTGAAACCAACGCTGCTCACTCATTGGCTAACGTGGGAAGAGAACATGAAAGGAAAATAGCATCCAGAACAGCACCTTTCTAAAACCTCAGACCACCATGTGTAGGAGTGCACCTTGCAGGGTTTGCCGCAGGTGTCGAGAAGCTAAAAAGCACACATCTGTATAGAAGAGGGTTGTGTTTTTAAATCAAGCATTCAGGAGAAAACAATAAGTGTAACTGATTCTTTGGGCCACATTAAGAGTAGGGTGGTCACCAATAATGCCATTCAGTATTGCGAATAGATGATGAGTGGCAGTATGGATGTGTTAGTTCCCATTTATCTCGCAATGAGGGATTTGGAGGGATGACAACAGGGGCTGATTCCGTCCAAGCAGTGGCAGAGCCAGGGCGGGGGCAGGGGAGGGCCGCCACCTCTGGATCCCTACTGGGGCCCAGTGTATGCCCAGTGCGCACCCCAGCCTCCTGCTGGTGCCCTATATTCTCCCCCCACATCATAAGCACCCTACGCTACTGCGTCCAGGGTAATTCCTCAGGTTTTTGGCATTAGAGTGGAGGGTGGGTTTACCTCCAGCACTTGGATGGAAGTTGATCCATTACTTGGGCACAAAACTCATAGTTTGGCTGTGCAGTAAAACTTGTGGTAATCCCATGACTGCCAACAAAGTGATAATAACGTAATTACTGTCAGATTTTTATCTCACTGTAAGAAAATCTATGTAAAACGTATTCTTTTGTATTTCAATCAATTCCAGATTTGAAATAGATTTTAACTATGACCTGTTTTCCATTTTGTAGGTATAAGTGAAAACATATTTAACCTCTCTAAAGACAAAGTGTTCAAATGCAAAGGTCAAAGCATTGAGTCTCTTGATAAGGTACGTCTGATAGAATGATTGCTATTCATTCTGTTATTTAAAAATAAAATAGACTGTTAATGTAGAGTATGGGATGGGGTCTTCTGTTCAAGAGACACAAATCTACATTGTCACTCACATACTGGCAAAAAGTCGTGGTCCTACCAAAATGTAAAACTTATTTTGGAAATCCATTGTATTTGTTAATATTGTCAGTGGAAATAATATTTAATATAATTTGTACAATTGTAGTTGAGTAACGATACAAAGGTTACATTTTCCACAAAATGGTTCTGATTGGGATCTTACAAACAGCAATTGTAAAGCTTGAATTGCCTATAATGCGACTCGAACCAGCATTGTGAAATGCCCTCCGATGAAAACCCATCTACACTTGATGTTGTGCATGCCCTTTTGTACTATTCCCAGAGGGATGCTTGAGATTGGGTACTCCCTATTTTTTGTTTTCGGGGGGTCGACTCTGCAAAGTGGTAGAATAATACAACAGAAAAACAAAAAGCAGACGGGTCGACTACCGCTTCCTTTTTGTCCCTAAGGGGCCAATTCATAGAATTCGGCGCACAAGTGGCGCACAGTGTGCGCGTGCGAATCCCTGCGCCAGCCGCGTGCGCCAAAACCCATTTCCGCGCACAGCGTATTCATGGATTCCAGCCACCAAAACCAGCCGTGGCGCATAGTGGCGCAGCGACCTTGCAGCAGCGCCAGTTACGCCCCCAAGAACGCCTTCCGCGCAGGGAAAAGCCATCAAAATCCCCAATCCAGCGCAAAGGGCTGCGCTAACCCTGTACCAGCACGGCAAGCGGGCTACGTGTATTCCAGGGGTTCACGTGAAGTCACTCACGCGATCGGGCCTGGGGGAGCGGGCTACGTGTATTTCAGGGGTTCGCGTGAACTTCTTCACGCGATCGGGCCTGGGGGAGCGTGCTACGTGTATTTCAGGGGTTCGCGTGAACTTTTTCACGCGATCGGGCCTGGGGGAGCGGGCTACGTGTATTTCAGGGGTTCGCGTGAACTTATACACGCGATCGGGCCTGGGGGAGCGGGCTACGTGTATTTCAGGGGTTCGCGTGAACTGATTCACGCGATCGGGCCTGGGGGAGCGTGCTACGTGTATTTCAGGGGTTCGCGTGAACTTATACACGCGATCGGGCCTGGGGGAGCGGGCTACGTGTATTTCAGGGGTTCGCGTGAACTGATTCACGCGATCGGGCCTGGGGGAGCGTGCGACGTGTATTTCAGGGGTTCGCGTGAAGTTCCACACGCGAATAGCCTGGGCGCGTGTATTTCAGGGGTGCGTGTGAAGTTCCACACGCGATTTCAGCAGGGTACATGTATTTCAGGGGTGCGCGAGAAATTCTACACGCGATTGGCCTGGGTACGTGGATTTCAGGGGTACGCGAGAAATTCTACACGCGAATAGCCTGGGCGCGTGTATTTCAGGGGTGCGCGAGAAATTCTACACGCGAATAGCCTGGGCGCGTGTATTTCAGGGGTGCGCGAGAAATTCTACACGCAATTTCAGCAGGGTACGTGTATTTCAGGGGTGCGCGAGAAATTCTACACGCGAATAGCCTGGGCGCGTGTATTTCAGGGGTGCGCGAGAAATTCTACACGCAATTTCAGCAGGGTACGTGTATTTCAGGGGTGCGCGAGAAATTCTACACGCGATTGGGCTGGGTACGTGTATTACAGGGGTGCGCGAGTAATTCTACACGCGAATAGCCTGGGCGCGTGTATTTCAGGAGTGCGCGTGAAGTTCCACACGCAATTTCAGCAGGGTACGTGTATTTCAGGGGTGCGCGAGAAATTCTACACGCGATTGGCCTGGGTACGTGGATTCCAGGGGTACGCGAGAAATTCTACACGCGATTGGGCTGGGTACGTGTATTACAGGGGTGCGCGAGTAATTCTACACGCGAATAGCCTGGGCGCGTGTATTTCAGGGGTGCGCGTGAAGTTCCACACGCGATTTCAGCAGGGTAAGTGTATTTCAGGGGTGCGCGAGAAATTCTACACGCGATTGGGCTGGGTACGTGTATTACAGGGGTGCGCGAGAAAATCTACACGCGATTGGGCTGGGTACGTGTGTTCCGGGGTGCCGTGAACTTTCACACGCGATTGGTTGAAATCCACGTGTGTTCTGTCATCACGTGCAATGAGGGATACACCCTCGCACGTCACGTCACAGACGCGCTCACGCGCTGAGGGCCTTTGGTCCAATGAAAATGCGTATGCGTGCAGACGCGCTTACGCGCTAAGGGCCTTTCCTCGAATTACACGCTGACGTGCAGATTTTTCACGAGCCAAATCACTCCGTATCAAGCTGGCCACGCGAATACACACGGAAGACCACGCTCCTGCCCAGAAGGCCGAATCACTGCCCCCCCTGTGCCCCGAGCAGCCTCCCACGTGCCATCTGCTGCTGCCTGCCTGCCTGCTGCCACCGTGCCCTGCCATTTGGTGCCTGCACATCAGCCATCTGCAGGGGTCCAGTTGCTGTGTCCACCCCTGCTGGAACAGTAGACTCCCGACTGGGATACCATCGCTCCACAGCCCAGCCCCAGGACCCAGTTGCCCACCCACGCCTGCCTCGGGGGTCGCCATGTCGGGGCAAGCACCATCTGAGACCAGTGGCGACCCCCAGCCAGAGAGGCAGAGGGCCACCAGCTTCAGTGAGAAGGAAGTTGGTGTCCTGGTGGAGCATGTCCTGGGGCATTATGATGCCCTCTTCGGAAGACCACGCGCCAACAAGGAAGGACGGGAGAGGATCTGGGACGATGTAGTGGTTGCCATCAACGCGGAGGGGGTGGCAACCCACGACATCAAGCACATCAAGAAGCGCTGGGAGGACTTGAGGTCCAGGACCCTCAATAAGGCCCGGCGCCTCGCGGAGGGGGGCCGGGCACGCCTGAGTGACATCCAGATGAGGGTCCTGGAACGCGTAGACCCAGCGCTCCACGCCCAGATCCTTCGGAGGCAGACCCATCTGGAGTTGGCCGGTAAGTGGCCAAGCATTGCTGTGTGAGACAGGGCATGTTGCAGTGTGCTGGTTGTCTGATACCTGCCTGTATGTGTGACATAGGCCATGTACGTATGTGTGTGTGCAGGGACATCATGGTCAGGCATGTGAGTGCAGTGATGTGTTCTATTGCAACATGGGGGCTCTGTGCGGAATGGACACATGGAAGCATGGCAGTCTCTGTTCCTGGACATGGGTGGGGGTGAGGGATGGGTGCTGGTCCCATGTACACGTATGGTGTCCATGTGTGTGTGTCTGACCTGCGTGTCTGTGACTTGTCACCGCCATGGATGCATGACACATGTCTGTGACAATGTTCAGATTCACTGATGCAGCCTAGTCATTCTTGTATCCACTGCGTCTGTGGTGCACGAGGCCAGATGGATGGAACTACGGTGAGGTGTGTGCATGTGATGGAAAGACCCATGATGCATGTGAGTTTGAAACCAACATTGTATGAATCATGAGTCCCTTGGTCATGTATGCCAATGTCCATGGCCTGCCCCATGCCTGTTACTGTATGTGTTTTGCCTGCACTGACCCATGTGTTGTGGAGGGACATGATGGGAGTGATGTATGACAGTGCCACTCATCTGCTGTTGCTTCCTGTCTAGGGGACCATTGTACAGTACCCTGATGCTTGTGTTCTATGTCTCCCTCTACACAGTGGCAAGTGAAGAAGAGGGCGGAGAAGGCGCTGTGGAGCAGAGCGGCGGGGATGCCGCCACGGCTGCAGCGGAAGGGGTGAGTGAGCCCCCACAGGGGCTTGCACCGGCAGAAGACGGCGTGGAGACATCCAGGTTGGTGGTTTCCACAGAGGGGGAGGAGGCCGCTACTGAGCCACACATGGGGCCTGGTGGGGGCATCCCCGCTGGTGCAAGTGGTGCAGTCCAGGGCCAGGGGCAGGAGGCAGCACAGGTCGCCGTGGAGGTGCCTGTGCATGTCACTGTCCCTGACACTGTGACTGCACCACCATGCACCAGCAGGGATGCCCCATCCCAGGCCCGTCCGCAGGTAGGGGAGATGTCCATGTCATCTGACACTCCTCTACCTGCGGACGAGGGGACCCCTGGTCGTGTGGAGAGGGTCCTGATTGGTGTCGCGTTGCGCACGGCTGGCATTCATGATGAGGTGCATGCTTCCCGGGAGGAGCATGCACATCATCACGAAGAGCACCGTGCGTACGTGAACCATTTGGGAGCCGCCATGGTCGGGGGTTTCCTACATGTGTGTGGCCTTCTGGCGACCCTCTCCTCCTCTGTGGGGGCTATGCGCCAGTCGTGCTCCATGCCGTCTTCCGGCCCAGATGCCACCAGGGCCCCCTGTGGACCTGCCCCGACCAACGCAGCCAGCTCGGTGGGGACCCCATCCCTGCCACAGTCGGGAGTCGAAGGTCCAGCAGGGGTGGACACACCAGCAACTGTCCCCCTGCAGATGGAGGATGTGCCGGCATCATCTGGCAGGGCACGTGCACGACGGCATCGGTGGATTCCATCAGCCTGGATGCCGTCGTGCTGGCAGAGGCAGTGGCGTCGGAGGCAGCAGCAGGCTCGACGTGGGAGGCATCATGGCTCGGGGCCATCAAGATCAGAGGGGCAGGCATCGGCCGGAGGGCAGGTGAACCCTGGGATGGCAGTGTCTTCCGTGTGGGAGCAGTTGGTCCAGCGGATAGGTGCGGAGCGGCAGCGGGCGGAAGAGGAGCGGCTCACCATGGTCAGGGCTGAGTTCTCCATGCGTCGGGCGTTGAGGCGGGCTGAGTGCCTCGAGGAAGCTCGCAGGGAGTTTGAGGTGGACACGGGGTTGTCCCTGCGAGACCTCGGGGCCAGGACAGAGTCCCGCCTCCGGGACATCGACATGGAGTTCGATGATGCCCTGGCCGGCAACATCACAGAGTGAGCCGCAGGACTTGCCCGCTGCCATTGTATATAGTTCTTTAGTTAGTTAGTGTTAGGTTTCCTTTATTTTTTAAGTTTTTTTTGGACCGCTCGGACAATGGCCACTTTTCTGTATATATTTTTTTCATTAGTTAGTAGTAGTAGGTTTCATTTATGGTGTTGGGCTCATGGACCCTGGGATATTCTTGTACATAGTTTGATGTTTGGAAAACATTTGTTGGATTTATATTTCAGTTCACCATGAGGCAATGGTTTTTCCTTATTTTTTCCCCCCATTATTTTTCTTTGGACTACATTACTTTTTGGATTCCTTTGTTTTTTGGTTTTTTCTATTAGTTCTCGGACATGGACCATTAGTTTTGTCATCCCCATTGTTGTGTGTTTTATTTCTTTACTTCATTTTCATCTTTAATACATATATTTATAACTTACATTTGTGGTATTTTCTCATTGGTTTCATGCATGTCATGATATGGGTTTTGATATTCACTTGCACCCATTGTGTATGTGTGTGTGACGGACATGTGTTCATTTACATACTTGCCATTGGGGTTGTATCATGTAATTGCATCTACTATGTGGGTGGATGCAATCCTTGGCTGGGTGTTTGTGCTGGGTATGCTGGCCATTACTGCCATGATTGCGTTTCGTCAGGACCTGGGGGCAGGGGGACATGAGTGGGGGCCTGCTGGGGGGTGGGGGTGCAAGGGGACATGAGTGGGACATGGTTGGGGGCCTGCTGGCAGGTGCCCCACAGTGCTGGGGGATGGGGGTGCAGGGGGACATGAGTGGGACATGGTTGGGGGCCTGCTGGCAGGTGCCCCACAGTGCTGGGGGGTGGGGGTGCAGGGGGACATGAGTGGGACATGGTTGGGGGCCTGCTGGCAGGTGCCCCACAGTGCTGGGGGGTGGGGGTGCAAGGGGACATGGTTGGGGGCCTGCTGGAAGGTGCCCCGCAGTGCTGGGGGGTGGGGGTGCAGGGGGACATGAGTGGGGGCCTGCTGGGGGGTGAGGGTGCAAGGGGACATGAGTGGGGGCCTGCTGGGGGGTGGGGGTGCAGGGGGACATGAGTGGGACATGGTTGGGGGCCTGCTGGCAGGTGCCCCACAGTGCTGGGGGTTGGGGGTGCAGGGGGACATGAGTGGGGGCCTGCTGGGGGGTGGGGGTGCAAGGGGACATGAGTGGGGGCCTGTTGGGGGGTGGGGGTGCAAGGGGACATGAGTGGGACATGGTTGGGGGCCTGCTGGCAGGTGCCCCACAGTGCTGGGGGTGGGGGTGCAAGGGGACATGAGTGGGGGCCTGCTGGGGGGTGGGGGTGCAGGGGGACATGAGTGGGACATGGTTGGGGGCCTGCTGGCAGGTGCCCCACAGTGCTGGGGGGTGGGGGTGCAAGGGGACATGAGTGGGGGCCTGCTGGGGGGTGGGGGTGCAGGGGGACATGAGTGGGACATGGTTGGGGGCCTGCTGGCAGGTGCCCCACAGTGCTGGGGGGTGGGGGTGCAAGGGGACATGAGTGGGGGCCTGCTGGGGGGTGGGGGTGCAGGGGGACATGAGTGGGACATGGTTGGGGGCCTGCTGGCAGGTGCCCCACAGTGCTGGGGGGTGGGGGTGCAGGGGGACATGAGTGGGGGCCTGCTGGGGGGTGGGGGTGCAAGGGGACATGAGTGGGGGCCTGCTGGGGGGTGGGGGTGCAGGGGGACATGAGTGGGACATGGTTGGGGGCCTGCTGGCAGGTGCCCCACAGTGCTGGGGGGTGGGGGTGCAAGGGGACATGGTTGGGGGCCTGCTGGCAGGTGCCCCACAGTGCTGGGGGGTGGGGGTGCAGGGGGACATGAGTGGGGGCCTGCTGGGGGGTGGGGGTGCAAGGGGACATGAGTGGGGGCCTGCTGGGGGGTGGGGGTGCAAGGGGACATGAGTGGGACATGGTTGGGGGCCTGCTGGCAGGTGCCCCACAGTGCTGGGGGGTGGGGGTGCAAGGGGACATGAGTGGGGGCCTGCTGGGGGGTGGGGGTGCAGGGGGACATGAGTGGGACATGGTTGGGGGCCTGCTGGCAGGTGCCCCACAGTGCTGGGGGGTGGGGGTGCAAGGGGACATGGTTGGGGGCCTGCTGGCAGGTGCCCCACAGTGCTGGGGGGTGGGGGTGCAGGGGGACATGTGGCTTGGCTGGGGGGCATGCCCATGGTGGATGGGCTGCCTGCGGGACATGACCAGGGGTGCAGGCTAGTCCCCTGTGGTGTGGGCTACCTGCAGAGGTCGTGGAGGGGGTAGAGGGGAGACCTGGGAGGACCCACACTGGCAATTCACCTCTTCAACTTCCCGCACACCCACGTAATACACTGCCCCACTCGCACAGGCCCAATCGCGTGTAGGATTTCTCGCGCACCCCTGTAATACACGTACCCAGGCCAATCGCGTGTAGCATTTCTCGCGCACCCCTGTAATACACGTACCCAGCCCAATCGCGTGTAGCATTCCTCGCGCACCCCTGAAATCCACGTACCCAGCCCAATCGCGTGTGCATTTTCTCGCGCACCCCTGTAATAGACGTACCCAGGCCAATCGCGTGTAGCATTTCTCGCGCACCCCTGAAATCCACGTACCCAGACCAATCGCGTGTAGATTTTCTCGCGCACCCCTGTAATACACGTACCCAGGCCAATCGCGTGTAGAATTTCTCGCGCACCCCTGAAATCCACGTACCCCGCTCAATCGCGTATTTGACTTCCCGCGCGCCACTTTTTTGATGCGCTGGGACTCTACCGCCTGCCTTCGTGTGGCGGCCGTGTTTCAGCTTGTGCGTGTCTTTGCCTGTGCGTGGCTTTGCCCTATTCGATTCCATGAATACGTGTGGTTCGAGTGCGTGTGGGCGTTCCGTCTGCTTCCCTGCAGTACATCCCCAGTTACGCCCTTATTTTCCCGTGTTGTTCCCCATTCCGCGCGTTACGCCCCATGTCCCGCCCACTTTCTGGTGTGTGCGCTGAGGTTGTGCGCTTTCACTGTGCGCGTCGCGCACGCCTTTCGCGATGTTGCAGTGACTTGTGCGCCATGCATGGGTTTGGCGCACATCCCGCGGTGAACACGCGCAGGGACTTCCATGAATCGCACGCGTGCGCGTGCGCCTGTTTTTTTCCGCTT
Organism: Ambystoma mexicanum; assembly: GCF_040938575.1. Classification (NCBI taxonomy): domain Eukaryota; kingdom Metazoa; phylum Chordata; class Amphibia; order Caudata; family Ambystomatidae; genus Ambystoma; species Ambystoma mexicanum. Next base: position 39,961,358 of record NC_090928.1, read on the forward strand.
GCGCATGCTTGCGCGAAGATTTTCGGCGCACGTTTGTTCCATGAATCGGCCCCTAAGTGTCTCCAGGTCAGCAAATTGGCAATCTGTTAAACTACAAGATTATTTAGACCAAAACTTTGATCTATGAACATCCAGTTTTTATTCAATTTAGTACATTTTGTAAAAAAGACCTATAACAAGATCTTACATACATGGTATACATTTATAAGAACCATAAAGACTATACAATTGTCACATTCATTCTCGTGTCTATTCAAACGCACAACATAGTGTAGCATCAATTTATATTCATAAAATGAGAAAACATATTTAAGAAGACAGCCATTCTTTTTGGGACAGATACTTTCTAAAGTTGTGGGAATAAAGATCAACCATCAGTATCTATAGGAACTCCCTCGTAATTTAATACAACCGTTGTCTAAAGAGAAAACAGTTTCTTCCTTTTTTTCTTTTATACAGCCTCTCTATATTACTGCATGCCGTTTTTGGGGTGTAATAGATTTTACAACTTAAACAAAACACCCGTTAGATATAGATATTGGTGGAGAAGAAAGGAAAATTCAATGACAATTTCATTTTGTTTTGTCGACATATGTTTCGGCCATTTTGACTCATACAGTACACTCTCGAATGTTGTTGGTCTAATGAATATCGTCTGCCTTCAGGACAATGAAAACCGTTTTTTATAAGAATGATATTCTTCACAAATGCAATGCTTCTTAACTTTCGATCTACAAACAAGATCGAAAGTGTTTGTTTTAAAAACATTTTTCTGAGTGTTCATGTTCTTTGGGTAATGGCTACGGCATTTTATTACATGAACCGCCACAATCACTGACCTGTAGTTCACTATAATTGCTTCGGGACATTGAGGAAAACCGCATATCCATCTGGCAACTTGATAGATATTTAGTCCAGAAATTCTGGTCTTGCACCACTCATATGGATATATAATATGGATAATAATATTGAATAAAAACTGGATGTTCATAGATCTGAGTTTTGGACTAAACAATGTTGCAGTTGAACAGATTGCCAATTTACTGACCTGGAGACACTTAGGGACAAAAAGGAAGGGGTGGTCGACCCGTCTGCTCTTTGTTTTTCTGCTATTCCCAGAGGGGGCATGAGGAACCACAGACATTCTGGAAGGTCACCTTTATCACTGAGTGCCCCCAGGAGCTAAGAGGTCGAGCGTTGAGCCAGTTTGCCACAGCATCAAGGAACCTGGGGCTGGCCCCTTCCTTGATTACTTATGGCTGCCTTCCTGCGTGTGATTGACACCCGCCTCACCCTTTCCCTCTCAAGCCAAGGGCTTCTTCCACAAAGAGAAAATAATACAAACTACACCTGAGCTTATCTAAAGGGCCTGTCGGACGTTCTGCAGCACCTTCCTCCTACACCCGTCAGTTAAACGAGGGGCGGGTCACTAGTCAGCCTCGTCTGGACAGCTCGTGCTCACCTGCTGGGCAGAAGGTTCACTGGGGCAAGTGCCGGCTGCAGAGCCGAGGAATGCGCTCACTGTACACAACATGTTCCAGCCCAGTGAAAGTTAAATCAGTTTTTTTTTCTTTCTGGGTAATAACGTGTAGTTTGGGAACAATGGTAGGAAAGACTATATAAAACATACTATTAAGAGTTATGATTATTTTTTGATCACATCCCGTGCACACCATGTGTACGCTGATTAAGAGCAAAGTGTTTGAGAGAGAACCTCACGTCATTACCTGTGACGCAGCCACGCTAGAAATGGGTTTATAGGAGCCTTTTTTGCATAAGTGCTTCTAAGCACAGCTACGTCCACAGTGAAGCATGGAGGGGACTATGTTACACGAGTTTGAAATGGGCTGGAATGGCATACTTCCCGTGCTGCTGGTGGCCTCCCGGGAATCCCCCCTTTCAGTCCCTCACACGCCAATTAAAAATGCCTGAGCTCTTGCCATCCACCCCGACCTCGCACATTTGGCACTAACTCTTTCATAAAGTAAACCAGTATCCAGCGGCCTGCCATCCTCCTCTGCCTACACTGCTTTTCTAGTTTTCAAAGTGAGAGCACTGTTTTTATTCACGGCACTCTGGCTGCAAGCCTACACGAAAGACCCGTGGCCCCAGCAGGTTCAGGAAGCAAGGCCAGCAGCATAGCGCGATCTGGCTCTCTGACGGTGTAATAGAGACAGGCCTGTTTCCTTGACAGACTATCTATCCACTCCAGAAATGTTACAAAGCAACACCCTTCAGAACAGACACCCTCCCAAGACTTTAAGTGTGTTGGGGCTAGCCATGGCTGCACCCAACAGTCTCCAAAACAATTGCAATACATCAAAAACTCTGAAATCCCCTCATTTTCATGTGGGCTTATTTGACACACCAAAAAGTGTTTATATTTTTGTAAAATGTTACATTCTCCTCCTATCATATATGAAGCATGCAATGAAAAACAACAGAATTCCATTTGCACAAATTATGTTTTTTTTGTGGGTTTTGGAGACTTGAAAGTGCATTTTCCAAAACCGTGGGCCATTTCTTTAGCCTTGTGCTGAATTGCATTCTAGTATTTGTAATTTTCCATGGAAGACAGACAGGGGAATTACTCTACTATCATACTCTTTTTGCTTAACATATTTGTGTAAGGAGTTTATATATTTGTCTGCGTAATTTATTATTATGATTTGTTTACTTTTGGGGACCTCTCCCTAAAACATAGTATTATTGAAAGCCATATTGAGGACGAGGAGGTGAAAGATGAAACGGCCTTGGATTCATGGTGACTCACTAGGGATGTTGGAAGAGCGCTTGCTTGCTTGGAGAGGTTTTTTCCCTGTGGTCATTTTGTAAAGATTTGAAGCCCTGTGAAATTGATTATTGTCCTTGCCTTAAGACCTCCCTGGTCCAAAGGATCTGCTTTGATCTCACTATGAGGCAATCCTGCAGCCGAGGCCCTGTGCCTTGTCTGCACCGAGCCCAATCCATGCCCTGATGTCCTTGGAACCTGCAGTCACAGCAAGAGACATCTGTTAGGTATGTAGCTTCCCTTATGTATTAAAAGTAACCAAAGCCTTACTTGGAGATTCATTTGACAGTCAAACAATCCTCATCTTTGTCTTCTACATTAAGAGCAGATTGCTAGTTTGGATAATATGGCGGAATGCATACACCATAAAAATAAACAATTATGAAACTTCTGCAAAAACTATAGTTTACTCCAGTTGGCAAAATACAATAGATTTATTAGGCACTGCATTCCAAAGTCAGGTGGTGTTTTTTCAAACCAAATTTGTAAAAAATACTTCTCCCAAACAATATTCTTTTCAGTTACACCTAGAAAGATACGTATTTAAGTACCTGAGTTGCAGTCCTGGCTTCGCGATTTAACCAAAGTGTGTGCTCCTCAGCAAATCGTGTTATCCCACTGTGCATTATGTGCCGAAATTAGAAGTCGCTGGAGGTGATTTATCTCCCACTGTCCGCTACTACAAAAAAGCCCCACTCATGATATTGCACTATATATAATAATACCAGTGACCATTTATATGTTGCACATCTCAAAGTTTAAACTTCTTCTAATGTCTATCAGACTTCTGCTGTGGTGCCACTGATGTCCAGCAATTTGCACATTAAGGGGTCTGCACATGTTTTGCCGCCCAGGGCCCGGGAAATCCACATTGTTGCAAAAACAACTGCATGGAATACAGCAAACCTGGATTATTGACTAGATTTTGCACCCAGCATCAGTGTGTTTTTCAGGTTTTTCAATATAACCATACCATCCATTCAAATAAAGTTATCTATAGCAATTACGGGTCCATGGTGTTTCCCCGCAGGCCGCTTCCACCAAAGGCTGGTTCCACAAATCAGATTTCGGCACTGCGGGGAAGCATCAATCTATCTGAGAGCCCCCTTCCCTTAAGACACACCCGCAACCCACACTCTCTCCTCCCACACCCTGTCCGGTGTTCTGCAGGGGCAGCCCATTAACCTCTGAACTCCTCGCCCCTCCACCGTTGCCCACATATAAAACATACATATATACACACATACACGCGCACACACAGTACATACCACACACACACTCAACCCCTCTCCTCACCTCATTGTGGGCTGACACTACCTAATCAGTTAGCATATGTGCAGTAAGTGTTGTCCCCCGACAGACCACCGTTCGGTGAAGGTGGCCTGTCAGGACAATATTTGCTATGAAAGTGACATGAACGTCAATTTCTATTTTGTTTTATCAAAAAAAGTGACTCACTAATATATTGTAATCCAGAGGGCTTAGGTATGTCTCTGCATGTGAGTCTATGTCCTTCACTTTTCTTTTGCTACTGCTGATGTTGTTCATTTTTCGCTCTGGGATGGGCCTTGGGTGTGCTTCGACCTCGGGTGGGGGGAGGAGGGCCATGCTTGTAACAGTTACCTTGAAATATCTACTTACCTTCTTTGTATTATCATGCAATTCACCCTAAGCCGATGGCTGTAGAAGCACAAGCATGTGGATTGCTAGTCAGAAGAGAAAAGTCAAACTATGTTTTGGCAATGTACCATTGCATTCACTATTAATTGCCATTTCATTAATGCACAGATTGTTCCCATCATTTACAGGTTGCACCTTCAAAACCAAGAAATTGCACTGACCGGCACAGCCAGAGTCTGGACGATATGCGTCTTTGCCAAAAAAGTCACTCTCTTCTAAATGTTACTCTGACCTCGGACACTTCCCACAGCTACACGTTTGGATGCGCCTCGGAGGAAAAGCTGGCAGCTTCCAGGCACTTCTACCCTGTGGCGGGCTGCAACGCTCAGTCTTCCCTTTACGGGAAAAGGTCAATGAACTCTCTTTCTCTGGACCATATAGGGGAAGACCTACTGGAGTTTGTTGTGTAGAATTGGGGACATCCTTAATGGGCACCTACACTGCACTGAACCTGTAACTCAAGCTGTTAAGTGGAAGCTTCGTAGTCTCATCACTGGTCAGCAGCAGGCAGTAGAACGTGGGTTACTGTCGTGGGACACCATTCCAAACATTCAACCTAGTCTGCTCTTCTATAGGGTGGCCCTCAGTATCCATCTGGATGCAAATGCAAAATCTCAATTCAGGACACTTGCCAGCTGAGAAGTATGACATCATCCAGACTGGCTAGACGCCCCCCAAACTCGACCCCCGGAGGTATATAGACTGTTCAGCCAGAGAACCTAATGCCCTACCACAGATTTGGTGAATCAGTTTATGAAAAACACCAGCGGAATAAGTCATTATTCTGTCAGTGCATTTTTCCACCAGTGTAATGTTCTAGTGGCAATGCCGAGTCTTGTAAGCACCAAAGGGTACATTTCCCTGCTGCAAAAAAAGTTAATGGTTGCCCCAGGGATCATACCTTGCAAAATTGCATTTGAACTGGGGCAGTTTTTCTGCAACAAGGCAACCGGCGGGCAAAGAGCACTCAACTATCTTCCACAATGAGCTAATAAAAATGATTTCCTCCTGCAAAAAAATGTGCCACATGAAGACTGGCCACTTAATCCCCACTCTCTCTTCCAACATCCACCCACCCTAGCCCCCACTCTCTCTACCACCACCCACCCATTCTAGCTACACCCTCCCAACTTACCCCACTCTCTACCCCAGCTGCCAACCCAGTCCCTCTCTTTCTACCCGCTCCCACCCACTCTACATCCACTCTCTAACTCTATCCACCCGGTCTACCTCCACTCTATCTACACCCAGCCACCCCGCTAACTCCACTTCCTCTACCCCCTCTCACACCCCCTACCGCCACTCTCTGTACCCTCACCCACCCACCCTACTCCACTCTCTCTACCCTCACCCACCCTACCACCACTTGCTCTACCCCATCCAACCTACCTCCACTCTCTCTACCCCCACAAGCACTCTCTCTACCCCACTCTTGCTACCCCCACCATAACCCCCACTCTCTCTACCTAAGCCCACCCACTCTACCTCCACTCGTTCTAATCCAACCCACGATACCTCCACTCTCTCTAACTCCACCCACCTACCTCCACTCTCTACCCCACTCACCCAAACTCCACTACTCTACTCCCACCCACCATGCTGCCACTCTACCCCACGTAGCCTACTCCCACTCTCTCTACAACCCCCCACTCCCACTCTCTCAACCTCCACCCACTCTACCCCCACTCTCTCTACCCCACCGACCCTACCTCCACTCTCTCGACACCCATCCACCTTACCTCCTCTCTCTCTACCCCCACCCACCCTATCTCACTCTCTCTGCCTCCAATGACCCAACCCCCACTTTCTCTAACAACCCCCACTCTCTCTAACCCCACCCACCTTACCCCCATTCTCTCTACCCCTATCCAACCGCTCCCTGTTTCTATCCCCACTCAATCCCTACTCTCTGTACCCCATGGCCCACCTTTTTACCACCAACCACCCTAGCCCACTCTCTCTGTGACCCACCATCCACATAACTCACTCTACAACACACCCATCCACCCCAGCCCTCTGCCCTCTCTCGTCTTTCTTCTCATACTCTCGCTTTATGTCGTACCCTCTTACACGCAACCTTTCTCGCTCATATTCCCTCTTGCTCCGCATCGATGGCTCCCGCTCTAAATTTTTTCTTTACTTGCTCTATTCTCCTTCCTCCTCATTCTCTTGCACACCTGTGCCCCTTATCTCATCCTTCTTTGAAACTGTGCACTCTACTCATTTCACCCTGGTGCCTACAAATGCAAAATGCAAAGAACAGCAGTAAACGCTAAAACGATTGGCTTTGCCAATGCTTGTTTTGTATGATGCTGATGTTTTTTTCAAAGTACTGTGCCATAAATGCCAAGTTTGTTTTGTTATGAAGTGGAACTCTGATTTTCCTGCAGGACTAACCACTAGAATAATACCTATGTCCTCTTTATTCTGATAGAGTACCCTTGTGCTTTTTAACCTATCATTTAGGTATTTGTGTTTAAAAATTGTAAAAATAAGTCTTTTTCCTCTGCACCCACCACAACTGATTTTTCCAGTCCAGAAAGAGAGTGTCAATCTGGTATCAAGTGATCTTTTCAAGGGGTACACACTTTCCATTTTATATATATTTCCAATGTAACCCCTGCTCAGCTAAATGAGATGTATGTATGTAGAACACTCTTTTTGAAGGGGGCAAGCTGGTGGGAGAAACACAGACAATGTTTCCCCTAACTTCATACTCCACATAAATGACACTATCAAGAAGCTGTTTGCGCAGACTGACGTGGAGAAGTTCCCTAACTAAAGAATGATTGATATTGATATTGATATTTTATTTATATTTCTATCGCGCTCGTACACAGGTGTTTCAGAGCGCGACAAGGCAAGGGAGGGGAACAGGGGAGAACAAAACAGCGATCTTACTAGGCCCAGTAACATTGAGAACATGCAAGTTCATGGGGGAGGGGAAAAGTGCATGGAAGGGGGGAGAAGTGGAAAGTGCGAAGCAGAGGAGAAACAGATAAATAACAATAAATAAATAATAAAGGCAACAAACAGTGGTAGTACAGCCAGCAATTTGCAAGTGCTAGGTTTAAGGCGGCAGACAGGGTAGGTCTGATAATTGCAGGAAGAAAAGGGGGGATGTATAGGTACAGATACAGACCCCAGTGCAAGGGGTGGCCCGGAGGCAATGCGTGAGGGTGGCAGGGTGAGCAGGTACCTGGGCCCGGAGGACAGAGGGTGGCTAGGTGCACGGTGGCAAGAGAGAGAACAGATAAGCAGGAGAGAGGGGGAGCAAAGGCAGAAGAAAAGAGGAAGGTGCTTCTGGAACCGGAGATGGTTCTCCTCAAGTTTTAGAGTGGCAGGGAGGTTGTTCCAGAGGGAGGCCCCAGCAGAAGACAGAGATCTACCCCCACCTTGTTTCTTTGAAAAACAACTGACCCTGCTCTCAGGTAGAGGAGCGAAGAGCTCGAGAGGGGAGGTATTTGCGGAGAGATAGCTGAAGGTATTTTGGACGCAGGCCCCAGAAAGCCTTGTGGACAATGCAGAGGGTTTTGAATTTAATCCTTGCATCCACTGGGATTGCTTTAGCTGGAGCGCCTGAAGAGTAGTATTCACAAACACGTTCACGATAGTGGTGTTTAGTCACTTGGGAGTTGAGACTGAAGACCCTAGTTTATACCCGCTGGAAATGTTATGCGATCAGAGGCTTTGAAGGGATGGGTTCATACAATATCAAGTGATGCCAAACCGATTTGTGTGTGTTTATTTATTTGTACAGCAGATGCACAAAAACTGCAATAAATGTTGTCTAGCTCCTTAGAGGCAACATTGTTTATATAATTGCGCACAAGTATTACACGTTGAAGCACTGTGAATCTGATTAATTCAAGTATTTGCATCCTTTTAAAATGACTGCACATGACGTCTTTTATATAGATATATACATATATTTTTCTATCTGGAAATGTGTACTTTTTTAAACTTGACTTTTATACTTTGCAATGCATTTGACTAACGACCCAAATTAATAGACAGTTGGTAGCATCTGTGCGTTTGTATCCACCCACCTCAGTTTAATTCACCATATAAACCTGTTTAAATATCTCAGTATTACTCATTACATTCATAGGAACTGTGTAATTATGATATTCTTGAAATAAATTAACCTAAACTCTAAATGACTTCTTGTTAAATGTATTATGTGGTTTCCTTCCATGACAAATTCTGCTGTTAGGTTATGGAATTCCCTACTTCTCCTTCCAGCTATTTACGTTTCAGCTGATTGTTCACACCTCTACTAATTGCAGGCTCAGACTGGCCTATACGCAAAAAACGCAAAATGCTAGTGTGGCCCAGTTTTTTGGGACAAAGTGGGCCACTTTTTTTGGCCAATATGGGCCAGTTTGATGAGTTACGACACTATGGGGCTAGTAGTTAAGACCATTGTTGCTGAATAAATATTCTTTAAATTGCACAATTTGCACCACATTTTATCAAGAAACTCCCCTTTGGGTACTATTCAAACAGGCTGAGGAAATCAACTGGACTAACTAATGCATTGCATGCCATGTGTGTACTTACATTTGCAAAGTAGTGTCTTGTGAACGTACCTATAGAGAACAAAACGCTATGTAGTGCATCCGGCTGAGGGAAGGAAGAGTGCAGGATTTGCATCTACACCATACAATCTAATCTAGCAATATAATAAAAGGCCAGATGTATCTTTGGTCGATGCAGTCATAGCTTCACCTGGTATCACCACTAGAGGGAGCCGTTGCATAAGGATAAATAGAGACACTGCCAATTTGCATAGCTTCGCCTGTTGTCACCGCTAAAGGGAGAGGTTGCCTTGCTAAAGCGAGAGGTTGCCTTACGATATAGTGTTCCTACTGTGTCAATGAAAACCTGCACTAAGGCCCGTGTACACGGGCCTGTACACTAGTATGGAGATAAACTGCATGAGTGAAGGCATTTCTTTTCGCTTCCACCCCAGCTTTACAACACCTCATAAATAATGTGAATTCTTTGGAATATGACATGATGGAATTTGTTGGAAAATGGTGAATGATTGGTAAATATCTATGCAAAATGTAATACTGTTGGTTTTTTCAATACGTGTTTGCTGTTCCACCGGGAAAGCTCTTAATGAATTCAAGCTCCAGATAGAAGAAATAATAGATGTGCCTTTGTGCAAAGGCAAGCAATGCACCTCTCACTCCTCATCCCACCCAGGGACCAAGTCTTGAAGTTGATCAATGCCGGTCACCTGAAGTGGAGCCAGGGTGGGCCAGGGACTGAGTGCAGCTGATGCACAGCAGTGGCCAGTGGCTTGTGACTGATTTAAACAAAAGCCCCATTCGGCTCATGGAATGAGACCCTGCAGTAAACACCAACCAAATTCTTCAAGAACAAGCGAACAGGCAAAAATGTGTCCTTGCTCCCCGAAAAGTGGTGTAAGAAGACTACCCTGCTAATCTCTCATTAGGGGTGTGTAGTTACATTGATGTGTGATTTAAATTTCCTCTGACAACCATTTTGAACAAAATGCCAGGCAAAAGGTTTGCTCAACCCATTTTATTTAACCCATTCTGTTAACTGTAGGCTCAAAAAAGAGCACCAGGTGGGCGTTCATCGTTAATTGATTATTTACTTGTAGATATTGATTTAAAAATATCCTGTTTAGAGTTGAGTTTAGAGAGCACATTCATCCTGAAAACAATATTCAGCCCCTAACACAGAGGTAGGGGCTTGAGCAGGCAAGGCCCATGTAACATCTGTGAATGCCCTCTAAGCACGGAGCACTATGTGGGCATTTACAGATGTCAATTTTAGGCTGAGCAGCAGGGGTCACTCTCCAACTCAGATGCTCAGAGTTTGTCAGGAACCACAAAGCTCTCCTCGCTTCCAGGTGGCTGTCTGCACGGAGAGTATGGGGGCTGGTGGCCTACGCAGCAGCTAAGGAAGAGGCAGCAGGGGCCAGTCAGGAGGAAAACAGTTAAGGAGAAAAATGTTGTGTGTATGCGTGTGTGCGAGGATTGTATGTTTATATGTAAGAATGTATACATGCATACATGCAAGGGTGTGTGTATGTGGGGGTGTCTGTAGGTGCATGCATATGAATGAATGCAGTGTGAATGGTGTACATGGGTGCAAGTGTGAGTGAATTCAATGTGAATGTTGCTCGTGTGAATAAGAGAAGCTGTATGGGTGCGTGACTGGTGGCTAAATGTCTATGAATGTGTGTGTGTATCTGTGTATCTGTGTCTGTGAGAATGTGTGTTTGTGTATGTGTCATGTGTTTGGCTGTGTGTGTCTGCGTTCAAGTGTCTGTGTCTATATATCTGTGTGCCTGTGTATCTATCTTCGTGTGTGTCTGTATGTATGCTTGTGTGGGGTGGGTGTGTGTGTGCATGCAAGGCGGATGCATGGCATGTTTTACTGGTGTTTTTGGGCAAGGCAAAGTAAAGTCAACTTGAGTGTTATTATGTGAAGGAGGGTCTGGGGGTACATGGGCAGCATTTGTGCAGCACACAAGGCAATATTTTCTTACTGTGTCATTACATTCTTTTTCTACTGCTGTTAGGGTGCAAATACAACAGGAGTATTATTATATAGAGGTGGAGGAGAGATTTGTGTAGCGAGCAAGCACGTGTGTTCATGGAGCCAGGACTCAGTAATGGCTAAGAAGTCCAGTTTTTCGGTTAGTATGAGATCGGCTATGTCTGTGCATGGGCTACCGTAGATTGTGCGTTTATAAGGGCACCTCTATTTGGAGGGGTGGCGGTTTTAGGGACTAACCCAGTGCCCAGATTGTCAGGATTGAGTTTGGCATGGGTGTCGATTGGGTTGTGTGTGGGCAGTATGGGAGTGCCTATGCACTTAGGAGTGGTCCAGATGCAGGGTTTAGTGTAGGGGGAGTCTCTGGCCCCGGGCTCAAAGATTTTAGGTAACCTTGCCCGTAGTCTGAGGTTTCTAGTGGGGGGACTGCAAGGGGTTGACATGTCGGGTCGTTTGTAGGTGAGTCGTGATGGTGCAAGGATAAGTTGTGTAGATGGCTAGGTGGCGGCCATAGTGTAAGGCAGTGGGATGTCTGTAGAGGCAGGGGTGAAGATTAGGTCTGACTGACTGGTCGAGTAGATGAGGTGTAGAATTACTCTCAATAAGGCTGAGCAGATGCCTGGAAGATACATTATTAGTGTGGGTATGTGGGCTCAGAGCATGTGGATGGGGCAACGCTGGCAGGTATAGACAGACTCTCCTCAGTGAAGTGAAGAGCGAGGTCAGATAGTTACAAGCAATTAATGGCAGCACTTCAGAACGACAGCAGATAGGTTCAATTAATTCAATCAATTCGCATAGCAACAAGCGGAAACAGTTCCATGCTAGTTCACCAAAGAGTTATCAGAGCAGTGAGATGTGAAGTCAGATAGTTTAAATCTGGCGCCACATAGCAGTATTGAGCAGACAATAAATGGTAGCACTTCAGAGCGACAGCAGACAATGTAGTTCAATTAATTCAAGCAGTTCGCATAGCAACAAGCAGAAATAGTTACGTATTGACTCACCAGAGGATTATCAAGCAGGCAGCACAATTCGCCTCGGGAGGCTCAACAAGAGACAAGTGTCTAATAAACTCAATAGTGTGCGCATGTGTCTAAAATACTACTCAATAGGCGTGATTGAATGCACAGTGCTGTGAGGACCTGCATCAGGCACATTCGTCATGGGCAAGGCAAAACAAGTCAGGATATGTAGCATGGGCGTCCCGAGAGCAGTAGGCCGAGCAGAGACGTTCTTAATGGCATTTAAATTTGTAGACAGTCTATCAGGCATGTGTAATCATGCAGGCATGTACGGTGGCATGTGCTAACAGTATAATGCAGAATATTTCTACGGCAATAATAAAACAAGCAATACAAACAGGCGATATATATCAGGTCTCCGCAGTTCGGTGTGGTACTCAGCAAGGTGTGGCCTGTAAGGCGAGGGCAGTTTTTAGGTCAGTGCCATCAGCGAGTGCATTATGTTTAAGCTACAAAGTGCAGTGCTGTGGCCGGACAGAACTAGATATGCTGAAGAAGTGAGGTGGGCATGTAGTGCCGCAGGTGGCATTGCAGGTATACTTTCAGGCATGTGGTGCTGAGACACGGGATTGGGGAGCTTCAAAAGCTTTGTGAATAATGGTCATTTCTGTACGGACGAGCATAAAGGGAGAGGAGTAGATAAAAGGAGTTAAGGTGACAGGTTTGGTCAGTGGACAAAGCTTACCTCCAGTAATGTACGATCAGCTATGAGGTAGCGTTGCTGAGAGACCGTAAATGGCCATGAGTCCAACTTTGATGGGAAGGAGGTGCAGCGTGAAGCCAGCAGGGTTTCTGGCGTAGGCGTCTGGCAGTTCTGGGCAGGCTCAGGGCAGGGGGAGCCTTGTTCGTCGGGCCTTAGTAGTACCTTCCAGCACCTTCCAGTACACTGTGGGCATGCTGCATGGCATATCTCAGCCCACAATTTTAAGCACCACTGTGTCATGTCTGCCGGCACATCTCCCTGCCCACCACCCCGGCACAGGAGAATGCCATGCAGGCATGTTTATATGCAGCAGCCCACATGCCCAACGTGATTGCCACTCTGGACTACACTAATGTGGTGATGGAGCCCCCCACCTCAGGCATCCGAAGAAGTCTATTGCAACAGGAAGCAGTATCACTCCCTGAATGTCCAGCTCACCTGCGATCCTGACCTCCTCATTACACACTGCTGTGCCCGATTCCTGGCTCCACTCATGATGCCATGGTACTATCTGGATACATGGAGAGGCATAGAGGGCCACAGACATGGATATTTGGAACACGTGCCATCACACAAACTGATCTCACAGCACCAGTGAAATGCCATGTGACGGGCGGGGGACATTACCACAATTGCACAATGTATGCCCTGTCAAGGCCCTGTACATGCAGGACCTGCCCTCTCACCCCACAGATGACATCCTACAACCCACAGGACTTGGACATGCTTGAGGATGCAATAGTAAGTCGCCAATGCATATTGCCCCAACAGGCAAGCAACACACCAACAGGACTACATGAACCACAATGCAACATTGTATGCCCCAATACATGGAGGCACACAGTTCAACACTGCACAACTACAATGCAACACTGGTGGGAAGTAAATCCATGTATTCAAGTAACCATGTATGTAAAGCCATAATGGAACAGACGCAGACAACACACAACTGCCGAAGTGCAACTAATTACCTATTAGGGCACCTGCATGAGAGCAATGTGCAGGCCTAACAAAAGCATTCTGTCAAGCCAATCACAGGCCCTGAAAGCGACAAATGTTGGCTGACAGCTGTGTGCATGGTGTTACACGACAATGCAAATGTTCCCCTCATAGTGAATGACTCCACATGCAAGTACTGTGATGGAACATCATGTTGTGTGACAATACTAGCAACAGGCATGCACTGGGTGTCTATCAACATGCCGGTGTAAAAGGCAATACATCCACAATTCCCTGTGATTGACTCCTATGACTTTTGCTCTTGCAGGTAACTCTGGATACCCCCAGCTACTATGGCTGATGACATTCATGCAGAATCAACAGACGCCACAAGTGGTGGTCTAAAACGAGACACACGCCCAGACCAGGCTGTGCATCGAGCTTACCTTTGTCTTGTTGAGAGCTTGTTTCCGGTGCCTACACCGGACAGGAGGGGCCTTGATGTACATGCAGGTCAGACAAATTGTTCTTGCCTGTGCCATGGTGCATAACATTTGCCTCGGGCAAATGTCCCCCTGCCCCCTGATGAGGACATGCCACCCCCAGAAGAGGAGGACTTACCTGCGGTGCTATGCTGCCACGCAGTGGGTGGGAAGAGGGCAGGGATGGACAATTTATTTTTTAGCACATTGATATCCACATGCTACGTACCTCTGTATATAGTCACGTTATGAATCAAACACATGCACATAATAAGGAATATCCTAGCATTGCTTCAAGTGAACTAGTATTTAATTATCAAATGTGAAAACACCCTCCCCTGGCCAAATCCCCCTCCCCACAAAAACATTCCCAATACATCCTCACCACCCACCTCCACCTCCCCAAAGCACATCCTCACTCCCTCTCCTCTCCCCAAAACACCATCCACAACACACCCTCCTCACCCACCTCCCTTGTGACTGGGAACAAAATGTGCATGGTAAATGTCACTTCTGAGGCCCCTTGGCCTTGACAGCTTGCTTCAGCACCTTAGGTGTGATAAGGCACAAGGAGTGGTGCCTTGGGGTGCTGGAAAGTAGTCACTCCTTGGGGGTGACAGAGGTGGAGGGCTCAGGCCCCTTGCCCCAGATGTGCTGCAGAGTCAGCTGCATGCAAGAGTTGAGGCACTCTGCAAAGGCTGACATGCCCTCTGTATGTTCTCTCATCCTCTGCTCTACTGTGGTGATGGCAGTAGTGGTCTGGCAGCAAGAATGGGAAATCCTCCGGTAGGATCCTTGGAGGCAGTCCCTCATTGCCTGCATGTGCTGCACCTGATGGGCCACCAGTTGCTCCATTGAGGCCTGGCAGTGCTCAATGGCAATCAGTTTCGACCATATGGCTGCCATGGTGTGGTGTTGCACAGGTCGTGGGCTTTGTGGAGGGATGGGGCTGAAATCGGGCAAGCATAAGCCTGTGTCTTCCTCCACCTCATGGGTGGAGCCATCGATGCCTGTGTCTGGCAAAGGTTGGCGCTGGTGACGCATGTCCCACGCAGGCGACGAGGCTGTGCCAGCGTCCAGATGTATGAGTGCTGCTGCATGGAAGGCATCCTTTTTAGTTGACACAGGGGCCGGCTGTGGTGTGGCTGTGGCTATTCCTGCATCAGCTTCTGCCATGCCAGTTGCAAGATCAGTGGATGGGCCACTGGGCACCGATGAAGGGACAGTGGTTTTCTCCAAGCCTGCCACAGTTGCCACAGCGGTAGTGTCCTTTGATGACACCGTCCTGATCTTCGGCCCGCTGCTTTCGGTTTTGGGACTTTGCAGGGGTGGAGGTGGACACACTGCCAGCAGTGGAGGTGTCCAGGGCAGTGGAGGCCTTGACTCTTCAGCATCAGTGGACTGCGCACGTGTTAGGTGGATAATGACATGCTGTCAGTCATCTTGCATACATGAAGGTGGGCTAGCAAAACATACATGCAACATTGGGTTTGTTCTGAATACACACATTCTGTATGATGGCCATGGGTGGTTATAAGCCAATGACTGCTGCTACTGCTAGGTGGAGGTAGTGCCTGCTGAGGGTTTACACAGTGCATGCAAGGGCACATTGCCTATTGGCCTGCCAAGGCTGCTTGTTGCTGTGGGTGCGCTGGGATTTCACTTGCCAACATGGACTAACATGGAACACATGGGTGCTTCTTATGTTCCCATGTGTTGGCATGCACATTTCATCTACAATGTATGTGCATTTCTAGATTTTCCAAACTCCCATGCCACAGGTGTGTACTCACTGTGCATTTGCTGTTATTGCCTTATGTTTGCCTATTGCGCTCATCTTTTCTGGGGGACACATGCTCTTGGTCAGTGCATTCAGATGTGAGTGGGGACTGATAGTCTTACCGCCGTCCCTGCGGCTTGCTGCTACAGCCTCCATGCTCCCAATCCCCTCGATCTCCTTCATGCGGAGGATGGAGCTGTGCTTCTCCTCCCATGGTGTCAGATGAATGGGCTCCACAGTGCCACCTCCTGTGGCTGGGCTCTCTCTCCTGTTGCTGGAAATTAGGTTGCAGAGCCAGACCTTTAGGTTGTTACACCTTTTTGGTAGTCTTCCGACTCACTTGGGACGATGCCCACTGACCCCACCTTGTCCCTGATGGAGGACCTTATGGCAGTCTTCCTCTGGACAGAGGTCTTGTGCCGTCTGCTGCCGTACAGCACCTCAGTTTGGCTGACTACTTCATCCACCAATACCTGGAATTCTGACTCTGTGAATTGAAGCTTTTGCAGCCTCATCTCTGGGTGTCTTGCCTTTCCGTTCTCCTGGGACATTTTGCACACGTATGGTGTCTGGATGGCAACAGCAATTGGGAGATTGAGGCTGGATTGTGTTTTTCAAAATGGCTACCGCTGTGCTTTGCATTGTGGTGATGACGTTATTTCTGTTGGTAATACCGGCAGACACCACGTTGGTAATGGTAATACCATTGTATCCGTGTAGAATTACCGCAGGTCAGCGCTGGACAATGGGCCGGCTCTTGCCGGATCTGAGATCCACCATCAGATATCTGTACGGATCTCGGGACCCGGCTTGCCTTCAGACATGTCCTGGTGCCCTGGTGCTGGAAAGACCAGACCGAATGCTTTGAGAGGGGGGGGAGCCTCGCACAGCAGATTGGCACCTTGAGCCATTATCAGGCCCCACTGCAGCCAGGTATGCATGATATTGTGGGCTGGCCTTGCACCCGGGGTCCACACTTCTGCCTCTGCATCACTGAGGCTGTCCCTCGCAAGCAGAGTAGAATAAATTCGGAGCCGCCAGCCTGACGAAGCTGGGGGCTCAGAGATCTAATCTGCTCTGTGTGCTCTAGCACACAGAGCAGATTACATTACTGAGCCCCAGTTTCGCCAGGGACAGTAGTCCCTGATGAAGCTGGGGCTCTGTGAACTAATATTCTCAGTGCGCCCCATGATTCTGTATTTGTAGTCACCGTCCATGGCAGTCAATATAGAGGAGAGGTGGGGTAATGCCTCCATTGTGCATGTTTTGCCTAACAACATATTTACATAAAATATATTTGTATAAATACCTTAGTATGGTTTGTGTAATTTTGCAAGCCATCTTTATAAAGCAGAGTATTGTAACAGTGGGTGAGGAGGGGAGATGGGAGCGCAAGTGAGTGGTGAATCTTTGCCCAGGATGTGGCAAGCAATCCTGGAGACTGGAGCAGTTATGTTTCCCTAGTTGTGACCATGTGCTGCTTTTCAGTACAGAAAAAAAGGATACGTGTTGCTTTTTTTCAGAGGGCAGGCGCAACACCCCTTGGGTGTTTTTGAGGCTGGCAAGCTTGCTCATATCTTTGACTACCAGTAGTTCACCCAGGTCATCAAGTTCAGTGTTAATGCTTACCCACAAGACCACATAAAAACGGGTTCCATGTAATGTTACCGAAATGAATTTTAACAAATGAAATGTTACCGTAAAAAAGAAATATCGAAATCTAGTTTTTATTTTTTATTGAGTGGGGGCACAAGCCCCCTGTTTCCCCATGCTTGTAATGCCACCCTAAACCACTCCCACGCCTTTTAACCCTTTACTGCCACCCCCTATATATTTATTTGTCTTTATTTTTTTGGTACCATCACTGGATACCATGAAATTGTCATCAAAGCATATGTCTCATATTTGGATTTTGTTTTCCAGGGAATATTGCACTATAGATTGCTGAGTTTAAAAGGGGAGCACCTTTTATTCGTTGCTGGTGATTTCTCTGGTGATGGGATCCCAAAGCGATTTTAAAGTGGTAATGATAACACATTTTGGGTGCACCATTGCCATGGAAGTGATTTAAAGTGGAATTGATGTACAGTGTGGAGTTTTGAAAGAAGTAGCATGAAAGAAATTGAACCATTTTAAAACTATTATTTGGAACTTTTCCTTTGAGCGGAGTTCAAATGCCAACTCTGACCCCTCTGAACTCTGCCTCTTCAGAACTCTGCCCCCTACTCAAAACTCCACCTTCATCCCAGCGCTTGTGGGATCCCCCTTTAAATTTTTTCCATTTCCACCACTGCCGCTGATTGTTCGTTTTCAGTGGTAACTCCACAGGACCGAATTACTGTTGCCGCAAGTGCTGTGTGTGCACTCCCGCCAGGTTGTAATACGGTGGAAATTCTGCCAGACACCACAGCGATAATGATCATTTCCGTCACTGTATTACCGTCAAACTCATGATGAGCCCAAACGTCCGGACTCAGTACTGGATTTTGCATGGCGTCTCCAGGGTCACAAGTTGCTATTGTGTCTCTGATGAGTCCTCGGATGAGGAATGAGGACGCCAGGAGAATAGTCCAGTCACCCAGGGAAGGAAAGTGAGAATTGCACATGGGCTTGCATGAGAGTAGAAACATTGGACGTCCGGTGTCACGCAAACCAAGGGAGTGTGAACAAGTGCACGAGTCTAATCTGGTCAGAACTGCCTCCCTCATTCCTAAATCAGCTCATGGCTGCACATCCAACGATGCCACAATCAGTGCATCATTAAGGTTCATCTAATATACGTAAAGCACGTGGTTGGCAATTGCATGTTGAAATGATTAATGTTTCAGGGTATTAGTGCTTATTCGGGGGGACGGGAATTTGCAGGCATGTCAGCATTTACATACATTCAAAAATAATTAAAACACACTCTCCCACACTCTGCCAGCTGTTAAAGAACTTCTACAGGGTTCGCCTGCATGAAACAAGAAGCATATGTTTGTTGCAGGCTAGTGAACAGCCTTGATTTCGTTTTCTAGAGAGTAGAACGCTTGAGGGAACGAGAGCCTTAAAAACAAGGTAAAGCCAGCCAAACGTGTGCAGAATAACCAAGAACATGTCAGTCGATAGAACATTTTCTTTTCTTTTTTAAATCTGTATTCATTTATTTATGAACCAAAGCATGGTATAATATTCACATCAAACAGTGCAGAATAGGAAGACAAAAATTGTTTATAGCCCTATCATCAATGATCCTTAACGAGTAGAGTAAGAAAAATAAAATAAATGTTCAGTGTGCAGAGAAAGCATGCAATTTACTAAATCCGGGTGTAAATATCCAATCGCACATAATGGGCCTCATTACGACCCTTGCGGAAATGGAAAAATGATGGCGGAAATGCAATACCGCCATTGAACACCGCTCGTTGCGATCATGACCCGTCACCGTAAAGTACGATGCCATTAGCGACACCGCAGTGAACGGCAACGCTAACTGCACCAAGTACGCGCACGCGCGCCTTGCAAAACCGGAATCACCGCCATGGCGCAACGGTACGCGAATTCTGACCCTAGCGGACATGTACTGAACGCCATCAAGCACGTCGTAAAGTACCATTCCGCCATGGCGAGAAATACGGCAACGCGAACCAACCGTAAATGGCCCACTGAGTGCCTGTACTCCACTCCCTGGCCTCATTGCACAACTCCTGGCAGGCGCAATGTACTCACACTATGCAACCAGTGAAATCCACAATTCACCCATGCATGCCAACGTAGAAAAGCATGCAGGGGCTCAAAGCGCCCCGTGAGTGGGCATCCATGTACGGCATGTCACCATAGCCGTACTGACGCAGCACAGGCATGTGAAGGTACAATACATCAAAATGAAAATCAAGAACACATGACACAAAACAACAGTAGTCCCCCATCGCTTGCCACCAGCGCAAGGCAACATCCAAAACAGCATCCTGAGGGGGATTGCACCAGCCCTGTACTCATGCCAGTAAACAAACCAACCCTCAGCAGAAGCATGTACCACACAAGTCGGCAGAGTGACTGAGCAGCCAGGCTCATCCCAAGAGGGGCCGATGGGAGCTGCAGGGCACAGATGGCATCAATACAGAAGCTATTCCAATGGACATGACCCCAGTCCCCCTCCAACAAACGCACGCAAACACAGTCACCTGTGACCAGCCACATTCTGAACAACCCATCATTCCACCAATCGACCTGGCTGACAGGCACCAGTCGGCCAAAAGCCAATCCCCCGCCCCTGAACAGCACATCATGTAAACAGTCACAATGGCAGCCCCTATCCGTGACCATACTGTGCTACGTAGGCAAACGCGGCCAGTACTGTACCACACAACTCAACTCAGAAGCCGGAACACAATGCAGATCATCACGCAATACATACCGCCACAAAGCGAAAATCGCCACATCACCTGCAAAGAACAACGCAACACGACAAATATCGGAATACAATTTAAATGCACATCCAAATGACAAAGGCCCCACAGCAATTTGCAAAATACCACCAAAACAACCATCATCACCGAGGGCTGCATCTGCAATAATTGACCGGCTTCCACTTGTGTGACGCCCTGTACCATCATGGCACACAGGGCCTACATCAACGTTCCAAAAGGCAACATGGAAGCGGCAAGAACCGCAGGTCCGTCCCATGAGGCAGGCACTAGTCGAGCTGAAAGGCCGAAATGTTGCACCTAGCCACCAGTACAGCGTAAGGGCATGTGGCCCATTGGCGATCGTCCCATATGATCGAAATGGTGCTCCACTGATTCACCCGAAGCTGCAGGAGTCGAGAGTAAAAACCATCTGGAGGAGTGGCGTAGAGATGGCATCTGCAATAGGGCAGGAGATACCTGTCACCCAAAAGAAACACAAATCAACCGATTGCATTACGGGACTCATGATGCATTACAATCTTCATTCAACACACCAAATCCACACCCATATGCATGCTAGCCCACTCCAAAGGAATATACACACCCCTAAATCAGTATCGAATCATAACGAAACCAATCGAGCTAAATACACCATTGTCAACGTCGGTTACTGTGCATGCGTCCGTCAAGATAGAACCCATGACATGGGATTAGTAACGTGCCTAGACACAAGTGTATGAAGGCGCGTCGAGACAGGGAGGATCCGACAAGGGCAGATAGACGTATGTCCCACTATGGCAGCCTTGCATCACATAACGCAGGGGAAGGGGAGTGAATCAAAAAACCCATGTACATGGCAGACCCTAAACGGAATCATCAGTCCATGCATCCACACATCATTCCCTCATCCCGCAATGAAAACGCATGAATATTCACTCACATAATATGTGAAACTTCCATCGCGTCTGTGCGTAATGCAGTCCGCAAAAACCACTGTGCCCCTGGCCGGATCTGTAGTGTTGTGAAGCAAGATGGATTTGGGAACGTCCTGCCTTATCGTCCACTACGCTATTGCGCATCCCATTCAATTCATATCATTCATTGCCTGCTCGTTATGGGCCATGTCCCAAGGACATTCTACAATAGAACGTTACATTTCCAGCCAGACCTGTGGGCGTATCCTCGCCGCTACTTCAAAACCCAAAATGCTGGCCTTCGAATTCCTCACTTGCAACATTACGTCGAAAAGGCTTCTGTGAACGCTTGCATTCACAATTACATCAATGTAGTGCGGCTGTGTGTCATAATGCTAACTGGCTGCAATCACAAATGGCACGCCACGCCCGTCGGTGAAGTACGTTACTGTGCTGCATGAGGGTCGGCCATCGATCGAGCCCTACATACCACTGACTCTTCACAGGTATGTAAGCGGCTGCAATCATAGCATGTGTAACAATGGGAGCATAGCATGAAGATCAGTCAAAGTACATCACACTGCCATCGGGATTTGATACATGATTCAAATCCCAAGATGCCATGCGGCCAAATGCAGCCTTACGTGCGGGACGTGCTCGGCCAGAAGGGATTGCATCTGCCACAGATTCATTCAATCAGCACAGGTGGAGGCCATACAGGCCGACAGCACATATATTGCAGACCCAAACCCCTCCCACAACCACTCCCACTCCAAAATGCTACCGGCAGGACTAGCGATGTTGGGCCTGGGGTACCAGATAGCACTGCAAGTGCTACAACTACAAGAAGACGACGAACAACAACAGGTACAACAACCGGGCGCACAGGGGAGACGGAGGAGAAGGAGGAGGAGGAGGGCAAGGCAGGGTCAGCAAGGCCCACAAGCACTGCCACTACCACCACGCAGGCGGCCCGCAATCCCACGCCTCCGAGCCGATCCGTTCAACCTCACTGCTGAGCAGATCCACACCCTCTACCGTTTGGACCGGGACACCATAATCGCCATTGTGGACATGACACATGCTGACCTCGTGAGCATGATAGATAGCCCAACCGCCATCCCACCCCTACTGAAGGTGGTGTCTGCACTCCACTTCCTGGCCACAGGCACCTACCAGCACACAGTGGGACAGTTGCATGGCATTTCACAGCCACTGTTCTCACGGACACTCTTCCAAGTGCACGATGCCCTCCTGAAGCACGCCGACGACCACATCACACTACCACGCACGTACCAGGAGATTAACAACGCTAAAGTGGGATTCCATGCACTTGGCGGCATCCCGGGTTGCATTGGTGCCATCGACTGCACCCATGTTGAATTGGTTGTCCCACATGCCATGGAGGTCCAGTACCGCAACCGGAAACAATTTCATTCAATCAATGTGCAAATGGTGTGTGACTCCAACAAGATATTTACGCATTGTTGTGCCAGATTTCCAGGATCTACCCATGATTCTATGGTCCTGAGGAACACAAGAATACCACGCTACATGGAGCGACACGCAGGGCACAGATCCTGGCTACTCGGTGAGTCTCATTCCATGCATGACATCGTGGCCCATTTGATGCGTCAATGACCTTGCAGGGGGGGGGGGGCTACTTAGCACTATCATTCCACTGACACCCTTTATTCGTCTCATACAGGTGATGCCGGGTATCCACTGAAGAGATGGCTCCTTACACCAATCCGGAACCCACAGAACGAGCATGAGGAGGACTACAACCATGCCCACTCACGTACCCGTGTGGTCATTGAACAGGCATTCGGCCTACTGAAGGCTCGTTTCCGCAGCCTCAGCAGGTCTGGCGGGGCACTCATGTACAGCCATGAGAAGGTTTCTAAGATGGTCATGGCATGTGTCATGCTGCACAACATGTGCATACGTAGGAATGTGCCCATGCCCCCTGACGCTGTACTGCATGCACCTGAAGATGATGATGATGATGAGGGTGGGGATGTGGAGGCACCTCGAGGAGTCCATGAGGCACAGGATGTACGTGCAATCCGACAGAGCATCATAGATGCATGCTTCTAGCAACCACGCATGGTGCCTATTACACGGAAAGGGGACCTGTGGCACTGTGTGTGTGTAGTACAGGCACATTGTGGACTGTACGCCTATGAAGGCCTCGTACGCAAATATCAATGTCCACACATGTCATTGGATGATAATGAGGTGCTGTATTGTTAATGTGATTTGATTTATACACCCTATGGACCCGCCACCCAGTGAAGCCCAACACACCCCCTCCACCCTACTACCTCCCCCCCCAACACCAGTGTCCAAATATGCATGCTGTCCGTGGGTAGACGCTATTGCAAGCCCCCTCTACGGGTATCAGGGGCACCCCTGCCCGTGGAGCGCAGGTTCCTGCCAGATCTGCGTTGGGGGCTGCCCTGGACGGAACTTGCCACGGATGATGTCTCTGCCTGCTCGCGTCCATGCATGTCTCTGAGGGTTTGTGAGAGCTCCGAGAGCACACGGCGCACAGCAGCAAGTTCAGCACAAACGTCTTTGGACGTCGCATGCAGTTCCCCCCTCAGGCTCTCGGTGCTTTTCTCCATTTGTGCTCTCAGGCTCTCGGTGCTTCTCTCCATTTCTCCCCTGAGGCTCTCACTACTTTTCTCTATTTGTGCCCTGAGTGTCTCGGTGGATGTTTCCATGGCTGCCCTGGAACCCCCGCATTCATTTGCATGGTCCTTGAGTAGCGTGGACGCTTCCTGCTGTTGCTCGATCAGCAGGTCGAGGGACTGTTGCCTCTGCTGGGCCATGGACATTTGCGGTGGTGTGACAGGGGGGCTGCTCAACACATGTTGCCTTGGCACAGGACTTGTGGGGGTTGGCCAGTCGTCGTCTTCAGGGTGCCCCTGCGTGGTTTCGTCATGGTGTAGGGGATGGAACATGCAGGGGGATTGGGAAAGGTCATGGATGGTACCTACGTCGCCAGCACTGTTTTCCGTGTCGGAGCATGCTGGCATGACAGCTGTGTCACCTATGGTGCTGCTACCACCAGAGGCAGTGCCATCAGATACGTTCTTTGGGGGGACCTGTGGTGCTGGGGTTGTGGACTTGCTGGCTGCTGGGGTGCCTGTTGCAGTCCCCTCCAGTGTGCTGCCACTTGATTCCTGCTGCTGCCGTGTCTTGATCCTTGCACCTGAGGTGGAGGCTCTTGGGACGTTGGTCCTGGCCCTCTTTGCAGGCGTGCTGGTAGGGGTGTCCTGCAGCTCGTCGTTGGTATCGGACCCTGTGGTGGAGTAAAGAGGGGCGAGCGTTAGTTATGGGTCTGTCGGATTTGGAATGGCAACGTATCAAATGCATTGGGGTGGTACATGAGGCTGATTTGGGACTGGGCCTTGGAGGTGGTCTCATTTTCGTGTGGATTGAGGATGCATTCATTTGGCTGCCTGCAGTTAGGGGGTGCATGCTGCACATGTAGGGGTTGTTTATGGCTTCTTGATTGATTTGTTTGTTCATTCTGACTTTTAGAGGGCGCTGTCAGGGCAAAGTATGTATTGCACTATGGGGTCACATGGTACTGCACATGTTCGTGGTTTGTGGATTTCGCATTGTTTCTCTTGGCCAACCTACCTGATTCTCCGGATGTCGGCACTCCTTTCTCCATCCCTCCGACTCCCTCTATGCTCTCCATTCCTATGGTGGAGGCGCAGATTTCCTCCCAGGGGGTCAACTTGATGGGCGACTCTGAACCCCCCCCGGTAGCTGTGGCGATGTTCCTGTTCGCAGAAAGTATGCTGCGTACGCGGATCCGCAGGTCGTCCCACCGCTTGCGACATTGCTGTGGCGTGCGGGGTGTTGTCCCCACCGCACTTACGCGCTGTGCCACCAGGGCCCATATGGCCTTCTTGTTGGCAAGGGCCGTCCTGGTCATTTGACTGGAGAAGACGACGGCGGAATTTTCCTGGAGGGTCTCGGTGAGCACGGTCAGTTCCTCTCGGGAGAAGTGTACCTGCCGCTTGCGGTCACACGCTTTCTTGGCTACCTTTCCCATATTTATTTTTTTAACTGGGGTTGCTAACGGGTTGGGATGTGTGTCAGGGTCGGATTTTTTATGGTTGTGTTGGGATTCGGATTTTATAGTTGTGCGGCGTGCTGTTTCCCGTTCCGGCCACATGCTTTTACTTCCGTTTCCGTATATTTACGGTGGCCGTAATTTGCGGTGCACGCTCGTTACGGTGACCGCTCATTACGGTGACCGCTAAGATGGGTGGCGGTATTGCACCTGGTGCAGCGTACGGCGGCGGTAAGGGCCGTTTTGGGGTCATTTCCGCCATCGCAGCCTTTCGGATTCCGCCATGGCGTAATGCTCGTGCCCGATGGGTCGTGATTGGCCGCACTTTGCTCCTTCGTGCAATGGCGGAAACGCTATTTACGCTGTTGCGGTCCGGTCAGTCACTTTCCGCCAGGGTCGTAATGAGGCCCAATGTGTGCACACGAAAATGAACCGTTTTAATGAAATCATTGTAAAACTGATCAAAAAGATGTGTAGACAAACCTGATGTTCACCCAGTGGTAAGAATGTGAGTATACCTGGGCTTGTGTTTATTCCCTGTTCACGTCCTTGAAGTAGGTTTATCAAGATGCCACCGATGGTCCCCAGTTGTGCAACGCCATTGTGCTAATCAGGCTCCAACCCCCTGCCCCTGCAATATGTGAGCTGAGGGGCGGGGCTTCCACACTATGTAGTCTAGGTACATAATAACACTTATCATGCTTGCTTTATTAACCATGCGCAGTACAAAATGCTATGCCTGCTCCATGATGTGCCAGCGCCTTGCAGTCAGACATAATCACATTAATGATGAATGTGATTGTGTGGTTGCGAGGCGCTGGGAGGCCCAGGTGGCAGATGCGTGTCAGGAGTTGGGGTCCCAGGGTACAGTCATGGGATTTTTTATTGGGCATAGATGCCAAGGAAAAACTGCCATGTCCATCTCCTGAGGCCCAGAGCGTCACCCCCATAATTGTGTGCATGCACGGTGCTGGGAGGTCCAGTCATGGTATTTTTTACTGGGCATCTATCAGATGCCCATTAATAAATGTCATTCCTTCCCTCATTGCCCTCCAGTGCCTCACATGCACAGATAATTAATTGTGTGTACATGCAAGGCACTGGGTGGGCTTGGGGGTCAGGCTTGACATTGCATGTGAGGCTCTAGAAATCCCAACAGACTGGGCTGCCATTCTTTACTGTGCCCCAGTGCCTCACACACACAGAATTAATGTGATTGTGTGTATGCGAGGCACTGGGAGGCACTGGAGTAAGGCATGTTTTTTTTTTTTTTACTGGCCATCTATCATAGATGCACAGTAAAAGAAATGGTCCGCCTATCCCCTGGGTCCAGAGCTCCTCACACACGCACACAATCAATGTTGTTATGTGTGTATGCAAGGCACTTCGAGTCTAGAGAGCGGTGATGGTATTTTTTTACTGGACATCTATCATAGACATCGAGTAACAAATTACCATGCCTGTCCCCTGGGCCCCACAGCGCTAAGCACACACACACACACACACACACACACACACACACACACACAATCAAAAGTGATTATGTGTGTATGCAGGGTGCTGGAGGGCCAGGGGGCATGTATGGTGTTTTTTTACTAGACATCTATCATAAATGTCCAGTAAAAAAATACCATCCCTGTCCCCTGAGCCCCACAGCACCTCAGACGGAGAGCTAATTTTGGCTGGTGGGGAGGGGGGTTGTGCAACAAAGGCATTTTTAAAATGCCTCCTCTAGTTTTTGCTCCTTTCAGCTCCTTGCCCCCCTCCACTGGAACTCCATTCCTCTCTCTATCAGTTCCATCCCCACCTATTCCTCCTTTCGGGTCTCCTTGAAATCTCTTCTTCTCCACTCCCCTCCCTGACACTCCTATCCCCTCCTCCCACCTTCCTCTCTCCTCCCTTTCACGCTCCTCTTTTTACCTCTCTCTCCCTGCTCTGTTCCTCTTAAGTCCCCTCTCCTCCTATTCCTCTTCCCCACTTCCTTCCCCTTCTCCACCCCCTCCTCCCTCGTTTATCTTCACTGGCAAATTGTTCTACTTACTGTATTACTGATTTGATTCATATTTTGTAATTGCTTCTACTGTTTTTATTGTATCCCTGTTGTTATAATGTAAAGCACTTTGGCGTAAAGCACTATATAAACACAATAAACAGAAACATAAACAAACCTCTTCCACCCACTCCCCAAAATCATCTCGGACCAGCACAAACACAACATCCACACACACTTACACAACATACACACAGCAAGCACTCGCTGACTCATTCACAGTAACAAGCACCCATCATGCACTCACTCATAACACAAGCGTACATGCATCCATTTACATATTTAAATATATAAATGAACATACAAACACACAGACTTACACAACATACATACAGCAAGCACTCTCTGTCTCATTCACACGAGCACCCTTCATGCACTCAATCATTACACAAGCATCCATGTATCCATACACATATTTAAATAATAAATAAACATACAAACACACACATTTACCCAACGTACACACAGCAAACACTGTTTCATTCACACGATCTAACTCATAACTCATAACGCACGCATGCACGCATCCATAAAATTATTTAAATAAATAAATGAACATACAAACACACACATTTGCACAACATGCACAGAGCAATCACGCTCTCATGCACACCAGCATACATCATCATACATTCATTGACCTAACAACACAAGCATGCACGCATCCATAAACATAATATAAATTTAAAAAAGAACATAACAATTTTACCTTCTGGCGCAGATCTTTCCTCACCAGCGCTCAGGCCACTGCTAGCATGAACGGGAATCTGGAAGCTTCCTGGTTTCTGCTCTTGCATAGATGGGTCTGAGCATGGGTGACGAGACGCCCCACTCCACTCTGTATGTGGGAGGAGGTGCAGGAGCGCCCCCTTGCACATCCAAATATGCAGTTCCACAGCAAGCATTTCCAATGAGCCATGTGAGGCTGGGGAAGCAAACACCCCGAGCCTTGCATGGCTCATTGAGCTTGCATAGCTAAGGAACTTTAACTGTCAAAGGGAAACAGTGTTTCCCTTTGACAGTTAAGAGCACTCCCTTCACTGAAATAAACAGTGGAGGGAGTGCTTGAATTTCACGGGCTGGCTCTTCTATAATAGGTTTTAGAGGGCCAAGACCTGGTGCATCAATGCCCTTCGCCCATTATGGACAAGCTGCCCCTGCATCAGCCCCCTCCCCTCGAATGTGAAAGAACACATAACACTGTTTTATGTTGGCTCACATCCGTGGGGAGGGAGCTACTGATGTGCACACTTGCTTTTTGTTAAGCAGAGAGCGGTGGGACGCATTGTTGTATGTTAGCTCAATGTGTATGTATGTATGCATGTGTACAAGGAGTGTGTATATGTATTATGTAATGTGTGTGTGTGAAGGAGTGCATGAAGAATGGGGGACTCAGTGCGCATGTGAATGAGCGAGTGTACGTTGAATAGGGGCACGAGTGAATGGTATGTTTAAATAAAAGAGTGATTGTTGTGTAAATGTGTGTGTGCGCGCGCTCATGTGTAATGTTGGGCCGAGGAGCTGATTTTGACGGATAGAGGGTAGGAGTAGGGGGAGTGTGGGGAGTTTGGGAGAGGGAAGGGCGGTGGCCAATCTACTACCGTCTGGTCCCCTGGTGGTCACTTTTGCTTAAAGCCTGATGCCTGATCGGATACCTGTGCTTTAGATATACAAATGATCAAAGCAACTTAATGTGTATGTTAACTTTAAATCCAATCACTTGGTAATTCTCACTGGCATATTGTGCTTACTTGGGAACCATGCCGGACAGCCCAGGGATAGAATAGAGGGGGCAGAACCTCCAAATTTGCCCCGGCCAGTTTCTAAAGTGGCCCGTCCCATCACCAGTTAGCCAATTCCCCCGCCGCCCCCCCATCCCCCTGCACACCCTCAACATTTTGTTTTCGTTGCACCCCCTGGTGCTCACCATTATGAGAATTGCTACGTGGGCGAGGGCTTTGTAATGTTGCGATAACATGGGAAAACTCAGTGATCTGCAAAGCAGAAACAGACATAAAACCACACCAAAAAAGAATTAAACGTCATGTAAATTGAAAATACCCATCAAAAGGTACTTCTTTTACACTTCCAAGAAGCCATGAAAACAATGAACATTTTATTACGTTACCTGAATGAGATAGCCTGGCCTTGTGTCAAAATAACTATCCCTCTCTCGTATGAATCAATAGCAAAATTGGTTCTAACTCCATCTTGAAGCAAATGGGTTAGAAACACTTGCCAAGCAGCGACAGAGGTCAGGGAGGGATCTCTGGAACGCTCTCATTTTTCCCGAAAAGGGTATATGGGGAGCACAAGAAATACGGCTGTATAGTAGCTAAGCACGTTGAGATATGATCTGCAGGGCAAATACAACCTACGTCTCGGGTTTTTACAACGTTTAGGCCTTCTTTATTTAGGTCGCATTGGTAACAACAGGGAGTACTTGAAATACCGCCCTTTTTACTGTTCCCCTAATTATGGGGTCATGTGCTATTCTTGGAATAATAACTAATTTGCTTTTAAATGATGCATGGTTAGAAGTTTGAATTTTGCAATGGAATTCCAGAAATGTTTTAAAGGTTAACATTTGTACTCTGCTCTTCCGCCCACAGTTAAAACTCAGTCCTTTAAGTGAAGTGATGCAGTGGCGTGCCCGCTCAACTTGGGAGACAGGGACGTCATTTGGGGGTTGCCACTGCGACCCCTGGGGGCAACAGTTGCAACCCCTGGGGACACCCTTGCAACCACAACATTAAAAAAATTTTTTTTGAACAAACGAAACGGGTGCTCCTGGAGGAGTGGGCCCTCCCGCTGGGTGGGGAGACAAGCTACACCAGTTCTGGTGGGCCCCCGGCCCAGTCCTTACCCATCAGGGTGAAGGCTGGGTTGGATAGGCACTCAGTAGGGGTTGGAGCTGACCGTGACATGTGGCACATATCACATGCCACGTTCAGCTCCAACCCCTTCCCCCTCGGCTTCCCTGCAGCTCATATACAGGAACCAGGATTTTCCTAGAAGGTGTGAGTGACTGATGGGTGAATGAGATGTGATGTGATGTGTGTTTTTGAATGTTCTGGGTGGGTGGCTCTTTGCCTGTGTGGTGTATGTTTGCGTGACTGGTGGGTGAATGAGTATGAATCTGATGGTGTGTTTTTTTTATTTTCTGGGTGGGATGGTGTGTGCCTGTGTAGAGAATGCAATCAGTGCATGTAAGAGAAGGTGTCAGTGAGTGACTGGTGGGTGAATGAGCATACATGTGGTAGTGTGTCTTCGAATGTTCTGGGTGGGGTTTGGTTTGTGCCTGTGTGGTGAATCCAGTGTGAGTGAGTGCGAGAGGAGATGTATGGGTGAGTGACCGGTGGGTGCAAGGGGATGCATGTGTGTGTAAGGCCCAGGGAGACTGGGGATCACTGGAGCATTTTTGCCACATCCTTTTTTGACTTTGCATGTTTTACTGGTATTTTTGGACAAAGGCAAGTTCATGTGTGCCATTCACTGGCTAGACTGGCATTTTGGTGCCAAAAACATCTTAAAGCGACCATAAGTATGGTTGGTGGAGCCAGCATGGAAATGTATGGGCACAGCCAGCATACAAATGTTTTTTATACTGACATATATTGCAGAGACCGGCATGATAATGCATTGGGAAATGCCATGTGCACTTTTGGGGACTTGCACTTATTGTAATTTTTTTCATGATTTACCCTACACCCTACAAAACGAATTGTTGGCCTTTTACCCACATTTTCCCAGAAAGTGTGCTGTGTAATGTACCATTTTAACCCATTATTCAAACATTTACTCTGGGGAGGGAGAGGAATCCCCCCCCTGCCTCCCCCAACCCATTTTCGTTAGTTCGTGCTCCCTCACTATGCTCAGTCGCAATCACATACTTGTGGCAAATATTTACACCCTCCAAAAAAATAACTCACCGGCCATCACTGGTTGCTGGCATATTTGTGGACCAGGCACCTCCCCCTTCTCTCTATGTCACGTTAAAGATTTAAGCTTTGATTGAATAGCATATTTACTTCTTTCACTTGCAGTAGTGCATGCCCCTGCAGCGGCATAATCATCATGGACATTGGGCACACGCAGTGTTCCGGACCAGCCCAGGGTGTGGCGTGCCCTGTTCTTTGTTTAGGAGCTTGGGGGGCCCCCACAGCATGGCTCGCAGGGAGCTGACAAATTTTGTGCTAGACCATTGGACACCAGTGGGTCTGACAAAGGGGTAGTGTGCAGTGCGCGCCTTGAAGTCTGCCAGTGAGTCCCCGGTGAGAAGCAACTTGTGGGTGTTTTCAGTTTTAAATAACTGTGTGTGTGGTGCTATGAATATATGTGTGTAGCAATGATATTACATTAAATGGGGTCCTTTTTAAGTCCTCAGGCACCCAGTATTACGCTTAGATTATTAAAACTATGAGGAAGGTCTTGGGTATATTGATTGAACCTTTTCAGGTATTATACTCCAGCAAGGATAACATTATAAGGTGCACTCCCCAATGTGCTCGCAAACCAATCTAATAGGTGTTTTGTATCGTAGAGGTAGCTCAATCATATATACATCTATAACCAGGGAATTTTGTTGATACTAAATCCTGGTCAATGATTACATTTTCAGGCCTTGCTCGTGCAGCATTTTTCACCTGGGTAAACAGCAGCGCACACCTCCCCAGGTCAGTGCTTTGTTGCCTTGTTTAACACAGCAACCTCACCGATTACACGTAGTACTGTGTCCATTGATCAATAGATGTTTCATACACTAGCTGTAGCCTGCATTACAGATTTCGGTTACTCTGTCAGAAATACTGCATTATTTTACGTATAGACCCCATGTCGAATCTGGAAAATTGCATTCCCAAATGTGTAATCGTGGACAAATCATGCCTCCCTCTGTGCCTCGGTTCTTATATCTGGCTGAAATGAGAGCACCTGGAAACACGGGTGCTAGATGCATCTAAAAAATCTGAAGGTCGTTTGCCATCACGCCCTGTGATGCCAATTTAGGACAGGGTCAAATTACATCACTTCTTGGGATGTCATCAGGGGGTCAAGGCTCGTGTGATATCACTTCCGCTACCCCTTATATTTTGGTGAAATGGCGTCCCTGTTGGGAGACAAACATCTCCGTAATGACATCCACAATTACTGATAATGTGGGCATATCAGATGCCCATTTTCACACCAGCTTTATTGTATAATGAACAGAACGTTTATTTCAGATCCTACTGTCTATCTTATTTCTTGGGACAGCAGTGGTGCGAACTACTACTGTCTCTTATACATTGCAACCCGAAAGCAGACATAGAAAAGCATTAACAAAAAAAAAAACATGAAGGCCCAATCTATAGTGAGCACCGTAGTAAGTATCATATGAAGATTATTACCATTGTTCCAGTCGTTATTGTCAGAAAACAGAGAATGTATGACCGTACTAATATATTTTGAATGTTACTTGAAATTGTGCAATCTATCAATGTTCACATAACTGAATGGATACCACATTGTAAAGCTGTTTTCAAAGTTATAGTACTCAAAAAATGTTGCTTTCATATTATTTTAATTGTAGACAATGTAAAATGTTGCATTTTGCGAACAATAACCCACAATCATTTAAAAAAGCTAAGTATTTAATAACATTTTGTAACATGTATGTGTCACCCCTGAACTACCCTGGCCCACTTAGGTTGGGGTTACATGCTTCTGTAATACTCGGACCAAATGAGGCCTGGTTAGTTGGTGGTTACGTATACACACATGTATAAATATCATAAGGAATGAAGGGAGGGTAAATGAAGAAATACAAACACAGACACAATGGAGGGTTATTAAAGTTAATTTATTAAGCATTTATGTGGTTAGGACCTCACTTACCTAACTGTACTAAGGTGTCCTCACTGTAGGGAACAATTGGAATCTTCAGGGACTGGACAACAGGTAGGCTTCCCCTAAAGCAGGGGCTGTGGAGTTTCCTGTCTCAACGACTTCAGAATGAAAAAAGCTGTTAGAAACCACTGTTGGGTAGGACAGTTCAATAGAGTAGAGGTGGGAGAGTCTGCATGGATGTTCCATGCAATGCTGTGGCCTAAAGCGCCCCCCTCAGGGCTTCCAGGAGCCACTGAGCAAGGTCATGTATGTCAGGAGCAGCCTGGCTTAAAGTTCAAGGCCTGTGGAAATATCGGCCCACAAGAAACAAGCCCTGGACCAGGCAGCGCAGCATGGCCTGGGAGCAATAGTTCCCACCCGTGGGTCAGACCAGGCGGGTTGGAGAAGAGCAAAGCCCAGGACTGCGTTCATGGTGCACCTGGGTTAAGATAGCGATAGCCGTAGAGGGAAGTCAGCCAGCCCCACGGCCAGAATGGCTGGGATGTGAAGAGCTGCAGAACCCTACTGGACCTGGCCATGGGTGCAGAGTGACCCACGTCAGAGAGGTGGCCTGCAAGGAAACTGCCCGTACTGAGGCCAATCCAGCTGCAAGGTGGGACAGGACCTACTGAGGAGTGCTTCAAGTGCTTCATTCTTCCTATTGCTGATGAAGTAATCTGAAGATTACGAAAGCTTGTAAATAAATAACATGTTAGCCTAACTAACTAAGGTATCATCCCGTTGTCTTTTTGGGAGAAGAGAAGAGGAGGAGGAAAAGTTATTGCAAGCAGGATTGGAGGATCATTTCAAAAAGGGACAAGAAGCAAAGAGGCAGTAGAGGAACAATAATTGAACAGTAGGAGAGGAGGAAAAAAAGAGATGCAGTCAACCTAGTGCATTTCAGTATGTGAAGGAGGAATTAAGGTGAGGGAACCAGAAAGGGGAGGAAAGAAAAAAATAAGCAGCACATCCAAAAAGAGTGGGGAGAAGAATTGTGTAGCAGAGGGAGAGGCTTGGCCTAGAGCTGATCTCCTAAATTGGTGGATGAGACTGAAGCAAGGCCGTCTCTGGGGACTTCCAGTGAGGTAACAAAAAGGGATGTGCACCTTTCCAAACCAGCAGATGATGGGCCCAGTGGTGGAGTGTAGAGGATACCCTGTTCACCCCCACATTGCCCCAAGATGAGGCAGGGGATTGTAACACAGACAGCCACAATGATGTAGACCACATTGAACAATGATGTAGACCATTTAAGAAACATTTATAGGAAACCTTAGCATAAGAAAGGCCAGCTACCCACCCATTACCAGCAATCCTAGACCCATAGTGGCAAGCATTCCCTAATTTTGACAAAGCATCTTCATAGTGACATTGTCCATACAAGAGAGCTCATGAATCCAAACGGTGAAAGAAACACATAGCATGCATCACACGAGAAACCACTGTCCCACGCCGGAGCCTGTTCAAACATCAGGGTCCCTACACAAAATCCTGTGTGACCTTGCTCGCAGGTCCATGCATATGCCAAGTTTCTCTCATAAATCTCCAGTGTGGCTTGCGAGGCGAGTATACATAATACCTCTGACTGATCCGACATTGCCATCAGCACTCGCTCCATGAACGGAATGAACATAGGTGACGTAGGAAATGTTAAACTACTTACCCTACATTTACATGAATTTTCAATTCTGGCCGCAGTTAAAAAGCATACCACAGCTCCCACTGCTGCCTACAGACCAAAGCAAAGCCATATGTAAAATCCAAGAAAGTGGACCAACCATTGACTTGGTCAGCCTTCGTAGTGTCAGCAGCCGCACTCGTCCCTGGTCGCTGTACGACAGGTGGCGTGCGTGACGCCAACTAGGAACCCGTTTGCACCAACCAAAATATGGTGCTGCCTAATATGCGGCAACCACTAGGGCGTCTTGGAAGTGCCAACCAAGATATGGTTGCACGAGATTCCCGTTCTGAAGGGGGAGGAGTCTCGTTCCCGGGCTTTGAGTATTACGGACACAGTCAACGCTCCGCGTTGCAACTTTCTTGTTGCCGGTAACGCTCCTGGCCTATTTCTATGAACGCTCTTTCCACTCCAGTGTTATTCCTGGCTTTCCTTGAGCCTGTTCTCCTCACTCTCTCCTGGCTTCTGTGATCTTCCTCGTTCGATACTCACTTGCTGTCTCAGATTACTGTTCCGGCTCCAGCCTTGTTCACACCAGTAATTTGTGGGCAATCTCTCTTCCCTCAGCCTTCGTTGGTTCTTCTGTTACAGGTGTTCTCGACCTTTACCACTACACTGACTCATCCTCTTGCCAAGGGTTTTTAATTGTTAGGGGAGTTTATTCTTCCCTTTGCCCGGCCAGTCTGTTTATCATTAGACAGCCTTGGCATTGGGTGAGGAGAGACCTTATTTGCACCACATGCGAACCACGGGCAAAGACTCTGGTAAGCAGAAACCTAAAACCTAGTCACTTAGTGGATCCAGGTAAACCTATTGACCCTAGCTAGACCCTGTCCCTCACCCTGTCCCTCACCGAATTACCAGCACACATGCCAGATCTTCACAGGGTATCTGGCCCAGGGTGAAGGGCTTCAAGGCTATATAACACCCACACAGTCAGTGTGGGTGTTGCGAAAAGGTTGTCGCAGGAGACTGAAGTGAGCTGGTCATTCTGGAAGCTGGTGTTGACAGGAGTTTTGAGAGTATGTTGAAGAGCAGAGGGGAAGAAAAAGAGGTGGCAGTAGGAGATAAGGAGGATGTTGTTCAAATATAAGAGAAGATGGTAAAGGAAGACAACAAGGAGGTTGATGAACATCAGAAGGAGGGAGTAGGGGATAAGGAGACGTTTAGAGAAGAACATGAGGAGCAAACAGACAGACAGCATATGAAGGTTAAAGGATTCCAATTGGGCCCAATGCAGAGGGGAGTACCCGATTTGAAGGGATTGGAGCCATGGTAGAAGGCATATTTTAGCACGATGAAGAGGGACAGGAAATGAATAGGAGTGGACAGGTGCTGAGAAGGATACATATAAGGAGGACCCCTGAATAAGGAGGTGACAAGGCCTTTCTCAGGTTCCATGGGGTGCTGGAGATGGATTATTTCCTTATATCAACACGTGTTAGAAGAAGAAAACCTTGTGATATCTACAGGAGCCTCCGAAGGTCATATTAACTACACAGAAGAGGGTTTGGGAAACCCTTAAACCCAGCACAGAGGTGAGACTGAGAGAAGAAGGGTGTGGGAATCCATTAAGACTGATACAGAGAGGAGTGACTCAAGTAACTGAGAGAAAAGGAGTGCAGGGAAACCTTTAGCCTGACCAGATATTGTAAGTTGAAGTGAGACTATTTTGAAGAATCCAAGAATCTTGCAAATAAAAACCCATCGTATGCATTTCTTGGTTTATTGTTTTTTTGTGCCACCCACTTGGTTTTATGACACAACACAAGATGGAGCATTGCTCAGTAATGCAATTACAAAGAGCAATCCTAGCTAGGATCCAAAAGTTTCAGATGATGCAAGGCCCAGTAGTTGTGGTGCCAAGGTATGTAGAGCAAGAAGCAGATGAGCGAACATGCCGACCAGAAAGACATTTCAGCCAAAAAAGAAGTGTCTGCACTACTTAAAACTGCAGAAAATATGGATGACTTATTGATCACTGCAGGGAAGGCAAAATCTAAATAGGAGAGGGAGCAATGGTTCATCATGAACTGCAGAGGGAGATTAAGCTGCTGGTTCTGCTCCCTTTTTATCCCACTCATCCCAGATACCTTAGTTATCTGTTGTTACCACATAGACCCTTGTCAATTGGCTTCTGGCTTTAAGTTGCCTGTTGATCCCTCAGCTTGTTGCAGCTCTCTTGTGTTTTCCCATTGCTCACAGCTGTTGGTTGCATAGTAGTTGTTCATGTGAGGGGTGGCTGTATTGATCCATTCAGTGATGTCTTTGGACAGGCTTCATGCTGCTTATAAACCTTTCCATCCACTCTTTAGGATCTGCCTTTTTTCGGACTCTTTGCATTTATTCGTCCATTCCTTTAATTCAGCCCTCATCCGAGCTCCATCTGGACTACCCCGCCACCACCCGCACTCTTCGGCCCTGACCATGAAGCTTTCTTACCAAAAAACGTGGAAATGCTACTATAAAAAACAAGATAAATAAATAGTTAATGTCCTGATTCGCCACACAGTTGTCATTTTATTCTATTCGTTTTGTAATTTGCAAATTTCGTGGACTGTTATTTTTGTGTTTGCAATTGTGCTCGTTTGCAATTCACTACAGTGTGTAAACGTTTCCCTGTCATTATGCTTGCACATTTCTGTCCACACCAAGGGCCCCACCGTGGAAAAAACTAGTTGCAGAGAAAACGACACACGGCTGGTTTGATTGCAGAACGTTTATTTCCCAGAAATAGACAGAATTGTAATTCCAATGCCAGAACCACGATCTTCTGTGAAGAAAGAGAGTTAGAGCATCCAGTTCAACAAATATATATTTAAAATCAACAAACCAAGGACATGAATGAACTTGCAATATCACATGGAGGGGCTTTTGTAGAAAGAAAAAAAAACACCGTTTTTAGAAAAAGGCATTGAAAGAGTTGCAGATGCTATTTTATGTGACCGTCCTTCACTTTGGCCTGTTCACTGCTGAAACATTTCTCTTCTTGGCTGGTCCCCTCTGGACCTGCCGTGCTCGAGAGCCAAACCCCAAAGACTGAAGTGATTCTGATAAGTACTTCTGGCAGGGAGACACACACAGCATCACTAAGAGCTTGGCATCTCCCCCTGGGGAAAAAAAGATGTACACGTGTTATCTCAGGCAGCATGTTGGATCCAAGCACCCGAACATTCGAATTTACAGAAACCAGCAGAACTTAGTCACTCTCTCAACTACCAGTTGCATTGGGTGGCATTAAAGTGACAAAAAGTAGGCTTGATTCTCCATGGACTTCATTTACAAGCAGGTGAAGCAATCTGAACTCTCCTACAACAAGCACATGCTTGTTAACACTGTGGGTAGGGGTGGTTTGATAAATATGTTTGTCACAAAGAACTAAGTTCCAGATTCCGAAAAGAGTTCTCTATTGATATGATATGATCGTTTATTTATATAGCGCCTATACACAATGTGTTTCAAAGCGCTTCAAGGCAAGGGAGGGAACAAGGGAAATGTGAAATTAACTATCGTACTCGGCCTGACGACATTTCAGATAGTGCAAGAGCTAAAACATAGATAAGGAAGGGAGGGGGAGAGTGGGAAGGAAATGGAAACAGACAGGTGACTACCGTACTAGGCCCGACGACATTTCTGGTAGAGCCGGAGAAAAACAAAAGGTGAGGGAGAGGCGTGCAGAAAGAGAGGGGAGGAACAAAACAAGCGACTATCATACTAGGCCTGACGACATTTCAGATAGTGCCGGAGGCGTGGTGGGGAGGAAAAAAACAGTAATGGGAGGGTGGAGGAAACAGACGAGGTTGCTATCATATTAGGTCCAGGGACAATTCTGATAGAGTAAGTGCATAGAAGAAAGTAAGGGGAGGAGATAGGAAAAGGGAGAAGGGAAAGGAGGAGAAAAAAGAGAGTAAGCAGTCAAAAAGAGTGGAGAAGCAAGAGTGGAGAGCGAATAAAATTGCCGAAGTCATTAGTAACACATAATGTTGCAAGCCAGGATACAAGATGAAGATGGGAACAGCATGATTCAGGGCCACCATAAGTACAAGATGCAAAGGAAGTTCAGCATGAGAGTTGAGAAAGAGTGACGCACTGTGGATGAATGAAGTCCATAAAAGTCAAATCCAGCATTGGCCACAAGACAGTGATGGTGAAGGAAGGCACCAGGTCGGCGGGGCTTGCTAAGTGGTGAAAAAGAGCAGCAGGCAGGAAGGTACCAGGTGGGCGGGGCTTAGGCCAGGTGACCTAAATCCACTTGCACCTGCTCCCCATCTGCAAAGGAAAAGAAGCTGGAGGGTTCCTTAAGTAGGGAAACAGAGCGGCAAGCAGGAAGGCACTAGGTGGCCATGGTTTGGTAAGTGGTGAAAAAGAGCGGCAAGCAGGAAGGCACCAATTGGGCGGGGCTTGCTAAGTGGTGAAAAAGAGCGGCAGGCAGGAAGGCACCAGGTGGGCGGGGCTTAGGCCAGGTGACCTAGATCCACCTGCACCTGCTCCCCATCTGCAAAGGAAAAGAAGCTGGAGGGCTCCTTAAGTAGGGAAACAGAGCGGCAAGCAGGAAGGCACCAGGTGGGCGTGGCCTGCTAAGTGGTGAAAAAACGTTTGAAGCAGGAAGGCACCAGGTGGGCGGGGCTTGATAAGTGGTGAAAAAGAGCGGGAAGCCGGAAGGCACCAGGTGGGCAGGGCTTGCTAAGTGGTGAAAAAGAGCGGCAGGCAGGAAGGCACCAGGTGGGCGGGGCTTGCTAAGTGGTGAAAAAGAGCGGGAAGCAGGAAAGCACCAGGTGGGCGGGGCTTGATAAGTTGTGAAAAAGAGCGGGAAGCAGGAAGGCACCAGGTGGGCGGGGCTTGCTAAGTGGTGAAAAAGAGCGGCAGGAAGGCACCAGGTGGGCGGAGCTTGATAAGTTGTGAAAAAGAGCGGGAAGCAGGAAGGCACCAGGTGGGCGGGGCTTGCTAAGTGGTGAAAAAGAGCGGGAAGCAGGAAGGCACCAGGTGGGCAGGACTTGCTAAGTGGTGAAAAAGAGTGGCAGGCAGGAAGGCGCCAGGGGACCTAGATCCACTTGCACCTGCTCCCCATCTGTGAGAGCCAACTGCTCACACAAGTAGGAAAGTCAAATGGCGCCTATTCTGGAAGACATTCAGTTCATGAGCAATTCATCTTCCATCTGAACTTTTCCCTTAAGAAATCTGTGTTTAGGGGCACGGCACTGCATGTGCTGAACTTATTCTTGAGTGTATCTGAATATCACAGAGGGATGTACTAAGAAATGTGTTACAACTGGTGCAGCCTTCCCCTCTGCCTGTTCGAAACAACTGCAGGCCAATCACAAGGCAAAGTGCAAGGCAGACATTTCCGATCTCCTCTTGCCCTTCTGTGTGTGGCAGAGCTATGGAGGGCTGGGAAGCCGGGGCCCCCTTTGGGTCCCTCCTCCAGTTTCAGCACCCCTAGACTTCCGCCCTTCCTCTTTATCGAAAAAAAACTGGGCGCAGAAGTAAGTGGGCAGTGGTCGCACAGGTTGCTTGGCAACTAAGAGTTCTTGCCATTCAACCTATGAGCTCCTTCAGCGCCACTTCCTGCTGATGGATGATAGATCCTTATAGGATGGTGACGTACCTGGACGTTGAGACTATCACCTTGTGTAAAAGATACGTTGAAAGGAGTGCAGGAATTAGTAGTGGCTAAGCCACCTGCTCAACCCTGCGCAAATATAAAATCAGCAGCGATCCCAATCACAAAGGTGAAAGAGACAGACCCTGATGAGTATAACGCCTTTGTCTTTTGTGGTGGCGCATACTCTTCAGGAAGGGTAGGAGGTGATACCAATAGCAGCCCAAACAACTTAAGTGCAATGATCCAAAATACAACAATGTCCAATTAAGTTTCCATAAATATATAATATTAAACAATAACATGCAAACAACTAATCAGAAAACAAGGAAAAACCCACTCCTTTAAGAGAAAACAGAGAATGCAGACTTTATGGAAGGACACTCTGGGTAGATTAGCAGGATTGTCTTGAAGAACAAGGTAGGGAAGGGGGGCTAAAATGTCACTATGGTCATGAAAGTGGAGCGGGGGGCAGGGTTTCTCGGAAGTACCTTGTATTCCTGTCTTTGTGGCTCAAAAGTGTTGAGTCAGGCTTTGTGGGATCAAACTGGACGACTGTTTTCTGCACCATTTCGGAGGGGAGGTGGCGGCACCGGGTCTAACAATGCAGTGTTTTTCATCGGCTGAGGTGGCTTGCGGGTCAAATGCACTCGTGATGGCAGGCAATGTCGGGTCAGCGGTGCTGTAAGACTCAGCAGCCTCAGGTGTGGAGAAGCCGAGACTGGCCTTCTGCAGTGAGCGGGCTTCTTCGGCCCAACACAGCATTATGGTTAGCAATGTTGCTGGCATGGAGCTTGATGAAGTTAGTGACCAAGCAGTGGTGTTGTGTTGGAGACACTAAAAACTTTGTTGGCTCTCGGATGAAGTGGCTGTGGAGCATCAGTGTCAGCATCAAATGAAAATGAAGTGCAGAGTCAGGTGGTTGTTGAGGTCAGAGGAGACTCAAGTGGTTACCCTGCAACAGCTTTAGCTGTATTGAAGGTGCCCAAACCAGGAGATTTAAATGCCACCTCTGCCTGCAGGGACTTTGTGTGCTGGGACCCATCAGTGATGCCCATGTGATCTTTCAGCCTGCTCCGTGTCACAGTAGAGCTGTAACTGTCAGGAGACAGCAAAGGCACACGTGTACACTATAATCTTGGCATGGAGTATTTATGAAAGTAGTGGATCTGATTAGTCGACCCCCTTTCAGAAACAGAATTACCTGCATCATTTTAAGGTAATAAAAAAATCAAAACGGCTCAAGCTTCTGCCCTTATTAGATGGCAGGCTTTCACAGCGTGCATGTTTAAATGGAATGCATTGTATATATGTGTGCGCACATGGAGGTTTGAAAGCTGCATCATGAAAGTGATAAAGAGTGGCAATGCCGGCATGTATTGTGGGTGCAGATAGCTTCATGAGAAGGATTTACAGTCGCAGTGCTGGCACATATTGTGTGTGTGACATCATGCTGTTACAATCCTGACATACATCGTTGACACAGGCATAATGCACATGTTGCAAAATGCTCCCTTTTACTGTAAATGCACTGGCATTTATTGGATTGAACAATGGAACAGAACTCCACTGCCCAGGAATGGACTGGGTAGGAGAGAAAAAGAATCCAGTCGGGATTTAAAAAAGAAACAGAGAACGAGACAGAAAGGGACAGTTGAAAGAAGAGGTAAAAAGCAGAGGAGAGAAAAATAAAAAGACTTAACTGGTGCTGCGGCTGCCTTGAGAGACCCCCCAGGGCATAAATTCATCTACGGTACTGGGTAGCGTGTTGGGGAGCCCACCCCACAGAGTGAGACAAGGGGCTGAGCTGCTGATTCCAGGGGTAGCTCGGCAACTCAGGAGCCGTGGGGGATATCGGCCCCACTAGAGGGCCAGACCGACCAGCCCATCATTATCGATGGCCCAGACAGCACGCAGGGTGCTGCCCAGGCTGAGAAGAACACCCCAGTGAGCGATAGCCCAGACCAGGATGCCCAGTGTGCCCCGTGTTAGCCCGCCTCATGTCCAATGAGGCAAGCCCTTCATAAAAGTCCTCCCAGGCCGCGTATTTACGAAGCGGCTTGGGAGGTGAAGAGCTGGGAAGTCCACTCCATGCAGGAGAGTGGAGCGGTGAACTAAAGGGTGGGATGGCCTTGCCGGACAGCTCAGGTGAGGAGGGGGTGGGAGGAAGTCCCGGTGTGCTCTGTTAAGCAGCACGGGTGAAGGAAAACCTTGAGCTACCTCACAGAGCAGCCCGTGTGAAAGCAAGCAGCCCTCCACCAGCGTCTCACGACGCATTGCTGAGGAGGTGGG
Source organism: Ambystoma mexicanum (assembly GCF_040938575.1). Classification (NCBI taxonomy): domain Eukaryota; kingdom Metazoa; phylum Chordata; class Amphibia; order Caudata; family Ambystomatidae; genus Ambystoma; species Ambystoma mexicanum. The sequence goes on from NC_090928.1 coordinate 40,004,180, forward strand.
CCAGGAAGCCCCAACAAGTCAACAGGCGTGCGCTGTAAAATTCACAGCATCCCCGTTGCCATGTGGACACCTTCTGAAAGGAAGATGGCAGCAGGAGCATCGCAGTGAGTGTGGCGGCATCCCCACAGCACCGGGGATACCACCTAAAGTAAAGATGGGTACGCGTGCTACACTGGTGATATGGGGTGATCCCCATGCTAACTGGGCTGCCCTGAAGATATTGAAAATGCTGCAGGCACCACAGTGATCATGGGGTCAAAGTGTGTCAGGAGCATTGGTGACAGCGAGAGGACCCCCACTCGTGCAGGGGGCCACCCAGAAGACCTAAGAGAGCACAGGCTGCACAGTGAGTGCGGGTTGGCCCCATGTGGCGGACCGGGCCACCCTCAAGAAAGAAGAGGGGCCAGGCCCCATCCTTTCATCATCAGGTGACATGCACCCAGCCAGCACTGCCACCAGCATTTCAGCCAGCAATTCAGCAGCCTGCAGAGCCACACAAGACAGACAAGACAGACCCATTTTTTGTTTGTATACAAAGAGGTTCAATGGGGCAAAGGGAGTAGAGGGGAGGTATCCTGATGTGAGGTAGCGGGATTGTGTGGCAGCCTGCCTGAGGCCACCTAGCGAGAGATGGGACCACACACAGAGGCCATCCTCTGGCCTCGCACTCCATACGGTTGGTACCAGAGTGTAGGTAAGGGGTCTGTTGCATCAGACTCACCCTAAGGGCCCCTGAGACCCCTCCAAGCAATGCTGAACTGACATAGCAGGTTCCCATCTAGTTGGTACGTATGCCAGGGGAATCCTAAGATAAAAGGGGTCAAAAGCATGTTTTGTAAATAAAGAGGGGTGCCACTGGGATTTCTATGAAATGTACTCTGGCAGGGTGTAGCCCATCTCCTGTTATCGGCCTGGGAGGGTGGTGGTGGTGGGGACTGTCCCTGGTGTGGGATGGGGTAGGTGCATACCCTTGCTTGGAACAAGGCCGGAAAACAGGGGCTACAGGAACCTCCACCCTGGCTACAGATTCCAATTGGAGCCAGCTAGGGGGACTCTATAAGTGGAGCTGTCAGTGCTTGGCCTTCCAGCAACAAGCAGAGCCATAGGGGGACAAGAGGCTGCCCTAAAACGTGGACAGAGCACTAGCTATGTCCCTCATTGCCTCCCTTTTTCCCAGGGTTCAGATTCTCTAGGCACCTGACACAATCCCTCTCTATTCCCCGGCATATTGTCACAAGTCTCACTGCCCAACATTTTGGTGATGGTGTCTGTCACCTCGTCTCTGACAATGTCCTACTCTACACCGCTCTCTACCACCTCCTCCCCTACGGTCCTACACTTTAGCTATTCAGTTCCCTTTACTACCTCCCCCTTCAGCTTCCAACATTTCTCCTTGACTTCTTTCTGTCATCTCCTCCTGCACTTCTTTCAACAACACATTTAACCAACACTGCTTGCTTCTCTTTCCTTAATCTGCTGGGTTTTTTTTCTTTTCCAACTCTCTTTCCTATGTATTTTCTAGATGTCTACTCTCCTTCCCAAATTCTCCTCTACTTTTGGCTCCTTATTTGCCCAATTGGTGTACATTCTATATAACAGTCAGTGCTCTCTAGTTTTTTATTATCACTCTGACATTTTTCACCCATCTGGCACTTATTATGTAACGGTCATGGATCTCTTGTTGATTTATTTCACTAACACCTTCTGGACCTGCGTTTCCACAACCCTCGGCTCCTTCTTCTCCCAGTCTGCTGGGTCTCTTAACTCCCCACCTTTAGGGATTCTCCTTCCCCAGCCTCCTAGTTCTTCCAAGCAGCCTCCTGTCTCCTCCTTACTTATGTCTTCTGGGCCTCTACTTCACGCTCTCCCAGGATCCACAGTCTGTGCCCCAGTCACCGGTCTTCAGCTCCTTCTCCAGTTAATCCTCCAGCTTCTTCTCAAGCTCCCGCTCCAGCCTCTTTTCTAGCTTCTTTTTTTCACCAGCCAGTTCCGAAGGAGCTCTTACTCCTAACTTCACCAACAGAGTCCTTGTTTTTTTAAAGGGCTTTGCCTGACGCCTTTCATCTTCTCTTTGTTGTAATCATACTGGGGTGTGATAGTAGGAATTTGGATTGACTATTAGCTCGACCCCTTGGGATGGTTTACATCCCTAGTGTGGGACTTAGGACTGGCACACAGCTCCCCTTCCTGACACTACCTTGCCCTGCCTTCTAACCTCTCTCACTGTTAAGGGAACTCAGGTGTGCAGGCTTGGTGTAGGTAACTTGCGGGGCTGTAGTTCTTTTGGCCTGGGTGTGTTTCTAGCATCTGCTAGACTGCAACTTCAAGAACAGCATCTGCAGTTTTGGAGTTCTTAACTCCCACTTCCTCTTTAAGCCACTGGCAATGGGACTGTCTGGTGGATCGCAACTCTGAGGATAACTTCCAGTTCTGAGGTTGGGCTTAGGGCGAGCTAGTCTTTCCCGCTGGGCGGTCGTCTCTCTGGTTGTGACATTCTAACATGCCCCTCAGCCTATCTCTTCTCAACTGTGTGAATGTGGAGGCCATCCATGCATGAGCACTGTCTGACTGCCTTGTGGATTCCTTGACTAAGCCCAGGTCCCCTTCTTTCTGTGAGTAGCTTAAGGACAGTTTCTGCACCTGATAAAAGGTAGCCTAGAGTGCAGGAAATGCCATATGCGTGGGACTGCTGCACCTCAATATTCTCTAAGGGGATGAAACATCTACGTGTACACTATGACAAGCCCCTGTCCTCCACATGTGGCATGGTGGGAGTAGCCAGGAGATCCTCCCCATGTGGCCCCAGGCCCAGTGTCACATTGAATGTGTCCGCACCTGCCCCCCCCCCCACAATCCACCAACACAGTCAGGCAGGAGATTTTGTCACACATCCCTCTAGGACATGCCCATGCCACCCCAGTGTCAGGGCATAAACGAGGAAGCTACTGAATACCCCTACAAGGTTTTTGTGAATTCTGCTGGTGCTTTTGCCACAAAATTGCCAAAACCATTCTTACAGAAGACAGAGAGGGAAGGGGGGGTCTGAACTGGGAATATCCGGTTGGCATACCAACGGAATGTCATGGCATGAAAATACCAAATCACTCAAGTTTCTTTTTCCAAACTCCTCCGCCATACTATCCAATGAGGAGTTCCAAAACAATATTTACTCCAATCAGCAGCTTTGTAAGAAGCAAGTTGGGTGCCAGGCTTTCCATGTTCCATTGATTTATAAGGGTGCGTTATTGGGCTATTTTGGACTAGTTTGCATACGCTTTGGGCTATTTCTGGGCTACTTTTGATGGTAGATCTATTTTTTCATCATACCTAAGCTGCCTCTCTATATGCTCACTCTCTCTATTCTGACCCCACCCACCCCACTCTCCCTGTAATCCACCCACATTACATGTGCTAGTTAGGTTTTATTTGGGCTATTGAGGGAGCTTTGTTCTTCATGTTTTCTGCCCCCAACCAACTACAACCACCCACGCCACCCCCACTCGCTGCGCTCGGGCCATTAACTGGGGAGGCGCACTGTTGCCTACAGGGTCGGCCTGGCACCTCGGGGCGTATCGCCTCATTATATTATTATTAAGTATTAGTACAATGCCACGTCACAGCAAAACATTTGAATAACTCAAGTTCTATCTATAAGAGAAAATAGCTGTGGAGTGAGGCATCTCCCTAGGCCACGGCTCCAAATGAACAAATGTTCATTGTTAAATGCTGTGAAACCGAAAGCCTCGGTTTTTGCTTAAGTATTGACTTCTCCAACCCCCGATTGACCCCACCTCCTCGGCCTGAGTATGCTATAGGAAGCATCACTACATGGGACTAATACTTCTGCAACACTTTGAATGAAGAAGCGTAATAATACATGTGTTCACCTATGGAGTCCTGCAGGAGGTGGGTAAGTTTACTGTTGCGGTATGGAACATGAGGGCGCTGCTCAGACAATGCTCCGAGAACATCAGACAGGGCGGAAAGGCTGCGATTAATGAAGGAGGTCTCTCGCAGAGCTGTTCCGGTCACTCCGGACATACCTGATAGGAAACCGGAAGAACTTTGTTAAGACACTTACAATTCTAATTTCGAAACTATGAACTGCAATACATTGTAGACAAACAGCTGTTGTAGATCATTCTAGGCAGGGCTTTAAGTGGGCCGGGGCCTGCCGGGGCTGAGCCCCGGCAGGCTCCGAAATTTCGTTTTGAGGCGGGGCCCTGCCGGGGCCCACTAATCTCCCCTGGCAGCCCCGGCCTCTACACGAAAAGGCATTTTTTTTCTACAGCCTGAAGCTCTCGATCGTGTGCGAGAGCTTCAGACTTCAGAAAAAAAATGCCTTTGAGCCATAATGGTGGCGCCGCACCTGCGCGGCATCCCTTTAATCAAGTGATGCCCGTGGGCCGGCGCCACCATTATGGAGAAAACGTGAGGCCGCTGGAAGCAGAGGCCTTGCTTTCTAAATACTGAAGCTCCCGCGGATTCGCGGAGTTTCAGTCTTTAGGAAAAAGGCCTCTGCTTCCAGTGGCCTCACCCTTTCAGCCTTAATGGGGACACTGCCCCTCCCCAGCTGGCGAGGGGCGGCGCCACCATTAAGGCTGAATAGGCGAGGCACTGTCCCCTGCCAGGCAAGCCTATACAAAATAAATGCTGAGATCAGCAACCTCTACCCCATAGGGGAGAGGGTGCTAATCTCTACAAAAGGCTGCCTGGCAGGGGTGCCAGTAGCCCATTGAGCCGGGGCTCGTCGAGGGGGCGTGGCCTAACGGGCCATCAAGACCCCCGTTGTTAGGCCACGCCCCCTCGCTGAGCCCCGGCTCGATTTGTAGTGCCACTTAAGGCACTGATTCTAGGCATCAGTGTAATTAAATGATTAAAAGCATAATGGGTATTGAACATGTCTTTTTCTGAAATAGAGGGATTTCCATGTCATCCTGAAAGGAAAAACATGGTTTTTATTTACAGTTGTGCCTCAGAGAATGCTGGAGCTTTATATCGTCCAAACTGCAACCATAAAAGAGTTATTGTTCATTGTATCAAACTCCAAATCAGAGCAAGCACCTTGTTTGTACTTCTTTGCTAAAGGTAAAATGTCAAATCCACATCAATCTGCCCCCCTCCTCAACACAGTCACCCAAATACAACATAAAACATCCACTGGCTAAGTATACAAGGTGCTCACTTTTTTAAACCCAGCAACCTAAAGAGAAACATTCCCTGGAAAACAAAATCCCAATAGGAGGTATGTGTTTTGTTGACAATTATATGAGGTCGTGTGGGTGTCTGCTTTGGGAACATGACAACCTGAGTGAAATCCTGGTAGCCAAACGCTTGAGCAAGCTTGCTGACCTCAAAAACACAAAAGGGTGTTGGATCCGCCCTCTAAAAAAGTTAAGCTGTCCATCCACATGTTTCCTTTACTTGTGCCATGAAAACTGTTGTTTATTGTTTTCATGGGCAATTGGGCTCACGCAATATGTGCTGAGCCCGGTTTTCCGAAAAGAAAGCAAACAAAATTAAAAAGAACATTTGCACTCCAGACGGAGCACCGGGGTGCGCATAGCAAGCAGCGACCCTGTTGTCGGCTGTGATGAGGGAGAGAGAGAATTGAAGGCGAGGAAGTGGGAGGGGTAGATTAAGTTGGAGCAGCAAGAGAATAGGCCAGAACTGTTTTTGTGGGTGGTACTGGAATAGGAGGGGGAAGGAGAAGGAGGAGTGCAGGAGTTGGGGTCATGCAGGCATGAGCGAGGAGCCATCATGAGAAGGGTAGGAAGTGGACAGTGAGTGGGGGGGTGTTGTTGTGTATGGTGGGCTTGGTGAGTCACTAGTGACACAGATGAGGAAGCGGGTAAGGGATGAAAATCAGAATGAAGGTACATGGGTGAAAATTCATGGCTCAGAATGCAAATAGAGGGGACAGCATGCAAACAAACTGGCCAGGAATGCCAATATATGGGTCAGAAAAGCAAATAAACCGGTACATATGCAGATACATGGGTCAACATACAAATACAACAGTCCGAATACAAATACATGTGTCAAACTCCTTCACTCACCCTTCTCCTCCCCTCACCTTACCAGCCACTACACCACTCGTCTCACCTCTTACTACACCCTTATTCTCAATTCCACATCACCTTTCTCACCTCACACTGCAACCCTCTTCTCACTTCTGACATCTCACTAGACCCCTCTTCTCACTACAAGCTTTGAAGCACTTCACTTGTGTATAAGTGCTTTACAAATAAACAATTACAATTGTATCTTGCTTCTCACTTTTCACTACACCTCCTTCTTCCCCATCACTGCACTCCTCTTCTCTATGTATGCCTTACCACGCTCTCTCCACCTATCTCTTTCCACTACCTTCGCCTCCTCCTGTTTCACCTTGCCCACACCTCTACCGCCACTACCACTTTGCACTCTGGCCACCCGTCCCCAGCATACACACTCTCTCCCTCATGTTCACAGTCTCTCCCATTCCCCGTACACTTCCCCCTCTCTATCTTTATCTTTCTTTCTCTCGCACTCACCTTTTACAAAGCCCCCCTCCTCACACTAGACTATTCACACCTCTTAACGCGCTCTCTCTCTCACATATACATCACCTGCACTCTGCTCTGTGTCTGCCACTAACTCTCTAGTACTCCACTCCTCCGCCTGTCCTCCCCCGGTCTCCCAGTCTTCTTCCACAACTCCTAACCTCACCTGTGAAACTGAAACTCTTCCTTTCTCCTGATTCCCTTTTATGGCTCTCATTCTTTTAAACCCTCACCCTTACTTTGGCTTCAGCGCTCATCTGACTCTTGTGATCAATCTGTTACTGTCTTTTCCCATGGGCTGGTTTTACAAAGCTGAAAAGGTTTAAAACCCATCCAACACACTCCCCCCTTTCCAGCACAGTTTTGATGGCAGTCTCTAATGGTTACCCTGCTATCTGGTTAGCATGCTCTGGGCATGTAAGTTCATTTTTCTGTTATACTGAATTCTTTGCTTTTCTGAGGTGCTGGATGATGGGTTGTGGTAAGTGCTAATATTGTGTATTAGTTGAAGTGTTTCTGTTTTCCCCTTTGGTTGGTTCCAGTCCAGGTTTTCTAGGTTGCTCCCAAGTGCACCCTGGGAGTTGTGATTCCAGAAAAGAAAAAAGAGAACACTGGCAAGAAAAAGCACAGGGATGCTTTAATGCCCATAGGCCTCGAAGCGCATGTTTAAGTGCATTAACAACAGGTATGGCACATGAGAGGGTCCCAGAGACAGGGACCCCCAATTTCTGCCTCCCCCGACAAGTTCATGGCCCTGACCCTGTTGGGAGGGTGTAATGGGGGCGGGTGCGTATATTTATATAGTTATGTGGAGGCAACTTACACCTATTTACAAAAAGAACAAAAACACAGAAGGAGGAAGTCAAGAAAAAGAGTGTACATCATAGCGGAAACTCTGTCAAAGGCAGAAGTTAAACAAAGAGGAAAAGGCGTAATAAACCCCAAGAATACATAGAAATCAATATCAATGCAAAACAACTACCATAAATCACACAACTGCACCCACAATCACCACCAAGCCACCAAGCCAGGACACACAAAACTGCACAGACTCTGACAACACACCACAGAACACATCAAACACACAAACTGCCACATCATACGTGCTACCAATTCAACCAGCTCAAAAACCTATTCCCCCATGCAAAACAAACACATGCTAGCTAGCAAGGCACACCTGAAACCCACACACACACACACAGCGGCAGAACATTCCACGCAGGGGGTTATGATCCTGTGCCGGCGGTTGTAATGGCAGTGGTCCCCGCTCTGGCTGGGCCCAGGGGTTTCTGTTCCTGTTGTTCCGCAATGTTCTCCAGTCCCCCTCAATATGTTGCTCTGCCCACCTCCACACCTCCTTGGGGTCTGTGAAATGGACAGTTGTGCCCTTGTGGTATATTTTAAGTTGGGCTGGGAATAGTAGGCCATATTTCAGCTTTAGGGTTTGCAACTGTCTCTTGAGCTGGTCAAACGATTGCCTTGCCTTCTGCACCTCCCTGGTATAGTCGGAAAGAAAAGCGATTTTGGATCCATTATAGGTCAATGTACCTTTGGTGCGTGCCCTCTGGAGCAGCGCATCTCGATCTCTGTAGTTCAGGAGTTTTGCGATCACGGTGCCTGGTGGAGCACCGGGTACCGTTCGTCCAGTTGGCATGCTATGGGCCCTTTCTATCGAGAAAAACTTGGAGAACGAATTTGGTTTAAACATGTCAGCGAGCCATTGTTCTAGGAATTATTCCATGCATTTTCTAGCAGACCTAGGATCCGAATATTGTTACGCCTTAACCTTCCCTCACCCTCATCGCCTCTTTCTTCCATTGTTTTCAGCCGTGATTTGACACTGGTCAGCTGTTGCTGTAGCTCTTGCAGCCCATCTTCTGCCCCAGATATGCGCTGCTCTGCCTCGCCAGTGCGGGACGTTAGTTTCCGCAGGTCATGACGGAGGTGTGAGGCATAACGTTCTTTAAAGATAGTGTGTTCTCAGCTTCAGCCATGGTGTTTGGTTGGTCTTCTTCGTCTTGGGCTTGTGTGACTGGTGTCATATACTGGTCGATCTTGCTCTGAGTGGGCTGTTTTCTGGCTTTATACTTGCCCATGATGGGCATGACCACTGCCTGTTTTAAATGTCAGGGTCCTCTGGGTGAAGCGGCATGAGATTTCACGTTGCAGTTGGAGTATTGATTCAAGCCAGTAGCTAGCCGGTATGGTGTTTTGATCCCGACTCCTGGTCAATGATGTCCTCCTTTATTGCCCGATGTAAGAGATCAGCTTGTCTGTGGTCACTCGCCTGGGGGAATGGTTTGTCTCCCAATTCTCGGGAGTGTGGGAGGACAGTTTGCCCAATCGCCATGGTTTGCCCCTTCTCTTTTGTTGCTGCTCCGGAGTGTCAGCAGTTCCAGACCATCACTGCAGAGCGCCGGAGTATGGGTGTCAGCGTGACCGTCACGTGCCCCCAACAGGGTGTACACTTTGTCCAGTAATTGATGGTCTCTTTGTTCCCCTCACATGAGCACAACGTACCCCCTGGTACATCCCGTTCAAGACACGCAGCGAGCAGTGGTCTAAGTGTAAGAAAAGAAGTAGTGGAACTATGTCCCCTGTTAGCCTGCCCCGCTCCTCACAAACCCCATTGCCCTGCCCTGTCCCTCACTCAATACAGACCCCCAAACACATTTGCCCGCTGTTTAAGGGAATGTTCAGTGCAGTGCACTGAAAGTGCAAGTTTCAACTTCTTCCTACTCTGTTATTTTAAAACGAAACCGTTCCGGAACGGTTTCTTTTTAAAATAAAAGTATAGGAGCTGTAAAACTTAATTTAAAAAAGTATAGGAGCACCGCTCCCAACCACTCCCGCTCACTTCAACCACTGCCAGCGAGTTTCAATTTCTTATCAGCCCAGGAGGGGCCTACTTTTTGCTTGTCATGGGTCCCCACTCCAGGCAGCCATGCTGATATGGGCAGTTCCAGGCGGTGTCCACTGTTTGTATTGCTGGTTGTAGGAGCTGTTCACTGCGTGTGGATTCACAGGCGTTCTGTCAGTGATACTAATGTGTAGTGTTTTGGTGCCCGTTGTGCAGAGATCATAGCTCTGCTGATCCTGTCTCTTGCCGTGATAGTGTCAAATTACTTTCAGATATCCAGTTAAACTCCACAGAGAGCAGGTGATTAGGTAATCTGTCTCGTTTGCCGTTCTTAATCGCCCATCATGGCCCAGTGATGTCTTTCCCCTGGGGTCGTTCCCGCTAATTCGTGTTTTTAGCACGCCTTCACTATGCTACTTGACCTTGTCTGGTAATGCATATCACGGTTGGGCACGTGAGGCCTACTCCTTTCCTTATGTTTGGAGTAAATAGTGCTGGAGTGTAGGGGCTGCAAGGAGCCACGAGGGAGCGGGGAGGCAGGCAAAAGTCTCAATCACCCTTCCTCTCTGGCTTTTTCATTCAATTAGAGTGTCTTTAGTGGGACCGAGGCTGCACCACATCAGGGGCACTGGGGCAGCGTATAGAGCACATACCGTGTCGGCTCTCCTCCGCTCGGCAACCCATCCTGTCAGCACGACAGAGTTACTCCAGTTGTGTTCTGCGATTTTCTTCTGCTCCGTTTGACAGTGCAGCCTGCTCAATCTCTCTTGGTGTGTGGGGTTTGTGTGAGTATTGGCAAGGGCGTTCACAGTTTGGTTCCACAGTTGTGGTTTTGCCCCTCATAGATGAGTCCGTTTGTGATACTCCGCCTGTGTTGTGGTGGCTAACATCCACCTACACCTCGTTTGGTTCACGGATGCCTCTTAGTGTTGGTATTGTCTTCCCCTCTGGGGGTCACCGCGCAACAACGCCTCCCTTCTCAGTTATGGGAGTCATCAATGCCTGTTCACAGGTCTGTTCTCATGGGTCAGCATAGCGTGGTGACTTTTGCTTGTGCGGTGGGTTTGGGGTTTAGCGTCCTCGTGGCTACTCAGCCTTATCCACCATGTAGGGCCTGGATGCAGTCGGGCTCTATCAGGTTCTCATTTTTATGTCCACGTGTGAGTAGGCCCCCGAGGCCGCGGGATCCGGTCTTCCTTTCGGGATGTTTTAGCAAGCTAGTCGGGAATATCTGCAGTCACCCACAGGGCGTATCGATCTCACTTCTGATGGTGTAGCTCGCAGGCAACAGCTCTCCCCCTATTAGCCGTAGTCAGGCAGTATCCCGCGCAGTATGGATAGGGGAAGCCTCCAGTTCACTTGCCAATGCTTCGCAGGGGTCGGTTGGCGCTTGGACCGTCCTCCGGAATGCAACAGTTTGAGCCACAGTCAATCACCTCTTTCCGGACAAGGCTCACACTTCATTCATTGTTTTGAGTTAGCCCGCTCCGCAGCCAGCACTGGGGCTCGGGCAGCAGCTCTCTGTTGCTCCGTCCGCTGTCTCCCGCACGCGGATTAGTCCATCTGTTACTTTTCGCCGCCTAGCAGCAGTTTGCGTAGGGTGTGCAGACAGTGCCACCACTTATCCCGGGGGCGCACCGCGGCAGTCTCTGGATGGGCCAGCTGTCCCCCGGATGCCACCAGAGCCCCGCGCCACCAGTCTTTGCCAGTTGGATTCAAACCGTAGTGGCTTTGTCTTCTCAATGTTCCCGGCGTGCACTCAGCACTCCAACGTGCTCTGTTCGTCACTCGCGGCCATCTTAGTTTCTCCTTTCTGCATGAGGGCGGGTCATTTTGGTGGCCAGAAGTCCGTCATGAAGATGATTATATCTTTCACACTTTGCCTGTTCGTGCTTCATATATTCATGTCGCAGCAGGAGGGTTTTCCGTGCAAATTTAACACAGATAGCAGGCTGTTTTAGCAGGATGTGTTCGGCGTCTATGGGAGCTTTAGGGACTGACGTCCTCATTGCTCTGCAGCTGGCCACGCCGCCTCTGCTGCATTTCTTGATCACTGGTGTGAGACATCTGAAGGTGTCTCACTGACTAGTCCCTGGATTTATTTCTCCATTTTCCCAGCTGGTCACACGATCATTTATCAGTCCAGTACGAGCGGTAGCGGTTGCAGGCATTGCAGTCTTCAAACAGAAACCCCAATGTTTGTTTTGCTGGCGACCTCCAGGTCGTGCGACTTCTTAGTCCTTCCACAACCCTAGCCAACAGAATCCACTTTCTCAAACAATTATTTGGGCAAAAAGCAAGCCCTTGATGATTCTTTTCCTTCTCAAATGCACAGCCGAACCGTGCCGTAAGTCTATTTTCTTGGACACAAATTGTACCTTGTTGTCCCCGGTACTGATTGATCCGAGAACAATGTGTCGTCACTTCCCGTTGGAAGCAGCGTATCAAGAGCAAGTGAAGATACAAGATCCGGAACAACAGTTTCCGGAAACAAAACTTTTGGAGAGTGTGGAGACAAGATGGCGGGTTCCCCAGGCCTCACGGGCTCAGAGAGAATCTCCGATACACTCTCAATGCTGTTTACTGCTTCAGGATCCTTGGTTGCAGCGTTAGCGAGGGGTTCTGTTTCTTCTGTATCGTATGGCACTGGGTGAGGAAGTCTCTTGACATGCGTCACGTGGATCCAATGTTTTCTGCCTGCGACGCGCACCCCATTCTGTGTGACCAGCAGGACATGGAACGGGCCCCGCCACCGAGGTGCAAGGCAAGAAGAACGCTCAAAGGCGTTGGTTAATACCCAATCTCCAGGCCTGATACTATGACCTGGGCCCTCGTATTGTACAGGTAAAGCCTCTCGCACCTGGTGATAAATCAAATACAGGTTTTTAGTCAACTGGCTACAGTAATCTGAAAGAAGCACATTTTCAAAATCTTTAAAGGATCGACATTTCGGAAGGTTCCAGATATTGGCAGGTCTCCCCATGACCACCTGAAATGGAGAGAGCTCAGTCTTAGTTTGAGGGGTTGTACGCATGGCTTGTAACTCGATCGGTAAGGTGTCCGGCCATTTAAGTTTGGTGCCGGCACACGTCTTAGCGAGCTTGTTCTTGATGATACCGTTGTCTTTCTACTAGTCCGGCACTCTGAGCATGTGTGGCCAAATGGAACCGTTTGTCGACCTGCAATGCCGCACATATCTGCAGGATTACAGCAGCGACAAAATGTGGACCATTGTCCGACCAGATGACTCTTGGTATCCCGAACCTGGGAAAATATTCTTTTAACATAGTTTTTGCAGTAGTCATGGCTGTAGCGTCTTTGACAGGGAAAGCTTCGACCCATTTGCTGAAAGCACAGATGACAACTAACACATATTTTAAATTATTACACCGTTCCATTTCAATAAAATCAAAGTGGATGACCTCAAAGGGGACAGAACTTCCCCTCGGAGTTGATGTTCCCTTTCCCACATTGTGCTGTAAGCAGATCATGCAATCTTGAACATAGCGCTGAGCTATTTTAGAGATTTTGTCATTCGCCCAAACTTTCTCCAACATTTTTGTAACCTTCTGGGCACATATATGTATAGGGCCATGAGCCATGACGACCATCATCATTACATATGCGTCAGGAAGTAACCATTTCCCTTCAACTATGTCCACCTAGCACCCATCATCATCAAGTTTCCCCAAGCCTTCAGCCCACCTCTTGGATTCTTCTAATGTGGCATCGGCTTAGATATCCCTTACGGATTCAACACCCTCATCCACTGCATAGACATTTACAGTTTCCCTTGAAACATGCATATAGGTAAAGAGATTGGTGGCAGTCTGTCTGATCAGCGAAAGCATTCCCTTTTCCTATATCATCTATAATCTTTCGATGTGCTGCACATTTTACGACAGCTAACTAAGAGTCGGGAGCGCAAGCGCTGAGAGCAGTTGTACTATTAGAGAGCCATGCTGAATCTTTGTAGCATGTGAGGTTAAGAACCCTCTTTCTGACCAAAGTCTACCAAAGTTGTGAACTACCCCAAAGGCATACTGACTATCAGTATATATGTTTACTGTAAGCCCTTTGGAAAGTTCACAAGCTCGGGTCAATGCTATAATCTCTGCGGCCTGTGCAGAGTTATGCGTGATTCTCTTGGTTTCCACGACCGTGCTCATTGTAGTGATTGCATAAGCAGCTGTGGATGTACCATCCGGGAGTTTGAAGCAGGAGCCATCACAAAACAGCTGCCCTTGTGGATTGTTCAAAGGAGTGTCTTTTAGCTCAATTCTACCCTTTGTCTCTTGTTCGGTAGTATACAGACAGTCATGTGACTCTTCGTCACTGCAAGCAGTACCTTGCGGGAAAGGTAAGAGTTCAGCCGGATTAAGAACACAACACCTCTTAATTTGTATGTGAGGAGCGAACAAGATCAATTCATATCTCGTCAACCGTGCGGAAGTGAGGTGTTGCGTTTGAGTTCTGTTTAGTAGAACATCTACAGAGTGAGGAACCATCAGGGTGAGAACATGGCCTAGGACCATTCCCTCACTCTGTTTTACAGACGTAGCAGCAGCAGCGACAGCTCGCAAACATCTTGGCAAAGCGCATGCTACAGGATAAAGGGCGGAAGAAAAGTAACTGCATGGCCTATTCTTCCCTCCATGTTCCTGCGTTAATACAGCCAAAGCACATCCATCACATTCATGCACAAACAATACAAAGGCCTTTTCATAGTTTGGTGTGCCCAAAACCGGAGCCGAGCACAATGCAGTCTTGAGCAGATCAAATGATTGCTGGTGTTCCGTGTTCCACGGCAATGGCAAAGAAATGCCCTTCTTCGTCAAAGCCAACATCGGCTTAATCACTAGTGAGAAGTTTGGGATCCACAACCTACAGTAAGAAGCCATACCTATCAAGGCTCTAACTTCCTTTGTGTATTTGGGACAGAAATGCCAGAAATTAGTTTTATCCTTTCAGGTGTCAATCTTCCTCCCTCCTTTGACAGGAGATAGCCTAAATAGGCGACCTCCTGACAACAATATTGAAACTTTTTAAGCAAAGCTTTGTGACCATGTTTAGCCAGATGAATAAGCAGTAACACAGTTCCCTCCTTACAAGCACTCGCAGAGTTGGCAGCTAAAAGCAAGTCATCAACATACTGAAGCAGTGCACAAGTAGAGGGCAATTCAAGAGTATCAAGCTGTTCTTTCAGAGCCCTACTGTAGATGCTAGGGCTTTCCGTGTAACCGTGCGGTGCACGGGTAAAGGTGAACAAGCGTCCCCCTAAGGTGAACGCAAACAATTATCTACTGTCCTTGTGTAGAGGAATACTAAAGAAAACATTCTTCAGATCCACAACACTAAAGTAAGTAGCTGTAGCCAGAGTCATAGTTAATATTGTCGTTACATCAGGCACAATTGGAAATTGCGGAGCGACAACCTTATTAATGGCACGCAAATCAATTATGAAACGCAATGGAATTGCATTATCGCCTTTTTTGTACATGTGTAAAATTGGACTATTGCACAAACTTCCTGCAATTTCCTCAATCACCCCTCGATGCACAAAATCGTAAACGATGCATTTCAAAGCTTGCTTGCCCTCAACTGAAATCTTATATTGTGGAATGCGTGGCAGCTTTATCCCATGTTTCAAGACTATTTTAACAGGCTCGATCTGTAAAACACTGACATCATTGTCGTCAATTGCCCATAGACACTCTGAATTCTGGCAGCAAAGGTCTGGTTAAGAATTGAGAGACAGAAAGTTGCACTCCATCAGAAGAAAAATGAATTACCGCATTTAATTCTTTCAGCAGATTCAACCCAAGCAAATTCTCTCCACAATTCGAAGTCAAAAGGAATGGACAGTGGTCCGTGAAGGGACCCAAAGAAATAGGTACCAGTGAAGAAACTGGGCAGAAAACTGGTGTGCCAGAAAACCCTACAGAAACATTGGTTTGCCCTGACAGTGAAATGTTTGGAACCCGAGAATGATCAATGGAACACTTCTGTGCCCCAGTATCTATCAAGAACAGATGTTTCCTATTTCCCACTATCATTTCAACATAGGGACCTTTCTGATTAACGGGAATAGGCGTAGGTTCCAAACCCTGCTTCGGGCAATCCTAAATAAACAGAATGTCATCAAAAGGAAGTTCTTCAGAGAGATATGCAGCAGAAGGATGATCAAATATGTTTCTAGTATCCACACTCGGAGTCTGATTATCCTGTGAAAAAGGTTGCTGAGGATCCTGTGCAAACTGACCTCTACCAGGACCCCCTACACCCGGGCGACCTCTGGATCGTCTACCTATATTTCCAAATGTGTTATTCGAGCTTTGTCGAAGGACGGGGCATTGTGCACGCCAATGACCCTCTTGCCGACAATAGGCATACTGGTTAATGTTCACAGGACCCAAAGGCACATTCCCTTGTGGAGCATACTGACCTCTAATCTGCGAATTACCCCCGCTAGGGCCTCTAACAATTTGTTGTAATAATACTTTAGTCTTCAAATCACCTTTTCTCTTCTCGACTCTTTCCTTTTCATTATTGACACGATTCTCATAGTACTGAGCCATGTGCAGTACTTCTGATTGGGACTTCGCCTGCCATACGCTCTCAGAACACATAATTTGTGACTGGATGTCAGGCAGCAATCCACGCACAAATTTGTCCACAAATAATCTTTTCCCAGACTCTGTGCTTAAGTCTTGTCCACTGTGTTAGGAAAGATTTCGTTATTGTAGGGAACTTTCCTTCCATGTGGCAACCCCTAAACTTTTTGCTATTGTTTTCAACCTGTTTTCTTGACTTTGCCAGAGAAGTGCAGCCTTCTGCTGTACTCCTCTGGGCTTTCGCTCCTTTCTTACGGGGAAACTGACATGCCCTTAAGACAGTCAGTACCGGGGAACGCTGTTTCCCGTAGTTTCTTTTATCGTGTCGCCATTTTAGAGCAACACGACACAAGAGGGCACTGTAACCTAAGTTACAGCTCTCTTGGGTCTCTAGCCTTCTACAGACCCTAGACACTCTTGTAGGATGGTTTTTGGATCGGTGCAAGTCATTCAGGGACTGGGCTGGTGGCAGCGATCATTTGGTTTATTTTGAGCTCCTTTTGCCGTTCTGAGCACGTTTTTGCCGCGAACACAAAAGGGTGGCCCGGCTACACAAAATGGCCGGACCACGAGGCTCCTTTGTCTAGTCCACTGTCCGTCTTGCTCCCTTTACCTTCCCCCGGGTCAGGCGACCCGGGGCCTTCCTTATTTGGGCATGTAGTTTCCCGCGAAACACGGTTGCGTTCGCGGGCTTCTACATGTCGTTTGAGTGCCCCCAGGATGTGGGCTGGGCTGTCTGGTCCCAATACACATCCTGGGTGCCAGAGAGTCTAGGGTGGTGCGAATGCCTGGGACCACCGTGGTCCGTGATTGGTCCACGTATGGTATGTGTGTTGATGAGCGGATCTCCCATTGGCTCCCCTCCGTTTTGGCGCGAAGGGAACCGTGGATAAGAGGGAGCTGGAAACACCACTACCATGTCGATCTCCTGAGTTCTTACGAACCCAGGGATACAGGAGCCAAGTATCCTGCGAACACGAGGCTGGACCGAGGAATCGCTGGTGACCCCCTGAAGAACTTCTGCTCCTCATTGCTGTCGTCCGGTGAAGCCCTTTCCACCTAAGATCGAACAAGAAGGCCTGTACTGGCGCTTCGACCTATTGGAATAGCAGGACCAGCTATTCCCGGCACCTTCATCAACTCCTGCCGTAAGCCTTCGGAAGTGTCTCTGGGCCATCCAGTTGACTGACCAGCTTACTAAGGAGGCCTGCTCTGTAATCGCCGACAGGTTGGGTGGTATTCTGAGTCCGGGGCATGCTCACACGCTTCGTTTGCTTAGCAGTCCTAAGCTAGAGGTGAGCAGTGCTCGTTTGGCTTGAATACACCCGGCCGTTCCGTTGCCCTGCTGTGGCGACAAAACTGTGCTTGTTTCTTCGATCGGGACGTCTTTTTACTCTGCACGACGACGAGACGTTCCCTGCTCTTCAGAACCTGCCAGAAGCTGTATCTATCGAGGAGAAGCTCGGGCCTGCTTGCTTCGGGGACCGGTGAGTAGATTAGCTAGGATCTGGTCGCCCTCCTGCAGTGCCCCTTGCTTTTCCCCGCTGTAAATACAGCACCCCTTGTCCGTACTCGCGCCCTGCTTCTGCCTCACAGTGGAGGCTGCGCTAGAGTCGCGGACCGTGTTCTCCTTCATTAGAGCTCCCTACAGAGCTGTTCAACGTCCTCCGAAGAGCTTCACCTTCTGCCCATTGGCACCGGCGTGTGCAGGTACTTTTGAGCGCTAGGCTCCACTCTTCGTAGGGATTGGACTACCATCTAGTTAGGGGCCTCAGAAGGCGGACATATCACACGCATTGGTTCGCACTGCCTGTTTTCCTTCCCCTGCAGGTGGATAACATATTTCGTGCTGCTAATGCTGTGAAACTGTGTATTCTGTATATATATTGGGTGGATAGTGTATGTGTTGGTTTAATATCGTTGTATATTGCTGCTTTTACTGTGGTTATTAGTTTCAAGGCCTTATAATAAATGTGTATCTATTTTTGATATAAACAACTGTTTGGAGTAGTTTGTAAGCGCTCTTGCTTTGTGTGCTCATTGCGGGCTTTCAGTCACCCTCACCCCTCTTGAGACCTAGTCTTGACCGCCGCGATCGCTACCTTGATTGGTCTGGCTTGTCCAGAGGTTACCCTGTTCCAAGTAATTAGGTTGGCCTTCTGAACCTCTGCGCCACCAGGACAGAGTTCAGAAATCCGTCTTAACAAATTGGTGTACAGCGGTGGGATACGACTGAAGGTATCCAGTGTTGCGCACGAGCTAAGGCGTTTTCAGGTTATTCCAACCAGGACACGCAGTAAAGTATTGAATATAACGTTAAAAAGGCCATAGTCCTATCAACAGTATGGAAACGAATACTTTATTAACCTTAAATGCTTCGAAATCTGAAACATTGAAGAAGATGTGTGCGGAGAGAGGGGTTTCCTCTCAAGGCACTAAATTGGAAATGATCCAGAGAATCGTGGCGTGGCAAGAAGCGCAGCTTGACGCTATAACTTCCGAGGACAGTGCAGAAGGTGGTGGGGCTGCTCTCACTGGCAGAACCGACGGTTCTGCCGCTGCACTGATCCATCACGACCACGAGGACAGGGAGGATGTAATGTCTAACGTTTCCTCTGCCAGTGTTGATGGGGAGGCTATGCTTGAATTCAAGAAGCAAGAGCTGCGGTTTAGGCAGCAGGAGCTTGAATTCAGCATAGCCAAACTGAAAATCGACCAGGCAGAAAAACAAAAAGACAGGGATCACCAGTTGGAACTGGCCAAGCTTCAGTTCGCAAATGGGTCCAAGGGTCCTGGACATGGTTCTGGGGCTTCCTCTCATCCACGGTTTCCAAAAGATCTGCTCAGTGTGTATGAGGAACGAAATGACATTATGGACTGGTTAAATGCGTTTGAGTATGCATGCGAGGTTCAAGAGGTTGATAATGCGGATAAGATTGCATGGTTACTCAGCAGACTGCCCCATTCTGGTTGCAGTGCCATTATGGAAATGTCGAAGGCTGAGCGCGCTGATTTTGCAATGTTGAAGCAGACTCTCATTTTAAAGTTTGGGAAGACTCCGACCCAATATTTGAAAAGGTTTAGAGAGTATAAGAAAAAGGAAGGTGGTACTTGGGTGTCGTATGTAGCTGAGTCCCTGAAAAACTTGACTGGCTGGGTTGAAGGTTATAAGGTTTCTACCTTCGAAGGCATGATCAATCTGGTCATGCTGGAACACATTTTTGCTTCTTCTTCCCCGGAGCTTAAGCAGCATTTGGCCGATTCGAAGGAGATAGATCCTAAGAAGCTGGCCATTGCAGCAGACTTATGGGTGTCACATCGAGTGTCCCATAAGGACAAAACTCATCCTGGTAAGCAGGAGGAAGGGAAAAAGTCCAAAGATGTGGAGGGTGGGGAATCTGCTAAATCTTCTTCCCATAAGGGCCACAAAAAGAAAAATAAGGGTAAGCCATCCGAGAACTCACAGGGTAGTGGAGGTTCGCCTCCGAAACAGAACTCTGGTTATAATAAGCCTCCCTACGTAAACAGACCCAATGGGGCTTGTTTTTCTTGTGGAGCAACTGACCATGTGAAGGGGGATCCCCGTTGTAAGGTTAGACCTTTGGGGGTCCACTCCGCTAATCTGGCCTTCTCCTCCTACGAGGAAGAAGAGATTACAGGAGCATCCTTCTCCTCAGACTCATTTCCCAGCGGAATAGAGGCTGAGGTAGTTTTAGTGTCCCTGGGTTCCTGGGAGCCTAAAGTCGCAGAGGCGTATGCTAGGATTCCGGATAATACCAAGCACTACTTTAAAGACAGTGTGCTGATCAATGGAGTGGATACTCCAGCTCTTAGGGATAGTGGGTGCAGTCGAACTGTAGTGGATTCTACCTTGGTAGACTCAGAGGAAGTTGCCAGAGCTACTCTGATGCCCACTAAGTTGGCTGACGGCCCCCTCCGTATGTTTCCCGTGATCCCTGTTAATCTAACTTTAAATGGTACAGCAGTTAGGATTCCAGTGAGCATTCAGAGAAACGTCCCGGGAAAGGTCTTGTTGGGCAATGATCTCAGAGCTCTAGGGCTCGTAGGAGACACTGCCGAAAGACCCTACACACGGTCTCAAGCACGGGCAGCATTGGCCAAGTCCAATACGCCGCCCCAGCCGAAGGGGAAACCCAAGGCGAAAGGAGTCAACAAGTCCCGACGGGGGAAAGAGAATATTCCCCCGAGCTCGCCTACCACTGCGGTGGAGGGAATTGGTCAATCGCCCGAGCCTGACGAGGAGGTGGCGATGCCTGAAGTGTTCGACCCCAACGACCATCCTGAACTAAAAGACTTGTTAGTTGAAGGAGGTCCTGATAGGGACGACTTCAGTAAGGGCCAACGTGAGTGCCCATCTCTGGAAGGCCTAAGGAGACAGGCCTGCTCCCAGCTTGAGGGTGAACCTCCTGGGAAGCATCGGATTTATTGGGAAGGTGGACTCCTGTACAGTGAGCCCACAGAGTCTACAGAAGGAGACCATAGGAGGTTGGTGGTTCCCCTTGCTGTTAGACCCTTCCTCCTGCAGTTGGCGCATGAAGTTCCCCTTGCTGGTCACCTTGGAATGAAGAGGACCAAGCAAAGGTTATCTATGCACTTCTACTGGCCCAAGATGGGGGTGCAAGTAGAAAGTCACTGCAGGAGTTGTGCCTCCTGCCAGTTGTCTGGTAAGGTTGGCGCGACAATCCAAGCTCCGTTGGTACCGCTCCCAGTTGTGGGGGTACCATTTGAAAGGGTAGGGATCGACATCGTTGGTCCCCTTGACCCGCAAACATCCTCAGGCAATAGGTTTATCCTGGTGCTGGTCGACCATGCAACCAGGTATCCTGAGGCCATCCCATTAAAGACTGTAACTGCCAAGTCAGTTGCAAAAGCTTTACTCGGCATATTTACTAGGGTTGGCTTCCCTAAAGAAGTTGTGTCAGATCGTGGCAGCAACTTTATGTCGAAGTATATGCAGGCTATGTGGAAAGAATGTGGGGTCACCTACAAGTTCTCTTCTGCATATCACCCCCAGACCAATGGTCTGGTGGAACGTTTCAACAGAACGTTAAAGAGCATGATTGGGGCTCTGGAGGAGCCCCAGAGAAGAAAATGGGATCTTCTGTTACCATGCTTGCTGTTTGCCTACAGAGAGGTACCACAGGAGGGTGTTGGCTTCAGCCCCTTCGAACTTCTGTTCGGTCATCCCGTACGGGGACCCTTAGCCATCGTCAAAGAGGGATGGGAGATGCCCACTCCCCCTGTTACTACCAATGTAGTTGACTATGTGCTAGGGCTCAGAAAACGGATGGTACTCCTGATGGGCTTGGCTAGTGAAAAGTTGAAGGCAGGACAAGCGCTGGTGAAACATTGGTACGACCAGAAAGCTTCCTTAATTCACTTTACCCCTGGTCAGCAAGTCCTGATCATGAACCCTATAAGGCCTCGCGCTTTACAGGACAAATGGTCAGGCCCTTACACAGTGGTGGAGCCCCTGGGTGAGGTGAACTATTTAGTGGACCTTGGAAGGCCTGGACAGGCTCCAAAAGTGTTCCACGTAAATAGGCTGAAGGCTTTCGTCCCAAGAGTCGAAATCGCAGCACTGCTACTGGCGTCAGACGTTGAGGAAGAGGAGTCAGAACCTCTTCCCGACCTGTTCCAAAGCGGTCCTTCAGACAGCTCCGTTGAGGGTGTCCGAGTGGCCCCTCACCTGACTTCTGATCAGCAGGCTGAGGTGAAAAGTTTGCTTAGGCAGTTTTCCCCCCTGTTTTCACAGTCGCCTGGTTTGACACCTTGGTGCAAACATAACATTGACACAGGAGACAGTGTACCTACCAAAAGTAGGGGATACAGGATGTCGGATAAAGTACGGTCTTATATTAAGACCGAGGTCAACAAGATGTTAGACCTTGGGGTGATTGAACCCTCTAGTAGTCCTTGGTCCAGTCCTGTGGTATTGGTTCCAAAAGCAGGCACTTCTGAATTGAGGTTCTGCGTGGATTACAGGGCTCTGAATGCTGTCACCAAGACAGACGCTCACCCCTTGCCTCGAACTGACGAGCTGGTGGATACCTTGGGTGCCTCCAAGTACCTCAGCACGTTTGACCTGACTGCGGGCTATTGGCAAATAGCTTTAGCAGAACATGCCAAGGAGAAGACAGCATTTTCAACTCCCGACGGGCTTTACCAATTCCGGGTAATGCCGTTCGGATTGAAGAATGCACCTGCCACTTTCCAGAGGCTTGTGAATCATGTGTTGAATGGGTTGGACGAATTCTGTCTTGCATATCTGGACGATATAGCAGTTTTCAGTGCCACCTGGGAAGACCATGTGAAACACCTCGGGATTGTGCTCCAGGCTCTTCAGAAAGCCCACTTGACCATAAAGGCGAGTAAATGCCAGATTGGACAAGGCTCAGTGGTTTACCTTGGGCATGAAGTAGGTGGAGGAAGGATACAGCCTCTCCCCAGTAAAGTACAAGCAGTACAAGACTGGCCTACCCCCACTACACAAACCCAAGTGAGAGCCTTCTTAGGACTCACGGGTTATTACCGCAATTTTATGGCAGACTATGGCACCATAGCTGCTCCTCTGACTGCCCTCACAACTCCGAAGAAACCCAAGAAGGTAACTTGGACTGACGAGTGTGAGAAGGCCTTCAATGGCTTGAAAGACTCCTTGTGCCAGGCCCCTGTGCTCAGGGCCCCTGATTATCAAAGACCTTTTATCGTGCAGACGGATGCCTCTGACACTGGGATAGGAGCTGTACTATCACAAGTAGATGAGAAGGGTAAGGAACACCCTATCGGTTTTATTAGTCGCCAGCTTAAGGACAGAGAGCTCAGATGGTCCACGGTAGAGAAAGAATGTTTCTCTGTTGTGTGGGCCCTAAGGAAGCTGCGGCCCTACCTCTATGGGACCCACTTCACTGTGCAGACTGACCATAAGCCGTTAAAGTGGCTAATGAACATGAAGGGGGAGAATCCAAAGTTGCTTAGGTGGTCCATAAGTCTACAAGGCTTCGACTTCACTATTGAGCATAGGCCAGGTGTCCAACATAGCAATGCTGATGGGTTGTCCAGAATGTTTTACCGACCTGAACAAGAGACTCATCCAGGGGTGGATTAGTTCCCCCTGTCCATAGTCTGGGAGGGGCGAGTGTTAGGAAAGATTTCGTTATTGTAGGGAACTTTCCTTCCATGTGGCAACCCCTAAACTTTTTGCTATTGTTTTCAACCTGTTTTCTTGACTTTGCCAGAGAAGTGCAGCCTTCTGCTGTACTCCTCTGGGCTTTCGCTCCTTTCTTACGGGGAAACTGACATGCCCTTAAGACAGTCAGTACCGGGGAACGCTGTTTCCCGTAGTTTCTTTTATCGTGTCGCCATTTTAGAGCAACACGACACAAGAGGGCACTGTAACCTAAGTTACAGCTCTCTTGGGTCTCTAGCCTTCTACAGACCCTAGACACTCTTGTAGGATGGTTTTTGGATCGGTGCAAGTCATTCAGGGACTGGGCTGGTGGCAGCGATCATTTGGTTTATTTTGAGCTCCTTTTGCCGTTCTGAGCACGTTTTTGCCGCGAACACAAAAGGGTGGCCCGGCTACACAAAATGGCCGGACCACGAGGCTCCTTTGTCTAGTCCACTGTCCGTCTTGCTCCCTTTACCTTCCCCCGGGTCAGGCGACCCGGGGCCTTCCTTATTTGGGCATGTAGTTTCCCGCGAAACACGGTTGCGTTCGCGGGCTTCTACATGTCGTTTGAGTGCCCCCAGGATGTGGGCTGGGCTGTCTGGTCCCAATACACATCCTGGGTGCCAGAGAGTCTAGGGTGGTGCGAATGCCTGGGACCACCGTGGTCCGTGATTGGTCCACGTATGGTATGTGTGTTGATGAGCGGATCTCCCATTGGCTCCCCTCCGTTTTGGCGCGAAGGGAACCGTGGATAAGAGGGAGCTGGAAACACCACTACCATGTCGATCTCCTGAGTTCTTACGAACCCAGGGATACAGGAGCCAAGTATCCTGCGAACACGAGGCTGGACCGAGGAATCGCTGGTGACCCCCTGAAGAACTTCTGCTCCTCATTGCTGTCGTCCGGTGAAGCCCTTTCCACCTAAGATCGAACAAGAAGGCCTGTACTGGCGCTTCGACCTATTGGAATAGCAGGACCAGCTATTCCCGGCACCTTCATCAACTCCTGCCGTAAGCCTTCGGAAGTGTCTCTGGGCCATCCAGTTGACTGACCAGCTTACTAAGGAGGCCTGCTCTGTAATCGCCGACAGGTTGGGTGGTATTCTGAGTCCGGGGCATGCTCACACGCTTCGTTTGCTTAGCAGTCCTAAGCTAGAGGTGAGCAGTGCTCGTTTGGCTTGAATACACCCGGCCGTTCCGTTGCCCTGCTGTGGCGACAAAACTGTGCTTGTTTCTTCGATCGGGACGTCTTTTTACTCTGCACGACGACGAGACGTTCCCTGCTCTTCAGAACCTGCCAGAAGCTGTATCTATCGAGGAGAAGCTCGGGCCTGCTTGCTTCGGGGACCGGTGAGTAGATTAGCTAGGATCTGGTCGCCCTCCTGCAGTGCCCCTTGCTTTTCCCCGCTGTAAATACAGCACCCCTTGTCCGTACTCGCGCCCTGCTTCTGCCTCACAGTGGAGGCTGCGCTAGAGTCGCGGACCGTGTTCTCCTTCATTAGAGCTCCCTACAGAGCTGTTCAACGTCCTCCGAAGAGCTTCACCTTCTGCCCATTGGCACCGGCGTGTGCAGGTACTTTTGAGCGCTAGGCTCCACTCTTCGTAGGGATTGGACTACCATCTAGTTAGGGGCCTCAGAAGGCGGACATATCACACGCATTGGTTCGCACTGCCTGTTTTCCTTCCCCTGCAGGTGGATAACATATTTCGTGCTGCTAATGCTGTGAAACTGTGTATTCTGTATATATATTGGGTGGATAGTGTATGTGTTGGTTTAATATCGTTGTATATTGCTGCTTTTACTGTGGTTATTAGTTTCAAGGCCTTATAATAAATGTGTATCTATTTTTGATATAAACAACTGTTTGGAGTAGTTTGTAAGCGCTCTTGCTTTGTGTGCTCATTGCGGGCTTTCAGTCACCCTCACCCCTCTTGAGACCTAGTCTTGACCGCCGCGATCGCTACCTTGATTGGTCTGGCTTGTCCAGAGGTTACCCTGTTCCAAGTAATTAGGTTGGCCTTCTGAACCTCTGCGCCACCAGGACAGAGTTCAGAAATCCGTCTTAACACACTGAAATCCAAGAATACCTGTTCGAACCGATTAAAGAACTCAGTAGCACCCTCAGACCTCCCTTGGACACAGGCTTTAAGCTTGTCCCAAATTCTATAATTCTCTTTTCGGGAATTATAGTTTTCAATTTCACAATGATTCTATCAGGTAAAGTTAATATCACCTGAGGCGGTCTCTCACCAGCTGGCCTTTCTCCATCGAGTCTAATTATGTTAGCCCATGTATCTCCCAACCCTGGTACGTCGTCTATAGTCCTAACCTGTTTCCACAAATCTACGGGCAGGAGTACAGGAAATAACAGATCAAAATCACCCAAGGTGAATACTGAGGACTGCAAGACAGACTCTATTTCTTTATAGAATCCTGTCGGATGTTTCCTAATGTCAGGAATAGATTGTCTAATGGTATTCACTTCCTGTCTTGAGAACGGGACGTGAACAAACTGCGATACATAATGTGCAGGAATGTTCACAGCAACCGTACCCGCTGCAGCATCGGCCGCAATCTCAATCTTCGGGACAAATGTCGGAGGAACCTCTCTCATAGGCAACTGAGAAGTGGGCAACTCCGAACGCTTACTAAGCAACAGAGCCAAATCGAGCGCTAAAGCATCCGAAGATGTGTCAAGTGAAAAAGCTTTCTTATAAATACTCAATAATTCTGTGGGACAACAAATCTTTCTCTTTACACATTCATCCTGCAGGTACTCTACCATTACCTGTATCACGTTCCTCTGCACTTCTGGCGTATACTGACTATATGTGTCATGGAGTTATCGACGTGTCTGAGATCCATCTAATCGCGTCTTTCATACAAATTCGTGTTTCTTCGGATACCGTTTTGCAACAAGGAAGGAACCTTTTCTGTACATACATACTATCGTCATCGTCATCCTCATTCTGTAACCTTTCCAACTTCTTTCTATACTCAAATATCCTTTCAACATGCTCATGTACTTTCTCCACAGTGTATCTTGAACCCTTGTGGGAGATCTGCATTATTTAATTTGCCCCACATTACACATAAATGAATCCCTAAACCTTCAATAAAAAAAAATTTCTCAGGAAAATTATCCATATTAGAAAGTGTGGCAAGAACATTAGCTCGATCATCCCTCTCTTTACAATGCTTAGCCCATGCAATCAAATTCTGCTTCGTCTCTGGAGTAACAGTATTACGAGTGACAACCCTTGACCCGGCACCCTGATCGAATACAAGCGGCACAGGACCACTTGGGAGAGGGGGAGCAGGTAAATTCAATGGAGGTACTATTACTGGTGCAATAGGAAGAGGAGCAGGTAGAGGAACAACGACTGGAGGAAGAGGAACATTAGGAGGAGCAGGAACAACAGGAACAACAACAGGAAGAGCAGGAATAACAGCAGGAAGATGCAAAGCAGCAGGAAGAGGAACATATAGAGGTGGCACAGTGGCACCAGGCCTTCGTTCATTTAACAATTTGTCAATAAATTCATCGGAAACATGAAGATCTTTAGAAGGATATATTTTCTGAATGCCAAGTGAGAAAGCCCTATCCATATTCCTAACCGACTCAGACTGTTTATCTTAGTCATATAACAACGCTTTTTCGGCGTTTGTTTTATGACGGCGCGCATGTTTTTCTCTACTCTTAAGCTGCTGTAAAGCTTCTTTTTTCCAATTCTGCAAAACATCAAATGCTGCAGGTCAAGCCTTTTTCTTTAACAAAATTGACTCTAAATACTCAATACGAGGGATTTCAAAACTACCATTGATTGGCCACTGAAGTTCGGAAGCATGTCTGGTTTGTCTGTGCCAAATATCATTAAACCCTATACTACCAATGCCATGCTTACAGTACATAGTGCAAGCCGGCGACCCCTCCTGTGGTGCCGGACGGCTAATTTCCAAAGGTTGCCTTTCGCTGCGGAATAACGCCCTGAAGCAGGTAGACAATTTCCCAGGCATATCAAAATATTGGTGTTACCTGGTCAATAATTGTACTTGCAGATATGAAGCGCCAAAACAAATTATCAGGATACTTAAGAATCGGGTCACGACTCACCTGATCAATCCTAAGGAGGTCCGATCGGATTACAAAGAATCTTACCTAACTAATCTTATCTCGTGTTTGGTGATTTCGGCAAATTTGCCCGCCTCGATAAGTGGACCCTCGTCAAGATGCCGTCTCGGACCACAAGCTAATCGTCCAGGGATCGGGTCGTGCAGCGCTGTTGAGGTGTCGCGTCTCTTTAAAAAAAAAGGGGCCCCGTTTACACTGTCCGATCCCGGTCCGATAGCGTGTGTCAACCTTCGATAATCCGGCATCAATCTTGAGGGTCCCTATTTGGGCGCCAACTGTGAAAACAAAGAGAAAATATCGAGGCTGAGTACCCCAAAAGAAAATACACCGAACACAGGTTACAAAGGAACATACAAAGATTTTTATTTTATACTGAACAGTTTCAAAGGACAAAACAACAGATAGCTATCGGCCCTCAGTACAACACAACGAACTCCAGCGTGGTTCGGTGTGCTCAGTGAGTGGGACTGTACATTAGAATAGTCGCACTTTATATACCTTTGAGAACATGATGTTCAACCCATTTCTCAGTTAATATTAGTTCATGCATTATGGATCTAGGGTTTGTACCGAGTTCACGCATCTGTACACTTAGGGTTTGCCTTTAATACATTCGCCAACAAGCCTTAATGGCAACAGTGTACTTTAGGATTTGTTATAAAGACCTTCTCAAACATCTATACAATGTAGTTTAAACAAGTGTTCTCAGTTCAGTATTTGGATACATTGTTCTTAACATATGCTTGTGGATTAGCTTTGTTGGTGCAAGTAATTCTTTACACACAGGTCAGCGAAGGGCAAGGTCTCAGTTCATGACCCCAACATGTAGCCAGGCAAGTTATACATTAGTTTATACACAGAGGTCAAAGACGGCCATGTTGCCTTCAGAATGACATTGTCCACCATCTTAGAATACAGGGTAACTTTAGGAGTGAGAACCTAAAATGGCGGATAGATCTAAAAATAGCGACTTACACTGATCTAAGGTCAAGACCTTGTAACGCAGATTTCCTTGCAAGTGGCTTATAAGCAGCTTGGAGTAGGCCCAATACACATATATTCATACAGTATAGGAGGCACGATATAATTTCCTGTTCGACACTCTGGGAGTGGAAGTAGGATGCTGATGGGTGAAATGTGGCATCCCCTTCCGTATAACACATTTTCACCATCCTACCTGCAGGATATTCAGAAAATCAACCCCCCCTTACCCAACACAAACACTTTCTTACACCAGGAAAGACAATGGATTAACACCAGAGCCGTTTACCTGACATGTCCTAACACAAGGGTCAGGCAGAGTCAGGTAATTCACAACAGCACACACACCTGACAACCCTTTTCCTTCCCCACAGGGATAAAAGGTGAAGCACAAGAGCACACTTTGAGCAAGACAGACCGTACGACAAGACAGCTAATCCAGGACGGCAGTTCAAGAGGAGGAGAAAGGCGGCGAGAACTGAAAGGACGACAAAGAGGGAAGTGCCCTTGCCCTTTTTCGACCCAGACCCGCAAAGACTCTGTGAAAGGAATCATAAGACCAGGAACAACAGATAGCATATGGTGTAACAGATGTCAACGGTGCCCAGAGCCCTCTTACACTGATAACCAAGTCA
This sequence comes from Ambystoma mexicanum, assembly GCF_040938575.1. NCBI lineage: Eukaryota > Metazoa > Chordata > Amphibia > Caudata > Ambystomatidae > Ambystoma > Ambystoma mexicanum. The sequence continues at coordinate 40,033,139 of NC_090928.1, forward strand.
GGGAGAGACGCCTGCTACCATGGTACCGTCCTTGACTACAGAGACAAGAAATACCAAGTGGTTCATCACAGATGGTGAATCGGAAGGGAGAACCATTTGTAAACGGAACTGTGTTGAGCGAAGGTTGCAAATGGCAACATAATGTGAATCAAGGAACAAAGACTTTGGGGGTCATTACGACCTGGGCGCAAAGGGATACCGGGCACCGGTAATGACACCGGTGCCGGTAATCCCTTTGCGGGTCCCTCCCTTAACGCCTGGTTTTACCAGGCATTATGGACGGGACCCGCAAAAGGATACCGGGGTCAGTAACGGTACCGCAATTTGCGGTACCGTTATTGACGCCTTCCCGTTGAGCCCTATGGGGGCTCAAATGGGAATGGGGAATGGCTTTTCAAATGGGGACTTACCGGTCCCGCAAAGGTCGGAATAGACTGGTAAATCCCCATACCACCAAGTCAGTGGCGGTACCGGTATTGATGCTAGTCATGGCGCTAATAGCACCATGACTAGCACCAACCTCGGAATGAGGGCCTTTGTGTATTACAGAACTGTTTAGAAAAACCCAGGTAGAGACCAGCTTCAGAGTGGTCCGGCACCATGTGGGCGCTAATTCGAAAGACTCTGGCCAGTGCCCTTTTGTTGAATTACCAATACCAGAAGGCTCTAGATGAGCCCCACATAAGAGGTCAAAGGGGTTATACAAGGTGCGAGGGAAAAGCCCTTGTACAGTTGAAAGTCTATGACCCGTTGTGGATACCAAGTGAACTGTATTTGTGGCAAAAGTGAACCCGACAGAGGTATGCCTGCAAATTAGGGTGGTCAGTAACAGTAGCACCCTGAGAACATGGAAGTACGTGAAGCCTGACTGGGGGCTGAAACCCGGACTTAGGTAGGAAATTAACCTAAGAGGTCTAACAAGAGAATGACGACCAAGAACCTGACCGAGGGATGTTTACAGTGAATTGATGGTCTGGGCCCGCTGGAGGGAGGCTATAGTAACCAAGAGGAAAGCTAAGGGAAGCAAATCCTGCATTGTGTAAAGAAAAGTGAACTGTGTAACTGGCAAGTGTGAACACGGCAGAGGGATGCCTGCTAAACGGGGTGAAGTATGATAACCCAGTGAACATTGTGTTGACAAGAGTGAGCCCGGCTGAGTGATCTCTACACCAAAAGATTGTTTAAAAAGACATTAAGACTTGTGAATGCAACAAGTGAAATATTCTGAGTAAAAGGCCTTAGTGAACCCGACGGAGGGAGGCTAACATTCGAGAAGGTTCTGAGCCCAGAAGAGGAGGATCCAAGGGTGAAGAGTCATCACCCAACGTACATACAGAAAGGAACTTTTGTTTTATTATTTTGGACACATCAGGCCCTCGGAGGCAAGAGACTTTGTAGAAAAGAGACTTAACAACTGAAGGACGTGATATCGCTGAAAGGAACTGTAGCCTTGTGCAGGAGAAGGTCAGGAGTGTGCTGTGCTCAAGAGTCCAACCTTGTTCTGTGCTAGAAACATGGGGAAGGGAGACCCCGTCTATAACATCCTGACTTATTATTTGTGAACACTTCTTTCTTTTCTTGTATACATTAACCCACACTCTTTTTGTAACTTAGCGGTAAGGATTGGCAATAGTTTTAGTATAGGCCCTTTTATTTGACAAGATGCCACAAAGACTACATTTTTATTGTTTGTTTGATTTATTTATTTAATTGTTTTTTCGTAGCGTGCTTAATCTTAATGCCATACCTGAGTTCGGCTTCTAAGCGCGGATCCAGGATTCGAACCTCTGTTGCTCTGCGTGGTCTTGCTTCCAATATCATTGCATTGCCCCTGTGCTGTAGCTTGCTCCCACCTTAGATTTATGTTTAGATTAGGTGTTTTTCTCATCCATTTATACAGTTTAATAAACACCATTGAACTGCGATCACTTGTGTCTGTCTTTAGTGTTGCCACTATGAGTTCCTTACATTGGTGTGTTCATTACAAAAAGAGTTTAATAGCACCCAGAATAGCCCATTGATAGTAGTAGCAGTAATATTCTTTATTTTGGCACCAAAGCCATAAAAGCACAAATATCATAAAACAAAGAGAACAGTAATGACTAAAATACACAATGAAATTAAAAGCAATAACATATCTTAAAAAGAGGGCGGGTCAGACATAACCATTTACAGAGTAAGTTTCTTTTTCAGATACCAAGCATTTTTTTAAGTGCGATTGAGTTTGGATCCCCGCACTTTTTCTGGGGCACAAAAAGAATTTCAAAGCCTCTTTAGTACTTCTCAGGTTATACATTTTATAGGTTGGGGCACGCCACTTATAGCGCAAATTCCTGTACTGCGGACACATAAACAAGAAGTGCGTAAGATCTTCTGCTCCTTTCCCACAGATCTTACATGTAGGTGAATCACCTCTGCCCCAGGAGATTACCACTGCTGCAGTGGAAGTATCCCTAACCTCACCTTTCAAAACAGTGTTCTAGCTACCTTATCATCAATACAAGATACATATCTTTCTAACCCGAATGAGTGTTTTAGCTTGATGTAGTTCACTTTTATACCTACCAGGGCGATCTCTAAAATGTTACCCTTATGGGTGGTAGTGTAAGGTGATTGTAGAAATGGCTGTTGGATTGTTTGTGATCCTCACTTTTGGGTACAGTTGTTAAACATGCACAGAAAGATGTAACATTCAGGTATTGACAGTTTGCAACGCTAGAGACTTCATCTAGAATGGAAACGGCAGAGCAAGTTCAGGAACAAATTGCTGCCATCTAGGGGCTATCTATGGAACTGCAGACTGTGTGTGGCAGCAGAGAGGAATCAGCTGCTTATGAGGACAGGGGCCGTTCATGGGAGCGCGGCGACTGTCTGCTCCAGTGTGCAGTGCTTGCGGGGGCGGAAGAGCAGCGTTTGAATGCCTGCGCTCTCCAGCTGTTACGATGGCTGACCTTTGTTCTCTCAGGGCTTGCTGAAGGAAAAAGAATGCTCGAGTGTACAAAGGCCCTCTTTGGGGAGCTTGCGCATACATATACAGTCCCCTCCCCTTCCTCCAGTGAAATCCTTTGTGCTGGGGTCTGGTGCCACTATATGCCCAACTCCCGAGGCGTCAACACCTTCCAGCATGCTTGGGAGGGGCCACCTGCATCGGGGTTGCAGGGCATTGTTCTTTTAGCAAATGCCATTTCCATTCCAGCCGTGGGGCTTACATTTCCACATTATCATCTACCTTTGTCACCGTTTATTGACTCTCAGACAATTTTCCATTGTACTCTATTTGGACCCCAGTGCTGCCACCACATTACGGTCCATCACGGTATCTAACTGCCCAACGTGTTGAGTGGAGACATTACATTTTCTTTCAGACTTAGCATGGATTGTTGGAGCACCTGAAATAGCGCTGCTGTGGGGGTGTTTTTTTTTTTTTTCCTCTTTTTTCCACATTGGTTGCTTCTGGCTGATATGTTTCTGCAAGCACCTGTTTCATGCTGCCTAGATTTTCCACATGTGTCAGTACTCCTGTATCCTGTCTCTTCTGGGTTGTGATTGTGTTCACAGCTTGTTCATCTTTTTACGGACAAGTTCTCCCACTGACCACTTTCTGAACCCGTTCACCATTGGTGTACTCCTCCTCACCTTTTCACTGGCAGGCTGAGTTGCTCCCTGGATAACTTCCCCACCTTCGTTTTCATGACCATGTTCTGCACTGTTCTCTCTGACCCATTTTCGGCTGTTGAGGAGATGAGAGGCGAAGGGATGCAAAGACTGAAGGTGCTCGATTAGACTTGAAAGAGGCCCTTGCCAGCACAAGTGCATTTTAAGTGACACATGACTTGTTAGGGTGATTTTAGTGACAAACATCGTTTTGGTGGATCACATGACCATGTGATGTTAACATGACTGGGATCTCGTTTCAAGAGTTCCGTTTTGATATATTACACTTGGACCAGAGCATCAAATGTTGGCCCAGTACTGGAGCAGACATGGAAATTAATACTTTGATCTATTGTCCCCCTTTGCCATTGCCACCTCCTTGCAGTGCCCTTGCAGTGTGCCCCCGCTTCTAGTTCCTTCAATGGTTGCCTGTGTTTGTATCAGTTTGAGGGGGGTAGCGGGTGCAATTCTTTTATGATGGTGGTTGCGGTGTTAGTTAATGTTTGCTATGGTTTTATTTTCAAAAACACGTGATATTGCTTATTTTATATGTAAAATAATCTATCCTTCTGGATACTAGCACAATGTGGCCAGGGCTAATTGCTATATACCGTTTCCATCATTGGGTTAGGTAATGATGGGGATCTTAATAAGTATGTTATTTAGTGTGTTAGTTCACTAGTATACTGCATTTAGTACTTGATTGTGGTTGCCATTTGACCTGAATAGTTTTTCATTGCTACATTGGGGGGTTCCGATTGATAATTACTTATTCTTGAGTTAAGTACTCTCGCATCTCTATGTATTCCTGGCATGTGGTGTGGTAAGTGTTTTGTTGGCTGTCGGCTCATGTTATGATATGGGGAATATGCAGCTCTTCATTGTATCATACTGCACACCACGTGTTGACTGTTTGCGGCGGTGCACTATCTGCTATGTCTGGGGAGATTTTATTGGCACTATTGGGCTACTGTGCCCTTGCTTCCGTGATCTGGATGTGCCTTTTGTTGTGGGCTACGTGTATCAGCTTGTTTTGACTGCTGGGATGAGGGGACATTTATTGTTTATTTATTTATTTACAGATGGTTTGGCTAATTGCTTTGTGGTTGTTTTTTCTTGTGGAGGTATGTATATGGATTTAGGGATTGCAATTTGGTTTTTGGTTTTCAGCAGTGATGCTTGTGTTCATGTATGCGCAATTGTAATCTTATTCGGGAGGGGTGACAGGGGTATTGTTTTTTTTTTTCTTGAGCGCTTGTAATGTTGGCGTCATATTTCTGTTTTAAAGGTTTAGGATTTTCTTTGATTTTTTTGTTTTTTGAACTAGTGCTTACATTTTGGTTTCATTTCGGACCTTTCACTATGTCTGCTAGCAGGGAATCGTGTCTTTCTATCACCTCATGGAATATTAATGGTATGAATAATCCGGTGAAACGGCAAAAGATTCTTAATTGTATTGAGGATATGAAATGTGATGTTTGTTTTTTGCAGGAAACTCACCTATTGAAAGAGGATGTAAGTGTTTTACAGAATAGGTGGGTTGGCAGTGCCTTCACCTCATGCTATTCCAGTAGAAGCAGGGGTGTTGCAATTCTTGTTCGAAAAGGTTCGCCGATTAAGATTTTGAAAACTTGCAGTGATAAAGCAGGCAGGATGGTTGCTCTTTTGATGGATATTCAGGGGACTAAGAATGTGTTTTGGAGTTTCTATGCTCCATCTATGGATGATGGTTCCTTCTATAGGGATGTGTCGCAATTTTTGCTTGATCTGGATTGTCCCAATATTTTGATTGGAGGCAATTTTAATTTGGTTTATGATCCTTCTATTGATCGTTCAACTCAGAGGATGATTCAGAGGAAAGATGTTCATTATCGTTCATTTAGGACTCTTATTGAGGATTTTGATTTGAAAGATTGCTGGAGGCTGCAACACCCTGATGTCAGGGAGTTTACCTTTTATTCTGGCTCGCATACTAGTTATTCGAGAATTGATATGCTACTCTCATATCATTGATATGGTGGGATGACCGCAAATTTGTTGGACATCAGTATTGGCTCTATTGCTGTTACTGATCATGCTCCTGTCTTTATGAGGGTAGCTCTGAACTTTGAGTGCTGTAGATCGTTTCAATGGAAAATGAATACATCAATTTTATATGATGATGTCCTATTGGAGAAGCTTTGGACTGAAGCTGAATTTTTTGTGTTGGAAAATACTTCGGAAGAACTTAGTAAAAGAACTATCTGGGAGGCCTTTAAATGTACAATGCGAGGTCTTGCTCTAAGTTTGTCTAGCAGCAAAAGGAAGAAAATGGATAGGTTGGTTTCGGATATTGATGCTCGTATTATTGAGGTGTCGAGGGAATTGGTGTGTACTCCGAATGATGATGGTAAGAGGAATGAGTTAAGGAAGCTGAAGAAGGAACTGGATGACATTTTGAGTATGAAAGCTAATAGCGATTTGTATAGGGTCAAGTGTACTTATTTCGAACGAGGCGAAAAGTGCGATAAGTGGCTAGCTTACAGATTGAGACAACAACACTCTGAGGGTGCCATTACTTCAGTTCAGGATGGGAATGGTGTGACCACTTTTAATCCACGTGAGATTAATGCAGTCTTTAAAACCTTTTATGCTGATTTATATAGAAATGAATCTGATGTTACTGGTCAAGGTGAACATTTTATGCGCAGATTGGATGTTCCAAAGGTTAATTGTGATGAGAAGGAAGAGTTGAACAGACAGGTCACAATTGATGAAATCAGGTTTGCCATTGGTAAATTGAATTCTGGGAAAACTCGGAGACCTGATGGTTTACCTGTTGAGTTCTATAAAATTCTGCCAGAGAGGGTGCTGGGTCTTTTGAAGGATATGTATACTGAATCCAAGGAAGCTGGACTTCTCCCGTCGTCTACAAACCATGCTACTATTTCAGTCTTTTTAAAGAAGGGCAAGGATGGTAACTTGCCGTCAAATTATCGACCAATCAGTTTGATAAACACTGACAATAAGATTTTGGCTAAATTACTTGCTTTACGGATTGAACAACTCATGCCGAAGCTTATTCACACTGACCAATCTGGGTTTGTTAAAGGCCGTAGGACTTCCAGTAATATCAGGAATTTGTTATTGACCATGTCCCATGCACAGGATTTAGATGAAGACGTGGCGATTTTCTCCCTAGATGCTGAGAAAGCATTTGATCAAATTAACTGGCAATATTTGTTATGGTTTTACGAAATATGAACATGGGAGAAGAATACATTGCGTGGGTGGCCCTTTTATATGCTCGCCCCACAGCCGACGTTAAAACTAATGGCTTATTGTCGGAATCTTTTGATTTACATAGGGGCACTAGGCAAGGTTGTCCATTGTCCCCATTGTTGTTTGTCCTAGCCATTGAACCGCTGGCTATTGCATTGAGAGGTGATTTGAATTTGCAAGGTGTTTCCTTTCACGGTGTTGAACAGAAGATTTGGTTCTACGCGGATGATCTTTTATTAGTTTTGAGGAACTTGGATTTGTCTTTGCATTTGTTGATGAACACACTTAATTGGTTTCATGAAGTGGCTGGATATAAGATTAACTGGTCTAAATCGGAGGTAATGCCGGTGACTGCACATTGTGACAAGTCTTTGGTGGTGGGGTTTGGATTTCAATGGTGTGAGAAAAAACTGAAGTACTTGGGGGTTTGGTTGACTCCGGATGTCAGTGATATGGTAGAAGAGAACATGGGTATGGTTTGTAAGGAACTGAAATTGAACGCCCAAAGGTGGTCGGTATTGCATCTATCTCTGTGGGGTAAGGTAAATGCGCTAAAGATGAATTCTGCACCAAAAATTAATTATATTCTGAGTATGCTTCCCCTGAAAATTGGTCAATCTTTTTGGAAGTTGATTGATACCACTCTCCAGTCCTTTCTTTGGGATGAGAAACCGCCAAGACTGAAGCTTTGGAAACTCCAGCTTCCGGTTGAGAAGGGGGGACTAGGTGTCCCAAATTTTAAGGCATATCATTTGGCCTTCTCGTGCCAATTTTTCTTCCTTTTTTGAAGGATTCTCCTAGTGTGTGGGCGATGGCAGAGGCAAGTGTGATGGGCCCACTCGCCCCAAGAGCGATATTCATGACTGTTAGCAAACATGGTAGTAGATGCCCCTTGACAGAGTTTCTAAGAGACGTTTGGAAGAATATCTATGATATGTGTGGCTCGAGGGGCGTGGCTACTAGGGCCATGTAGGAGGACGCGTTCTGGAGGAGCTCCCGAGATCCTGCAATGATCCGGGCAAATAAGTGCGTGAAGACGGGCCGTCGACCACTGAAAATACACATGCCCGTGTGTGAATGATTGGGCTACGTGTGGTGAACTTCTGGATGGTGCAGGAGTGACGGCGGCAGAGATCGGTGCGGAAGAGATAAGGAACACCGGAGACGAAAGACGACACAAAATGGCCGACCAGGGTCCGGAACAAAGGAAGAAGCAGGCCGCCTGGTGACCCAGCGAAAGCGGCGCACTGAGTGCACATTTGTCACTTGAGCAAACTATAGGTCCCCTGGGTCATGTTGAATAGAACGGTGAGGCCGAAGGCGAAACAGCCCACCCTAGACGACTTCACTAAGACGTCCCCGGGTCAAGACATTACCAAGAGCAGGGCCAAGCTGGCTGCGAGCGGCATGACGACTTTGGGCGCCAACCAAGAAATCCTGGCTGCGATTGCGGACCTAAGGGCGGCCTGGGAATCTAAGCTCGAACTAGCCGTCACTGAACTAAAAACGGCGCTGGACCTCAAGGTCGGAGAGGTGCAGGAGGACGTTAACCTACTCCGACAGGATGTCAGGGCCTTGGCGGAGCGCAAGGAGTCCCTTGAGAAGAAAGTCAGCCCGAATACTGCAGATTGCGCCTCCCATAAAGCCGAACTGCACGCCCTGATACAAAGAGTGGGCAACCTGGAGAGCAGAGCGGAGGAGGCGGAAGGACGAGCCCGTCGCAACAACATCCGCATCGTGGGCCTGCCGGAGGGAATGGAGGGCCGCGATCCCACGGAATTCATTGAATCCATGTTGTTACAAGAGATACCCGGAGGAGCCCTATCCCAAGGATTTGCAGTAGAAAGGGCACACAGAGCCCTAACGAGGAGGCCGCCGCCGGGGGAACCCGCCTAGGCCTGTGATCGCCAAAATTCTTAATTACCGCGACCGGGAGAGGATACTGGAACACTTTCGTAAGGGAGGAACGATCACACGAGGAGCGGCAAACATCACGGTTTACCCGGATTACACCCTGACTGTGCAGCGTAGCCGCATGAATTTTGGGACAGTAAAGCGGAGATTGAGAGAGGCGGGCCACAAATATATGTTACTTTATCCTGCAAAATTGAAAGTCATTCATAAACATAAAACTATGTTTTTTGAGACCCCGGAGGATGCCATGGGATGGCTCGATGCGCAAGGATGTCCCCAGGAGTCAGAAGTTCGTATGGAGAAAGAGCTCGGAAGAGATAAGTGATGCATGTAGAAGGTGCCGCAAGATGGCGTGGCATGTGGGACTTGAATATAGTCGCTTGCGCAGCCTTCAGTAGAGAAGGTCAGACGATTGCACTATTTGTCATAAGCACTGTGGTTAATGTTGACTTAACGGGAGCCTTACAGAGTGATTCTCTTTACCCCACGACGGTTTTAGTTGAGTGGACATTAGGGCTACTTCACCCTACTGAGCTCTGTGCATCGGTCGGTGCCTGCAGGGCTAAATGTGGGGGTGCTGAGCTCCGAGGATGGAGCTGGGCAGCAGTTGGGGTGTGTGATGTTGGGGAAGGGACGGGTGGGGGGAGGGGAGGGAAGTTGGGGTTTTGCTGTGTACATAGTTAAGAGGAGTTTGAGCTGGTACGATAAGCTACTAGTAAAAAAGGAGGGCTGTATCTGTATCACGTGGGCAAAGGGGAGTCGCTACATGGGAGGCAGGAAGACACTTATGAGCCATGGGAGACCTTAAGATCGTAACATGGAATGTCAGGGGACTTAACAGCTATTTAAAAAGGAACAAAGTCATGATGTACCTAAAAAGACAGAGGAATGATATTGCGCTGTTGCAGGAAAGACATCTGACCCAGCAAAAATTGGAACTGGTGGGGAAAAAGTGGAGAGGCACTGTAGTGGGCTCTCCGTACTCTGCCTACGCTAGGGGAGTGCTGGTCGGGGTGGCACCGCATGTTCCGCTCCGACTCACACAGGAGGTGGTGGACAAGGAGGGCAGGTTGGTCATATTGAAGGCCTTGGTAGAGAATAGAGAGGTGTGCATTATAAATACATATGCCCCCAACCAAAACACTGCCACGTATTTTAGAACCCTATGTACTCATCTGGGCGCGTGTGTGGGGGGAGCGGTTATTTGGGGGGGAACTTTAACTGTGTGCTCGACCCAAAGGCAGACAGATCTGATGGGAAGATTGATCGGCCCACCCCGCCGGCCAGGGTATTACAGACATTACTAGAGGACTTTGGGCTGGCGGATGTTTGGAGACTGAAACACCCTAATGAAACACAGTACTCTCACTACTCAGCTCCGCAGCACCTACACACGAGGTTGGATTATTTTTTTGCCACGCCAGATGTGATGATAGAGACCACCCAAATAGAATATAGGGCAAGGGTCCTGTCGGACCACTGGCCCCTGGTGCTGACCTGGCAGTACTGTCGCCCCAGGGCGCGGATACCGACGTGGCGCCTCCGGGCGGAGGCGCTCAGAGACTCAGTCTTCAGGGAAGACATCAGGGATGCGATCTCGCAGTACTTTGAGGTGATCACGGGCAGTGTGGATTCAGCGGGTACACTCTGGGAGGCTTTTAAGGTTGTGTTGCGGGATGCTGCCATTTCTAAGTCAAAAGGCCTACAGGGTGGGGTCCTAACAGAACTAGAGGAGGCGGAGAAGAAACTGGAGCGCGAAAGCGTCAAGGCAGGAGGGGACGCAGAACTTGTACTCAAGTTGCAGCAGAGGTGCGCGGAGCTTTGGGAAAGGCTCTGCAACCTTAACTACAAAAAGTATGTCGAGAGGCAACATGCAGGTGGGGATAAAACTGGCCGCTTGGTGGCGTGGTTATATAAGAGCGAAACCCCCAGACCCCCGATTAGGATAATAACTAGAGAGGACGGGGAGGTGGTTGACACCCAGGAAGGAGTCAACGAGGCATTCTTGGACTATTATAGAACATTATATGAGGACAGAGGAGGGGACAATCAGGAGGAGATTAGAGAAACACTAAAAGACATGGAACTACCCAAGATTAGTGATGAAGAAAGGGAGGAACTAGACGCACCAATTACCCTGGAAGAATTAGAGGAGGTGGTAAAACAGCTGCCCACCTGCAAGACCCCGGGTACGGACGGATTCCCGGGCGAGTTTTACAAAATATATAAAGCAGAAGTACTCCCCCCTATGCTAGAGATGTTTAATGAGTCTTTCGAGAAGGGTCAGCTACCGGATACGCTTAGAGAAGCACTAATCGTGCCGCTCCCCAAGCCCAACAAGCCAGGGCATTGCTGTGGCTCCTATAGGCCGTTGTCAATGTTGAACCAGGACAGCAAAATCCTGACGGCGGTCCTGGCTAATAGGCTACGAAGGATCATCAGTAAACTGATACACCCGGATCAGACAGGCTATGTCCCCAATAGAAATATAACTCAGAACCACAGGCGACTCCACCGGGTGATTGAAGAGGGGAACAGAAGCAATGAGGAAATGGCGGTGGTGTCCCTAGATGCAGTCAATTCTTTTGACTCAGTGAGGTGACCATGGCTGCTGGCGGCCCTGGAAGAATACGGGATGGGGCCGGGTTATGTTAGGTGGGCGAAATTGTTGTACAGTGAACCACTGGCCAGAGTGCGCACGGGATCGGTGATATCTGAGAGGTGGCAACTCAGTAGAGGCACCAGACAAGGGTGCCCCTGGTCCCCGATGTTATATATTCTGGCCCTGGAGCCCTTAGCAGTGTACCTCAGACAACAATATGACATGGTCGGTATTGAAGCAGGGGGAGAGAAACACCTAATATCCCTATATGCTGACGATTTGTTACTGTATTTGAAATATCCAGAGGAAAATCTTCAGTATATTCTAGAGGTCATGGAAAAGTATGCAGAACTGTCCGGCATAGCGGTAAACCCCAAAAATCGAGCATGTTCCCATTGGGGAGCTACATAGGAGCCCCTCTGGAATGATTGCCAGTGTTGTCCGTACCTTGGGCGGCTGATTCTTTCCGCTACCTCGGAATAGATGTGTATCATACTGTGGAGGGGGAACACTTGCATAACACCGAGGTGGCTGTGAAGAAAATCTGCACGAATTTGAAGTATTGGGAGAAGCTGCCGCTGGAGATGATGGGGCGGGGGGCAATGCTCAAAATGGTGGTCCTGCCTAGGCTGTTACATTTCTTCAGTAATATACCATACCTGATACCCAAGAAGTTTTTTGCCAAACTGAACAGCATGTGTAGGGACTTCCTGTGGCATGGCACCCGCAATAGAGTGGCGCTATGGAAGCTACAGAACTTCCATGATACAGGGGGCATCAAGCTGCCGAACTTTGAGGCCTATTATGTAGCCAGTCAATTGCAATATGTAACCAAATGGCTCTCTGATGAAGAAACACCTGAATCTAGGCTGTTTGGCAGGACTGCACCCCGTTTTACCTAAAAGAGATTATCTGGGTTCCTAGACTTGAAATGAATGAACGCCCGGGTATGCTGTTGCTTGGGTGGAAGATGTGGCACAGAGTATGCCAACTGATGGAGAACCCGTGCCCGTGTTCCCCACAGGTGCCACTAGTTGCCTTAACTAAGGGAGACAACCAGCTCAGGATAATAATCAGGACCTATTGGGAATCGGTTGGGCTGGCCGCATTGGGAGACATATGGCAAGAAGGGGCTATTAAACAATTCGAAGACCTGGGAGAAGAGGCAGGCTTGCATGGAGGCCAATATGTCACGTATCTTAGGCTAGTGCAGACTATTCGCAAAACCTGGCCGGAGACTGTACTGGCGGAAGAACCAGACGCTCTAATCGGAACAATATACGACATATCGGAGGAAGGGCACGAGATCTCTAGACTATATGAGATGGTGATGACCCGGGTGGGGAAGGATTTGACTGATCTGAGGCTGGACTGGGAAGCGGAGGTGGGGGCACAGTTGACCGATGGAATGTGGGAACAGGCCATAGGATACCACAAGAAAGTATCCAGAAATGCTAGATTGCAGCAGATACAGTTATACATAACGCATAGAGCCTATATGACCCCGAAAAGAATATCTAAGTTTGCAAACGCAGGAAGACAGGCATGCCCGAAATGCGATGAGGAAGACGCTGATATGACACACATGTTCTGGTCTTGCCCAGTGATTGAAGCTTTTTGGGGGGAAGTGGCACGGAAACTAGCGGATAAAGGGGTCCCGCTAAACATAGATACGGCCTGGCCTGCCTGCTGGGAGGGTTTCCCAGACCACGGAACACTAAACACCTTGGGAAACTGAGGGACCTGGCATATGTGCTTGCTAAAAGAAGGATAGCCATGGGCTGGAAGCAATGCCACAAGCCACGGGTAGAGGTATGGTGGCGGGACTTGCAAAAATGGGCGGAGGCTGAAACGGTGTTGTGGCAGGAGGCATGTAGCAATTGCGGGGAGGAAGATGTAGGCAACCTGATGGCTTGGAGAATGTTAATAACAGAACTGTTTGGCACAGTAGCGGATCCTGCAGCTTCGGAAGGAAGCGATACCCAGCCACACGCAGCGGATACAGAACCGGAAATGCAAATAAGCTCTTGAGAGGGGGTGGATTGGGGTGCAGTAATGAGTGTTAATTGATGTTCACGAGTCTATTGTAAATAATGCTGCAAGTTTGGTTTGTATTGTTTATTTTCAAAATAATTTTTTTTTTTTTTTTTTAAATCTATGATATGTGTGGCTCGGTTGCTCTGAAATCGCCTGATGCATCTCTGTGGTTGAATAAAGCTATAACGGACAATGGCAAGTTGTTGTTTTGGCCGGAGTGTTTTTTTGGCGGAATTCAATGGATTAGTGATGTTTTTAAAGATGGAAAATGGATTGACTTTGCTGAGTTAAGTGCTACTTTTACTGTTGAAAATGTCTCTATCTCGGACTTCAGGAAATTGAAGAGATGTATTGGTGAAGTGCATTGTGACGGGGATGCGAATGTTGAACTTTTCACTACTGGCGTTCAGTCACTTGCGAGTAGGGTTTATCATCGAATTGTATCGAATTATAAGGAGAATACTGAATTACTTAATGAATGGAGCAGAACAGTGGGTTGTGAAATCACTTCTGACCTGTGGCTTGTGATGTGTGCGAAAGTGAAGCTTTGTTCGATAAGTTTGACTGAACGTTCGAGACAAATTAAAATTCTCAATAGAGTTTTTTGGAGCCCGGAAAGGCTTAAAAATAGAGGTTTGTCTGATTCTGATGTTTGTTGGTGTTGCTGGAGTGAGAAAGGCAGTATGGAACATTTGCTGTGGCACTGTGTGAGGATTTGTGGTTTTTGGCATGAGGTTTGTATTATTTGTCTCAGGGTTCTGAACCAAAATGTTGACTTGGGTTTTAAGACTATGGTGCTAGGATGCGATGATTTACTTGACGACCTTTCACTATCGGAAAAGACATTTTTGTTCAGAGGTGCTTCTATTTGCAAAACAATTATTTTGAGGAGCTGGAAATCATGTGTCTCACCAATATTGGAGGATTGGATTACAGAAATGAACTGCTTAGCGAATATTGAGAAATTTATATACAGAAAAATGGGAAAATGTAGTTTATATACGAAGGTCTGGGGAGCTTTTTTGAGTAGGTACTAGTTCATCGTTAAATTCTTTCTTTTTCTATTCCTACATGTTTATATCCTTTATGCTGTGTTATGATACTTTGTGATTTATTGTTCAGTCCTGTTCTAATTACTAAAATTAAAATAAAGAATAAAAAAAAAAAAAAGGAACTGCAGAATGTGAAAGACGAATACGATGTCCTAAGACAACTTGTAACTTCCAGGGATGTCCGCCCTACTGACCTGCCCCCATGGCTCTTGCTTCAGGCAAGTACGATGGCTCGTTAGTAGACTACAAACTTCCGAGTTGGGCAGATTTATTTTATGAAATAACGCCAGAGAAACTCACCACCTCCTCCAGTGGTAGTTGTGAAAATCCACCCCCTATTCACAGTGTACCACTGGCAAAGGTGGTATTTCTGGAATGCCACTGGAAGTATTTTAGGAAAACCACCTCTGCCAGTGGTAATGCACAGAGGTATTATTTTTTTAAAATGTCAACCATTTCCACCTTCAATGTGAAGGTAGAAACGGATTATGTACAGTAGTGGTTCATAAAACGGCTGTGCAGGTTTCTATGCATAAAAGGCACTGTTCTATGCAGTACATGGGTAAGGTAGAGGAGGCAGTTCCCTCTGCTTCCATGAATTAAAATATGAATCTGACTTTCCAAGAAAGTGAATCTTGGGTGCACAATGAAAGCCAAATCCCATTGCCAACCTGCGCTATACGTTGTCCAAATGCAGACGTCCATAGCAAAATTACCAGCAAGACCCTGACCGCAGCTTCTTGTCACGTCTGGCAGAGGCATCCAATTGTGGGATTGGGTCCAGCCCTTTCTTTTTTGTGATGCAGTGATGCACGCTTGCTCCACTTTCACATAGGTTTTAAATAAGCCTTCTCTTTCATTTTGTCAGGATGTTTTATCATGTGATTTGGTGCTTTGAAAGCAAGATTTATTAAACAGAGTACTAGGTTATCCTTTTTATAACAACTTTGCAGAAAGCATTTTGCAGATCCTAATGTTGAAGATGGAATAAGAGCAGATTAAGTGTCCTCTGCTGTCTACATTAGAAACTGTGGAACGAGGAAGCCTGTGATCAGCTACCCCCCTTCCGCACTTGACACGTTATGTGATCCAAAGCACATCACTATTCATCACTGCGACTTATTTTCCTTAAATATTTATAGGAAAAGTCTCACTTATATGAGTTTATACTCCATAGATAATTATGATATTAACCCTTTATCTAATGCATACATGTGAGAAGGTAGGATGTCAAGTGAGTGTCTTATGCTGGAAAGGGAGGGAATAGACAGGGTGTCAGGTATGCATTTTGGGTTGTGGGGCGGTGAGGCAGGAAGATCATATGGTATTTTGCCATGGCAGCCTGTGTCTGACTCTTAGAGCGAAGCCAGATCCCCTAACTCTGCTCTACCAATGAAGTCTCTAGCTTCCCTACCTCATTACACTGCTTTAAAACTAAAGATGGGATAGGTGTCACGACCCACATCCAGAAACCCCCCTGGCAAGCCCATGGGCCAGGAGGGGTCTTGGCTCGGGTCTCGAACAAATTTAGGCATCCTTTGCCTAGGCCCTCTTGGGGCCAGTCCTGGCGCCTTTGGAGCCAGGCTCATACTTAATAAAGACTTGTGTTTAGGGAACTGCTTTATTTCAAGTGCCAGCCACCATGGAGGCATCCACATAGCTTGGCTCCTTGGAACCAAGCTATGCGGTATAGTGTTTTGGGAGTGGTAGCCTAGGAACTACTTTACCTGGACTACTTTCTTGAAGCTATTTAAACCACACCCAACTTGGATAACACGCTTCGCGTTACTTTGCAACCCTGCGACGTGACGCTCATCGTGTTTAGCTGTACCCGCGAACCTCGGAAGAACAGGATCTGTAAAGCGACAAAAGGACATAGTTAACAGCAGCAGCTTACCTGTAATTTCATCATTAGCTGCCCACAGCTCCTGCAAACAGCGTCCTAGGATTAGCGCATCTCCCGGACGGGCGGATCTGCAAAAAAGGAAAAAACAAGACATTAGACACTTTTACAACATAACGAATTGTGCCAAAAAGCTTACCTTGCAAGTCGCCCCTCGACCAGCATCGCCTCGGGATTTCATACACCGGGTGAGCAACGCGATCTATGGGAAAGAAAAGACAACATGTTAGCAAAGGCAAGGCATCATAGCACTGTGCATAGCACCTACTTACCGCATCAAGGTTCTCTTAATACGCCATCATTTACCGGCGAGACCCAATTCAGCCAATGCATCACATTGGACTTCCGAGCACATAAGGAAGAAAAAAAGACATTATTTAAACCAAGAAAGGCATGCAAGAATAACAACAATATACAACAGCAATAAGACCTATCTGAAAGACTCAAAATGGGCCAGCGTGAGTGAAGTAACTAGATTGAATTCGCCCACAAAGGTCAACGCGCCCCTGCCAAGAAGGCAGAACAGAGAGCACACCTGAATTAACAACAAGGTGATGAGAGGTCCAGAGGGGCTGAGGGCATACGGGGTGGTGGGCGGTTGCTTACCCCAGTTGCCCAGTCTTGAACATTGCCCACCTGTATTCCAGGCAGAACTTCCCCGCTGGTCACACCTGGGAACCGCAGAGAAGGATACCAGAGTCCCTACGGCTGGGTGGCGTCCCCGTGGATACCAGGTGAGCGTAACAGAACGCAAAGCCTGCCAAACCAATCCACCTGGGTGCCATGGAGACATCAGAATTAGACCAATTGGCCCAATTGTTAGGAGAACTTCGTGCCGAGGTTCATTCAGCCCGACAAGAGACTAACGCTCTCCGCAGAGACTTACTAGTGACTAAAGAGCGCAGTGAAGAAATTAGCAGGCAATACTTGCAATCACAAGCAGGACAGACGCCTCTACCTGGAAACAACCCAACGATGCAAAATCCTACCAAGCCATCCACTATCTCTACTCCGGTACAAATCATGTTACTGGGAAACAGTTCCTTTGGCTCCACCAGAGAGATTTGCAGGTGATCCATGGAAATACGCAGCTTTTATGAATCAGTGTCGCCTTCACTTTCTTTGCAGACCTGGAGCATTCCCAAATGACCAAGCTCGGGTAGCCTTTGTTTTATCATACCTGAGTGGTAGTGCAGCAGATTGGTTGGTACCGTTGGTGACCCATGACGATCCTTTATTACATGACTTTGGGGGATTTCAGAGGGAATTGGAAAAACCTTTTGCTCGCCATACCTGAGAACAAGCAGTAGACAATGAACTCCTTTCCCTCCGACAGGGGAATCAGGACTTGTTAATGTACATTGCTACTTTCAACAGATTGGTTTCTGAAGCTAGGTTGCCTGAAAACAAAAGAACCACGTTGTTTCATCGGGGCTTACGAGGCGAATTAAAAGACGTTCTAGCTCAAGTGGTTGATCCTCCTAGAGACTGTTCTGAATTCATAGATTTGGTCGTACAACTAGACCACCGGTTGCAAGACCGAAAAGCAGACCATTCCAAAATGGACCCTCGGGCTGTGTACGTTTAATCTAGAGACAACGTAACTCGAGTGCAAGAAAATACTGTGGAGCCCATGCAAATCGAAGGGGTACGACCTCCACTAACAAAACAAGAGCGAGATAAAAGGAGACAACAACAACTATGTCTGTATTGCGGAAAACCAGGGCATTTCCTGAAGGACTTCCCAGTGAAACCTCCAAGGAAAATCATCAGGCCATGGAAAAAGATGAAGAGAAGGAATCTAAGTCGGAAAACTACCCAGCTCGGCAAACGTAGAGGTCAGTTTGTCGGGTGAGAGAAAATAGCCACCGACCTCACACTTTGCAATACTGGTGATCTTAATTAATAACCAACGGTCGTCAAGAATGCATGCATCGACAGCGGAGCTGTTGGGAATTATATAGATCAAGACCTGGCTGCAGAGCTGGGGCATCCCCTATGTTCCAAGCTGACTACAGACAAGCTGACTACGGTGGATGGGACAGAAATCGCTTCCCGTCCCGTAACCCAATGCACAGCCGAGATAACCTTGCTGTGCCAGGATGGACATCGGGAACTTATTTCGTTCGATCTCATCAAGGCACCTCAATTCCGGCTCATACTGGGGATGCCATGGTTAGTCGCTCACAGCCCTTTGATTGACCGGCGGGCAAGGAAATTAACCTTCCCCAGTGACTGCTCCCCAGCCTGTTATTATCAAGAACAGAAACCTGCTTTCAGTATCTCTACGACTCCCGGAGCGACAGCATCAACCATGGGAGTAACTAATACCTTGCCTGAGGAATACCATGATTTCCGGGATGTATTCCAGAAGGACCAAGCAAACATGCTGCCACCGCACAGGCCCTATGTCTGTTAGATCGACCTTGTTCCAGGTGCTCAAGTCCCTTGCGGTAGAATCTATGCTCGTACGGAACCTGAAAACTTTCATTTGAAGTCTTATTTAGACCAGTACCTTGCAAACGGATTCATCTGTCCATCAAAGTCCCCTGCAGCCAGTCCTTTGTTCTTCGTACAGAAAAAAGAAGGGGACTTAAGAACCTGTATTGACTACCGCGCATTAAACCAGATCACCGTGAAGAACCGTTACCCCTTGCCACTTATCCCTGAAATGCTGGACCAGGTCAAAGATGCCCAAATTTATACCAAATTGGACCTTCGAGGAGCGTACCACCTGGTCCGGGTCAGAAGCGGAGACAAATGGAAAACTGCTTTCCATACCAAATACGGTTTGTACGAATATCAAGTCATGCCCTTTGGGTTATGAAACGCTCCCGCAGCATTTCAATATTTCATGAATGACGTCTTGAGAGAGTTAATTGATGTTGCGCCCTAGTTTACATAGATGATACCCTAGTGTACTCAACCTCAAAACAGGATCATATCAAGCACGTCCGTTCAGTCCTCACCAAGCCCTGTGAACATCGTTTTTCTGCAAAACTTGAAAAGTGTTTTTTTCAAGTCACCGAAGTTGAGTTTCTGGGTTTTATTCTTACTCCAGGAGGCATCAGAATGGAGCTGCATAAAGTAGACGCCGTTTTGAAACGGCCATCACCAACGTCAGTAAAAGGGGTACAAAGCATGTTGGGCTTTGCAAACTTCTATCGCTGCTTCATACCAGACTTCTCTCAGGTCGTACACACTATCAGTGTATTGCTACGAAAAAACAACAAAAAATTTGCCTGGACCGAAGAAGCAGAAAAAGCTTTTCAGGAAGTGAAGAAAAGGTTCACCTCCGCGCCAATCCTGCGACATCCTCGTCCAGATCTTCCTTATATCGTGGAAACAGACACTTCCAGTATAGCAATGGGAGCTGTCCTCTCACAAAGAGATCCAGAAACCGGCCAGCTACATCCAGTGGCCTTCTGGTCGAATAATTTCTCATCTCCGGAGAGTAATTACAACATCACGGACAAAGAACTCTTGGCGATCAAATCCGCCTTTAAAGCCTGGCGGCACTACCTTCTGGGGGCCAGACACACCATTACAGTTATCACGGACCACCAAAACCTGCAATATCTTAAAACAGCTAAAGCCCAGTCTTCACGCCAATTGCGGTGGGCCCTTTTCTTCGCCGAATATGATTATTGTCATGAAATGTCGGATACATCCCTTTTGGACTTCCTGGTCCTTGACACATCGGGGCTTACACTCTGCTGTACTTACAACATGGCCGTTAAACACAGAGCGCTGTCTTCCAGCTTTCAGGTCAGACATAGCATGTTCTATAAAGAAACCACGCCCCCGCAGCCCCGCGCATCTCAACGCTACTGATCGCTGTGGCTAGACGTGTGCTCCGTAGTTCGCCTTCCCTGAACTCTGTAGTTCCTGGTTCCCGGACCCTCGCTTCCTCCTTCTATCTTCCCTTCTTCTTTATCCTGTCTTACATCCAGGATTCCTTGTACCCGCCTCCGAGTACACCTCCTTCGTTTCCTGGACTTCCTGGAGATTCCCGGCGATCCTGGACGTAGAACGCTGAACGCATGCTGGAACCCGAAGACGCCCGTAAGGGGTTGTACAAAACCCGAACCGTACTCAAGAAGACTCCTTCCAAGAATTCCAGCAAACATCGAACTCAGGGGAGAAAGCGGGAATCCTGTGACAGATTAAGACGCCACCGAACTGAAGTCAATACAGACATGGAGGCGGCCGTTCAAGATCTTATGCGCGGCATGCAAGAACGAAACCTAAAAGCGGAGAATGCCGCATTTAAACAATTAGTCTTGTCCCATGACTCCGCTACGAAAGAAAGCGTACTATTGGGCGGTATTGTTGACAAATACGATGGGTCTGCAAAAAACCTTTGTGGATTCCTTGACTCCTGTTTAGTCCACTTTACTTTTAAGCCCTATTATTTCTCTACTCCCAGGGCTAAGATGGGCTTTATTATTTTGCACCTTTCTGGGAATTCATTAACCTGGGCCACACATTTAGTTAATGCTGGAGATGCCCTCCTGGATGACTATGATGGATTCATTCAGGCTCTTAAGACCATGTTTGACCACCCAGAACAGCTCTATAGTGCTCAGGTACGTCTATTTGATTTTCAACAAGGCTCCCAGGACATGCTTACGTATGTAATGCGCTTTAAACAATTGGCTAAAGAAGCAGATTGGTCCTCAGAAGCCTGCTTCACTCTTTTTCGAAGAGGGCTAAATGAAGACATCAAGGATGAACTAGCCAGAGTGGCTCGCCCAAGTTCATTCCAAGCCCTTATGGATCTTGCTCTGCAGATAGACTTCCGCATCCAGGAAAGGAAGGCAGAGAAAAGGAAAACCAAGATGCCCTTCGAGAAAATCCCTATATAGACCTCCTCGAAGTCTGATTCTACTCCTGCCCTAGTAACGAACCTGAACCCATGGAACTAGGGGCTTTCCGTGGACCCATATCCCCCCAAGAAAGGATGCGAAGGATCCACAAAGGGTTATGTATGTATTGTGCCTCGGACAAACATCTAGTGAGAGAGTGTCCTTTAGCCCCTCCACGGCGTTCGGGAAACGCCAGCTCCCGATCCTAGATGGAGCACAGTTTTGGGAGAGAGATGTTTGCTCCACATCTATTCCATCCTTGAACTCTCCTGGACAAAGCAATCTGGTAATATTACAGGCCTTTCTATCACCATCCAAGAAGGAAACCTACCCCATTTTGGCATTGGTGGATTGTGGGGCCATGGGGATATTCATAGATCAAGATTGGGTCTTTAAACACCATATTCCATATGAAACCCGAGATATCTTGCAACCCGTAGAAGCAATCGATGGAAGACCCCTTTCTTCAGGACCCATAACCCTTCAAACCAAGGAAATTGAGCTCTCAATAACCCACCATCGAGAGAAGATAAAGTTTGACATCATAAAGTCTGCCCATTACCCAATGGTTTTGGGTATGTCTTGGCTACAAAAACACAACCCATACATCAATTGGGCAGCAGGTTCCTTGTTCCTGGGTTCCGAAACATTGCATGTCTCATTGCCTACTCCTGGATCCCGCGCCGACACCTTCGGAAGGAACTTCAACAGACCAGCAAGGCCCACTCACAGTCTCAAATATTATCCAGGTTCCTAAAGTCTATCAGGAATAGGCCGATGTATTCTCTTCTGCTATAGTTCAAGCCTTACCTCCACATAGACCTGAAGATTGTGCTATTGATACTGAACCTTCAGCTGTGATTCCCTTTGGGAGGATGTTAATTTTATCCGAACCTGAGAAAAGGACCCTGCGTGAATACTTAGATACTAACCTTGAAAATGGCACCATACGACCATCCAAATCTCCAGCCGGATCCTCACTGTTTTCTGTTCCAAAAAAGGATACTAATGAGATCAGACCTTGAGCCTCATTACGACCCTGGCGCTAAGTGAAAAACGATGGCGGTAAATGGTTACCGCCATCGTTTTCCGCCAGGTCCGATTATGACCCGTGACCATTAACTACGATGCCATTAGCGGCATCGTAGTTAACGCTGCCGCTAACTGCGCTAAGGGTGCACGCACGCGACCGCCCACACCGTACTTAGCGCCATGGCGGAAAGGTACGCAAATGCCGACCCAAGCGGACATGCACCTAACGCCATCACCCAGCCCGTTAAGTACCTTACCGCCATGGTGCTAATAACGCCATCGCGAACCAACCGTAAAGGGCCATGTTAAGTGAATGCAGCTGCCACAGGTGCACAGAAACAGCACAGGTGAAGGCAATACAGACTCAGGAAGTACAAAAAGAGCACACCCCACCCCTTCCCACACCCACTCACACTCCACAATGATACCAATACGACTAGCAATGTTGGGGCTGGAGGACCTGATAGCAATGCATGTGCTACAACAGCAACAACAACAACAGGCAGCACAGAGGAGACGCAGGAGGAGAAGGAGGGCAAGGCAGGCCCAGCAAGCCCCACCAGCACAGCCAGTGCCACCACGCAGGCAGCCCCCAATCCCACGCATCAGAGCCAATCCATTCAACCTCACTGCTGAGCAGATCCACACCCTATACCGTTTGGACCGGGACACCATCACCGCCATCGTAGACATGACACACAACGACATCGTCAGCATGATAGAAACTCCAACCGCCATCCCCCCCCTACTGAAGGTAGTGTCTGTACTCCACTTCCTGGCCACAGGCACCTACCAGCACACAGTGGGGCACCTGCATGGCATTTCACAACCATTATTCTCACGAACACTCATCCAAGTGCTCGATGCCCTCCTCAAGCACACAGACGACCACATCTCATTACCACGGACTGGCCCGGAGATTGCAAAAACCAAAGTGGGTTTCCATGCACTAGCCGGCATACCCGGTTGCATTGGTGCCATCGACTGCACCCATGTGGAATTGGTGGTTCCACGTGCCATGGAGGTACCGTACCGCAACCGGAAACAGTTCCACTCAATCAACGTGCAAATGGTCTGTGACTCCAACAAGATCATCACACATTGTTGTGCCCGATTCCCCGGATCAACCCATGATTCTATGGTCCTGAGGAACTCCACAATACCACGCTACATGGAGCGACATGCAGGGCCAAGATCCTGGCTACTCGGTGAGTCCAATGTCATGGAAGTGGGCAGGTGAATGACGTACCGATGCATACTCCACCTGGCTGAAAGGGGGGGGGGGGATGATGCATACTCCACCTGGCTGAAAGGGGGGGGTGATGCATACTCCACCTGGCTGAAAGGGGGGGGGATGATGCATACTCCACCTGGCTGAAAGGGGGGGGGGATGATGCATACTCCACCTGGCTGAAAGGGGGGGGGTGATGCATACTCCACCTGGCTGAAAGGGGGAGGGGATGATGCATACTCCACCTGGCTGAAAGGGGGGGGGATGATGCATACTCCACCTGGCTGAAAGGGGGGGATGATGCATACTCCACCTGGCTGAAAGGGGGGGGGTGCATACGCCACCTGGCTGTGAGTAACACAGAGAACGGAGACAGAGGATGGGCACTCACAATGCACACAACCCCTCTGCATACATTGGGTGATGGCATGCAAAACAGGCCATGGGAGCCATGAGCATATACTGGTTGCATTGTGTGAATCAATTAGTGCATGTAGAAGTGAGCCAAAGTAACAGTTGGATGCAAGCCATGGTGGAACATCATGTTCTTGATCAGACAACATGACTGACACATACATTCTCGCCTACATACAGGTGATGCAGGCTATCCCCTGAAGAGGTGGCTCCTTACACCAGTCCGGAACCCGCAGAACCAGCACGAGGAGGACTTCAACCGTGCACATACACGTACTCGTGTGGTCATAGAGCAGACATTCGGCCTATTGAAGGCACGGTTCCGAAGCCTCAGCAGGTCTGGTGGGGCACTCCTGTATGGCCATGAGAAGGTGGCAAAGATCGTCATGGCATGTGTCATGCTACACAATATGTGCGTCAGACGGAATGTGCCCCTGCCCCCTGACGCAGAACTGCAACCACCTGACGATGAGGATGAGGAGGGTGCAGATGGGGCGGCACCCCATGGAGGAGGCGATGCACAGGAGGGGCGTGCAATGCGCCAAAGTATCATCGACCACTGCTTCTAGCACACACGGCTGGTGTGTATCACATGGTGACTGCACTTGGGGCACTGTGTGGCTCTGGGACATGCACACTGTGGACTGTACACCAATAAAGCACACATACGCAATGAAAATGTCCACACATTTCTTTTTCGGAAAGAAAAAAGTGTATTCAAACTATGAAACGTCATGACACACCCCCTCCCACCTCCCCCCTGCACACCCCAACACACCCCCTCCCACCTCCCCCCTGCACACCCCAACACACCCCCCCACCTCCCCCCTGCACACCCCAACACACCCCCTCCCACCTCCCCCCTGCACACCCCAACACACCCCCTCCCACCTCCCCCCTGCACACCCCAACACACCCCCTCCCACCTCCCCCCTGCACACCCCAACACACCCCCCCACCTCCCCCCTGCACACCCCAACACACCCCATGTAGGTGTCAACAGATGCCTATGACAGTGGCCACAGGCTGTTACAAGCCCCCTCTCCCGGCCCCCGGGGCACCCCTGGCTGTGGAGCGCAGGTTACGTCCGGAACGTCGCATGGGGCTGCTCTGTGCAGAACTGGCAGTGGAGGATGTCCCTGCCTGCCCCCGTGCATGCACGTCCTGTAGGGTGTGGGTAAGCTCAGTGAGCGCACGACGCAAGCCGGCAAGTTCAGCACAGATGTCCCTGGACATGGCCTGCATGGCATCCCTCAGGGTGGCAGTGCTCTGCGCTACTTCGGCCCTTAGGGTCTCCGTGGCCTGTTCAATGGTTGCCCTAGCCCCCACACATTCCGCGGCATGCTCAGTCAGCATCGTGGACAGTTGTTGCTGCCGTTCTGTGATGTCCTCGAGGGACTGCTGCCCCTGCTGGCCCATGGCCAGTGCTGGTGGTGTGATGGAGGGGCTGCTCCCCTCCTGTGGAGTGAGGACTGGGCATGGGGTGGAAGGCCACTCCTCTACCTCTGTGTGCCCCTGTGTGTGATCCTCATGGGGGCTGGCGTCTGAGAAACAGGGGGAATGTAGTAGGTCAGTGGGGCTTCTGACCTCGTGCTCCATGTCTGAGTCTGAACATGCAGCTATTGCAGCTGTCTCACCGATGTTGCTGCTGGCCGCTGACCCGGTGCCTTCTGTGGCAGGCAATGTCGGTAGAGGTGGAGCAGCTGCTGCTGGCCTGCTGCCTACAGGGGTGCTTGCCGGTGGGACGTCCGGTATGCTCGCAGTGGGTCCTGCTTGTTGTGGGGTCTGCCTCACTGCAGCTGAGGTTGAGGGTGCGGGGACGGTATTGATGGCCTTCTTGGCTCTCTTCGTCGCAGGGGTGTCCTGGTCCTCGGGGTGTGAATCTGTGCCTGTGGTGGAGCAGAGGAGGGTGGGCGTTATTGATGGGTCTTCGGACTTTGGAATGACAATGACTGACATTATTCTGGTCAGTAGATGAGGCAGATTTCAGACAGGGCCATGCAGGTTGTCTCCTTTTAGTGTGGAATGTGGATGCAGGTATGCGGGTGCCAGCAGTGTATACAGGGTGGTGCTTGCATGTGGCTATGGGCAGTGTTGAAATGTGTTGCATTTACACTGTAGGGCAACCTTGTGCTACACATGAATGGACTGCAGTGACTATGGCATGTCTTGTTTGAGGCACCTACCTTCATCGCCTGATGTCGGAGCTCCCCTTTCCATCCCTCCGACGCCTTCAATGGATTCCATGCCAATCGTGGTTGCACAGATCTCCTCCCACGGTTGGAGTTTTAGTGGGGATTCCGACCCTCCACCGGTACCCAGGGCAAGGTTGCGGTTTGCAGAGATGATGGCTCTGACCCATATGCGTAGGTCATCCCAGCGCTTCCTGCACTGCTGTGGGGTGCGGTGTACGGTCCCCACCGCGCTGACGCGCTCGGCCACCAGGGCCCAGATGGCCTTCTTCTATTCGCTATCGCTGTCCTGGTCATTTCCGGGGAGAAAACGACACCTGCGTTGTCTTGCAGGGTCTCCGCAAGCATGCAGAGTTCCTCCCGGCTGAATCTCTCCTGGCGCTGGCGGTCACATGCCTTCTTTACAACTTTAGGCATTTTCGGGTACTTGGATGGGTGGGTGATTGGTTGGGACAGGTGTCAGGGTTGGATCTGGTGTTGTTCGGTAGGATGGCAATGGATTGTGTTTTTAAAGATGGCCGACGTGCTGTTTCCCGTTCCGGCGTGATGACGCTATTTCCGGTCCTGCTTTTTAAGGCCACCGCAAATTACGGCGGCCGCTAATTACGGTGGCCGCTACTTACGGTGGCGGAAGTGCACCTTGCTCGCTTTACGATGCCGGTAGGGGCCTTTTCCGCCATGGCGTTAATTGCATTACCGCCATGGCGTAATGCTCGTGCGCGATGGGTCGTAATGTGGCGCTCTTTACGCCATCGGCCCACGGCGTAAACGCTCATTACGCCATGGCGGTAATGACAGAAGATTACCGCCTGGGTCGTAATGAGGCCCCTTGTCTTGATTATCGTGGTCTAAATCAGTGCACCCTGGAAGATCGCTATCCCTTGCCCTTGATCTCAGATATCCTGGAAGCAGTAAGAGGAGCTGTAATCTTCAGTAAATTGGATCTCAGATGTGCCTATCATCTGATCCGTATTAGAGAAGGAGACGAATGGAAAACCGCCTTTAGAACACCCTTCGGTCACTTTGAGCACTTGGTCATGCCTTTCGGACTTGCAAATGCCCCAGCGGTCTTCCAACGCTTCATGGATCTCGTGTTTTCAGACATGTTGTTCCTCTTCGCCATAGTTTATCTGGACGGGACGATATCTTAATATTCTCTAAGGACCATCTTAAGCATGAGGAGCATGTTAAGGCAGTGTTACAATGGGTACGTGAACACAAGCTCCTGGCTAAACCCGAGAAGTGCCTTTTCCATGTCTCTACTGTTCACTCTCTAGGATTTGTCCTTAGCCCAGAAGGTACTGGAATGGATCACTCCAAAGTAAAAGCCATACTATCCTGGCCTGTTCCGACTACCGTGTAACAAATCCAATCCTTCCTGGGGCTTGCTTACTTTTACCGGAAATTCATACCTTCCTTTTCCGAGATAGTGCAACCGATCATTGTCTTGTTGAAAAAAGATACTCCCTTTCTTTGGACAACAGCCCAAGAAGAGGCATTCCAACGGTTAAAGACAGAGTTTACACAAGCTCCCATCCTGGCTCAACCTGACATCAATCGACCTTTCCTGGTGGAAACAGACGCTTCTAACTACGCCATTGGAGCAGTCCTAAAACAGGAATTCGAAGACAACCTGGAACATCCCATTGCTTATCTTTCACGGACACGAACTCCCAGTGAAACCCATTATTCTGTTTTGGAAAAGGAACTGCTAGCCATCCGTCAAGCCTTCACAGAGTGGCGTCATCTACTTCTAGGAGCAAAACATCCTGTCCAGGTCCGCACGGACCATCGGAATCTGCAAGTTTTACAGGCTCTGGAATGTAGAAATAGTCATCAAGCCCGTTGGGCCTTCTTCTTTGCCCAGTATCAGTTCCAGATCCATCATGTCCCTGGAACACAGAATATAATAGCTGACGCCTTATCCCGACGTCCCGACTACAAAACGCTTGAAGGTCGGTCCTTCCCCAATATGTTTCCCAACGCAATTTTTGTAGCCCAAGCAATCAGCCCCCTGGAAGATGTTCGGATACAAACCCAGTCCTCTGACCTCTGGAAGGAATTTACAGGGAAGAATCGCTGGAGTCTAAAAACTAAGGACGGGTATCTGTTTAAGGATAACAGCCTGGTCATCCCCACACAGAAACTACAACAGAGGATGATAAATCTCTGCCACGATACCCTTCACTCAGGACATTGCAGCGTCACCAATACACTCCGTCTGATACAGAAACAATTCTGGTGGCCACGAATGAAGACTGATATTCAGCTGTATATCTAAACCTGTGCAGTCTGCAATAAAATTAACATGATAATAAGAAGCCGGCGGGTCTCCTACTTCAACCTTCATTACCAACAAGACCTTGGGAAGTCATTGCTACAGATTTCATAGTACAATTACCCCCTTCCAGGGGATACACGACCATCATGGTCACCATTGATTTGTTCACTCACATGGCCCATTTTACTCTTCGGTATAAACTACCATCTTCATCAGAACTTGCTGGAATCTTCCTGGAACACATATTCCGACTTCATGGACTCCCCTCCAAGATTATTTCAGACAGAGGGCCCCAATACATTTCTCAGTTTTGGAAACACCTATGCCAAATACTAGGGATCCAACATGCCCTCTCTTCTGGTTATCATCCACAGACCAACGGAGCTACGGAACGGGTGAACCAAACTCTAGAACAGTATCTCCGTTGCTTCACTACTAAGGTACAGGACAATTGGTCACTCCTAATACCCCTGGCTGAATTCGCCTACAACAATTCGGACCACTCAGCTGTCAAGACCAGCCCTTTTTTCTGCAGCCAAGGATTCTATCCTTCAGTCCTACCTTCCATTCTTCCACATTCTACACCAGTACCCACACTCGACACCTGGATCGAAACTCTCATCAATGTACACAGGTAAGCCAAGGAATACCTAGAAAGGGCCCGAAATCACACCAAGCAGTATGCAGATTCCAAAAGAAGACCAGGACCATCCTACGCAGTGGGTGATAAGGTTTGGCTATCCTCAAAACTACTGCCTCGTCATCTACGACCTAATAAGCTGGCTCCCCGGTACTATGGCCCTTTTCCCATAAAGGAAATCATTAATCCAGTGGCCTTCCGGCTCAAACTACCAGACTCTTGGAAGAAGATCCATCCAGTGTTCCATATGTCTTTAATGAAGCCTTACATCCAACCCTCCCGGACTGCCCCCAGGCCTAATCCTGTAATCATCAATGACCAGCTGGAATACCAAGTGTCCAGGATATGTGACTCCAGGTACAAACGTGGTCAGCTGCAATACCTGGTTGAGTGGAAAGGGTACCCTCCTAGTGAACGCACCTGGGAACCAATCTCAAATTTAAATGCTCCCAGATTACTTAGAAGGTATCATCTCATACACCCGGGCAAGTCCGGAGGGACAGGTCTTCGGAGGAGGCATGCTGTCATGAACTGTCGGATACATCCCTTTTGGACTTCCTGGTCCTTGACACATCGGGGCTTACACTCTGCTGTACTTCCAACATGGTCGTTAAACACAGAACGCTATCTACCAGCTTTCACGTCAGACGTAGCACGTTCTATAAAGAAGCCACGCCCCCGAAGCCCTGCGCATCTCAACGCTACTTATTGCTGTGGCTAGACGTGTACTCCGTAGTTCGCCTTCGCTGAACTCTGTAGTTCCTGGCTCCCGGACTCTCACTTCCTCCTTCTATCTTCCCTTCCTCCTTATCCTGTCTTACATCCCGGATTCCGTGTACCTGCCTCTGAGTACACCTCCTTCGTTTCCTGGACTTCCTGGAGATTCCTGGCGATCCTGGACGTAGAACGCTGAACGCACGCTGGAACCCGAAGACGCCCGTACGGGATTGTACAAAACCCAAAAACGTACGCAAGAAGACTCCTTCCAAGAATTCCAGCAAACATCGAACTCAGGTGAGAAAGGGGGAAACCTGCGACAATTATGTTATCACATTTCGCCCAGGGGTCAAGAATGGAAAAGCTGACCCACTCTCTCGTACAGGCACTGATGACATAGTATATACGACCCCAGACCCAGTCCCCATCATACCAGAAGACAAACTCTTGGGCCTCACTACGGCCTTATCCCAAGTAGAACTGAGAAACGAGATTCAATGAACCATGAATCCAGATACTTTCCTTGCATGGCAAGTGCAGGGGGAACAATATTCCATCAAAGATCACTTACCCTTTTTTAAGGATCGTCTGTATGCACCCACCAAGGACTTACAACAACAAATCATTTCAGGTTATCACGATTCTCTGATCGAAGGGCACCCTGGAATCACCAAGACTCTAGCCAAGGTAAAACAGAACTTCTGGTGGCCTGCCTGGCGTAAAGATGTCATCCAATATATTCAGTCCTGCAGAGTCTGCGCACAAAATAAATCACAAAAACAAAAACCATCCGGTCTTCTGCAACCTTTGGACATTCCTCCCACTCCATGGCACACTCTTTCCCTCGACTTCTTCACTGACCTACCTCCCAGTCAAGGGTTTAACACCATTCTTGTAGTCGTGGACTTATTCTCAAAGATGGCACACTTTATTCCGCTCAAAGGCCTCCCTGAGGCATCCACTTTAGCCAAAGTGTTCCTGGATGGTATTGTTAAACTACATGGCTTCCCATCAGTCCTGATCTCCGATCGAGTTAGCCAGTTCGTTTCCAACTTCTGGAGAAAGTGTTGTGCAATGGCGCAAAATGATGTCCGACTATCCATTAGCCATCATCCCCAAACGGACAGTCAGACCGAGAGGACCAATCAGACCTTCAAGCAATACCTACGGTGCATGGTGCACCATGAACTAAGTGACTGGAAAGACGCACTATGGATAGCCGAGTACGCATATAATAATTCCTTGCATTCCAGTACCGGACAAACACCCTTTTATACCCTTTATGGTAGACATCCACGTACCTCAGAACTGGATCTCCCAACCAGTTTGGAAATGCCAGCAGTAAAAATACTTCACACCAAAATCACTCAAGCTTTCAAAAAGGCCAAAGAACATCTTATTCTCACCAAAGAAAAGCAAAAGCAATTTGCCGACCAACACCGCAAAAAAGCCCCTGACTATCAAGTAGGAGACAAGGTTTGGCTGGCCGCCAGATTTGTACCCATCAAGGGAACCCAGACCTTTCAACCCAGGTACTTAGGGCCTTACACCATCAAGGCAATTATTAATCCAGCGGCCGTCAAACTAGATTTACCACCTAACCTACAAATACATCCGGTATTTCATGTGTCCCTTTTAAAACCAATGCAGCCCGTTCACAGATTGGGACACCAACAAAACCCATACTTATTGACGGAGAACCAGAATTTGAAGTCAGAGGCATCCTGGATTCCAGGTATTCAAGGGGCAAGCTATACTATCTAGTTGATTGGAAAGGATTTGGACCCCAAGATAGATCCTGGGAACCCTGAGAAAACATTCATGCACCACGTCTGATCAAAAAATATCATTGAAACTTTCCAACTAAACCTGGGCGGGACAGAAGGAACACCTTGAAAGGGGCCTTGAGGGGAGTGCTGTCATGACCCACATCCAGAAAACCCCCCTGGCAAGCCCATGGGCAGGGAGGGGTCTTGGCTCGGGTCTCCAACAAACTTAGGCATCCTTTGCCTAGGCCCTCTTGGGGCCAGTCCTGGCGCTTTTGGCGCCAGGCTCATACTTAATAAAGACTTGTGTTTAGGGAACTACTTTATTTCAAGTGCCAGCCAACATGGAGGCATCCACATAGCTTGGCTCCTTGGAACCAAGCTATGCGGTATAGTGTTTTGGGTGTGGTAGCCAAGGAACTACTTTACCTGGACTACTTTCTTGAAGCTATTTAAACCACACCCGACTTGGATAACACGCTTCGTGTTACTTTGCAATCCTGCAACGTGACGCTCATCGTGTTCAGCTGTACCCGCGAACCTTGGAAGAACAGCATCTGTAAAGAGACAAAAGGACATCGTTAACAGCAGCAGTTTACCTGTAATTTCATTGTTAACTGCCCACACCTCCTGCGTACAACATCATAGGATAAGCGCGTCTCCCGGACTGGCGGATCTGCAAAAAAGGAAAAAACAAGACATTAGACACTTTTACAACATAACAAATTGTGCTGAAAAGCTTACCTCGCAAGTAGCCCCTCGACCAGCATCGCCTCGGGATTTCATACACCGGGTGAGGACCGCGATCTATGGGAAAGAAAAGACAACAGGTTAGCAAAGGCAAGGCATCATAGCGCTGCGCTTAGCGCCTACTTACCGCATCAAAGCGCTCTTATTACGCCATCATTTACCGGCGAGATCCAATTCAGCCAATGCATCACATTGGACTTCTGTGCACCTAAGGAAGAGAAAAAGACATTATTTAAACCAAGAAAGGCATGCAAGAATAACAACAATATACAACAGCAATAAGACCTACCTGAAAGACTCAAAACGGGCCGGCATCATGGAAGTAACTAGATCGCATTCGGCCACAAAGGACAACGTGCCCCTGCCAAGAAGGCAGGACGGAGAGCACACCTGAATTAACAACAAGGTGAGGAGAGGTCCAGGGGGGCTGCGGGCATACGGGGTGGTGGGGGTTGCTTACCCCAGTTGCCCAGTCTTGAACATTGCCCACCTGTATTCCAGGCAGAACTTCCCCGCTGGTCACACCTGGGAACCGCAGAGAAGGATACCAGAGTCCCTACGGCTGGGTGGCGTCCCCGTGGATACCAGGTGTGTGTAACAGTAGGGTGGGATGAGGTTGAAGGAGCTGTAGCCTTCTGTCAAATTGCAAACTGGTACACAAGGAAACCTAGGCCCAAAACCCAGATTTCCATTTCACCAAATTATACTATCCTGGTGAAATCATTGTACTACGTTTGGTATGTGTGGAGGTTCGCTGGGGGACTCTAAGAAAAATAATAAATAACTGACACATATGTTGCATAAAAAGGAAGGAAAGTCAATGATGTCTCTCGCTATACGTATGAGCTTGGTATCATGCAATGTGGGTTTGGGCCATTGCATCGTCGGCCAGAAAATTGGGTTTACCGCCAGGCCAAAAGTTGACAGTTCTCCCCTGAATGGATTACATGCATTTGGTCCACTCATATGTTGAAACTGCCAACACAAATAGTCAGAGGTACAGAGCAGGGCGACGCATGCACAAAAATGATAAGCGAAGTTGGTGAGGTTGCCAGTAGAGATGCTGTAGATTATTGAAAAATGCCCAGTGAGCGACAGAGTGTGCCATTGTACTAGTCGGGATTTAATAATAAAGAGCATTGTTTGGCAGATAATGATTTCAAGACAAAAAGTAAAAGTATTCCATGAACAGAAGAGGGTGGAGTACCGAAAAGATATAATATGCTTCAAGCAAATTGTTGTTCAATAAAAACATTCTTGCCTCCAAGTAAATATTCAACTCACCTACACACTCGCTTCCAGCCAAGTCCACAAGCTGCAACTTTGTTTTCACCTGTTTTTTCATCTCTGCTGATGCGCTAAGGCATGGTGCCCCGGAGGTGGAATGCATTGCAACTTTGTCGGCAAACTTCTTGTTCTGCGTCTGAACATTCTGTTCAATATCCCACAATATTCCTAAATAAAAGCAAACAGATGTACATGAATTCTCGGACAAACCATTCAACTAATAGCAATGTTAGGCTAACAGCCGAAAAGGAAAAATGACATTTTCAAATCTGCCGCAAAATTTCAGAAGAGCCACTGAAATTCTGCTAAAAAAGGTACACAATATATGGGCCTCATTACAAGTTTGTCGGTATGTGAAAAAAGTGGCAGTATTTTCGTTACCGACAAATTTCGTTAAACCCAAATTTACCACTTTGACAAATTACGAGTTTGGGCCTGGAATGGAGGACTTGCCTCCAGGAAAACAGTCCCTCTGTCCTCACCCTTGTTGATCTCTCTTCTGCCTTCGACATGGTGAACCATACCATCCTGCTCCACCGTCTCCGTGATAACCTGGGTATCACTGATCAGGCTTTGGCCTGGCTGACCTCGTTCCTCTCTGATCGACCCTCCCAGGTCCAACTTTGGTCCTTCCTATCATCTATCTTCTTCTCTACCTGTGGTGTTCCCCAGGGGTCTAACCTCTCACCCTGGCTTTTCAACCAATACCTGGCAACTCTCACCCACTGCATTGCCATTTTCTGCTCAAATTTCCAGTGCTACGCTGTTGACACTCAACTCATTTTCAGGCTGCCCTTGGCCACTTCCTCTCCCTCTCTCATCTCTGATTGCCTAACTGCCATTCAAGATTGGTGTGCTGCCAATGATCTTTGTCTGAATGCCAGCAAGAATGAGATCCTCCTCATCAGCACACCTTCCCCATCCTTTGCCCTCAATCTCTGGCCGGCCTCCCTTGGCCCTCCTCCTACCCACACCTGCGAGACTAAGAACCTCGGAGTCATCTTTGACTCCACACTTTCCTTCTCCGCCCACATCTCTGATATCTCTAAAAAGTCAAACTTCCTACTGCACCTCCTCAGAGGTACTCTACCTTTCCTCTCCTTCCCCCAGAAGCTCATGGTCTCCCAAGCTCTGGTTCTCTCTAAGTTGGACCATTGTAACAGCCTCTTTCTAAATCTACCTGCATCTACTCTCCGCCCTCTGCAACTAATCCAAACAGGACTGAGAGACTTGTCCTTGGTCTCAAGCCCTGGGATCGTATCTCTCCAGCTCTGAAATCTCTCCATTGGCTCCCAGTTGATGCAAGGATTAATTTCAAAACCCTCTGCATTGTCCACAAGGCTTTCTGGAGCCTGGGTCCAAAATACCTTCAGCTACCCCTCCGGAAATACCTCTCCTCTCGAGATCTTCACTCCTCTACCTCTAACTCCCTCCGGGTCAGTCATTTTTCAAAGAAACGAGCTGGGGGTAGATCTCTGTCTTCAGCTGGAGCCTCCCTCTGGAACAGCCTCCTTGCCACTCTAAAACTTGAGTAGATCCATCTCCGGTTCCGGAGGCACCTCAAGACCTTCCTCTTTGCTCCTGCCTTTGCTCCCTCTCTCCTCTGCTGATCTGTTCTCTCTTGGCACTGTGTATCTGGCCACCCTCTATCCTCCGGGCGCAGGTACCGGCTCACCCTACCACTCTCCTGCACTGCCTCCGGGCCACCCCTTGCACTGAGGTCTGTATCTGTACCCATAAAGTCCCCCCCCCTTTTTCTTCCTGCACTTATCAGACCTACCCTGTCTGCTGCCTTAAAGCCAGCACTTGCAATTGCTGGCTGCATTATCACTGTTTGTTGCCTTTATTATTTATTTATTTATTATTATTTATCTGTTTCTCCTTTGCTCTGCACTTTCCACTTCTCCCCCCTTCCATGCACTTTTCCCCTCCCCCTCTCCCATGCACTTGCGCATTCTCAATGTCACTGGGCCTAATAAGATTGTTGTTTTTTTCTCCCCTGTTCCTCTCCCTTGCCTTGTCGCGCTCTGAAACACTTGTGTATGAGCGCGATAGAAATAAAATATCAATATCAATCAATATCAATAGGTGTCATATAGCCAATGCATTTCGGAACCAGGTCTTTCTTCGGGGCTAAAGCACTGTCTCAATCTGACAAAATGTATTCAAGGGTATTCCGAAACACTCCAATTTGAGTAAGAATGAACAAACTATTTTGAAATCTTTAGGCTCAAATCCCAATATCATCGTCCGACAAGCTGATAAAGGTGGTGCAATAGTGATTTTAGACAAGTCTTACTATGTAGAAGAATGCCTGAAATTACTGTCGAATACCGACCACTACAAGAAAATAGATAGAGATCCTAGCAAGGAGTTATCCATGACTATGAAATAGAAAGTGACCAAAGCAGTGGATTTGAAATTCATTACCAAACAAGAAGGAGAGTATCTTATGAGAGAAAATGGTAGAATACCGATCTTCTATATTTTGCCAAAGATCCATAAGAATTTGGAAAAAACACCAGGTAGACCCATTGTCTCCGATATAAATTCCTTGTTGGAACCTCTTTCCAAATATGTAGAGTTTTACCTTCGACCATTTAATCCGGGCATGAAGAGCTATGTAAAAGACACTACTGATGCCATTAATAGTATTGAGGGCAATCATTTCAATCCAGATGAAAACCTTCATTTATGTCTTCACATACAAGCTTTTGTCAGAATGTTAACCCTCACCACCCTTCTCCTCACCTGATGCTTCCTCTTGCTTGTCCTTGGAGTGTTTGGAGGATCTTCGGGGGGTTCTAGTATCTTCCTTGGTAGACTTGTCTCTGGACCTCCTGTCATGCAAGTAGGGTCTGGCTCCCTCGGAGGCCACCTCGACAGGAGGTGGAACCTGTCTTGGGGGGCCCCGAGGAGCCAAAGCCCCGCGACAGGGAAAAAACCGATGGGCGGTAAAAAAAACCCTGTGTAGTCTTCCGGAGATGGTATGAAATGGGAGACTCCAATGGTGGATGTGGTAGCAAGAGATCCGGAGCGAGATCAGGAAACAAGAGGATCCAGCGAGTTCGTTCGGTCCACCAATGTGATGATGACTCGGGGAAAAAGAAGGCAGAGACAGATCCGAAGAGGCTTGGCCGAATACAAGGTAGCAGCTACGAGAAGCAATGAAGGAGGAAAGAAAAGAAGGAAACGGGGAAAACGGACCGAGCAGAGTGGAAAAGGAAGGGAAAGAGGGAGAAGCAGTAAAGTCCCTACTTACCAGAAACGGTTGTATCCACAAAAGGCACAGAGAGGAACACGAAGATACGTGAGGATGGCGGCGGACCGCTAGCGCGAGTGGCAAGATGCCTAAAGCAAAAGGAAAGTCTGAAAAGGAGTGATGGGCAAAGTGCCGAGAACGGACAAGGGAGAACGGAGAGGCAGAAGAAAAGACAGAGGTAAGACCAGCAGGAAGGAATAAGCACTACTGGAGGGGCACTGGAGGGGCACGGAAGGAGCTGAACAGAGTATAAAGCTGAGCGCTGGTATCAACTAGGAGTAACAACACAGATACAACGCGCCGGGAGGTGGGCGGGGCTTGCTTAAATAACAAAGGCCGCCATGTTGGATGAGGACTGGACTGCTAAGTGAAGGTTCTCCGCGGCGAAAACTTCCACTTCTGCCATAGTATCCAAGGATGGATCCTGACAGCTTTATATACAAACATACCCCAACGAGCAACTTTGGAAGTGGTAGAGGAAACTCTTTTGAAAAGGGAAGATGACCATCCTGTCCCTAATTCCTTTATTAAATGGTGTACAGAAATGGCACTCACCAATAACTTTTACCAATTCATGGGCCAGTTCTACATACAGGTAGAGGGAACAGCGATGGGGGGCTGTGATGGCTCCCAACTTAGCTAACCTATTTGTAAACATGGTTGAAGAAACTGTCATCTATCATAGTCTCAATCCTTTTCAAGACAACATCCTATGTTGGTTGAGATACATAGAATATGAGTAACAGTGAGGTGAATTATTTGGATATGTCCATATACCACCACCAGGGTGTGTTGTTAATTAAACCATTTACTAAAGAGACAGACAAGAATTCAATAGTCACCATGCGCAACATGTAAAAAATAATTTGCCTTTCGGGCAATTTTTGTGGGTCAAGAAAAACAGCAGTACTAATGAATCTTATGAGCAAGGAGCAAATAATTTGATTGCAAAACTCACTAACTGAGGCTATCCTAAATGCCTAGTTAAGGATGCAGCTAAGAGGGCATTTAACAACAATAGAGAAGCCCTCCTTGATCAACAACTGCGTAGAAATAGGGATACCAAGGAGACTCCATTAGTCTTCGTTAATACCTTTAGTAATTTGTCATACAAAATCAAAGGTATTATCAATAAAAATTGGAACAAAGTCATGATAAAAGAATGCAAAAAACCTTTGGTAGCATTAAAGAAGAGCACCACCATACGTAATCTAGTTATGAGGAATGACATTGGTAACAACAAAAATAAAGAATTCCAACAGACGAGACTATGGGGTCTACCTCCGGTATTAGGACACCACCCTTGTGGTAATTGCACTATGTGCATACAGACTAGAAAGATCACCACAGTTAATCTGGGTTTAGAAAAAGAATGGAGCATCACAGAACATACTAATTGTAATACGGAAAATGTGATATATGTAATCAAATGCCCTAACCAATACCTTTACATTGGAAAGACTAATCGCAAATGTAAAACAAGAATGACTGAGCACAAAAGTTGTATTAAAAATAAAGTGGAACAAGCACCACTCGTAAAGCATTTTTGTGGAGAAAAATCATAAATACGCCAACTTCAATTGGTCAATCTTGAAACATGTGAAAGGAAGAACACAAGATTTGATAAACAAGAAACGTCTGAGTTTAGAACAAAAATGAATCTTCCTGACTAAGAGCCACATTCATGGTCTAAACAAGAGTATCGAGTGGCACAATGCATAAAATAGAATGCACTTATGTGCTCAGCCAACTCGTTAACAAATGGTGGACTTTGTTATATAGGCATAAACAGTGACTGGTTATCATACTGTATAAGAATTGCAAAGTTGTGTTTTTCTGCCATCTAAATATAAGTTGTTTGTGAGGAGCCTGACTTTTCATTGTATGTGAAAATGGTAATATTGTTGTGTTAATATGCAATAATAAATCCATTAGGTG
Source organism: Ambystoma mexicanum (assembly GCF_040938575.1). Taxonomy (NCBI): domain Eukaryota; kingdom Metazoa; phylum Chordata; class Amphibia; order Caudata; family Ambystomatidae; genus Ambystoma; species Ambystoma mexicanum. The sequence continues at coordinate 40,071,940 of NC_090928.1, forward strand.
ACTTTCAAAAAATGTAGTCTTAGATACTCAGTGGTAAATGGCAGTTCTTTTGAAAAAGAAAAATGTTTTTACACCATTAGGGGACCCTCTTAATGTGGTATAGGTGTGTATACATATGTCAGAGGCACACAAAGATACACACCTACACCGTAGAAATCAGTTACAGGCGTGGAATTCCATCTCACAGACCTTAACTGGGATTTGCATCCAGAAGCTTTGGGCAACTCGCCTTATATTTACGGCTTATCAGTACTTGGGACTACATCTCCCAATAGGCTTTAGAAAACATGTACAAATGAGCATGGCCTGTTCACAGACCTGAACTGGGTTTTACATCTACTAGCTTTGGGCAACTCGCTTTATATTTAAGGCTCGTCAACACTTGGGACTACATCTCCCAATAGGCTTAAGAAAACATGTACAAATGAGTATGGCCTTGTCACAGACCTCAACAGGTTTTTGCTTCCACTATCTTTGGGCAACCCGCTTTACAGTTAAGGCTTGTCAGCATTTGGGACTACATCTCCCAACAGGCTTAAGAAAACATGTGCAAATGAACATGGCCCTCGCCATTACCATACGATGCGCACGCGCGTCATCGCGTTGTTGCGTGATGACATCGCGGTATTGCATGACGCGTGACATCATCGCGTTAGTGCGTGATGTATGACGTCATCGCGTCACGCACGTAATACTTATAGTGCCCATTTTAGAACTAAAATGGCACGCTGAATGTGTTTGTATTTGGGAATCCCTCTGAAACCTTGATTTTCAGTTAAGAATGGTGTGTTGTGGGTGGATTCATTTGATCATTTTTGGTATTGAAACCCTGGCTCCAACATAAATCAATTTTTTTACAAATACATATGGAATGGCTAACTGTTTTTGGGAATTAGTGAGTTAATATTGCATCAGCTGTTTTCAGATGCATCTTGAATATATATGCATTTTTGAACAGTTAGATGTGAGATCACATTATCCAACATAAATTTCCACCTGTCGAATTCTTCAACACCAATGGTTTGACCAATCTCTGGTGTTCCCTTCAGGAGTGAATAAAAATCATAACAATTACCTTTAGAGAAATTGTTATGAAATACATTTTGAGCATTCAGATGTGAGATAGGACTCCATAATGTTAGGCGTTGAAACCCCTGTGTGTGTCTGTTCTTCCCATTATAGAATTACGCAGAGCCTCCGTCACATGATCCACCTATATGGAAAATACATGAGTAGAACCCACCTGCTTCATCTGTAGGTAAGAGGACTTAGTTATAGAAATAAGAACTATTCTATACAGGTCTAAACATATTTTAGATAGTCTCTTTCTGTGTTTTTTATGTTGTTTGCAGAACAAAGAGGAGGTTGGGGGGGATCTTCCCTAATTGAATAGGAAATCACTCCTATTTCTACCAATTCATTGGTACAAGACTGTGGAATCAAATACCACAATCTAAGAGGTATGTAAGTTAGAAACAAACTGAGCACCCTATTTGGATCGGGGCGCCTTTTTGAAATATCTAATAATAAGATCAAAAATGTAAGAAATGATTTGGTAACAGTGTTGTCTTTACCTACAGGGCTCACCATTGCTTAAAGAAGTGGCAAAAAGAGAGTGATAGGAAAGGAAAACTTTTATCACCATCTCAACACAAGCAATTTTACCCCTGATGAATGTCCTACACTTGTCTTTGTTTTAAGGACAGAAACTTATACAAGTTTTGGGTTTGAAAAATACACTTATAACATCTTAGAATATGACTAAATAGTCCAGTGTGAAAGTTTGCACGGAGAAGTGTCACAATTATTGAAAATCAACCCACAGTATGTGTTTTTCTTGTGTTCTGTAAAGTGTATGTTTTATCTGTTTTACATATCACGTTTGACATTGAGTTTTATGTAACATGATCATTTTTAAGATTGTTAAAATTAAATAAAAATATGGTTTAATATGGAATCTTTATGAGCCATTAGCCTTGATCCTATTTTTGTGGTATAGACACCTGTTAATATATCTTCTTTTTGAATATTATATATTCAATAAGGGTAGACCATGAAACAAGCCACAAAAGGGCATCTAAAGAAAACAGAAAACAAAATAGGAAACAAAAACAACAGTAACATGATATGATTAATGTCATATCCATGAATCAATAATTAATCTCATTTAAAACATATGCAAGTATACAAATTACCTGCAAATGTGTATGGTATGGTGTACAACTAAGGCAACAAACGGAAGAGTAATTCCATCACTATGAACTGAATATTGTGTGGTGGGATTGAATCACAATACATACATTTTCAATAATGGAGGAAAAGGGCAACTACCTAAGTAAGTCTTCCAACCTGCAAAGGGTTAAGTACGCACTGAAATGATCATAAGTAAAATAGGAAGACAAAAAAAAGCATGGTATGCTATCAGGCTTCTGGTGAGATGCACATTATGGAGGCTCCATATCACACAAATAACCCGCTTACCTGAAATAATGTGAAAGACTGCAAATGAGTAAAATACTTGGAGTAGTGAGGCAATACTACTAACACTGCGAATGCCTCGGTGTGACGTCACTGTGCCTGCGCGTTGTGACGTCATGACCGTCTCGCGTACGATTAGATGTTTATAAACATCTGCACGGCTCTAGAATGTTAAAATAGCAGTCCCCAGTACTCGGGGGGGAATCTATGCACACTGAATATGACAAATACATTTGGCAAATATATTTCAATATAAACATCATTGCAGAAGTACATCTTCTATATTGCGAAAAATGAATAAAATGTACTATTGGAGACAATGTTGCACCAACACAAAAGTGCTCACAGGGCATATGGGTTGTGGCCAGTGATCTATGTTAAAGATGGAAGTGTCACTGCACTGGGAAGTGGGTAAGAACCTCTCGCCAGGCCTACCAAATAGGCAGGAAATTTGAAAAAGGAAGCACAAAAAGAGCGAGAACGTGAGTATTTTCCTAATATGTAAATGTCATCCTAATAGCATTACCACAAAGAGCATTGCTTATAAATGGGGCATATCTATAACTATCTGTGTACGCAGAAGAATCTAAACTGCTAGGATCTAGCAACAAATCAAAGTATCTCATGGAAAAAATATTCATATAGAATAATATCATAATGTCAGCTACCATTACAATAGACACCCAAGCGAACAATCGACAACAATATTCTTGTTGTTGTCTCAGAATGAGTCTCATAATAATACATTATGTCCATAACCTAAAGGGCATCCTTCGGGGATCAAGGTCAATAGCCCATAATCACTCAGACAAAAGACATATAGTTAATTTCTTCGTCGATCCCACTGGGGGTCATTGTTTTGAGTCTCTCAATCCAGAAGGCCTCCTTTTGGTTCAGTCCTTTAGCCAAATCTTCATGGATATCTATTCTTGTGACCACATTCACCACCTGAAATCTGATCTGGGAGATATTGTGTTTTTCCCATCCAATGTCTAGCCACAGCTGAATTCTTATTTCTAGTCCGTTGTAATTCCAACGTTTTTTACATGGTTGTTTCGATTATCCCACATAATACATCACACAGGGGCATTTAATGGTGTAAATTACATTGTTGGTGTCACATGTCACAACATTTTTAATGTAAATGTTCTCTCCTGATCTTGGATGGATCGCTGTATTGCTTCTCTTTTTTGTCTTGATATTTTTCTTATGCCCATTACAGTGAGTACTCGTCCAACCTGTGCTGGTTGCAAGACTTACTCAGGTAATTGACCTTTTCCTCCATTATTGAAAGTTTATGTATTGGGATTCACTCCCACCACGCAATATGCAATTCTTAGTGATGGAATTACTCTCCCGTTTTTTTCCTCAGATGTACACCATCCCATACACATTTGCAGGTAATTTGTATAATTGCATATGTTTTGAATGAGATTAATCATTGATTTATGCATATATTAATCATTTCATTTTACTTGTGTTTTTGTTTCCTATTTTGTTTTCTATTTTCTTTTGATGCAGTTCAATGGCTTTTTTCATGGTTTATTCTTATTTAATACATTTTGTTAGATTAAGACAGTGTATTAGCCCTGAAGACCGACCTGGTTCCAATATGCAGTGGCTATATGACACCTATGGATGCCCCCTGCCTCTTATGGTGGAATAAAAGAACAACATTTGATTTGAAGAACATGATTTGGGGATGAGAGTAATTATACTGAATTGATTTACATCAAACAGTTATGAATTTGGACTCAACTTTGTATAATTGAGATGTCCAGGTGCATATGGTCGTCCAGGGGGAACACTGAGCTTTTCCTTGCATTATATACCATTGAGCCAAGGGCTTGTTTGCCATTTTGCTCCAAAATATGAGATTGTTTGATTACATACAAGAGTTTGACACATAATGTGTTCTAACCAACACTGGTGCCCACCTTTAACTATCTTGTCACACCCAACAGTGATTACCAACTGGAATTTTTTGCTTAGCGGTTTTTCAGACTTAGTTAATTCGGTCCCACTAAACAAGAGTCTTGGTCGCGGGTCTGCAGCCACCACTGGTTGTACTTCTCCTTCATGATCTCCTGATCAAGGACGGCTCTCACCTACACCCAAAAGCAGGTTTGCAAACAAATTAACACTTCTTTAGGTTTCCTCTAGCACTTGCCTGTATCTGGGCTAGAGCCCAACAGCAAAGTCATGGCAACGTGCTTTCCCTCCTGTCTAAGTCTATACCGGTTCTAACAAAGCAGGGAAAGGGCAGAGACCAGAGGATCAGAAAGAGAAAGGATGAGATAGTGAGGGGAAAGGAGTGAAAGGGAATGGAAGAGAAAAGAAGGGAAGCAAAGGAATACAAAGAAAGAAAAGAAAGGCAGAAATGAGACAAAGAGGTTGTCAGGGGAAGCCTGGAGGAGAGATGAAGAAAAGGTAATAAACATAAGGATGAAAAAAACTCTTGCTTTCCACAGGGCTGGAGAAGTCGGTACTCCACTCATTCCTTTGTTGTGGCTAGTTGGAGATTTGAAGGAGGCAGAGACCTGACTTTTTCAATGCTCATGCACTTGGACAGGCATAACCTTGCAAAGGTCCTGTGGGCTCCGGTGGGTCGTATTGGGGATCTGTGAGTGGCAGGTGAAGACTGAGTAGTGTTTGAGAGAGTGAGTATCCATGCTACTTTTTCTGCAGCCCCACATGTGCTGAACATCCAGCTTCCCCCGCCGCATGGCAGGGCCTATCCGCCTCTGCCTGTAGTTATTTTGTATTACAAATATATTTTATACTTTCTTTTAACATTTATTATATGTGTACATTCAATGTACCGTTGAATGGTTTGCCATTTTATACAATTACTTGTTTTTATGTGTGACACTTTTATAATTGTATGGAAATATATGGTTTTAAGTGTGTGGGTGAGGTATGGTTACCATATTTGATTTTAATATATTTTTTATATTTATTAATAAAGTTTATTATGCTGTTGCCTTAGCTTTATTATTTCTGATGTTTGTAAAAGAAGTTCCAAATAATTGCAACATTCTTTTTATAGTTACATGATTATTGATTTACGTGTTTGTTGTAATGCTAGCCTGTGCTGTAAGAGCATGTAGTATAAGTGTGTGGACAAAGTGCATATTGCTCTTTCCCCGAGTCTGACCGCGGAAGCCTGAAAACGCGAGACGTGAGGGGGATACTGCGAGGAGACACAGCATCAGCTCCCTGCCATCAACAAGACCACTACGTTGCCGAGTCCCGTGGATATCGGAGCCAAAGTCACTGAGGTGAGGAGACCTGAGGTGAGGAGACCTGGGGGGCAGGCCACCAGACTCAGGGGGCTATTCGAATCACCAGCATAAGGGCCATAAGCGAGAACTGAGGCACGAATCTCACCAGACAGGCCCAGCACTAAAGCGCCAAGACTTTAACATGTCCTCCAGGAGCAAGCTGAAACCCTCCATAATGGACACGTACGTCACCACCAAGTCAAAAAACTCAGCCACCCCACACCTCCACACTCCAGAACCCGCACAATCAAAGGGTGCTGATTCCGCCGAAAATCAAACCCAAGTGCTAGAAGCCATAGCATCGCTGCGCACATTCATCAATTCCAGAATAGACGAATTCAGATCAGACATCCAACTGATGCACCAGGATGCTAGAAATTTAACAGAAAGGGTGACGAACTCCGAATCGGCCATAAAAGAGACAACGGAAGAAACAGTCGAACTGAAATCCAAAGTCGCAGACCTTGAAAGGCAGGTCGCCATCCTCGAGGCCAGAGCCGAGGAAGCCAAGGGACGTGCCAGACGGGGCAACATCAGGATACCGGGAGTGCCAGAAGACGACGAAGGCCCGAACCCAACAGCTTACGTAGAGGCCTTCCTACAAAAAGAAGTAGGCGCAGGAAAACTCACACAAGGCTTTGCAGTTGAAAGGGCACACAGGTCCCTCCAGAAGAACCCCCCCCCAGGATCCCACCCTCGCCAGATAATCGCCAAAATACTTAATTTCCAAGACCGAGAAACCATATTGAGGCACTCCAGGGAAGAGGGACCCATTGAACGTGGCAACGCTAAAATCTCTGTCTACCCAGACTATACCCCATAGGTGCAAAGGGAGAGAAACTCATTCGTACCTACCAAGGCCAGACTCCGGCAACTGAACCTAAAATATATGTTACTCTATTCATCGAGACTAAAGGTCATCCACAAGGGCCGTGCGATCTTCCTAGAGTCCCCAGCAGCTGCCAATATGTGGATGGAAGACAACAATCTAGCAGAAGACGGGGACACCTATCCCAAGAGCAAATGAGGAAATCCACTTATCTACGCACTTGACACATAAGTGCATACCGCATCACTACCCTACGACAACCAAGGAGGTAACCTACACCACTATTTATCAAACAGATGCGGCCCTCGCTTGGCCTCACACCAGGCACAGGACCTAGCCCCCACGAACAGACCAGGACAGGCCAGTTGCCTGCCCGACCCCGCTCGAGCCTGATACCCGGATGGGACCTGACGGCGCGAGAGCGCCTGAGCACCGCGAGAAAAACGCAGTCGCTGGGCACACCAGTTCCAGTTTTGTTAAATGTTATTCTAGTTACACAGTCTTCACACTAGCGCAACCAACGAGGCAGAGGGCAAGACCACCGTAGATCACAAGCAAAGCCAGAACTAAGAACCGAGATCTGGGAACCACTGAGGACGATCAACAACCGATGAGAACCACAGGAAAGGGCAGACGCACGGAATCCAACACTCCATCCCAATGGCGACACAACCGAAAGTGATAACTTGGAATGTATGTGGTATGGGATCATACTTGAGAAGGAATAGGATCCAATCCTATCTCCGCAGAAAGAAGGTATCCATTGCACTACTCCAAGAGACCCACCTGTCGAAGGAGTCCTCGTCCAAGTTAGCTGAGCGGTGGGGAGGCACCGCGAAAGGAGCACCCTACTCTAGCTATGCTCGAGGAGTTTTCACGTGGGTGAACCCGAATGTGCCATTCTGCATACTGGGCTCGGAGGCAGACCCTGAAGGCAGGTATCTAATAATATGGGGAACAATTGAACATACGGCGGTCTGTATAGTGAACTCCTACTTTCCACAACACGGAAATCCCTCACACCTTAAAATTCTCTGTGCCAAAATGACGCATCACAGGGAAGGCACCTTCATATGGGCTGGCGACTTTAACTGCTATAGAAACGGAAACATGGATAGATCCACACCCCCCCAGCAACCGAGAAACGCCGCCACTCAAGCACTCAACGATGCGCTGGATCATCTCAACTTGGTTGACATTTGGAGAGAACAACACCCCAACGAAAGAAGCTACTCATATTACTCGGCCCCTCACAAGATTCACGCAAGGATCGATTATCTGTTCATCAACAGAGAGCAAACCTCAATGGTAGACGCAACAGCATACCTAGGCAGATCGATCTCTGATCATTCACCATTAATTATGGAATGGAAAATAAGGGGACCCAGACCACCGATCCCGACATGGAAAATGCCCACCGCAGCCATCACGGATCAAGAATTCAGGGAAGCCCTCGGCAACAAACTTGAGGACTACATAGACAATAATAAAGGTTCTGTATCAACCTGGAGTACGCTTTAGGAGGCGATGAAGGTAGTGGTAAGAGGTGAGGTGATAGCGGGAGCTGGAGGCATCCGGAAACACCTGACGGCAGCCCTAGAAGAACGAGAAGCTGAAATAACACGCCTCGAGGCATGCACTGTCGCCACTCCGGAAATGGAAAAGACCCTTCAAGAAATTCACGAAGAATGTCGCACAACCTGGGACAGGCTAGCCAAATTTGACTTTGCAACAAACACCGCCAAAACCCACAAAGAAGCCAATAAACCAGGCAGGATACTAGCCTGGTTATGCAAACGAGAACAACCAAGACACACTCCTACAGAGATCATAACTGAGAATGGGAAAACCTGCAGGACCCAACAAGATATCAACAACGCCTTTGCAGAGTTCTACTGTAAACTATACTCCCACAATAGGCAAATATCCAGAGAGGAAATCAAGAACACACTGGAAGAGATTGGGCTACCGAGACTATCCGAGGAACAGAGAGAAGCTTTGGAAATGGAGATCACTACAGAGGATGTTAAGGAAGCTATCAGGTCGCTGGCCACCTGTAAGACTCCTGGCAGCGACGGCCTCCCGCCTGAATTTTATAAAGCTTACGAAGATATCATCACTCCGATACTACATGAGGTCTACATGGAGGCATGCGAAGTAGGGATACTCCCTAACACTATGAAAGAAACAATCATCATCCCCATGCTTAAGCCCGACAAACCCCCCACGGACTGCGATTCATACCGCCCATTAGCAATGCTAAACTACGACAGAAAGATCCTAACCACTATCCTAGCCAACAGACTTGCAAAGGTGGTGGGAACCCTGATTCACGACGACCAAAATGGCTTCCCGGGAGGCAACATCACGGCCAACCTAAGAAGACTTCAACACACTATGGCGGAGACCGCCGCGAGAGACGAGGATCTTGCGGTACTCTCACTCGACGCGTCAAGGCCTTCGACTCCATATTCTGGGAATGGTTGGTCGAGGTGCTGAGGGAGTTTGGATTTGGAGAGGGTTTTGTGAGATGGATCAAGGTGCTCTACAACTCACCAATGTCAAGAGTGAAAACTGGAGGGATGATCTCGAAGCCCTGGGAGATTCAGAGAGGCACTAGGCAAGGATGCCCGTTATCACCGATGCTATACATCTTAGGCTTGGAACCAATTGCCATCTATTTTAGACAACAGTTCTTTGACGCAGGCATTAAACTGGGCAACCAACACTCCATAATATCCCTATACGCCGACGATGTACTCTTGTATGTGAAAGACCCACAAATAAATGCACAAGTCATACTAGACGTCCTCGACCACTAGGCACTTTACTCAGGAATCAAGTTCAACAGATCGAAATCCTGTGCATTCCCGCTGGCAAGACTCAGAGGCCTAGCAAACACTGATTTACCAGTAGTGGGGATAAAATGGCAACCCGAAGCATTCCGATACCTGGGAATAAACATCCATCACACCCCAGAACTCACACATGACCACAACACCGAAAAGGCGCTGAAAGGACTCCGTAACTCTATGAAATTCTGGTCAAAACTGCCACTTTCAATGATGGGTCGGGCCGCCATTACAAAAATGATAATTCTCCCCCGCTTCCCATACTTCTTCACGAACATTTGTTACTATATCGGCCCACCTTCTTCAAGACACTTGAAATATTAATCTTGAACTTCCTATGGCGTCCTTCCAGACACAAACTACCCCTCTCAATCCTCACGCTACGACACAAAGAAGGCGGAATACAACTCCCCGACTTTCAGATGTACTACTTAGCTGCACAGCTCAGCCACGTGACAAGGTGGCTTCAAGACGAACAAAACAATGAATCTGCGCTGCTAAGGCAAATACCCTCCAATCTCTTCCCCAAGGAAGTACTCTGGAACCCACTCAAGCAGACACAGAATGTCCCCATGATTGCGAAATTAGGCAGACAGATCTGGACCAGAACTCGCTCCATCCTACAATCGAGCCATCCATATTCACCCAACTCTCCCATCCTAGCGGATGCATGCAAAACCACGACGGATCTGAAGGTAGCAAGAAGCTGGGAGAGTGCCGGGATCTATGTATGGGGGGACATGTTCAAAGAGGACAAATTCAGAGACTTTGAATCGATGCAGGAGGTTGAAGGACTCTCCAGCGGCCAATTTCTATGGTATCACCGACTCAAACAGATCGCCAGAAGCAAATGGGACAGCTGGCCCGAGGAATCCACTCCGGACCCGTTATTACAGGAGATGTACGAGCTAGCGGATGGATGGAAACCGGTAACCCGGCTCTACAGCCGATTGATGGACAAACCTAACCCCAAAGGCATAGCACTCAAGGAGAGATGGGAAATGGACCTGGGCATCACACTAACCGACAAAGAATGGGAAAGAATTTTATTGTACCCAAAAGAGGTGTCCCGCAACGTCAGGTTCAGGCAGATACAGCTGAATACCCTTTACAGGACGTACATGACCCCAGAGCGAGTGGCTAAATTCAACAAGAAGTCTCGCCAAATTGCCCCTGGTGTGGCAGCGACACAGCCGACATGATCCACATGTTTTGGACCTGCAATAGGGTAAAGACACTCTGGTCCAGAGTTAGGCAGACCTGCACAACTGCTGGCATAACCAGATATGAGTGGGACCCGAAAGTCTGCTTATTAGGAGCTCACCCCAACATAAGCAAATACAGACACGTAGTCAAACTGATGGACCTATCCTGCATCCTTGCGAAAAGAACTATAGCTATGGCCTGGAAGTCCCCAGGGGGCCCGAGATATGAACGTTGGATTAAGGAACTAGAAAGGTGGTCCGAGGCAGAGACCAGAGCATGGCAGGAAGGGGCCAACTATGGAACAGACGAAGCAAACAACACCCTCGAATCGTGGAAGGCCCTCCTAAGAGATGTGCCCTTTACTGCAGACCACAAACCCCCCTGAAGGGAACCCCAGAAACAACATAATGCCAGGAAATGTTCACCTAAACTTCCAAAGACGCCCGACTTGCCCCAACCTCGGCACCCAAACTCACGAATTCACCTATCTCAGCCCTTGTATAGACACTGAAGATACCACAACTCCTAATGAAGATTGTTTTGTTTGTTTGTTTAACACCTCATTTTTTGTTAAATGTTAACTATATTTAAATGCTAATAAAATACGTTTAAAAAAAATAGGATGACAGATCATAGGAGTATGTGTTTTAGGAGCACTTGTTATAGCAGCGTGTGTCGTAGGAGCATGTGTCATATCAGCTTGTGTCATAGGAATGTGTGTCATTATAGTGTGTTATAACAGTGTTCAGTAAGTGTGTGTTGTAAGAGTGTGTGTGGTAGGAGCATGTGTCATAGATGCATGTGTTGTATGTGCATGTGCCATAGGAGCATGTGAAATCATGTGTCATACGCTCACATATGTGGAGTAGGCGCACATGTAGTAGGAGTATGTAATGTAATAATGTGTGGCGTAGAATCATGTCTTGTAGGATCGTATGTCATAAGAGCATGTGTCGTAGGAGTATGTGTGTGCAGTAGGAACTTGTGTAGTAGCTGCACGTGTCATAGGAGCATGTGAAAGCATGTGTCATATGCCCACATATGTGCAGTAGACACACATGTAGTAGGAATATGTAATGTAATAATGTGTGGCATAGGATCATGTGTTGTAGGATCGTATGTCATAAGAGCATGTGTCATAGGAGTATGTGTGTGTAGTAGGAACATGTGTAGTAGCTGCACATTTCATAGGAGCATGTGTTGCAGGAACATGTGTTCAAAGAGTGTGTGATAAGTGTGTGTCATAAGAATGTGTCGTAAGTGTGTGTGGTAAGTGTGCGTTGCAAGAGTGTGTGTCATAAAAGGGTGTGTGGTAAGAGCACATGCCATACATCAACGTGTTATGTGTTTTAGATGGGTGTGTAGTAGTGTACTACAGGAACATGTATTATAGGAGTGCGTGTTGTAAAAGCATGTCTTATAGCAACATGTGCACTAGAAGCACATGTCGTATGAGTGTGTCTCAGAGTGTGTATCATAAGAGTGTGTCATAAGAGTGTGTGTGTGGTAAGAGTGTGTATGGTAGGAGCATGTGTGGTAAGAGTGTGTGTGGTACGAGCATATGTGGTAATAGTGTGTGTGTGTTAGGAGAATGTGTGGTAGGAGCATATGTGTGGTAGGTGTGTGTCTTTTAAATGTATGTGAGAGCATGTGTCGTACATCCACAGGTTATGTGCAGTAGGTGCAAGTGTACTAGGTGCGCGTATCATAGGAACATGTATGATAGGAGTGTGTATTGTGCAAGTGCTTGCTAAAGCAGCACGTGTCATTAGAGCATGTGTGTCAGAGTATGTGTTGCAAGAGTGTGCAGTCATTGTGTGTCTTAAGGGTGTGTGTGTGTGATAGGAGAATGTGTCGTAGAAGCATGTGTCGCAGGAGCATGTGTCATAGGAGCATATTATTTTATGTTAGTAAGATTTACTTATATAGCGCACTGTGACCCATGGGTATCCCAGCACTTATATAGAAACCAAACCAGAGGTAAAACCGAAAAGACAGTTAAGAAATAGGGCAAAACTAGCCAGTCAAGGATGAGAAAAGGAACGTTTTTAAAGCTTTCCAATAAGAAAGGTGGTCCTCAATCAAGCGAAGAAAGAGGAGGAGTGGGTCCCATAGAATAGAGGCAGCCACAGAAAAAGCTCTGTCCCCCACATTCATATTATGGAACTAGGGAAACCGAAGCAGACAGAGGTTAGAGGACCAAAGGTTTCTGGGAGGCATGTGACGAATTAACTTCTCAAAAGGTAATAAGGCCCCAATTAATGATAGGCATGATGAACAATACAAAGAGATTTAAATTGTATCCTAATCCATACAGTAAGCCAATGAAGGCTTCAGAGCACCAGGGAGATATGAGCTTATTTAGATAAAACAGCCACCAGTCGGGTGGCTGAATTTCGAAAAAACATTTGGTTGGTCAAGCAGGGTGGCATTACAATATTCCATGATTCCAGAAATTGAAGAATAGACAACCAGTCCAGGAAGGTCTGCTGTGAAAAACAGAATTACCTTTTTCAATATTTTTATCTTAAGATAGCCTGCATGTCATCTAGCATTAATTGGGAGTTCTGGGGAAAGTGAGGCTCTGATTTTAACTCAGAGTCTGCAATGGGTCTAAGGAAAGAAGTCAAAAGTCAGTAGACCAAAGTGACTTTGACGATGATGGACCGATGACCAGGACTTCAGTGTTATCAGCATTCAACTTAAGCCAATTACTATCCATATACTCACGAATATCAGCAATGCAGCCCTTCATGTGGGTGGCTGCCAGCCCCTGCTCATGATCAACTCACAAAATCAGAATAAAAGCGGCATCCGTGAGAATGAATACACTTCACAAGAGGGCGAACATATATGGAAAAAAGCAGAGGAGAAATAACCGAACCCTTTAGAACCCCACAGGTAAGAAAAGATGATGCAGATATATGTGTCATAGGTGCACGCTCTATGCGCAGTTTGTATTATGCATTCATGCCATCACCTTAAAACTCACATTAAAGTCAGCTAAGACGTGCCTCTGATGTGAGATTTAGGAGATGCTAATTGTGTAATGTACTTATTGAAAAACTGATACGCTCTGAGGACAGTTCGTATTGAAAGTGTACATTTATTCCATCAACTTAAAACTGACATCAATGTCAGCTGTGATGTGCCTTTGATGTGAGTTTTTAGCTGTTAATTGTGAGTGTGTGGTAGGAGCATGTGTCATAGCTGCATGTGTTATAGGTGCATGTGAGAGCATGTGCCATAAATCCACATCTTATGTACAGTAGGTGCATCTGTAATAGGTGTGGATGTGGATGTCATACGAACTTGTATGATAGGATTATGTGTTGTAGTAGTGCCTGTTATAGCAGCACATGTCTTAAGAGCATGAGTCATAGGACCATGTGTTGTAGGAGTCATTAGAGTGTGTGTTGTAAGAGTGTCGGGTAAGGATGTGTGCGGTAGTATCGTAGAAGCATGCGTCGTAGGAGCATGTGTTCTGGGTGCAAGCTCCGTGGAGTGTTCATATTTAAAGTGTACATTTATGCCATCACCTTAAAATTCACATTACAGTTAGCTGACACTTACCTTGAATGTGAGTTTTTAGGAAATGTTAATTTTGTAATGTAGGTATAGTAAAACTCATACGCTCTGTGGAAAATTTGTATTGCAAGTGTACATTTATTCCATCTCATTAAAAATGACATCAATACCAGCTGTGACTTGCCTTTGATATGAATTTGTGATGTTAATTATTTAATCTTCATATTGTAAACTCATATGTTTTGTGTACAGTTCGTATGATAAAGGCACATTCATTCTGCACGTGTGTCATACATTGATAGATTTCAAACGTTAATTCGGCCATTTTCAAAGTTCTGTTTCAGTGCACCAATTCCATATCAAATCTAGGGGCCTGGTGCGAATCGAAGCAGCCAATTGTGAGCTATTTGGGTCAACATATTTTTTGTTCCTATGGAACTATGGGGATACACTGTTTTAAAATCTTTTCAAAACATGATCATAGTAAAAGAAATTTAAACTATGAAGCCGTTACTGTACAAATCTGAAATTTTGCAAGCACAGGCGCCTTCCTGGAACTATTACTCTGGAATATGTTCAGAATTTTTCATGCAAGATTTATTGAGAAAAGTCATAGATAGTTCGTCTTAACCTTAACTATGCATTGTGATAGCGTGAAGGCATTATATATACATTTATTGACTAGGTTTTGCTTTTAACAATGCTGCCAAAAACTTGGTTCTATTGTTGTATTGTTATTTATATGTATGTGTTCCAAAACGGCCAACAGCCTTCCTAACAGCCAGTAAGTCACCTCTTCACTGTTTGTTATTTGATTCTTGTGTGTTTAAATTTTGGCTCCAAACATTTGTAGAAGTTACTGTGAGCAAGCCACAGGAGTGTGGTGAAACGCGTCAGTTAGCCTCCCTTTTCCTTGGGAAGCCTTCTTTTTTGGTTCTTAAACTGCTATTCTTGAATAAAAGCTTTGACATTTTTCTACGCAATTGTGCAGAAGCCGTTTCTTTATCCGAAATTCCAAAGTTTTACAAGCGACAATTGAAGCCGCGGATTGGCATTATCACAGCAGGCAGCAGAAGGGAGTGAAACTCCACTCAAGAAAGGCTTCACAGCCCTACTTCATGAACCTATATTCATGGTGAGGACATTGCAGCGTGGAGCAGCACCGGCGAGCATTTCTTTCACACGCTCGGAAGCGTTTGAGATGTTCAAATACGCTGCCCGGCGTACAAAAGCTTCCTTGTAGCTGCGAGGAGGGAACACACTGAGGACTTCATATTTTGCCTTGCCCACAACTCCCAGAGATATTGGAACGTGCTGCCCGAGCAAGTGCAGACTGACAGCGTCGGAGGACACCGCCGGAAAACACAGCGAAGAGTAAGCGTTTTCATTTTTCTACCGTGCTGTTAAAAAGCAACAAGCTTGGGCAAGCACTTGTGTGCCTTCCTTATTATCTCGTCTCACTGCACAGACATAATTCCTCAGTGCTATTTAGTGACCTCTGCACGCATGCTCGTGTGTTTTGCTGGACTTGCCATCATACATAAAGTGCCATTGACTTTGGAACTGTAATAATGCATCAAATACCTAATGGCTTCCTAATAGAATATAGAGGCTACACGAAGAGAACAAGCAGCTAGCCTTTTTAATGAAACCCTGTCATCTTTCAAAGAGAAGGAGATAGCAGGAACAGAGAAGATAAAGGAAAATAATGAAATCTCAATATTAAAAGAATTGGAAAAACTATGCAAAAAGGAAACAAGCAAATGGTGGGAAGAACACTCCCTACAGAACTATCTAGATGTGGGGAGAATTCCACACAGTTTAAGAATCCTCACAATACCATCATTTGCGGAGCAAGATCCTCTCATGCTAAGGGAATGGGGAGATGCCTCAGAACAATGCTCTAACACCTTCCTACGTATTCTGGTGAAATATGCGCGAAGCGATCGCATTAAAGCCCTTGAAAAAATAAAGGAACTGGAAGAAAAATTTAAGAATTTTAAGGAAAGTGAAGAAGGCAAACAATGGAAAATAAACATTAACAATGGTCTCAAATTATGCAAAGAAGACATCAAGTTGAGAAAACAATGAAAGTTCCTACGGGACAAAGGCGATTATGAACATGGCAGAGTGTACACTTTTGCACACCGCTTTGACCATATGAGACAAAAAGCTAAGCAAACAGCGGCACCATCAGAGTCAGAAAAAGAAGCGAACCAAGAATTGGCTGCTGACAATTCCGAATCAGACATCACGGAAAACGAAGACGAAGAAACTGCAGTGCGCCTCCATTTTTTAGAGGAGATGCGGCTGTTATGTCAAGACGGTCGCTCAAACAACAAAAAGACCAAAGGATCCCTAGCCCCAACAAGAGGACGAGGAAAAGGAGCAAAAAAACAACAAGGAGGGGGCAGAGGGGCAACAGGCTCAAACAGCCACCCTGCGCCGAGATCATTGCGCTCTGGCAAATGAATGCGAATATCAAGCAAAGCCTTAACGAGCAAAAAATTGTTAATCTATCTGATCACGTCTTGACACCAGAAGAGAGCAAAGTTTTGAAGCTGGGTCTAAACTTTTGTCCACTGGCAGGCTATGATTATGTACAGACTAGATTGGACTTGGACAATTTTGTACGCAAATTACGTCTGAAAAAGTTTTTTGCAACCAATATACATAAAAAGAAACCTAAAATCGCGCTGAAAGGTCAGACAGATATTATCATATCTGACATGAACACTCTCACTACTTTGGTCACTCTACAACATGAAAGTGACTCAGCTTTGGATGACGCATCCACAGCTTCAGAAACATACAGTTTAGAAACGTTGGGTATCTGTACAGATTGGCCATCCAAAAGCAAACTTAAATGTAAGTCAACATTTAATCCATTAAATGCTCAAAATATTAACATTGAAGCATTTTCCAATGTCATAATTGATGACCTGAAACAAGAAAGAAGAAGAAAAAACAGCAAATACACAAGAAGTAATCTTTCTTGGAAACAATAAAAGGCTCTATCTGACATTTGCAAAATGGATAAGTACATAGTGAAACCAGCAGATAAAGGTTGCAATATTGTTTTAATGAACAAAAAAGATTACATAAAAGAAGCGTACAGGCAGCTCAATTACATTAAATGCTATGAAAGTCTCGCAAAAAAATCACATCCTAGAAATGGAAAACAAAGTTTGGATTTTCTAACTAAATGGGAAAATGCTGGAATCTTGGAGGAAGATATGGTTAAATTTCTTTTTACCAAACACTCAGTTATTCCAACAATATACTTCCTCCCTAAAGTACACAAGCACCCCACTAAACCCCCAGGGAGACCCATAGTAACTCTATGTGGCTCACTCCTTGAAAATATGTCCAAGTTTGTGGACGAAGTCCTCAGCACCTTTGTTTCTACGCTACCCTCGTATATCAGGGACACCGCAGATTTTCTATGTAAAATCAATGAATTACCCTCGGAGCCAACATATTTGCTGGCGACCATGGATGTGGTGTCCCTTTATACTTCCATACAACATGAAGATGGTATAAGGGCATGTGGAATCTTCCTGAAAACCAGATCTCTCAACTATCTGGAACATACCACCATGATCCTTGAAATGTTGAGGCTTTGCTTGGAGAACAATTTTTTTCCTTTTTAATAATGAGCTTTTCCATCAAATCCAGGGCACTGCCATGGGGGCAATCTTTTCCCCATTGTATGCTAATCTTATGATGGGGAACTGGGAGAAATCGGAGGTATGGACAGAATCCAATAAAAGTTTCGCTGACAAAATCATTCTATGGCTACGCTATATCGATGATTTATTTATCATTTGGAATGGAACAGCACAATCATGGCAAGAATTTGTGAAATTTCTTAACATCAATAATTCCAATTTACAATTCACAGAACAACATAGTGCACATGATATTGTCTTTCTTGACGTAAAAGTCAAAGTTGTGGAACATAAATTGGGATGTGAACTCCACAGAAAGTTTAAGGTGCAAATGTTCCACTACATGCAAACAGTGCACATCCCAAAAGTCTTCTATGGTCCATTCCATACAGCGAATTTATTCGCCTAAGAAGAAATTGCAGTCACATAGCTGACTTCGATACAGCATGCCAAGTCACAGCCCAAAACTTTCTAAACCAAAGATACCCAAAATCAATCATTGAGAGATCATACTTAAAAGTCAGGGACATGAAAAGACAGAACTTGCTGATGACATCCAAATCTGCACTTGAGGATAGTACTGAAGATAGTACCATCAGACTCATTCTTACTTTTGGAAGCCATTCATCAACAATACGGAACATTATCAATAAATACTGGAAAGTTTTGACAGTTGATAATGATCTGGGCAAAGTTGTACATGAACGCCCAGATATAACCTTCTGTAAAAGTACTTCAATTAGAGATCTGGTATTACAAAGCTATATGGTGTCAGATAACATTCGCAAGGGAAAGGATTGGCTTTCCGAGGGCAGAGATGGCTTTTTTAAGTGTTGTAAATGTAAAGTTTGTAAATATGCTTTTAATTGTAATAGCTAAACTCACCCTATTCTCAAAATACCGATGCAAATCAAGGGTAAAATAAGCTGTGAATCTGAGCTAGTTGTATATCTCCTCACATGCCCATGCCTTAAATGGTATGTGGGCAGCACAAAATGCAAGCTAAAAGTCCGGATTTTACAACATATTAGAGATATCATCAACAAGGATTATGCATACCCCATGCCGAAGCACTTTTCAGAGTTCCATGAGGTTAATCCCAAGACTCTTACATTTTTTGGTATCTATAAGGTTGATATCGGCCCTCGAGGAGGTGACAGTGAAAAACTATTGAGACAAGAAAAGACAAAATATATAATTGATTTTGAAAGTAAATACCCCAATGGACACAATATAGACGAGGACTTACATACGTTCTTGGGTGTGTAGATTATTATTTTGTCACTCTAGATTATGTTCATGTCCATATCACCGTTCCATCTGAGGTTTTTCTTAATCTCCCATGAGCAGTGCAGGCAGAAATACAAAAATATCCAAAACGTCCATATGTAATTTGGCTCTTATGATCATTGGATTGATTTATGTGTTTCCTTGATTCTCTGTTTCCTATTCCATTTCACTCTTCAATAACTTTTTAGACACTACTTATACATAGGAATTTTGTTTTAATTATACCCTTTTTTTTCTTTCTCTCTCTCTTTTTTTACACACTTTATTTTTGACTTACATATATATTGGAACAGGTAATTCCAGGTTTGGTGTTTTACTGACGCATTTTGAAAAACCCATCAGAGTAAATAACTATTATTTTGGACCTATCAGGGCACATAATGTCGGGTCCTGCTACCTATTTTTTTAGAACTGAGTAGGAATTGTTACATGCACTTATCATAATTGATCACGGCTCTTGCATTTTACGATTTATTATTAGTAGATACTCTAGAATAATAGGAAACACTTCCTTTTTTCTCCTTTCCTGCACAATGCCTTACACATGGCATGAGTATTTGCTTGTATGGAGTTCAGAGCAGAATTTAATCATTATAAGTGATGCAGGCATTGGCACTTTATATGCACTATGCACTTACATCTGTCATAAGTATTTGTTTATATGCAGTTTTAAGAATAACTGGTTACTACAAAAAATGCAGGCATTAGCACTTTATTATACATTTCCATCAGCATTTCTTTATGAGCAGTGTAACATATTCTAACAGTTTTTCTCCTTTACATGCACTATGCATTTATACCATGTATGGGTATGCGTTATGAAGCAGCATAAAGCTGAGGTTACTG
This sequence comes from Ambystoma mexicanum, assembly GCF_040938575.1. NCBI lineage: Eukaryota > Metazoa > Chordata > Amphibia > Caudata > Ambystomatidae > Ambystoma > Ambystoma mexicanum. The sequence goes on from NC_090928.1 coordinate 40,091,924, forward strand.
TTTAAAACCTAGTAACACCAAGAACCCATTATGGGTGCCAACATTTGTATTCTAGCAACCTTACAGTATTTATTGACTAGGTTTTGCTTTTAACGATGCTGCCAAATACTTGGTTCTATTGTTGTATTGTTATTTATATGTACCTGTTCCAAAATGGCCGTTAGCATTCCCAACAGCCATAAGTCACCTCTTCACTGTTTGTTATTTGATTCTTGTGTGTTTAAATTTTGGCTCCAAACAGGAGGAGTTACTGTGAGCAAGCCACAGGAGTGTGGCGAAACGCATCAGTTAGCCTCCCTTTTCCTTGGGAAGCCTTCTTTTTTGGTTTTTAAACCGCTAGTCTTGAATAAAAGCTTTGATATTTTTCTACGCAATTGTGCAGAAGCGGTTTCTTTTTCCGAAATTCCAAAGTTTTACAAGCGGCAATTGAAGCCGCGGATTGGCATTATCACAGCAGCAGAAGGGACTTCAACTCCACTCAAGAAAGGCTTCACCGCCCTACTTCAAGAACATATATATATATACATATATATATGTGTCATCCCCATTTCTGGGACTCCTCATATTGATGAAGCGCAGCTTAATAGGAGCTATGCCATTATTGAAAATTTGATGGCTCTCAACAACTTGGCCCTGAAAAGAAAAAAAAACGAGCTGCTAATTGTCAGAGCTCCCAATATGATCAAGAAACTCGCCCGCCTATGAAAGTTTCCATATTGGCAATTGTAAAATAATTACGCAAAAGAAGGTTAAGACATTGGGTGTCATACTTGATTAACACCTTAGCATGAAAGCCCATGTTGGGAGTTTGGTATCATCATCTGCTTACTATATTAAGCTCCTTTCTCATCTTCAAACTTTCATTACCAAATCTAATGCAGAAACCATTGTGAGAGCAATTGCGGGGGTCAAATTGGACTATTGTAGTAGCCTTCTTGTGGGTATTAATAAAACAGACTGCAATAGACTACAGGTTGTCCAGAATGGGGCAGTGTGTGTGGTGGTGGGACTTGGAAGAAGAGACCCTGGCCCTCATCAGGAGGTTGGAGGTAACCATGCCGCTTTTAGTGGCATGGTTGCCGCCTTACTGCATTCCGGACCCGAGTTTCTTGAATAAGGACTTACCGGGCCATCGAAACCTTGGCGAACCCGGTAATTCCCCGTCCGAGGAACCCCAGACACGGTTCATCACCATTCCCATTCGAGCCCCTATAGGGCTCAATGGGAATGGGGATGGAGCTAACAACGTGCCCGTCAATAACGGGTCCGTTTTTAGCTCCCTGGTGTCCTCGCGGGACCCGGTAGGGACGCCTGGTTTTTCCAGGTGCCCATTGCGGGTCCCGCAAGGAGACCTTGTGGTAGGGCGGAATGGGTTTACCGGTGCCGGTAAACCCATTCCGCCAAACTTGTGATGAGGGCCCATGTCTCAGCTGAGAGACGGGCTCTGCATTGGCTCCCTGTTAAATCAAGAATTAGGTTTTGTTTGCTAACTATCACACACAAATGCTGCATGGGTGTTATGTGAGCTTACCTTCAGGATCTCTTAACTGAAAAAACTCAAAGGAGAGCATTGAGATCTAACAACCAGGAGCAATTGGTCATTCCTAGATATAGAACTGTGAAGGCCTCAAAGGGAGCCTTTCACTATGTTGCCCCTAAGGCCTGGAATGATCTACCACTGAAACTCAGGTCTCTTAAGTCGAGAGATCTTTTTCAGAGGAAATTAAAAACTCTTCTGTTTATTTGACGCTTCCTGCAATAGCAAAGAATCTGGCTTTATAGTTACTGTCTATGTTTCATGTTTGTCTTCGTACTTGCTGCACCCTTAAGCCTACGGGTCCTTGGCATGTGCGCAATACAAATAGCTAAAGAAATAAAGAAAGATATATATACCTATATATATACCTATATATTTATATATATACACATATATGTGTGTTATTTAAAAACATATTTTTGCAAAAGAGTTAATGTTAAACCAACAAAAAACTAAAGTTTACAAACATTAGAAATAATAACGTTAAGGTAACAACATTAAAAATGTCAATACATTTATAAAAATATTATATTAAACTATCATGGTAACCTTAACGCATGCTGTTTTTGTTTTGTAACATTTAGCTTGTTTGGTAAAATGTTTTACAGTGAAGGTGATGTAATTTGTTTGGTTTTATGAATATTATTTTTTGCTGAAAATATGAAACCATTTTTATGGATTTATGGTTTTAATGTTTATTGTATTTGGGGTGGGTTTCTTCCTACTTACATTCTGCATTATTTAGTAAACATTGTTTAGCTGAAATTAGATGTTTGTGCTTTTGCGTATGTAAAGTATGACTATTGTAATTGAAATGTTAATAACATTGTAAATTGTATAAGTGATGGCCCATGATGATAGGTCAGGGGCAACACGTTTGTCTTGGAAGCAAGACAATACAGAGCAACACAGGTTTGAATGCCAGTCCCTCGCTTATAGACTGGTTTCCATATTAAAAACCTAAGCTATGGAACGCCCTATCCACCTCCCTCCAAGCTGAAACCTTCCTACTCGCCTTCAGAAAGAATTTGAAAACCACTCTAACTAAACCCCCACCCTTCCTTTCACCCTTTACCTGCATTGACCCTACCCACCAACTACCTACACTGTCCACTGCTGGCTCTACCATTAATGGTAATTTATTTATCTACTACCTCTGTAAATAAGCATTGCTCCACACATGTAACATGCATCAAGTTAGAATGTTTTACCATTGATATGTAACTAAGCAAATCTCTTATCATGTAACAAAATGCAAAATTGTACAATAATGATATGTAACTAAGTAAGCCTTCTTGTAACATGCGCAACGTTGCCTAAGGGCTGTTGTGCGCTCTACAAATGTGAATAAATAAATAAATAAACTGCAGAGCTTTAATCAAGTCTATGCAAAAAGGACAAGCATACTCGTCCTTAGCACGTGAGGGGTTAATCGCTTCTAAATGATTAAATAAATTGGTTATATATTAATGTTATTTGTTTAAATAAATGTTAGCAAATAGTGTTTATTATATTGTAATTGTTTGTTGTTTAGTACATATTTGTTGTTTGCGTATTGTATGTTCTTTTTTATGTTATGCTTATTAGTCACTGCATTATTTATTGGTAATTTTAAAAGTTAAGGGTCATTACGACCCGGGCGCAAAGGGATACCGGGAACCGGTGCCGGTAATCCCTTTGCGCCCTATTCCGAGGTCCCTTTGCGGGTCCTTCCCTTAACGCCTGGTTTTAGCAGGCGTTAAGGACGGGACCCGCAAATGGATACCGGTGTCAATAACGGTACCGTAATTTATGGTACCGTTATTGCTGCCTTCCCCCTTCCCATTGAGCCCTATGGGAGCTCAAATGGGAATGGGGATTGACATTTTCAATGGGGATTTACCGTTCACGCAAAAGTCGGACTAGACCGGTAAGTCCCCATTGAACAAGGGCGGACACGGTACCGGTAATGGTGCTAGTCATGGCGCCAATAGCGCCATGACTAGCACCAGCCTGTGTTTACTTTTTATAATGCAAGTTATAACATTGAAATGTTTCATGCATATAGTGTTTTTTAATTGTGTGTTAAAGTAATTTCTTTATTAAAAATATGTGCTATGTGTTTTAGTTTTTAATGGAAGTATTGTATGTGAATTATGTGTATATGTTATAATTTATGTTTTAAATGTATATATTATACTTGGATTATACAAATATGTTATGGTTTGGTTTAAGTTTTATCAACGGTGTAAATTTGATAAACTTTAATACTTTTACATTTCAGAAAATGTTGTTCTGTCCATAAGGGTGTGGTTCAGTGTATGGGATTGTTTGTTGTGTGCTGATCTTAGTTAAGTATGGTGTGTGCCTGTGTAGTTTGGCTAGCCCAAAGGCTAGAACAATGACTTGTTTGTATGCATATAATGTGGATTATATAATATTTTAGGTTTTTAGGCTTGTGGGTGACGTAAGGTTACCATGCCATTTGATTTTAATATATTTTTATAATTGTATTGATAATATTTTTTATGTTGTTACTTTAAATTTATTATTTCTAATGTTTGTAGACTACGTTTTTTGTTGGCTTAACCTTAACTCTTTTGTAAAATAAATGTTTCAAATACGGTTAAATAATTGTTTGACACAAGTACTATTGCATTTGGTAAATTATGTGTTAAAATGTATCTAATTGAAATATATAAATGTTGGATGTAATTGTGTTATGTTTTTATGTAGTTGCGTACAATATAAATGATTAATATTTGTGAACATTTGAGTTTAATTATTAGGACAGCCTCCACATCACCCCTCCCTTACCTCCAAAGTTAAGAAAAAGAGTCAAATTCAAAAAATAAAATTGATAATCTCAAATTTTATTTCATTTATGTGTAATAGCTTCTTTTTTTAAATACTTGGTTTAATTGATTTACAATTTTTACAAGTTTGTTTCCCTTATAACAATCATCTATTTGAATTAAAAAATTGTCTTGTCTTTAAACACATCCAAATCGTTCTGTGCCTTTGCGGTATGTTCTTTTTCTTCTTTTTTCACAAAGTTACTTCATTTCCTGTTTGATTGTTGTTCCAGGCACATGTTTTGGAAGAAAAGTGCTACAGCTATCACCCATGATGTATTATCGCCGCTCATCAATCTTGACCGCCAATCTTTTTCGTTATAGGTCTGAAAAGCATTTGGGTGTTGGCCTAAGTTTGTATTTCTTACTTTAATGGTTGCTGGGCTTACCCAGCAATATATTTTTTGCTGTTTCCACCTGATCCTTTTTGTTACAGAATCGACACTCATTGGTGCTGGATATCCCTCTGACGGCCAAAATTTCATTTGTTTTTAGGAGGTTTAGGCGAACACGCAGGTATCTAGCTCGCAATGATCTATTGGGGAATTTTGCCAGATAGCCGATGACTTGATTTAGTTTTTGTGTGTTTGTGGGAAGATTTAGAGTTAGTTTATTTTTGGACGCTGCTTCTTTTATCCAATCCCATCTTTCCAGTCTTTTTTTTTACCTTGTTTGGGTTTTGTTCTAGTTCTTCTTCAGTGCTACCGATTTCGTACAATAGGGTTTTGTTCTTATTTGCCCATTTGTTTAGCATTTTATTTTTCCCTCCTTCAATCTCTTTATGAATGATGTCGAAGATTTTTGGTCCAGGGGTGAGCTGGGTCTTCCTATATAACATTAGACGTTCCTATCAATTATTGCTTTGAGTGACATCAAACTCAGCTCACAGCGGATAGAGGCCATAGGTGTCGATGGTGGTAGTCCCAGTACCTTACGCCAAAAATATCCCTCCAACTTTTGCCATATTCTCTCAGGGATGCCTGCCATTGCATCTACTCCATAACTCAGCAAGGGTATCACCCTGGCTTTGTAGAAATGTATTATTGGTATGAGAGAAAAACATCAAAATGTCCTAGCTACGACCTTGGACTGGGTTACCAATGTTTTGATCTTTATTTGAAGCGTTTTCTACATTGGGTTTTCAACCGGACTACTGTTCAGTGTTATGCCGAGGTATTTGAATTCTTTTACCGTTTCCAGCCGCACTCCGTCAAGATGCCATTGTAATTGTATGTTTTCTGTTCGCTTTGTTGTTTTTTCCAGGGACATGATCTTTGTTTTGTCTTTGTTAATCTCCAAATTATTTTCCTTTATATATTTGGATAGATTATTCAACTGGCGTTGGAGTCTGACTGGGGTTTGATCTAATAGTAGGATGTCATCAGCATATAGTAGGCGTGACACTTTCACTGCTCCTATAGTTGGAGGAAAAGAGCTGATCCTGTGCTCATTTTCCTTAAAGTCTCCCATTTATGAGTTGTATAATACTGGTACTAGGGGCAGCATTGTTTTACCCCTCTCAAGGGCGTGATCTCCTCAGACAGGTGTCCCGCGTGACTGAGCCTCACTCTCATCGATGTCCCTGAGTATATCGATTTTATAGGCTTCATGATTGAGTCTGGACATTTCCATTTTGTCAGTTTTTGCCAAAGTTCCTCACGGTTGACCTGGTCAAAAGCCTGCACCAGGTCAACAAAGGCTAGGAATACTCGTGGACTTCCTTCTATTGTCTTTGTTTTTAGTGTGTTATGTGTTCTCTATTGTGCCCATGTTCTTCACAAAGCCCGACTGTAAAGGGTCCGCACAGTCTGCATGCCTTGCCCAGGCTTGGAATTTGTCCAGTACTAAGGAGCCGAAACGTTTACCAATGACATCTAGCAATGCGATGGAGTGGTAATGCTTTGAATTTTCTTTCTTGACCTTTTTAAAAAATTGGGACCACGTTGGCTGTTCTCCAAGATGCTGCAATTGATCTTGTTTTAACACATCTTTTGATGACTTCTCCAATGAAGCTAGCCCATTTCTTTGGATGTTTTTTTAGATCGATGTTCAAGATCCTCGGTGCCCAGAGCTCTTGAGCTGTTGAACTTAGCAATTTTCTTCACGATCATCTCAGCATCTAGTGGGATGTCCCATGATGTTAAGGATCCCTCTTGAAAAACATAGGGTTCCTTTGATGGGCTACGGAAGAGGTTTGTAAAGTATACCACCCACCGCTGCTCGCCGACATTGTTTTGCATTAAATCGTTAGTGCTTTTTGAAGTAGACCAGAAGTCTCTTCATTTTCTCCCACATACTGCGTGGAGCATTGATTCAGAATCGTCTTGATATACCATCACTAAATGATTTAGTAGCCGTTTTGTATATGCTTTTGCTGCTACTTTTGCAAGTTGCTTGTGTTCCACTGTAGGTTTTTGCTTAATAGACGCTTGATTCACCACAAGTCTTTCCTCTTTCTACCAAAAGTAAATTATTTATGTGGAGGTTCTGTCTTGCAGTGTTGTTTCCACTTCTCCTTTTCTTGCTGATATATAGATAGGAGTGGCTGATATTCTACTCCTTTGCAACTCAAATTTGTGTTCTCCAATTGGCTGGGACCCACATATGACTTGATTAATGTCTTTATCGCCTCTTTATTGAGTCTGAGGCAGGTGCAAAGGCTACACATTTCCATTTCGATCGTCATTTGTTTTCTAGACGTTTTCGGAGTTTTCCACAAAGTAATTAACAGGTTATGATCACTGTGTAAATTTCTCTTTACCCAGAATGTGGTTTTTAGATAAAGCAGCTCTTTTGACACATAAATGTGGTTGATTGTCACTCCTCGTCCTTCTCGTTCCCATGTCGGAATAAGGCGTCGACTTGAGTCGATGTTCAAATGTAAGTTTCGAAGATCTCCTGATTCTATAAATGCTGACCACTGGGTACCTCTCACCCCGGAAGCTGTTTGTTTTGACATGTAATTCTTTTTTCTATAGTTTCTGGACATGTTGCGTTTAAGTCGCCACATATTATTGTGTGGCTTACTTCATAAGAGACGTTAACTTTGTTAATCACAGACTCTACCATTCTTAGGAAGATTTCATTTGACTGAGCTTTCGGGTTCCAATAGACATTTACCACCAGGATTAGCTCTTCTTTTCTGATGGTTGTTGGAGACTTTGGATGGTGCCAGGAGATAAGTGAAGCTTGGATAAAGGTGCTTTCACAAAGCATTTTATGGAGGTTTAGGGCACTTCCAGATCGTGTTGCTGTTAATAATCCCGAGGTGGGATGTCCCATCGGGCCTTTTAAAGCTGGTGAGCTTACAATTTCATATCCGTCTAAGGTTGGTCTAGCAGTAAACCATGTCTCTTGTAGACATAGTAGATCGTATTCTCCCAGGTTTACATCACTGGGGATCATCAAATGGCAAACACCTCTTGTGTTCCAAAAGCCCATGGTTAAGTGGTCTTGGACTGGCTTACTGCTGGTTGTTGTTTCTCCTGGCGACGGGTCATAATTGACATTGATTGGTGTCTAGTTACGATCTTGAATTGCTAAAGCTCCTGGAATCCAAGCCCACTTTCTATGTTCTTCTTCCTTTGAACCTTTAAGGATGTGGCTAGCAGTTACTTGTTGCTGGATTCTTGATAGGTCTTGGTCGACAGTTATTTTCAGTTTTTGGAAAGGCCTATGGGGCTTGCGACCCATGTCTAATTGCTCCTCTGAGTTTACCTGGTCTCTTAAATTTGTTCTCTCTTTGCCTTCTCGCCTTTTTATCATCACCATGGTGTGGAATTGCCTCTTCATCGTTCCACCTTTGAGTATTCCACAACTTTGTGAGGAATATTCGTTTGAGGCTTTCCTTCGTCCAGTTTGCCTTTTTCGTGCTTTTATGTGATGCATGTAATTTGGGGTCCTACTTGTCAACGGAGAAAATCGATGACCTTGATATCTTCCTGAAGGTCTACAATATGATATGTTATTTATAACACGCTTAATACCTAGAGGTTTCTAAGTGTGGTCCCTCACGATCATGTTCTTCTGGTTTCATTTGCCTTAATTCGTAGCCCAAGATTAACAGGTCCTCTACAGCACCTAGTAGCATTGATTTGACAACCGGTGAAGTTATATGAAGATATATACTGTCTGTGCGTCCCTTTGAACCAAATTCAATGATCTTTAAGTCATCCGTTTGGGGATGTCGCAGGTTTGGTATGTGATTGAACAAGTTCATTATTGTCTTTCTGTTTAGAATTAGTTTCTCTCCTTTGTCCAGTATTCGCTCTAGCTTGAAGGTGCAAGTGTTTCGACTCTTTTGCTTAAACAAGGTCGAACTTCTTGTCCTTTCTTTGATATACCGATTGTTGGATGTAGGGTTGTTTGGTCACGAGGAGACGTGACAATGGGTTATGTCCTGGTCGTATATACGTTTTGGGGCTGCTTGGTCTATGTGACAGGCGGTGTTGCTTCCGGTTTTACATTCTCCTTTCCTGGCCTCTTGGCCTCCTCTGGCTGGTGATCCTTTTTGCGTGGGTTTAGGATTAATTCTGTTTTGTCCGTCTCCATATGTTTGCTTTTTATATTGGAGAGTGCTTTCATCTACTCTCTTCTTCATCGATCTTTCACGTTTTTCATCCAGGATTAGAAACACAGGGGAGTTAGGCTCAGTTATGAACCCTTTTTTTTTTGGCTCTAGTGGAAGCGAACTTTGACCATTTGTGTCTGCTTTCCTCTTCAGCTGAAGTGCGTTAGCAAGATCTGATTCTGATTCTTCGATCGTGTATAAACTGAGGTCCATCAAATCCAGTTCTCGGGTGCTCCACCAGGAGGATTGTCTAGTTTGTTTTTCATTTCTAGTAAGTTTCAACACTTTTACTGGTTCTTTTTTCCTAATTCCTCTTTATGGATTCCTCACGTCGAATATTGGGGCTGTGCCCTTTCCTTCCGTGACTTCGATGTTTCTTTGGTTCAAGCTTGTTTGTAGCTCCCCTCTGCGAGATGTTGTGGTGTTATCCTCTTGCCGTGAGCTATCTTCCGAATTGTCCTGAGCCTGCTCTGTTTTTTGATCTACTTTCTTTTGGGTGTTTGTGATTTGAGATGTTAGCTTCTTAGGTTGCAAGTGATCCTTTATGTAAAGTGCTGTACAGCTGTTTGTCCATCCTTTTTTTGGTTCTTCTTGAGTTCCTGGGTTTCCTGTTTTGATGTTATAATAATAGGAGTCAGCTTCCTTCAAGTGCGGGGTTAATTGCGTCGGCTGCAGCAATGTAACTAGAATAGTTGATGATTTCGTATCATAGCATTTGTCTCTTGATCTACACTTCCTGGGGCAGTAGTTAAGGTGCATTGTACTCTTTTGTCTTGTTTACCTCCTTCTATTGCCATAATGTATCCCTTCAAGTATGACAGCTAAGTATGCATTAAGGCAGTCTTAAAACTTTAAGAGTTTTGTTTTAAAGTTTCATATAGCTTGCTGAATGGTGCTAACGCTATAGTTACCGTTGACATGATATCTAGTAGGTCTGGTTTTTTTCTTGGAGTTTCCTTTCCAACTGTTGGATTTCGGTCAATCTTCTGTTACAAGATGATGTAGTGACAACAGCTTGTGATGATACAGGTACAGTTACATCTGTCTTGTTTCTAGTCGTCCAAGTTCTTTCTCCTCTGATGGTGTCGCTGGCATATGACGATCTTTCCTTTACATGGCCTAGATTTTCTACTGGCATTTGCAAAGGGTGTTTTGATATTAACCCGGGATCATTGTTTATTGTATTTATAGGATGTTTCTTTTGTTCTTCAAGTTTCAAATCTGTCTCCTCCCTGGGTATGGTTTCAAGCCGGGGTGTAAGCTTCCCTTCCATTTTAGGCATTGCTTCAGTGGGCTTAATAATTGTCTTTAGTTCCGAGATTTCACCAAAGATCTTTACTATGGGAACTCATTTATTTTTAGGAGGTCTACCCAAGTGCCATCTTGTTGGCGTTGATGTTTTGACCAGCACCACCTTTCTGTTCCTACTCGCCGTCATAGAAGATGGCAGAGGGCTGTTATCAGCTTCTGTTGTATTTTCTGCTAGCTCCCCTATGCCTTCTACAATTTTGGCATCTGAGATTTCACTTGGATGTTCAAGAGTTACTTTCTCATATTTATTGAAGTAGTTGTCAAGCGAACTGGTGAAGGGGGGACTTAGCGGATTTATTTTCCTGTATATCCGGGTATATTTAGATGGCTTTAGCACAGGTTTACTTGAATTTTTCTGACTCTTGTTAAACTGATATGGAATTTTCAATTGGTTGTTTGTCCTCGACGCTTTTGTCCCGATCTTATCAGGACACTGTAACTTGTTTGATTGTTTATGACTTTGTTCAACCAAGCTCATTTTATTTGAAGTTATCTGTGTCTTCTTGCTTCTTTTGGGATTGAACTTGACTGGGTGGACGATTCCTGTCGATTCGTCCAGTGAGTCAGCGTGAGAATACTTATATCGTAATTCAGGAGTCTTCCTCGGAGTCCTGTAAAGTGTTAGCATCTGTCAGTGATGATCGTAGGTCGTTCACGTCATTGGGAGGACTAATCAGATCTTCCATAGCAGTCACTGGGTGAATCTCCATTTGGATTTTGCATGCCGAAGTGGTCTGATCCTTGTCAAGTTCTGGTGTCACGTGAATCGAATGTTCTGCTTTCCCCTTTGCTGTTTGTTATGAGATCGGACTCGAGTTTCTTGGCTCAGCCATCAAGTGAACACTTGTGGAGTTATTATTCAGCATTATTTCTTCATTATTGGTAGTAAATACCTTGTTTTCCAAAGGTTCAGTGTGAGCGCTAATGAGGGGACTTAGGGGGGGCGCTTTGCACCTCAAAGCTGTCGTTTCACTAGTTATTCCATCAGACTCTTTTTGTAATCCTCCCTCGCCCTCAGTCATATGCACTTCCAAATCCAGTGCAGATACTGCTATGCATTCTAATAGCTCCAAAGACTGGGGTTTTTGGAGTGTTATGAGCGATTTCTCTCAGTGTATTTCGGGTCATTAGCTTTTTACTCTCTGGGCTCTTGGGAGTCAGTACTTGAGGTGAGCATGGGGTGGTTTTGTACAAGCTCTACAGACGTCTCCTACCTGAGGCCGCTCAGTGACCTGCTGATATCTCGGTCAATGGAGTCGGAGATGGGCATTGCTGCTGACCCTGTTGAGGTGGATCCACTGCAGAGTTCAGTTCATTCGGGTCGTCGTGTTGCGGCGTGAGCTTCTGAGGCATCGACCATCCTCGTTCACAGTTCACTTTCTCGCCAACGCTGCATAGGGCTGCCTGAAACTGCACAAATCTGCAGAAACTCCACGGCCCGGCAGGCTATTTGAAAGAGTCCTCCCACTCACATGTAGAAACAGCAAAAATACTGGTTCTTGCTTGCAAATCACTGGTAAGAACGTAGAACTGCCTGAGACTGCACAATTCGGCAGCAACTCTGCTTTTTGAAAAATACCAATAAAAGGCTATTTTTATATACAATTTATAAAATGAATACTATGTATGTACTTGTTTAAATTGTTGTGGGTATCCTTATGAAAATTGCCAGAAATTGAGGCATTATATAAAGTATACTTAGAGTTCATGAATAATTATTTAATATATATTTGGAACTTTTAATTTGTTTTATTAATAGTTTTAGTAGGTGGATTCATATTTTGTAAAGTTACAGAAAACGACCATTCTAATAAGTATTGATTAATGGTGTGTGTAATTTGATTTTGTTGGAAAATGTATGCCGTTATTTACTGTGTAACTGTCATGATCCCGGCCAATGAGCACAGTTCACATTCAGGCCTCCCACATAAGCCAGGAACATTACCTCAGTCGGTGGGTCAAAAGTGGGTGGCCGCCTGGCATACATGGCATTTGCACCACTCCCAGCATCTGTCTCCATAGACTTTCATAGTGTTAACATTGGCCTTATACTCCAAACATGGCTGCCGCAAGATCGATTCATATCTTACAGCGTGTTCCACGGATACTGCAGAGGGAGCTACTTAAGCCCTATCTCTGCTGAAGCGCTTGGTTCGCGTCTTCTCCACTGACAGTGGGTGGCTCTTCCGATGCTTTCTCCTCACAGAAGCTGTCAAAGGAGAGAAATATAAGACATTGGGCCGCATTACAAGTATGCAAGTAGCCATGCTGCTTTTAGCGGCATGGCTACCGCCATACCGGGTACCGGGTTCCATGAATGAGGAATTACAGTCCATTCCGAACTTGCAGGGCCCACTAATTCCCTTTCCTGGGACCCGGCAGGTACATCCCCATTCCCATTTGAGCCCCCACAGGGCGCAATGGGAATGGAGAGGATGCTAACAATGGGCCCATTAATGACAGGCCCGTTGTTAGCATCCTGGTCTGCTAGCGGGTCCCGCTAAGGATGCCTGGTTTTAGCAGACGTCCTTAGCGGGATCCGTGAGCAGACCTCGTAATGAGGCGGTAGAGGGTTAACGGCGCCGGCAGCCCTACCGGCGCCATTAACCCTCTACTGCCTTCCTTGTAATGAGGCCCATTAGCTTTATTGAAAAAGACAACAGAATCTCATAGTTTATAGAAAATACTTACCGAACCGTAGCTTTCCTCGAGGCAGTGTCTTCGGTCGGCGGTGGTCGTTTACTGCCACCACGGCTCCTGTCAGAGTTTTCTTTCACGGTCACGGCATCGTCTGCGGCATCGTCCGATGGTGGTTTTCATCCAAGGCCACAGCATTTTCAGTCAGGGGTTTCTTCCACAGCCTCCGCACCTTCCGAGGGGATTTTCACAGTATTTTCAGTCAGGGGTTTCTTCCACGGCCTCTGCACCTTCTGAGGGGATTTTCCTCACTTTCTGAAAATCTGCAGACAAAACAGAGGTATTCAATTATCTAACGAACTGAATAGAAAAAAAAAATACAAAAGAAAGTTAAATAAGCTTGCGTACCTGAAGTACTGCAGGCTTCTCACAGCACAGTTGTTTCGGCGCTCTTCCTGAGGACTGCAGTTGCTCAGTATTGTTGAACTTGCGTTGTTCGACGTTTCCTCATCCAGGGTGACTTTGTGGTCATCCGCAGCCGTGGACTTTTCCGAATTCTGAGAACCTGCAAAAGAAAAGTTAATTATTAGAAAGAGAGATCTCTCCAATGTAGGAATAATTACAAGATATATAAGAATACAGCCTTTTCCCCAAGATACTTTACCCAAAGACATTTTCTGGAAAAGCATAGGCATTTTCAAGGCAAATAACTATTGAGCCCTCAGCATTCCAAGATTCCATTGTATTCCATCTCAAATGCGCCCCTGTAGAAACCAGGATGGAGAGCTCCACACAGAATAAACACAGGTGAGAGGGGAGAATTACAAAAGTATACATTCTAAGGCAGCACCTTCTCAGTAATTAGATGTGATAGCCATTCTATTGTTGTTATTATCATTTTTACAGAACAGGAATCCAAAAAGTGTCCAAGTACAGGTTCACAGGCTGAGAAGGCATTACGCTCCAGAGGAGTACAGGTAAGCGTTACAGAATGCAAAGCCATACTTAAAAAATACTCCACCTGTGCGTAATGGAGGACACAGGAATTGATAATGTATCCAAGATTTTAGGACAGTTAAGAGCAGAAGTCCAAGCAGCTAGGTCTGAAACCAATTCTCTCAGGAGAGAGTTGGTGGTTAACAGAGAACACACTGAGGAATTGGGTCACCAATTACTACAGTCCCAAGCAGCAGAAGCACCACTCCCTAGTGGTGTTTCACAGGGTCCCATTTCTGCTCCCAGTCCTCCTTTACAGGTAGTTTTGCCCGGGAAGATTCCATTAGCAGCCCGAGAGAGGTTTACGGGGTATCCACAGCGCTTTGCAGTTTATATGAACCAATGTAATTTACATTTTCTGTGTAGCCCCTGTGTTTTCCCTTCAGATCAAGCTAAGGTGGCATTTGTGTTATCATATCTGGGGCGACATGCTTCTGACTGGTCTATACCCTTAGTCAATCGAGATGACCCCTTGTTAAGGAATTTCCCAGGTTTTCGGCAGGAATTAGAGAAACTCTTTGTCCATCCATACCAGGGACAGGCTTTGGATAATGAGCTGCTCTCTCTACGTCAAGGTAACCAGGAATTGTTGGCTTACATAGCCTCCTTTAATCGATTAGTAGCAGAGACTAGCTAGCCGGAGGAGAAAAGAACAACCCTCTTTTATCTAGGATTACAAGGAGAACTCAGAGACATATTAGCGCAAGTAACGAATCGTCCTACAGGTTGTGCTGAATTCATAGACTTAACTATACAGTTAGATCACCGACTGCAGAACCGGCACTCTGATAGGGCCACATCAGAACCTAGATCCTTCTATGTTTGTTCTAAAGATTGTGGAACTTGTATCTTTGTGGGTTAACACAGCTCCCATTGCAGTACTGGACGCATCCGTTTCTACAATAAATGGTAGTTCGGGTTGTGGGAGCACTGGTAAAGTTTTCTTTTAAGGTCTGAAAAGCCTCCTCAGCTTCCTTAGTCCAGGAGAATGTCTTGTTTTTCACAATAACAGAGTTATTGGATGGATTAGTTGGGGAAATCCTGCTACGAAGCGTCTGTAGAAGTTTGCAAATCCTAAAAAACTTTGGACTCCTTTAACTGACGTACGGGAATGTCAATTCTGAACGGCATCAACCTTTCGTTTATCCATTTGAATTCCCATTGGTGACAGGATGAATCCCAGAAACTCCACTGAGGTCGCATGAAAGGAACATTTCTCAGGTTTGACAAATAGTTTGTGTTGCCATAATGTTGTAAGTACTGCTCTTACATGGGTTGTGTGTTCTTGAACCGAGCTTGAATAAATTAGGATATCATCAAGGTACACTACGGTACAAACATTGAGTAATTCACATACATCATCTTTCATAAAGTTCTGGAAAGCTGCAGGGCCGTTGCAGAGGCCAAAGGGCATGACTTGGTATTCGTATAAACCGTATTTTGTGCAGAAGGCAGTTTTCCATTTGTCTCCTTCCTTGAATCTCACTAAGTGGTAGGCTCCTCGAAGGTTTAGTTTAGTGGTTCACTTAGTCAGCTGGATCACTTTCATTTTCCCGCTGGCTGCAGCTGCTCTGCTAAACTCTGCTTTCCCTGGCTCAATCAGCCCTGTGTTTGGGCGGGGCGCAGCCTTGTGTCTCAGAGACTCCCTGGTCTCCAATGCCTCCATCCGGGGGGTGGAGGCGGTCTGAGTGGGGGCTCAGACCTCTTTTCGGTCCACCGGGACAAGACCCACTCACTCAAGCAGCTTTCATGCGCGCGCCTCTTAGTGGCCTCCCAGTTGTATTTTTTTCAAAGTACTTATGGAAACTGAAGGAAAGACTTGATGAGAAGACTGTTTAAAAAAACAGAAGCAATATATATGTCAAATAATTACTAACTCATTGTATTGTTTACTAACCTCTGCCTTAATGCCAGTAAGACTGAGATTCTACTCATCGGCACACCCACTCCCTCCTTCCCTGCAGCTCTCTGGCCGGCCTCTCTTGGCCCTCTTCCCACTCCCACCTGCATGGCTAAAAACCTCGGGTCATCTTCGACTCCACACTCTCCTTCTCTCCTCACATTTCTGATGTCTCTAAGAAGTCACACTACCAGCTGCACCTCCTCAGAGATATTCTTCCTTTCCTCTCCTTCCCCCAGAAGCTCACTGTCTCCAGAGCCCTGGTTCTCTCTAAGCTGGACTATTGTAACAACCTCTAGCTAAATCTGCCTGGCTCTACTCTCCGCCCTCTGCAACTTATCCAGAACAGGACTGCAAGACTTGTCCTTGGCCTCAAGCCCAGGGATCGTATCTCTCCAGGACTGAAATCTCTGCACTGGCTCCCAGTGGCTGCCAGGATTAAGTTCAAACCCCTCTGCATGGTCCACAAGGCCTTCTGGGGCCTGGGGCTCAAATACCTTCAACTCTCTCTTCCTAAATATCTTCCTTCTCGACCTCTCCGCTCTTCTGGCTCCAACTCCCTCAGGGTCAGTCGCTTCTCGAAGCAACGAGTTGGTGGTAGATCTCTCTCTTCGGCAGGGGCCTCCCTCTGGAACAGCCTTCCTGCCTGCCTGGAACTTGTGGAGAACCATCTCCGGTTCCGGAAGCACCTCAAAACCTTCCTCTTTGCTTCTGCTTTCACTCCCCCTCTCCCCTGTTGATTTTCCTGACAGATACTGCACTGGATACCTGGCCTCCCTTCTGATCTTGGGCCCAGGTCCGCCAGTTGCCCACTTGCACTGCTCCCTGACAACCCCTGCACCTGGGGGCTGTTTTCTGTATCCTTACAGTCCCCCTACCAGCACTTATGTTCTGCACTTACCATACACTTGCCACCTGCTGGCCGTTTTTATTTATCTTATTTTATTGTACTATCCCTTGTATTGCACTTCCACCCTCTCTGTTCCCCACGCACTTTTCCACTTTTCCCTTTCCCCTTCCCATGCACTTGCGCGATCTGAATGACACCTGGCCTAGTAGGATCGTTGTCTGTCTTCCCTTTGTTCCCCCTTCCTTGCCTCGTTGCGCCTTGAAACACTTGTGTATAGGCGCGTTATAAATACCATATCATATCATATCATAACCCAATTGTAAAGTTAGAATAGTTAACTAATTGTTTGCATGCTTTTAATCTTTTCTTTTCTTTTATTATATTGCTCTTTTCGATCCACAAAGTGAGCATTAACGTGTGCTCCTGGCTCACAAATGTTTGTGTCTTTGTAGGGATGAATAAGTCAGCCGGGACACAAATCTAGCCATGGCATTTAAAGATGCCAGCAAAGCACCTGTCGAATAGGAAGTAGCAATCCACTGTATCACAATCACACTGACCTGTCGCACTATAAAGTCACTTTAGAAAGTGTGTGCTGACCTGATTAGAGGTAACAAGGAGAAGAACCTGAAAGTTAAGGGACCAGTTTGTGTGCCCACTAAGACTCTGCAAATCACTACCAGAAAAACATCCTGTGTTGAAGGTTCCAAGACATGGGATCGCTTCCAGATGCGGATTCACAAGTGCCTGATTGACCTTCATAGTCCTTCTGAGACTGTGAAGCAGTATAAGAATCTGGGGAAACCTCCCTCCCTTCCTCCTCACCTTCACCTTCAAAGGAGTTCTCCACCAGATCCTTCTTCCTTCTGCGAGATGTCTTAAGTTGAATGTTCACTTTCTTCTCTTTCTTTTGCAGCAAATAAGGTCTTTCTCTGCGGGAAGCCACACTGTCGGTAGGAAGGACCCCACAGCCTGGATTCCCCCGAAGCGAGCCTCCTTAAACAGGGAAAAGCCTCCTGGCTGAAAACCCCTAAAATCCCTCGAAGGTTGAGATGGCTTGTTGACGAATTGGCTCAGATGACGTGAAGAGGACTGTGAACTGCAGGTGACTCTGAGAGAATGCTGAAGCAGGACTCCAACGTACTGCACAATGAAGAGGTGGAGTGCAGTATAGAGTGGAGACGAGTCAACCATGAAAGGATGCAGCCAGCAGAAGGGAGGAGCAAGACCTCTGGAGCAAGCGGTCGCGAGAATGGACCTTTCAGGTAAGTATGTGTCGGAAGAACCCGCTAGACAGAACGGAGCACAGAAAGAAAGAAAAACACGAAAGAGATGAAAAGCGAATAGGGAAAGAAACAGGGAGCGGTGACCGCAAAATGAAGGGGTGAAAAATGACAGCAAGAAAAAGCAGCACAAGAGTTAGAGTGCTGCTCCATAGAGTAGGATGGCAAGGAGCGCTGGGCGGGCACCCGAGTAAAAACGGGCAGAGCAGCTGACCAGAGAATCAGTGACTGGAGCGAAGCACGCAGAGAAACTGAGGTGCAACGCACTGCATCACAGACTCTGTGAGGCTAAATCCTACTGGCGGCGGCCATATTGGGACAACAACTAGACCGGTAACAACAACCGGCAAAAAACGTGATGGAACTGTTTAATGGTGCCGCCAACTATCCCACACTTTCCACGGATGCATGACAAGCAGATAACATCAATCATTATTGAGCCTGGTGTAGAAGTGGAAGTTACAATTGCTGATGTATAAATGACCTACATTTCAATTAAATTTATTCACTTAAAAAAAGAATTTGCTTTTATTGTTCTCAACTAACAATTTTCAAATTTTCAGTACCAACCCATTTTATATTTATTTATTATAATAAGTTAACATACACTTATCATGCTGTAGTTCTTTTTCAAAAGGAAACTGGCTGTGATAATTTTGGATTGTAATAGTGTTTTTGATAAGTTGAACGGGTGCAATGAACATTGTTGTTTCTGAATTAACTTGATGTTTATGAAAAACATCTTCTATCAGTTCTCTGGTAACATTACCGATAGTTGGTACAACTACAATATCAAAAGTGTATTGTGAAGAAATCTTTTTTTTCAACTGTTCACTAATGATGTGTTTGCTTTTGTTTTCCTTTTTGTACAAAAGTGGTATTTTGCTTTATGATTTTTTGTCTTTGACAGCTTTCATTTCATGCTTGTATTGTCCAAGCTGAAATTAAATACCAAAGGACAATTCTATTTAGCAAAGTACAATGCTTAATGACTTTTATTGGATTATTACATTTTTGTTTAAAAAAAATAATCTTTTTTTGGGAGAACACACAATTTTGTTTTATCTTTGTTGTAATTGCATGTTTTTAAATAACAAAAGACAATTTTGTTTGATAAAAGGACAACACTTTTTTACATGTATTGTATTCTTAAATGTATGTTCACAAAACACAATTTTATTTTAATAGTATTGGGTGATTTTGATTTTACTTTTGTTGACTTGACAAGTTTTAGTTGTAAATGTTTTCAGTTGTTATTACAGTAAATTGCACTTACAATATTTATGTTGATGTTTATCTTTTTTCTTTTTCTCAATTTTTGGCTCAATTGATTTGCAACCTTTATTAATGTTGATGTTTCACCTATAAAAAAATATTTTTTTATAATAGTAATACATTTGTATAATATGTGTGCATTTAAAAATTGTAACATTGGTATATTTATTAGTGTAAACAATGTAATATGTTACATATGACATATTATTAAAATATATATATTTGTTGTGTTGTGACTGTGGTTGTGAACAAGCGGCAAGTTTTGCCGCGAAACGCGTCAACATTTTTTCACACTTTGGGAGAGCCTTACTTTTTATGGCTTATATTTGCTAAATAGCTGTTTAGGTGTGTTGTTTTTATGGATTTAAATAAAGATTGACTTTGCTAACGAAGACACGGTATCCGGATGGATTGTTTTCGTCCTTTGAACATGGAGAGTGCCGCTCGCCTGGCCTGATTAACATCAGAGTTTGATATTGCTTTATGACACAAACATGTACAAATGTACAAACGCAAAGGACGCACGTTATTTGGTAATAATGATACAAAATCTGGCACATTAATAAATCTTATGAATTAAAGCGCTATTTCGACTTTGTAAAGTGCATGGTGCACATATCTAATGCTATTGATAGTTTATGAGACTTAGTTGTGCAAAGCATTGCTTAGACTTAATAAAGTGCATAGTGCATGCCATGCAGGAATACTGATTGTGCAAATGTTATATTTGGAAACTGTCTAATGCCATTAGGAGTTTGAAAAGCCTGGTCAATTTATTGCTTTATGACACAAACATGTGAAAATACACAAACGCGATGGATGCACGTTATTTAGTAATAATGATAAAAAATCTAGCACATTAAAAAATCTAATGAATTAAAATGCTGTTTCAACTTTGGAAAGTGCATGGTACAAGTACCTAATGCTATTGAGAGTTTATGAGACTTGATTGTGCAAAGAATTGCTTCGACTTACTAAAGTGCATAGTGCATACCATGATAGAATACTGGTTGTGCAAATGTTATATTTAGAAAGTGTCTAATACCATTGGGAGTTTGAAAAGCCTGGTTGGGTACCTGGACTTGATAAAGTACATAGTGCCTGGACTTGATAACGTGCATAGTGTATACCATGCTAAAATATTGGTTGTGCAAATGATATATTTGTAAGGTGTCTAATGCTGTCGAAAGTTTGGAGACCTTAATTGTACAAAGGATTGCATGGACTTAATAAAGTGCTTAGTGCATACTGTGCTGGAATATATAAGTGATAGATATTTGTCTGACTAAATATGTCTTAAATGACAAAGTTCCATTGATGTGCTTAATATTTTATTGTACAGACTAAATTGTCCGAGACATATGTTGAAATGTGCAAAATCACTATCATTCTCTAAAATCAACAACAAAAATATTACATATTATATTCTCAGGGATAAATCACGTCCACCATTGTACAAAAGATAACATTTGTTAAATACTATGGTACAGACTATTTCTAAGTAGAGATTTTGAATTTGGGAAATAGGTCAAGATTTGGTATTCTGGTATATTGCATTGTGTCAAAAAATAGTTTTTTGTTAAACATTGGTATATTTATTAGTGTAAACAATGTAACATGTTACATTTGACATATTATTAAAAAAGATATATATATATATATTATATATATATATTAGTAACTTTTTCTTTTAATAAACAATTTTATTAAACCTTACATAGTTGTATTTTTGTGGTTATTTTGTTAACTATAAAAACAGTTGTTTGTGGTGATATGGAAACGATATAAAAAATTATTATAACTTAGTACATATGTGACTTTTCTAATATTAGAACTTTATTACCGCAAAATATAATGTAAGTATTGAAAGTTGTAATCAAATCGAAAACAATGAAAAATAATGCAGTTTTGGGTAAAAATATATATGGGGTGGGGGTTAAGGCGTTACAACGGGTGGGGAGGGGGTTGAGGTGGGCTTTCAAACATAGGTGAACCAGGGCTTGGGGTGACCGCCCAAAATAAAAAATAAAAACAAGAATTCAAATTTGTTTAGTTGTTTTAGGTTCCATATTGATGCATTCTCTGTTATTTGATTAGTTTAAACCTCACAGAACCAAATAATACATGTTTAATGACACGCATACACAGAATAAAATGCTCCTCATGAAAAATGTTACAACACATTACATGTAATCTGTACATACTTAAAATATATGCTTAAATGTTTTAATTAATAAAAGTGTCATATTAGTACAAATGTAAAAACTTAAATGATGTAATGTACACAGTGCTACGAAGATGACATTAAGCATACATAAGTAATTATTAAATGTATATTATGAAAAAAGGGGACACAATTTCAAAACGTTGAAGTGCCCAATACAGACGCACTTTCAAAAAGTAGAAGTGCCCAATAAGGATGCATTCTGAATGAACATAATGTTGCCCTTAATAAGCTTATAAAATGAAGCGTGGAGTTTGATAAGTTGTACATATTTAATCTAGGTAAAATGTTTAATCAATTGTATGCTAATAATGTTATACGTACTGTTCAGCGTACACACATGTTGAAGCTCTAAAGTGTATGAAGCGTACAGACTCATTGACCCTATAAATAGTACTCTACTGCATACATTTTATTTTACTAACCTGGCTCTAAAGCCTATGAAGCGTACAACGTCATTGAACCACTAAATTACATTTGCATAATTGTACTTTACTAATTTTAGACATACAGTAGGTGTGAACAAATGTATGTCATAATTGCACGGACACTTGTTATATATCAAGTGTACCTAATGGATAGCTATTGAACATACACATAGCTAGAGTTAAAGCTCTAAAGCGTATGAAGCATATAAACAAAATAGTACACCACTTTATACATTCATATTTGCAGTTCATATTACTTGGCTAATTTAAAAGTGAAAGAATTGTACATTACTAATGTTATACATACAGTAGGGTGAAACAACTGCACATCATAATTACCCAGACACTAGTTGAATATCAAGTGTATCTTATACATGGTTATTAAGCATAAACACCTGTTGAAGATATGAAGCGTAAAAACATGTACAATTTATCAATTATACGCTACTGCATACATTCATATTTGCAGTTATTATTTAGTGCCTCATGTCATTACAAAATAAGAAACTGAATTACAAGGACAGTTCTTAAATATTAATTGCACCTGATACATGGTTATTAAGCATTCACACCAGTTGACGTTATGAAGGGTATAACTTGTTGAACAAATGAATAGTCTGCTACGGCATACAATTGTATTTTCAGTTAATATTAATTTCCCTATAGCTTTATTAAATAAATAACTGAAAAAGTTGTTTTTTGTTTTTTAACAATGTTCACACATAAGTAATTGTTCCATTCACTGGTAAATGTAGATTTTATAATGACTGTTTTACTAACCTGGCTCCACAGAAGTGTCCAAAGAAGGGGATGACATTTTGAAACTTTCCTGAAATAAAATAAGCATACAGTACATTGTTTTAATTACCAAATTAGAAATTATACAAGTTTAACATTATTTATAATAGTAATGGTGATTTGTATTAAAATGTTGTAAACGTGTGTAACAGGTTTTTACCTTGCATTCATACTGGTCACTGTCTCCAATTGAAGTGTTTACCAATGTTAGTAGGGTTGGGTGGAAAGGTTCTGCATTTGGGTGTGGTTAAAAACATAAGCGGCAAGTGCGTTTGTTATGAATTAGCCAAGAGTATTTGTTGTGAAGTGCGTTTGTTGTGAAATATGTTTGGAGTGTTTCTGTATGGCCAGTGATGATTACTATAGCAACATAGATGCGATGTTAGTAATTGTTGGTACATGTGCATGTTAAATAAAAAGTGCAGGGTAGTAATTGTTTTTTAAAGAATGTAATGGGTATGCAGGGTATGCAGGGCAATGTGTGCTTATGTCGGGGTGTATGTGTATGTTACGTGTGTTCATGGCAATGTTGGCTGTGTTTTGTTTCTTCACTGTCTTTCATGCTTCATATATAATATGTACGCATATGTAATATGTACGCAGTGGCGAGGTGTGCGTATGTTGGGGTGTATGCATGTGGTTTGTAAGTTTGGCATATGTTGTTTGTGGTATATGCATATGTGGATTGTTTTGTGTTGCTTCACTGTGTGTTGTATGTCTTTTATTGTTCTTGTATTTGGCGTGGGTTGTTCTTGTACTCTGTAGACACTTAGGGTTTATGCATATGGTTTGCGTGTGGTTTGTATGTTTGGCATACGTTGTTTGTATATTTTGTTTACAAAAAATGTATATATTTTTGCGCATGCATCATATATAGATTAATCCTAAATTGTTGATATCTCAAAATTGGTTACTGTGCATATGGTTGACTTAGTTGCTGTGCATAGGATTGGCGTATGGTTTGTACATTGTATCTTTTTCATACAAAAATGTTGTTGTCACTGCACATGCATAATATATAGGTACATTTTCAATTGTTAATCAATGTTGGCCAAGTCCGATTTTCTAATTATTTTTTCAGTGCACCAATTCCACATGTAATCTTGGCCCATGTAAAAATCGTAAAAATGGAAAGAGACCATTTTGAGATATTTATGTAAAAAAAAATCCTATGTTAAAAGCTGTTCAATACACAATCAAAGTAAACATTTTTTAAACCGTGAAGCCGTTAATGTGCAATTCTGATATTTTGCAGGTACATGCGGCTGACTTGAAATATTACTGTGGATTACTGAATTATAGATATTTTTATGCAAGGGTTCAGAAAGAATTGTGAGAAGTTATTTTCTAAAACTCCATAGGGACTTCATTTTAACCTTAATTATGCCATGTACTAGCATGTGTTACTCCCTCCCACCCCCAGGGAAATTAGTTGTGGCGGGATTTATGACTCCATCCAGCGTGTTCTCACAGTCTGTTTCAGCTCTCTGCTTCGCAGACTGGTCAAAATCCAAAACAACAAAAGAAAGGTCTCTCACCTTTAGATAATACTATGTCCTTGTCAAGCAGTTAGAAAAGTTGCAGTCTTATTCCTTCTTCTAGGATGCATTCTCCTGACCTGTTTAGGTCGATATTCCCAACAAAGCTAACCAAGTTCGCTCTTTGTTGTTTCTGGGTGCTTCTCAATCTTAGCCTTGTGTAGGATATGGGCTGACTTTGCGCCAATGGGATTATCTTGCCTTACACCCCCTTGTGGGATGTCTGATCTCTCTGGCCCAGGTGGGCCAAGGGCATGTTTAGTCCTGCAGTGTCTTTCTGTCTTGTCACCCTGTCGTGGGTTACTCGGTTTCTCAGCTCACCATGGCCTTCGGTCTCATTCAGCCCAATTTGGTGCATTTCTTTCATTGGGGTGTCTTCACAGTCTGAGCCCCAGGTGGGCCACTGGCTTGTTTAGCCATATTCAGTGCATTTCTTCCACCCCCTTGTGGGGTGTCCAGAGTTTCACCACCAGATGGACTATAGCTTGTTCGATGAGCAGCCTCAAGGCCCTCCAACCAGTCCCTGTACGCTGCAGCGTACCTTCTTTGATGAGCAGCCTCAAGGCCCTCCAACCAGTCCCTCTACGCTGCAGCGTGCCTTCTTCACAGTGGTGGATTCTCTAGCCCAAGTCCTGAATGGGTAGAGGGCGTAGATCCAGGGAATCTGACTCTAGTACTGAGTCCCGCCGCCTTCATCCAAGCGGCACCGTTCCTTGCAGTGTCATGGGTCTCCACCCACCACGTCCTCTGCGTGGCTCTCTTCGTCAAAGGGACCGCCTCTCTCCTCTGCATCTCAGTGCAGGCTGGCGTTCCCTATTCCCCGGATGATTCTTTCTTCTTCGGCTGGCTTCCTGTTAGCTCTTAAATTGCTCCCAGATTTGGAGATGAAGATTCCATCGGTCTCACCAAGAGCCAGTAACGAGTACAGGTCAAAAACAAATCCATCCACTTTAAAGGGGCTGTGTACATTACCACGTTCAATTCCCATATAACTAGCAAACATGGGGGTCTTGGAATGGAAGGGAGGTGGGATGGAATCCTCACTTGGGCATTCTTTGTCCCCAGATAGGAGTCACCCCCAGCTTGATCCCACTTGCCCTGACCCCGAGGGATGGTATCACATAACAAGCTCACCTCCCTAGTCCCAAAGGGGGTGGATCCCCTTTGAGGAGAAGGTACAAACTCCCTGGATTCATCACATAACATCTTTGAGACTTCCATTTCAGTCTCACAATCCATGTCTGTATTGATGACCATCCAGCTCCAGAATCCTGGAAAAGAAACCTTGGATTGCAGTGCACATCACCCAATTGTCCGAATAGATGTAGACATAAAGTTTTACTGTAAGATTTAAGCTATTCAGATTATGGTGGTTTAGTCATGGGTGATTGAGGCTAACCTGACAGGGTTCCTGTTTGAACAATACACACACGACAACGTTTGCAGAACAACTGATCTCAGTAACCTCTTAACTCTGGATGCCAATAAGTAATTTGATCAAGTTGATTGGAAAAATAAATAAATAAACCCTTTTTTCTTTTCGTTTTAGACCACAGTTCATGGGCTGTATTTAAGCTGTAGTTAGCTGCCCATTCTCTAGAATTAAGACGA
Organism: Ambystoma mexicanum; assembly: GCF_040938575.1. Lineage (NCBI taxonomy): Eukaryota > Metazoa > Chordata > Amphibia > Caudata > Ambystomatidae > Ambystoma > Ambystoma mexicanum. Next base: position 40,117,716 of record NC_090928.1, read on the forward strand.
ATGGGGCCCTGACGGATCCTATATACATTTCTAGAGGCATCCAGCAGTCATGTCCCTTATATCCATTTCTATTTGTCCTTTCCATGAATCCCTTTTCTTGAAAGGTCAGAACAGACATGTAGATTCAAGGCTTGGGGGTGCAAGCTTAAAAGATCTCATAATACTCCGGTGCAACCTTTTTAATATCAGAAATTCTGCAACCACCCTTATGGGTAGGATGGGTGAGCTGTGGGATTTTCAATTGGCCTCTGGGTTTTCAGTGAAGATTATTAGGGCTAAGGGCACATCACAAAACAACTCACCTCATTGAAGACCCTGGGGAAATGTTTCCTTTTCCATTGGGGGGGGGGAGTATCTGGACTATCTGGGGGGTAAATTGTTCCCCCAAAGTCGTTGGACATTTTCCAATATGAAATTCCACCTCTATTTCAAATTCTTACTCAGGATTTGAACAGTTGGAGAAAAAGTCTGAATATGGTCAAATCATGTCAATACATGTGATCAAAATCAACCTGATCCCCAAACTCCTTTTCCACCTATCAAGTCTTCCAATTAAAATCCATGAAAGCTCTTTTTACACTCTCCAGAATAAAATGTTCACATTAATTTGGGCTATAGAAAACCCTCCTAGAATCCCCATAAAAATCCTCCTCAAGTCTGTTATGTTCGTCAGCTTTGCGTTTCCCAAAGTAAAATTCTCCCTTCTCACCTCCGATATCAATCATATGTTTGACTGGCTTCACCAGAGGGAATATTTGCATTGGGGCAAGGTGGACCAACTTCCAACCTGACCCCTTTGGCTGGTCTTCATTTCCTGGTAAACCCAAGGGAATTAAGGGTGGGGGCCTACTTAAATATGCCTGCATTTATTTATATTATTGGGACATGGCACTGCGTTGGTAGCTAGAGCCGGGTCCAGGCCCATGCTCTCCAATATTTATTAATCCTGCTTTGACACCATGCTTAATTCAGAGTGACTTTAAGGCTTGGGATGAGGGAGGCTTAACATTGGTATTACACATTTTTGCTTGGGAACGCCACAGAACATTTTAAGAGTAAAAATACATTTAACATGGGTGAACCCCAAATGGTACAATTATGTAACATTGGGATTTAACACTGGATTTACCTTGCATGTTCAAAGCAACCTACCTGCTGAATTGAACCTGGCTGAAGGGATTGGTATGGGATGGGTCTCTTAACTCCATCACCTTCTGGACAGGCACGACCACTCTGAGAAACTGCCCTACATGGTCAACCAGGCAGAACAATTTGGCACTGAAATTGTTCTGGATTTGTGGACCCATATTTGGTCTAGGGATCACAGGTCATAGAGGTGTACAATGCTTCTAAATCTGTTTTCGTTGGCATCTACCACCACAACGTCCCCACAACTATATTCCCTCATACCCTCTGCTGTGTTGGAAGAAGTACAGCGAGATGGGCACGTTCAGCCATTGTTGGTGGTTGTGCCCTAAAATGCAATTTTATTAGGAATACATTTCTTTGAACATACAATGATCTGCAATTACCCCAGGATACCTTGTTCTTGATTTTAGGTGATTCTGGTGAGGGAGCCTATCCACTGGCAGGCCACAAGGGCCAGTTGGTCACTCACCTACTCTATGCATCAAGTTTGACACTTAGTCAATGTTGGAAGTATCCATACAAGCCCCTGTAATATTCAGATGGAGCAAGGTATGGGAATGCTGCTCCATGGAGAAATATTTGCTATGCTTAAAATGTGTTGCCTAAGATCCTCAGGACATTGTCATGCGTCTCAGACTTTTTCTGTTTTAACGAGCACTGCATGTTTTAACTTGCCCCATTTAAGTTTGTTTGACTTACATTGAATATTTTTGGCATGAAAGGTAGTTGGGAAACAAGGGCATTGACTTTTGGGGCAATACTTGATGTGTGAAGCTAACGTCAGCGTTTTTGAAATTGCAGCATTCTGATATTTGTCTGTGCATCACTTCTGATGTTTTTTTAAAAAAATGTTCCTTTATAGAGGGCGCTAGAGAGCCGACCTTCCTTGCGCTCCGGTGTGTGATAAACCTGATTCAACGCCTGCATCCACTGCTAATAAGCACCTCGAACGAAGAACCAGAAAATTGCGGCGAACCAAATCCTATCTTGGCCTGGACAATAGACTGTAGACACCCTTCGGGCCCACACAACCATAACGGCCTGGCTGGCCCGAACCACCCGCGAAGCCTCTGATGATCTGGTGAACGGAGCGAGAGGAGTTCAGCTCCACTGCAGCGGCTGGCCCGGTTTCCCCCCGCGTCTCCCTGCAGCTGCCGGCGCTTTGGCACCACCGGGCGCTTGGCTACCATGGGAAGCGTGCCATGAGGGTCTGCTGACCGCAGAGGCATCTCGCTGAGCGGGAGAAGACAGGGGCCGGGCGGGTGCCCCCCAGAGTCCGGAGGAAGCAGTAGCCAGACAGCCAGCTCCGGCAGCCGCGGCATCTGCGCTGATAGGAGAACCCTCCCGTGGCCAAAGAACAGCGCGCAGTCGGGCGCATGTCCGCTCCGTGCGCGGATAATAGGAGCATACAGCTCGCAGACCCCCTGCATCCTGCGGCGGAGCATGCTTAACAACCCGAGCCGTGGCCCACCAAAATCGACTCCTCGCGAAAGAGTAGTCACCGCTCGTGATCCTTCTTCGAAAATGGGTGCGGCCATGGACGGCCCAGGCTACAAACACCCTGTGCACAAAGCACCAACTGACTTGAATCCTTCTGGAAAACGCACAAGATAGAACCTACACCCCACAGATCCGTTGATACGCGGACAGGACACAGGGAATCATGGCCGCCCGGACTGAGGCGGACGAGGAGGTCAATGGGGCAGAGGCTGCATGGACAGTGTTCCTAATGATCACAATTATACAAAGAGACTGAGTAGTGTGAACGGCTGGCCGAGAGCAAGTGCTCCAATATGAGGTGAGTGCCCGCAGCGCACTAATGAACCCACACCACCATTGTGTCCCCTTACCCCATATCTGCACGGGGCGGACAGTGCACCTCACCTCGCACCCATAAGCGTATTACACCACAGCGACTATCCAAGTTCGCAACTGTGCAGTGCGAAATTCAGCTGCGTCGGGGTAGCTTGGATTGAAGCGACGTTTACTGGTACAAAAGAGGCCTGAATAAATGCAGCACTGACCAACAAGGTCACACAGGCCACGGAGGCGACCACCAGCCAGCCCACTTCTTAGAATAGGGCCGGCTTCACGCACAGCATTCAGCCACCAGACATGACAAGCACAGCAACTCATAACTCTAGGGGCAAAACCAGCCAGTGACAACATAAGAAAAGTGAGGCGTTCGATGCCAACATCGGGGGTACAGCTGACCCGTGAAAGAGGAGAACACACTGCTTAGAACTTAGAAGAGCTATGCTATAGGGAGTACACACCAAGCTACAACCCACATCGGTCTGACCTGACATCCTAATTGCACACAGGCCAGACGTTGAGGTGGCCGTACTCATTACCGCCACATCACAAGGCCGACTTGTAGATTCGAAAGGTCAGAGATGGCAGACGCTGAGTAGCCGCCTGGATAAAGCCTGACAAGTCAAGCAGAATAGACCACCAATATACCACTGCAACCTGGTTGGCTCCGCCCCCCGCTCTCTTCTGGCATTACGGCATACCACACAAGTAATACACTCACTAGCTGGAAACAAACACAGCACAGTCTGCTCATCGGAACATCAGCACCCATTGATACAGCCGCATCAGCTATATTAGATGTCCAGCACTTCTGAATATACCTGGGCTATAAAGCTGCCAGTCATTCAACACCTGATACAGCTTCGCTTCACGCCGGCCTTGTCGACACCCTAATTTCACCCGATTTTAGTGAACAACTACGAAGAACCCTACCTGGCATAACTCCACACCAACGGTGAGGAGAACCACCACCCCCACTGCTACAAGCAGCTCAATAACGCCCACCACGACACAAGAACCATGGTAAAGACAGTTGAATTTTGATGCCGGAGCGTCATCCAAGACACCACAGCCCAGCGATGAATCAGAATCTCGTGCACTCGTGCCACTCCAGGTAGCCCACCCCTCCAAACCCTTCGATATTAGAGAAATATTCTGTTAGAACTGAAAGCCGGAATTGGACGCCTCGACAACAAAATTGATAGTCTTTCCTCCAAAGTTGACCAGCTGCAGCACCAACTGGACACTCACACCGAACGGTGGATACAGTTGAGCAGCGTGTATCTGACATCGACGACAGCACGATGGCTCTGACCACCAGAGTATCCATGCTAGAATCCCAGATGAAAATAGCAAATGCACGAAATGAAGATTTAGAGGGACGATCTAGGAGGAATAACGTGATAATTGTCGGCGTCAGAGAACAGCAATTGAAAAGAAAAATGGAACATTACGTGGAGGTGATGTGCACAGAGCTTTTCGGGGCAGAAGCCCTCTCCCATTTATTTGTCGTGGAAAGAGCCCATAGGATTCCAGCAACAAGACCAGTCCCGGGGGCCCCGCCGTGCCCCATCATAGCTAAATTACTTAATTACAAAGACCAAGACACGGTCCTACGACTGGCGAGGGAAAAGGGTGAGTTACAGTATTACGGACATACCATCCATTTCTACCCGGACTTCTCACCATCCGTGCAAGCACAGAGAAGAACCTTCACCAACATTAAACGCAGACTGCGTGATAACCAGATCCCCTATTCGATGCTCTTTCCTGCCCGACTAAGAATGCAGCATAACGGAAAAGCCCAATTCTTCTAGACACCAGACGAGGCAAATTCTTATGTAGATTGGGCCGGCTACGGGCCACCAGGCAACAACCCAGTACTACAACAGAGAGGGAGAGCCCGAAGGGATCCACCATGATCAGCTACAGCTAACTAAAGTATGTTGCATCGCATGCAACAACCCCGCCGGAGAGCAATACTAGGGTATCTCTTACACATGGGCTGCTCGACTTGGAAGACTCCGAGCACCCCTTGCGCAGCAAAGTTAAAGTTCACCAGTTACATGCTAGAGGGAGGGGCGAAGATGACGAGCAAGTTGGGGGTTGCTCGTGAGAAACAGGAGGGTACTTTACACAAGTTAGGAGTTATTAAGCTAAACAAAGCTTGTTTTCGCGCACAGGCACCGGCCGCAAAGAAGCCACTGTTAGGCTCACCTGGTTCCCACAGGGGCGTCGATCGGACCCGGACAGCTGCAATCGCCACCAACGTGATGCATAGTGAAGAGATGACAGTCTGGACTGGCCCGTCTAATCTTGTCTGCTGGACTCGTAGAAGTATTCTCCTGCAAGTGGAGAAAGGGATTTAGCCACCCGTGGACTTTAGTGATGGCCCCCCCAACTGTTCTCATTCTCCCCACTAATCACCTCCAATATCCCCTCTTGGTAACCTCACCTTATGTTTTTAAATGATGAGCTATCCATCCTGCATGGCATGCAGGGGCGCGTAGATACCAGTTACTTCACTGGTTTGAAGGTAGTGGAGAAGTGCCGGAGGAATATTGACTCCAGTGTCTATAAAGTTTAAAGAGTTCAATATGTCCGATATTCACTCTTGTTCCATTCCCTCGTTAGGTTGCAGCTGGGTCCAAAAGAATATTGCCTGGAGGCAGCTGATGGCGTTCAGGTAAGTGTCTGTATTACCAAACACTGTCCGGTAAAATTTGCATGAGTTTAACTTGCTGTTTTCTCTCCCTTTATAAGTGCGGCATAGAAAGATGCGGCGAATTAACGGGTAATACCTCCGGTGGTAAAGCAGGTAAGCCTATGATGGAAAAGAGATTGTCTTTGTCGGTTTTCTCGGCTCACCTTGTTATTCCTTTTGTTTTCCCCCCAGGTGCTGGGTTTCGACGAAGAAAATGATGGAGGCAGCGCCGAGTTGAAAGATGCGGTGGACTGGTGAGTATAACGCGGCGCTGCTGCTGGCGAAGCGATGCGTGCTGAAATAATGTCCTTTCTAGGCTCGGAGATGTGCTGGGTCCGGAATCAGGTAAGGAATCAAATAATGGCCGTGATCTAACCTCTTCTCCATTCTTTTCCTTTTGTCTAGGAGCTCCGGATTCGAGGCGGGCATGGCAGAAGACTGGATGCTGACTTGCAGACACGGTGAGCGTTACGCTGCTGGATTAGAATAACACGAAGCATGAGCTGCTGTTCGGGCGTGGTTTAAATAGCCTGCAAAGTAGTCCCAGGTAAGAAGTTCCCCAGAACCACACCCGAGTAAAAAATAGTCCCTGTAATAAAATAGTCCCATCCAGACCTCACGTTGGCTTGGACTCATTTGCAACATGGTCTGCATAAGGTAAGTAAAGTCTATGAGCCTGGCGCCTATGGCACCAGGACTGATTTCTATGATGAGCCTGGTGCCTAAGGCGCCAGGACTGAATCCAAACAGCCCCCAGCCGGGGCTGTTAGGGTTTTAATGAGTATCTGGATGCCTGCTCCCAGGGCTGATGGACTCGATCCGGATGCCCGGGGGTAGGCATCATGACAGCACTCCCCCCCAAGGCCCCTCCTAAAGTTGTTCTTCCCCTTGGCCCTGGCTTGTGTGGGAAGTCCTGATGGAATTTTTTCACCAATCGAGGAGCATGAACGTGGTCACTAGGGAATAGGTTCCCATGACCTTTCTTGTGGTCCGTAACCCTTCCAGTCGATTAAATAAAAAAGGCTTGATTTAACCATTTTAGAGTCCAGGATGTTTTTTTACCTCAAATTCAGGTTCTCCATCTATTAGGATGGGGTCAGGTGGTTTGGTTAATCTTGTCCCGGGTTGAACTGGTTTTAGAAGTGAAACATGAAAGACAGGATGAATCTGCATATTAGAGGGTAATTCTAATTTGACGGCCACCGGGTTGATAATGGCCTTAATGGTGTAAGGTCCCAAATATCTAGGATTAAAAGTCTGAGTTCCTTTCAGAGGTATATGTCTTGTAGCCAGCCAAACTTGGTCTCCGATTCGATATGGTGGGGTCTCACTTCTATTTTGATCAGCTTTTTTCTTGTATTTCTCTTTTGCTTGTTTCAAATGTTTTGTTGCCTCTTCAAAAGCTTGTGTAATAGTAGAATGCAGATGAGTTACTGCCGGCATTTCTAAATGCTGGGGCAATTCGAGTTCTGAGGTTCGAGGATGATGTCCATATATGGTATAAAAGGGGCTTTGTCCGGTTCCTGAATGTAAAGAGTTATTGTATGCGTATTCAGAAATCCATAAAATGTCCTTCCAATTACTTTCGGTTTGGTGGAGCATACAACGTAGGTATTGTTCAAGAGTCTGGTTGGTTCTCTCCGTCTGACCATCGGTTTGGGGATGGTGACTGGTTGATAACCTTACGTCGATTTGTGCCAATTGACAACACTTCTGCCAAAATTGCGAAATGAACTGACTACCTCGGTCAGAGATCAATACGGAAGGAAATCCATGTATTCAAACAATATATTCGAGAAATTCCTTGGCCAAGATTGAAGCAGAAGGTAATCCTTTTAAAGGAATAAAGTGGGCCATCTTGGAAAAAAGATCCACAAAAACTAGAATGGTGTTGAATCCATTACATGGCGGTAGATCCGTAATAAAGTCTAAAGACAAAGTGTGCCATGGTGTGGGTGGAATATCTAAAGGTTGTAAAAGACCAGCTGGTTTCTTCTTTTGACTTTTGTTCTGGGCGCAGATGCCACAAGACAGTACAAATGACTTTACATCTTTTCGCCAGGTGGGCCACCAGAATTGTCTTTTAATTTTAGCTTCAGTTTTTGCAATACCTGGGTGCCCTTCCATCAGAGCTTCATGGTAATTGGAGATAACTTGTTCTTGTAGTTTCTTGTGTGGTAGAAATAGACGCCCTTGATAGTAAGGTAGCTCATTGACAACTGAATAATCTGGGGCCTTTTTAACCCAGTCCTGCAGGGCTGCTGTATCGAAAATTTGTTGGATCTTTAAATGAATATCTTCTAAGGTCTGTAGAGTAGTTATCCCAAGAATTCTTTGTTCAGGAATTATAGGCACCGGTTCCGGGTTCGAATATGCTTCTCCCATCCCATTTCGGGATAAAGCGTCTGCCTTACCATTCTTACAACCTGGTCGATAATTGATCACGAAATCGAATTCGGCAAGGAAAAAGGCCCATCGAAGTTGACGCGATGATTGGGCCTTGACTGTTTTTAAATACTGCAAGTTCCTGTGATCGGTGATTACAGTAATGGTATGCCTGGCACCGAGAAGATAATGCTGCCAAGCCTTGAAGGCGGATTTCATGGCTAACAACTCTTTATCGGTAACCGCATAGTTTAATTCGGGGGCCGAGAATTTTCTGGACCAAAATGCTACTGGATGAAGTTGACCGGTTTCCGGATCCTTCTGGGACAGGACAGCCCCCATGGCTAAACTGGATGCATCGGTTTCAACTATGTATGGGAGCTCTGGCGTGGATGCTTTAAGACAGGTGCCGACGTGAATTTCAATTTCAGTTCTTGGAAGGCTTTTTCAGCCTCTTCGGTCCACAAGAAGCGTTTGTTTTTTCGCAAAAGTGCTGTGATGGGGTGTACAACATATGAGAAGTCAGGAATAAATCTGCGGTAGAAATTAGCAAATCCAAGCATGCTTTGCACCCCTTTAACTGAACTGGGTGATGGCCACTTGAGAATTGAATCCACCTTTCGAGAGTCCATTCGGACTCCTTTTGGAGTCAGGATCAATCCAAGGAATTCAACTTCTGTAGCATGAAAAACACATTTTTCCAATTTTGCAAATAACTTGTGCTGGCGTAGTTTCTCAAGGACTGCACGAACGTGCTTAACATGGTCTGATTCTGAGGAGGAGTACACTAGAATATCGTCTATGTATACGACAACACAGACGTCAATGAGTTCACGAAGGACATCGTTCATAAAATACTGGAAGGCTGCTGGTGCATTGCAAAACCCGAAGGGCATCACCTGATATTCGAATAATCCGTACTTGTTGCGAAAAGCGGTCTTCCAGTCGTCGCCCTTCTTTACACATACCAGATGATATGCCCCTCGGAGATCTAATTTAGTGTAGATGCAAGCATCCTTTACTTGGTCTAGTAGTTCGGGGATCAGAGGCAATGGACATCGGTTCTTCACCGTGATCTTGATCTGGTTTAGTGCGCGCTAGTCTATGCACGTTCTGAGGTCACCTTCCTTTTTGGGCACAAAGAATAAAGCTGAAGATGCGGGGGACTTAGATGGACGAATGAAGCCATTAGCAAGGTATTGGTCCAAGTATTGCCGTAGGTGATAGTTTTCGGGTTCCGTAAGGGCGTAGATCCTACTGCATGGAGGTTGTGCACTGGGTATGAGGTCGATTTGACAATCGTATGATCTATGAGGTGGTAAGGTGTTTGCCTGTTCTTTTTGGAAAACATCCTGGAATTCTTCATATTCCTGAGGTAACTGCATGACTGGATTAGCGACGGTGGCCAGGCTTTTGTTCAAGGTTTTTTCCGGGTAACAGGTGTGTGCACACTCCGGGAAGGTTACTCTCTTCTCTCGCCAATCAATACAAGGATTATGTGTTTCCAACCAAGGTATCCCCAGTATTATTTGGAACTGCGGGGCTTTGATTAAGTCAAACACAATAGTCTCTCGATGCCCACCTTGACCCAACAGTGTCATCTCTGTGGTGGAATGAGTTACAGGCCCAGGGGCAATTTCAGTTCCATCGACTGTGCTGATAACATCCAAAGTGGTCTTTTTGCAGAGAGGTAGATTCATCCTAGAAGCCAATTCGTGGTCCACATAGTTTCCTATGGCCCCGCTATCAATGTATGCCCTAACTGCATGCATACGTGATGGCTGCCTTGGATCAATAAGGACCATTGGTATGATTAGGTGCGAGGTCTGAGTGTCCTTCTTTAAGCTCGGCAAGCAGACCTCTACGCTTATTGGGCGTGGTAGTTTCCCGAATCAGGCTCTGTTTGATTTCTATCAGCAACTCCGACTACTTTCTTGGATGGTTTTATAGGGCAATCCCGTAGAAAATGTCCTGAGGCCCCACAGTACAGACACAACTGCATCTGACGTCTCCTTTCTCTTTCTTTTTGAGTTAAGAGTCCCTTAACCCCCCCGATCTGCATTGCTTCTGATGCATCTGTTCCTTTGGGAGTAACATTGGGTTTAACCAATACCTGATTCTCGAACTTAGCTCGATCAGCTTTTCTATTCTGAAGTCGGTGGTCTTGCTGGACCACTAAGTCTATATATTCTGCGCAATCCTGAGGTGGGTTCACAACTTGGGCCAAAACATCTTTGAGTTCACCCCGAAGTTCACGATGAAATAATGTAATTCGCTTTACCTCTGGCCATCCGGTTTCCACCACCAACCTATTGAAGGTTGCGATATAAGTTAGCAGGTTCTGGTGTCGTAGGGATAGAAGTTCGTTATCCAGGGCCTGTCCCTGTGAATGTCTGGCGAATAGTCTTTCCATGCTCAATTGAAAACCCTGAAAATCCCGAAGAAGAGGGTCATCCTGGTTGACTAATGGAATTGACCAATCCGCTTCGCTGCCACTAAGGTATGACAGTACAAAGGCTACTTTGGCTTGGTCATTTGGAAAAGCTCCTGGTCTGCATAAAAAGTGCAAGCAGCATTGGTTCATGAACACGGCGAACCTTTTCGGGTCCCCAGCAAAGCGTTCGGGTGGAGCTTAAGGAATGCTCCCTGGTAGAACCACTTGCACAGGGCTGCTCGATGAAATGGGGGTTGAATTCCCCCAAAGTCCAGGTAGTGGTGTTTGCACGGCTTGGATTTGCAGCAGTTGTCTGGCAAGATCATCAGTGCGCTCCTTTGACACAATCAGTTCTCTCCTGAGGGCATTAGTTTCTTGGCACGCGGAGTGCACTTCTGCCCTAAGTTCTCCTAACAATTGGGCTAGTTGGTCGTTTTCTGAGGTCTCCATTACGTCAGGGTGGGGATTTGTAGATAGGCTTCGTGTTCTGTTACGCTCACCTGGTTCCCACAGGGGCGTCGATCGGACCCGGCCAGCTGCGGTCTCCACCAACGTGATGCGTAGTGAAGAGATGACAGTCTGGACTGGCCCGCCTAATCTTGTCTGCTGGACTCGTAGAAGTATTCTCCTGCAAGTGGAGAAAGGGATTTAGCCACCCGTGGACTTTAGTGATGCCCCCCCCAACTGTTCTCGTTTTCCCCACTAATCACCTCCGATATCCCCTCTTGGTAACCTCACTTTATGTTTTTAAATGATGAGCCCTCCATCCTGCACGGCATGCAGGGGCGCATAGATACCACTGGTTTGAAGGTACTGGAGGAGTTCCGGAGGAATATTGACTCCAGTGTCTATAAAGTTTAAAGAGTTCAATATGTCCAATGTTCACTCTTGTTCCATTCCCACGTTAGGTTGCAGCTGGGTCCAAAAGAATATTGCCTGGAGGCAGCTGATGGCGTTCAGGTAAGAGTCTGTATTACCAAACACTGTCCAGTAAAAGTTGCATGAGTTTTTGTTTTTTAGCTGTTTTCTCTCCCTTTATAGGTGCGGCGTAGAAAGATGCGGCGAATTAAAGAATAATACCTCCGGTGGTAAAGCTGGTAAGCCTATGGTGGCAAAGAGATTGTCTTTGTCGGTTTTCTTAGCTCACCTTGTTATTCCTTTTGTTTTCCCCCCAGGTGCTGGGTTTCGACGAAGAAAATGATGGAGGCAGCGCCGAGTTGAAAGGTGGACTGGTGAGTATAACGTGGCGCTGCTGCTGGCGAAGCGATGCATGCTGAAATAATGTCCTTTCCAGGCTCAGAGTTGGGCTGGGTCCGGAATCAGGTAAGGAATCAAATAATGTCTGTGATCTAACCTCTTCTCCTTTCTTTTCCTTTTGTCTAGGAGCTCCGGATTCGAGGCGGGCGTGGCAGAAGACTGGATGCTGACTTGCAGACAGGGTGAGTGTTACGCTGCTGGATGCAGAATAACAAGTAGCATGAGCTGCTGTTCGGGCGTGGTTTAAATAGCCTGCAAAGTAGTCCCAGGTAAGAAGTTCCCCAGAACCACATACGAGTAAAAAATAGTCCCTGTAATAAAATAGTCCCATCCAGGCCTCACGTTGGCTTGGACTCATTTGCAGCATGGTCTGCATAAGGTAAGTAAAGTGTATGAGCCTGGCGCCTATGGCGCCAGGACTGATTTCTATGATGAGCCTGGCGCCTAAGGCACCAGGACTGAATCCAAACAGCACCCAGGTGGGGCTGTTGGGGTTTTAATGAGTATCTGGATGCCTGCTCCCGGGGCTGATGGACTTGATCCGGATGCCCGAGGGTAGGCATCATGACAGCCACATCTCACCTGGTCCCACCATAAAAGACCCTGCCTTTGCTACACTCTAGTGGACACACCAGAAAAACTAGCTGAACAAATGAGAAATAGGCTGGCACTTTCAAGGTAGCCACGTGGAACATTAAAGGAGGCAACCAGTCAGCCAAAGTGAGGAAAGTAACACAATATCTACGTCGACACAAAATAGATGTGGCTCTCATCCAGGAGACACACTTGTGTCCTTCATCCGAGCACCTCTGGGCCAAAGAATGGGGGTGCCACCAGTACTTCGCATCATACTCTTCATACGCTAGAGGGTGTCACGCTCACCTGGGTCTCTGTGGGAGCAAGGGATTCCTCCGGTCTCTTCCTCTCGTTACCCCTGGGCTGGGAAGCTGACCTGCCAAAAGAATGGGTGTTTAGAGGGTTTTCCTTAATGAGGCTTTCCTAACCTCCATCCGCCCTCCCGGTGTCCCTAGTGTAGTGTATTCCCTTGCTTTGACCATCGCTCACCTTTTGGTTTAGTGTGGCGCGCACTCCATCCTGCATCTGCAGGGGTGCGGTAGTCTGGGGTCCGGAACTAGTTGCTTCACTAGGTTCAGGTAGGTTCTGATGAATACGCAGTCTGTGGTACGCACCCAGTTACAGCAATGGGAATTGTTTGTAAGTTTATGCATGGGCTTCATTCCAGGAGCCCCTGAAGCAGAAGCTGCAGGATAGTTCAACAATGAGCGGAAGGTAAGTCCAATGGGGCAAGTTACTTCACTGGCTTTGCGCGCGAGTTACAAAAAAGGTGAGTTGTTGACTGTGGATATGTTGAGCGTAATATTGTGTTCTTTGTTGTTGCAGGTTTCAGGCACAAGGCTGCTAGCTGGATGCGGGCGCTGAGAGAAGATTTCCTCTAGGCTCGCATACAGAGGTAAGTTACTTTGGTTGCGTGGGAGACTGAGGGGTTAATTGCATGCATGCGCTTACTAATTCTGACTTGTTTTCTCTTCTTTCGAAGATCGGGTCCGAATCGCTGGAGTGAAGAGCAGGGAAGAAACTTACCTCGATCGGGTCCGAAGCGCTGGAGTGAAGAACAAAGAAGAAACTTGCCTCGATCAAGTAGAAGAAGCAGGTGAGAGTTCCACTGGATGTCAGGGTTGCAAAGAAGCGGAAACAGGTAAATAGCCACTGGAGATCAAGGCTGCGGTGAACGTGTGCTCTAAACTACAGAAAACACATGAAGCATGGGCCAGTTCTTGGGTGTGGCTTATATTGGCAGCCACGCCCAAACACTAGAGTGTGCTACACAGTTCCCTGCATTTCCTGGAAGTCACACAGGCATCCATGTTGGAAGTACAGGAAGTGACTTGAAAATAAAGGCTATGCCGGAACAAGCTTGTGTGAATGTTGTGTATTTTAAGACTTCATTAATGCATGTTTTGCTTGCCAAGCCTTTACCCATCTAGCCCCTAATTGTGTCTTCAGCTTTTCCCCATGTGTTTGTGCTACTGAGGTGTTGGTCCCAATGCTAGTACCCATGACAGTCCTCCCCCTCAAAGCCCCACTCAACTGTGTTTTTCTGGTTCAGGTTTGGTGGGGTTATCCCGATGGTATTTACGTAGCAACCAGGGAGCGTGGATGTTCTCGCTTGGTTCTCATGACCTATCCTGCGGCCCATACCGTTTCCAGTCTACCAGATAGAATAGGGTTTTTCTTGTTATCTTAGAGTCTAGAATACCCTTGACTTCGTATTCTGTCTCGTCACCCTCTACTATTATTGGAGCCGGGGGTATTGATACTCGTGCCTCACGGTGCATGGGTTTTAACAGCGAAACGTGGAACACCGGATGTATGTGCATGTGAGTTGGTAAGGCTAGTTTCATGGCTACTGGGGAGATCACAGGTTCGATTGTAAAAGGGCCTAAGAATTTAGGTTGGTATTTCCTCGGTCCTTTAAGTGCTATATATTTTGATGCCAGCCACACAGAGTCCCCAGTCTGGCAGCTTGGGGCCTTCTTTCGGTGTTGATCAGCATACTTTTTCTGTGTTTCTTTAGCGGCTCGTAAATGTGTCACTGCCTCCTTGGCTGCCCGGGTGATACGTTCATGCAAGGGCTTGACCGCGGGCATTTCAATTACTTCCTGTGGGTTGTATTTGGAAGTCTGTGGGTTTCGCCCATATAGGGTATAGAACGGAGTCAGTTGAGTAGAAGTGTTCTGATCTTGATGGTCATGCAGATTTATTGCACTTCCGTCCCCAAGTACCGCACAGGCAAGATAACCAACTACCTGTGCAGTCTTTGAGGCCACAGGTTTTGTAGCCGTCAGTCAGGAACCGGGAACACCGGACAGAACCCCAGACCACTGTAAGGCAATAAGCAATGTGTAAGCAAACAGAGGGCAATAGGAATGTAAACTAAACACAGCTGGAATAAGGCTTACCCCGATGGATGACAGGAGAACCCTCAAAACGATGAAGAGCAGTGAATCGGGGGCCAGGTGAATAGGGTTCAATCTGACTTGCAGGAAGGCAACACCCGGGATCAGGATGGCAAAGATCCAAAGGTACAAGGTGCAAATACAGGAGCAACAGGTCCAAAGTTCCAAGGATGCCAAGTAAAGGGAAGGTTCCAAAGGAGTCCAAGAGAGCAGTCCAAGATCGTGCCCAATAGTACTTAGAATCCAAAGAAAGCCAAAAATCAAATCCGTTGAGCAATCCGAGGTCAAGTTATCCGAGGTCGTGAAGAGCGGTACCAGAATCCGGGCAGAGAGCAAAAGGCAGGTCCGTGAAGCAGTCCGAAGTCGAAACAAGGATGAAGTCAGCAGGAGCAACAAGAAACGCTAAAACCTCACGTGAAACAGCTGTAAGGCACTGCTTCTGTGTTTTCGAGTGCTTATGAGTCATTCAGGGCTGTCACGTGAGGAAAAACACTGGAACGTGCGGCGTGAGAAATGTCACGTGATTCGGGTCACGTGATGCAGTTTAATCAGGGTTGTTGCGGGGCTCTCACCGTACGGTGCCAGGATGAAAACCGGGGACGATGTCGGCCACGAAAAAGTCTCCATGGCAACTGCCAACAAGCGGAGGGGCGAAAGACACCCGGACTGCCAGGCAGCGTTTTCATCCGCCGACGCTGCTTCGATGTCTTAGTTGCCTCTGCAGGTGAGTAAGCGGGAGAGACCTTTGGGATGGGAAACCTAAGAGACGTGGCAGAGCTCTCCTTAAAGGCCCACGACCCCGTGGGCTAGAAGGATTATCACGGTGGAAGGCAGCAACCAACTGCGGAGTGTGAACATCCCCGGAAGGGACCCACGAACGCTCCTCGGGACCGTAACCAAGCCAATCCACCAGGTACTGGAGATGACACCTACAAAGGCGGGAACCCAAAATGTCACTGACTTCATATACATCCAGAGAGGAGACAGACACCGGGGGCGGAATTAACCGGGTGGGGGCCAGATAGTGCTTGAGAAGGGAGGTATAAAAAAACAGATGTATGCGCCACGTAGATGGAACAGAGAGACGCAAAGCCACCGGATTAAGGATCGCAGACACCCTACAGGGCCCAATGAAACGGGGAAGCAATTTGCGGCAGCCAACCGCAAATGGCGGGTGGACAACCAGACGTGGTCACCCACTCGGTAAGAGGGAACCGCAGTTCTCTTCCTGTCAGCTTTCCTTTTCATGGAGGCCTGAGCTTCACGCAAATGGATCATGGTCTGGGTGTGAACAGCAACCAGATCGCGGGCACAGGCATTGGCGGCAGGAGTCGGGGTGGTTGGAAAATCAGGGAGCGGGAGAGTACGGGGGTGTTGCCCATAAAGAGAGTAAAAAGGAGAGAATCCCGTAGAGGAATGCCAGGTGTTATTATACGCGAATTCAGCCAAATGGAGCAGGTTCAACCAGGTGTCCTTGTACTGAAGAGTCAGGCACCACAGGTATTGTTCAAGGGCCTGGTTAACCCTCTCCGTCTGGCCATCGCTTTCTGGGTGGTAAACCGAAGAAAAATGGGCATCAATATCAAGGATTTTAGTGAGGGACCGCCAAAAACGAGATGTAAATTGCGGACCCCGGTCAGATACAATGACCTGAGGTAAACCAAAGAGACAGAAAACGAACTTTGGGCTAGTGAGGGAGCTGAAGGAATGCCTGAACAGGGGATAAAACGGGCCATTTTGGTGTAAGAATCGACAACCACCCATACTGTGTCATGTCCCTGCCTGCGGGGCAAATCAGTTATAAAGTCCATAGAAACGGTATGCCAAGGCCGAGGCGGTATGGGTAAGGGGTGTAAAAGACCCAACGGGCGGCCCTTGCGCGGTTTGCATGGTGCGCATATGGAGCAAGTGTTCACATAATGTTCCACATCGTGTCTCATCAGGGGCCACCAACACCAGCGCTTTAATAGTTCCAGAGTGCGCTGTTGCCCAGGGTGTCCATTGATGGCTGCGTCATGGGACCAAAAGAGTGCCTGATTGCGAGTATCACTAGTGGGCAGGAACAATTTCCCCTGTATAAAGGGTAAGCCTTCCTGTAAAACCAGATCCCATTCTGTTAGTGCATGTGGATGAAGTGAAACCCATTGTCGAATGGATTGCAACATGGAGGGTGATGGGGTGCACAAGCAAACAACATGCCCCTCGCCCAGGAGTGTGTCTGGATATAAGGACAAGGAATCCCCCCCAGGAGAGCGAGAAAGAGCACCAGCCTTACTATGAGAAGACCCCGGTCTATGTTTCACAACGAAATCGTAAGCAGTAAAAAACAGGTGCCAACGTACCTGCCTACTGTTAGAACACTTAAGAGAGGCCAGGTCCTGCAGGTTCTTATGATCTATGCACACTACAGTTTGATGTTTGGCCCCGATAAGGTGATGCCTCCAAGTTTGCAATGCGTCCTTGATGGCCAAAAATTCCTTTTCAGTCACGGTGTAGTGACATTCAGATGGCGTGAATTTCCGTGAATGAAAAGCCACAGGGTGCAAGTGGCCTGTGGTCGGGCAAGGTTGCGAGAGCACTGCGCCTAATGCGAATGAGGAGGCATCCGCTTCTACAACAAAAGGGGAATCGGGATCGGGATGTTTTAGTACAGGGGCAGTGATAAACCGGGACTTTAGCGTATCAAAAGACTGCTGTTGTTCTGAGGCCCAATGGAACGGGGACCGGGGACTAGTTAAGGTAGTGAGGAGAGAAACAATCGAGGAGAAATCAGAAATGAATCGCCGATAGAAATTGGCAAAACCAAGAAACGATTGCAATTGTTTAAGAGTGGTCGGAGCAGGCCAATCAGTGATAGCACGAACTTTTGATTGGTTCATGGATAGACCTCCCGGTGTAATATGGAAACCTAGAAAGTCGACTTCCTGAGTATGGAACATGCATTTCTCGGGTTTAGCGAACAAGGAATTCTCCTTGAGGCCTTTCAGGACTTCTTTAACATGGGCTATGTGTTCTTCTAGGGAGGAGAGAAGATCAATATATCATCTAGGTACACTACGACAAAGATATCAAGAATGTCGTAAAAAACCTTGTTAACAAAACGCTGAAAAGTGGCGGGGGCGTTGTAGAGACCGAAGGGCATTACGGTGTATTCGAATAGACCCTGACCGGTACAGAACGCTGTCTTCCATTCGTCTCCGCTGCGCATACAAACCAGGTTATAGGCACCCCGGAGGTCGAGTTAGGTAAATATGGATGCCCGTGTTAGTCTATCCAATAGTGTGGAAATAAGCGGTATAGGATACCAGTCTTTTATGGTGATAGCATTCAATCGTCTATAGTCAATGCAAGGACGTAGGTCCCCCTCCTTCTTAGGCACAGATTGGGCTGGCAGCTGGAGAACTGGATGGTCGCAGTGGCCCCATCGTAAAGCCTGTTACATATACTCTTTGAGTGCCTGCTCCTCAAGCGGAGAGAGCGAATATATCCTACCCTTCGGTATTGGTGCATCAGGAATGAGATCAATGGGGCAGTCGTAAGGTCTATGTGGCGGTAGACCCTCTGCTGTGCCCTTATCAAAGACCTCGAAATAGTCCTGGTAAACAACGGGAACCCCTGCTACGACGGTGCCCACTGTATGTGGGACCGTTTTGGATGTACCAGTGTTTCCAATACTGAAGGAGGCCATGGCCCCAAGTAGAGAAGCAGGAGAGGGCCGTGTCTCAGGTTCTGTCAGGCAAAAATGTTGGCAAATATCGGATTCAAAGGTGATTTGTCCAGTTCCCCAATTGATCAACGGATTGTGTTGCCGAAGCCAAGGGATACCCAGTATGACACCAAACTGAGGGGTGGCGATAAGATCGATTGATAAGGTTTCCCGGTGCACATCTTGGATCACCACTGTCATTGGAGCGGTTTGATAGTCAATAGGGCCGGAAGCTAGACTCGAGCCATCAACCGCTTGTACCGGTTCAGGGTATTCTTTCTTGATCAGGGGTAAATTGAGTGTTTGTGCTAGTGCAATGTCAATAAAACAGCCAGTAGCCCCAGAGTCGATCACGATTTGTACTGAATGTGCTTGATCTGCGATTGGTTTCAATAAAGCCTGGACCACAATCGGTCGGATAGGACCAAACGTTGGTCCAGTGGGGGTCAAGGAAGGGCCCGCCCTTACCCCCAATTTTAAGGGCGAGCCTTCTGAAAACCTGATGGTCTCTTCGGGCGACGTGGACAGTTTTTTACGTAGTGCCCATGGATTCCACAGTAAAAACAGGCGCTGTCGGATCTCCGACGTTCCCGTTCTGCCTGAGTGATAGGGCTTCTAATCCCACCAACCTGCATTGGTTCTGGAGTAGAAGAGGAGGTGGTCGGAGGAATTTGACTGGAAGCTCCTAACTCTGCCCTACGCTCGATCTTACGTGCGTCTATTTGTATTGTTAGATCCACTAGCTCAGAAAAAACAGAAGGAAGGGCAGGGATCACCGACAGGGCGTCTTTCAGACTGTTGCAAAGACCGCGATAGAATACAATTGCCTTCTTTTCTTCAGGCCATGAGGTCTCAGCAGCCAATTGATTGAAGCGGGTGATGTATTCAATAAGCGTTTGTCTGCCTTGTGTGAGATCCAATAACTCTAGGTCTCGAGACTGCGCCCTATACCTAGTATCAAATACTTTGGACATTTCTGCAACCAACAGATCGAAGTCGTATAGGGCGGGATGATCACTCTCCATTAAGGGGTTAGCCCAAATTTCCGCCACCCCAGACAGGTCCGAAAGAAGAAAGGCTGCTTTGGTCATGGCATCAGGGAAAGCTTGGGGCCTACACAAAAAATGTAACTTGCACTGGTTCAAAAAAGTGCAGTACTTCCTGGGGTCACCCTGGTAGCGTTCAGGGGCAGCAAGAGGAAATGAAGTAGAAAGGACGACTGGGGTAGGGACAATGGGTGGCGGGACTGGTGTTTGGGAAGGAGGGGTAGGGTCGCCGAATTTGGCGTCAGCGGGTAACGGGTAACGGGTACTTTGTAGGGCATCAAGTCTATGGTGAATGGCGGTGGTGGCTGCGGCCATGTCGGTCCTAAGGGCCGCAACCACTTGCATTAAAGCGGCCACGGGGTCCCCGGGGGAGGTGACAAAATCCATCGACACTGTGTGCCAGGGAGCAGCAGGTATAGTCAGAGGTTGTAGCAGGCCAGCTGGTCTTTGCCTTTGTTCCGAGTGCAAATCCCACACGAGTTCACAAAATCAATGGTATCGCTCCGCCAGGTTGGCCACCAATAGTGTCTCTTTACTTTGGCAAGTGTTTTAACCCCTCCCGGGTGACCTTCTAGGGGTGAATTGTGATAACTGGTTAGGACTTCCTCCCTAAGAGCACGCATGGGTACTTACAGGCGTCCCTGGAAATAGCGGAGGTCGTCTTATATGGAAAAGTGAGCTCCTTTCTGGTTCCAAGTCATCAACTCCTCAGTGGAAATGCTGCTCTTAACTTCTTCCTTGAGCGTATCCAGCGGTGAGAGAGTGCTGTCGCAAAAGCCTAGGATTTTATCGCTAGGGATTATGTCTACTGGATCTGGATTGTTGTAGGACTCTTCTCCTTTGCCGATGCGAGATAACGTGTCTGCCTTGCCGTTCTTGACTCCAGGCCGATAAGTAATTACAAAGTCGTACTCAGTTAAGAACAACGTCCATCAAAGCTGTCACGATGATCGGGTCTTAGCTGAGCGCAAGTATTGTAAATTCATATGATCAGTTATGATTGTGATGGTGTGTTTGGGATATAGTAAATAGTATCTCCACTCTTTGAGAGCATTTCTGATTGCTAGGAGCTCTTTATTTGTAATGGCATAGTTTAGTTCTGCTGGAGAAAATGTTCTTGACCAGAACCCCACAGGATGTAAGTGGCCAGTTGCAGGATTCCGTTGGGATAGAACGGCCCCCATGACTACACTGGAAGCATCGGTTTCCACAATGTAAGGAAGATCAGGTTGTGGATGCTGTAATACAGGGGCTGATGTGAACCTGTCTTTCAGTGCACGGAAGGCTTCTTCTGCAGCAGGTGTCCACTCGAACTTTCAATGTTTCCGGAGGAGTGAAGTAATCGGGTGCACCAGGTATGGAAAGCCAGGTATGAAGCGTCAATAAAAATTTGCAAAGCCTAAAAAGCTTTGTACCCCTTTTAGAGATGTGGGCGAAGGCCAAGTGAGTATGGCTTCTACCTTTCTGTTGTTCATCCTGATGCCTTGCGGAGAAAGCACAAACCCCAAAAACTCCACCTCTGTGACGTGGAATGAGCATTTCTCAAGCTTGGCATATAGATGGTTTTCGCACAGCTTGCGAAGAACGGCTCGTACATGTGTAATATGTTCTTGCAGGTTAGATGAATAAATGAGGATATCGTAGATATACACTACTGCACACAAGTCGAGTAACTGCCGTAGAACATCATTCATGAAGTGTTGAAATGCAACTAGGGCATTACAAAGCCCGAACGGCATCACTTGGTACTCGTATAAGCCGTTCCTGATGCAAAATGTGGTCTTCCATTTGTCTCCCTCTTTTTACGCGCACAAGGTGATAGGCTCCTCGGAGGTCTAATTTCGAGAAGACTTGCGCTTGTCGTACTTGGTCTAAAAGAACTGGGATTAATGGCAGCAGGTATCTATTTTTTATGGTTTCCTTATTCAATGCCCGGTAGTCAATACATGTTCGGAGATCACCCTCCTTCTTGGGCACGAAGAATAAGGGTGAGGCTGCAGGTGATTTTGAAGGACGGATGAATCCATTTGCTAGGTATTGGTGCAAATACTTCCTTAAGTGGGTGTTCTCTCCTTCTTTCAAAGCGTAGATTCAACTGCATGGTACTTTGGCCCCGGGAACTAAATCAATTTGGCAGTCTTAAGAACGGTGAGGTGGAAGAGTATTAACGTGTTCTTTAGCAAATACATCTTGATGTTCCTGGTATTCGGTGGGCAGGGCTCCTATTATGCCTATCACTGGCACCGACTTGGGGGATGCGAGTAGCGGGTGTTCAAAGGAGCGATGCTTCTCGTAACAGCGTTTGCAGTCCTTCGGGAGGACTTTCTAGCTTGCCAGTCTATTTGAGGGTTATGAGCCTCCAGCCAGGGAATGCCGAGAATCACCTGAAATTGTGGGTCCGCGATAAGATCAAAGGAGATTATTTCTTTATGACCATCTTAACGGAGAAGTGTGACATCGGCAGTACAGTGAGTAACGGGGCCGGAAAGTAACTGGGAGCCATCTACCACGGTCATGTTGTCGGCTATTGTCTTTGGGCAAACCGGTAACCCTATCCGGCCAGCAGTTCCTAAGTTCATGGTAGTGCCAACTGCCCCGCTATCAACAAAGGTCTCGATTGCACACATCTTGGGCGAGTATTGCGGGTTTACAATGATAACTGTAATAGCAAAGTGGGAGGTCTGTGGGGTCTTTACCTCGCTCGACAGACCAACCTCTATGTCTGTTGGGTGTTGGAGTTTTCCGTCTCCTCTGTACTTTTGTTCGCATCCATTGCCCCTACTGTCTGTCATGCCTGCCAAGCCTAGCCTCTCCCCTAAGTGTACTCACACAGCCCAGAAGACAGCCAGGCCGTTCTTCACACGATGGCGGCTGTTGGGGAAACTTCCTTTCAGACGATTTTGTTAATCCTCTCAAACAATCTTGTTAATGTTTTCAGAGTTTGCCAATATGACAACGCATCTCTTTCATTCTTACCTTATTGAAGAGACTGTCCACTTTGCATACGCGTAATACCGATCATGTGGATTCATTCCAGAGCATACGTGGGCATCAGCTGATCAAACGTCATTCCGCATTACACGCAATCATCAGCTGACCTGTATTTAAAGCAGAAGCATTCAGAGTTCGGCGCTTCTGATTGTTGTTAATTTTTTGCCTACGTTCCGGAGCTTGGTTTATTGCAAGCCTTTTACCGCGTCCCTTAGCGGTACTCTTCCGGTTTTGCTCATCCATCTGCCACGCTCGAGCGGCCGGAATCACGCCGCATTCCTCTGCGGTGCTTTCTATCAGCCAGTGGCTGGACATCCCTATTCACTAACGGGATAGACCAGTCCGCTGCATGGTCCCCTAGATACGATAGCACAAAGGCCACCTTAGACTGGTCCGTAGGGAACAATCCTGGTTTACACAAGAAATGTAAATGACACTGGTTCATAAAGATTCTGAATTTCTCCGGGTCTCCCACGAATCTCTCTGGTGGTGCTAGTGGAATGTTACCTGGGAGTATCACCTGTACGGGGGTCACGGATTGAGACAGTGGCATTGAGGCTGCAGCAGCACCCCCTGGCAGTGGTGACCAACCTGCCTGGGTTTGGAGTAGCTGCCGGGCTATCTGGTCAGTTTTGCGCTACTGACCACCAACTCGCGCACTTCTGCCTGCAACTCCCCCAGAAGCTGGGACAACTGATCTACTTCTGAAGTTTCCATTGCTCAAGCAGAGTGGTTTACGGTAGGCTTCGTGTTCTGTCACGCTCACCTGGGTCTCTGCAGGAGCAATGGATCCCTCCGGTCACTTCCTCTCGTTACCCCTGGGCTGGGAAGCTGACCTGCCAAAAATGGGTGTTTAGAGGGTTTTCGGTAATGAGGCTTTCCTAACCTCCCTCTGCCCTCCCGGTGTCCTTAGTGTAGTGTATTCCCTTGCTTTGGGCGTGGCTCACCTTTTGGTTTAGTGTGGCATTCTCTCCATCCTGCATCTGCAGGGGCGTGGTAGTCTGGGATCCGGAAATAGTTGCCCCACTAGGTTCAGGCAGCTTCAGATGAATACGCAGTCTGTGGTATGTACTCAGTTACATCACTGGGAATTGTTCGTAAGTTTATGCATGGGCTTGATTCCTGGAGCCCATGAAGCAGAAGCTGCAGGATAGTTCAACAACGAGCGAAAGGTAAGTCCAATGGGGCCAGTTACTTCACTGGCTTTGCGCGCGAGTTACAAAAAAGGTGAGTTGTTGACTGTGGATATGCTGAGCGTAATATTGTATTCTTTGTCGTTGCAGGTTTCAGGTACGGGGCTGCTAGCTGGATGCGGGTGCTGAGAGAGGATTTCCACTAGGCTCGCATGCAGAGGTAAGTTACCTTGGTCGCCGGGGAGACTGAGGGGTTAATTGCATGCATGCGCTTACTAATTCTGACTTATTTTCTCTTCTTTCGAAGATCGGGTCCGAATCGCTGGAGTGAAGAGCAGGGAAGAAACTTGCCTCGATCGGGTCCGAAGAGCTGGAGTGAAGAACAAAGAAGAAACTTGCCTCGATCAAGAAGAAGAAGCAGGTGAGATCCACTGGAGATCCGGGCTGCGGTGAACAGGTGCCCTAAGCTACAGAAAACACATGAAGCATGGGCCAGGTCTTGGGTGTGGCTTATATAGGCAGCCACGCCCAAAACACTAGAGTGTGCTACACAGTTCCCTGGATTTCCTGGAAGTCACAGAGGCATCCATGTTGGAAGTACAGGAAGTGACTTGAAAATAAAG
Source organism: Ambystoma mexicanum (assembly GCF_040938575.1). Lineage (NCBI taxonomy): Eukaryota > Metazoa > Chordata > Amphibia > Caudata > Ambystomatidae > Ambystoma > Ambystoma mexicanum. Next base: position 40,141,937 of record NC_090928.1, read on the forward strand.
GCTATGCCAGAACAAGCTTATGTGAATGATGTGTATTTTAAGACTTCCTTAATGCATGTTTTGCTTGCCAAGCCTTTACCCATCTAGCCCCTAATTTTGTCTTCAGCTTTTCCCCAGGTGTTTGTGCTACTGAGGTGTGGGTCCCAATGCTAGTACCCATGACAGAGGGGTAGCTATCCTTATGAATAAAACAACCAACTTCAGACTCATTTTGCTAAAAAAAGATAAAGAGGGCAGATCGCTCCTGAGACATGGAATAATCGAGGGGAAGGAAGTCACCCTAGTGAACTCCTACGGCCCAAATACTGATAGCCCCAATAACTTTCAGTGCGTGATGACGCATCTGGAAACAAACAGGCGGTCCACAGTCATTTGGGGCGGAGACCTCAACACGCCACTCAACCCGATCAAAGATAAGTCTCACAATATAACGACGGCTCCCTCCAAGGCAATCCTCCAAATCACCAAGATATGCAAGGGTTATAACGTCACAGACATCTGGAGAGGCAAACACCCAGACACCCGAGAATACACCTTTTATTCCTGGGTCCATAAAAGCACCTCAAGTATAGACTACCTCCTCGTGTCCTCTCGTAGCTACTTTCTGTGGGGCGACTGCCGAATCCTGCCCAGATCCCTTTCAGATCACTCTGCGGTAACTCTGGAGTGCATCACGTCACGACCAAGCAGGATCAGACCTCATTGGAGATTCAAACCTAGAGCACTACAAGACACAGTCTTGGCAGAAGAACTACGCACAGAAATACCATCCTTCCTCGAAATCAACCAGGGATCAGTATCCTCAGCAGGGACACTATGGGAAACCCTAATGTGCTTCACTAGAGGAATCTGTCTGGTGAAAGACACGGGATCCTTAAATTAATACATAGAGAAATGAACTCCAGCGAGTCCTGTCTCAAGGAACTTGAGAATTCACTGCTAGCCTTCAATAGCCCACGGAATTTGGCGGAACTCAAGAAAGAGCTAGAGGCATTCTGGACAGCCGCAGAAAGAGAAGTAACATTTCTGGACAGGCATCACAAGACTCGCCAGTACAGCGAAGGACAACAACTCGGAGCACTCCTAGCTCGGCTTGTGGCAGCGAACAGGAAGCCCACAACGATTGAATCAGTTGTGGATCCTGACAGCAATGCTGTTTACTTTGCAGAAGACATCATTGAAAAGTTCAGCAGTTTCTTCCAAGGTCTATACGGCTCAAACTATTCCATAGACCCCACCAAATTGGCACAGTATCTCGACACAGTCAAACTGTATTGGACAGATGCCTAGCTTAGAGAACCGCTGAACGCACCCATCATTACGGATGAAATACTCAAAGTCATCAAAGACCTACCTAACACAAAGGCACCGGGTCGAGATGTTGAATTCTACAAATTTTATGCAAACCTCCTAGCCCCACTCCTGCTCCAGGTCTATGATGAAGCCCTAGTCAACAACCATCTACCTCCATCACTCTACATGGCTAACATAATCCTTCTCCACAAACCCGGCAAACCTAAAGAAAACTGTGGATCCTATAGACCAATATCATTAATAAACCTGGAAAACAAAATTCTTGCAAAAATCCTGACCAAAAGACTGCTGCCCCTGATGCCCGCCATGGTGCTGGCCGACCAGACCGGCTTCATCCCGGGCAGGAATAAGAAGAATGTTCGGGTAATCGAAGCCTTAGACCCGCAGTGGCAGGAGGTGGCTGAAAAAACCTTCGACTCGGTCGAATGTCCCTTCCTTTTCACAATCCTAGAAAGATGGGCCTAGGGAAACGCTTTATACAACTAATATCGCTCCTATACAAAAAGCCAACATCCAATGTCACGCTAGGAGGCATCCACTCGTCTGACATACACCTAAGAAGAGGTAGTAGACAGGGCTGCCCACTGTCCGCACTATTGTTTGCCCTAGTGTTGGAGCCCTTAGCCTCTGATCTTCGAATACAACACCTCAACAGAGGCCTTTACTTTGGCCCACATAAGCTGAGCATCACCCTCTATGCAGACAACGTCGCTCTTTTCCTTCAGAATGCCAGCGAGAACCTGAACCCAGTGATGGGAGCAGTGATACAATTCAGTTATTTCTCAGGCCTGAGAATCAACAACAGTAAATCTGTAATCTTTCCACTCACTCACTCTACCAACAAAATTGTCGACAACTTTGGTTTTCAATGGCAACACTCACGAGTCAGATACCTTGGCATCTACATGTACAGAATAAAGGAAGACATCCTACGAGACAACTACGAGACCACAATGAACGCTATTCAAACTAAAGTCAATAGATGGAAATCATTACCTCATACACTTTGAGGCAGAATATCAATAGTTAAAATGATTATCCTACCGAAACTCCTGTACCTTTTTTCAAACATCCCCCTGCTGCTGACACAACGGTTTCTGCAGCGCATCAAGAGCAGGGTCCTCGACCTGATATCGGCAGGCAAAGTGGCGAGAGTAGCCTATACCACAATGATCCTACCAACACGACAAGGAGGACTGGCCCTCCCAGATATGGAGTGTTACTACTGGGCCGCCCAAGCTCAATTTCTCAGTCACTTGTACACTACACTCTTTGTAAGACACCAGGTTCAGATCGAGAGGGAGCTGGCGACACCGCACCTCCTCTGTGCTATCATCTTTGGCCAATTCTCAAGCACCCAGTCATCCATGAACATTGGGGGCCATTCCGAGGTTGGAGGTAAGTAACTGTCCTTACCGGCATGGCGCAAATAGCGTGTCTGTGTAGTCAAGAGCCCGCTAATAGAGGGCTATTACGACTTTGCGGGCATAAGCTTTGTGCCATACCGGTAAGGGCATTACCGCCATGCCGTTAAAGGCACGAAAAATGCCATTATCAGCATCATACATAGCGCAGATTGCACTACCGGCATGAACCAATACGGCATTAGTGGCCACCGCTATTAGAGGTGACCGCTAATAAATGTCACCGTAAATAATCGGAACCGGAAGTAGTGTCATCGCACAGGAACGGGAAGGAGCAGGGCGGCCATCTTTAAAAACACAATCCATTGCCATCCTCAGCACACAGGACCTGTGGGACACTGCTGTTCATGGAAAATCATCACCCAAAACACCACAATGCCAAAGGCTATAAAGAAGGGCGCAAGTTGGATATGCTAGCTGGGACCCTGCAGGAACATGCAGACATCGTGTTCGCCCAGAGCATGAAAAGGAATGCCATCATTAGAATAAAAGACATCTGGGCACTTGTGGCGCAGAAAGTGAGCGCAGTTGGGAACACCCCACGCATCATAAAAGACTGCATGAAGCGTTGGGACGACTTGCGGCTGCCAGTACGGAACATACTCTCTGTCAACAGGAGCCAGGCAATGGCAACAAGTGGAGGAGACAGCACCCCCATCAAGCTGTCCCCATGGGAGGACATCTGTGCCAGCATGATTGGCATTGAGGGGATCGAAGGGGTCAGAGACATGGAGTGTGAGGCCACAACATCGGCGGATGGAGGTGAGTGTCCTAAGAAAACACTGTAATGCAGAGTCTGATGAAAGTCAACCAATATTTCTGTGCAAAGAGGCAAGCCATGGCCCAACACACACGCACTCCCAGTAAGTTGTCAGACGCATCACAGACACATGCAGATGCCTGCAGCAAGGCAATGCCGTACATGACACCACACAAAAAGTAAATGCCATAAATCACACTGCATGCAGGCCCCTACACATATGTATGTCACATACCATAGGTCTTGCCCAACATGAGTGACCCCGACGTATGCCTGCATCACCCACCCATGTATCAAACAACGTGATCATCCAAACTGAAATGCCTATTACCCTCGATTGTGCGGATGATCAGTTGTACAAATGTATGCATGATGTCTATCAAAACATTATTCATGCCGTCCCTCTCTTGCACCCCCACAGGCTCAGACCATGACAGCGATGGCCAGGACTCAACCCCACAGAAAACCACACCCATTAAGAGGGCCCAGGATGAGGCCAACCAGCCTTCAACAAGGCCCGCCGTCCACCACCAGAGAAAACACCTCAGGTTGCCAGGGCACTGGTGCTGCCAAGGGCCATTGAGGAGGAAGCGGCAACACCTGTTGCACAGCCACAGGAAACAGCCGAGGCACCACATTCAGCAGAGTCCAGTCTGGCTGGGGAGGTGGCAGCCACAGCACCCCAGGCTGAGGAGGCACAGGAAGAGGTATGGGTTCCCTGTTGAGGACTATTCCTCAGAACTGCCCCGCACACCCAGTCCACTTCCATCCCCACAAATCACGTCACTTGAGTCTGACCACGGCACCACCCCAGAGAAGACTGGGAGGGAGTTAATTCAAGGGGGCATTAGTCCCATAGTGGAGAGCAGTGAGGTGGAGCATGACACCCATGCACTCTCCACCTCCACAGGTGCAACCGCAGGGCCGCAGCGTGATGAGCAGCTGACTGCCCTTGTGCGGCAGTTCATGGAGGACAACGCCCAGGCAAGGCAGGAGTGGCGGGAGAACATCGCCTCTCTAGGCAAGACAATCACAGAGAAAACCACCTCCATGGGCAAGATATCTGCAGAGAATACTAGCCGCCTGTGCGAGGAGGTATCCGCCCTGCGGCAGGTACACAGCCGCATAGCCGATGCCATGGAGTCGGAACGTCCGGCAACCCAATTTGAGCAGGCGGCCACACCATCCTCGTCAAGCTCTACCCAGACCAGCCCACTCCGCAGGTCATCCCGCACCCTGTGCCGGCTAGACATGCCACCACCAGGTCCAGGGAGTGCTATAAAATAGTCTGGGCAGCCTGATGAAGGCATTTGAGACTTTTTGGGACATGTGTGGGGGAGTTGTTGGGGGAGCGGGAGAGGGGTGAGGGTGTGTGGGGGAGTTGTGGGGGGAGGGGGTGAGGGTGTGTGGGGGAGTTGTGGGGGAGAGAGAGGGGGGTGAGGGTGTGTGGGGGAGTTGTGGGGGGAGGCAGAGGGGGGTGAGGGTGGTGGAGGGTTACTGCACTATCGTTTTCATTGTTAAATTCAATACACCCGTTGTGTCAAAAGCAAGACCTGAGTGGACATTCATCATTGCGCATGTGTCATTTAATCATATACAGTGCTTAGTGTGCATGTACCCCCACACCCAGTGCCCTCTGTCAAACTATCATGTCACCCTCTGCAGCCATGTGTGTCAGTGATATTGTGCAATGACTGACTAACCCACAGAACGTCCATCCTGTGCTTGGTACCACAATGATGTGCAGCCACTTCTTCCTCATCCCCTTCATCATCACCAGGTGGTTGCAGTTCAATGTCAGGGGGCAAGGCCACGTTGCGTCAGAGACACATGCCGCCAGATTATCGTTGGCCACAGGCACATGTCCCTTGATGTGTGCACGTCATTTTAATGACCTCAATGTGTCCTGTGCCATGGAATAATGGTGTGGGTTGCATCTTCAAGATGATACACAGTGTGTCCTGCCGTCTTGTTGCTCATGCATTGTGTACGCATACAGCTGTGTCAGTGTCCATTTAGTGATGTGTAGCATTCTGTAGGATTTTCTGATGGGGAGCGTTGGAAGTAGGCGCTGCATTGTTAGGCATTCAGCGCTGATTTTTCCCATGGTGACATGCAGCATTCCTGTGGTTGATCCGCGATATTGGGCACAACAATGTGTGATGATCTTGCTGGCGTCGCCTACCATCTGCACCTTGTTGGAGTGGTATAGCCTGCGAATGCAGTAAACCACCTCCATGGCACGCGGGGCCACCAACTCCACGTGGGTGCAGTCAAGGGCACCTGTACCATTTGGCATGCCTGCCAGTGCATGGAGGCCACCTTTTGTTTCAAGAATCTCCTCGGGAGTCTGTGGTAGGGATATATATTCCGTTGTGTGCTTGAGGAGGGCATCCAGCACTTGCTTCAGGATGCGAGTGAATAAGGGTGGTGATATGCCATGCATGTGCCCCACTGTGTGCTGGTAGGTGGCTGTGGAAAGGAAGTGGAGCACCGACACTACCTTCAGTAGAGGGGGGATGGCGGTGCGTATTTCAATGAGGCTGACAATCGTGTATCATGTCCACGATGGTGTTGATGGTGTCCCGGTCCAGACGGCACAGGGTGTGTTTCTGCTCCGGGGTTGGGTTGAAAGGACTGGCTCTGATGTTTGGGATTGGGGTCTGCATGTGTGGTTACACTGGCTGCACTGGTGGGGCATGACTCCATTACCTCCACCTGTGCTGATGGTGTGCACCAGTGGCAGTTGGGAACACTGCACATGTCATTTTACGTTTGGTCAGTGATGCCGGTATTTACGGCATGCCGGTATCCACTTTTAGTGCCTTCATGATGCCGGTATTTGCATGTCCGCTTGACTTGTGATGTCCTCCAGTTTACGGCATGCCGCTATTGCTGGTATGATGGGCAGCGCGTGCCCGCGCTCATGCCACTATTAGAGGCACCGTTGTTTACGGTGCCGCTAATAGCGGTTTGGCTGGTCGGAATAGCCCAGAGCGGTAAGTGATGCCGGTAATGCTTTACCGGCATCGTTTTTCCCTTACCTCCAACCTCGGACATACTCAATATGGAGAAAGAAAGATGGCCAAGAAAGGTGAGGTCACAACTAGATTCTCCCCTCTCCTTCCGGTCAAATTCATCCCAGGAATTCCTGTCACGGCTGAAAAAATCTTGCACCAATGGACAGAAAAACTACAGTTACACACAGGAGGTACGTTCCTGTCCCTACAGCAAGCTCAAAATTTGAGATGCGACAACGCCCTAGATACCTCATTTATTTCAGGCTGCGACACTCGCTACAAGCTGTTATCCCGAGCTTTCCGCAACAACCACCTGTATGGCCACTCCTGCATAATATGATACAACCCCAAGGAGACGGATGCTTAGTATCAAATATCTACAGAACCCTCCTAACCAAGCAGAAACTACCTTGTTCAAGCGCGAAAAGAAGATGGGAGAAGGGGAGTGGAATTATATACTGAACCTCACTCAAAAAGTGGCAATTAATACGATATTTAAGCAGATTCACTTTAACTACCTCCATCAAACATACCACACTCCACATGCCCAAAGGGATACGATACAAGCAGAATGTGGCAGATGCGGAGCCCCAAAGGTGGACTTTCTCCACCTGGTGTGGTCCTGCCCTCCAGTGGCTGTATTTTGGGGCGGCGTGCTGGAAAAAACATTGGCAATAATCGGAACAAACCTGGTTACCGACCCAAAATTAACAATGCTAGGTCTGACCCAAAATTTGCCTGGTACAGTGAAAAGACTGACAGACCTGCTACTTGTCTTAGCACGGAGGAGAGTCGCGTGCAACTGGGGCAGAGGTCCACCATCGAGTCTGCAACGCTGGCTAAAAGACATCACATAATGTCAAGATGTAGAAACCAACTTTATCAGGACCTTACCGCTCCACACGTGCCCTCCAGACATCTAGTTCCTGTTTATAGCCTATTTGCTCTCAACTACAGATGTCTTGGACCCACAGCAACCGTCCTCAGCACAGAGTGTGTGTTCCACTCTGAAATGCACTGTCAAGGACCCAGTACGATGGGTGGCAAGGAGGGCCGGGGTATGGGGGCTTTCGAAAAGGCTGGTGTATGACCGCATTGTTTGTTTTGTTTGAAAATTCCAATAAAGAAAGTTTTTTTAAAAAAAATGTTCCTTCAAATTAAGGAGAAATGACAAACGTTGGTCCAGTGGGGGTCAAGGAAGGGCCCGCCCATACCCCCAATTTTAAGGGCGAGCCTTCTGAAAACCCGATGGTCTCTCGGGCGACGTGGACAGTTTTTTACTTAGTGCCCATGGATTCCACAGTAAAAACAGGCGTTGTCGGATCTCCGACGTTCCCGTTCTGCCTGAGTGATAGGGCTTCTAATCCCACGACCTGCATTGGTTCTGGAGTAGAAGAGGAGGTGGTCGGAGGAATTTGACTGGAAGCTCCTAACTCTGCCCTACGCTCGATCTTACGTGCGTCTATTTGTAGTGTTAGATCCACTAGTTCAGAAAAAAGAGAACGAAGGGCAGGGATCACCGACAGGGCGTCTTTCAGACTGTTGCAAAGACCGCGATAGAATACAATTGCCTTCTTTTCTTCAGGCCATGAGGTCTCAGCAGCCAATTGATTGAAGCGGGTGATGTATTCAATAAGCGTTTGTCTGCCTTGTGTGAGATCCAATAACTCTAGGTCTCGAGACTGCGCCCTATACCTAGTATCAAATACTTTGGACATTTCTGCAACCAACAGATTGAAGTCGTATAGGGCGGGTTGATCACTCTCCATTAAGGGGTTAGCCCAAATTGCCGCCACCCCAGACAGGTGCGAAAGAAGAAAGGCTGCTTTGGTCACGGCATCAGGGAAAGCTTGGGGCCTACACAAAAAATGTAACTTGCACTGGTTCAAAAAAGTGCAGTACTTCCTGGGGTCACCCTGGTAGCGTTCAGGGGCAGCAAGAGGAAATTAAGTAGAAAGGATGACTGGGGTAGGGACCATGGGTGGCGGGACTGGTGTTTGGGACGGAGGGGTATGGTCGCCGAATTCGGAGTCAGCGGGTAACGGGTAACGGGTACTTTGTAGGGCATCAAGTCTATGGTGAATGGCGGTGGTGGCTGCGGCCATGTCGGTCCTAAGGGCCGCAACCGCTTGCATTAAAGCGGCCACGGGGTCCCCGGGGGAGGTGACAAAATCCATCGACACTGTGTGCCAGGGAGCAGGAGGTATAGTCAGAGGTTGTAGCAGGCCAGCTGGTCTTTGCCTTGATGCTTTGTTTTGAGTGCAAATCCCACACGAGTTCACAAAATCAATGGTATCGCTCCGCCAGGTTGGCCACCAATAATGTCTCTTTACTTTGGCAAGTGTTTTAGCCCCTCCCGGGTGACCTTGTAGGGGTGAATTATGATAACTGGTTAGGACTTCCTCCCTAAGAGCACGCATGGGTACTTACAGGCGTGCCTGGAAATAGCGGAGGTCGTCTTATATGGAAAAGTGAGCTCCTTTCTGGTTCCAAGTCATCAACTCCTCAGCGGAAATGCTGCTCTTAACTTCTTCCTTGAGCATATCCAGCGGTGAGAGAGTACTGTCGCAAAAGCCTAGGATTTTATCGCTAGGGATTATGTCTACTGGATCTGGATTGTTGTAGGACTCTTCTCCTTTGCCGATGCTAGATAACGTGTCTGCCTTGCCGTTCTTGACTCCAGGCCGATAAGTAATTACAAAGTCGTACTCAGTTAAGAACAACGTCCATCAAAGCTGTCACGATGATTGGGCCTTAGCTGAGGGCAAGTATTGTAAATTCCGATGATCAGTTATGATTGCGATGGTGTGTTTGGTACATAGTAAATAGTATCTCCACTCTTTGAGAGCATTTCTGATTGCTAGGAGCGCTTCATTTGTAATGGCGTAGTTTAGTTCTGCTGGAGAAAATGTTCTTGACCAGAACCCCACAGGATGTAAGTGGCCAGTTGCAGGATTCCGTTGGGATAGAACGGCCCCCATGACTACACTGGAAGCATCGGTTTCCACAATGTAAGGAAGATCAGGTTGTGGATGCTGTAATACAGAGGCTGATGTGAACCTGTCTTTCAGTGCACGGAAGGCTTCTTCTGCAGCAGGTGTCCACTCGAACTTTCAATGTTTCCGGAGGAGTGAAGTAATCGGGTGCACCAGGTATGGAAAGCCAGGTATGAAGCGTCAATAAAAATTTGCAAAGCCTAAAAAGCTTTGTACCCCTTTTAGAGATGTGGGCGAAGGCCAAGTGAGTATGGCTTCTACCTTTCTGTTGTCCATCCTGATGCCTTGCAGAGAAAGCACAAACCCCAAAAACTCCACCTCTGTGACGTGGAATGAGCATTTCTCAAGCTTGGCATATAGATGGTTTTCGCACAGCTTGAGAAGAACGGCTCGTACATGTGTAATATGTTCTTGCAGGTTAGATGAATAAATGAGGATATCGTCGATATATACTACTGCACACATGTCGAGTAACTGCCGTAGAACATCATTCATGAAGTGTTGAAATGCAACTAGGGCATTACAAAGCCCGAACGGCATCACTTGGTACTCGTATAAGCCGTTCCTGATGCAAAATGCAGTCTTCCATTCGTCCCCCTTTTTTACGCGCACAAGGTGGTAGGCTGTTCGGAGGTCTAATTTCGAGAAGACTTGCGCTTGTCGTACTTGATCTAACAGAACTGGGATTAATGGCAGCAGGTATCTATTTTTTATGGTTTCCTTATTCAATGCCCAGTAGTCAATACATGTTCGGAGATCACCCTCCTTCTTGGGAACGAAGAATAAGCGTGAGGCTGCAGGTGATTTTGAAGGACGGATGAATCCATTTGCTAGGTATTGGTCCAAATACTTCCTTAAGTGGGTGTTCTCTCCTTCTTTCAAAGCGTAGATTCGACTGCATGGTACTTGGGCCCCGGGAGCTAAATCAATTTGGCAGTCGTAAGAACGGTGAGGTGGAAGAGTATTAGCTTGTTCTTTAGCAAATATGTCTTGATATTCCTGGTATTCGGTGGGCAGGGCTCCTATTATGCCTATCACTGGCACCGACTTGGGGGATGCGAGTAGCAGGTGTTCAGAGGAGCGATGCTTCTTATAACAGCGTTTGCAGTCCTTCGGGAAGACTAGTGTTCTAGCTCGCCAGTCTATTTGAGGGTTATGAGCCTCCAGCCAGGGAATGCCGAGAATCACCTGAAATTGTGGGGCCGCGATAAGATCAAAGGAGATTATTTCTTTATGACCATCTTGACGAAGAAGTGTGACATCGGCAGTACAGTGAGTAACGGGGCCGGAAAGTAACTGGGAGCCATCTACCACGGTGACGTCGTCGGCTATTGTCTTTGGGAAAACCGGTAACCCAATCCGGCCAGCAGTTCCTAAATTCATGGTAGTGCCAACTGCCCCGCTATCAATAAAGGCCTCGATTGCACGCATCTTGTGCGAGTATTGCGGGTTTACAATGATACCTGGAATAGCAAAGTGGGAGGTCTGTGGGGTCTTTACCTCGCTCGACAGACCGACCTCTATGTCTGTTGGGCATTGGAGTTTTCCGTCTCCTCTGTACTTTTGTTCACATCCATTGCCCCTACTGTCTGTCATGCCTGCCAAGCCTAGCCTCTCCCCTAAGTGTACTCACACAGACCAGAAGACAGCCAGGCCGTTCTTCACACGATGGCGGCTGTTGGGGAAACTTCCTTTCAGATGATTTTGTTAATCCTCTCAAACAATCTTGTTAATGCTTTCAGAGTTTGCCAATATGACAACGCATCTCTTTCATTCTTACCTTATTGAAGAGACCGTCCGCTTTGCATACGCGTAATACCGATTATGTGGATTCATTCCACAGCATACGTGGGCGTCAGCTGATCAAACGTCATTCCGCATTACACGCAATCATCAGCTGACCTGTATTTAAAGCAGAACCATTCAGAGTTCGGCGCTTCTGATCGTTGCTAATTTTTTGCCTACGTTCCGGAGCTTGGTTTATTGCAAGCCTTTTACCGCGTCCCTTAGCGGTACTCTTCCGGTTTTGCTCATCCATCTGCCACGCTCGAGCGGCCGGAGTCACGCCGCATTCCTCTGCAGTGTTTTCTATCAGCCAGTGGCTGGACATCCCTATTCACTAACGGGATAGACCAGTCCGCTGCATGGTCCCCTAGATACGATAGCACAAAGGCCACCTTAGACTGGTCCGTAGGGAACAATCCTGGTTTACAGAAGAAATGTAAACGACACTGGTTCATAAAGATTCTGAATTTCTCCCGGTCTCCCACGAATCTCTCTGGTGGTGCTAGTGGAATGTTACCTGGGAGTATCACCTGTACGGGGGTCACGGATTGAGACAGTGGCATTGAGGCTGCAGCAGCACCCCCTGGCAGTGGTGACCAACCTGCCTGGGTTTGGAGTAGCTGCCGGGCTATCTCGTCAGTTTTGCGCTACTGACCACCAACTCGCGCACTTCTGCCCGCAACTCCCCCAGAAGCTGGGACAACTGATCTACTTCTGAAGTTTCCATTGCTCAAGCAGAGTGGTTTACGGTAGGCTTTGTGTTCTGTCACGCTCACCTGAGTCTCTGCGGGAGCAATGGATCCCTCCGGTCTCTTCCTCTCGTTACCCCTGGGCTGGGAAGCTGACCTGCCAAAAAATGGGTGTTTAGAGGGTTTTCGGTAATGAGGCTTTCCTAACCTCCCTCTGCCCTCCCGGTGTCCCTAGTGTAGTGTATTCCCTTGCTTTGGGCGTGGCTCACCTTTTGGTTTAGTGTGGTGTGCTCTCCATCCTGCATATGCAGGGGCGTGGTAGTCTGGGATCCGGAACTAGTTGCCCCACTAGGTTCAGACAGGTTCAGATGAATACGCAGTCTGTGGTATGTACTCAGTTACATCACTGGGAATTGTTCGTAAGTTTATGCACGGGCTTGATTCCAGGAGCCCACAAAGCAGAAGCTGCAGGATAGTTCAACAACGAGCGGAAGGTAAGTCCAATGGGGCCAGTTACTTCACTGGCTTTGCGCGCGAGTTACAAAAAAGGTGAGTTGTTGACTGTGGATATGCTGAGCGTAATATTGTATTCTTTGTCGTTGCAGGTTTCAGGTACAGGGCTGCTAGCTGGATGCGGGTGCTGAGAGAGGATTTCCACTAGGCTCGCATACAGAGGTAAGTTACCTTGGTCGCCGGGGAGACTGAGGGGTTAATTGCATGCATGCGCTTACTAATTCTGACTTGTTTTCTCTTCTTTCGAAGATCGGGTCCGAAGGGCTGGAGTGAAGAGCAGGGAAGAAACTTGCCTCGATCGGGTCCGAAGAACTGGAGTGGAGAACAAAGAAGAAACTTGCCTCGATCAAGAAGAAGAAGCAGGGGAGATCCACTGGAGATCCGGGCTGCGGTGAACATGTGCCCTAAGCTACAGAAAACACATGAAGCATGGGCCAGTTCTTGGGTGTGGCTTATATAGGCATCCACGCCCAAAACACTAGAGTGTGCTACACAGTTCCCTGGATTTCCTGGAAGTCACAGAGGCATCCATGTTGGAAGTACAGGAAGTGACTTGAAAATAAAGGCTATGCCAGAACAAGCTTATGTGAATGATGTATATTTTAAGACTTCCTTAATGCATGTTTTGCTTGCCAAGCCTTTACCCATCTAGCCCCTAATTGTGTCTTCAGCTTTTCCCCAGGTGTTTGTGCTACTGAGGTGTGGGTCCCAATGCTAGTACCCATGACAGAGGGGTAGTTATCCTTATCAATAAAACAACCAACTTCAGACTCATTTTGCTAAAAAAAGACAAAGAGGTCAGATCGCTCCTGAGACATGGAATAATCGAGGGGAAGGAAGTCACCCTAGTGAACTCCTACGGCCCAAATACTGATAGCCCCAATAACTTTCAGAGCATGATGACGCATCTGGAAACAAACAGGCGGTCCACAGTCATTTGGGGGGAGACCTCAACACGCCACTCAACCCGATCAAAGATAAGTCTCACAATATAACGACGGATCCCTCGAAGGCAATCCTCCAAATCACCAAGATATGCAAGGGTTATAACGTCACAGACATCTGGAGAGGCAAACACCCAGACACCCGAGGATACACCTTTTATTCCTGGGTCCATAAAAGCACCTCAAGAATAGACTACCTCCTCGTGTCCTGTCATAGCTACTTTCTGTGGGGCGACTGCCGAATCCTGCCCAGATCCCTTTCAGATCACTCTGCGGTAACTCTGGAGTGCATCACATCACGACAAAGCAGGATCAGACCTCATTGGAGATTCAAACCCAGAGCACTACAAGACACAGTCTTGGCAGAAGAACTCCGCACAGAAATACTGTCCTTCCTCAAAATCAACCAGGGATCAGTATCCTCAGCAGGGACACTATGGGAAACCCTAATGTGCTTCACTAGAGGAATCTGTCTGGCGAAAGAAGACGGGATCCTTAAATTAATACGTAGAGAAACGAACTCCAGCGAGTCCCGTCTCAAGGAACTTGAGAATTCACTGCTAGCCTTCAATAGCCCATGGAATTTGGCGGAACTCAAGAAAGAGCTAGAGGCATTCTGGACAGCCGCAGAAAGAGAAGTAACATTTCTGGACAGGCATCACAAGACTCGCCAGTACGGCGAAGGACAACAACTCGGAGCACTCCTAGCTCGGCTTGTGGCAGCGGACAGGAAGCCCACAACGATTGAATCAGTTGTTGATCCTGACGGCACTGCTGTTTACTTCGCAGAAGACATCATTGAAAAGTTCTGCAGTTTCTTCCAAGGTCTATACGGCTCAAACTATTCCATAGACCCCACCAAATTGGCACAGTATCTCCACACAGTCAAACTGTATTGGACAGATGCCGATCTTAGAGAACCGCTGAACGCACCCATCACTATGGATGAAATACTCAAAGTCATCAAAGACCTACCTAACACAAAGGCACCGGGTCGAGATGTTGAATTCTACAAATTTTATGCAAACCTCCTAGCCCCACTCCTGCTCCAGGTCTATGATGAAGCCCTAATCAACAGCCATCTACCTCCATCACTCTACATGGCTAACATAATCCTTCTCCACAAACCCGGCAAACCTAAAGAAAACTGTGGATCCTATAGACCAATATCATTGATAAACCTGGACAACAAAATTCTTGCAAAAATCCTGACCAAACGACTGCTGCCCCTGATGCTCGCCATGGTGCTGGCCGACCAGACCGGCTTCATCCCGGGCAGGAATAAGAAGAATGTTCGGGTGATCGAAGCCTTAGACCCGGAGTGGCAGGAGGTGGCAGTTCTATTGGACGCTGAAAAAACCTTCGACTCGGTCGAATGTCCCTTCCTTTTCACAGTCCTAGAAAGGATGGGCCTAGGGAAACGCTTTATACAACTAATATCGCTCCTATACAAAAAGCCAACATCCAATGTCACGCTAGGAGGCATCCGCTCGTCTGACATACACCTAAGAAGAGGTACTAGACAGGGCTGCCCACTGTCCGCACTATTGTTTGCCCTAGTGATGGAGCCCTTAGCCTCTGATCTTCGAATACAACACCTCAACAGAGGCCTTTCCTTTGGCCCACATAAGCTGAGCATCACCCTCTATGCAGACAACGTCGCTCTTTTCCTTCAGAATGCCAGCGAGAACCTGAACCCACTGATGGGAGCAGTGATACAATTCAGTTATTTCTCAGGCCTGAGAATCAACAACAGCAAATCTGTAATCTTTCCACTCACTCACTCTACCAGCGAATTTGTCGACAACTTTGGTTTTCAATGGCAACACTCACGAGTCAGATACCTTGGCATCTACATGTACAGAATAAAGGAAGACATCCTACGAGACAACTACGAGACCACAATTAACGCTATTCCAACTAAAGTCAATAGATGGAAATCGTTACCTCATACACTTTGAGGCAGAATATCAATAGTTAAAATGATTATCCTACCGAAACTCCTGTACCTTTTTTCAAACATCCCCCTGCTGCTGACACAACGGTTTCTGCAGCGCATCAAGAGCATGGTCCTCGACCTGATATCGGCGGGCAAAGCGGCGAGAGTAGCCTATACCACAATGATCCTACCAACACGACAAGGAGGACTGGCCCTCCCAGATATGGAGTGTTACTACTGGGCCGCCCAAGCTCAATTTCTCAGTCACTTGTACACTACACTCTTTGTAAGACACCATGTTCAGATCGAGAGGGAGCTGGCGACACCGCACCTCCTCTGTGCTATCATCTTTGGCCAATTCTCAAGCACCCAGTCATCCATGAACATTGGGGGCCATTCCGAGGTTGGAGGTAAGTAACTGTCATTACCGGCATGGCGCAAATAGCGTGTCTGTGTAGTCAAGAGCCCGCTAATAGAGGGCTATTACGACTTTGCGGGCATAAGCTTTGTGCCATACCGGTAAGGGCATTACCGCCATGCCGTTAAAGGCACGAAAAATGCCATTAGCAGCATCATACATAGCGCAGATTGCACTACCGGCATGAACCAATACGGCATTAGTGGCCACCGCTATTAGAGGTGACCGCTAATAAATGTCACCGTAAATAATCGGAACCGGAAGTAGCGTCATCGCACAGGAACGGGAAGGAGCAGGGCGGCCATCTTTAAAAACACAATCCATTGCCATCCTCAGCACACAGGACCTGTGGGACACTGCTGTTCGTGGAAAATCATCATCCAAAACACCACAATGCCAAAGGCTATAAAGAAGGGCGCAAGTTGGATATGCTAGCTGGGACCCTGCAGGAACATGCAGACATCGTGTTCGCCCAGAGCATGAAAAGGAATGCCATCATTAGAAAAAAAGACATCTGGGCACTTGTGGCGCAGAAAGTGAGCGCAGTCGGGAACACCCCACGCACCATAAAAGACTGCATGAAGCGTTGGGACGACTTGCGGCTGCCAGTACGGAACATACTCTCTGTCAATAGAAGCCAGGCAATGGCAACAAGCAGAGGAGACAGCACCCCCATCAAGCTGTCCCCATGGGAGGACATCTGTGCCAGCTTCATTGGCATTGAGGGGATAGAAGGGGTCAGAGACATGGAGTGTGGGGCCACAACATTGGCGGATGGAGGTGAGTGTCCTAATCAAACACTGTAATGCAGAGTCTGATGAAAGTCAACCAATATTTCTGTCCAAAGAGGCAAGCCATGGCCCAACACACACACACTCCCAGTAAGTTGTCAGACGCATCACAGACACATGCAGATGCCTGCAGCAAAGCAATGCCGTGCCTGACACATACCACACAAAAAGTAAATGCCATAAGTCACACTGCATGCAGGCCCCTACACATATGTATGTCACATACCATAGGTCTTGCCCAACATGAGTGACCCCGACGTATGCCTGCATCACCCATGTATCAAACAACGTGATCATCCAAACTGAAATGCCTATTACCCTCGATTGTGCGGATGATCAGTTGTACAAATGTATGCATGATGTCTATCAAAACATTATTCATGCCGTCCCTCTCTTGCACCCCCACAGGCTCAGACCATGACAGCGATGGCCAGGACTCAACCCCACAGAAAACCACACCCATTAAGAGGGCCCAGGATGAGGCCAACCAGCCTTCAACCTCGAAGGGCCAACCCAAGGCCCGCCGTCCACCACCAGTGAAAACACCTCAGGTTGCCAGGGCACTGGTGCTGCCAAGGGCCGTTGAGGAGGAAGCGGCAACACCTGTTGCACAGCCACAGGAAACAGCCGAGGCACCACACTCGGCAGAGTCCAGAGTTGCTGGGGAGGTGGCAGCCACAGCACCCTAGGCTGAGGAGGCACAGGAAGAGGTATGGGTGCCCGTTGAGGACTATTCCTCAGAACTGCCCCGCACACCCAGTCCACTTCCATCCCCACAAATCACATCACTTGAGTCTGACCACGGCACCACCCCGGAGAAGTCTGGGAGGGAGTTAATTCAAGGGGGCATTAGTCCCATAGTGGAGAGCAGTGAGGCGGAGCATGACACCCAGGCACCGTCCACCTCCACAGGTGCAACCGCAGGGCCGCAGCGTGATGAGCAGCTGACTGCCCTTGTGCGGCAGTTCATGGAGGACAACGCCCAGGCAAGGCAGGAGTGGCGGGAGAACATCGCCTCTCTAGGCAAGACAATCACAGAGAAAACCACCTCCATGGGCAAGATACCTGCAGAGAATACAAGCCGCCTGTGCGAGGAGGTATCCGCCCTGCGGCAGGTACACAGCCGCATAGCCGATGCCATGGAGTCGGAACGTCCGGCAACCCAATTTGAGCAGGCGGCCACACCATCCTCGTCAAGCTCTACCCAGACCAGCCCACTCCGCAGGTCATCCCGCACCCTGTGCCGGCTAGACATGCCACCACCAGGTCCAGGGAGTGCTATAAAATATTCTGGGCAGCCTGATGAAGGCATTTGAGACTTGTTGGGACATGTCTGGGGGAGTTGTGGGGGGAGCGGGAGAGGGGTGAGGGGGGTGAGGGTGTGTGGGGGAGTAGTGGGGGAGTGAGAGGGGGTGAGGGTGTGTGGGGGAGTTGTGGGGGGAGGCGGAGGGGGGTGAGGGTGGTGGAGGGTTACTGACGTTGTGTCAAAAGCAAGACCTGAGTGGACATTCATCATTGCGCATGTGTCATTTAATCATATACAGTGCATAGTGTGCATGTACCCCCACACCCAGTGCTCTCTGTCAAACTATCATGTCACCCTCTGCAGCCATGTGTGTCAGTGATATTGTGCAATGACTGACTGACCCACAGAACGTCCCTCCTGTGCATCGGTACCACAATGATGTGCAGCCACTTCTTCTTCATCCCCTTCATCATCACCAGGTGGTTGCAGTTCAATGTCAGGGTGCAAGGCCATGTTGCGTCAGAGACACATGCCGCCAGATTATCGTTGGCCACATGCACATGTCCCTTGATGTGTGCACGTCATTTTAATGACCTCAATGTGTCCTGTGCCATGGAATAATGGTGTGGGTTGCATCTTCAAGATGATACACAGTGTGTTCTGCCGTCTTGTTGCTCATGCATTGTGTATGCATACAGCTGTGTCCGTGTCCATTTAGTGATGTGTAGCGTTCTGTAGGATTTTCTGATGGAGAGCGTTGGAAGTAGGCGCTGCATTGTTAGGCATGGTGACATGCAGCATTCCTGTGGTTGATCCGGGATATTGGGCACTACAATGTGTGATGATCTTGCTGGCGTCGCCTACCATCTGCACTTTGTTGGAGTGGTATAGCCTGCGAATGCAGTAAACCACCTCCATGGCATGCGGGGCTACCAACTCCACGTGGGTGCAGTCAAGGGCACCTATACGATTTGGCATGCCTGCCAGTGCATGGAGGCCACTTTTTGTTTCAAGAATCTCCTCGGAAGTCTGTGGCAGGGATATCTATTCCGTTGTGTGCTTGAGGAGGGCATCCAGCACTTGCTTCAGGATGCCAGTGAATAAGGGTGGTGATATGCCATGCATGTGCCCCACTGTGTGCTGGTAGGTGGCTGTGGAAAGGAAGTGGAGCACCGACACTACCTTCAGTAGAGGGGGGGTGGCGGTGGGTATTTCAATGAGGCTGACAATCGTGTATCATGTCCACGATGGTGTTGATAGTGTCCCGGTCCAGACGGCACAGGGTGTGTTTCTGCTCCGGGGTTGGGTTGAAAGGACTGGCTCTGATGTTTGGGATTGGGGGCTGGATGTGTGGTTAAACTGGCTGCCCTGGTGGGGCATGACTCCATTACCTCCACCTGTGCTGATGGTGTGCACCTGTGGCAGTTGGGAACACTGCACATGTCATTTTACGGTTGGTCAGTGATGCCGGTATTTACGGCATGCCGGTATCCACTTTTAGTGCCTTCATGATGCCGGTATTTGCATGTCCGCTTGACTTGTGATGTCCTCTAGTTTACGGCATGCCGCTATTGCTGGTATGATGGGCAGCGTTGTTTACAGTGCCGCTAATAGCGGTTTGGCTGGTCGGAATAGCCCGGAGCGGTAAGTGATGCCGGTAATGGTTTATCGGCATCGTCTTTCCCTTACCTCCAACCTCGGACATACTCAATATGTAGAAAGAAAGATGGCCAAGAAAGGTGAGGTCACAACTAGATTCTCCCCTCTCCTTCCGGTCAAATTCATCCCAGGAATTCCCGTCACGGCTGAAAAAATCTTGCACCAATGGACAGAAAAACTACAGTTACACACTATGAACGACCTCTTCCCAGAAGGTACGTTCCTGTCCCTACAGCAAGCTCAAAATTTGAGATGCGACAACGCCCTAGATACCTCATTTATTTCAGGCTGCGACACTCGCTACAAGCTGTTATCCCGAGCTTTCCGCAACAACCACCTGTATGGTCACTCCTGCATAATATGATACAACCCCAAGGAGACGGATGCTTAGTATCAAATATCTACAGACCCCTCCTAACCAAGCAGAAACTACCTTGTTCAAGCGCGAAAAGAAGATGGGAGAAGGGGAGTGGAATTATATACTGAACCTCACTCAAAAAGTGGCAATTAATACGATATTTAAGCAGATTCACTTTAACTACCTCCATCAAACATACCACACCCCAGCGAAACTCCATGCCCAAAGAGATACGATACAAGCAGAATGTGGCAGATGCGGAGCCCCGGAGGTGGACTTTCTCCACCTGGTGTGGTCCTGCCCACCAGTGGCCGCATTTTGGGGCGGCGTGCTGGAAAAAACATTGGCAATAATCGGAACGAACCTGGTTACCGACCCAAAATTAACAATGCTAGGTATGACACAAAATATGCCTGGCACATTGAAAAAACTGACAAGCCTGCTACTGGTTTTAGCACGGAGGAGAGTCGCGTGCAACTGGGGCAGAGGTCCACCATCGAGTCTGCAACGCTGGCTAAAAGACATCACATAATGTCAAGATGTAGAAACCAACTTTATCAGGACGTTACCACTCCACACATGCCCTCCAGACATCTAGTTCCTGTTTATAGCCTATTTGCTCTCAACTACAGATGTCTTGGACCCACAGCAACCGTCCTCAGCACAGAGTGTGTGTTCCACTGCGACATGCACTGTCAAGGACCCAGTACGATGGGTGGCGAGGAGGGCAGGGGTATGGGGGCTTTCGAAAAGGCTGGTGCATGGCCGCATTGTTTGTTTTGTTTGAAAATTCCAATAAAGAAAGTTTTTTTTAAAAAAAATGTTCCTTCAAATTAAGGAGTAATGACTTACGAGTAATGTTCTTTCTATGGATTCTTCTCCCGCAGATACCTCATCAGATGGATATTCCATTTAGTGTCTGCTCAGAAAACATTTCGACAGGGGGGCAAAGTGCACCTTGACTCGCCCATAGATCCATCTTGATTCGATGCAGCCGTTGGCGACTCCAGGCGTGATGTTAGTCGTCATGCATATACCATGTCACTACACACCCATGCCTCAGTTCCCCATCCTTTTTTTCCCCAAGCTCTGCTAGTGCGGAGGAAGATCACAGAATCGACTGAAAGCAGACACAACTCTCTTTAAAACAAAAATGTAACATGAATCCTTTTTATTACATTTTTTTGGATGAGGACTGCAAGAAGGACACACACACATAACTAGGGCTCAATGAGAGATCACTCATTTCCTCTTCTCCCAAGAGAAGGTCCGGCATCAAAGAATATAGACACTTTCAAGTGGGGTTGAATGGGAGGGTGATGAGGAATCTACAGGAGAGGAATCCATAAAAAGAACATTACCGGTAAGTAATTTCTCCTGCAGATTCCTCATCAGATAGATTCCCAAAGCAGTGTACAGTCTGGGGGTGGGCTGAAAGTTCCTAAACCAGGAAGCTCTGTAGTACCGCTCTTCCAAAAAGAGAATCATTACCACACAACACATCCAAACAGTAATGCTTGGTGAAGGTGTGCAAAGATTACCATGTCGCCGCCCGGCATATCTCTCTAACTGGCATGCCCCTCTGGAATGCTGAAGAAGCAGCCACATCCCTAGTGGAGTGAGCCCTGATGCCCGGCGAAGCTCTTTTCCTGCATGCTGGTAGCACTTTGCTATATATATTGTAATCCACCTAGATTTGGTCTGTTTAGAAACAGCCAGACCTTTCCTTGTCAGGGAAAAAGCTACAAACAACTGCTCAGCCCTCCTGAAATTCACTATCCTTGCGACATAGAAATTAAGAGCCCTCTTAGGGTCCAACCTGTGCAACCTCTCCTTTTCCTTGGAAGGAAGGGGAGGAGGGTAGAGCACAGGCAAGTCTCTGCCTTGGTAGATGTTGAACTCTGAAACGACATTAGGCAAGAATCACAGCTGCATCTTCAGTAATTCCCTCTCCTTAAAGAAGCAGAGAAATTGAGGCTTACATGACAAAGCCTCCCCATCATAGTGTCTCTGTTGGCCCATCAAGTGATATCATTGGCCACCAACCTCAACACCTGAGAACATCCTTCAGGGTGCCAAAATACTGGGACCACTGGCCCCTCAGTAGCCACTGCAGAGATCGTATGCGCAACATGGCCTCTAGCACTAGAAACATGCAGGAAGTCATGAGGCCTAAGAGGCAGAGGAAGGAGGCTGCAGGCAAGCTGGTGTGGCTCTGGAATAGCTTGACCATCTGTCGCACACTTGTGATACTCTCCACAGGGGGAAAAGCCTTACCCTCCTGAGTGTTTAGGACTGCTCTAATGAAATGGAGCCTTTGAGTTGGTGTTTTGTGTGACTTCTGCAGGTTTACAGAGAAGATCAGCCTGTGCAGAAGCGAATATGTGCTTTTGAGGTGAGACAAAACCTGCTCTGATGACCTTCCCCGGAACAAGCAGTCATCTAGGTAAGGGAACACATGAACGACGGATCTCCGGAGATGCGTTACCACTATTGCCATCAGCTTGGTGAAAACCCACGGAGCAGAGGTCAACCCAAAGGGGAGCACCTTGAATTGGTAGTGCTGGTGCCCTATGAGGAATCAGAGGTATCTTCTGTGCCTCTGATGGATGGGCAAGTGGAAATATGCATCCTACAGATCTAACAACACAAGCCAGTCCTAAGACTGCTTAGCCGGGAGGATTTCTCCTAGCGTCGCCATTTTTAACTTGTCCTTCACCAGGAAATTGTTCAAGGCCCTGAGGTCCCAAATGGGACACAGCCCTCTCACTTTCTTCAGTACCAAGAAATACCGGTAATACCAACCCAGCCCTCACTGTTTGGGAGCTAACTCTTCCATAGCACCCTTCAAACAGGCCACGTAGTTCTTCCTGGAACTCCTGGTCTGGTTTTATAATAGAGCAGGGGTGTTCTGTCTGGGCGTCTTCGCAAGTAGGGTAGACAGTACCCCCATTGGACAAGCTGCAATGCCCAGGTGTCGGAGGTTGTTTCCCGCAATTGTGGCATGTGCTCTCCAATCGTTCCTCCAAACGGAGAAACATGAGGGGAGAACTCAAAGCAGCTTTGCAGCTGATGTCTTCTGGGCCCGAGAGACCACCCTACCCATTCCGGAGCACAGGAAAAGCCTCTGCCTTTGCCTGGATTGTAGGGGCTGCGCCTTTCTCCTAAATGGGATGAATCACTGAAAGCCTCTTCCCCAAGAGGAAAAACTAAAGGATGCCTTTGTTGGCTGCTGAACAGCAAGGCCGAGTGACTTTGAATTTTATAGGACTCCTCGGCCGGAGGGCCGAACAGAGGCTCGCCATCAAAGGAAATGTCGAGCCACTTGGATTGTAGATTGGGGCGAGGGACCCTGAACTCTGCAGGTAGACCTGCCTGCACATCACCATAGCTGATCCCTTAGCCCTGCCCAGACAATACGCAATGTACAGGCCCAGTTTCAAGCTTTGGCACGCTACCTCCTTGACATCTTCTGCTAAGCTCACAGACCCTTCCTGCATTTCCCCTTCCGGGATGTGTTCTGCTGCTTCCTGAATTGTCCTCCGAAGGCCATGAGCATATTTGGCAAAGGCACGCAAACCATTCACTGCCATGAGAGCCATGCTACTAAAAGAAAAGACCTTCTTAGTTAAGGCATACTATTTCTTCGACTCTCTGTCAGTTGGTAAATTGGAGGTCGATGTGGATGGCCTAGTATTCAATGTGGCTGGCTGGACAACTAAACCCTCAGGCGTAGGCTAAATTGACAAGTATATGGGATCTCCCTTTGCAGGTTTGTATTTTTTTGTCAACTCTGAGGCCACTAGAGGTGTGGAGCGGGGTCATTGTCAAACACATTGAAAGGCATTGCTCACTCTGTGGGTGGACCTCTGTCCAGAATATCCATGAGCTTGTAAGCCGACAGCGGTTTTACAGAGCCACCCAAGCCAAAGGCATCAACCGCTCTCTCCACCATCTTTTGATAATGGGCATTCACATGGTCATAAGGTTGGGCCTGTTGTGTGTCCAGGTCAGAGGAGGTGTATAAGCCACTGGCATCGCATAAATCCACAGCCAAGTCGATGAGGTCAGCCAAACCAGTGAAAAAGTCATCGCCGCCTGATCCTCCTAGCACTAGCTAAAAATTCAGAGCCTGGTCCCCATCATCTCAAAAATTGGAGGCCATTGTGTCATAGAACAATATTCTCGACTCAGGGATTTATGAATTCGCATACCAGTGCCGATTGCGGCTTTGATTGCATGGCCAACTTCACACATACACAGCATGCCATACATTCATGACAGGAAAAAATAAAAGAAAAGCTTAATCCAGGAGAAGGTAAGTTGGAGGATAGACCTGTACACCAACCCCAGAATGAGACAATTGTGTAGACTATTGTACAGAGTGTGGAACACTCCAGAAAAACGCGAAATACAGAATATAATCATGATAAAACTAATAACCATCTCAACCTTGAAAATATGGTATGTGTCATTGTAATGCCTTGTTACATATGTATCATTGTAAGTTCTCAGAGCCAGATGAAATCTCCCAATCAACCAGCGATGGCGTGAGCTCAAATGGTAGATTAAGTTGAGACTATATTATACATTGCCTGCTGAGTCCCACATTTGTGGTACACCTCTCTGACCTGAGGCTCATTTAGTGACCTGTCGATCCCCATGGAGCTATGCTTATGAATTTTTGTGTGCCCATAATATCTTGGTTCTGGGAAAGTGGAGAGTCAGGCCTGAAACAGACCCACATGTGGAGTCATGTCCCCATTGGTATTGCCCACATGTGGACCAACTATTAAGATCTCTGCCACTTTGGTTTCTGCTGAATACCTAGAGAACCTAGTGCAGAGAGCATTTTAGTGAACTCGGTAATGAGAAGTTCTCTGGTGCTTGTCAGAAAGAACTTGTGGTTTCTCCTGGAAGAAAAGGCACTTATACAATTCAGAGAAGACTGGCTGTTAATTCGGAAGAGAAAGTGTTTGCCCTGTCCTTTTCCCATCCCTGTTCCTCTTCCATCCCTCCTGTCATGCTCCTCAGTGTGGAATCAGGAAATGCAATCAATGTGGAGCCCTCCCAATCCATATTTTCGAAGCCGGTTGACAAGAGATAGCGGAAGTAGGAGTCTGACTGCAGGTAATGAAGACCCGTTCATTTATGGTATTGCTTATCTTATCATTCTTACAGACATGTTTGTGAAATAGAGGATTATATATTTATTTAGTTAGTTTTAATCGTTATATTGAGCAAACCTAACCCCCTAAGTATAGGTGTGCAGAACAATACAAATGGGGGGAGGGCTGACAAATCAGACAGCAGTTTTCAATCTAGGTTGTGAACAAAAAGGTTTTCAGTTCTTTAAAAAACAGAGATGCAGAAGGGATTAGCCGGAGTAAGACAGGCAATTAATTCCACTAACATGGAAGAGAAACAGATAATGCCTGCCGTGAAGTAAGGGATTGTCTCATTTTAGGAATTAGGAGACAGAGAACATCTTTACTAGGAGTATCTCAGGATCCTGCAGAGATGATCAACTGACTATTCAGTTATGGGGGATGACGAAGCACAGCAGTCTTGTGGGCGATACATGCAAGCTTAAAATGTGACGCTTGCTTCCAGAGGGAACAAGTGCAGCTCTGCAAAGACTGAGGTGTTGTGGTCAAACTTCCCTTCATCCAAGACAAGTTGTGATGTAGAATACAAAACTCACCTGAGAACATGGAGGGCATTTTTGGAGACTCTCATGTAGATGGTGCTACATGTTCAAAACTAAGTTTAAGGTACGTCAGGTTTAATTTTCCTAGAAAGTACAAGTTGATAACTGACTGTCAAAACTTTTTTTCTCAATCTGATGTTTTAGGGTGTGTTAGGAATCCTCAACAAAAGCAGTAAACCACGTTTTAATAACAATTTATTAGTGTGGAAGAGAATACATTCAGTTTTACTCAAGGTTAAATTTAACATTGGCTGATGCCATTTAAGTCTCAATGTTGGACAAGCAGATCTTTAGATCAAAAATGTCAGTTGCTGGGGACATGCAGAGACATATCATCTGCTTAATGGTGGGTGGCAATGTTGTACTTAGAAACCATTACTCCCAAAGGTTTTAACATAAAGTTGAATAAAGTGGGGTACAGGACGGGGCCTTGAGAAACTCTGCATAAGACTCAGACTGATGATGGCCTATTTGTGCGAACTTTGACACACTGTGACTTTGAGGACAAGTAGGAATTAAACAATTGTAATGCTATACCATGAAGCCCCATTAGGTTGTGCAACATTTAGAGCAAAAGCTTGTGATTAACAGTGTCAAATGCTGCTGAAAGGTCAAGTAATACCAGTAAACAAGCATTTCCAACATCCCATTTCTTTAGTATATTATCAAGTAGCAGAAGTGTAGCCATTTCAGTAATATGGAAATGTGAAAACCAGATTGATATGGGCAAGGTAAATGATGTAGACTTATTTCATAGCTTAGCTGTTTATAACTATTATTTTAAGAAGTTTACACAGAAAGGGAAGCCTAGTGATTAGCCTAAGGTTGGAGTAATCATCAAAGTAAAATCAAATAAGGGCTTCTTAAGTGTGTAATAAAACCGGCTTTCAAATAATGAAAAATACCTTGGATTAGGGAGGAATAAATGAGCTTCAGAAGAGCAGACTGAGATGAAAATGTAACTCCTTCCAGAGCTAGCAGGAATTAAGTCAGCTGAATATTTGAACAGAACATGTTTTATAGAATTCAAAATAGAGGATAAATCCTGTAGTGATGGATGTTGAAAAGCATCCCAAGCTGATAATGCACGAGAGATAAAAGAATATATCAGTTGCAGATGTTTTTTTTCCAGATGTTCGTTATGGACCGGGTACATTTTAGAGACAAATAAAATAGTTAATGTCATTTTATTTGTCTAAAGACCGAGACAGAGCAGTCTTTACAACAGGATGCAAACAATGACACACCGTTGTGAAAAAATGAAGTGAATCTGATCTCACTTTTAAAATAATAGTAGTGGAAATATTTTTTTTTTAGCAATTGCAAACATCTTTTTCTGGGATTGATGAGCTAAACAAAACTGTTTAAGAGAGTTTTCTGTTTGCTATTTTTGTCATTGTTTTTCAAGATTGCAAAACAGCCTTTTATTTACAGACAATTTGGAGTACACCATACATTTTTGTTGGTTTTATGATGTTGTTTCCATGTTGAGGGGCATATATTAACAGAGATAGGGATGGCATTATCAAAAGTGCTTTGGGTCCGTTCAGTTGTATGATTCCTCACTAGGGATGGGGGTGTACAAATCGTTCCCTTAAGAGTCTCACATGTGTTGTGGGCAGAATCTGTTCGGTTGGTGGAATGGAAGAGTCCATGTCCATAAAATTGGCCTGTGATGAGCCACTGTGATTGTCCCCGTCTATGTGACTAGGATCAAGGTAGGGAGGCCCTCTCCATACCGTCTTTGGGACCAACATCCACTGGTTCCCAGGCCCCTAAAACACCAACTTGATGGTCCCCAGGAACAGCCAGGGGACTTCATCAAAGCACATAGGGCAAACAGAATGGGAATTCATAGGCAACATCATTTTCTCAGAATAATGGCAAACACATTATGAGTTGAATAATTTAGGTACCAAAATGTTAGACATCAGATAAGCATGAACAGGCTCATATATCCTACCCATTGTTAGGTCTAATTGTACCACCAGAGATTTTAAAGTACTTTGCTCATACCTTTGCACTGCGTTCCCACGTGCGTGTTTGAGGTAGGTATGTTGATAGCCATGAAACATAAATGGTTTTACTTACTCCTTCTCTCCACATGTGTGGTTATGGTGACAGTAACAATCAAATGGGAGCGAGAAGAATGGGCATGCACAAGTGTTGGGTGTCTTGCTCGAAGCTGTACCCCCTTCTTTACAAGGTGCAGGACATCCCCTGCATTTTGAACAGTCCTAAAATGAAATGAAAAGTCTATCAGTTGTACAATTTGTGTTAACGCAGTATACTGAATCTCCACCATCTTTGACAAGAATCGATTCTAACGCTTTGTATGAACTCAAAAACCTACTGCAATAGGAAAAGGTGGCGTTGAACCAAATACTGTTGCAGAAGGCACCTCAAGGTCTGACCAGTTTTGCGTTCATCTTATAAACAGATAAGTTAGACACAATGAACGGAACAATGCACACACTAAATACTAATGCAAACCCATTTTTCCTAGCAATCAGTTTGCTTTAGAAACATATGCCCAGTCACCCAAAGAGTAGACAGTCTCACGCTTACTTTGCTTTCTTACCTACATAACTGTCATAAGGTAAGGGTATCAAAATGATATGTTTGTTATTTTTCAACAACATACATAGATCCATATTTGCTGTGAGCTTGAATAGGAACGATGTGTCTTTTCAATTCATGTATTTTGCCATATGCATTTAACCACAACACCTACATTACACGTCATTTTGTATGGATTGCTATGTATAACGAAAGACTGGTATTGATGTTATATGTGGGGTTTAGATGTGGATTGGCAGCAGGTTTAGCCCGGATGTATGTCTTGTCAACCCCTGAACTTGATGGCATCCATTGTTGACTATTGGACCGTCTCTTTCAGTGAGTACGTTTGAAAGTAAGCTGATTAGAGCAGGCTGAGGCACTGGGTGCAGAATGAAGGTGGTGGGGCGAGGCTAGAATCAAGGAGGTTATTTGTTGGTAATTCAGGAGAGCCATTAACAATTTTAGAGAGTCAGGAGCACTGTGAAACCAGTGTTTCGCAGGGATTCCAGAAAAATAACACAGACTCTTGGGATAGTGGTTAGCTTGGTGAGGATAGTCGTTCCGGAGTAGGATCAGGAGGTCTAGAAGACACTAACATTTAACAGTCTATAAGTATAGCTGTAGTGGCCTGGAGGGCCTCACAGTTTTAGAGGTAATGTACACTCACAGTCCGAATATAAAGAGCTGGGAAAAACATTAGATGGGAGGTTCCAGTAGCTAGTTCGGCTTCCAGTATTGTTGTGTGTCCCAACAATAACTTCAAGGTTTAATCTGGGCCTAATGATGTTGCATCATTTGCCACATAGTGGCTGAGGGGTTCCAGTGGTCATTTGGGTGACCAGGACAACCGGGGAGTCCCACTTGACTCAATACTGGCTTGTTAGCAATGAAGTGGATCACTCTTCAAGCCAGCCTAACTTGCTTTACTTTCAATGACCCAATGGAGACTCAGTACTTTAATAGCCACCACTGTGGCAAAGATAGCTTTTGGTGCTCGAGCTTGGAGCGTGGATCCCAGGTGGCAACAGTATTGTAAATGAAGCAAGGTGCTTGTTACATTTTTTCAGTAAATTGGGAATTCAAATCCCCCCCCCCCGAATTAGCACATGTAATCAAAGATAGCAAGTGAGCACTAAATGATGTACAGGGCTTTCAGGGGGCGGGGGAGAGAGGGACACATCTAAATAAGACTTTCTTTTCAATAATAGATTGAAATGGGTCAGTTTTACAATTCAATATTTGAGAAAACTAGGAATAAATCCATTCAAATTACAAACGGTTCTCTAGGTTTACACATGAAAACATTGAATAGATACCTGGTACACAGGAGCATTTTACAACATTTTTTGACGCCTGTACCCTCAAAATATTCCATCATTGCAATAGTAAATCAGTTTCATGATTCTGCACCCACAATATATGTTAATGTTAATGTTAAAGGTATTTGTACTGCGCACTATCACCAACGGAATTGGTCCCCAGGTGGATATGCAAACAAGAAGGTGCGGGCAGAGGGTGTGGTTAGTCAGGTGGAGAGGGAGTAGGAAAGTGAGAGGGTGATGTCCTGTTGGCAGCTTCAATTTGGTTTTCACTGTGCGCCGAGTTTGGGTGCGAATATCAGATCGATGTCAGACCTTAGCTGCTGTTGGTGTGGCTTATGTCAATCAACTTGTTGCAATGTAGTGATGTGCATGTGGATTGCTCTGTGAGAGGGTGATTGTGTGGATTTGTGGGTGAGAGAAGTATGCAGAAGTTTGAGCTTTTGGGTTAGTGGGTTATTTACAAATCCTGGTTCCCTTCCTATCTATTCCTCATCAGTGATCCATTACTGCCTGTGTTTACTCTACAGGACAATATATTATTGACATATCATGCTTCCGCTTCCATCCGGATCCCTCCCTGCTTGCTCTGTGGTATGATTCTAGCTTTTTTCTTTCACTTGCCTGTTTTTACATTGTAGGCTAAGAGATTATATTTGGTTATGGGTGAGAAAAGTATGCAGTGGTTTGAGCTACTGGGTTAGTGAGCTATTTACAACCCCTGGTTCCCTTCCTGTCTATTCCTTGTCAGAGATCTATTGCTGCCTGTATTTACTATGCAGGCCACAATAGTATTGACATATCATCCTTCCCCTTCCATCCTGATCCCTCCCTGCTCGGTCTTTGGCATTATTATAGCTTTCTATCTTTCAATTGACTGTGTTTACTTTGTAATCCAAGATATGTTGACATATCATCCTTCCCCTTCCATCCTGATCTGTCCCTGATTGTTCTTTGATATGATTCTAGCTTTCTATCTTTCAATTGTTAGGATATGCCATACATTGGTCTTCCCTTACTTGATTACATGGGCGGTAGCTTTGGGAGACAGGGGGATCAGTATCGTCTCTCAGCTTCGTTTAGCTGTGTAAGTGCCCCCTAGGCATTTTTCCTAGTTATTGGGTTTCTGAAGAGGAGGTGATCTCTTGTGTTATGCATGTTCTTTGGTAGATCGTTCCAGGTTTTTGGGGCAAGATGCAAAAAAGGGGATCCTCTGGAGGTTCTTCTGTTGTAAGGTTTTGGTTCCAAACGGATGTCGCTGCTGAATCTAAGTGGCCTTGTTGGGCGGCGTACGTTTAATTTTCCTCTTAGGCACTCTGCGCCTTGGCCGTGGACTGCTCTGTGCATTATGCACATTGATTTGAACTTGATTCACTGTTTTATTGGTAGCCAGTGTAGCGTCTTCAGTGCTGGTGTGATGGGTTCTCTTCTAGGTAATTTGAGGAGCAGTCTAGATGGCTCATTTTGTATGGGTTGGATTTTTTAGGAGTTGTTCTGGCATGCCCATATATAGGCTATTGGTGTAGTCTACGCTGGACATGACAAGAGCGATGACAGTGAGTGTTTTGTTAGCAAATGCCAGGAATGGTAGGATCCTTTTTACTGCTCGCAGGCGAATGAAGCATTTCTTGATTAGAGCATTTACTTGTGCCTCTAGGGTGAGTTTGTTGTCCATCAAGATTCCCAGGTTTTTTTACAATCGCCGATGGAGCTGGGGTTGGGACAGGTTATGTTGGCCAGAGGTTGTAGGGGTTGTCTTCTACATTTTTTGTGAAGATCACAATTTCTGTTTTGCCTGGGTTGAGTTTGAGTCAGTTCGAGTTCATCCAGTTGTAGATTTCACAGAGGCAGTTCTCCAATGTTGTGTTTTTTTCTTGTGCGTTTTGTATTTTGTAGACTATTTTTGTGTCGTCAGTGTAGTTGTATCTGGTTAGGCCGTGTCTTTTAATGATCCTGATTAGTTGAGACAGGTAGATGTTGAATAATAGTGGGGAGAAGGAAGATCCTTATGTTACGCCTCACAAGGACTCTCTTGGGCTGGATTTGAAAGGTTTGATCCATATGGTTTCTGTTCTGTTTGTTAGGAAGGATTTGATCCATAGAAAGGCGTGATTCCAATTCCTTCCAATCTCATGAGGATGTTGTGGTTAACTGTGCCGATAAGTATCAGTGAAGCAGTCTGGTCCGAGTCTGTGTTTGTCTTTAGATCATCCCATAGCGAGAGAAGTGCTGTTTCCTTTCCTCTCATCGGTCTAAAGTCTAATGGTGCCTGGTCCAGTAGGCGGTGCTCTTCTATGAAATCCTGGGCAATTTTATATATGTAAGTTTCCAGCAGTTTAGCAGGATAAGGTATATTGGAGATAGGACTGTAGTTGGAGAGGTCCTCCACATTTCCTGATGTGTCTTTGAGCAGCGGTTTGATGTATGCTGATTTGAAGGATTGTGGTACTTTCCCTGTTGAGATTGATTGGTTGAAGATTTTTCTGTAGTATTTCATGGGTGTTCTTTGTGAGAGGATTAATTTGTATACGTCTGGGGCAGGGATCTGGGTGGGACCCCGTTTTGTTGCTTTTGTTTACCAGTTTGACGCATGTCTCCACTGGTATTTGGGGGAAGCTTTGAATTGGTTTGGGCGTTCCTCATAGGGATGGGTGGGTTACATAATATTGTCACATGGTCTGCTTTGTATGGTCTGTTGGACGGTCTTGATTTTGTTTTTGACATGGTCACCAAGATCATTGCATAGTTTCGCTGATGGTATCGGAGTATTGTTGCAAGACCATTGCATAGTTTCTACGATGGTATTAGAGTATTGTTGCAGCCAGGTGTTTTTTTAAATTTCATTTATGATTTTAAAGATTTCTTTCTGGGTATTTGGTGCTTTGAAGATTATGTTGCTTTTTGTATTTCCATTTTGTATGAGAGGATATGTTGTTGCAGTTTGAATTTCTTTCTGCAGTCGTATTTGATCCTCCATTCTAGTTTAAGTTTTCGATTTTTCCTTTTCATGGCCTGAGTCGTGAGGTAAACCATTTTGCCGTTGCTCTTTTGCGCGATGGGGTAAACGGTTTTTCTTTGGCGATCTCTTCTATTGTTGTCGTGAATCAGTTGTGAAGTAAGTCAGCTTCGTCCATAGTTGTTGCTTGCGGTTTGCTAATTTTCAGTAGTTCACTTAAGTTGACATTTTTGACAGTTGTCCAGTTTCTTTTCATGATGAACAGTGGCTTGTCCTGTTGTTTGATTATTGGTGTGGGTAGTGTGATTACGAAGGGAATGATGAGGTGGTCGCTCCAGAGGATTTTAATTGGTGGCGCTGTGGTAATGAGTTTTTTTGTTAGCGAAGATTGCATATTTTTCTCTAGCAAGGTTTGTTCTGTTGATTTTATTATTTGGTGGGGTTTGTTCTGTGTTCATGGCGGCATCAATTGGCAGCGGATGAGATTCTGTGTCTATATTAGTTGTTCCATGTTCCTGCACTCATTGTCGGCGTTCCATTCTGCGTCGGGGCATTTTGGGTCTTCCGTGGTAAGAGTTGGTTTGGGTATTGAGTTTATGGGGGCAGTTACCCACCTGCTCTGCCTTGTGCTAGGATAATGTTGAGTTTCTCCTCTTGTGTTGCGATTCCTGGGTGCTCTCGAGGGTGGTTATTTTTCCAGTCAGTTGGGTTGGGGTGTTCCTCTTTCTATGGGAGGGCTGTCTAGTGAGGTATGGAAGTACTATGCATTGGTCATCTAGCTGGTTGGTAGAGGGGAGTTATGGGGTGAAGGTTAACTAGGGTAGTGACTATGGTTGTATTTACTAGCTATTAGTGGCTGATGGGTGATTTTGGGTGTGGGGGGCCTAGGAATCAGTTATGGTCAGTACTGATGGAATGCCTAGAGGTTTGGGACGATGAGACAGTGGGGATCCTAGGTTTCACCAGTGGTTTACAAAGAGATAGCACTCTTAGATTCGGGGTATCACACAGTGAGGACGGATCTGGCATTCGATGAGGGCCAAGTAATAATTAAACGCATTGATTCCTTACTCATAGACCAAAGGACACTGGTCAGCAGAGTGGCACGCAGTAGTTAAACACCTTGGGCCTCATTACGAGGTTGGAGGAAGCCATGGCGCTATTAGCGCCATGGCTGCCTCCAAACTCGTTCTGATTCCGCCCTGGTGAATGGAGCAATTACCGGTCCATTCCAAGGTTGGCGGGACCGGTAATTCCTGTTAGGCAGAATCCTGTGCAGTTCCCTTGGGGAACACTGCAAAAAGATTAAGACTACAGGAGCAGCAGTAAACCCAATTGGTAGCAGTCTGCACCACCCAGATTTACCTGGTAGCTGTGACTGAGCAGTCTGACTTCTCTCAAGAAGAGTAGGGCAGTATGCAGAATATACACAATAGGGTCAAAACACAGTAGAGCAAACAAACACTGACCAGAGCTTTGTATAAAAAGTATATAGTTATTTATTTGAAACATACTTTAGATAATACACTAGCACTCTCAATGAAATGTAATCTAAAACACAGTCAGATAAGTATACACACCTCCTTTGATAACTATCAGACAAGTCAGGGTTAAAGCACAACTATTTGTTAACACAGAAGTGAGCGCTTAACCTAGATGGCACTCCAATAGTTTAGGTAAAAAAGGGAGAGAAAAGTCAGAGCATAAAATAAAACAGTTCCCAACTTTTTTAAGAGTTCAGAGCAAGGGGAGAAAGGCAGGTTATACTGTAGAGCCAAAGTTTATAGGCCAGGCCCACTTTAAATGGAGCAAAGCGAAATGTGCCCAGGATCACACAGTTTAAAATGCACTGAAAATCTTTGCAGAGTGTTCAAAAGAGGTTGGGGTGATTCAAAAGATATAGTTAGAGGTCTGGAGCCAACCCAGTATAGAAGCCAAGGATTTAAGGGTCATCTTTAGCAATCTGTAAAAAGGGAGGCCAGGCAGGACACAGGGCCTCATTACAACCCAGGCGGTGGACCATGGTGCTATTAGCACCATGGTCCATGCCAAAATCCGCCATGGTGAATGGCAGAATTACCGCCCCATTCCAAGGTTGGCGGGGCGGTAATTCCCCATTCACCATGGCCCTTTCCCCATTCCCATTTTTGGCCTATAGGGCTCAATGGGAATGGGGAAGGCGCTAATTACGGCACCGTAAATTACGGTGCCGTAATTAGCTCCTAGGTCCCTTTGCGGGTTGGTTTTTTAACGTCTTCTAAAAGCAAGCGTTAAAGTGCAACCCACAAAGGGACCTCGTAATCAGGCGTTAAGGGTTTAACGGCGCCAACACCTTTTACGGAGCTGTTAACCCCTTAACGCCTGGGTTGTAATGAGGCCCACAGTACCTTAAAGAGAAAGGAAGCTCAGGCGGGGGCAGTTGTTCCTGGCAGTGGTTGCAGTTCATTGTTCTGACCAGGGGAAGAGAGGATCTCGTGGAGGAGGAAATTTGGAGTCATTGCACTGCACAGGGATGAAACCAGCCGTGGAGTTCCCGATTAAAAGGTGCAGTCATTTTATTCATGGTCAAAAGTGGTGAGCTTGGCTATCCGGCCGCCGGGGTGCTTGGCACGGGCGATTTGACCAAGGGCCATCTTTGGAAGGTGAAAAAGGGTGAACTGGTTGATCCCACCAGCTCAGGGGAAGAAGACTCACCCAGCAGAAGATCTTCTCTTGTCGTCGGGAAAATGGTGAGGTGGCTGCAGCAGGGCTTCACTGGTGGTGTCGTCGTTGCAGATGGCTCAGCATTGTCCTTCTTTGGATTCTTAGGTCCTATGGCGACTTCTGAAGTTCCAGTCCCAAAGGCCCTGCTTTTATGCAGAAAAACCCCCATTCATCAGCCTAGCTGTCAATCACACATGTTAAGTGGTGAGCTGGGCGGCTCACCACTGGGCCAATCAGAGTAGAGTGCGACTTGGGTTGCTAAGGCAACACAGTCCAGGGTGCCAATTCCCCCCTCCACCCTTCCTGTGGAACCCAGACAGAGTGGCACCACTTGGAGGGCTTTTGTGGGGAAGCCTGCCAAAAGAGTGGACCAAAGGGCTCGTCCTTGGTCAGAGTTACAGAGACGGACAAAAACGCCATTTTAGAATCAAGTTCTGGCAAAAAGACCCAACCAGTGATTTAATATTAAATAAATAAACTGGCGGTATCTTTAACATTGCACCAAAAAGTGGTGCGTTTAAAATGAATGGGAAAATCCCACAGAGAATATTCCGGGGGAATATTTTGTGTGGTAACCACTGCCACCAGCCAGAAACTCGACGAGGGGGGACGGGACAGTGCCCCCTCGAAAATAGACCCAGGGGCAATCGAATTACCCCTTACCAATACTTCCACAATATGATGGTTTGTACTGGTTCTGTTCACAATGTTGGACTAGTAAAGCCAATGGTGACTTTACATGCCCTGGGAGACAGTAGTCAGTCCCAGGGTATGGAGTCTATGTTGGGGGTCACTGTGACACCCCTGTGGTACTGCACTGAGGGTGCTGTGTTGTAAGCGATATTCAATCAACACTACAGCCAAGTCAATGCCTAGTCTGGGATGCTGAGGAAAACCCTTATTAATGTATTGTTATGTCTAGTTCAGTACTCTGGATGACCACCCTTGTATAACACCCCCCTCTTAGAATCCCCCTGACCCCACTGAGCCAAGAAGTAGGTTTGTTTTGCAAATTAAAAGGTTTATTTGAGGATTTAAACAATATATATATATCACACTTTATAATAAATTAATATCTGATAGTACACTTAGACATATGATGTTGATCAACAATGGGTAATCTGGCACTAGCACACTTCTTTACAATCAATGAGGAGTTAGTATAGGATGGATAAAGTAGCAAAAATACTTTTATGGTTTCAAATGGATGCAATGTTGAATGAAAATGCAGTACAGAAACTAACTGATATGGTTTCACAAGATATCATATGTTCACTTTTCCCCTGGTGGCAATTCACCCCCGCCCCCTTATATGCAATGCAAGGAGATGGAAGTAACACATACAGTTCTCAGGAATGCAATCAAATACAATACGAAATTCAATTCCCACCCCAGCAAGCTTAGAGAAAACAGGTCTGAGTTTTAAAACACAGGCCCAAGTGCTTTGAATGTGGTGGCAGTGAAGTGAGAAATATGCTGAAAATGCTTTTAATTCCCTTTAGGAGGTTCAGGGTGAGTGAGAGATACTTGGGATGAGCTCAGGCTCACTTTAGCAATGATTCAGCGATGGTTATTAAGAGGCAAACAAATTTTTAGCAAAGGAAAGCAAAAAGCTGCTATCTTTTTACAGGTAAAGAAATCAGGCCAAATCGCAAATCGCGGCAAAATTCGCGAGTGCGTGAATCGCGATTATGGCAAAAATATAAGGAGCAGCAAGTCGTTAGATTCTAAGCTTTCAGATGAAAGTTGAATTTCGTTCCTAGCCCAAACGGTTCCAGAGATAGGGACGATTAAATAAAGGTAGTTTTTCGGATTTAAAATAAACTCCAAATGGCAGGTGACAGCTTGCAGAAGCAGAATTGACAGGTGACAGTTGTGCAGCTTTAAAAATGACAGATGATACGATTTCTAGGAGGCAGTTCTACTTAGGTTAAAATAGTTTGGATTAGATTATTTTAACTACAAGATTGGTTCTGCACAGTTCTGCTAGGTACTCACAATATAAATTTGAAATAGGCCTCGCCACGGATCTGGTCAGGTTTTGGACTGGACTCCGGTTCTGGTCTCGGCACTTCACAGTGATCTGGGTCAGCTCTCTGGTTCTGCTCACAGCGGTCTGGACAACTCTGGATCTCTGGTCTGGTCTCTGGCAATTGTTCTTGGCAAAAGAATTTAAACAGCTCGCCCGGCTGTGGAATAGTTTGCAAATGATTTTAAGTATGCTGAGGCCTGCTGAGAAGAGTTCTCAGTTTGTGGGTTTAGGCCCTTGCTTTAAGTTCTGAAGTAAAGTTCTGGTCTTTGGAGATTGATGGATTTGAATTCTGGATCTCTGGATGTGAAGTCGTCGGTCAGCATGCTCCGCAGCAAATGGAATTCAATGTCTCTACCTGTCCCAGGAGTCTCTTTTTATGTGTTTTGAAAATGGGTGTGTGCCTGGGCCTAGCTAAGCCTGCCCCTCTCTACTTGTCATTGGCCCAATTCTCCCCTCTCCCATGATTGGGGGAAGGAAATGGATTGTCATCATGATGAGGTCTGTTTATGGGTCAGAGGATCCTCCCCTGGTCAGTTTGCCCACAAATCTATATTTGATTCAAATACATCTTTCCCAGATATACAATTTGTTGAAATTACATGTGCACATTATACATTCCTTATGGTCCATGCTTGTCCACCTCTGATCTTCCTGGGGGCTTGCATTCAAAAATGACAACATTTTGCGCTTTTTAACTGCTTTTGCAATATCGGACATTTACCCAAAATTACACACATGTGCGCAAGGAGTATGGACATTAATTGATGAAGTGTCAGATTTTTAACATGCAGACATTTGGAGTGAGACCCTATTTTCTGCTAGCAACCCCCCAGAATACACCACAGGGTCCTAACGCTTCTCAAAATGTTCACAGAAAAATCACAAAAATAATGATATTACTTATATAATTCTGACAAGTCTGCACTATGAGTTATCTATCTTTTTAAAATTATGCCCTGGTCAAAAAGGGGTGTGGCTTCCCACATCACAGGGTGGAATAACTGGTTTATCCACTTCCCCCAAGCTCAGCTGCTAGCATAGGCACTGCCCCTCCCAGTTTCCCCTAAGAGGAAGCCACTTTACGACACCCCCAATATAACATTTGCCTGAGTCAAGGGAGTTGCATTGTTCTGTTCCTTCCAGTTCCCAGGTGCTCCACCCCTAATCTAATCAGAGAGGTGACAACTCCTTTTGGCAAGGGGCAGCAGGATGCAGCTAGGCCTGGAAAGAGTGGCTGAACAGGTTTCTCCTGTCGGGGGTAGTTGTCAGGCAGAATCCAGTTTCACTAAGCCAGGTTTCAGCTAAATGTCACTTTTTGTTCCCAGTTTTCTACATTCAAATCAAACTGACAATTTGTACCTATACATTAAATAATTACTTCCTTCAAGTCATTTCAGAATATGGTTTTACATTCTTCCACCTCTTAGCAAGTCTTTCCTTGGTCTGGTTTTGTTTCATTTGTGCAGTTTTACACAAAGGTCTGGTGGTTTTAAAACACCGGCTTTCTGATAGTGGTGAGTACTGGTAATGCAACCATTTTTGGGATTAAGAAAATGAATTCCCCACAGTTCTGAGTTGCTTTTTTGGCAATCAGCATTGCCATCCCAATGGTTTCAGGCTACTGTGTGTGTAGCCCAATGGTGGTTTTAGGCAGTGCCCTCCTGTGCTCACAACATAGGCAAAAATGGGTGGCAGCCTATTCTTCATGTTTTCCCTGTGCACTCTCTGTGGAGTTCTGGCCATCATGA
Source organism: Ambystoma mexicanum (assembly GCF_040938575.1). Classification (NCBI taxonomy): domain Eukaryota; kingdom Metazoa; phylum Chordata; class Amphibia; order Caudata; family Ambystomatidae; genus Ambystoma; species Ambystoma mexicanum. The sequence continues at coordinate 40,180,823 of NC_090928.1, forward strand.
TGTTTTCCATGTCAGTACTGCACAGTTTTATGGTAGGGCTTGTATGCATGGGTAAAAACATCCCACAAGCCCCCCCTCTTGCGACGGCCATTCTGTCCTTTCGCTGATGGAACTCGCAAGTTCTGGGATGTTCGCCCCCTCTTCTTCCAATTCCATGGATGGCACAGTTCAGCATCTTTTCCTCCCTCCAGTCGATCAATCAGTTCTCCTTGCTGGTCCTGATGGGAGGATTGGGCGGTACCCTGGGCCCCTCGGGTCTCTGCTCCCGGTCCCTGGTCGTCCTCCTTGGTCAGTCTCAATGGTTTCATCTCTCCTAGGATGATAAAGCAAAGCGGCAATACACATTCCTAGACATTTTTCCACCACTATTAATGGTGTGGCGAACATGTACATTTTATACATCCAAATGCATTTTGCAGTCTGATTTTAAAAACAATATATAACAGGGCACATTTGCATTACGTTACTATATCTTTGATATGTGGAATATTTTAGAGTTTGAACTGACTTACTCTGGAGCGGCCCCCTCTGGTATTGCAGAGGACTCCTCCAGTTGTTGCAGAGTGTGCCTGGGATGGCAACACTTTAGCTGATTTATATGGACCCACTTGTCTTCCCCCTCTGCCAAACCGCCTTTGGGGATGCAGATCTTGTAGGCCACAGGGGAGATTTTGTCTATAATTTCAAACAGTCCCTTCCATGTAGGCAACAATTTTCGCTGTTTTGCCTGGTTCCTTTGGAAATTGTATAGATAGACCGGGTCCCCCACAGAATATTCCTTCCTGGTGGTCCTCGGGTCATAGTGGGTTTTCATGCTATCAGCTGATCTTTCTAGATTCCGCTGAGCATAGGCAAAAGCATGTTGAAGGTGTTTCCTTAAATTCTCCACATACTCATGAGTTGTGGAGGCATTTATCAGTGTCTGCTCTTGGGTCCTGTAGAGCAAATGCTGGGGAAGCACCATCTTGCACCCCGTCATCAACTCAAATGGTGACATTTTAGTTGCAGATGAAGGGGTAGATCTGATGGCCATTAGGACCAGAGGTAATCGGATATCCCAACTTGGCCCAGAATCTGCCACAAACATTTTTAATATGCTTACAATGGTTCGGTTGTATCTCTCCACTGCTCCAGAAGAAGCTGGCCTGTAAGCAATGTGTAGCTTCCTTTTAACCCCCAGTATCTCCCACATCTTTGTCATTACTTAAGTGGCTACCCCTGTCTGACTCAATCCTTTGAGGTAGACCAAAACGGGAAAGGATGTGGTTAATCATCAGGGCAGCTGCTGTTTCTGCCTTGCAGTTTGGGGCTGGGAGACATTCCACCCACTTGGTAAACAAGCATGTAACGGTCAACATGTACTTGTTTCCTCTAGACGAGCGAATTACAGGGCCTACAAAGTCGATTTGCAAATCTGACCATGGCAGTGTCATCCCCCTCTTTTGGAGAGGCGCACGGTGTGTGAGGGATGATGGCTGAAATTGTGCACACACAAGACACCCCTTCAAGTATTGGTCGAGGTCCTGCCCCATGTGTGGCCAGTATGCAACCTCTCTTAAGATTTCCAGTGTTGTGTGAAACCCCCTATGACCTGCGGTGGCCGCATCATGGGCGTGACTTAACATCAGGCTTCGGAATGAGGTAGGAACCACCCACTGATCGTGGCCAGCTTTGGATTTCCTTACCAGCAAACCGTCTTGGATTCGGAACATTTTTGGACATTTCATCAACACTCTTAGGTCCTCTTTCCCAATGTAATCGGTATCCGTCAGGGGAAAGTTCTCAGGGTCCTCAAGGTGTTGGTAAAACTTACCAATAATTGGATCCCCCTTCTGAGCTGTAATTAAATCAGCATCAGGGGTCTCCTTACTCCATTGTGCAGTTGAAAGATCATTGTGATCATATGTCTGGGATCTAGTGATAGCAGTGACCTGGATTTCCCCCAACAGGGACTCTATTTCTATTAGATCCCCTTGGATGGCCCCGGTTTTGGCCAGCTGATCAGCTAAGTCATTTCCAGTTTTGTCTGGTCCCTCCACTTTGGAATGACCCTTGATCTTTTTCCAGTAGATGGTCATCCCATTCGATGTGACCAGATCATCAATATTTTGGATTAACTTCCCATGTTTCAGGGGTTTGTTATTAGCGCATAACATGCCTCTGGTTTTCCAGTTGTCCAGGTGCTCCACGAACCCGTTCCGTACATAATCCGAATCTGTGATTATGACCAGTTCGTGGAGTTGATGCTGGACAGCAGTGAGGATGGCCTGATGCACAGCCATCAATTCTGCCACCTGACTACTTCGGGGACCAATTTTGTATCCAGCGGAGGGTTCTGGGAACTCCTTCACCCATGCATTCCCTACGCCAGTCACCAGTTCTTTCTCCCCGTCGTTGTCAACATGGTAAGACCATCCATCCACATAGACAATGGGCATTCCCTCACACTTGTCTTCTTCAAAGACTTTGTGTGGGGAATTAAGGTGTGCCTCCATGTTGTCCTTGATTTTTAGACTTTCGTCCTCGAGACATTTTTCTCTGGCACAATCATGCAAGTCAGCCAGACCTTGCGCGAGGGGATTCTTCTTGTTTTGGCCATATCTGACCTCCACAGGAAAGCCTTGCATTGACAGAATCCAGGAAGTAATTCGGGAATTACTCACATTTCCGGCCCGGATTCTGTCACTTTGGAGATATTGCAGAGGCTGGTGTGGAGTCTCCACTATGACGTGTTCCCCCTGGATAAACGGGCGGTAATTCTTCAATGCCCACACCGTTGCCAGGAGTGCCTTCTCACAATCGTTGAATTTTTCCTCCACAGAGGATAAAGTTTTGCTCGCATAGGAGATTACTTTATTGACCTTGTCATGCTTTTGGTATAATACTGCCGTCAAGCACGTATTAGAGAACCCCTTCTCCAGGAAGAACTCCTTGTTTCTGACAGGGTAAGCTAGGCAAGGCGCTTGTGAGAGGCTTCTTTTGAGTTGTCTTACTGCCTCTGATTGTTCTGGACCTCATTCCCACTTGACCCCCCCCCTTCAGGAGATGAATCAGGGGTCTAGTGATCTCTGCGTAGCCTTCAATGAACTTTCTGCTGTAATTAGTCAGTCCAAGGAGGCTCCTTAGTTCCCGCAGAGTTCGGAGGTCTTTCAGTTTCTGGAGTGCTTCCACTTTCTTTTCTTGGGGACAGAGACCCTGAGGAGTAATCTCATGCCCCAAGAAATTAACACGGGTTCTACACCACTGTGCTTTCTGAAAGGAAAGTTTTGCTCCGGCGGCCCTCAACTGTGTCAGAACATAACGGATCTCTGCTATGTGTTCCTCCACAGATGAACTTTTGATGAGGACATCATCTACATAAGCCCGGTTACCCCTCGCCCCCAGGTCGGGCATGGACTTATGTAGGAAAATTTGAATTCATTGCCGGAGTTGAGGTATCCGAAGGTAGTCCGGGTCCATGTGTACTGCTGGGCCCCAAAGGTAAAAGCCAGTTTGTATTGGTCCTCCCTACTGACAGGCACAGTCCAGTATCCATTGGTCAGGTCTATTGCTGTGAATACCTGTGACCCCTGAATCTGGGCCAGCCCTTGGTCAATGTAGGGCAGAGGCCATCGGGAAGTATGGACCCGTTTGTTGAGATCCCTAAGGTCGGCGCAGAGTCTCCACTGGCCGTTTGGCTTCAATATTCCCATCACCAGATTATTGAAAGTGCTGTGGACTGGACGGATTATTCCCTGGGACTCAAGGTTCTTAATTATTCCAGTAAGGGACTCCATGGATGCGACAGGCAAGCGATATTGCTTCACAAACACTGGAGTCATTCCAGGGTCCGTGGGAATTGTTGTGGTGTGGATGTCGGTGCGACCACAGTCATATGAGTCTACCGCAAAGAGATCTTGGAAATCCAAGAAAACTTGTTTCAACTTTTGCTTCTGTTCCAGAGTCACACAGGCATCAGCTAGGTTGACTCTCTCTTCCACCATCTGCCTGAAACCTGGAAAGACTTCTGGTTTGGCTATCTCAGTGGCCTCCTCCAGCTGGGTGGAGAAGTCCCTGGTCAGAGTGCTGATTTGGACTGGAGGCTTCAGGTGGGAAAGGCAGCCCTCATGGACCTGGAAAATCACCTCATTCCTCCTGAAGTCACAAGTCACATCTTCCTTACCATAAGGGCAAGAAGTGTACACCAGGAAGTTCCCCCCATGCCGGGTGAAAATCCTGTCTGGTGTTGTATTGTCCTCGCTTTCACTGTCAAAACAGTCTTTGGGGATTGGTCCTAACAGTTCATTTCCTAAATCAATGGAGAAATGTCAGTCATCAACAGCCATTCCAATAATGGTGCCTGCGGCTAGAGTAATACTCTTTAAGTCGCTGTTATCCACCTCTATTGGAATGGTGTCATGTTCTATGTTGACTTATGGTGTTGGGTTTACCCCCAACCCTTGCTGTTGGAGAGAAGCATTTAGATGAATATAAGCATCAGGGTTTTTCAATGTTTTTCCTCTTTTAGCTTTCACTCCCAGGGAGAATTGTCGGGTCCTTTCTGGGATGGTGACTTCCTCTTTAATCTGAATTTCAACTGCATAAGGTAGCAATTGAGCTGACCTAAATGCTTTTTCTGGATCATCAAAGCCCGTGGAATTATCCGTTGAAGTTTATTAGGTCCAAACTAATGGCAAAGCGATTGAGAATGTCACTGCCTAAGTATAAAGCGGCAGTGACGTCTCGCACGACCCAACAATTATGGACTATGCACTTGTTGCCAATGGAGATTTTGAGCATACACCTGCTTGGCAGGAGATGTTTGGAATTAGGTGCTTGCAGGTACATTTCCCATTTGTCTAGCAGTTTGAATGTGGGAATGGCTGGATCTTTTGGGAGTTGGCGGAAATGGCTTCGCTGATGAAGCTCTTACCGTTGTTCACACACACTCGAGCGAGAACAGAGTCCTTCCCATCATTTAACTGAACAGGGATGAACAAATCCCCTCCAATTTGCTGAATATCAGCCAGGCTCTGAGCTGATTTCACATCTTTCTGGACTATAGGAGTGGGAGTTTCTGATTGTGGATTAGTAAAGAATTTCAGGGTGTTTCCTTCCAGTGTGGAATACCACCTTAAACTGGAAGGAAGGTTGATTTTCAGAAATAGAGAGGACCCCCCATCACCAGTCTGTTGTCCTACTGTTATTACTGTCACGTCTGGAATCTGGTTGTTCTGGAAGTGAAATTCTACTTGGTCAGATTTTTGTTCAACCATGTGGCAGGTGCTATTTAAACTAACATGGTTGACACTCTGTTTTAATTTTATTGGTCGGCTAGTCTGGGTCCAGAAGACCTTGTTTACGCAATCTATTAGGGGTGACAACCTTCTCAGGAGGTCATTCCCTAGTAAACAGGGGGTGCCCTCTGGAGTCACTACTATGACCGGGTGTTTCACCTTGTGTCGCCCAATTTTGATGTCCAAATCTGCAGTCCCCTCGACAGGAATTTCCTTCCCGTCAAAGTTCTGCAGTTGTCCAGGAAGAGAGGTGAGAGGAATACGGTAATTCTCCCCCCTTCCTGCATTTAGTTCCTCAAAGGCCCTTTTGGACAGAAGGGTAGCTTGGGATCCAGTGTCCACCAGTGCCAAAATTGTACCCTGCCCCTGTACTTGTACCGGGGCATAGTATCTTCCCTCCTTCTCCTCAAGGGGGCACAGATAATGCACATTTTTGGACAACTGGTGGGCTAACTTTCTGGTTTTGGACATTGCTAGCGAAGAGATTTGGGCAGAATCTGAAAGAAAAAGTTGGCAACTGGAGATCAGAGCCATTGTGGGTTCCCCTGGTTCCGGTTCTGGGCCGCCCCCCTCCTTTTTGGAGGCAGTCACCAGGATGGGTTTGAACCAGGGGATTTCGGTATTGTGGGTTCTGGGATGCGATGATGGGCGGCGGTAGCTCAGTCTCCACATCTCCCCAGTCTGAATTGGCATCCCTTGGGACCCATTTTTCCTTGGGAGGAGTTCCCCCATCTCCGAAGGAGAAGATCCTTTTCCCAGGATCTTCTGAGGATCCCTCTCCCTCAAATTGGAAGACCTGTACCTACTCCACAAAGTGGGTCTGTTTGGGTCCTTTGTTTCTCCTACCTCCTCTCTGCTCCTTGGGTGGCAGACTTTCAGGGGTAGGAGATTTTGTTTCCGGTTCCTGGTTTTCCAGGGGCTGTTTACAAGTTGGGAAGGAAGCTTCCTCCAAAGCTTTACACCCCCCTTCCCCTTGTGCCTCCTCCCTGAGAACCGGTGGGTTATCGGGGTGCTGCCCCTGTCATTGTTCTGGAGCACCAGGTCCAGAGTCTGGGGCATTCTGTGGTGGCATGCTCATCTGAGGGTTCTGTTGAGCCCTCAGTATGTGACCCAGATCCCGTGCCATATTTTGACCTGGCGCTCAAGTTGTGAAACCCGCTCAGGCTGATACGGGGCTCTATTTTCTCCCATGGGCTGATCCCAGGAAAGGTAGCTATCCCTTCTCTGGTAGTACCCCTGGTTGGGAAGATTTTGGTACCCCTCCACCCTTGGCCTCCCCTCTCCCGAATTAGGTTGTCTGGGCTCAGGGAATTGGGGAAAGAAGGATGGATGATTTTGGGGCTGGAAATTGGGTGGATACCTGGGGAAAAAGTTCTGCCCACGATTTGGAGAATTTCTGCCCTCCTGTGGGAAGTTGGGAGGGAAGTTCCCTGGGTTAGGTCCTTGGCTGGACCCCCCCCCTTGGGCTGGAGGAGTCCACACATAACCCAGGATTGGTCGGTTTCCCTTGTAGCGGGGACTTACATAGTCAGGGGAGCGGGGGACCCCATTTGTGGGACTACCTCCTCGACTCCCTGTCTGCGACTGGCCCGAGGGTCTTCTGGGCTGGTTTTTAGGCCCCCCCATCTCCAAATATAAAACGGGGGCAACCTTTACCTTTGCCACCTTGGCAGCAGCATGGGTGCTGTTGGTTTTGGGGTTTTTCGGCGCGTTATTTTTATTTTCGATAGGCTTCTGCACCTCATAGATCCGGGTAGCCTGTTCAATGACCCAGTCTAAAGATCTTTTCTCATGAAAATCTCTCACGAGCTGGGTCATTATGTATTTGGGTAAGGCATGGAAAAACGTATTGATAAATTCTCTGCTATCCGTGCGTACCCTTCTGGTGGTCTGCGCAAAAGCACGCTTTAATTCTTGCACAAACTCTTGTGGGGCCTGATCCTCCCCACATTGCAAATTGTAGGCTGCCTTGCGAGCCTCTTGAGGATTTCTGTGAACAGAAAAATGTTTCAAGATGGCCGCCTTATAGGTGGACCATCTTAAATGATTTTGGTCCTCCAGCCCGGCAAAGAAACTGGAGTATTCTGGGGAGAATGTCAATTTGACGTACTGGATGCAGCTACTGCTGTCCTTCAAATGGAAAGTCTCCATCATTTGCTCATAGAGCTCCAAGTGTTCCCAAACGGAATACTTTGCGTTCTTATGATAAGGAGTGATGACACTCCTGATTGCCTTTATTTGTTTCAATGGGTCCTTAAGCAAGGCCATTTTTGCCTTATTGGCCTTTTTGGTTCGGGTAACCCTGGTCCATTCATCCTCTGACTCAGAAACACTGCTCCCAGAGGTGCCCGTCTGATCTTCCAGGTTTTCCCGGATTCTGCGAGCCTGGGAATGGCTGGCAGAATGTGGGGACCTGGTCTCCTGTGTCCTGTAATGCTCAGAGGAGTCTTCAGATCCCTCCTTGTTGCCAGGATTTGATGGGTACCCCCCCCCCACTGACCTAACTGGGCAGAGGTTTTCAGGATGCCCTTAATGGGCCTACTCTCCTGGGGTTCCCCACTAAATTGCACTGTGCTTGGGTGCCCATACCCGGATGCCCGCCCATCCATTCCTGGGAGGTACTGGCCTATGAGCCCCATACTTCTAGCTGGATAGTAATCTGCGATCCCCGTGGCCCTGGGCTCATGTGCGCGAGGGTACATGGGGGTGGCAGAGTCCAGGGACTGGGAGAGATGAAGGCCTCTGGTACTAGGGCTCCTGAGTTTATGCTCAGGAGTTTCTCTTTCCCAGCGAACCTCATCTCTATCCACCCCTGCTTCCTGTTGCAATGCAAGAGCCTGCACTTTCAGTTCCTCAGTTAAGGCCTTACTAGACTCTATCAGTCTCTCCTGCATGGCTACCTGTTGCTGGAGCCTATCATTGTGCTGGCAGAGAGCCTCATTCTCTCTCTGTGCCTCCTGATTGGTCCTTGAGTACTGGGCCAGTCTCTGCTGCAGGAGGATTACCTCCTGAGTCCCATCCCTACTGGCCTGCTCCTTTCTTGCCAGAGCCTCCTCCACCCTCCTGGTGTGCTCTAATAAGTTCTGGTGTTCTTTTTGGAGGTCACCCAGTCCCTGGAGGGCCAGGTGATTTTCTTCCATTTTCCTTTTTAAGTGGCAGACTTCATGGCCTAAGGTATCCCTTTCCTGACTAAGAGCCTGCATCTGTGCCACCAGGTCGTCCCTTTGCCTTTGGAAGGCACCAGCTTTCTGGCGCTCCTGGTCAAACTCTGCCTGGGTATCCAGGTCTTTCAAAATCAGTTTATTGCTCTCTGCCTTCTCCCTATCTAGGTGGCTTTGCAGGGTGACTACCTGCTCGGCACATGCCCTATTGAAATCTAATTGTTGCTCCAGCTTTTTCTGGCTCTGCAGTAGGGAGTCCAAACCTTCTTGGTACTCATTCTGCAAGGCCAGAAATCTGGTATCCTGGTCCGCCTTTTCCTGTTGCAGCACATCCATATCCTCCTTTATTTTAGTGATGTACTGTCTGCTGTCCTTTTCTGACTCCTGGCTCCTGAGCAGCCTCTGCTCAGAAGAGTCCAGATCAGATTGGGCCTTCTCTAACGCCATCTGTTCCCTATTTGCCAGATCTTGGCCTTCAGCACATTTGTCCTGCCATATATAGATACAAATATGCCGCTATCCTGGCAATCTTATTATGTTCATCTTTGGCTTTAGGGGCCATATATAGTTCACTCAGGGCCACATGTAGGGGACCCTGATCTCTCCAGATATCTGACCCTGTTTCAGTGACCTGTTGCGCGATTACCTGCAACCAGACCGCCTGGTCCTGATGAGTCCACTCACCTCTCACAAATAGCTTATGTAAGAGGTGCTCCCTCGCTATTTTCATGTCTACCACGGTCGTCATTCTGGAATTTGAGTTCCTTCCTGACTTACAGAAGTTTGTATTTTATTTTGCAAAACAGACCGTTTCCTTAGAGCGTTCCTTTGAGGAGTGCTTTACAGCGTAACACAGCGTGGTGATCCGACCGGATGTATGTCTCCCGTCAGTTAGCACGCTGTATTAATCTGCACAAGTGATAGCTCTAACCCAGAATATCCCGGCTCCGAGCCCCCACTTTTGTAAGCGATATTCAATCAACACTACAGCCAAGTCAATGCCTAGTCTGGGATGCTGAGGAAAACCCTTATTAATGTATTGTTATGTCTAGTTCAGTACTCTGGATGACCACCCTTGTATAACACCCCCCTCTTAGAATCCCCCTGACCCCACTGAGCCAAGAAGTAGGTTTGTTTTGCAAATTAAAAGGTTTATTTGAGGATTTAAACAATATATATATATATATCACACTTTATAATAAATTAATATCTGATAGTACACTTAGACATATGATGTTGATCAACAATGGGTAATCTGGCACTAGCACACTTCTTTACAATCAATGAGGAGTTAGTATAGGATGGATAAAGTAGCAAAAATACTTTTATGGTTTCAAATGGATGCAATGTTGAATGAAAATGCAGTACAGAAACTAACTGATATGGTTTCACAAGATATCATATGTTCACTTTTCCCCTGGTGGCAATTCACCACCCCCCCCTTATATGCAATGCAAGGAGATGGAAGTAACACACACAGTTCTCAGGAATGCAATCAAATACAATGCGAAATTCAATTCCCACCCCAGCAAGCTTAGAGAAAACAGGTATGAGTTTTAAAACACAGGCCCAAGTGCTTTGAATGTGGTGGCAGTGGAGTGAGAAATATGCTGAAAATGCTTTTAATTCCCTGTAGGAGGTTCAGGGTGAGTGAGAGATACTTGGGATGAGCTCAGGCTCACTTTAGCAATGATTCAGGGATGGTTATTAAGAGGCAAACAAATTTTTAGCAAAGGAAAGCAAAAAGCTGCTATCTTTTTACAGGTAAAGAAATCAGGCCAAATCGCAAATCGCGGCAAAATTTGCGAGTGCGTAAATCGCGATTACGGCAAAAATATAAGGAGTATGAATGAAAGTTGAATTTCGTTCCTAGCCCAAACGGTTCCAGAGATACGGACGATTAAATAAAGGTAGTTTTTCGGATTTAAAATAAACTCCAAATGACAGGTGACAGCTTGCAGCTGCAGAATTGACAGGTGACAGTTGTGCAGCTTTAAAAATGACAGATGATACAATTTCTAGGAGGCAGTTCTACTTAGGTTAAAATAGTTTGGATTAGATTATTTTAACTACGAGATTGGTTCTGCACAGTTCTGCTAGGTACTCACAATATAAATTTGAAATAGGCCTCGCCACGGATCTGGTCAGGTTTTGGACTGGACTCCGGTTCTCGTCTCGGCACTTCACAGTGATCTGGGTCAGCTCTCTGGTTCTGCTCACAGCAGTCTGGGTCACTCTGGATCTCTGGTCTGGTCTCTGGCAATTGTTCTTGGCAAAAGAATTCAAACAGCTCGCCCGGCTGTGGAATAGTTTGCAAATGATTTTAAGTATGCTGAGGCCTGCTGAGAAGAGTTCTCAGTTTGTGGGTTTAGGCCCTTGCTTTAAGTTCTGAAGTAAAGTTCTGGTCTTTGGAGATTGATGGATTTGAAGTCTGGATCTCTGGATGTGAAGTCGTCGGTCAGCATGCTCCGCAGCAAATGGAATTCAATGTCTCTACCTGTCCCAGCAGTCTCTTTTTATGTGTTTTGAAAAAGGGCGTGTGCCTGGGCCTAGCTAAGCCTGCCCCTCTCTACTTGTCATTGGCCCAATTCTCCCTTCTCCCATGATTGGGGGAAGGAAATGGATTGTCATCATGATGAGGTCTGTTTATGGGTCAGAGGATCCTCCCCTGGTCAGTTTGCCCACAAATCTATATTTGATTCAAATACATCTTTCCCAGATATACAATTTGTTGAAATTACATGTGCACATTATATATTCCTTATGGTCCATGCTTGTCCGCCTCTGATCTTCCTGGGGGCTTGCATTCAAAAATGACAACATTTTGCGCTTTTTAACTGGTTTTGCAATATCGGACATTTACCCAAAATTACACACATGTGTGCAAGGAGTATGGACATTAATTGATGAAGTGTCAGATTTTTAACATGCAGACATTTGGAGTGAGACCCTATTTTCCACTAGCAACCCCCCAGAATACACCACAGGGTCCTAACGCCTCTCAAAATGTTCACAGAAAAATCACAAAAATAATGATATTACTTATATAATTCTGACAAGTCCGCACTATGAGTTATCTATCTTTTTAAAATTATGCCCTGGTCAAAAAGGGGTGTGGCTTCCCACATCACAGGGTGGAATAACTGGTTTATCCACTTCCTCCAAGCTCAGCTGCTAGCAGAGGCACTGCCCCTCCCAGTTTCCCCTAAGAGGAAGCCACTTTACGACACCCCCAATATAACATTTGCCTGAGTCAAGGGAGTTGCATTGTTCTGTTCCTTCCAGTTCCCAGGTGCTCCACCCCTAATCTAATCAGAGAGGTGACAACTCTTTTTGGCAAGGGGCAGCAGGATGCAGCTAGGCCTGGGAAGAGTGGCTGAACAGGTTTCTCCTGCCGGGGGTAGTTGTCAGGCAGAATCCAGTTTCACTAAGCCAGGTTTCAACTAAATGTCACTTTTTGTTCCCAGTTTTCTACATTCAAATCAAACTGACAATTTGTACCTATACATTAAATAATTACTTCCTTCAAGTCATTTCAGAATATGGTTTTACATTCTTCCACCTCTTAGCAAGTCTTTCCTTGGTCTGGTTTTGTTTCATTTGTGCAGTTTTACACAAAAGTCTGGTGGTTTTAAAACGCCGGCTTTCTGATAGTGGTGAGTACTGGTAATGCAACCATTTTTGGGATTAAGAAAATGAATTCCCCACAGTTCTGAGTTGCTTTTTTGGCAATCAGCATTGCCATTATCAATGGTTTCAGGCTACTGTGTCTGTAGCCCAATGGTGGTTTTAGGCAGTGCCCTCCTGTGCTCACAACATAGGCAAAAATGGGTGGCAGCCTATTCTTCATGTTTTCCCTGTGCACTCTCTGGGGAGTTCTGGCCATCATGATGTTTTCCATGCCAGTACTGCACAAATTTATGGTAGGGCTTGTATGCATGGGTAAAAACATCCCACAGTGTACCACACATACATAAAAATAGATGATACCCTATGGAGTAAAAAGGAACCCCATAGCCCATAAGCACATAACAAGTCAAAGACATACCTCAAATCAGGCCTAAGAGTGGGAGTTAAAGAGTCTCACTCTTAGCAGGAGAAAAAAACAAACCCCAAAAATCCAGCAAAGCTGCTGGGGGACTCACTAGGTTTGGGAAATTAGCCTTATAAGAGAATTCTCCCTAACAATTCCCCATTCACCAGGGCCATTCCCCATTCCCATTTGAGCCCCCATAGGGCTCAATGGGAATGGGGAAGGCGCTTATAACGGTACCGCAAATTGCGGTACCGTTATTAGCTCTAGAGTCCCTTTGCGGGTCCCGTCCTTAACGCCTGAAAAACCAGGCGTTAAGGAAGGACCCGCAAAGGGAACTCGTAGTAGGGCAGTAAGGGATTACCGGCAGCGGTGCCCTTACCAGTGCCGGTAATCCCTTACCGCCCACCTCGTAATGAGGCCCCTAGATTCGAGACACCCAGTAATGGAATAAAGGTCTAGGTTTCACCGAGTGACGAGCAGCATCCGCAACATTAAGATTCGAGCCACCTAGACAGTGGAAGATGCCTGGGTTTAACAGGATGGCAGGCAGTAATAGAAACACCTAGGGCCTCATTACGACTGAGGCAGAACGGGTTAATGGGCGCCGCAAAAGGAGGCGGACCCGTTAAACCCGTTCCGCCTCATTACACACTCCCCTCGCGGGACTTGGTAAGTAACGCCTGGTCAAACCAGGCGTCCTTACCAGGTCCTGCGAGGGAAAGAGGGAGCAAACAACGGGCGGCTCGTAATCGGCCCGTTGTTTGCACCCTCTTCCATCCATTCCCATTGAGCCCTATGGGGGCTCAGATGGGAATGAGGAAGGTCCGGGCCCGGGTTCCTGGAGGGAGGAATTCCCTCCAAACTCGGAAATGGCCCAGTAATTCCCCAGTCTGGGAACCCGGACCCGGACCCGATTACAGCCGAAGTCGCAATGAGGCCCTTAGATTTGAGACACCTGGAAATTGGAGAAATGCCTAGGTTTCACATAACGGCGGGCAGCAACCCAAACACCTACGTTCCAGACACCGATCGGGGGTGGTGGGACTCAAAAGGACAAACAGGGTGCAACAGGGCCTTGGGGGCCAGCCCTTACCTGCGAACGCCTTGCAAGAGATGGCGTGCAGGCTACGGGGCCAAGGCACCAGGCCAGGCAATGTTGCAAAGCTGCCCATTCAGGGATGGGGGTGGGCTGGGAGGCGGGTGGAGGGAGGTGAAGCACGGAAACAAGGAGGGGAAGAGGATTGGACCAGGAGAGCGCGATCTGGGGTGGTGGGATTCAAGAAGGACAAATGGGGTCCAACAGGGCCCACAGGGCCAACACCCACCTGCAAACGCCTTGCAGTGGGGCAGAGGCCTAAGTTTCACAGTGCAATTTCAGTCCAGGAGAGAAATAAACCTAGATTTGAGAGGCCCGTATGGTGGGAGAGAGGCCTTGGCCTCACAATACCGTTTGAGTACAAGAAAAAAGAAAAAAACACTCCTAGATCCGAGAATCCTGCATAGTGGGAGAGAGGCCTAGGTTTTTCAATGCAGTTTGAGTACAAGACAAGAGAACACATCTAGATTTGAGAGTCCTCTATAGTGGGAGAGAGGCCTAGGTTTCACAGTGCAGTTTGAGTACAAGAGAAAAGAGAACACACCTAGATCCGAGAATCCTGTATAGTGGGAGAGGCCTATGTTTCACAGTGCAGTTTGGGTTCAAAACAAAACACACCTAGATTTGAAAGTCCTGTATAGTGGGAGAGAGGCCTAGGTTTCACCATGCAGTTTGGGTACAAGAGAAAACACGCCAGTGTGATTCAATGCAGTAGTAACAGTTCTCAGGGCATGCAACGCAGGCTAATATTCACAGTGCTATCTTAAAGTGGCACTCTCTAGATGTGTCTCAAGGGAACACTAAGTCTCGGGAAGATAGCAAGACGCAGAGCAACACAGGTTACATCCCGGGTCCGCGCTTAGAAACCTCTGGGTACAAAGCGCGTTATAAATAACCAATTATAATATAATTAAATATATATTTTGGAGCCTCTCTTATGGGATGTTTAAAGAAAAGAGCATGAAGTATGCCACTCCACCAGCTTTGAATTAGGCCTGGGCTCAGCCATGATTACCAAGAGAGCATAGTGAGCTTGACTAAGTCACTATAGCACCCGGGGTGGGGCAGCCACCCCATCAGGTTACTCTGGTCCCCGCAATCCCCCCACGCCCTCCCAAAAGAAGCCTCTTCCAATACAAATGCATATTCCTTTACTTCAAATGGCTGCTTTATCATCAAGGGGCATCTTTGTAATTGTGTAGATTCACAGCAGCAATGCATGGATTTCCTGGCATGAGGGACAGCGAGGATACGAGCATTAAAGCATTAAGTAATGGATAAATATGCAAGAGCAGGGCAGTAGAGCTTGCAACAGAAGGTGACATCAGAAAAAGAAAGCAGTCACTGCCTCTTAATTCTGGACTGCTCGCCAAATCTCCTTGGGTGTGGTTTGGGCAGGAATGCACACAGGAATTAGTACTGATTTGGGAGTTGAATGGGTGAGTCATTAGACCTCAGACACCTGTAGGCTGTGTCCCTCCAAGTATGTCACACTCATTCCACTAGTTTGGCCTTACACTAGGTGGCACTAAAGGATCACTGGATGAGCCAAAACTAAAAAGGCAATTTTTAAATCTCCAGTTCAGGAGTTTAAATCCTAGAGTAAATGAAAGGTAACTAGAGATTATGCTGGCATGTGCAAAAGCCCACCTACCTCTTCATGCTGGCAATGCCAAGAGGTGCCCCCTTTTTTAAAGAGGATTCTAGATCTCAAGGCAATATGCTTACAGCTGTGGGACTATGTTAAAATGCCAAACATCGAAAGAAAAAACAGTGTTGAATCATGAATAATTACTCTATTAGTACGGACAGCAAATAATTTACTAATTTAAAGCATTTACACTAAAATGTGTTGTCACAGAACACATCTGCCCCAAAATAAAATGAATACCCGAGAAGTATCTTGTCTGACCACAATAGGATGGGCCCAGAATGAACTCTGGTATAGGCTAGCACTTGAACCGTACTAGGTATTCAGGGGAGCACAACAAGTCTATGAAGTGAAAAACAAATGTAAACAAATCACAAATGACCAGTACACTCACAGCCGTTTTTTGGTTTCCTTTCCAGAGGAGATAGGCACTGGCTAAACATCCATGCCTGGACGACTCCTCAAACATCTCCCGAGCTTACCCCTTCTTCTCTTCATCCTCAAAAAGTCTCAGTATCTTTGTCAAACAATACAGCACAGACCCTTTCTGTACAGTCTGTGACTGGCATATGCCAGCAGTGATACTGCAAATCACTTTGATGATGTTGTAATCACAATCATCCTTCTCACTGTAAGTCTCTTTCATGATGTTGTGCCCAAAATATATATGCCAACATTGCCATTCTAAACCACTTTCATGATGATGTGCTGACAATGTGTGACAGCACTACCAATGGAAATCATTTCCATGATGCTGGGCTCACAATATATGCAGGCATTGCTACTGTAAATTACTTTGAAGTTGCACCCATAAAATATGGAAACATTCACACTGTAAATCACATTGCTGGGCTTAACATATATGCAGGTGATACCAAAATATATGACATTATTCCCACTAAAAATCACTTTCATGATGCTATGCACACAGTATGGCCCAGAATTCACATTTTACATTGCTTTAATGACTTTGCACCAACAACATATGCTAGCACTCCCAATGTAAATAATTTTCATGATATTGCACCCAAAATATATGCAGATATTACCACTGTAAATCACCACGATGATGCTGCACCCATAATATGGCAGGATTCCTATTGTAATACACGTTCATGTTGCTGTGCCCACAATAAAGGCAGGTGTTACCACTGTAAATCACGTTGATGATGTTGTCTCCATAATATAAGACAGCAGTCCAAATGTGTTTTGGTCTCATGATGCTGTTCCCACAATATATGCATGTGTTGCCATTGTAAATCATTTTAATGATCTTTTGCCCACAATATATGCAAGCACTCTTACTGAAAAAAATCACTTTCATGATGCTGCATCCACAATATATATAACCATCACTACTCTAAATCACTTTCATTTTGCCGCATCTCTAATACATACCAGTGTTACCACTGTAAATCACTTCAATGATGTTGTACTCTTAATATATTACAAGATTACCACTTTACATTACTTTCCATGATGTTGTGCTCACAATTTATTTTTAAATTTGTTTATTAGCATTTAGAAAAGGCATAGATACAGACAGGTATTCTTGTGCAGTAATACCAAGCATGCTTTAACTCCCAGTCTAAGCTGTATGCCAACACATTAACAGATAACAAATTTTCCACGCATGTGAACTAGGACTCAGACTTTAATAGTGCTATGGTCAGGTAATGAGTATGAGGACCATCAAGGGGCCAGTTACGCTTGCCCAGGGCAGAGCCCATGTTCATATTTAGTGTGAGGGCCCAACGCTCCCGGGAGGCGGAAGGAGAGCAGCAAGTTTAGTGAGAGAGTATATCACAATAATCAGTAGCGGGGTGTTAATGGTGGTTTTTCATCCGAGGGATGAAACATGTCCCAGATTAACATTTTCCAAGACTCATCCAGGTTCTGCATTGACCTGATCCATACCCTGAACTCCAACTCAGTCCAGGTCTCAAAGTCCCTGCACCAGCATAAATATTGTGGCCCCACAGCTGACTTCCATGACATGGCAACACACTGCTTAGCGAGGATGCACGCCATCCATAAACTTGATAACATGCCTATTCT
The DNA here is from genome assembly GCF_040938575.1 of Ambystoma mexicanum. NCBI lineage: Eukaryota > Metazoa > Chordata > Amphibia > Caudata > Ambystomatidae > Ambystoma > Ambystoma mexicanum. The sequence goes on from NC_090928.1 coordinate 40,198,101, forward strand.
TGGTATTCCTCTGGGATACCCCAAGCAAACACTCCTTCGAGTTCCAGGTGAATCTCACAACCCCAGCCTTTGTGCATGCTTGCTCGATTTGAGCTCAGAAGCTCTGTACTTTAGTGCAGCTCCAAAACATGTGAATCAAATCAGCACCGTCACCACCACATCAGGGACATGTCGGCTGTTTCCTCTGTTGAACTTGTCCACTTTGCTAGTTGTCATGTAGGTGCGGTGCAGTACAGTTAGTTGGATCAGTTTGAAGCGAGGGTTCCTAGACACGTCCCTGGGGTAACTAAGTATGTGTTCCCACTTCAGCTCCTCAATATCCTCCCCAAGGAATGTCTCCCAGTGCGATTTCAACTTGGAGCTTTGAGGGTTGGGTCTATTAGCTAGATTACCATACAATCTGGACACCAAGTGCCAGCCATCCCCCAGAGAGTAAATTAAAGACAGCAGCAGAGTCTCTTCCGGTTCATCAGGCCACCCAGGCCATTTCCATTTAGACACCCCCACTATCATCAGATATCGCAAGAATTGCCCACTGGGCAACCCGGTCTGCTCAGTTATGGCATCCAGTTCTTTAAAGTTACCATTATCAAACATGTTGCCCCAAGTGGAGACACCCCAGCTGTCCCATTGCTGTGCCACCACTAGCTCGTTCCTATTCCTGCATGCGTCTGCCACTGTCAGGACCTCAGGTGAGTAGGGAGAATCAATCTTCAATAGTTACAGTGTCCTAGGCCACAACATCCTACCAAGATTGACCAGTAAGGGTTTAGAGCCCAGGCAGTCTTGCGGTAGCTATGTTATCTCCTTAAGATGGGCCGGGCAACCAGCTGCTGTAGCAATGTCATCTCGGACGTAGCGTCATCCGAAATTGAGTTGCGCCGCCAGGTAGTAGCATTCTAAATTCAGAAGTTGCACACCTCCCTCCCTGTAAGGTAGGTACAATGTTGTGGGGGCGATCCTGTGATGTGCTGCACCCCACAGGAATCCTCTGATCAGTGAATCCAGCAAGCGAAAGAAGGAGACAGGGATGTAGTGATGTATGTTGGTAAAGAAATACAAAAATCTAGGTAGGAAAACCATTTTCATAACAGCTACCCTGCCCATCAATGACAGTGGGAGCTTGGACTAGAATGCCATCGACTTCCTCAGGCCTTTCACCACCCCAACTGTATTTCGAGTGTGCATTTCCACTGGCATGTGCATAATGTGTACCCCCAAGTATTTAAAGAATCCCAGATTCCACAAGAGCCCCATTTCGGGTAGCACATCGTCCTTGCCCCGGCGTAAGCCCCGCCAGTGGGAATATGCAGGACTTTTCCCTGCTGAACGAGATTCCCGATAGTCTAGCAAAGTTGTCCAGTACCTCCAGGATCAACGGAAGATTGTCCTCCGATTCCCCAACATACAGGAGTACGTCGTCTGCATATAGCGATACTAAATGTGTTACGCCCCCAACCTGAATACCTGCCTCCAGAAATTCTTGGCGTAGGTAGACCGCTACAGGCTCCAGTGCCAGTACATAAAGCATGGGTGATAGTGGGCATCCGCATTCCCCTTTGTATGTCCCAGCTCGCTGACACCTGTCTCCCAGACTTGACTCTTGCAGTCATGGATGCTTAAAGAATCTTTACCCATCACATGAACCGCTGGCCAAACCGAAATTACTGCATTACTGCAAAAAAACATTCCTAATGAAAGCAAATCGAAAGCCTCAATCGCATCTAGGGACACCACCACACATCGCTCAGGGGAGTCGTTGGTCTGTGCTATAACGTGTTGCAGCCAGCGCAGGTTCAGTGCAGTGCTCCGACTAGGTATGAAGCCAGTCTGATCACTACGTATCAGACCCGCGATCACTTTGCGTAGCCACCCTGCCAAAATCGTAGTTAATATTTTCATATCGTAGTTTAGCATGGCCAGGAGCCGATAGGATTTGCATCTCTCCATGGGTTTCCCTGGCTTGGGGATCGGGACCACCACAGTTTCTCACATGCTTGCCAGCAGGACGCCTATGGAGTAGGCTTCCCCGAAGACCTTAAGCAGTCCAGGGCCCACTGTCAAATTGTATGTTTTATAGAATTCAGGGGGAAGTCCATCACTGCCCGGCATTTTACTAGTAGCGAGTGAGACAATTGAAGCACTCACTTCCTCCACCGCGATGGGTTTATATAGTGCGGCCTGTTGCGCTTCTTCCAGTTTGGGAAGCCCAATGTAAGATAAGGCCTCCTCAACATCTTCAAGAGGGACCTGCTCCTCATGACTGTATAATTGGGAGTAGTATTCGGCAAAGATGGTATTAATCTCGAGCTGTGACCTACATATGCTCCCATCCTTACCCTTAAGCTCAGAAGTCAGATGCCTAGGATACTCCCTCCTACAGAGCCACGACAGGAGCCTACCCATTCTATCCCCCTCAGCATGCGCTCTTGTAGTTCTTGCTATGTAATCTAATTTAGATAGCCTTTCTCACACCTCAAGACAGTGATATCTAGTTTCGACCAGCCTCTCTTCATATGGCTGCTGGCCCGGGTTCCGGGCCTCCCTTTCTCAGATTTTATCCTCTAGTTTTTCTAGTTCAGCACTCAGAATTCAGCAAATACCTCCCGCACTGGCTATAACCTCGCCCCTCACCACCACATTCAGGGTTTCCCACACCTTGCTCCACCCCTCCACACTACCCACGTTATGCCCTAGGAATTCAGTCAGCGTCTTCTGCAGCTTATCTTTAACAATTTGATCTGACAGAGCATCTGCCGGCATGTACCACATTGGAATAGGGGGTTTAGGGCCTCTAAGGTTCCATGCCGCCATTAGTAGGGAGTGTTCCAATATTGTTCTACCCAGATACGCTTCATCGCCATCCATCTGACTCCATCCAACAAAGATGTAGTCAATTCTGCTGAACAGGGCATGGGGTGAAGAATGAAAAGAATAACCCCTATCAACAGGATGCAATTCCCTCCAGGTTTCCACTAAATCAAGGTTGGTCAGTGCTGCATTGAGAGCCACAGACGCTGAGAATGGGCCTCCCTGCGGGGGAGAGGATCTATCCAGCAAAGGATCCCTAGTACAATTAAAATCATCACCCCAAATGAAAAAGCACTCTCAGTGTTGCGCAACGCGAACACAGAAGGTACGAATTTGAGATGGGATGCCGTGATTTGGGAAATAAGAATTTACTATGCACACCTCGATGTGGTCTATGTAGCCCAGCAGTATGAGGTACCTCCCATCCCCCATCCGCAACCACCTCTAGCAGTTGAAACAGCACATAGTCATCTATCCACATGAACACCCCTCTGGAGTATTTGGAATATGCCGCCCTGTACCCCTTCCCTCCCAGCACTCCTGGGCCCCTTTCAGATCTTCAGCAGTCTGGTGGGTCTCCTGCAGCAGGGAAATAGATAACTTCTTAAGTTTTAGGAAGGATTTCACCCTATTCCTACGTAGGTACGTGCCCATCCCTCGCATGTTCCAGGTCATTACTTTAACAGAAGCCATGCTGTAGTTGTCCACAGTCCAGACTGTGCCGCGGAGCTGCCACCACCCTCTGGTTCTGCGTGCTTAACACCAGGTCCTGTGCCCACATTCAGTTCCCAGACCCCCAACTCCCACCCAACCAGAGAAGCCATTCGTGCAATATGTGTACCAGAATGCGTGGAAAATGTGAAACCAATAACAAAACAAAACAAACATTGTACATTCGTCCAGCAGCTGCACAATGCGTGCAGTGCTTAGACGTACCCGTACCACTAAGGCACACCCAGGCCATTGTGTAACGAGTAGTGGGTGTCAGAAACAGGCCAACACTAACGTATGCGCAGAACCAACCAGTAAGGCCCACAGTGGGTGATCAAACATTGCTCCCATCATTTGCAGAAACAGTATGTTCAGGCGGAGATGAACTCTGCATATCTAATTCAGAGCAGCAGGGAGCTTGTTGTCTGGCATCCCAAGTGCACTGTCCCACCAACACGAGCATCCCGAATCAGTGGCTGTACTCTATGTGTCAGATGTTGGGTTCCTACCTGCTGGCCAAGTTGTTATGTTCCAGACACATTTTAGCCGCTGCAGGAGTCTCAAGTAAGTGCTCCTTGCCCTTGTAGATAATTTTGAGCCTGGCCGGGTACATAAGCATATATTTTATATGGAGGTGCCTGAGTCTCGCCTTTATTGGTACAAAAGAATTCCTGGCCTTCTGGACCGCTGGTCTGTAGTCCGGATAAATGTTGATTTATAAGTTGTCTCGCTGGATCACGCCTCCTTTCCTGGAGTATTTCAGGATCACCTCCCTGTATTGAAAATTCAAGATCTTCGCGATGACAGGCCTGGTGTGTGACCCCGGTGGGGGCCTGTTCTGCAGCGATCGGTGAGCCCACTCAAGAGCAAAACCTTGATACAGGTTCCCTGAGCCCACTTCTTGCTGTATTAGGTTCTTGACATATTGAGTGGGGTTCAAGCTCTCAATGCCCTTCGGGATCCAAAGCAACCTGATGTTATTCCGACGTGCCTTCCCCTTCATATCCTCAGCTCGCAGCTCTAGGGCAGTGTTCCTCCTCTCAGGGTCTCGGACCTGACTTTCCAGATCCTTTGTGGATTCACATGTTTTTTCAGCTCCACCTCAGCTGACGTAACTCTCTCAGCTAGATTACGGACGTCCCGTCGCAGCAGTTGAACATCCACCTTAACCTCTTCTATCTTCATTTCCACAGATGATCTCAGTGCTGCTATTGCTGCCAGCACCAGGTCTTCTCGGGTGATCATGCCTGAAGCACCAGCTTCTACCTGTAGCACTGGAGCACACTGCGCATGGTCCCGTGTCTTACCCACATTGTTAAATGAGTCCATAATTGTGGATTTATTTTTTCCTTTGGTAGGAGACATGCTTCAAGGGAGGGTGAAGCAGACTGTGACCTAGGTCCCAGCCCAGTCCCAAGCCCACCACCGACAGCCAATGCAGCCCTTTGACCCCAGGCATCGTTTTAAGTTCTCTTCACCCCAGTGCTTCAGTCAGCGTTTTTGGATATCTGCACACAGCACCCAGTAAACTCTGTGCCAGCCAGACACCAGGCAAAGTTTAGTAGCATCTCCATGGTCTCTGGTGACTGTCAGGAGCCCTCCCAGTGATCAACAAGATGTGTACCACCAGCCAAGAAGCTAGGCCTTGCTCCCCTGCCACTCCTCAGCCAGCCCAGGAGGCCGACCACTACTTCAAGTTGTGTGGGCCCAGGGGTGGGGTCGGGGGATGTTCAGGCACGTGTGCCCTAGAATGAGCTATGGTGGGACTGCCCAACCCAGAATCTGTAGCGTACTTTGGCAGCAATTGTTCAGGTCCTGAGGCCCCAGAGTCTCAGTGTCTGCTATCCAGTCAATGCCAGAGAGGATCAGACTTCCCCACAGTGTGTATTCCTTGGTCTGCACCTTGTCCCCCAGCCTCCGTGTGTGGATCAGTTGCCTCCCAGTAGCCGCAACATCAGTGCTTACTTACTCCTCACGGACAGTGGGTATCTCCCCAAGGGGCCACGTGCTCATGCCAGGGGGCCAGTACGGGTAACCGGGGTCTCTCTGATACCTTGAATGTGCTCTGTATTCCTGTTGAGGTGAGGAGCGTTGCAGCCCACCCAAGTCACTGCATGGGGACCGCTTCTCCCAGGAGCTCGCCCTCACTCCCCACTGTCCCAGGGCGAGGGAATTACAGCTCCAACTGTGCCCCCATTAGCCAGGGCTCCCTCGCCAGGTTGCAGCACGTCTCTGTTATAGAGCCACAGTTGGTCTCCAAATGGACTGCCTCACGTTACAACTGCCTTGCTGTAACTACGGCTGGGAGGCCGGCCTCACACAGAGCGAGGCTCAAGACCTACCACCCGTTGTGCTGTCTTGAAGCAGCCCCGTTCCGCACCCCAGTTCCTGCAGCCAATGCTTTCCACTCTCCACGAGCCCTCACTCGAGGTCGCTATATGGCATCCGGCGATCCGCCCAGGGTCCGCTTCCAGTCCCCGCACCTCAATGCAACCAGGTGAGGAGCACACTCTGCTGGGCTTCTCCGGTCCGATAAGCCCCAGGTTTCTGGCACTCGCAAGCTGCAGCCCGCTTGCTTCGCTGTCTGGGCGCTACTCCTTCAGGGGCACAGTGTGCACCTCGCTTCAGCTCTCCTTGCTAGCAACCAGAAGGTAGGAAATCCATGCAGCCCCCAGCCCTATGCACCTCTGTGGGCTCCGACCAGTCTGTCTAGCGGAGACCGCTCTGAGTGCAGCCGCCTCTCCGCCCCTCCTCCAACTCTTCGCTACAGAGCGGCCAGTCTGCCATTTTCTTCCCATCAAGGACAAAGTTCCGGCCGCTTTCACTCCTTGATAGTTGACCGATTTTAATCGAGACAATGCTGCACAGGAGGGCTTAGGTATCCCCCACAACTTGCTGGTTGGATTTGTGCCCGGGGATGCCCACCACCAGTGAACTGCAGGATCTGTTGAGAATCTGGATGGGAGCTGTACGATTTCACAGCCTCACCAAACGGGCCCAGGCCACGCCCCCTCTCGATGTTGTGCCCACAAAATACAGAATCATTGCCACACTAAATCACTTTGATGATGCTGCACCCACAGTATAAGTGTGCAGTTATAAAACAAATCGTTTGATAATGTTACGTCCCTAACATATGTCATCACAACCACTGTCAATCACTTTCATTATGCTGCTCCCACAATATGTGCACGCATAGCCACTGTAAATTACTTCAATGATGTTGCACTCTAAATATATGGCAGAATTACAACTGCCAGACAACTTCACAATGTTGCTTTCATAATGTGTGCCGGAATTGCCATTGTAAATCACACCAACATGTTGCCCAGAGCAAATGTAGCACCACAGAATATACAGGGAATGCCACTATAAATCACTTTCATGATCTTGTGCCCAAAATATATGGCAACATTCTCACGGTCATCCATGTCATAATTCTGTGTCCAAAATATATGTAAACAAGTCCTCTCTATCACTTTGTTGATGTTGCACTCCAATATATGGTAGCATTGTCACTGTATATATCACATACATGATGTTGGTACAGCACCCCTAACCAAACACATACACGTACATGCACACTCAGTCACGCTCACACATACAGTTATTCCGGATTTTGTGGCAAATAGGCCCACATACACAACCACACATGCATTGCATAACATTGAAAACACCATTTCTTTTAGTAAGCTTAGCTTTAAACATGGGTGATTTGGTTATTCAATCTATTCTCCAGTCCCTGCAGGGTGAAGGATTCAACGTCAATGCATGCATAGGCTGCTAAAGAAACAGATGGGGCCGGCACCTGAATGGGGAGTTTAAGCTTGGTTGCTTAGCAACCTTTGACGTATACTAGTGCCCACTTTAAAAAAAAAAAAGAAGTGTTCAGCCTCCAAGCCAAGTGTGAGTTTAGTGGATGGCAGGGGGCATGCCGGGACATGGAGAAGGGGCACAAGTAGAGTGGCTCTCCCCCAACAAATCTCCTGGCTTTGCCACTGAGCCACCACAAGGTCAGCAAGCCCTGAACTCAAGTGCAATCAAATAGGCTTAAACTGTGAAAAGAAAAGTGGGCACTTGCCCTGGGGAGAATCCTTGAGGATCTGGAATGTTTTTGATACTTTGGAAGTAGTCAAAGTGGAGCTTCATGACACAAGCTGCAGAGGGGGGCTTTTTATAGTGCACCAAGGAAGGGCTGCAGGTTCCAGATTGGTGATTATTTTAAATGAGGAAGGTTTGCAAACTGTACTTAGTCGTTCCACCAGAGGAAACTCCTTTGATTGGAAGCACGGTTTCACAGATCAAGAACCCAACCAGAAGTTGTAGGGAACTGGAGGCTTCCTTATTACAGAGTCCATCAGGAGTATCAGAAGTGGATCAAGTAGCAAATTGGAAAATACCCTTTCTTAAAGTACAATGATTGCGTACAGACTCTCCTGCCTCCCCAAAGGCTACCTCTGACACTAAATGGTCTGTTTACAGATGGGTGTGAGGGCGAGACTGGATGTCTGCAGACATGTGAAGCCAATGTGAAAATGTGTTTATTCAGCCGAGCATTTGACTATCTGTGATAATTGCTTTCTTAGACAAAGGGAGGTCCTGGGAACGGCAACATGCTTTCTAACAACACTGGAGCAGTATTTCAAGCCTTCCAGAGAAATTGAGTCTTTGTCCACAATCTTTGAAGCCACGGGCTGTCCGATATCATGCAACAAGATGGATGACAGTGTCTAAGAAGATTGAAATGATGTCACTGGGGGGCTCCTGCAAAGAAAGCTGCATAAATGTCTAATCTCATCCTAAATCTTTCATACTTTGTAGGTTGACTGTCGTGGGCTAGAATATGGCTACATGTGTACAGAATGAAAAGAATAAACGTGTAATACACTTAACACTACAATCATATACTCTGTATTCTAAAATGATAAATAAATGCCATTGGACTCTACCATCACACACTTTCTAAAGGCACACTGGCCTAAAGGCCATTTCTGTCTACTCATGAGCCAGTTAACTTGTAGTCTAGTATTGCTAGCCTAGACATTGAGGGACAATTGTTCCAAGGTGTAAGGAGATGAAAACACATTCCTCATTCCTTGTGAATTCAACTAGTGCAGCACTGGAAAAGGAACAAATGAAATGGCCTGAGCCAAATTCTCAATAACCTGAAAATAATAAACAGGAGAAAACTACTGGAAATATACAAATAATAGCATTCACTCAATATATAATGTTACACCATTCTTCATGCCTAATTAGTTGCATCCTTAATGTTACAGTGCCACCCCTCCCATCCACATACCAACTATACACCAAATCCTCAATTGTTGGTAGACCACATTTTGCTCTCCCTTATTGCATCATTATTCCGGGGCAAAGCCCTCCAACCCTCATCTCTCATCTACCCATCCACAGTTTAGGATGCCCAGGATGCTGGGAGGTCAGAAGGACAAGGACTCTGGGCTTCAATTTTCAAATATTCTTTATTAGAAGAAAAGGGAAAACTCCTGCCTTTCCCTAAGCTATGGTTTTCCCTAACTAACAAAAAATGAACTAGGGTGCTCATCTGTTGTCAGTGAGTCCAACGGAAGATCTGTCCTCTGTCCAAACTAATCTAATCTGTCCCTGCCAATATCAAAACAACTTAGTCACATGAGAATGACTCCCTTCTCCTGTGGGCAGCTTCTCATCAAGTAGTAAATTATTTGTAGGTAGTTATTTGTAACTACTTTTATTAAGTTGTATAGTTCAGATATTGGGCTTTTCAATTCCTCACTCTCCATTTTATTATTTTCCCTTGTGATCATATTTGTTTCTATCCCCCCTTTTCAATGGGGCAATTCTCTTCTTTTCTTGTTAGTTAAACGTGAGGCTTTCTCTTACTCAATGTCCAAACCTTTTCTTGACTAGTACACATAGAACTGTTCCAATTATACCTCTCACTTTTCGTAATTATTTCTGACACTTGGTGTTTACTGGATCGAATATGAGTGTTCCAGTAATGATTCTTAGTCGTATTAGCTATTTACAACCCTTGCTTATTATTGGGATGAGTATGAGGGCACCAGTAACGATATTCACTCGTTTCCACCATTTGGTAATTTCTAAGAAGAGTATGACTGTTCCAGTAATGATTCCCACTCTTCTCCACCACTTAGTTTTTACTGGGACTGGGAGTATAAGTGTTGTAGTGATGATTCCCACTCTTATTACATACTTCCCATACGTGGTCCTTACTGGGACAAGTATGAATGTTCCATTCATTATTTTCAGTCCCCCACCCAGATCTTCAGCTCTCCCATTACCTTTCTGTCTCAGGGAACGTGTTACTGGGCTTGCCGTTCACACAGGGCCTTCCTCAGTAATTGTCAGGTTGGCTTCTCGGCTCTTTGTTTGGCATGCTCTGCAGTGCCTTCAAGTTAATGCTATTGGCCTTGTTTGGGGACGCCCAAGTCCACCGGGCTTTGGTCACACCACCACTTCTCACTTGGTAACTCCTTGGATACTGTATTAGTCCTTCAACTTCTCGTACTTCAGGTTTTCCTAAGGGTAAGATGCCCAGGCTCACACGCCAGCTTTTTCTCAGCTCCTGAAGCCATTCGTCTCCATCTCTTTCAGCTCCGCCCTCACAGCTGCTTTGGAACTCCCGAGCTTCTCTCCTTCCCATGTCGCCTCCTGTCAGATTAATGACGCTCAAATTGCTTCGTCTCTGTTCTGCTTGTACTCTGTACTGCTCTAGTGGTATTCTTCATATCAATACCATGTAGGTATATTTCTTCAGGTTTACCCAAAGGTTATACATTACAATAACAAATATCAGCTTTTTGTTGTAGTTTTCTTCTGGCAGGTGTTGTTACTGATGGACTATAGGTGGGTTGTTTAGGGAATTCCTCATAGGAACGGGAGTCCTTGTCCCCATGGGGGTTGTCTCTCCCGGTGAGGTCTTGCTTGCTTGCCTCTAACCCTAGGGAGGGTATTACATAGCAGGCTCACCAACCTCGACTCGCAAGGAAAGAAGTGGCTGAATCCCGTGATTCGTCACAGTGCGCACACACATGTCCACATGCCCATAACCTTGGTCTTCATATTGACCCTCACATCTCCATATCTCACATTTCTCTTACTGCCAAGTCTTGTTGCTTTCACCTTTACAACATTCGTAAAATTCGACCCCTCCTAACCTTTCACGGTGCTAAACTCTTAATTACCACCCTCAGCTTCTCCAGACTTTTCTACTGTTCCTCCCTTTTCTTTGGACACCCCTCCACCCACCTCTCCCCACTTAAATCTGTCTACCACTCTGCCATCCGCTCCCTCTGTCTTCTCTCACCTCTCGACTCCATCTCCTCTTCTCTCACCTCTCTAGGCTGGCTCTCTTTTCACTCCCAGCTCAAATTCAGGTTCCTCTGTCTTGTCTTCAAATCCCTCTATGGTCTTGCCCCTCCTATCTTTCCTCCCTTCTTACTTTCTATACCCCTTCTCGTACTCTCCGCTCTGCTGATCTTTTCCTACTCACTTCTCCTCCACCACCCTGTGCCCCGTCCCGCTACCCCTCTTTCCAACTCCTCGCTCCGTTCCACTGGAACTGCCTCCCCATGCCCATCCGCTCTTCTCCCTCCTACCCTTCCTTTCGCTCTTCTCTAAAATCTTATCTTTTCCATTCCCCAGCACCTTTCACTTTTTCTCCTTTTTCTCCTACCACCTCTTCCCTCACCTCTTACTCCTGTACTTCATTACCCTCTACTTCCTCTCTACTCCCTTGTACCCTACCTCCTGCTCTTATCTAGTCTTATTCTTTCCTCTCTTCTCCCTCACACCCTCTCGCCTCCCCTCTTACTTCTGCTTCTAACTCCATTCATACCTCCCATTTCCTCTCATACCTCTGTCCACTCCCTCTTTACCTCAGAAATAATGTAAATTGGTCCTTGTACTGTTTTCGAGTTGTGATTCAATTGCCACCTTATGCTTGTTGTATATTTTCTTGTTCTCATGTAAAGCACTTTGGATCAAAGTGCTATATAAATTCAATAAAATCCAAAATACAAGTAAACCTCCTCGCTCTCTTTGCGCAACAACCAGCTCTCTCTCTACTATGCGCTAATCACCTTCTTTCACCTGTGGATTCCATGATTGAGTCTCTCAGCCAAATGCTGTAAAATAGTAAGTGATGTTTTGTGGATTGCTTACATTGACTTAACTTTTTTTTTTATAAAACATTTTTTATTTATTTTATATAACAATCACCAAAATAAAACCAACATAGGGACCATCATGTTCATTCATAATCAGAAAAGCATTACACATATTGTCAATGACGAAAGAGCTTTTTACGTGCATACGTTTGTGTATTGTTCATGCTCATACCACTTGTGACAAAGAGTCTTAGGTCACCTCTTCTTCCCACCTGTCCCATATTTTCGAAGCATTGTTGGGACAGCCCCTTGCTGTGTAAATCCTACGCTCCATCATGGCGCATGTGTCCATATCCACCATCCATTAATCCAGTGTCGGGAGTCTGGGGCTCCCCACTTCTGCGCTATATTATGCTGATTAGCCCTGCTGCCGTGTGCAGAAGCAGTCTCTCCCATTTATTAACCTCTATTTCGTTGGGTATGCCCAAGAGTAAAGCCCTTGGGTCCAGTGGTATAGTGTGGGCAAGGACTCTGGAAAGTACGCCACAGCATGCAGTCCAAAAGGTTTGTATCCGGGGGCATGCCCATATTATGTGCATGAAGGCTCCTTCTCCCTCCCCACATAGAAGACAGTTTGGATTTGGGGCTTGTTTCCAACCATATAGGCGTGTCCTAGGGTAGTATACTCGGTGCAATATTTTCAGCTGTACGAGGTGGAGCCTTGAGGAGATAGCGATCTCCCGGGAGTGCATGAGAACCTGTATCCAGCCCTCTGGGTCTATTTCCCCCACATCCACCTCCCATTTCGCTTTCAGATTGTTCGGTTCGGGGGTGGCAAAGGATGATATTGCGTTGTATAGGATTGAGGTGCATTTGGTGGGGATATATGCCGGTAAGATGTTGCGCTCTATAGGAGTATACTCCGGTACAGTAGTGGCCGCTGGTATGTGGGTTCTAAGGGCATGGGCCAGCCACATGTAGTGATATCGTTCTGTACCCGGGATCTGGAATTGTAATTGTAGCGTATCAAATGAAGCCAATTTCCCATCTACGAGAATATCCCCAACTTTCAGGATTCCAGCACTTGCCCATTTGGGCCATGGCTCAAGTTTCTCGATTTCAATCAAATTGCTATTTTGCCATAGGGGTTGTGCGGTAGTGATTTCGTTTTTCTACCCAATAAAATTGTGTGCTTGTTTCCAAACCGTAATAATGTGTGTTGTGGTTGTGAGTGGAGAGGGGGCTGGTATAGGAGGCTAAGCGGGTCTATATTCTGAATAGTAGCTATCTCGGCACGTATGTGGGGCAGTTCCCTGTCTCCATGGAGTAAGTCGTTAACCACTGCTAATTGTGAGGCCCAATAATAGGTTTGGAGATGGGGGACTCCTATTCCGCCCTCCCAGATCAACCTCTGGAGTGTACTTAGCGCAATGCGTGGTTGTCTTCCACCCCATATGAGTTCTCTAAATAGTGTCTATATTTGGTCAAACTCCGAGTTTGGGATCTTGAGCAGGGCATTCTGCAGGATGTAAAGAAATCTTGGGAGGGTCATCATTTTAAAGAGTGCGGCTCTGCCCATAAGAGTCAGGGGGAGGAGTTTCCAATGTTGAACATCGATAATAAATCGGTCCGTAATCGGTCAGAGATTGTGTTTTATATACCCCGTCCACAGAGATCCAGATTGCCAGATATCAGAAGCCCTGGTGTTCTACTCGGTACGGACAGTCCTGGGGGATGGCCCGCACCCCACCTTTTACCGGGAAAAAGCGGATTTCCCCCAGTTGATTCTTAGTCCACTAAACTCACCAAAGCGGAGGAGCATCTGCTTCACAATGGGGCAGGACCGAGTTGGATCCCCCAGATATATTAGGAGATCATCTGTGTATAGAGATGTCTGGTCATCGTATCCCTCTGGCCATCTAAACCCTATCCAAGCTGCATTCTGGCGAAGCCACTGAGCGAGGGGCTCAATCGCGAGGGCGAAGAGAAGGGGAGAAAGTGGGCATCCCTGCCGCGTGCCCCTACCGAGGGGGAAGGATCGGGAGGACCATCCGTTTATTTTCACCTCTGCCTGGGTATTGGTGTAGAGTAATCATACCCATCCCAAAAAGGTCTCCCCAAACCCCAACTGTCACATGATTTCCCAAAGGCTGTCCCACAGAATTGAATCGGATGCCTTTTCAAAATCGATCGCCAATAGGGTTAATGGCCTGTCTATAACCGGAGCTCACTCCAGTGCTAGATGGAGGCGTCGCAGATTCATCCGGGTCGATTTGTGTGGCATAAAGCCACATTGGTCCGGGTGGAACAGGGTGGGTGCAACCAATTGTAGTCGGTTTGCCAGGAGCTTAGCGAGGATTTTGGCTTCACTATTAATCAGTGATATGGGTCTGTAGGAAGTGCATTTTTCAGGGGGTTTGTCGGGTTTGGGGATGACTACGATGGTTGCCCTACATAGGTCTGGTGGGAGGGTCCCTTGTTCTCGGGCATTAAGGAACATTCTATGAAGGGGGGACGCTATTTTATCTCCACCTAATTTTTGCCAGATTTCAACTGGAAATCCGTTAGGACCCAGTGTTTTCCCTGTTTGCAGTTGCGTTATGGCTTCTGTGATTTCCGCTTCTGATAAAGCAGAGTCCAATTGTTCCTTCTGTTGCATAGAGAGAGCTGGCAGTGTAATGGTATCTAGAAGGGAGGGGTCGAGCAGGAGAGTTGGGGCTCGATACAGACCTGCATAAAATTCGGCAAAGGCCTCTGCTATAGTAGTGTCCGATTGACACTGTTTGTTGTGTGAAGTGACTATTTCCCGAACATGTCGTTGTCCCTCATCTCTTCTCTCCAGCCAGGCAAGCATTTTGCCCGCTTTGTCCCCAAGTTCATATATTCTCGCTCTAGAGTGCCAATGGGCCTGCTTAGCATTGTCCATCACCCTATTCCGGAGGCGCTCTTGGGCGCGTTTAAGGGATCCGTGAGTTTCGGGGGTGGGGTCCAGAATGTGTTTATTTTCCCAATTATTAACTTCACTTTCGGCCTCCAGTATCTTCTGGAGCCGCTTTTTCTTTTTATGTGCCGTCCAGGAGACTATCTCTCCTCTCAGTACTGTTTTATAGGCTTCCCATGTTGTCACAGGGCTGTCTAATGAGTTTTCATTGATTTCAAAATATTCGGTGGACACTTCGGTAAGGCGGTCAATCAGTTCGGGGAACCCAAGGTAATAGTTGTTTAATCTCCATGTTCTAGGGGGGAGACCACCTTGCATATGTAGTTTCATCGTCACTGGCGAATGGTCCGAGATGCCTCGGGGGAGCATCTCTGCAGACATTGCCCTGTGGAGGTCAGTATTTGCCAGGAAGAAGTAATCTTACCTGGACATGGAGCCATGGGCTCCCGAACGGAACAAGTATTCTCTGGTACCAGGGTGTATCTCCCGCCACACGTCCCGAAGCCCTAAAGCAGATGTGAAATTAGCCAGCCTTGTAGGGGTATCTGTACTCCGGTTCCTAAGGTGGGTGCAATCTATGCTGTTGTTCATGGCATCATTGAAGACACCCCCCTAGAATGTATGTGTCAGGGTGATGTTTCCCTATAAGAGTGGTGAGCTCGTCTAGGAGTTCCTGCCCCAGCCCGGGTGGAGAATAGATTGAAGCAATAGCCAGCTTCTCACCCCAAAGTGTTCCTGAAATTAGCACATAGCGGCCCCTATGGTCCTCTTCTAGTGTTTGGAGGGTAAACAGGATATGTTTGTGTATTAAGATAAGGGTGCCCCTGGATCCCATTGTGTACCCCGCATGGAACGCAGGACGATAATTGGTCCTCTGGAAAAAGGCACATTTTGACCCGGCCAGATGTGTCTCAGTTATCAGAGCCATGTCAGGGGAATGTCTATTTAAAAACTGCATGATGAGGGGCCTTTTAATTCCGGATCCCATTCCGTTCACATTCCAAGTAAGCAGCTTAAGAGATCTAGCATGTTGTACGGGTGGTGTTTGGGCTTGTATAGGTGTCATTTACAGCGCATATTCGAGGTCTTCAGGATATTGTGACCAAGGAGAAATGGGAATATTCTTTTAGCATGCGCAGTGAGAGTGAGTTTCCTATGTGGAATGGTGCGAGGTGGCCCGCGTGTGGGGCAGTGGTTAGATCGTCGTGTGAACATGTGATGGCCCTGGAACAACAAAAAAAACTTTTCAAACTTTCCCCTCCCTTCCCCTCCTTATACTCCACCCCAACACGAAGTTCCTGTCACCCAAACATTGCTGACACACAAAATTTAGGGTGTCAGCTCGAAATCCCAACACTTGAGTAGAGCTCAAAAAAGAGAGAAAAAAGCAGGAGGGGGTTCACCGGGCGGGGGGTGGTTTTTGAGCCCTCCCCGAAGTTCCTTCTCTTGCGCCAATTGTTAAAATCATTCCTGGTGGACTATGTTGTGTGGTGGGACCAGAGGCGTGAATACGGCATGTCTTTGTGTTGCAGTGGTTCGCCTACTCGTTCTAATGGAGGATAGTAGCTTATTCATCGTTCATTCTGTTCTGCTGTCACCTATGGGGCCTCATGTCCTGCCAAATCCGGATCCCTCCTCGGGGATGCCCGCCTTGGCCCGGGTCGGGGTCTTCCTCTTTGTCTCCTCGGTCCTGTGGTCCAGTCGCCCTCAATGTGAGCCTCTGCCCACTTCCAGGCCTGTTGTGGATCAGTGAAGTGTTCATGTGAGCCAGTTGTTTTTTCAGTGGCTCAAACGATTGTCGTGCTCGCTGCACCTCTCGGGTATAATCAGGGAAAAAGGCGATTTGTGAGCCGTTATGAGTGATCGCCCCTTGTGAGCGTGACTTTTGCAGGAGAGCGTCTCTGTCGCGGTAATTAAGCAATCTGGTGATTATCGTTCAGGGTGGTGCCCCTGGAGTCACTTTGCCCGAGGGCATTCTGTGGGCTCTTTCCACTGAAAAAAACGTTGAGAGGGAGTGGGGTTCGAAAATGTCAATGAGCCACAATTCCAGGAACAGTTTCATGCATTGTCCCTCATCTCCCTCCGGCAGTCCGAGGATGCGCACATTCTTGCGGCAAGACCTTCCCTCTCCCTCATCCACTCTAGATTCTAGGGTTTTCAGGCGATTTAAAGCTTGTGATAGCTGTCGGTTGATCCCAGTGATGTTGTCCTCTGCTTCGGAGATGCGGTGTTCCGCCTCTCCGGTTCTGGAAGTCAACTTGGTTGGCACGTAGACTCCAGGAATCAGGATATTAGTGCAGGATTAGTTCGGCACTTGCGGGAGCTCACCAGGCTCACGTCTGCATCATTCGCGTGGAGGCCACGGCCACCCCTTGACTTAACTTTTTAAGTTGTTTTAATCAATTTTGGGATGATCATGAAAAATTAAAACATTGGGCTTTTAGCGTCACAAAAGAGCTGAAATAGTATAAGTGTTTCAACAAATCCTAAAAGTAATGATAAGCACTTGTTTTGCTGCATATTATTTTACAGTGTGAAGAGGTCTGGGTACCACCACGGTGGTGCCTCATGGGCCCTATGCGCTCTGAGGGGAGCATCCGCTAATTACCTCACCTTTCATCCATGACGCCAGAGGCCATTCTTGGGGGTCTCGACTTTCCCCTCCTCACTACCCCAGTAGTGGAAAAGACAGTTCTAAAAGCCTTGCCCTTACCCAAACTGGTTTGAGCCCAGCAGGGTAATACTGGTAGCACCCCCTCCCCATTTCAGGGTGCCTGAAGCACTCTGTGAACAGCTTGAAAATTATAACATAAAAGAATTAAGCTTTACCTCTAAGGAAAATGGTTTCTCTGAATATGACAATGGTAGCAGGTATTTGGATACTGTTGCAGCTTCACCTAATACATCAAAGGACCATTTCTCATAGAATTAGCTTGACTCACAGTGAAGTCTGTGTTTTCACAGATCCAGTGTTGCCAGTTTGTGACTTCTTGAACGTCGAGAGTTCAATGCAGGAGGAAGCACTGTAGAGGCATTGATCCCTGGCAAGAGATTTTCACACCAATTACACAATGTTACTATATACCTGCACTATTAGTGAAAAAAGGTGCTCCTACAGCTTACTCAATGTGTTGGAGTGTGATTGAAGGAGCAGCTAGTAGGTGCTGGAGGTGAAAGGGAGAAAAGATAGCAGAGGAGGTAGTAGCACCAGCAGCAGCAGTGACAGCAGTAACATCAGGCAAGGATGGAAAAGCAGTACCAAGATGGGAGCAGAAGCATTAGAGGATAAGATGATAGCAACATCGGGAGGACGCAGTAGTGAAAAGGGATCATAGCATGAAAGACAAGAGGAAGAGGTGGCAGTAACAATGAAGAGAATTGAAATAAGAGGAGAGGGATGGGCATAGTAGAAGTACTACAAGCAAAAGGGAAGAAGGAGGGTAGTATCCCATTAGCCAGAAAGAACAGGAAGGTACCAAGATGCTGGGTTAGCTCAAATCATGTTGAGGAGCCGGGAGGAGGAAAGAGATCCCAGCAGGGTGCAGAGAGAAGGGCTAGGATAGCAGCAATGGGACCCTGGAACTTGGGTGGTAAAATACCCCAGATATGAGGAAGAGTGAAGTGTCAACTGATATTGGCAATGATGTTTAGATCCTCCTCATCCCAAAGGAAGGATTGCAACTGTGCCAAGAACTGTTTGAAGTGACTGTGCTACTGACAGATAGACTTATCAATCTTAGGAATGGAGGTCCAAAGAAAGTATTTGGGAATAACTGAAGACCTGCAACACCACAGGGGAGTTGAGACATTATCACATGCATTATGAGAGATTTGGTTTTGGGTTTATCTTTTCATCATGCTTTGTTGACTCTTCTACCAGTAGAATCTGTGAATAATCCTCCCTAAATCTACATTTTTGGCAATCCTGCATAGGCCTCTCCACAATCATGATATGTTGAATTTCAATTTTGAATTGTTTTTTTACATTTTTTAAAATTCATATCCCAAGTACAGCAGTTCAAATTTCAGCAGAAATACACATAGTTCCCAGCACTCTATTTGTCTCAATTTAATACATTTCACTGAAACCAGCAATATTAAATATTCATTTTAACAATAAACAATCAACCTCACTGGCTCCATCCAATCAGTCTATATCCACCCAGGAAAGGCAATCTTGCCAAATCTGGTTCTCATTGTTTTGGTCTGTCTGTACAGCACAACAAGTCAGGTATGCTTCTGTTTCAGAGCACGTCCTCAATTTGTCAAGCAAATGTAGTACTGATTGAAATATTTCACTCTTTCTAACCATGGCTAGCCTATATTTGCTGGTATAACGACCAGCAGTGCACATCTTCATAGCTTTAGTTAATTACCTCCATTGAATCAAACCAAATATAGACATTCCTAGTGTGCAGTGCATGTTCATGGCATTTGAGAAGCAATATATATATATATATATATATATATATATATATATATATATATTCAGTGAAAAAACTTTGTTAAAGGGACGTTATGCGTTATGGTTAAGTTGCGCTACTAAAAACCTATGAAATTCAGTGAAAAAACTTTGTCAAAGGGACGTTATGGTTCCAAGTAAAACCGAAAAACCCTTGAAATTGGCCAGTTATGGTAAGCTAAGCAACCATAACTCGCGCCACCACCGTGCACTGCTAAGACTAACACCCGGGACATCAAAGATGACATCACAAATGTCATTGATGACATCACTGATGACATCACATGTGTATGTACTTTTCATGAAATATGTGTACAAGGGATTCTTATTAAAATGTTGCGAAACAAGTGTCAAGGATCATTGCGATAAATATCATACCCTAATTAGTGCATTGAACGATGCATTGATATAAATAGCATTCTATTATGGGGTTCTATCTAGTATACTAAGCTACTCATACAGAAACATAACATTGTGTGCAGCGTACAAGATGAAGGTATAATATTCGTAATGTTAATATGTTGAATAATAAAATGATCATTGTTTTCTTAATAGATTTTTGTGTACTGTGAAATATGTAATAAGTAGCTAATAAAACACATGTATTACATAATTGCAAGACACAAGAACACATACCAATATGGGTATATACAGGGAAAGTGAAGTTAGCAAAAAAGCACAAGTAGTAGCAGAAACAATTCATAATTTAACTGATTATTTTCATGCAAATAAATGATTGCTCTGTTTCAAAGCTGCTATTTACCCTAGGTATATGTATCACTTGATGTGTTTGGACCCTAAGGAAAGTAGTGTGAGTACAATGTATACAAATATGACCATATACAGGGAAGGTACAGCCATTAAAAAAAAAAACAACAGAACTATCAGAAAGTGCTCATAAATCTATTGATTATCTTTATGCACAAAAAGGATTGCTGTCTTTCAATCTTGTGTCTTCCCGTATGTATATGTTTCATATGATGTGACTGGACTCTAAGGGAATTACTGTAAGAACCTACTTGAAGGATACGTCTACAAATAAAATAACATTTTTAGTTTATGACTGTTACTGAAGAAAACCATGTGGCCTAGATATATCAGCAAAAGACAAAAGAGTGAGCCAGACATGTGATGTCATCAGTGATGTCATCAATGACATTTGTGATGTCATCTTTGATGTCCTGGGTGTTAGTCTTAGCAGTGCACGGTGGTGGCGTGAGTTATGGTTGGTTCGCTTACAATAACTGGCGAATTTCAAGGGTTTTTCGGTTTTACTTGGAACCATAACGTCCCTTTGACAAAGTTTTTTCACTGAATTTCATAGGTTTTTAGTAGCGCAACTTAACCATAACGTCCCTTTAACAAAGTTTTTTCACTGAATTTCATAGGTTTTTAGTAGCACAACTTAACCATAACGTCCCTTTAACAAAGTTTTTTCATTGAATTTCGTAGGTTTTTAGCAGTGCAACTTAACAATAATGACTTTCACTTTATATACATATCATATGGAACTGACTGAATCTCTTCTACTGTACTTGATGTCCGCAAACTCATTTAATGTTCGCGGACATGTTCGAAGAACAGTACTACTACCTAAAAACTCTGGGGGGGTATGTTTGATTGTTATATCATAACATAGGAACATTTAACAAATTTAAAAAAAAGCACACAAACACATTATATGTACTAATACATAAGAAATGTAACCCATATATACAACACACTAACCATTCATTTAAATGCACTATGTTCTAAAATGGAATATACCACAAGAAAATAAATTGGCTTCCAACATAATTAACTCACAAACACGACAGAACTGAGAACAAGAGCAGACCCACTGAGTACATAGGACAATACTTACCTGAAATAGTAAGTGTACTTAATTTTATTCATATATTTATAAACTTTCTGTATTAGATAAAAAAATATATTATCTTTTTTTTTTCTCTCACAGAAATGTCTAGTACTCTGGAATGGCTAGAGGGACATTTCCCACATGAAGAAATGTCACAAGATAGTGAAACTAATGGTAAACACTTTATAATATAAACCATTTAATCATTATTATTTTGTATGCATTTAACATATATATATATATATTTTTGTACAGAGCATACCAAAATAGAAAATACTTCAGAAAAACCTGTTATGGATAACACTTTTCTCAGTATAGAAGAAAAAATTGATTTATTGTTGACTCATTTTAATAATTTGAAAACTTTTGTGGAAGATCATTTTAAACCAAAAACCTCGTACCATTGCCCCACATGTACTTGTCCCTCCTCACCATATCCCAGTCAATTATCCCCAAACCCTCTCCATAACCCAAAACGTTTTGATGAGACTGCCATCCCTTCTTCACCCAATAACAATCATGATGAAACCCCTAATTCTCCTATTTTTGTTTCTGTTTCTGCCTCACCTTCTCTATCATAAATTATTAGTATATGTTAAATTTTTATATTGTGTTGTAAATAGTTTCGTATTTTTTTGAAAAAAACAATGTAGGTGTCAGCGGACAGTGCAGGTGTTCTGAAATGTTCGTAAATAAACGAAAATGGAGGTGTCCTGAAGAACACTATACCTGTTCGTACTGTTCGCTAGCAAGATGAAACTATTCTAAGAACACACGCGGTGTCCTGAAATGTTCGTAAAAAAAATAAGTAAAGTGTCCTAAAGAACACTATATCTGTCCACAGTGTTCGCTAGCAAGTTCAAACTGTTCTAAGAACACACGCGGTGTCCTGAATTGTTCGTAATTAAATGAAAATGGAGGTGCCTTAAAGAACACTATACCTGCCCGTACTGTTCGCTAGCAAGTTGAAAATGTTCTAAGAACACAATTGGTGTCCTGAAATGTTCGTACATAAACGAAATTGAACGTGTCCTGAAGAACACTATATCTGTCCTTACTGTTGGCTAGCAAATTTAAATTGTTCTAAGAACACACGCAGTGTCCTGAAATGTTCGTTTCACGTGTGATGCAATTTTAATTAGTTCAGGACACGAACAGTGTCCATAGAACATCAACGCGCATGCGCTAGCCAATCTCCGTGCATTTGGTGTCCTGCGGACATGCGCTTCCTTTGCTGACTTGTTCGCGAACGGATCATATGACCGCGCCCACGCTGATCGCGTGTTCTGAATGCGGACACTGTTCGGGTCCCCCAACAAATTAAAAGTACATTTTCAATTAATCCATAATATTTTTCAATAAAATCTCACCATGGCACAAGTCCCACATAGTAATCCTGAGTTTCTACATACCTTTTGAAACTTTTCAAACTTTTTTTGTGTTCGATCTGTCCGCGGACAGCGCGCATGTCCGCGGACCGCGCACAAGCACCCCTATAAAAGACCACGTCCTAGAGCTTATTCTCATTGTGTTTCTGGCTATTATTCAGAGCACAGCTGTTTCTCCAGCAACTTGCTGATTACACCATCGAGATGGCATCCCTGGCTCCAGAACTGCCACCTGTTGCTGCACCTGCTTCAGCACCACCCCCACCCCCTCCACGACCACCACCTCCCCAAGGGCCTGAAGAGGGGAACAGGAGTGAGGATGCAAAGGAGGAAGAAGAGGATGATGAGAATGAGGTAGAGGAAAACCCTACTACCCGCACTAGGCGTGAGTCTTGGGTGTGGCGGTTATTTACCATTCATGGGAATGTTCCTAAGGCTCGTGCGAACCGCGTTACCTGCAATGAGTGCAAAATGATACTCAGTCGCGGGAAGCACGGTAAGTACAGTTTTGGGACCACTACTATGAAGCGACACCTGAGGTCATTTCACTCTGGGGCTATTCGCAGGGTTGTACCTTGCGAAGAACGTAGCAGGTTGATTTCCTCTACTTCATCCTCTGTTTCTGATCCTGTCACCACAAGGACCACCTCTGTGGGACAGCGTCTTCCTCAAGCTGCCTCACAGGCCATACAGAATGCTGATGACCCTTACCTTTCGAGGGTCACAGTTGTATGTATGTACTGTGACACAGTACTCTGCAGGGGGGAGTGACTTCGTAGTGCTTTTGAGACTATCGTCTCAGAGCACGAGAAGATCTGCTCACTACCCAAATAAAACCCACTCTACATCTTCCTCTCTCAGCACGCCCTTTCTTATCCCTGTAGTTGGTGTCCCCCCTTAACCTTCATTTCCCCTCTTCTCCTAGTGTGTCATGTATAAAAAACCAAAAAAATACAAAATATCAAAAAAAAAAAAAAATAAGCCTCTTTTCAGAGCCGCCTTTCACAGTTAAAAAATAGAAGTGAAAATAAATGAAGCAGGGGCCTTTGTATTTTTTAGAAGTCCGCGGACAGTTCGCAAATATTTAACAAATTGGGTTGCTACCCCATCACAAACATTGCAATTTTCTCTGGGAGGAAGTGGTGGCTCTGAAAAGAGCCTTTGGGTGGTGTTTGTAAGTCAAAAATTATAAATGCTTAACACCTACTTCAAAATGGTTTTTGTAATTCCAAAAAAGGTCGCAATGCATTTTGTACATTTCTCAGAAAAATCTGATTGCCAGCATAAGTAAGATGGTCTCCATCTCTGCGAAAAATGTATGTACTACGAAACATAATATTTTCATTGTGAAAAGAGGACATGCCAAAATCTCTTAGAAAGGCATAAACAGCCTTATTAATATTGCGCCTTGCTTTTTCCATTTGTGGACCAAATGAAGAAGAACAAAGCCACATTTGTCTCTGCGCAATCCGTGAAAATATCACTTGAGAATTAGGAAACATGTCCATAACCTTCCCAAGTCCTTCTTTCATAGCAAATTGCAAAACAATTCCAGTCACATGTCCTAAACTGTTCCTCCACAATGAATTACAATTATGTCTGGAGTAGCACAGAGAGGTCTTCATTCCACGTACTCCATGCCAGTGTACTTCCACATGTGGGAATCCAAGATCTACAGCTATTTCACAGCTTTCTGCATGCACCTTCAACCAATGTAGCCACAAATCTCCCAAAATTCAAACAATCTGTTTTCTGAAACACACAACCATAGCTATCTTTTGTTCTCTCAGCAAAAATAGTATCTGAGAAACTCTCTCCTGGCACAACACACCCACTAAACTTTCCTGACCAATCCCTTTCAGTGCTTATTCTCATTTGCATGACTTCTGAACTCAAAAATCCCCGGATGTAACTCCCGATGTCTGCGAACTACCTCCATGTCCGCGGACACATCGTAACATAAACAGCCCTTCTACCATTTCCACTTCACTCTCTCTGCCATTGCCTCATTGGATGTAGCTAAGAAATCACATGACCATGCACCAATCACATTCAAGACCTCTACATCTAACTGCATCATCATAGATCAGCACTGCAAATGTACTGTGAATCTCTCTGAGTACAAGTGTCATATCATTGGCAACCAGAAATACTGTACAAGTCTCCAAGATTTCTACTTGCAGCTCCATGCATATCCATATGCATGAACACAAACTTCAGGTATGCATGTTTTCTGTACAGTAGATGAACACATTTTCAAACAGACTTTTAGCTTGTGTAATCTGTAAAATGAATTTACTGTATTTTTTTCAATCTCCTAAAATCAACTATCACTTATAAACCTTTATACTGTTTACTTTCTTTATACAAACACACTCAAATCATGTTAAACTAACATTTTTTAAATGAAATATATAGACTACATATATTCAAACAAAATTGCATGCAAGCACAATCTATGTTTAAATCTTTAAAAAAATACTTATACAATTTCATATTTTTTTGTTTTTATTTATTTATTTACTTAATTACTTTAATTTAGACATGACATTGAGGCGCTATTACCTAGAACAGCTTACTTACAGAAATAGTGGTATTCACTGGTATATTATAAATTTCACAAGACATAGTAAAGATATTTTTTTTGCTACAGTTAGTCATTCAATACAATTTGTTCATTAAGAACATATCATATGTACTGAACTGATGCAATGTATCTTATGTAAATAAATTAGTTTAATGGTTTTAAAGAAGGCACTGAGGATTTCAATTAAAAAAATCAATATCTAAATTAAAAACAGCGCTATATACAAACAAAGTTACTAATTTGAAGCTTTTACAATTGCAGTGAAGACCAGTCTCCTGAAAAGAAGCAGCCGAATTAGAAGAACAAAGAAGAACTAAGAAGTTACCTGTTAATTTAAGAAAAAAAGTAAGTAGAATATCACCATAATATTTGTATTATTAATCAAACATACTATAACATTAATACAAGCTATTTCGGTGCCTAAAAATAGAGATTGTGTACCATTTTGTCCAAAAGTCTCCATGTCTTAAACAGCGATTTACAGCCAGAATGGCCCACAATTTCCTATTTTTGGACACACAAATTACCCAACTGAACCGCTACAATTTTCATATTATAGAACAAACAACTGTTTTAATTGTATACATTAGATTTACTATTTGTACTTTTCCACACCACTAGCTTTTTTTTTTGTCATCTGAACCCCAGTTTAGTAACACATAAATTCAAGAATACCTATCCCTACTAGTTGTAGTTCCCAATGCACAATCACACACCATTACATACATCTTTATCATCTTACTCAAACACTCATGCACACAGCACACATACATTCCAGAACACCCCAACCCATATCTTCTTTATTTTTTCAACAGACCCTAAAGAATGCCTACCAAAAGTCAAGTCCGTAGAAAGCAACGCAAAAGTAGAGCAAATGAAAATAAAAGTGTCCAACATAAGCATCCATCTCTAGCAGAATTTGTAAAAAAGTTGAAACAAAACCGCTAATACAGTCATTTAGTGAAACACAAGAAGTTTCAAGTACAAAAACTTTGCCTCCTCTATCAAAGTGTAAAACAAACCAAAAAACAATTAACAGAAAATCAGCTATCACTACAGATAAAACTACTTCTTCAAATTTTAATATAGTGCAAAGTAAGCATACCAAGAAAAGTATTTTAGCCAAAATGTACCGTCACAAAGTCCTTCAAAATCTTATAAAAACAGGAGAGAAATCAAGTTCAATGCTTAAAACCTATCGTAGGAAATTAATCTTAGAAGCCTTGATGGACAGTGCAATTCTTCTCAAAAGAAAGTTATTTATTTTACTGTTAAACAAAATGAAACCACTAACAACACTAATAACTAAATTACAAAAAAGACTTCTCAATAAGCGAAATGTCAACAGAAATAACTTCTTAAGTATCTGCGGAGGTGAATGGAATCACACTACGAGCTCAGAACCATATTTTAATGAAGAAGCATACAAACAAAAGCAAACAAATACAATTGCCATACATAGCAGTGGTCGAGGTTATGAAAAAGTGAATAATACCATAATGGAACAAGAAGTACTCCTTACAAAAATATGCCCTGAAAACTTACAATTACCCCTCCATTCAACTGAATCAGAATGTCTAGTGTACAATTGGCCATGCACGTCAATGTGTAACATTCCCAAACAATGTTTCAAATCTTTACGCCAATTCCTCAATAAATATGTAAAAAGCAAAGACAAAATCAAAATTAAATTACTGCAAAATATGGATACCTGTCCAGTGGGCAAGTACACAGGACTACAAGGACATTCATTGGCCTGCATTACAGGACCTACTTGTAAAACCACTTTCCATGATATCAAAAGGATATCAACACATCATTCAACTATAAGAAATCTAGTCTATAAACTGTAGTATGCTAAAAGTCCTGCTTTAGCACCAGCAAAGTTAAATAACATCCTTCTACATGGTTCAGTAAAAGACCTACTTGAAGAAATTCACTATATCCAGAAAAAATATTTTGGAAGTGAAAGCCATTTACAGAATGAAATAGCTTTAAACCAATTAAGCAACAAATCTACACATGGCAACCTTTTGCTAAAAACATACAAAAAAGAAATACTAAAATTTAAAAGTACATCAGCTGAAGTACCAAACCATGTATGTGTATGTTGCCGTAGAACTTTTTATGACAGTAACACAAAAACTGTAGACCTATCATACAAATTAGAAGACAATGAAGATTCTAAATGGTTTGAATTAGCTCTCTACCTTGTAGCAGAAAACAAATACGAAATAACTGAGCCCTTAATACTTTGCAGTTACTGCACTACAAATCTTGACAACAACCAAACTCCTTCACGTGCTATGACAAATAATTTGGAATTATACCCAGTACCAAAACCCCATACAACAACTTAATTTATATGAGAGCATCATAATTCAAACAGTACACCCATTTCAAGCAATAATACGCCTTCAACCAAAAACAGCAAAATTACCTCCCTCTGAATTGGTAAAAGGCATTCGTGGAAAAGTAGTTTATTTACCATTAGATCTAAAAGAAAATGTGCATACTCTAGGAGTGCAACGTCCAATGCAGCAATCTTTAATTATCTTAGTTAATGGAGTACCTACAACAGACAAAAAAATGGCAACAGCTGGTAGATTTATATAAAGTTAGACAAGCCTTCCAATATCTTAAAGAGAATAATGAATATTACAAAGAAATTAATATTGAAGAAAACTTGAAAGATACAACTGAAATAATTCAAGAAACACAAGGAGCTGGTCAATTTGAGCTACTAGATCCTGCTACAATATCAAATACTTTAGACCATTATACAATTCATCCTTTGCACTGTAATGACACCGTAGAAGATGTACTGGAAACTTACCAATTGCGTCAAACAAAAGGATCGCCAATCAGCATATGGGAAAAAAGTATAGAAGCACGTGCTTTTCCTCTACTCTTTCCTACTGGGGAAGGTATGATGATAGACCTATTGAAATATCAGCTTCAGAATACCGCTCATTACGGATGTATTCTGAAGATCCCAGATTTAGACAAAATGTGGAATACATATTCCACCTACTCTTTGAAAGTGAACTAGCAACTTTATGTTATGGAGTTGCACACATATTAAAATCAGGATCACACTTTCAAAATATGACAGCTACACAATTATTAGAAAAAGTGCAACAAAAGGATGAGGTTTTACAATCAAATATTACAAATCTATTAGCAAATATGCATAGTACTAAAGAGTACTGGTTTCGACGTCATGGAGATGTACGTTGTATGATCAGAAACCTTGGCCCACCCACTTGGTTTGTTACATTAAGTTGTGTAGAATATGCATGGGAAGATTTACATGATTTCCTACGCATAACAAATAAAAACAAAACAAACATAGATATACTAACACCTGGAGAACTTTGTTCTTTGGATCCTGTTAATGTTTCAAGATATTTTCACCATTGCTTCATTGCTATGCTACATATTATTTGTAATAAAACTGTTCCTCCCCTTGGAGAAGTGCAACACTTCTTTTGGAGAAAAGAATACCAAGCCAGAGGAGCACCACATATCCACATGCTTTTATGGATTAAAGATGCTCCTAAATTTGGTCAAGACAGTGATGCCACTGTTTTACAGTTTATTGAAAAATATATCACTTGTGAAATTCCATCAGAAGCCACAAATAGTGATCTTCATGCACAAATTTTACAATTTCAAAGACACAAATGTGGAAAATATTGTTGTCGCAAATACAAAAACAAAGGGAAATACTACACCAAATGCCGATTTGGTTTCCCTAGCCTAGTTACAAATACAGGTCAAGTGAACAACCTCATGTCTTCAGTTAGACATAGTGTTAAAGGTAAGTCACCTAAAAACACATATTACATAAAAAGAAAAGAAGAAGAAAAATATATCAATGATTATAATGCAATCATTGCCCACTTATGGAATGCAAACATAGATGTGCAGTACATTGCAGACAATTCTACTGCAGTTGCACGATATGTCACAGCATACTTAACTAAAGCAGAAAAGACAGAGCTCCAAGACCTCTGGAATGACCTGTCATCAGATAAAACAGTATCTCAGAAATTATACAGCTTGGGCATAAAAATGCTCACCCATAGAATGTGGATCATATGAAGCAGCTGATCGTTTAACTGGTACTGCAATGTATGGTAATCCTGAAAATATGGTATGGCTAAGTCTTGGTCCAGCTAAATTTAGAAAAAGAGTTCTAAAATCCTATGAAGATATAGAAACAATAGCCAAACATGATCCCAACAGCCACAACATTTTAAAAAACAATTTATTGGACACATACTACCCAAACAGAATTAATACTTTGGAAAACATGTGTCTATACCACATAGCCCAAAACTACACATACAAACATAATATGAAACCTGATGAAAAAAAAGGTAAATATAGAGTGACAAACTGTGAAGGCAGCTTAGTTAAACTCACTAAACCAAATTTAATTAATCATATCAAATTGTCATTAAAGACTCCTCAACATAAAGAAGTATATTACATGTCCCTGCTACAACTCTTCAAACCATGGAGAAAAGAAGAACAATTACTAGATAACTATGACTCATATAAGGATGCTTTCAAAGCAAATGAAAGCACTATAACTGATGTAAACTTTACACAGTACAAAACAATGTTGCACAATGAACAGCAACACGAAGAAGAACTCCAAGCTAAACTAGATAAGGACACTCCTGACAGTAGTCAACCTTCTGTAACAGGAAGCCAAGAACCACTGGGAGAACCACTAATGATAAATGAGGCAGAATTAGCTATGATAGAAGTAGAAAATACCATGTGTCAGTATGAAGATAAGGAAGACTTAACTATACTACAATCAAAACTAAACAATGAGCAAAGTAGCATTTATTCAAGAAGTAACAAAACAAATTGCACATGGTGTAAAACATGAAAATAAAGAATGTTCCTGCCATAATTATAAACTTATACTACTGTACGTCAGTGGTGAAGCTGGTTCTGGCAAAACATTCCTAATCAAAATCACTAGTAAGTTCCTTCAACTATTGACAAACAACAAACTGTCAGCTGTTGTCACTGCCCCCACAGGTTTAGCTGCCTACAACATAGGTGGTGTTACATTACACCGATTACTACTATTACCAATAGAACACCAGAACAAATTAGACTATTACAAACTTTCTGCAGAAGCTGCAAAGGAATTACGCAGAGTATTGAAACAAATGAAAATGCTACTAATAGATGAAGTGAGCATGGTCTCCTCAGATTACAAGAAGTACTCAAAACAGACTATGAAGAGCTCTTTGCAGGAAAAAACACTATTGTTTTTGGAGATCTGCTTCAATTAACACCAGTAAAAGGTGAGCCTATTTTTAAAACATTAGGATACAAACTCTGCCGTAAAACTGTTGGCAGCATTGGAAATGTCAACCTTTGGCAACATTTCCAATACAGAGAATTAACAGAAAACATGCGGCAATCTGCAGATCTCACTTATGACAACAATTTAAAAAGTATCAGAGTTGGTATACTTTCTAAAGAAGCAGAAGCAATATTGAAAACCCGGCACATTAATGCACTTTATGGCGATAATGCATGTGCTACAGATGTTATGGAACAATTAGCCCACACAAATGTCAATTGTATGGCCTTAATGCCAACTCTTGCAAGCTGTTTCAAATTCAATGAAATCATGCTAAGTAAACAAATGCAACCAATCATGGAAATTAGCGCCACAGACAAACTAGATGTACATGGTATGACACTAACCATGTGTGACCAAGCCACAACAAGACTAAATAGTTTAGAAAAATCAATCTCAAACACAGCAGGCTTAGAAAAGATATTAAAATGATCCTTACATTGCAGAGTAATGCTTAAACGTAACCTTGACGTGGACCAAGGACTAGTTAATGGAGCACTGGATACAGTTGTTGGCTTTCAAACATACCCACGCGTCAACAAAATTCAGTTTGTCAATATACTCTTTGACAAACTTTCAGAAGTAAAAAGGATAGGACGCTCAACAGCTAGATTCCTTCTCTTCAAAGATATTTATGTACGCAGAGAACTATTTTCTCTAACTCTTGCATACGCAGTCACGATTCATAAATCACAAGGTCTTACCCTAGACAAAGCAATGATAGATATTGGTAACACAGTCTCTAAAGAAGGCATGAGCTATGTAGCACTATCACGCTTACGTACACTTGACGGTCTATTTCTAATCATCTTCGATTCAAGTAAAATAAACGCTGATATTCCTTGCATTTTAGAATACAATAGACTTCGCTCACTATACACCCCCCACCTAAACACATATTCTGTTCCACAAAAAGTAAAATGTTATAAAAGAAAAATAAATCAAACAGAAATGCAACAGGATGTCACTGCAAATCCTCCAAAGAGAGTAAAAGAAACTAATACTTCATCACGTACCACAAGCAAAAAAGAATCAATTAGGGAAAGTAAACCAGGTACTTCTTTAAAGAAGGAAGACAAACTCCAAAAAAAGCAGTTAGATACAGAACTACCTGGACCATTTAAATTCTCAAATATAGTTGGTGTAAGTTGCTACGCAAATGTAGCAATGAATATTCTATTTCAATTACCACCAATTGTTGACAACATTTACTTACACAGTACAGACCCGTTGTGTTTGCAAATGTTAGTACTTCACAGAAATGCAGCAAACAATCCTGACAACACGTATAGTGTTTATGGAATAAGACAACAATTGGACTACTGTGCTGGAATGGTGAAATTCACTATATATTCACAGGAAGATCCACAAGAATTTCTAATGTACTTACTACAAGTACTGGAAAACAAAAACATACCTATAAATGAAATGTTTCAGATTTCATACATGTGGAAACATACATGCACTCTCTGCAACAATGTGACACAAGAAGAAATCCCCAATGAACGCTTCATATATATATCAATACCAAATTGTGAATCCATTCCATTTCAGCGACTTGTACAAAATGCAAACCATGGTAGATTATGCTCTACCTGCAATTCAGATAATCGCTCAACGTTAGTAATACAAACACATAGTAAATACATAATACTAATGCTTCTACGTTGCAATGCAGATGGTACCAAAAACAACTGCAAGCTGACTGGATTCACACATGGTCAAATATCACTTGGTAAGAAAACCTTCACAACAATAGGTATAATCTACCACGCAGGAGCCACAACCAATTCAGGGCACTACACTGCATATATAAAAAAGAAATGTGGATGGTTTGAATGTAATGATAGTACCATTACTCTAAAGCAGAGATTACCAGGAAATCTTACAAACGCTTATTTGATGTTCTTAAAACCAAAATTTGATAACAAAACTGTATTTAAACCCTAAGTAAACTTGTGTTAAAAAAATATAAACTGTTAGAATACTCCAAAAGCTACCTAACTGCTCAAAGATTCTACAACAACTAATCAGATAAATGAATACCACTAAATTAGACCAAAAAATACACAGTTAGAATACGCCAATTGGTATCTAACTGTCCCAAAATTGAACAATATCCAAATAGATAAATCAATACCACTAAAATATATCAAAAAAATAGACAGTTAGAATACGCCAATTGGTATCTAACTGCCCCAAAATTTTATAATATCAAAACAAATAAATAATATGTTACTGCTCCAAAAAAATACAACAAGCTAAAGTATAAAGCATTAGCCAGAAACAACAAGTGAACACTGAAAACAAACAAACAAATAAACTGTAGCATAACAGAAAAAGGTTTTTTTTAAATCCAACATGGATTTTTTTTTCTCCCACAGACCCAATGATTTTAGCAACAAATACAGAAACTGAGCAAATTGCACAGTACTCTGATTTGTAATCTACTAAATATGAGAGTCCAAAAAATAGTATATTTATTATACAATGTAATAAGTCATTACAAAAAACTGATACTAACATGCTATTTTCTTTTATCATTACAAAATACTGATACTAACATGCTATTTTCTTTTATCACAGAAATTAACAAGTATATTGATTATACAATGTAATAAGTCATTACAAAATACTGATACTAACAAGCTATTTTCTTTTATCACAGAAATTAACAAGAAATACATGTACTCCGGTTACTAGACCAAACAGTAAGTATACAATAATAAGGAGAACCATATCAGCATATCACATCCATAGTATCTAATACCTTTGTTCCTTATACATTTGTTTTTCACCCAAAGTTATAAGCAACTATGAGTTTGATATGCTGTGGTGGTTGTGGCCAGGGCATACAGTGTTGGCCATGCACCCAAGACTCTATGCCCTGGCCACAACCACCGCAGCATATCACATCCATAGAGTCAAACATTTCAACTATGGTCTATGGAAACTTTTAATGTCCGCGGACATTATGAGTGTTCTTAGAACACTTTCAACTTGCCAGCGAACAATACGGACAGCGTTTTCAGGACACCCCCTACGAACATTTCAGAACAACGCGATAGTTCTTAGAACACTTTCAACTTCACAACGAACAATACGGACAGTGTCCTCAGGACACCCCCATTTTGTTTATTTGCGAACGTTTCAGGACACTGCGAGTGTTCTTAGAACACATTCAACTTGCCAGCGAACAATACGGACTACACCTTCAGGACACTCCCTACAAACATTCCAGGACACCGCGAGTGTTCTTAGAAACGTCTTCAGAACACCCCATTTTGTTTATTTGCGAACATTTCAGAACACTGCGAGTGTTCTTAGAACACATTCAACTTGACAGAGAACAATACGGACAGCGTCCTCAGGACACCCCCTATGAACATTTCCCGGACAACGCGAGTGTTCTTAGAAGCGTCTTCAGAACACCACCATCTTGTTTATTTGCGAACATTTCAGGACACTGCGAGTGTTCTTAGAGCACATTCAACTTGACAACGAACAATACGGACAGTGTCCTCAGAACACCCCCATTTTGTTTATTTGCGAACATTTCAGGACACCATGAGTGTTCTAAGAACACATTCAACTTGACAGAGAACAATACGAACAGCATCTTCAGGACACCCCCTATGAACATTTCAGAACAACGCGAGAGTTCTTAGAACACATTCAACTTGACAGAGAACAATATGGACAGCGTCCTCAGGACACCCCCATTTTGTTTATTTGCGAAGATTTCAGGACACTGCGAGTGTTCTTAGAAAACATTCAACTTGCCAGCGAACAATACGGACTATGCCTTCAGGACACCCCCTGCGAACATTCCAGGACACCGGGAGTGTTCTTAGAAACGTCTTCAGAACACCCCCATTTTGTTTATTTGCGAACATTTCAGGACACCGTGAGTGTTCTTAGAACACATTCAACTTGACAGAGAACAATACGGACAGCATCTTCAGGACACGCCCTACGAACATTCCCCGGACACCGCGAGTGTTCTTAGAAGCGTCTTCAGAACACCACCATCTTGTTTATTTGCGAACATTTCAGGACACTGCGAGTGTTCTTAGAACACATTCAACTTGACAGCCACAACCCCCATTCATATTTGCGAACATTTCAGGACACAGCGAGTGTTCGACAATGTCTTCAGAACACCAGCATTTTGTGTATTTGCGAACATTTCAGGACCCCGCGAGTGTTCTTAGAACATATTCAACTTGACAACTAACAATACGGACAGCGTCCTCAGGACAACCCCATTTTGTTTATTTGCGAACATTTCAGGACACTGCAAGTGTTCTTAGAACAGTTTCAGTTTGCTTGCGAACAAAACGGACACATATTGAGTCCTCAGAACACCCCCCATTCAGTTTATTTAGAACATTTCAGAACACCCGTGATGTCCGCAGACAAATCGAACACAAAAAGAACGTCTAACACATAAAAAACACAACTTTCATCCTATCTCATACTCTCCCACCCTCCCCAAACACTCCTACACACCAACACACTCTACTAAGTACACATTTTGAACAGAGTTTCACCGTGCTGTATGCGGACGACTGCGAATCCAAGATGGCGGGCGCTACCGAAAATCTGACGCGCTTCACGCTCCATGCCGTCCAATCAGCGAACACGTTGCATGTCCGCGAACATCACGCAAGCCGATTGACCAATCAGGACACTGTCCGCGGAGCGAACAGGGAAGTCTGTCCGCGGACCGAACACAGATATCACACATTTTTTTTTACCTACTTTTTGGTCATTTTAAAAAAAATTACTGGATGGATTTTCACCAAATTTGCAAAAGCACGCTTTCGTGACCAAGCCGCTGCTCCTGGTCCAAATTTGGTGAAAATTCGTCCAGCGGTTTGGCCTGTAGACGCGAGCAAAAATAAATTCCCATTCAGTCTATGGGAAAAAAAAAGTTTTGGGACCCCCCTATAACTTTGCCCCCCCTGGACGAATCCTCACCAAACTTTGCAAAAAAATTCAGTGACACAAATACTTTTTTTGCAAAGTTTGGTGAGGATCCATCCAGGGAGAGCGAAGTTATAACCCGCCCAAAAAGTGCTCTTCCTATGGAAACAGCAACTTAACCATAACTACATGGCCACTACCGTGGCCATGTAATATATATATATATATATATATATATATATATATATATATATATATATATATATACATATATATATATATATATATATACACTAAAAAAAAACTTTGTTAAGGGGACGTTATGGTTAAGTTGCTCAACCCAAAAACCTGTGCGCTTCACTAAAAAACCTTCAAACGTGCCATTATGGTTCAAAGTAAAACCGACAAACCCCTGAAATTCGCCAGTTATGGTAGGCTAAGCAACCATAACTGCCCCCACCATTGTGCACTGCTACCACTAACACCCAGGACATCAAAGATGATATCACAAATGTCCTTGATGACATCACTGATGACATCACATGTGTAGCCCCTTCGTGTTTGCTCACTGCCACATCTAGGCCAGGTGGTTTTATTTACTGACAGTCAGAAATGTAACTTCTTTCAAAAGGTATTACATTTATAGATATTGCTATTCTCACATGTTCTTACAATACTTTCCTTACATTTTAATTGCATCTTATGATGTACATATATAGGGGAAGAAGCAGGCCTGAAACAAAGCTATCATTTTTGTGCATGAATACAATCATGTAGATTATACACAGTTGCTAATGATACTGGCTCTTGTTTGCTTACTGTACTCTCCATATATAAGCCCCATATCTGTATGCATTGTGGTCTATTTATGTTTTGTGTGCATTACTAGAAATATGAAGTAGGTGATGCATTATTAGCAACTTAGTACATGTTTCACAGACCAGAAAAGTCTGATACAGAAGCATTCACTGTATTATTATACAACTTTGGAAAGTGCAAATATAGAACCTCTGTGGGGTATAATGCAGCCCCTACCTACATTTCTGTAAGAGTAGATTCCTGTATTAGAAAGAATACTCCAGTGGAATTTCCTTTAGAACCCTATATTGCGTGATGAAGTATGTAGTTTATTAACATGTCCCAATAACCCCTGATACATTTTTGCCAACATGACGTTCACAACCCCTTGTCTGAAAATTAAATATACATGTGATATCATCAGTGAAGTCATCAATGACATTTGTGATGTCATCTTTGATGTCCTGGGTGTTAGTGGTAGCAGTGCACAATGGTGCAGCCAGTGATGGTTGCTTAGCCTACCATAACTGGAGAATTTCAGGGGTTTTTCGGTTTTACTTTGAACCATAATGGCACGTTTGAATCGTTTTTTTAGTGAAGAGCACAGGTTTTTGGTTGGGCAACTTAACCATAACGTCCCCTAAACAAAGTTTTTTTTTAGTGAATTGTACAAGTTTTTAGTAGGGCAACTTAACCATAACGTCCCTATAACAAACTTTGTTGCGTTAATATAGTTTTTATGCTGAATATACGGTATCAGGTATTAATATCCCCAACAAAAATATTGCCGTAAATATGGCTGTTTGGTTCGCCATAGGCGATATTTTTATTGGAGATATTATGTGGGAGCGGAGGTTACTGGGGGTGCCCCCGGTCATGAAAAATGTATGCGGGGGTTGCGGGGGTGTCCCCCGCAGGGTGCATTGTGATATTTTTGTATTGCAATATTTTTGCAGCGAAATTATCACATGGAACCGAATATACACTATCATCATGTGATCTTGGGAGATATGTAGTTTAATTTGATTACTTTGCAAACATATAACGTAGACCATAAAGAACCTCCTCGCTATCGATATTGTGAAGGCACGGACTGAGCGCCTGTCTGCGGACGGAGACGGACAAGGTCATCACTACCGAAACAGTCAGGGGTCATCTGAAATTGTACTATTGTTTTACACAAAAAATGCTCAACTTAGAGAAAGGACACATAAAGACATTATAATTACTAGTAAATAAATAGGGAAACCTAAACGTCTGAAACAAAAACCATGCATTTAATGACCACGTAGAATGAAATGGATTGTACCATAAAAAAAGAAAGATTGACTCCAACGTAAGTACCTCACAGAAACTCTGCAGCCAGGACCGACAGTAGACGCACGCACTTCAACGAAGACAAATTACAGCAAAAAAGTAAGTTAACTTCATTTTTCTTATATAAGTGTGTACTTTTTTGGTATATGGGGCTGAAAAAATAATTTCTTTCTGTTCTTTTCATACAGAAATGTGCAGTACTTTGGATTGGCTGGAGGAGAATTTTCCGCATGGGGAAATGTCCAAAGATAGCGACAGTAATGGTACACAGTGCTCTGCATAAGCAAAATAATGTTCAGTGTTTTATGGCCATTTAACATATATATATTTATTTGTAGCAGATCAGGGAATAAAAGAAGAAATGCCATCAAAGGACACAGAGGAAGACAGGCTAAAAAGAATAGAACTTAAAATGAACGCACTGAATGTCAATTTTAATGGTTTAAGGGAATTTGTGGAAGAATTTGTTAGAGGAAAAATACGGTATCACTGTCCCACCTGTACCTGCCCCCCTTCTCCATTCCCTAGTGAACCGCCCCCAAACCTTGAACAAGAAAATAGATGTTTTGATGAAACATCCACCCCTTCTTCCCCACACAAATCATCTCCTCACAATCAGCCCGTGTCGTGTTGAACCCTAATTCCGCTATATTCGTGTCAGTGTCTGCATCCCCCTGTGTTTCTGGTGATTAAAGTGCGTGTAGTTTTTTAGAAAGTGTTTGTATATTTGTTGTAGAGTAAGGGGTTGAGAATTTTTTTTTGTTTAAAAGACTTAAAATGTTCGCAAACAGCGCGTGTGTTCGAGCTAGCCGTAACAAATTGAATGTGGATGTTCTAACGGCAATACACCTACCCGTACCAATGCCAACCAAGATGGAACTGATCTTAGAATGCACCATCTGTCAAGTTCTGCGTAAATGAAGAGAATGGGGCGTGCTAAGGACATTATTGCTCTCCGTACTGCTCACAAACAAGATAAAACATGTTCCTAGAACATATGTGGGCGGGATGTATATAAATTAACTAAATTGGAAGTGTCCTAAGGACACTATATCTGTCCGCATCGTCCGCAGCAAGATGGAACCGTCTGTAGAACAGGCGTGGTGGCCGGAATGTTCATTGTCAAACAAAATGGAGGTGTCCTAAGGACACTAGACCTGTCCCTGCAATCATCAGATGAGGTACGCACATGCGCAGGACACCCATAAGTACTGCGAACATCCCGCCTGTCCCTAACTGTCCATCTCACGTGTGTCGCACTTTTAATTAGTTGCAGGACCCGAACACTGTCCGTAGAACACTGGCGCGCATGCGCATGTTTGTTAGTCTGCATTTGCTGTCGTGCAGGCATGCTTTTCCCTCGCGGATGCATTCAGGATGTCATCATGTGACCGCACCCACGCTGAGCGTGTGGACTAATTTGCGCACTTTGTCTGCTTCCGCAACATTGCAAAATAACTTACACATACCTATGAAATTATTTTTCAGTATAAAATCACCATTTGACATTTCCCATACAATAGCTCCACCTGTGAATGTGTCGTTTGCAATTTTTGCAGCGCTTTTCAGCGAGTAATATGGTCATGAGCTGCATCCTTGGACCCCTATAAATGGCCACTCCCCCGAGCTCATCTTCATTGTGCTTCTGGCTATAGCAGTTAGAGGTATGCTGCCTCTACTATTGTAGCGACCATTAGGTAAATAATCCTTATGGCATTCATGGCTGCTGTTGCTGCATTAGCCTCAGCACCACCCGTAAAACCTCCACCGCCACCACCTCCCCAAGGGCCTGCAGAAGGATATACGGAGTAGACACCACCCTCTCCAACCTAGGCTTCCAGCAGCGTATTCGTGATCCCACACACATCAAAGGAAGAACGCTCGACTAGCTAGCCGACCTTAACTGTAACACCAATGTCACTTCTAATGATGCATGCGCCTGGTCGGACCATCATGTTATTACCTTCCTCCTTCCAGCCACCAACCCCCAACCCATACCTACCATAGCCCCCGCTATACCTACCAGAAACAAAAAAGATATCACCAGGGAGAAACTGCTTCCTCTTATCCTCCCTTGCTTGAACACCTTTGCTGCACAGCAGAAGGATAAGGACCCCACTGTCCTAGTAGACATTTATAACAGCCTAATGACCAATGCCATTGAGAGCTTAGCTCCTTTAAAAATCCGTAAAGCTAAACAACAGTCCCACCTGAACACTTGGTTCACCCCGCAGCTCAACGCGATGCGTAAAGAAAAGCGCAAAGCTGAAGCCCTTTGGAAAAGCCATCCCAGTGCTGCTAACAAAGCTTCCCTTCTAATCACCTCTCTTAATTACAAGGAGGCCATATTACAAGCCAAAAAGGAGACATACAACACACGAATGTGCCAGGCAGAATCGAACACCAAGGAATTATTAAAAATCCTTAAAGAGCTAGAATCTCCCTCCCCTGCACCGGACACGTGCACTAAGGACAGCACCTGTTGCAACAACATACAAAATGCCCTTCTCAACAAAATATCCACCTTACAAGCCAAAATCAACGCCAAACAAAACACCCTCCACACCCCTTTATTTAGCAATACCAGGCCACCCAAAATAACAACCCTCGACTCCCCGGTGCCGTTTAGCTTCACACCACTCACCGTTCAGGAGGTTGAAAAAATCATCCGCAATCTAAAACCCTCAAATTGCCAAGGGGACACCTGTCCAGCCCCAATCATTAAGGAGTCGGCTCATGACCTCGCTCCTTTTATAACCTCTTTCATCAATGCCTCCTTTCAATCGGGAGTGGTCCCCAATAACCTAAAGGATGCTTGGGTTATCCCTCTCCTAAAAAAACCCACCTTAGACCCGGAGGTTCCAACCAATTATAGACCCATCACAACGGTCCCTTTTCTGCTAAAGATCTTAGATAGAGCAGCCTATCTTCAGATACAGTACTATCTGGAATCAAACAACCTACTAGGCATGAGACAATCCGGCTTCAGACCGAAGCATGGTACGGAGACAGCCCTCCTTGATCTCAAGACCCAAATCGAGGATATCAAAGACAAAGGTAAACTAGCCTTGCTACTACTACTAGACTTATCTGCTGCCTTTGATCTGGTTAATCACCAAATCCTCTGTCACCACCTGAAAACTGCAGCTCACTTCTCTGACATGGCCACAAACTGGATTCAATCCTTCCTGGCAAACAGACAGATGAGGGTATTCTCGCCCACCTCTGCGGCTGACCCTGCACCAGTCCCGTGCGGAGTCCCCCAAGGATCGTGTGTTTCCCCCACCCTTTATAATGTATTCACTAAACCCTTATTCGATGTGCTTGATTACCTGGGTGTTACCTACACAAATTATGCGGATGACACCCAGATACTCATCCCCATCACGGGTGATTACACTTTAGACTCAAAAGCCTTGAACGATGTCTACCATGTTATTCAAACTTGGATGGCCCAACATGAGCTCTGTCTCAATGATGAAAAGACAGAGCTCCTCATCCTAGGTACTCAGCAAAGACTAAACAAACTGAACCCTATGTTTAGTTCCTTTAACATTGATGGAAACATAACTAAAGTTTCTAAAGACACAAAAACACTTGGAATCTATCTTGACTCCACCCTCTCCCTTCACAGACAAACCAATGCAGTTGCGGCCGCCGCCGCCTATACCTGCAAGTTGATCACAGCCTGTCGTCCTCTCCTCTCCTCGCATAACTGCACTACCCTGGCTAAGACCCTGGTCATGTCTAAACTTGACTATTGCAATGCATTGTACCAGGGCACTAACCAGTGTAACCTAGACAAGCTCCAAATTATACAAAATAACGCCATCAGGGCAGCCCTCAATATCCCCAGATCTGCACACATCTCGGATACTAGGAAGAACCTTCGATGGTTGTCAGTCACCCAAAGGATCTCACTAAAATCGCTTGCCCTTACCTACAAATGCCTGAACAATCTGGCCCCCACGTATCTCTCCTCACGATTCACGATGTACACTCCAGTCCGATCACTTAGATCTACCCGGAATCAGAGCCTAACGATACCCAGATACAAGCTCCAAACAGCCGGTGGGTCTAGCTTCCCAGTCCTGGCAGCCAAACTGTGGAATACTGTCCCCTTGACTATCAGAAACCTCCCCTCCTTCAACCTTTTCAAACACAAAGCCAAATGTTGGCTCGCCTCCTCCAATGCCTAAGATTCTTACTAAAACGTGCTGCAATAACATCAGTAAGGATGCATTACTTGACTTTCCATGTACCACCTACACATGTCTATTTCTATGCCTTACTTATTGTTGATATATCATCATTGTATGCAACGTATGTAACCATTGCCTTAAGAAATGCGCCCGGTAGCCTCCGGGCCTGGTCTGCGCTATACAAATAAAATAAATACAAATACAAATACAAATACGGGTGAGGATGTAGAGATCGAGGAAGAAGAGGAAGAAGAGAATGAGGTGGAGGAACCCCGCACTACTAGCACTCGGCGAGAGTCGTGGGTGTGGTGGTTGTTTTCCGTTTTAGGGAACGTACCGAAAGCACGTGCAAACTTTGTCAAGTGTAATCGCTGATGTTCATGACTGCTTGCAGCAACTGCTCCAAATCGTTGGTACTCAGTCGCGGGAGACCTGGTGCGTACAGCTTTGGTACGACAACCATGAAGCGCCACCTAACTTCGTTCCACAGTGCGGACATTCGCAAGGTGGTGCCATGCGAAGAACGTAGTAGATTGAGTTCCTCCACAGCATCCTCCGTGTCCGATCCTCTCACCACAAGAGACACACCTGTGGGGGAGCGCATCCCTCCAGCTCCCTCACAAGCCATTCGCAATGCTGTTGACCCTTACCTTTCGGGGGTCACAATATTGTGTGTGTATTGTGATGCAGTAGTCTGGAGGGGGAGAGTCTTCGAAGTGCTTTTGAGGCTACGGTCACAGAGCACCAGAAAAACTGCTCCCTACCTAAGTAAAGGCCACCCTATATCTTTCTCCATCTGCCCCTTCTTATCCCCGCGGTTGGTGTCCCTTCCTTGCCTTCCTTTGCCTTCCTCTCCTAGTGTCTTGTGTCGTCAAAAGTAGTAAACTGGAAAATTACAAAAATTAATAAAAAGTCTCTTTTCAGAGCCGTCTTTCTCAGTTAAACAATAGAACTATCAAGTGACCGTTGTAGACCCCTGTGCATTTTTTTAAAAGTCAGCGGACAGTCGTAGGACACACAGGGTAAGCATAACAAAACCAATTGACTTTTTGCTTGGGAGTAAGTGGTGGCTTTAAAAAAAGCCTTTCGATGGTGGTGTGTATCCCTCAATAAATTTAGGTTAGAAAAAACAGATTGTGAAATAGGTGACTATGATGTCAAAAAAAATCACAAAGCATTTTTTACATTGTGAAGAAAGATCTGATTGCCAGCATATGTCAGATGGACTCCATCTGTACGAAAAAGTAAAGAACTACAAAACAAATGTTTTCATTGTGGAATGAGGACATGCCAACATCTCTTAGAAAGGCACAAACAGCCTTATTCACATCGCGCCCCGCTTTCACCATTTATGAACCAAATGCAGAGGAACGCAACCATATCTGTCTTTGTGCTATACAGGAAAAAACAATTTGGCAATTTGGAAACATGCCCATGACCTTCGCAAGTCCTTCCTTCATTGCAAATTGCAAATAAATTCCAGACACATGGCCTAAACTGTTTCCACCGCAATGAATAATAAGTATGTCCGGATGACGCTCTGTCTGTAAAGTTGCACAGAGAGGTACCAAGTCCAGCCACCTCATTCCACGCATGCCATGCCAGTGCACTTCTACATTAGGAAATCCAAGATCTGCACATAGACCGCAGCTTTTAGCATGCACCTTCAACCAATGTATCCATGAGTCTCCCAAAATCCAGATAATCTGTTTTCGAGCACACAGAGCCATGGCTGTCAGGTCTCCTGTCAGGGAAAACACGTTCTCACTAAATGTCTCCGTACAAAACGCACCCACTGAACTTTACTGACCAATCCCTAGCTTTGCACATTCTCATTTACATGCGTCTCCACCGCACAATAGGCACTGCCTGCAAACTACCGTCATGTTCGCGGACACGTACAGGATAAGAGCGTGAGGACTGTACATTTAAATATTATTCCCCTTTTCCCCTTTAAGTTGGGCTCTGAAAAGAGCCATCTTTTTAACATTTTTTGGGCAGATGCCTTACAGACATCTGTTATTTTGTATTTTTTAAATATTTTTTCTTCTTACTATACTCGTAGAACCTTTACAGAACCTTCTCCAAAGCAAGCCTCACATTCCAAATGAACATGGAATTTCCCAAAGAAGATAGCGCAACACCATCTGCTTAAAAGAAAACACATTACTGGGAACAACGTTCTCGTGGCTGCAGAAAAACATACCAGCACGTAACATAAAAGCACGCATGCCGCCATTGATGATACACCTCCCAATACCTTGATCAGGACAGAAAACAGAACTGTTGTCCCATTTTCCTCTGGGGAGTAACCCAGAAAAAAATTAATTTTGCAGTTGGAAATATGTTCATGACTGCTTGCACCAACTGCTCCAAATCGTCCCACAAAGTATGTGCACTGACGTAGCCCAAATGACAAGCACCATAGTGCAAAATCACCACATGAGGAGTGGTCATTGCACGCATCTCGGTGCAAACTCGTAGAATTGCCGCAACATTGCGATCAGTCTCAGCACTCCACACCAACTCTACTCCTCTCACATCGAAATGGTGCACTACATTCCTACTTTCGGCATAGTGCTGTAAACCATGCACAAAAATATCTCCAACTACCAAAACCTTCACCCTCTGCACCTCTGCCATCTTCATTATACGCACCGTTTTACGACACAAAAGAGCAATGGGAACATCTGATTGGCTGATGGCTACAGTTCCCTTTCCCTGCTAGATATGCTGTAGAAACCCGTATGTGACACGCCCTACCCACGCACAAGCGTTGTGTACGTTCAGCACGTAACTCTTAACTAGTACTTCTACCCTTTACAAATCACTCACATATCCATTCCCCATATTGGACACAGCTAAGCAGTCACACAACCATCCACCATCCACCAATC
Organism: Ambystoma mexicanum; assembly: GCF_040938575.1. NCBI lineage: Eukaryota > Metazoa > Chordata > Amphibia > Caudata > Ambystomatidae > Ambystoma > Ambystoma mexicanum. The sequence continues at coordinate 40,242,532 of NC_090928.1, forward strand.
AGAATGAACATCCGTACATCTAACTCCGTCATCAAAATTTCGCACTTCAAATGTACTATTGATCACTCTAAGTACAAGGCGCATATCATTGCAAAGCACCTACTTCAAAAAGTACTGTACAAGTGTTGCGGATTTCTACATACAACTCCATCGATGCGTATAAAGTACAGGTATGCATATTTTAATCAGAGAACATGTACAACCCGTGTGATTTCATTTAAACAAATTAATGCCACTAAATCTGCATAGCCAATACATACCAACGCTCCCCTTTTAAGTGCAATATGTCCGATTGTGCATTAGCAAACCACACTACTTCTTACTCTCTCCCGCATAACCTATACATACGTTACAACCTTCACTATGTAGTGCGAAACTCGATTTACCATTAGAAAATGGCACCATTTTTTACTGTATACCACCTACTACTTCCAATACGATGGTATGAGAAAAATAAAAGCTCCCGATTGCTGTGGTGACATGGCCCTCTGAGGGTCTCCCAATTTTTCGAAATCATACTTATAATAAGAAACTACCGAATATTTTCCCAGCAACTATAATGAGCTATCGCTTACAACCCTCTCTGCTATACATAACACAGCTTAAAAGAAACAAGGCATTTTCATAATCTTAAAATTGTACTAATTTCTAAAGCACTTGCAACTAACATACTGCAGGTAACATACAAAGGCAGCAGATAGTGAAGTGAAATGCACACATGCACTGTGTTAAATATCAAAGGAGAATACTCCGACGACAGATGCAAAATTAACGTGTACAGTAACATCACTGCTTTAAACACACAAAGTTACTAACTTCTGATTTTTACAATCGCAGTGAAGACTACTGTCCTGAAAATCAACAGCATCTACATTGCAAACAACATACCCAAAGAAACCTGGTCATTTTGCAAAAAAAAGTAAGTACAGCACAACCTTTATATTCTAACTATTCCTGAAACAGAGTGTGTGGGTTATGCATGTATTTAATTTGCGCACCAAACCAAACAGTGATTTCTGAACCATTCTACCCACAAATTCCCATTTATTAAACACAGATAAACAGGGAGAATGGCTCACAAATCCTGTCTGTTTGGAACCCAAATAACATACAAACGCCTTACAAGGTTAGTACTAGAAAAGAAATAGCTGTTTCAATTTAATGCCATTACGTTTGCTATTAATGCATCTCCTCACCACTAGGCCTCTTTGTATTCTCATCTGAAGCACATTTTAGTAGTATATAAAGCGAAAAATATCCTCCCCAAATCATTGTAAGAGACCAATGCAAATTCACACACCACCACAAAGAGCTTCTCCATTAAACTCATGCACGCATGCACACAGCACACATACATTGTACAACACACCAAACCATGCCTCCTTTTTTTCTACAGACCCCAAAGAATGCCTACCAAAAAGCATGTCCGTAGAAAGGAACGCAGAAATAGAGCCAATAAAAATAAAAGTGTCCAACCTAACTATCCATCTGTAACAGAGTTTGTAGAGAACGTTGGAACAATACAGCTAGCACAGTCATTTAGCAAAACAAAGGAAGCTTCAACTACCAAAACATTACCTTCTCCAACAAAATGTGGCACAAAAGACAAAACTCCTCACAGAAAATCAGCTACCAGTACTCCTAACAATGCTACTATTAATCCTGATATAGTGACAAGAAACTATAGTAAAAAAAAGTATTGTAGCCAAAATGTTTCGGCATAGAGTCCTTCAGAATCTAATAAGAAGAGGACCGAAATCATCCTCAACCCTTAAAATCTACTGTAGAAAATGTATCTTACAAGCTCTTGCAGACAGTGTAATCCTTCTGAAAAGGAAGCTGTTTATATTAGTATTAAATAGGATGAAACCACTAACAAAACTAAGTACCAACCTACATAAGAAACTTAACAATAAACTGAATGTGAACAAAAATGACTTCTTACATATTTGTGGAGGTGAATGGAGTCACACAACAACCACAGAACCATATTTTAATGAAGAAGCATACAAACAAAATCAAACAAGCACAATTGCCATCCATAACAGTGGACGAGGGTATGAAAAAATCAACCACAGCATCATGGAACAAGAAACACTGCTTACAAAAGTTTCCCTTGAAAACTCAGAATTACCTCTCACTTCGACTGGACCAGACCGTCCAGTGTCCAAATGGCCATGCACATCAATGTGTGCCATTCCTAACAAATTATTCAAATCTTTATGTCAGTTCCTCAATCAGTGTGTGAAAGGTAAAGACAAAATTTAAATTAAAGTGCTGCAAAATATAGATATCTGTCCAGTGCGCAAATACACAGGACTACAAGGACATTTATTAGCCTGCAATTCTGGACCTATTTGCAAAAGCACCTTCCATGATATCAAAAGGATAGCAATACATCATGCAAATGTAAGAAATCTAGTGTATAAAATATACTATGCTAAAAGTCCAGCTTCAGAATTAGCCAATTTAAATAACACTCTTCTGCATGGTACACCCAAATATCTACAAGAAGAAATGGACCGTATTCAAAAAAAATATTTTGGAAGTGAAACCCACTTACAAAATGCAATAGTTGTAGAACAGAGTACCAACAATTCTGCACATAGCAACCTTCTATTACATACATACAAAAAAGAAATACTAAAATTTAAAAGTGCATCAGCTGAAATACCGAACCATGTGTGTGTGTGTGTGTGTGTGTGTGTGTGTGTGTGTTGCCGCAGAAAGTTTTACAAAAGGAACACAAAAAATATAGACGTAGCATTCAAAATAGAAGACAATGAAGATTCCAAATGGTATGAATTAGCTCTCTTTACCTTTTAGCCGAAAACAAATATCAAATAAATGAACCACTAATATGTTGCAGTTACTGCACTACAAAACTAGACAACAACCAAACTCCTTCACATGCTATCAAAAATAATTTGGAATTTTTCCCACTACCAAAAAGCCTGCAACAACTCAATTTGTATGAGAGCATCATAATTCAAACAGTTCACCCATTTCAAACAATTATACACCTTCATCCAAAAACAGCAAAAGTACCTCCCTCTGAATTGGTGAAAGGCATTCGTGGCAAAGTAGTTTACTTGCCATTATATCTAACAGAAAATGTACACACTCTAGGAGTGCAACGTTCAAAACAGCATTCTTTAGTTGTCTTGGTAAATGGTGTACAAACAAAAGACAAAACAATTTGGCAACAACTGGTGGACTTACATAAAGTTAGAGGAGCCGTGCAATATCTAAAAGACAATAACGAATACTACAAGGAAATAAATATTGAAGAAAGCTTGAGGGAAACAACAGAAATAATTGAAGAGGCAACAGAAACTGGACAATTCGAACTTCTGGATCCTGCTGCAGTATCCACTCTTTTGGACCAGTACACAATTCATCCATTGCATTCCAATGAAAGCATAGATGATGCACTAGAAACTTACCAAATGCAACAAACTAAAGGTTCACCAATGAGCATATGGGGAAAAAGTATAGAAGCACATTTCCTACTGGCAAAGGTGGAAGATACGATGATAGACCCACTCAAATTACAGCATCAGAATACCGCTCATTACGAATGTATTCGCAAGATCCCAGGTTTAGACAATATGTAGAATACATATTCCACCTACTCTTTGAAAGTGAACTAGCAACCCTATGTTACGGAGTTGCAGACATGTTGAAATCTGGAACCCACTTTCAAAATATGTCAGCTATGCAATTAATACAAAAAGTACAAGAAAAAGATGAGGTTTTACAATCAAATATAACAAATTTGTTTGCAAACATGCATGGTACAAAAGAATACTGGTTCCGACAGATGTACGTTGTATGATCAGAAACCTTGGACCACCAAATTGGTTTGTTATACTAAGTTGTACAGAATATGCATGGGAAGATTTACATGAGTTCCTACGCATATCAAACAACAACAAAACCGACATACATTTATTAACACCTGGAGAACTTTGCTCTCTAGATCCAGTTAATGTGTCAAGATATTTCCATCATCGTTTCATTGCTACGCTACACTTTATTTGCAATAAAACTGTTCCTCCCCTCGGAAAAAGTGCAACACTTCTTTTGGAGAAAAGAATACCAAGCGAGAGGAGCACCACATATTCACATGCTGTTATGGATCAAAGGTGCACCTAAATTTGGTCACAACACTGATGCCACTGTTTTGCAGTTCATCCAAAAATATGTCACTTCTGAAATCCCTTCACAACAGACACATAGTGATTTGCATAGGCAGATTTTACAATTTCAAAGACACAAATGTGGCAAATATTGTTGTCGCAAATACAAAAACAAAGGGAAATTCTGCAGCAAATGCCGCTTTGGTTTCCCTAAACCAGTTAGAGAAACAGGTGAAGTGAACAAGTTCATGTCTTCAGTTCGACATAGTTTTACACCTAAATTAGCTAAGAACATGTATTACATAAAAAGAAAAGAAGAATCAAAATACATCAATGATTACAATGCAATCATTTCCCTCTTATGGAATGCAAACATAGATGTGCAGTACATTGCAGACAATTCCACTGCTGTTGCACAATATGTTACAGCCTACTTAACAAAAGCAGAAAATACAGAGCTTCAAGACCTCTGGGATAACCTATCATCAGACAAAACACTAGCTCAGAAATTGTACAGTCAAGGCATAAAAATACTCTCTCGTAGAGAATGTGGCACCTATGAAGTGGCAGATTGTTTAACATGTACTGCTTTGTATGGAAAATCAGACAACATAGTATGGCTAAGTCTTGGTCCTGCTAAATGTAGAAAAAGAGTTCTGAAATCATATTAGGACATAGAAACAATTGCCAGAAATGATCCCAACAGCGAAGACAATTTAAAAAACAATTTACTGGACACATAATATCCGAAAAGGAGTATGACATTGAAAAACATGTGGCTATACCACATAGCTCAAAACTTTGCATACAAAAATAATATAAAACCTAATGAAAACAAAGGCAGATATAGAGTCACAGATTGTGAAGGTAGCTCACTTAAACTTACCAAACGTAGCTTAATAAATCATGTTAAATTGTCATTAAAAACTCCTCAACAGAAAGAACTATATACATGTCTCTGCTAGAACTTTTTAAACCATGGAGAAAAGAGGAAGAGATACTAGATAACTATGAATGCTATGAAGATGCTTTCAAAGCAAATGAAAGCGCTATCACCGATGTGAACTTTACGCAGTACAAAACAATGTTGCACAATGAACAGCAACACGAAGAAGAACCTCAGGCCCAGCTAGATAATGACTCTTCCGACAGTAGTGAACCTGATGTAAAAGGAAGCCAAGAACCACTAGGAAGCCACTCGTAACAAATGAGGCAGAATTAGCTATGACAGAAGTGGAAAACACAATGTGTCATTATCAAGAAAATATAGAAGACTTAACTGTACAACAAGCAAAACTTCACAAAGATCAGCGCACCATCTTTCTAAACGTAACAAAAAAAATACTACATGCTGTACAGCACGAAAATAAAGAATGTACCTGCCAAAATTACAAACCAATACTACTGTACATCAGTGGTGAACCTGGGTCAGGAAAAACATTCTTAATCAAAATCATCAGCAAGTTCCTTCAGCAATTGACAAACAACAAATTGTCAGCGGTTGTAACTGCCCCCACAGGTTTAGCTGCCTACAACATAGGCGGTGTCACTTTACACCGATTACTACTTTTTCCAGTAGAACACCAAAACAAATTAGACTATTACAAACTTTCTGCAGAAACTGCAATGGAACTACGCAGAGTATTAAAGCAAATGAAAATGCTAATAATAGATGAAGTGAGCATGGTCTCCAACCTAATGTTAGCTTTGATTCACCTCAGATTGCAAGAAGTACTTAAAACAAACTACGAAGAACTCTTTGCAGGGAAACACATTATCGTTTTTGGAGATCTTCTACAATTGACACCAGTGAAATGGGAACCTATTTTTAAAACCTTAGGACACAAACTCTGCCGCAAAACAGTTGGCAGCATAGGAAATGTCAACCTTTGGCAATATTTCCAATACAGAGAATTAATAGAAAACATGCGGCAATCTGCAGATCTCACTTATGCCGACATCCTAAAAAATATTAGAGTTGGTGTACTATCTCAAGAAGCACAAGCAATATTGAGAAACCGGCACATTCATGCACTTTATGGCGATAATGCATGTGCTACTGATGTTATGGAACAATTAGCGCACACAAATGTCAATTGTATGGCCTTAATGCCAACTCTTTCAAGCTGTTTCAAATTCAATGAAACAATGTTAAATAAAGAAATGCAACCAATAATGGAAATTTGCGCCACAGACAAACTAGACGTACATGGCATGACACTATCCATGTGTGAGCAAGCAACAACAAGACTATTTCAATCTCCAACAGAGCTGGGTTGGAAAAAATATTAAAATTATCCTTAAATTGTAGAGTAATGCTTAAACATAACCTTGACGTAGAGCAAGGGCTAGTGAATGGATCACCGGGTACAGTTGGTGGCTTTCAGTCATAGCCACATGACATCAACATTCAGTTTGTCAATATTCGCTTTGACAAACTTTCAGAAGTGAAAAGGATAGGGCGCTCAACTGCTCGATTCCTGCTATTCAAAGACATGTATGTACGTAGAGAACAATTTTCTCTAACTCGTGCATATGCAGTCACCATTCATAAATCCCAATGTCTTACCCTAGACAAAGCATTTATATATATAGGAAACACAGTCTTTAAAGAAGGCATGAGCTACGTAGCACTATCACGCTTAAGTACACTTGACGGTCTATTTCTAATCAACTTTGATGCAAGTAAAGTGAACGCTGATATTCCTTGCATTTTAGAATACAATAGACTACGTTCACTGTACAGCCCCCATCTCAAACAATATCCTGTTCCAGAAAAAGTAAAACGTGGTAAAAGAAAACTAATTGAAACAGAAATGCAACAGAATCTCACAGCAAATCCTTCAAAGAAAACAAAGGAAGTTAAAGGCTCCTCAAGTACCACAAGGAAAGAAGAACCTATTAGGGAAAGTAAACCAGGTACTTCTTCAAAGAAGGAAGACAAACTCCGAAAAAAGCCCTCAGATACAGAACTAGCTGGTCCATTCAAATTTGCAAATGAAAGTGGTGTAAGTTGCTATGCAAATGTAGCAATAAATATTCTATTGCAATTGCCACCAATTGTTAACAACATTTACTTACACAGTACAGACCAATTGTGTTTACAAATGTTAGTCCTTCATAGAAACGCAACAAACAAACCTGACAACACGTACAGTGTTCACTGAATAAGACAAGATTTGGACTACTGTGCTGGAATAGTGAAATTCACTATAAACTCACAAGAAGATCCACAAGAATTTCTAATGTACTTACTACTGGAAAACAAAAGTAAACCTATAATTGAAATCTTCCAGATTTCATACATGTGGAAACATACATGCACTCTCTGTAGCAATGTGGTACAGGAACAAATCCCAAATGACAGATTTTTGTATGTATACATACCTAATTGTGATTCCATTACATTTCAGCATCTTGTACCGAATGCAAACCATGGCAGATTATGTATTATGTGTAATTCAGACAATCGGTCCACCTTAGTAATGCAAACACATAGTAAGTACATAATACTTATGCTGCTACATTATAAAGCAGATGGTACCAAAAACAACTGCAAGCTGACTGGATTCACACACGGTCAAGTGTCACTTGGACAGAAAACCTTTACAACAGTAGGTATAATCTACCATACAGGAGCCACAACCAATGCAGGTCACTGCACTGCATACATTAAAAAGAAATGTGGATGGGTGGAAGGTAATGATACCACCATTACTCTAAAGCAGAGATTACCAGCTAATCTTACAAATGTGTATTTAATCTTCTTGAAGCCAAAGTTTAATAACTAATGAGTACTTCTACATTACCAAAAAACGATGTGAAAAAGTACAAACAGTTAGAATACGCCATCAGGTATATAACTGCCCAACACTGTATAACAAGGACACAGATAAATGAATACCACAGAACCGTAACAATAAATGCACAGTTAGAATACGCCAACAGGTATCTAGCTGTTGTTAAGAATCGGCAAGAAGGCAACAAACATAACATTAAGCAGAAAGAACAAGGAAACACTCAAAGAAAACAAACAAATAGTTTGTAGTATAGCAAATTAAGGGTTTTTTAATCCGACAAGGAATTTTTTCCCAAACCCAAGGATTAGAAAAACAAACACAGAAACTGAGCACAATGCACAGCACATTGGTTTGTGAACTAAATATGAGGGTAAAAAAAAAATGAACTGTCTATCATACTTTGTAAAAAATCTTCATAAAATGCAAATACTAACATGCTTTTCTCTTTTATAACAGAAATTAAAAAAGGCTACTTTCGACAAGTACTGCAATCATGTAACACATGTATGGATTCTGAACAAATTAAACAGTAAGTATAATAAGAGTCATTTCTTACATATGCGAATGTACACGGCTATTGTACGGCAATAATATGGTACAGAGCCTGGAGGCAGGCCTAGTATCTTTGATGAACAACCTACCACCTACACCCTATAGCCAATCAAGCAAGACTATAGGTCCTACCCAGAACCAGCACTCCATATTAAAGCCATGCTGCTTCTCTTTTAACTACTTCTAAGTGTACTTTTCGGTGCATGCTCTGCAGCCATGTAGCCAAGACACTACAACCTGCACACACCCTCCGCACCACACTACACCCATGTTCACTTATAACCTCACTGCTTATGACCTCAGTGTTGGGTGCATGCCCTTTGGCCATGCACCCAAGCCTCTGGGTGCTGCCCAGAACCACCAAAGCATATCGCAACCATTGTGGCATATAATTTCAGTAAGTATAAAGTTGGTTTAGGGAGGAGGGCCTTCGGCCATGCTCCCAAAACGATACGCCCTCCCTACAACCACCTGAGTAATGTTTCATAGTATGAGTGTACCTATACCTGTGATATGCTGCAGTAGATGTGGCCACAGCTTACAGACTTGGCTGTAAGTCCATAGATTTCTCAATGTATGGGTATGCAGCATATACAATCCATAGTGGGTTACATTTGCAGTGCTTATAACTTTGTTCTTGGCTGCATGCCCTTCGGCCGTGCACCAAAGACTCTACATCTAGGCCACAACTACCACACCGTCGCATACCCATTGTGCTTTTAACAACACTACGTATGAATGTGCTGTTGACTGCAGGCCCTCCCCACATCCACCTGACTGATGGTCAATACTACGGATGTATCTATAGCTGTGATATGCTGCAGTGGTTGTGGCCAGGGCCTAAAGTCTTAGGTGTATATCCATACATATTTCAATGTGTGGGTATGAAGTGGTTTATAGCTCCAGTGTTTACAACTTTGGTCTTGGGTGCATGGCCTTTGGCCTTTGGCCATGCAGCCAAGACTCTACACACTCCCCACAACCATATGAGCGATAGTGAATAGTACAGGTGTACCCATTGCTGTGACATGCTGCAGTGATTGTGCGCAGGGCCTAAAGCTTTGGAAGTATGGCCTATGGCCAACAGCCTACAGCCATGCACCCAAAAGTCTACAGCCTCCCACACCGACTACACACATAGTCGATTGTATGGGTGTCATGTATGAATATATTATGCTGCAGTGGTTGTGGGTAGAGTGTACACACTTGGGTGTAAGGCATAAAGCCTGCAGCCATACATCAATAAGTCTATGTCTTGCCCACAACCACTGTAGTATGTACAACCCATGTTGGCTGATAAGGTGAGAGGTTATAACTTTTCTGTTGGGTGCATGGCCAAAGGCATGCAAGAATGCAGGGCCTCCCCACAACCACCAGAGTGATGTACAAACGTACGGGTGTGTCTATATGTGTGTATGCAGCAGTGGATGTGGCTAGAGTATAGACTCTTACCTGTATGTCCATAGATATTGCAATGTATGGGTGTGCAGTAGCTTATTACTCTCATGCTTACAACTTTGTTTTGGGTGCATGGCCTTCCGCCATGCACCCAAATCTGTGCATACTCTCCACAACCATCTAACCCATTACCAATACTACAAGTGTATCCATGGGTGTGACATGCTGCGATGGTTGTGGCCAGGGCATACAGTCTTGGAAGTATGGCCTTCGGCCTACGGCCTACAGCCGTGCACCCAAGACTCTAGGCCCTGGCCACAAACACCACAACATATTACACCCATGCTCGCTTACACATGAGTAACACACCCATACAATGAAACATTATAGCTGTAGCATGTACTCATTTTTTACCCAGGACTCAAGGCCCTGCCCACACCTACCAGATATGTAATAGAATGTATGAGTGTGATGTATGAATGTGATATCCTGCACTGCTTGTGGGCAGGTTCTACAGTCTTTGCTGTGTGGCCTACAGCCTGCAACCATGCACCCAAAACTGTACGTCCTGGCCACAACCACCACACTATGTGAGATCCATGTAGGCTTGTAACTTTAGAGTTGACAAGTTTGTTCTCGGTTGCAGGGCCTTCGGCCATGCACCCCAGACTGAACACACTCCCCATAACCATCTAATTGTTAAGCAATAAGATACAACAGGTGTATCCCTTAGGTGTGTCATGCTGTGGTGGTTGTGGCCACAGCCTACAGTCTTGGAAGTATGGCCTTCAGCCTTCGGCCTACGGCCATGCATCCAAGACTCTAGGCCCTGGCCACAACCACCGCAGCATGACACACTCAAGGCGGGGTACTAATAAACAGCACAGCCATTGGGAAAAGTAATGTAATAGCGATATGTAGTTAATTGCAATGTTTGTTAACACCATGCGTGTCCTTAGAACAGTTTCAAGGTGCCTTTCCACAGCACTGACTGCACCCATGGCGGCGAACTAATCAACAGCACACCCATATGAAAAAATAATGTAACAACGATATGTACTCAATTTCAATGTTTGCTAACACCACACGTGTCCTTAGAAGAGTTTCAAGGTGCCTTTCCACAGCACTGTGTGAAATACGACCCTTATTAAACCCCTCATTTTCTGTAGGTGCAAACATTTCGAACAAGGCGAGCATATAAAATACATCATTAACACCTACTGCCTAAACAAATACAGTTTTTCACCCATATCTTAGTCTGTGAACCTCCCCAAGCACTATGACACAGCAAAATAGTTTTCAAAATAGCATGTTCCCGCTGGTCTCCGCTGCGCTGCCGGTGGATCCAAGATGTCGGGCGCAGCCAAACAATCTGACGCAGAACACGTCTCACTGCAGCCAATCGGCAGACAGGTTGCGTGTCCGCGTCCATGACGGTAGTCCCTTAGCCAATCGGTATCTTGTCCGCTGAGCGAACAGGGAAGTGTGACCACTTTCACTGCAGAACACGTCTCACTGCAGCCAATCGGCAGACACGTTGCGTGTCCGCGTCCATGACGGTAGTCCCTTAGCCAATCGGTATCTTGTCCGCTGAGCGAACAGGGAAGTGTCACTCATTTTTTTAGACCTACTTTTTGGTCGTTTTAAAGAAAAGTACTGCACATATTGTCACCAAATTTACAAAAGCACGCTTTCGGGACCAAACCCCTGCCCCTGCCGCAAATTTGGTGAAAATGCGTCCAGCGGTTTGGCCTGTAGCCGTGCGCAAAGTTTTTCGCCCATTCAGTCTATGGGAAAAAAGACGTTTTGGGACCCCCCTATGACTTTTCCCCCCCTGGTCGAATCCTCACCAAACTTTGCAGATGGCCCACATACTTTTTTTGCAAAGTTTGGTAAGGATTCGTCCAGGGGGAGAGGAGTTGTAGGCCGCCCAAAAAGTGCTCTTCCAATGGAAACAGCAACTTAACCATAACTACACGGCCACTACCGTTTTTTTTTTACTTGACTTAATTGTACAACAATTATTGCAAGAGAATCACTTTGCATTCAGTTCATCACAGGGTAAAAATCTCAGTTGTCCATATTCTACATTTTACTGAGTCATTTGTTACTGTAATCCCTCATGTTTTTCTCCTCTAGTATATATTCATATACTCTGTCAGAAATTTAAAACAAATCAAACACCCTCCCCTAATCTTGTGACCTATGTTATGGTGTCTGATATTCACCCCGAGTCTTCTGACTTGAAAAAGGTGAGAGGGAAATCACTCCTACTCTTGTGACTTGAAAAAGGTGGGATGGAAATCACTTCTAATCTTGTAAATATCAATTTGGTTTTGTCTGCATATCCTTTAATTTAAATGTGATAATTAAATAAGATAACAACCATTGGACCATTGTGATGCCCTAAACATAGACATATTGCACACATCTGTGACATTTGTACTTTGAGAGTTACTGACTTCTCATAATTATTATAATTGTGAACAAAACAGATTTTGTATTTGCAAAACGAATATTTTCTTATCTACAAATCACAATTGGTTTTAGGTTCCTACCACTTTCCACTCTAAAGGTATTGATTTTTTATTGAACAAATACTTTGGTTAAATAGCAAACATAACGGTTTTTTGTTAATCTTGGCTTGAATGCATCTGAATCAAAATACTGTTTCCAGCCAAAAGAGGTTCTCAATGGTACATTACAAACAAGCTCTTTTCCATGATACTGATAAACAGATAGGTAATTTTCAGTGTTGAAGCAACTCGTGATTTGCAGTCTTGAAAACTCATTTGAACAAGCCCTAAAACATCCTTCGTAATCTTATGACACGCATTCCTGAGGTGGAGGCTTAAACTCCTCCAAGCTGAATCCAGGTGTACATGCATCATCATGCATCATTTCACGTTTAACAGAATGGAGTTTATACAAACTAATATAACTAATGGCTCTTATTGTTCTTTCATACTTGCATCATTTCAGATGAGTTAAATGAAATACATTGCAAAGTGGAATCCACTTCTTATTTAAGTTTAAAATCACAGATATATTTTCCTTGTATGCAACATCTAACATGACACAAGCTGGGAAATCCAGGGATTATTGATTTAAGTTTCATAGCTTCAAAACAAATGCTCTGGGGCTTGAGATGAGTTATTTTCCTGGTAATCATAATCCAGGTGTTTAGGGCCCTAGAATTTTAGATGTGACAATTTTTCATCTAAACATGGAGAGTTCTGCATGTCCTGTATTCCCTGTCATCGACAACCCAGTTTCTGGACATATTGTAGTTAAAGGGCATAGAAATGGTGCTAGTTTGTGGTGCTTCGTTTTATCCATTGGAAAATGTCTCCCAGGTGAACAAGTAATTATTTGCATCTCACAGGTGCACACTTTTATCATGGTAATGCGCAGTGGTCAAAGTGTATGAACAGAGGTAGTGGAACTATGTTCCCTGCTGGCCTGCCCCGCTCCCTACAAACCCCATCACCATGCCCCCTCCCACACACAATACAAACCCCCAAACAACTGCGCCTACAGTTTAAGACAATGTTCAGTGCAGTGCACTGAAGTGCAAGTTTCAACTGCTTCCTGTACTTTTTTTTTTTAAACAAAACCATTCTGGAATGGTTCTTTTTAAAATGAAAGTATGGGAACAGTAAAATGTAATTTTAAAAAAGTAGTGCAGCACTGCTCTCAACTGCTCCCACCCACTTCGACCACTGGGAATGCATAAGAGGTAGAAACCTTGCATAAAATGTAATCTTTTGGGCAACACCTCTCTCACTTTATATTAAGCCGTCTCCAGGTTTTCAGTTTAATTTAGGGAAATAGTTTTGTTTTTCTCCTTTCTTTTAATATGTGGCACAGAAAGTGTTGCAGGCGGTAGACTGGGATGAAGGTCAGTACCAAAATGAACAGATAGAGCAACTAAAATTCTACAGGTGGCAGGCAAAGTAGAAACCCACACAAAGCAGTATTTCTGCAGGTTTCCTTACATTATGATGGAGTCACATACTTAGGTCCAAAAAGAGGGGTTTGTGAGACTCAGAGTCCCAAGGAAGACCAACCGCTATTTGATGTTGACTCAGAGTTGGTATATGGGGGATCCTGCAGGGCCTTTTCCGGCCTCTAAATGTGAAGGTAATAGTATACTCTGGAAATATGCAAGGCTGCGCACTTATTTGCAGGAGAATGCAAAGTCAACAACCGATCACTATCCACACAACCATGTACCACAAGAGTTGATAGGCACATACTTTCAAGTTGTTTGCAAAGTGCTGGTTGCTCCATACTGGCCAGGTTAAGCCTGCAGTTTCAGCCATGGACAAACAGCACAGTTTGATGTATACAGGCCGCACAAGAGTTATTCTGGAATCAAGAGACAGCCATGCCAATAGTGACGATTCAAAAATGGTGGCCCAGGTATTTATGCACCCATCCCATGTAACAGCCAGTTATTAGTGGCCATTCACAATGAATATTTTTCACCTAGGCAGGGCCAGGGCAGAATAAGGGGAATGCATCACAAGGTTCAGATCATAGGTCCCTGCAGGAGCACTCATGCAGTGGCATAATGGACATAGTTAACCAAGCTATAAAGCTAAAAAGTGGACCAAATTGCAGGGGGTGAGGTGGGTAGTTGGAGGCAGAGGGCAGGAGTGAAATTAAGCAATGAGAAGTGCAAGAGGCAGGGAGAGACACTAGAACCAGGAGGGAAGAAGGAAGCATTGGCTGGCAAGAGTTGGTGGAAAGGCCCGGGAGAAGGAATTGCACTACTCCCTCAACTGACTTTATCACTGTTTCCACAATCTGGTATGGATCTCTCACTGACACAGTGTTCATCTCCCTTTTCCTGTCTCTCTGAAGCATTTGCAATCTCCAGTACTACGCAGTAAAGTTTGCTTTCCGGCTTTCCGGCAGCTTGCAGGCAGGTAACAGTTACCAGGCATGCTCAGGATCAGTGGCACGTCCAGAGACATTTGACTGGGGTGGCCCAAGTGGGGCACTGACTTATGCAGGGGTGGCATGAAGTAAGAGTGCGCACAAACACACACACACTCCCGTCTGAATAGCATTAATTTACTATTCGTCTAAACTCGCCATATCGGTATTACCCAAATTGACCTTTTACAATGTACCTTTTGTCCTAATTGACCTAATTATAGTGGTCCTAAATGACCTTCTGCACAATTGACCTTTATATTATTTTAGTTATTTTATATATGTATTGGGTTGGTTTTGGATTATAGATAATATATGGGGATTGGGTGGGGGGGGTGCGGGGGTTTTCCCCCCGCATATATGTACTAATTGACCTTTTAAATTAGGTCAATTCTCCTGAGGTCAATTCTCCTGCGGTCAATTGTGAAAAGGTCAATTAGTATACATCCCCATATCTACTTTAATTACTAACATTAGTGTCTTACATTCCTGTGTTTAAAGTTTCATTTAAAAGATAAATAGGCATACCAATCACAACACAACAGAGTGGTACCATATAAATGTAATATAAATCTTCCATGCTTTAAAGAAATGATACTTCAAACAGTAGGCTTCATACAAAAGAAAAGAATGCCCATTCAAAAATACAGTAACAGTATGAAGTGCCAACAACAAGTTGTAATAAATGAGCCTGTGTTGACAAAAATGTACTTGTCAAAATTGTACAAAACTTGAAATGTGCTACAGTGTTGTTGTTTAGAAGAACAGACACTTTATACATCTTACAAACAGAGAGACTGGAACTCACACTAGCATACTTTACAACAAAAGACTGACAACTCGCCTATCAAACCAGCAAATCGTGTTTCAACACTGTAACATGACTTGTTAAATAACTAATCTGCTAAGAAATAAATAAGAATAATGCTACTGGCACTTTAGTTTTTTAAAACTTAACATTCAGGTTTGAGGCCAGTGATGTAAACAACTACAAGAATGATGAAAACAAGATTCCACCAGCTTATAAATACAATACTGTGTACAAAGAATGTAAAAACAATTCCTAATCATTAGGTAAGTCACATTGTGTGTTTGTAACACCATAATCAAAATGTCTGTGCTACAAACAAATGGCTTTGCCTTTGTCACACTTTGGTAAAATGTTATATAAATTATGTGGTTGGACCCAACAAGACAGCGGCCAATCACACTAATGTCTTTGTTGCAATTTGCCATCTCAGCATACTGTTTTGATAATGCAACGCTTCCAGCACTATTATACTTCTATCGTCATATGTACTTCGTTTGCTACAAAAAGTACTGGCTGCCTCTTGCAACACATTGAGGATGCATTAAATCAGGATGCACTAAATCAGTTGAGTACGCCTGTTCTTGTGTTGGCTTGCTGGCTTGCAAAACTCTTTTATGAAGTCATCCATGTTCCTGAGGGCATTCAACCTACCAACGCTTTGAGATCATACCAATGATACATAAGGTGCCATATAAATGCCAAGTAACATAACATAACATAACATTCAATGCCTTAGGTCTTCTTGCTTCAATACTTACCACACTTAAATGGCTTAGCCTGCCATCTAACATGGTTGACCGCAAATAATTGTAATGAGCTTTAGAGCTGAAAAGCTCCACTCACAGGCAGCACTGCTGACTGGAGGGGCTACAGCTATTTTGCACAGCCCGAAGTGCTCATGAAACACCTCTTGGTCTGTTCTAAAAACACAGTCAAGTCTATAATGCTTGCCAACTGCACCGCCCCACACTCAGCCTTCCTTTTCCTAGCCTGGTGAAGCTCATGAGTAAAACCGTCATGATTGCAACCATACATTTCACCCAAACCTAATACCTGATCATCTTGAAGGAATGTACTGCTTTTAGGGTGTCGGGGCTGTATACCATTATTAAACAGGTTTGGAGAACCTTCTTTCTATATCACCAATTATGGAGTCAAGAATGGGGTAGAGTAGTATCTGTCTGAATGTATCTTTGTCATCATTACCCTTGTGCCGGCCTACAGTATATGTCACATAAAACACAACAAGTTTGGAGCTAACATTTTCTGATCTCTGCTTCTCACCATTCTCAACAGCTGCATTGCACTGTTTGGCTGTTTCTATTATACTGTGTTAATCAACCACGTTTATGTTCAAATACACATGACCTGCATTTTATAAACCATTACAAAAATGAGTGTTTCCCTCCAGAAAAGGAAAGGTTCAAAATGATGCATCATTTTACATTATCAAATGCCTGAATATTCTGAAGTCAAACACAAAGTTCCCACAGTTGGGCACTTAAATTATGTTCAGAAGCAAGCAATACATTGCCTCTCTGGCTCCCCATTTCGGAGGTCTGTAGATTCCCAAAAGGTGCAAGCATAAAGAGATTGTACCGAGGTTGAAATGATGAAGAGTAAATCTAAATGTGCAAGTGGAGAAACCTGCAAAAGGATACCCAAAGCCACAGAAGGGTGAGATAGAACAACAACTGTGTGCCAAAGAGCAGTTAAGAAGAAATGTCTGTGGTGGTGTGTAATCAATATATCCATTCACCCATCTTTACAGAAGCTGCCCAGTGCTTAACAGGCAAATGGCATCCCTGCTTGGTTTATTATGTGCACTTGATGACATTCTGCTGCACGTTCAATACTACCAGGAGAACCAACTGCAAAGTATACCACACAATGCATAACAGTTACGCTTTATAAGTAACCTTTACACAAATTCGATTTTAGATACAATGTATGACTTTATTGTGAAACTGTACATGAAACGACAGCAGGAAAATCTAAATCTAACACCCACAAATCTCAAAATGTTCCTATGTGTGGCACAGCCCAATCAACTCTACGTAGTTCAACAGTTTAAATTACCATAAACGCAAGCTGGCAAAGCCCATAGCCTAAATCATACCCACAAAAGTAATCTTATGGTGAAATGCTTGAGCCATTACTCATTTTTACTCCTGGAGTAGTGGGTAGTTTGGGCAATGGCACAAACAGCAATGATGTAAACATGATGTACCAAATCATTTGTTATAAAAGATGCCTACACAGAAATGAGGAATGCTGTTGCTCCCACCAATGAATATTTAGGGTCATTGTTATCCATTACTCTGCCATGAGATTGCAAAGGTGCCAAGAACCATCTCTAACTGTCTTTACTAAGAAGTTTATGCCCAGGCAAAGTTTACAAATTTCATTTGTGATTATGCTATCTTTTAATGACATTCCAGCCCAAGCGATTGGAGATGCTTGGGCTGCAGCAGGTGGTGACTTGCCTTATTAACATTTTGCACCCCGCTCTCCCCCCAAAAAAATGAGTAGTGGTGGGAAACGCAAGACTGTCTGGCTCTGGTTCAGCTCTACGTACCCAATGATGGGAGAGACAAAGGAAACATACAAACCAAACATCAACAGTCCTGGGCCCCCATTACGAGTTCGGCGGTAACCATGCCGCTATTCGCGGCATGGCTGCCGCCGAAATCGCGCCGGGGTCCGGGTCCTCGGAATGAGGAATTACCGGGCCATTCCAAGTTCGGAAGGCCCGGTAATTCCTCCCTCCAAGGACCCCGGTACTTCCCCATTCCCATTTCAGCTCCTATAGGGCTGAATGGGAATGGGAGAGGGAGCAAACAACGGGCTATTATGAGATGGCCCGTTGTTTGCTCCCTCTTCCCCTCGCGGGACCCGGTAAGCACGCCTGGTTTTCCCAGGCGTGCTTACCGTGTCCGGCGAGGGGAACTTGTAATGCGGCGGTACGGAGTGAACGGCGCTAGCACCTTTTACGGCGCCGTTCACTCTGTACCACCAGGGTCGTAATGAGGCCCCTGATCTCTCTCTTCACCTCCCTCTGCAGGGCCCTTACATGCTTCTAATGAGGCCCATGTTTATATGTGGTATGCAGAATTTATGTCTTGGCAAATCCCCCTGGTGCTTTTGTGTATAATTAAATATATTAGTAACTTTGCTAAAAGTGTTTGCCAAATGAATGGGGACAAAATCGTGTCCCACCAAAGTTAGGGGGGAAAAACATCCCTGTCCTCCCTTACAATTACGCCCAATTACGCCCATGGCCATTTCTCCCAATCTGTACTCTAATGCAATAGTCTTAGCTTATTGGTGTTGCAAGCAACACCTAATAGCCCAAACAAAAAATGAAGGTTAACTTACATTGTCAAATGAGGTTTCCCCATGCCTCTGTAGGACAATAGTTTTTAGTCCTTCCGTGTCCCTCTCTCCAAATGAGCTCGCCTTTCAGGCAGCAAAGAGCCCCTCCCAGTCTGTGCGGTTCTAAGTTCTCTGCACTTCTTCCCTGCTTACGGAAGGCTCTTCCTGGGCTCTGCTTGGCCTTGTCCACATAATGAGTTGATCATCCTGCAATTGAAAAATACCTGGCACCACCACTGCATGCGATCGGGGTCATTTATATGGGGGTCAGGAGTCAAACTCTTTTGCAATGGATTGGCCTGGCACCACCACCCCTAGTGCACTGTGTCACTGATATGGGGATCGGGCGTCAGACTCTTTTGCAATAGTTATACTCCAGGTGTGAGTTGCTTGTGAGAATGCTTTACGATCAGGTATCACTCGTCTGGACTAGAGAAGCAGCAGGTGTTGTTAAACAGTTCTAGCCATCCTGATAAAGCATTCATCTGCCATGTTGGCTTCAGTCCTGCAACAGCAGATGCTACTCTTGGCAGAGTGATGCCAGCTCTCCTGTACTCTCCATTTATGAAAAAGGGTCAGGTTTCTGATATATCTGGATCTGCGCAGCTGGGAATCAACAATACCGGTGAACAGCTTGGCCAATTGTGCTCTAGGAACAGGTCTTCCTATTTGTGTCTCCAGGTGTGTGGGTTTTGGGGTAGCAATCTCAGCGAACCATGCCATCTTTTACAGTTTCCGCTATATTTCTCTGCAGGTGATTTACTTTCTACGCATCCAAAGGGTTTAATGCACTGCAGAGCTGGTAATAGAATGTAGGATAGGGATGGACTAAGGTGAGTTTGGGGAGTCCACCATGTAGCATCTCCAGGGCCTGCATTTCAAAGTGAGTGACAGACTCCATGTTCCAAGGTTACACCTGCCCAATCTCCTAGTCTCAGGCATGGGACTTTGACACGGATCTCACATTATTTAATGGTTGTTATCACCTTCCTACTCTTAGCCAGGAAACGTAATTTCTTTGTAAGATTGTATGGCATTCAATTAGATCTTTATTCAAAAAGTAAAAAATATACAAGCAGCATAAAATGACAATTACCTCTTTCCTGGCTTAAAACAGGATAGAGTAGCAAGGAAACATGTTTTCATTCATGCACATGGTTTTATCTTCTATTCAAGCCTGAAACCCCTTTGTCACATAAGAAACACACAATGGGCAGAGGTTTCAGCCCTAATGTGCACTAAATGTTTTACATTTTTATTGAGAACTAGATGCTTATATTCCTGCTTAAACAACAACCTTAGACTTTCCTGAATATCTATGGTCTAATATAGCCTTATAGACCGGGGGTGGGGTCATTATCGCAGGATAATGATCCACCACCCAGTTATGGCACAAGGCGAAGCCAAGGGCCCTAAGTTGGGGAAGGCTCATCATGTCAAGCGATAATTACCCTTCATGAGGTCAGTAAGGCGATTAGCATATAATGGTAGTAGCAATGCGTGTTTTAGGGCTTTAGTGCTAAAGTAAAAAACGTTAGTTTAATAATGAGAAATTAATTTGACAAACCAAATGAGTAAATTAAACATGGTTTTTATTTTGGAGCATTTAAATAACAAGCTTCTTTTCATGCTCTAAGCATTTCAATTGCAAACTTAGTTAAACTGAAGCAGGTTTAACATGAGAATACATTAGAGGTTGTGTAAAATGAAATGAGTTCTCTGTAAGCAAGTGACAGGAGGTGTGGGTAATGGTGGTCTTGAAACAGCAAAAACGGGAGGTGTGGGTAGTGTTGATCTTGAAACAGCAACATGGGATTGGTTAGCTTCCTTCTTGCCAGTAATAACTGCAAACAGACCATGAGGTGTAAAATACTAATCTGAACAAGCATAGCCACACCCATTTTACTTGCTTATAGGCATTTGCAATGATTTGATATTTTTATGCTCCAGGAGAGCTGGCTGACTGGTTGCTGTTACATTGATGGGTACACCATCTTCCAGAAGTATGTAAGGAAAGGCCCTATAGGAAGACCAGTAGGGGGACTTAAGATTGGTGCGTGCAATCACTACAAGGTGGTTGAGGTCCCCTCTGTCAGCGCTACTTCCAATTTATTAGTGCTGTAAATAGTATGTAGGGGACTCTCAAAATAAATCTTTGTATGCATGTCATGTGATTATGATCCGCCAGGTTTAGATTTTACTGAAATAATATTGGAGGAGTTGTACACCACAATGTTGGCATGGAAGCTGGATGGGAAGATAATAGTGGGGGCAATTTGAATGTGGGATGTATTGTAAGGAAGGCATGGTATCAACAGTAAGACAGACACAAGTGACCACAGTTCAAGGGTGTTTATTGGGAGTGTGCTGCAACCATCAAATAATAATAATGCAGTCCTAGTGGAGTCGCGTCAAAATAAAAGGGCCTATGCTAAAAAACCTATTGCCAATCCTTACAGCTGAATTCAAATAGTGTGGGGTAGTGGTTATGAAAAAGAAAGAAATGTTCACAAAATGAAATGTCAGGATGTTCAGGCCGTTGGCCTCCGTTCTCCACGTTTTCAGAATGGGACAAGGCAGTTTACTCGAGCAAAGCACACGCTCTGGCTTCTTCAGCATGAGGATGCAGTTCCATTACCAGCATCTGAGCTTTCTGTGCCCAAGTCTTTTTACTTCTCAAAAGTCTCTTGATTCAGAGTGTTGGATGTACAAAACAAAAACACAAAGTTCTTTCCTCTTATAAATATTCAATTTGGGAGATTCACCCTGGATCCCCCACAGTCAGGCTCAGATCCCTTTTATATCACGGTCATTATTGTGGATCCCCCTCTTTGGGGCTCAGAACCCCCATTTTCCAATGTTCAGAGAATATTCTTTCTCAGGAGACTCATGGTTCACTGTGGATACCCTCAGCCGGGCTCAGATCCTTCCTCTTACACAATTAATCTCCCTCAGCCGGGCTCGGACCAATTTCAATTTGCATTACAGTATCGAAGACTTTTGAGTGTACACAAAGTTTAGCTTGACCTGTTGCAGGACCACTTAGATCTCAAATTTCCCTTCTCACAGTTGCCAATCAGTTGGATACCTGACAGAGACCTTTGATTAAGAACCCACAAGGTGCCGGACCACTCTGCCTACGGTTTTTTCTTGGCCTCCAAAGTTCTGTCACTCCTCTGGTTTTCAATTATATTCATGTCGCTCGTCACATACGTTTCACACACTGTTCTCTTTAGAGTTCTACATGAAATGTTGCCACTTGCTACCTTGGTTCTAGCACAGGCTGGTCTGGTATCAGTCTCTCCGACTCACCAGCTGTGCTGTCTTTACTGGCACTGCTTTATTGTAGGAGCAAAGGACAGTACCACCGCGGCAAACGCTCCTCCCCACCTTGGTTATCGATGCGGGGGAACCCCCGGTACCTCCGACACAAAATATAGGTTTGTTCAGCTTTAGTCCTCAGTCTTAGGTTTCTTATTTTCCATGGTTCACAAAAGTAACAAAGTAACGGTCTGAAAAGTTGAAGGGCACTTCCCTCCTTGCAACCCTCTCTAGTCACATCGTCTTGCTCCTTATATTAAACTGTCATCTTGGAACTGCTGCTTCATCGTGTGCTTTGCCTTGCTCAGAGTGTGCTTTCATGCTCCGCTTTTTATCCATGTGGAGAAGTGTGATGGAAGTCAGGTGTGTGTGATGATCAGTAATTGCCTGACCTTGCCTGACCATTGTATTCGGACATGTCAGATATACTACTCTGGTGTTAGTCCGTTTTTGCTCAAATTGAACTATCCATGGAAAGTGTTTGTGTCGGGAAGGGAGGGGTTGAGTTCCTAAGCATCCTATCTGGTACAATGTGGAAAAGGTTTTACAGGGAAAGGGATACAGTGTCTCACCATCCGGTGTCCCACTTTGGCTTCCCGAAGACCCCTCGTCCAGGTGATCCTCCCGTACTGGTCCACCCCCAGGAACTGGATCCTACAGCAATGGCTGTGTCCTGGCCACCTGGATGACAGATCCCCGGGACTAGCGGGTGAGACACCTTCAGGTTTCTCGTAGTATCAATAATACCTGTGTGATCGAGAAATCATTTGTTAAAGCCAAGAGCTGCTTACAAAGGCCCAAGAACAACCTTAAAGGAAAATCTTGGGTGGAATATTTTTAAGACTGGTGCCTTGTGATTGTAAATGGTCAGACAAAGAGAGATATTTCCCGGGAAATTCACATGGTATAAGGTATAATTAATCTAAGAGTGCCATTATTGATTATATATTTGTGAATTATACCTTACTAGGTTTAATTACATCACTGGAAGTGATATATGCACCTTATAGCGATCATGGAATGTTACAGCTGACCAGACAGGGTGCTGGGGAGGCATGTGCTAGCCCTGGAATCTGATCGGCCACCCCATGTCCCACCCCATTATCCTAAACTATGATCATTATCTGGCGGGGCTTTAATTTGAACTGTATGACGAGTAACCAACCTTTTGTTTATAGGTGCAATTCATTCTTAAACCTGAGCGGCAGTAATGCGTCAGAGTACTATCTGGCCGGTCAGAAACCCAGAGACATTTTTGTTTTTGAGAAGGGCGGTTATCGTGGAGTACCAGCTGCCAATAAATTATGAGAAGAAGAAGAGCTGTCAGATAACCACACATCAAGAAGCCTTCAGGGATTCCGGACTACATTTGTTACACCTGGTTTTATCTCACTTGTGGCTAGTTGTCACTCCCGAAAGATGGGAGTAGGAATGATATACATACTGTGCCAATGGTTAAAAAAGTTTTAGCTGTAGTACTAAGGTAAAATATTTCCCCTGTCTCTTTTTATTTCCATGATGCTTGCTAGCAAACCTGCCTTCATTGTTTGGTTATTGTCAACCGTGTTAACGCTAGCTATGTAATTTGACACAATGAATAACTAACATGATTGCTTGCACACCCACCTAGTCCGAGCCACATATGGAAAAAACACAATAGTGTATATCAGGCATTAGTTATGCATGTCACTTTTATTCATGCATAAATAATAAAATGTATTGTGCAAGATATGAAGTGAAATGTGTCATGCAACTAATACAATTACAGTATGAAAAGAAATCAGAACATTCAGGAATTCCTCAAAAGAAGGAAATCCAAAACAGCAGAGAAGGACAGGTCAGCCAGCAGTGCTAACCAGCCAGAGGATGAGAGCCAGCTTGACACTGGAAGGAATGTACAGCAGGAGCCTCCAGGTTTAGCGATACACAGGGGTATGTCAAATCCTATTAGTTCCAGATTTCTCCTTAGTACGTACTTTATCATTGGTAATATCAATGATGTAAGTGATTTCAATCCAGCACTCCAACTAAGTCAATGCCTAGTATGGGATGCCCAATGGAAACCCTTATTTATATATTTTTATGTCAAAGTTTGTTTAATTCTGGATGATGTACCATTATATAACGCCCCTCTCTTTGAATTCCCCCGGTCTCACTGAACCAAGAAATAGGTTTGTTTTTGCAAATGAAAAGATTTATTTGAAGAATTGAATAATATATAGGTTACACTTTTATGAATATGAATAATATCCGAATAGCACACTTATGAATATGAACAATGATCAGCAATGGGTAATATTACAATATCAACAATCTCTTTAATCAGTTAGGAGTAGGAATGGAAAATTTATGTAGCAGAGAATACTTTGTATGGTTCAAGAAAATGCAATGATAGGAAAGAATGCAACACAGAATAAGACTTGATATGATTTCAGTCAAAATACAATATAATCCCTCTTTCCCCCTGTTATTACTCACTCCCCCCAGCTATTTTTACATGGGGTGAAATTGAGCCACATGCGAAATATCAGCAACTTTTCTGCGTGAAGGAAACGCGATTGCAAAAAAAACTATATATATTTGGGTTCGTTTGAAAGCTGAGGGTGTTAGCTTCAAAATGGCATTTCAATTTCGTTTCTAGGACGTACAGTTCAAAAGTTACAGAGGTTTTTGTGAAGGAAGATTTTTCAGAAACAAAGTCAAGATTTCAAAAATAAAAGATGCGCTGTAAAGATTTAGGAACCAAGATGGACTTATACTAAGGGGCTATGAAAGTGCAAGATACCCAACGGGACAACCACCAGACCAGGGTGCCTTCCACTCTGATTGTTGTGCGTCAGGACA
Organism: Ambystoma mexicanum; assembly: GCF_040938575.1. Taxonomy (NCBI): domain Eukaryota; kingdom Metazoa; phylum Chordata; class Amphibia; order Caudata; family Ambystomatidae; genus Ambystoma; species Ambystoma mexicanum. The sequence continues at coordinate 40,267,719 of NC_090928.1, forward strand.
CTTGACTTTCTTCACATAATATCAGCGCACAGATGATTATCGCTACAATTATTACAGACTATATAATGAGAAGAATTCAGGATGGGCACAAGATTCTATAATGCAGTTCTGGATAGGTTAAAATGGATGACTATGAACAGTTCTAGACTAAATACTCACTCCTATGTCTTTGGAATGGAATGGGCCCGTCAAAGATCTGGTCAAGGGTTTGGCTGGGATTCTCTCGCCACTGGACAGGTCTCAGGCACTGGGTTCTGCTCTCAGCTAGGCCCTCTGGTCTGCGCGGCCTCTTGAACTGGATCTGACGGGTTCTGGATACAGACCTGGACCCAGGTCTGGATCTGGGTTCTAGCACAGGGTTCTTAGCTAGAATAGCAAAACAGCTCAGCCAGGCTGTTGGATTTTGTGGTGCCCCTTGGAAGTTTAGGGGTTAAAATCAGGTTGCTTAAGATTCTGAAGTCCAGCTGAGAAGAGTTCAGCTTTTTGGGTTAGGCCTCTCTGCTTCAAAGTTTTAGAGTCTGGTTCTAGAGTCTATGTCTGAATCTTTGTCTGTAGCCTGGATCTTCCTGCATGGTGCTTCGCCAAGGAATCAGTTGATGAGTGGAAAGTGTGTGTTTTGTCTGTCCTCAGCAGTCCCTATTTATCAATTTCCAAAGGGGGTAGGGAGGCTGATTATCTATGCCCAACCCTCTAAGAATCTAATAGATCAGAGAATTTCCCCTCTCCTGATTTGAGACAGGAGCAGTGTGTTATATGTGTCAGAGTGACACTGTTTATGATCCAAAGGAAATCCCTCCCCTTTGCTTTTACTTAGGAAAGCTATTTTCCCCCAAAAAAACATATTTCCAAGATGCACAACTTGTTCATAATACATAATTACATGACAGATTGCCTAAGGTACATTCCTGTGCAAATCTCATCTTCCTTCAGTTCATAAATGACAACTTTTTCGCACTTTTGGTGGGTTTCTCAATGTTAGTTCTGCACCAATTTTTATAAATGCATGCACATCCCATCTGGGCACATTTCTGTAATTTTTCATGTTCCTAACATAAACACCATGGCTACAATATGAATAATTTCCGGGGTTCAGTCTCAGAACATCGCACAGATTCCAGCTTAGTCTTAAACTGTGAGCACATTTTTCATTTTAACAATCACTAAGTTTCATATTTTTGTCAGTTCAGTACACTTTGCTATAAGCATTTTTCTAAACATACATTTACTTCCAATTCAATCCACATTTTCAGTCTGGCCCGCCCCCAGAGCTGGGCTGAGTCAGAAGGTCATTTTGCTTGCCTTCCTGCCAGAGCAGTTGTCAGTTACACCTGAATTAGCATTTTCTATTCAGGTCAAGGAACCCATTGTTTCTAGCTCAGGGCAGCAGAGGAAATCTCCTCCCCTTCTGATTAACATGCCAATGTGAAATGCTCTCCTTTTGGTGGGAAGGAACAAGGTGTGAGTTTCTCAGGAGAAGAAGGCCTCTTGGAAGTTTTAACTGAATCAGGTTACCTTCTGGTCAATTGTAACATAGTTCCTTTTGAAAAAATACATTTATAAAATTAAAATAAGCAAACATATTCTTTAATTCCAGTCCTTTTCAACATGAAATCAATGTGTGGCACTCTTATATGGCATTTTGATGGAATTCTCTTCTTTGGCATAGTTTGAGTTCAATGTACAACTTTACACATGATGGCCCTCATTACAACACCGGCGCTAAACCATGGCGCTATTAGCACCATGGTTGGTGCCGGTGTTGTAACGGGTCTGCCATGGTTCAATGGGGAATTACCACCCCATTCCAAGGTTGGCGGGGCGGTAATTCCCCATTGAACCATGGCCCTTCCCTATTCCCATTTTCGCCCCATAGGGCTCTATGGGAATGGGGAAGGCGCTAAGCACGGTACCGCAAATTGTCGTACCGTACTTTGCACCAAGATCCCTTTGCGGGTCCCCACTTTAACGGCTGGTGTGGACCAGCCATTAAGGTCGGGTCCCGCAAAGGGACCTCGTAGTAAGGAGCTAAGTGTTTAACGGCGCCGCAGCCTTTTACGGCACCGTTAAACACTTAGCACCAGGGTTGTAATGAGGCCCGATAAGTTTTAAATCGCCGGCTTCTGACAGAGGCGAGTAATGGTACTACACTCATTTTTGACAGCTTTCTTTCCATCAAGTATCTTTAAAAGAGGATTTTGTTCTGATAACATATGATTCTTGCTGACATCGTATTTATGTGGATTCTTGCAGTAGAATAATGTGGAACACCCAACAAGGAGGTTGGATCTTTTGGATGGTTTGTGAGCTATGATTTTTGCACATTTTTGACAATCAAGAAAACGGATTTCCAAACAGCTCTGTGTTTCTTTTTGGCAATCAGCATTGCTTTTTCAAGTGATTACAGGCTATTTTGGTTTTGGTAGTGGTCTCCTGTGTTACCAATGACATAGGCAAAAGTGGATGACGGCCTATTTTTCAGATTTTTACTGTGCACTTTCTGGTGATTTTTAGCGAGCAGCATGCTTTCCGGCAGCCATTTCTGATGCTTCTGCTGCCAGCAATGCACAGTAATGTTGCAGGGCTTGGACTAGTGGGTTGAGACATCCCACAATGATATTGTGGTTAATTGCCAGACATTGAAAATAAAGTTGAAACAAGTCAATTATATGTGTAAAAGTTCAATACTCATTTTTCTTTGTATTCATATGGGCTGGGTAAGATACCACTTAGCCTACTTAGAAAAGGTCTGATTTTATTACCAGTCATATGACAACTTATGTGTTTTTGTAGACTCAGACAAGGAAACTGGAGATGAAAGCCCTTGAGCTCCACCTGCACCCCAGGGTATGTATATATTTGCCTTCTTTAAAACTGAATCTGCTTTGACTTGGGATGAGGACGTTTGACATTTGCTATGCTTATTTACTGTGACTTATACTGTCATTCATGACAAAGCCTAATTTCATCACTACACATTTAAATAAGCTAAATATGACTAATTTGACATACAAATAAATTGATACAAATGTTAAAATCCCTGTATTGCTTCAGGTGTATCAAGTCAGCCACTCTCAGTGTCAAAAGATGATACTGACAATGAGAACCATCCAGCAGTACCAGCTGGCTAAGCATTGCCACGTGAGGATAGTGATGTGGCAGTCCTTGTTACCCAGCGTGGACCTCATGGTATGCCTTATTATTTCATTTTTCATATCAAGAGCAGCAGGTCCCACTCAACCTTGTTTAAAGATTTTTTCTCCAAAACATCCAGGGTGAGAAGAGAAGGTCGTTCAATCCATTGTGGTAGAACCTGCCTTCATGGTTTGAATACCCACAAAGGAAAGATTCAGCCTATTGTTATGCATGCAAACACCTCCGCTTGCCTAATGCGTCAGAATTTGTTTTCACCTCTGAATCAGGTTTTTCACATTGGAAAAAGGCAATGTTCTAAGATGGTTGCTTTAAGTTGCATGAGAAATCTGAGTCTCACATTAATACCATGTTTGCGTATTACAGAATCTTCTATTTTAAACATGACTAACAAAGAGTACAAAAAGAACGTTGAAGAGAATCAAAGTTACATTACAACAGTTGCAGATATACTGTTTTTGACAGCAACACAGAATATAGCACAAAGAGGTCACCACGAATATGAAGAATTCGAAAACAAAGGGAATTTTGTAGAAATTCTAGAAATGATGGCTAAACACAATCCAATGGTAGCCAAATAAATAAAGGCACAATGCAATGCAAAATACAAAAGCAATACAATACAGAATGCAATTCTGCAGTGCTACGCATGTATGGCGCGTGATTCAAGTGTGAAAGAAGTGAAGGAGACAGAGGTATTTTCTGTCATTGCTGCTGAAAGCAAAGATCTGCAAAAGAAGGAGCAGCTGTCATTAGTAGGGAGATATTACTACAGCGGGGCTGTGCATGAAAGCTTTCTTGTTTTCCAACATGCCCAACATATGTTAAGGGGGTGAGTGCAATGATCATCCAGTGTTTAGAAAGCTATGACCTTCAGTAGAAATCTTGTTGAACAAAGTTATGATGGGACTTCAGTGATGAGTGGCAAACACTGAGGTGTGGCAACCTAAGACAGAGGCTAAAAATGTGTTTTATGTCCAGTGTAATGCGCAATGTCTGAACTTAGTCTTAGTTGACACTGTGAGGTCAGTTCCAGACGCTGATTGCTTCTTCGCACTGCTTGAGAAGCGCTACGTGTACATGTCAGGTTCTTACGTGCACTAGAAATGGCTGAATCTTCAAAAGGATATGTTGGCCAGCCTACGTAGTTAGAAAAACATAGCAACACTTGCAGGAACTCGATGGAAAGGGTTAGCTGTGTTGTGTGTTCTTCAAAATATAAGCACAAAAAATCATAGAGACAGATGAGATCCATTGATGGTTTGTGTGCACCTCACATTCATAGGCCTCCTTGCAATTTTTCCGAAAACTGTTCACACAAAGCTGCTTTCTGACCTACTACAGTCACCCTCAGTTGATTTATCTATGACAGTAGTCATGGTGGAGTCACTTCACAATATATTGCAGGATTTCAGGACTGTGACATTTAGTGATCAAACGTGACACAGCATAATAGAAACAGACAAACAGTGCAATATAGCTGTTGAGACTGGTGAGAAGCAGAGATCAGAAAAAGTTAGCTGCAAACTTGGTGGGACTTATCTGACATGTACTGTAGGCCGGCACAAGGGTAATGACGACAAAGATACATTCAGACAGAGACTACTCTACCTCATTCTTGACTCCATAATTGGTGATATAGAAAGAAGGTTCTCAACTTACTGTTTAATAATGAAAGGTATACAGGCCCTACACCCTAAATGCAGTACGTTCCTTCAAGATGATCAGGTATTTGTCTTGGGTGAAATGTATGGTTGCAATCATGAAGACATAACTCATGAGCTTCACCAGGCTAGGATCATTTTCAAAAGGAAGGCTGAGTGTGGGGCGGTGTATTTGGAAAGCATTATACACTTGACTGTTTTTAGAACCGTCCAGGAGGTGTTTCACGAGCTCTTCAGGCTGTGCAAAATAGCTGTTGCCCCTCCAGTAAGCATTGGTGCCTGTGAGCGGAGCTTTTCAGCTCTAAAGCTCATTAACATTATTTACGGGCAGCCATGGTAGATGGCAGGCTAAGCTATTTAGGTGTGCTAAGCATTGAAGCAAGAAGAGCTAAGGCATGGATCTCTTCATAAAAGTGTTTTGCAAGCCAACACAAGAACAGGCAAACTCAACTGTTTTTAATGCATCCTCGGATGTGTTGCAAGAGACAGCTTGTATCTTTTGTAGCAAACGAAGTACATATCACAACAGAAGTTTAAAAGTGCTGGAAGCTTTGCTTTATCATACAGCATTCTGGATCGCAAATTGCAACAAAGAAATTTGTGTGATTGGCCGCTGTCTTGTTGGGTCAGCCATGCCATTTAAATAACATTTTACGAAAGTGTGACAAAGGCAAAGACATTTCTTTGTAGCTCAAACGTTTTGACTATGGTGTTACAAACACACCATGTGACCTACCTAATGATTATGAATTCTTGCCTTTCCATTACTTGTACACAGTATTGTGTTTATAAGTTGGTGAAATAGTGTTTTCATCATAACTATAGTTGTTTACATCACTGGCCACACCTGCATGTTAAGGTGTAAATAACTAGAGTGCCTGTAGCATTATTAATATTAATTTCTTAGCATATTAGTTATTTAACAAGTCATGTTACAGTGTTGAAACAAGATGTGCCGGTTTGTTAGTAGAGGTGTGAGTCTTTTGTTGTAAAGTAAGCTAGTGTGAATTCTGGTCCCTCTGTTGATAAGATTAATACAGTGTCTGTTCTTCTAAACAAATAAGTGAGCATGTGCGTGCGTGTGTGTGTGTGTATGTGTGCATGTGTGTATGTTCAAACTTCATGTCACCACTGCATAAGTCAGTGCCCACTTGGGCCACCCAAGTCAAAAGAGTCTGGACATGCTACTGTGGCACGATAGGCTCTGCTCTATGCAAGACAGATTTGGTGATGTGGATATAAGGAATGAGGGGAAGTGTACTATATGGTAATTGAAGTATATATACCGTTTTGGACAATGCATAGTGAGTGAACAACAGAAACCTCCCCTGCATTTACATCACATGACATTGGATGGAATAATGTAATGGATCAATAGCCTAGTGCAGTCTACCCTGTGATTGGAGGTCATTACAAGTTTTGGAAAGCAACAGTCGCACTGAGAACTATGACAGAGAGATTAAAACACAATTTAGGCAAGAAATAAGACGTCTTAAAAAATGTCCCATCAGCAGTGTGAACACTGTGACATCCCTCACAGTATGTAGCAATAGATACAGCAACTGGGTGAAGAGAAGGTGATGGTCTTTGCGTAATGTAAAATGGCAGGGATTTGTCTTGGAGCTTTTGTTAGGGTGCCTCTAATACAATTGGCAAACAACTAAACAGGTTAAAGGTAGTCAAGATCATCATCTGACAAATCCCATAAGCAAAGACAAGTGGGAGGACTTAATAGCCCGCAAATATGGTGGTAAGGCCATTGGAGGAGATCCGTCAGAGATCTGCCTCCATCATGGCACTTGTGGACAAAGGCTCATTGACAGAGACATGGTTCTTTACAAGTTAAAACAACTTAAAACGTTGAGGGCACCTTGACCCGAAGGCCTTGAGAATGTGGTCCTTGCACAAGACTGCGAAACTTGGGTGGAAATTCTCAATGTACTTTATAATAGAGTTGTATTAGAAGGTCAGAAGCCAGATACCACTCTACAAAAAACTAAAAACAAAGCAGGGAGAATCCCAATAATTATAGATTACTGTCTATGCTTGATGTCATTAGCAAGGTTTTTGCTAGTTTATTTCTGCAAGATTTGCGGAGCTGGGCAGATTCCAATAAGGGTTTAATCGATTCCCAAACTGAATTGTACAAGCGTTTTGCTACAACTCATAACATGCTGACCCTGAATGCCCTTATTGGTGCCACTGCAATCCCAGATTAAGGCCATCATTATGTCTCCTATTTACCGCAAGGGGAAGGCTACTTCGGAATAAAATGGTATGTCAAAATATAGATGCAGAGCTGCTCTACTATATTCTGATGCTACATGAAAACACCAGTGTAACGGTGCAGCTGAGTAGCATGGGGACCTATACTGATGATATCAACACCCCTGAGGGTCTGAAACAGGGGTGTGTACTGGCCCCCATGCTCTTTAATATGTACATCGCTGACTTGCCCCAGTCTGTGAACTGCACGCCCCCTGCGATTAGTGGCCAATCAGTGAGGTGGTTATCATATGCAAATGACATCGAGATGATTGATCACACACAGGCAGGCTGCACGGGAGCTGATAATGATAATGATAGTGTATGCCACAGAGAACGGTCTGGAGATCAACTCAGCGAAAACGAAGTATACGATTACTGGCAAAACCATAGATAGAAGAGAATGCCCTTAGAAACTGAGTGGTAGTAGAGTGGGTTGCCTTGTATAAGTGCCTTGGGTATGTAATTGAAGGGGCATTTGGTAAGAGTGGTCTATTGGCGGTGGGTAAGAAGGCCTGCCTCTTATCTCTGATGAAAATTGTCAAAAGCTCTGGGGTATACGATAAAGGGTGTGATCACTGTGTACAAACAAGCGTTGGTTACAGATCTTCTCTATGGGTTGGACGCCTGCTATATGAGATATCTGAAATGGTTAGTCCTACTGGAGGCAAAAATTTAGCGAAGCATACATGGTCTGCCATAGTGTATCCCGATTGAGGCTATTAGGATCGAGTTGGGTCTGTTGTCTCTGGCAAAAATTCTTAGGCTTAGGCGAGGGCTGCTATATATTAGGTCTGTCAAAAACACAGTCTGTTCTTTGTTAAGACTGCCCGGTGTTAATATGAAGGAATCTAGCGTGCATGTATTGGACTGATACAAACACTTAACATGACTGTATTTGAGTGCATTGAGTGGAACCCCAACTGGGCTTTAGATTATCATTAACTATGTGTGCAATGTAGATATAAGCTGGGGATAAGTGACTGGAATCAGAACTATATCCACTTGGATAATTAAAAATCACATGTTGGGCACGCTAGACATACTTGTAGGTATAAAACACCTCATGAATATCTGATGATTAATCCCTCCCCTAAATTATGAAGGTTTATATTGCGACTTAGACTAAATGCACTGCCTACGTTGTCATTAATTGGTGTTAGAACAGGGGATAACTAGACAAAAAAGGACTTGCCATTTGTGTAAATGCAAACAATATTTGGAGACAAACAGGCATGTTGTCACTTGTTGCCCCGCATTGAGGGATTTGTATGAACTCTATCCTAAAAGATTTGTGCATGATGTAACCTAGCTAGGTGAAGACTCTTTTTGGGAAAGATGCATTAGTGAGTTATCTACATCCTTAAATATCGCTTTGTTTGGAGTAAGCAGAGAGTGGAGACTAGAGTAAAAGGTGTTGAAGCACTGTCTGGGCAAATTGAGAGATCATATTTTGCCCAAGGTTATTAATCTATTTTAATTAATTAGTCTGGTGCGTACATTTGTACTGTATGATTAATTGCTCTCTAGAAAGCACTTTCCCAGATTATGGATCATGGACGCAAGGGATGATTCTAGTAGGGTCTGAATATTTTATTTTATTGTAAGATGTGTACATATTTTATTTTTGAGGATGTGATTGTGTAATAGAATGTTAATTTATGGAGTTACAATGTTTTAATCCTGGAGAATGTGATAATCGATTTATAAATATTGATGTATAAATCTGTACATATTTTGAACTCAACACAATATCATACTATGTAATAAAAGGCAAGGTGTATTTTTGTTCGAAGCCGTCCTGCCCGATTTGCCTATTATCACCGCTAAAGGGAACTCTTGCCTTATGTATACAACAATAAGACTTAAAGATCATCTTCCAGGCAAGCAAAATGTGTATTTCATGTTATCACTGCTGGAGGGAGCTGTTGTCTTACGCATACAACAATAAGACTTCAGGTTCATCTTCCAGGCAAACAAAATGTTTATTTCAATAATGATAACCAGGGGCGTCGCTGTGGGGGGGCTAGAGGGGCTAGAGGGGCTATAGCCCCGGATCCTTTGCTTTGCGGAGCCCCGCATGAAGATCACAGTGCTTCAAACAAAGGCTAGCCCCGAACATTATTTGCCTGGAATGATTGCACTGACGAGTGACCGCACTTGTAGAGGCCCAGCAGGAGGCAGCACGTTTGTTTGTGACTGATTAGATTGAGAATCAAAGTCAAAGACACGAACATCGCTGCCTCCTGGGGCTGGTCGGCCTGCATCTACTCGTGCTGCTGCGGTGCTGATTCATGTCCGTGGCTGCGCAGTGAAGTCTACGCTTGCGCATCGGGAGCCGTACCACCACCCAACCCCGGGCCCAAACGAACGTGCCCTGAGTTTCTCCCGCATGCGCACTTATGCAGTAGCGGTGTGAGAGACGCCCCGTTCCTGCACAGTGGTGCTGGCATGTGCTGCTGACTGCAAGCACTAGCTCCGAGCTGAAGCTGCTACACCTGCCTGACCAGGCCCTCCAACCCCCTGTGAAGAATTTAAGAGCTGCCGCCCGGCTCGGGCCCCATGCCATGCAGCAGAGTGCGCACCTAGCCTAGGTAGGTACTACGGTATGGTGGATGCATCGAAGAGACCTTGCTTACCGACAGAATGAGAAACCATATGTACAAACACCAGTGCTTAGTGAGTGCTTTTGGCACCTGCTCCCTATCACTGAAGGTCTAGTGCCCAATGTTGCTATAACCTGTGAGTGGGTACAGTGGAAGCATAATGATGACATCCTCATGTATGCCATGGAGTGGTTGTATTCTGAAATAAATGGTGCACAAGTTGGTTGGTGGGTATTGTGGAGGTAGTGCCCGTGCATTTCTTCTGGCAGAGGGTGCATTTTGTGGCTCCAGGTAGATTCGGGTTTTGCTCTGAAACGGTGGTCGTATTACGACGACACTGTGCAAGCATTATGCAACATTGGATACATGCATGAGAGCTACCCCCACACCCCATTTAATATAGGCATGTCGCATGTGGCAGTGAAAGTGTGTGTCTCTGAAAAGCTTGTCAGTCTCGGCCATTGTCAGTCTCGCGTCAGCCAGAGGAAAGCCGAATAATCGTCCGATTTCCCTGTAATCCACGCTGTCATTGCTTACGCCGCCAACAAAGCATCTCAGATCTGAAGGAGACTCACGTCGCCATCCTAGTAACAGAGGCCCCGGGTGTATGTTCACGAATGGTACATGTGTGTGACGTATGCAGTGCGTGGGTCTGGGACTTGGTGACAGCTCTTGGGATGTTGTCTCTTCTCCTACCATCACATTAGAGCTGTGGGAATTGTGCAGTGCTGAGACTCTTACCCCACCTGACCTCCGTAAATACTTCCCCTTTTCAAAGATGGCTCAGAAAAATAAATGTGGGCCCTAGTTCGTAAATACCTGTACCCAACTGGAATTATATAATGTATCAGAATTGCCTACCGTCCTGCTACGTTTTGATAGGGAGAGATGTGCCACTGTGGTCCAAGACTACTCTAGCATGCCTCAATACTTTGTAAAATTATAGAATTATAAAAATCAGCCTTTAAACTCGGAAAAGACAGTGTTGTAGCAAAGATTATCATATCTGTCTACAACGTTATATGGACTATTTCATGCTTAAACTATATTTATGTTATTAATGCCTTGGGCTAGGTTGCAGATATTTCTATCGGATGTGAACATTCTACAACGCCCTAGGCTTTCATTTATGAATGTGTTCGGCACGTTAAATCAAGAATACATCTCCCAGAATGCACTATCTGTAACAATCTCAGCCTCACCTACTTCTTTTTACACCATCTGCGTAATATGAATACAACCCCCTTTCACAATGTATATGCAAACATTGGATTAACAGGGGGTCAGGGCAGCCATGTGTTGCAATACCTGTCTGAGGAGTTGACATTAGACCACCGAACTGTGCAGCACCTGAAGTGCTGACCCATAATCACTTTCACAAATCTGTGCTAAACATAAATATTATGTGCTATGAAGGTCAATGAGAAAAGGCTCAGGATAGCAGATTATCTCGTGGTGCGGGTGCGAATAATTGCCGACTGTAGCTAAATTCAACTCTTGCGTCATGAATGGGAGGGGGAGACCATGACAAGAATGGGCGTATTTGTCATGATGAATTGTGTTCAATTTTGTACTGCAGAGAAATGCAATGCACAACACTCTGATCTCATTTAGGTGTATTGAGTATGCATTTATGCATTTTATCTTCCATGAATTATTCATGGAGATGGGTATGACGGTGCGGGAGGGTGAGAGATTGTGTTTCAAATTGAAATGCTCATGTCATACATGGTATCCATGTCCGAATTTGACTCGTTGACCCAATGAACGTTGGCAGGCGGGTGCTGCTCACAATAACGTGGTCAATATGCACAGATATAGAGAAGATGGCATGCACATTCACGTCTGAAGCAGAGGGTTTATAACAGTAACATATCATGTACTCACGATCGAAGCACAGTGTACGTGTGTACTTAAGGACAGTAGAAGCACAGAGATCAGACCGGCTGTGCACATTGTTGGCACGTGCTCTGTACTGACAAGGGCTTCATCTGTGTACCATGTAAGCGGGGCTCTTCGTGTATGCATAATGTGTTAGGGCCGGCCGGAGGACACTGTGTGTGTGTCATGTGCATACTGTCAGTGGAGCAGCACGGCATCCTATGTACAGTGGCAAGGACACAGTGTATACCAGTTGTTGCTGGCCAATAGTGCACGTGCTGCTCAGGTAATGCTGAATGATTTCAAGGATCTCGTCCAAGACGCCCTGCTTATCTCCCAGGATTATCGCTCATTGGATGCCTTGCAATGGCCTCAAGCCCCGGATCTTTTTCAAACCTAGCAACGCCCCTGATGATAACATACAATTAGATGCAGAAAAGGTACAATAACACTTTAACAGCATTCATCAAGTTGCAAACACTAAGAAAATATATACATTTAAATAGAAATTAATTTGACTAAGCACTATTTCTCTGACAAAATAAATTACTTTTTCGTATGTACTTATGTATTATGTAATTATTCATTGTACTATTTCTTGGTATGTATTATTATATTATTTCAATAATATTCTTCATGTACTTTTAAACTTTATTTGACTTCAATTTACTTTATTGTATTGTATGAACTCATGTCTACTTCGAATCATGCGGCACATGAATTGTATTACTCTGACATACTTCAACATTATATATTTGAGTCCAAAACCTGTAAGTGAAATTCAAGACAATGTGGAGCAGATACAATAATTGGCTGTATGTACTATGATGAACTTTCAACAGATTCTGTGAGATTTTGTTTGAGGTTACTACTCCTCTACGCAAAAGGTGCAAGATCATTTACACATTTTTTCAATTAACATAAATTACAATAAAATGCGCCACATAATATATTTACACTCTGAGCATTTCTTCCGTTACGCACATTAGCCTGTGTACACAGGTTTTTCCCCTAGTAATTAAAAAAATAAATAAACAAGTGAAAGCCTTTTCCCATGTTTTAGCTTTCTCGTTGTTTTGCTAAATGGTGGGTTGCATTAAAAAATGGTTCTCAATGAGAGGCAGTGTCTTGTTGAAAGAAATCTTGTCGGGAAATTGCATTTTTGTTTTCCTGTCTGCTTTTGAAGGCAGAACGTTCAGAATGCAATCAATACCAGTAGTTATTGACTGTACTCTGAACATTCTGGTTGGTCAAGAGGAGGTTATTAATGATCTCCATGTGCTTTGTATTGCTACTACTATGTACTAATAGCCATATAGACCTCAGGAGCGATCATTATCGCTTGCGATAGTGGGCCTTCCCCAAACTTCGCCTTCGCCTCGGACCATAACTTGTTGGCAGGTCATTATCCGGCGATATTAACCTCTCCCTCAGTCTATGAGGTAATAACAACCTACGACTGTGAAATGCTTTGGACAAAAAAGTAGTTGCCAACTGTAACAGTTTCTTGAATCTGGCAGCGCTTTCAACAACCACTAATTTGAGATCAGTTGAAAAACACAAGGTAAAGTAAATTTAGTTCAAAGGTCTTAAACAGCATCCTTTTGCCAATGATGTTAGCCTCCCTGCACATTGCTCTGTACAGAAAAGTGGTTGCAATATAGAGTTTTTAGCCAGGCAGTAGAGAAGGGAGATGTAGAAAAAACTGTGATGTTGATGAGTGCCAGTACGGATACTACTTTGCTCTGGTCTTGGGTACTCAAAACAGATGGGACTGATTATCCATAAGGGCAGTCCGGGGGTTGGGAGCAGTGATGGGTGTCTTGGATGTTCATAGTAACTGGATAGGGTAGGAGTCAATGTTTAGAATGCTAGACTTAATGGTAGTTGGAGGGGAAATGAAAGTGGTATTAGGTTGGAAATATTTTAGTAGTGAATAGCTTAGTCATGGAGTGGGAGAAAAGAGAAGAAGGAGCAGGGTCAGCGTTGAGACACTTCTATTGGTGTGGTGGTAGTGTTCTTCCTATGATTTGCTGGTTTTGGAGAGATGTTGTATGTAATAGAAGAGGAGATGGGCATCTAGATGGCTGCCCTGGATTGAGATCATTCAGAAAGATGCTAAAGGCCAAGTTATTCAACTAGACTGTTACCATACGGTGCCCAACGTTGTTCCTCTGTAACCTCAGAACACCTTCTCAACGCTGCCTTTAACTTGTATTATTGTCTCTGAAGTATCTGTATTGAAATGTATTAAGTGAATATTCTGTAACAGCTCCTCGATGCCTCCGGGCCGCTGGGCGCTTTATGAATCCAAAATAAATAAATAAGTCAGTTTCAAATTTGGCTGTGTTATCATGCAAACTTGTGTGCCTTTAGCGCATGTATCCCCAGTTTATGCTTTCGAGACATGCTTTCAATGTCTGTTTGCCTGCCTGTTTGACTGTTGCCTGCCCCTCCCCCTCCTTTATAACAAAAGGGACAGCCTAAGGTTGGACAGGACGGAAAGGATGGGCTAATACTTTGAACAAGGGGGTGGTCCTGTCCTCAAACGTTTTCACACTACAATAATTTGTTGCAGTGATTATTCAAACAAACTTCCACATTAGTGGTAATACATCATATCAAGTATGCATTACTGGAAGAAGGTTCTGATCCACATACTGGAGAAAACACTATGGTGTTCTTTATTTTAATTAGGTCACACGTGTGAATATTGAAATAGAAAGTAGAAATATATATCACCAATTTGCACATTTAGTGTTACATAAGTAACATATTATTCAAATGTTATGTACACATTGATTTCCAAAGGTGCATGTACATTGGTGACATGTGGGTACTGAATCTGACATTTCAAAAGAATAGAAAACCAAATTCTAAAGTGTCCTGTGAACATACACTAAAAGTTCAAAGGCATATCTGCAAAATTTCATATGGTGCGTTGATAACATACCTGTACAAAAATGCGGTATTGTTTTTCCTGTACAAAGGTTTGCTAAATATTACTTCATATTTGACAAGAAACAATGTATTTCAACAATTTAAACAATATTATGTGAAAATCAAAGAAGTTACAACAAGAACATGATGGCCCTGGACATTTCGGCTGGTAGGTGTCGCAGCCTTCTTCTCGGCCGGGTTAAGAACAGGTCTCCCTTGCATGTAATTGAAGAGATTCAAATCAGAAGTATTTTGAAACACTGGCCGGGGGCAGTTCTCCGGGCTCAGAAGAGATGTGGGTAGGTCACGCTGTGGTGATCTGGAGGCTTAGACGGTGCATTAGAAGTGCTGCAGGGCTTCCGTGATGAGAATTCTTTGTATGAGGCTGGAACCAGTGCCAGCCAAGTGGTCTGGGATCTGGGAGTCTGTGTAGAGATCGTGCCTCGCGCATACAGTACGTGCAACAGCAAAGCTCGCGTTCGTGCCCCTCCCCCTCCTGCTTGCCTCTTCTTCACTTTCACCACATTCACTGTTTTTCAGTCTTCTCTTCCTCTCCTATATTTTCCCCTCTCCGTTCCTAGCTGTGGTGGTTGGTGATGGGCATGGTCCCATCTCCAAAGGCACTGACTGAAGTTCCACTGCAAACCATGAGTTCTATTTTGGTATGGTTGAGGTTTAGACTGTTTGCGATCATCCATTCATCCAGATGTGCAAGGCATGTTTTTAGGTATTGTGTAGTTGCTGAATGGTTATCATTTTATAGATAATGAGTGTGTCATCTGCACAGTTGTAGCAGGTGAGGACAGACCACTGATAAGGTCCAGTTGGGGTGTCATGCAAATGTTGAAAATTTGAGATGAGTGTGGAGCCTTAGGATACCCTACAGATCAGCAGATGTTGCTGGGACCTGCAAAGAGGGGTGCGTATGGGGGTGGAGGGGTTAGAATGGTGATTTTTGGTTCTGACAGTGAGGAAAGAGGTGATCCAGTATAGAGCTGCAGCTTTCATTCTGATGTCTTGCAGTAATTTTAGTAGTATCACTTGACTAATGCTATCTAATGCTGCTGAGATGTCAAATAGGATGAGAGCGCTCTCAAAGTTAACATCTGCATTTGTTTTGTGTGTCCCAGATTGATCACAGCACCAATTCTGTGCACCTCATTGGACTAAAGCTGTGCTGTGCCCTGTGAAGAAGGTTAATTGTTTTAATTAGATCCCTCATTTTACTGTGCACAAATGTTTTCAAAAGAGTATCAGATGTGGACAGGTAGCTTGCAGTGTGATTTGGGTCATCTGTGGGGGTTTTCAGAAGAAGCCTTGCATAAGCTCTCAGTGCTGTATGAGTTACTAAGGGAAGATGAAAACACAGGTGTCGGTTGTGGATGTTTTATGATGGCTTTGTATAGGTTTAGTTGAATGGTTCTTCCAGAGATCGTGTTGGGTTGCTGGAATCGATTGTAGCATAAAGGTCTTGCAGAGAGAAGGGTCAGAAAGTGATTCGAGAAGTGGTAGTTGGTACCTGAGGTAATATCTAATTGGTGGAGTGGAAAATGCTTGTCCTTTATTATTATGTGTTGTTAAAATTGTGGTATATTTATGCAGAAATGTATCACAATCTGGTTGCAAAGTTGTTGATTTGAAATTGGGTTTGTGTTGAAAGCTGTTGGGCCTTTGAATTTTCAAATGATTTTGAACATATGCTTTTGGCTGTTGTGAGGTTGGCCTAATGGAAGGAGACACAGACAACAGAATCAAAGTTGAACAATATTTTATTAAAGAAAAGGTCAGGATGGATTAAGGCCTAACTTGCCCTATACTATGGAGGGATTTCCCTGCCTAAAGAAACTAAGGAAAAGTCTGTGTCAGTATATTCAACTTAAAAGTCTGTCTGTGTCAAAATCCTATACTTGCCCTCACACCTAGTACAATGTGTAGGGATATCAACCATAACCTAAAACGTGGTTCCCACATAAAGCGTTGAGCTGCTTCCAGCTCAGGCTTATTTCTTCAGCCAACAAGTGTTCATAAATTCATTACAAAGATCAATTTATCTTTCATCAAGCATAAAAAAATACTGCTCCATTGCCCTTCCCCAAGTTCAACACAGTTCCAAGCCACCAAAACTTAGGGTTCCCTTCCCAAAGTTCAGTGTCACTATGAAAATGAAGTATCTTGAGTACAACTCTAGGAAAACACACTTCCAAAATGCCAAGCCTTAGGGTTCCCTTCCCAAAGCGTAATGTTAAACTCAAATAGATGTATCTTGCAGCTTTTGCTCTTTCAACTGGTCTTTCACAACTTGGGACTCCCTTGCCAAATCTGGTGGTATTTGGTCTCCTGTTGCCACCACAGCAAACTTCCTTGTTACTATCAAGGGGCTCTCTGGTCTAGGCGCAATTTTAGACCACAGGTCCACCTATTACTGGTCATGCAACCAGGAACTTAACATTTACTTTTCCTTTGCTTCACAAGTAGCAGCTCTCTGGTCAAGGCGCAGTTTTAGACCACAGGTCCAACCATTACAGGTCATGCAATTAGGGGCTCTCAAGTTTCCTTCAAAGGTCACGATATCATGTAGAAAACAGTTTGTAGAATGCAGCTTCACACTTTCCTCACATTGATTTCCTTCATTTAATTCAGTACTTTCCTATAGATATAGTTCTTAATTCACACTTATTGTGTCGTCTGTCCAAACAGTATTCAATAAGGATGGCTTTTACAATATACATTTAATCTGGTATTAACCGTAGAACCATCTATGATTCCGGAAGCTCCTCAAGAACTTCCTCTTCGCTTCTGCCTTTGCCCCGCTTCTCCCCTGCTGATCTGCTTTTCTCACTCGGCACTGTGCCCCTGGCCACCGTCTGTCCTTCGGGCCCAGGTACCTGCTCACCCTGCCACCCTCTCGCACTGCTTCCGGCCCACCCCTTGCACTGGGGCCTGTATCTGTACGCATACCCACTCTTCTTTTGCACTTATCAGATACACCCTATCTGACTAACCTAGCACTTAGCCACTTACCGGCTGCACTACCACTGTTTACCTCCTTTACTTATTTATTTATTTTACTTATTATTTATTTTGTTCTCTCCTATGCTCTGCACTTTCCAATTTCTCCCCCATTCCATTCACTTTCCCCCTTTTCCCTTCCACATGCACGTGCACGTTCTCAATTTCACTGGGCCTTGTAAGAACACTGTTCTGTTTCTCCCCTGTTTCCCCTCCCTTCGCCTGGTCGTGCTATGAAACACCTGTGTATGAGCACGATATATATAAAATATCATACCATATCATATTCGGAATGAGTTATTTTCACTTGTTTCATCAATTGCAGTGTTCATTAAGAGCCATCTATTCTGTTTGCATCATAGCAGTGAATTACTTTCACTTTCTTCCTTTAATTCGGTATTCAGTACATTGATAAGGTAGCTTGTTTTATTCAGGTTAAGGGAACAACGAGTTCCGTTTCATTTATTTGATTTTACTTGTTCGATTTAACCGTTAACAATCTTTTCTTGGAGATTTTGGGGATTTCTGATTTTGCTCCCACTGCGTTTCTGCACACAGCTCCCTTCTTACGATGAGGCTTACAGTTCTACACAGACGCTTTTGCTGATGGGTTTTCATGCACGCAATCAGTCAGAAACTATCACTTCATTTTTTATTCAAAAGTTCCAATAAACGTGTCTTTCTCCTTACGCAGTGTAAAGACTTGAGGGGAGGTAGCTGTACTCCTGCCCTCTATATGGCAGAGTAGAACACAGAGCACCCCAGCCAAGGTTCTCTACTGTGGTAGCAATGGAAGAGTAACCAAGGCTTAAGCTCTCAGGAGGTGATGCACGCTGGTTTTTATGTACAGTGTAGACCCCAAGCCCCCACAAAGGAATGTCCACACACTATGTCATGTGATAACACATTTCTTTATATAAATAAGGTACAATATACATACACAATCAATAATACACTTTGTGCTTTGGAAAATCTTATCTAGTAAACATGTACAATATATATGTGGTACCACAGTTAACGCTTGACTCCTTTAAATGCACCAAATGCTGACAGTTTCAATGACATATAAGTCAAATAGCAATGTGAATCAACATCAGACATAGGAAGGAAGACAAGTTAGGTTAAACAATGGCAAAATGGTACTTTAGCTACTAAGTCACAGTTTTGTGTGAGGATCCACCCACCTGGGCAACCTGTAAATAAAGTGTATCAACAAGCCTAGTCCATATATAGGTTTAAAATAGTCTTGTTTCCTGCTAAAATGTTCTACTACCCCAATGTACCTTAGGTTAGCAGCGTTTCTTTGACGGTTCGTCGACAGATCCTTCGTGGGTGAACTCCCTTTAAAGCAAGAGCCACAGGGCGTCGAGAGTGCTCAAAGAAGGTGAACACTGTCGTAGAGAGTTCTCCATGAAAAGAGTTTGATGCTGCAAAGATTACATGATGAAGAACGGAGGCCCAGCAGAGGGTGTCGAGTGTCGACGTAGGATGTCAGCGTCGGCAATTGAGACTCAACTACGGCTGGCTTTTGAATCTTCGTCAGCGTCTTTGTGGACTTCGAGTGGCGGGAAAACCACTGGTGGATTCACCTTGAAAGACCTCGACTTTCTCCGACGGGACAAAGCGGTCCATAGTGATGGCAAGGGAGTCCTTCGATTTCAAATGTCTTAGGCAAAGGTGGAGTGGCGCGGCTCTGGTCGTCGAGCAGCACAGCGTCAATCTGTTCCTGCTTCTGAGCAACATGACTCGACGGGCTTCCAGCGGTTACAGCAACCCTCCGACCCCTGATCGAGGACAATGGACTTCAATGTCTGGGTGTTTCACGTCAGGATTCCACAGCAGTACCTGTCTCCAGTCGACAGTCTTTTGGGAATGGTTTCCAGGGTGCCTTAGTGAAGATTAGCTGTTGCGTGATGTTCCCTCGTCGCTCGGGAAGAGGTCTCCTAGCCAGGTCCTCTCTTGTATCAGTCCTCGACAAACTCAACAGCTTTCAGATTGGGTCGAAGGAAAGCAGCAGCAATTCTTCTTCTTCCAGCTGGGCTTCAAGAATAAGCAGCTTTAAAGGAATGGTTCGCCCAAAAAATGTTATTGTTGAAAGCAGCTGCAGGCAGAAACACAACACAGTTGTGTTTCGAAAACGCTGCAGTTTTTCTTTCCAAGTTTCTCAGGCTCCTCCGCCTTGGAGGAGCCTGAGAAACTTAGAAAGAAAAACCAATGAAGGAAAGCCACCCAGTGATAGCTTTTGTTTACTATAGCTGGCTGGCTTTTCCTTCATTAGTGCCGCAAAAGCAAGCACAGGCGGGCATCCATTTCACAAAATGGATGCCCCCATGGTCTTCTTCCTTTTGTACATTTTGAGCTTCATTTGCTCAAAATTTTACATAGGGACTTAAAAAAAAAAAAGTGCCAGTATATTTTTTTTTATTATTGCCCATCTTTTTGGCCAATAAATATTTTTGGGCAAACCATTCCTTTAAGTTTCAACTTCAGCTTCTGAACAATTCTGGTAAGTGAGAGGTCCCCAGATATACTGTTCTGTCTCTCATTCCCACTGCTGAGTGAAGCTCAGACAGCCAATCATTCAAAAGTGCATTCATGCAGGCAGGCAGCCAATCACGCTCACAGTGCTTTCAGGCCATTCACTTCCACCGAGATACCCATAACAAGGAATGTTAGCCTTTCAGCACACCACATTGCATTCATGTCAGTTTCGAGCAGGGCTGTCTCATTCTTTGTGTCACACATACAGATACCAGACACCCATAACATGGAATGCATATTGGTCACACACTCCATTCACCCAGGTCAGACCCCATGGGTGTACCCACAACGTATAGTCACTGGGAAGGCTCCAGCCAGTCTGGCCTGGACGTCCCCACAATACCATGTGTGGTTCTTCTACCCAAAGGCCAGTCAAGGGAAGGGACAGAGTCAGTGCTTGCCAGGACCTTGGGAAAACAAGGTAACAGGTAATAGAAACCAAGAGGCCACAGGGGCCATCTTGTCTCCTATCAGGAATCTACTGATTCCTATGGCAGGGCCTGGCTATCCCAAACTGGAGGATACTCAGAGCACCTGTCAAATTCAGCATGGAGCTGCCACCAGCCCATAACCTGCTCTGTTTGTAACATAAGGGATAGCCTGTGGTCAGCTAGGACGTGAAGGCTAGATTGCTATTTTGTACAGGGCGATGGTCCTGTCCTCAAACATTTGTACTACAGTGGATTATCGTAGTGACAATTCTAACACATCTCCATATTAAAGTTAACACATCTACATAAGTATGCATCATTGGACGAATGTACAAATCCAAGTACTGGAAAAATTGCAGTGCAGATATAGCGCAGCTATAATAGGGATCCTAACTTGGATTCACCCATGTATTAATGTGAAGTTTCTTTTTCTTTTACCCGTGAGATTCCAATATTTTTTACGCCTCTAGCTATCCCTCCAGGGTTCCCCCTGCCTTATAGCAGACCCTATTTTTAGGTTTCTTTAAAGCACAGTGCTGTGCAAATGTTGGTTGTGACTGTGATAACACATCAGTAGGTTGGCAAATATGATGTAATACTTGGCAACACTGCTATACAACACAGCACTAAATAGGAGTGTGGAGGTAACACAATATACGAACTTTACAAATGTACTGTTTTGCTCTACTGTAGCTACATTTCTAAAAAGTCACCTTTGAATTCTGCACTGTATGGACTAAAACAGGCTAAATTCAGTGACCACCTGTCACCACTGGACATGTAATGCTATTTAAATATGTACTAAATATTTGCAAGACATGTGCCTTCGTTCTAGATAACTCACCGAGTAGGTGACAAGGTTTATTTTCTATTTTTCTATGTTTAAATTTCCTTTATTTACATTGAACCACTGATGCCTAAACATGCGACCTAATTAATAAAGGTCACTGCAATTGTTTTTCCAGTACTTGGATTTGTACACAGGACACACATGATAAGGCAGTACAGGACAAGGACAAGGACATGGAGGCCCTGTCCCTCCAATGCAGTTCCAGCATCACACGCGCTTGCTCAGTTACTTTGTATTTACTCGCGTAAGACACATACCGGGCTGTTGCTTGCATTTAACTCACTGGTTGTGTTTTCTTGACTTCCCCAATGATTGCCTGCTTCTTCTGAGGTCATGGTCTCATCACCTGCCCCTCAGACCCTTCCGGGCTCCATTCTGAGCCCAGGGGAACAAGCATTTTCTGAACACTGCTGAAAAAGGGAATGACACACCTACTTGCTCCCTTTCACGGACTTCTCTGGCTGCTTGGAGGCATGGCTCCCTCGCTACGCTTCCACTGGCTGGTTCAGGCACCAGACCCTCAGTGTCGCGGCACATCGTCCTCCTCCAGCTGGTCCTGAGCAACTCGGGCATTCTGTTCTCCTTCCAGCTTGCTCTCTCTCGAACTCCCTCTCAAACTCACTTCTCCTCCTGCAGCCCCAGCTTTTATACACCTGTGGGTGATTAACAGGTTGAAGGTGTAAACTGAGGGTTTGCCTTGCTTGACTTGCCACAATTAAGTGAGTTATGGGGATATGCCTGACCTTCAGGCATCATCTTCATGTCACTACTTGCATTGTTTGTTTTTTCTGTGCTATGTTGTCTAATGCAGATCTGGTCCCGTTATGAAGGGTGTCAAGTTGCTTGTCCAGAGTATTTAACACAAGAGTCTGCACTACCGCCTAGTTTTAATAACGTTCAAACTCAGGCCAATGATGGCACTCCTGTCCTTATTTTGATAGACCTTTGATATCACCTAAATGGGAGTACTATCTTTGTTGGAAGGGAGGTCTGTGCTACTACCCTGCAACATGCAAGCACACTTACATAGTACAACACCCGCAAAGATCCTGTATAATGAAACCAGATGCGAGAGCAGCCTAAACAATGCTTGGATCGGGATAGCACCATTCGAAGACCACAGAGAGGTGAGGTTTTTGGCAATTGAGGGCCAGTCTCAGCTTAAGAAAAAAGACCACAAAGTACAATGCTACAAATGCCAAAACTTGCTTTGGAGAGCAACCCACAAATCTAGGCATGAACTACCTCCTGACCTGTTTTGCTACTGTTGGCTTATACTCAGGGTGAGTTTCCAAAGTTCTAACTTTGAGACACAGCTGTTCATGAGGTGATGTGAAAATCTTCACTGTAAGAAACAAGACACTTCAGAGCCAAGCAGTAGCTGAATAGAACGACAGCAGAGCCCACTAATGGTACTGATGGTAATAAAGCTTAGCATGGCAACCGACTCCCACTTATACAATCAGTACCCGGAAGACCAAAAACCTAAAAACCTGCCTTGCCCAACATTTCGGCTCGTCGTATGAATTTTGACATTAAACTTGGTGTCATTTTGGATTTTTCTTGTAGCCCCAGTGAACTCTGAGCTCTACACTAGTCTAACCTTATGAATGGCGCTAACCGAATGGTTGGGTATTTTTTAATGCTTCTACATGGAGACTTGTTTTTTGACTGACGATCAGTACTTTCAGTTGTACGTAAAGAATTAAATATATAAAAAAATATTGAAAACAGGCAGGAAGGCAGAGGCATGATTGTGTGACAGGTAATTTTCCTGATTTCCAAATTAAATATATAAAAAGTATTGAAAACAGGCAGGAAGGCAGAGGCATGATTGTGTAGGTTTCAATACTTTTTATATATTTAATTTGGAAATAAGGAAGATTACCTGTCACAAAAGAGTGAGACTATATCCCAAAAGTGATGAGTAACTTGATGAAGAAGTGTTATGATGTAGGATTTGTATTTCTAAAATAAGCTGTATCTGAAAATATCAGCAAGCGTCAAACGTCCAGGACGTCCAAAGGAAAACCAAAGGACAGATTTTCCCAAAGTAAAATGAGCAAAAGTGAAGCAGACAATTACATGCTCTACAACAAGCTGAACCTTGTATACAATGGAGGAAGGATAGCGCAGGGGCAACGCGTTTGTCTTGGAAGCAAGACAACGCAGCCCCACACAGGTTTGAATCCCGACCATGCGCTTAGAAACCAGAACGCTGGTATTAAGCGCGTTATAAATGAACATTTAAATCAAAATAAATAGTGGGAGCGGCAGTAAAGTATGAATTTAGGGTCCATACATATATGTGGGTTATTTTGCTCAGGGCTACTGGAATGAGAAATTAAGTCTATTTTTTCTATGGGGTCATTTTCTAAGTCTTGCGGTTTGGCAAAAATGGCAATAACAGTGGCAGTAGACTCTTTTCCTCTCTTTTGAAATGCTCCACTGGATTTTCTTTGATTTGGTAGGTGGATTTGGAGTGCAGAGCAGTCACGTGTGTTTGCCATTCTAGGAGATTTGTTTTCTAAATCCTGTAGATGGGTAAAAATGGCAATAATAGTGAAGGTACCTTTTACTGTCATTTCCACCGATCCACAGGATTTTATTTGATTTGAAGAGAAGAGCAAAGTTAACATGTCCGTCTGCCCTTCCATGTGCACCAGTCAAATGCGCATGGTTTTCCATCAGCATGCATGTTCCTACTGGCGGAAAACCATGGCATGCCTATGGAAAGCAGTACGATGCATTGTGCTGGATCCTGTCATAGGAGACCAGCGCACATTACTAAAGTGCTTTCCATTACCATTGATTGGCTATGGAATTCAACTAGAATTAGGCAGATTCCATGGCAATCCAAAGATAGTGGAAAAGTGAAGAGTAAATGCCTTTGTTTTATTTTTAACTTTTCCACTACCAATTGGAAAAAAAGGAAAATTGCATTCAGGGAACCTTTTTGCAGAAAAGTGCAAACGGACTTGCCGCCATATGGTTTGTTTTTGAAGTTGCTATGGTGCTAAGTAAGATACTGCATTTTCAAGGAATGTGTGTTATATGTGTTATGTTTCCATCTTGGCTGGCCTGTATACACCTCTACTTTGCGAGAAACTAATTTAACATCAAAAGACAAACCTTTCGAGATGCCTATAATAATAAGCATTGGCAGAGCCAACAGTTCTGGCTGTGTACATGCTAGGGAATCATGTTTTCAAAGCCCTTAAGGAACAAATCAGCATTGCAAATGTCAAATGTTTTTGCTTTTTATAGGCATTGAATACAAATGTGCTTGGCATTGCCACTATATGTCCTTGCACACACATATTTGACCTGTTACCACCGTTAAAGGTTTCTGAAATAAAAATGTAATTCAGACATGTTTAGAGGCAATTCACAAAATTATGGAAAATGAAGCCCATGGACAGTCACATATCATTGCAAGGTCAGAGCTCAAATATTATTAGATCAACTAAAACAATTATATCAGACCATCAGATGAATCTTAATGTGCTAGTAAAACGATTCATCAGATGTGCAATTTGTTGATTTGAGGTTTAAAGAAGGCTGGGCACATCATAATATGTTTAAATGTAACTGAAAACATATTTGACTAAAGCATTCCTCTAAAGATGTGGGCCCTGTTCAAAGCACACAGGGCATCAGCTTTCATTACATCAGGAAGATAGATGGAACATGTTTGTTCAGTTAAGTCAGTGTGTTCTGCTTTCTGAGAAGAAAATACACTAACATGCATATATTTGGTCAACATTTCGAGGCAATAATGGTCTCAATTAGAAATGCCGACTTCAAAAGAACTCCAGAGGTGATCAATGGTGATCAGGCTGTCAAGATAACTAATTATTCATAGCATATGGACTAAGTGCATACAATAACCTTTGGCTTTGAAACCCTTAGCTACAAGAGTAGAGGTTTCACATGTAGTTCATAGCTATTCATCACCAGAGAAATTGAGAAATGAAATCTTTAATTAGGTCATATGTAATGTAAGTGGAATCATTTGAATACCACATTCATTAGAAGCACCACATGGCCAACAACCTATGATCCTGGAACTTCATGTAGGAAGAACTTTTGAAAGTGCAATGCACACTTTTATAATGCTGCATTTACAATGCCTACATGTTTACAGATTTTCCTATAACTTTGAAACCACATGAGTTACAGAGTTATCAAATAGATTTACTTTGATTAAAATAACAGAAATAAGAGACAGCATAAAATTAAATTAAAGGCATTTGTCTATGGGGAGGGAGATAATGTCCTTATTTCTGCTACCTGCCAACACATGTAATTTGGCTGAGGAGGTTATGCGAAATGTACAGACAAGGTGCTGATTCACTTGACATAGAAAAGTTTTCCAATTCAGCCAGAAGAGGAGCAGAACCTGGGACACCTTGTGATTTGGATCAAAGGGATCACGAAGAGACCGGGATGACCTATAGTCTGATACCTGGTGCATTGCCACCCAAATAGGAAACAGCCGTCCAGAGAGCTATGCGAAATCCATTCCTCAAACAGTCCAACAAGATTCATTCAACAACTAAAAAAAAAAGTGAACCCATTGCCCATGGTGTAATTAATTATGTGTCTTAGAAATTAAATCCTAGAAGGGTGGAAAGTCATTTTCCCTCTCTAGCAAAAAAAATAAATGTCCTTTTTTACTTTCTGAAAGCAAAGTGTCACCTCGAATTTGTGAATTCTTGCTGCAGTTAACATTATAGATGTGACAAAAGGATTAGAAAATACCTTTTGCACTGTAGCAGGCTCACTCAATAAATTCCAACAAGTAGAACATTTTTCCCTAGAGTTCATAATATTAGAGGAGGACTTTGTTTGGGAAATCCATTTTCTGGAACATATCTGAATTGATTCATGTTTGACTACTGCTCATTCCAAAAAGAAAATCCAGTTACAATGTCCTTGCTATTTCTTCCTACTTAAAAAACAAACCAATTTTCAAAATTCAATTTTTTATGTGCTCTGGATGGAAATCCTACTTATCCATATAAATCTATTCTTTGATATATTGTTTAATTTCCAAAACCCATAAGAATATTTAATTTACAATTTACAATGTCTGTGTTGCATTACATGTCACTTTTAAAGTGGAAATCAAAAATATGCAAGTCTGAATCTCCTTCAACTATAACATTTCCATTATTCCATTAACTAGACGTGTACATTTAAACAAACATCGCAGAGCCTTATATTTCCTGTTTGTTGAATATTATTTAATCTGATAGAAAATGTTTCCTCATCTTGGTTTGATCTTTCATTGATTATGCTCAGAAGTATATTTATTTCACATTTTCAACAATCCATTCATACTAGCGAAATATACATTAAATATAAGAGGCACGTTATTAGGATCTGCTTAAATTAAATGTAATATTTCTATGAATAGGCCAAATTAATTCAATGTTTTGTGCTAGATTGTATGGTGACTAGCAAGACAAAAGCAGGTAGGCTGTAGTTTAAGTTTTGTTTAATTCCCAAGCAGCCTGAAATCATTTGTAGTGTTTTGCGAAATTTCCCCAGCATTGTGTGTTAGGGGACCACCCACACTTAGTTCATCATCCTTTTTTTGTAAAAAGGAAAAAAAAAAAAGTAATATAGGCTGTGTCTTGTTGTAGACTGTGGGATGTGATTGTAAATGTGGGGGTCATAAATTTGTGTTATTTGCATCCGCCAAATGACTTGAAGATAGATATATCTTTCAATATCACCTTACGATCAGCTACTATAGCATGCTCACATAGATCAGTACCATAAAGTATTGTGCATTGACATGCAATTCCCAGGTGCTCACAACATATGACGCACATCATATTTCATGTGTTGCTGTCATATACCAGTTATTACCATCATATGCACATATGCTGATATGATTGGCAATTACATGCACTACAAGTGTGATACTTACACCATTGTTGCTGCTTTCTATTGTTTGTTGGTATAAGGGGAGAGTGAACATATCGGTATGTGTGAGTGTCTGTGCAGATTGTGGGGAGCACCTATTCCTGATTATCTTCCAGAGTCCGCTGTGCTGACCGTATTTATCCTGGGGATTCGGAGTATTGGTTTTCCAAGGTTCTCCAAGAGACATTTCCTGTCTAGTGCAGAGTTTGCTCTGATTACCAGGTTTGAGGGTATCTTTCCGGGGGTTAGAGTGTTCCTGCATCCGGTGACTGGTTAGAGTGTTGATGACAAAGGGTTGCACCTCAATATAACTTGCAGGAGAAGGTCTTGCCAGATTCCCTGCTTGCTTAAGAGCGTATTCCCTGGAGGTGGAATATTAAACATTTAACAGACATTTAAAATCTGCAGGAGGGTTACAAATAGGTATTCACCATGATAGAATGGGTTGCCTGGCTGACTTGGTTGCAGCAGCAAACCTCCCTGGAACAAGCTAGCATAGGTGGTTTTCTCATCTTTGTAGACACCTAAAGATATGGGTATTTCCCATGTTACCAACCTCCAAAATAGCCTAATGAGCAGTTCCCATATGCCTACACATGTCTTAGAAGTTATCCTTTAGAGTTGCAAGAGTCTCCTGAAACACCAGCATCATTAAAGTGCAAAATAGCACTAAGAGACCACTTTGATTGGTATTTGAGCATTGTATAGTCAGAGAAGAAAGAATCAAGGAAGAAGGACCTTTTAATTAGTCATTATATTTGTACAACAGCTTTATTCCTGTGGAGGGGAAAGCAATTGCTATTGGACAGTGCAAATGATTAAAAATAGTTTTATGTAATCGAGAGAGATTTAGCACAAGAGTAATAGAGAGCAGGGTAACACAGCTGAATATATTTGCCTCCAAACTCTGTGGGGGTCATTGTATATTAAGTGTAAATTGCATGCCAGGAACCAGCAATATTAGCACATGATCTTGGGTCCTCTGCATGAAATTCGAATCATTCACAAAACAGAGTTTCAAAGTGAAAAGACGATCTAGGCGAAATTGCCTTTAGTCTTTGCTTATATTTTCTGTTTTGTAAAAAAAAGAAAGCAAAAAAAAGAAAATTACACTTTGATGACAGCATGTACGATGACCTCCTATAGAATCCGCCTGCTTTGATCAGGTGCGAAAGGGAAGTGGCTTCCATAGGAATCAAATTGTCTCGCTCCTGTAAGAAAATCTCATGGAGGTGTACAATTATTTGTACTCAGAAAATGGAAGAGGAAAGCATGACGGAAAGGTTAATTCCCCTGTGTACCCCTTTTCTTCCTTCAAAGGGAATGAAATTGTGCAGGAGCTGTAAACCAGGACATAAAAGCATTACGCCTTGCTTTTACACTTTGGTTTATCACTCCAACCTTTACAAATGTACTTGCTGTAGAAATGTGTGTGTATCTTACACATCAGAGATTTGGATTCTATTGGAGAAGGCTCTGCCCTTCTTCTTTCCTAAGGCAAATAATCGAGTGTCAATATGATTGGCAATACCAACACCTATAAGCACCTGGGGCGGGTGCGTAATCCAATTAGCTTGCTTGATTCGTAGAATGAAACTCCTGCTCCAAGCCCATATAATGAGTGAGCTGCATGACCCTCAAGACTGCCTGCATTGCTCTTCCTACCCTTAGGCCCCGCCTTCCCAGCCACTAACCACCCGCCCCACAGCATATCCCCCACGTTCAAGTCACCATACATCCATGAAGAGAGGTCTTGTCAGCTGGCATCCCAGTTCCCGGGCAGCTCTCAACTTCCCCCTCCAGCATGCCAGTTGCGTCCCAAGAAGGTTATGCTCGGAGCATCACCTGCCATTTCCATGCTACCCATTAACGGCTGTACCCGCACACTTGTGGCACCTTTATTTTAGGTGAAAACACTATTGACACCTTGGGGTTCACCCCAGGTTTCTATTCGTAACAATACCTATGGCAGTGGGCTTGACCGGCCTGTAACAGAACCAGCACCTGGCATTAATACACTCGCACCGCGTGTAGAACAGGCCATTATTGCCAGTGAATTCTGTCTCCATGATGACTGTTGCTTAACAAGCACATTATTCAATTATAGACCGCCTCTATGCCAGTGGGAATGCCACAATGCAGTCTGTAATCTCTGTTATAGACCTCAGTCCAAACATTCAGACTAGAGCAGCAGCCTGATATATACTAATAGTATACAACCGGAACACTTTACAATGTATATATGTACCTGTTTATATCCCAAAAACATATTGTTATACTACGTTTAAACTTTTTCAGTCATAAATTAACTACAAGAATTGAATTTCATAGAGAATGCCAATAGAGCATAGACATTCAAAATTCAAACATTCAAAAATTCGGACACCTCACTGTAATGCCATGCCAGTGACTTTACCACTGCTTGTTTTCATTTCCCTGCACTGAGCAATTCCCCCTATCTTTTTATTTGAGACATATTAATCAGGTCTCAGGTCAGTCTTCAAAAACATTAAACAGTGAGGGAAAATCTTCTTCAAGACTATGATGCAGAAATTAGTTCATTAAAATGTATCAGTCCATGCTGCAGCTTCAGGACGTCACACAAAAGAGAAAAGCACGTTGAATACAAACAATACCAGAGAGGTGACACATAATATTGATTGACATGTCCTATCAGTCAAGACAATGCCTGTGAAGATACTACTTTAGTTAAGATGCAATGGGTCCATGCAAGGGGCCACTTTTCTTCTGCACTTATCAGATATATCCTATCTGACTAATCATGCACTTGTCACTTGCTGGCTACACTACCACTTTTCATTGCCTGTATTTATTTATTTATTTCACTTACTATTTATTCTGTTCTCTCCTCTGTTCTGCACATTCCACTTCTCCCGTTCAAGGCACTTTCCCCCTTTTCCATGCACATGCGTATTCTTAATGTCACTGGGCCTAGAAAGATTGTTGTTTTTTGTTCTACCCTGTTCCCCTCCCTTTGCTTGGTCGCGCTCTGAAACACTTGTGTACGAGCGCAATATAAATAAAATATCATATCATATCACGAAACACACACTCTAAATCACAGAGAAATAACACAAACTGCTTTGATGAAAGCAATGCATGCAACAACTCCACACTGCAGCAGCTTTTTAAAACATCATAGTAACTATTAAACTATCTTGCAAAAAAACAATCTGTAAGCAAAAATGTTCCCTGATAATATAATGCAGAGATGAATTCACTAAGATGTTACATGCCATATCTCAAAGCTGTCAAACACAATGAAAATCAACATTGAACAGAAACAATGGCACTGAGTTTATACACACACACACACACACACACTGTTGTATGTGTTATGCAAGGAACCAATGAATGGGACTCTCTATTATTGCAGAGCAGCTCATTGATAATGATTTGCGACAATTACTTATAAAAAGATAAATATATGAATATAAACACTGAATTATGATCAAGTACACCATGCATTTAATCTCATCCATGTACTACTCACTCATATGTTAGCGAAGGGACATCACTCTTTCCGTCCCTGGTTGTGATGACATCACGCTTGATTCCAATTGTTTCAGAAGCGTCTTTAGCCAAGAGATCAAATATATCATTATTGTACACTTCCATGAGTGAAACCTCAACTGAGTGACTTCCTGGTGGTTTCTCCTGGATGAGTCTTGGAGATTTAAAAAAGTACATATTTGTAACGCAAAAGAATCAATTTGAGAATTCAGAGACCATGTACATCATCAAAAAATGTTTACTAAATCTAGACCATGACTCCGTGATTCAAGTTTGTTTACAACAAAACTATATAAACTCTTTTCCCAAAATACTATTTACATATAAGATAAAAACAATTTATTTTTAATCATTATTAAAAATTGCTAGTAAAATTGACTAATTATGCACAGGTTGCATTTTTCAGTTTTAGCAGTTTTTTGGATCTAAGTTACACTTCATAATGTGTCCACACATGTAACCCTATGATTATATATACCATTATAGCCTGACACGATTTCTGCTGCCACAAGCACTTCTTAAATCATGCAAATCCCTTTGTTACTGAAAAATAAAGGTTTCAGAATCTTTGCATGCATTAAAGATGCTTTAAATGTCAAAAGTTTATGGTCCAATCACAAAGAAAGTTAATCTGTGCAATCAAACATCTCAACAGAAATGGCAAATTTACAAATAAAAAAAAAACAAAAGTGTGTACTTATACAAGCACTTGTTAAAATGTGAGTCTCGCTCACATAATGTCAGCACATTCTCATTTCATGAATAGGAAGCATAGGCGTATTAAATGCTGTGTGAAAAACATGTGCATAATCAATGGTTGCAAAAAAAGTTTCATGTTTGCGCATGGACTCGGAAACAGAGGATTCATGGTTCTGATCAAAGACTTTCATTAAAATAAAAAGGGGTTGGGAAACACCTCTTTGCCCCTGCTCTAAGTGGTGTTTCCCTTCCTAAAACCAAAACTAAGGGTCTGTCAATGTCAGAATGTCTAAAGCAAAACATCCTGTGTCCAAAGTACTATTCTGGCCCTCACATTCTAAAAATCAACTCTAAGGTGAAGAAGGAAAATGTCTTTGGCCTTTAGTAGTGTACAAATGTTCTAAAACGAAACGTGTAACTCCAACACAAAGTTGTAGAAGGATAGAGCTCCTTGTTCCAGAGGGTGGTGTCCTTCACCTGAATTTCTCTTAATTCTGTTTTATATTCAAGAATATCAGTTCCTTAGGTCTCTCGTGATAAACAACACAACTGGTATACAAAACAACTTGGCTTTTAGTCTGTACCTTGTTAGGATACCTGGTGCACTCTCCTGCCAGGTTTTCTCTCCTCTTTAATATGTTTCCACAGCTTTTTGCTAGTCCTGATCTATCCTTATCAGGGCTTCCGTGGGCACTGTATATTAGAGCCTGTTCAACTTGGTAATACCTGGTGTGCTTTCCTGCCAGGGCTTTCTCACATGAACATTCTTACAACTTGCATCTGCCTGGTATACTTCCTGCCAGGGTGTTTCCTCTATGAACACACTTACAACTGCATCTGCCTGGCATACTCTCCTGCCAGTGCATTTCTTAATTGTACACACTTGTAACTTGCATTTGCCTAGTATACACTCCTGTCTGGGCTTTTCTTATATGTATTCTTGAACCTTTAATCTGCATGGTATACTCTCCTTCCAGGGCTTTTCTCATGTGGGCTCTTTGCAAACTCAGAAACTTGATAGTCTCTTATACTTATTCTCTTATGGTATTCTATCCTGCCAGGACTTTGCTTACAGGTGTACTGCATACACTCACAAACGTGACAGTCTCTTATACTTATTCTCTTTTGCCTCTTTAAAAAATGTCTACTTGTGTGTTCTCCCTCATTTGCTTCATACATGTTAATTCAGTGTTGGCAGGGTTGTGAATATGCCCTGGTGTCCCCTCTTCCCTCAGGTGCACTCACCGGCTCTTGCTGGCATATGTTGGTTCTCCTGCGGCAACCCTCTTGTGGTCTTTCAGCATTCCACTACTTTCAATGCCTCTGCTTAGCCTCTTCTCTGCCTCCCACAGCTCCCGCTCATCTGTTCTGTGTCCTTCGGGGCGTCAGTGATGTAAAGGCAGCTTTCCAGTACCTGTGAATGCCCAGAAACCTTCTGTTTGCTTCTGGCATTCTCATAGTTTACTGCGCTTGCAGTTCACTCCCTTCTTCCTTCTCAGCAAACTGGTTGTCTCCGCGGACACCGCACCGGCCCCACAGACCCTGCGTCAGCACTGAGAGAAGCAGCGTTCACCAGCCAGTGTCTACCTGTCAGCTGGTCTGCCTGTTTAAATCTATTGGCATCAGACTTGTTCTTGCAACAACCAGAGCACAGTGTGTGCTCCTGGCTCCCTGTGATATTCATTACTCAGCTCATCTTCTTAGTCACAGTACTTTCATTTTAGGGCAATGGTGGTCTGTTTCTGATATGCAAAGTCTGAAAAAGGGTTCTCAGTGATTTTAAGAGGCAAGACAGTTCTTTACAACTCATATGCAAAGTTTGCAAAAGTGTTTTCAGGAGTCTTGAAAGGCAAGTTAGATTTAAAGACTTGTATACCGATCCTGTGAAAGTGTTTCCAGTACCTTTCCATGATGGGTGAGGGTAGGTATGAAAATGTTACATTAAGACATGAGGAATGGCAGGGGTATCCTCAATGGAAAAAGGGGGGCACCATGTCTCGTCCGATGAAGTCATGACACCGTCCCGAGGGGCTGCCTCCCCCATGTTATCCTCCCTCATATAGTCTCCCCCAGGGTCAGGATCAGGTAGCGGCTGCCGTCCTATGGTCACATGGGGAGAGGTCACCACTGGGAAAGGAGCGATGACATCATCGGATTCATCACAACGATGTGCTAATCTGTATTAAAACAGACAATTGGGAGTGAGTGCAGCAACATACCACCTTGTGCCTGATTCAGAGCCAGAAGTGAAAGGTCATTAACCCTTTTAAAATGGCAGCTGCAAGGTGGCTTTCCATTTTTCTCTTCCGGTATTTGGTCTTAGGATCAGCAATAGCATTCTTGGGCATCGCTGCAGAGTTCTTCCTCATGCTATCAAGTCTCTAGACCCAACTCACATTGGATTTGTTTGCCCACATAGGAAAACCCAGGTATATTCATGGCATTGTCAAGAGCAAGGTTCTGCAACCTATGGTTCTCCCGATGCTTTGGACTATGACACCTATGATCTCTCATCATTGATAATTCCTGCTAGGGATGCTGAGTGTTGTAGTCCAAGACAACTGGAGAGCCAAATGTTGCAAACCCCTGATCTAGATGTTTAAAACTTGGCGCACCGATGTAACATCTTGAGCTGAACCAACTCATCTACAGAGTCAATAGCTAGTATTTCAAAAAAGGTAGGAGGTGCTCCTCTCCAGAAAGAACATGGCATGATAACCTGTTCTGAGATGAGAGTTTGCAGCACACGCTTTTTGCTCTCTGTACCTTTCACAGATGGGAAATATCCATTTACATATCAGTCTTTGTCCCGCCCACATGGGCAGTCCAGCACCGAAATGTTATGGTAATTCCTCTCTGAACAAGAGTATCAACAGCAACCCCATACACGTGTTTCAGCCTTGTTGGGCTTCATCAGTGAGGTGAAGCTGTGCCTCTCTGAGCACAGTGAGCAGGGAGTCCACGTCTGCTTCCCCCCAGGTAACCTAGGGTGACCAACCCCAAGTTCCTTGCAAATATTTAAAAAAAGGTAGCAGGCGTTCCTCTCCAGAAAGAACATGGCATGATAACCTGTTCTGAGATGAGAGATTGCAGCACACGCTTTTTGCTCACTGTACCTTTCACAGATGGGAAATATCCATTTGCATATCAGTCTTTGTCCCGCCCACATGGCCAGTCCAGCACCGAAATGGTATGGCAATTCCTCTCTGAACAAGAGTACCAAGGTTATCATGCCATGTTCTTTCTGGAGAGGAGCGCCTGCTACCTTTTTTGAAAGAGTCAATAGCCAGTTCAGCTTTTATTGCCACAATTGGGGTGCTCAAATTCTCCAAATGAGCAAAATTATTTTGCCAATCCCAAATATTCAGATGAATGCCTAATTGATGTTTCAAATGTTCAAAATCATCACTGCATTTCGGAGTCCAGTCTATTGCTTTAAATAGTTGAGCCATTAGTTTGCTTATTGCCGCTTATACCTTCCTCCGTACAAGACAATAAGGGGTTAGAAGAGATGTTACAGATTTTGATGAGTAATTCTGCCCTCTTTTTTAGCACCAAAGATTTCAAGGATAGGATCTCCAGTTCCAGTCTTAGAATGGCAATGGGTGTGCCCTGGGGGACTCCCACAAGCTTGCTCCAGAACTTCCCCTCTATGATCTGTAGCCAATCAAGGTTCATGTCAGTCTGTGACTCAAGACCGTAGGTTATCATTGGGAATAAGCACTGAATGTACAGCTGACGTGCCCCCCCAGATGAAGTATCCACTCTGAGTGCACATGAATTGACAGATCATGGCCGTTAATTGTGCAGCCTTGACTTTCCATGCTTGCTTACACACTTCGGAGTTACCCTTGTTATCAAATTCAATACCTAGATATTTACATGAATGGGTATATTGAATCTCGATAGATTTTATATACAAACGTGGGCGAGCAATCTTTCTGTGTGCAGACAATAATATTTTGGTCTTGTTTTGATGAATAATTAATTTGTTTATTTCGGCGTACTCCCACAGCCTTTCTGCCGATCTAAGCAATCTGCTGAATGTATGATCAAAGATTACTATATCGTCGCCATATGCTCTTATCACACAATGACTAGATAATATCTTAGGGGGGCAGTTATGAACATCCAAAATAAATCTGGGGATATCAGAGACAAACAGGTTGTATAGCAGGGGGGCAGTAACACATCCCCACTTTACACCTCTACTCTGCTTTATAGGTCTTGTCACAGAGCCTTCTGTGTCCAGTCTAAATTGTAATGTGGTGTTACTGTGAAGAAGTTTCAAATAATACAATAGACCGTCAGGTCAAGGCATCTTTTCCAGCTTATTCCACAACATGTTATGATTCACAACATCAAATGCCACCTTAAAATCTATATAGAGGGCATAAAGAGGTGGGCTGTTAGGTTGCAGCGCCTTTTCTCTTAGGCTCTTCATTATGAATAGGTTATGTGAGTTTGAATATCCTGCTCTAAAACCGCTCTGAAATCGATCAAGGATCCCAGCATTATCTACCCAATTGTAAATTCTGTAGTAGTAATGAGGCAAACATTTTACCTGAGCAGTCAAGCATAGACAGAAGTCGGTAATTTCCAGGTTCGGTTACGTTCTCTTTTTTAAATACTGGGATCAATATCGCCGTCTGCCAAGTAGCAGGAATTCTGCCCTCCCTAAGTATTTTGTCGATCAGAATTTTTAATAGATTATCCCAAAAATGGGGATTCTTTTTCATGACTATACTGGATAAGCCATTGGGTCCCGGGGCTCTAGATGATTTAAGTTTTCTGATCTTGTTTATTAATTCATCCACAGTAACTGTGAAAGGAGGGAAGACTTGAGTAGTACTGAAAGGCGGGGTAGGAGTCTCATTTTCAGTGCCATTACAGTTCTCAATGAATCTTACCCACTATTGCACACTTATAGGATTTATCTGTAGGATAATCCTGCTCCCTGCGCCGCCCCCAGGAGGGCCCATATATTTCGCGAATTTCTGGAACATAGTACCTTAACAGTATTTTGCCAACTTTCAAGTTTTTTAGCTCTCCTCAGTAATTTTAACTAGAGACGATATTTATTCTTTATTTTCCTGATTTCACTATGGGTATCCATTATTGATCTGCCACTTACTCTAATTTTACATATGTCCCTTCTCAATTTACATTTAGTGTCCCGAATACCTTTGTCAAACACACAAGCTGTACGGGCATCACTTATCATTAAGAGGGATCTGGAAGTGGCATATTTACCAGAAAAGGTATGCATCCATTTTCCTATATCATCTAGTGGCAGAGAGCTAAACAAACTAGAATAGTTCATGTCCCATACTTTAATTGCTTGGCCTGCGCTTAGAATATTCTTCTCAGACCATATTAATCTAGTAGTAGCATGATTTGTTAATAGGTTGCCTGTATTGCTAAAACTAGGGGCATGGTTGATGCCTCCAATCATCAGGATTAATGCCTCATGATCACTCCAATCATTTACATGTATGTTCATGTCATTTACAATAATTGCAACCTCACCACTGTTAAATATATAATCAAGGGTACTCTGCGCAATTCCTGCCCTCGAGGTATAATTACCCAGGCAGGCGCTGCGTGTGCGCCCATTGATTATTTCAAGATTCCATCCTCCAAAAAAGCTCAACCAGCAATCTCCCTCTGAGTCAATAATACTATGTTCCATATAACTATATGGATGCAGAAGCTTGTTAGAGGTGGTACCAAAGACCCCTTTAATATGACAGTTCAAATCTCCAGCGCCTATTATGAAGTTGCTCTCAGTCTCTCTCTTCCATTTAGCAATTAAGTCATGTAACAGTTATTGAATAAGTTCTCTAAGTGAAGCCCCAGCGGGTTTATAGATGTTTACTAATAGTATTTTCCCATGCCCCCTTCAGCAATACAGTAACTTCAACAGCCTTGACATATTCTTCTTTAGATGTAAAAACTTTCTGGAAGTTATTGATTTCTCAAACCCTATTAGAAGACCCCAAAAGGGTCTTCCAAACTTACCCTTTGAGGCAGTAGTATGAAATAACATATATAACCATCAATAACAATGGGAGAAAGTAACCATGTTTCTTGAAGCATAAAAAAAGAATGATTAGTAATGAGGAGTAAAGAACCAGACTGTGTGAGAAGATGTTTAAAACCATGTGTGTTCCACACCAATAACGAGCTTGAATGTCACTCATTTGCACTTGTTTGCCTTCGGTCAAAGTGGGTTTGTTTTATTTGTTGTTTTTAACGGTGTTGACTTTAAGAGAACAGAGCATCTCAGCCTCTGGATCAACATCCACAACCAAGCCCACTTGCGCCAGGCTGGTCTTATGCATAAGAATAAGTTGTGCTGATGCTAGTACTTTACAATGCAATGCCGTCATATTAGAGTTACTCCCTTCTAAAGGTTCCACAAATACAAAGTCTTCAGAAAGGATCACTCTAAGTTGAGGTATCTTATGTAAGCAAGAAAGCACTGCTGACCTTGCCAGCCGTTTACCTCCCTAACCTAAACCTAAGTCTAAGATGGGAGTAAGCTTCGACCATCAAATGAAAAATAAGGCAGTCCTTGTAGTGCCTTGTCAAATCAAAAGGGGCCTGTACTAAAAAGCCTATTGCCAAACCTTACAACTACATACAAACGAGTGTGGAATAGGATTTAAAAAAAGAAAGAAGTGTCCACAAATAATATGCCAGGATTTAGTAGCCAGGGTCTCCCTTTCCCATATTTTGCTCACGGGATAAGGTGGAATCTCTGAGCACAGCATCCTTCTCTAGCATCCCCAGGGTGAGATGACAGCATCGCTCTCAAAATTCATAAACCTTGATTGCCAAGTCTCTTTTCCGGCAAAATGTTTCTTGCCTTCGAGTGTCGGAAAATAACAAATCAAAAAGTTCCTTTTATACAGTAGTTAGGGTGATAATGGCTCACCCTTGGGTCCCCCCTCTTCTGGGTGTAAACCCCTTACGAATCGTATTCAACACAACAAATACAAAGTTCCTTTC
Source organism: Ambystoma mexicanum (assembly GCF_040938575.1). NCBI lineage: Eukaryota > Metazoa > Chordata > Amphibia > Caudata > Ambystomatidae > Ambystoma > Ambystoma mexicanum. The sequence continues at coordinate 40,306,240 of NC_090928.1, forward strand.
CAAATTGACTTTTGGGGCATTGAATTTACTCCCTTGGATCTCCCTCCTTCGGATTCAGACCCCTCTCGGACGTCAGCCTCCCTCCTTCAGGTTCACTATGGCTTTTCCTTGGTTCACATATCTTGCTGTCATTTTAAACAATTCTTCAGGGTTCGTCCTTTTTAGTTGACATCCCTCGGCCGGGTTCACTCTTGCCAAACTTTTGCTAATCAGTTCACTATGGACATCCCTCGGTCGGGTTCACTTCTGTCAACACACTGTTCATAGGGACTTCAGGCTTCACCCCTTTCTGGCAGCATTCCTCTGCCAGGTTGACGGTTGCCAACTTTATCAATCGTGCCTTTCTCAATCCCTTGTCGGTCAAAGACTTTCGACTGTACAGAGGATTTTGCAAGACTCCTGTATGACCCATTTGACCGTTCCTTTGCGGCCTTCCCGAGGCCTTCTGGTATTAGCAGTTTCAACAAACACTGGATTGACCAGAATCTCGTGAGTAAGCACCCACGTGGTGCCGGATCCCTCTGCAGCTGGTCTCCCCGTTACTGTAACAGTTTTTTGAACTTCCCTTAAGTTGATACTTCGCAGCTTTCATTCAACACAGTTCGGTTTATCGGTTCTCCCCTCAACTCACCGGCTGTGATGAACCACTTGGCTTTTCAGAATATCTGGAGTCAAGGCCGTTACCATGGTAGCAGCCACCTCCCTCGGTCCTGCTTATCAGCGTAGGCATGCTCTGTGTACCGCTGCAACACACTTCAGCTATTATGCATGGTCTTACAATTTCTTCTCCTGCGGTTTCACAGGTTTGGGTCAGAACGGGAAAGATTGCGTCTCTGCTTGTCAGCCTCTCAATAGTCATTGCCGTTTTCCTCTTCTTGAACTGCCGTGTCTGGATATCTGTCTCATTGTGCGGTCTGCCTTGCCCATTGTGTGTTCTCATGCTCCACCTTTTACACCTGTGAAAAAAGGAAAGGGTCGTCAAGTGTGTGTGGTTCTGATCAATTGCCTGACCATTGGGTTGGGACACATCAGGTAAACAGTTTTATCAGTCCATTATTTTCTACGGTGTGAGAAAGTGTTTCGTTCGGAAAAGGGGGGGTTTGGGGTGTCAGAGTATTCTACAGGGTAGGACGGGGAAGAGGTGTTATAGGGAATTGTAACCCTCATACTGGGAGGGTTGGTAAACTCAGAAGGATGGGTTTCGCGAAGCAAACGGGAATAGCCGGGATCGTGAAATGAACAGAGGGCATTGTAGGAACAATAGTGTTTAGTCAAGGTAGATTGAGTGTTCGGGTAGGAATTATCAGAGAGATGTGCAGAAGGATGATTGGGAGTATGCGGGTAAGAAACAGGACAAGAGGGATTCTGGGAAAGATGGTTTCTAAATGGAACAGGGTTTGGGATCCCATGGGATTGTTGGGGTCGGTGGATTTGGGTAAGAGAGATTCAATGGGAGGAAGTGGGGCAGATATGGTACAGCCTACAAAGGTATCAGGGATCTCCTCCTCCTCACCTTTTTCCCTAGCATAATACCATGCCTCACCAGGGTTATTTCCCTGAGCACAACCCCGGGTTCCCCTACCCAGGTGATCTTTCCCCGCTCTTCTGCCTTTACGGTTGGGGTAAGGGAGGGCCAGTTCTTCCCAGGCCACCTGAATATAGGATTCCCGGGATCTACTTGTGAGAATACCCTCCAGTTTCTTACTGTAAGGAAAGAGCAGGTAGAAAACAACACTACCGGCAAGGGAGCATTAAGATGCCAAGACCGAGGCTCCTGGGCAGTTTAAATACTGAAAACAGCCCGGGAAACCAAGCACTGCATTCTGCATCATTGACATGGCTACCCGAGGTGTCCTTCATAATGTGCATGCACGGAGGCCGAATGCTGGTCTTCTGCGCATGCACGGCAAAGACACAATGGTGGAGGCCAGTGTTTGGTTGCAGCAGCAGCCAAATGCCTCATTGTGTGCCCCCTGAATTCCAGCATGGATACAAGTGCCAACGACTGCCATCACACAGGTAAGGGTGAGTGTGTGAGGTCAGGTGTGACCTGGGTGTTGGAGCCAGGTGGGAGATGATGCATGGAGCTGGGTGCAGACTGGTGAGTGGAGCTGGGTGACCGGCAAGTGCATGTGATAGCCTGCTATGCTTCAATCCCTCTTAAGAGGCAGGCCAAGAGCTAGCAGGATTCCACTGGGGATGACCCCTGACCCATAGGGGTCAAGGACTCCGCAAGTCAGATTACTACTTCACCTCCTTTATACCGAGAATCCCCATTATTTGTTGGTTATATGGGAATTGAACAATCCCCTTTAAAATGGCTGGTGTGGTTTCCGACCATGTTTTGTTGAGATCCTTTCATGAATAGAGGAACCAATGGAGTATTCCCTTTTAAATCAGAAGGAAAGAACAATCCAGAAAGCGATAGACGCTAACCTACATGCTAGCGCAAAGAAGGGATCATCCCCTTTAGAGGCGGAGTCCAGGAGCAGCACCATGCAGTCAGCATGGAGGGCAGAGGAAGAAGGAAGCATTTGGAATGCTGCAATGGGGAACGACGCCAGAAACAAGAGGAGCTCTCCGCCAGCAAAAAAGAGACGACACCCATTCCAGACGCAGTCGACCAGCACCTTCCATAACTGGTGCCAAATTCCTATTGGGCTCCGAAGCGTGGAACCGATGTACATGATATGATGGAGAGAACCACAGAGCTGTTAGAGTCACAGTTCCATGCCCACCAGAGAGGCCGCCTACCCAGAAGGGTAGTGCCACCAAGAGCAAGTATGAGCCGGGAGCCAGGAGTAAGGCGGCAAAGTCAGGCCATATCGATAGCACCCAAGGGTCCAAGCAGGACCTAAAAACCCCAAAAGCCCAAGTTGAACTGAGATTCAAGATACCTGAAGGAGCGGTGAGAAGCCCAGGGGCCCAAGAAGGGCTGCAAAGCCAAAAAGTCCATGCCAGACTGATATTCAAGATATCAGATGTTAGGGGGTGCTCACAAGCTCGCAACCAAGATGGCTGCTGATCTTTGAGCTCCGAGTGGGTGGCCTGTGAGGGGGAGGCCTTGGTCCGTTCTGGCCCTATGTAAAAACTAATCAACAACAGAGTAAGAGCTGGTGGTGGTGCATGGAGTCGCCGGCTGAGGGAGAGGAGGGTGTGAAGCCTAGCCCCAGGTGTGGGGGCTGTCGGACCCCACATTCACATGTCAGTGGTGCTGGACCTGTGGCTAGCGGGCCATGGACAGGCAGAGTCGGTGCCCCCCCACGTGATGTAGTCCCTGCATTAAGCCTTTGCGCCCGAGGCTGCATGGAGAGCAAGCTGCAGCACAATGTCTTCCTCGAGCATGCAGCGGACTACTGCAGGTGCGTGGCCCGCTGGAGCCTGGAGGCTCCATTTAAAGGTGAGTGTCCGGGGCAGCACTCTGACCCGTTGGAGAGGGCAGGTGATTGGAGCTGCAGGAGAGAGAGAATGGTGGTCGGAGGTCCCAGAGGAGCGGCAGGCAGTCTGCAAATAAAGGACAACCCGCAACATCAGGTCTTACCTGCTGCTAATTGTCCATAGTTTGCCATCTGTGATGCAGTGGAGGGCATCACAAAGAGGGGCACAGTCACCATAGACCTGGGTGGCACTCTGCATGTAATACTGGCTGTGCTGGTGCTTGGGGAGAAGAAGTTGCACTTTGGCTGGGTGCCTGACCGAGAAGTGGAAAGACTGACCAGGGATGGAGTTCACTGCTAGGGAGTGTGTGTGGAGGTAATAGGAGTGCCTGGTGGGCACCACTGAACAGTCCAGAGGCTGCTTTGATGTTTGAAACAATCTCTATAGTGGTATATATGTGTCCCATGAATACTTGAACTCTATATGTCAAGCACCTAATTCTGTTGGTCTGGGGTCGTCTGGGGCCCCATAGGTGGTGTGCATGCTAGTCTTAGTTTATGACTGCCCTGCTAAGTGGAATATGCGCTGTGCACTACCCTGACAAGCCCTCTGGGGCTTACTGGAGGGCCTGTGGAGCGCCTGGAGTGCTGGGCCTGGCTCTGAGGAGGCCACAGAGGGGTGATGCTGTTGAACCCATAGGTTCTTTAAGACCCTTCTGGAAAATTCCACTCGCTAGCAGCACGCAAGCTGGTACCCCAGGTGCTGGCGGGTTGGCCTGGTCATGCCTCCCCGACCCAATTAGCCCAACATCCATCATCACTCCTGCGGTCTGCCATTGAATTAATGCGTTTGAACTCGGCCTTGCGAATGCTGACTGTGCCTGAGAATAAAAAGGGAGTGAAGGCCCAAAGTCTATTTTCATCTGACCATGTGACTAGAGACCACATTTTGAGCTCCTTTGTTGTATTTAATACTATTAAATGAAGAAAACCTGGCACTTCTAGTGTTTTTCCATTAGACCTAAAACAGGAGCTCTGCTCGCTTCTCAAGTTAATTGAATCTTCTTGAGTAGATAACTGACTCTTGACACTGGGCCAGGCAAGCCTTCTCGAATCTTCCTTCGCCGTAAGCTATTCTATTCTGCTGTGTCACACTTCCAGCCCTTTCATTCACGGGGTCCAGGTTTGCTAAAATGTGTTGTGAAACATCCAGAGTCTATACATTCCTATATATATATATTGGCGGCACCACCTGCAGTCTATTCACTATGTAGTCAGCCTCATGATTACTTCGTCTACTTGCATTACTGCATCTGTACATTTGTAAAATGGCCTTTTCTTCAGTGCTTCTCCAAACGTGCAATCTTCATTTCGCTCCCGCAATGTTGCTTAATTCGCTACTTCACCATCAGATTCTATGAGGTCTATACTATATACATTGGCATCTCTTCTGGGTGCGTCATTTCTGCTTCATGTGACGTCACCAGTTTTCTCTTTCATTCATTTTCACACTTCTTCCTGAACTTCCTTCAGAAGACCATCATTTCTTTGTGGATACATATAGGGTTTTCTCAATAGATACCTTGTTACAAGGACTCTTCGCAGTATATTATTTATTATTTATTTATATATATATATATATATATATATATATATATATATATATATATATATATATATACACCATTATTGTCTTTGCACATGTCGCAATTTCCGGCTGGCAACACATAGGCAGAATGGGGGCAGGACTTCGATGAGATGTACTTGGCTCCTCCTCTACACTCCCCCTCTGGTTGATTTATCGACCACTCTCCCATCAGTCTTCACATCTAGACATACTAGTCTGAAGAAGTGCTTCTTTGGAGTCCATGGCCCTCATTACGACCCTGGCGGTAAGTACCGAACATTACCGCCATGGCGTAATTAACGGTTACGCCATGGCCGGATGCCGTAAAGTGCGGCACATTCCGACCCATCGCGCACGAGCATTACGCCATGGCGGTAATGCAAAGAACGCGATGCCGTAAAAGACCCCAAAATGGCCCCTACCGGCATCGTACGCTGCGCATGATGCACTACCGCCACCCATCATAGCGGTGACCGCAATTAGCGGTGACCGCAATTAAGCGGAAGCGGAAGTAGCGTCATCGCGGCGGAACGGGAAGGAGCACGGTGGCCATCTTTAAAAACACAATCCATTGCCATCCTCCCCAACCATACCAGATCCGACCCTGAAACCTTTCCAAACCCATCACCCACCCTATTACCCACCCGATAATGCCGAAAGTTGTGAAGAAGGCATGCGACCGGCAGCGCCAGGACCGCTTTACACATGAGGAGCTCACCATGCTTGCCGAGACACTGCAGGACAATGCTGCAGTAGTATTTTCAACGCAGATGACCAGGCTGGCAATAGTCCAAAAGAAGGCCATATGGGCTTTGGTGGCACAGCGTGTCAGTGCGGTGGGGGCCGTACCCCGCACTGCACAGCAGTGCAGAAAGCGCTGGGACGATCTGAGGCTGGGTCCGGAGCATACTCTCAGCAAACCGGAACCTGGGGACGGCAACCGGGGGTGGATCAGAATCCCCCATCAAGCTTCAGGCATGGGAAGAAACATGTGCCTCCACCATTGGGATGGAGAGCATCGAAGGAGTCGGAGGGATGGAGAGAGGAGCCCCGACATCTGGAGATGCAGGTAGGTGGCCAAATCAAGCCATGCTAAAAGCAACAAAGTTCAATCATGTGAAGTACCATGTTGACCCATAGTGCATATGCAACACATCGGCAGGAGAATGCCCACAGACACATCCGGAATACACCCTGCACACATGCAGCATGCACACCCTAAGTGCTGGCACCCACATACCACCATGCAACTTCCACACAAAAGCACAAAACCTGTATGCCCCTGCCGGAAATGTTCTGCATGTACCTACTGTTAAGATGTCACTCGTCACAATGCACGGCCAATGTCCGCAGACCCATCCATAACAGTATCCCACCTTTGCTCCACCACAAGCTCTGATTCAGACCTCCAAGATGAGGACACCACTGCCTCCAGAGCCACCAAGAGGGCCAGGACAACAGTGGCAAGGCCGCAAGCCTCCACCTCAGCCGTCCCTGGAAAAACACACCAGCAGCCACAAACCCTGCCAGGGGAAGAGGCCAGGCCAGTGACAGCCACCACAACAGTCATCGGACACGCAGCAGCAGCACCGCACACGTCAACAATTGTGCCCACCGAAGGGACAGGCTCCGCTGCGAGCAGCACCCTGGGGGAAATTGCTGCCATAGCAGCATCCTCAGACAGTGAGGCAGGGAGCATCGAGGACATCGATCATGGAAGCCCCACTGCCCACCCACATTCCCCCCACACATCCCTAAGCCCCCTGCAGGCGGATGCCACACAGGGGCATTCGGAGGCCGAGGATTGGCCAGCCACCCCATCCCCGCAGCCTGAGGCGAGCAGCCCAATGGACATGGCAATGCCACTGGCCATGAGCCAGCACAACCAGCAGACCCTGCAAGAGATAGTCACCCGCCAGCAGCAGCTATCCACCCTCCTTAATGAACACATAGCAGAGTGTGGGGGTGCAAGGGTTGACATAGAGAGAAGTGCGGACCGAGTCACGGCTGCCATTGAGTCCTCCACAAAGGACATCTGTACAGAGCTCGCTGCTGTGCGGCACGTCCTCACAGAACTAGTACAGGCCATTAGGGACACGTGTCCAATCGTGCAGCCAGGACCCTCCTCATCAACCAGCTCGGCACAGAGCAGCCCCATCCGCAGATCTGGGAGGAATCTGCGCAGCAGGGGTGCCCCGGGGGCCAGTGGAGGGGACTGTCAGTAGCGGCTGGACAGTTGAGCAGGACTCCTTCACACACTGCTGCACAGACAGTACCACACCTTCATAGGGATTCCAGGGGGGAGGTGGGAGGGTGGAGGGTGTGTGTTGGGGTGTTCAAGGGGGAGGTGGGAGGGTGGAGGGTGTGTGTTGGGGTGTTCAGGGGGAGGTGGGAGGGTGGAGGGTGTGTGTTGGGGTGTTCAGGGGGGAGGTGGGAGGGTGGAGGGTGTGTGTTGGGGTGTTCAGGGGGAGGTGGGAGGGTGGAGGGGGTGTGTTGGGGTGTTCAGGGGGAGGTGGGAGGTGGGAGGGTGGAGGGGGTGTGTTGGGGTGTTCAGGGGGGAGGTGGGAGGGTGGAGGGGGTGTGTTGGGGTGTTCAGGGGGGAGGTGGGAGGGTGGAGGGGGTGTGTCATTCCTTTTTGAAATCACAATACACTTTTTCTTTTTGCACAAATCATATGTGTGGACATTGCTCATTGCGTATGTGTGCTTTATTGTTGAATAGTCCGCAGTGTGCATTTTCAAGACACACACATTGGCCCGAGTGCCCTCTCCATGTCACACGCACACGACGTGTGTGCTAGAAGCATTGGTCAATGAGATTCTGACGCATTTCACGCCCCTCCTGTGCATCGCTGCCTCCTTGAGGTGCTGCACCATCCCCACCCTCATCATCCTCATCGCCAGGTGGTTGCAGGTCTGCGTCAGGGGGCAGGGGCACATTTCGTCTGACGCACATATTGTGTAGCATGACACATGCCATGACAATCTTCGCAACCTTCTCATGGCGGTACAGGAGTGCCCCGCCAGACCTGCAGAGGCAGCTGAAACGTGCCTTCAGTAGGCCGAATGCCTGCTCAATCACCACACGGGTACGTGCATGGGCACGGTTGGAGTCCTCCTCATGCTGGTTCTGTGGGTTCCGGACTGGTGTAAGGAGCCACCTCTTCAGGGGATAGCCTGCATCACCTGTAAGTGGACAACAATGTATGTGTCAGGGATGAGAATGATTACTGAACATGACGTGACGCCATGCCTTGCATTAGACTGTTACTTTGCAACACTTTTAGTCGCACTAATGGATTCACACTATGCAACCGGTATATGTTCATGGCTCTCATGTACTGTTTTGCATGCCAAGTCACAATGAAGGGGTGACAAGTGCCTTGTGAGTGCACATCCGCTGTGTCCGTTCAGGCTGTATTTTAGGTGACCTGGCACGTGTCCTGTGAGGTCAACGCTCACATGATTGCAACATTGATGTCTGGCACATTATGACCCCAGTGAACAATACTGATGTCAATGTGGACAGTTTGTGGGCCTTGCTGTCTGTGTTGTGGTGTATTGATGTTCCTGTCCGGCATGTGCCTCCTTTGTGCGCAGTTATGGGGGACAGGCCTATCAGTAGATGGTGTTTGGTGACGTGCATGTAGCTGCTATTCGTTGGAGTCCATGTTGTCACATTTTGTACAATACACTTGCAGATGGTTGTGTCATGGTTGGGACACACCTTCATTCCCATGTTAGGGCTGCTTAGGTCAGGCATCATGTATACAGTTGTCAGATGACGTAAGTGCTGCCTCAGGGTATGGCCTGGCTACTGCTAGTCGCAGCCAGGTGAAGTATGCATCACCCCCCCCCCTTTCTGCCAGGTGAAGTATGCATTGGTACGTCGATCACCTACCCACTTCGCATTTCCATGGTCATGACATTAGACTCACCGAGTAGCCAGGATCTTGGGCCTGCATGTCGCTCCATGTAGCGTGGTATTGTGGAGTTCCTCAGGACCATTGAATCATGGGTTGATCCGGGGAATCGGGCACAACAATGTGTGAAGATCCTGTTGGAGTCACAGAGCATTTGCACGTTGATCGAGTGAAATAGTTTACGGTTGCGGTACGGTACCTCCATGGCATGTGGGACCACCAATTCCACATGGGTGCAGTCGATGGCACCAATGCAACCAGGTATACCAGCTAGTGCATGGTAACCCACTTTGGTGTTAGCAATCTCCTGGGCAGACCGTGGCAATGAGATGTGGTCGTCTGTGTGCTTGAGGAGGGCATCGAGCACTTGGATCAGTGTACGTGAGAATAATGGTTGTGATATGACATGCAAGTGCCCCACTGTGTGCTGGTAGGTGCCTGTGGCCAGGAAGAGGAGCCCGGACACTACCTTCAGTAGGGGGGGATGGCGGTGGGTGTTTCAATCATGCTGACAATGTCGTTGTGTATCATGTCCACAATGGTGGTGATGGTGTCCCGGTCCAGTCGGTACAGGGTGTGGATCTGCTCAGCGGTGAGGTTGAATGGACTGGCTCTGATGCATGGGATTGGGGGCTGCCTCCGTGGTGGCACTGGCTGTGCTGGTGGGGCTTGCTGGCTCTGCCTTGCCCTCCTTCTCCTCCTGCGTCTCCTCTGTGCAGCCTGTTGTTGTTGTTGTTGTTGTAGTTGAAGTTGTAGCACCTGCATTGCTATCAGGTCCTCCAGCCCCAACATTGCTAGTCCTATTGGTATCATTGTGGAGTGTGACTGGGTCTGGGAAGGGGTTGGGTGTGCTCTTTTTCTACTTCCTGAGTCTGTATTGCCTCCACCTGTGCTGATTCTGTGCACCTGTGGCAGCTGGATTCACTGCACAAGGCCCTTTACGGTTGGTTCGCGATGGCGTTATTAGCGCCATGGCGGTAAAGTACTTTACAGGCTGGGTGATGGCGTTAGGTGCATGTCCGCTTGGGTCGGCATTCGCGTACCTTTCCGCCATGGCGGTGATTACGGTGTGGGATGCCGCGTGCGCGCGTCATTGGTGCAGTTAGCGGCAGCGTTAACTACGATGCCGCTAATGGCATCGTAGTTAACGGTCAGGGGTCATAATCGGACCTAGCGGAAAACGATGGCGGTAATCTTTTACCGCCATCGTTTTTCACTTAGCGCCATGGTCGTAATGAGGCCCCATATCTTTATTACTACTTTCAGACATCCTGCTGATTTCACATGTTCATCAACACTCCAGGTCATAAGACTACATTGTCCATTCGGGCTGCAGTGGATCCATCTTCCCACATACTTTTTGTGGTTTTTCAGGAATTTCGTTCCCTCAGGTCTCTGATTTCTTCAATCGTCAGCTCTTTGGGTCCAAACCCCGACTCAACATCAATCATGATCTTCATTACTGTTGCTTTCTTTGCCGTCTTCTTGCACTGGGTGATTATTATTCTGATCACGCAGAATCCAAACATGATCATCACCAACAAGGCTCCAAGAAACATGAAGATATTCGCCATCCATTGTGCAACCCATGAGAAGATCGACATAAACCAGCTGCCATAAGCAATGTCTTCTACTTCATCTTCTATCTTGACATGTAAGTTCATCAGCATTGTTATGGCCTCTGTCAAGGTCCCATTCTCTTCATCGTGAGAAGGTATGAATGTGCAACATGATTCTCCGATTTTGGCACAAACACCACCATCCATAGCTGTAATCATATCCAAGACATATCTGTTCTGAAGAGACATTTGTTTTATGGCTCCCAGCTCTTCCTTGATAGCATTGAATCCCTTTATAGTAGTGTTGATCGTCTGCAGGAGCTCCCATCTGATTATCTGTAACCATCTGGCATTTGCCATTGTCTGGATCCCTGGCATAAAGATTCTCGTGAATATTGTCAAAGTCTGGTTGAACAACCTGTGTTCATACGGGATGTCATTGAAAGCTTCTATTGATTTGCCTGAGAAGTAATTCTCTCTCTTTGTTCGACTGAGGAATCCAACTGATCTCCTCTTTCTCAGGTGACCATCTGCTTTTGGAAATTCTCCAATGTTTAGATCCCTCTTTGGCATCTTCATGTATGCTCTGGATCCGCAGGCCCAGTAGTGGTCCATTATCACTAGTGTTCTATCCTTCATTCCTGGTACATCGAAGATTCAACCACACTGCTGATTCTCTCCAACTTTTCTTGTGCCATTTCTTCTGAAGCATAGATCTACACTAGCCAGAGGCACTATCTGCAACGGGCCTCATTTGTCCTCGACCCATGTCAACAACTCTGGAAGCTTCAGCCATAGAGGTTTGCATCCTTTTTCTACACAATCTATAACTGGTTTGTAATGTCATGTTACTGTCACAGCTCTGCATACGACTATGCCTTCTTCCCAGCCATCTGGAGAAAGTACTATTCCCCAGATCTGCATTTGTCCTCTCTCCTTGAATCTTCATATTTCTTCATCGGTTTTTCTTCGGTAATTGAGCTTCTTATTTATCTCCCATCTGATTCTTGTTCCTTTCATTCCAGGCTGCTCATATCTCATCACATGATTTCTGGTGTGTGCTCTTTCTCTTGTCTTCAAATCTTGAACATAATCATCTTCTTCTGGAGCTGACGATTCAGTCACACATACCAAGCATGCTGTTCGACCCTGGAATTGACCTTTTGTATGGCAGAGGGCAAGGTGAGTCAGGCAATGAGCTGGACATCTATTTTTTATAGCTATGAATATCTTGGACTTCCCCATAGCATAGGGTAGGAGAGCACAAACATAACAATCCTCCTGAGAGGTTCTCTTTCCCACCTCTTTCATGTGTTGATACCACATGTTGTTCCCAAATGTGCTGTACTATCTAGATAATTATTTAACTCATAATCATCTTCCCTTGCACTTCTCTCGGGTCTCTTTCTTTCCAAATGAGCTCGTACATAATTGTCATGGAGTATATAAAAAATGGACCTTCCTACAGGGGGAATCATAGGAACACTTGTTAGAGAAATTAGTGACCTTGCATGTGTCACTGGTGTAGGCATAATTACATGTGGCCTCCCTCTCTTTGCAACATCTAACTCTGCATAGGCAATGGAGTGGGAAGAATCAAAGGGACTCCTATCTTTCGAGGACCAGCGAGTTAAGCAGCATGGATTAGCAAAAACAGAAACACAATAATAGATGCTGTGCACACAAATATTATGCACCAGTACATGAGACCCCACCACTGGTGTCTCTCCACACGTTGTTGAATCTGCACACTTTCTGGAACTGCATTATTCTCACCGGACCACATTGTGCCTGTGTACTATTTTTTAAGGAAGGAAAAAACCTTTTTAATCAGGCAGCCTTGTTAGAGTCTAAGGTAGCTGCTGAATTTGCTCAATTATCGCTGCAAGCAATCTTCTAATTGCAGGGCCGTTCTTAGGATCCTGCACAAAAGTAAGTATGTAAACAACAAGAACAATGCTCAATTACCTCTCTTTTAGTCCACCTTATAAGCTAGTCAGATAGAAACTAAATCAATTGAGGTGAATAATCTATTTCATTTCCCCACTAAACATATATGTTGACAGACAACTTTGTCATACCAGAAAAATACAGATGTTTAAAACCACATTTTAATCAATATTTAAATTCAATACATAGTGTGGTATATGCTTTCCACAAGACATTACCATCTTACAAATATATTAAAAACAAAGTGCATTAGAAAAAGACAATTTAGAAAAAGCAATTTAGGCAAAACAAATCCGGAGTGGTGGCACAATAATGCCAATTATGGCTGAGATTAGTCAATGACAGACATGATTATGCATAAACATAGAATGTTGTTGTTGTTGTCTGTTTTAACAAAGGAGCAAACTATCAGTGTTCAAACACAGGTTACACAGATGTTTTGTGTAGAAAAGACAACGTTGTTTAAAGTGTCTTGGGGATATCTACATATTTTTCGGCTAAACAGAATACCGTGAACACATTCCCTGGTGTTCCGCTGTTATTATTCAAAGCCCTCTTCAGGACAGTGTTGTTCTAAAAAATTGACAGTACGTTCAATGCTCCTGTCTCCGTTTGATTGAAATTGAAAAGGAGACTCTAAAGAAAGAGAAAAAAAAAAAAGGGAATTGAAGTCCTTTTTTAGTTAATTGTCCCCGATTGTGCAAAGTTTCAAAAACAAAGTGATTTTAAAAACCATTATCTTTGCCTAAATGTATATCTGATCGGGCAATTTGCATGCCCTATATGAGCAGTTTCACTGACCTTTTGATCTTGAGATGGTTGGACTAAAGTATTTGATAGTTTTTTCAGGCCGTAATTTCCTGTATCATGAATTTGTAAATTCGGACAATTTATCCACTTGGTAGCTTGAAATCTGTTTCTCAACAATTCGGAAGACAGATACGTTTTTGCATTTTATTTTGAGGCTCTAAACCTATTGTGACATAGACAGAGGAAAGGAAAACAGACACAAGGTTGTCTGATATGTTTTTGAAAAACATTTTGTTTTGTTTTTTAAAAAAAAGGAGTTTCTCTTGTAGAGATGCATTAGTTAGCATACCTCCTTGCTTAGGCTTCTTCACAGCTTTTTGATGCTCTTTTCTGTTTCTAAAGGAGATTCTGAGGGCCCGCGTGCATCGACTTCAACTTTGTGAACGTCCGCCTGGGGAACAAAGGAAACGGGCGAGTTTGTAATTATATTAGTCCCCGATGGAAAACAAGTTACCATATTTTTGCATGTTTATCTAGCCGCCTGTGTTTAATTACTCAGTAGTCGCTGAATCGATTCTATATTTATAATACAAGCGGCTATGGTGCAGCGGCATTTGTTTACCTGATAGTTGATCTCGTTTTCAATATTTATTCGTGGGTGTCTTTCAGATCTCCGTTTGCGTGCACCTTCGTGGTCAAACAGTTCGAAGGAGCCGCAAGTTATTCCCTGCCATGTTTATGTGGTCAGGTGATCATGTGTAAGCGTGATGACGCACCGTAGTGCAGCGTGGACTAGAGCGTAGTCAGAGTTAGTGATTGGGAAACGTTGAATGTACCGTGTTTTGAATGCATCTCAGGGCCGCCATCTTGAAGTGGTATGCGTGGGCGAAAGTGCAAATTGGAAAACTACTTCACTCAGTAATAGGTGGATGATGCAAACACCAAGATAATTAGTGAATTATTCAGAAATATATATTATTTTATATTGTGTGGATTTGTTTGATTTCGCAATTACTAAAGATTCCGCCGCAGTGGGGTGCATTCCAAACCTGGCACATTTCTCAGAGTTATTTTGAGGACGTCGTTTTCCACGCCCCCTACTAAGGGGTTTCGATTCTTGATGCAATTGCTACTGAAATCAATAGTGCATCTCAGCAAGCTTATTTCAGATGTTATATATATCTCATATATATCTGCTTGATATTCACGCCCCCTACTTAGGGGCTTAGGCTCATGATGTAGTCACTGATGAATTTAACAGTACCCCTTCATAAGCTTGTTTCAGATATTTATATACATCAGCTGGGTAGGTGAGGGAGATCTAGAAGTTAGAAAAAGATGCCCCATTCGACTGCAAAGTTCAGACCATTGTTCACAGTATCTAAGTCGAAAATCCACTTTTGTTCACTTTTCCGGAGGGCCAGATCTCTATTGCCCCCTCTTTTTGATGCTTGAGATGTTTGGATTATAAACCAAAACATTTCACTTGGTTTGTGTTTTAACTTCATGTAGTGGGCCAATAGAGGTTTATTAGGTGTTTGATTTCTGATGTTGCATCTGTGTTCTCCGATTTGTCTTTTCGTTTTGCCGATGTACAGTAATTGGCACGGGCATTGCATAGCATAAATAACCCATTGTGAACAAGAGTTTGTAAAATTTTTAAACACCCAAGGTTTTCCTTTTAGTTGAATACGCTTCATATTTTTGGTTAGAGAGCAGACTGAACAGTTGCCGCATTTAAAATGTCCTGTAACAGCTGGGAGATCCCATAGTGTTCTTTGCATGTTGGTTTTTTTGTTTTCTTTGGGATATGTATGTACAAGATTGTCTCGTAGATTGTTTTGTCTTTTAAAGGCAAACCTCGGTGGTGCTGGTGAAAAATCCTCTGTTTTAATGATGTGCCAGTTTTTCAAAATTAGTTTTCGTAAATTGTGACTTGTCGGACTGAAGGTTGTAACACAGGTAATTTTTTCTGTGGGGGTGTTTTTTATGGGGTTCAGACATACCTCACGGTTTTGGTTCTTAGCCCTCTTATATGCCACGTTTATTTGTTTTTTTGGATATCCTCGTTGTTTGAGTCGTTGTTTGAGTTGCTTTCCATGTGTTTCATAGTCTTCCAGGCGAGTGCAATTTCTTCGGACTCTTAAGAATTGTCCTATCAGAAGATTTGATTTTAGGCTCGCAGGGTGAAAGCTTTGGTACTCTAGTAAGGTATTTTTTTCAGTTTTCTTATTGTATAGATTAGTAATTAGAGTGCCATCATTTTGTGTCCTGATTTCTAGGTCCAAGAAGAGAATGGCTTCAGTGTTGTGAGCCATAGTGAAATCAATGTTTTGATTACATTGGTTTAGCCATTGGTGAAAATCCTCAAGGAGGGAGACTGGACCCCTCCATATCATGAAACAGTCATCAATATATCTGTGCCAAGCTTTTATGTTTGATGAATATGGGTTGTCGTTGTGATAAATTTAATTAATTTCCACATAGTCCATATATAAATTGGCTATATCTGGTGCAAATGTTGCACCCATACTTGTTCCGTGTTTTGGATTGTAGAAAGTCTCCTCAAACAGGAAATAATTTTCTGTGAGAGCTAACCTGCCCCATTCCAGGATGAAGGCGGTGGGCACCGTTCTGTTGTTTGTATTTCGTTGATTCAAATATTGTTCAAGGATTTGGAGATACTCTGCTTGCGGGATACTGGTATAAAGGGCCACTACATCTAGCCTGACTAGAATATCGCCATTTTCAATTTGAATGTTTTCCAAGGTATTGATCATACTGGTGGTGTCCTTGATGTAGGATTTCATTTTTAAGACCCATGGTTTCAAGAACCAATCAACGTATATGGACAGAGGTTCCAAGATAGAATCTATTGCTGACACAATCGGTCGTCCTGGTGGTTTTTCACTGTGTTTGTGCACTTTTGGCAACAAATAAAAAGCTGGAATCATAGGGTTAGAGTTAGTGAGGAACATTTTTTCGTCATGATCTATCCACCCTCTTTCTTGGGAGTGCGCCATTAGGCTAGATATTTCTTCTTTGAGTCTTGGTGTCGGATCCGCCTGGAGTTGTCTATAGAATTTTTGATTTGAGAGTTGGAGCTTGGCTTCTTCATTGTAGGCTTCTTTATTCCAAAGGACAATACCTCCACCCTTGTATGCAGGTTTAATTATAAACAGGGAGTTGGTTTGTAGGTCTTTTAGTGCTTTTCTTTCAGATCGGCTCAGATTATCTCGCAGAAAGTTGTTTTTCGAGATCAACTTTTTTGTTTCATCGATGATTTTGTTTTCAAACGCAGCAATGGCTGGGCTTATCATCGTTATAGTGGGGCAGAAGGTGGATTTTGGTTTTAGACCAGTCGTGTTTTTATCTTTTTCTTTTTAAATATTGATTAAAATGTGGTTTTAAACATCTGTATTTTTCTGGTATGACAAAGTTGTCGGTCAACATATATGTTTAGTGGGGAAATGAAATAGATTATTCACCTCAATTGATTTAGTTTCTATCTGACTAGCTTATAAGGTGGACTAAAAGAGAGGTAATTGAGCATTGTTCTTGTTGTTTACATTGTATGAATAGTCCCCTTTTTGCTCAATCCCCCTTAAACAAAAAACCCCGGGACTTACCCATTTCTCTCCCACAAAAGTAAGTATGTCAGTGCTATGCCCAACAAGAGCAGGATAAGCTCGGAGTATACAAATGAAGACAGCGAGAAGGAGTCTATGGATATGGACATCAGATAGGACCATGAATATAAATAAAGAGAAACTCAGTGAGGGACGAATCAGGAAACTGCTCCCTTTTCCAGTCATCGAATATGAAATCAAGATCTGGCATTTTTTGCACACCAGCACTTTCTAAAAGTACAATTAAAAAGATTCCTGTGGCCCAAGAACATTGACTTCTGCACTCCTGTTAAAATATCTATAAAGAGTGTTTGGGGCGAACCACAGTCCAAAGGAACACTTGCATTTATTCAATCAGCAATCTTAACCTCCTTCTTCCTCGTCATCTTCTTGTCTTGCTTCTGAATCAACAGATGGGGGTGTATGAGTCTCACCAGCATACGGCTTCACGTCGCCCAAGTGGATCCAGGCGCACCTTTCTTGGACCTTTACTGCTGAGGGAGTGACAGTCTCGACGATGTATGGTCTACTACAACGGCGCTCGTACCACTTTCTTGTGAAGTTGCCGACTATAACAGAGTCGCCAACAAATAACTTGGGTACAGATGGTAGATTTGCACATCCGGTTGCTGAATGGTCTTCATCTGTGTCCTGAGACCAACACCCTTTACGCTTGAGTTGATCTGAAATGACAGAGATACTAGCAGTCATACATGTTAAATATGCACATAGCTCATTTCCTAACAATTCTGCAGTCATCTGGGCATCACTTCTACTTGTCGATGGAGGGGACAGGGGCGTTCTCATTCGCCTTCCTGTCACTAACTCATGGGGTGTGAGGTGGTGGTCGGACCTAGGCTGATTCCTTAATGCAAATAATGCAAGGGTCAGGCAATACACCCATCCCTTCGTCAATGTCAATTTGAGTTTAGCGATTCTTTGTTTGAGAAGACCATTGAGTCTCTCACATAGCTTATTCGCTTGCTGGTGATAAGCAGAATAAAATGTTTGTTTTATACTAAGCAATTGGCAGATCTGTTCGAATACTTCATTAACAAAATGGGCCCCATTGTCGAATCTCTTCACTTCACATACTCCCCATATAGGAAAGACTTCTTGAACTAAAAACTTTGCAGCGCAAGGGGCATCAGGGTGTGTACATGGACCAGATTCAATCCATCTCGAAAAGGGGCACACCACCACTATCATATACCTATATCCACTACATACTTGCAGCATATTGACATAGTCGATACCTAAATGCTGAAAAGGACCATTCGGTCGAGGAATCACTCCTCTAATTGTTCGCAGTGTGTGCCCAGTGGTAAACTTTTGACATACGTTGCAATTTACTACATAAAACGCAACATGTTCTAACAGGTTCGTTACAAACCAGTCCTCCGCAATAGCTGCTGCAAGGCTTTCCCTAGTTACATGCGCAGGGTAGTGCAGCTGTTCAAGCGCAACCCTTAATAAGGCTACAGGCATCACCGGTTTGCCAGTGCTGTCCTGTTTCCACAATGCTTCAGAGGGGGATAAAGAACATCCCCTCCCTTTCCACAATTCTTGCTCTTCCTGAGGAGCACTGCCTTGAACTTTCATCCACTGCATTCTGGACAAATGATTAAACCCTTCATTTACAATCATAATCGTGACCGCTTTTTCCTTTACATCTGGTGTATCATAACTAGAAATATCTGGAGAATATGCAACCCTTTTGGCCTCTTCGTCCGCGGCATCGTTTCCCGCGTGAAATAAAATCAGTCCTCTTAGTATGTGCTGCTGGGAGTTGTAGTGCCTTAATAAGCCTATACAATAATGCAGCGTGTTGCACTGGAGTGCCGTCCGCTCAGATGTAGCCCCTCCTTTTCTAACATGCTAGCCCTGCGTGCACGGTTGACGTCACGTAGGCGAAATCACAGTAACCTGTAAGTTACTTCATGCCCTGCGTGTTTCTCGAGCGTGACAATACGCGTCACCAATTCTGCGGCCTGTGCTGAAAAGTGCTTGCTACTACTTCAAATTCTCCATTAGCTCTGTGCCTTACCGCAGCTGAACCTGAATGCCTTTCCCCATCAGTTTGATCAATTTTTGATGACCCGTCAATAAAGAGAACCTCCCCCTTGTTAAAGCATTTTCCTTTACTCTTGGGATCTCATCATTGAACTCCTCGTAATTGGAGCAATCACGCACTTGCTCATCAGCTGTCACAGGTTCGGCTACAAACGTGGCAGGGTTCACTATTTTACACCTAACTATTTTATTGGCTGGATGCGATATAACTACCTCATATGCAGAAGCCCTCTGAGATGTCACTGTACCCTTAGGTTTCTCCAAAACAGCAAAGCATGCTCAACAAATAACGTAATTGAAGACCCCATCACAATGTTTGTAGACTGCTGAATGGCGAACGCAGCTGCTGGCAGTGATTGTTGACAAGGAAAATGTCCTCTCATAACTAGATCTAGAATCTCACTATAATATGCCAGAGGTTTGTACCCTAGTGTAGTCCTCTGTATAAACACTGCTGTCATAACTGTTCCATTTGTGTGCAAAAACAGGAAGAACTCCTCAGAATAATTGGGAATTCCTAAAACTGGAGCTGTACAAATTGCTTTTTTTCAATTCCTCAAACCCTCCCTCCATTTCCTCAGTCCATTCTATCTTTTCCTTGCTCACTTGTGCTTTCTTTAAAGCCTACAAAAGGGGTCTCGTGTATGAACTATAATCAAATACCCATGCTCTAACAT
Organism: Ambystoma mexicanum; assembly: GCF_040938575.1. NCBI lineage: Eukaryota > Metazoa > Chordata > Amphibia > Caudata > Ambystomatidae > Ambystoma > Ambystoma mexicanum. The sequence continues at coordinate 40,325,804 of NC_090928.1, forward strand.
AGTTGCACAATCCCAGAAACTGCTGCATTTGCTTTATCGTGTGGTTTTGGTGTTTTCATAATCACCTCAGCTTTTTCAGGTGTGACTTTCTTTCCTTCATGTGAGATTAACTGGCCTATATATAACACCTCTTCCTGACATTATTGTAATTTCTCCTTGTCTACTTTATATCTACTTTAGTCTCGGGGGCAACGTGCTCACCTTGGAAGCAAGGTGACACGGAGCAGCACAAGTATGATCCCCGGGTCCGTGCTTAGAAACCTCTGGGTATTAAGCGTGTTATAAATAACCAATCATATCATATTCCTTGTCTGCTAGGATAGTCATTAACTGAATCAAATCTTTTCTGCACGTATCTTCTGTCATGCTACAAAATAAATGTCATCTACGTATTGCAGCACAACACTTTGCAAATCAATATTGCTCAGGTCCATCTGTAGGACCCTACTAAATATTGCCGGAAACTCACAGTACCCCTGGGGCAAACGAGTACTCTTCAGTTTAGTTTGATGAAACGTAAATGACCTAAAGTCTTGTGAGTCCTTCTGCAACTGGATTGAGAAAACGCATTTTCCAAGTCAATCACTGTGAAATAGCGTGCCTTTGTGGGGATACTACATAAAATTGTTGCAGGATTCAGAACTAGAGGAAACTTTGCCTCTACAATCTGGTAAATTGCTCTCTTGTTCTGAATTAATCTCCACGACCCCCTTTCGACTTTTTCACAGGATACACAGTGACTCTGACGTCACCAAGATACCCTGTTCCATAATAGCTGACACAGTCTTAAAAATACCTTCATCCGCCTGTTCGAGACATTGGGTACTGCCTTGCTCGTGGTAAAATTGCTCCTGGTTTAAGCTTAATCTTCTCCCACTCCCCTCAATAAGCCTACATCATAGTGGCCTGTTGTCCATAAAGAGGTTGGCACTTTTTCCATGTCCTCATCAAATAATGCTGGGCATTGCCGCACTATGACCATTCACTGTGGGATTTCCCTTCTCTCTATTCTGATCCAATATGTAATACTCATCTCAATTACTACTTCCTCATCTGATGGATCATCTCTAAACATATCTTCATCTGTGATGTCAGTCAATCTATACCCTTCCCCAATGGCAATTACCGTTCTACATGGCCTGCCCTCGTCATTGGTTCTTTCGAGCATGGCCAATTCCTGCCTGTAACTCTAGGGGAATAGTTTGTCCCCCCTCTTCTTCCATAGGTACCTGTGGCCTGAACAAGAACTCATCAGGTATCCTCATATTTTTTCCCATTAATCCGGGTAGACATGTCAACAAAACGCGTACCCCATAAAGAAAGACTTCTAGCTCTAATGGCATCCCTCGCAGAGCTATTTGCTCTGTAAACACCATGATAAATTCGCCCACGTTTAAATAATGTATCCACGGAGTGGAACAGAGTATGTCTTCAGCAGTAAAGGAAATTGTCATATTTAACTTTGACATTAAATCTCGGCCTAGAATTTTAACTGGTGTCTGCCTGGAGTACAATAATGGAACAGACATATCACACTCTCCTATAGAGACTGGTATTTATCAGTAAAAGGAACTCTACTTGTAGCTCCAGAGAAGCCCTGAGCATTCATGGCATTTCCCGATAACGGATATTTTCCCTCTCTTATACATGAGCGAGTTGCCCCAGTGTCTACTAAAAAAGAAAAGATTTGCCTCCTATGGTAACATCAAAGCGTTGTTCCTCTTGAGGGCTCAGTGGTACTGAACACATCAATTGACCCTGTGAGCTGTCCTATTGTGGGTACATGCATTTTCTCGTACCTGTAAAAGGACTTCCTCCCACGACAGTGACACCCCCAATGCTTGTTGCATTTGCAGTGCTTGTGTTTGATACACTGTCTGATCTTGGGCAAACCCATCCCTATTTTGTGAGCTATATGCTAGAGGATAAGCTGTCCCCCTCTTGAGAATTGGCCCATTCTGTGCATACCCTTGGCTCCCGCATTTTTGCGCGATATGCCCTGTCATGCCACATGTCCAACATATAGGAGGGGCTCGTCTGGCCAGCCCCCTTGATTTAAACCTCTCTGCACATTTTGTAACCCACCTTGGTGATTTGGAAAACCACCCTGATTATTCTGGAAGCCACCTCTTCCTCTAAAACCCATTCATCTGCCTTGTGGCGTGAACCCATTCCCTCCTTGATTTGATTGGCGTTGATTATTAGCCTGCAATGTAACCACTGCTTGCTGCGTTGCGAGCCCTTCTGCGCTTGTCAGTACAGCCCCTTCTATGGCATACTTTGACAATTTCTTCTGGACTAATTTAGCCTCCTCAAGTTTCCTAGCATCTTCCTTCTTCTTCTTTTTCTCTTGCAACAATCGGCAATGATGCACGATAGTCAACTGTATCTCTGCCCATGCCTTCGCTTCCATTCCCACTAGTTTCTTGAGCTGTCTCTGTACCTGCTCTGGCAATCCCTGAGACAAAATGTGGCAAAACACTGGCACTGATTTCCCCCAAGGCTCCCTCGTTTCCAAAGTCCACCGTCGCTGAATTCTTTGAATATAAGCAAGCAGATCTTCGTCATCTTTCATTTTACGTGCCATAATTGCACCCATATATTATGTATCAGGATACTGTACCCTGAGTGCTCTCCAAATGTCTGCTCTGCAATTATTAAATGGCATTCCGTTGTGAGCTGTGTTCTGTGCTGTGACGCTTGAGTAACCTGCTCTTGTCCAAATGTCATCATCCGTTTCCACAAAAATAGCGCCTTGGAGACACTTAATGTCCCCTATAGATAGATTATTTCCTCCTGTCATCTTTTTGAGCTCATAAATCAATTTTCCTGCACCAACCGTTAAACTATGGAGTTTACATCTTAAATTATCCTTGTCCATTTGAGGCCAAGGGATATACTGCGGTCTGGCCCCTACTTTCTCCAATAAGGGAAACTGCATAAACCCAAATCCACAATCGGCTCCCATTGTCTGCCTTTCCATAGTGGGGACAATGGTTCCTGATTGCCTTCTACCTGGTAAAGACCTCAACCTGTTCACATATGGTGGCGATTTCCCCCTCTCACTATGCAATCATCCTTTAGGTCTCTCTGTGTACACCATGGTGTCTGGCGTCCAATCTTTAGGTTGCTCTAGATCCGACCATCTCACTTCCTGAAAACATCCCTCGGGACTGCATGCACTTTCTCCCTCTTCCCCACGGAAGGATTCTCTGTCTTTGTCTGACATATCTAGTCCCCAACTAGTATGGCTTTCATCCTTTTCATCCCTATTTAAAGTCCGCCTGTCTAAAGACAAGTCTCTATGTTCAAGACTGAACAGACTTCCTTTTTTTCTCTATCCTAGAACGTCCTTGCAACGGGAGAAACTTTTCTATGTCAGCCATGATATTACTGGACTTGGTTCCATCAGCTCTTTCTCAATGCGATCAATATCGCGTCCCCTCTGTCTTCTTTTTTGCTCCATTTCTTCATCTAATTCCCTTTGTTTCTTTACTTCCCATCTAACATTTTCCTCTTCTTGTCTTTTCTCCTCCCTTCTTTCGTTTGCTCTATGAACTTCCTCTTCCTTTTGTCTCTGCATTCTTTAATCCCGTAATCTCTGAGCTTCTTTCTCTTCTCTCTTCTTTTTTAACCTGTCTTGTTCTTCGATTGCTCTCTGCCTGTTGTCATACTTCCTTTGCTCCTCTGACCTTTCTTCCTTTCTTAGCTGCTCCTCCTGATACATCTGCTCTCATCTTTGTCTATTCTTTCTTTTATGCTCATCTTCTTTCAATACATTTCTCTTGTTCCTTGTCTATTCTATCCTGTTCATCGTGATCTTCTCTTTGCCTTACTTCCTCGATACTCTTCCCATCGAACTTCAGCAGCATCTGTCCACCCATTCATTTGTTCTGTACAAGCGTAAACTCGTCAACTCTATCTTTTTCTCCTTTCCATCACTTAATCTCCCGTTCTATATCTAGGGTCACATTTGGTCGTTCACTTTTCTCCTCTTTGTCTTGTAAGACCTTAAAGGTCCCCTCTTTTCCTTTAGTCTTTTCTGAACTATCATCACTGCTATACGCAGGCAGTTCATGTATCGGATTGCTATATCCTGTCACCGCCTTTAATTCTCTTAATGAATGCAATCCTTCATCTTTTGTACTATCGCCAGTTACTTCGGGTGAGGTAAGGGGAGCAGAAGGCTTAACACCTTCCTCCCTACACCGATTAAGCATCCAGTCCTCAGGAGGTGGATCTTCTCGTTCCTCCTGGTACATTTTCCAGAGCCCTAAACTAGCTAACCTTTTCTCCAATGTCTTTCCTGTGTACGTGGCGTGCAAGTATGTGGTCAAGTGTTGCAAAACCGCTTTTGACAGCGATTCCCCCTTGCGGCCATGGCATGAACATTTTATCTGCGGTACCCTTAACCCATTCTGCACTGTACTGTTTGAGCTTGGGTGCGTGTTTTGGCAGTTGCTTGCAAAGATGCATCAGTGGAGTAACATCCCCCATTGCGACAAGTCTCAATTGACTGTCGATACTTACTGTTGATTTAAACAAAATACGTTTCAGAAAAATAAAAAAATATGAGCATGCACCACCTTCGCTGCTCAAAGCCTCTACTTCCTCAATTACTCCCCCTACCTGTTCAGTCGGCGCTGACAATGACTAAAGAAATAGATAACAACTTTTTCCTCATTAACCTCACAATTTTACTTTTGTCGTTCCTCGACACCTTTCTTAAAACTTCAAAATACACAAACAAACTAGTCGACTTTTAAATATATCTTGTCATGACACTCCTTTTCTCTCAGCCCCTAAAATACTCTGACTGGAGTTTGAATCATTTCCTCTCATAGACCTGTCTATGTGCCACCTAAGTACCCCTTGGGTTTTGAAATGACTCCTTCTAAAAGCTCCTTGATCTTAGGACTCTGGGCTATTTCTGATGCTCCTCGTCACATATCTCTGACGCTCCTCGTCATATATCAACCAACCCCCTGTTACCTTATACTTTTACCACAATCCCCATTCCCTCATACACTGACTGGAGTTTGAATAATTTCCTCTCATAGACCTGTCTATGTGCCGCCTAAGTACCCCTTGGGTTTTGAAATGACTCCCTCTAAAAGCTCCTTGAGCTTAGGACTCTGGGCTTCTTCTGATGCTCCTCATCATATATCTCTGACGCTCCTCGTCATATATTAACCAACCCCCCGTTACCTTATACCTTGACCACAATCCACATACCCTTATTTTGCCAGTCCCCTCAATCTACTCACAATTCGCCTGTTAGCGCCTGACCATTGAGATCATCTCTTCCTCCAACCGTCCACCGTCGCCTTCGGTCCGCTCAGCGCCTATGGAAACCAGGAGGGATTTTGTGAACGAGGGACCCGTCCCACATGTATCGTCTTTTCTTGCAAGAGTTCTATTTCGGCCATTCTCCACAGGAAGCCTTGCGATCCTCCAGCTAAATGGCGGAGGATGCCTGATGTTCCAAAAATCTTAAAGCATACTGGGTCGATGGGTCTTTAACCATCCTCTCCTACCACGTGAACCCGTAGGCCCTTTAAGATGAGGTAACAGTATCTGAGATGGATGGTGATGCAGATCTTACTCATACATCAATAATCAGACCAACTCAGGAAGTTTGGCAAAATCATGGCTGTTTTAATACACTTGTTAAAGCAGGGAGTACAACGGGCATCAACAGACGCCGTACAGCATTTTCACTCAAGAGTTCCTCAAAGTTTTACATGAAAATACACAACTTTATACTAGAAATTCATCATAAGTGACATCATACTACGTGGCATAATAAGAAAACCTATTAGGGGATGTGATAGGCCTAAAGGGAACATCTAAGTATACTTTCTATAAGGCAAAGATCGTGATTGGGTCTCTAAGGTCAGGTGGACAACTACGCCCACCCCAAGTACAAGTCATCTTCCGTGTTAGACTAATACACAATGTTCTATTGGCTTCTCAAACTAAAGGGCTCCTTGCTACGTGACCCTCTAGAATTGGTTGGCACGCTTGTACCCTTCTGGAATATTCCACTCGCTAGCATCACGCAAGCTGGTAACCCAGGTGCTGGGGGGTTTGCCTGATCATGTCTCCCCACCCAATTAGCCCAATATCCATCATAACACCTGCGGTCTGCCATTGAATTAATGCGTTTGAACTCGGCCTTGCAAAGGCTCACTGTGCCTGAGAATAAAAAGGGCGTGAAGGCATGGCCTTATCTTCTGGTCTCGGTGTAGCTCGCCCCAAAGTCTATTTTCATTTGACCATGTGACTAAAGACCACATTCTGAGCTCCTTCGTTGTATTTAATACTATTAAATGAAGAAAACCTGGCACTACTAGTGTTTTTCCACACACCTCAAACAGGAGCTTGGCTCGCTTCTCACGTTCATTGTATCTTCTCGACTAGATAACCAGGCTCTTGGCGGCCCCGACTCTTGACACTGGGCCAGGCAAGCCTTCTAGTATCTTCCTTCACCGTTAGCTATTCTATTCTGCTGTGCCACACTTCTAGCCCTTTCATTCACAGGGTCCAAGTTTGCTAAAATGCGCTGTGCAACATCCAGATTCTATAGATTCCTATATATATATTAGTGGCAACGCCTGGAGTCTATTCACTTAGTAGCAAGCCTCATGATTACTTCGTCTACTTGCGTTACTGCGTCTGTACATTTGTAAAATGGTTTCACATTTTCTTCAGTGCTTCTCCGTACATGTAATCTTCATTTTAATCCCGAAATGTTGCTTAATTCACTCCTTCACCATCAGATTGTATAAGGTCTATATACTTTCTTCATTGGCATCTCTTCTGGGTGCGTCATTTCTGCTTCATGTGATGTCACCAATCTTCTCTTTCATTCATTTTCACACTTATTCCTGAACTTCCTTCAGAAGACCGTTATTTCTTTGCGGATACATATAGGGGTTTCTCAATGGATACCTTGTTTCAAGGACTGTTCGCGGTATAGGTACCATTATTGGCTTTGCACATGTCGCAATTTCTGGCTGCCAACATATAGGCAGAATGGGGCGGGACTTCCGGTAGAGGTAATTGGCTCCTCCTCTAAACTATGGTGCAATGCACTGTGATTGGCATGAAGCCCCCACTGTACACTGCAGGAGGGTAGTGCTAGCTTTCCTGGAGGATGCTGGGCTGTGGGAGCTTTGAGGGAGGCATGGTATCGCAAGTAGACACTGACACAAGTTGGAAAACTCTTATCTTGCCCTATAACTAAGATGGAAGTATTCTCAACCATCAAACAAAATTAAAATACTTTCATAGTCAGTATTTAGTCAACATAAAATGGCCTATACTAATAAGCCGAATGCCTGCCCTCTTTCTAACACAATAAATGTGTAAAGGGAATGTGTAATGCAAAAAGTAAAATCAATATTCAAAAGAAATGTCAGTATGGCAGACTTCGACCTTGCGACACACTCTGGCTTCGGACACAAGGATGCAGTTTGTTTCGTGGACCAGGGCAACAAGGCCTCTTGGTAAATGTAGTTTCGAGCAAGGTACTTATTTCAAAGTTCAAAGACATTTCTCACATCCAGGTTTCTCCCTGCCGGGATCAAACCTAACAATACAAAGTCATCTCTCACATGCAGGTTTCCTTCTGCCGGAATCAAACCTAACAACAATTCAAATCTTGCATCTCAGTTTCTTTCTCTTCCTGCCACTTCAGCGGCATCAGACATTTCACAAAGGCTTTCGATTTTGCAATCTTCTTTCGCCGGACCACTCTGTTACTTTGTATTTTTAATTTACAGTTATTTACAACACTTTGCTTTCTCTCGCATTTTATCGACACATGCGAAACCTTCATTCGTCGGATACTGTTGCCATCAACTTTCATTTAACACAGACCGGACTTTCCTTGATTTCATCAACTCACCGGCTGTGTTAATTCATTTTCGTCTTTCACAGCTTTGATCCTGAAGTCAAGGCTGATACCACAACTGCTGCTGCACCTCCCCAACTCTGCCCTTCTCCCAGGAGGGTGGCTGGTATCTTTATAATACAAAAGAGGTGTATCTCTTCTCTCTAGCCCTCACCCAAGTCTGAGTCATTTCTTACTTCCCTTCTTTAATATCACAGTTCGTTCACTTAACTTCTCACAGGTCTCCCTTGATCGGGCTCAGACCCCTCCTTTATTTCTCACACGGGTCTCCCTCAGCTGGCTCGGACCCCCCCTTTACTTTTCACACAGGTCTTCCTCAGCCGGGCTCGGACCATCCCTTTTCTTTGCACTTGGGTCTCCCTCAGCTGGGCTCGGACCCTCTTGCTTTGCACAAAAACTTCACAGTCTTTCCACTATCCGTCTCAGACTTCCCCCATCTGAGATTGGGCCTCGACCTGGGCTTCCTTGTGCAACCTTCAATGCCCTTCAGCGGTAACGTTCTCTCGTCGGGGTGTTCAAGGTTTCTCAGTACCTCGGTTCCGCCCCTCGGCCTGTTGCTCTGCTCTGTCTGGTTCGCCATCGCCGTGGATGAACTGCTCCTTCTCGTGCACCACCTTGTTCAAAAGTTCAATCATAAAAAAATTATCTGGACTTCAAGTCCCATAATACAATGTTCTTATTACGCTCTCACTTTGCGAGCTCCCCTAAAACAGAATTTTGGCAATTTTGAGAGCTGCAGGTTTTAAAATAGGATGTTTCCTGAGGTCAGGGCCTCACCGCCTGCCCCTCAAAGACTTGGACTTTATTATCTGACCCAGGGGAGGAGCTCTGGTTTGGGCACTGCCAGGTAAAAACAACTGCCCCTGGATTGGCTCCATGGATACAGAGCTCCCTCGCCATACTGCAGCCTTCTGTGTACTGACAGGCTCAGTATTTATGCAGTCCTTTTTCTTTCAGTCTTTTCAGGGTTCCTCCAGCTGCAGTTCCTTCCTCCTGGCCTCTTTGCTTCCTCCAGCATCCCCAGCTCGCTCAAAGTGAGCCTGTGTGCTCCACCTTTTATACTGCCTGTGAGAATTAACAGGAGACAGGTGTGAGTGGTTGTCCAGCCCTGCCTTACTCTGCCTGACCTGGTTAAGAGGACAAGATGGAGACTGCCCAGAGGGATACATGGTACATTGGTTCCTATAGGTTATCTTCATAGCTCCAGTTTGCCTCTTCTTCGTCCAAGTGGTTTTGGGTAAAACAGTGGGGAGGAATTATGGGAGATGTAGTGTTTCCGAGTGGTGGTAGTAGAAGCATGCAAAATGTTGTTAGGAGAAGGGGAACAATCTTGGTGCGGTAAAACTTGGGATGATATATGTGTTCTCCTTTTCCTGGTTCTCCTACATCTCCCTTTTGTCTTGGTACCTGTTGGAATTGTGGAGGGGGGCAACGGTATAGGATTCAAAATGGTGTTTGTTCGAAAATGGAATGTCGGGTGTTAAGGAAAGGGGGACACCATGTCTCACCCTGGGACTCCCCCTCCCGCTCTCGTCCACTCCCTGGTTCCGGACCCAAGAGCAATAAACCCTTCTTAGCCACCCCCGAAGAGCATACCAAGAGGGTTGATAGGGAAAAGCCCTTGGGTTTTTCACAGAGCTGACAAATCCCCCAGATGCTGGGGAAGGCAGGTGGTGCTGGGGCAAGGTATGTCCAAGGTTGGCGTTGGGTGGCCGCGGTGAACCCGTGAGCCCTTTCCGCTGGCAGTGAATGCTGGTGGAGAGTGCAGAGGTGACAGACCTTGGTCAATGGTGCTGGAGCGCAACCACTGGTTGGCAAAAGGAAATAAGAAGCAGGGCCGCCTGCAGTTCACTCCAAAGGAAGGCTTGTTCCTGTACAAAGGCACCATGGCAGCACCCTGTACGGTAGGGCAGGAGGAGGCAACGCTGGCAGGGCCGGCCGCAGTGACACCCGGAGGCTGTACAGACCAGGCCTAGAAACTGAGCCTAATACTAGCTGAAATGAAAAGCACTTTTGTGTCAGTCAATACCAAGTTGGACCGTATGGAGTACAAAATGGACCGTATGCAGGAAAGGATTGAGAAGGAAAGTAGTCGTCTTCGCGAGGCTGAGCACAGAGTAGGGTGCTAGAAGACACAAGCGTCGAGGTGACTCAGGCAATCAGATGCCTGCAACAGGAAGTGAAGGAAATCCGGGAGAAAAATGAAGATTTAGAAGCAAGATCCAGGCGTTACAACATAAGAGTGGTGGGGATCCTGGAATCGGTGCCTGTGCAGAACATGGAAATGTTAATGGAATCCTTCATCAAGGAAGTATTGCGGGACCCTCCGATGTGTCCCCCCAGTTCACAGTTAAGCGCGCAAATCGAGTATCAGTCCAGAAACCTAGGTCAGGACAGAACCCTCGCCCGGTCATCATGAGACTGCTGAACTACCACGACCAAGATGTTATACTGCACAGGGCACAGGAGTTGGAGGACCTGCGGTATAAGGAATCCAAGGTGTAATTCTACCAAGACTTCACTCCATCAGTACAGAGGGCTCGTAAGTAGCAGCAAAGCGATTGTTGAGAGAGAAGGGGCTACAATATGCTATGCTATATCCCTCAAAGCTGCGTTTCATTCATGATAACAAAACACTATTCTTTACAGACCCTGCTGACGTGGTAGCCAAAAGGCTGAGAGGCTGGTAAGCGGGGGGGTAAAGCGCATGACAACGATGTGGTATCCTTACAGCAAAATGTTATGGTTTGGTAGCACTCAGAGCATCTAGGGGGGTTTTCAGGAAGCAGTCAGTTACGAAGCACCTAAAATGTTGTTATTCTCATTTGATTATAAGTCGTCTTTATTCTTGTATGGTTATGTAACGAATTTGGTCAGTTGCTGTTTATCTTGGTATGTGCAGGCCTCCTCCTGTACAGAGGTAGCTCTCGGTGGTGGGGCCGACAAAGTCGCAAAGTTTGGTGCCCCGGCGTAGGTGCCCTGGTGGGGATAAAAGAGGAAGTTTGGGGGGAGTTGGGTGCGGGGGCACCACTGCCAGTTGGGGGTGGGCCGTGGAGAAGGTGGAGGGAGGCATAGATCGTAATGGGGTGGGGGAGGGTGTTCAGGGTTGAGAGGGTGGAGTGGGAGGGAGTGAGGGGGGGTCGGTGTATGTTGAGGGATGTTATGACTTAGGTGCAAGGTTCAAAAATGGTTCACGTTGCTCTGAAAGTTATGCAGAGTACACAGATTTGTGGTGGGGCTATTTTGTGATGGGGTGGCAGGCAGGTCTAAGCGTCACCATGTCGGGTGATGGCTAGGGCACTGCCTTGTGAGTGCTGCACCCTTCTTAGCTGGAACGTGAGAGGGCTTAATAACCATGCTAAAATGTTCAAAGTTGGAGTTTATGGGGATCCTCACAGGGACAAGATCCTTTTTCTTCAGGAGACGTATTTGAAAGGGAAGATGAATGACGGGCTGGTACGGTCCTCCGGAGATGCACGATTTTATACTTCTTACTCCTCATATACCTGCAGTGTGTCCATTATTGTTAACAAATCATTGGGATTTAGACAGCTACAGCAGGAATGTGACCCTGGCAGAAGGTTTGTTATTGTGTCAGGAACTCTAGCTCGGAACCACGTTACCCTGGTCAATGTGTACGGCCTGAATGTGGATGACCCGGGTTTCTATAACTCCCTCTGGGCGAAGTGCTTAACATACACGCATATTATACTAATTGTAGCTGGGGACTTCAATACAATTCTGCATGCAGAGTGGGATAGATACGCGTTCGGCTCGAGGCCACTGTCCTCGGCTGCTAAAGTAATACAGGGGGGCTAGTGGACTTTCAGGCTGGTAGATCCCTGGAGAACGTTACATCCAGATGAGAGGGATTTTTCTTTTTACTCTTCTGTGCACAACATTAGGTCCCGCATTGATTATATACTGGTAGGGCTTAGCCTGGTTCACAGTACAGACAGCTGCGTTATGCTCCTGAGAAGATTGTCAGGCCATTCCCCGATTCTATGGCAGTTTCAGGTCGGGAATCTGACAGTGGTTAGGCCACATTGGCGATTCAAAAGTAAGGCGCTATTGGACATAGTATATCGGGGTGAAGGGCAAGAGATTATAAAATTGTATTTCGCTTGCAATGTGGGATCGGTGACTTTAACCAGGACCCTCTGGGAGACGTTCAAGGTGTATTTGAGAGGGTGCTGCATTTCGATTGAAAGTGTGGTGCTCAAGGTGATAAGGAGGAGACTGGGAGAACTAGAAGCCGGGCTAGCGATTGCAGTCGGGGGGGGGGGGTGCAGCCCTCTGACGACTCCTTGGTTGAGTTCCGAACTGCTCTTGATCAATTTAAAGAAGAGGCGGGCGGGGACATGCATTTTCTTGTGTCCCCCCATTTGGCAGGAAGGTATGGGGAGTAGTGTAGACCTGGTCGGTACCTAGCTGGGCAGGTGAGCAGCAAAGGGGGCAAACAGACATTCCAGCAATTAGGCTTGTGGATGGCACAATGGTGCCGGATCCCGATTTAATTCTTGCAGAGTTCCTGGATTTTCATGAGAACCTGTATGCGGTTAGGGGCAGGGCGGAGCCGGGGATACTGCAGTTGTTCGCGGGGGAGACTGTGCTGGCGGAGTTAGACATTCAAGCTGAAACAGTCTTGGGAGCTCCCATTATAGTTGAGGAGATTCTGAGAGCGATCAAAGATCTCCTGACCACTAAGGCTCCGGGTTCGAACCGGATCACCGCAGAATTCTTTAAGGAATATGGTCCAAATGTTGCTGAGTATCTGCTTCAGGTGTGGCAAGAGGTCCTACAATCATGGTTCTTGCCTCCTACGATGTATGAAGAAATGGTTTCTTTGATGCTAAAGCCTGATAAAAACCCATTGGACTGTGCCTCCTACAGGCCAATATCCCTCAATATGGACACGAAACTCTTCTCCAAAAATGTAGCTGATAGGCTGCTCCCCTTTCTCCCCTTCATTGTGCATTCAGATCAGGCTGGCTTTATCCCGGGCCGATCCATAGCTCTTAATCTGCGGAGATTATTTGCAGTGCTGGCTCAGATAGATCCCTCAGTGCAGGCGATCGGGGCACTTTTAGACATAGAGAAGGCGTTCAAGAGTGTTTGGATTCCGAAGTATTATCTGCAGTGTGTTAAGATCTTATACTCGGGAGTGACCACAAGGATCAAGCTTTTTGGCAAGTACTCAGTGGCAATTGAGTTGGGGCGAGTCACGAGGTAGGGGTGCCTGTTGTCCCCACTTCTGTTTGCAAACGCTATGGCTCATAGGCATGGGGGGCTTGCTTTGGGAGGGGCTCAGGAATTAATTTCACTGTATGCAGATGACGTCATTCTGTATGTCAAGGACCCAAGTAGTAATTTGCAACAACTTTACCAAGGGTTGAGGCATTTGATAGAATATCAGATCTGTAGCTAAATTGGTCCAAGTAGATCCTATTTCCTCCGAATGAGGGCACTCAGCAGCCTTCAGGAGCAGAATGATTCCATTGGGAACAAGCTTCGACAAAGTATCTGGGCATACGGGTGATCAGAACTCGCTCAAGGACAATTATGGGTCGTACCTAGAGAAGCTCCAGAGAAAGATTGACTGATGAGTTTCGCTTCCCATTTCCCTTATGGTTAAAACTGCAATAATAAAAATGGTTGTCCTACCTAACTCATTATATTTATGTCTTAATATCCCGGTGTGGTCCAGCGCCAATTTTTTGTAGAACAAAGGTCACTCATAATCAAGATGGTGTGGAGCCTGAAGACGCCCAGAATCAAGAGGGAAGTGCTTAACATGGGAGCAAAGGGGTCTAAATGTGCCCAATTTGGAGTTGCACAACCGAGCTGTGCAGGTGTCGTTTGAGACATACTGGATGCTTGGGTCCCAGTTTTTTCCACGTCAGGATAAAAAGAAAGTCAGCACACCCATACTGGCTACACAGCACCCTGATTGCCAAGCAGATTAATGATAAGTGCCCATTTGACCCTGCAGCGTTGTACAGTCCATGCATGGTGAAGGCTGTGCCAAAGAATGCAAGTGTTCCTCCCGTATACCCCTGAAATTTTTGTTTGGGATTTTCAATGCTTAGCTCTGATGTACGATGGTATGATAAAGGGGGAATGTTCTCGTTTTGGGGTAAATCATTTGTTGGACTTCTACGCTGATGGAAAGCTTATGTCCTGGGAGCAAGTTTGCCAAACTAGGAGGCGCATTCGGGTTGGCATTTCAGTTTTTTAGGATTCGCGAGGCATTTCGGGCTTGGTTGCCAACCTTTCCCAATGAGCCACAGGTTTTTCCCCTTTTTAAGTACTTGGCCAATGCGGCGAATACAAAGAGGGTAGTCCCGACAATCTACCAGATGATATTAAGCTCGGCCCAAAAGGAGGCACTAGCATGTAGGGCACAGTGGGAGGCTGATATTGGCTTAGACTTGGGGGAACAGGGGGTAGCAATATATCTGCTTATACCTTAGTAAGGTAGCAATCAACTCCTGGTTTAAGCTCATTCAATTTAAAATTCTTCATCAAGCTTACATTTCACCTGCGGTCCAGAGGAAATTTGACTGCTCCAAAGACAGTTGGTGTCCTAGATGCAAAAACAATAATGCTAGATTAATCCATGTGCTGTGGAACTATCCTTCCCCGAGGACTTACTGGCAGTTGGTAACAGAAATGACAGGGTGTATGATAGGTTTAGAAGTACCTCAAGGTATCCTTTGTAGTATTTGTGGGTGGCTTCCCGGTGCTCCTAAGGGGAGGAGGAAACTATTGTCCATATGTAGTCTGTTAGCGAAGCGTTGCATTTTACTACGGTGGTCTAGTCCAGTGGCTCCAACGGCGGCAAAGTGAATGGCAGACCTGGCGAGGTGCTGCAATATTGAGCAGGAGTATTGCAGCCTGCAGTTTGGCAGATATGGGCCTGGTGATGTATGGGTCCCTGTGTGTGTTTAGTTGCTCTCTGGGAAAGCTGTGAGCAATAATGTAGAGGGTGGAGAAGGGGCATCTGAGGGCTGAGGAAAGTAGCCCCAGGGCATACATACTGTACTTGTCATGGCGAGAGAACGGGATTAAGAAGGTGGAGTGTTTCAGTATGCATGGCTCACAATGCTTAGGGGGGTGGTTGCCTGCTGCATTTGTTCTAGCGAGTTGGAGACAATTTAATTAAGTTTCCATGTAGGATTTAAGTAGAGGGGGGATTTGCTAATTAGTGTTGTTTGTTGTCACCGTGTGCAAGGCCTGTCCTCCCACTGACGAAACATGGCCCATATCTGTAACTGTTTTGTTTATCTCTCTAAAACAGTACTCTGTTAAGAGTATGTGTTCTACTGATAATGTATGTAACGTGAACCTGGTTATAAATAAAGTGTTACAAAAATAAAAAAGGATATCATATGTTAGTGTGAGAAACCCAAGAGTCCATGTCGGGCCGTAAAGCCAAGGAGGCCAAGTCGGGCTGAAAGACAATACAATATATACAAAATATACAAAACTACAAATGAACAGAAGCGGATAGAGCAGGTTCCGCTAAACCAGGACAACAAATACAGAGACATTGTGCCAACCTGCAGGGTGTACTGCACAAGTAGGGTGAGGGCCCAAGAAAAGAGATATGAACATTTGAATGCGGGCCGTGATCAAGCACAGCAGGAAAAGAGGAAAACTAAAGAGAAACAAGGAACTGTATGATCAGGCACGTGGCCTGAGATAGAAACAAGGAACATTTAGTTGGGGGTCAGAAACCAGCCAAAAGGGGATCCCTTTTAGATGTTGTTGGTCATACTTATGTTGGGTTTCAGTAATTGTGGTAGGGGCAGACTATAGGTCAGAGTAGGTTTGGACAGTGGATGGTTTTGTATTATAAGACATCCTGATGAGCGAGCACCATTTGCTATTTTATTTTGTATAGGAAAATAAACGCCTTAGAGATAGGCACAGGAAAGGCCTTATTTTCTTTAATAAAAACAGATATCAGTTGCAAACATGACCCCTTGTCCTTCTCCTATGTCTGATTTACCACATAATGCACAGACTATTTCAAACCAACAGGTACCTCCAAAGAAGATACATTAGCTCACCCAAGAATTGAGGAACTTGTGGAAGGAAATAAAAGAAGAAACAGATAGAGTGAAGGCAACAGGAAAAGCGAAGTTAATTTGCAATTTGTCAGATAAACAGATTACAGAAGAAGCAGAAACAGAATTAAGAAGGGGCCCATCTGTTTGCCATAGCACAATAAATGATTATATGCACATAGACAGAGCTGTCCAAACTTTATGCAGAAATCTAAATTTGAAAAATACTTTTCTAAACAAGAAGCGCGGCAGAGGAAATCGGGAACAACTATCCCAAAACACAACATTCCACTAAATGTGTGGAAGACATCCTAACATTAATGCCACTAGAAGGGGAAAAATGATATTATACAAGATACTATCCTGGAACACACTAATGCACAGAAGCAACAATGGCTAGTCAGCTTAAGCATAATCTTTGTTTGTCCCGCATCTACCAAAGGTCACTTTTTACAAAGTGGTGACTGATGAACTAAGACCTTATCGATGCACAAAATGCCACACAGGACATGAGAAAACAATATTTTATAACTTAATACAAACATAGAGCTTGCCCTCAAAAGACTTAAGCAAACGCAAGAAACTTATTGTATAATTGTCCAATAAAGATGTGGATATTAACATCATAATCCACACAGACTACATTAATGAAGGTCAACAACATAAAACGAGATCTCAAGCTTTGAGGTACAAAACAACAGCCTATGATTGGGACAATGTGAGCAGAACAATTAAACATGAAAGAAAGGGAATAATCAATGATGACGAATACAGCTACACAGCAATGATTTCTCCTGTATTGGCCACTATATACTCAATTCCACAGATTCACAAGCAAGAGCCTATTTTCCCACCATCTAAAAGAGGAATATGCAAAAACATGCTAAGGGCCATGTAAAGAGAGTTTTGGATAAAGGTCATAAAAAGAACGATGTCATGCAAGCTCAGGCCAAAGCAAATATGGTGAGCAGATCATCCTTGCTGACAAATACAGCATGGGTCAAAACAAAATGTGCTTCATTGCAAGCTGCAGTTTTAAAACTCAAACTCTGATAACACTGCTCAAGAAAAAATGTGAATATTCTCAAAACAAAGATCTCGTATGTCACCTCATCAGCTATGAAAAGAAGTAGTGAGTCAGAGCCAATTAAAACCAGATAATTAACTTTTTTTTAATAAAAGAATCACAAACAAATGGGACATAACAGCTAACCACTATGCGCCAGATTCTCAAAAATTAGCACAAATGAAAGGAGGGCAGAGAATGGGCATGTTTCATTTGCGCTTTTTACTGAAATGGTCAGGTCACCTTACTTTCAAAGGTTACCAGAGCATTTCAGCAAGGGCTGGACAGTAGCACAAAGATGCGCTTTCCAGCCCCTTGCATCTATTGACACTAATGTATGACAGGCTCCCAGCATTAATGTGGTTGCTAGGTGCACATTTCACCCACATGAGCATGCATTACAGCTCGCCTCGGTGAAATGCGAGGTAAACATTAAGAACATGTGAATTTACAAATGAGGAATGAGGAGTACAAATTAGTTAGACAACAAATAACATCCTCATTAAATAAACACTTACCGAGATTAATGTTCACTCGTATACATTCATTAGCATGACGCTGTACCAACTGTGAAACTTGTCCCTTTAAAGTTGTCAACAATTGCCATTAGCTGCAGAGAACCCCAGTCGCCGATGCTACTACCTGATGCTCTTCAAGGTATGTATGTCCTCTGTGATGAAGTCCTCTGCCTAACTATGGAAATATGTAGGGGTGAGGGCTTCTTCGAGTTGGTGGATGATGGATATGGAGACGGTATGGGCAGGTCCCCCTGATCACCCTCACTTAATCCCCTTTGTTGGGCAGGAGATAGTCACATGCAGCTCATAAACAACACTGACCCTATTTCAGGACAACCAAAGCAGACCCACAGCCTCACATGGCAAGAGCGTCACTTTTCAGGAGAAAGCACCCTGTACACAGAAAATGCCATGTAAAGGGCTGCAGAGAGGAGACTGAAAAAATAGGTCAAAGTGCAGGGGGCTGAAGTCATGAGGGAGAGAAGGAGGAGGTTGTTAAGGAACATCAGGAGGATGGAGTTGAGAAATAGGAGGTATGTATGGAACATCAGGAGGAGGCGTTCGAAGTTGAGAGCTAAGATGAGGAGTTGGAGGTGGTTACCAGGAGTAGAACCACTACAGAGGCCGGCAAGTTGGAAGCTAGCACGAGCAGAACATTCCATGAGGGCATGTCTTTGGTGGGAGGAGGAACTAGCAAACGCTGTGGCATCCAGGAAGAGTGGAAACACAGCAGAGAGGTTGTATAGACGGTAGTGCTCAGGACCCTAATACATGGAGGCGAGGAAGCCTTTCTGTTACTGTGTGTTGAAACTCGGGATGACAGACCCAGTTGGCTCTCAGTTAAAGTTCAGGAAACAGGATTTTTTTATTTAATCTGCTATGGACTTTGTGCTTTTACTTTTTAGGCTTGGCCTCCAGCCTAGTTGTTATTTAAGTTGATTAGTGTGGTAGCCTGTTTTGCATATTGTGGACTCCCACGGTTATGTCTTGAACTCGTAGAAGGTTTGGCAGTTGTCAACATTTCGGGACTATTTCCATGACATTGAACTTTGGTTTGTATGACTGCTAACTGCCTCTGCCTTCACATCTACAAGACAGAAATCTCACTGTTGGGACCTGCTGAGCTGGCTTGTCTTCCTTTCCAAAGGCATCCAGCAGTGAGCTAACCTTTCAACCTATGGTTTAGGCCTGTAACCTGGGAATACTATTGTACACTTATCTGTCATTTATCTAACAAGTGAATGGCGCCATAAAATAAACTTTTGCCACCGGAAACCTCTGAGATTGGTTCCCCCTCTTTATATTGATTGCTTGACAAATTGTCATGGTAATGATAATAGTTATGTCCCGGTGTGACTACTACAATGAAGTAGATGCGGGGCTTCATCCCATTAGGCTGCAAAATTTAAAAGGGTCCATTGCTACTTCTTATCTTTGACTTGAGAAAATGGACAATATCATTTGGAATTTGATGCTGCTTTGCTGAAAAAACAACATATTGACTTAAAAGATATTGTGACTTCCATTCTACTAGCACCATATCCTGCTAGTTTCTTGCCAAACAAAATATAGATGCTATGAGGCAGAACATTCTCCATACTCAAGTCTCGTCCATCAAAGCGGAACTACTACGGTATCTGCACCTCAAAATTCAGCAGATAGGATTCAGAAAAACTCTGAAGAAAACTCACCTGTTCCTCGAAATACATGATTGACAGACTGATTTGTTCACTCAGCCTACCACTTTTCTCTCTTGCTTCAAAAACTGTTTTCATATGGAACTTTAAATCACCCAATACAGTATGTTTAGTACTATATAAGTACCATAAATACATGTAAATACACTCATCCCAGTGAGGGTGGCGGCTTGAGAATCACTGAAAATCTCTTAACCCTTGGTGAGAATTACAAAAAAGTCAGATTATCCAATTTCCGTAGCCAGGTTTTACACAGTGACATAAAAAGATGTTAACAGGGGCTCCTGTGTATTCTTCATTGATCATTGTTGCACAAAATGTATATTACGACTAGAAGAACAGTACCTAAAACAGTACCTAAAAGTCACAGCACTATTTCTGCAAAAAACAAAAACCGCAGAGACCCTGTGGCCGAAGCATAGAGCTCATTCCTCCCTGTAAGTAGGGCACTGTATGAAACAGCAAGACAGACACAAGTGATCACAGTTCAAGGGTGCTTATTGAACTTCAATTGGGTTTGAAAAGCACCTATCTAATCCTAAATCTAAAGATGGGAGCAAGCTACGAACATCAAATAATAATCATGCAGTCCTAGTCGAGTCTGTAAAAATAAAAAGGCCTTTACTAATAAGCCTATTGCCAATCCTTACTTTTAAATACAAATAGTGTGGGAAACAATTTTATGCAAAAGAAAAATGTTCAAAAAATGATATGTCAGGATATTCAAGTCGTTGGCTTCCCTTCCCCACGTTTTCAGCACAGGACAAGGCGACACACTTGAGCTTAGCACACTCCCTAGCTTCTCTACCACGAGGATACAGTTCAAAACCTTAACATCAGGGCCTTCTGTGCCAAAGTCTCTTTGCCATTCAAAGTCTCTTATTTCAGAGGGCCTAATGCAACACAACAAATGTTAAAGTTCCTTTCTCTTCAGCATTTCACATGTACAACTTCTCCAGTGATTTACTTTTCACCCCGTGTCCTCCTCCGCCATGCTCAGACCCACATTAACACAATAAAGTTCCTCTCGTCTTGGGATTTCACATATACAACTTCTCAAGTGATTTACTGTTCACCCCAGGTGCCCCGACGCCAGGCTCAGACCCACTTTAATACAAAAACCTTCAATTGGTCTCCCTTTGCTGGGCTTGGACCAAATTTGTCTACTTCATCAAAATCGAAAAAACTTTCGAATGTGCACAGGATTTTGCTCGACTCGTTCAAGGGCCACTTCGATTCACAATTACTCGTTCTCTTCTTGATATAACCTTTTACTCACTTTCGCCACTTCTCAGCTGGATACCTTACAGAGACTTTCGATTGAGCACTCACACAGTGCCTGACCACTCTGTCAAAAGGTATTTTATCTTGCTTTTAATGTTCAATCACTCATCAGTAGTCCAACTTCTATTCTATTCTATTCTAGTCTATTCTATTCTATTCTAAAGAATGTGCATATTGCACCATATCACCTGCAGGCCTCAGGGCGCTCACAAGACAAAACAGACAAAACCACCAAAAGAGGGAACCCGAAACAGCAATACAGGATCAATAGGAGGAAGGGTCAATAGAAGGAGAGGGGATTCCTAAATTCCTCCTCCATCAAACAGATAGGTTTTCAGAACTTTCTTGAACTGGCTGGCTGAAGGCAACGGCCTGATGGAGAGGGGGAGGTCATTCCAGACCCTTGGAGCCCAGGCATTAAAACTCAGGCCTCCAAATGTCTTGAGTGAAAAAACCCAGCTGCAAATGTACATCCTTATTATTAGACCGTAGAGTTCGCATATACCGCAGTCTCATCATTCACAAACTGAGATAGCCTGGGGCATCGCCTGCAAGACATTTGTAAACCAGACAGGATGCTTTTAAACAAATCCTCTGATGGACGGGGAGCCAATGAAGCTTCCTGTGGGCAGCAGTGACGTGGTCTCTGAGTCTCATGCCACAGACGGCGCTGACTGCCCTATTCTGGATGGTCTGCAATTTGTTCACATTAGCTTGTGAGGTACCAACTAGTAGCCCATTACAATATTCCACCCGAGTGTTTATTGTGGCTGTGGCTATCAAGGCCCTATTTTCCTCTGACAGTTATGGTTGTATCTGCCTGATCAATTGCATCATGTAGGTGTAGCTGGAGCTCAAAAGAGACACATGTTTATTAAAATTTAAGTTACAGTCAAAGACAACCCCCATGGTTTTCACATGATTAGAAACCTGTATTCTACCACCCCCTACTAGGAAGGCCTCATACTGGGAGTCTAGATTCTTTAACTTTGCTGTGCTACCGAGGATCAAAATTTCAGTCTTCTTATCGTTCAGAGCTAGAGAGTTGTTCTTCATCCATACTTTGACGGCATCGAAAACCTTGCCGGCCATCAACGAGTTGGCTTCGTAAGATCCTGATAGTTCCAGGAGGATCTGAGTGTCAGCATAATTAGTGAACCTGACACCCACGCCATCCAAGAGATCAAATAGGGCTTCGAAAATATGTTATACAGCAAGGGGGAGACACAAGATCCCTGTGGTACTCCACAGAAAAGTTGAGCCTCTTGTTACTTAGAATCCCCCCTAGCCTTCCTGAGTTCAAGGAAGAATCTGAACCAATTCACTGCCAATTTAGAGCAGTTGCCAACCTCGGCTAGCCTGTCCGCCATCCTATCATTGTTCACCAAATCAAAGGCAGCAGACAGGTCTAGCAGCAACAGCATGGCCAAACTGCCTTGATTCACAATTTCAGCTAAACCAGATTTGACATCCACCAAAGCCATTTCGGTCCCGTAGGTCTTCTTGAAGCCAGACTGGCCCTTAGATAGGAGTCCTCTCTCTTCTACAAAGGCTTCGTATTGAGTACAAGCAATTGTATCTATATTCTTTAGCAAGAAAGGAACATTTGTTATAGGGCGATAATTGACAGGCTTGTTAGGGTCTAAACCCTCCTTCATTAACAATGGAGTAATCCGGGACTATCCCTCCCTGGAAGGAGCAATTAATAAAAGATGTGACTGATATTGCGATGGTGGGAAAATATTCCTTAAAATATGAGGCTGGAAAGATATCATCCTTACATGATGTGGGTTTCATTTTAGCAACCATTGTTGACATTTTGTGAACTGTAACCTGCTTAAAAACAAAGGCATCAACTCCACTGTGGCCTTAGAATCCATACCTATAGCTTGAAATGTAAGAGGACGTGTTAGTATACACCCTTGATGTTGTCTAACCTTATCATGTGCGACTCCCGGTGTCCTGCCTTTTAGCTCATTCAGGATGGTAAACAACTCCCAAGAGCTCGATTTTGCCCCTAGGATTTGTTCTTCCATCTTATCTTTTTAGACTTTGAGGATAGCATCTTTTTAGTGTTCAGCAGCTTCTTTATACAATGCCAGGCTAATTTTAGTGTTTTTTTTTCCACTAGCTTCTTTCAGCCGCGCGTTTAATATGCCTAGCTGCCAGAGTGTCGGGGAGAACCACTGGTTAGTATTGACTTGCGCTTCTTTTTTTATTGAGAGGTGCAAGTTTGTCAAAGACACCATTTAATATGTCTCGTAGCTGAACAGTTATCCTCCAAGGCTAGGAGTTGGGGAGAGACAATAGAGTTGAAAGCCTCCTGAGCGGCATTTCAAGTGCCCCTATACAGGATGGATTTGGGGTGCAAACATGCACTTTACGTTGCTGGATCAGGAATAAAAATAGAGAAATGAATAAAGTGATGGTCTGACCAGCAACAGGTTTGTACATTTAGTGGGGAGATTCCTGGATAAAATCCAGTCCAGTATATTTCCTCCTTGATGTGTGGGCACAGTAACATATTGTTTCAACCCAATGCTCTTCGAGAGATTCAATAGGGCACTAGCCTCAGAATCCAATGGATAAATGCCCAAATGTTAAAATTGCCTAACACTAATAGCGGGGCTTGCGTCTCTTATCACACGCGTTTTAACAATGTTTGTTCCAGCGCTCGCCATACAATGTTGCTGCTTGCAACCTTGGCTTCAACACAGACTGGTCTTCTATCGGTCTCCCCAACTCAGCGGCTGTGTTGATTCACTGACGGTGCTTTGTTCTTGGAGCCAATGACGGTACCACAGTGGCTGGCGATTCTCCCTGCCTTGATTATTGATGCGGGAGGGCATTGGGTATCTCTGACACACAATGCAGGATTCTTCAGCCCGGTTCCCTGGTCTTAAACTTTCTATTCTCAAGGTTTCTGGCAAGCAACAGTTCCTTGTCAAAAAGGTCAGGGGAACTTCCCTCCTTGCAAACCCCTTCTGTTTTGCCAGCCGTCTTCTCTTGTTCAGATGCTGTCTCGAAACTGCTATTTCCTCCTGTGCTTTGCCTCGCTCAGAGTGTGCTCTTGTGCTCTGCCTTTCATCCGTGTGGGGAAGCTTAATGTGAGTCAGGTGTGTGTGATTGTCAGTAATTGTCTGACCTCGCCTGACCATTGTATTGGGACACATCAGGTATACTGCTCGAGGTTTAGACTGTTTTCTCTCATAGTGGGGTGTCCGTGTGAAACTGTTTGTGTTGTAAAAGGGGGGTAGAGTTCCTAAATATCCTATCTGGTAGGATAGGATAAAGGTATTACAGAGAAGGGGATACCGTGTCTCACCATTCGGTGTCCCACTCCTCGAAGACCCCTCACCCAGGTGATCCTCCCGCACTGGTTCACCCCCAGGAACTGGATCCAAAAGCGATGGCCGTGTCCTGGCCCTCTGGATGACAGATCCCTGGGGACAAGTGGGTGAGACACCTTCTGCTTTCTCACATCCCCCATTTGCTACAAAATAGCCAAACGGTACATATGGGTACAGTACATTTCAAGGGCACAGCATTACCTGAACAGATCCTCTGTGGCCCTTGGTATAAGTCCAAAGTCTGGATCAGCTCCCGAAGACAAAGCTTTCTCATCATCAAAACCTGGCCCCAACATGGTGAATGTCTTTCCACTTCCTGTCTGTCCGTAGGCCATGATGCACACATTATATCTAGATATAAAAAAATGATTTAAGGTATTCTTAGCAGTTAAAATTGTATAGAATAACACAGGTGTTATAATAATTGCCTTTAGTATTCTAACCCATTGTCCCATTCTCAAAGCTATTTTTCAATATAAGCACAGAGGGCAGGCACCCCAGCCAATCAACTTGCTTGGAATACAGCTTGGCTACTCCAATCCAAGCCTGTGTTCCACGAAAGCTCAGAGCTGCGAGTGCTCGCCCCGCCATCTTGTCCCCACCTCCCCTTAGCTCGAGTTTGCACACCCTCCCGCTGACCTTTCCCCACCCCACATACATGTTTCCGCTCGCGGGAGGGCTGTTGGCGCAGGCCACCTGCAACCCAGGCTGCAATGGTAAAGGAAGAGAAGCCATAACTTCCATTTCCATGGCGGCCATGTTAGGTAACTATTTGTTTTAATGAATGGGATGCCGCAAGCGTCCTGTTTATTCAAACAATGAGTAATATCAGCACCCCGGATTAAAATCCCAGTGAGCTAATAGTAATAACACACTAATCAGAAGTCCAGATATATGGTAACAACACTGAAGCTCATCGTTAAAGCCTTTAACTTGGACCATGGGCCGTTACCACCCGTTCCGACCAGCCGGCTCAGGTGTTATTGCTATATTGGAATGAAACGTCACGCACTGCACAAAATTGGGTTGAATTTCGGTGGCGGCTGAAAAGTAATGAGGATTTTGTGGATCATGTGGAAGCAGAATCCAGTGCAAATACTGCACTATTCGCTTCACCAGCGAAAATGTCACTCACCCTAATGGACACCACACTGCTGTAAATAGGAATTGTGCAATCCCCAGCATTTCCTACTCCCTAGGCTGCAGAAAATGTGAAAAATCTGTTTTTATCTTACACGATTCTGTTAATACATGCATGCGTTTGTTTCAAAATGAGAGTTCAGGCATGCGCAGTAATACCTTTCATTAAGTATACTTGTCAAATAATGAAATAGATGTTCCCCTCACAAACGTCCCATACGTCTTCTGATAATCAATTAGTTCTTTTTTCAGTTTTGGTTTATTTTTTCAATATTGCTCTTTAGACTTCTCATGCTCCCCATGTCAAGTGAAGGAGTTCATCCAATCTTGTTTTTCTTTGCAGCCGAAAATTTGCTCATACATGTGTAATGAGAAAAGGATAGCGACAAGTACCAGAATATAATGAATAAAGCCAGGAAACTGGAAAAGGGAACATTTGAAAAAACAAAATAAAACATTTCAAGCATTACATTTGAATGAATTGCAGTGTGTTTATTAATGAAGCCGCGAGGAGAAGGCCAGAGGACAAGGCCTGCACTCCTCTTTGCAGCTCCGCTGCGAGTGCCTCCATCAGCTGTGCTCGATCAGCTGGCAGCAGAATTCCATCTGCTTTACGGAGCTCCAGCTGATCTCGCGCACATTGCGAAGGCCTCTGCCTTGGAAGGCATGATCACCGCCGACAAAGCATCTTTTGAATTACGCGCCGAAACGACGCCGCTTCCCGCCCGCAGCCCGCAGCCTGATACGGCTTCTCGCCCTGCCGGCTCCACCCCCCCACCATAAAGGGAGACGGGGCTCACCGCCAGGCGAAGCCGCGAGGAGAAGGCCAGAGGACAAGGCCTGCACTCCTCTTTGCAGCTCCGCTGCGAGTGCCTCCATCAGCTGTGCTCGATCAGCTGGCAGCAGAATTCCATCTGCTTTACGGAGCTCCAGCTGATCTCGCGCACATTGCGAAGGCCTCCGCCTTGGAAGGCATGATCACCGCCGACAAAGCATCTTTTGAATTACGCGCCGAAACGACGCCGCTTCCCGCCCGCAGCCTGCAGCCTGATACGGCTTCCCGCCCTGCCGGCTCCACCCCCCCCACCATAAAGGGAGACGGGGCTCACAGCCAGGCGAAGCCGCGAGGAGAAGGCCAGAGGACAAGGCCTGCACTCCTCTTTGCAGCTCCGCTGCGAGTGCCTCCATCAGCGGTGCTCGATCAGCTGGCAGCAGAATTCCATCTGCTTTACGGAGCTCCAGCTGATCTCGCGCACATTGCGAAGGCCTCCGCCTTGGAAGGCATGATCACCGCCGACAAAGCATCTTTTGAATTACGCGCCGAAACGACGCCGCTTCCCGCCCGCAGCCGGCAGCCTGATACGGCTTCCCGCCCTGCCGGCTCCACCCCCCCCACCATAAAGGGAGACGGGGCTCACCGTCAGGCGAAGCCGCGAGGAGAAGGCCAGAGGACAAGGCCTGCACTCCTCTTTGCAGCTCCGCTGCGAGTACCTCCATCAGCTGTGCTCGATCAGCTGGCAGCAGAATTCCATCTGCTTTACGGAGCTCCAGCTGATCTCGCGCACATTGCGAAGGCCTCCGCCTTGGAAGGCATGATCACCGCCGACAAAGCATCTTTTGAATTACGCGCCGAAACGATGCCGCTTCCCGCCCGCAGCCCGCAGTCTGATACGGCTTCCCGCCCTGCCGGCTCCACCCCCCCACCATAAAGGGAGACGGGGCTCACCGCCAGGCGAAGCCGCGAGGAGAAGGCCAGAGGACAAGGCCTGCACTCCTCTTTGCAGCTCCGCTGCGAGTGCCTCCATCAGCTGTGCTCGATCAGCTGGCAGCAGAATTCCATCTGCTTTACGGAGCTCCAGCTGATCTCGCGCACATTGCGAAGGCCTCCGCCTTGGAAGGCATGATCACCGCCGACAAAGCATCTTTTGAATTACGCGCCGAAACGACGCCGCTTCCCGCCCGCAGCCCGCAGCCTGATACGGCTTCCCGCCCTGCCGGCTCCACCCCCCCACCATAAAGGGAGGCGGGGCTCACCGCCAGGCGAAGCCGCGAGGAGAAGGCCAGAGGACAAGGCCTGCACTCCTCTTTGCAGCTCCGCTGCAAGTGCCTCCATCAGCTGTGCTCGATCAGCTGGCAGCAGAATTCCATCTGCTTTACGGAGCTCCAGCTGATCTCGCGCACATTGCGAAGGCCTCCGCCTTGGAAGGCATGATCACCGCCGACAAAGCATCTTTTGAATTACGCGCCGAAACGACGCCGCTTCCCGCCCGCAGCCCGCAGCCTGATACGGCTTCCCGCCCTGCCGGCTCCACCCCCCCCACCATAAAGGGAGACGGGGCTCACCGCCAGGCGAAGCCGCGAGAAGAAGGCCAGAGGACAAGGCCTGCACTCCTCTTTGCAGCTCCGCTGCGAGTGCCTCCATCAGCTGTGCTCGATCAGCTGGCAGCAGAATTCCATCTGCTTTACGGAGCTCCAGCTGATCTCGCGCACATTGCGAAGGCCTCCGCCTTGGAAGGCATGATCACCGCCGACAAAGCATCTTTTGAATTACGCGCCGAAACGACGCCGCTTCCCGCCCGCAGCCCGCAGCCTGATACGGCTTCCCGCCCTGCCGGCTCCACCCCCCCCACCATAAAGGGAGACGGGGCTCACCGCCAGGCGAAGCCGCGAGGAGAAGGCCAGAGGACAAGGCCTGCACTCCTCTTTGCAGCTCCGCTGCGAGTGCCTCCATCAGCTGTGCTCGATCAGCTGGCAGCAGAATTCCATCTGCTTTACGGAGCTCCAGCTGATCTCGCGCACATTGCGAAGGCCTCCGCCTTGGAAGGCATGATCACCGCCGACACAGCATCTTTTGAATTACGCGCCGAAACGACGCCGCTTCCCGCCCGCAGCCCGCAGCCTGATACGGCTTCCCGCCCTGCCGGCTCCACCCCCCCACCATAAAGGGAGACGGGGCTCACCGCCAGGCGAAGCCGCGAGGAGAAGGCCAGAGGACAAGGCCTGCACTCCTCTTCGCAGCTCCGCTGCGAGTGCCTCCATCAGCTGTGCTCGATCAGCTGGCAGCAGAATTCCATCTGCTTTACGGAGCTCTAGCTGATCTCGCGCACATTGCGAAGGCCTCCGCCTTGGAAGGCATGATCACCGCCGACAAAGCATCTTTTGAATTACGCGCCGAAACGACGCCGCTTCCCGCCCGCAGCCCGCAGCCTGATACGGCTTCCCGCCCTGCCGGCTCCACCCCCCCACCATAAAGGGAGACGGGGCTCACCGCCAGGCGAAGCCGCGAGGAGAAGGCCAGAGGACAAGGCCTGCACTCCTCTTTGCAGCTCTTCGCTGCTCGGCTGCCATTTGCCACGATACTATGCAACATCACAGAGGTAAGGAGCTTGCCCACTGCCTCCTCCTACACCAAGACTTGGCCACCAGGAGCTCCAGACTACGTGCTCGCACTATAGAGCCCACCATCAGCTCCAATCCCCTTCCCTCTAACATCCGCAATGCGCGGCTATGCTCCCGTATCTCGCAACCCAACCCACCCATTTACATGGCCATACCCAGGCGGTTAACCACAAAGCCTAAAGCCTTCTCAATTACCCCCTATACAGTAGCAAATGATACACTCCACCCCACCCCTAATTGTTCCACCTCTACCTGCAATTTCTCCCCATCCGTGCCCACCACCACTGAAACTGGGCCCCCCAGTGCAAAATGTGTGATATGCAATTCTTCTACCCCCATTGTGAATGCTATTGTGCCAAATGTGATCTCACCTGTGCCCACCACTCCCAAAACTGCGCCCCCCAGTGCAAAATGTGTGATATGCAATTCTTCTACCCCCTTTGTGAATGCTATTGTGCCAAATGTGATCTCACCTGTGCCCACCACTCCCAAAACTGCGCCCCCCAGTGCAAAATGTGTGATATGCAATTCTTCTACCCCCTTTGTGAATGCTATTGTGCCAAATGTGATCTCACCTGTGCCCACCACTCCCAAAACTGCGCCCCCCAGTGCAAATTGTGTGATATGCAATTCTTCTACCCCCATTGTGAATGCTATTGTGCCAAATGTGATCTCACCTGTGCCCACCACTCCCAAAACTGCGCCCCCCAGTGCAAAATGTGTGATATGCAATTCTTCTACCCCCATTGTGAATGCTATTGTGCCAAATGTGATCTCACCTGTGCCCACCACTCCCAAAACTGCGCCCCCAGTGCAAAATGTGTGATATGCAATTCTTCTACCCCCTTTGTGAATGCTATTGTGCCAAATGTGATCTCACCTGTGCCCACCACTCCCCAAACTGCGCCCCCCAGTGCAAAATGTGTGATATGCAATTCTTCTACCCCCATTGTGAATGCTATTGTGCCAAATGCGATCTCACCTGTGCCCACCACTCCCAAAACTGCGCCCCCCAGTGCAAAATGTGTGATATGCAATTCTTCTACCCCCTTTGTGAATGCTATTGTGCCAAATGTGATCTCACCTGTGCCCACCACTCCCAAAACTGCGCCCCCAGTGCAAAATGTGTGATATGCAATTCTTCTACCCCCATTGTGAATGCTATTGTGCCAAATGTGATCTCACCTGTGCCCACCACTTCTAAAACTGCGCCCCTCAGTGCTAAATATATTATATCCAACTCCTCTACTGTCGTCCACCAGAACACCACTGGAGCCCCCAGCTCCACACCGACCATGCCCATCACCTCACCCTCTCCTCCCACATACCCCTCCCTAGTCGCCACAGAACCCCACCTCAAATGCGCCATGATCAATGCTAAATCCATCAGCGCCCACGCTCTAGACATTCACGACCTCATAACCACCCATGACCTTGACCTGCTCATGATATCAGAAACATGGCTGCACGATGCCTCTGGCCCTGCGCTCTCCCTGGCACTCCCTTCTGGCTACTCCATCACCAGACAAGATCGCCCCTCTAAAGGTGGAGGGGTCGCAATCATCGCTAAGGACTGCTATAGTATTATAAAGGTAGAAAAACCCCTACACAGCAACTATGATTACCTCCAAGTCAAAATTATCCTCTCCCCCAACTGTACCATTACCGCTCATATTGTCTATCGCCCTCCTGGCCCATTAGAAGACTTCCAAGCCGCCCTCATCCATCTCCTATCTGACAACCTCAAAAAACATTCGAAAGCCATTCTCCTTGGGGACCTCAACTTAGGCCTCCAGGATAAAAAGGACCCAGCAGCCAAATCCTTTGACTTAGCCCTAACAACACTAGGCTATAAGAACACCATCTTTAGCCCAACGCACACTCAGGGCAGAACACTCGACTGGATTGCTCAGCACAACTGCCCACTCATCATCACTGGAAACACTCCCACCCCATGGTCTGACCACCATATCATCACATTTAGCATCCTCACCACCAGCTCCTCTACCCCGCCACCCCAACCCCTACCACCTTGCCTCACAAGAAGCTCCCGCCAGCTCACTAAGGAAAGACTACTGCCCTTCCTACAAGGCCCAGCTTTCAGACCACCTTTCTCCGCAGACCCAGAAACTCTTGCATCAACCTACGATGCTGCCATTAAAGCAGCTATCAACTCCATTGCCCCACTAAAATCCCGTAAATACAAACCCACCACCCACTCTAACTCCTGGTTCACCCCAGACTTGCTTGCACTCCGTAACGAGAAAAAGGCAGCACTTACTCAGTGGCAAACGTCCCACACTGACAAAGACAAGCTGATCTTTAAAGCCTGTTCCACGGAGTACAAAAAAGCTATCACCCGGGCAAAATCCAAATCCTTTGAATCCAGAATTTCGGAGGCCCAATCCA
The DNA here is from genome assembly GCF_040938575.1 of Ambystoma mexicanum. Lineage (NCBI taxonomy): Eukaryota > Metazoa > Chordata > Amphibia > Caudata > Ambystomatidae > Ambystoma > Ambystoma mexicanum. Next base: position 40,356,657 of record NC_090928.1, read on the forward strand.
GCACAAAAGAAATCTTTGCAATTTTTAGGGAGCTAGAGACTCCTACTCCCACCCCCCAGAACTTCACCAAAGACAAAGCCTGGTGCGACGAAATTCAAACGGCAATGCTAACAAAACTGAGCCGCCTCCAAAGCAAAATACAAGCTACCAAACAAGCCCTGCCCAATACTCATATCCCTGTCCCACCACCAGCCCAAGACCCTCCCCAACCCTTCTCCTTCAAATCCATACAGGAAAAGGACATCATTAACATAATGAAGAACATCAAAGCATCCAACTGTAAAGGTGATGCCTGCCCAGCCACTCTCAACAAGGACTGCACTGAAGCACTTGCTCCCTTCCTGACAGCATTTGTTAATGCCTCCTTCGCAACAGGGAAAGTCCCCACCTCCCTCAAGGAAGCATGGGTCCGCCCCCTCCTAAAAAAACCTACTCTCGATCCCACCTCCCCCAACAACTATAGACCCATCACCACTGTCCCTTTCCTCCTCAAAATACTCGACAAAGCAGCCTATCTGCAGGTTCAGCACTACATCGAAGAAAACAAACTCCTGGGACTCCGCCAATCTGGCTTCCGCCCTAGACATGGGACTGAAACCGCCCTACTTGACCTGAAAAACCAAATGGATGATGCCAGAGACATGGGCAAATCAGCTCTTCTCCTACTCCTTGACTTGTCTGCAGCGTTCGATCTCGTAGATCATGACGTCCTTTGCCATCATCTCTCCTTCACTGCCAAGTTCTCCCCTGACGCCACAGCATGGATCAAATCCTTCCTACAGGACAGAACCATGCAAGTATTCTCCGACCTAGCCTCTGCCTCACCCACTACCATACTCTTTGGCGTGCCCCAAGGCTCATGCCTCTCCCCCACACTCTACAACATCTTCACACGACCCCTCTTCCTCATCCTCGACGCTATGGGTATATCCTACACTAACTACGCGGACGATACCCAGATCCTCCTTACCCTCACAGGCAACTACGACACCGACTCCATGACCCTTAACAACCTCTACAACACCATCCAAGCCTGGATGGCAGACAATGGACTATGCCTCAACTCTGACAAGACAGAACTCCTACTGGTAGGTTCCCCCGAAACGCTAAAAAAACTTGACTCCCAATTCAGTCACTTCACCATCGACACCATCAAAATACCTGTTTCAGACTCAGTCAAAACTCTTGGAGTCTATCTAGACTCTAACCTCTCCATGGACAGACAAGTTAACGCCATTGCCTCCTCAGCCGCATATCATGCTAAACTGATCAACGCAGTCAGGCCTTTCCTCTCCAAAGAGAACTGCACAAACATAGCCAGAGCCATCACCGGCTCCAGGCTAGACTACTGCAACATACTCTTCCTAGGAACCTCAAAAAAAAACTTGGAGAGGCTACAAGTCATCCAGAATAGTGCTCTCCGAGCAGCCCAAGGTATTGCCAAAAGGGACCACATCTCGGAAGCCAGAAAACTAGCCCACTGGCTCCCAATAAAGGAAAGAATAATCTTCAAAGCGCTCACACTGACACACAAATGCATCCATCTCACTGCCCCCGATTACCTCTCACAAAGAATCCACTCCGTCGCCTCTACAAGACCAACAAGATCACCCTACACCAACATGCTCTCTGTGCCATTAGTAAAAAGATCCAGAGCAGGTGGATCCAGCTTCCCCTATCTCGCACCCACTCACTGGAATGCCCTACCTCCCACCATCCGCGGTGAGCCCTCCCTCCTAGCCTTCCGCAAAGCGCTGAAAACCACTCTCTTCTCATAAGGTCCCTCGCAGCTGCATAATACCAACCATATGACCCATTGCCTAAGTTGTATTGACCAACCGCATAAGCTGTAATGATAACCTTGCTTGTTCCTATCTGTATTATGCCTCTTACTGATACCATGCCTGTAACTAAGCTCATGCAAGTAACAGCGCCTCAATGCCCCTGGGCTGCCTGCGCGCTATACAAATTTAAATAAATAAATAAATAAATAAATAAAATGCCAGGACGTTTTCCATTAGAAATGTTTATAATTAGCATTTTATCTCCATAGGATGGATGGATTTACCCAAAAGAGTGAAGTATGGGGGTATTTCAGTTTTCCTCTTTGATTCTATTATTCCTTCTTTCATTTCAACATTTAATATTTGCAGGCCTAAAAGTTTACTGATTGCAAACATGTTTTACAGTGTGCAGTGTGGTAAATCAGAGATGCTCTCCATCTTTTATGTGGGGGAAACCGTGTCACACCACTGTTTGGTGTGATCCCCAGAAGGAGGAATGATGAAAATTTCATGGGATCTATTCTTCACCTGAGGTGGCTCTGTCAGCCATTCTTGTCCCAGAGCCTGGCGCTCGTCCCCAGGATGACGCCTTCAGGGATGGTGGCAGGGTCTGGGAAGCATTGCAGCAACCCGGAAGCAGAGTCTCAGTGCTTCCTGGGCTCAGAACGAAAGCGCACTATGAGCGTTGAGTCAGCGCCTGATCAACAGATGCCTACGGATCACAAATCAAGCCAGCTTCTGGCAGTAATCCTGAAGTCTGTTTCCAGGAAGCTTTAGCCCTTCTTTCAAGCACCAAGTAAGTTATATTGGCTAGGTTCAGCAAGGAGATTATAGAAAATCTCATAGAGTGCCCCCCATGTTATGCTATCTGGGAACCAAACTGTACTCATGAAACCCCTTAGTTAAGTCTTGAGTTACTTTTGTACTTTGTACTGTGAGACACCTGAGTGCTCCTTGCATCTAATCCCCTAGGATCCTCTGCGCAGGTGTCAAGGGAAAGACCATCACTTTTGGATCCTGGCCCTGGGGGTGGAGAAGTGAGGCAGGATCACCAAGGTGTAGAATTCTAGGGGAATGAGAATGTAGTGTCTTCAGATGAAATGCAGTATTTCCCCTTTTCATTTTGTGTTGACCACTTAGTCCCAGAAACCTTTGTGGGATATTGTTACCCCATTCCATTTTTGTTTGAGGTAACACGTTTTCAAATGTCTCCGATTCAATCCATTGTACAATATTGAACGACTAGGAATAAATTGTATCGGAGTGGTCGCATGTGGGAGAAAACACGTTTTCGAAAGTCTCTGAAGGATAGATATTCCATTTGAAGTGAATTAAGGAATTGTTACACCGCTGGTTGAATGAAAATCTTAACAAGTGCCACCCGTGCCTATTAAATACTGAATTGAGTACAAGCTATGTTTTCTTGAATACTGAACTGAGTGAAAACCTCATAAAAGAGCAGAACTGTTACATACGAAATTCAGAAGTAAAACAGAACTTCAAATATGAGTAAAACCTTTAGATGCAGCCTACTTAATTGATTGTTACTTTATATCCATGTGAAATCAGCATTTGCTGTCTTCTAAAGTGAATGGAACTTTAAATATTGAAACAAAAAGGGCATATTGAATACCAGACTACATGAAAACTGCATATAACAGAAAACTGCATTGAGAGAAGAATTAACTAAAGCCTTGAAAATTATTTCAACACAGTCACAATGTACGCATGGAAACCCCATCATAAAAAGGAAGTACAAGAGTGACAAAGAACTCTAAAAGAATAAGGGATAATTGTGATGCTGTTGAAATGAAGTCTTGAGGAAGGGAACCCTAAGGCATGAGACATTTATTGACATGAGACCGAAGTCTCAAGGATTCTTTGGTGCTTGGAACTGTGTTATTTGGAACTTAGGGAAGGTAACCTCGAGTATTGTTTAAAACTGTGTCATCCTGAACTCAGGAAAGGTACATTTGAGACTTTTTGGCTGGAACTATTTTATACTTGAGGAAGGGAGCTGAAAGGAAGCTTTGAAGGGGAAGATGCTCAACACTTTATGTTAGACACTGTGGGCCTCATTACGACCCAGGCGGTAAGGGGTTTACGGCAGCGTAAACAGCGCCGACCCTTACCGCCTGATTACGAGGTCCCTTAGCGCCATGGAGGTTTTAACACCTGCTTTTAGCAGGTGTTAAAATCCATGGCGCTAAGGGACCTTGGTGTTAATTACGCCACCGTAATTTACGGTGGCGTAATTAACGCCTTCCCCACTCCCATTATGCCCTATGGGGCAAAAATGGGAATGGGGAAGGGTAAATGGGGATTGGGGACTTACCGCCCCGCCAACCTCGGAATGGGGCGGTAAGTCCGCCAACCACCATGGCGTAAACGTAGTTTACGCCATGGTGGTAAAGTCACGGCCCAGGCGGTAACTTACCGCCTGGGTCGTAATGAGGCCCTGTGTCCTTTGATTGCTGACATCCCTACACATTGTAAAGATTAGTTGTGAGGGCAAGTATATGTTTTGGACACAGACAGATTCTTCATTTGAACTCTATGGCTCAGACTTTCTTTAGTTTTCTTCAGGTAGAGAAATCCCACCTTAGCATAGGGCACATTAGTCCTTCAACCATCCTGACATTTAAGTTAAGAAAAGTGTTTGTTTTGAATTCAGAATCTGTTGTCTGTGTCTTGCTTCATAATGCCTTCACAGTACCTCACCCACAACTGTTACTTTAAGCCTCAAGCAAGCCAATGTCATCCTGATTCTATGTTATTGGTACCTCTTCTGTAAACTTCCACCGCCCGGCCCTGACTGACATATGTGAGTATTGCACATACCAGGGTTAAGGGAAGATAAAGCCACATTGTATAAAGCCAAGTTACATTTCTCCGTAATGTATTTTCAGCTCAGAGAGATGATCCCAGGGATAATGGCAAGATTCCCACGTGGGAGATTTCTTTCCAGTCGTGGAGTCAGCATACCCGACAGGGTCCCCTAGTGAAGGCACGGGTATGTAGTCTCTTGCTTGGTTTATAACATTGGCACCGTGAAGTGAAGATTAAGACCAGAGCCAACAAAGGGTCACCAATTCAGGTAATGACTGATTGATCAGACCATACACTACACTCCAGGGTGCCATGGATTAAGTCATCATTGATATGGCCACGACCATTGAAGCCACTACCATTGAAGCCAAGATAACCTCACTTTGGTGGACCGGTTATCTTCTCTTCACCAAACAGTACAAGAACTTCAAGAGAGGATAAAAACCAATCCGAGAGAGTCTCGGATTCTTCCAGTATTCATATACTTCCCAAACAGAAGAAGGGGAGTTCATATCCTACATAGCCCTCTTTAAATTTCTAGTTGCAGAATTGGCATTGAATGAGGATGCCCAAGTTACTATTTTCTATAGGGGCTTGGGAGAAGACATCAAAGACAGCATAGTCCAAATATTTCCCCCTCCTTCCACAGTAGAATAGCTCATTGAGCTTGCTTTACAGATAGAACAAAGACAAGGGGAGAGAAAAGGGGTAAATAAATCATTTGAACTTAAACAGTCCATTCACTGAGTCAGACTTAAAATTCCAGGGGATACTTCAGAACCCATGCTAGTGGGGGCGTCAGAGGACCTGTAAGTCCTGAAGAAAGAGAATGCAGAAGGAAACGTAACCTTTGTTACTACTGTGAACTCACAGGCCATGCTGTTTGTGCCTGTCCTAAAAGACAGGGAAACAAACAGGGCCCACAATGAATCAGGGAGGAATGGAGGGTCCTATTAAAGGAATGGTTCGGTCAAAAAATGTTATTGCCCCTACAGGTTGGCCATGTGTTTTTAAGCCTAAGTCGCTCGATTTTAGAAAAATTTCCGATGGACCTTACCTGAGTTTTTGTCCATTAAACGCACGCGAAAACAGGCATCAGGGAGCCGCCATTTTGTGATAATCCTATCATTTCCCCCATCGCCCTGGCTGACCTGCTTTTGCAGCACTAAATCATATCCCCCGCCCCTGAGCCTGTCATCAGCAGACGCGTACCGCCCATTTCACAACACCAAAGCACGTCTCGTGTCAACATTCACTGCGCTTCAGCTAATGACGTGTCGCCATGGAAATGGCAGGACGCCTCTTTCCTCAATAAGTATAAACAGACCGTTTCACAACACACAGCAGCAGATGTTCGATTCCATTCCTCTCTCTGTGTTACTTTGAGTATTCTGTGACTCGTTTCTGTGCTCTGGTCAGCTACCTTCGTTGATTGTAGCCCGTGTGAACAGATACCAGTACCACTGCTATAAATTACTTTTGTTTGTTTAACACACAATGTATACAATAATGCCCTACATGTACGAGCCCGAGTATACCAAGGAGGAACTACTGGAAAGGGAAACACGCGAAAATGATGAGTCTTCTGACGGCAGTTGGGAGGACGATTCAACAGCTGAAGAGCCTGGACCTAGTCGCATGGACGGTGTTTCCACCTGGTGCTGTGGGGTGTTTTTACCCATGCATCCAAGCCCTACCATAAAACTGTGCATTACTGGCATTGAAAACATCATGATGGCCAGAACTCCCCAGAGAGTGCACAGGAAAAACATGAAGATTAGGCTGCCACCCATTTTTGCCTATGTTGTGAGCACAGGAGGGCACTGCCTAAAACCACCATTGGGCTACACACACAGTAGCCTGAAACCATTGGGAATGGCAATGCTGATTGCAAAAAGCAACCCAGAACTGTGGGGAATTCATTTTCTTAATATCAAAATGGATGCAATACTGGTGCTCACCACTATCAGAAAGCCGGCGTTTTAAAACCACCAGGCTTTTGTGTAGAACTGAACAAATGAACCCAAACCAGGCCAAGGAAAGACTTGCTAAGAGGTGGATACAATGTAAAACTATATTCTGAAATGACTTGAAGGAAGTAATTATTTAATGTATATATAAAAAAAATATCTGGGGATGTCAGCAGCTTAAGGGAAATTGGATTTAAAACCACTAAAATAGAAATGTTTAGAATGAATGAGTGACCTACTTGTGAGTGTCACATAGGTTGCAGTTGTTTAAATGTCATAGTTTTGAACTTAGAATCAGCATTCTAGCTGCAAGTTGGATTTGAATGTAGAAAACTGGGAACTAAAGTGACATTTAGCTGAATTCTGCCTGACAACTACCCCCGACAGGAGTTGAACTGGCTCAACAACTCTTCCCAGGCCTGGCTGCATTATGCTGCCCCTGCCAAAAGGAGATGACACCTCTCTGATGGGATTAGGGGAGGAGCACCTGGGGACTACAGGAAACTAAACAAAGCACTGTCCCTGGCTCAGGCAAATGTTATATTGGGGGGGGTCGGAAAATGGCTTCCTCTTGGGAGAAACTGGGAGGGGCAGTGCCTGTGAGAGCAAGCTGAGCTTGGGGGAAGTGGATAAAGCAGAAATTCCACCATGTGCTTTGGAAAACCACACCCATTTGGGGCCAGAGCATGATTTTAAAATGATGGATAATTCATAGTGCAGACTTGTCAAAATTATATAAATAACATCATCATTCTTGTGATTTTTCTGTGCACATTTTAAGAGGTGTTAGGACCCTGTGGTATGTTCTTGGGGATAGTAGTGGAAAAAACGGTTGTTACTCCAAATGTATGCATGTTAAAAATCTGACACTTTATCATCTGAAACCCATATCCCTGGTGCACATTTGTGTAAAATCTGGAAAGGTTTAGAGATTGTTATCTGGATGAAAAGGGGAGAATTGTGTCATAAGTGGACACGACATTGTACAAAGACAGGGATCGGATGGTTTGGTGCTACAGAAAATATGTTAACTGGACCTATAATATTAAAAAAAATGATACATAGATAAATATGTATTTGGGTCAGAAATAGATTTGTGTGCAATTTGACAAGGGGAGGTTCCTCTGACCATAAAACCTACAGCATCACTCTGACACTCCATTTCTTTCCCCCAATCAAGGGAGAGAGGAAAGCTTGGCCAATGATAAGTGAGAGGGGCAGGCTTAGCTAGGCCCAGGCACACACCCATTTTCAAAACACATAAAAGGAACATTGAAACCCAGGTAGAGACATTCACTTTCCACTTTCTTGTGGGACGCTTTGCCGGGAGACTCCAGACTTCAAATCTATCAATCTCCAGAGAGACCAGAGATCCAGAGACACCAGAGATCCAGAGAGACCAGAGATCCAGAGAGACCAGAACCGCTAGCAGAACCGATATCAGAACCAGAGACCCAGAGACCAGATCGCTGTGAAGAACCGCTAGCAGAAGTCCAGCCAATCCTGACCCGATCGGTGACGAAGTCGCATTCCTGTCCAAAATCTAGTGTGAGTACCCAGCCAGCACTGTGCCAAAACCAATATCTTAGTTTAAAATAATCTAATCCAAACTATTTTAGCCTATTAGAACTGCCTCCTAGAATCGTGTCATTCTGTCATCTTTAAAACTGAAAACTGTCATCTGTCATTCTGAGCTTTAAAATTTCAAATCCGAAAAACTACCTTTACTAAATCGGCCGTATCTCCGGAACCGTTTGTGCTAGGAGCGAGTTTTAGTCTTAAAGCTAAGATTCTAGGCTTTCCAACGACTAAATTTGCCACGATTTGACATTTTGCTTAATTTCAGCCATGTGTAAAAATATTTGTCCTTGCTTTCCTTGCTGAAATTCGTTTTCAACCTGACAATCATTCATAGAGCATTGCTAAAGTGATCCTGAATTCATTTAAAGTATCTCTCACTCACCCTGAACCTCCTATAGGGAATTAAAAGCAATTTGAGTATATTTTTCACTTCATTGCCACAACATTTAAAAAGATTTTGCCTGTGTTTAAAACTCCTACCTGTTTTCCTCTAAGCTTGCTAGGGGAACTGAATTATATTTGATTGCATTCCTGAGAACTGTGTGCTTTCCTCCCATCTCTTTACCTTGCATAGAGGGGGGGTGAATTGTCAAAGAAAAGTGATTACATTGTCTTTTGTTGAAGTCATATCAAGTTTATTTTCTGTACTGAATTTTCATTCATCATTGCATTGTCCTTGAAGCCATAAAAACATTTTCAGCTACTTTATCCTCTCTATATCACTTCTAAGCCATCAAAAAGAGTGTACCACTGTAACATTATCCATTGTTGATCACTATCATCTTCACACGTGTGCTATCAAACATTAATTTATTATAAAAGTGTGATATATATATATATATATATATATATATATAGTTTAATTTTCAAATACACCTTTTAATTTGCAAAACAAACCTACTTCTTGGCTCAGCGGGGTCAGGGGGATTCTGAGAGAGGGGTGTTATATAAGGGTTGTCATCCAGAGTAACTAACTGGACATAAAAATACATCAATAAGGGCTTCCATCAGCATCCCAGACTAGGCATTGACTTAGCTGTAGTGTTGAATTGAAGTCGCTTACAGTGCACATGCAATCGGTGCGAGCTAATGCCAACCGAGGACGAGAACTGCTGCTGCTGTGAAAACTCGGGATGCGTGGCCTACATTTCGGAAGGCGAGCCACGACCGCAATGCATCACTGTGCTGCCAGACTTCAGGGCAGCCTGCCTCACACGGTCCGTGTTGAGGATAATGACGGTGCTTATGCACGAACTTCACGCAACTGTTTGTCCTCATAATCCGAGTAACGAGTATACTCTTCTATACTCTTCATGCCACTCCTATTTCATGGTCTTCTACTATATCCAAAATTACATATACATATCATTGTAACGCACGAAAGTCGTTCAATAGTGTGCAGTGTCTAGATAGCATTTGTCCGAGCAGAATGCCATTAGTTACAACAATTGTCATTGACAACAAACGTTTATTAAACTTATCTTGGTCATTTATAAACAGTTTGTTTCATTCCTTTTCACAGGTGGTACAGGCTGGTGGCCTATCGTTCCTTTACATGGTGGCTTCACGGGAGGCTTGGACACCGCTTTCGAAGAGTGATACCCGCCTGTGCCATTCGTGCCATAAGAGAAACGTTCCCGATTGACAGCGGTCAGAACAGGGGATTTTCTCTCGCTGTGCTGCAACCTGAACTGTACAATGTTTATAGTCTTGTATTTTTGTGTCATCAAAATAAGATACAAAATAAAACACCACATATATTTTAACAATGGTTGTTTCGATTTTTTAAAGGAATCAAGTGTGTCTCCATTCAAGGATGGACGTCAGACATCTGTGCTCGGAATGGGTGAAGGTCAGGTCGCTGTGAAGTGGGGTGGTCACTATCTAAGCTAACATAATATATTATCAATAATGCATGCACTAAATAACACTTTTTCAAAGTCTTTCAGTCGGTTATGTCTCTATAAAAGTCACACATATACCTATACTATCAATTAACATTGGATTATACAGGCCTAGGTCAAGGGTCTTGACCACTATAATACACTGTTTGAAGTGTGGGTCTGTGCTCACAAGAATCTCCGGTATGTGGCATTTGTTATTGACAGGCAACGATATACTGCAGTAGGGGTCTAATGTTAGTTGGGGATCTGCTAGGTGGGCATCATGGCGTGGTCAGGACACGTTTGTGGAGATGAACGAGCTATGTGCTTGGTTCAGACTGGTTCACATGCAGGACCGTGATCTCAGAGGAAGAGTGATGTGTTACATTTATTAGCTGTTGCAAATACCTCTGGAGTTTTCCAGTCAGAGTGGGAACGAGGGTGTGGGCCATGTGCTCTGCGCGCTGTACTATCGCAGTGAGGCCTGGTCACCAAGATGGAGTGGAAAAGGGGTACAAAAATGGATGCCCCGTTTCCTGCTCAGTGTTCCCATCTACGCGAATGTCATCCAAAGTTAACATCACATAAGGGCAAGGGGCGAACCCACTACTGGAGGCACTTGGTATGAGTTTCTACTGAGAAGTAAAGGATGAGAGGGGCCTGATGGCCCCTCGCTCCCACACACTTGCCTGCACCCCCCAGGCCCATCCATCCCACCCCCTCTATCAAAGGCGGTTCGCACCCGGGGATGAGCGCCGGCATGGGGGGCTGTCACAGGCGCGAACGGCCAAGGTGCCAAACAGCCTGTACACTTCAAAAGGTATCCCACGCCCAGGGGCCATCGCTCACATGGCCTCCTCAGACCCCGTGTCTCCAGGCAGGCCTCCCCGGAGGCAGGGCGCCCCCCTGCAATCCACATAAGTGTGTCTCCATTCAGCAGTCTTCCTGTGCCTTATCTGCACGCCCCAGGCCCATCCATCCCACCCCCTCTATCAAAGGTGGTTCGCACCCGGGGATGAGCGCCGGCATGGGGGGCTTTCACGGGCGCAAATGGCCAAGGTGCCAAAAAGCATGTACACTTCAAAAGGTATCCCACGCCCAGGGGCCATCGCTCACATGGTCTCCTCATACCCCGTGTCTCCAGGCAGGACTCCCCTGAGGCAGGCTGCCCCCCTGCAATAAACATAATACCACGACGTACCCACGTCATTCATTCACAAACACACCCCCGTTTCTAATACTTTATAAACCACTTGAGATATGTCTCATGAGAACATCTATGTGCTTTGCAAGTCAACTCCTGAACCTTCTACCTGAGAAGCACTGAGATCTATGCTAATCTGCTCGTCGCCGTGCTATCTGTGACCGCTTCGAGCAAACTCATCAGTGTGCTACCTGTGGCCACCTACCTGTTCTCCTGCAACATACTGCTCGGCCTGCTGAATCCAACTGTTTGTTGGTCAAGGTAAGGCCATGTATCCTAGTCATATTTCGGTCATTTTTACATTTCAGTCTATTTGCTATTACAGTACCCAATAGAGCTATGGTCATTGGTCTCATTGCTATTGACTTGAGTTTCAATTGTTATGCTATCAATAGATCTATTTATTTTCATCTGTGTCAATTGTCATCGAATTGCATCCTTCTGGGGTCCAGTGTATAATGTAAGCATGGTTCCTTTTCGTGCAAGACAGAACATCCAAGGGACGAGTCACATGTTCAGAGTTTAGTCACATAATTTAAAACATTTCTGTAACTTATGCAAATACTAAGCGGCACATGATGAACTGGTATAGTTCCGGCGACCAAAACAAACCTTGCATTGAGGATGGTATGGTTAATTTACTTTTTTATGACATTTTTATTCATCAAGGTTTTATAATAATCTTGATATTTACTTTTCAGAATTTTCAACAATACCTGCCTGTTCGATTAGCAGTTGCCCATTCGAAGACCCATGCTAAATCTGAAGGCACTACAAAGCATGTATTCCCGAAAACTGTTGATCGAATAAGAGAATGGGTCATACATTGCGGATATCCACTGGATGAGCTGGAAAGTAGAGTCCAAAAAGTCATTGAGGACAAGAGGGGTGATCGATACCGCATCTGCAGCCAGCACTTTCCCTCGAACATGTACACCACATCTTGGGTAACAAAGAAGAATAAAAGGCGATCGACACGAAAATTGCTTGCAAACGCTATTCCCACTCTATTCGTCCACAATCCGCCACTGGTGAGTCAAGTGTCCGTTTTTAGCTTTAGGCCTTGCGGTACTGTGTAGGTAGCCGAATGGATTCATTGATATTTTAGGTGTTGTTTCCAATTTGTAATACTTTCGACATTGATGTGAGTGTATAGCTTTTTGAATAATGACATTTATCAATATATTATTTTTAGATTTCATAACCCACAAACGAAATCTATATATGGGCACAGGGAACTGTGCTATATTGCGCATTACTCAAGTATTCTGTCTCCTTACATGGCAATTTTAAATATTGGCATTTCATTATCAAACAATAATTTACCTTTACAACTTCTTGACTATCCCTTGAATCTGAAGCAAGAACATTCTACTTCCGTCACGTGCTCGCAGTTATCAACCACTTCTAGCGTGTATCAGGTAATCATACTTGGCTATTCCGCTACAGACTTGTTTTATGCATGTCAAGTGATAGTTTGTATGTATCGTGTGATTATTTTACCAATTGTTTGGTTAGTGCTTTCCAATTGATATACACCTTAGTTGTCGTCCCCTGGTGTTTGTTTTCAGTTATAATTAGTGTTATCCATACTAATGCAAGTACTGTCTTTCCGGGAGATGCTGAAGGGTTCACCACATTGACAACAGCCCTAGATGTTCTTCAGCAGCACGAGGTATGGATACTGACAGCTCAATCGATCGTGATCATCAGGACTGGAACACTTGTCGTTTCATTGTTCTACACCATGTTTCATTCGTGGTTAGCCGTTGATATGTACCTGTGCGGTCGACCCCAAGCGTTTGTTGTGTTTTCAATATTGTAATCCTTACTAATGCAAATACTATGTTTCAGGCAGTTGTTGAATCGTCAACCCACGCACTTGATGCGGAGGCTGACATTCAAGTAATACCGGTAGAAGTGGGACCATGCGGATACGAATCGGCGCAACAGCTTTCGGAAGTGCGCACCACATTGACAACAGCCCTAGATATTCTTCAGCAGCACGAGGTATGGATACTGACAGGTGCATCGAGCGTGATCATATAACGTGATTCCATTTGCTATACTTTCTTCCCTATTAACGCAAGTACTGTGTTTCAGGGAGAAGATGGAGCTTCCACTACAATCACAAGATCCCATTTAGATGATGCAGATGTAAAGAAATCGGAGAAATAAGTCCATTAAATCTGGTCATATTTAAATATTCCTTGATTATTTTAGACAATGCAACATTTGTGGTTATCTCTTTATATGTACCTGTGCCGTCAACCCCAAATGTGTGTTATGTTTACAATATTGAAAACCATACTAACGCATGTACTGTGTTTCAGGGAGTTGCTGATGCCTCCTCTTCAATACAGTAATTCGTGGCAGTCCATGCAGAGCCAGAGGTATGGATACTGACAGTTCCTTCGAACTAGGTCATCAGAGCTCGAATACTTGTCGTTTGATTGTTCCACACAATGTTTAAATTGTGTTTGGCTATTGAGATGTACATGTGTGTTCGTCCTCACGTATGTTTTATGCTAACAATATTTTGATACACAGTAATGAAAATATTATGTTTCAGGGAGTCGCAGGGAGTCGATGGAGCCTCATTCCGTGCTGTCTATGCGGATACAGAAAATATAGTTGTTGCAGCGCAAGAGGAAGGGGAGACATGCGGATACGTATCGGAGCAACAGCGTGCAGATGTTGAAGTTCGAGTCAAAAAAGTTGCAAAGAAAAGAAACAAAAATAAGGTTAGTTACAAACAGTTCATAACTTTAGAATTTCTTTGTGGTGGGGACTATTTTATGTTTTTTTCAAGTCAATTGTACTATACTTTATCTTGTGTTTAAACTGAACATCCCTTTTCCAATCTGTCCTCTAGTTACCCGTGGGTCTACGAACTATACATACACAGACAGTGAAGCGAATGAGAGATGTTGCTTGCCAGACCATTTACACTATGGAGGCTATGGAGGAACTATTAATTCAGACGCTGCATGTTGAGACTCGGGATGCTCATGTCCAATGTACAGAAAATGAAATGAATGTGTCCGGAGAATCCGGCAAAGTTGTATTGGACCATTGCTACAGTACGACCACACCACCGCAAAAACATGATACTGGATGCATTGAAGATAGCTCTGAAGTAGTCGCAGATCAATTTACACAATCTACACCCGCCAAAAAATTGCCACCAAAAAAGCTGTTGACATTGTTGTGTTCTCCCATCAATGTTGAAGTAGCAGATGTTGAAATGACAGAGAATGAACCAGCAGCAGCATTCACCGACGCATCAGAACTTGATAGCAGCGATATTTCTTTCAAATGTGGTGATATGTCCTCAATGTCACAGGCCGAAACAACTTTGACGCAGGATGACAGTCTAATGAAAGAGGACAAATACATAGTATTCGACAGTTGTTTGATGGATATTATAAGTATGCTGAAATGTGGGCATTCTGTCAGAGGGAAAGTATGTGGGAAGCCATTGATTCATGTGACTCGTCAAAAACAAGGCAGTAACGTCACAATACATGCCGCCTGTAGATTACATCATACGTTCTCATGGTCTGCACAACCGATGCTGGGGAAACTGCCAGCAGGCAATCTACTGTGTGCAGCTGCATCACTTTTTAGTGACTCCAGTTTTAGAAAGTTAAAGTCTTTCTATCAGTTTGTGGGACTCCATTTCATTTAAAAAATGCAGTACTACAAATACCAACATGATTATCTGTTTCCGGCCATTAGTGATGCTTGGAAAATTGAACAATTGTCTCTAGCAAGTACATTCGAAGGCAAACGATTCAGGCTAGCCGGCGATGGACAGTGCGACAGCCCTGGATTTTCTGCCAAGTACTGCACCTACCACTTTCAGGACATGGATAGTAAGAAAATTGTGAGTTTGGTGGTCGTGCAGGTAACACAATGTACATCCTCAGTGGCCATGGAGAAACTAGGATTTATAAAATCAGTGGAATATCTGCAATCGAGGGGAATGCACATCGACCTCATAGCCACGGACAGACACGTTTCAATTGCCAAGACAATGAGAGAGCAGTTCCCACATATTAAACATCAATTTGACATATGGCATCTTGCTAAATCAATCAATAAGAAAATCTCGGCTGCAGGGGAAAAAAAAGGTTTGGAAAGTATTTCAGAGTGGTCCCAGTCTATCAGCAACCATCTTTGGTGGAGCTCTAAAACTTGTGAAGGGTCAGTGGAAATACTACTTGCAAAATGGCGGTCACTGATGCACCACTGTACCAACATGCACCGCTGGTCAGAAAAACTACATTTCCACCAATGTGAACATGGCCCTTTGTCCCCAGTGGAGGCACGGAAGAAGAAGTGGTTGAATCCATCTTCACCGACATACAAAGCCATTGAGAAGATTGTTTTCGATAAAACTATATCAAGAGATTTGAGGGGACTGACAGAATTCTGTCACACAGGAGGTTTGGAGGTGTTCCACAATATGTGCCTAAAGTACAGGCCAAACGCTTCCATTTCAGTATACAGGGCATGAGACATAGGACTCTACTTGCCGTCCTGGCCCATAACGAGAATCTCGGCCGTGAACAATCTAGGACTAAGGGTAATGTAATGATGCCTCGCTACACTAAGGCCTTGTCAAAAAGAAGTAAGCAATGGGTGATCAAATCAGTCTATGAGGAAATGGAGTTCGACTTTGTCAAAAGCCTTATTGTTGATGTATTAGAGAAGCACAGATATGGAATTTTGAACGTTTCTGTGCAGAGCACTGATCCATTGCCACCCAACATTGCCACTGTGCCATGTCCACCCAAAGGAGAGCTGGTTGTGAAGTACAAATCCCGGTTTAAATAATTGTAATACGATTGTCTTTTTGTAAATAAATGTTATTGTACAGTGTGCATACAAAGTACGCTAACCCTAACCCCTACCTTCACCATCCTGTGTGCCGAACAACCTGGGTGTCATCTTTGAATGCTCTCTCTATTCACCTCATATTGCTGACCTTGTCTATATGTGTATGTATATATTTTTGTTGATGTAACTAATTTTCGCGATCTCTTCTAAATGCTGCGCACTGTTAACCGAGGCTTGCGTATTGCAAATAATAAAACAAACAAACAATAAATCTCACTTTCAACTGAACTCCTCGGGTACTTTATACTTTCCCTGACCTTCCCCAAAAAATTAAAAGTCTCAATAGTTATGGTTCTTTGGGGTTCAAAGCTCGCAGGCAACAAGGACAAAATTGGGGGCCTTAGAACGCGCCAAGCGAGCCGTTGCAGATGGGAGAGAAGCCAGTTCGCATTTGCACATTGAGGCACACTACATAGATGGATTTGAAACTTCAAGTTCTCACAGATGGCTTTACTACGGGATGTTGCAAAGAAAGAATGTATTCTCATTTCTAGTGAAGGTCAGCGGCTTTGATTTTCAGCTCGCGCCCTGAAGAGGCCCACAACTCGCACTGGCAGTATAAGGTTCTATTGTTTTTTGACCTTGAGAGACAGGGACCATGCCGAATGAACTTCATTTGAAGGGGGGAGGGGGTGCAATAACGTAAGAGACGATAAGGCAGATAATTCTGAAACTAGACCGAGTTTCATGTTAGTTCAGTATACAAAAAATCGTTGTCAAGAGCACAGTGGGATTTACGGACTGCGTTACGCAGAGACACAATGGAAATTGCAAATATAATGTAAGTAACTCTTTAGACGCTTTTATACCGGAATGAAGAATTAATGAATGGATGCATGAATAAATGAATTAATGAAGAGCTTGGAAAACGTTTGTGGGATCGTCCTTGTAGCGGGCACATGGGCATGCAGGTCCACATTCCACACGCATGTAGACAAAAAAGTAGTTTCTCAAAATGTACTAATCTCGATTTATTTCGTTAGTTTTCGCATTGATTTTAGAGCCGAACATACTCCATTACACTATCCTTGAAAGCAAATAGTTTCAGCTCGGCCGTAATAAATAAAATGAATAATATTAACAAAGATCGGCTGGCGAGACTAATTATAAATTTTATGTTTTCAAAACAGGTATATACTTCCCTTTTGCCACTGCCACCAGTTTCAGACACCGGCAGATGGTTTCTTCAGCCGCCAGCTGCAGCTTAATGTAAACAACTGCACAATCCTGATGATTTTATGGGACGATCGCCAAGGGCCCATATGCCCTTACGCGGTACTAGCGGCTAGAAGCAACATGTCAACCTTTACGCTGGCCTAGTGCCTACTTGATGGAACAGCCTTGCGGTTCAACGTGCGACAAAAGTGCTTCTTTGAACGAAAACCAACACCCTGTGTACCATAAAGGAAAAGTGCGTGACTCACAATAAACTTTTACGGATTTGCGGATAGAGATAAAAGAAAATAAATGACTTTCGGAGTTCATATGGCAATTGCTGAATATTCTATAAATATTTAATGTCAAATAAATGTACTTTACCAAATGTACCGTGTTGCTGTTTGATATTAAAGTACAGTTTCATATTCCGAATTGTGGCGCGCTGTTGATCTGTGTTGGTTTCCGGGTTCTGTGTGAAGTCGCGTAGAAGACGACTGGGCGCGTTTGCCTGCGCAGCACAGTAACGTCACGGTGAGAGGCGGGGCATATTAATGTTTTGATAATGTCAGGCTCAGGGGCGGGGGATATGATTTAGTGCCTCAAAAGCAGGTCAGCCAGGGCGATGGGGGAAATGATAGGATTATCACAAAATGGCAGCGCCCTGATGCCTGTTTTCGCGTGCGTTTAATGGATGAAAACTTGGGTAAGGTCCATAGGAAATTTTTCTAAAATCGAGCGACTTAGGCTTAAAAACACATGGCCGACCCGTAGGGGCAATAAAAAATTTTGACCGAACCATTCCTTTAAGGACAAAGTAAATAAATAAATTCACACCTCCCACCCACCCACCCCAGTAATAAAACATATTTCTTTAGGGATAACACTAAGACAGGAAGGAAAAAATCTATTTCGACTAGACCCTTAATTGATTGTGGTACTACTAGGAATTTCATAGATGTGAAATTTGCCCAGCTCCAAGGATTTACCAGATATGATAGGATTAGTGCAGAACCCTTTCAATCAATAGATCAAATCCAACATCAGGACCTATTACACACAAAACCAGCATGTTAAATGTGACCTGCCCGGTCTATCATCATGAATACATAGCATTCGATATAGTCAATGCCACATATTTTCAAATCAATCTAGGAATGCCATGGTTGTTCAACCACAACCCCCTCAACTCGAATAAATGTGTGGTAAAGTTCAAGTCTTTCCATTCTGCAGACTACTGCCACCTGGAGTCAATGACCCTGCCCACCAGGATGGATGCCTCTGAAGTCCAATCAGTAGTACAAACTCATGTAATGGTATGGAATACAGGGATTACCAAGATGTGTTTGACCCCAAAGAAGCTCAGACTTTACCACTTTACAGACCCTAAAACTACAGAATATAGCTGATTCCAGGTGCTGCCATACCACGTGGAAAAACGTATGCCCCATCAACCAAAGGAAACCTTGTTTTAGAAGATTATGTTGAAGAAAACCTTGCCATGGGTTTCATTCCACCCACTTGACTACCAGGAGGAGCTCCAATCTTTTAATACTGAAGAAAGATTGTACAGAATTACGGCTGTGCATTCACAATAGACAAATAAATAACATCACGGTCCAGAACTGATACCCATTGCCTCTGCTTTCAGTACCCATTGGCTGAGTCCAAAAAGCCCACACATACACCAAGCTTGACTAAAGAGGGGCAAATAACCTAGTTCGTATTCATCCAGAAGATGAATGGAAAACAGATTTTAGGCCAAAGGGAGGACGCTACAAATACCTAGCAATGCCTTTTGGATTATGTAACAACCTGGTGGTGTTTCAGTATTTCCTCAATGACTTCTTTAAAGATGTTCTCGATTTATTCGTTGTGATTTATTTGTATGACATTTTGGTATATTCAGAGGATTATTTCCAACACATCCAGCATGTGAGAAAAGTATTGCGACAACTCAGACAACAAAAACTCTATGCAAAAATAGCTAAATGTGCTTTTCATTAAGATACAATAATTTTTCTGGTGCATGTGTTATCTACACATTTTGTAGACATGGATCAAGAAAAAGTCATAGTTGTTCCTAATTGGACAATTCCACAGATATGATATGATGGGCCATTTATAACGCACCTGTACACAAGTGTTTGTAGGCACGACAAAACAAGGAGGGGGAAATAAGGGAGGACAAAATAGCGATCTTACTAGGCCTTGTATCATTCAGACCGCGCAAGTGCGGGGAAGAGGGAAGGCGAGAAGTGCCAGTGGGGAGGGGAAGGGGGAACATTAAAACTCAAAAGTGCAGCCAGTGGGTGGCTGATATGTGCAGAGAGAAGGGACTGTAGGGTTCCAGATACAGACCCTTAAGTGCTAGGGAGCCCGGAGGCAGTGCGAGGGCAACTGGACATGCAGGAGCCTGGGCCCGAGTTCAGAGGGTGACCAGGTAACCAGTACACAGAGCAGTCAGGTGCATCAGCAGGGAAGAGGAAGAGAGAAAGCGGAATCGAAAAGGACGGTCTTGAGTTGCTTCCGGAACTAGAGGTGGTTCTGCTCAAGTAATAGATAGTGAAAGACCCCCAAAGATTCTTCGTGTTTGCTAATTGTTACACTAAGTTTATATTCAATTATGTCTAATTAGATTTTCCCTTGACACGACTCCTCAAAAAAGATGTCAAGTATGTGTGGGATTCGCAAACTGATGAGGCTTTCCAAGACCTCAAAAAGTATTTTCTTCATCTCCTGCATTATTACCAAAAAGCAACCTCCCGTTTGTGGTAGAAACTGTGCCTCTAACCAAGCCGTAGGAGCTGTATTATCGCAAAAAGATGAAACCACCCAAGAATTACACCCACTGGCATGTCACTCCATGAAGCTTAGATCCTTACAAAGGAATTACACTGTATTTGATAAAGAATTATTAGTCATCAAAGACGCTTTTCTCACTGGAGACATAATTTGGAGGGTGCCCGATTCCCAGTAACTGTACTCACAGATCAGCAAAATATAGGATTCCTCACCACTAACCAAAGAAAGTCTAGGTGAGCACATTTCTTCAGTCATTTCGATTTCACTATCACCTGCACACCCAGAGCTCAGAACACTAAGACGAATGCCGTGTCACACAGTTATTCTCTGCCAGACTTAAGGGAAGAACCTAGCCTACCGTTTGTGCTCTCAGAAAAAGGCATCTTCGCCTTATCCACCTCAGTATCTCAATTTTTGGATGACTTACGTTGTTCATACCAAATGGACCAGATTGTTAAATTCCCCCAAGACACTCAGCATACGAAAAGTAATGGATTATTTACCAAGCAACTCAACTATGGATGCTGTGAGGGGTCAGAAATGTGAGGCGGACAACTTTGTAAAGAATGTTCAACTTTAGCCATTTTATTAAAGAAACAGATTGAATAAACACCTCACTACACCTACCCTGATGTAGAATTCCGTGCCTAAAATAAACTAATGGAAACACTCGACCCAAAGGACATCTAACCCTCACACTTATACAACAATCAAAGCAAAAGGAAATATATGGCAATTCAATTCAACAACAATATATAACGTATGACATGGTTCACAATGTGATCAATGTCTCTTGTCACTATCGAGATGAACTTCCCTTCCCAAGATAAAAAAAAAGGTTTTGTCGACAGTTTAAAGGAAAACACAAGTAAGTCCGATTTAATACAAAGTTCCAATACAGTTCTTAAGTTCTTGCCCTCAAGTTCAAAAGGTCTGTTGCTTCAATAAAGTGCCTTCAGAAGGTCATAGACTCTCACTCCTCCTGGAATAAGAACTGTCTCAGATTTGTACTAACAACAAATATTTTGGCTAGGATGGTTTACCACAACTTTAACTGCGGAAAGAATTGTAACTTTTCTTCAGCCAGCTTTCACAACTCTTTCGCAAATGTCACAACTCAAATCTTGTTTTCTATCAGTACCACTCTTTAGCCCTTGCACCTTCTACTACTTGGCTTATCCTTGCACAAGGTTTCTTCTGGGCAATCTCTTCTTGCCCTATGGGTATACGTGCCTGCCCGTCCACTTCTTCAACCACTTGAAGAGAAAAGTGCTCCAATGGAACTTTCAAATTAGAATAACAACAACTTCAATTGTCTTCTTTTGTATCAGAAATGTTAGCAGCTTTCAGGGAATAGAACATTCACATTTATCCACATTTGGACTGTTCTGCAAACAATGCTCATCTCCCCTTGGATAGCTCATTCCATAAGGACAGCCTGTTTGCCACCTGTAAGGGAGGCATGGCATCACAAGTATGACATTGAGACAAGAAATACAATTTCAAAACCTTTATTAGATTTGTAGGGTTTGGAAAAACTCCTACTTTGCCCTATTGCTATGATGGGATTAGTGTCTACCACAAATATTAAAGAAAACACAGTCCTAGTCACTCTTGGTCAAATCAAAATAAATGGCTATACTAACAAAACCTAATGCCTGTCCTATCACTTATACAATAAGTGTGTAAAGGGGAATATGTATGCAAAGTAAAATCAGTTTTATTACATAACGGATCAAGATGGCTGAGTCAGCTTTCCTCCCCACGTTGGACAGCACGGAGTAAAGTGGCCCCCGTAGACAGGATGACATACTCTTGCTCATGTTCTTACAACAAAGGCAGTTTAAAACGTGGATCGAGGCTCGCCTGGCCTACCACGTTAAAGTCACTTATTTAGCGTTCCAAAAGTAATTTCACAGTTCAACAAATAGTCCACTTAGGTCTCCATCCGTCAGACCGAACCTCTCAATCAACAAGTACCTGATTCAACACAGATCTCCCTCAGCCGGCCTCGGAACTCGCAATCACAGTGCTTGCAGGGGTTCCCTTGCCCAAGCTTAATTCACATTCGTTAGGGGTTCCCTTCCTCTAACTTATCACACTTCTGGTCTCCCTCAGTCGGGCTCAGACATTTTACTGATGTCAAAGACTTTCGAATGTGCAAGGCTTTTACTATAGTCCACTGCAAGACCACTTCGACTTTCTCTTCAGCACACACTCTTGTGTTATTTGCCCCAGTGGCTCTTGATCTTGGTAGTTCAGAACCATAAACAAAATAATTCAAAGAAATCTTCCCTTCTCTTCCCCTTTTTCCGGGGTAAATCTTGACCATTACGCATTTCAGAGTTTGTTCACTTTGCCGCTTTATAACAAAACATTTCACATTTCGCTGAGACTTTCGAGTGGGCTACTTCCAATCGCCGGACCACTCCGCTACTCTGTATCACTGGCTTCACAGTTATCAGCCACTCAAAAGTTCATCACTGGTTAACTTTCTTTCGTATCTCATCAGCATGTGCACAATCTTCACTTGTGAGATATACTGTTGCAACTTCAATCTTTCCTTGACACAAACCAGCCTTTCATTTCTTTCACTAACTCACCGTTTGTGCACGCTCCTTTCTTGTCTCTGCGGCTTTGATTCACGAGTCAAGGTTAATACCACAGGCTTGGCCTCGCCTCCCCAACTCTGTTGCTCACCTGGGAGGGTCGCTGGCATCCTTGAAACACAATGCAGGTTTCTTCTCGTCTGCGATATGGCTTTCTCTGCGTCTCCTTCACGGTTTCCCAGAAGCAATGACCTTCTGCATGGATTTTCAGGGCTTCCACACCCTTTGCTCTAGTCCCTCGATTGGTCGTCCTGCTCCAATAGGTTTGTCTTCACCCCAGAAGAACTGTTACTTCTGTGTTCCACCTTGCACAGAGTGTGTCTCTATGTTCTGCCTTTTATCCGTGTGGGGATAATGGTTATCAGGTGTATGTAATTAAACTCAAGTGCCTGACTTTGTCAAACCCGATTAACGGGACATGTCCAATGACATATGTGAGAGTTAGCCTCTTTACTCTCAGTAGCCCTCTTCCTCGGCCCAGTGTTTGCGCAGAAAGAGAGGGGGGAGATTGGACCTTGGAGAATCCTAAAAAATAGGATCTGGCACGGGTATTGGAAAGAGGGAATACTGCGTCTCACCATCGTTTGCCTATCCCCCACTACCTGAAGACCCCTCACCCAGGTGATCCTCCCGCACTGGGCCACCCCCAGGGATGGGATCCAAAGGCGATGGCCGTGCCCATGCCACCTGAAAGAGAGATCCCCAGGAACTAATAGGTGAGACATCCGTTGGTTTCTCACACACCTTTTTTTCCCTACTAATTCAATAACAACATAATGGTCAGGATAACCTCTTAGGGCTTTGCTATAAATTTTGCTCATCTCCCACTCGGTGGTCTACTCCAGAAAGGCAGCCTGTTTAACATTTTCTCTCATTTCTGCTTCATTAGTTACACAGTAGCTAGGGTACAGTATTTTCCTGTTACTACCTTGGCTCTGGCAATGTGAGTTTAGAGTTTAGGTCATGCACATTCTTCTCAACATATGAGCAGCACTTCCTAGAACCCTTCGGATTCATATTACGTCCCTTTGGCTTTTGGCAATGCTTAGTGATTTCAAATTGCCCAGGTTTAGCTTTCTTTTGGCTTTGGCATTGCTTGCATGCCTAAGTTCTTAATATTGTTCCCCACCAGGTTAAGGGGAGCCCCAGAAACTCACAAAAGGAACATCAAGGCTACTTTGTTTCATTAACTGCCACCTCTGTGGTTTTCTGATAGTTCAGTATTCAATAGCAGCGCCTCTGTCATTCACATGTGAACAACGTGGCTGACCTGGCACACGCGTGCAGCACCTGAGCGCTCCGGTACCATTTGCATGTGGGGAACTCACCGGGTAAGTCACTCTTGCTCGGTGCTCGCTGGCCGTTAGCTTCGGTGGCTCTCCTGGACCTGGTGAACAGTTCCTTGTTGTTCACTCTTGCGGCCGCCACTACAACTCAGAGCTTCCCAAGCTCCTATGAATCTCCTACGTGATCGAGTCACCAGAGATCTCTCGCCGTTTTCCACCACGCCGACTTTGTGCTGTAAAACCTTTGCAAGGGGCATAAGGAGAGGCAATTACCCTCTCCGGACCGTCAGTGGTACCGCATCTTCTCGCTCCGTTAATGCAGACACGCCCCACACAGCATACAATGCTTCCTCTGCTTTGGCCTCTCTGGCTTCTCTGGCTTCTCCAGCTTCTCTAAAGTCTGCACTTGAGGGGTCCATTTAAACCATCCGGTCTCCCTCAAGTGTGGACAATCTCCACTAATTAACTGATAACTACAGTTTTGTTCCTCTGCATCCCTCTTCCTCATCCCAGTACTAAGTGAATTATGGGACTTGAAGTCCTGAACCACAAAGTTAGTTTTCTTAACTATTTTCTTACTCAGGTTTTGGTCTCTATTTCGTATAACCTTCATTAAGAGAATTTTATGTGAATCAGTCATCAGACTGGTTTGTAAAGAGGAATATAGGTATTTAAATGAAATGTTGTTAACATTCACAAACCTCCTTCTCTTACACTTTCAAGAATAAGGAACATGTTTAACTGTCTGAGTTCCCTGTATTTGAGAAAGATGTCTATCTGTTTCATTCATATAGGGTTTGGTCAATGAATGCCAGGAGAAACTTGTGACCTGGAATAGAGAGACCTAGTGAGGAAGGGCAAGAAGAAACCGGTAACAGATCTGGACAGACCACCATCTTGTAGCCTTCTCCTTAGCAACTGAAAAACCTATCTCCGCTCCCATCTTGCCAGCTCCACCTATACCCACAAGGAACAAAAAGAACATTACTTATGATAACTTACTCCCTCTCATTCTCCCCACACTCAATGTGCTCCCTGAAAACCTGGGGCCTGATGCATTGGTCAAGGACTGCAATATAGTTATGGCCACCTCACCTGACTCAATAGCGCCACTTAAAATGAGACAAAGCAAGCCCAAAGCCCACCTTAACTCATGGTACACACCGCATTTGAAAACATTATAAAAACAAAAAAGACAGTGAGGTATCTTGGAGATTACTACCCTCCGAGGAAAACAAGATCAATCTCAGCACCATAAATGGTCTCTATAAGAGTGAAATACTTCTAGCTAAGCGTGAAACTTATAATTCCAGAATATCACAAGCCAAATCAAGTATGAAGGGACTCTTTGTTATCCTGAAAGAGTTAGAAGCCCCCATCCCAGTGCTGGACAACTGCGTAAAAGATACACCATGGTGCTCCAATATACAGCAAGCATTAGCTAATAAAATCACAACCCTACAAGCGAAAATTGCCAAGAAAAAAGCTTCTCTAACCTGTACCACTCCCCCCATAGTCGCCCCTTCTGCACCTAATAACATTGCCAAGCCCCCTCACTTTAAGTTCTCTAAAGTCACCATAATTGAGACTGAAAAAATGATTCTATCGCTCAAGCCCTCAAACTGTCAGGGCCATCAATGCCCTGCCCAACTCATAAAGGATGCAGCCAGAGACCTGGCCACTTTCATCACGAAACTCATCAATGCCTCATTCTCTTCAGGCATTATCCCAACCAACCTCAAAGAATCTTGGGTGCTCCCATTACTTTAAAAACAGACCTTAAACCCAGCTATACCTACTAATTACCGACCGACTACAACAGTGCCTTTTCTTCTGAATATAATAGACAAGATGGCCTATTCACAAATAAAAAAACACCTGGATCCAACCTCTTACTAGGAGCACACCAGTCTGGTTTTCGGCCTCAGCATGGGACTGAAACAGCTTTAATAGATCTAAAGGCCCAGGTTGACGAGCTCAGGGATAAAGGGCCCTTCTTCTCCTGGATCTATCTGCTGCATTCGACCGTGTGGACCACGGGGTCCTATGTAGCCATCTGGACTCAGCCGCTCACTTTTCAGTAGAAGCTATAGCGTGGATACAATCCTTTCTAAGTAATCGGACTATGAGAGTCTTTTCCCCCACTGCAGCTGCGGACCCCATCCCTATCACTTGCTGAGTGCCTCAGGGATCTTGCGTCTCACCTACCCTAGGCAATATCTTCAAGAAGCCCCTTTTCGATGATCTGGATCATCTTGATATCACCTACACTAACTATGCAGATGATACTCAGATCCTCCTACCACTTACTGGGGATTATGATAAGGATTTGGCCTTGGTGAATAGGGTATATCTCATCATCCAGGCAAGGATGGCACCCATGGACTATGCCTGAATGATGATAAGACTGAGATCATCATCCTGGGCACTACCTCAACCCTAAAAAAATTGGGCCCCAAATACTCTGCCTTTAATATTGACAACAATACTGTCACCGTCGCTAAGGAGGTGAAAACCTTGGGGTTCTAATTGGACTCTACCCTGTCTTTCAACAAGCAGGTCAATGCCATGGCCTTGGCCACAGCTTATACTTGTAAACTGATTAGAGCGGGTAAACCCTTCCTGTCCAACAACAGTTGTATTACCCTGGCCTTGTCAAAGTTAGACTACTGCAATGCACTGTACATAGGGGCTAACAAACAAACTATTAATAAAATCCAATTCCTCCAGAATAATGCCCTTAGTGCAGCACTCGGAATCGCCAGGCGAGAACATATTTCCAAGATCAGAAGATCAAATTACTGTCTTTCAACACATGACAAAATCAACTAAAAGTTGCTTCACTCACATATAAATGCCCGAACAACGAGGCGCCTTGCTACTTGACAGAAAGACTCACCAGAAACTCCTCTACAAGAACTACTACATTATCCAGCACTAACTGACTCTTAGTCCCAAGATTTAAGCTTTCTAGAGTCGAGGGTAGTAGCTTCCCGGTCAAGACAGGTCAAGTTTGGAACTCCTTACCACCCCCCCCCCCACCATTGAGAGTAGATCAATCCTACCTAAATTTCCCATATTTATGCTTCTACTTGATCTTTCTGTACCCACAGCATGTATATTGCTTCTGTCCTGAATAACTCATATGTATTGTATTACTTTGATGTGTAAGTCGTCTTATGCAATGCGCCTTGATACCCATGGGTCTGGTGCACAATAAAAATAATAAGACCAACAAACAAACAGAAGTCTGGTGTGGAGAAATCAAATACCTGAGTGGGGAGTACCCCTGGGGGAGCGAGGTAGATAGGCTGGGCATTATGGTGATAGGTTGTAGAACTTTCTGTTGGCCGTAAATTTGGACTGATGTGTAATCTAGGATTATCCCGGGGGTTCACAGGACTACTCAAATTAGGTCCTGGACATATTGATTGGCCATCTGATTGTAAATTGCGTTTTTGATAGATGAGGGAGTCCCTGGAAGAACAAGGACTGACTTATAGGTTTGGATTCTTTTTGAGTGAAATACCACATTTGAGGTTTGGAAACCCTCAACCCCATCCACCCTTGCCTGGCAAATTTTCAATAGCTGTTCCGTGTTGTTTTTTTTGTAATTTCCCCTAAGCCCTATTTGCATTTTACCAATCTCCTACTGAAACGAACTTCAAATAAAGGGTTGGTTGCATGGTGGTGATAGGTGTTTGCTTTGTCTCGCTTGCATCATTGCTCGGCTTCCCAAAAGTAGCAAACATGATCATAAACAGCTTTTAGGAAAGAGTGTTTTGAAGGTGTTCATATGGATTTAGGGTTTGTAACCGTAAGGGGTGCAAATCTAGCCCAACAAAAGACCTCATATGTACAGCAAGGATTGTACAAAACACCTGCATAGCGATTAGAAGTAAAAAGAGAGCATCGTAGTTAATAGGGTGCAAAGAAGTTCGTTTTTAATTTTAAGTCATAGAAGTGTAGGAATAGGGCACAGAAGAACAGTGAAACTGCTACAATCAGAAAACAGCACTTAGAAGGTCAGTAACTGTACAACATGTTCGTAAAATTGAATCACACACTGCAATATGAACAGAAAGAGCCATTTTGCAGAAGCAAAATGACCTAAAATCATGTGTTTACATTTCAGCACTGCAAGGCAATTCCCTCCAAAGGATAACCATCTTGCAAAAGGGTTGATCGTTGCACAGGAAAAGCATTGAAAATGAAGTAAGCATGCTCCGGTTTTTGAACCAAGACTTCTATAGTTTATCAGAACTGCTTGACATTTTGGACAACCTTAGCAAAGGCCATAAGCTGGATGAGAGGTTTTAAAGCTATCCTGGAAAATGTGAATCAAAGTCTGTACAAGTAAATCTATGATAAAATGATCAGTCCATGATGAATGCCCATTCAGAGCGGGGAGCTAGTCAAATATACATAACTGAAGAGTCAAGATAGCTGCTATGCGAACAATTTAGACGCTGTAATTCCTATCAAAATATGGAAATGTTACAAGTAAAGAAAAAACTGACTAGCCAGTCCTTGTATAAATAGTTATGAAACATCTAAGAAAAGGGTTATAAAAATGATAGGCAGAACCTGGGGGGAGAGATACAGAATCTTACATGGTTGGTAGAAACAGACCTGAAATTAACACGGCAGGTTGTGCAGTCATAAAGGGTTGTGGTGGATCATAGCAGACTGGCCGAGCAGAACTGAGGGTGGGCAGAAGATGGGAAATGATCCTGGACCCGGAAATTGGTATGTCGTTTTAGCCGGCAAAAAAAAATGCAGCCAAAAGGTTTTACATGATTTCAAATCATTTTTAAAGAGAAAAGGCATGTTGGTTCTTGCTTCTTACAATTCGCTTTTCCTTTAACTCTGTGAATCACAGCGGTTTAATGTTAGAAATATATACTTTATGTTAACCAGCTTCTTAAACAAGAGTATAGCTTGCATGTTTACAAGATAAATTGTGATTAGTTTATTTAGCACTATTTTGATTACAAAAACTGAGGAGCTTAGCATTGCATTTTAGGAGTGAATGTAGAATGATAGTTTTAAACTGATATTGGTTAGTAACTATGTTTGTTGATATATAATGAGTTGAATGAAACTACAACCTATATATCTAGCATGTTAAACAAGCACAATGAGAAAATAATAAGTTGAAGTAAATTGCAAATGTAAAACAATTGAAATGCTGTTTTGTGACATCTTTAAACTAATGTTGATTTCACCAAGAATTTGTGAAGCATTAGTATCATTTTTTGAAGGGTTGCTATCAAAGCACTGATGAATGATGTAATGGGATACAGTGGGTAGACTGCTTATACAAGTAAATGCTTAGATAAAAGATATGTTTTAAAGGCATTTTTTAACAAATCAGTGAACCTTTGCCTTCTGTGCAAGTGACTAAATTAATGAGTGATTTATTTGTCATCAATAATGTGCAGGTAAATATTGTGCCACCTCCCAGCCTTCCCACTACCCCTGTTTGGCCTCCCAATCCTGTATTGAATGGCAGGGGTCGAGCCATGCAGCACCCTTGTCGAGCACACTTTATATCTGTGCCTCAAAGGTGAGTCTAGTGCTTTTGCAGTCCTCTCGTTGCTTAACAAATGTAATTTGCCATTTTCAGAATCACAGCACTGTCCTGCACCTTGTTTTCAGTGTTTTAAACAATTCTTCTGGGCTCCGTACCTGTTTTCTGGATCCCTCCCCCTCCCAGCCCACTCACGACCCCTGATGGGACTACTCACCCACTTAGGACCATTCTCTTATGGCATCCCCTGCCCAGGCAGCCCATCGGCTAAGGGCCCTAAGGCAAAAGGCAGACCCTCAAGAAGCAGCTCCAGAACACGTTTGTCCATGTTCGCCTGGGAAGACTGCCGCCGTCAACCAGCAGCAACTGACAAGGTAAGAGTGGTCTCGGTAGAGAATATTGCAATTACTGTATTCCGGAAAGCCATACTGCCACTCTCAGCTTCATAACATAGTTTACCATGGTTGCTAGCTAGTAAGTAATAGTCCTATCACTGCTGCTCTCCAACCGTTAAGTACCATTTCATTCACTCTTGGATCCCCACCTTAGACACCCTTCTCAAATCTCAGTGTTTCTGCAATTATTGTTGTGCCCCCATTTTACACATTTCTCCCTCTATCCAAGTATCCCAAATCTAAGTGTTTCTACATTTACTGTTGTGCCCCCATTTTAGGCTTTTCTCCCTCTGTCCAGGTATCCCAAATCTAGGTGTTTATACATGTATTGTTGTACCCCCATTGTAGACATTTCTCCCTCTATCCAGGTATCCCAAATCTAGGTGTTTTGACATTTACTGTTGGACCCCTATTTTAGACATTTCTCCCTCTATCCAGGTATCCTAAATCTAGGTGTTTCTACATTACTGTTGTGCACCCATTTTAGATATTTCTCCCTCTATCCAGGTATCCTAAATCCAGTTGTTTCTACATGTACTGTTGTGCCCCCATTGTAGACATGTCTCCCTCTATCCAGGTATCCTAAATCTAGGTGTTTCTACATTTACTGTTGTATCCCCATTTTAGACACTTCTCCCTCTAGCCAGGCATCCCAAATCTAGGTGTTTCTACATTTATTGTTCTCCCCTCTTCTTAGAGATTTCTCCCTCTCTCCAGGTATCCCAAATGTATGTGTTTCTACATTTACTGTTGTGCCCCCATTTTAGACATGTCTCCCTCCATCCAGGTCTCTCAAATCTAGGTGTTTCTACATTTATGTTGTGCCCCATTTAGGCCTCTTTCCCTCTATCCAGGTGTCCCAAATTGAGGTGTTTCTACATTTACTGTTGTGCCCCAATTGTAGACATGTCTCCCTCTATCCAGGTATCCTAAATCTAGGTGTTTCTACATTTACTTTTGTACCCCCATTGCAGACATGTCTCCCTCTATCCAGGCATCCCAAATCTAGGTGTTTCTACATTTACTCTTGTGCCCCCATTTTAGGCATTTCTCCGTCTGTCCAGGTATTCCAAATCTAGGTGTTTCTACATTCACCCCCATTTTAGACACTTCTCCCTCTATCCAGGCATCCCAAATCTAGGTGTTTCTACATTTCTTGTTCTGCCCAATTCTTAGACATTTCTCCCTCTATCCAGGTATCCCAAATCTAAGTGTTTCTACATTTACTGTTGTGCACCCATTTCAGGCGTTTCTCCCTCTACCAAGGTATCCTAAATCTAGGTATTTCTACATTTACTGTTGTGCCCCCAATTGGATATGCCTCCCTCCATCCAGGTCTCTCAAATCTAGGTGTTTCTACATTTACTGTTGTGCCCCATTTAGGCCTCTCTCCCTCTATCCAGGTGTCTCAAATTGAGGTGTTTCTGCATTTACTGTGATTCTACATTTATGGTTGTATCCCCATTTTAGACATTTCTCCCTCTATCCAGATACCCCAAATCTAAGTGTTTCTACATTTACTGTTGTGCCCCCATTTCAGGTGTTTCTCCCTCTACCAAGGTATCCTAAATCTAGGTAGTTCTACATTTACTGTTGTGCCCCCAATTGGACATTTCTCCCTCCATCCAGGTCTCTCAAATCTAGGTGTTTCTACATTTACTGTTGTGCCTCATTTAGGCCTCTCTCCCTCTATCCAGGTGTCTCAAATCGAGGTGTTTCTGAATTTACTGTGATTCTACATTTACTGTTGTGCTCCCATTTTAGGTGTTTCTCCCTCTAGCCAGGTATCCCAAATGTAGGTGTTACTGTATTTACTGTTGTACCCCCATTTTAGGCATGTCTCCCTCTGTCCAGGTATTCCAAATCTAGGTGTTTCTACATTTACTGTTGTACCCCCATTGTAGACATTTCTCCCTCTATCCAGGTATCCCAAATCTAGGTGTTTCTACATTTACTCTTGTGTCCCCATTGTAGACATTTCCCCCTCTATCTAGGTATCCCACATCTAGGTTGTTTCTACGTTAACTGTTGTATCTCCATTTTGGACATTTCTCCTTCTATCCAGGTACCCCAAATCTAGGTATTTCTACATTTAATGTTGTGCCCCCATCTTAGACATTTCTCCTTCTATCCAGGTATCCAAAATCTAGGGGTTTCTACATTTACTGTTGTCCCCCTGTTTTAGACATTTCTCCCTCTATCCAGGTATCCCAGATCTAGGTTGTTTCTACATTTACTGTTGTATACCCATTTTAGACATTTCTCCTTCTATCCAGGTACCCCAAATCTAGGTGTTTTTACATTTACTGTTGTGCCCCCATCTTAGACTAGGGGTTTCTACATTTACTGTTGTGTCCCTGTTTTAGACATTTCTGCCCCTATCCTGGTATCCCAAATCTAGGTGTTTGTACATTTACTTTTGTGCCCCAATTTCAGGTGTGTCTCCCTCTACCCAGGTATCCTAAATCTAGGTATTTCTACATTTACTGTTGTACCCCCATTGTAGACATGTCTCCCTCTATCCAGGTATCCCAATCTAGTTGTTTCTATATTTACTCTTGTGCCCCTATTGTAGACATTTCTCCCTCTATCCAGGTATCCCACATCTAGGTTGTTTCTACATTTACTCTTGTGCCCCCATTGTAGACATTTCTCCCTCTATCCGGGTATCCCACATCTAGATTGTTTCTACATTTACTCTTGTGCCCCCATTGTAGACATTTCTCCCTCTATTCAGGTATCCCAAATCCAGTTGTTTCTACATTTACTGTTGTGCCCCCATTTTAGACATGTCTCCCTCTATCCAGGTATCCTAAATCTAGGTGTTTCTACATTTACTGTTGTATCCCCATTTTAGACACTTCTCCCTCTAGCCAGGCATCCCAAATCTAGGTGTTTCTACATTTATTGTTCTCCCCCCTTCTTAGAGATGTCTCCCTCTCTCCAGGTATCCCAAATGTATGTGTTTCTACATTTACTGTTGTGCCCCCATTTTAGACATTTCTCCCTCTATCCAGGTATCCCAAATCTAAGTGTTTCTACATTTACTGTTGTGCCCCCATTTCAGGCGTTTCTCCCTCTAACAAGGTATCCTAAATCTAGGTATTTCTACATTTATTGTTGTGCCCCCAATTGGACATGTCTCCCTCCATCCAGGTGTCTCAAATCGAGGTGTTTCTGCATTTACTGTTGTATCCCTATTTTAGACATTTCTCCCTCTATCCAGGTATCCTAAATCTAGGTGTTTCTACATTACTGTTGTGCACCCATTTTAGATATTTCTCCCTCTATCCAGGTATCCCAAATCCAGTTGTTTCTACATTTACTGTTGTGCCCCCATTGTAGACATGTCTCCCTCTATCCAGGTATCCTAAATCTAGGTGTTTCTACATTTACTTTTGTACCCCCATTGCAGACATTTCTCCCTCTATCCAGGCATCCCAAATCTACGTGTTTCTACATTTACTCTTGTGCCCCCATTTTAGGCATTTCTCCCTCTGTCCAGGTATTCCAAATCTAGGTGTTTCTACATTTACCCCCATTTTAGACACTTCTCCCTCTATCCAGGCATCCCAAATCTAGGTGTTTCTACATTTCTTGTTCTGCCCAATTCTTAGAGATTTCTCCCTCTCTCCAGGTATCCCAAATGTATGTGTTTCTACATTTACTGTTGTGCCCCCGTTTTAGACATTTCTCCCTCTATCCAGGTATCCCAAATCTAAGTGTTTCTACATTTACTGTTGTGCACCCATTTCAGGCGTTTCTCCCTCTACCAAGGTACCCTAAATCTAGGTATTTCTACATTTACTGTTGTGCCCCAAATTGGACATGTTTCCCTCCATCCAGGTCTCTCAAATCTAGGTGTTTCTACATTTATGTTGTGCCCCATTTAGGCCTCTCTCCCTCTATCCAGGTGTCTCAAATTGAGGTGTTTCTGCATTTACTGTGATTCTACATTTACTGTTGTACCCCCATTGTAGACATGTCTCCCTCTATCCAGGTATCCTAAATCTAGGTTGTTTCTACATTTATGGTTGTATCCCCATTTTAGAAATTTCTCCCTCTATCCAGGTACCCCAAATCTAAGTGTTTCTACATTTACTGTTGTGCCCCCATTTCAGGTGTTTCTCCCTCTACCAAGGTATCCTAAATCTAGGTAGTTCTACATTTACTGTTGTGCCCCCAATTGGACATTTCTCCCTCCATCCAGGTCTCTCAAATCTAGGTGTTTCTACATTTACTGTTGTGCCCCATTTAGGCCTCTCTCCCTCTATCCAGGTGTCTCAAATCGAGGTGTTTCTGAATTTACTGTGATTCTACATTTACTGTTGTGCTCCCATTTTAGGCGTTTCTCCCTCCAGCCAGGTATCCCAAATCTAGGTGTTACTGTATTTACTGTTGTACCCCCATTTTAGGCATTTCTCCCTCTGTCCAGGTATTCCAAATCTAGGTGTTTCTACATTTACTGTTGTACCCCCATTGTAGACATTTCTCCCTCTATCCAGGTATCCCAAATCTAGGTGTTTCTACATTTACTCCTGTGCCCCCATTGTAGACATTTCTCCCTCTATCCAGGTATCCCACATCTAGGTTGTTTCTACGTTTACTGTTGTATCTCCATTTTGGACATTTCTCCTTCTATCCAGGTACCCCAAATCTAGGTATTTCTACATTTATTGTTGTGACCCCATCTTAGACATTTCTCCCTCTATCCAGGTATCCCAAATCTAGGGGTTTCTACATTTACTGTTGTGCCCATGTTTTAGACATGTCTCCCTCTATCCAGGTATCCCAGATCTAGGTTGTTTCTACATTTACTGTTGTATACCCATTTTAGACATTTCTCCTTCTACCCAGGTACCCCAAATCTAGGTGTTTCTACATTTACTGTTGTGCCCCATCTTAGATTAGGGGTTTCTACATTTACTGTTGTGCCCCTGTTTTAGACATTTCTGCCCCTATCCAGGTATCCCAAATCTAGGTGTTTGTACATTTACTGTTTTGCCCCAATTCCAGGTGTGTCTCCCTCTACCCAGGTATCCTAAATCTAGGTATTTCTACATTTACTGTTGTACCCCCATTGTAGACATGTCTCCCTCTATCCAGGTATCCCAAATCTAGGTGTTTCTACATTTACTCTTGTGCCCCTATTGTAGACATTTCTCCCTCTATCCAGGTATCCCACATCTAGGTTGTTTCTACATTTACTCTTGTGCCCCCATTTTAGACATTTCTCCTCATATCCAGGTATCCCAAATCTAGGGGTTTCTACATTTACTGGTGTGCCCCTGTTTTAGACATTTCTGTCCCTATCCAGGTATCCCAAATCTAGGTGTTTCTACATTTGCTGCTGTGCCCCCATTGTAGACATTTCTCCCTCTATCCATGTATCCCAGATCTAGAGGTTTCTACATTTACTGTTGTGCCCCTGTTTTAGACATTTCTGCCCCTATCCAGGTATCCCAAATCTAGGTTGTTTCTACATTTACTGTTGTATACCCATTTTAGACATTTCTCCTTCTATACAGGTACCCCAAATCTAGGTCTTTCTACATTTACTGTTGTATCTCCATTTTATACATTTCTCCTCATATCCAGGTATCCCAAATCTAGGGGTTTCTACATTTAATGTTGTGCCCCTATTTTAGACATTTCTGCCCCTATCCAGGTATCCCAAATCTAGGTGTTTCTACATTTACTGTTGTGCCCCCATTTCAGGTGTTTCTCCCTCTACCCAGGTATCCTAAATCTAGGTATTTCTACATTTACTATTGTGCCCCCAATTGGACATGTCTCCTTCCATCCAGGTCTCTAAAATCTAGGTATTTCTACATTTAGTGTTGTGCCCCATTTTAGGCCTCTCTCCCTCTATCCAGGTGTCTCAAATCGAGGTGTTTCTACATTTACTGTGATTCTACATTTACTGTTGTGTCCCCATTTTAGGCGTTTTTCCCTCTATCCTGGTATCCCAAATCTAGGTGTTACTGCATTTCCTGTTGTGCCCCCATTTTAGGTTATTCTCCCTCTATCCAGGTATCCCTAATCTAGGTGTTTCTACATTTACTGTTGTGCCCCCATTTCAGGTGTTTCTCCCTCTACCAAGGTATCCTAAATCTAGGTAGTTCTACATTTACTGTTGTGCCCCCAATTGGACATTTCTCCCTCCATCCAGGTCTCTCAAATATAGGTGTTTCTACATTTACTGTTGTGCCCCATTTAGGCCTCTCTCCCTCTATCCAGGTGTCTCAAATCGAGGTGTTTCTGAATTTACTGTGATTCTACATTTACTGTTGTGCTCCCATTTTAGGCATTTCTCCCTCCAGCCAGGTATCCCAAATCTAGGTGTTACTGTATTTACTGTTGTACCCCCATTTTAGGCATTTCTCCCTCTGTCCAGGTATTCCAAATCTAGGTGTTTCTACATTTACTGTTGTACCCCCATTGTAGACATTTCTCCCTCTATCCAGGTATCCCAAATCTAGGTGTTTCTACATTTACTCCTGTGCCCCCATTGTAGACATTTCTCCCTCTATCCAGGTATCCCACATCTAGGTTGTTTCTACGTTTACTGTTGTATCTCCATTTTGGACATTTCTCCTTCTATCCAGGTACCCCAAATCTAGGTATTTTTACATTTATTGTTGTGACCCCATCTTAGACATTTCTCCCTCTATCCAGGTATCCCAAATCTAGGGGTTTCTACATTTACTGTTGTGCCCATGTTTTAGACATGTCTCCCTCTATCCAGGTATCCCAGATCTAGGTTGTTTCTACATTTACTGTTGTATACCCATTTTAGACATTTCTCCTTCTATCCAGGTACCCCAAATCTAGGTGTTTCTACATTTACTGTTGTGCCCCCATCTTAGATTAGGGGTTTCTACATTTACTGTTGTGTCCCTGTTTTAGACATTTCTGCCCCTATCCAGGTATCCCAAATCTAGGTGTTTGTACATTTACTGTTTTGCCCCAATTCCAGGTGTGTCTCCCTCTACCCAGGTATCCTAAATCTAGGTATTTCTACATTTACTGTTGTATCCCCATTGTAGACATGTCTCCCTCTATCCAGGTATCCCAAATCTAGGTGTTTCTACATTTACTCTTGTGCCCCTATTGTAGAAATTTCTCCCTCTATCCAGGTATCCCACATCTAGGTTGTTTCTACATTTACTCGTGTGCCCCCATTGTAGACATTTCTCCCTCTATCCAGGTATCCCACATCTAGGTCGTTTCTACATTTACTGTTGTATCTCCATTTTAGACATTTCTCCTCATATCCAGGTATCCCAAATCTAGGGGTTTCTACATTTACTGGTGTGCCCCTGTTTTAGACATTTCTGTCCCTATCCAGGTATCCCAAATCTAGGTGTTTCTACATTTACTGCTGTGCCCCCATTGTAGACATTTCCCCCTCTATCCATGTATCCCAGATCTAGAGGTTTCTACATTTACTGTTGTGCCCCTGTTTTAGACATTTCTGCCCCTATCCAGGCATCCCAAATCTAGGTTGTTTCTACATTTACTGTTGTATCCCCATTTTAGACATTTCTGCCCCTATCCAGGTATCCCAAATCTAGGTTGTTTCTACATTTACTGTTGTATCCCCATTTTAGACATTTCTCCTTCTATCCATGTACCCCAAATCTAGGTCTTTCTACATTTACTGTTGTATCTCCATTTTAGACATGTCTCCTCATATCCAGGTATCCCAAATCTAGGGGTTTCTACATTTAATGTTGTGCCCCTATTTTAGACATTTCTGCCCCTATCCAGGTATCCCAAATCTAGGTGTTTCTACATTTACTGTTGTGCCCCCATTTCAGGTGTTTCTCCCTCTACCCAGGTATCCTAAATCTAGGTATTTCTACATTTACTGTTGTGCCCCCAATTGGACATGTCTCCTTCCATCCAGGTCTCTAAAATCTAGGTATTTCTACATTTAGTGTTGTGCCCCATTTTAGGCCTCTCTCCCTCTATCCAGGTGTCTCAAATCGAGGTGTTTCTACATTTACTGTGATTCTACATTTACTGTTGTGTCCCCATTTTAGGCGTTTTTCCCTCTATCCTGGTATCCCAAATCTAGGTGTTACTGCATTTCCTGTTGTGCCCCCATTTTAGGTTATTCTCCCTCTATCCAGGTATCCCTAATCTAGGTGTTACTGCATTTTCTGTTGTACCCTGTAAGTGAGGTATGGTATCATGAAGGAAGACAGACACACGTGGTTCACGGTTCAAGGGTGTTTATTGACTATCAACGGGTTGGATGAGCGCCTATCTAGCCCTAAATCTAAGGATGGGAGCAAGCTACAACCATCAAAGTAAAAATACAGTTCTAGTGGCATCTTGTCAAAATAAAAAGGGCCTATACTAATACAACTATTGCCAATCCTTACTTCTAAATACAAATGGTGTGGGAAAATGATGTATGCAAACAAAAGAGTGTTCCGAAAATAATAGGACAGAATGACTGAGTAAATGTGTTCCCTTCACCACGTTTTCAGCACGGAACAAGGTGGCACACTTGAGCTTCGAACATACTCTGGCTTCTGTGGCTGGAAGATGCAGTTCAGAACATAAGTCAGGGCTTTCTGCGACAACGTTTTTTCCCCAAAATAAAGTCTCTTGTTTGCAGGATGTCTGGACACATACAAAACAAAGTTCCTTCTCTTCTTCAGGTTTTTTCAAAGTTCACACGTTTAAGGGTTCACGGTTTCCAATGGGAATCCCACAACAGGGCTCAGACCCTGGGTCTCCCTCAGCCGGGCTGGGACCCTCTCAAACACAAGTTCCCAATGGGTCTCCGTCTGCCGGGCTTGGACCTGTCGTTCACACTCCTCCTTTATACTTAGTTCACTGTTCACTTTAGGTCTCCCTCAGCCGGGCTCGGGCCTTTTATTCACACATTTACAGATCTCCCACAACCAGGCTCGGACCTGTTGTTCACAATTCCTTCTTCCTTAGTTAATTGAAGACTTTTGACTGTGCAAAGCCTTTGCTTAACCTCCGTATGACCACTTCGATGTATTTCACAATCATTCATTTGACACTTACACGCATCAGGTTTCTTTCGTTCTCAGAAACTCACTGATTGCCGTATTCACAGTTCTACTGTATTTCCCCTTCATTCAGGGCATCTCCAGCAGCTTGCAGCCTGCCTTCTCCCAGCTTCCTGGAGATACGTCTCCCTAGACAAGCCACATCCTCTCACCAGCACTGAGTCAGCATCTCAGCTCCATGTTCCCCTCCGGTCCCTCAACGCTTCTTTCTACACTCTGGCTTAACGGGCCCTCTCTGTGCTCTCGACTTCTCCCCAAAAGCTCTTAGGGTTCTTGGACCCCTCCTTAATGTTCACACACAAGGGTCTCTCTCAGCCGGGCTCGGATCCCTCTCAGTTTTCAAAAAGAAAGGGTTTTGGACTTCCAGTCCCAGAATGCACTTCCTTATATTTTGCTCCCACTTCACCAGCTCCCCGAAAACAGCATTTCTCATGGTTCGGGAGCAACAAGCGCACAAGGGGATGTTTGACTGAGGTCAGGGCCCTACCAGCTGCCGCTCAAATGCCTGGGCTCTACAGTTTTACCCAGGGGAGGTGTGCTGATGTGGGTGCCGCCAGGCAACCCCAGCTGCCCCTGGTTTGGCTCCCTGGAGGCACAGCTCCCACTTCACACTACAACCTCCCCTGCACTCACAGGTCCAGTGTCTGGGCAGTTCTTCCTCCTCCAGGCCTTCTAGGTTCTCTCCAGTTCGCTTGGTCTCCCCCTCTGGTTTCTCTGCACCCTCCAGCATCCCCAGTTTGCTCAGAGTGTGTTCCTGTGCTCTGTTTTTTATACTGATAGGGAGCTTTAACCAGTTTTAGGTGTGTGGGTGGTTGAAAAGGGAGGCCTCACTCTGCCTGTCCTCGTTAATGGGACAAGATGGAGACTCTCCATAGGGATCCATGGTACATTGGTTCCTATGGGCAATCTTCATAACTCTGTTCCTCTTCTTCTTCAGCCCAGTGGTTTCTGAAATTGGGGAGGGGGAGATAGGGTAAGATTTGCAATATCCCGCTAGAGTTGGGAAAGAATAAGATGTTTGGTAATTAGGGAAAGGGAAATAACGCATCTCACCCATGGACACCCCACTCCCAATTCCCAAGGTCCCTCCAACCCAGGTGATCCTCCCGCACTGGTCCATCCCCAGGGTCTGGATCTTAAGGCCATGGCCGTGCACTGCCCACCTCAGCAGAGGATCCAGGGGAAAAAGGAGATGGGAATACCCTTGGGTTTCTCACATTCCCCCATTTTAGACATTTCTACCTCTACCAAGCTATCTCAAATTTAGGTGATACTACATTCATGGATGCGGGCAGTGTTCGCAGCGGCACACTGTGATAAATTCGCCCCCACTGACCCTCTGACGACCGCACATCACTCCCCCATCCCTCCAGAACCCTCTCCCACTGCTGAGACTCAATCTAGGGAGACCACAACTGTTGAGACCAGCCAATCGTGTTGGACCTAGGAACAGACATTGATATTGATATTGATATTTTATTTCTATTGCGCTCGTACACAAGTGTTTCAGAGCGCGACAAGGCAAGGGAAGGGGAACAGAGAAGAAACAAAAACAACGATCTTACTAGGCCCAGTGACATTGAGAATGTGCAAGTGCATGGAAGAGGTGGAGAGGGAGAAGTGCATGGAAGGGGGAACATTGAAGAGG
This sequence comes from Ambystoma mexicanum, assembly GCF_040938575.1. Taxonomy (NCBI): domain Eukaryota; kingdom Metazoa; phylum Chordata; class Amphibia; order Caudata; family Ambystomatidae; genus Ambystoma; species Ambystoma mexicanum. The sequence continues at coordinate 40,397,300 of NC_090928.1, forward strand.
AACTCTGAGTTTAAGGTATGTATACACTGCACCACATTCTGTAGACAGGCACGGCCACCCATCCATGCACTATATAATGCAGCTATTGCTATGCAATTTCGGTCTAGCAGCTCGCATAGGCGCCCACACTGAAACCCCTGATGTGCCTCAACACCACTGCCATTAGTATACAGCGACAACCCACAAAATAATTTTGGTCTAGCTGGGCACACATCGAGTCTCTGGCACTAGCACTCTACCCTAAACCACCAACAGCACCCGCCCATGTGCCTGACCTCCGGGCTGCTTACTGGAGACTAGGCAGCCCATCTAACCTGGCAAAATGCACACTCTTAGAATCTCCAACACATGGACTTCGGTCCCTGAGGGCGTTCCAACCACAAAGCACATTGAGGCCATACAAATGGGGAAAGGGCACTTTATAAATGACAAATACAATATAATACAATACATAAAGTTAACGAGATAAGAACACATGGTGCAAATGATGCATGCCTTTGGTTACGTAGAAATGGCAACCCCTTCTTTTCATATTTGGCATGATAGCTCAAATTTGATTTTGTCCTTAAAAGTGACGAATTTCAAGCCAGCACTTCTAAGAGTCACAAGAAGTAAATGCCAAATAGCTCTGGGTTTTACACTAATCACAGCTTAGTCCCCTTTAAAGATGTTCACCCTGGGCTGGGAGAATAGCTCTGGGGAAAACACATTTGTCTTGGAAACAAGGCAATGCTGAGCAGCATGGGTTTGATACCCAATACAGTACTTAGAGGCTGGACTTCGACATGAAGAATGATATAAAATAAATGTTTAAAAAAGATTGTCATATAGGTGGATTGGAAAAATTCATGTCAGTATGTGTCTATGCATTTTTTGTTTTGGCTATTAGATAATGCTGTAAGCACTGCCTCAAAGCCGAAACTTGGCATGGGAAGTGAACATAAGAGGCGATGTGATGGGAAGAGGACATTGGGTGTGATTTGGGTAATTACCCACCCATTGAACGCCAAAAGCCATGCTAGTCCCTATGAAATTCCTACCCACTACCTGCTCACCCTTCCCAAAACACACACTCATGGGATCTCTTTGAGCTTTCTCTGTGCTTTAAAGTGATGTCAATGAGAGTACTAAAAAGTCTTCTGAAAGGTAAGGGCGAAATCGCAGCTGTAAACAAGCTACCACATTAAAAAAAATGTCTCAACAAAATGTGCCTAGAGCCACTTGATTTATAAGCAATACGTATGTCCTTGCACGGAATTCCTGGTAAATTGTTGTTGTTAAACAAGCCCTTGTTTTTAGAATGGGCAGACCCATCAAATGATATTGTATGTTGACAAACAGTCCAGAACTTACTATTGTGTTAGAGACTTATGTTGAAAGACTGCATGAAGCAATTTGGAGAGATTTGAAATGGCTTTTTGTCTCATGTATAGTGGAATAATCAGTTTCTGACATGTCTGGCCAGAATATACTCACTAGGACTATTTATATTTAATCAATTTCGAATTGTCTGCTGTATTTGAGAGACGTTTTTCTGCGCAAGATGTTTGAAATTCTGCATTCGAGTTAAGTCAGTATATGAGTGAGGGGTGGGGGCTTGGGTTATTTTTGTAGTCTTGTTTAGTGCAGTTAAAGGCTGCACAGTTGATTAATGAAAAGGTCATGATTGTCAAGATAATTGCCATAAACTCCTTGTTGCTACCTTTCAGTTTAGAGCCAATCTTGTGCCTCACCAGCTCATCGAAGCTACTGAAATCTCGGTGAGTGACCACTTGGTGAATGGACTTCAATCTTTGGTTACTACTCCTGCGCCTATAATTAAGGAGAGAGCCAAGAGAAAAGAAGTTTGGTTCGATGAGGAGTGTACGGAAATGAAGCATCGACTTTTCTCCTACCTGCACAATGGGCCACAAATAGATAAGAGCCCACCTCCTTTCCCTCAGACCCAATTATAAGAGTATCATCCACAAGAACAAAAATGAACATATGAATGACAGGTGGGCTACTATGCTGAGGGCTGTTAAATTAGGAGATTCTGTAACCTTGTGGCAATTAGTGACCGACAGAGAGCTAAAGGGAGATGTCACAATTCAGGCAGGTATACAGCCGGGATTTGGGCTAGGCAATTTGAATATCTTCTCGGCTGAACCAGTTGTGACCCCTTTGCTGGAATGTGATTCTATGGCCTTCGCGGGTTCCGTGCTAGTGCAGAACGACCAGAGTTTTAGATTCTCCTTGGGGGAAATTAATGAGGTTATAAATTTACAAAAAGGGGGAACACGCCTAGCTCAGACAAAGTGCTGATAGATCTGTTTAAGGATAAGGTCATGGTCTGGGGTCCAGTTTTAATGCACTATTTTAATGCTCTGGTTGTTTCCAACTCCGTCCCTGAGTCTTGGCGCAAAGTCGAGATTGTTCCAGTTTATAAAAAAGGTCAGTGTAAGTGTCCAGCTAACTATCGTCTAATATCTTTAATGGATGCTGCTGGAGAAACTTGAAACTTTTGCAAAAGCACTATTAAAACACATCCAGGGATGGGTGGAATCAAAGGGTCTGATACACCAACTCTAGTTGGTGTTTCAGGCAGGATTAAGTACGTTGGACCAAGGGTTTAGGCTCCTTTTAATAGTACAAAAATATGTGGTAGTGACGAGGTCCCGGCTTTGTGCAGTCTTCTGCGACTTAAGGACTGCTTTTGACAATGTCCCAAGAAAGTTGTTGTGGCAAGCCCTAAGGGAGAGGGACATTCCAGCCCAAATATTGAATCTTGTGCAACTCCTATATAGAGAAAACCAGGCAGTTATTTGTGGGTTCTTTCGGGCAAGGTGTCTAAACCTGTAGGAGTTGCACGTGGAGTAAGGCAGGAGTGTGTTCAAGCTCCCCTCCTTTGCAGTATTTATATTAATGGAATCATTGAGGAGCAGGTTGAACATTGTTTAGATGCACCGCACATTGGCTTTGAAAAGATTCCTGCCCTTTTCTTTGGAGATTATGCTGTTTTACTATCTACTACCCGAGGGGGGCTTAGGGTCTTTCTGGTGATCTTTCACAAAAAGTGCAAAGAAATTGCATTTGAAATAAACGTGAGCAAAACCAAATGTATGACTTTCAGATCGAGACATCTTAAGCATTCTATACTTAATACAATTATGGATGGAGAAAGGCTTGAAGAGGTCTCCAACTAAGATTAATTGGGTATTCGTTTTGTGGACACCTGCTAATGGACAGCACAGGTGACTAAAGCAAATGTCATCCTGGAGAGAAACAGCCGGGAGTGAACAAATGTCACTTAAAGCATGGAGGTGGCACTGTGACACCTGCCCGCCCTAGAGGTTTATAAATCTCAAGTAAATTCAGCGGCCCTATATGGAGCAGAAATATGGGGTTATACAAATTCTCGGTGTCTAGTGGCATCTGAAAATACATTCTTGAAAGGGCTTTTGCTGCTCCCCAAAGCACCCGACTGCTCCCATCCGAATGGAGTGTTATTTATGGCCAATAGACTTTGTGGTAGCTTTAAAATGTGTGTTTTACTGGTTTAGGATCTGGGGGACGTCTGGTTTGAGTAAATATGGGGAGGCCCTCACCCATGTTTTGCACCTGGATAGGGGAAGGTCCACTGCTTGCTTGTGCCAAGTTAGGAAATGGCTTTGTAGAGGAGCAGATGTGTGCATCACTGATAGAACCCACCCTACACCTTCGACCTATTGGATGAACACCAGGAAGTCACTCTGTAACTCTGTATGACACCAGGTATTATTCCAGTACCACATCGAATGTTTGAGAGACGTTATGCACTCAGACAACCGTACCAAATGTACCCTCGAACTGTAATGGTAGCAGGAGATTTGTAGGCACCACTGAATATCGAAGAGCTGTAAAGCAAATCTGACAAGTGCAAAGTGTTGTCATAAGGAGAAGACATGACGACACACTGAAACGATATAAGAATACTTAAAGAATGAAGATATAACTGAAGAAGCAAAGTAACATACATACAAGTGAGAAGAAATAATATATACAAAGGCGATAAGTAACTAGATGAGTAGTAAATGTATATACGCAGAAACGCAAGGTAGATGAGTCATATAGAAGCTTGCTGCAGTAAAAAATATAATACGGGTGAAGCGGCCATGTTGATGGACGGCGGCTCTGAATAATAGTAAGCAAAATGCTTAGAGGAGAGAGATCAGGGCTGCAGAGCTGAAAGACGCTGAAAATACAAGAATAGCTGTTGGCCAAAGATCAAGGATGTCATAATAAGAAGCAAATGGCAGGGTACAAATGGAGTCAACGAAGTTAAGCAATGCAGATAGGACATATTTCTATTAGATTATTAAAATGAAAATGAGCAAACATTTGTGGATGCCAAGTATTGACAATTAAAGATGCAAAAAAGGACATGTGAGACGGAGCAACCAAGTCTCCAGAGGCTGACACCTCATATGCTTGAATCAAAAAGCACTAAATAGAAATTCCAGATTGACAAAATCATGGTCTCCTCACACGTGGTGCAAGAGCAGAAAACAAGACCTGTTCATAAGCCCCAGATGAAGATAACGGTGTACCTTAACACCCCTTGAAGTTCCGGAGAAGGGAACCTCCAGCAAGGTCAACGGCAAAGAGTAGCCTTGGCTGAAGTCTTGGCTGATGAGAAATGGTTGACTAATTGGGCAAGTGGCCAGTAGTCTGATGTTGTTCTCTGCACCTGGGTTTCGTTTTGCTTACGTGCTGCTAGTGAACTGAGTATCCAAGGTTGGGAGAAGATGCCAACCTATCATGAGGGCCTATGCAATGATGAGCATACAATGTTGCAGGACCCAATCCGCTGCTGTTATGCTGTTATAGTCTGTATTATACATGGTCAGAGGGACATGTGAGGCTTGCCTGCCAGATGAGGGGCAGCCAATAATGTTACTAACACTTATAGAACCTATACATGTTCCCCTAACCGGCCGGGAGGATTGCTCAAGGGAAACGCATGGAAGCAAGACAATGCATAGCAACACAGGTTCGAATGTCAGGCTCGCGCTTAGAAACCTCTTCGGTATTAACTGCGTTATAAAAGAACAATTATAATTATAATAACTAATCCCTCCATCAAATAGGTTTTATAATTTGCCACATAGGATGACGTCACTTCTTTGAGGTATGAAGTCTTTGTATAATTGAAATGTAGTTGAGAGTGCATAGACTGACTTGTTATTCACCAGGTTTCCCTACTTTATGGAGCTGATAATAAAGTAGTATTTTGCCATGTTCTTCGAGTCTGTCTGGTTATCTGGGCCTGAGATCATGCTGGACCTAGTAAGCTTGTGGGTAATCCCTCCGAAAAACCGATTAAGTATAAACCTTGTAAAAGCAGTAATTGCCATGCATGTTAGAACATGCATAGTAAAGGCCTGCTCAAACCTGACCTTGGGCCCCCAGTATTTGGTTTGTAAACCTATTTTTGGTTTCAAAAGCTTTCTTGATGCGATCGCTCCTATATTTGCATGCACACTTGGGCCTCATTACGACCCTGGCGTTAACCATGGCGCTATTAGCGCCATGATTGATGCCAGTATTTTACCAACTCCACCATGGTGAAGGGCGGAATTACCGCCCCATTCCAAGGTTGGCGGGGCGGTAATTCCCATTCACCATTGGCCCTTCCCCATTCCCATTTTTGCCCCCATAGGGCTCAATGGGAATGGGGAAGGCGGTAATTACGGTACCGCAAATTGCGGTACCGTAATTACCTCGAAAGTCCCTTTGCGGGTTCCTTCCTTAATGGCTGGTAAAACCAGCCGTTAAGGTCGGGACCCGCAAAGGGACCTCGTAATTAGGCAGTAAGGGTTTAATGGCGCTGACACCTTTTACGGCGCCGTTAACCCCTTACCGCCTGGGTCGTAATGAGGCCCAAATGTTGAATTTCGATTGGGCTGGCTGGTGGTCGGGAAATTCACAGATTCTTGGAATAACTCATCAGGCAGTAGTTGCCTGATTTGTGGCGCTGAGGAGGAATCACTGATACACTTTATGATTTTATGTGATGGTCTGAAATCCTTGAGGATAAAATAATTGAAACCCCTTTTTAATACTTACTGTATCCATTCTACTCGCCCAGCTCTCTTATTTTGAAAATCAACGGAGAACCAAGATGTCCTCTTGCAGGTGGTGAAGTTGTTTTCTGGGTTGAAGGGCTTGATTTTCTTAAGGAGAGAAAGTTGATACCAAGTTGTTTGTGTCTTCCTTATTTTGTGCTATTTGAAGGAGAGTTTTCTGTCAATGATGAACCTAAGGGACTTGGCGCAGGTGGCCAGCTGGGAAGTGAAGCCAACAAGGTGCATAACAGAGAGCCAGGTCTGGATGCTGGGGTGTTCTGTGTTCTTGGTCAGCAGCAGGAATTCAGTCTTGCAGAGGTTGAGCTTCATGCAGGTACTAGACATCCACGACTCGCTCAAAGAGAGGCAGGCCTTGAGCCTATGGATGTCTTTGATGGAGGATCTCTTGAGGCAGAGCTGTGTGTCATCTGTGTATTGATGGACGTGGATTTTGTGTGGAGCAGGTAGGGTTTCAAGCGGTTCCATATAAAGATTGGAGATCACGGAGGAGAGCATTGATCCTTGAGGGACTTTACAAGTGATGGGTAGAGTTGGGGATCTGGAGGAATCCATTTGTAGAAACTGGTGGTCTACTGCGTCAAATGCTACTTAGAGATCAAGGAGAACCAGGAGGCAAGACTTGTCATCATCGAGGATTTTAAGGGCATCATTGATCACCTTGATGGTAGCTGTTTTTGTGCTACATCTGGTTCTGCAACCAGATTGGTAGGAATGAAGGAGGTGTTGGCTCTGGTATGTTGGAGGCTTCTGATCAAGGACAATACTAGCAAGGGAAGATAGGTTATGGGGTGGTAGTTGATGTGGTTGTCAGGGTTCCGGGTTGGTTTCTTGACAAGTGGGAGGATTAGTCCGGTTTTGAAGGTCAAGGGGAAGGTGCCTTGAGTTAAGGAGCTGTAAATGATTGTCAGGTAAGAGAGGGGTGCTTCAGTCGGAAGGATCTTGAGTATGGAGGCAGGGAGGATAATATATTTGTATTACGTGCATTATGTGGCCTTAAGGGATGCTAGGGTGGAACTGAGATCTTCCATTGTTAGTGTCTTGAAAGTTACCCATGTAGCTGTGGTTTTTGCGAAGTGGGATGTGTAGTGTGCTGTCAGTTGTAGCATTGGTGTCTATCTGCTGGGGGTTCATACTGATATTGTTGATGAAAAAAGAATTGATGCAGTGCTTGATGGCTTTGAAGAGGGCTCTCCTTTCATTGTTGTCCTTGGCTATGGTGTTTTGGTAGTAGTTGGCCTTGGCAGTGGTGATCATTTGCCTGCTTGTTGCAAAAGGTTCCTTTAGCAGGTTGAGGTTGAATGCACTGCATGATGTCTTCCAGTTTTCTGATGATTCAATTGTTGATGTTAATTTCTTGAGTGTACCAGGGTATAGAAGGTTTAGGCTTGAGGGGGTTGTTTCACTGGGTGGATTGTGGTTAGCTGTGAGGGTGTTGAGTTCTTGGAGAAGTGAGTTGTAGTCTCGGTCCGTCAGAGGTATATCAGCCCATGTGATGTGGAGTTTGGCAAGGTCTTCCATGAGAGCCTCCAGTGGGAAGTTTTTGAATGATCTAAAGGCTTGATTGATGAATTTCCAATGGGTTTGCTTGACTGGTGATGTCGTCCCCTCTGCCCAATGGGAAGCCACATCTTTCGGGACTAGGGAATTGAGCACGCTCAGCTTAACACCCTCTAGGGGACAGGGCAAGCAGAGATATGTGTCACCCTCCCTTGTCCCAGGACTTTCATAGTTTTTTTGGTTACATGGAAATCAATGTGTGTAATGGCTTACTCCTGTTTACACCAATCAATGGCTGGTATGTTTTCTGCCCCCTTGAAGGCACCATCTTCTATACGAGGTGGAGAATAGGAGAACAAGGAGGAAAAAGGAGGGAGAGTGTCCCTGGGGTTACAGAGTAAAAAGAGCTTGCGCAGCAGGACCGAAGGTAAGACCTTCTCCTTGGAGGTGTGGCAGAGGGAGGAGTGCACACGCCTGGCGTGGTGGTGGGAACTGCAGAGAAGCCCACGGAATGACCGGCTCCCTGCCAAGCTCCAGACCGGAGAAACCCAGTCTTTGGCACTCGAGCAGCAACCAAGCGAAGCCGAGACCAACTGATGGTGAAATCCTGCAGAGCTGCAGCGAGACTGGAGCAGCTGCTCCAACACACACCGAGCAGCCGGATGAGCTGGAGGCAGGGAATCTGAGCCGGCCGGCGAGAACACCTACCTGGAGGAGCACAGTGTGAAGAGCATAGTTACATGGTTGCTCCTGGGAGCCGGATGGAAAACGGAAGGGCCAAACGAGACCCCAGGGCGGTATTGAAAGAAACCAGAGCCCAGAGTGGGCTAAAAGAGATCCGACCTCAAGATGGAGTTTGAAACCCGAGACGCAAACGTGGAGTATAGGAAACGAGAGCCTAGAATGGGATAAAAGTGATCCGGCCCCAAAAAGGGTATGAAACCCAAGACCCATGGGCAGGGTAGATGAAACCAGACCCCATAGGGGCTAAAAGAGAAACTACCCCAAGAGGGGTATGAAACCTGAGACCCCACGGTGGCTTATAAGAAATCAGAGCACAGAGTGGGCTGGAAGAGCTCTTCCAAGCTGGCTCCAAGTATCACCGGGATCAGAGATATCCTTGTCAGAGAACGTTGTTTCCGATTCTCCACCCTCCCATAGCTCCTAACTTTCTTCTTTCCTGTCCGTACCCTTCTCTCCTTTTCTTCTTGGTCACTCCTTTTTTTTGTGTAGATAAGGACGGCCACGGAAGGAAGCCACCGTGCTACCTGAAAAGGGTGCCCGGGGCCCCCTTCCGGGAACGCCAAAAAGGGAAACAGCCCTAAGGCACAAAAAACCCCTGAGCGACCCCTGAGATACTCAGGATTTGAGTAATGGATAGTCTTGAGACGGGGCCGGGCAGAAGAGATGGTCAGCGGTGAAATTCTGGAGGAGCTCCGGAGGAAGGCAGTCCATGCGGTAAGGGTGATCACAAGATAACCCTAGTTCAAGGAAAGGGAACCAGGAGAAGTTGGTAGTCCAATAGCAGGCCAGGATCCAGTACACAGGGAAGCAACAGAAGACGGTGTCCTAGCGGTAGAGTAGACAATCCGAAATTAACAGGCCGGGGTCCGGTACACAGGGAATCCAGCAGGAAGATAAAAGGCAGCAAAGGAGGAGACGGGTACAGGAAGACAGAACGGAGAAAAGGTAAGGAGCACAGAGTAAAGGAAAGATGAGATGGGGGGTGGGCTAGAAGACTGGAAGGAGAGCAAGGGGGAAGAGAGGAACGGAAACGGGGGAAAAAACTCAGAGCAGCGAGGAGCAGGCAAGCAAGAGAGGAGGAACGGGACCCGATAGGGATCGGGGACCAACAGAGGAAAAAATATGAGCATGAAGGCTGCGAAAAGCACAGAGCGGACAGCACTCTCGGAAAACGAAACCAGAAGCGTTGCAACGCGTCCGCGATCCGGAAGCGGGAGGCTTTAAGCTTCCGAGTCGCATCAGCGCGCAAACACTAGAACGGTGCTAAAGGAGAACGTGACGGGTGAGCGGAGCGTGCGACGGCTAGTATCTGCGCCGCCAGTGGCTCCACAGTCTCCACCCGCCTCGCGGCATGACACCAAGACGAAGAGTGGAACACCAGACCCCTGTGAGGGGTAGGAACCAAAGGGGCTCTGAAAAGGGGTTAAAGAGGCCTTGGTCATCCAGAGGGAAGGGAAGACATTTGCTGACTGCTTTACTTTAACTGTGCACCGGGCAGGAAGTCATAAAGACATTTGCTGAGAACTGTTTTAGAACTGTGTATCGAGTGAGGAGCCCTAGAGACATTTATTTGTGTTTCTTTGGACTGTGCCACGGGCCGAAGCCCCCTCCTAAAACACACATATTCAGGTGAGTCAGACACTGGCCGCCCTCCCATCATTTGGGGTAGAAGACCCTTTTGATATTTCATTGCTTAAATTAGGTTATTTTGGTTTATAGTGTTAGGGACAGGATTCAGACTAAACTAGGCTTCTAGTCTGTAGAAAGATATAATTTTGGAGGAACTCCTGACGTACACCCTTTTTTACACTTTCTTTTTCTTTGGTTTAGGACCTAGAAATTTAGGGATAGATTAGAGTTTTTGTTGCACTCAAAATCACACTTCAAAAAGGGCATCTTGTCCGGCTTCTGATTCTGACCTACCACAATTCCTATGGAATCAGCCTCCTAATTAGGAGGTGGTAATATGAGGTGGATTCCACTGAAATCCATTGCTGTTACGCCTGCATGAAAATCTAATGCAAAAGTATAACGAAGTGCTCACACAAGACAGGGGAGGAAAGCATGGCCTGCTCTGTGCCCCTCCTCCCCTTTGTGTCAGCAGGAAAATGGGCTGTCGCGTACAATGAAGGTGTACTGGTGTGGCTTATATTTTTATTTTTTATTAAAGTGTTGTATAGTTAAATTTACCCTTCAAGACTATACACAAAGATAATATATACAAACAGTATTAAAAGTGGTAAAAACATTTAATCAATTCCCAAAATGAACATATTATCAAAACATTTCAATAATTCTTAACGCAAAAACATACTCACATGAAAAATCATTTAATAAAATCTTATAAAAGAACATTCACAGTTCTGAGTGCTTTCTGGTGCCTATCATAATACGTCTAAATAGTGTCATTGACAAGTGACAATAGTTTTTCCACTTCAATCCAAATATAATACATTGGGCCTCATTACGAGTCCGACGGTAACCTGCCAGTTTTTCTGGCTCGGTTACAGCCGGACTCGTATTACCATTCCACCTCCGTGATTCCCGGAATTACTGGGGCATTACAACTGCGGTGACCCGGGAATTCCGGAGGCGGAATTCGGTAAATCCCCAATCCCATTGAGTCCTATAGGACTCAATTGGAATAGGGACCATGGAAACACCGGCACCATCTCGTGATGGTGCTGGTGTTTCCACGCCCGCCTGCAGGCCTGGCGGGAATGACACCTCTGCCTGCAGGACTCGAGATCACCTGGTATGGAAACAACGGTGGCGGCGGGTTTAACGCCACCGTTATTTCCATACCGGGTGACTCGTAATGAGACTCATTGTGTAGCTAATTACCAGGAAGCTACCTGAATACAAATATGCCCATGTCGTGTCAGAGCTAATTATTTCCAAAAGGAATCTTATCTTCCTACAACCTCTATAGAGCAAAGATTTTATAGTGATGCATTCCGTCAGGTGATGCCTAGGAGTCTCGATTGCTTCTTTACACAGTCTGCACTGACATACAATGCAAAGCGTGGTACTTTCCCGTTACAAATATTTTTCAAGTAGGCAAGGGGAAGAGGAAGTCTATAGGGTAATGCCTGGAAAACGTATCTTCTATACAGACTTTTTGAGGATAACCAGACAAACTTGTTATTACGATTGCAAGCATAGGCCTTTTCTTTAATTTCTCGGGTTTGCAATTGTAATGTGGGTTGTGCAATCTATCACATAACCAATGTCGTTCAAGAAGGAATAAACCGTCTTTTCTCCACACTCCCAGTGCGGATTTACAAGAAACCTTTCCGAAAATCAATTTCACATTGCTATGCATTGAATCAGCATTTCCTTCTTCCATTTTCATTTTTACAAGAAATACAGCACTATTGATCTTTATATGTGTGGTTGGTGCAGCAAGGCCTGGTTCACACTTTGGATTGCTTCAATGGGAGTACATTTAGGCAGTCCCAAAGCTCAGCGCCACAACTTTGCTTCCAAAGCCGTCAGCCAAGATGTCTCAGTATCCGTGAATATCTCAAGACCGTATAGTATCCCAGCCACTATACTGGTGTTTTATATATGGGATACATTACATACCGTAATCGTATTTCTGATGCTTGTATCTGCTTAGATTCACATGCTGTGCATAGACCGACATCTAGTGGAAGCTGCAGAGTATTGCAGTTTGTTTTTCGAAACTCGAAAATGGGCGTCGACACAGGGCGTGCCAGTAATACTATCCCTAGTGTGACATCCACTGTACCCAAGATCCCTCACGCGTCTAGGATCCTCAGATTGTATTTTTTCTGACATGAGGAAGCATGAGGAGTAACGTGAGTACAGATAATCCAAGCAGATAGACAGAAAGGTAAGACTACAAGCAATCATGCGCCTTCTCTCGCAGGGGAGGAAGGGTGGGTCGCATGTGAATCTAAGCAGATACAAGCATCAGAAATATGATTACGGTGAGTAATGTATCCCTTCTGAGGCTTGTGGAATCTGCTTAGATCACATGCTGTGCATAGATTAGCGAGCAGTACCAGAAGAAGGAGGTGGGATGTGAGAAGGGTCATGAGCAAATAAGTGTCTTAAAACCGCTTGTCCCACTTGTGTATCTGCTTTGGAATGGGTGTCAATGCAGTAATGCTGAGTAAAAGTGTGAATAGAGCTCCAAGTAGCTGCTTTGCAAATGGTGTCGAGGGGAACATTTGCAATGAAAGCCAGAGTGGCTCCAATACCTCTAGTAGAATGGGCCCTTGGCGTAAAAGGCAGAGTCTTTTCAGAGAGAGAGTAACACAGCTGTATACAGTTGATAATCCACTTCGAGATGGCGCCTTTAGAGACGCGATCCCCCTCTCTGCCTGTAGCTACGGAGACAAACAGTTGATCTGTTTTCCTAAGCGGTCTGGTTTTATTTACATAGTAGAGGACCGCCCTACGCACATCTAGGGTGTGTAGTTTCACCTCAGCCGAGCTTTGCGGGTTCTGGAAGAAAGCCGGAAGCTCGATGGACTGGTTTACATGGAATTTAGATATAAATTTAGGTGAGAACCTAGGGTGTGTGCGTAAAACCAGTTTGTCTTTGTGGATAGTAAAGAAAGGATCCTGCACTGACAGAGCCTGAATTTCACTGACCCTTCTTATAGAGGTAATGGCTACTAAGAAGGCCGTTTTATAAGTCAGGTGTTTGAGACTTCTTTTATGCATGGGTTCGAAAGGGGGCCCCTGAGCTTAGCTAGCACCACATTAAGGTCCCACCCTGGCGGTGGGTTAGAAATAGGAGGGTGAAGTCTCTTTACTCCTTCCATGAAGGCTTTAACTACTGGTACTTTCCACCACGACACCTTGCTATGGGAAGTGGTGTAAGCCGAGAGGGCTGCCAGGTGTACTTTCAGAGAGTTAAAAACCAATCCTGCATCTAGCAGGTGGAGCATGTATGTAACAATGTTGGAAGGAGTGCAATCAACCGGGTTGATTTGTTTACTCTGGCACCAGATAACGAACCTCTTCCACTTGTCAAAGTAACAGTGCCTTGTGTTTGGTTTCCTAGATTCTTTTAGAATGTCCATACACCTCTGCGGTAAATTGAGATGTCCAAACTCTATGACCTCAGGAGCCATGCTGCCAGGTTCATTGAGTTGGGTTGCTGGTGCACTGTTTGACCTTGTTGCTGGGACAGTAGGTTGTACCAGGCTGGAAGTTTGATGGGCTCGCACACCGCCATCCTGCGTAGGTGTGGGAACCACGGTTGTCTCGCCCACATAGGAGCAACTAGGATGAGCGTCATCGATTCCTTGTTCATCTTGTACACCACTTTCCTGATTAGAGGAGTTGGTGGAAAAGCGTACGCAAACATCCCTGACCAGTTCATCCATAGGGCGTTCCCTTGGGAGTCTGGTTGGGGGAACCTGGATGCAAATCCTGGGCATTGTTTGTTTTCGCTTGTGGCGAATAAGTCTATAGCGGGGAAACCCCACTGAGAGAAGAGATCTTCTACGATCTCTCTGTGAAGGACCCATTCGTGTTCCTCTGGGAGGGAGTCTCTGCTTAGAGCATCCGCTAGGGAATTGAGCTCCCCTGGAACATGTTGCGATGAGAGGAAGATGTTCCGTTTGAGTGCCCATATCCAGATTTTCTGGCCAAGTTTGGACAGATTTGGCGAACGAGTCCCTCCTTGCTTGTTCAGGTAGAACATGGCTGTCGTGTTGTCTGTCCGGATCTGCACCGACAAGTTTAGTAGATGGGGCTTGAACGCCTGAAGCGCTCTGAATACTGCCAGAACCTCTAGCAGGTTGATGTGGTTCTTGGCTACTGAGTGAGACCAGAGACCCTGAGCTGTGTGGTGGAGAAGGTGAGTTCCCCACCCCGTCAGGCATGCATCTGTAGTCACCACTGCCTGTACTTCGGGATCGTAAAAGGGTTTTCCCTTTGCGAGATTCTCTCTTGTCCACCAGTGTAGGCTCTGTACAAGTGTTGGCAAAACGACCACTAGATCGTCCCACTGACCACTTGCCTGAGACCACTGTTTCGCCAACCATTCCTGCATGGGACGCATGCGCAGGCGCGCGTGGGGGACCAGGTAAATGCATGACGCCATCATGCCCAGTAACCGCATTGCTTTGCGTACCGTTATTTGTTGACCGGACTGATAATGTGGAATTTGCAGTAGTATATTCCGAATTCTCTCCTCCGAAGGAAAGGTCAACCCTTTCTGAGTATTTAGGATTGCTCCTAGGAACTGTTTTGAGGTGCTTGGCACCAGGCTTGACTTCTTCTCGTTGATTGAGAAGCCTAATTTGTGGAGGAGGTCGATAGTCCTCTGAATGTTTGTTCTGCATATTCCTGGGGTTTCCCCCGTTATGAGCCAGTCGTCCAGATAAGGGTACACTGGAATTGCCTCCCTGCGTAGGTGTGCAGCTGCCACCGCCAGTACCTTGGTGAATACCCTTGGTGCGGAAGCTATCCCGAAGGGCAGTACCTTGAATTGGTAGTGGCGACTGTCCACATTGAAGCGCAAGTACTTTCTGTGCGCCGGGAGCATGGAAATATGAAAATAAGCATCTTTCAAATCCAAGGTTGCCATGTAATCCCCCTTTTTTAGGAGGGGAATTACCTCTTGTAGCGTGGTCATACGAAATTTTTGGGGCTTGACATACTTGTTGGCAGGCCGTAAATCCAATACTGGGCGCATTGTCAAATCTTTCTTTGGCACATGGAAGTAAGTTGAATAGATACCCTTGTTTACCTGGTGTCCCGGGACGAGTTCTATCGCGTCCTTTTCTAGCAGAATTGCGATCTCCTCGAGAAGGATCTTCTGATGTTCTAAGGAGTGTACTCTTTGTCGTGGAGGATGGTTCCGGGGACGCTGCAGTAGTTCTATACAATATCCTGTGGATACTGTTGACAGCACCCATCTGTCTGAGGTGATCCCTTCCCAAGCCTGGGTGAAGTTGGAAATGCGTCCCCCTACTGGGGTTGCGTGAGAAGGGACCTTGAACTGAGCGTCACTGCTTTGGTGGAGGCGTGCCGCCTCCCTTGTTGGGGCTGCCTCTGCCTTTTCCACGACCTCTTTTGTTACCCCTGCCGTAACTCTGGGTAGACTGCTGGTTGTTGTTCCACTGTGTACCCTGTCCCTGGGAATAGTTGCCTCTTTGTGAATTTTGGCCGCGTGGGCGACGAAAATTACTATTCCCCCTCTGGTTAGGGGGTTTGTTGGTTAGCTGGCCAAGGGATTTGAGTGTCTCGTATTCGTCCTTGGCATTTTTTAGTGCGTCTTCGACCGCTTTCCCAAACAATAGCTCGGGTTCCACCGGTTTGTCTAATAATGAAGCCTGAGTTTCTGTTTTAAACCCCGACTGCCGTAACTACGCATGTCTTTTGATAACAGTACCTTCTCCTATCAACCTTCCTGCGTTGTCCGCGGCGTCGAAAGTTGCTTTCAATATGCAACCAGACACGGCTCTACCTTCTGCAGAAATCCGAGCCAACTGGCCCTTTAACGGTTCAGGAGCAGAGGCTATGAGTGCCGCGACTTCTTCCCACTGATGGCAGTTGTAGCTGGCCAACAGGGTGGTGGAGTTAGCAATCCTTGCTTGGTAGGCGGACGTTGAGGCTACTTTCCTGCCAAAACCGTAAAGTTTTTTGCTCTCCTTGTCGGGAGGAGCTTCTGACGAAGACAAGGGTGTTCCAGCCCTCTTCCCAGTGTTGGTAACAACTAAGGAGTCTGGTTTAAGATGTCCTCTTATATAGAGAGGGTCAGACTGGGCTGCCCTGAAAAGTTTTTCGACCCTGGGGTTGACTGCTCTGGTGAGGTTTGGGTTCACCAGGGACGGATCTATTCTTCGCTGGATGGATTTAAGGATAGGGATGGTCTGGGCGACCGGCCTCCTTTCTCCCACCAACTCTTCTGCGAAGTCCCTTTCCTCCTGTACACCGTGGGTGTCGATGTGAAAATGTGCTGCTGCGTGTGCGAGAAACTCATTAAGGAAGGGCTGGTTATCGACTGGCGAGTCGGTAACCGGGGCTTCGTTCTCTACCGAGGAATCTACTCTGTATATTTCCGGTTCATCCTCTCCCTCCTCCTGGTCCTCATCATCCGCATAGTATTCCGTCCCGGTTTGTTCCTCCATAATTTCAAACTCCTGGTCCCCCCCAGGGAAAGGCTCTCCTTGGTACCTGGGGTGGTATGGAGTAGAGTATGGAGTAGAGTAAGGCTGCACCTCGAAGGGTTCAGGTCTTATAAAGGTTTCGAACCGGGCCTTCTTACTTAGGGGGATAGGATCAGTGGAACCTGAGGGTGTGGCCCCCTGTGGGTCATACGAGAGGAAATGTTCTGGATTTTTGTCATAAAAATCAGCCAAGGAAGACATTCTTGACATGACTCTATCTATGTCTTCACTGGACCATTTTCTGGAAGTGGGGATGACTTTAGCAGGCAGTTTAGGGGACTTATTGTAGGTACCCTTGCTGGATGTTGATTTATCAGCAGACTTGGATTTGTCTGTCTGCTTAGGGGGGAAGGATGGTCTTACAGGAGTGGAAGAATGTGCAGGTAGTGCTTTCTGCTGTTTCCCCCCATCCCCGTGCGTGGAAAAATGTTTTCCCTGTCCCTTGGAGGCTCCGGAGACTTTCGACGCCTGGCGTCGGGGATCGGGAGAGGTATCTCGGTCCTTCGAGAGTGGGGCCTCGCTGGTTTTAACTGCGGGCTCCGTCTCTTGGAGCGCGGCCTGGGGGTGGAAGTCGTCTTCGTCCTTCGACGATCGAACTTCCGTTAGTCTAGGGAGCGAGGCACTCTTGGCAAGAGTGGATGATTGCCTTGCGTCATGAGGTGATCTCGATCGAGAGCGCCCAGAGGACACCGAGTCGGACCGTTCTATCTGTGCCTCTTTCCGAGAAGTCAACGTCGTCGAGGTTCGGTTGGACTTAGTGTGCTTAGTGTGTGTAGGGTGTGTAGCGCTTGCGTCGCCGGGGGTCTTCCCCATAGCCACCCTGCCGGACGACCTTCTGAGGTCGGGGACCTGCGCTCGGCTGTCCTTCGACGCCGTAATGCCCTCGCCGTCCGAAAGTACGGCGTCGCTGCCATCGCTGAAGGCGCCCTCCGCTGCCATGGCCGCCTGCCTGGCGTGGTGGGCCCAACGCTTTGTCGAACGGTCCTTAAGTGTCTTAGGTTTAAACCTACTACACGCTCTGCAGTTCGCTTCGGGGTGGTCCCTCGGCAAGCAGAGATTGCACGTGGCGTGCCTGTCGACCCAAGGGTATTTGCGGTTGCACTTGGGGCAGAATTGGAAAGGGGTACCCTCCATACGCACCTTGAGGCAGCGGGCTGATAAGTGTAGGAAATATATAAGGTGTACCTATATACCAAGAGTGAAGAGTATGTACCACCCCCCACTCTCCCTACTTGCAGGGCCGAGGCCAGCGGCCTACCAGGCCCGGGCCGAGGCCAGCGGCCTTCCGAGGCCCAAATCCGTCGTGCAGCAGCCGACGGTCGATGTCTTCTCCAGCCGTCGTCGAGTGTCGAAGGTCGACGTTGGGGTGGGGAAGGATGTCAATAAAGAATTCTAATATTACAATTATTAGCAAAAGTATGGCTAGGGCCAGGGGACTCCGCAAGATGCTTCCGACCAGTATGGCGTAAAAAAAACAATCTGAGGATCCTAGACGCGTGAGGGATCTTGGGTACAGTGGATGTCACACTAGGGATAGTATTACTGGCACGCCCTGTGTCGACGCCCATTTTCGAGTTTCGAAAAACAAACTGTAATACTCCGCAGCTTCCACTAGATGTCGGCCTATGCACAGCATGTGATCTAAGCAGATTCCACAAGCCTCAGAAATATATATATTTCAATAATCCTTCAATGGAAAAGCCTCCTCTGTGTTTTATATAGTTCCTGATAGCATTGACCTTTTTCACTGTCTTGTTTACTACAGCCACTGCCATTTTTTCACCCTTATCAGCAGTAAAAAACAGGGAGCATAAGTACATAGCTGTTCACTACCTCAATGGGGTGATCGCCAATTCTACAGCCATATGTGATTTTCTTTTATTTCTGCGGAAGACCATCATTTTGATCTTCTTCTGGTTGTCTACAAGACCGTTTTCGACAGAGTAACTTTCCAAAGTGGACATAGAATGTTGGAGGCCTTTAGGAGTTACATCTATTAAGATTGTAACATCCGCATATGTTAGCGATGAAATCTGCTGAGTTCAAATGCGGGGGGAGGGGGAGTTCAGACACTTCATCATATATTCATTCAAGTCTGCAACATATGAGTTATAAAGCTGGGGTGCCAAAGCACAGCCCTGCTTTACACCATGATTTGTGGTGATGTTGTTACTCAGCTCTCCCTATTGGTTCAGTCTAATCTTCACAGTCGTATCCGAGTACAATCCCTTTAACAAGTGCAAGGTCAACTTGTCCATACCCCACTTCTCCAATTTTGTACACAGCCTAGTTCTCATGACCGTGTCGAATGCTGCTTTATAATGTATAAAGCAGACATACAAAGGAGGGTGCCCACTTACTTTAGCTCTTTTTTCTAGGGACTTCAGTATCCACAAGTTAGAAAGCGTAATATATCCCATTCTAAAACCTGACTGTTGATTCTTAAGACTGCCTCATTGTACAATCCATCGATTGATGTTTACCATCAATGCGTGAGCAAATAGCTTTGAAGAAGCGTCTACCATAGCCAGCAGTCAGTAATTAGTTGGGTCTTCCCTAGCTCCCTTTTTGTATATTGGGATCAGAATAGATTCCTTCCAACTCTGGGTTACCGTACCTGTCTTCAGTATATTGTGGAATTGCACACTTAATATTTTGGCCCATAATTCTGGATTTGCCTTGAGCACAATGTTAGGGATCCCATTAGGTCCCGGTGCTTTCGACGCCTTAAGTTTTGAAGTAAGGCGCATTAGGAACTCAATGGATATATCATGTCCGATGTCCTCCAGGTCCATCTGGCTCCCTGAGGGGAGCACCCCACTTTCACTACCAGAATTATATAGCTCGGTAATGTGGATTACCCAATTCTTACTAGTAATAGGATACATTTACAAACCTTTAAACTTGTATTTTATGCTCCAGTCCATACGAAAACGACCCCTTATGTCTTCTTAATATAGAACCCGGCACTTGATTTTGTTAACCTTTCATACTGACGCTATTAGCCATAAATCCTACCTGCTGTGTTTTAGGTGCCTTCCCAATGTGCCCAGTAAGAGTTCCTCCAACCTATTTCCATAAAACCCACATCCTGGGGGGCGGCTAATGTCTTACAGGATAAGAAAAAGGAGAACACTCACAGTAGGCCACTTTTATACCATAATTAATCAACAAGAAACCTGGTATGCAATTGTGCAAAAACGTGTATTATTGCTAAATCCAAAACGCTATATTCTGCATCGTAGCACAATGCAAAAGGTATATGATAGTGAGTGAGCCACCGCCAGGCATTGATGGTGACTTAAATGCTATGCACAAGCTGTTTATGTTCACTGTACAAATCAAAGGAGAAGTAAATCACAAAGTAACTAAATAAATCGAGATCTCTTCATAGATCACAATGAAAAATCTAAACGACTCTAATGTTTATACAAAATTATCAAGAAAGATTCTTTATTCAGTACATACACCAACTGTAATACCAATAAGGTAGCATGCATGATTATCCCTGTGGACTACATTATATTGGCAAGACTAATCATAAGTGCAAAACCAGACTAATTGAACGCCCGAGTTGCATTAAAAATAGGATCGAACCTCTTCACCTCTTGTGAAGCATTATATGGAGCAGTCGCATATTCATTTGGAGATGCCCTCGGTTCTACTAAAAAAGATCACGGGTATGACCCAAGACATTGGGGGTCATTCCGAGGTTGGTGGTAAGGGAAAAACAATGCTGGTAAAGGATTACCGGCATCGCTTACCGCTACGGGCTATTCTGACCAGCCAGACCGCTATTAGCGTCACTGTAAAATACGGTGCCTCTAATAGCGGCAAGGGCGCTGGCACGCGGGCCATCATGCCGGCAATAGCGGCATGCCGTAAACAAGAGGAGATTACAAGTGAAGCGGACATGCAAATAACAGCATCATGAAGGCGTTAAAAGTGGTTACCGGCATGCCGTAAATACTGGCATCTCTGACCTACCGTAAAATGCCTTCAGCAATTTTCCCAACACCCACATGTGCATACAATCAGCACAGGTGGAGGCAATGGAGTCTGGCCCAGTACAAAATGAGCACACCCACACACCACACCCCCTCCCACACCAAGATGATTCCAATAGTAGTAGCATTACTGGAGCTGGAGAACATGCTTGCATTGCCACAACATCAACAACAACAACAACAGCCGGCACCGCAGAGGAGACGCAGGAGGAGAAGGAGGGTGGGACAGGCCCAGCATGCCCCACCAGTGCAGCCACCATTACCACGCAGGTACCTCCCAATCCCTCACATCAGAGCCAGTCCTTTCAACCTAACCCCTGAGCAGATCCACACCCTGTACCATCTGGACCGGGACACCATCACCACCATTGTGGACCTGATACACGACAACATTGTCAGCCTCATTGAAATACGCACCGCCATCCCCCCTCTACTCAAGGTAGTGTCTGTGCTCCACTTCCTTGCCACAGGCACCTACCAGCACACAGTGGAGCACATGCATGGCATATCACAACTCTTATTTTCTCAGATTCTGATCCAAGTGCTGGATGCCCTCCTCAAGCACACAAGGGACTACATATTCCTACCACAGACTCCCCAGGAGATATTTGATACAAATGTTGTCTTCCATGCATTGGCAGGCATGCCAAATTGTGTAGGTGCCCTCCACTGCATCCACGCGGAGTTGGTGGTCCCGCATGCCATGGAGGTGGTGCACCGCAACCGCAAGCAATATCACTCCATCAATGTGCAGATGGTATGCAACGCCAGCAAGATCATCACACATTGTTGTGCCCGATATCCCGGATCAACTCATGACTCTATGGTCCTGCGGAACTCCACGCTACCATGCTTTATGGAGCGACATGCTGGACGACGTGCCTCGCCGCTTGGTAAGTTGCAGGACTGGCACATGGCATTGAAATGGGGGGAGAGATGCACACACCACCATGCTGCCAATGGTGATGTGACTGCACAATGTGCACATCACTGAACACTGTGTCCCAAAGCATCACAAACGGTATATGACACCCAAATCCCATAGGAATGAAGTAAGGACGACACCTATCACTACATGACTAACAGTAAATCACCCCACATCCCACAACACGTGCACCACTGATCTGCGGCCCTCACCCTCCGTAACGCCATCCAGCACCATGCAGTGAACATGCACTATGTTGCTGTCTCCAGCAAATCACCAAACAGGACAAGCATCCCTGGGAGTGCATTGAACTGAACCAACGAGGGACTCCTCTACAGGCATGAGAAGGTGGCCAAGAACATCATGACATGTGTCATGCTGCACAATATGTGTATCCGCCGGAACGTGCCCCTGCCCCCTGACATTGAACTGCTACCACCTGATGATGATGAAGGGGATGATGACGATGTGGCTAGACATCATCTTGCTGCCGATGCACAGGAGGGACGTGCTGTGCGCCAGTCAGTGATAGCACAATATTTCTGACACACATGCCAGCAGAGGGTGAAATGATAGTTGGACAGAGGGTACTGGGTGTGGGGGTACATGTACACTATGGACTGTATATGAATAAATGACACATGCGCAATAAAGAATGTCCACTCAGGTCTTGGTTTTCACACAACGGGTGTATTAAATATAACAATGTTAACGAAGGTGCAAAAACTCTCCACCTCCACCACCCTCACCCCCCTCCCACTCCCCCCACAACTCCCCCACACACACTCACGCCCCTCCCCCTCCCCCCACAACTCCCCCACACACCCTCACCCCCTCCGCCTCCCCCCACAACTCCCCCACACATGTCCCATCGAGTCACCAATGCCTACATGAGGCTGCCCTGATTATCAATTGGCATCCCCTGGTCCAGGTGGCGGCAAGTCTTGCCGGCGCAGGGTACGTTCCGACCTGCGGAGCAGGCTCGTCTGGGTCAAACTGGATGATGACGGTGTGGCCGCCTGCTGGGATTGGGTAGCCGGATGCCATGTCTCCATCACTAAGCAGGGTACATTTGCCCGCAATGTTGAAAAACAGGAGCAAAGAGTCCTTATCCGCACCCAGAAGCTCCAAAAAAACTCAGGAAGGTGCGCTAATTAAGATATGGGGCAAAGACGGAGACCCCCCTGGGGGGCACCCCACAACAGACTGGCTCTCAGACTCAGCGACAAACTCCTCTCAGGAGGAACAGGACAGACCTGTTACGCAGACCATGCTAAAACAGTTCCTCAGTGAGATCGTGGACAAGACCACCATCGCAGGGCAGAAACAAATGGACAGGACTTGGTGGACGGGCTGCAGGAAATAAAAAGAGACATTAATAAAATAGAGCAGAGGGTGAATACAAACGAAAGGGCAATCCAGGATCTGACGGAAGACGTGAGGAAAGCAGATGCCCTGCTGGAGACACTTGCGGCAGCCACCCACAACCTCGAGCTGCAGGCTGAGGACCTGGAAAACAGATCCATGAGATCTAACATCCGCATCAAATCCCTCCCTGGACGACATACAGGACCAAAACCTAGAGGAAGTAACCAAGAACATCTTCAGGGGCCTCCTGGATCCTGAAGCCGGCCTGGAAATCAAATTCGATAGGTCCGGGGTCTGGCATGCTCATGGTGGAGGGGGCACAAGGGGATTGGAGGTGGTCCAAAGGGATGACATAGTGGGAATCACGTTTGTGGCAGGGGTTCACAAAATCGCTGCTTTCGCTGACCATATGCTCGTAACTATAACCCAGCCAGAGCTCTCCCTGGGGGCAATAGAAAGGTTACTTACCCAATTCGGGCCGCGGCAGGACTAAAAATAAACTCAAGTAAATCGGAGATCCTGAATCTCACCCTTCTGAATAGCGTCGCACAAGATCTCAGAGGGACCTCCCCATATAGATGGGTGGAACACTCCATAACCTATCTGGGAGACAAACTGGCCAAAACGGCGGAGCAGTTATACCAAGCAAACTACACACCCCACCTGGAGAAGCTCAAATACAAAATGATAGATTGTGGCCCCTATCTATAACATGGCTAGGGGGCTGAAATGTCATAAAAATTGTGGTATTACCAAAATTACTGTATTACTTAACAGCCCTCCCGGTCCACGTTACGCCGGCCCTATCCGGAAAATTAAAGTCAAAGGCGATAAGGTTAGCACCAATACTACAGATATTGAGAGAGAGATTGTCCAGTTCTACATTAGGCTATACAGTTCAGACAACCCCTTACCACTGCTACAGGAAGTTTATATAGCCAAGACCGACCTACCACGAATAACAGAGGAGGAAAGGGAAGCCCTGGAATAGGACATAACCAGGGAGGTGGTCCGGGCTGCAATAAAGTCACTGCCTATAAATAAATCCCTGGGACCAGATGGCTTCGCTGCTGAGTTCTACAAGACACATAAAGAAATACTAATACCTCACATAACATAACTTTTCAACCAAGAAGGCAATGATAGGGACATCACGAAATGGAGGAGGCAAAAGTCATCCTCATACCCAAAAAAGACAAGGACCCCACCGAGTGCAGATCCTATCGCCCCATCGCGCTGATAAATGCCGGCGCCAAGATCCATATGAAAATGTTGGCGACAAGGCTCAACCAGATCCTCCCCAGACTAGACCAGTCTGACCAATCAGGCTTCGTAAGGGGCCGGCAGACTGGGGACAATGTCAGGAGAATAGTGCACCTGATAGAAAAAGCACACAAGAGAGAAATCCCTGCTCTCCTCATGGCAGTAGACGCTGAGAAAGCCTTCGATCGGGTAGAGTGGGGATTCCTCTTTGCAACCATTGACAGGATGGGATTTGGCGGCAAGTTTGTGGATCGAGTAAGGACCACCTATCAGCAGCCGGTGCTACGGCTGTCCATCAATGGGCAAATCTCGGACCAAGTAGAAGTCCGGCGGGGAACCAAGCAGGGGTGCCCGCTTTCCCCCATATTGTATGCAATCCTTTTAGAACAATTCCTAGCGGCAGTGAGAGCCAACAAGGACATGGTGGGAATCACATTTGCGGGAGGGGCTCACAAAATGGCCGCTTTTGCTGACGATATGCTCATAACTATAACCCAGCCAGAGCTCTCCCTGGGGCCGATAGAAAGGAAACTTACCCAATTCGGGGCTGTGGCCAGACTAAAAATAAACTCAAGTAAATCAGAGATCCTGAATCTCACCCTTCTGAATAGCGTCACACAAGATCTCAGAGGGACCTCCCCATATAGATGGGTGGAACACTCCATAACCTATCTGGGAGACAAACTGGCCAAAACGGCGGAGCAGTTATACCAAGCAAACTACATACCCCTCCTGGAGAAGCTCAAATACAAAATGATAGATTGTGGGCCCCTATCTATAACATGGCTAGGGCGCTGAAATGTCATAAAAATGGTGGTATTACCACTATTACTGTATCACTTAACGGCCCTCCCGGTCCATGTTCCGCCGGCCCTATCCGGAAAATTAAAGTCAAAGGCGATAAGGTTAGCACCAATACTACGGATATTGAGAGAGAGATTGTCCAGTTCTACACTGGGCTATACAGTTCAGACAACCCCTTACCACGGCTACAGGATGTTTCTATAGCCAAGACCGACCTGGCGCGAATAACAGAGGAGGAAAGGGAAGCCCTGGAATAGGACATAACCAGGGAGGTGGTCCGGGCTGCAATAAAGTCACTGCCTATAAATAAATCCCTGGGACCAGATGGCTTCGCTGCTGAGTTCTACAAGACACATAAAGAAATACTAATACCTCACATAACATAACTTTTCAACCAAGAAGGCAATGATAGGGCCATCACGAAATGGAGGAGGCGAAAGTCATCCTCATACCCAAAAAAGACAAGGACCCCACCGAGTGCGGATCCTATCGCCCCATCGCGCTGATAAATGCTGACGCCAAGATCCATATGAAAATGTTGGCGACAAGGCTCAACCAGATCCTCCCAGGCTAGACCAGTCTGACCAATCAGGCTTCGTAAGGGGCCGGCAGACTGGGGACAATGTCAGGAGAATAGTGCACCTGATGCAAAAAGCACACAAGAGAGGAATCCCTGCTCTCCTCATGGCAGTAGATGCTGAGAAAGCCTTCGATCGGGTAGAGTGGGGATTCCTCTTTGCAACCATTGACAGGATGAGATTTGGCGGCAAGTTTGTGGATCGAGTAAGGACCACCTATCAACAGCCGGTGCTACGGCTGTCCATCAAGCAGGGGTGCCCGCTTTCCCCCATATTGTATGCAATCCTTTTAGAACAATTCCTAGAGGCAGTGAGAGCCAACAAGGACATGGTGGGAATCACAATTACGGGAGGGGCTCACAAAATGGCCGCATTCTCTGACGATATGCTCATAACTATAACCCAGCCAGAGCTCTCCCTGGGGCCGATAGAAAGGAAACTTACCCAATTCGGGGCGGTGGCCAGACTAAAAATAAACGCAAGTAAATCGGAGATCCTGAATCTCACCCTTCCGAATAGCGTCACACAATATCTCAGAGATACCTCCCCATGCAACACTCCATAACCTATATGGGAGTCAAACTGGCCAAAACTGTGGAGCAGTTGTACCAAGCAAACTACCCACCCCTTCTGGAGAAGCTCAAATCCAAAATGATAGATTGTGGGGCCCTATCTATAACATGGCTAGGGCGCTTAAATGTCATAAAAATTGTGGTATTAAAACTATTACTGTATCACTTCACGGCCCTCCCGGTCCACATTCCGCCAGCCCTATTCACATCTATTCACAAAATAAGAGTATATTTGTGTGGAATAACAGACCTCCGAGAGTAGCCGCCAAACTTATGAGACTGCCAACGAACAGAGGGAGCCTGGGGGAACCAGATATTAGGGTCTACTACCTAGCAGCCCAGATGAGGGTCGTCAGGGACTGGCAAAATGATGACTGGGGGGAAGATCCGGAGACCAATTGGCCGAGCAGTCGCAGGAGGCGATCTGGAGGGAGTGCTGTGTAAACCCAGAGTGGACAGACCTCTGCAAATGTACAATATCTGCATTCTCTGATTAGTGGTGGGAGATTTGTGGGATGAGGCGGTGAAGAGAGTGCACATCACCACATACCCATCCCCATTCACTCCCCTATTCGACAACCCCCAATTCACCTTGGGTTACAAAACACCCACATTCGAAGCCTGGCAAGAAGGGGATGCCTAAAACTCAGAGACATGATAAAGGGGAACCAGGTTAAACAGTTCGACCAATGAAAATCAGACTTCACCCTCAGGGAGGAGAGGTATAGCTACACCCAACCGAGGCACTGGTTGCTTCACCCTACCATGAAAGAAGCAGGGACACGCCAACTAATCCCCTTCAAGAAGTATCTAAACACGCAGTCAGGGGACAGACGGGTGGTGTCCGCCATATACATGCACCTAAAATCCGGCGAGGACCCCCCTCCAAGGCCCTACATGAAAAGATGGGAACTCTCCATCAGAGCCACAATAGAGGTAGCAGAATGGACAAAACTATGGGCGTACATTCCCAGACTCACAAGATCTCTCCAAGTCAGGGAGATCTGAGTAAAATTGCTATTTCAATGGCACCTAACACTGACAAGATTGCACAGAATGTATCCGGGGACCTTGCAGCCCTGCTGGAGGGAGTGTGGTGGGGAGGGAACATGGAGCCACATTTGGTGGGAATACCCCAAATTAGACAGATATTGGGGGGGCATGCAAGAGGCAATGGAGCAAGTTCTGAGGGTGAAGGGCAAATGGAATAGAGGCTTGGCAATGATAGGCCTGGACGGGGCCCTGGAGGAAGTCTCCTCCAAGTCGGGTCGCAAGCTCACGTTATCATGATGATGGCGGCAACCTTGGTACTGGCGCGGAAATTGAAGTCCAAAGACCCTCCACATGACCACGAATGGGTGGCGAAAATCTGGAACTTTGTAGCTTTGGAGTGGCTCACCTACTCCCTCCAAGAGGATCGCAAAAGGTTTCGCACAGACTGGTCAAGGTTACTGGACTACCTAAGGGAGGGGGGCACGAGGAGTCTGGTGCCCAAGGATGCGCCTCATGGGAAAAATGGAATAGCCTTGGGGTGTGTAAGGACTACGGATATACCCTCCGACGAACCGGCAGAAAGTCGAAACCCAGAATGGACTATCAACACCACGCACCAGAGCACCGTAGGGGACTTTCCCCAAGCACGGACTACCGGCGGACCAAGGGGGGGTATTTTTTTTCCTTTATGTTCAAGGTGTCTGTTTAAAAATGCAAATAAAAAGTTACTTGAAGAAAAAAAGAAAACCGTACCGCCTTTATCTCAGGCAGGTACAGCAGGAGATAGACAGTATCTAAGCTGAAGATGGCAAGAGTAACCAAACTAACATTGTGACAATATGTGTGCATGCATTAGACACAAAGCAAATGTACACTCAATAAGAAGAACACGTACACCAGGGAATATATGCATTTATACATTAATAATATTAACAAAGCATCCATAAGACATGGGCTCAAGATGCTGATATCACAGAAATACAGAATCTGTACAGAGCTCAGGCAGTAGCTGACAACCAGAGCCAGGTTTACCACAAAACAAGAAAGGGTCATGACATTGCAGAGGAGGCCCGAGATAGCAATTCCCATGACTCAGAAGTAAACACCCAGATTAATCAAAGTTGAGACAAGCACAACCGACCATTGTTAGTCAGTTGCACACAAACTAAAAGCCAAGAAAAGTCCACACAGAATAACTCAATAGTGTCACCAGTGGTAAAAGAAACCATAACACTCACATTAATATTATCTAGAATCCTAATAAATGCTGGGGAAGGAACAAGTTACTTACCTGTAAATATTGTTCTCCAGCATGGGTCTGGCATGGATTGACATGCTCATGAATATTCCCCATCGTCAGGCTGAGAATCCTCAGTAAAAAAAAAACAGTTTCACTTTCACTTACAAAACTGTATTTCTCCCATGAACCAATCACTGTCCTCTGGGTCATACTTCCCCCAGCCAATGACAGTCCGCTCCCTGAGCCCCTCCTCTGGCCGCCATATTCAGATTTGGTAAGCAGGTAAAGTGGCAGTATAACTAAGAAGAGCCACAGAGGGGAAGGAGGGAGGGTCTGCAATGTATATCCATGCCAGACCCATCCTGGAGAAGAATAGTTACAGAAAGTAACTTGTTCCTTCTCCAGAATGGGGTCTGGCATGGATTCACATGATCATGAATAACAAATACACAGCAGTACAACATTAAACAACCATGGGAGGTGGGGCAAGGCTCAACAGAAGCAATTCACTCTTATCTCTGGAACAGACTCACCTCAAGCGAACAGGTTGCGTAGCACTGCTTGGACGACTCTGGACTTCTCCCTGGAATCCCTGTCGATGCAGTAGAACTTTGTGAAGGTGTGCAAGGACCTCCACGTAGCAGCCATGCAGATATCCAGTAGGTGCACACCAGCCAGGAACGCCGTCGTCGCAGCAATCGCTCTGTGGAGTGGGTTCTCAGAAAGCCGGGCAGCGGTCGGTTTGCCAACCGATGACAATGTATGATGCAGATGCAGAGTCACCTTGAGATGGAAGCCTTAGACAAGGCCTTCCCATGGTTCACAGGACCAAAGTTCACGAACAGCTGTGAAGTCTTTCGAAAACTCTTTGTGCGTACCACTTATAACTTCAGGGCACAAGCAACGTCCAGCGAGTGCAAGGCCCTCTCAACCGGAGATGAAGGTTTCGGGAAAAAACAGGCAACATCAAAGGTTCATTGAGGTGGAATTTCCGATGGAACCTTCGTCATGAAAGAGGGGTGCATCTGCAGAACCACCCGCGATTTGTGGAATGTCAGGTATGGCTGTTTGCAGGACGGGCCTGTATCTCACCCACCCTCCTGGCAGAGGTGATGGCCACAAGGAAAGCCATTTTCACGATTGGAACTTGAGAGGGGCCTAATGCATTGGCTCAGAAGAAGCCCCCATGTGCCTCTTCAGAACCACGTTGAGTTTGCACACCAGGGCAGGTGCCTTCACCAGCGGTAAAGATCGAAAAAGTCCTTTGAGGAACTCCTTGATGAGCCGATGAGACCAAAGTGAACACCTTCCTGGAGAACTGGTGTAGTGGGAGATAGCCACCATATGTACATTCATCGAGGCGTGTGCCAGTCCAGTCTTGGCCAAGGATAGCAAGTATGGAAGAATCTGAAGGGTGTGACCCTCAGAGGGGTAATCTTCAGCGACTGGCACCACGTAGCGAATCGCTTCCACTGTTAACCGTAGCACTTCAGAGTCAACAATACCCTGGCCATGACGAGGACCTCCCTGCAGTCCGCCAGCAACTCATATCCTCTAAACTCTAGGGCCGCAGGAACCTAGCCCTCAGGTTGAGCGATCCTGGGTCGTGATGCAGGATTGTGCCTCCTTCTCTGGTGAGAAGATCCGGGACAACTGGTAGCTTGACCGGCGGTGACGCTGACAGGCTGAGAAGGTCCTGTTACCAAATATGTCTCGGCCACGCAGGGGTGATGAATCTCATCCTGCACTGACAATGTCTGAGTGTGTTGATGACCCATAGCAGGAGAGGCAACGGAGGAAACACATACAGAAACATTCCTTCCCACGGGAAGGAGAATGCATCCCCCGGCCGAGGAGCCTGGGTGATACGTTCTCCTTCCCGTGGGATCTGCTGGTGAACTTCTGTCATTTGGAGTTCATCGCTGTCGCAAACAGATCAAAGTTGCGGTACACCTGTTCCTGCCGAAAGTTCCCACTAGTGGCAGGAGCGGAACTCCCTGCTGAGGGAGTCCGCCATGGTGTTCTTGACTCCTTCTAGGTGAAGGGGAACAAGGAAAATGTCTTGTCCAATGGCCCAGCGCCACAGTTCCTGCATTTCCCTGAAAAAGGCCCAGGGATCGAGTGCCCCCTTGTTTCCTGATGTAGAACATTGTGGTGGTGCTGTCCATGAAGATCCTCACCACCTTGCTCTTCAGAGATGGAAGGAACGACTTGAGGGCCCAAAACACTGCCCGCAGCTCCAGGATGTTGATATGGAGATCCTTCTCTTCCAGCAGCCATAAGCCTTTGGCATGCAGACGTCCGGTATGGGCTCCCCAGCCCTACAGAGGAGCCTCCGTCATGACCGTTTCCTGGAATGGAGGGTTCTGAACCCTGTGCCACGAGTGATGTTGGAGTGGTCGCTCCACCACCTTATCGCCCGATGGAACTCATCATCCAGAGTTATCTTGCAAGTGAAATTTCCAGACACTTGCACCCAGCTAGCATCCAGGAACTCCTGAAGAGGTTGCATCTTTAACCTGCAGAGCCGGATGTATGCAGGACATCATGCCGAGCAACGACTTGATGGTTTGCACCGTGGCTGTCTTTATCGTCAACAGCTGCTGCACCATCCACTGGATGGCCGCTACCCTCTCCTCTGAGGGCAATGCTAGGCAGGACACTGTATCAAGTCTGGCCCCCAGGAACAGCGTGTTCCGCATTGGTGTCAAGCAGGACTTAGGATAATTGTTGGAGAATCCCAGATCCATCAGCAGCTTGACAGCCACCTCTCTGTGTCCGATGGCCAACTCCTGCAAGTGGGTCCAGATGAGCCAGTCATCAAGGTACAGGTAAACGTGAATTTCCCATAGACGCAGATGGTCCGCCACCAGTACCAGGCACTTAGTGAACACTCTGGGGGCTGACTTCAAGCCAAAGGGTAGGGCCTTGAACTTGTAGTGCTGTCCCTGCACTACAAAGCATAGGAACCTGCAACGTTTCCTGTGAATGGGGATGTGGAAGTAGGCATCCTCCAGGTCCAACGATGTCAAGAAATCCCCTCTTTCCAGTTGGCCGACGTCGCAGGTCTAGAATGGGCCTCCAGCCTCCCATCTTCTTCTTACCAAGAAGTATCTGGAGTAGACTTCGGAGCCCCGGAGTCGCTGGGGAACGAGCTATATTGCCTGTCCCAAGAGCTGAGGGACGTGCTGCTCCTGATGGGCCACCGGCGGGATCTGCAGACACCTGTGCTGAAATTCTAGGGTATGTCCTTGGCCGAGAGCATCCAGCACCCATCTGCCGGTGGCGATCTTATCCCTCTCGCTGACTAAACTCGTCAGCTGGCCTCCCAATGGGGTGCACGGGTGGGGGCCCAACGTCTTGGCCGGTTCAGACTTTTTTTTCGGTGCTGACCCCCTTCTTTGCTGGTGATGACGACACTGACCTCCTCCTCCGTAGGCCTGGGAACAGCCTCTTTGGGCTTCCTGGGTCATAGATCTGGAAGGCTGACAGTACAAGAAGGAGAAACCGTTTGACGACCTGCCCGATTTTTCTCTGGAAGAACGAAAGGAACAGCAGTGCTGTTGGAGAGTGCCCAGGGCACGGGCCGTCTCCGTATCCACCATGATGGGTTGTAAGGACTCGTCACCGGCCTTCCCGAAAAGGTTATCTCCATCGAAAGGCATGTCCAGTACCTTCGTTTGGACCTCCTGACAGAAATTTGGGGCCTTCATCCAGCCTTGGCGATGAAGGAAGACACCTTTCCCCATCTGGTGTAACCCTGTGTCCGCAACATCCAGTGCCACTGTAATGGCCTGATCCGATGCTATTTCTCCCTCATGGAAGAGGGCAATCGTCACCATCCTCTTGTCGTCAGGGAGGAACTCCAGCATAGGCCCCAGCTTATAGCACAGCTCCCTGTCATATCTGTCTAGGATCGCCAGTGCATTGGCTGCCTTGATGGTGGACGCTGCGGTTTAGATCACCTTCCTCCACATGGTGTCCAACTTCTTCCCCTTGCTGTCCAGAGGGACCGAAGACCACGGGTTAGATGGCTGCTTCCTCGTGGTCGCCGAGACCAGCGAACCCAGCAATGGTTGCAATATCAGGCACTTTGGGGAGGATTCCGGTGCCTGGTACTTCTTCTCCAGCCTATCTCGCTTGGATGGAGCCATGGAAGGCTAGGCCCTCCTCCCAAATGACGTCCAGGAGGGGCACTGCCATGATTGTCTTCCTTTTGGCCTTGCTCCTCTGGTACAGGAAACCCTCCTTCCTGGTCTCCTCGGGCATGAGCTAGAACAGCTCCGAGGATTTGGTGCTCATAGAATGGAATAATCACACCTCGTCTTCTGGTGACGCCCTAAGCACCCGTGTCTAGGTATGCTGGGGGAGATGGGACCCGATGCAGGTGCAGAGGCTGAAATGGGGGTGTTGGATGGTGCTTTTTTGTCTTTGTCGGCAGTTGCTCAGGGGCCTAGGGGTCCGTTGGAACAGGCCCATGTGGCATCCTCTTCTGGATCTCAGACACCAAAGTGTGGATGGTTGACAGGATGTCCAGAGACACATCCCCAGTGGAACTTGCATGATCGGAACACGTGCCCTCGTCGCTGTTGCCCTCGTCCTCTTCCAAATCCTCGTGGACCATGTGCAGGGACTCCATATCCTTGTCCTCTGTGGAAGAAATTTCCATGGCTTGGGCCATGGCCTGGGCCTGATCCGTGGGCCTCCTTGCCCCCCCTTTTTTCCATCCTGGGGGGCTGGAACCGGGTTCTGAGGCTGTGTCCCCTTCTCCGGAGTGCCGGCAGACCATGTCAAAGTCACCATGGTGGTTTCTCGCCGCTGAGGGAGGAAGGGATACCTTCAGAGCTGTGGGGGCTGCCCTCTTAGGGTCAGCCCCTTTAGCTTCAAAAGAGTAGCCGCCACCAGCAATATCATTGACAAAGACTTTTCCTGTGCCGCCTGGGCCTTCTTGGGCAGCTCAGCCTTCTTCTCCTCCGTCCGCGGCTCTCAGGTTTCTCCTGCAGTTTAGCCGGGTTGGACGACTTCCTCTTCGAGGAGGAGCTCCACTGTCAACTGGCAATGGAGGCGGAGGGTGATGTCAATCGCACCCTGTCTGCCATGGGACCCACTTTTGTGCGACGCCGGTGGAACCGGAATTGCGGTGCTTAGCCTTATCTTGGGCCCCCACGGATGGGGCTCCTTCACAAGACTTAGAAGCTTGCTCCTCTGACCGATCGGCCTTGGGTGAGGCATGCCCCTGCTCGAGGCATGGGGCAGAGGCCTTGGCATTCAGCCATGCTGCCAGTCTATTATCTTGCAATCTCCTTCCTTGTGGTCCAGATGCAGGCAGTAGAGGCATTATAGGTGCTTGTCCTCCACAAACACATTTCGGAGCCCGCACTTGGTGCAGGGAATGAAGAGGGATCTTCCTTCTTTCTTCTCCTCTGTCATGGTTGGAGGGCGCGAAGTAGGCCCGATGGCTTCCTGGAAACTTTGACGATCTTCCCACATGAGGGGCGCTGAACTTCACCGACAACGGATCCCCCGCTGTCAGCCGCTCTTTCAGAACAAAAATAGAACCTTTTTCCACGATAAAACACAAAAAACCTAGAAGTAGCTTGCAGAACAAATCTCGAGGACACCCAACAGTGAAGCATGCAGTAAAAATCTCAAGATGGCTGCCAGAGGAGGGTCTTAGGGAGAGGACTGTCATTGGTTGGGTGCAGTATGACTCAGAGGACAATGATTGGTTTGTGGGAGAAATACAGTTTTGTAAGTGAAAGTGAATCTGTTTTTCTTTTACCGAGGATTCCCAGCCTGATGGCGTGGAATATTCATAAGCATGTGAATCCATGCCACACCCCATGCTGGAGAAATAATTGCAACCATGGTCCCATAACACATGACCCATAATTGGCAAACACTATTCATTAGAAACCAACACAGATAGGACACCTTCTGTACTCTCTACACATACCCCGAGACACAAGACATCATACAAGGCTAAGTACAAAGCAATCACCCTGGCTCATGGCCTAGGAACAAGGGATGGTATATTTTTTTATTGATTGGAAAGCAAACCATGGACATCTCTCTCCCTACTCCTGTTTGGCTCATATTTTGACGACCTGTGAATCATTCAAGGTTGGTTAGTAGAACCCCAACCAATTAGAATCTCCTGTGTTAGGGCACCCAGCAAATGATATGCCAACCAATAATGGGGTGTGGAGATGATGTATTTTATTTATTATCAATTTAGAGGTGGTCCCAGGTGGAGCCATCAGATTGTCATAACCCAATGAAATGTTTTATACTTGTAGAGTCTATATGCAGCCAATCCCCTCAACCAATCCCTAGTCCACGTAGGTTTTGCACTGAGATATTATCGGGGTAATTCATAGAATTCAGCGCAGAAGTAGCACATGCGGACAGTGCAGAGAGGGAGCGTCCACCAGCATGCGCCAGCCGTGTGCGCCAAACAGCATTCTGGTGCACCGCGTATTCATGGATTTTCCAAGCCATTTGGAGCCGTGGCACAGCGAACATCCCGCAGCGCCAGTTACGAACCCAAGAACGGCCCTAGCGCAAGGAAAAACCATAGGAATCCCCAATACGACGCAAAGGGCCGCACTAACCCTGGACCAGTTTACAGGCCCCCTATACTGTAATCGCGTTAAAAACTATGCGTACCCCGCTCGCGGCAGACAAAATGAGTGAAAATGTACTCGCGCACCCCCTTTGAATACACGTACCCTGCTCGCGGCAGCCAAAACACATGAAAATCTCCCTGCGTACCCCCTTCAATACGCGTACACCGCTCTTGGCAGCCAAAACTGTGAAAATCAACTCACGCACCCCCTTGAATACGCATACTGCGCCTGCACCAGGCAAATTGCATGGAAAAAGTCCCCACTGTGGTGTGGGCTGCCTGCGGGTCATGGTCAGGGGTGATGGGCTGCCTGCGGGTCATGGTCATGGTGGAAGGGCTGCCTGCGGCGCATGCCCAGGGGTGTAGGGTGGTCCCCTGTGGTGTGGGCTGCCTGTAGGGCATGGTAAGGGGTATTGGGCTTGCTGCGGGGCATGGTCAGGAGTGTAGGGGGGCCCTGTGGTGTGGGCTGCCTGCGGGTCATGGTCAGGGGTGATGGGCTGCCTGCAGGGCATGGTCAGGGGTGATGGGCTGCCTGCGGGGCATGGTCAGGGGTGTAGTGGGGGGCCTGTGGTGTGGGCTGCCTGCAGGGCATGGTCAGGGGTGATGGGCTGCCTGCAGGGCATGGTCATGGTGATGGGCTTTCTGCAGGGCATGACCAGGGGTGTAGTGGGTGGACATGTGGTGTGGGCTGCCTGTGGGGCATGGGGAGGGGTGAGGGCACACCTGGGAGGGCCCGCACTGCCCCAATT
Organism: Ambystoma mexicanum; assembly: GCF_040938575.1. Lineage (NCBI taxonomy): Eukaryota > Metazoa > Chordata > Amphibia > Caudata > Ambystomatidae > Ambystoma > Ambystoma mexicanum. The sequence continues at coordinate 40,432,934 of NC_090928.1, forward strand.
TGCGTGTAATGCTCACTCGCATACCCCGGAACACACGTACCCTGCTCGCGCCAGCGAAATCGCATGTAATGCTCACTCGCATACCACGGAATACACGTAACCTGCACCCGCCTGCGACATCACATGTAAAGCTCACTTGTGTACCCTCCAGGCAGCCCATCACCCCTGACCATGAACCGCAGGCAGCCCACACCACAGGGGACCACCCTACACCCCTGGCCATGCTACTTGGGTGGGATGGTGGCACCAAGGACAACTGGGGTTCAGTTGAGAAGGGGGTCGCAAGAAGATCCAGCACACGGAGGAACCCAGTGCCGACGACCCGCCCATACAGGAATTCGAAATGATGTGCATTGTCCTGACGAGAACCCTGCACATCATGCCGAATTCCACGTGCGCGCAACGCCAACCCAGCTAGGACCGGCTCAACCCGGTCACGGATTGCCACGTCTGCAGTGAGAGAAAGGCCAGTTGTTGTTCGCACATCCCCTCCCTGAAAACGGGTCTGGACGAAGGCATCCCTGCTGGTGCGGGATGATGCAGTCACAGGATCGGGGACAGGATTACACAAAGGCACCTCAGCGGTGGCCTGTTCTGCCTCCTGTCCCTGCCCCTGCACTGTACCACTAGCACCAGTGGAATCCCCCCTTCCAGGCCCCGTCACGGCCTCCTCCTCAACCAAACCCCCCACCAACCTGGATGACTCTGTGCCGTCTCCCTCCATAGCCCCTGTGGGGGCTCGGCTACCTCTTCTGCTGCCGAGGAGTCCACCTCTAACCTCCGCCTCTTGGACCTTCCCTCGGCAGCTGCGGCCATGGATGCGGCACCAAACTCCTCACTCCCGGAAGATATGATTCCCTTGGAGGGGAGCTGGGCCTTGCTTCTCTGGCTGGCGGTGGCATCTCTGCCGCTGTGCTCCACAGCACCATCCCCGCCCTCTTCCTCAGGCGACACTGCAGACAGGGAGAGATAGAACACAGGCATCAGGGCACTGTACAATGGTCTGATACACACATGACAGTTGCACATGAGTGGCAGTGTCAAACTTCACAGATGGCATCACACTCCCCAACACTCATATTATTTGAACCCACACACATGCACAAATTAACAGGAATCGTGCAGCAGGCATCAGCATCCATAAACACACAACTGCATGAACATCCAAAGGTTGGCATGACGTCACAAGCAACATGGGGAGTGCCGAACACATGCACACACGCCACCAGACAGACATGCATCTGTACATCTCCACCACCTATCACAGTGCAATCTTCGACAACGATGTCACATCTGCCAATCGGGTACCTACATGTCTGTGTCACATGCATCAATGGCGTCTCACAGTCACACACCCCCAGACACACACACATGTACACTGTGCACGTACATGAAGATGTGACGAGCATCCATGTGTCACACCCCAAACATGGCTGAGTACATACACAGGTATGCAAACATGGGTGCATCTTCACATGCAGTTGTGCATCATGCTTTGGAACACATACACCACTGATGTGCATGACACACAACTGGACTCACATGCAGCACGGTCATATCCCTGCACATACACTTCCATACATGGGCCATGTCAGATATATGTCCAAGCTGCACACTCCTGGCACACCTCAACATGCACTGCATCCAAGGAGTACGCATGCACACTTACTGCTCGACTCCAGACGGGTCAGCCTCTCGAGGACCTGGAGGTGAACCGCTGGGTGAATGCATTCCAGGACCCTCATCTGGTTGGTGGTACGCAGGACCCGGCGCCCCACTGCATCCGCTGCGTCCAAAAGGCGCTGGGCCTTTCTGAGGGTCCTGGACCAAAAGTCCTCCCAGCGATTATGGACGTGTTTCAGGACGCGGGTTGCCACCCCCTCCGCGTTGATGGCACCCACTATGTCCAACCAGATCCTCTCCCTTGTCGGCGCATGCTTATCCGAAGAGGGCATCATAATGCGCCAGGACTTGCTCCACCAGGATGCCAACTTCTCCTGCAGTGAAGCTGGCAGCCCTCTGCGTCTCTGCCGGGGGGTCGCCACTGATCCCAGATGGAGTTTGGGCTGACATGGCAACCCTGAGGCAGGTGTGGGTGGGCAACTGGGTCCTGGTGCTGGGCTGTGGAGCAATGGAACAGCAGTCGGGAGTCTTCTGTTCCAGCAGGGGTGGTTGCAGCAACTGGACCCCTGCAGATGGGTGATGTGCAGACACCAAATAGCAGGGCATGTGGCCAGCAGGCAGCAGCAGATGGCTCGTAGGAGGCTGCTTGGGGCTCTCTGGGGCAGGAAAATGGCCTTCTGGGCAGGAGCGTGGTCATCCGTGTGTTGTCGCATGGCCAGCTTGATGCAGAGTGAATCCGCACGTGAAAATCAGCATGTTTGCGTGAAAATAGAGGAAAGGCCCTTAGCGCATAAGTGAGTAGGTAACATGACACGCGTAGGCGTTGCTGTGTGCAGGGGTTAAAGGTCCGCGTAGGAAGCCATTTTCTTGTATGTGCTTTTTGTAGAGAGCAAGCATGTGATTCTTGTACTTCTTGTCGGTTGACACGTGATTACTTCACAACAGTTGCAGTGCATACTCCTTGTTCACTGAGGCAGACCTCAATTATTCTTTTGGTGAGGGTGTTGCCAACGCGCACATGCGTGCCTTTTTTCCTTTCATTTTCCAGGCAGAAGGTCAGTCGCGCATGTATTTTTCCACTGTGGTTGCCCCCGTGTGTCGCGAACCCATTCAGAGGTCATTGTAGCCTGCGTGTACCACATGTACGCATTTTTGTGTTTCTGGGTGCCACAGCGCACTGCGGGTCCTTCATTCCACGCACGCGGACTACCGAGGGGTCACTTGCACGTTTGTTTTTGTTTTTGGGGTGCCTGAGTGTTGCGTGACCCATAATTTTTCCCCAGGGTTCGCAGACAGCCTTGCAAGAGCACAGGTGTTCCTATGCCATCTAGTACCCTGCCCATTAACCCCAATTGCCCAGAACAATTGTTTTCTGCATTTCCCATTTGCACAAGTGCATCAGTGTCATGGGTGGGAGGCGACCAAGTGCTAAGGGAGGCAAAGGTGGCTGACCTCCAAGAGGTGTCCGCGGTAGGGGACGTGGCCAGGATGAGCAGGGTGGCCAGGGTGGCCAAGGTGGCAGTGGTGGCCAACGTGGGCATGGTGACCTAAGAGGGCAGTGTGTCCAGGACCATTCAGGGATACTTATGCGCCCCCAGTGGGTCAGGGAGATGTAGCTGACACCATCCCAGCTCAGGCATTGCTAGCCCGGCCAGGATTGGTCACCGAACGGGGCACGGGATGACTCACAGGCCGACTTACGTGTCACGAAGTCCAAGCCACGTGTGGTGGTGAAAGTTGCTGTCACCAGGCCACGTGGATCTGGGGCAGCAATGTCATCTGCTGCCCGAGTGGCCAGGGTGAGGAGGCTGCAGGGGCAGCTGCAGCTCACTCCACCCCAGCTTTGAGTCACCCAGCCGGGACTGTGCTGGTCCCGGACCCTCACACCAAGGCAGCTGTGCCACTTGCTCCTGGCAACAGCACCCAGCAGCCAATGCCTGCAGTGACACCTTTGGTCATCATGCCATTGCCTGCTTCCAGTCCACCTGTGCTTCAGCACCTACAGACCGAGTGCCGTAAGCCACTCAGGGTCTGCACCACCTCCGCACCACCTCTCAAGAGGAAGAAGCATGCTCTTGCAGAACAGACTCAGACCCCAGACACGGCTCGCCCCTCCAGCACTTCAAGGAAGTGGAGTTTCAATGATGTGGAACTAGACGCACTTGTGGGCTACGTGTCGGAATATGGCAGCGACATGCTGGTGATGGCAGGGTGCAAGACTATGACTGCTCAGCGTAGGGCCCACTGGCAGTGCATCGCGATTCACATTAGTTCTCTTGGATTGGTGAAGCGCACAGCTGATGATTGCTCAAAGCATTGGAATGACCTCAAACGCCGAGCAAAAAACAAGCTGGCTTCCAATTACGCTTCTACTCTGGTGACTGGCAGTGGGTCACCACCAGAGGAGGATGAACTCACAGAACATGAGGCAATCGCTGGAGGGTTCATCGCAGAGGATAAGATCCAAGGCATGAGAAACCTACCAGATCTTGAGAAAATGTCCAGTGAGTGCCCATGCGTGTGCGTCCAGACCATGTGTATGTTGCTTGCTTGGGTGATGTGTTGTGATTGAGTGCCAGGTCAGGCTGTGTAGTCATAACTGCTATATGTGACCCATGTAGTGCCTCCAAGCCATCCCCCGCCCTTGGGTTTGGGGTTCACGGTATCCCTACTGACCGCTGCAAACACTTTGCACATGATGACTGCACCTGCCCTTAAACTGCCATCATGCCACAACATTGTTAATACAGTTTTTCTCTTTATTCTGCCTGATTGATGGAATCATTTCAATGATAAATGCAGATTTGTGTGCCGTTCTGCTCCAAAATCGCCATACTTCAGACAGGGATTTTCCCCCACAAAGGCCCACAAATGTGCACTTTTTACGGCAAATGATTTCATCAATCAGGCTGATTGACTGCTGTGCACCTACACATGCACTGCACCCGATCACTTCTGAGCCCTGTTTGAATTTTCAACATGACAATGGACTTGTGTCATGCCCAAGTGACCTACCATTGATGTATCCATGTGCCTCCCATCACTGTATTTGAACACACATGCGTTGTTGCAGTGTGTGACACATGTGTGTTTTGTCCCACTCTTTTGCATGTTCTGTTTGATTAAATGTGTTTGACATGGATGGGGGACAGTAGAGATTAACTCCCATCTGGGTGTCCTTGTCAGTTCTGGCATGGCTATGCTACGTGCCATCTGTGTGCTCGCATGTGTCATGTTTGTGGATGGTCCATGCCACTCACAGGCTAATGTGTGATGCAGGTGCTATGCACTATGCAGCAAATGTGTTGCTTTTCCATTTTGGAGTCATCAGTGTCTGCTTTCAGGGTCCCCTTCCACTTCATTGCCACTGCATGCATGGCTGAGTTTGTGTCATGTGTGACATGTCTGATTAATGTATTGGATGTGTACATTGTGATGCCTGTGTGTGTCGGCTATGCTGTTCATGCGTGTCTTCATTACTTTTCTTTTCATTTTGTGGAGGTGATGAGGCACTAGATGCTGTGGAGGAGGAGATGGCGCAGGGGCAGGAGTACTCAGAGCCACAACCAAGCACCACTGGAGGACGTGGGGTGGTGGTGAACGAAAATCCATTGGTCCTACAGACCATCCTGTCCACCGGTGTCTCTGGGTACACCTCCGATGATCTCTATGGCACAGGTGCTGAATCAGACATTGAGACAAATGTCCCGTCACAGGTGAGTGTTTCTGGTAGGGATGCTGTTCTGTCCAATGCACCTGCACTGGGAGTAGACCCCTCAATCGCCCATTCAGTGTTTGAATGTCCGCCTGTGGAGGTTACGGATGCAGGGTCACACTCCCCAATATTTGCTCCTGTTGCTGGGGTAGCAGATCAAAGGAGGAATGTATTCCTGCAGCCACAGGCAGTGCACGCACAGCAAGGTGCACATCATCGTGCGGCCAACAGGTGTTGTGTCTGGCAATGCGGTGGCCGTGTGCCACCGGGAAATACTGTGTGGGAGAACTCCACTTATGCAATTGCAGCACAACAGGGGCATCATGTGAGATGATGGCTCAGGCGGCTGTGGATAGGGTGGCCACTTCCATTCTCCCCCCCGAAAGGCAGGTGGAGCTCCAGCAGCAGGCAACGCGGTCCATGTGCCGCTCACACAGGCAGGACATGTTGGCCGCCAACAGGGACCGACTGGCTGAACTGGAGGCTCTGCGCACAGCCATATCTGCAGAGGCACGGGCCCACAGGGATGCCCTGAGGGAAGAAAACAGCTCCCTCAGAGCTACTTTGGGTTCACTTGAGGTGTCCCAGAGTACACGGTCAGAACAGCAGCTGGAGCAGCTAACACTCACAATCTCAGCTGAGGTCCAGCCAGCCCATGAGGAGATCCGTTTATCATGTGAGGCCTTGCAGGCAGAAGTCGGTACTACCCGTGAGGTGCTGCATGGGGACCTCCGGACCATCATCCTGCAGAACCAAACCTTTAAAACCTGCATGCTTGCTGCCATGGAGGAGCATGCCAGGGCTTTGTGTGGTCTGCCTCCCATACCATGCACACCTTCTCATATAGCACCAGAGGGTGACGACAGCGAATGCAGTTCTCCTACTATCGGGTAGCCATGCAGGCCGTGAGCCCATGGAGGGTATTTTGTTTTCTCAACATCCACGCATGTGGGTGTTGGCATGCACCCTGCACCTCCTCCCTCCTGGGTGGTCCCCCCCCCCCATGGTCAACCCATGGCCATTTTTTAATTTTTGTTTTTCCTCTTTTTTGTCTATTGTGCATTCATGTTACAGTGTGTTGCTTTGTGTGGCACCCGTAGGCATCCACTGTGTGTTCCAGCTGGGCCCATGCAGGCTTGTCCTGTGTTTGTGTTTGAAGCTTGGGGTCCAGACACATATGCCACTTCTGCTTCCCCTTTCCATGGGCTTACAAGGGTGGCACCGTGTGACAGTAACTTACACAGAGGCATTGGGCTTCCATCAGTTGTGTGGCCAGTCTGTAGTCCAAACTGTGTACACACCCCTAGTGGGGATTACTGATGATTTCTCCACTGCATGGTTGATTTGTATATTGTATTCCATATTGTTCATTATGCATATTTGCATGTAGCTTCTTCATGTTTTACCTTGCCTGTCTCCATTGCAGATGCAGTTCATGTTGTATGCAGTACCCAGCCACATTTACCTACCAGCAACACACTGGAGATGGAAGGGGTCGATGTGCTGCCTTTCTCAGGTTGTCACACTTGCACTTTTGTGATTGGTTACTATCAAGCGTTGCCACTGTTGGGTCCTGTATTCATGTTTTGTCATACTGGTAAGTATATGTTCATGTGTGCTGTTTCTTTTTCATAGGTGAGAGGGAATTGTCTGTGGCCTGTTTCCATCTGTGACGGTGCACTTTGTGACAGTTGTGTAATGTGCTGTGCATTCATTTGGTTGCTTTCACATTGCATGCCATGCCATGTTGTCTTGGGTGGGTAAGATTGGGTTTGGGAGGGGTTGGGTGACATACCAGTATTTGGATGTGCTGTTTTGCAAGGGGGTAGTCCTTCATGCACCATGAATGTGTGCCTTTACTGACAGAGCATTGGGTATGTTTAAGTAGCTAGGGATGCACACAATGTAGCACTCCCAGGGAAGCAATCTCAGGGTGGTATGGTTGTGACAGTTGACTGTCCCTTTGTCATCATCAATTGTCAGCCGGTATGTACCATGCCGGTGTGCACTCTGCAGGGTTGGGATTTTAGGTGAACATTTTTGCCACAAGCTGGGTACGGGCTGACTCGCCACGTGCACTTTCCCCTCCCATGCGCAGCGGGCGTGCATGTGGTTGGGGATGTGGGGGCACCACCATGTCCACCGGCATGTGCCGTCGGGTTGCAACATTGTGCAGGTCGCATGCTGCCACTATAATCCTGCACACAACTGGGGGCGCACATAGCAGCTGGCCGCCAGAGCGGTCAGGGAGCAGAAAAGTTACTTCAGCACTCCGAATGTGCGCTCCACTATGCCCTGGGTTGCAATATGGGCTGTGTTGCATCTTACCTCAGGTGGTGTGGTGGGGTTCCGTATTGGCGTCATCATGTAGGTGCTCAGAGGGTAGGCACTGTCCCCTGGGGAGGTGATAATGGTTGTCATTAGTTGGGTTTTGCCATTTCTCTGTGTGTGACATGCATGCATGTGCCGAGGCATTTGTACTCACCAATGAGCCATGTGTCACCATGCCTCCCAGCTTCCAGGTCCCGGTTTAGGGGTGACATTCTGAATATGAAACTATTATGACTGGACCCCGGATAGTTGTCATATACAGAGGTGATTATTCCCTTGGCATCACATACAACCTGCACTTTGATGGAATGCCAGTCCTTGCGGTTGCGATAGATGTGCTCAGTGGCCCTAGAAGGACGTAGAGCCACATGGGTGCAATCAATGGCACCTAGCACTTTGGGGAAGTGTTCCACCCTGTAAAAGTCCTGGACCACGGGCTGCCTTTCTGCAGGTGTTCTGGGCATCTATATGTGCCTGCGGACTGAGGGGCGTGCAGTCATGATCGCCAACACCAGGTGTAGGCAGCGTGACTGCGTGGCCTGTGAGACGCCCCCAACTATGGTACTTGTCCGCTGAAATGACCCGGTGGCCAAGAAATTCAGTACATTGAGCACCTTTTCCAAGGGGCTCAGTGCTTGGGAGCACAGGGTGGGTGATATGTGGTCATCCTCCCACTCAGCAACCAGATCTAGGATTATATGGGGTGGAAACCTGTACCTGCCATAGACCTGGTCATCATTCATCCCAAAAAGGCTTGTCCTGGGTAAAAGAATGCAGGGCCTGGCTATTCTCCTCCATCTGCGGTGTGCCACGACCACTGCTGCGAGGAACGGTATATTCATCGTAGGGTTATGAGCTTGTTTGTTGTTTGAGTGCACTTTTATGCTGCGCGGGGGCGCTTACAGCAGTTTCCGCCTGGCGTACGTGTTTCCGGACTAGCGCGTCTTTTGTGGCGTGCGGGTTTCCCCTGTTCGATTCCATGAATATGTGTTGTTAGCGCGCGTGTGGACGTTGCGAGGATTTAGCAGCAGTACTTCCCCCTTAACACCCACATTTTCATGTGTTGTTCCCCATTCCACGTGTTCCGCCCCCTTTTTAGGTTTGTGCGCTGCCCTGTGTGCGCCTTCACTGGCTGTCTCGCGCACAGCCTTTGGGATGTCGCAATGACGTGTGCGCCACACACGGATTCAGCACAGATCTCAGGTAAGCCATGCGGAGCGCCTTCCATGAATTGACAAACGGCTGCTTGCGCGGCTTTGCACGCGTGCACTGTGATTTTCACGCTTGCGCCCCCGTTTTCAGCACACATCAATTCCATGAATTACCCTGTATGTTGCGATGTCAGCAATTATGAGTTTGGAGTATTTGATCCATTGTTTGTATTGACTTAATGGAAAGCTCCAAGAGTTTGATGCTTGTGTGCTGTGCCCGCTTTTTTTTCGGATATCAATAAAGCTGGGTTTTGCCTTGCACTCTGTCTACTTCCGTTATTTAGTCTGGTTTTGACTGACTCCATATTCTCTGGGTAATCTGGGACTTTCCTGGGTCATTTTAAACGATACATATAAGGTGAGTTTCTCCAAGAAAGTAGGACAAGTATGTGCCCTCTCAGTATTGGTGTTGGGTTTGCAGTTTTTATAAATATAGGTTCACTGTAGAACACTCACTATCGTTGTTAGGTGTACTTGTCTACATTTTTAATTGTGCCACGGCGCAGAATAATAGGACAATGCTAGGTACATGGTTCTAGGGACATCCACTGTAGTATAATTGTGTTAATTCCTGTACTGGTCACTGTTTGTATAGGTACGCCAAGCAGGCTCTCCCTTTCTGTTATATACCTTCCACTTCCACATAGGTCTTTCTCCCAACTATCCCCTACTTCAAATGAAGGTGCTGAACCCCTTTTATTCGAACGTGACAGAATGGAGCATGCCCGGAAATAGGGTGATCTATAAATGAATGTCAGGCATTAAGGACAAAATAAGCTGAGGAACAGTGACGGATACTAGGAACATCATCCTCGATGCGCCCAGCAAAGCGCTATACATAGAACATATATTAACATACAATTATAACCCAACAGAGGATGGAAGGCTGATTTGGCTTACCAGGATTCAAACCTGCAACATGCAGATTAAACACAGATTGCAGCAGCGAGCATTCAACTGCTGAGCTATTTTACTGGCTTACAAATATTACAAAGGTCGAATCCCTGGGAAGCCCTCTGAATATGAACCTTGGCTTGGCCAAGGGAAAGGTGATGGGCAGGGGTGATATGGAATCATTATCGAAAAAGATTAAGAAATTGGCTCTCAACGCGAGAAATAGAGAATGGCTGCCTTTGAATTGGGGTTATATTTATACAATTGTTAAAGCACATAGAAGCAGGAAGGAATCCATTGTTAAGCTTAATATAAATTTGGAACAAAGGTTCTGTGACATTTGCTTTCAAGCACTTCACTTGTGTACAAGCGCATTACAAATAAACAATTACAATTACAGTGGAATGATGTCCCTGTAAGAATAATCTTGGAGCCCACAGTAAACCTGGACTAGCCCCTCTAGAAAGATGGGAACTGGATTCTCCAACCCCTGACCCTTCCCACTACAGAGGTATAGAAGTATTTCATAGCCTCAAGTCAACTCAGTTTTTACATGAGCATCTTCTATCATTAATTCAATGACACCACCAAATGATCAGAACATATTTCCCCTATCCCCTGTTCTTGTACATGTAACATGCTTTGTTTTAACACGGGGTTTCATATTTGGTTTAGGTGTACCAGAAGTTAAATGTTATAAATAAAAATTCTACTTGAAATCGCGTGATCAAATGTACTTTCTTCGACCTGATAACTCACCCATCCAACAAAGAAGTAAGCAGAGGGGCCACATCCTGAAACACAGATTCCTGACCGTCACCTGGCTTGTACACCCTGTGGAAAAACAGACTATTGAAGCATGCGTCTCATTAAAGTACATTATCATTTGCAAATTGAAAATATTGAGACGTACATATATATTTGAAATAAAACTAAGGGTTTTTTAATTCCATTAATGGACAATAATGACAGTATCATGAAACAACATTGAAGATGAATCTGTCCTCATTAAATGTAGAAGGAAGACTGCATTACTGACAAAGATTCAAAACTACGGCAGAAATGTATGTTCAATTGACAAGGATATGTTTGATGTTTTCTTTTAAATCAGAAAAGACAACATAACTGAAAGTGGCAGGCCTTTTTCACAATACAGAGCAAAAGATTCCATCCTCAACATCACCACCCCCTCTGCACTTGTACATAAGAGTCCATTTTGAATCTTTGGAGAGGTAACACATGTGTCAAAGGTGCAATTTTACTTCATTTGCGTGTTGGAATGGGTAATAATGCTTCAGTTCAAGGCATGGATTGTCTGCTCAGTGGCATAGACACAGTGTGGCATGAGGGACAAGGCTCACTCGTGTTGCACCAAAAACCAACCTGCAGCACTAGTTATATGTCGACAGTGATCAGGGCTGTTCTTGACAGCTGATGAAAGGGCACATCTATTTGATGTGAAAATAACGTTATGCAGCTTATGCATGCAACCAAGCGACAGGTTTATGTAAAAATAAATGACTAGACCCATGTGACTATCACACAGGCTCTTCTGGGGTGTATCGGGTTTTTAATTAGCACAACGTTTGGGCAGATCTCAATTTGTTCCATGCCAGGTGTGAAAAAACCAAACAGTCATGGATTTTAGGTTGACTATTTTTTACCTGTACTTTTAGTCATAAAACTACAAAAGCGCTCGGACATAATCTGAACGGTCTGCATCAACATATTTTTGTGAAACAAGGGTGTAAAGTAAGTAGTGGGATGAGAAAATGAGGCAGTGCTTTGTTTGCAGAACTAGCTTTAGAATAGTGGTACTCAGCGGGTGGTTTCCATGCAGATTACTGTTCTGTGACAGAAGAGAACACATTCATTTATATAGGGGTGCATAGGATTTGATTAGACCAAACCTGTTAACCAAGCAACAATTATCTGTACAAAATAGGGAGGGAGAGACTAAAGAGCGAGCACCTGGGAGATCTGGAGGAAAAGGGGCCAATTAAGCCCTCGAGTCCAATTACACATATGTACCACCCTATGATCTATATGTCAAATCGGTCAGTCCCCTTTCATCCATACAGAGTCAATAACATAAGCACACTTTCGTTGGGCAATAGTAAAATCTGCTATTTACAATGAAAGCTCAAACTTCAGCCTGGTCCCGGGGTGTGCAAACGTAAACACCCCAATTAGATACATGTACCTCTTATTGAAAGTGTGATCAAACCGTGGGCGCACGTGCATACAGTGTAGAGCCATCTCGAAGTGAAATTCAGGCTACACCACGTTGACTACTTGAGATTCCGCTACTTAATGACCATCCAGATGCATGTCCTGTTGCATTGCCGTGCAGTGGTAGAATACTTTCTAAACTAGACGGTGGGTAAATGGTGAGATTGACAGTCAGTCAGTAGTGCAACGGGGCTACAATGTCAGGGAAGCGGGCGCTAACCCTTCAAATGTTGGGAGAGAGACTGTAGTGCGATCGCGAGAGCCCCGCTCTCGCGAGACCTCGCGCGTAAACACGGCTCCGCCCCGCGCGCTACGCGCGCATTTACTGGACAAGCTCAAGACGCGAGGAGAAGCGTCTCCCCGGCTCCTCCGAGCACGGGACCGAAAAGCATCGCGTTTATGCAGCCTGAGGAATCCTGAGCCTCAGCACTGTTAGGCCCGTTGGCCATTGATATTGCAGCTTCAGTTTATCACTGCACTCCATCTTAAATAAACCACTGGTGCAAGTAAATTACGGCTCCTGTCTTCAATTAATGAGGCAATTTACTACATAAATTGGCGACGAGGATCACCACCAGAACCCGCACAGAAGCATGCAAGGAGCCACGCCACCGCCACCCTTTCTGCAAACGCCAGGTAGGCCTGCTATTCCATGGCCACAATGGCAGCCCCTGTTTATGACATACGTGGAGGCTATGGACGGAGCAGGGTTTTCGGCGGCAAGACGCAGGGCCATGTTACTCAATGCCCTAGGAGTGGAGGGGCAAAGAATATTCGAGGGCCTTACCCCGATTCCAGTGAAAGATGACAATGATGATGTGTTCAAAGAGGCGGTCAGGAGAATCATTAAGAGATTCGCCAGCAAGGAGAACACAGTGCTCCACAGAATACGGTTTTACACTCGGAAACAGGAACAGTCTGAACCCGTCGATGACTATGTCACCAAATTGAGGGAATTAGCAGCCTTATGTAACTTCGGCACCAACGCAGAAAACCGTATATGCGATATGTTGGTTGTACACACTAACAGTCGTAAGGTCCAAGATAAATGTATCCTCGAAAAGGAGCTACAGTTAGAGAAAGCCGTCGAGATCGCCAGAGCGGTAGAAGAAACGGCGGGAAGAAGAAAGGAATATGCAGGGGCCCAGGGTCCCGCGGAAATTAAAGCGGTGGGCTTCCACATAAGAAAAGATAGGTCGACAGCGAACACGAGAGAGGTGAGAGGAAACAAGAAAGAACCACTCAAGTGCCACAGGTGCACCAGCATGAAGCACTTGGCATTTGACCGAGAGTGCCCAGCCAGAGACAAGGAGTGCTCCATCTGCAAACGCATCGGGCACTTCTCCATAGTGTGTCGATGGAGAAACAAGAAAGTCACCAGCCTCACCACAGATCGAACGGCGGTAAGAGAATCCTCCTCAGAAGATGAAGGAAGACCCACAGTCATTATGGTGAACAGCACACGGGCCAGGAGAGAGAAGCCCCATTGCCTAATCAAAATCGATGGAAAAGAGACAAGGGTCATGGCAGACTCTGGATCAGATCTCACCATTTTACCCCTGCGCACATACAAAGAAATGGTGGGAAAGGAGAAAGTGCAGGTTCTCACCACGCGACACAAGCCCACTGTGTTTGGAGGGGCGTCAGTTGAACTGTTGGGTTACATCAATGGAAAAGTCGAATTCGAAGGGAGAGAAACCACCACCCGAGTCTATTTCAGTCACGAAGGTCCAGCGGTCTTGGGCTGGGACGACCAAGACAAGTTAAAAATCAAACTAGACCCCAGTACAGAAGATCAGGTCCTGTCTGTCAGTGCAAGGAACGGGTCAATTGTCAAGAGCGATTATCCAACACTGTTCTCGGAGGAGCCGGGGCACATCAAAAATTTTCTTCACAAAATTGTGCTCAAAAGAAATGCAGTCCCAGTCAAACACCGGGTGAGACCAGTACCAGCCACAGCAAGAGACACCCTAAAAAAACAGCTGGACAAAATGAAAACGGAAGGGGTAATAGAAGAAATTGAAGCGTCCGAATGGCTGAGCCCAGTCGTCCTCATTAAGAAACCCCAATCACAAGAATTAAGGGTGTGCATAGACCTGCGCAGTTTAAACCTAGAAGTCATCACGGACAACTACCCGCTCCCGAGCATTAATGAACTCATATTACTAATGAAAGAAGCCAAAATATTCTCTAAACTGGACATGAGAAATGCATACCACCAAATACAGCTGCACGAAGAATCAAAACCCCTTACGGCATTCATCACTCCTTTTGGTACATACCAATTCACCAAAATGCCTTTCGGGCTGTCGTCAGCTGCATCTGCCTTCCAACGCATGATGGACGTCCTGCTACGGAAAGTTAAAAACGTTGTATATTTCCAGGATGACATCCTGGTATATGCTAGAGATGAACAGACGCACAATGCCACGCTCAAAGTAGTTCTCAACAAGTTACAAGAAGCTGGAGTGCGCCTACGCCACGAAAAATGTTCATTCGGGGTGAAAGAAGTCGAATACTTAGGGTACAAGATATCGGAAAAGGGGATCAGTCCCAAACAGAACCTCCTGCAGGCCATCACCCAAGCTCCGGAACCCACCACTAAAGAAGAGGTGAGGTCATTTTTAGGATTGGCCGAATACTATGCGAAATTCATACCCAGGTTTTCAGAAATCACCACACCTCTCCGAGATCTGCTCAAGAAAGGGTCAGAATTCACGTGGCGAGAGCCCCAGAAGAGGGCGACGGAAACCATAAAACAGCACATAGTGAGAGCCCCATGTCTTCAACCTTTTAACCCAGAGTGGGAAACAGTAATCACAACAGACGCCAGTGCGTACGGACTAGGGGCAGTGCTAACGCAGAAGAGAGGTGACACCGAACATGTAGTGGCCTTTGCCTCAAAGGCACTGTCAGAGGCGGAACAGAACTATTCCACCATTGAAAAAGAAATGCTCGCATGCGCATGGGCAGTAGAACATTGCCGAACATACGTGTGGGGCACAAAGTTTAAGCTGGTGACAGATCACAAGCCGCTCATCCACATGCTCAGTCCAGGAGGCACCAAGGCATCCACGCCCAGACTAGCCCGCATCGCAGCTAAACTACAGGAGTACACATTTGAAATCCAGCACATCTCAGGCTGGAAAAACTCCCAAGCCGACTGCATGTCGAGGCTGCCGGAGGGCAAAGAGGAGGCTACCACGTTTCTACATGGGGAATGCATAGTTGCATTCATCACAGACCTAACGGCACCAGAGTACCTGGAACTCAGCGAAAGGCATTGAGAAGAAGAAGATGGGAAAGACTCCACCATGGCAAAGATTCGCGGATGGATCAGGGAAGGGTGGCCCGATGAAAAAACGCTGCCCGAAGGCATGAGACCATATTGGAAAGTGCAAGATGAGTTGTCGGAAACAGAAGGGATAATCTTAAAGACAGACCAAATCATCCCCCCTACAGGAATGAGACGCACCATCCTCTGTAGGGCCCATGCGGGACATTTGGGGAACACAATGACACGTCGCAAGGTGAGAGAAGCCTACTGGTGGCCGTCTATGGATCAAGAAATTCGTGCTATGATAGAACGCTGCCACAAATGCCTGAATAGCGACAAAAGACTTAAGGTTCGCCAGGCACCCCTCATACCCACAGAGATACCAGAAGCAGTATGGTCCAAAGTGGGCATCGACTTCATAGGGCCCCTGGAGGCGATGACGACTGAACACAGATACGGCATAGTACTTGTCGACTATCTATCCAAGTGGGTGGAAGCAGAGTTCGTACCAAACATAACTACTGAGACAGTCATAGAAGTACTCACAGAAATTTTTCAAAGGGAGGGCCTCCCCAAAGAGGTCGTCACAGACAATGGTGTACAACTAGTTTCCAAAGACATGGAAGAATTTCTAAAAAGGAACCACATCAAACAAAAGAAAGCGGCACTATATCACCCCCAAGCCAATGGACTCGTCGAGAGGGCAAATAGATTCATAAAGGGCGCCATCCAACTGGCCACGGCTTCCGGCATGGACCCGCTCAAAACCACCAAAGAAGCCATAGCGGCCCACAGGCTCACGCCAAACGGAATTACACAAGTATCCCCGTTCAAAATGTTGAGAGGGAGGAGTGCTGCATCTACGCTCATCCCACCATGGCTGTCGAAAGTAAGGGAAGATGAAGCAGTGAACATGGCTGATGTAGTATGGCGCATTGAGAAAAACAAGTCACGCATGAAATCGTGGAACGACGAAAGAAGGCGGACGAAGCAAGCGCCCGACATAGGAAAAGGGGACTGGGTGAAAATAAAACTACCAAGAAAAGATCAAACCACAGGATCCCGGTATAGTCAGCCCATAAAAGTAACTCACAAAGGAACCAATCATGTCCGTACAGAAGATGGGCGCGCATGGAACTTTGAAAGAGTAGCATTATACCAGCTGAGGCAAGAAAAGGCGAGAACCCCAGAGACACCACGTGTGGAAACCGAAAAGGACAATGGGGGAAACGACGAACGAGAACCCGAAGGAAACGACGGAGAAAGAGAAGAAACCGAGACAGAACCTGAAGAACTCTATCTAAACCCAGAACCTGAGCAGCTGGGACCTTGCCCTGGAATCGGTGAGAGACCCAGAAGGGAACACAGAAGACCGGTGAGATACAATGACTATGTATTACAATGAACTCGTTCTGCTTTGAAAAAAGGGAGGTGTGTAGTGCGATCGCGAGAGCGGGGCTCTCGCGAGACCTCGCGCGTAAACACGGCTCCGCCCCGCGCGCTACGCGCGCATTTACGGGACAAGCTCAAGACGCGAGGAGAAGCGTCTCCCCGGCTCCTCCGAGCACGGGACCGAAAAGCATCGCGTTTATGCAGCCTGAGGAATCCTGAGCCTCAGCACTGTTAGGCCCGTTGGCCATTGATATTGCAGCTTCAGTTTATCACTGCACTCCATCTTAAATAAACCACTGGTGCAAGTAAATTACGGCTCCTGTCTTCACTTAATGAGGCAATTTACTACAGAGGCTTGCTTCAGAGACTGTGGGGGTGGGCCAGGCTTACTTCTGTGGGGGCATCTAACTTCGTGACACATTCTAATAAGATTGTTCTAGTCCAGCTTCAATGGTACAAGCAGTTAACTTGAAATAACTTGAAACAGAAATAAGTTTGACACAGACCAACCATCTCTGAAGTTAGTGCCTCTCCGAACATTTGAAGGGTTAGCCCACCCTCCCCAAAATGTAGGTTTCCTTGCGCTCCAGAACCCGATCTGCCCGATGGCCGTTGCACCACAGTTGTGCCACAAATATTTGTCTGATCACCTTCCTCGTCCTAACTCGGGCCAAATGTAAAAGTAGAAAGGGGACTTCGCCCACCCTCGCCCAGCTTCCATAAAGCACAAAGACGGGAGGCAGAAAGTCCAAGAAACGAGAGAGAGAGAAGACATACACATTACTAGACTATGCAAGGACGAAGAAGAGAAATCAGAGCAAACAACGAGGGCCAGCCATCGTTGGAGAAAGTCACACGACAGTTTAGGAAGCAATTTCTTGTCGTACCACAAGATGGTGGCAGCTCCCATCAGTTGATAACTGGTTCCCAGGAGAAGCGGAACAGGACGTATTGGTGTGGCCGGTTCGGCGGGGGCCGATTCGGTGCGGCCGCTTTGGCGCAGCAGACATTTGCCTAGTTCGGCACGCGAACGCTTCGCCGCCAGGATCTTTTGGCGCGACTCAGGTTCTATCCCCGGGTCCGCGCTTAGAAACCTCTGGGTATTTAGCGCGTTATAAATATCATATCATATCATTATCGTTTTTATTATCAAACTAAAAAAATCAAGCATTTTCTATCGAAGGTCATATTTTCATATTGGTCACGACTATTGGAAGAGATAAATGTGTGAATGGATCACGTATTTTATAGCTGTGAATGTGTACAGAGACATACCAGAAACCAGGGTGGTTCGCGATACAAGCCTTAGCCAGTGATCTGTTTTACAGGCGTACCGCGGTCCCAAAGCATTATTTTTAAAGTACCTTTTTGACTTTTAAACAAAAAGGAAAATAAAAGCATTCAATTGTATCCACCCATGGTTACTTTGGTTCAACAAGAGTGGTATGCCTCGATTTATATGAGAAAAATGGATGTGAAATCGTAGGAGCTCTTTAAAAAAACAGGGATCCCTCCGGTTTCCACAAGCGCAGGGGGCAAAATCCTGCAGTGACTGATTACAAGTCATATTTTATGTCACTTCAGGGCAGTTTTGAGAGTGTTTGAAAGTTTGTCCATCGAGTTTAATGTGACAAACCTAATAGGTCTCCCATGGTGATGGCACAAAAGCAGCGAACGAATTAGAATTTACAGGTGCTGGGGATGAAGCAAACAGCAGACTGGTGGCCCACCCAGAGTTCACCAGACCTGGTTGTCACCCTCTCAGGCCCGGAGAGAGCAGGAAGCATAGTGAGGCAAAAGCTCACCACGCATATCGTGCTCATGGAAGGGGTGCACAGAAACCCCTCAGCCCCCGGACACCGGAAGACCTGATCAATAACACACACCAACTATAAGGTGGGTTTGGCCTTGTGTTTAAGACATTCGACACAGAGGCTTGCGTGTCCCCTGGTTCGTGGCTAAACTGAACCTTTTTTTATTTTCCATTAATATTAAAATAATGGAATGTTTTGCCCATTTAAAAAAAAATTTAAGTTTAGCTCAGCCACGAACCATGGCACGCCAGACTGTGGGCGGAGAACTTAACGCAAGGTCAAAATCCTCCTGTAATTTCAAGGTGCACAAGTTATATATTTCACCACCGTAATTCAATATTTTAATTTTAACAAAAATTATATTGATTGATTGATTGATTGATTTATTTATTTATAAAGCGCTTTACACCAAGGCGCTGTACAATGGAACAACAAAATACAGAGTAATAACAACAACAAATAACAGTGTGAGCATAGTGGCAACTTGAATCATTCAACAACAAAACAGTGTAAAGAGCAATTTACTAAGAGGGGGGAGAAGTGGAGTGCGAACAGGAGAGTGAAGGGAGGGGAGGGGAAGGATTGAGTGAGAGTAGAAGGAAGGGAGAGAGAGTGTAAAATAGAAAAGGGGAAGGTGGAAAGGGAGGGGAGGGATTAGAAGAGGGGAAAGACGGGGGGAGTAGAGAGGGTAGGGGGGCTTCAAGATGGGGAATGGAGGAGGAAGGATTTAAGGGAAGTGCGAAATGAGATGAGGGTAGTGGAAGAGCAGATTGAGAGGGGGAGAGCGTTCCAATGCAGAAGAGCAAGAAGTTGGAAAGAGCGGAACCGGGAGGAAGCGCAAGGGGAAGGAGGTACAGAGGGCAGGAAGTGGTCAGCAGACCGAAGGGAGCGAGAGGGGGAGTAGAAGGAGAGAAGAGAGGAGAGATAAGGGGGGGCAAGACCATGAAGGGATTTGAAAACAAGGCAGAGAAAGTGGAATTTTAGTTGTAGGTGGAAAGGTAGCCAGCCTAGTCGAGAGAGCGAAGAGGAAATGGAGTTGCGAGAGGTAAGGAGACAGAGAGTTTGAATGGCAGAGTGGTATATAGATTTAAGAGGGGCAAGCTGAGATGAGGGAAGACCGAAAATTATAGAGGAGCAGTAGTATATATTTCGCCATCGTCGCTCAGGGAAGCACACTACTTTAAAAGAAATGTTTAATGATGAGTTCCCCTCGGCCTTCAGTCCTGCCTCTCTAGCTACTTTCTTTCCCCTCCTAGCTCCCACCTTCCATTACCTACCGCTCTCTCCCTTTACCTGCCCTTTGGAAGGAACTACTGCCCCCTCTGCCGCTCGTGGGTTGGTGGGTGATGTCTGTTGCCTGCAATGCTACATTGATGCGTGCGAGTGAGTGGCTTAGTTGGCCTGCTTAATGTGTAGTGTGGGTTCACCGCTGAGGTTGAAAATGTTAGCGCAAGAGTGAAGTCGGCAACTTAGAGCATCAAGCTGATGTCCTTTCAGGAACTTTTAAATGGGGGGCAGTGCACCTTGGACGTAGCGTTCGTAGTGGTGCCCTTTGGGAAAGGTGCTGGTAAGGAGTCGGCCTGGGGCACCCCAGCATGGACTGGTATGTGAGGCAGTGGACAGAGTATAGTGGCTGGATAAAAGTGGGGTGAACATGGGGTGGGAATAACTCCAAAGAAGTGTTTGGAGTATGGGCCCCATAGAGGGGGCAGAGTCCTGGGGGTTGGGGACAGTTGTAGGAACCCTTCAGCAAGCTACGAGGTCCAGGAGCCAGTCGCCAAATTACATCGGGCCTCGAGAGAAAATCACAGCAGAGAAAGAACTACATATATTTGGACAAATTGAATTCTAAAAAAAGTCTATCGTGCCAAATCGCCCGCGCTAGTAGAAAGACTCCTGCGCCAAAATGGGTGCGGCAAATCGGCCTCTGCAGAGAACTGGGAAATTGGGACTTTTTTGGGAAAAGTGCCTGTCCACTGTTGGTGACGTGCATCTATTGGATTTTTTCATCAGTTACCAAACAAAGCCGATTGTAAACTGTCTAGATTTGCACCAAGTTTTTCACAGAAGCTATGCTGTATAATACACCATTTTAACCCATTGTTCAAAACATTTTCTAGAGGGAGAACCGCCCAAATGCCCCATGAAGGGTTCTGGCTCCCTTGGTACGGTCGGTCACTCTTGCATTTTTGTGGCACATATTAATACCCCTCCAATTGCAAAATGCACCTGCTGCCATTGTTTCCCACTAGGACTCAGATGACCCTGAAACTGTACTGTCAGAATGTTTTCGTTTTCCGGAAGTGGAAGTCATCCATCTTTTAATGTGTTTAGATAGGATGACTGGTTGGCATAAGTCTTCTATATTTGCCCTTCCACGGCCAGCATCAGAAGGTGGCGAAGATGATCTATCCAAGTGGCAAGGCTGGAACTACCGCCTCTAATCGAGGGGCAAATCAGGCTATTGGTATCTCTGCCTCTTGGGCAGAAATCCAGAGTGTCTTGATTCAGGACATCTTCAGGGCAGTGACCTCGTCTTCTCCGCATTCTTTTGTGTCCCATGTATAAGCTGGTCGTTCATTCGGGATGGGTGTTCTAAATGCATTTCTCCCTCGAATAACTGTCATATGATTCCTTGGTTTGCACAGACTAAAGTGTTATTGTTTGCAGCACTTGACGTGTAGAAGAGGCGAGCTTGGGCGGCTGGATACTGTGTTTGCTGTGGTATTCGTTCAATATGTAAATAGCGGGCCACTGAGATAATGATTCGATTGCTTATAGTAATCGTCATTGTTCCGGGTCCTACTCTTCCTAGTAACAGTACAGGGATTCCTGCACACTGCCTAAGTCATGCCGAACCAAGCCACCTGTCGGTTCGATTCGCTCTGCACACTGTGAGCTCGCTTTTTGGGGTTTCGAAGAAAGGCGCGAAGGAGATGTGGAACGGATACGGACCCCCTTCAATATGTAAATCGTGATGACGTGGCGAGCTAGGATGAACGGAGATTACCATACTCAATTAGCAAAGAACACCGGTCGGAACTAAAGCCGCATGGCTGAGCCTGCAAACCCTTTCAAATGAAATGGGACAAAGACTTGGACTCGGCCCTGCCTGTGCCCCTATTCTCACCAACACAGCGTGGCCACTATTCTCCTGCTTCTAGACGTATTCCTTATGTGTTCACATACAGGCCTTCCTCCTGCTCCTGTACCCCTCCTCCCAGGTGCTTAAGCCCCTATCGCTGTGCTCCCTTCGGGTTTCCCTCCTAACCCCCCTGCTTTGACTTTATTACCTTCTCTGCCCTTTCAAACATGTGGCCCTCTTGTCGTCCTCACCTTCCTTGCTTGCTGTTGGTTCTTTAATATATACAGCATCGTATTTACGTCTCCCCGTGAACATGTGTTGCTGCAAGATCACCGCATCAAATACTGTTCGGTTAATACTCCCGATATAACATGGTACCGATATCAAAGTTAGAACCCGGTGCTTCCGTTTCTATGCCTTCACTCCAGTGATTGCTGCTTACACATGTTTTATTTTGCAATTCATCCACTACACCGCTTCCATTTTTCTAGAATAATGAAGGTGAATAAATGACATGCCCCCGCTCAATGCAAAAGAATCGCACCATTCTTTGCAAATGCAACACGTTAACAGGGACAGTACCTGTCAACGTGCTGCATTTGCAAAGAATGATGCTTTTGAATTTGGCGTGAGGGAGTTTAGACGGGGCTGCAATGTCAGCCACATCCAAACTTCCCTCGCGCCAAATAGCCCGTGTCAGAAAGGCTCCTGCACCAAAATGGGTGCGCCGAATTGCCGGCTCTGCCGAACTGGCTGCGCCAAAAGAGAGTGTGCCGAAGAGAATTTACGGCGATTAATGTTACTTTTTAAAGTTGAAAACGCCAGAGAACTACTCCTGCAAAGAAAGTAGATGTACAAAATCACTCATGTGTGTAAAACTAATTGTGTACGAATTCAAAGGATGTGATGAATGCCATGGACAAACACATGAGCCTCATTACAACTTTTCCGGTCCGGACTGTGGTGATTCCGTGGCGGTGGTAACAAAGTTTCCGCGTCCGCATGGTTGCAGAAAGACCGGCTGATTACGTGCTGTCGGTCGCGCGCACCACACGGACGCGGAAACGGTGTAACCGCCTCCACGGAAACACCCACGGAAATGGACATAGCGGCGCCACAAGTAGCGTAAAACCCATTTCCGCCACCGTCGCCACGGACACGAAACCGGAAATACCATGATCGCCAAGACAGGAAACAGAGAGGCGGCCATCATATAAAGCACAATCCATTGCCATCCAGAGTCAGCACAAGCAGAATCCACACTGTGAGAAGCCAAAAGGGACCACCAGCATGTCTGCCAGGATTCCAGCCCAGAGGCAGCGCAAACAGCGCTTTAGTGAGGCATGCTGAGATGCTGTTCAGTACCGATCAACGGCGTGATACACAGCAGCGGAGGAGGGAAGTGTGGGCGGAAGCAGCACGCAAGTGCACCGCTGTGGGCGTGACTGTGAGGAGCATAAAGGACTGCCACAAGCGGTGGGACGACCTCAGGCTGAGGATGCGGAACCTGATCTCTACACACCGCCAATGCAGCAGTGGGACAGGTGGAGGACCCCCTTTCCCACTGAGGCTGCAAGCATGGGAGGAGCGCTGCAGCAGTGTCCTCCACCTTGAGGGCATCCATGGGATCGGGGATGCTGAGGCAGGAGTGAGTCCACCTGTAGATGCTGGTAAGTGCGCAAATATGAATGCCATATGAGTATATGTTGAGGCCAGGAGTGGCCCAAAGGACCCATTAACAACCCCCGCCCCAGGCAGTGCATGACTGGGCCAAAGGACCCATTAACAACCCCCCCCAGGCAGTGCATGACTGGGCCAAAGGACCCATTAACAACCCCCCCCCAGGCAGTGCATGACTGGGCCAAAGGACCCATCATGATCCAGATGGTGACCCATATCACTACAGTGCATTACTGGAAACAAGCAGATGCATGTCAATGCTACTATTAAATGATCAACCTGTATGATGCTTGTGATGCACCCATCAGGCACCACCACATAACTAAATGCATGCCCTCTGTGTCCCCACAGCCGTATCGAGTGGCAGTGATACTGCACAACAGCCCAGGCAATCAGCTCCTGCACGTGTGCAAGCCAGCGCCCCTGCCCAGGAGGATGCTGCCAGCAGTTCGGCATCTCTGTCCCCAGAAGCAACTGCAACACATGTGCCGGCCACCATCACCAACATCTCCACCATCTCCACGCTGCCTGATGCAACACAGGTGCTTCGGGCAACCATCATGCCAATGCAACCCACCACAGAGAGCATCTGCACTGCAGAGGAGGCAGCATGTAGTGACAACAGTGACCCGGCAGTGCAGTCTGATACAGGGCCACAGGGGGAGGTGCCCACCCTGGATGACTTGGAATCGTTCCATCAGCTGGAGTTAAGCCCCACATCACTCCACAGTCCTATGAGGTCATCTACCCACTCAATGGCAGAGCTAAATTCCTGCATGCAGAGGATGGAGGAGCAACAGGCTACCCTCACCCAGCTGGTGAAGAGGCAGCTCGAGGAATCTAAGCTGCAGAGGGAGTGCTACAGCACATCTCTACGTCGTCTCTCAAGGTCCATTGGACGTTTTGCCAGCACTATAGTCACCCTGGCACGCCATGTGCGGGAGGGCAATGACAATACCTCGATGATCATTGAGTCCATGTTGATTGGCCAACAGGCAAATCTTGCACATTTGCCACCTATTCCAGATTCTGTGCCATTCAATACCACCACACCATCCAGCTCCACCACTGCCAGTCCACGGAGGCGCTCGAGTCGGCTAACAGGGCTCTTGGGCAAGGATGCACAAGCACAGAAGCGCACACGGAAATTATGGCATGTGTGTCGGGCACTGCAGGACACATGTGGACTAGAAGGGTGTTAGGGGTGGGTACGTTTGGGTGATGGGGGAGGTCCATTAGGGGGTTTGTGTATTGGGGCCTGGTTGGGGTTGGGTACGTTTGGGTGGTGGGTGGGCACGGGTGTAGAGCTTCCCTAACCATTGCACCTCCTTCCCTGTGTGATTTCATCAATATATCATAATTTAAAAAAAACATACATGAGTGGAGATCCATCATTTCATTTGCAGTACAATTCATTTACTGGCATCACCATATCCATGCAATGCTGTGAATGTGCTGTGTCTCAAAAGTAAATGCGAATCAGTGCATCCCGTGCTCGTTGTCCATCTAGTGGACCCCCAGGAGGAGGTTGTGCCATCCCATCCCCATCTCCGTCTCCATCCCCATCTTCATCATCTGCGTCTGGGGGCATTGGAATGTTCCTGCGCAGGCACTGATTGTGCAGCATGGCACAAACAAGCGTAATTTTACCCGTCTTCACTGGGCTGTACAGCAGTGATCCGCCAGATCTGCTCAAACAGCGGAAACAGGCCTTCAGTAGTCCAAATGTCCTCTCAATCATGCCACGTGTGCGGACATGTACCCTGTTGTACGCCTCTTCATGCCTGTTCCTTGGCCTCCGTACAGGCGTCATGAGCCATGGCGTGAGTGCATATCCAGCATCACCTACATGGGATGTAGATGTGGGGGACATGTCAGTGTTTGTAGTATCATGTCTCCATCAGATGCAGTGCAATCTTGTGTCATTGTTCATTCATGCATATGTGGCATGCAGTGGTTAGACCAGTGGGTGGTTCTGTTCTTTGGCCATCGTAGAGGACCTTGGCAACTGGACATTGACCAACGCATTGGTGTGCATGTGTACTCTGCCCTGCGGGTGACATTGGCTTGTGAGTATGGCATTGTGCAGTGATGTGCACACATGGCAGAGTCAGTCCACCGTGATGATGTAGTCGATGCAGGACGTGCCATGTACAGGCATCATGTGCATTGGGAGGGCAGTGTTGCATATTGTGGGTGAGGGTGTATGTGGCAGGGTGTGTACGGGGACACTGTGGCAACCTGTCATGTGTTGCTTTGTGATGTTTGGGTTCTGCTGTCTATTCAGTTGATGGGCGAGGGGTGATGCATGTGCAGTCGCAGCGGCACACTCACGTTGCTCATTGCCCTGGACACACACACACCACTTCCACAGGGCTGATGCATTGGCAGCTGTACTCGCCCAATAGCCATGTGCTTTGTCCAGCATAGCATTCCATCTACTGTGGCAATGTGGAATTCCGCAGCACCATTGAGTCATGGGTTGAGCCCGGGAAACGTGCGCAGCAATGTGTTATCACTTGCGTGGCATCACATACCATCTGTACATTCAGTGAGTGGTACTGTTTCCTATTGCGGAAAACCATCTCGATTGCATGTGGTACTGTCAGCTCAATCTGGGTGCAGTCGACTGCACCTATGCAATTTGGCATGCCTGCTATGGCATGGAAGGCCAACTTGGTGGTAATTACCTGGAGAGGGTACGGGGTAGGGCAATGTGTTCCGACACATGGCGCAACAGGGCATCCAGTACCTGTACCAGGTTTTGGAGAAACAGGGTTATGATAGGCCGTGCAGCTCACCAACTGTGTGTTGATAGGTACCAGTGCCAAGAAAATGCAGAATAGACACAACCTTCAGGAGGGGGGGGATGGCGGTGGGGGTGTCTATGTGGCTGCTGATGTCATCCTCTATCATGGCGGTGATGTACAGGATTGTTGGACGGTCCAGCCGGTATAATGTGTGGATCTGTCCTCCGGTAAGGTTCCAGGGTGAGGCCCTGAATCGTGGTATTGCAGGCTTCCTGCGGGGTGGTGCCGGCTGGACAATGGAGTTTGCCATGGGTACAGGGTTAGCTGGTTGCCGCATGCGTCTCCTACGCCTCCGCCTCCTCCTCTGCAACATTACTGCCATCATGTGCACCTGTTGGTTGAGTAGGCCCAGTCACAATGCTACTAGAGCTGCTTCCTGCATGGTTCTGTTTTGAGTTGGCCTGGGTGTGGCCCTATTGTAGGCTCCCAGTGGCCTGATGGGTCCAGATGGGCTGATTTGGTGCACCTGTGCCCTGATTCAGGTCACCAGGCACTGTTTAACGTCATGTTCGCGGTGGCGGCAGTACCGCCACCGTGATCACGGTTTTAACGCCATTTTTCTGGCGGTGTTTCCATGTCCGCGCTACTTGTGATGCTCGCAGTGTTTAGTATTGCCGGTAACGGAGGGGTTTCCGTGCAGGCGGAGTTTACGGGAGCTTAAACTCCGCGGTGGCGGTTGAAGGTGGTGCTATTTCCGGGTCCGCAGGTCATGATTAGGCGGACGCGGAAACAGTGCCGGTATGGTTATACCGGCGGCGTTAAGTCCGGACCGGTGTACTTGTAATGAGGCCCATTCTCCCCTCCAAATCCTTTCAACTCCATTCTGAGGCAGAAGGAGGAATGGCAGAAAGGTGTTGTGGTCCAGCCCAATTCATGCTAAGTGGGGACACAGAAGCGACACTACTGGTTTCCCGTGTTCACAACACAAAACCGAAAAATGTATGGATACATTTCTATATTACCAAAGGGTGTTACCCAACCTGCAGATCCTCGATGTTATGTGTGGGCCCCTCCCCACTCTATTGCCCTTTTAAGAGAGCTAATAAAAGCAGCCCCTGCATTCACGTGCCTCAGAAAGGCGGCAGATCCCAAGAATGGAACAAGTGAGCCGGTGTCTCATTTAGGCCTGCAGGACCACACGGTGTGAGCACGTGCCTGCAGGCCATGGTGCCGTGGTGCCCTCTTGCCAGTATGGTGGCTAGGATCTGCACGGGTTGGGTATGTTCTGTCCTGCCCCCAAATAAGACCTCCAAATAAGGTGCTGAGGTCCATAGCACCAATGGGGCCAGCTCGATGCCAATAGCTGGCCCCCATAACACTCGGTAGAACTTTCAGTACTACAGAAATGTGGCATACTGCAATGGAAAGCACTGTTATACAGGGCTTTAAGTGAGACTAATCATTATGTTTAAAACGTAGACGTTTCATTTTCTTTTTACACTAAAGTGCCATCTTGTGGCCTAACTAGGAAATCATTTTGTAGGAACAGTCTAACTCGTTTGCTCGTGAGCCGCAAGAAGGTTGCTTCATTTCTTCCTTAACCACACCTCGCATGGGCCTGATGTGTAAAAATAGAAATGTGTTGTTCCAAGCCGAAACAACACATTTCTTAAATGCACCATAGAGTGACAGGTAAAGAATGTGGTGCAGCGACATGAAAGCCTTGGCTTCTTCATGAGCCCGATTTACAGCTTAACAACAGCCTATAGCAACCTTGAGAGGAATGCCAGGCAGCCACATGGAGGGGATCCTCCTCCCAGCAGCACTGGTTCAGCACGTCAATAAAAGGAATTAAAATATAACACCTCTGAGCTGCCATTAATCTCCAATGCACACTTTCCCCCTTTATAAACATAGCATTTCTTAGACTTCAGCACCGCCTTTCTAGCTTATTGAAAGTTTAAGAACACTTTCTTGAATTAGAAAAGTGGCAGACTTTAAAGAAATGCTCGCAATGCCACTGGAGCACACGTTTCCCCCACAACGGGAGATTTTAGCAGCTTTTGCTGCTGTAAAGTACATCTCCCCTCCAATTCGTCCACCCACTTCAGAATGGTGGTGCTGGAAACTGGAGGGGAGAGTGTCGTATTTCCACACTCTTTTCATCATGACCTCCGAATCGGCCCCTCCGTGCCGTACTCTAGCACTTAATAGTTTAGGTGCATATGTGGTGCTGGGCGGGCAGCATAAACATGCTCCAGCTGCTCAGTGGTTGCTGTGGTCGCTAGGACTGATGACAAGCCATAACGTGAGCATGTGGATTGGAGAACAAAAGTGGTAGATTATATTGCAATCCGCCACTTTTGCATTTCAAGTGAATCTGGTGCATTGTAGAAAACTGCCCATCCTTCATGGAAGGACACTTTTCTATTTTTGCATGCCACTCAGAATCAGCCCCTACGTATTAGCTCTCAAGAAGTGTGAGTGCTTCTTGACTTCTCAATAATCTTTGCAAATAGCTCACAAAGGAAGTTAAATGATTCGCAACAGCTTGAATCCCCCAATGAATGCATTTACGAATAACCATACTGTTTCCCCACGTTTGCTCGTAAAAAGTGTTTGACGGGCACTGTCTACCTTTCTCCCTCACTGAGTGATATATGACATGTTACTAATCTGAATGGCACGATATTATGTTATTCTCCCTTTATCTTTAAAATGATCTAATTGTTTTGATTGAAAAAAAAATCGACAAAACCAGAGAATAACAAAACAGAAGAAAATAAACACATAGTAAACAGATGGCATAGGTCAGGAGGATCATGATACGGCATGGCAACATTAATTTTTATAGCAGCACTCCCACACCCCTTTGTGGGATGAAGTGAACTCCTCGCGTCACCCTTTCCAATGAAAAAAAGAGGCAGCAGCCATCTTTGAATGAGGCGATGAAGGTGCAGCCAACATAGTGGGTCTATGTGAAAAAGTAATTGAGGAAAAAGTCGCCAGGCAGGCGTTTTTTCCCTGCACCCCTCAAAGCCCTTCCCAACATAGTCTAGGCCTGGTTTTATGTACTGTTCTATGCTCAATTCTTAGAATATTTGGGAAAGTGCTCGATTTGCCAAAGAGTGCAAATTTGGGTAAATGTCACCCCCTGGCGATTGTTACCACAGTGACCAAGGGGCTGAATGTGGGAGGGTCTAGGACAGGGTAATCAGAGCATGCTGGCAACAGTATAATATATATACACATTATATATTAAAAAATGCCTTAATAGGTTGAGACGATTTCATGTGCAAAAATAGCAATCCACAGGACACTCACTTTTCTAATGAAATCAAACAAGATTCCAGGGCACTAAATATATATCCAAGCATTTTAGTATTTTCTTTTCTTAACAATACAATATTATAGATCGTTATCCAGTTTACATTCCAAGAAACAGGTTTGTTGTCATATTGTAAAGGTCAGACCCCTAAACTAAGAAGAAAAAAAAAACGTGCCACCAATC
Organism: Ambystoma mexicanum; assembly: GCF_040938575.1. NCBI lineage: Eukaryota > Metazoa > Chordata > Amphibia > Caudata > Ambystomatidae > Ambystoma > Ambystoma mexicanum. Next base: position 40,462,449 of record NC_090928.1, read on the forward strand.
CAATCAAATCTGGTAAATTGAAGTTTCTTACATTAAAGTCTTCTCTATTAATACGTTCCTCCAATATGTAATTATTAAGTTCTTATTGGACCCTTTTAAATGTATTGTGTTTGCCAGTTCTTATTTCCGGTGATGAATCCTGAAGACAGGAAAGAGAGGAGAGAAGGGAGAGGGAGATAGGGGGTGAGGGAGGCCAAGGACGGTGAAGAGACCCAGGAGGCTGGGGACAGATACCCAGAAGGATGGCGAGAGATGGACCCAGCAAGTTGGAAGACAGAGATTGTGAAGGTTGCTCTAGTTACAGAAGGGGCTGAGAAGAACTGTTACAGAGTGCTCTGCAGGGCTGCAGAGGGCGTGTCCTTTTCTTTAAGAAATCTGGAGGCAGTGGCGGGTCGTAGGTTATCGGGTAATATGATGAATTAGTCATGCTCCCTCATACAAACCTGGTCTGGGACCTTTTTCATGTGGCCAGGGAAGGGCAGAATCTTCCTGATCCCGACCCTGGGGGTGGAGTTCTGCAGGAGGATCACATGGGGAAGGGAACAGGTTAAAAAACACTTCTAATGGTTTATTGCCAAGTAGAGTAAATGAGAAAACATATTTTTTTGGTTGGGACTAAAAGTCAAATAATCCCCTAAATACTGGGAAGTGGGCTAAAGAGCAATGTTGCAGGAGTAGTCAGCTTGTTCATAATGACCCACACCCGAGGGAAGCAGAGAGGCTTAAAAAGCCCCCTCAGGTGCAGACCATCAGATGGTGTAGCTGGAGTAGTCGCAGCAGTAGCAACAGCAAATCAAGATCACGTTGTTGGCAATCGAAGCAGAAGTTGGTGGAAAGATGGGTCTTCGGGACTTTGACCAGGCTGATTCTAGCTGCCTATCCTGAGAGGGTCCTGTTCCCCCTAAAACTGAAGTACAGGAGTTGCGCAGTGGAAGGCGTGAAAGAAGACTGCTTTCCCCTATGTGAATCTGATTGCAGAGATTGTGCAGTAAGATGCATGCTGGTGACCGTGGCTGAGTGTTGGCATGCAGCCGAGGGTATCAGGAGTGAGGGCGTCTCCTTGACTCCATGGCAGGGATGAAGACACCTTCACAGAGGAAGGGTGTGTGTCCAGAATAAGCCAGATGCTGTTCAAGTCCTGCAGCAAGCAAAGGGAGCATGACAGATGCTGGTGAGTGTTACCGAGCGTTCTGATCCCTTGCGCGAACGAAGGCAGGCAACTGTACGAAGCAAAACCACTTGTGTAAGAGTGAAAGCAGTAATAAACTGACTGTTCATTGTTGGACAGTGGGAAATTACAAAAGTAGCACTCACGTATGAGTGAACTTCTTCATGAACACTTGCGTAAGAGTAAAACACTCTTAACCATGTTAAATGAATCCTGAATCTTCTGAAAACAGATGAAAGACTGGTTGCATATGTTTAAAAAGTGATTCTGAGGTAAAGGTTAACAGAAGAGTCAATTAAGAAGCTGTTGAAGAGGATGTAGCACTGAAGTTAAGTGACAGAACCTTGAATTGTGAGTTTGAGGAAGCAGGAATTGTCCAAGCCAAGAGTGAAATATGCATTTCTCAAGCCCAGAGTTGTGCAAGCATCTTCAGTCAAAGGAGACTAACACCAGACACAAAAGTAAGCTGCTTTGGTGGGCAGAGAGCAAAGGGAAAATGCAGGATGGTAACAAATGAAGCCTGCTGATGTTAACTGTTCCCTAATAATTGGTATAACTCACATTGCAAAAACCATAAGGAAAAAAAGTAGAAGTACATCCTTGAGGGCAATTCTGGTTGTGGATATTGCAGAAAGACAAGAGTGGCGAAGAGGCTGTCCTTCTTAAAGGTGACTGTTCAGAGGAAGAGTGCCTTGCCTACATGAAGGTGTTGAGGAACACTGATATGAATATTGTCTTTTCTGTGAAGTTGCTAATCACAAAGTTGCAGACTGTTGAAACTCTGATATTAAACTTTTGGTTGTCAGTATATTTAAAACTTCAGAAGCCCAGTTAAATGTGGAACACTGACTGTGGGGCAGACGAGGAGGCCCGCGTGGTGAATCCTTGCAGAATTTAACCTTTTATGAGAGTTATCTAGGGAGCAGCATTGGTGCTTTGAAGTCATCCTGACAAAGATATAAACTGTGATTCATAATACTATAAAAGAGGCTTAACAAGTTCTAACAAGAAGCTGTGTGTCTTTGACTTTGGCAGAAGTTGTGTTTCTTTGAATCTGACAAGGAACTGTACTGAGGGCCAGATATCCTTTATTAGAGTGTTTCTTTTAGTTTTTTTTAGGCAGGGAAATCCTCATCAGGGTAAGGATAGCGAGGCGTTTGATGAAATTTATAATTTACTAAAATGGGAAATCATCCAAAAGTTGTCCACCTAACATTTCTGACCCCTAACACTAAACTGGTGGGTATTTTGTTTTGTGGTCGTTATTTTGTTAAACATGGTAAGTAATGTGTTGGAGTTGCCTTTTACAAGGTTTGTATATAAACAAACTAAAGAACACAACAAGGGGAGTATGTCAGTGTTAATGGAAGGCACACAGCATGGTCTGAAATAATCAGGGGTTAGCAGATTGCTAGAGCATGTAAGGCACATGATTAATAAGACCACAGTGACGTTCATGAAAGTGCAAATGGTCTCCATCAGGCACAGATTGCTTTGTAAGATTTTGCCGGCGACAATGCGCAATTAAGAGCAGAAGCAAATGACCAATTGCTGTTGGCTATCTTTTGGGCATTGAAATGGGCAGGATGTTGTTTAAAACATAAGATATAAGCATAAAAGCACTTTAAAAGAGTGGCTTTGTGGGTCACGGGAGAGCCACCCAATGTACATGGCAGAGTCACAGGGGAGAGTATTGATTTTGCGACTGGAAACCACACTGATTACCCTTTAGCTATGGTGGCCAGGTTAGGTATGACAGGCGCCGTCACCCACAAGGACAGTTGGACTCCTCACCAACTGCATAGTTGTACAGGGTATGCTCCGTGACGGGTATGGAATGAGACAGATGGATCCCAATAGTAACGACTACCAAAGGCAGGATTCAACCAGCAAGGACTTTGTCTGGCAGGGACATGAAGATCTTGCAGAAGGAATTAAGACCCAGAAGTGATGCATGTCAATCAGTTAAATGTAATGTACAGAAATGGAAAAGGCCACCTAGAAGTAATTGTTTCAGAGCCCGGTTCACTTAACCTGGCATCGTTGGGATGGATTGTCAAATGGACACTTTTAGAATAATGTGCCACTTGCTTTATTCCACACGTTTGGTGTCAACATCCTTAGCTTCACCTTCACAAGTGGCTTCAGATTCTAGTGATGCTATCAATGAAAAGCGATTTATTGTGTATGATGCTATCCCTGAAAAGTGGTTCACTGTGTTTTTGCCATTATCAATGTGGAATCACATAGAGCTGCTGTAAGTCAAAGGCAGTCATATAAGTATCCCCTTCTAAATGTGATATGATGTTAGGTACACAAGCGTGGCACAGCATGGACAGATCTTATGCTCTGGAAATGGGATGTCAAGACACGGAGGCTCGTATTATGCTTTGTCATAACTTTACTGTTCGAGCAGCATCATTAAAAACAATAACAATAACTCAGAAAAGCGAAAACTACAAGTCCCAACAGTTTTAAGTCTTTTTGTAATTCATCTGTTATTGGCCTTTAAAAGCACGGGACATTAACTACCAATCCTCATAGTCCATAGTCCATCCCTGTAAATCCAGTCCACCATGATGATTACACCTCTTCTTAGCTGCTCGGGCAACCAGTTTAAGTACCTGGCATTACTTTCTTGACTGAATGTTCAAAGGTATATGTTTTATTGTGAATGGCATAAGTGAGCGATAACGTGCAGTGTCCAGAAACTGTGACGGAACATATCCGCAGGAGATTAAGAACATGTGTTATAATTGAAGAAGGGCGGGCGCGACGGGACTAACAGTTCCGGCGACCGCATTAGACAGGACAGAGGAGGCACTACAGTCATGGAAGTACGAGGAGCACGACAGTGACTTATTAAAGTTCTGGTACACCTCGTTTACAACTTCTGTGATGTTATTCAGTTGCCCACAACACAGAGAGTCTGACAGCAGTGTCAGACAAAGGATTATACTCATCTCAACAGCGATCGGATCACCAAGGGGATCAACGTTCATAAGAACGACGCACAGTGCATTCAAGGTTTCCCTGACAATGCAAAACGAAGCGTGTGAGGGATAGAACTGTGTAGTAACGCTGAACAGGGAACAGCGCCACCTGGTAGCCGGAAAAGGCATATCAGCCAAAAAAGAGGTTTATGATGCAAACAAGCCTCCACAGTGCTAAATAAAGAATTATTGTGCCCTAAAACATACAAAAGACGGTTACAGGCCCAAGATTCCTGATTTTATAACAGTGGCACACTTGTCTCCACCCAATTTACAATGATGTCCAGCTCAAGTGAAGAGGGAAGAGCACAAGTGAGCCAGAAGAGAATACAACCCGGCAAGGGGGAAATAGTACATCAGGCCCTGGGGCACAGCTCACAGCAGCTGATGATCATGGAAGACTGGATAACATTTTCCAAAGGAATGGAGGAGCTTAGAGGAACAGGTGCTCAAGGAATAGAGAAAGGGGGAAGAAAGAAAGCCAGCAAGGCCAAAAAGGCCAAGACTCCCCCCTAACACCACCCCCTCTCCCCCGGGCTCGCCACTGAAATGAAAGGGCAAGAGAAAGGAGCCAAGCCGAAAAGACAAAGGCCCTCATTACAAGTTATGCCGGTAGCCATGCCGCAATTTGCGGCATGGCTGCCGGCAAAACCGCATCCGTGTCTGTGTCCTCGGAATGAGGACTTACCGGACCATTCCGAGTCCGGATGGCCCGGTAATTCCTCACTCGAGGACACGGACACGGTTCATCCCCATTCCCATTTCAGCCCCTATAAGGCTGAATGGGAATGGGAGAGGGAGTAAACAACGGGCCATTACGAGATGGCCCGTTGTTTGCTCCCTCTTCCCCTCGCGGGACCCGGTATGCACGCCTGGTTTTCCCAGGCGTGCTTAACGTGTCCCGCAAGGGGAACTTGTAATGTGGCGGAACGGGTTGAACGGCGCCGCAGCCTTTTACGGCGCCGTTTAATCCGTTCCGCCAGGGTCGTAATGAGGCCCCAAGAGTGCAAATAGCAAAACAAAACCTCTGATAACTCAGAGGGTTAAGATGAGGATGACTGGGGCACTCAATCATCAGAGGAAGAAGTTGAGATTATATCCTCGGAAGATGAGGAGACTAATAGAGCTTCCAAGAAAAAGAAAATGGTAGATAAGGAAGTAGAAGCCAGGGATGAATTTGACGTGGATGGCTTGATACATCCACGTTCCTCTGAGTGGGAACCGCCAGCTAAGATAACAGCATACATAAAGAAAAGGCTGAGAATCCTGCTGGCAAAGGAAGCGAGAAATAAACTGAGGGCAGAGTGCCCAAGACCACATCTGCCAGAAGGCATTGCAGAGACCCCAGACATTGACGACCGCACGGTCACATTCATGGAGCAGTACATCAAAGGTTTAAAAAAGGTCTAGATAGGTCCTGGTGCTCATGCCAGGACAAAATGCTTGACATAATTGGGCCCATTCCAAAGATAATGGAGATGGCTGAGGAGGCAAAAGAAAAGAATGAGCCAATAGACCCAAATATACTATTAAGCCGGTCCGATAGCACAGCGAGTAGAACGCCCGCTTTGACATTTGTACAGAGCCTGCTGATGCAGGTTCGAATCCCGGCAGGGCCAACCTCAGCCTTTCATCCTTCCGAGGCCGATAAATGAGCACCACACACCGTGGGTAATAGTAAGCAGCGCTCAGATACCTGAGGGTTCGTAGCACTATATATATAAATAAATGCTAAATTATCTGGCTGGGCTCAGAGAGCTATCTGTTTACTGGGCAATGCCAATAGTGCCATCATGGCAGAAAGGAGAGATCAATCTTGGTCAAGATTGATCCTATGTTCAGCTAGCTAGCCACATCAGAGGCGGCAGTGTCCGCAAACGGGAAACTCTTCGGAGATGCGTTTATAAAGGAACTAAGTTCGCAAATTTGTGGCGATTGATAAAGCCCGGGCTTCATTAGAAAGAGTATTTGGCAGACAGGTTTTTGGCAGGGCTGGAAGAGGCAGGGGCCGCTCCACCAGCCGTTTCGCAAACAACAGGTTGCAAGCCAACAGATACCATTGCAAGCAAGAGGAAAGGAACCCAAACCTGTTCTTCCCTTCAAGAGGAAGAGGGCGAGGTTGGAGACATGCAGATAACCAACATCAACCTAACACAGGTGAGAATGAGTAACACATAATAAGACTTCCACAGTGGTGGTGGGGAGTAGCGAAGTTTATAGAGAAATGGCGAACAATTTCTACAGATGCTTGGGTGTGAGACACCGTACAGGGGTTTCACATAGATTGGCTAAGCTCGCAACAAGAGAAATGGCCAAAGGCACTAGTACCCAGTACAACAGACAAAGAGTTATTAGACACAGAAATAGGTGAGCTAGCACGGAATGACTCTATAAGGCAAGCTACAGATATGCGGGTCAGCTTTATAAGCAACATGTTCTTAGTGAGGGGCTGTCACAAAACCAGACAGATTATAAATCTAAGAGAACTGAATGCCTTTATAATATACAAACATTTCAAGATGTGAAAACAAAATCAAAATATCGAGGCTGAGTACCCCAAAAGGAAATACACCAAACACGGGTTACAAAGGAACATACAAAGTACTTTATTTTATACTGAATCCAGTTACAAAAACAGAGCAAAATTAGATAGCTATCGGCCCTCAGTACAACACAACGAACTCCAGCGTGGTTCAGCATGTTCAGTGAGAGACGCTGTACATTAGAATGCATTGGCTTTTTATACACTTTGTGGGCACGATGTCCAGCCCCACTTCGGGTTCATATTCCACTTAATACATCACCGATCTAGGGTTCATGCCAAGTCTCGAACAACCACATATAACTGGTTTGCCTTTAATACACGTATCAACAAGCCTATACACCAGCTGTGTGATCTGGGATTTTCCATGCTAGTCTTCTTAAACATTAATACAATGTGGTTAAACAAGTGTTCTATGTTCAGTATTTGAATACATTGTTTTTATAGTATGCTCGTGGATTAGTTTCTTTACACGAGTAATTCTTTACACACGAGTCAACGAAGGACAAAGTCTCAGTTCACGACCTCAACAAGTGACCTGCAGGCAAGTTACATATTAGCTATGTAAAGAGGTCAAGACGGCCATGTTGTATTTTGGAATGACATCGTCCACCATTTTAACTCACAGGGTGACTTTTACAAAGCGAATCCTAAAATGGCGGATGAACCTAAAATGGCGGCTTACATTGATTTTAAGGTCAGGACCTTGCAACACGGATTCTTTCGCAAGCGACTTTCGAGCAGCTTGGCGTAGGCCAATATACATATATTTATTGTAATAGGAGGCAAAGATGGACGGCATTCACCTCCTGAGAGACATACTACAACAAGGGGATTGGCTAGCATGGATAGATCTCACGGATCCTTACCTGGCCATGCCTATGGCAGTAGAGCAACAATACATTTTGGAGATTTCGGTGGCAAGGTCAAATTTGAGAGTTCACTTTCCTTCCTTTTGGACTAGCATCGGCCTCATGGTGTTTCACGAAAGCGATGAAACCAGTAGGGACATATCTCAGAGAAAGGGGAATAAGAATGATCATTTACCTGGACGACATTTGTATAATGTGCCAGGACAGACTGCTGATCAAAGAACAGGTGGAAGTCACTTTAGACCTCCTTGAACGACTAGGGTTTATAATAAACTGGGTATAATCAAGCCTACGGGCGGAACAGGGTATGGGATTCCTGGGATTCAGGTTAGACACAGTAAGGGGAATGTTAAATCTCCCTTTGAGCAGAGTGAACAATATCAAGAAAGAGACAAGGAACTGATTAACAGAAGAGACAATATGTCTGAGAGAGTTAGCGAGATTAGTGGGATGCCTCACATCATCAATTCAGGCGATATTTCCGGGTCCACTACATTACAGGGTCCTTCAAAGGTTAAAAATACAACATCTTAGGAAGGACACATCCTACTAACAAGAGATACCCCTCTCTATAGAAGCCAAGGAAAAACTAGAATGGCGATTACACCAGGTGGATGCCTGGAATGGAAGGGCAATATTTGGCTCATCCCCGGACATAGTAATAGAATATGATGCCAGCAGGTGGGGATGGGGAGGCAAATGCGGAAATCTGTCAACAGGAGGCAGATGTTCGGAAGAAGAACTGAATCTTCACATAAATTGCCTAGAAATCCTAGTAGGATCCTTTGCCGTGAAATGTTGGACACACGAGAGAGCACTATGCTGTGTGCTCCTCAAGATGGACAATGTGTCAGCAGTCTGTTACATATACAGACTAGGAGGCACGAAGTCAAGGATGTTAGCTGTGCTAGCGAAGGAATTTTGGCATCTTTGCCTGCAGAAAGGGATATCAGTGATGGCAGAATACTTACCAGGCCATCAGAATGAGGTAGCAGACTGGAACTCCAGATTCCTCAGGGACGCCAGTGATTGGAAGCTGGACAAAAGGGTCTTTCAGACAATGATGGAGAGATGGGGTCTGTGCAAGACAGGCCTTTTTGCATCCAGGTTGAATAGGCAGATTGCTTGTTTCTTCAGTTGGAGACCAGATCCAGAAGTGGAAACAATAGACTCATTCCTGCAACAGTGGGTTAAGGCAAGATATATGCCTTTCCTGCATTCGCAATGATCGTGAGGACTCGGGCGCAAGTGAGGAGGCAATACGTTTTCATGGTATTGATTACGCCAGATTGGAGGGGTCAAGCACAGTTCCCGGACCTGCTGCAGATGACATACGACAACCCAATCTAATAGTGAGGGACCCCACAGGGGGATGGGGGGACATCCACTGGTGAGGATAGGCAGCCTCAAGTACTTTGCATGGGCTATTTCAGTGGATCCTGGACTAGGCCAGGATTATCGGAAGAGGCTGAACAGATTATCGATGAAACCTGGGCGCCAGGGACCAGGAAGGCATACAGAACCGCCTGGTCAGGCTGGCACAATTGTTGTGTGGAAAGGAACATACATTCCACTGGAACAGATGTCGTTCTCATAGCCAATTATCTGGCACAGTTGGCAGCTCAAGGTAAAGCATAAAGGACAATCAACACAGTCGCTCAGCTAATTCTGCAGGACATCCGAGAATAGAGGGATAACAGTGGGAGAACACCCTCTGATTTGCAGACTTTTGAAAGGAGTTAGAATAATTAGACCACCTAAAGAAAAATATGAGCAGGTATGGTAAGGTACTGAGAATGTTTATATCATGGGCAGATAATGAAGAACTGACAAGGCGTTGTCAGCCAAGTTAGCTATGCTTTTATGTTTATTGTCGTGCAAAAGAGTATCGGAAGTCAGAGCACTAGAGATCAATAAGAAGACCCTAGCCCCTCAGGGAATAACGTATGATATAGTGAAAAGGAGCAAAACTTGGTTGAGATCAATATTTTATCGAGCATTCCCAGATCAATCCAAATTATATCATGTGAGATGCATTGCAACCTATGAGTCCATGAGTAGGGAAATGAGACCCCCGGGGGTGAGGCAGCTATTTATAGCCATAAGGAAACCTTTTGGGGCAGTAGCCTCAACCACACTAGCTAGATGGATTAGATGGGTTATGGCCCAAGCGGGAGTAGACAATAATAAATTGGGTACTTCCACTGTTTTATTTGTTATCAGGGGGCCAGAATCAAATGTGGAAGAAGTAGTGCACTACAAAACAAGAGGATACTGGTTACCCCTCCCTTACTGTAAAATAGCAACAAATGCTCCCCCCGTCCTGAATTGCATAACTGTCAACTCGTATTTAGGCTTCCAGTTTAAGAGAGAGAGTAAAAAACTCAACTGATAAATTTCTAAAATCCCTGCTAATCCAGCCAAAGGAAACTCCCAATATAATCCGCCATTTGGAATGCGACGTACGGCCCATCAAAGACATTATATCTCTCAAACCACTGCTATTCTGGATAGGCGTGTGGACTTCTCCAGCCTTATCAGACTATAGATCAATGCTGATAGATTTTATATCGCTGGAATGTAGTGGCTCAACTCCGTGGTTCAAACATGTCAAATTTTGGTAACGCAAATTTGATCTGGCGAACCTGTGGGAACGACCACTGGCTAAGACTAAGGGATGTTCGAACCTGGCCAAAATAGCAAGCGTACAGGAGTGCAGGAAGACCACGGTAGTATCTTGTCACAAACTCTCTTTTGCGGTCTCCAGTATTTAGGCCGCCAGAAGGACTTTGGCTTAGAAACGGTGTCCAGTCATAATATCGAATACAAAATTTCGAATGGCAAAAAAGTCGAATCAAAAATGTCGAAAAAAAAAATGTCGAATTATTTTTTTTTTCGATATTTTTTTTTGGGCTCTAGTTTATATAAAAAAAATAGGTAAAAACAAAAAAAAAAAAGAAAAAACGGGTTGGGGGGGAACCCCCCCATTTGGAAAAAAAAACGTCATAAAAAATAAATTCGACATTTTTTTTTTCGACATTTTTTTTAGACTTTTTGACTTTCGACATATTTGTATTCGAGATTATGACTATAAACCCTTAGAAACCTACCTTGACTCAATACAACCACCATATGCACGGTCACTTTTTCTGAATTTGAGAGCTGGTACCCTGGAAATTGCCACTTAGCCGACGAACTGGTCCACAAATAATACAGCTGTCTGTTTGAAGTGTGGAGCCCTAAATGAGACAGCTTCCCACTTTGTGCTGCTGTGCCCTGGGTATGATACATTAAGATCCAGATATTTACTACCCATGTTTAGACTAAACGGCATACGCAGGGTAGCAGATGCATATATGTTTGCACAATAACTAGAGAGCCTCTCATGGCACAAAATGTGGCGAAGTATCTGTACAGGACATGGCTCAGGAAAAATTTGATTTTTTAACGACATTGATAAATTAATCTTTGGTGATACTTAGTTATTTATTTATCTATTTCAATATGTTATATGTTACCTATTGTTTATATTTTTACCAGTTACGAATAATGTATGCTCTATAAAGTATGCTTTGATGGTTTGATTTGATTGATTGTTAACGGTGAAAGTCTTAAATAGTAGTCAAAGTTAATTCGTAGTCCATGTAAGGTGTTTAAAATGCAGCATGCTGTCTCTCCTGTTGCCACCAGTTTCTCTCAGCCCAACCTGGCTTCACTTGACCTGCCCACCGTGGCCCCCTTGAAACACTTTTATTTTTGTTATATGTAGACAATGAGGAAAGCAGAAACCCACTTAGACCACCCTGGCGAACATCCAACAAGGCCCTAAGGCCAAACAGTTTCAGGGAGGAGTGGAAATGCAATCCAAGCATATGGCCTGAGATTGTATCACCTCCACCCCGACCCCAGACTATGTGATGAGGGACCAGAGACTGAGATTGCTGGAAAACGAGGAGGAGGCAGAGAACAGAAAATTATTGAGGCCAGTAAGTATTGGTCATGGGACTTGTCAGCAATGGGGGAAATTAGAAAGGAATGTGAGGGGGAAATGGAACAAAAGAAAGTGTCATACTGTAGAGACATGGAGGACATGAGATAGAAGCAGGAGCTGCAAAAGCATGGAGCAGAACTGCCCAGACATTACTGGAAGGAGCATGACTTTACTAAGACTGATCCTAGGTATAGAACTGCACAAAAACACTACGGTTGTTGGATGGGTCCTAAAACCTGGATTTTGTAGTAGGAAACAGGCAGAGTGCCCAGGAGAGAGTATCTCCCAAAGGAATTTGGAGACAGTACCATGAGAAGTGGAGAGACAAGGTAGTCTGACATGTGGACTGGTGTGCCGCAAGAGGAAAGAAAGGCCCAGATGTTGGTGGTACACAGAAGTGCCCGAGACAGTACAAGAAAAAACATGATGAGCAAGTAAGGGGAGAAAAGACCATGGAGGCATGGGCGTAGGACATGAGGGGTTAGGGGGGACAAATTCACCCAACAATTTTAAGTGGGGGGTACAATGGCATTTATTCCTCCCAGTTCCCCCCAGTTTGTGTGTCTCTCTGCCGCACCATTTTGTGTGTCCCTGTGCAGTGATGTGTGCAAACTTCAGCCTCTTAAGTTTGCACACAGTTCAGACAGTCAGCAGCAGCGCCGCGGCCCGGTTTTTGGTAATGGTAAACAAGATTCTTAACTCTGCTGCCTGCTGCGCAGCTCACTCATGCGTTCCCCCTCCCCCGTGCCTGCGCATTTGGAACGTCACTTGCCAAGGCCGGCATACTGCATGTCCCCCTGCGAGTGCGCAGCCTCAGCTTCAGAAGCCACTAGCCAGGCAGCGACGCATGTTCCTGACTACTGACAGAGTGAGCGAAGTGTGACTCCGCCGACTCGACCTCCTGGAGACTGTAGTCCTGAGGGGAGACCCCACACTTATTCAGTCTACTAAGTAAAGTAAGTCAAGTCAAAGTGGCCCAAGGCAGGTGTGTTTTCGTGCAGGGGTGCCACAGCGATGCAACGCTGCCCGAAAGCCCCTTAATTCTTCCCACTTGTTAATCAATTTGCACGCGATAAATTGTAAAACTTCCCCGGCTTTCCTGTCTAGCACCTTTAAAGCTGCATAAACTGCTGATGGCGCAGAGCGGGGGGTGGAGGTGGGGTGTTGTGCGCACGGTTTCTCACCACATAAACCTGCGCTGCTCATTCACCCGCCGTGGGTCTAAGCAAAAGATTGTGCACAGCTGTGAAGTGCCCCCCCTCTCTTAATCCCCATGTCCTGTCTGACACCCTGGGAGGTGCAGTGCAGGCCGGGATGGCATCGGGTGTTGGGGCCCATCTGGAGCAATAGAAACTAAGTTGCACCTGCTTTTACTGGGGGTTTTCCTATCTCTCCCATGCTAGTTACTATGACAATGGGAGTACCACAGCACGTCCTAAGACCCCATGGTGTTCTCTCTGTCACTGCTACTGAAGCAGGAGGTGGGGCTGTTACACCCTGGCCTCCCTGCTCAACATCCGATTCCCATTCACCTTCATCTCCTGTTAAGATGGATTTCTGAACTCTGACCTGGTGGGCAGAGGTTCAGAAGGCCAGCCTAGTTTCTTGGAAGAGGGTAACCTCTGGACAAGCCAGACCAATCAAGGTAGATATGGCAGGCGGTCAAGACTAAGTCTCAGGTGGGGTGAGGGTGACTGAAAGACCTCAATGGACACTTACAAATTACCCCCAGACAGGTGTTATATCAAAAATATAAACACAGTTATTACAAGCCCTTTGTAACTCAGACCATAGCAAAAGAATCACAACAATACTAAGTAAACCAACACAACACAATCAATACAAGATATATACAAGACCATTGGGGTCCAAAGGGTTAACTGCACAAAATATGTCCAAGACCTAGATGGGGAGAAAACAGGCAGTGCAGAGAATCTTTTGGCCCCTTCGACATTGACAACACACCTAACTAAGAGGCAGTCCAAACCCTAAGAAGAGAGGAGCCTTATGCTCAATAGTACATGTAGTTCAGGCGCACGCGGTTGTTCCAATGGGCAAAACACGTTCTCTTCAGGGGTCTCTAGCAGCTCGGGAAGGTGGATGAGGCGATGAAGAACAAGTTCCCACTATCCAGGGAGGACCTCCACTTGAAGGTAGAGGCAGTTCAGAGTGCGGGATGGAGTCGCTAGTTCGCACTAGCAGTGGAAAGGAGAAGGACCCTCAGGGGCCACTCGTGCGTAAAAAGGAGCCCTAGCGCTAGGGGTCACCAGTTAGTGTTAGAAGTACTCACCAGTCCCAGGTGCACTCGGACCCAAACTTCGCCAGTTCAGTCCACTTCGCTTGCAGGTGCGAACGCGACAAAAAGGACATCTCTGCGGCTTTCAGTTCCTGAGATACAGTGATGATTTCCAAACGGGACAGTGGCGATTTCTCCGCTCTGGGTGGATAAATCGACCTGGTTTCACTACAGCAGGCTTCAGGGGCAAGAGAGTCACAAAAGCAGTGCACTTGCAAAGGTTGTTGCCGCGGCAAGGCAACACGGTAACTGCGTATGCTCCGGTCTTGGCGTACTCGTCTCACTTTAGACCTTGGAATGCCAAGATGTACGAAATTCAGTGTCAGGGTGCCGTGGACACAGAGCTAGCAGTATACCAGGTTTCAAGGGCCTTCTCGAAATGGCAGCAGTGACAGAGCAAAGCACCTGGGTAAGCTGGTCAGCCCACTGGTTGGCCCAAGCACACTTCCGAGAATGCTTACTTGCAGGGTTTGATGAAGCTGCCGAGTATAGTTGGTCCCACTATTCTAATGGGTTGAAGCATCTTCGTAGACCTTCTAGGATCATCAGATGCAGAGCGGTTCCACGGGACGACAGCGGGCTCCGGGTGCCAAACCTTCCAGCAGGTCACCAGCGGTTCCTCGACTCAGCTTCGTAGTTTCAGGATAATTGGATCCTATCCTTCGTTCAGTGAGAACTCCAGAGATCGACATGGTATGGGTGTTTTTGGCCTCCTCTTATCCAAAGTTCCCTTTGCGCCAAAACAAAGAGGACCCGATCGGAGATCTGCTCACAAACACACACTCCATACGTGGACCAATCACGGACCACGGTGGTCCCAGTCATTCATGGCACTCCAGACTCTCTGGCACCCAGGATGTGTATTGGGGACAGACACCCGAGCCCACATCCTGGAGGCACACACACAAGGCATGCAGAAGCCCGCGAAAGCTTGGCGTTTCGTGGGAAACTGCATGTCCAAATAAGGACTGACCCCGGTTGGCTTGACCTGGGGAAGGCAAAAGGGCAAGATGGCCAAAGGATAGGACAAAGAACCTCGTGGCATGGCCATTTTGGAACCAGGCCACCTGGTTAACGCGGTTAATGCAGTTAACATGGCAGGAAAGGGTTAAAAATAATGCGAAAAGATAGCTGCCACCAGCCCTGTCCATGACACATCTGCACATCTCACAAAAAGTCCATCGAGAGTATCTAGGGTCATTATAATAGACTATGAGACCCAAGTACACTGTACTGTAAGGTACAGGGGGTACTTGTTGCAACATTGGAAAAGGACTACGGGAAACAAAGTCTCCTAGTACTGAATGTCTTAAGAGGATGTCAGGTCCCCATAAAAAGTGAGAGTGCAGCTGAAGGCTGTGCATCTCTGGCAAAGTCAGTCTACGGTGTCTAAACAGCAGCAAAACGTTTGGGGGTGTACAACTGGAGGCAAAATTACACATACAAATGAAATCTTTCCTAACATCTCCTACTCCTGTTATCACTTCCCCTGATACGTATACAAGCATGGAAGCATACTCAGCACTATCATAGGGTGCCAGCTCTGTCCTCCCTGATCAAACCCTGTACCCATGGCAATATTTCTGTTCTCCAGGTCCAGATTGATTTCTTTGATAATCGATTTATACAACCTAACAAGAACTTATCCATGCCTCCACCTTCCTTCTGTTATGTCCTTTGCCTGTCTATTTTCATCTTCCCACTCTTCATTTCTCTGCCGCCGTAACAGCACTACCTCTTCCTCTGCTAGCCCCAGTGCTACTTCCAATTTTCACGCTCTTTTGTCTCTACTGCCATTCGCAACCTATCCTCTATCCTGGCAGTAAATGGCATAATCTCCACTTTCTCCCTCATTCTCAACCCTTCATCTGCTCTTCTAGCTACCGGCCTCACTCTCTCTTGTTCTTCCACCCTTAATCTCTCTGCTAACCTAGCAGTCAGGGAAGTAATTCCCTTTCTGCACTCCATTCTCAACCTTTCTTCAGCCCGAACCATCCATTAAAGTAGTTACCCTTCCACTTTCCTCGCTATACCACTTCCTAGGCATTGTAGCTGATGTAGGCATTAACTGTATCCATCTTGCAACCACTAGAAGGGCTGCTGGGGAAACTGTAGATTCGAACTCAGAGTCTGTATACCCTTCTGTGGGCGATAAAGGATAGCACCCATAAGGGTGCAGTGCAGAAGGAATTACTGCACCCTCCTTTTTTGCCCCTCTTCTGAAATGCTAACATTATTGTCCTTCCCGCCTTTTTCATACATTCTCCATAGCTCTAAGATGTTCTACTACTTCTCTAACTTTGAGCCGTTCTAGTTAAAAAAGTATGCAGTTTCTCCACTATGCCCTTATCATGGGTCCCCTCAGTAGGCCAGGAATAGGGCATTTTACCGTTCGTTTCCCGCAACCATTCCGGATGGTATTTTACAATCATGACCTTATTACCAGGAAGTTCCTGACACAAATGATACAACCGAGTCTCCATACTCCAACCCAATTTTCACCAAAATAATTCCACAATTGGCACAACATTTCCAACCCAAGAACCTCCCTTTTCACCCCTTCCCGGTTTCTTAGTCTTACCCCACAATCACTCACCTTACTCGCTTTCACCACAATCATCTCACTTAGCTATCCACTTTCATTAAACTTCTCACTCTTACACAAAAGACAGCATCTTATCCAAAAAACACATGCTGGCCAATATCTCTGAGATATGGCCTTCACTCAAGCATGGAAGGAGTGCAATGTTTTACACTGCAACACTGCTGCTCTTGCTCTCTTCATCACTAATATGCTTTTCTCTACAACAATACCATCAGGTATTCAACTAACCGAGAAAAGCGAGGCGAGCGCTCTGTCCGCACAGTCAATGCAGAATGAAGGGTGCCAGGGGTATACTTCAGGAAGTACGAGTGGACTTAACATAAAATGCCACCTCACCTCTAAATGAGGGCTACAGCCAACCAGACAAGCAAACTGAAGGGTATCTGGACAAACCTCAAAATGGACGTGCTGGGTAGGATACCACCTCACAACTCTGAAATAACAAACCAGGTAAAAATATATGCAAAGGACTTACAACAAAGTGGATTCACTCCTTCAAAGCATTCACTGAACACATACACTCTATTCCTAACTTTACCAAACCCCTTAAATCAAAGAAAACCCCTCCTTTCCCCCTATCTCCCAAAAGTGTACTCACGTGAACCTGAATTGCTCTGATGTGGTGCTCCGTCAATTAGTCCTGCACAGCTGGATCACCGTACTATATCTCTGGGGAATAGACAGGCCTTTAACCAATATGGCACCCGGAAACCTCTCTTTTTCACCGTACACGGAAGACTTGTCCCTGTAGAGAGGCGCTGCAGCCTAATTTTGTGGACTAGAGACCCCCAGTGTCTCAGAAAGCATGGGGTCCCTTCGTGGTCGCCAAAAATGTAGGGGTGGGCCCCTAATCATCTTAAACACAAAGCAGGCTTACCACCTAAGAAGCAAGTACATGTTTTGTACGTAAAGCAAGTTTATTTTACAAACGGCCGGGAGGGGCTAGATGACCCTATGGAGTCAAACTAGCCTGTCTCCCTGAACCACACAGGTTGACACATTATATACATTGTTGCAACCATTGAAACACTCCCATATATTGTATTACAAACCACCCCCACACGTGATTGGACAAAACCTAGACAAAGAAATCCCATCTTTCTCCAATTACTCCATTCTCATTGGTCATCGATATCTTAACAACGATCTTCAGATGAGATTCATAGCACGCCCCTTCTTGGGATTAGTCCATAGTAGGTCCTGACATAATTGCTGGGTTACATATTCACATACACATAGCACTTTGCATTTCATGCAGACTGGCACTCCTCCCCCGCCCCCTCTCCCTCACACTTCTTGTTACTGCACTTGCATGATCCAAAAGTCACAAGGCTTAGTAGGACCGTTATTGTTATCTTCTCCCTTGCTCCCTTGTCCCCCTCCCTTTTTTGTCTTGTGGTGCCTAGTAACACTTTTTGTTGTATAGACGCCTTACAAACATCCAATAAATAACTAAAATAAATGTGCACAGATACTTCAAATGACATGAAAGAGAGCTGAATAAACAGGTTCCCTTTGAACTGTCGATAACCATCTCACCACCCCTGCTTCCTGGCATCATTGGAACATTCTAATCTAACGACTAACAATTCAGCACGCATGGCACATCCTGAAAACAATCGAAACACAGGGAGTATCGGTCAACCCTGGCCTCAGGCATCCTTTACTCCACATTCATTGTTAGTCAAAAGCAAATGTTCAGATCTCTTTGCAAGCCCCCATGCACCTAAACAAGATTACATCTGCCTTTGCGATACTACTAGGCCACAAAACCTCTGGCTGGTTTGTTTAACTGAGCTGACCATCTGCTTAAGGTCATAGTTACTCATTTACCCTTTCTCTGGCATCTGAAACTTTGCAAAACCAGTTTCTCCAAGTCACTTAAAATTCAACTTGCGAGACCCTGACTGCCAATTTTAATCCATTTATAAAATAAAAAGCCAGCTACATGTAGATTCATAGTTCCCTGTGTATTCATATATGTGTGTGCTTGCATGTTTTCTTCACAGTGGGTTCTTTATGACCAGTCCCCTTCCTCACATGCACATTACAAAAACGTCTTGCTGCCCGGCCTCTTGGCATTTCATTGCACGTTATATCTAGATTGTGTTTTATATTTCATTTGATGGTTTTGGCATTTGTCTTTCTACGTGCATGCAAATCTAATATGTATCAGTTTGTATACAAAGTAACACTAAAGTAACATATTCCATTCACATTTAACTACACTGGATACATATATTAAACTGCAACCTCATGCTAACTTTGCCTCACCCCCAGTCACTAATATGGCACCCGCAACATGACCCCTCTTCATCATTAGGACCTTCCCTGACCACCCAACACTGAACAGTGTCACACATTGCCAGATACTGTCCTAGTTGTTACTGTGCCATGACCTTAATCCACTCACTATTACTTCTCCATCTGGCTAAGTACCTGCCATGTGATATCAAAGGTGTGTTGGGGAACCAGGGATGGTGGCTCATGGGATAGCCCCTCTCCCTCCAATACACAAGGCATGAGGTCCAGTATCTGTAGTGGGATCATCATAAGGAGTGGAATCAGTAGCCTGCCGATAATGCCACTGCAGTGGATAAGCGTGACGGTGGAGTGGGAAGAAGGAGAGAAATGGGAGTCCAGGAACAGGCTGTACCCCAGGTGTTTGTTCGATGAAGCCTTGGACTTGCACAGGTAGACATGTCCCAGAAGTGGTAGGAGCCACAGTGACGCCTACCTCAGGCACATAAGGCTGAGGTGAAGGTGACAACAGTAGTTGTTGTCGTGTCAGAGTTTCAAATGACAGAGGTGGTGGCACAGTGACATGGCTGCTGGAGATGGGAATGGTACAGGGGTTTAGTGTGCAGACAGGCTCTATATTTACATGGGTGGTAACATTCTGACAAGGAAATAACTGAAGCGGTCTATCAGGGTATTTTCCTGCGACTGTCAGCACTCTGGCCCGCATAATGCATGAATTAATTAATATTTTATTTTCTTGCGTTTACTACCACAGACGAGCCTCTAAGCACGGTAGCGGGATTCAAACCTGTGTTGGTGTGTGTTGACTTTCTTCCAAGACAAATGCGTTGCCCCTGAGCTATCCTCTCAGTCCCTCCCTGGAGATGTGGCTGGAGGATGATTCTAGGGTTAAGCGGGCATACCTGATCCTCTCCCTGGCTGGCATTGGTACCCGTTGTGAGAGAGGTGAAATGCTATCATTTTCAATGACAAAAAGGGGTTTGCTATAGGATGCAGTTGATAATTTCTAGGCTGTGCACTGGTTTCATGTATGGCAGGGTGTAGACCTTACAAATTGGGCACTTAGTACTTGATTTGTTGGTTCCATGCACCCAATGACAAGATGGCATGGCTTCCAATTAACGGGGTTGGCAGCCAGATGCCCTGTGGGAAAGATCATTGGTAGTGCTCACTGTATGACAATGAATGTAGTATAGCTGCATTCTGTAAGTGATGTGAGCTAATAGTGACACTGTAGTGGGCACTAGTGGTGTTATGGTACACCTCATCGAGTGTCCTTGACGGATGGGCAATGCATCCTATACAGGCCTTAACCCTACTTGGTGGGCCATGGAGAGATGACATGTCTGCCCAAATATGGCTGCGTGGCCCATTACATTTCATGTTTGGGGATGCCTGGGGATTCCTCTGTGTGAAAGTGAAGAATTAGTCACATGTGGAGGCCATAAAATTGGAATTGGGCCTCTTATTGTTCTTGGCCATATGGAAAATTACCATTTGTATGTTCTGGGTAAATATTAAGTCAATGATTCTCTCTTGTATTGAACAGTAGCTCATGCTAAACGGCATTCTGGCAGTACGTGGTTTAAGGACCTGAGTCCTCTGTACTGGTTCATTGTCGGGGTATTCATTTGTTCTGCTCAACGGAACAAGAGGTGGCTGTTGTAAAAGCCTTTCAGTAGACATTCAGGATGCATCACTGAAGCACAGATCAGCTGTAGTCTGAATTAGTTCCAGGTAGGCTTTATTTCACATATGTACAACCTGTACATTACTCCGGTTACTCTTGAAGTTATTTGCAGTCATGTGTAGACACTGACAGGAACATGGATAGGACAAGACATTACTGACAAAGGAGTAGACCCACCGGCCATCCAGCCATCCCCAGCTCAGGCTCCCAACTGACATACTCAGAACATTCACACGCAGATCCACCCAACATTCTCTTGAGCTGCATTCATGCACCAACATTCTTACAGCAAGCACCCAGGCCAGTGACAAGACAGGACTACACTACAACAGTGGGCTTGTTTTTGAGCAGACTGGGATCAAAAACACGTGATTATGACAAAGTGACTTCTTCGGTGAGGCTGGCCAAAATGCGCAAGTATGCTCTTTATGCACAACAAGGAATGTTTAGTGATAGCACCCCCACCCTCAAGTATTTAGTTGAACATTGTTTACCTGCTTCAATTCGATGTATACTTTACTTGTGTTTTGACATACTACCGGTATTTGGCATTTGGGTGTGGAAGGGCATTCCTTGGAATGAGCGTACTTGTCATCTCTGTGGGCATAAAGTGGAAACAGCCCGACATTTACTGACATAGTGTATGGCCCTGAGTGCACTCTATGAGAAGGGGTAGGCTAAATTTGAGACATTTGGTACAGAGCAGTTCTGGAGTATGATATATGGGTCTGAGTCGCTTGTTATCACATCATTTGCCTATCACACATGGCTCAGGGTAAAAGAAATGTTACAAAATCTGTCGAGCTAAAATCATGGTGTAACTGTGAGCAGTGATGTTCATAGTTTATTTACATTTTAGATTTTATGATTCTTTGATAAATGTGTACACTTATCTGTATTAGCAGATATTAACTAGGAGTAATATAATGTAATTTTTTCTTTTTTAATTGCCAGGTTTTTCTGATGTGTTTAATAGAATCAACGGATTTTTAAAATGTATGTTTTATTGGCATTTCCAAGTTACAAATCAAACCAGTGATAACACATAACGAAAACAACAACCCACCCATCCCCAACCGACCCACTGACTTGCCAAACCGTTGTACTTCCTTGACTTGAGGATGTCCATATGGTTGTGGAACGTCCACTACAATATGTCCAATATTTTCACGTTCTGTGGGCACCGTTGTAACATATACTCCTGAGGTATTCAATTATTGCCCCCTCCCCCAATCCGTCCCAAATCTACTGACCTCCCCTTGTATTCTATATGTAACCCACTTCATTGTCAAAATTCCCCACACTTTATGTATCCATTCTATGATCGTGGGCAGTGAATTCTGTTTCCATTTTTTTTGCTATAAGTAGCCAGGCCACTATTACGAACACCTTAAATGCGCTGAGTTGCGTTTTTAGAGGGAATTGTTTTTCCGGATCAAACAAACCACACATCCATTCCCTTGGAGTACATATTATAGAGCTTGGTAATATCAACTGTACCTGCTTCACTATTTCATTCCAAAATACCTTCAACTCAGGGCAGTCCCAGCAAATGTGCCTCCAGTCCCCCCTCGCCGAACATCCTCTTCAGCATTCTTGTGTCATATTGGGAAACATATTATGAAGCCTTTCCAGTGTTTAGTGCCACTGCACCATTATTCTATACCAAGCTTCCTTTAACTGGATAGACCTTGTCAGCTTTGGTATATTGACCGAAAGATTCCCCCAAAACGATTCAGGAACCTCCTCCCCCTCCCATCTCTGAATATAAGACCACTTGGTTGCTGGTTGCAGGCCGACTGAAATAGAGTAGAGTTTGGACACCAGTTGTTTATTTTATGGGTAATAATAAAAAGTTTGAAGGTCGTTAAGGCCCTATGATATGCTTTCTTAAGATCCGGCTGCTTCAACCAATGGCGTAGCTGATAATATTCCATTCGGTCTCTTTCAGTCAGCTCTATACTCAGTTTACACTTTTCACATGTTCTTACCTCCCTTTCTATTATCATACCACCTACTTTGTTGCATTGCTTTTCCTTCCATTTCTTGAATGACCCCTGTACCATCCCTGGGGAAAACTGGGGATTTTTAAATAGCGGGGTAAAGAGGAAGGGCGCATAGAAAGATGTCCTTGCCACAATAAACAATCCCATACATTACATGTTACTGACAGTACCCTGCTCATAGAAGCACTGTGGGGTCTGTCTTGTTTTTTCTAGCCGCAACAATCCATTCAGCGAAGTTCCTGCTACCGTCCTATCCAGTTCTACCCAGGATTTCGTCACATCTCCCAGCAACCATTGCCTTATCACTGATAATTGAGAAGCTTAATAATATTTTGAAATATTGGGGAGTCCCACTCGCCCCCCACTCTGTTTTGATGCCATCATTGTCTCCAGGGCCACTCTCTGTTGCTTATTCTGCCAGACAAAGCTTGATATTAACCCTTTTACGGTTTTAAAAAACAAGCGTGGTAGCCATACCGGAAGCACCTGGAAATAGTATAGAAGTCTGGGTAACGTAACCATTTTTATTGTTGCTATCCTTCGCAGCCACAATATGCGTAAAGGGGTCCATTTATCAAAATCCATTTTTATTCTACTTATTAATGTCGGATAATTTGCAGCATACAGCAACGTTATTGATTTGGATATCTGTACCCTCAAGTAGCCTATAGAATTACCCGCGCTTCGGAAAGGTGAAACCCGATCAAAATCCTGTCTCTGGCCCGCCGACAACCCTATCTCCATTACTTCTGATTTAGTCAAATTTATCCTCAGCCCTGCTACTCTCTCCATCTTTGCTAATTCCTCACTCAATGCCGGTCAGGGACATCATCATATCATCGGCAAAAGCCCTAATTTTATATTCTTCTGCCCCAAACCTTATGCCCTTTATGTTTTGATTGTATCTAATTGTTGCTAATAAGGGTTCTAAGTATACAGCACATAAAAGTGGGGATAACGGACATCCCTGCCGCATCCCCCTTGTAATCCGTATATATGTCCTGATAAGTGGGAATTGATAGACAGCTGAATCGCGGGATTCACATAGGTGGCCTGTATCATATGAATGAACCCGGGCCCAAAACCCATATATTCTAAGGCATTCAATAAGAAACACTGCTAATCCCGGTCGAAAGCTTTCTTAGCATCTGGCAATAGCACTGGGATCTGTCGGATGTTGGTTTTCTTTATTAAATGTGCCAATTTCCTAGTGTTATCCCCCATTTGTCTTCCTTTTATGAAGCCAGACAGATCCGTGGCAATAATGTCTGGAAGAAGAGGGGTGACCCTGGCTGCCAAAATGCCTGTGTAGATCTTTGCATCTAGATTTTAAAAGAGCTATCGGCCGGTATGACCCACACGTAATTGGATGCATATTAGGTTTCGCGAATATCGCAACTTTCGCCTCAACCACAGTAGGGGTCACCGGCCCCTTCCTCCCAACAGAATTGAAGAGGCTCACATATCTAGGACACAGCTGTTTGCTACATCTCTGATAGAAACTCGCAGTGAATCCATTTGGACCTGGGACTTTATTTTTAGGTAATCTTTTGATTGTGGCCTCAACTTTTTCCACCGTTATATCTTCCTCAAGTCTATCCATATCCTGTCCCGTTATTTTCTGCAACGAGAGGCCACAAAAAATGGGTCCACCTGCCCCCGGTCCAGTTCATCAGACCTAGGACTCGGGCCTCTAGAGCCTGGCATCCTCTTCAAAAGCCCTCCTGGGGCCAGACCTGGTGCCTATGGTGCCAGGCTCATACAAAATGAAAAAACAATGTGCTTGGGAACTGATTTATTGTATTGTCAGTCAACATGGAGGCATCCACATAGCTTGGTTCCTAGGAACCAAGCTATGCGGTGTAGTGTTTTGGGTGTGGTAGCCTAGGGACTACTTTACCTGGACTATTTTGTTGGGGGCTATTTAAACCACACCCGAGCAAGACAACACGCTTCGCGTTACTTTGCAGCTCGCAACGTGACGCTCACCGTGTTCAGCTATTCCCCCCGAACCTCGGAGAAGCAGAAACTGCAAGGAGACAAAAGGAACATCTTTAGCAGCAGCATCTTACCTGCAGTCTTCATCTTTAACCACTCGCAGCTCCTGAGAACAGCTTCCTCTAATCTGCACGTCTCCCGGACAGAACGACCTGAAAGAGGAAGATAGAGGCAACATTAGAGAAAGCAGTGGAGACATTTGCAAATTACGAACTGCTCAAAAGGCTTACCTGGCTGGTCGCCTCTCGGCTGGCACCACTCCGGACATTCCACTCGCGCTGAAGAACACCACCACCTACAAGAAAGGAAAACACAGGTTAGCAAAGGCAAGACTTTGCAGCGAAGCGCATGGCGCTTACTTACCGCATCATAGCACTCTTAATGCGCCGTCATTTACCAGCGGGGCTCAACCAAGCCAGTTCACCGCGCTCTGCATATCTAAGGGAGAAAAAGAGACATTTTAAAACAAAGAAAGGCATGCAAGATAGCAACAATAATAAAGAACAACAATAAGACCTACCTGAACAATATCAAACGGGCCGGCGGGTGGTAGGGTCTTCCGGATCCCTGTTCACGCGTTTTGATAGTTGTGAAGTCAAGTTAAGACCTTTCAAATGATACAACTCTCTGACTGGTAAAACAGGCAGAGTGATGGATCACTGGAAAGGGCGTGGGTAAGGTATAGGAAGTCAGCCTAGAACAAAATAAAGTATCATGAATAACTGCCCCAACCTGGGTATGATGGAATAGAAAATGTCATGAATGCACACACTGACCTTGAGTCTAGGGCAGATGAATCCAGCAGAGTCTCTTGAGGAATCCAAGGTAGAACAAACGACAAGGAAGGGAAGATTAGTAAGGGAGACTTATCCCGAACGGAACAAGGCTCACGGTAGATACCGGGTTGATGCACCACAGGATAGCGTCCAAAGTACTGTTCACTGTCACCTACCAATTATCCTTGAAAAGCTTCCTTCCCACGTAGAGTAAAGTATAGAAATGAATCAATCCCCCTGTTAATAACACAGGTGCAGGAGTTGGAAATAGCGCTCCTTTTAAGGTATAAACAAAGTACACGCGGTTCTGTACAGCCGCGAAGAAAAGAGCGTGTGCGTGTGGATTTACACGCGATTAGGATTCACGCAGTCCAGGCCAGCAGCGTTTGAAGACAATATATATGCGTGTGGAATTTACACGCGAGCAGGATTCACGCAGTCCAGGCCAGCCGTACTTGAAGATAGCGTGCGCGTGTGGATTTACACGCGAGCAGGGTTCACGCAGTCCAGGCCAGCAGCGCTTGAAGATAGCGTGCGCGTGTGGATTTACACGCGAGCAGGATTCACGCAGTCCAGGCCAGCAGCGCTTGAAGATAGCGTGCGCGTGTGGATTTACACGCGAACAGGATTCACGCAGCCCAGACCAGCAGCGCTTGAAGATAGCGTGCGCGTGTGGATTTACACGCGAGCAGGATTCACGCAGCCCAGGCCAGCCGCGTTTGAAGACAACGTGCGTGTGTGGATTTATACGCGAACAGGATTCACGCAGCCCAGACCAGCCGCGTTTGAAGACAACGTGCGCGTGTGGATTTACACGCAACCAAACAGCTCCAGGAAGCAGCGTGTGGCGGAAAACACGCTATAGAAGGCCCAAAAAGTAGCTGTAGTAACCTGCAAGGATGCAGACCGGAGGTTCAGCTACACAACGCCAAATGATTCGATCAGAAGCAGCGAGTGAAGTTTCCACGCTGCTTAAATACGTAATGCCGTAGTTCACGTGACGAAGCAGAATACACGTGAAGTTAGCGACGTGAAAAGTGCAAACGTCGTTTTCCCGGCAACGTATCGAACAACCGCCATTTGGAATAGAACGGTCTAGCTGTTCTATGAGCGTAGGAGGTAGGACCACGTCCAGCATGCATGACAGTGCCATCCCCCAAAGGGGCAACCTCTCCCCTTCTCGTGTGAAAACGCTTCAATAAAGCAGGAGCATGAATATTAGAAAGAGGTTCCCAGGACCTATCTTCGGGCCCATAACCCTTCCAGTCCACCAGATAAAACGGCCTACCAGAACGCAGTCTCATATCCAGTATGTCCTGTACCTCGTATTCATCTGAACCCGGCACAGAAATAGCAACAGGCCGTACAGGCAATCTAGTAGCTTCAGAACATGGCTTAATGAGTGACACGTGGAATACGCGATGCACTCGCCATCGTTGTGGCAAAGCCAGACGGACAGCAGCCGGATTAATTACTTGGAGCACTACATACGGACCAATGTATTTAGGCAATAATTTCTTTTTGCCTGGAATTCTCAAGTTCTTAGTGGACAGCCATACTTTCATACCAGCCTTGTAGACGGGTGCGGGTATTCTATGAGCATCGGCATAGAACTTGTCGCGTCTTTTAGCCTGCTCTAATTGCTGCTTCACTTTCCTCTGTAATTTCTTCAGATCACGAAAGATACGGCCTGCGGCAGGAGTATCCAAAGACAAGCTGGAATCCAAAGGTATTGATCAGGGGTGCTGTCCATAAAGCGCATAGAACGGTGAAGTGCCTATGGCACTATGATAGGAGTTGTTATAGGCGAATTCAGCTGCCGGCAGGACCGTGAGCCAATCCGATTGGTACTGCAGACACAGACACTGCAGATATTGTTCCATAGTGCAGTTGACTCTTTCGGTCTGTCCATCAGTTTGAGGGTGGTAAGCACTGGACATTCTATCATCAATCAGTAATGCAGAGGTTAGTGCTCTCCAAAAGCGTGACGCAAACTGTGAGCCCCTGTCCGTAATGATTACTGACGGTAGACCAAATAAACGAAATACATGTTGGATGAATAGGTCAGCCAGAACAGCAGCGGTTGGTAAACCAATACAGGGAATATAAAGAGCCAATTTAGTGAAATAATCCACTACAACCCATATGGTATCGTACTCCTGGTTTGGTGGGAGTTCTACCACAAAGTCCATAGATATCATGTCCCATGGTTTGTTAGGGACAGGTAGGGAATGGAGTAAGCCCACTGGTTTACCAGGAGTGTTTTTACATTGGATGCATACAGAACAAGTTGATACATGATCTATGACATCTTTTGACATGGACGGCCACCAGCACCATCTTTTGAGTAGTTCTAGTGTTTTCTTCCGTCCAGGATGGGCTGCGATCAAGGAATCATGATTCCACTTGAGGGCTTTATTCCGCGTTGAAGACGTCGGTAGGTAGAGCACTCCTTGTGTGAATGGTAAACCGTTATGTACGTCCAGATTCATATCCTGGATATCTTGTGGATGATTTTTCACCCACTCTTGTACTTCGGTTTTTAAGGATGGTTGAACAGAACAACTACATATTACATGATCTGCCAACAACTGATTCTGTACTTGTGCTTCTTCCTTCGCCTCTTCACTCATACGGGACAACGCGTCCGACTTAACGTGTTCTCGGGCAGGACGGTATGTGACCTGGGAATCGTATTGGGCAAAAAAGACATGCCATCTGGCCTGTCGGGCCATAAGGCATTTCATGGATTTGAATGCTTGAAGATTTCTATGGTCAGAGTACACTAACACCTGATGTTTGGCCCCAAGAAGATGATGACGCCATTCTCGGAAGGCATCCTTGATAGCCAGCAGTTCCCGCTCAGTGACGGTGTAGTTTCGTTCATATGGGGTAAGTTTGCGAGAGAAGAAAGCCACTGGGTGCTCCTCCTTGGTTTCTGTGCAAACTTGTGAGAGTACCGCTCCAGTAGCGACACTGGATGCATCCGCTTCAACGATAAACTGGCGATCTGGATCTGGATGTTGAAGCACGGGTGCAGTGGTAAATGCTTCTTTCAACTTTTCGAATGATGCTTGGGCATTTGGGTTCCAACAGAAAGGAACTTTAGAACTAGTTAAGGCCGTCAAAGGAGCTACTGTTTTGGAGAAGGAATGAATAAATCTGCGATAAAAATTTGCAAAGCCTAAGAAAGACTGTAATGACTTGACATTGTGCGGAATCGGCCAATTCAATTTGGCCTTCACCTTGGAACGGCTCATTCGAGCACCTAGATTGGTAATGTCTTAGCCCAGGAATTCCACTTCCTGTGAATGAAAGACGCATTTCTCGGCTTTCACATAAAGAAGGTTCTCCCTGAGTCTTTGTAGGACTGTAGAAACGTGTTTGACGTGTTCCGAAAAAGATGATGAATAGATCAGAATGTCATCCAGATATATCACCACAAACTGGTCCATTATGTCCCTGAATATATCATTCATGAAGAATTGAAAAGTGGTGGGAGCGTTGCACAGACTAAAAGGCATCACCAAATACTCATAAAGACCATACCGTGTCTTGAAAGCGGTCTTCCATTCGTCGCCTTCACGAATGCGAACTAAATTGTATGCTCCTCGCAAGTCCAATTTGGTGAAGTAACTGGAAGTTCCTAATTGATCCAATAGAACGTTTATCAGTGGTAAAGGATATTGGTTTTTTATGGTGATGTCGTTAAGTGCCCTGTAATCAATACAAGGCCTTAGATCTCCCTCTTTCTTCGGAACAAAGAATAGAGGAGACGCAGCAGGTGATTGTGATGGCCGTATGAAACCCATCGCTAAAGCTTTGTCAATGTATTCTTTCAACACAACGTCTTCTTTTGGGGTCAGTAAATATAAACGACCTGTAGGGATTTTGGCACCAGGAATCAATTCAATAGGACAGTCGTACTGTCGATGGGGAGGCAATTGTTCTGCCTGGCCCTTGTCAAAGACATCAGCATACTCAGCGTATTTGCATGTTATGGTAGTGTCGCTTTGATGTATCACGCTGATAGTTGAAGCTCCCACCATAGAGGCCAATATGTGTTGCTTGTTTGACAACTCCTGACTGGTAAAGCAATGTTCATTGCAATGAATCGAAGGATACTGGAGCAATCCCGAAACCCAGTCAATGGCGGGATTATGAAGGGTTAACCATGCAAGACCAAGTATGATCTCGTACTGCGGAGCAGCTATGACATCGAAGATGATTTCTTCCGAATGATTATTCGATAATGTCATCTGAACAGATACCGTCTCCTGGGTTACCATACCAGAAGTCAAAACAGATCCGTCCACGGTATCAACCGTTTCAGGTTTGTTTTTGTTTACAAGGGGTATGGAACAGTTCTTGGCATATGTGATGTCTATGTAATTGTTGGTGGCTCCGGAATCAACCATGGCCTTGGAAACCAATTCTCGTTCACCACAACGTAACGTCACCTCAACAATTACGGGTGCGTGTTTAGGAATGGTACTGGAGTCCGATGAAACACTCGACATAGGGACTCCTGCTATTGTCGAGTTTTGGCGTTTCCCGAACGCTTGATGGGTTTTTTAGGACATGTCGCCAATAAATGCTCGGATGAACCGCAATACATACATAAATGGTTCTTTCTTCGGTTCTCTCGTTCTGCATTGGACAACCGGCCTCTCACGACGCCAATCTGCATGGGTTCGGGGTCGTTCGAGAGGACTGCCGGTGTCTCTGAACGCCCCGAGGCTTGCATGAAAGGCTTTTTCTCTCCTTTCCGAGCATTCCTTCGGGCATCGATTTGTAAAACCAAATCGAGCAACTCTGTGAATCCCGTAGGAACCACCGGAACTGTAGATAAGGCATCTTTCAGTTCTTCTGAAAGACCCATGTAGAAAACAGCCGTTTTCTTGCCGTCAGGCCATTGAGTTTCGGCTGTTAGTTGATTGAACCGGGCAATGTAAGGCAAAAGAGGCTGAAGAGGCTGATTGCCTTGTTGTAGATTAAGTAACTCCAGATCCATGGCTTGAGTAGCATAACGCATGTCAAAGACTTTACTCATAGCAGCCAGAGATCGTCACAGTCGCACAACAAAGGGCTATTTGTTTCCAACAAAGGGTTAGCCCAAGCAGCAGCTGTGCCCCCTAAATGGGAAAGCACGAATGCTGCTTTTGTGGTTAGGTCAGGAAAAGATGTAGGACGGCAAAGAAAATGGAGTCGGCACTGATTAACGAAGGTTCTATAGGTTTTGGGATCACCAGTGAACCGTTCCGGAGGGGCCAAGGGAAACTGAGTGGGCATAACCACATTAATAGTTTCCTGTGGGGGTGTCATAGTCCCAGATCCAGATGCAGTGGCCATTGGAACATGTGCTCCCTGAGGACTACCGTGCATGGCGTCTTGCATAACGTCCATACGATGCCGTAACATGTCCTGTGCCGTAACCATTTCATTTCTCAAATCGCTGATCAACTGAGTCAAAACAGCTAAAGGATCCGTACCCTCCTTGGCTTCTGATTCTGTCAGAGAGCACCACAGTATTAACTGAAAAGGATACGGTACTCAAAAGGATACAGGTGGTAGGGTCTTCCGGATCCCTGTTCACGCGTTTTGATAGTTGTGAAGTCAAGTTAAGACCTTCCAAATGATACAACTCTCTGACTGGTAAAATAGGCAGAGTGATGGATCACTGGAAAGGGCGTGGGTAAGGTATAGGAAGTCAGCCTAGAACAAAATAAAGTATCATGAATAACTGCCCCAACCTGGGTATGATGGAATAGAAAATGTCATGAATGCACACACTGACCTTGAGTCTAGGGCAGATGAATCCAGCAGAGTCTCTTAAGGAATCCAAGGTAGAACAAACGACAAGGAAGGGAAGATTAGTAAGGGAGACTTATCCCGAACGGAACGAGGCTCACGCTAGATACCGGGTTGATGCACCACAGGATAGCGTCCAAAGAACTGTTCACTGTCACCTACCAATTATCCTTGAAAAGCTTCCTTCCCACGTAGAGTAAAGTATAGAAATGAATCAATCCCCCTGTTAATATCACAGGTGCAGGAGTTGGAAATTGCGCTCCTTTTAAGGTATAAACAAAGTACACGCGGTTCTGTACAGCCGCGAAGAAAAGAGCGTGTGCGTGTGGATTTACACGCGATTAGGATTCACGCAGTCCAGGCCAGCAGCGTTTGAAGACAATATATATGTGTGTGGAATTTACACGCGAGCAGGATTCACGCAGTCCAGGCCAGCCGTACTTGAAGATAGCGTGCGCGTGTGGATTTACACGCGAGCAGGGTTCACGCAGTCCAGGCCAGCAGCGCTTGAAGATAGCGTGCGCGTGTGGATTTACACGCGAACAGGATTCACGCAGCCCAGACCAGCAGAGCTTGAAGATAGCGTGCGCGTGTGGATTTACACGCGAACAGGATTCACGCAGCCCAGGCCAGCCGCGTTTGAAGACAACGTGCGCGTGTGGATTTACACGCGAACAGGATTCACGCAGCCCAGACCAGCCGCGTTTGAAGGCAACGTGCGCGTGTGGATTTACACGCAACCAAACAGCTCCAGGAAGCAGCGTGTGGCGGAAAACACGCTATAGAAGGCCCAAAAAGTAGCTGTAGTAACCTGCAAGGATGCAGACCAGAGGTTCAGCTACACAACGCCAAATGATTCGATCAGAAGCAGCGAGTGAAGTTTCCACGCTGCTTAAATACGTAATGCCGTAGTTCACGTGACGAAGCAGAATACACGTGAAGTTAGCGACGTGAAAAGTGCAAATGTCGTTTTCCCGGCAACGTATCGAACAACCGCCATTTGGAATAGAACGGTCTAGGTGTTCTACGAGCGTAGGAGGTAGGACCACGTCCAGCATGCATGACAGTCTCTTGCAGCAATATCATTTCTGCCTGGAGCCGTCTGATTTACTCCTCAACTTTCTGACGTTTCACTGGGGAGTTCATTCCACTTACATTATGCGGGTAAATTGATATACCCATCTCTTGTCACTAAAATATTATCTTTGTTAGCCCCCGTACCTAATGGCAACTCACCCTCATTTCTTGATTGCTGGCCAAGTCATCCCACTCCCCAACTTTCCCCCACTCCTCCCTAACATCAACAAACCAAATCCTATCCCCAACATTCCCCCCTCCCCTTTTCCGGTCCGAAACAGAGTTCCTATGAAAACGGTACGCAGTGATAAAATCACGGCAAAAATGTCGCTTGTACAAAAAAAATCGCACCATTTAAGAGGAGCGGGGGGTTGCGGGCGTGTCCCCCGCTCCCTTAAATCGTATAATGGGTACATGGATTGCGGTGGCAAAACCACAGCCTTTTTGCCGCAATATTTTGTGTCCATGGCCATTTTTGCCACAATTCTAACACAT
Organism: Ambystoma mexicanum; assembly: GCF_040938575.1. Lineage (NCBI taxonomy): Eukaryota > Metazoa > Chordata > Amphibia > Caudata > Ambystomatidae > Ambystoma > Ambystoma mexicanum. Next base: position 40,495,031 of record NC_090928.1, read on the forward strand.
GGAACCATGAAAAACTCCAGATACCTCCCTGGGGTTCTGATCCTGTAGCTGCCCCGGGAACAACACTTTAGAGGGCGAACTGCACCCCCCAAGTGATTCCTTAATGCCGTCACCTCACCCCTCCCTCCAGACAGCTAGATTCACAAGCCTCATTCAGTTCTAACATACCCTCGACACCCCTTACACCTATTTCTGTTATTTATCTAACCTGCATTGAGCAAATAAACCACAAAATTTAACATTTATACCAAGTTGCACCAACTTCTCAAATGGCACCTGATGGCCTGGAATCATCCTTCTTGCCCGGTGGTCCTCTCAATTTTGCAAGTCTGCTGCCTCTCCTGCCAGATGCTGCAAACCAAGTCCACAGGCGATAACCTTCCAAGGCAGAGGAATTTTGCATTTGTCCATCAGATCGTCTGCCTTCCTGTATGTTGTGAATGGACAATCCTTCCTCACATGTCGTACTGTATTGCTTGCCTTCCCAGGTGAACAGTAGACCGAATGGAAAGGTCCATTTATATTGGATGTGCTTGCCTATTAGTTCTCTAGTCACCGGGTTCATGGCCATCCTTTTGTGCAGATTTGTCAAGGCCAAGTCAGTGGAGAGACACACCTGGACTCCATTGATGGTTAAGTTTGATTGTGACCTTGCCGACCTAAGAACATTTTCTTTCAATGTATATGAGGAGAAGGACACCAATACGTCTCTTGATCTTGCACCTGGACCAGATCTCCTGGGTCCCACTCTGTGTACCCCAGTACCCTCATCAATCCCCACATCTTCAGATGGCGTATCTGTTAGTAAATTTCCGAAGCATTGATGTAAGTCCATAGCCTATATATATATATATATATATATATATATATATATATATATATATATATATATATATTTATTTATATAGGCCCTTCACACATATATTTGACCTCTGAGAGCGATTCTCTAATTCTTCCATCTGGATTTCCAGATTATGAGTGGCTCTAGCCAATTGATCTAAGAGTTTGCTGTTTTGACCTACTTCAGTCATCACGCTCATCAGGCCCCGTTCCGATATTTCAACCCTGGCACCGATTTCACTAATCTGCATTTTCACTTCCATCAGTGATCCCTGTTTGTCATCCTTCATTTTGACCAGCTGAGCCTGAAGGGCATTCACCATCCTCTCTTCCATATCTTTCAAACAATCCTGGAGGTCTTCCTTCTTTAAGGCCATTGTGGTCTGGTTGGTTATCTTTTCCCCTATAGCCTGCTGAGCTGCTTCTCGCCCAGAGAGGTATCTCCCATGCGGGATCTCCAACAATGCTCCAGCTGACCCCCTTGGGTAGCGATGGGCGTCTTAGTTTTCAAGGAGGGCGTTTTCCCTTTGGCCCCTGGCATCTGCAAGTATTGACGGTTCTCTGAGTTGGGGATGAGGCATCTATAAATGAGCGTGAATGTACTAAATATACCGGTAGACCACTACTCCAATATTAGTATGGATCTTGGCCCCTGCCCCTCTCCTTACAAATGGCGCCCTCGCCTTTCTGACCCTGTAACTTCAATTTGGATTATTAGAAAGGTGAATAGTCAAAAGGAGATGCAAACTCAAGTCAAATTATCTTATTGGATCTCCTATTTCCAGGTGCATTCCGTATCAATCGTTGACTGTAGTTTATTTTGACCAGGGTAAAGTCACTTAATCAAGTCCATCAGGTGCATTCCCACCTATCTCTCCTTCAAGGGGCTTAAACCATTGGAGCAACACCTTTCATCTCCCCAAATACTGTCTGCCTGCTTCCTTATATCTGCAACCCTTTATGGAATCACCAATGTGAATAGAAGTCTCCTTACTCGTGGATGAAATGTCCTTCTGCGCTCTTTGCTGCTCTGTCTCGCCCATTCCAGCTGCCAGGAGCGCCTTGTATTATGTCCCTAGGCGCGGCACGTCCACACAATTCTGCCATGATATTGTTTTTCTAATTCACGCTGTATGGGACAGCTTCTTATACATTAGTTAGCTGGTGCACTGTTTATATGGGTGCCTGCTCTCGGCCGTCGCTGTCCTGCTGTCTCGCCACTCACCAACTAACGTCCTTGCACTGCCTTCCACCTTCCTGATGCTTCTCAAACACTAGGTCATGGCCTCCTACACAGCACCTGTCACTCTGATTTATAATGCCACCGCAGCTGGGGGGGCAGCCTTGTTCAAAGGAATCCAGTGTACTGCCTCCAATATGAGGCTATAGCGTTCCTGCACAAGCCACACCCTACCCAGGGGTCAAGTCCTAAAAATTAAAGTGGGGGGACTCATCCACAAATGCAATGGGATGTGACGTCACCAGAAATGACCATATCAAGGTGAAATACGCACATTTCATTAAATTGGCTTTGCGTAACCACCCAAATTGCACAGGGCGAATGGCATTTGCCTTTCATAAAATCAACACACACACAAAATCAAGAGAGGATATTTTCTTTTAATAGTGTTTTTGAAAACCTTAAAAGGTGTGCATGTTTTAAACTCCGAGAACCAATACAAATGTTTTCCCTGAGACCTGCAGTACCAAAATGGGACATTTCACCTTTAGTTGGTTGGTATTTTTCTTCAGGTTAAATAGTGCATTGGTGAAGTGTCCTTTGGTTTGATCCCCGAGGTTGGCTTTCATTCAAAAATTCAAAGAGGACATTCAAAGTTTCTCATTTTAGCTGGGGGGCACTGAGTCCACCCTCTGAATAAAGTGTGTGGACTCCGTCCCCCGTGTATCCTCGACTTGAGCATTGTATTCGGTGATGTTTCCTTCTCAACTGCACAGTTTCCTGAAGTCATTCATCTGAAAGGACGGATAAATCATTCTCCCCTACGTCTCGGTGTGTTTTGAGCTGCTTTTATTCATTTATTTCTGCGGGCCCGAAGGCTTGCTGATCATCGACCTGCAGGAGCTCAGGATACACACCCTTATCTCGTGGCGGCAGTCTTGGAGTCTCAGAATCAAATGTTTGATGAAATCATTGTATTACATTGAAGCTTAGGCTATTTTAGTGTATGAAGCTTTGTGTTGTTTTATTTTGATGAATTGTATTTTAATGGTATTATGTATGTAATGAAATCAACTGAACTGTATGTTTTTATCTTCAGTGTGAAAGGTTGTTTACTCCACAAACAAATGCATTTAATAAATACAAAAGACGGTTATTTAGTATACAAATTCAGTATACATGGCACACCCTTTATGTGACTGTTAGGGTGCTTTGATGTGTGTTCAATTTTCCTGGGTCTTAGCTGCATTGTGCCCTGAATATTGGGTTACTCTGTTGTACATGCACGTGAATTGCCAGCCCCAGAGTCTGCAGGGTTGCAGGCAGTGCAGGCCTTGCCATCCAGTAATTAATTTTACATCAGCAAATGGACTCTCATGTACCTGTTGGCCTTAGCATAGCTGTCAGCTAGACACCAACCACTTGACTTCTCCCATTTCTCCATTTATTTGTAAGGCGCTTATACATCAAGTTTATTCTGTTTCAAAGGGCCCTACCTCCTCCAGATGAGCCATGTGGAGGAGAATGCTCACCGTTTTGTACCAGGGTGTCTGTTTAGGGGCTGCACAGTGCCTCCTCATGTGGCGATGGTCTCCTTGCGCTGGGGTGCCAAGAGACAGCAGATCCTGGCCTTGAGGTAGGTCCACTGCTTCTTCATGACCTCTGCATCCTGGGATACTGTCCTAACTGCCACTATCTTTTCATGCACCTCTACCTGGATGGCAGCCTTCATCTGGTGTGTGTGCTTTTGTGACTTGTGCCACCAAATAGCTCTTCAGCATGAGCTAACCCCTCATCAGTAGAGTGAGCACCGCCACAGTGAACTTCGGTTGTGCCGACTCAGTTCTGGCACTTTGGATTTGCTCTGGTCCCCAGACATGATTACTGTATGCGTCTGCCTGGGTTGGCACCAGGAAATGGATGATTTCCAATGGATTTGCCATTGCACAGCTTCCAATTTTCGTTGGTGACTCCTTTTCCTTGTGACACTAATTCCGCCCATTTTTGGAGGCATTACTGTTTGGTTATTCCTCCAAAGGATGGTACAAGTAATGGTAATTCCTCCAAAAACTGGTGCAATTGGTACTCAGTAGAGTTTTTTGGTGGTAATTCCTCCAGATGGAATTACCTTTACCACCAAGCCAATTTGTACATGGCCACCATGGGTTCGTAATATGGCGATAATGCCACTGGACACATTGGCAGTAACTGTAATTCCGTGCAGAGGAATCACTGCTGCATTTAATGCCAAACTTGTAATAAGACAGTTAATCATTACAATTGCAGGAAAAAGGCAATTTCTTTGGCCGAGAAAACTAGAACTGCAAATTTTAAATTTAGCATTTTGTATGTGTAAGGTGCAGGGTGCCGTGTCCTTTGATGTGTCAGTGAATAAGTGAACGTTGGCCTTATAGCCAGAGCTTCATGGGAATAAGGGCATCACAATTAATTGTTTGACAAAAATGCAACATTATTATATAATGTACTATGAATATTTTTTGTAATTCTCATGCACAAGGTCTAACTGACTTCGGAAAGGATTGGAAAGTATATGGTCCGGTGCTCAAGAATAAAATCAACTCCGGGTTTTCAGGATATCCACACGATATATAATTGAATACAAGGAATCTGAAAGAGAGACAGTTACACATAGTTATCCAGAAAACATGCTGTTGCTGTGGACTCGTGAGGACTTCACTTATACTCCAGGTTTTCAGTATAGCCACATAACTTATGTATGAATACAGGTCAGGTAGTCTCAATTGTAGGTATATGCATGCTGTGGGCTCTTAAGGACCTCAACTCCAGGTTTTCAGGATATCCGTGCAAAATATATTTGAATACAGGAAATGTGAATGGGAGATATTTGCATAGTTCACAGTTATCCATAAAACATGGTGTAGCCATGTGCTCTTGGGGTTTGCGCTGGGAGCAACCTGCTTTAGTTAAACATGCTGAAGGGATGCCCACAAAATAGTCATGCAGCCGCATGTACCGCCCCAACCCTAAGAAATGGCGTCATGTTGCAATATGGCATACACATAAGAGGCAGTATATATTTCCCAGCTAAAGAGATAAAACATGCATTTCTACAAAGTGTATTTTCGGTCTGCTTTCCACACACTTTTGTGATACCGCCATGCTGAATGCTGTAATTTGTTTTCAGGAGTATACATTATTAGTTCCATTAAAAAAGTGTCTGAACATAAACAAGATGGCGGATTATACGAACCATATGCCACTGTGCTTGTACAAATATGCTCTCAGACAGGGCTGAAATAACATCGTTGGGGAGGAAGCTGCATTCACTCTGGGGGATGGAGACGGCATTTTTCTTCATAATGAAAATATGACATGCTGCTCAGTCAGCTCCCGTTTGAAGAGCAGTTTTCATAAATCCCTGACGGTGATCCCACTCAGACACTGAAGACCACCTACCTCTCAAATTGGAATGTTTTGTTGAGTAAAGGATGACCCGGTCGACTGCTTTTTACAAGAACCGTTTCCTGACAGAGAATAAAAAAAATGAAAAGAAACAGTAGTAAGCTGGCTCTAAATTCTTACATTACAACTGTAAATTCCTGCATGAGATTGATAGCCAACTGTGCTTTTCGACTGAACACTAACAACAAGGAATGTGCAGCTACTGTGAAAAACGCATGGTATGATCAATGAAGTGTTTTTTTTAAATCCTTCAAGTGATGGGTCTTTTGGAATAGGCGCAGTGGTGCCCAAGTCACGAGATGTTTATTATAAGTTTCTTTCAGGCCAATCAACTGCTAACAATGGCCTTGAATTTGTCACCTAGGCAATGGCATTGCCACGCTACCAAACACCGAAAATGATCACTCTCTGCTTCCATTTTCAGCTGTTTGGCAAGGTTTGAGTAGACATGTTAGCAACCACTTATTCAGTGTAGGGTGGCGGGCCATTTGTGGAGAGAAGACTGCAAGTGCTGCTGCGTTACGTCAAGAAACCAAGTGGACTCAGAGTGGATGCAACTCATACATATGCTTCATAAAGGTTTGTTGGAGACTTTATACAAATGGGGCACCTTACCAGGGCACAGAATGGCCAAATACAAAGTCTCTCTGCCAGCCTGAACCTCACTGGTGCCACCCAGTCCTACGACCAGCGCTTGGGCTAACTGAGTTGTAACCTCCACCATGTCCCACCACGTGCTCGTTCCTCTTCCCTGTTCCACTGACAATAGGTTGGTTTATGGTGTTTATTTTTGCCCCTAATCCTCCCTGGGATTTGCTGCTTTGATCATCTCCTACTTCCCACCTCTTTCTCACTACTCCTCCTGGTCATCCCTCCTCCTTGCCACTGCAACATCTTCTCCTCTAATGGTTTAACTCACTCTTCGCTCCTCCTTAATCTTAATCTCTACCTTTTTCTTGGTATTAACCACCGCCAATCTCTCTGGCCCGCCCTCTTTGCCAATCACCTCTAACCTCTTTTGTAGTTTGAACCCCTCCCACAAGCACTCCTCCTCATGCACCTTCAACTCCTTGTGCACCTCCTCCTCCTGAAACTTCAACTCTTTCAGAACTTCATGCTTCTGCACCTTCAACTCCTCCTGCTATGCCCCCTGCATCTGCTATTTCGACTTCAGCACCTCCACCGCTCAATGCTCTACTACCCCAAACATCCACATTTGCTTCTTCGCCATTGGAGCTTTCTGGCAATCAGGAACTTCCCTTTGGCCAGGCTTCCCAGTAATGACTGGAGACTGAGAGTACTAGTCTTTCTAATCGTGAGATTGTGTGCGTCGTTGCGGCTCCGTGCTTATAGGTGTTATTGTGTTTTGTTGATTGCCTTTACACCAGGAGTGAACTGATCTTTCAAAAGGATGTCCGTCATCTTGAATTTCTTATCCAGATACATGTGGGCTGGCAAATGCGTCTGAGGAACTGCACTAGGAGTGAATGGGGCCTGCACCTACCCCGTGAAACTCGGTTCTCGATCCACAGGAGGGATCGGCAGCTCACTGGTAAATGTCAGATCATTCTTGGATTGTGGCAATCACTGTGGGCCTGCAAACCCCATATCCGCGGATTCCCAAGTTTCATTTTCTTTGGTTTCTCTTAAAAGGGCAGTAGCAGTGTTATTCTCATTGTGGTGGTCCCCTGTCCTAGGCCCCCTGTGATGTGGGCGAGACCAGGGGATCCTCGACATTCTGTGCCAGGCCCCATATCAACTAGCGGGTGGTGGTGCACAGCCTCCGGAGTTGCCCCCAAACATACCTTAAGGGCCAGACACATGATTTAATCTGGTTTAGTTGCTCTCATGGCATTCCCACAAGCATCTGGAGGCATACTATCTTGAGAATCACACAGACACTCTCCGACTCGTGTCACCATCAAGTTTGCTGTGCTCTCAGTGCAATCGTGCACCATGCCAACATAAAACAAATGACCTCATTTCAGGGCACCCTTCCACGCTCCTGCTAGCAAAGTAGATTCTCCAGAAGGTGAAAGCCAGACTTTCTGATGGGAGTAGGGGCGGTACAGATGCATTGCCATGAGGTATCGAAGACTCACAGCAGTTGGATGACTTGATACCTCAGACATTACCCCCTCATCCCTCTTCTTTGTTCAGGACTCACTTTGCGAAAGGATGTAACCAAGTATTAACCTGACATCCATCCGAGGTGGACCGTGGAAGACAAACACAGTGCCTCACTTGTGAATTTATTGACGAAAAATGTACACCACACATGTACCTTAACACAAATCCCCCTGATCCAAACTCTAAAGATTCAGAATCGCCTTCTTCTAGTCTGTAAATGTATAAGGAAGGTGAAAGGGGAAGGATTTAACAAAGTAGTTTCAAGGGAAACCCAGTGAACCTCTCCAAGAAGTATCAATTTTTCATTTGAACTGCCCAGAACCTGCAAACAAACTCCACCTGCGTCATGGAACAAGGAAATATACCTACTGCAGGGGAAAGTGGGTGAAAACCCTCAAATGGGAGCGCTGTTGCGCGCAACGGAGCATGGCGGCTCTTTCTTAGAGCTCTGGTGACCTGAGGCCCATGGAAGCTGCTCCCGGCTCCTGACCGACATCGTTTTGGTACCCGCAATACAATTTCGGCATCGGAAGGTGGGCGCTTCACTGAGGCTGCATCCCACCCTGCAAATGTACTCTCCTGATCAGATTTGTGTATCCAAAAGTCTGGCAGGATACAGGGCCTGGAGGTGGCAGCAGCCCCATGAGCCGCTGTGGGGAGCTCAGGCCGGTGCACCAAAACTGGCTGGGTGAACGTAACACTGCCACCGTGACTAGTGGTGACCCCGAGCCCCGGTTGCCCTACCTGGTGCCTTGATATACCGGCGTGAGAACACGGGTGAAATCCCCTCTGCTGCACGGTCCACCGACTGGGTGAGAGTGCAGGATGAGGCACCATACCTAAGGCAGTCTAGCCAGGCTGTCATAGGAAAGCTGAGTGCCCCCCTCACAAGGCTTGATCATCTAAGAGCTGAATGTGAAGCACATGGTGAGCGTTTATTCCCAGTAGGTTTGACACTTTCAGCCACCTCCAGGTTTGCTGACTCTCCATCGTGGGGTGCGCACGAGCTGTACTGGCTGACCAGCTACACTCTTGACAGCAGAGTCTGCCCTCATCTCCTGGACTCCCCTGTGGGCTGCACACAGCAAAGAACTGCACACCCTGCTGTACTCCTGTCTGCCACAGCCGATACCACTACCTGACTCTGCTTGTGCTTTGCGCACCTGGGCTTGTGGGCACTGGGATACAGTGACCACAGTGAGTTGAGTGTCCTCCTGCCTTCATGGTGGAGCGCCCAGCAGCGTGCCCCCGCTCGGGCCTGGAGGTTGGATGAGGCGGGAACCGTTGCAGGGGGCTGGTGGAACTGGTGCTGTCCGCTTGCCTCCAGGAGTGACTTCACTGCTGCTGACCAACCCTGATTACACTGGGTCCCAGTGCCCTATTTACTTCTGCTACACACACATGTAACAGGCTACTGTGCAACTTGGCAACCGTGGGACATCACTTTTAACTGCGCTGCCCCTGGCAACTTGAAACCGGCCGGAGTGGATCGACTTAGTCGCTACAAACACTTGGAAGATACTCTCTACCGCTATATTTTACATTGGGGTGCCGCTCTGCCAAGGGTTGTCTTATTATTCCTGCTGCTCCCCTTGAAGTAGAGGCCACCCCCACCCACAGCTATCCCCAGCATATGGGAGCAAGAAATGATGTAAACTGCAGCGAAGAAGTAATATTCTATTAACATGTCGGCCAAAACCACTACCAAGACGCCCAAACTGGCCAGCTGCATCGGTGGAATCTACGGCTCCAGGCGAGCCCAGAGAAACGCAGCACATGATTACCTGTATGCAGGAGGGGTTATCGGCTGTCAATAGCAAGCTGGGCAACATGAATTCCACAATTAACTCCATCAAGTCACGACTCGAGAAAGCAGATCTATGCATCGCCGAGGCTGAAACCAGAGTGGGAGCTGTGGAACATGACGTCTCCTCCTTAAAGTCTGATGATGCCTCCTTTACAAAGAAAACTCAAATGACCGCCAAGAAGAATGATGAGCTGAAATCCAGATTGCGCTGCAACAACATCCATATCATTGGGGTTCCTGAAGATAACCTTGACAGCACCATGGAGGACTTCGTAGAGCGCACCATCTTAACTCTACTGGACAACCCTAAACTATCGTCACAGTTCGTAGCGGAACGGGCCCACAGATCCCTGGCACCAAAAGCCAAGCCTGGAATGCCGCCACATCCAATAATCACCTGAATACTGAACTACCGTGACAGAAACGCAATCCTACGTGCTGCCTTTGAGAAGGGTGAACTTCTGTTGGGCTCCAGTTGAATCCATATTTACCCAGACTTCTCTGTGGTTGTGCACCAGGAAAAAAAAAATGTTTTGGCAGTAAAGAAGAGACTCCGCGACTCGGGCATGAAATATGCAATGTTATACCCAGCCGAGTTACGCATTGAATGGTAAGACATATTTCTTCACACTCTTGAAGGCAGCCATTCATTCCTAGATTAACACTTTGCTGGGTCATGACACTTTTCTCTCTGATTATGCCCCTGTCTGGCTTTGGTTCGCCATTCGCTCGCAATGCCCCTTGGCAGTCAAGATTTGTTCAATGCAGACGCCCTTACGGCGTTCATATGTCTTCATCGTGTTCATAATGGTACCTTAATGCTACTCCATGTTTTCCTCTCGTCTCAGGAGAAATATTGTTGTTGTATACTTTATATTCCAATTTTCTTCCGGAGGGCCCAGGTCATCACCTGTGCGCTAGCCTCCCCATGCAATGTTGGAAAGTTTGGTGGGTTAATTGGTTTCAGGGTCCCATCTTTCTGTTTGGGGGGAGATGAGGGTGGGGGCCGGAGGGTATATAGTTGGGGTTTCAAAATACACTTAGTCATGCTGTAGCAGCTCTATTGATTCACAGCCAATGGTTGTGGGATGTCTGGAATTACATCCTTTCGCAGGAGGGTGGTGGGCAGAGCAATGGACCTTGGGAATCCTGTTAAAAGAAGCAAGCTTTCTCTCTACATTGAACGTCACAAAGCTAAGCTTATGTTCTTGTAGGAGACTCATGCTATGGCTGCGGGATGCGAGGGGTTTGCCAAATGCTGGGGCAAAAAAAGGTTTTACACTATATACTCCACACAGTCCAGAAGAGTGATGATTATTTTCCATAGCCCTATCCCGTTTAAGCACAAGAAGGTACACACAGATCCACTGGGGCGGTATGTCATGGTTTATGGGGTACTGGCGGCGAGGGAGATGATCTGAATTTGTATGGTCCTAATGTGGATGACCCCACATTTTATTTTGACCTTGCAAACATGTCGGCTCTTTACCCGTTGATACCTATACTATGGGAAGGGGGGATTTTAATACCATCCTAGACGTAGACCTTGATAGATCTGGGCGCATTTCCAGAAAGCTTACGAAAGCCGCTCAGGCCTTTAACCCATGCACCCATGCTTACTCTTCTACTCCTCAGTCCATAACACCTTTTCTCGTATTGATTTTTGGCTCATCTTTGGGGTCCTTTTCAGAAGTGTCACAAGTGTGGATATACTGCCCTGATCGTTCTCTGACCACTCCCCCATTTTGGTTGCTCTCCATTCCGAAGGGCTCCTTAGGCCCACCCCAATTGGTTCTTTAAGTCCCAGGCGTTGGCGGATGTGGCCTTTGAAACTAACCTCCGGGACCATGTGCTGTTATACTTTCAGATAAATGAGGGGTCAGTATCCTTGGTAGGCACACTGTAGGAGGCTTTAAAGGCCTATATTCGGGGGATAGCAATGGCCACTGAGTTCGGGGTTTTCAAGACTATCCGGCGGGATATCGTGAACAGCAAGAATGGCAATACTCCTGCTCAGCCCCTCTCTACCACGCTTGTACAGGTCAATGTGGCACTAGACACATTTAAGGCACACACACAGAGGGAACTTAGATTTCTGGATGCCGCGGCAACAGCAAAGCAATAAGATGAGGGAGAAAGACCGGGTAGGCTGCTGGCTCGAGCGGTCCGCCAGGCGAACGGGAGCTGCTGTATCCCTCTCATTAAAGACAGCTCCGGCAATATAGTGCACACACTATCTGATGTTAACAGAGTCTTCGGGACCTTTTATACTGATCAAAGTGCGAACAATGATACTTGCTCACCAGCTGACATCAGTGAATTCCTCGACGATCTCCCACTCATGGAATTGTCTCCCAAGGCGGCAGCTCAGTTAGGTCTCCCAATCTCCCCAGAGGAGATTGCTCAAGCAATCAATGCCTTACCCACCGGCAAAGCCTGTGGCCCGACGGCCTTACCGCTGAATTATATAAACACTTCAAGGCCACCTTAGTCCCCTATCCCCACAGCGTGTGGACTGAGGTCCTTAAGCTGCAAACGCTCCCCTCCACAATGATGGAGGTGGTCATCACTGTCCTCCTGAAGCCCAATAAGCTGTCGGAGGACTGTGGTTCCTACCACCCTCTTTCATTAATAAATTTGGATGTAAAAATCTTTGCTAAGATATTAGCTATGTGCCTGACGCTATACATGCCCTATATAATCCATCCTGACCAGTCAGGTTTTATACCTGGATGGTGGACAGCGCTCAACTTGCATCGACTCTTCAATATCCTTGCACAGATAAACCCAGAAGCCCAAGCAATGACGGCAACACTGGACATACAAAAGGCATTTGACTCAGTCTCATGGCAATTCAATTATGCCACCTTAGAAAAGTGTAAATTCGGCCCCAAATTCACAACAGGGCTGTTCTTACTGTATACATCTCCATTTGCAAGAGTCTACTAGAATGGGATGCTCTCAACCCCGTTACACTTTGCCAGGGGAACGCATCAGGGCTGCCCTTTATCTCCCCTCTTATTTGCCCTCGGCAGATCTCTTTAGACATAAACATAGGCACTGGGGTATCGAGATGACTGGTGAACCTGAGATCATATCCCTTTATGGGGATGATGCAATAGTCTATGTCAGAGACCCTCAGATTCACCTGCCCCCGATAATGCATGCTGTTTTTGAGTTCGGGGAGTTATCTGGCCTGTGTGTACATTGCACTAAATCAGACATTTTTCCCCTGACTGATGCTGTGGCTAAACCGCATAACTTACTTGGTTTCTCTCTGCCTCTATCCGAGAGGAAATACCTCGGGATTGTAGTGACCAGACAACATGCTACTCTATTAGACCGCAACTACACTGAAAACATGTTGCCATTCACTCTTAAGCTAAGGACATGGGCACGGCTACCACTTTCTATTGTGGGTAAAAAAGACTTACTTAAGATGATAGTTCTTCCCAAACTCCTCTACTTCTTTCAGAACGTACCGTTATGGCCTGGAGCAGAATTCTTTACGCAACTGGAAAGCACTATCAACACATTTGTATGGCACTCTGGGGCAGGGCGCCTTTAATGGAACACCTTGTGCTGCCCTATGCCCGGCAGGGTCGGGGGGTTGCAGCCCCTGATTCTTGGTTATATTGGCTAGTGGCACAGGCGCAGTACGCTGCCTACAGGTTCTTGCACGATGTGCCAAACCCACATGTCAAACTTGAAAAGTATGCTGCGCAAGGTCGGGATATCAGGTCTCTTGTGCTTCCTCCCTGGTTTGCAGACATATGCTCATTCAACCCTGCATGTGTGAGTTCTCTGGCCTGGCAGAGGATATGGAAGCTGCTAGGGGTGGCCTATCCCTACCATAGTGACCTCCCCCTATGGAATTGTATACCGACCTTCCCTAGAGTAGATACCCCCAGGGAGAGACGTTGGACACGGGGCAGATTTAGCTTGTTGGGTAACATAGTATGGGAATTTTTATTGCTGCAGATGATGTCCCTATAGCTACGCAGCATAGGTCCTTGCAATGGCTGTGATACACTGGCCGCTGAGCATTCGGGGGTGGTGGGAAGGATTTCCTGTGGAACCTGAAAACAATCCCATACTGGGGTCTATACACCTTGGTACAAAGCCGGATCTCGCCACCCCTAAATACGCTTTGATCCAAATGGGCACAGGATATGAACTTGGATATAACTGATGAGATCTGGGGGGACATGTACACACAGTCTAGGGAGGTATCCTACAATTCCTGACTCTGTGTAATGCAACTCAAGGTATTCCACAGGTATCACTTCACTCCGGCTCGGCTGCACCTGTTTCTCACTGGCAACAACTGGCAACTGCCACAGATGCAGAGATGACAATACAGGCTACCTCTACATGATATGGAGTTGCCCGAGGCTTGGTGGGTCCTGGGAGGAGGTCTGTGCTACACTGACCGATATGATTGATAGCAGAATTGAAGCCACCCCCATGCATTGCCTGTTTCATGTTTTTGATGATCTAGTGGGACCCAGGCGTAAACATGCTAGTATATGTCTACTACTGGCATTAAGGTGCCTACTATTGCACTGGCTTAAGGCCATCCTCCTGACATCCAGGCAATGGCTGCGAGCTGTCACCTTGGCAAATGACAATAAAGACCAATGGGCTTCCTTGCAGCCGGTGGGCAGCCGTCCTCGGGTAGTATTGCAGCTCTTTTGCTCCTTCCTACTGTGCACTCATGAAATCCCTTAAACAAACAGCTATGTGCCTGTACCCTTTCCTCATGACACATTCATTGTACTACATGCCTGCCTACCTATGACGCTGTCACCACCGTGTTTTCCTGTTGCTGGTTAACATTGTCCCCTTATGCCCCATTGTCTGTGGTCAACCATGCTTTTATCTCTGCTGATTGCTGGTATATGATTTGCACCTTGTTCATGTAAAATGTGATACCAATTGCTTTAATGAAGAAAGTAAAAAAAAAAAAAAAGAAAAGCTTCAAACCTTTCCCGACAAGCCAAACAATAATAAAAAAGCCTATTGTACTGACATAACTCGTAACTGTTAAGTATCACGATATCAAGGCAGAATATGAGATATGGATCCCTTCATACAAGAGACCGTAAGCCCCCAATTCTTCAGTTAGATGTTATTCCTTCCAAAAACACATTTTTTTAAAGGGAAACATTTGTGAGACACCCATGAAGAGCTTCAAAGGAGGGAATAGAAAACATTACTCAGTGTATTGACTACTGTACTCCTGGTTGAATGTCCCCTTTCCTCCATACTTATGGGAGCTTCCTCAGAGCCTGGACAGGATAGGAGCCATAGCAAGACCAAGTGTCGTTCCCCTTTAAGAATTGTGAGGGGCGGTCACGTGGGCATGGTGGGCCACATGGCGTTGCGCGATCATGCCGGAAAAATGCAAATACAGGTAGATAAACGTCCTAGTTTATGTGGAAGTCTGAGAACAGGTTGCTCCATGAGTTCGATAAAGCACCTCTCAGTGACCCTTTCCCTCTCCCCTTCCACAAAGCATAGTGACAACACTTGCTGTTCAGTACCATCGTGAACAGATCCACTGGTGGGATCCCTTGGAGGTAAAAATCTCAAAGAAAACCTACTCAATCAACTCCCATTTATTGTCTAGTGCTTAAACATTGTCAGTTTCTGCTCAATGAGTGGTGTGAGGAATTCAATCATCCGCACGGTGGGTGTGAACTCGCCTGGACTTTTTGGAAATGTTTACTTAAATGGAATGATGGTATTCCAACCTCAGAAAAATGTGTCGGGCTAATCACCATGCATATTCCTATGCTCACACCAGACAAATGCGTAGACCTGTGCACTGTGGGGTGGACACAGCCTACAGGCACAGTCCGCCCTGTCATATTTAGTTGGAATGTGACAGCCAGGAGTACACTATGTCGTCTCCAGGAAGGAGGAGGATAAAGCTTCCCCCTACAATGGCCAGCCTGATTAAATAACAAAGGCTCTATGGATCCACCCTGCTCTTATTTGGGCCCTGCAGCTGTTGGCAGTGATTACCATACCAATTAGAGGGTACTTCAAACAGACCCACATGGGGACTGGCTGCAGAGGTCAACAAAGGAGAGAGGAAACCCAACAACCTTTCATATGTAACTGTCAACCTGAAGCCTGCTCCTGCCCTAAGTATCAATGACAAAGAGCGGTCATGTCTGGGACTCTGTGCTTACAGTAGGCCAACCCGGTAGGGTGGCCCCATTCATAAGGTATGAGAATGTGGTTTGCAGGAGCCAGGCAGTTTGGTCTCTCAACAGCTACAAGAGAGACCTGCCGCTTTAATCAGGAATCATAGAGATCCATCAACCAGAGAGACTCTTTGATCAACAACAGACAGGAGGATGGGTGGGACTTTGTATCACAGGTTTTCATCCCTTTACCTTTCCTGTTGCAAAGCACTCTGGTTATGACATCATGCATACAGGAGATTGTTGGCGGGGACCCCACGATTGGTTCATTAAAGTAGGTTGTGGCCCACTTGGCTTTAAAAGAGGGCTTTATCACTGGTATGAATGAAGGCTGTCTTCAATTCCAGGAACTTCATGTGCTCCAGAGAATCATCCTCATCCCACTTTTCATGGACTTGGAGGTCCCCCCAGAGTTGCTCCCCACCCTGAAAAGGAAGAATCTGTTATCAGGGTGAACCTGGAAGGAGTGTCCTGGAAAGCTGTTTCTAACTGGAGGTTCTTGTGATCTGATCATCACAGGAGATCCTGCTGGAGCTAGGCCGAATGAAGACCACCATGGTTCAGGGTCGGAAAACTGAGTACAGCTCGATGCCAGATGTAGCTGGGTGCAACGCATCTGAAACCTTGCCCTGGAAACTAGTAGAACACAGGCCACCATCAAGTCCAACAGATGTAGAATCTGTTTGCAAATGAGACAGGAACAGGGCTGCTGTCTCCAAGATATCCTTTGCTCGTGTTTTTGCAGGGAAGACTTTGCCCAATGCTGAATATCATAGGGCACATATGGCCTTCAACCTCTACGATGGAATGAGGGTGGATTGCTTTATATTGACTGACAGACACATCCGGTCGAGAAGAAACTTTATATGGTAAAGGTGGGATAGAGATTAATGCATTTGAGGCGTAAGAATGCCGCCACCACTGCAGTAAGCTTGGTCAAGTCCTCTTGGGACTAAACTCAGGCCGAAATGTCAGACTTTGTACTGATACTGGTCGTGGTCTATGGAAAACTGTAGGTAATGGTGCTGCAGAGGCCAAATGGGAATGTGCAGATATTTATTTATGTATTCTGCATGTGTAAGGCGCTTATACAGCAAGTTAATTGTGTTTCAAAGCCCCCACAGGGCAACAGGGAGGGAAAATGGGAGCTAAATCAAATATAGCAATGAGAGATAGAGGCAGACCTACTAGGCCTTGTGAGCATTCAGAACGTGCAAGTGCAGAGAGATGGAGAACGGATGAGGGGTTGGGGATAAGTGCAAGGTGTAACCAGGGGGGAAGTGCTACAGAGTGAGCAGCTGTAAGTGCCTAGTGGTGAGTCGGCTTCCTATAAATAAAAGAAGTACGGCCTGTGGTGGCATAGGCCAGGGGAGCGAGGTAAGTGCTGAGAGCGGGCGGAGGCTCAAGGCGATTGGGTATGAGAGGCCAAGACCCAAGCGGATGCATAAGGGCCCTGGTCACCAATTTCAGCAACTGAGGGGATTTTAGCCAAAGAGGGGGGAAGGGAAGGAGGAAGTGAAAAGGAAGGTCTTGAGGAGCTTCCAGAATTTGAGGAGATCCGGCTCATGACAAAGAGGAAGGGGGAGGCTATTCCATAGAAGGCAGCCTGCAGAGGAAAGAAATCGGCCACCTGCTCGATTTTTAGCAAAACGCTTAACAAGCAATGAGAGTTGGTGCCGGAGGAACATAGAGATCTGGAGGGAGCGTATTTAGTGAAAGCAAGTTGTAGATAGCATGGTCACCGGCCCCAGACAGCCTAATGAATGATGCAGAGGGATTTGAATTTGATCCTTGCAGCAACCAGGAGCCAGTAAAGAGTTTTTAGGGCTGGAGTGATGCGGTCAATGGGCTTGAGGCCAAGGGTAAGTCTTGCCGCCCTATTCTCTATTAGCTGGAGAGGTCAAAGAGACGAAGCGGGTAGATTAAGGAAAAGGTTAATGAAGTAGTCTAGCCTAGAGAGAACCAGTGCTCTAGAGACATTGAGCTTCTGGGGGAAAGTGAGGAAGAATTCCTTTTAGGAGGTAGAGTTTAAAGAGGGATTTCTTGGCAAGATCTAGAATGTGAGGGAGGAAGCAGAGCGAGGAGTCGAAGATGACTCCAGGGTTTCTAGGTCCAGATGAAGGAGAAGGGGGAGAGCCCTTAGAAGATGGCCAGAGTGAGGGTGGGAAAGAGGGAGTAGGAGTTCCAATAAGAAAGATCTCAGTCTTGCTGGCTTTGAGGCAGAGATCATTGGAAGTGCACCAGGACTGGATGGCAGATAGGCAGTCAGGAATGATGGAGGAAGAGAGGAGAGGGTCAGACAGAAGTTTGAAAAAGAGTTTTGATATGTGTCTTGCAGGTCCACAGCTACTAGCCAGTCGCCCAGCTGAAGGGAAGAGTGGATAAAGGCAGGAATAATCATCTTGACCTTTTCTTGGGGCAAGAAAACATTGAAGGGGAGAGGTCTAGTGCCATTTGCAGGCCAGCCTTCTTTTTCTTTGGAATGGTAAAGAACCTTTAGGAAAAACCCCACCTTTCCTCTGAAAAAGGATCCCTCTCTATTGCTTTCATGAGGAACAGTGTATGTAGCTCCTGCAAGAGACAGTTTGAACTTCTTGTAGGGGGTTGTTTGGGGTAAGAGGAAGGGGATAGCCCCTGTGTTCCACCGATAGGGCCCACCTGGCACTGGTTCTGTTCGTCGACTGAGAAAGATGATGACATACTGAGACTGTCATGGTCATGAAGTCAGGGGCACAGGCATGCAGGGGTCGCATGCACAGGAGACCTGTGTGGACACTGTCCTGGTGCCTTTGGCACCAGACTCATGAACAAAATTAAACAAGAACATCAATTTAACACCAAAAAGCTTTTATTATGGCATAGCACTTCAGATGCATTAACCTTGAACATTCCATCCATTAAGCAGGATGCATTAACCTTGAACATTCCATCCATTAAGCCGCCCCAAGAGTATTCTTAGGTGTGGCTGCTAATGGATTGCCTTCGCACATGCTCACTCTCTAGGAGTGGCAGGGTGAGGCTGGTAAGCCAGCCCTAATGGGCGTGCCCACAATCTCAACTATATAAGCTGCCCCGATCCTCAAGACAGACGCTTCGCGTTATTCTGCACTTGCAAGCAGCGTAACGCTCACTGTCGCCTGAGGTCAGACTTACCTTTGAAGATCCTGCTTCCTGGACATCCTGCTTCCTGCCAGCATACTTACCAACTGGGGGAAGCTATTCTTACCTGTACATCTCTTCAGAGAACCAAGTATTCATCTTTACACTTTCCGGAACGCCGAAATCTTCATCTTGGCACCGCAGCACGACACGCTCCATTGTCGACAGCAGCGCCTGCAAGGAAAAACAAAAGACAAGGTTAGACATCGAAAAAACTGTTGTTTAAGGTTGTGCTTCGCCATACTTTGCGCTTTCCTTTAACCATCACTTACCTGCTGTCGAACATTGCGGTAGCATTCATCTTCCATCCGGCCGTGTCTCGCGTCTCACAGCTGCATTGAGGCTGCATTTCCATCTAAGGGAAGAACACAGAAGAGAGACATTATATGCGGGCATAAATAGGAGCAACATATAAAGACATTAAACAGAACGAACAGCATCACAAGAGCTCAAGAAAGACTTACCAATCATAAGGAGAAGCATAGTCTCAACTGGACTAATCCTTATCAGGGATCAGTGAAGGAACTAGAGCCCATTCGACGTGCCCCTGCCAGAAGTAGCAGGACGGAGAGCTTATCTTCCATAATTCACAGGAGCAGTATCAGAGGCCTGAAGTGGATGATTCAAGTTCAGGGAGGGCTGCAACCGTGCCCCAATGCCTCCGCAGAGACCAGGTGAGCATAACAGAACGCAAAGCCTCTAATACTCTCTGCCTGGGCATTATGGAAACTTCAGAAACAGATCAGTTAGCCCTCTTACTAGGGGAATTACGGGCTGAAGTACATGCTTCAAGACAGGAAACCAATGCATTATGGCGGGATCTTATTGTAACTCGAGAAAGAACTGACAAATTGGCAAGACAAATGCTACAAGCACAAGCAGGACAAGTTCCACTGCCTGGAGTGACCCATTCTTCTCATTCGTCCACACCACAACAATCAACACTGGTTCAGGTGGTTCTTCCAGGAGCAGTGCCTCTAGCCCCTCCCGAACGCTTCATCAGTGACCCAAACAAGTTTTCTGTATTTATGAACCAATGTCGCCTTCATTTCTTGTGCAGACCAGGAGCCTTTCCTAAAGACCAAGCCAAAGTGGCATTTATACTCTCATATTTAGGAGGTAGTGCGGCGGACTGGTCTATACCTTTGGTAAATCAAGATGACCCTTTACTCCGAACTTTGGGAATTTCCAACATGAGATGGAGAAATTGTTTGCCCGTCATACTCAAGGACAAGCTCTGGACAACGAGTTGTTGTCACTCAGACAAGGGCGTCAATATCTATTAACCTATATTGCAACCTTCAATCGTCTCATAGCCCAGACCAACTGGCCAGAAGTGAAGAGGACTACACTCTTTTACGAGGGTTACATGGAGAACTTAATGATGTGTTGGCGCAAGTGGTGAATCCCCCTGAGAGGTGTGCTGACTACATAGACATGACAGTGCAACTCGATCCTAGGTTGTAGAATTGGAAAATGGATAGAGCTAGATGAGAGGGACGGTCAATTTACATACGACCTTGTGAGAATCAGACCCACATGAACAGTCTGAGCCAATGCAAATTGGTGGATTACGAAGTCCCCTTACCAAAGCACAAAGGGAAAAAAGAAGACAACAACAGCTTTGCTTATATTGTGGACAAGCAGGTCACTTCCTCCGTGACTGCCCGGTAAAACCACCCAAGAAAACGGTTGGGGCAACAGACAAAACTGAAGAAGAAGAAGAACAGAACTCGGGAAACGCCAATGCCCGGAAAGTGTAGGGGTCCGCTTGTCGAGCATGAAAAAGGAATCCCTACAAACCTCACATCTAGTCCTTCCAGTTCTTTTGGGGAATCACAAACAACCATCAAAAATACATGCCTTGGAGGCATATATTGATTGTGGAGCTGTGGGTAACTACATTGACCAAGATTTGGCTCTCTGAATAGGCCTTCCTCTCCGACAGAAGCAGAAATCGGAAAACGTCACTGCTGTGGATGGTTCTCAGCTATCATCCAGCCCGGTGACACAATACGCCGAGAAAATCAAGCTTCTGTGTCAGGACGGGCATCAAGAGGACATTACTTTCAATCTCATCGGTGCTCCTCAGTTCGAAATGATATTGGGAATGCCCTGGCTGGAGACCCACAATCCTAGGATCGACTGGCAAAAACGAGTTCTGACATTTCCTCATGATTGTGCCGACACATGTTACAAAAAAGATGACACCAATCTGAAACCGAAGAAAGGAATCGTGTTGGGCTTCATCAGCTCCTTACCACTTGAATACCAAGATTATTAGGATGTCTTCAAAAAGAGCAAGCCAGCATTCTGCCCCCGCACAGACCCTACGATTGTCAAATAGTTCTTGTACCCAGATCCCTTGCAGCCAAATTTACGCTCTGACAGAACAGGAAAATCAGCATCTTAGAACTAACCTGGATCAGTACCTGGTGAATGGTTTCATTCGCCCGTCCAAGTCACCTGCCTCCTCGCTCTATTCTTCATGCCTAAAAAGGAGGGGGACTTAAGAACTTGCATCGACTATAGAGCCATCAATCAAATCACAGTAAAAAATTGATATCCTTTACCACTTATACCAGAGCTCCTACACCAAGTGAAACATGCTCAAATCTACACAAAACTGGATTTAAGAGGAGCATACCATCTTGTAAGAGTAAAAGAGGGAGACGAGCGGAAAACGGCTTCCACACGAAGTACGGCCTCTTTGAATACCAGGTCATGCACTTCGGGCTATGCAATGCCCCTGCGGTGTTCCAATTCTTTATGAATGATGTACTCCGTGAACTACTGGACGTTTGCGCTCTTGTTTACATTGACGACATTCTTATCTACTCAAATTCCATGTAAGAACATGTAGGCCATGTCCAGGCAGTCTTAGAGAAGCTTCGACAACACCAATTGTATGCCAAGTTGGAAAAATGTTTTTTCCATGTAACTGAGGTCGAGTTTCTCGGTTTCATGCTCACACCACAAGGCGTACATATGGATACACGAAAGGTGGATGCAATCCTACAATGGCTCTCACCAACATCCACGAAAGGAGTGCAAAGCGTGCTCGGATTCGCCAACTTTTACCGTCGTTTTATACCTGGGTTTTCACAAATTGTACATCCAATTACCTCCTTGTTAAAGAAAAATCAAAAGTTCCATTGGGCGACAGAAGCTGAAGAAGCCTTCCAGAGGTTGAAACTAGCATTCACTACAGCACCAGTCCTTCGACACCCACGACCAGACCAACCTTACATAGTTGAGACAGATGCTTCAAAAATAGCCATGGGAGCAGTATTGTCACAACGAGACCCTGAAACAGGACAACTACACCCTGTCGCATTCTGGTCCCGCAAATTTTCAGCCCCTGAGTTGAAGTACGCAATCACAGATAAGGAATTACTGGCGATTAAAGCAGCATTCAAGGCCTGGAGACATTAGGTTCTTGGTGCGAGACATACGGTCACTGTCATCACGGACCACCGTAACTTGCAATACTTGAAAACCGCCATAGGACAATCCTCGCGTCAACTTCAGTGGGCTCTCTTTTTCGCGGAATATGATTTTATTATCACTTATAGACCTGGAGTATGCAATGGGAAAGCAGATGCTCAATCACGCATGAGTGAAGAAAAAGAGGCTTTTACAGCACCCGACCCCGTGGCCATAATTCCTGAGGAAAGGATTCAAACCAGAATAGCTGCCACCACGTGTGTGGATGACCAAAGAACCAGTTTGCAATCCCTGATGGATCAATCAACACAACAGGAATGGCTGTTAAAAGGTGACCAGTACACCATTGAAGACAATCTACTGTATTTCCCAAGGACAATTATATGACCAAGAACTGCAAAAGCAAATCATCACAAATTACCACGATTCATTAGTGGAAGGACACCCAGGAATAGCCAAAACCCAGGCTAAGGTAAAACAAAACTACTGGTGGCCAACCTGGTGAAAAGACATTGCCCAATTTATTGAAACCTGCGGTGTCTGTGCACAACACAAGTCTCAGAAACAGAACCCTGCTGGCTTACTACATCCCCTAACAGTACCGCCAGCACCTTGGCATACCCTGTTGATGGACTTCATCACAGATCTTCCACCCTGCAATGGATACAACACCTTATTAATCGTGGAACATACTCTGGATAACTGAGTATGCATACAACAACTCAGTTCACACAAGCACAGGGCAAACTCCATTCTACACTGTGCACGGAAGACATCTGAGGACATCAGTATTTGATCCACCTAATACCCTGGAAATTGCAGCCATAAAAAACTTGCATTAAACCATCACTCAGGTTCCTAAGGAGGCGACAGAGCATCTGACCAAGGCTAAGGAAAGACAAAAACTCCCGCCTACCAGGTTGGAGAAAAGGTGTGGTTAGCATCCAAATATATTCCCCTGAAGGGGCAAAGAGCTTTCCGCCCAAGATACCTGGGCCCTCATACTATAAAGTCCATAATCAATCCTGTCGCCATGAAATTGGAGTTACCATCTCACATGAAAATTCACCCCGTATTTCATGTCTCTCTCCTCAAACCAATGAAATCCAATACACGGCTTAGTTCTCTGCTAGAGACCGAAGAAATAGATGGAGAACCAGAATGTGAAGTCAAATCCATCCTGGACTCCAAGGTGGTTCGATCAAAATTGTATTACCTAATTGACTGGAAAGGTTACAGACCTCAAGACCGAACTTGGGAACCCAGTGAACATGTCCATGCTCCGCATTTAATCAGACAGTTCCATCGCAATAATCCCACCAAACCAGGACCGGGAGGAGAACCACCCTTGAGAGGGGCTTTGAGGGGGAGTGCTGTCATGGTCATGAAGTCATGGGCACAGGCATGTAGGGGTCGCATGCATAGGAGACCTAGGTGGACACTGTCCTGGTGCCTTTGGCACCAGGCTCATGAACAAAAGTACATAACACCAAAAAGCTTTTATTATGGACATAGCACTTCAGATGCATTAACCTTGAACATTCCATCCATTAAGCAGGATGCATTAACCTTGAACATTACATCCATTAAGCAGCCCCAAGTGTATTATTTGGTGTGGCTGCTAATGGATTGCCTTTGCACGTGCTCACTCTCTAGGAGTGGCAGGGTGTGGCTGGTAAACCGGCCCTAATGGGCGTGACCACGATCTCAGCTATATAAGCTGCCCCAATCCTCAAGACAGACGCTTCACGTTATTCTGCACTTGCAAGCAGCGTAACGCTCACCGTCGCATGAGGTTAGACTTACCTTCGAAGATCCTGCTTCCTGGACATCCTGCTTCCTGCCAGCATACTTACCAACTTGGGGAAGCTGTTCTTACCTGTACATCTCTTCAGTGAACCAAGTATTCATCTTTACACTTTCCGGAACGCCAAAATCTTCATCTTGGCACCGCAGCAGGACACGCTCCATCCCCGACAGCAGCGCCTGCAAGGAAAAACAAAGGACAAGGTTAGACATCGAAAAAACAGCCAGTTTAAGGTTGCGCTTCACCATACTTCGCGCTTTCATCCATCATCCATCCAGCCGCGTCTCGCATTTGCTGCATTGAGGCTGCATTTCCATCTAAGGGAAGAAAACAGGAGAGAGACATTATTGCGGGCCTAAATAGGAGCAACATATAAAGATATTAAACAGAACGAACAGCATCACAAGAGCTCAAGAAAGACTTACCAATCATAAGGAGAAGCATAGTCTCAACTGGACTGGACTAATCCTTATCAGGGATCAGTGAGGAACTAGATCCCATTTGACGCGCCCCTGCCAGAAGTAGCAGGTCGGAGAGCTTATCTTCCATAATACACAGGAGCAGTATCAGAGGCCTGAAGGGGGTGATTCAAGTTCAGGGAGGGCTGCAACAGTGCCCCAACACCCCAGCAGAGACCAGGTGAGTGAACAGAGACTCAGACCGGAGACTGTTTGGCATCTGGATTGGGGGGTGGCTGGGAAAAGAATCCCAAGGGGAACATGCGCAAATGCCTTTTTTTGCGTGAAGTGCTCGCAGATATGACTTACATCCTTTGGCGAACATGGATGCCTCCATATCCTCTTGGGTTCCTGGAGGAAAAAGAGTGTCTTTACAAGCTTAGCTTTGTGGGAGGTTTAGTTAGAGCAGCTAAAGACTTTGCCATTTGGCAACGTTTTTCTTTTATTCAGCTCCTCATCTGTATCAGGGCTGAACTGTTCCACCCCCATCAAACGGCAGATGCATGATTTACTCCACATGTGCAGTTGGAATTTGGTGGATTTGAGCTAAAAGACACCCTTGTGGACATCCTCAAAGCTGCTCTGTCCAGGTGGTGATATGAGACCAAAGCACATAAAGAGGGGATGGCTAGAAGGTTTAGAATTAATATGAAACCTCTAGCAATTGCTCTGGACAACCCTCCAGACTCATTGTTCTTTGCATGCCACGCCATTACAGAAAGGGAAAAGACCATAAGCAAATCAGGCTTGGTCCCAACTCAAAGCAGTCCAGCCCGAACTGCTAGGTCATATCCCTTCTGGGCGAGATCACAAGCAACCCCACACCTTTCAACCTCATTGAGTGTCTCTAGTGAGGTGTAGCTTGGGTCTCTAGGCCCAACAGGCACTGGGCCCACGTCTGGGCACACCCGTTCCACTAGGGGTGACAAAGCAAAACAAAGACCTTCCACACATCACTTTTCTATCTCCCTGTGTGAGAGAGGTTATGCCCAGACGTGGGTCCCTTGCTTGCTGCACCATAGGGAACCAAGCTGCACCTCACTGACGAGGCCCAACAAGGCCAAACATGTCTGGGGTAGCTTGTGTTCTCATGCAGAGGTGACCTGGACTAGTAGTTTAGGCTGGGCTGCACCCATTGGTGGCAGTACCTGACTGATTTGCATATGGCTGGACCCTTTTTGTAATGGCACAGATGGGCTAAAAACAGGAGTGGGCGAGATGGAAGGTTGCCTGGAGCAGTGCCAGTGGTTCGGATGTATTCAAAACCTTCCACCAATCACCTTTCTGGTGATATGAGGCCTTCATGAAGTCCTCTGCTACTTGCGAGCCTCTGCCAAGCACAAGCAGAACCCAACTTGAAATTCAGGAGGAAGGAGGGCATCTGAGTCTGCCCAGCTCTTTACAGAACCTAAAGTTGTCAGCTGCCATGATCGCTTACCCACTGGCCAGCCTGAAACGTAGGTCAGAAGTTTGGTACACCATTTTACCTGCATTATCCAAGAGACAATCCTCACAACCCAGAAGGCTCTGAGAAGAGGAAGAAGGCAAAGCATGAGTTTTTCCAAAGAGGGTAGCAAACATTTCTATAATGGAATGTGCTGGAGGGTGGCTCATTACGCATAGCTTTTCTCAAGTCCACCCTTTTTGGGACTGGTTGTAATGAAGTTATATTTGCCAGCTTTTGACGGGCTCTCCCATCACATCAGGTTGAAGATGTATGCCAAACCTTTCTTTTGCATTCCTCAAGAGGAATAAGGAAAGGACTACATGGACTGAGTGTGGGGTTTCTGGTACCGAAATCCCCAGATAACTCTGTGAGCCCTTGCACCCTATCATGGAATGCTTTAATAGACATGAGTACTTCTTCTGTATTTTCTAAAAGACTATCGTGTTCGTCTGCATGGTGATCATTTGAGGGACACAGAAGTAGAGGCGAGGGAGAATCTTTTGGTAGTGGGGGAAGAGAGAGGAGGGCAGATTGCATTGAGAACCTGCATCCTCTGTTGGGGGAGGTGGTGGTGGCTCCATTGTTACTGTCTGATGCCGTGGGTTGATTTGATGGTGCCACTTGTTGAGGACTTCCTTCATGAGCGACTAAAAATATTGCCTCATGGGTGAAGAGTGCCTCAAGTTTTGAAATGTCTCAAAGAATCTCTCTCTACCTTCCCTGCTGACCTACCCATCTACTGTACTGACTGGTTGCTTGGCTACCCTCAGAGTCTAACTGGGTACCCTTTGCACTGCTTCCGGGCCTACAACGCACTTAGGGGCTGTAACTGTAATCCTACAGTCCCTTATTCTTCTTGCACTACCCAGAGCCACGCTGCCCTGCACACTGGACAACCATTCCACCCATGGGGAAAAAGCTGGGAGTACAAGGGTACCTCGCGGCAGCGGTGGAAGAAATATATCTGTATCTCCCAGTGTGTGCACCGACGTACCCAGATATAGTTCCCACTGTGACTGGGTAGAATCTGACCCAGAGACAGCGACAGCTGTTGTACAATGACCCAATATCTGCTGTGTGTTAGGTCCGGCAGCAGTCACCATACTGCCACAGTGCTACCTGAGGTAAATAATGAATGGGCGTCTATCGCTATCGTAGGTCTCAGAGAGTCCTCAGATATCTGTCCAGTAAGCAGAGTGGGGTCGGCCTTAGACCATGGTCTGCTGAGGCAAAACTGAAACACCTATAGGTCGAAGCCTGGTATTACATCCTTGTGAGCCCTCGGCATGAAAGCTGGTACAAGCCGCCTCAGAGACCTCAGAGCGCACCCCGATACTGCAGTAGCTAACCACAACAGGAGCCGTCTGCCTCGGCTAACCCGGGAAGGGCGGTGCCTAGATGGGGTGCCGAAGTAAAAAGGGATGTAATTACCTTCTTGGATCAGACAATGTTTCTGAGGTGATCTGGAGCCAACAACTGAAAGATTCTCCCCACCGCATCAGATGACTCTTTATGGACTTGTGTGAAAGTGCACGACAGATCGCATAGGCGTCCCAGCGGTGAAGTAGGCCCAAACGCTCTAAGCAAAGAGTATGAGTGTCCATCGCTGAGAACGACCTGTGACACCTGAAGCACAGAGAACCCCGCTTTACCCAGCATAAACAAAAGGAAGCAAGGGGAGAAGAGTGGGAAAAAGAAAAAACATTACCACGTGGAAGCAGCAAGTAAAACAAAAAGAAAATAAGAGGGCTGCGTCCACCATCTGATTTTTTTTAACACAGATTTTTATTGGCATTTGTTAAGTGTACAGATCAAACAGATACATGATGTTAGCATTATGTTATCTTGCCTTCTTTTCCTTTAAACTATCAACAATTAAACAACAACAAACATTAACTGTCTTCATTCTTCCAATTATCCCTCCATTCTGTCCTTTGGGCGTAATGGAGTGGGTCTACATCAGCCTTTTGCATTATGGGGGGTAGTAGTGTGCAAGGGTTTCTTGTCT
The DNA here is from genome assembly GCF_040938575.1 of Ambystoma mexicanum. NCBI lineage: Eukaryota > Metazoa > Chordata > Amphibia > Caudata > Ambystomatidae > Ambystoma > Ambystoma mexicanum. Next base: position 40,522,973 of record NC_090928.1, read on the forward strand.
CATGCCCTCTTATGGTATGTTAAACATAGCACGTTTTTTTTCATTCGTTCTCAGGGTGGCATATCGTCGGATGGAAGAAACATGTCTCTTATCAGTGCTTTACATGCCTCATATGTGGTGCTTACTTCTCCCTCCCTTCCACTGAGGCTTGTTCCCTAGGTTTCTGTTTCCACTGCAGCCCATCGTTTCATTTCCCTGCTCGATGCAGCAAATTGTGGGCCCGCCTTTGATTTCCACGCCATTGCTATTGTCCTTTTTGCCAGCATACATGCCATGTCCATGAGCTTCACTACATGTTTAAGTTTGCTTAGCCTGGGATATGTGCACAGGAGGCATTCCTTCGGCGACCAATAGTATATTTTAAATCTGGCTTTTTCACATGCTTCTTCTATTTTTGCCCAAAAAATCGCCACTTTCTCACAGTCCCAAAACATATGCATCAAGCCAGCTCCTTCCCCACCACACCATGGGCATATTGAACTTGTTTGCTTATTAAAGCCTGCCACCCGAAAGTGGGGTCATATACGTTCTGTATAGGAGGTTTATCTGTATTAGTCGGAACATAGCGTTCCTAGACACTTCTTTAGGGTGCATCAGTGCTCTTTGCCATTCTTTGTCGGTAATGGCTTCCCCTAGGTCTTTTTCCCAACTGGTCCTGAGTGCCGCGCCCCGGGGGTTGGTCCTATCAGTTAGCTGACGGTACAGTCTGGAGATAGGCCTCCATCCCTCAATCAGGCTGTACAATTCTGACAGCAGGGGGGTCGCTTCCGATTCTTCTGGCCACTCAGCCCATTTCCCTTTGGCCACTTGCCTTATTCTTTGGTACCATAGAAATTGCCCTTTTGGTAGCCCCTCTTTTTCATGCAGTGACTCTAGTTCCCTGAAAGTGCTATCCTCGTACATGTCTCCCCAGGTGCACAACCCCAGTCTTTCCCAGTGTCTCATGAAGGGGAGGTCGATTTCTACCTTGCCTACATCTGCCATGATTGGAATATCAGGTGCATAGAGTTGTCTCAGTTGCAGCACAGTTTTAGCTCTGTTCCATACCCTCCTTCCCAACCCTAGCAGCATGGGGATATGCTCTTTAGGTAAGTTAACGGGATCCATAGGATTTCTTTTAGTAGTGTTGGGGTTATTAAGTGTTGTAGAAGCCCTGTCTCAGGTGTAGTCTCATCCGACAGCCATTTAGCCAGGTGGCTAAGTTGTGCCGCCAAGTAATACTTTTCCAGGTCTGGGAGTTGTATGCCCCCTTCTTTATAATTTAGCGTCAGTGTGGCTAGTGATAGTTTATGGTGGGACCCCCCCCATAGGAAGTCTCTAATCAGGGCCTCGAGTGTGCGAAAAAAGGTTGACCTGATATAGTAGCAGACATTTTGAAAGTAGTATAAAAATCTCGGTAGGATGATAATTTTTGTAATAGATGCTCTGCCCATCAATGAGAGGGGCAGTTTGGACCAGAACTTCATTGAGTTGCGCAGGCCCTTAATCACAGCCACAGTGTTGTGTTCATGCGTTAGTTCTGGCGTGTGCTTAATTTTGACCCCTAGATATTTGAATATGTCTAGTTGCCACTGTACTCCCACCTCCAGCAGATCTTCAGTTTTCACATTTCTTAGACCCGCTAGCGGGAATATGCAGGACTTTTGCCTACTAAAGTGTATCCCAGAATAGTGTGCATAGTTATATAGCACCTCCAGCACAATCGGGGCATTGTTTTGGGGATCCCTTAGGTAGACCAGGACATCGTCGGCATACAGTGAGATCACATGGTATCTCCCGCCCACAAGTATCCCTGCATCCCAGAACTGCTGTCTTATGTAGATTACGATTGGCTCCAGCCCCAGAATGTAAAGCATGGGTTATAGTGGGCAACCCTGCCTAGTACCTCTCCTTATGTCCCAGGCCGGTGATACTGTTCTGCTCGTTTTGACCCTGGCTGTTGGGTCCCTGGATAGTACCTTTATCCATCTAACAAAACCTTCCCCAAACCCAAACTTTCTTAGTGCCTCTATCAGCCATTCCCAATATATGGAGTCGAACGCTTTGATGGTGTTGAGTGATTTCACCGCCAAATGCTCTTCGTCCTCCCCGTCTGTGCCATGATGTGTTGTAACCCGCGTAGGTTGGCCGTTGTGTTACGGCCAGGCACAAAGCCGTTCTGGTCTTCATGTACAAGGCTCCCTATTACTCTAGACAGTCTTTTGGCCAGTATGGTAGTCAATATCTTAATGTCAGAATTGAGCATGGCCAATGGGCAATATGAATCACAGTCCTATACTGGTTTGTTCGGGTTTAAGGATTGGGACTATTAAAGTTTCCCTCATGCTTTTTGGTAAGATTCCCTCCTCATATGCCTCCATAAACACTTCGTGTAGTAGTGGGGTCAGGGTCGGCTCATATGCCTTATAAAATTCTGGGGGGAGCCCGTCGCTTCCCGGGGCTCTGTAGGTGGCTAGGGATCTGATGGCCCCTGTCACATCTTCTGGGGTAATTGTTTCATCTAATGCCTCCCTCTGTGCCGTGTCTAATTTTGGTAGTTCTATCTCTTCCAATGTATCTCGTATGTCTGCCAGCGGTAGTGTGGTGTCGTGTGTATACAGCTTGGCGTAAAAGGCAGCAAAAGTGTTGTTTATTGATAGCTGTGTCCTGTGCAATGCCCCATCCTCGTCCCTGAGCGCAGTTGTTAGGTGTCTTGGGTGTTCCCTTTTGCATAGCCATGATAAGAGTCTGCCAGGTTTATCTCCCTCTCTGTGCGACCTTGTGGTACATGTCATGTAGTCAAATTTAGAGAGCCGCCCCCACTCTTCCTGGCATTTGGTTCTAGCTTCAGTGAGTTTTGCCTCCTCCTCTCTGGTTCCCAGATTGTTATTCTCCATCCACTTTATTTCTTCTTCCCGCTTTTCAAGTTCCCCCTTCAGCATTTTCCTAATACCTCCCGCTCCGCTATAACCTCGCCCCGGATTACCACCTTTAGGGCCTCCCACATTGTGCTCCAGTGTTCTACACTGCCCTGGTTATTTTCTATTTATTCTTCCAGTTTCTCCCCTAGTTCATCTTTGAAGATTCGGTCTGTTAGTGCCTCTGCGGGCATACGCCACAGTGGGATCGGGGGTCTGGGACCTGTCATTACCCAGTTCATGAGTAGTGGTGAGTGGTCCGAGATCGATCTGCCCAAGTACTGTGATGACTCTACTTCTGCCAAATGTGTCCTGTCTATGAAAATATAATCTATTCTTGTGTATAGCCCGTGTGGGGAGGAGTAGTACGAGTACACCCTGTCATTGGGGTGGTATTCCCTCCAGATGTCCACCAAGTCTAGTTGGGCTAGCGTAGCATTTAGCGCTTGAGGGGCTGTCTCCACCCGCTTCAGTGGCGGTTCAGATCTATCCAGGTCCAGGTCCTTTACAAAGTTAAAATCACCCCCCCCCCATATACAGAGGCCTGCCGAGTGTTGGGCTATTTTAGCGCAAAGCATGGTAAGATGTGCTGGTGCGCTGTGGTTGGGGAAGTAGGAATTCACTATGCAGATCTCTGTCTGTTTGATAACTCCCCATAGTACCAGGTATCTTCCTTCTTTATCCGCTTCCATCCCCAGTAGTCTAAAGGGTACCCTGGGACTTACCCAAGTGAACACTCCCCTTGCATATTTGGAATATGATGCTCCATAACCGTTTCCCCCCCAGCAATCTTTTAAGGTACCCATAGCTTCTGCCGTGAGGTGGGTTTCCTGGAGTAAAGCTATGTCTACCTTTTTCCTATGTAGATATGATTTAATTCTATTCCTTCGTAGATAAGTGCCCATCCCTCTTACATTCCAGGTCATTACTTTAAGTTGTGATGCCATTGTATACCCTGTGCCCATCCCTGATCAGCATCCCATGTCGCTACCCATGCCCTAGGTGGTCTCCACTGGGAGTCACTTCTTCCAAATCATATTTCCCTGTTTCCCAGTTATGGTTTTTGGCTGTGAACACCCCACCCCCTCCTTTGTTTTGCATCTTGAAGACATTAAGGCAGCAAAGGCAATAAGGACGGTTAACAGAAACCCTGTGGTCTCCCCCAACCTCCGGCCCATGTCTGCCATGCTCGTAGAGCAGTTCACATGAAGACGTTGTAACATTAAGAACAAAAAACAAACCAAACAAACTCGCCCAGCGTCTGCCCCATTCTAGCAGTGCTCAGGCGCCCTTGCACTTTTTGGGCCCATCCAGGTCGTTGGGTGCAAGTGTCATTGCACTTAATGTTTCGTGGGTTAGGTCTCAGAGCTCCGGTCAAGTGGCCAAACGGGCCTCCGATCGATTCAGATGTATGTTCATGTTGCAGCAAACGTCGAGGTGAGTTTATCCAGTTCACCGTTCTCCTTGGCAGGTGGCCCAGCTGACTCAGGGCCTGCCTTGCCATTAGTCCATTTGCGTTCAAGTGACTGCTTCCTCCCCTTTAGCCAAATTGTTGTACTGCAGCCACATGGTGGCTGCCACCAGTTTCAAGAAACCCTCTTCGCCCCTTATAGATCACCTTCAGCCTGGATGGGTACATCAACATGTACTTTAGATTCAACTGCCTCAGTCTGGCCTTTATCGGTATGAAGCAGTTTCTTGCGCATTGAACTGCGGATGTATAGTCTGGGTAAATGGCTATTTTTGAATTGTCCCTTGTTATTTCTCCTCCTTCCCTGGAGTGCATAGTATGATCTCTCTGTCGCGAAAGTTCAGGATTTTGGGGATCATTGGGCATGGGTATGATCCCGGCGGAGGTTTCTTCTGTAGGGATCTATGGGCCCGTTCTACCACAAAGCCTTGTGATAGTCGACCTGCACCAATTTCTTGCTGTATCAGTCTCTCCACAAACCCAGCCGGGTCTTGGCCTTCCATTCCTTCCGGGATTCCCAGCAGTCGTACGTTGTTGTGGCGGGCCCGCCCTTCTGCCTCCTCCGACCTGGCCTTCAGTGTTGTCACTCTTTTCTCAAGTTCTTGCACCCTAGTCTTCAAGTCTATTGTTGTCTCAGTTGTCTCCTGTAGCCCAGCTTCCGTATTGGTGACTCTCTCAGCAAAGTTGCGTTCGTCTTGGCGCATCAGCTGCATGTCTGACTTGACTTTTTCTATTTTTGTGTTGACAAATGACTGCAACGCCGCTATGGCTTCCAATACAGGGCCTTCCCAATTTATTTCTTCTGGGGCTGTTTGTTCATCAGGTGCTGTCGCCTTGTCTTGTACCGCAGAGCGTGGCTTGGTTGCGGCGAAGGAGTCCATGATCGACACTTTGTTCTTATTTTTTGATGGGGACATGGTCCTCCCGCCTGGGCGTGTGGTAGTTGCTGGCCGGGGCAGTTGATCTCGCAGTCCCTAATACCTTTGTCGGGTTGGTGCTGCTTGAAGTGTTGTGTTGATTGTGCGCACTCTCAGCACTTTCGTATTGTGGGCTCCGCTTGTTGCACCTTTGCGCAGCTGCTGCTGGTCCAGCCCAATTACTTTTCGTCCTTGGAGCGGCTGTTTGTTCTCCTTACTGTGTTATTCAGTGTTGCCTGGCCGCAGCCGTCCCAGTTATACAGGCCTCAGAGTGTTACTTTTAGGCTTGTTTCTTATGCCTTGATGTTGGGGGACCTGTTCGCTAAGGTGCTGTGCTCTCTGGTTGTAGTGTGCGTTCTAGAATGTCTCTTTGGGTGACCGGCAGGGCCTCCTGTTTTACCTCCAGCAGTGTCCCCCCAGGGTGCCCAGTGTCTCCGGCGCGCCCCCTTGCCAGGGCGGGTGTTGCTCTTCCCCCGTCTCTCCCTTTGCTCCTTGCTCCTTTGCTCCTGGTGGCCAGCGTGGGAGGTGGAGTCCGGCACGCCGCTTGTTGCAGGTTTATTTGGGCAGTGGGTGCCCGCTTATTATTGCTTTTGGTAGGCTGATAGTTCTATTTGCCCCCACTTATGCGGGTGTGTCCCAGCTCTGCTGCCCTTTGCTTTTTGTCAGCAGCCACCCAGCCCCTGTGGCACGTCGGGGCCCTCAGTCCCCCTGTTCGTCTGCTCGTTCAGTCTGTGGTGCAGCTGGTAGCAACGTTAGCGCTCCCGGCACTGCGCTGGTACGTTCGCAGATTACCTTAGATTTCGATCATTGGAGGTCCCTCCTGTCGGTTCACAAATCTCCAGCGCCGTCTCCTTTGCTGTGAATCTGTTCGCTTCATGACCGCTGGGCTTCCTGCTGGTTCTCTGCCTCTTCAGGGCCGTGTATCAGCGCCACTGCTCCGCAGCAAGCCGCCATCCGCGCTTCTCCCCTCGTTTCTTTCACTGTCGGTGGCACTTCTTCTCCGGTGCAGCTCTTACTCGGCCTCGCTGCAGCGGTCTCAGGTCTCTCCAGGGGCAGCGAGTGTGCTCGTCCTCATAGGCCGCCTGCCCCTCCCCCTCACCAGTGGCTGGATGCTGGGGGCTTTGCCATTTTGTCCGCCGCAGGGGCTCAGGTTTGGTGGGCCGCTGTTGATGTTTCCCGGCTCCGTTTTTCTTCGGGTTTTCTGTGCGGGCTTGTGGAAGCGCTTCACCCACTCCTGATGGCAGTTTCTGGCAGGATTTGATGCTTTTGTGTGCAGTTAAAGGATCAGTAATAAGGATCCCAGTCAGAGCTTAGCACAAACTCCTCCTCACTCCATGAGCTCAGGCCGCGCCCCCCGCGTCCACCATCTGATACGAAGAAAGGGACTCAGGCGAAGGAGTGCGGGAGGCAGGGAATAAGGAATGGTCGCGCTATGCCCATGTGGCCGAAACCCGCTCTCAAATTCCTAAAGGGGAAGCGCGCTTGTGCTTGCTATGGCTCCCGTCTGAGGGAACTCTCTTAAGTATGGAAGTGAAGGGACTGGATGTAGGCGTATTAAGATCCGTGAGCACTTCAGTGAGGATTGACAGCATGAATCTTGGCAATAAATGAGAGGCAAAATATTAGAGATTTGATAGCTCTCCTTATATCTAGTGATAACTTTTATTTGTGGCTCACTGTATGCTGGGAGTTGCAAATGATAAGCCTAGGTCAAAATCCTTCTGAGGAGCCTTCACACTGAGAACAGGGAGGGATGGAAAACGCGTTTTTCTTTTTTGTGAATATCAAAACAGGTTTAAAATCGATAAATTCCTATTTTGCAAAAAAGCAAAATGTTATTTTTCCAGCCAACCTCGATTAATGAATCACTTGATTAACAGCAAAACAATTATTTGCAAGAAATTGATTGTTATTTTTAACATAGATTGTAAAAGAATCAATTTGGACGTTTAACAAACTGATTCATTTTTGCATTATATTGCTTTAAAATGTTTAAGATGAATCTACTTGTTTTTTCCTTCTTGTCATTGTGGCAATTGAGGGCAAAATGGGGGTATTTATAATTCCCCATGAAAGCAAATTCTGAGGAAAAAAGTGCCCAGTTTGGTTTTTGTTGACTTACCTTCCCCCATTGCTTCATAATTGTCACAATCCACTCGATCTTCACGTAAACTCTAGGAATTAGCATACACGTAAAGGAAGTATAGAGGACAAACCTCAGCCAGTAGAATGCGAGAGGAATCAAATTAACAGGGCCAGAAATCGAAAGTAGAATATAGGGTGTAAAAAGGAGAGCTGAATGTATTTCACGACCCTTCAAGGACCCTGCTGATCTGCCATAGTGTTCTCTATCCTGCGGATATAAACTGCACACATCCAGAGCAGTTCTCCTGCCATAGCAGATTAGAACTGTTGGCTTTCAAGACCTTGAAACTGTTCTCGCCCTGTTGATATACAAGCTATTTAGTATGCTGCCATTATGTATCTGGAGAAAACTGTTCGGTAGTACAGAGCTAATTCCAAGGGAACTTAGCATGGTGCTTCGAGCTGCTTCCAATTGAAACAGTTGCTCACACAGGCCTCCAATCTATGCGAAAAGCACTTATTGTCAGATTCAGTGCATGTGGAATGACAGGATCACCCCCTAAGGACAAATGATTCTGCTGAGCCAGCTGTTAGTGCAGTTATCTATGTATCATGGAAGAGACAGCAGTCAAGTCTCAATCTTCTGAGAGCCTGGACACTAAGTCTGATGAACATGTTTCACCAGAAGTCCTAGACGAATCCTGCTCAAGGGGTCACGCTATGCCCAAGGGGCCATGTCTCCCAATACTTAATGCCAATCTCAAGCTAAAGTGGCCTCACTCTCTGGAGAAGGCAGCTAATTAATTCCCTACCTTAAAAGCTCTTGCTTCTGGATGAAAAGCCTCCCCCAGATCAATTCAGAGGCATTTCCCCAAAATGTCCAGCTCCATAGAAAGGCAGAAATCGTTTTTTTATTACTGTTGAACAAAAACCTGTATATTTGAAAAAGTCAGCACAATGATTTAGATTCCTGCAGGCCTTCTTCCTATGAGAGGAGAGTAAATGCGCGAAACATCCAGGTGTGGGTAGACATAGATCACTTTGTTGTGCAACAGATAAACTAGCGAACCCAGAACCTAAGTGAACACTCTAGGGCAAAGATCTGCGACCTGCGGCTCTGCAGATGTTGTGGGCTATGGCTCCTATGATTCCTCACCATGAACTATGCTAGCTAGTACTGATGGGAGTTGTAGTCCAAAGCATCCAGAGAGCCAAAGGTTGGAGAACCCTGCTTGAGGGGCAAATGTGAGGCCAAAAGACACAAATAACATGAAATACCGCCTTTCTGGCGAGATCTTCAGAAATCACTGATGGGGTGGACTAAATGGAATGTGTAGCTATGGGACGTAAAGAATGAAGAAAGCCATGTGGTTCTTGTAAGATAACAACTTGTGATCGCTGAATAACGACCATCTTGAGATGCATGGTATAAACAATCCAGTTGACCCTCTTCAGGTCAAATACTGGACCCAACCCTCCAAAAACCATTGAGATGAGAAACAGAACCAAGAAGAAGCCAGCCTACCTCTGTTTTCTGAAAAGACTGGAATCATGGCATTGAAGACTTTCATTGGCTGATATACATTACATATGAAAAACCGGAAGGCTGATGGGGTTCTGAAAATATAATTTTACAACTCCCCTTTCAAGGTAGGAAGATCTATGGTCTTTACTCAGAGAAGACGAGACAAACATTTCAAGTATCATAAACACGTCCTTTAGAGTAGATGTTAGTCATCCTTCTCCACATTTGATCCTTTTAAGCAAAGATATCATCCTCCATTTCAGACAATCCTCAAGAGCAAATGTATTGGAAGGAAAGACATGTGCAAAGGCCAATGTGGATCCTTCACCCCAACAACAGAACTCTTCACTATGCCAAGGACTGGATTTGTTAGAAACCTTGGCTGCCAATGCAGGAATCTGGAGAGTACAAGTTATTTTCAGACGTATGGGAGGGATTATTTAAAACCCTGAGATCATTAGCAAATGGGCGAGTTCTTTATCATTCTGGCAGCTTTGTGGGCGTTTTCTACAGAGTGTTGCTTCCAGATCTGAAATCACAGGCTACAGTAACTGAGCAGCAGAAGGCTGAAATCACTGGAGGCAGTGTGGGATTATGCATCCTACTGGCACATCAGCAGACAACACAATCCACGCAAAAGATAAGTACAATCAAATCATTTAAAATGGTAAATGATTAATTTATTAAGATCTGAAGGAAAGGCCTGGAAATTGTATGCAATGTGAGAACAAAGTTGCCTTATTTCTACTGTACTCTACAGTCACCTATGAAAAAAATAGTAACGACTGTGCAATCACCAAAAAACATGGATATAATTTAACCAACAATGACAATGAGGAAAATCCAAATAATAGGAAATGTATCTTCAACCAAAAGGATGTACCAAAATGTTAGCAGAAATGAATGGCCGTCATTGTTACCCTATGGAGGTTTCTGTCAGTAAAATGGCAGCCCGGATGTAGGCTTTTCTGACTCTTAAACCACTGGGATCTTCCTGTGGAGGCCTGGAAAGAAGGGAACATGTTTGTCTGTCGTGGGGTACTTCCATAGACAACGTTAATCTTAGGGGTGCTAAGAAGAGGATTTTAACTGGATGAAAAGTCTTTAACAGGTTGATAGGTAGGTTGTTTTGGGAAAGGAGGTGGAGTTATGGTTTTGTTTACAGGGCTTGGAAGAGGATCATAGGCACCAGAATATGCGAGAAGGCATGGGGAAGTATTACCTACAGAAAGTCTGATGTCTACAGTAATGCTTTACCCAAAAAATTATATGAGCAACTGGAGCAGTGGGGCAGTATTGCTGCTATGATTTGGTTTATCGTTCCTTCACGATAATCCTCACCCAAGGGTCTACCTTCTCATATTCTGCACAGTGTATGGATGTCTGCTTATTATCATTTTGTGTTTCTTTCCTTTTTCCTGTCTATGCAAGGAATCAATAGGTGCCTGTGTAGTCTTTCAAGATGTTTCCATCGGAGGTCTGGAAGAGAAAAGACAACCGAAAGTTGTGGCTGGGCTTCCTTTTTGTATCCCAAACTCTCACTTCTGGGACATTCTTATTAGTGGCAGAAGGGAGAGACTTCCCTTCACTGTCTGCACCCCCACATGATACAAAAATGAAATGTAGTTTTTATATCATGCTTCGTGCTGGACACCAGCCTCTAAGCGTGGGTCTGGTATTTGAACGTGTGGCGGTCTGCGTTGTCTTGCTTCCAAGAAAAATGTGTTGCTCCTGCGCTATCCTCCTGGCTCCCGATTCTGATAGGGGAAAGCCTGCTTGAAGCCTTCCCTAAATCCTACCTTAAGACGCTGCCCCTTTCATGCTTGATGGAATGGAATGGGAACCGACAAGGGACCGGGAGGTGGACCCATGATGACATTTCCATTCTGAGGTATTCTGAGGTATACTCACTGGAGATTTGGCAAAGCTTTTCCTTCAGATCCCCTTGCTTGAGATCTGGGGAGGAAGTAAGGGTTTCCGTGTTGTATAGCTCTAAAGCAATATTGTTATCCAGGGCCCATGTCCATGCACTTCGGTAATTAATTGTTTTTCCACAGGTTGTCAATAAGCTGAGGTTGACTCTTAGTTGGATTTTCTTGCTGTGGGTATTGTTTTGGGTTCCTCCTCTTAACTGGTGGCCTGGCACTGTATGCCCCCTTCTTCAACAGTATTTTGGTGCAGCAGTCACAGCTGCGCTGACAGTGCAGGCAGGGCCCATGGTAACATCATATCAAGTCTTCTTGATCCCTGCGAGTCCATCATCCTCAGTCAGGTGAGTGCCAGATGCTAAACCTTAGGGAACTCTGCACTTCTTCCATCTGGTTTGATTTCAAGATCATCTGCCGAGGAGGACTTAAAGGCAGTGCTTCGATACTCCGGTAAGTGGGACGGTAGAAGCTTAGTAGCTCACCTCATGCTTAGAATAAAAGAGTGCCTGTCGCTCTATTGTTGTGGAAAGCGGCTCACTTTGGCAGCCTGGTGCCCTTAAAAGCATTCCGACTTAATAAACTGGTCTCCCCTGCTAATATGCAAATTCAGCACTCCATGCGCACGCGTAGATATTTATTGATTTGTTTTATTTGTTTTTTAGGCACCGAAAGCACGCAGGCATCGGGCGCAGTGACATTCACACAAAAGAACAATCATCAAAGACAAGACAATGCGGCGGCAGGGAAAGAGGGGGAAGTCACTCGAAGAGGTGTGTTTTCAGGGTTTTTCTGAAAACTGTCAAGGCTGCCTCAGATCTCAGTATAGAGGCAAGGGAGTTCCAGAAGATCACTGCTCTGACTGGGAAGGATCTTCCCTGTCCATTGGTGCGCTTATACTCAAGGAAGTTAATCTGCCTTTTATTAGAGGAACAAAGGGTTCTGGTAACGCATTACTGTGTAATAGACGTTTTTAAGTAGGTAGGTGCTTGTCCAAAAATACACTTGTGCACCAAGGTTCCCGTCTTGAACAATATTCTTTCCTTGATAGGGAGCCAATGAAGACTTTGTCGATGCTCTGAGATGTGTGCATGCTTAGAGACTTTTTTAATGATGCGTATTGTATCGTTTTGTAGAAACTGACATTTGTTTATGCTAGAGCTTGAAGCTCCAATCAACAGGGTCTAGCCTGGAGATAATAGTAGTTCGAGCTATCGTAGCACTGTTCCCTTCAGGGATGTGGTGGTGAATAATTCTCAGGCAATGGCAATGGTAATTACAGCTTTGACTCCGCAGGTTAACATGTGCCTCAGAGTTCTGGCTGGCCTCCACCTGGACCCCCAGAGTTTTTACCTTGGTTTGAACCGGTATGATGTTATCACCAATTGTAAAACTCTGAAAGGACGGGCTCAGTTTCACCCAAGCCTGTCTGGAGCCAAAAATGATAATCTCTGTTTTATTGCCATTTAGACAAAGCCAGTTGGATGACATCCAGAGTTCTATCTGCTGCTAGATGTTATTGAGGGCTTCGTTGTCAATCAAATGATCCCCGGTAGACCCTAAAACCAGCTGGGTTTCATCAGCATAACTGGTGAAACATACACCCAACTCGTCCAGAAGAGAACAAAGTGACCTTGTGTAAAGGTTAAACAAGATGGGGGACAGACTAGCCCCTTGGTGACTGCGCACCAGATAGGGGCCGATGGTGAAACTGCTGGACCCCATTGGATTTTGGATTTGTGCCAGATAAAAAAGAATGGTCAACAGCCCCCTCGGAACATAATCCCAGATTACTTAAGTAGTGTAAGAGGCACTGGTGGTCCACCAGATCGAATGCAGCGGAAAGATTCAAAAGGACCAGCAGACCCGCTTTTCCCTTATCGGTTATTCCTAGCATGTGCGATTGCAGATCTAGTAGGGCTGTCTCAGTACTATACCGAGGTTGAAAGCCAGATTGTCTATCATGCAGAATGTTGCTATTCTCCACGAAAGCTTGGAATTGCACACAGGCAAGTTTATCTAAAATCTCAAGTCGAAACTGGCAATTTGTTATGGGTCTGCGATTACCCGGGTCATTTGGGTCTAAATTGTTTTTTTTTTAATAGCGGTGTGGCCACAACGGTTTTGACTGACTTGGGGATCCTGCCATCTCTAAACGAGGCGTTGGCAAATCTAGTAAAAAAGGGGGCAAACAGGTCTCTCTGTTCTGGGATTAACTTCGGAGGGGGGATTTTTCTGAGCATGACGTGGGGTGCATGAATGAGAGAAGCTTCTGCATATCAGGAACAGCTATAGCTGAGAAGGCAAAATGTTTGATACCTTCTCCTCTATGTTCCAAGCACTGTTTCTCAATAGGGGTGGCTACATTGGGCAGAGCCTCTTTGATTTTCTTCCTAAACTTTGTTATTTTAGCCTTGATGGCTGTTTGTACTGTTAGTACATCCAGTGAGGTAGGGAGGAACGGGGTAAGGTGGCCCTTCGGCTACTCCAGGAGTCTTATCAGTTGTTTGGGGCAGTTGGAGGCCTACTTACCTCAATGTTGTAGTACTCCTTTTTAGTTTTGATAATTTTATTTTTGAAGGTTTTGTCAGAGTCCTTCCAAGCTATTTTATTTTCTTCTCTTTGATGTTTTAACCACTAGGATTCCGATTTACGTTTCTGCTTTTTCATCATTTTAAGTTTGGGGGTGAACCAATTTTTATGGCCAGGGTTGTCTCTCATGACTTTGAACCAGAGTTGTTTTTTTCATTGAGCAATTTCAAGAAACTGTCAGAAAAAGAAGAAACTAGACGCTCCACGGAGTCCACACTCTCAGTTTCACTCATTATAGTTGCTATACATATGGAGATGTCCTAAGCCTTTATCCTGTTGAAGTTATGGTTGATGATAACCTTGGGGTAGGTTTAACCGCAGCCTCCGGTAATTGGAAATTAAAGCTAACAATGTAGTGGTCTGACCAAATACAGGAAGAGGTTTGGTCAATGACGATGGCAATGTTTTTAGTGGCCACCCAATCTAACGTGGTTCTTGGCTGTAGTAGGGTTGGTATTTATAACTTGAAAGTTCAAGTTATTTACAGTTCCCTTCAATTCGATAGCTACTTGTCAGTCTCTTCCCCCCCTCCAGTAGTTCAAATCACTTAAGAAAAAAGAGGTTGTATTCTGCCCCTCGACAGGGCCTAAGATCTGTGAGATTTCCTCAATGAAGTCTGGTAAAGCCGGTGGAGGGCGGTATATAAGGATGAAATGTACACATATATTTGGAGTTGGAGTCATTTTCACTTGGAGGATCTTGCAGCCTTGACAAGCTATGGGAGAAGCAAAGAGTTCCAATTCCGATTTTGCTATGATTGCCACTCCTCCCCCATAGCCCTGTTCTCTGTTTTTACAAGATACAAGTTGAGAAAAACCCCACACACCAGATATTAGGCTTTTTTTAATGGCCACATGGTTATGAGGTGGACACGTGTACGTTTGAATGATAGAGGCAGCATAGATATATATTAGCCTCATTCTAATAGAGCTTTAGGATCATAGTCAGATATACACGCACAAGAAATTCACATGCAGTCATGTATGGAAACACAAGTGCAGAAAAGCAATCCAATATATACACAGTAGGGTATAGTGCTATATTAGGTTGCAGAGTTGAGAACTGCCCTCATTATGAAGTGTGTGTTTGTACAGTATCAGCTGCCATTGATTTTATGAGCAAGAGAACAGCAATTGTTTACTATTCAATCACAGTTACAGGCAACAAACTCCATCAGTTTATTTTGTTGAGTTGGTTCTTGAAACTAGGCCCCTTTAATTGAATTGTATTATGTGATGAGTGCATGCACCTCAAGATCAAGATGTTTTGGTAGGAAAAGCAGACATTGATTAATTGCTGCAAAGGGAGCAGCCTCCATAACTTTAAAGACAATCCCAGACCAGCAGCTGCCATCCAAGGTGAGAGGCGAATAAATACACCAGGGACATGACATTGCATTAGTGCTAATTTACAAAATGAGAACGCCACGAAGTACCTGTTTTTGTGAGGTAACTGCATCAATAATTTGAAGAAAAGCGATGAAATTAAATTCGAACAGGGGTGTCTCAGCTTGGCTGTTCATCAAAAAGATAGCGAAAAGATCATGATGTACTGGTTTGTGAGCCGTGTCAAGACAGGAGCCACATAGCATGTAGGTGCATGGCTGGGAGAACAGAGAAGCCCAATTATAATGTTCAGGGGGTTTGCAACATATCTGTCCTTCCTATTGTTTCTGACATCCTCATTGGTCATATCTCAGAAGGACACAAAGCCTCAAAGCTATCTAAGAAGTTTTATGCTCCAATTAGTACAGACCATCTTTATCAGGAATACCTTGCAAGTGCCAGCCAAAAAGAGCATGGTTTTGAGTGGGGAACTTTTGGCTGGCAAGGAAGAATTGAGCCAATCAGTATGCATGGTGTATAATGTTCTATGAGGGGGTTTTGTGATGCGTACCCAATGATATTCTTAGGTTCTGAATTATTGTAACAACTTTTGAATATGTAAAATGTATGATGTGCAGCTATAAATGGTTTGTCCCTCAATGGGCATAATGAGATGTTAAGATTTATGCTGTGTGCTCTCTCCTGGCTGTCCCGTTATAAAGCTGTGTTCTTTCTGCAGTTTGTGTACCCCATTTTTGAGCAAATTATATCTCCTAAAATGGGTCATTTTGGGACAGCCCCACCTATACACCCCTCATGAAGGGAAGGGTTAGGATGTTAAAATATCTCTTTAGACTGCACGGGACTAAAGCAGAACAAGGTTCTGTCAGTTGTTAAGCTCCAGAAAGAAATCACTCTGTTAAGCATGTGAAGCTGTTAATTGCACTTGGAATTCCTTCGTCGCAAAGAACATGCACATTTGTAACCCCTGCTATGCTATTGGGAGAATATGTTTTTTCCTTCCTCGTGCAGATAATGCAAGTCAGGATCTCTGCAGTCTGCACAAGTATGACTCAAAATCAGATATGTTTCCATTGGCATTAGTGCCAAAGAAAGGAAATGTATTCCCCTGCTAATCAGTGACTTTTACATTTTGCAGCTATTTCCTTATAAGGGATGGCATTATTTGCTATACTGGGTGTTTGGGGTTGGTTAAAGTGTGGGGTAGGCTCTCTAAAAGCGTTAACCTTATGTTAAGGGGTATTTTAAGGGATTCTAACTCACACCTTCCCCCTTGATTTGTATTGCTGTTTGTGGGGGTGATGGGGTTGTGGATGTCATGTGGCTGCCCCCTCCCTTAGTGCAGGGCCACCGGTTGAAGTGGTCTTGGGATCCGATGTATACTTCTTCCGGGTCCACCATCCACTAGCTTAGGGCAGCCTGAGCTTGTTTACCCACTGTAAAAGGTTAGATAGATGGCTTCTTCACACAATGATTAAACCAAAAGATAAATGTAAATTAAAGGTGCCTTTAATAATTGCATGGCATGACAGGTGAGCAAAGCTATCTCTGCAAATTTGTCTGCTTGCAACTTCTCTCAAGTCAGAATATTTTGGTGAATACATATTAATGTGAAACAATCACAGAACTTGGCATGTCACTGAAGCTTTGCATCGGTGCTAGATATGAGGGGTCACTAATGGTCGACAGGCACACAGGTATAGGTTTCTCACAAGACGCAATATTATTAAATTAAAAGGGGTGACAAAAACACCTATCTTTCCCTAGCCTAACAAGGATTTCCTTACCTGGTAAACTATGGCTAAAGGAAAATGGCCTGATGTCTAGAATATCTGTCCCTTACACTAATACATACAACAAAATCCTACAAGAAGCATTTGGCTGTTTAAACTTGCTAAAACACCTATAAATTCAAAAACAAAAGTTATAAACAGGAATACTTGTGACCAGGGTCGGATCCCCTTCCCCTGTATCAAGTCAGGATTTTCCAAACGAATGTTCAATGTCAGAAAAGTTATTTTCACTAGCCAAATTCCACTCCAGGTAGAAATTAAAGTTCTTTTCATTCAATATGTCCTCCTCAGTTCAAATGGTTTTTCACACTTGCAGATAATGGTTTAAGTTTTCACAACCTTCTTCTTGGCAAACCAAAAATACTTTCTCTTCACACATCAAGTCAGAAGTCAAGGTAAATGTGCTCTGAAGATCAATCACTTGTTATCATGGCACATTTCCTCTTTAGAAACAACATTTTAGTCACAATGGTTATACAACAGTTCAGCAAACACTGAAACGGATTCTGCCACTTCTTTCCACCACAACCTTCTACTACATTAAACTTAGTTATCTTCTTCCTGGTCAACTTGCCTGCCAGGACTAACCACTATTTGTCCCATTCCTGGTTCACTCTCCGGCTCGGATAAAACTCATACTACTACAACTTGTACTCTGTGGTAAGGCTTGTCAACACAATTGGCATACAGTTTCTTTCTCCAATATACTGCACAAAAGGACAATAGTTCACACATTTCACATTGATCTGTTTGCCAGAAACAAAGCAGGTTACATTTCTCTCTGCCTTGTTCCTCTTTACAAGGAGGGCTTCTCTCCTGCTGTATTTGACTTTCCTTGAGACAACCTTTTGGTTGTTGGTAATGTGGTTTCCAACTTCCTCCCGTCGAGGTATCTTGTTATGGGACTGTTAAATTCAACTTGCCTTGGTGTCACTCTCAGCTTTCTTTGGATTTGGCAATGTAAATTATAATGTTGGCTTTTTAGATAGGCCTCTCCAGGAAATGTATATCTCCTTTGTTTTATTACTGCCCCCTCTTTGGCTTTGGCAATGCGGGTTGGAATATTCACTTAATGGATAAAGCTGAGTTTGGCTTTGGCAATGCAGGTTATTTTCCTATTCGACCTCTGTTAAAAGGAGAGTTGTGCCTAGTTTGCTTAAATTCCAATGTTCGTATTCAAAACGACTCCACTGTGTCCTTCGGAGCACCCGTGGGTCACCTGCATCAGGAAAACTCACTGGTCTGTCCTGTTGTCTCCTTCTGACACGCTGGTTCCACTTCTTCGTTGTTCGGAACTCTTACAACGTTTGACAGATCCCACCAGCCTGCCACTGCTCATGTGATCCGTCAACGGAGTTTGCACAACCCTGTACACTCACTAGTGAAAACCTTCCACCTGTGCAGGTTACAGGGCGCAGGGTGCTTCTCTCTCCCCCGGGGGCGCTGGCCTCAATACTACTTCCCACTGCGCATCCTCTGCATGCACCAGGGATCCTGACCTCCCCACATTCTCTGCACGGCATCCCGCTGTCAACACAGCAGCAACTAAAACAGCAACTACAACCTCAGCCTCTTCCTGATGCTCCTTTTTGGCCCACACCTGAAAGGCTTTTAAATGGTTAAAGGCCCTGCTCAGGTGTGGGTCACAACAACTAGACCGTGCATTCCACTTTTCTAACTCTGGACTCCAATTCCTCGTCTCAGTACTAGGAGCATTATGGGACTTGAAGTTCATAATGTTCTTAGTTGTTTTAACATTATCTAATCCACTCTGCTTTAGTGATTTAAAGGATGTATATTTAAGGGAAGATTTCAAAGGAATTAATGGTTCTCTCCTAGATCTATAGTCCAAACAAAATGCAGTTATAACTACTAGGAATAGTAGTATTAACTCCTTCACCCGTATATGCCTCATTTTCATGTTTACAATAAGGGTTCTCATATGTGGCACCTTGGGTAAGTCTGGGGGGGAAACATGCAATTAAATATTCAGGCACTAGGGAAACCTCATCCTCAAAAGAGGAAGAACACAGTGATTCCCCTGACATTACCTGGATGGCCTTCTCCTCCCATGTGACGCTCCCTTCTAATATCACCCCTAGGGTTTAGGATCAGATAGGGATTGCCTTTCCCTGGTCACATGGGAGGCGACTTGAGGCTGGGATTTTGTGATGACTGCGCAGGGTTCATCACAAAGAGCAATGCATTTATTGAACCAGAGCAAATTTTTCACTAATGATAGGGCTAGTACCCTAGTACAACAATGTTTGCAGTGGGATGAAAGGAGCTCTGTTCCTCAGAGAATGTGTTGTTTTGTTGGATGAATATAAAACACAAAACATGTACCCAATAGAAACCAGTACATTTGAATGCTGTCAATTGGAACCAAAGCATGCACTGAAACTTCCAATGGAATTTCTCTTCAAATGTTCTATAGTATTTAGTTGGTTCAGGCAGCGCTACTGCTATTAACGTTACACAGTGAAATATAGTGTCATTTAGGACTGATCTCATGCACATAAGTCAGTGAATGTTAAATAAACCAATTATCTGCAAGAAGAGGTGTATTAGAACGTCAATACTCACATCATCTGCAGCATATGTCACTTTTTCTGATAGCCCGCTCTGTCTGAAACAATATATTGTAATGTTTAAGAAAAGACCAACTGTGATTTTATTTGCTGTCAATTTAAAATACACAGTTCTGAACAGCTTTTGCAGCAAAATCCTTTTCTCCACAAAATGCACATATAAAGAAATACAACTGGCATCAAACTGTTGCTATGTGTTGTTTAACTTTCCTCGCAATAGTGTCAGAAGCTAACGGGACCAGAAGAAAGAGCATGACCAGGACACTTCAGCGAGTATGGGATTTATCGGGGTATGCAGGGTAATCTTGGTCTGGTCAAAACACTTGTTGGTTCTGTGTCGGTTCTGTGATCAGAAACATACAGTGGAAACAATAAGACATGTTCTCCTCTCTTGTCCTGGATTGACAACAAAAAGAAGGATCCACATGGGACATCTTTTTAGGGGCTCACAAGTGCCTAAAGGAGGAAAATTGGTGGAATGAGCGGTCAAAGTATAAAATCAGTCATTGCAGTAGGACAATACCTCCAGAATATTGATTTGGATACAGGAAAAAACCAAACAAACTAATTAAATCAGACGCAGAATGAAGACATCCGGCCCGACTATTAATTGACAAAAAAGGAAAAATCCTTTTCCTTTTTTTTCTTCTCTTCTTTTATACTTTCAACCTAATAAGACTTTATGGACATAAAAACCAAAACAAACAAGATGGAAGAAATTACTTGTAAAAATTGTATAAAAATAGTTGAACCAACTTAATAAAAAATAAAAAAATTTAAAAAACTGCATTTGGGATTAAGCCCCATGGAAATATGAGCAAGCTTGAATTCCTTTATTATGAAAAGTGGGAGTTTATGAAGAGGCAACATCTACGGAAATTAATACAAATCTAGGTAGGACCGGCAAAATAGCTCAGGAGCAAAAGACAAACAAGATTACTTACTTACAATCACGGCGAAGATTATCACGCTTCTACAAGATTACTGAAGTGTACTGGATATGGGAAGTAAGATTTTACACGCAGGTTGGACGTGCTAATCAATGTGTTTGCATATGGGTTTTAATAAAAATCCCATGCGTGAAACAATAGGTCGTCAAGGTGGCTCTTTAAAACCTTTATGAATCTTTTGAAAAAAGTCCAATGTGGGAATACCGGGGAAAGAACATTTAAGAAAAGGCAGATAATCCTGATTTAACAAATGTGACTCAAACCAACCATCTAAAAGAATATCAAGTGTGATGGGTCTGCCGCAAATAACCACTCGAGACCTTTCTTTGTTCCAAGGGTGCTTATTTTGTATAACTTAAATTGGTCTCTCTCACTAGTCCCTGCCAGTTTTCCCACTCCTTAGCACAGGCGTCCTTAGCAGGGGCTAGTGGTACTGCCAAATACACCTATCGGTTTCTTACTAAATGCGGCTGTGGTTTCCCTAATTGGATGACCGACCTCCTCCATAGGGGGCCTCCTAGCTTTCCCTCTCCTAGGCCCACTTTGTGTTATAAGGGATTTAGGGATGGTGCCTCCTTCCACACACTTCCTATGAGGAATTGCCATCTGGCAAGCGTGCAAAAGCCCTAGCTTTTTTATTTTTATTAACTGATAAAATGATGCTGGTAATTCCATCTCTGAAAGGATGATCGAATTCCCCTTTCATGAGCTCCATGCCAAAAGCATAGTATGTATCTGTGTCTGGCAGCCTCAGTATCCTGATCCGCAGTGCCTGCTGTGAGAAACCTGAAGGTGTCTCACCCGCTAGTCCCCGGAGATCTGTCAACCAGGTGGCCGGGACATGCCATCGCTTTTGGATCCAGTTCCTGGGGGTGGACCAGTGTGGGAGGATCAGCTGGATGAGGTGTCTTCCGAAAGTGGTGGTGGGACACCGGAGTGTGAGACGCAGTATCCCCTCCCCAATAACACCTTTTCTCCATCCTACCAGGTAGGATACCTAGGAGCTCCACCACCCCCCCCCTTAACCCACACAAACACTTTCTCACTTTCTCCCAGTCCACTGTGAGCGACAATGGACTAACACCAGAGCTGTATGCCTGACATGTCCCAACACCATGGTCAGGCAAGGTCAGGCAATTGCCGATCATTACACATACCTGACTTCCATCACACTTCCCCACACGAATAAAAGGCAGAGCGAGGCAAAACACACGAGGAAACAGCAGTTCCAAGATGGCAGTTTAGTACAAGGAGAAAGACAGCAAGACCAGAGAGGGTCGCAAGGAGGGAAGTGCCCTTGACCTCTAAAGACTGTTACTTTTGTGAGCCTTGAAAAGTAAGAAACCGAAGATCAGAAACTAAGGCTGATAAAACCTGCACATTGTGTCGGAGGTACCGGGGAAGATAACCCAGACGGGGAAGAGCAATTGCCGCTGTGGTACTGTCCTTGGCTCCTACAACAAAGCAGCGTCAGAAAAGACAGCACCGCCAGTGAGTCGGAGAGACTGATACCAAACCTGCTTGTGTTTTGAACCAAGGTTCCAAACGACTACTGTGTATAAAGAGAACAGTGTATGACGTGTTTGCAATGAGTGACGCAAATAAAATTGGAAACCAAAAGGAGTAGTTGAACTTTCTAATTGAACTTTGGGAGGCCAAGAAAAAATACCATACACAGAGTGGTCTAGCGTCACGTGGAGCGCTCATTCAAAAGCTGTTAGGTATCCAGCTGATGATGAGTGTGAGAAAAAGGAATATTGCGATCGAAGGGGCCATGCAACGGGTCAAGCTAAACCTTGTGCACATTCGAAAGTCTTCGATAGTTGAATGTACATCACAATTGGTCCGAGCCCGGCTGAGGGAGACTAATTGAGCGAAAAAAAGGGATCTGAGCCCAGCTTAGGGGGATCCAGGGTGAACAGTGAGTCACCCGAGAAATAATTCTCTGAACATTGGTGTGAAAGGGATCTGAGCCCGGAAGAGGGGGATCCAACTTGGAACTTTTGAAAAAGGATCAGAGCCCGCCTGAGAGGGATCCAGGGTGAACACCTAGCTTCAATACAGGTGAAAGGAAAAGAATGTTTGCATGTTGTTTTTGCACAGCAGGCCCTCTGAGTCAAGAGACTTGCAAGAAATAGCAAGGCTTGGACACAGAATGTCTGAACTGTGGAAATTGAACTGTATCCTCGCGCTGCAGAAGCCAGAGTGTGTGCTTTCCTCGAGTGAAACGCCTTGCCCTGTGCTGAAAACGTGGGGAAGGGAGGCCAACGGCCCGAGCATCCTGACATATCATTTTGTGAACAATTCTTTCCTTTTCATGAACACTACCCTGCATTATTTTTAAATTAGAAGTAGGGATTGGCAATAGGTTTTTTAGTATAGGCCCTTTTTATTTTGACAAGAGTCCACTAGGACTGCATTATTATTATTTGATGGTTGTAGCTTGTTCCTATCTATAGATTTAGGTTTAGATAAGCGTTTATCCTTTACCCTTGCTAAAGTTTAATAAACACCCTTGAAATGTGATCACTTGTGTTTGTCTTACTATTGATACCGTGCCTTCCTTGCACTGCTCTACCTGTGGTACAGAGCAGGGCCAGAGGTCACAGATGCCCAACTGACAGCGGCAGCGACAGAAAAGTATCTGCTGCAGGGGCTGCACTCCCTGTACCAAAACTACAATGATCATAAGTAACCCATGATGCTCGCAGGATAATCTCTAAAATAAAGCTATATGGTATGGTATGGTATTGTTTATTTATAAAGTGCCTATACAAAGGCAAGTGTTTCAAAGCGCTCAAGGTGGGTCTCATCAATTGAGGGTCTCACCGGTGCTTCAGTGTCTGAGTCGCTAGATGGGATGTCTGATCCAGAAGGTTCTAAGGTGTTCTTGTCCGGAGTTCCCTTCTTAGTGAAGAGGTAGGGTCTATTCCGGGAACTCATCACTGTCGTTGCGAAGAGAAACCAAACGCAACACTGTGCAGCCCAGAAAGGGGAAAAAGCCAGTGGCATAAAAAAACCCTGAAGAACTTGTGAAGAGCAGTACCAACAGGCAGGAAAAATGGTAAGTGGAGTTCTTTAGAATGTCTCTTCAAATGAATGTTCAAAGCCAAGATGAAAGTCCAAGCCAATTTAGCAGAATAGAAGAAATCCCAATGGAGAATCCACTAGGAGCCTGGGAATACAATCTGGTGTACCGGTGGAGGGGAGTAACAGCAGTAAACAAGAGTACAGGTAATAAGCAGTGTAAGTAGAAGGAGCAAGAAATACTGAGAAAGGCAGGATAGAGGAAACCTATAAAGATAATCCCAAGAGAGGTAATGACACAGGAAGGAAGCGGAGAAAGGCAATCCTTCCCACGTCACAGAGCGATGGAGATCCAACACAAAAATGCCGGTATGGAAGATGAGAGGAACTCCTTTCTGGAAGAGAATGAATCAGAGCGAAAGGCTGCAGAAGGTAGCACAGATGCAAGCACCGAACTGCAAGGCGGACCGAAAACGGAGCGGGAAAGTAACAGGGCAGAAACACAGAGGGACGTCGAGACAGCGAAATGCGGAAACAGTAACAGAGACAAAACAGACAGAACTGCAAGGTGAACGCGGAGGACAGGGAAGGAATGACAAGGGGCGTACAGGTCGGGGCTTACAACCCAAAGCAAGCCGGAAATTGGCAAAGAACGAAGGGTATCCACGAGGAAAGGCTGGAAAGCAAAGCGGACCAGCTGAGCGATGAAACGAAAGCAGTTGCAACGCGCCGAAGGTGCGTGGCCTTCTAGGATAAAAAGAGATGAGTACGGAAACACTAGACAGCAGCTTTGAGTACCGTGGTGGGTCATCCTAATGGCTTCTTCAGCGTGTCCAAATCTTCCATTCACCTCTCCTCATGACAGTATACCTGCTCCTGGGTGCACCGACCCCAGGTTTGGCCGGATGGCGGGCTTGAAACTGTCATATACACCTGGGGGCAGCTATGTTGGAGACTGGTTCCCAAGAATCCTCCGCCTGAGAGTACCCCTTCCATCGGACCAGGTATTGTAATCAGCCTTTGTAATAGCTGGAACCGATGATCTTCTCTACCTCGTGCTCCTCGGACAAATGATCCTTGCCTGGTAGCTTGAAAGCGGTCTTCCTATGTTGCGGGTCTGGTATATGAGACTTCAGTAAGGAGGAATGGAAGACAGGATGGACTTGGTGTAGTTGTTGAGGGAGTTTCAGCCGGAAAGCCACTGGATTGATGCGGGCAAGAAGGGGGAATGGACTTAAGTATTTGGGAGCTAGTTTGGACGGATGGGTCCATCTGGTTAGATACTTGGTGGAGAGCCAGAACTTGTCCCCAACTTGCCAATCTGGCACCGGGCCTCGATGAGTGTCTGGTTGGTTCTTGTAATGAACACGGCTTTCAGGTAGGTTGATAAGTGATTTTCTTTGTATCCTGAAAATATCTTCCAGAAGGGAGTCTACCGTGGGAAGAGCAGAACTGGGGATACTGTGCATGGGAAACGAACGAAGATGGTGCCCGTAGACACAGAATAAGGGTGACATCTTGATAGCTGAATGGGTGGTGTTATTGTAAGAAAATTCAGCCATTGGGTTGAGAGAAACCCAGTTATCTTGTTGTTTGTTGGCGCAACATCTCAAGTACTGTTCCATGGTTGCATTGAGACGCTGTGTTTGTCCGTTGGACTAGGGATGGTAGCCTGAAGTAAGAGCTCTTTCAATACCCAAAAGTTGACATAGTGTTTTCCAAAAGGTGGACGTAAATTGGGTACCCCTGTCAGAAAGAATGGTCTCTGGTAGGCTGTGTAGACGGCCAATGTCTCTTAGAAATGCCTGTGCTGTTTCAGGAGCTGATGCTACACCTTTCAAGGGCGTGAAATGAGCCATCTTGCTGAAACTGTCATTCGTGACCATGATGGCTGTACGCCCTTGAGATAAGGGAAGGTCAACTACAAAGTCCATAGATACATGTGACCATGGGGTTGTAGGTAATCTTGGTTGTCGTAGCAAACCTGCTGGTTTGGTTGTAGGATTTTTACACCTGGCACAGACCGGACAGGAAAGAACATATTGTTTGATGTCTGACTTAATGGTAGGCCACCAGAACTTGCGATTGATAAGATCTGCGGTTGCCGTAACATCCTTGTGCCCAGCAATGAAGGATTTGTGACCCCAGTGAAGAACCTGCGACTGAAGCTTTGTGTCTGGTACCAAGAGTCTTCCTTGATGAAACCATAGTCCTTCCTTAGAAGACAGACGTTCTTGTTGGATCTTCAGCAGCGGCTTCAGTGCTCTGGGAGTGGCTGCTTTTATCTCTTGGAGGAATTTTGATACAGTATGAACAATTCGTACTTCAGGGAATAGCCTTTCCCCCTGAAACTGGGGATTGATGAATGTCAATGGACTCCGGGAAAGGCTATCTGTAAGAATGTTCTTGCTGCCTGGAAGGTAGGTTATAACGAAATCATATTGAGTGAAGAAATGTACCCATCTGGCTTGCCACGGGTTTCTGTACTCCATTTGCTGCAGAACGTTAAGGGTACTATGGTCTGGGCGTATTTCAAAAGGGTACAAAGACCCCTGTAGGAGATGTCTCCATTCGGAACACGCTGCTTGATTGCCAGCAGCTCCTTCTCAATAACCGAGTAGTTGAGTTCGCTCGGTGTGAGGGTGCAAGAGAGGTAGGCAACCAGGTGTTCCAGGTCATTGTGTCTTTGTTTCAACACTGCCCCCAATGCTCCTGCAGAGGCATTGGTCTCCACAATAAAAGGCTGGCCTTGGTCTGGTTGTTTGAGAATAGGAGCAGAATAAAAAGCTTTCTTCAGGCCCTGACATGCTTGTTCAACCCTGATATTCCAGACAAAGGGTACATTTTGTTCAGCAGAGTGGTGATGAGAGACTTGTTCAGAGAAGGTCTCTTTAAATCTTCGATAAAAGCTAGAGAGACATAGGAAGGCTTGTACTTCTTTTACAGTTGCAGGAGAAGGCCATGAAAGAATCACTGTAACCTTCTTGGGGTCCATTTCAATATCCTGTGCTGAAAGGATAAAGCCTAAGTGAGGTACTGAGGGAACAGCGATGAGGCATTTCTTAGGCTTGGCGAAGAGTTGATTCTGTCTCAATCGTTCCATGACTTCCGTGAGATGAGCTTGGTGTTGAAGAGAATGACGAGAAAGGACCAAATTGTCATCCAAATAGACTATGTCAGAGACAAACAAAAGGCCTGCGAATAAATGGTCCATGAACCTCTGGAAGGCAGCAGGAGCGTTCACCAGACCAAACAGCATGACTCTGTTTTCATACAGACCAAAAGATGTACGGAAAGCCGTTTTCCATTCGTCTCCTCTTTTAATCCGTAAGAGATGATAAGCCCCTCTCAAGCCCAATTTGCTGAATATCTGACCTCCTTCTACTGCTTCCAAAATGTCCTTGATTATCGGCATGGGGTAGCGGTCTCTCACACTAACCTTATTAAGGCCCCGGTAGTCGATACATGGGCGAAGTTCACTGGACTCCATTATCACTATAAAACAGAGAGAGAATCCTGCAGGTGACTTGGAGGGTCTTATAAGCCCATTTTGAAGGTTTTGGTCCAGGTAAGTTTGTAAAGCTTGTCTCTCCGGAATGGTAAGGGAAAACATGCGCCGAAAGGAACAGTCGAACCAGGAACAAGATCAATGGCACAATCTTCTGACCTGTGCGGGGCAAGTCCTTGGGAATCCGGTCTTCAAATACATCAGCGTAGTCTTGCAGGAATGACTGAATGTTGTGGACCTGCAGCGACGATGCTGACGAAGACAAACATGTAACTGAAGCGCATTCCGCCCGTGTAGATGGAAATCAATGCTGCTGACAAAGCTCCGAACAGAATTTCAGAGTGTTGCGGGACCAGTTTATAACAGGATTGTGTCAGCGGAGACATGGTATGCCTAGTATCACTGGGAAGTGGGCCGCTCGTATCACATCAAAAGTAAGGGTTTCCTGATGATTGGAGATGCAAACGAGAGCATCTGTAGCTGATGGAACAATAGGCCCAGAACACAATGGCCGCCTGTCCATGCCTTCCACCTTCTGCTCTTCTTCTTTATTGACAAAATGGATACCTTCTTGTTTGGCCCACTTAACATAGAGGAAATTGCCAGCTGCTCCGCTGTCGATAAGGGCCAGTACTTCTTTTTTAGGTTGGTCTTTCCATTGTAGGGTGGCATGTGGTACCATAAAACGAGAGTCATCACCAGACGTTTGAGCACAGGTAGCGCCTTCAATAGAACCCCGGTTAGCGGCTCCCTCTAAAACCAGGGTTCTTAATTTCCCCAACACATTGGAGGCACTTCGGGGCAATCCCTCAATAGGTGAATATCAGATGCACAATACATACATAACCCCTTTTCTCTCCCTCAGTTTCTTTCAGTAGAGGTTAGAGGGCCTCTTGCAGTTACTATCTGCATAGGTTCATCCCCAAACCTATTTTGGGACTGTGATAGAGGAAAACTGGCTACAGGCGGGAGTGATGTCGGTGTCCGGACCTTCTTTCACTCAGATCTGGGTTCTGCTATCCGATAGTCTATCTGGAGAACCAGGGGAAAAAGGTCGGCTAAGGTGGTAGGATGGGGAATGCGAGCCAATTCGTCCTTTAAATCTTCATGTAGTCCTCTTCGGAAAGCTGTGAATTGAACAGATTCAGGCCACCCAACTTCTGCAGCCAGGCGCTTGAAAGTCGAGATGTAAGACAGAAGATCCATCGATCCTTGCTTAATGTCCAGCAAGGCTTCTCCAGCTGAGAAACCTATCTCCTGTCTCTCGAATGTCTGGCGCAACAGTGTGACAAACGCATTGTAATCTTGCGATACTGGATTATTAGAGGTGACCAGTGGGGTTGCCCAGGCCAGGGCGTTGCCTATCATATTCGAGATAAGAAAGCCCACTCTGATATGCTCCGAAGCATAAGTCGCCGGCCTGAATGTGAAATATACTGTACAAGTGTTTAAGAACTCCATGACACTTTTGGGTGCTCCGTCAAACTTCCAAACAGCAAGAGTTAAAGGAGGTAAGTCTGTCTGATGGGCTTCTCTGGCTGCGGCCATCTGGCGAAGGACATTGTTTTCTGCCTTTAATCCTTGAACTTCCAGAGAGAGAGACCTTGGACTGCGTTTAGCAACTCCTGGACCTGTTCAGCAGTTCCATATCTGGGCGTTGCAAACTGTCATCAACTGAGGGTCTCACCTGTGCTTCAGTGTCTGAGTCGCTAGATGAGATGTCTGATCCAGAAGGTTCTATGGTGTTCTTGTCCGGAGTTCCCTTCTTAGTGAAAGCAGGGTCTCTTCCGGGAACTCGCCACTGTCGTTGCGAAGAGAAACCAAATGCAACAAGAATGACAATCCCCCTTGTGCAGCCCAGGAAGGGAAAAAAGTCAGTGGCATAAAAAAAACCTGAAGAACTTTTGAAGAGCAGTACCAACAGGCAGGAAGAAGGGTAAGTGGAGTTCTTTAGAATGTCTCTTCAGATGAAAGTTCAAAGGCAAGATGAAAGTCCAAGCCAACTTAGCAGAATAGAAGAAATCCCAATTGAGAATCCACTAGGAGCCTGGGACTTCAATCTGGTGTACCGGTGGAGGGGAGTAACAGCAGTAAAGGTAATAAACAGTGTAAGTAGAAGGAGCAAGAAATACAGAGAAAGGCAGGATAGAGGAAACCTATAAAGATAATCCAAAGAGAGGTAATGCCACAGGAAGGAAGCAGAGAAACGCGATCCTTCCCACGTCACAGAGCGGTGTAGATCCAACACAAAAATGCCGGTATGGAAGATAAGAGAAACTCCTTACCGGTAGTGAATGAATCAGAGCAAAAAGCTGCAAAAGGCAGCACAGAGGCAAGCACTGAACCGCAAAGTGGACGGGAAGTGGAGTGGGAAAGTAACAGGGCAGAAACAGAGAGGGACACAGAGACGGCGAAATGCAGAAACAGTAACAGACAAGGGGCGTGCAAGTCAGGACTTACAACCCGAAGCAAGCAGGAAATTGGCAAAGAACGAAGGGTATCCATGAGGAAGGGCTGGAACGCAAAGCAGACCATCTGAGCGATGAAACGAAGCAGTTGCAACGCGCCGAAGGGTCGTGGCCTTCCAGGATAAAAAGAGAAGGGTACGGAAACACTAGACCGCAGCTCTGAGTACCGTGGTGGGTCATCCTAATGGCTTCTCCAGCGTGTCCAAATCTTCCATTCACCTCTCCTCATGACAGTGGGTGGGAACATGGGAAAAAACAACAGTCCCTCAGAGTCCTTGAAATTCTGAGACGATAGTAGACTGCACAGGCAGACTAAGTGAATATAATACATTTAACAGTTGAGCTACAGCAAATAGGCTGACGACAATTTTAGAGCTTGTACCAAGTGCACATTAAGGGGTGAAGACAAGGGAGAACAGACAGATGATCTTCAGGCAAAGGTGCATTCGGATCGTGCAATTGCACATACGGTCAAGGGAGGGGGAGATCCAAGTGCACCCAGTCGGCTGGGACTGGGGTAAGTGAAGAGAGAGCCACTCTCTAGGGTTAATTCTAAGTGCATTGAGGGAGGGTGGGGTTGAGGGCCCTGAGGCAAGTGCAGAGAAGATTGGTGGGGTTGCCCGGGACCTATGACACTCTGAGGTACACCAGGTGGCCAGTCTGCAAGCTGTAAGGAAGAGGAGGGAGAGAAGGAAAGAACAAAGAGCTAGATCAGCAGGGTAGAGCGAGAGAGAAGGAGGAGAAGAGGAAGGTCTTGAGGAGTTTCTGGAATTTAAGGAGATCAGGCTCAAGACAGAGGGTGGCAGGGAGGTTGTTCCAGAGGGAGGCACCTGCTGAGGATAAGGATCTCCCTCCAAATCTCTGCTTGGAGAACCGGCTAACTCGCAGAAGGTTGGATGTAGATGAGCGGAGGGCTCGCAAGGGACAGTATTTAGAGAGGCAACTTTGCAGGTAGGTAGGTCCCAGGCCCCAGAAAGCCTTGCGGACAATGAACAGGGTCTTGAACTTGATCTTTGCAGCCACAGGGAGACATTGAAGGGATTTCAGCGCCAGAGGGATGCAGTCCCTGGGCTTAAGGCCAAGGATAATTCATGCAGTTCTGTTCTGGATGAGTTGCAGAGGGTGCAGGGCAGAAGCAGGGAGGTTGAGGAAGAGGCTGTTGCAATAGTCCAGCGTTGAGAGAACCAGGGCTCTGGAGACAGTGAGCCGCTGGGGCAAAGTGGAAAAAGGTAGAGTACCTCTGAGGAGGTGTAGCTGATAGTTAGACTTTTTTAGATGTCCGAAATGTGAGAGGAGAAGGAGAGAGCAGAGTCAAAAATTACCCCAAGGTTTTTGAACTCGCAGGTGGGTGCGGGCGAAGAGCCAAGGGAGGCCGGTCAGAGTGAAAGTGGGAAGGCGGGCGCAGGGGTCCCAATGCAAACGATCTCATTCTTACTGGCGTCGATGCAGAGGTCGTTTGCAGCACACCATGACTGAATAGCGGACAGACAGATATGAGCGAGGAGGAGGGGGTGGCTGAGGGTAGCCTGAAAGATAGTTGTGTGTCATCCGCCTAACATTGAATGTTGGAGGTGAAAGTGGCAATCACATGTGCCAAGGTAGACATATAGACGTTGAAGAACCAGGGGGATAGGTTTGATCACCGGGGAACGCCACAGGTTGAGAGAGCTATAGTCGAGAGAAAGGCTCAGAGTTCCGCCTGGAACAGGCGGTCGGAGAGAAAGGAGGTTAACCATGCTAGAGCCTGACCTGTGATTCCCAAGATGTCACAGAGACATGCGATCCGGATGTTGTGGTTTACCGTGTCATAGGCAGAGGAGAGATCAAGGCAAATGAGGACAGAGGGAGTGTTAGTGTCAAGATTTGAGAGCAGGTCTTGGTCATGGAAGCAACCAATAGATTCAGTGTGGAGGGTCTCGGGCGGTAGTTTGCCAGAAGGGAGGGGTCGGCAGAGGGTTTCTTGAGCAGAGGGTGCACAAGTGAGTGCTTAAGAGCAGTTGTGAAATCTCCAGTGGAAAAGGAGAGATTGCAGAAATCCACCAAGGCTGGGGCGAGGGAGTCAATATTGTCCTTAATGGTTTTGGATGGGCAGGGGTCCACCTGTTTGGATAAGGCCTTCATAGACCAGACTTGTTTAGTGACCTCATCGGGTGTCACGGGTGAGAGGGAGGAGAGGGAAAGACAAGGGGTTGGGGGGCAAGGAGGCTCCGGAGTTGATGTGAAAGGATTTCTTGGGTTTTTGTGATGAAGTGTGCAGCCAGGGCCAAGCAAAGGTCCTGGGTTGGTGTGACAGAAAAAGAGGCTGCTGCAGGATTGGCCAGTTCCTTGCAGACTTTGAAAAGTTTGCCCATGTTGTTTGATACCTCGGAGATGTGGGCTTGAATAAAGACTCTTTTCTTGGAGCGGATGCAGAGTCCATATTGCCTTTGAAGGAGGCAGCAGGGCAGTTTGTCAGATGGTCCACACAATGAATTCCACTTCCGCTCAGCTGCCCTACACCTGAGTTTAGGCATAGTTTAGGCATAGTGCACGGTGCTACTTATGATCACGACCATCACATCCCAATTGCAATCGTACATATGTTTGCTCCTGTGAGTCAGCTCTGCTGTGGAATGGGCTGTGTATTCTGGTCATCCGGGAGTAGCCCGACAAATGGCAGAACAGGAGGGCCCAGCCTCCTCTTTGATCATTTTGTGAGGGCAAGTAAACACCCTGTGCCGGAAACAGCCACACAACATGCAGCTGTCCTTGAGCCGGGCATTGTCCAATAAGGGACCTATGTGTTCATGTTCACTCTAATCAGCCTGTAATGAGCACACTTATGCAGGTTCGGATTTGCGTGAAACAATGTACTCACTCAGAAGAAAGGAAACGCTTTATAACTGGCATTTATTTCACAATAAATAGATTTAATGGAAAAATAATCACTACGAACTGCACAGATATTTATGCTGACATAAACGCAGTCTTACGTTTCTTCATTATTTTGGCTGCGCTAGGGACTCTCAAAGGACACTGGACTGGATAGCTCTTCCCCGACAGGCCAGCACACAAGGCAACGCCGCAGCCAGGAACAGTCACTTAAATGTATTCAGTTCCAGGACACCCTTCATGCACAGCTAGCTCACTGATGAACCCCCTTCCCCACCTTCTCCTGTCTGCCCTTTGCTTTTATCAATTGTGTATGTCCATCAAATGTTGTGTAAACTCTTCTAGCAGCTTCTGACAGGCCTCAGCCTTATGAGCTGTTCTGTCATTGTACAACATTCGGTACAACGTCCTTCCATCGCCTGCTTTTACATCCCCAGTCTTTTAAACGTGCACATCACATCGAATGTGCTCATCAAATTTTTTAGGGGGGGTGGGAAAGGGCAAATAAGGGTTTGGGCGGGTGGGCAATAGTAAAAAATAAGTGTGGGTGGGTGGTTTGGGGAGACCCCTCCCCCCAAGAAAAACACCTATGAAATGTGCACGTTTAAAAGCCTGGCGATGTAAAAGTAGGCAATGAAATGACATGGAACCCAACATTCCACCCCTTCATTGTTCTCGAAGCATGAATTGAATGTTGTAACCCTGTCAGGTGTTTCTCCAGCTCAGCCATTCTGGTATATAACTGTCATTCTTCTCAGTAAGCCTATAAAGATTATATCAATCAGACAAAGTGATAATAACAGTCAAAGCAAGGGGTGAAGCACTATATTTAACAGCTTTGTAGAGGTGGGAGACCAGCCAGTGAATATATCCGACCAATGATGAGCAGTGATGGACTATAAGTGGTCGACTGTTATAATCAGCTTATCTTTGTCAATTAACATTTTGAATTCGGCTATAACCACTGAGGTACCAAGGTCCCCGAAAGCTTCCCAGGAAGCGTGGGCGAATAGCCTTATGATGCAGAGTCGCGATTATAACATAAGGAAGGGTCCAAATAAGCATGTCATTCAGTACTACATGCGTTGCAAGGTGAGAGCACTTGGTCAAAATATACAGGGTGCTAGTAGTAGCGTCAAGAATGGTTACTACCCGGTCTACACAAAATACTTACAGGTTACCCTCCAACTTATAATTGTTAATATGCAAGGTATGGTAACAATACAATATCAAAACACATGAGGTAAACCACATCACAAAAGGTCTATTGCATGGACCTCCTGCTTCCCACTGTCTGGGGACACCAAGACAATATTTTATAATATAAAAGGAAAAACAAATTTAATTGGCAAATGAAGAAGAAAAATGGTGATATCACACAAAGGCTAATTCATTAGAAAAAACATTTTTATTTTAGAAAAAGAGACATCATTCTCATAAAAAACTGTTAAAAAAAATACAAAGACTAAGAAAACCCTAAAACCAGGTTCTTTGACAGGACGAGTACGTACAGCACATCAATGTCAAATGAAAAAAACAAACATAACACATTCAACATTTTTTAAAAAAACAGCACCATTTAACATACAAACATTAATACAAAATCCATTTGTTGCATTTTATATGTGACCCAACATGTTTCTGTCCAGTGACTCGTAAGTGTCTGACATTCATCAGGGGTGGTTCTTCTCAAAGGTTTACAACAATCGTCCCCCTCTAGTCCTGGTAGGAGTGGATCTTAACTTGATCTTTAATGACATCATTTGCCTTTCAGCTCTTGATACTCGGGATCGTCTCCTCCTCCAATCGGCCACTTTTGCCTTCGGTCTGCTCAGCGCCTTCTGTCACACTCGGAGAGCTCATAATTCGTGTCTCTCTATCCGTTTCACATACAGGTCAATTGACAATACAAGGCAGCTCCTGATCAATTTGAAAAATGTCAGTCTCATTAATGTGATATTGCACCCAATTGTACTCTCCATCTACAGGGCGCATAAATGGATCAGGTATTCATCATGTTTGAGGGTGCACCCACCCTTGGTCCCAAGGTGAACAGGTTTGACTATGGGTTGTGTAATTTTGACTAGCTAACCATGCCCCTCATATTTGTGGAAGCCACAAAGAACCATTCAGCTTTGTTGGCAAAATCACAAATCAGCACCATTTTTCTAAAGGATAAGCTGTTCTACTAAATTGCATTGAAGCTTGGCAAATATTACCTTGACAGTCAAAAGCAAGTGGTTTAATCCACATATCTGCAGGTAAATGTAATTCTTTATGCCAGTGTGCAGGAGACAAACGTCCCCATTCAGAGTGAAATGCTAACACTTGTTGGTTCAGCATGGTTTGCCACAAAATACACTTAGTGTCCATTGCAGTTTCATTTACTTCTTCTAACGCTATAAAAATATCTTCATAGCTAAAGTTCTGCCATGTCCAATTATTGCCTATGCTTTTTGTAGCACGTTTCAATGCAGTGCTTAGCAGCGGTCCACACTGAGCCAGCAATTTACCAGCAGCGTTAGTATCAAGACCTATTGCAGAAAGCTTATTGCACACTATTTCTAAAGCGAAAGCATTCAATGCCCCAACACCCATCCCAGCTGCCCCAGCAAATACTGACTCTAACCCTCTGGCCACGTGTAGTTTAGAAATCGGCCACAGAAAGTGACTCCAATTTGAACGATCTAGACTGGTAAATAGAGACATTGGGCCTCATTACAAGTTGACAGTATAAAATCAGAATTACGGGCATGCCGGTGCTACCATGCCCGTGTGGCACTGCTGCCGGAATCAATGGTTGATTCCGTGTCAGCGTGCATGCCGGAAACTGTAGGACCGGCATGCCGGTAACACCACCAAACGGCCCCAAAAAAACCCATACTGGCAGCCTTGCCAATGCTGACTCTGAATCTGGACCCGCGCTCACGGACCTACCGGCACTGATGTTACCGTTACCGGTATTACAGTGACCGGAAATAACGTGATCGCTGGAACAGGATAATACCGGCGGCCATTAACAAAACACAATCCATTGCATTCCTCAGTACACAGGAGTCAGAGCAATATCCAGAGCACTGAAAAACTTCCTCAGACATGTCCTCAAGGCAACCAGCTGCATGGAGGCACAAGCCGCGATTCAGAGAAGTTGAACTGAACATGTTTGTGGACACGCTGGTGGAGAACTCAGAGGAAGTCTTCTGCAGTGACCTATGCCGGCAAACCCAATTATGGAAGAAGGCCACATGGGAGGTGGCCGTCTGGAAGGTGTCAGCTGTGGGGGCAACCCCCAGAACAGTTAGGGATTGCCACAAGAGGTGGGACGATCTACGTCTCTGGTGCAGAACCTCCTTGCCACACATCGCGCCCTGGACACGGCCGCAAGAGGGGGACCTGCATCACCAATCAAACTCCAGGCCTGTGAAGAAACCTGCAGCAGCATAATGCACCTGGAGGCTATTGAGGGAGTTGGAGATGCAGAGGCTGGAGATGTCACATCTGATGAGACTGTTCAGTCCCCGTAGGTCCAGTGTCATATCACACACCTTGTAGCCTCAATGCTAATGAGTTGGCCAACATGTCAAGTATGTCGTACCCGAGGCCAGTATAGCTCTGCTGGCAGTCCACCCACCGTCAACCTGGTTCCACACATCCACATAAAACCTGCCTGCAACCCACATCCATACACCACTCACACATCACACAGTTCCCCTGGACTGCCCCCACAAGTTGCACCTGCAGGCACGCAGACACACATCCCCCTGAAACTGCACAACTGCTGTTGTCATCGCTGTGCTACCACATGCCCAAAGTCCCTTCAGTTTCAAGGACACCCACCACCAGCAGATGACAAGATGCACACATCAATGATACATGTGGCCCACTTGTCCCACCCATCATGTCCCATCCCGCTAAAACACCCTCAACGCAGCAACTGCCATAGGCAGCAGACACATGTGTAACACATTCATGTCAAAATCAGACATCCCATGTCATATAGCTTGTGTAGCACACCCATAACACTCAAAACGGAAAACACCAGTATCCCAGGCAACAGCCACTGCACACACCATGTACGCACACCACACATGCACCCACACAGAATCCCTGACACATGCATGTGTGCACCATGCCATGGCCACCACCAGGCCAATGACAACGCACATACATCTGAAAGTACTAGTACTTATGTCTGTCTGATGAATCCACACCCATCATTGATGTCCTGCCTTTCTGACCCACAAAGGCACATCATCTGGCAATGAGGCCGAACAGCCGACCACACCTATGAACACCAGGGCACGCCACCGCCAGCCAACCACCACCTCCAACCAGGATTGAAGTGCATCCGCCAGAAGACGGGAGCGGGCAACTACTCCTGCCGTCCATCCACCACCCGAACAGGAGGCACCTGTGGCCCAGTCACCACCCCAGCAGGAGGCACCTGTGGCCCAGCCACCACCCCAACAGGAGGCACCCGTGGCCCAGCCACCATCCCAACAGGAGGCACCTATGGCTCAGCCACCACCCCAACAGGAGGCACCCGTGGCCCAGCCACCACCCCAACTGGAGGAACCTGCACCCTTATGCAAGGGGGTCTACCCAAAAACATTGGGGAAGACGGTGGGGCAGAAATCTATCCAGCGACCACAGCTATGCAGATGCTGAGGAATTCAGTCACGTGATCCCAATCAGCCCCCAACCCAGACAACCACCACCCCTACGCTATGTTAGGTATGTAGAGGGGCGTCTGTCTAGGATGGAGGCAAAACATGAAGCTATGGGCAGAATGGTGCAACAACATCTGTATGAGGCGCAGCTCATGCGTGAGACACTCCAGGCCACCTCCAGGAGGTCCGCACGAGTGCAGGGCCAAGCCACAGCAGCCGTATACCAACTGGCACGGCACGTGAGGGAGGGGAATAGGGTTATGTCATCCCCGGTGGAATGGATTTCGGTATTGGTGCAGGCACTTGCCGACCAATGGCACATGCCCTTGCCACTGGCACCATCCACCAGTACCACTCCAGCAAGTTCCCCACCAAGTAGCCCAAGGCGCAGATCCGAGTGGCTGACTCGCCCTGCAGAAGGGCGCACCCCTCAGCCTAAGAGGGGCCGTAAATAGGACACCATTGGGTGTGTGTGGGGAGGGATAGTTGGGCAGGGGCAGTGAGGAGGGATAATTGGGGAGGTGGTGTGGGGAGGGATAGTTGGGGAGGTGGTGTGGGTTAGGGATAGTTGGGGAGGGGGTGTGGAGAGGGATAGTTGTGGATGGGGGTTTGGGGAGGGATAGTTTGGGAGTGGGTTTGGGGAGGGATAGTTGGTTGGGATGGTAGAGGGAGTAAAGGCCTTTTTCACTTGTAAATATATATGTACACAATATATTTGGTATTGTCAAAAGAATCCATGACTGGACAGTAATCTTTCAGTGTGAGTGCATTTATTCAAGTACAGTGCCCAGTGCCCAGTGTGTGTAACAGGTGCTCAAAAGTAGTGATCAATAAGTTCCCCACATGTGGCACGTCCATCCCGGCCCTTGCGGCGTTGACCAATAGCTTTATCATCATCAGTGTCTTCATCATCCTCTAGTGGCAGCATGTCCATGTCGGGGGGCAGGGGGATGTTGAACCTAATGCACATGCTGTGCAACATGGCACATGCAAGCACAATCTTTCCAACCCTTTCAGGGCTGTACATCAGTGCGCCACCAGATCTGCCGAGGCAGCGGAACCTGGCCTTCAACAAGCCGAAAGTCTGCTCAATGGTGCAGCGAGTACGGACATGGGCCCGGTTGTACGCCTGTTTGTGCATGTTGTGTGGTTGTCGGATGGGGGTCAATAACTATGGCTTCAGGGGATACCCAGCATCATCTGCAAGGGAGCAACAAAGCGTGTACATGTCAATTTCCTGATAATATCAAGTTTGAATAGGCTGTATAGTGTACATTTGAGACAAATAACATGCTCCAGCACAATTGAGTTTAGCTATCATTCATTATCTTTCCTGTACCAGATAGGGCACTTGGTCAGTATGCATGTGGGGTGGGGGGTTGGGGGGAGTGTTATGCAGTTGCATTCACATGGACCATTCATACACCACATGAGCTACATCACTTCTTGTGCAAGTGACCCACATGGAATTTAAGTATGTCTGTTATGGGTCACAAATGAAAAAGTACTATATGTGCATGTAGCACGATGTCCTTATCATTACCATGATGTGCCGGTGTGATTTAGTGGTACGAAGGGTATGCAGTCTTTATGACAAATTCTCTATACAGACTTTGTGTCGTGACTCACACGTATGGGTTTAATGTGTGAGTGTTGTGAGGACCAGTTCGTACAAAATGGTGGGGATGGGTATTTAGGGGTGGGATGCGTTGGTTGGGGGTGACCACTCTAATAATCAGAGATTTGGGATGATATATCTTTCAGTGATGTAAAGTTTTGTAAGTTTCAGTATGAATGCATTGATTTGTACAGTGTCCGTAATGGAGTCATGTATCCAGTACTTATGAGCTGACTGTACTAGCCACATGTGTGTGCAGCAAGATTATGTGTTGGTGGTTTTAGCCTAAGCAGCCTGTGTCTATGTATCATGAGTTGGGCGTTTGGTTGACTACGTTTTTGCTTCTTGTTGTAGTCAAAATGGTGTGGTGCATTCTGGTACATGTAGTTACTAGGATGTTGGGGTACGGAATAGATGTACTTTTGTATGCACTGTATGTTCATCATACATGGTGGCACCCCTCTCATGGCCTTCTACTCTGGCATGGTACTAGGTTGTTACCCCTTGACTTACACCTACCACTTGCACATTTCATGCACTTACAAAGCAGAGTACGTTCCTGTGCACTTCAATGTTTGCGGTTTACTGGTCTGACAATTATGAGTACAATTTGAACTTCCTATTATTATTTGTGTACCTTCCCCATTTTACGCCCTGTATGTCCTCTGTGCACCTTCAGAAGGGTTTACTAATTGACTCAGAAAATTGCGGGAGGAGTAATGATTTTCTAATGCATGCAGTGTGCACATTCACTGGTCATGGGTGTCATACTGGAACATGAGTCAGCACAGCACATGCCCTTGGAGTTAACCTCCCCCAGCTGCCAGGTATGCTATGCTGGTTACTGCCACCCCCATCCCCAATTCAACACAGCACATGCCCTTGGAGTAGAACTCACCCAGCTGCCAGGTATGCTATGCTGGTAACCCCCCACCCCCAATTCAGCACAGCACATGGCCTTAGAGTAGGACTCACAGAGCAGTCATGTACCATGTCCAGCGTGTCGTGCCATGCACCGAGGCAGAGTGGAGTTCCGCAGCACCATGGAGTCATGTATTGAGCCAGGAAATCTTGCACAGCAATGGGTGATGAGGTGGCGGGAATCACACACCATCTGTACGTTGAGTGAATGGTACATCTTCCTGTTGCGGTACACTACCTCCGCCGCATGCCTGGCCACCAGCTCCACATGTGTGCAGTCCACCGCAACAATGACATTAGGCATGCCTGCAAGGGCATGCAATGCTATTTTTGTTGCATTCACCTCGTCAACAGTCCAGGGTAAGCTGATGTGGTCCCGTAAGTGACACAGGAGTGCATCAAGCACCTGGAAGAGCAGACGGGAGAAACAGGGTTGGGTGATTCCATGCAGCTGCCCAACTGTGTGCTGATATGTGCCTGTGGCAAGAAAGTGTAGCACAGACACTACCTTCAGCAAGGGGGCAGCGGGGGGGAGTGGCTTTACGGATGTTTATGAGGCTCACCAGGTCATCATGTATCAGGTCCACTATAGTGGTGATGGTGTACTTGTCTAGCCGGTACAGGGTGTTAATCTGACCGGGGGTAAGGTTGAATGGGGTGGCCCTTAGGCGAGGGATTGGTGGCCACATGAGGGGGTAAACCTGCTGCATATTGGGTATTTGCTGTGCCATGATGACCCTCCTTCTCCTTATGCACCTCCGCTGCATCCTCTGCCTCGCTGCCTCTTCAATTAACAGCTCTGCAGGCATGGCCTCCAGGTCCTGTACTGCTACAGCTACTGCTAGCATTTTGGTTTTGGAAGGGGTGTGGGATGGAGGAGTGGTACTTTTGTGCAGTGGCACAGCCCATAGGGAGCACCTGTGCTGATTTTGTGCACCTGTGGCATGTTTCTACACACCGGATTGCACTTAACGCCTAGTCCGTGATGCCAGTGTTTCCGGCATCGTTTTCACGTTGTTACAGGCATGTCCATGCCGGTGATTGCGTGTCTGTGCAGCTTGGGATGTGCACTTCCTTACGCCATGCCGGTATCTCAGGTACAGCTGCCACGTGTTTCTGCAGATACCGGCAATGGTGTGGCCGGATGTGGTGGGTCACTTTCGATGCCTGTGTTACCGGCATCGCGACTCAGGCTACGCCGGTCGGGAAAAAGGTGCTGGTCTTATATACCGGCACAACTAACTCCAGACCGGCATACTTATAATGAGGCCCATTGCCTTTTGACAAGTCGATGTCTAGTTGCATTTGACTAATGGAAGCATGCATAACATTTCTGCAGTTTAAATGCTGTCTTACTACTGAAAAATCTAGCATAAGTACAGTTTCAATTATAAGTGATTTATAGAACACTATTCTCCAAGTGGCATGCCTGCCATACACTATGCCATTTTTCAGAACATAAATCATACTGCCATCCGGCAATTGCTTTTTCTCGGTGCAGTCATATCGGATACATATGCAAGTGTCATAAGTAACAAAGGCTTTTTTATCACAATTTCCACAGTACTTTGGGCAACATACACATGAAATGTCAAACATGATGTCAGTACCATTTACAGACACATCAGGTCCCAGTATCTCATAAACCCCTGAAATAGTTGTTAAAGACAACAGATGTCCAACAATGTGCCAGGTTAGTGTTAGGCAGAATTACATGCAGTACCCTTTGGGAACACTACACATAATTAAGACCACAGGTATAAGCACAATCTCACCTTTGATATAAGTCTGTACTACATCGTTTTGTGGTAGCAGGGCTGAGCAGCCAGGCTTATCAAGCCAGGCTGGTCAAGTGGCACAGCGAGTAGAGCGCGCGCTTTGACATCAGTGCAGAGCCTGCGAATGCAGGTTCGAATCCCGGCGGCGCCAAACTCAGCGTTTCATCCTACCGAGGTCGATAAATGAGCACCACACACCGTGGGTAATAATAAGCAGCGCTCAGATACCTGAGGGTTCGTAGCGCTATATAAATGCCAAATTATTATTATTATTATTATTATTATTATTATTATTATTATTATTATTATTATTATTATTATTATTATCTCAAGAGGGATGTGAACAGTACAAGGTTTTACACACAGGACTTGCAATCACAGTGGTTCAAACACCACTTACTTAAGGTTTCTTGGTAAAACAATATACATTTATTTACCCAGTTAGTTAGAAAACTTTCCACTAGTAATACGCAGCTCAATATCACACTATAATACACTCCAGTACCAAACCAATACGTTTCTGAAAAAGTTAGGCTCCCCTGAAGTGGGAGCAAAATGGAACTTCAGTAACTTTCAAAAGTGATAGAAAGACAAAGGTTGTAAGAATCAAACACAGTTACTTCCATAAGCACGGCAAATAGTTTCAGTTCACTACAAGAGGGAGTTCAATTCAATAGGCCTGGGCCAAAGTCAATGGATCAGGGTCTTAAATAGGATAGCACAGATCTGGTAGTAAACGGTTAAGTCTTTGCCAATGTTCGTAGAAGTAGTTTGCACGAAAAAGAGTTATAAGTCGGTTTAAGAGCGAACAAGACTCCAAAGTTGGGAAAGTTTCACAAACCTTCACCGCGGCAAAGAGGATTTCTCTACCGCATTTGCAAAGTATCTTTTTAATGAAAAAAAGCTAGCTGTAGCTGAGGCAGTTGTTCCTGGCAGTTCCTAGAGATCTCGCTGTTCCTGAACCTCAGTCGTGGGGACAAGAGGTTCCTGCACTGCATGGGGACGGATCCACAAGCTTGGCAAAATGTCGGTTTAAGGTGTGAGTGCCTTGAAGTCCACAATCTGGTATCCTTCTCACGGGCTATCTGGTTTTCAACAGCACTCTGAAAAAAATTCGACCAGTATGGAGATGGTTTCCAGGTGGCTTACGAGTTGGTTGTTCCCACCAGCTCAAGGGAACAAGTCGTCCTTGAAGGGCTTCTCTGTCGAGGGAGTTTCAGCCAATTCGGATCTGCAGCAGGGCTTCACCGGGCAAACCAACGGTCCAGGAGTTGCAGCAGTCTTCCTTCAGCTCATCTTTGGTTCTTTCGTTCCAGTGGTCGACTCTGCCTTCCAAGTCCCAGAGACCTGCTTTTAAACAGTTTTCTCCGGTTCATTCCAGCCTAGCTGTA
The DNA here is from genome assembly GCF_040938575.1 of Ambystoma mexicanum. Taxonomy (NCBI): domain Eukaryota; kingdom Metazoa; phylum Chordata; class Amphibia; order Caudata; family Ambystomatidae; genus Ambystoma; species Ambystoma mexicanum. The sequence continues at coordinate 40,565,317 of NC_090928.1, forward strand.
ACTCACCCAGCAGGGTGTCCGTCCTTGCCGGACAGTCAGCCAGCCAATCACGCCAGAGTGCATTCAGGTCTCCTAGGAGACTAAGCACAGGGAGTTTTGGGCACCTCCCTCACATCCTGTCCATCCTATTTTGAGTCTGGAGTTCTAGAAAAATTGCAGAAAAAAAAGATTTGTGACTCAGTACAGAAGCCCGCCAAAGGCAAACAAACAAAGGGACCAAACGTGGTTTGGCGCGCAGAGACAAACACTAGAAGGACCTTTCCAAAAAGAAATGGCAAAAATAAATTGTCGATCGGAACCTGTTTTTACAGAGGGGGCTCAGACGCCATCTTGATAAACATGGCTCTGGTGGATTTCAGCTACCGGAGCATTTAAACGGGGCGCGGTCTGGGAAATTATGGTAATACCACTGCCACCAGCCATTCTGAGAGGAAAGGGTAGCTTTTGAGGGCTACATGATTTTTCTAGGCATAGGGAACACTAGGTATTCCCTCCAGCACTCTGCTGTAAGGCAGTGTGTGCTGGGTCTAGCAATTTGAAAAGACTAGCAAAGTCAATTTAACTTTACATTCACTGGGAGACAGTAGTCAGTCCCAGAGAAGGTATATAAACCTTGGGAAGTCTAAAAGACATCCCTGTGTCACTGCACTTAGGGTGCTGTGTGACACACAAGAAAAAGATGATGCCTATGGAGTTGTCTAAAACTCCATATCCAAAGAACACAAAAGTAAAACACACATCAAAATACATGAAAGAGTGGGAAAAAAGGCTCACACTCTTTCCAGGTGAAAATTAAATTCCTAGAAATCCAGCAAAGTTGCTGGGGGTCTCAAAAGGTATGGGAAATTAGCACATTTATGAGAATTCTCCCTAACAGTTAGCACCGTGGCTATTCCTTGTGGGTATGTAACATCCGTGCTGCTCTTCTCACATGGTACAGTGCAATTTTGGGCATCTCACAGGATAGTAGCATTGGGTGTGGTGCAGGCGACCCTTAGTGTCCATGTGGCATTCTGCAACAGGCCGTCTTTTATTGAGAAAGCACTGAATTGGCTTGCCAGGAATACCCCCAGGAAAACCACAACCACCCTAATTTTGGGTCTTACGAGCGCACTGTCAACCTGATGGCGGGAACATAAACAGGGATATCATAATTTTTCAATAGTACAATTTATGTACGCCACAGCCCTTTACTTAACACTTCCCCTGCCTCCAGCTTCTTATTGGGATGGTGGACCCACACTTTCTTACCTTACCAGTGCTCCCAAATCCACCCTTTCCTCTCTATGTGGTATCAGTGCCCTGCTTGTTTTCAATCACTTGAGTAGTAATTGCCTGCTCGCAAATCAATTGTGCAATGCGGTCATATTTTGCCAATGGTGCCCATGTTGTGCCCATGTTATGCAGTAGCACATGAATTGTTCCCCAATAATCTGGATCAATCGCTCAACCTAGTACACAATGCCTTTCTTTGCTAGACTGGATCATGCAGCAATTCTTCCATAGGTGCCAGCTGGCAACTTGATCCCAATGCCTAGCGATACAGATTGTGTCTGTGCTGCTGAGATTACATCATGTTCAAGTGCAAAAAGGACTAGTGCAATACTGCCTGGTGTTGCTTGTACAAGATGTTTTGCCTCTTTTTCAGTCTTCCATACAACAAGTGGCAGTGAGGTTTCTTGCTTCTCACTTGTCAACCTCACAAAGGGTGTTTGCTTGTTCCCTAAAGGGCGATTATTCAGTTCAAACAGAGCTTGCGCTAAATTCTTAGACCACCCTTCGAGCGTGTGAGTCTGAGTCAGTTTCTTTATTTGCTGTTTCTATAAGACATTCATTTGCTCAATAAGTCGAGAGGCTTGAGGGTAATGGCTAATATGAAGTGTCCATTTATTTCCTTGTTCTAGAGCCCAGTTCTGCACAGCATTCCCTGCAAAGTGGCTGCCTTGGCCAGATTGGATTTAATCTGGAATGCCATAATGTTTTATCAGATACTCCATGCCTTGCTGGGTGGAATGTTGGTCTGCATATGCTGTTGGACGGGCCAACAACAGTCCTGAATATGTGTCTACCATTGTTAACACATAATGCTTTCCATTCTCTGGCGGGAGAGGGCCAATGTAGTCAACTTGCCAAATGCTTGCTGCTTTTTCTCCTCGCTTTAAAAGCGTCTTCAGGCTTTCTATCCAGCCGATAGAGCTTTACTTCACAGGACTCCAGGCATTGGGCTAAGCTTGTTTGGCATTATCCACTGTGATGGGCAGCAGTCTTCTTTTTGCCCACTCATACATTGCAAATGACCTCAAATGACCCGATGCTTCATGAGCCCAGTCTGTCATTGCCTGCAGCATTTGGTTTTCTTCTGAGGCTTTCACTGGGCGTATCTTGGCCATCTGATCTCCTTCATTGCTGAATATGAGCCCATTAAAATGTAGTGAGAAACCCAAACGCACACTTTCGAAGGGTGAACCGCCCAGTCCAATTTAATAAGCAATCACAAACATGTTATACAAGGATTTACCCATTTCTTTTTTTACTTAAAAAGTTAATATAAAATACAATTAAATACAAAATCAAAATTACAAATCAAATGTTGATAACATCATAATGGAAGCTTTAGCAATGCTCTTACAATGAGGCATACGCAATAAAGTTTGTATCAATCACCATGTATAAGAATTTCACAATGTATACAAATTGCTCCAAAGTTGGAAATGTGTTGTTTGAAAACAAGTGATCCTAATAAAACCAGATCTTTTGGTCATGTCCAAAGAGTTTCAGATTGAGAAAATCCTCCTTCAGGGGTTTAGGAACCACCCTTCCTGAGCACATCAAAATAGACCGATACACCTTTCAGAAAATAATCACCAGTCGTATGCCTTATATCCAACAAAATATGCAATACTCCTCTTGCTCAAAAGCAATCACTGTTCATGCTCACCTACCAAGAAATGTACTACGAGCAACGGATCACAAAAGCGGAAACCCAAATTGATGCAATATTTAATTTATTTACCTGCAGTGCAACCCCATTTTTTTTTTTAACACTTTATTGTTGAACAGCGCAGCCAGAGAGGTGTCAGGGGACATATGTGTATCTACATGTCCAACAAAGATCTTGCTCTTCTCCCCCTTACACCACATCTCTTCCCAGTTCTCTTGCCCTCCCCAGATTGGAGTATGTTTGATCTGTCACTCTTCTTTTTTCCATGCTGGTGCCCAATGGGTTAGACCTTGATATGCACCCAACTGTTAGTATATCTGATTGCAGTCTATGTTTCTTTTTCCTGTTCAATTGCTGCAGCTACCGTTTGCTTCTCTCACCCAGATCATGATACTGATCCGTGTGCAGATTGTAACTGGCTGTTCACCTGTGACACATTCAGTTTCAAATAGAGCCCAACAAACTGCTGCAATCTGCTTCTCCGTTGGAGTGTATCTGGCCATGGCATCAGTGAATTTTCCTGACCAGAATCCCTGTGGCACTCATTTCTGCCCTTGTCTCTGCCACAAACTCCACACTGCAACATCGTCATGCACAATGTGATAAACCTCAAGGTACTCACCTACACTCCCCAGGGATCTTCTGTTCAGGTGGCCAGGGAAGGGTCATTGCTTTTGCATCCCGACCCAGGGGGAGGAATAGAGAGGAGGATCACCTGAGTGGAGAGCCCTTGGGGATTGGGGAGAGGGTGCCTGAGGGCAAAACATGGCGTCCCCCCTTTTTCAACTATGATTTACCCTACTCTCCCTCAGCCTTTATTGGATATTGCTATTCATATCATGTCCTACCCTCTGAATTTACATCAAATACTGGGATGATGAAGAAGCCTCAAACAGCAATGCAGAACTCCCTTAGGAAAAACCAGTATAGTACTGACACGAGGACAAGGCTATAGAAGAATACCATTACTCAAACCAAACATGTCACATTATTAGAGTCAAAGTCAGGCAATTGTGTCTGATATCTCGCATATGCAACCTATTATTGACTGGCAGCTGTATAAAAGGAGAAACCCCAGAGAGCAAAGAGAGCACATTGGGAGAGGAGCAGAAAGGAAGCCAAGTCAAGATTTTTCGCGCCTTGAAACACTCGTGTATAGGCGCGTTACAAATACCATATCATATCATATCATATCAAGATGTCATGGAGCGGAAGAAGCCGGAACGTCAAGACGCTGTGGTGAAGCAGAGAGAAGTTGTCGGCAGGAGCATGCTGAGAGAATTCAGTCTCCGGAGAGCCGGCAGCAGTAGTAAGAGGAAGCTGTGCATGCAGGCGGTCCATTACTGGTGGCTTCAGAGTACTTGTTCCCCTGGGTGGAGAAGCGACCCAGGAGTGCCTAAGGGCAGAAACCGTGGAAGTGAAGAAGCATCAAGATAAAATAGAGCGACCAGTGAGTTTCATGTGTTAAGAAACCTGGTGCGCAAGTGAATGCAAGTGACTGGATAGAGTGTAGCGGAGTCGTCGCATGCAGACGAAGCCGAGAAGCCTTAACAAGAGGACAATCGAGTGCACAAGTGAACATTGACCTGAAAGCTAAAGTGAATGCTACATTGTATCAGAGTGATCGCGTACAAGGAAAGATACGCGTTGGAAGGTCTCTAAACAATGGGCAAACCCTTGCAAGTATCAAGGATGAATAAGGTGCAAACAGAGAAGGGGAGCAAAATGAAGTGTGAGAAAAACTTGAATAAGACACAAGGGAGAGCGCTTGGGAAGCTAAGGACATAGGGTTGCGCGACCTGTGGACCATGCAGTCTATCAACTACGCCTAGACCAGAGGGCCCCAACCAACAATGAAAGCAATCATATATTGTTGAATATTGTGAACTATTCAAAGTGCTTTGAGCTTTGGGAAAGGAAATCCAGAGCTCCTGTCAAGTATAGGGAGAATATTGAATAGCGTGACAAGAGACTTTGAACTTTTGGAAGTAGAACCCAGAACCCTGTTGAATACAGAAGAACAGTTGTTGAACCTTGTGAATCAAAATACTTAAAGCTTGGGGAAGGGAACCCTGAGAAACACGTTGAACATTGTTAACGAGAAGGTAGTTAGAGCTCAGGGGAAATGAGCCCTGAGAAACCAGTAGAACTTTGTGAAACCAGGGGGCTTTGTGCATGGAGAAGGGAAGCCTAAGAAACTCAATACCCTTTATGAATAAGAGTGCTTTAAAGCTCGGGGAGGGAAACCTTATGGGAAGCGTTTAAGGTCACAGTTAGGGGAATATGCATAGCTAAATCGGGAGGCGTTAAGAGGACCCTGCAGGGGAAACTAGAGAAGTTGGAAAAGAAGATACCGTTTTTGGAGCAGGGAATGGAGGCAGGACAAGACAGGGGTGTGGAAATGGCGGTACCCTGATGGCTCACCGGGAGGTACAGGACTCACTTTCAATGTTAGAGGGGCGTCATAGGGACATACAAATTCACGGGGGAGGGGGATAAGGTAGGGCACCTGCTAGCCTGGCTGATCCGTCGAGAACAGCCAAAACATACCAGAACCCAGATTAGGCAGAAGTCGTGGGAACTAACCACCACCCAGGCAGGAATCAATGAATCCTTTCAAGACTTCTACCAGTCCCTATACACGAGCGAAAGGGCGTATTTGGATGAAGACGTGCGTGCAGGAGCTTCTCAATATAGCAGAATTGCTGGTTCTCACGGCGGAGGTCAGGGAGGAGTTAGACAGACCAATAGAAGAGGCCCAAATAAGTAGGGCGCTGAGGGCAATGGGGAAGGTCAAGGCTCCAGGAGGGGATGGACTCCAGGTGGAGTTCTACTGCAGGTTCGAGGGACTATTGGTTCCCCGACTTAAGAAAGTCTATGATGAAGCCATCGAGGCATGGATTCTACCAGAATCCATGTGGGGAGCGATATTAACAGTTCTATTGAAAGATCGTAAGGACCCTCTGGAATGCTCATCTTATCGGCCAATTTCAGTGTTAAATGTTGACGCGAAAATCCTCGGAAGGTGCTGGCCGCTAGATTATCCGGGGTGACCCCAGGTCTGATACACCTGGACCAGTGTGAGTTTGTAGGGGTGCAAAGCACCACAATGAACCTTCTTTGATTGCACCACAAAATGGATCAGATTAGGGACTCCCGGGAGGATATGGCCGTGGCCTCGTTTGATGCCATGAAAGCTTTCGATTCAGTGGAGTGGGAAAGGCTGTTCTGAGTGCTGGCAACCTACGGGTTTGGAAACACCATCTGTAGATGGCTGCAGCTCGTATACAATAAACCAATTTCCAGAGTGAAAACGAATAGCTGGGTATCACAGAGATGGACACTGAGTAGAGGGATGAGGCAAGGGTGCCTAGTCTCCCCAATATTATTTGCAAGGGTAGCAGAGCACCTAGCGAGGTATCTCAGAAAGGAGATGGGGGGGGCAGGCATATTGGTGGGAGGGGTACGACATGTGGTTTCCCTATACGCCGACGACCTGTTGTTGTATCAACCAATACCTTGCACTACTTGCCCAACGCATTGCCACTCTCTGCCCCAACTTTCAGTGCTATGTGGATGACACTCAACTCATCTTCAGGCTACCTTCAGCCACCTCTTCCCCCTCCCTCATCTCTGAATGTCTGTCTGCTATCCAGGAGTGGTGTGCCGCCAATGACATCTGCCTTAATGCCATTAATACTGAGACTCTACTCATCGGCACACCCACTCCCTCCTTTCCTGTAGCTCTCTGGCCGGCCTCTCTTGGCCGTCTTCCTGCTCCCACCTACAAGGCTAAAAACCTGTGGGTCATCTTCTACTCCACACTCTCTTTCTCCCCTCACATCTCTGACATCTCTAAGAAGTCACACTACCAGCTGCACCTCCTCAGAAGTATTCTTCCTTTCCTCTCCTTCCCCCAGAAGCTCACTGTCTCCAGAGCTCTAGTTCTGTCCAGGCTGGATTACTGCAACAGCATCTTTCTAAATCTGCCTGCTTCTACTCTACGCCCTTTGCAACTCATCCAGAACAGAACTGCGAAACTTGTCCTTGGCCTCAAGCCCAGGGATCGTATCTCTCCAGGACTGAAATCTCTGCACTGGCTCCATGTGGCCGCCAGGATTAAGTTCAAAACCCTCTGCATCGTCCACAAGGCCTTCTGGGGCCTGTGGCCTAAATACCTTCAACTCTCTCTTCCTAAATATCTTCCCTCTCGAGCTCTTTGCTCATCCGCCTCCAACTCTCTCAGGGTCAGTCGCTTCTCCAAGCAACGAGTTGGTGGTAGATCTCTCTCTTCGGCTGGGGCCTCCCTCTGGAATAGCCTCCCCGCCACCCTGAAACTTGAGGAGAACCATCTTCGCTTCCGGAAGCTCCTAAAAACCTTCTTCTTTGCTTCTGCTTTGTCCCCCCCTCACTCCTGCTGATGTCCTGGCTGACAATGAGACTGCACGGGTAACCTGGCCACCCATCTGAACTCGGGCACTAGCCCTACCAGTTGCACACTTGCGCTGCCTCCCTGGCAACCCTGCACCGGGGACTGTTTTCTGTATCCCTACAGTCCCCAAACCAGCACTTATGTCTGCACTCACCCTGCACTTGCCACCAGCTGGCCTTTCATTATTTATTTTTTGTGTGATTATTTAATATCCCATGTACTGCACTTCCCCCCGCCCACACTTTTCTTTCCCCCTTCCCTTGCACTTGCGCGATCTGAATGACACCTGGCCTAGTAAGATCGTTGTCTGTCTTCCCTCTGTTCCCCCTCCCTTGCCTCGGCCCACCTTGAAACACTAGGGTATAGGCGCGTTATAAGTGTCATATCATAACATCATATCTGGGCAACACAGTAGATAATCTCCCAGTCTTGCTAGACGGATTGAGTCATTTCCAGAAATTTGTCGGATATCGCATTAATATTGAAAAATCAGTGCGTTTTCCACTGGGGGGCCATAGAGTTCTGGACCTTGCGACCATGCTGGACTGGGGGCTCAGTTGGGAGGGGGACTCGTTTAGGTATCTGGGCATTCAGATTTTCCACAGTATTGAGGAGACTTTCATGTAGGGCTCTTTCAGGGATAGGGGAATCAATTCAACTTTGGAAGGGGTTGTCGTTATCACTAATGGGTAGCGTGGCCGTGTGCAAAATGGTTATTCTCCCGAGACTCCTTTACCATTTTACTAATATACTGTTTGTAATCAAAAAGGTCTTCTTTAAGATGTTAGACGAGCAAGTGGGGGAACTATTGCGATTGTAGCGGAGGAGGATGGTATTTCTGGCAACGTTACGCCGCCCATGTCAAAACAACAGGGGGTTACATTTGCCTGATTATGAGAGAGATTTTATGCAGTCCAGCTGCAAGTGGTGTTGCTGTGGACTGACCCAAGGGGGGAGCTATTTCAAGGACTATTGGGGGGCCTACCAGCCAATCGAGGAGCAGTGGAGTTATTGTGGGGAGTGGTGGGAGAGAAGGGGACCACTTTTGTTTTTCATGTGGTTTGGGAGATCTGGAAGAAGCTCTTGCGAAGTAAGAAGGCACTAGGGCTTTATAGTGCGGACCTACCATGGAGTGCGCATCAGGGGCTTTGTGTGGTGGCAAAAAGAATGGGGTTCTTGAGGTTGATAGAGAGGGGGTGCAACTCATTGGGGGCCTTATTTGAGGGAGGGTAGCGATAGCATGGAAGAGGAATGGCGGAATGGGGAGTTTTGAAGAAGACATACAGCTCAGGGTTGGAGGAGGGGGTGGAGATGTACTGGAGCCAACTGCTAAATGAATTATGCTCCTCAGTAGATCTGAAACCCCCATGAGGTGAGCAAGGGGAGGAAGTGTGGAGGTAACTCTAAAGGGGGGAGGGGAGGTGAATGGACTGATGAGAAGTTGGATATTAATTGCTTATAACTGTTTGTAAATTCCCATCTGGAAGCAGGGGGAGGGTAACTCTGGGGGGGATGCGGAAAAGGACTATATAAGTGTCTATGCCGCGTGCCGTAAGTGATAAAGATCCACTCTATGCAAATGCTTCATGTTATAAAACTGTTTAATAAAAAGATGTTTAAAGAAAATGATTCCCCAACTCTTCTTGGCTATCACTTGCTGTTGCAGCGTTAAAGAGGGTGCCTCAACCTTTCTTTTCTCTTGCTGGTTATCACAGGCTGTAAGCGTGCAGAAGGAGGAGAGTGACACACAGGTGGCATGGTTGTTGGCATACACCTTTATTATACCAGAAAATAAAGAGAAAACCTAGCTTTCCCTAACTCTAAGAGGGGTTGCCCTAAACTAATGGCTCTTTCAGAATGTCCCTGCAAATCAATAGTCCAATGTCCTGTGTCAAAACCCTACTTCTGTCCCTTGCCCTAAATACTAAACTAAAGAGGTAGTGGATCTTCTTGGTCCAGAAGAATGGCTCCCTTCTTCTGGACAAAGCACCACAGTTACAACTGTTGGGTGAAATATTTACCTGGTGGAATGACTCCCTTCCCTAGGTCTCAATCACTTTCCAAGACACAAAAAGTTCCAAGTTGTAACGCTAAAAAGCAGTAAAGTTCTCAGTTCAAGTTCACAGGGTAAAGTTTCAGTGCAAACATAAACATTCATTATTGCCCATAATTGTTTCTTCACTATTGGGTTCCTGGAGAATGCCGCCCTTCTTCAGGTACCTTGCTCCCAGAGTTTTCACAACACCAGGAGGATGTCTACCTTCCCCTGGTTAAAACATACACGGAAAAGTTCAAAACAGTTCTCCGTGGCAGATAAGGGGTATTGCTCCCTTCCCCAGGTCACAACACAAAAGACTAAGGGCCTCATTACGACTTTGGTGGTAGCCATGCCGCTAATGGCGGCATGGCTGCCGCCAAAATCGGGTCCGGGTTCCCTGAATGGGGAATTACCAGGCCATTCCGAGTTCGGATGGCCCGGTAATTCCTCCCTCCAGGAACCCGGGCTCGGACCTTCCCCATTCCCATTTGAGCCCCCCTAGGGCTCAATGGGAACGGGGGAGGTTAGCTCCCTGGTCCCCTCGCGGGACCTGGTAAGGACGCCTGGTTTGACCAGGCGTTCCTTACCGGGTCCCGCGAGGGAACCTCGTAATAAGGCGGAACGAGTTTCACGGGTCCGCCTCCTTTAGCGGAGCCCATTAACCCGTTCCGCCTCACTTGGAATGAGGCCCTAAGTGTGTTGTTTATTTGTTTGTTACCTTTTAAAAAAATGTAAATAAAGAGATTTTTAAAAAAGAATACACAAAAGACTAAGTTCAACACAACCAGGGGGAATGACTACCTTCCCCTGATTTTGGTTACCAGGAGACTGACTCCCTTCTCCTGGTATCTTGGCTCTAGAATTCATACCAAAGTGTTTACTAGGAGAATGCCTCCCTTCTCCTAGTATCTTGACAGTTCAATACAACCAGGGGGAATAACTCCCTTCCCCTGGTTTTGGTTACCAGGAGAATTACTCCCTTCTCCTGGTATCTTTTTGCTTGTTATGACAGTTCCAGAACACCGTGGGGAATGACTCCTTTTCCCCTGGTTTCTCTCTCAAAAATACACAGTTCTTAACTTGCTTCTTTGATTGAGCTCACTTGGTAGCTCTCTTTACCAAGTACTACAACAAGGAAGATGATTCTTGCTGTGTGCAGATTTCAGGCCCCCGCCCCTGGCTTCTCTTTCTGTCAAGTTTGGCCCACTTGGTTCACTCTCCTGCCAAGTTGGACCATGAGGAATATACCTCACTTCCTGGTTTGGGTCCCAGACCGCTGCTTCTCCTACTCTCTGGTTCAGCACTGTTGGCTCACTCTCCTGCCAAGTACTGATACAAGGAGATACCTTGCTTCTTGATGTGGGTCCCAAACCCCTGTTTCTCTCCTTCTTAGGTTCAGCTCCCTCTCACTGCAAGTACTGATGTGAGGGAGACGCCTCGCTTCTCGATGTGGGTCCCAGACACTCTCTGGTGGTCAGTGGTTTTTGTAACCCCACTGGGCCAAGAATGCGTTCCTCTGATGCAGAGACTTATTGCTGCCTGCCCTGTGTCCCTACCGGGTCTCCTGATCGTTCCCTTAACTGTTAATGCGGCCGGGTAGCTCTCTGGTAATTCCTGGAATCGGGCATCTTCACTGCAGCACTGGTGTTCCTTTTGTCTCAGCTCGTCGGCTGCTCGAGTCTGCAGTTTCCTTCTCTGCCTGTTTTTCAGGACTAGCTGGGAGGTCACTTCCTGCGTGACCTCCTATGGACCTCCATGGCTGCTTGCCTCTGTCCGCCGCTTTGTCTGGATCTTCTTCCTTGCTCCCGATTTGAAACTCCCAAGTTTGTTGCGGGCTTTAGGAGAAGACAGAAAGTCCTTCTTCAGTTTCCTTTTATTTTATATCCTCCACCCTTGCGCAATGTCCACAAATGCAGTGGAGGCTGTCAAGTCAATCCTTACTCCTCCTAAGGGCCACCTCCTCTCAGTACTTTGGTCAGTCAAATCCCTAGGGCTCTTAAGGATCTTCTTCGGTCCAGTACCTTTAACTGCAGATTAGAAAGGCTTGCACTTCTTCCACAATTCCCATACCAGGAACAGCCTCTGCTGAGAACAGTGATGCAGACCCACTGGCTGAACATTGCAGTTTCGAAGTTTAGATGTATTGCATCCTCAGAGAAAAACAGCTTCAAGTTTCATACCTATGTTTTATATATATTTTTTTTTTCTCTCACTGTTTTATTCTCTGTTTTCTCCTCCTCTCCCCTCTCCCTCTCTCCTCTCTCTTACCACCCTCCCTTACACTTTTCTATGCACTTACTCTATCAGAATTGTCCCTGTACCTAGTATGATAGCAACAAATGTTTGTCTTCTCCTCCCCTCCCTTCACTTGTCCCCCCACTCCCCACTCCAGCACTATCTGAAATGTCGTCAGGCCTAGTACGATAGTCGCTTGTTTTGTTCCTCTCCCGCCTTTCTCCCCCCTGCCCCCTCACCTCTTGTTCATCTCCGGCTCTACCAGAAATGTTGTCAGGCCTAGTACGGTAGTCGCCTGTCTGTTTCCCATTTCCTTCATATCTGTGTTTTAGCTCTTGCACTATCTGAAATGTTGTCAGGCCGAGTACGATAGTAAATTTCACATTCTTGTTGTTCATGGCCTGTAAGAATGTCATTGTATTTTCCCTTGTTCCCTCCCTTGCCGTAAAGCGCTTTGAAACACATTGTGTATAGGCGCTATATACATAAACTATTATATCATATCATATTACAGAAGTACACAGGTCTATCCTGACCATGGGAGTTTGTGTTGGCAGCAGGGTCTACAGACTGATGGAGTGTGTAGGATATGGGTGGAGGCTATGTATACCGCGTTCCTCCAAGATGTCCTCCCTTGTCCCCAGAAGGGAGCTCTCTTCGCATGAGATCCTCCTGCTGAGTACCACCCCTAGGGGGACTATCGGGTACAGGCTCCACCACCCTGGCCTCATGGAAAGGGGCTTCCCCTTGGGGAAAAGTGATGACAACTTGGGATCTGTCACAAGGCTTATGGAGTTCTGAGCGCTTCATTTGCTCTTCTCTCAGGGTCTACAACTTCCCCATCAAATCACAGAGCTTAGTCTCAGGATGGCACTTCCTCTTCTTGGGCCCTTCTTCTTCTTGGGCCCTATCTTTCCTCTGCTTTGTAATCCAGCCTGGTGCAAGTACCTGTGCTTGCTCTTGGAGTGATTGCAGTCATCCTTGTGTCTCTTCGAGGAGTAGGAGCTTTGGTTCCACAGGGAGCTGCAACCAACGGCCTGACCTTCCTAAGAGCACACTAGAGAGGACAGGTCCTCTCTCCGCCAAAGGGATGTCTGGACTTCTCTCTCCTGAATCACCCGTTCTCCTCTTGCCCTTAACCTCCTTGATGCCAAGTTACATTATTGTACCTCCCCTTACCTTGGAACAAACCTCCTTAAGACTGGATTATTTCCCCCTAGCCCATATCTTGGGCCAAACTTTCCCTCTATAACCTTTCCATTCTTATAATCTATGGCCTTACTATTGTCAAGGCATAGCCTCCCGAGTGGACTATACATCTGTCCCCAAGTACCAGAGAAGAGTAAAAAGCACTCTCTGACTGGTTATTGAGGCCAGTGGTGGATCTGCAATTGCAACAATGGATCTCAGGCAGCTAAAGACCATTCCAGTCTAGAAATACTTGCTTGTTGGTAAACCCAAGCGCTAAATTGTCTTGTGGGTCTTTTCCACATGCAGCAGCGGTATTGTGGAATGCCCTTCCAACTGATCAGCGAGCATGTGCGTCGATACCAGATTTTAAACGTAAGCTAAAAAAAGCCAGGCTGTTTTGTTGACCTACATCACATGCTTTTGATTTCCGTGGTCCATGTCTGGCTCCATTGATTTGTCGATAGTGTGTTTGTCATGTTTTAAGTGCCCCTATGTCTCTGGGCTTTTCATGTCACGCTATAGAAATAAATTACATTTTTTTTAAAAAGAAAGAAAGAAAAAGAAGACAATGTTACAAGCACTTCAACTGTTATAACGCTAAGTGTAAGACCGACCTAGTATGGGCACTTGAAACGGGTTGAAGGAAGGGCAGGGGATCCAGAGGCAAGGAAAAGCCCACCCTGAGGGGAAGAAGGAGCAGATTATCACAGTCCATGGTTCAAATAGTCCCATAATGTTCACAGTCAATGTTCCACAATGGGCACAATCCAGGGGTTAAGTTCCATGGGTAAATCCAAACAAAGAACCAAGTCCAAAGCTCCACAGAGTCCAGGAAAAGAGTCCCAAGCGCCAGTACACAGGGACAATCCAAAGCCAGTTCCCAGCAGCAGAGCCAATGTCAAAAAAGCCAAAGAAGAAAAAAGCCTAGATGCCAAAATCCAAAGGACAATCCAAGAGACAAACCAGTAGAGCCTAGCCAAGGTTCAATGCGCCAGAAGCAGGGAAAATGAAATCCAAGTCGAAGAAAACCCAGAACACCACTCTCCGAAACATTGAGAAGTGAGGGGAAATGGTCTCCGAGCCTTTTATGCTGCTCTTCCTTGTTGTAGAGTCAAGTGACTGCTGCGGGTCACGTGAGCGGGGATACAGTGCTCATGCAGGCGAGCGTCCAGTAGACACCATGGCAACATCCATCCACCCTGCGCAGGATGACGTGCATATTGGACGCCAGCAGGACAGAGAGAGCGGCCGTGACAATGGGAAAGCAGAGCGGGAAACATGCGGTGCCCCAGCAGTCCACACGAACAACCCGTACCCAGATCGGTGGAGAACACAGGTGAGGAGCACGACTCCGGGCCCGGGCGGTGGTGAATGAATGACAACTATCCTGTAACTTCTCCATCTGGATCACTGCCACTATGCCTCACGTCCTTTGGCTATCAACTTCTAACGTTCTCTTCCTACCACCTTCAGTCTTTATTGTCCTACCAACTTCTGCCAGTCTTCTTCTGTGTCCTATTGGCATTCTCCTTCTACCACCTCCAGACCTCCAAATGTTTCCTTACTATACACATTCCAATCCAGAGTCTAGCCAAACTTTCTTTTGCAGTTGCCAACTCTTTTTAAGCACTTCCCATGACCTCCTCCAAACACAGGCCTTCTCCTAAGATCCTCCTTTCCTTTTATGATGCTCTCTGACATCCTCATCACCTTTTTCTACCACCTCCTGATGTTTTCCAAACTTCTCCCTATGTCTCACTCCACCTGCTTCTAGTGTTCTCCTTAACCTCACTCACCACCTCCTGATATTGTCCGATAACCTCCTTCACAATGGGCCTCATTACGAGTATGGAGGCAGCCATGCCCTTAATAAGAGCATGGCTGCCTCCATACCGGGTTCCAGTACCGGGGTCCTCCAATGAGGACTTACCGGGCTATTCCAACCATGGAGGACCCGGTAAATCCTCATTGGAAAAACCCATCCGCATTGCCATTTGTGCCCCCATAGGGCTCAATGGGAATGGGGAGGGAGCTACTAACGGGCCCATTAATAACGGGCCCGTTATGAGCTCCCTGGTCCCCTCGTGGGACCCGCTAAGGATGCCTGGTTTTACCAGGCGTAAGTACCGGTCCCGCAAGGGAACCTCGTAATAGGGCATCCCGTAATGAAGGGTGCCGGTCCCGTACTGGCACCCTTCATTATGGGAGCGCCATGGCCGTAATGCGGCCCAATGTCAGTTACAACCTCCTGATGTTCATCCACCTCCTTGAACTCTCCTACCACCTACTTCTGATTTTCACAAGCTCTCTTTCCACCTCTTGAACATCACAACTTAAATAAATGTCACATCCCCTTGAAGCCCCTCATCTTGTTCCTTCTCTACTTCAGACTCCTTTCACTCAATGACTGCTGTAAGGAACTCATGGTGGCAACAGTATAGACAGACAAGTGATCACAGTTCAAGGGTATTTATTGAACAATGAATGCATGGTGGAAAACCGCCTAACCTAAACCTAAATCTAAGATGGGAGCAAGCGTTGACTATCAAATGAAAAATAAGGCAGTACTAGTGGCGTTGTGTCAAAATAAAAGAGCCTATACTAAAGAAAAACCTATTGCCAGTTCCTTACAACTAATTACAGGTAGAGTGTGGGATGGGTTTCAATAAAGAAAAGAAGTGTTCCAAATAATAAATAAGGATGTGATTGCCAGGGGTCTCCCTTCCCCACGTTTTCAGCACGGCACAAGGTGGGAGCTTGGAGTACAGCTCACCCTCGAGCTTTCTCAGCACGAGCCGACAGTTCCGTTCCAGCTATCAGGTTCTTCGATGATAAAGTCTCTTTTCACTGAAAAGTC
This sequence comes from Ambystoma mexicanum, assembly GCF_040938575.1. Lineage (NCBI taxonomy): Eukaryota > Metazoa > Chordata > Amphibia > Caudata > Ambystomatidae > Ambystoma > Ambystoma mexicanum. The sequence continues at coordinate 40,581,011 of NC_090928.1, forward strand.
TCTTGCCTTCGAGGCCTGATGTATCCAACAAACAAACACAAACAAAAAGTTATTTTCCACAGTTCACGTTTGGTTATGGCTTCACCCCTGGATCCCCTTCTTCCAGGCACCGACCCCTCACGTATTGTATTCAACCAATCAATTGAACAGTTCCTTTCACAGTGAATTTTGGATGAGGACTTTTCACCCCTGGATCCCCCTCGACCAGGCTCGGACCCACTTGACAAGGGGGACAATTCACTTCCCCTGGTCTTCCAATACCTTTTACTTTCACAAGTCTTAATGTCTTTTTAAACAGTACTTCAATCTCCGTCTCTGAATGTCAGATTCCCTCTTCTGGGTTCAGTTTTGCCAACTTCTACAGTTCACTGTATTGCAGGACTTTGGACTTTGCCCCTTTTTGTTACCATCCCTCCGCCGCGTTCACTCTTGCCAAGCTTTTACCAAACAGTTCACTATGGGACTTTTAACGTCCCGTCTCGTTAGCATCCCTCCGCCGGGTTCACTCTTGCTAACCTCTGCAACACTCTGTTCAAATGCTCAATTCACCAAGCAGGATTAATTTCCCTTTGTTTCACAATCATCTTTAGGTCAAAGACTTTCGACGATAAAGAGGATTTTACAAGATCCATGTATGGCCACTTTGACCTCTTTTCGCCTCTTCCCAAGGACTTCTGGTTCCGTAGTTTCTACCATCGGGTAATCACCCAGAGTTTCCTGCCTGAGCACCCATGTGGTGCCGGCCTTTTCTATTGCTGGTTTCCCCCTCGTTCCTCAACAGTATCTTTCAGCCTTACAAATTTCAAATTAGCCATTGGCTACTTTTCGTTCAACACAGTTCGGGTTCTTATCGATTCTCCCCTCGACTCACTGGCTGTGATGAAGCGATTGCCTTTCTTTATCCTTGGAGTCAAGGTTGGTACCACTGGGACAGCCTTCTTCCCCGTCTTGGTTATCAGTGGAGGAGGGTCTTGCGTACAGTAGACATCTGGAACACACGCTGGCTATTGTTCACAGTCTTATGTTTCCATCTGCAGAGGTTTCATGGGCCTTGATCGGAAAGGGCAAGGTTACTTCTCTCCTTGTCTCCCTCTCAGTATTTGCCGTCTTTCGCCTCCTCTTGAACTACCGTGCTGTACCGAGCTCTCACATTGTGCCATCTGCATTGCTTGTCCGGTGCTCGTGTGCTCTACCTTTTATCCCTGTGGGGAAGGGAAAGGGACGTCAGATGTGTGTGATTCTGGTCAATTGCCTGACTTTGCCTGACCCTTGTATTGGGACATGTCAGGTAAACGGCTCTGGTGTTAGTCTGTTGTCTTCCGTGTTGTGCGAAAGTGTTCGTGTGGGAAAAGAGGGGCAGTGTTTTTGAATATCCTATGTGGTAGTTTGGGGAAAAGGTGTTAAAAGAAGAGGGATACCGTGTCTCACCCGTCGGCGTCCCACTCCCACTCCCCAAGGATCCCTCAGCCAGGTGATCCTCCCTCACTATTCCACCCCTAGGAAGTATACAAAAGCAATGGCCGTGTCCTGGCCAGCTGGATGACAGATCCCCGGAGACTAGCCAGGGAGACACCTTCAGGTTTATCACACTGCCCCTTAACTCCATCCAGCAGTTCCTCCTCCAAACTCCAACACTGCCAGACTCAGCTTGTGGGCTATTATAGATAGTGCTCCATGCAGTTTGGAATTGATAACGGTCAGTGGTTAGCTGCCTTTAATTATGCCATCCGAGCCTACTCTGGTATTAGTTGTCATACAAAATAATGACTTGGCTTGTCCGCCATGTTGTAAATCACCCCCTCTGTTGCTGCAGTTTACTATCTTGAAGGGTGCACACCGTCTGGATTCTCTGTATGTGAAAAGAATGCTTGCCTTCGGTGAAATGACAATATTTTTCATTTATGAGTGACAACTTTGCCAGCAGAAAATTAATTGTCAGCATTGTTTCACTCACGAGTGGAAATGTTGCTAGTAAACAATGATTTGGCTACGTTGTATACACTGCAGAAAGGCAATGTCACGAAATTACTTCTGCTTTGCCGGAGTACAGGGATGAGTATTGGTTTCTAAAAACTACCTCAGCCTCACACTTCAACTAGACAAGTCATGATGGCAGTCATAAATGTGAAACAGGCAGAACATGAATGGTACACCTCGTCCTCTTACGGTAAGGTGGGCCAAATCCGGCAATACTCTTAAAGAGGGATGCAAGATAGCACAGAAACAGCAACAGTATGCTTAATACCAAAATAAAAGAAATGTCCAAACAAGGCTCTATAAAGAATACAATACTTTAATCGAACTAAAAGGACAAACTGATAAAATCACTAACAACCCACTCCTATAAAGACATGTATTCAAATTCAAACATATGTCTTTTAAGGCATCATTACAAGTGTGGCGGTGTGGAAACAAGGGTGTTGGTAAGCTTATCGGCAACCTTGTTTCTGGACCACCATACTACGAGTCTGCCTGCAGCGGCTGGTACGCCTCGCAGGGTCAGATCTGTCTGGTGCAACGGTCCCTGCAGGCAGAGTTTCCACAGAAGCACTGGCACCGTTAGTGACGTGCCGGTTCTTCAGAGTTCCCATTCCTGTGGAGTCGGAAATGGGGACTTAACGAATCCCCCACCTGACTTCCCGCGGTACCGGGACCTGTAATGTCCCGCTGGCACCAGGAAATCAGGCAGTGGATTCAGTGTTTCCAGGTCGGTGGCAACCCGCCATTAGCACCGGCAGGTTATCGCCGACCTTGTAAAGAGGCCCAAAGAGAGGGGTATTAAATGCCACTGTGGCCCTTAAACCTAGGCCAGCAGGGCAGAGCTTCTACAGATACCTCCCAGTCTTATTCATTGGGCTTGACAGCATCGATCCCAAAGTTCCTGTGCTTTCGGAGATGGGGATTCAGTGTTTGGCTAGCAAGCATGTGGACTGGATCCAACATGCTGTGTGGTTCCACAAGCGAAAATGGCACATGGCATGAAGGAGCTTGGGACAGGCAGGCAATGTCTTGGTCACAAAGCTCACAAGCGATTCGAAGCACGACCCAGAGCCTAGTGGTGGTCCTTTGTCCCTGGGCGCTTTGAGACTCAGTCCATGGCCTCCATAGATTCCCGTTTGTAAAATGGCCAATGCAAATATTATAACAACTTTGGTTCTATAATGCCACCCACTAATACATCCTTGGTGGAAACCTTTCAGGAGTAGCCTTAAATGCCCCCGCCCCTCCACCCCTATTTGGAGATGACATCCACTTTTGTAGTGGAGTTGGGAACAAGAAAACAGGTTTACACTTTTCACTGAACCATTGTCAGGGGCACTTGTTAACCACTTAAATGCTAAGGGCTCTATGTTTGTCCTTTTTTCACAGGCATGCATAATAGCTCAACACTTAATCAAGGTGTTCTAGTGCTACTTAGATGCCAATAACTGATGAACAGCAACAAGTTGTATGGAGTGAAATATCTTTAATTTAACCAAAAATTAAAAAGACCCATTTAAAAAGACTGCTCTTAGAACGCTCAGAGCGTGTCACGTTGATGTCACCATGGACATGGGGAGGCGGGTTGTTGGGAAAGGGAAATTAAGGTGGAAGGGGAAGTGACGGGGAGGGGCGTGACGAGGAACAGAGTAGATTGTACCTGAATAAAGAAAGACATTGATGTTATCGCTCCTTGTCCGTGTCCTCTTTAAAGTGCGCCACGCTCATTCTCAGGCCTACCCACGGCCATAATATTGGCGACGAGGCGGGCAGCATGGAGAACGTAGCAGCATTGAGGAAGGAAGCGAAGACGGACGCCTGGAGGCAACGTGCACCGGAGAGGAGCGTGGACACGCAGCAGCAGTGCAGGAGCACTCGGAAAGGTGCCATCGTCCTCAGGAGGGTGGGAAGCCGGCCCTAATCACTGCGTGGAGCTGAATCCACAACCCCAGGCCGCAGTGGCGATTGTGATGCGGCGTGAGCCGCGTGCTGTGAAGATAAGGAGGCGGGTGGCTGCAACTTCACCCAGGCCACAGCGGTGATCCAGGGCAGCTGCACACAACGTTGCAAGGAGCGGAGAGCTCCTAACACGCAATGAGTGATCAGTGAGGCCCCGCCCACATAAAAAGACACACGGCAGATGGTGCTCATGCCTAATAAAGGTGGCCATTGTGTACACGGAAGGGTTGCAGACTCAATCAAGGCTTCGGAAAGGGAGACACACAGAGGCAGTGGGACTCGCCCCTATGGACAACCACAGCAGATGGTGCTCGTACATGGAGAAGGAGGCCCTCTGAGCAGGCTGGGAGCCTGCAGGAAACAATAACCCAGGAAGCGCCTCCCTAAAGAAGAAACCAGCCTCACAGGGTAGGCGAGAAGACGATCAAGGGGCACAAGCCCAAGATAATGGACCATCGGCACCAGGTCCATAGGCGCCAGACCAAGCACCATATCGAATACCAGACACGCTGGCCGCACAAATGCCCGACGCTTTTGACATCACCGACACTAGCAACATGGGTCCCAGATGGACCAAGTGCATAAGGGACTTCAACCTATACATGGGGGCCACACGCGACATCATTGATGAAATGCCCCCCGACTCCATCGACTCTATTCAAGACCTGAAGGATGCGTTGGCAGCGTACTTCAACTCACATACCAATGTGGATTATGAGAGACAACTCTTTCATAGCACCAAGCAAATCAAGGGTGAGACGATGGAAACCTATATAATGCGCCTATGCACAAAAATGAAGCATTGTGACTTTGCCAACTACTCCAATACCGAGGCCCTGTGGTCTCAGATCATAGCAGGGTGCGAGTCGCAGGCATTCAGGAGTAAACTACTACAAAAGTCCTGCACGCTGGAAGAGATATTACCACTTGCCTGCGTCGAGCGGGCCATGGACTCTCAGGTGGAGAGCTTCGGCAAAGCCACACCGGGAGAGAACATTCACAGGCTCCAGCTATAGAGGAAAGCGGACAAACTTTTCTGCTACAAGTGCGGGTTTGAATACCCCCATGACGGCACGTGCCCAGCAATTGGCCAACGCTGTGCCACCTGTGGCGAGGAGGGCCACTTCAAAACAGTCTGAAGACTGTTCTGGCACAAAGGGAGAGACCGAACCAGAGACAACCCACCCCGACCCAAAATGAGAAGCACAGTGTCATCAGGCCCTCACCCTAGTGCAAGCACCCAAAGCCTGCCGAGTCAGACTAACCCAAAACAATGTGAGAGAGACTCGGGAGAGGACAAACAACGGAGAGAGAGAAGAAGGTACATCATGCATGTGAGGCCAGAAGGCAGATCAAGGTGCCACATACGCTACCTAGTAGAACAATCCCCAACAGACTCGGACCCAATCTCATCGGGGAGCGACCAGAAAAAGAAAGCATACATGTACGCACTAGGAAATCCCACCGCCACTTCACACAGTCCCACCCTGATTATCAAGCTAAATGAACAACCAACTGAATTTCTCATTGACATTGGGTCCACGGTGAATGTGGTCAGTGAGAGCATTTACAAAGAACTGCATCAGAAGCCAAAGCTAAACCCTGCAACAGTGGACATATGTGCCTATGGCGCGAAGGCACCCCTTAAATGTCTAGGACAATTTGACGGTCTCTGTCGATACAAAGGACATGAGAAGAAAATACTCATCCATGTTCTGGCCACCGAGACAGACAACGACTGTGTCCTAAGCTTCAAGGCATGGGACTCATCCACATTCTGTATAACATCATGGTCCACAAGTACATCGACCCAGTTGAGATGATCAACAACTTATATCCTCGCATATTCAAAGGCATTGGCAAGTTAAAGAACAGACAGATAAAACTTCATATGGATGAATCAGTATGCCCCATAGCGCAACACTACAGGGGGATCCCCGTCAACATCCAGAAGAAAGTAGAAGATGAGCTACACAAATTGCTCGAACATTACATTATTGAACACACCACGAGCCCCACCACCTGGGTATCCCCTATAGTGCCCGTGCCTAAGAAAGGGTCAGAAGCCATACGGCTGTGCGTGGACATGAGGCACCCCAATCAAGCCATCAGGCGGGAGAGACACGTGGCTCCTCGCATCACGGACATTATTCACCTGCTGAATGGAGCCAAGGTATTCTCCAAGCTAGACCTGCAGAAAGGGTACCACCAACCTGTACTGAGCCCTGAAAGCAGAAACATGACCACATTTGTCACTCACATGGGCCTGTTTCGTTACAAGAGGTTACGTTTCGGTGTGTCCTCGGCCGCAGAAATATTTCAGGCCGAAGTGCACAACATCATCAAACACATACCGAACTGCCTCAACTATAGTGACGATATACTGATCTTCGGCACAGATGTCAATAAACACGACAAGGCACTGATGAAGGTGTGCAAATTTCGTAAGAGCACATTAACATTTTTCAGACACATCTTTTCGGAGACGGGCATGACACCTGACCTGGAAAAAGTTGCTGCACTAAACGAAACCTCACCCCCGGCAAATGTGTCACAGCTGCGCTCCTTCTTGGGGTTGGCCAGCTACTGCAACTGCTACATCAAGGACTTTGCCTCTGTCAGTAAGCCACTCAGACTTCTAACCCGACAAGACGTCATATTTCACTGGACTGATGACTGCCAGAGGGCCTTCGAGATCATCAGAGAAAGAGTTGCCAAGGCAGAAAACATGTTGTACTACAACCCAAGCCGCCATACGGAACTGACAGTGGACGCAAGTCCCATGGGGCTGGGAGTCATTCTGGCCCAGGTAGACCAGAGAGAACCCTCCCAAAAATACATCGTTGCATATGGCCGCAGGAGCCTCTCTGCCACTGAACAGGCCTACTCACAAGCCGAGAAGGAACGTCTAGCAGTGGTATGGGCGTGTGAGCACTTCCATCTCTTCTTATATGGAAAGCCGTTTCGAGTCATCACGTATCACCAAGCCCTCCTGTTCCTGTACGGAAACCCACAGGCAAAAAGGCCACCCCGAATAGGCCGATGGGGGCTACGGCTACAGGACTATGCCTTTGAGATCGTCCACCGGCATGGGAAAGGTGAAAACCCAGCAGACTTCCTGTCCAGAAGGCCCCAAGAGGAGTGTGCGCCAGAACCATCAGTAGCGGATAGGTACCTCAGATACCCCATACATCAAACCACCCCGGAGGGAATCGACACCGAGGTAATAGCTCGGGAAACAGAAAATGACCCTGCTTGCCAAATCGTATGCGAGGGATGCCAATCGGTCATGTGGAGGAGGGTGAAGGAGAGAGGGAAAGCCGCAGGAGACCTGATACACACAGAGGTAGAGCGCCTCATACAAGTGAAGGATGAGCTAGCGCTGTCGGAAGATCACCTTCTCCTAAAAGACTGCAAGCTGGTAATCCCCACATCCCTAAGGGCGAAGATCATTGAGCTAGCCCATGAAAAACATAGGGGAAGGGTATTGAACAAGCGCATGCTCCGCCAGAAAATGTGGTTGCCAAACATAGACTCGATGGTGGAGCCTGTGTTGAAGTCCTGTCCCATGTGAAGCCTCATCACTCCCAACCGGCATCCGGAACCACTGATCATGTCTGAACTTTCTTTGGGCCCATTGAAGGGGAAAAGTATGTCCTAGCGGTGATGGACGAATAGTCGCGATATCCAGAGGCACAACTGACAGCCGCTCATCACATCATCCCCGCTTTAGACCACATCTTTTCTGCATATGGAATTCCTAAGGAACTCAAGATGGACAATGGACCTCCCTTCAGTGGACACCAGTTCACCCAATTTGCGGACTACCTGGGATTTCATCATCGGAAAATAACTCCCCTCTGGCCTCAAGCTACCGGCATGATAGAGTGATTCATGGCTAATCTAAAGAGAGCGCTACAGATAGCCAAACTTACAGGGCAGCCCTACGAACAGGTATTGAACCAGTTGTTGAGAGACTACCGGGGTACCCCCCCATAGCACTACCGGGAGCCCCCCTGCGGAAATAATGTTTGGGCGAAATACGCAAACACGTCTCGCACAAGCAAACCAGGTCAACAACTCTCCTGAGTTGGACAAGGAAGGGCGGGAACGGGATGAGGCTGTGAAGGCTCGCATGAAGGAATATGCAGATACTCGCAGAGGAGCGAGATCGCCCCAGATTGAGATGGGCGATGTTGTAGCCGTAAAGCAGCCACAGACTCACAAACACACCTCTATATTTCAGGAGGATCCTTTCCTGGTCACTCAAAAGAAAGGCTCCATGATTACGGCCCACGACCTGGAAGAGTCAGTCACTCGCAACTCCTCTCACTTCAGCGGAATTCCATCTCTCGGATCAAGACAGCTAAGTGGGTGTGTGAGTGCCCCCCTTGACTATGCGTCTGATGACCCTTATCAAGGGGATCATGGTGACACAGAAGACTCTGATCAAGAAATTAATGTGCAGAGTGAGGCTGGCGGAAGCTCCCCAGTTCCCATCAGTGCACGTCCGCAGAGGGCTCGGAATAATCCTTGCCGATGGATCGAGGAAATGGGTTAGCCCAACCCACTAGACCACCACTTGTTGTGAAGTGTCTGGTAACTGTTTAAAATGGGGGGAGATGTCACGTTGACGTCGCCATGGACATGGGAAGGCGGGTTGTTGGGAAAGGCAAATGACGTTGGAAGGGGAAGTGACGGGGAGGGGGCGGGACGAGGAACACAGTAGATTGTACCTGAATAAAGAAAGACGTTGATGTTGTCGCTCCGTGTCCTCTTTAAAGTGCGCCACGCTCATTCTCAGGCCTACCCACGGCCATAACAGAGCTGTCTTTCTAAATCTTAACTGTCACGCCAATAAAAGTGTTGTTTGGTGCGCATTTGTTTTAAAAGAAATAAAGAATAGATGCACCTGTAAGAATGGGCTATCGTCAGCAGGGGGGAAAAACATAACTGATGCAGAAGTAATGTACTAAAGGCAACGCATGAAGATAATGAGTAATGTTATGACTGCATGTGTTTCTAAAGTACTTTGCACCTTGATTGTTGCATATGCCGAAATGTGTGGTTAAATGCCTAATGTGTAGTGTAACCACTTTTGAGGATTTTCAGCTAGCATCTGCATGGAGGAAGCATTGAACTTTTAGGATGCTAAAAGAAATATATATATATATATGGTAGTCAATTTCTGATGTGTGCTTGTTGTATAAGGAGTACAACAATGATAGTAGATATGTTAACTCATTTTGAGGATTTGCAGGTCGGATATTTGTAGCATCAGGAGGTTTGATGTATGCTTGGTTATGCTATAGTTGAGATCAGATCATTTCATGTAGTTTTAACGTCTTGCGGAATTGCAGGATGAAACATGGACTTTTAACTATGTTCACAATGTTGATGCATGTTATTATTAGAAACAACTAATTCTGTATTCAGGGTGTGGGTGTGGGAGTTTGAGAAATGTAATATAGAGCTTAGCTAAATTATATTGCATTAGGGTTTGGAAGCATACTATTAGGGAGTGTGAATGAAGAAATTATATTGCATTGATATTTATGCATGCTGGTTAAGGAGAATGAACAATTGTCCCTTTATGGATTTCATTGTGTAGTTTATGAGTTTGAAGATCCAGTGATGTATGGTTAACCTCACGTCGTGGAGTGTGAACTGATACCAAGGGAGGACTTCAGTGCTATGGGTGTATTAGTAGTTGTGTTGTGACAGGAGGATGTGGGAAGGACGGTTTCCACATCGCAGCTTGTGAGCTGCTACTGGTGGTTAGGGACACCCGCCTGCCAGGGAGGAGTTAGAAGTTACCGTCATGGGTTTGAAGTTCTTATCTAGTTGTGGGAGGCGTTCCTTTTGGAGATGGCTATTGAAGGCTAGGTTTGGGAGTTGTCACTTTTTGGCTTACATCATTTCTTTTGGATGTTTCTGATCATCCTTCGCTGCCCTCATGATTGTTGGGTTGTGTTCTTATCGGTTGGTCAGTTGGTGACTTACTTTCCTCTTGCCAATCGGACCTCTGATTGGCGCTGTGCTGTCTTTTGTGTTGGTTCTTAATTTTTCCTGGCCAGCAAGTTAAATTTGGCTGATGGTAGATGGTGTACCATATGGGGGTATACCTTACTGTGTCGGTTCCCAGTTGGTTGAGTCACTGTTGTATTTGGATTGTTAATGTATGTTAGTGGGTGAGTCGGAGTGTGCAAGTGTATCTCCTCTCATGTGGGTGAGTGTTATCGTTCTTTGGGTGAGTGTGAGCCTCGTGGATTGGAGTTCTTGTCAGTGCAGTTGGTGGAGATTGCGGTTGTCGTTGTATGTTAGATCAGAATTTTGTGTGTGCAGAAGGACCAGCGTACCAGCCCAAGGAGGGGCAAGGTAGTGCTCTGGAATGGCAGTCTGGAGGTCCATTGGTGGCAGAGATGGATGGAAAGAGTGTTGTTTTCCTTGGTGGTTTAGGTAAGTGGACTGTGTGCCCAAGTAGGGAGCAGGTTGGTGCTCTAGCGTTGCAGCATAGAGGTCCATCGGTGGCAGAGATGGATGGGAGGAGTATTGGGATTTTTCTGTCGGTTGAGTGCGTGTAGGCTTGTGGTGCGGTCTTCTGTGGTAAGTTAGTTACACCTGGTTGGGCTCCTCTTTCTTTGGTTATGGTGTTGTATGGTAGTAGAGGTGTGTGCACATAGGCAGTTGGTGGAAATGTAGCCAGTGTGGTGGGAGCCGGTGGGCTATTCCCATAAGACCTTTGCTCCTATTCATATTATCTGATCTTGATGACATCTGATTAACTATGGAACTTAATAATATCTAAAGCTCACCTGCTGTCTCAAGAATCCTACTTTACAATAATGGGGGTTGGGGGGCTGGGGAAAGGGTGTGTGTCTGCGTGTGTGTATTTGTATGTCAAGCAGGGTTCGGCGGGGACACGGGTTAAAGGCCGGTTTGGGGGTTAAACCTCCAAATTTCAAAGAGTAGGGGTAGTGACATATTTCTAATATTAGAGGTTGCACCAAATCGGCCAAAAAAAGGTGGCTTTTTTGTATACAGCCTTTAATATACGAGAGATTATCACATGGGACCCAGCAAGTATACACTGTCTATATTATATATCACTACAAAAAAAACTTTGTTGAGGGGACGTTATGGTTAAGTTGCCCTACCAAAAAACCTGTACACTTCACTAAAAAAAATACTTTCCACATCCCCTTTACCCTTCAAATTAAAACCGAAAACCCCCTGAAATTCGACAGTTATGGTAAACTAAGCCCCCAACCCTGCCACCACCCCTGTGCACTGCTAACACTAACACCCAGACCATGAAAGATGTCATCTCAAATGTCAACATTCACTTGTTTAGCCCCTTTCTTTTCCTTCCCTCCCATACATATATATGTACATTCAGTAAAAAAATGTCACTAAAGGAATGTTATACTTCACAGTGCAACCAAACACCACTGCACATTCCCCCATTATAGTAAGCTAAGCAACTATAACTCGCACCATCTACGTGCATTGCTAAGACTAACACCCAGGACATCAAAGATGAGATCACAAATATCAAATATCATTTTTGTAGTGAATTCTACTGGTTTTTGGGAGGGCAACTTAGCCATAACGTCCCCTTAACAAAGTTTGTTTTGTAGGGAATTGTACTGGTTTTTGGAAGGTGGAACTTAAGCATGACATTGTGGCAATGAAGTTGTTGTGCAGAATATACACTGTAATCATATGAGTTTGAGAGATATGTAGTGTAATGTATGTACTTGACATACATTTAATATAGAACATACAGAACCCCCTCCCTATTGATATTGGAAAGGGATGGACTGAGAGCCTGTTTGCAGACGGGGGCGGACAGGATCAACATTACCCAAAGAGGCGGAGGGTAGCTGAAAATGTACTATTCTCTTACACAAAAAGTGTGCAACATAGAAGAAGGACATAAAGATATTATAAGCAGTAATAAGTAAATATGGAAACCTGAAGCTGGGAAAAGAAAACAACACATTTAATAACCATGTAGAATGAAGTGGATGGTACCATAAAAAAAAAGGTTGCCTCCAGCGTAATCACTTCACAGAAACTAGGCAGCCTGGAACGACATTGGACAGACGCAGTAGGACGAAGGGAGATTACAACAAAAGAGTGAGTGCAGGTTATTTTTTTTATATGGGTGTGCTTTTTTTTGGTATGTGGTGCAGAAATAATAATTTTTTGTGTTGTTTTGACTCAGAAATGGCTAGTACTTTGGAGTGGCTGGAGGAGTATTTCCCGCATGGGGAAAGGGTCTGAAGACAGCAACAATAATGGTACACATTGCTCTGCATATGGAAAATAGTGACCAGTATTTTATAGGCATTTAACTTATGTATTTTGTTTTTCAACAGGACCAGGAAAAAAAAGAGGAAAGGGTAACAAACGAGTCAGAAGAAGACAGGATAAAAAGGATAGAGCAGAAAATGGACATATTGAACGAGAATTTTAAAAGTTTACAGGAGTTTGTGGAGGACTGTGTGAGAGGAAAAGTTTGTTACCATTGCCCCAGATGCACCTGCCCTGCTTCTCCATTCCCTAGTGACCCATCCCCAAACCTTCAAGAGGAAAATAGACGTTTTGACGAAATATCCATCCCTCCTTCCCCTCACAAATCTTCTCCTCATAACCAGCCCGTGTTGAATCCTAATTCCCCCATATTTGTTTCAGTGTCCGCTTCCACCGGTATTTCTTTAGAATGATGTGTGTGTGTTTTATATGTTTTTGTACAGTAGTTGTAGAAAAAAAGTTTGTGTTTAAATATTTTTTTTAAAAAGTCTTAAAATGTTCGCGAACAGCGCGCTTGTTCAACCTATCCGCAAGGAATGGAATGTGGGTGCTGTAAAGGCAGTACACCTACCCTTACTAATGTCAATTAAGATGGATTTGATGTTTGACTGCACCATCTGTTGAAATTGTGCATACATAAACAGAAAGGGGTGACCAAAGGATATTATACCTCTCCTTACCGCTTGGAAACGAGATGATACATGTTCGTAGAATACACCAGATGTCCGGAATGGGTGTAAATGAGCAAAATCGGAGTGTTTGAAGGACAGTATAGCTGTCCGTATCGGGCGCAGCCAAAATGGTACCGTCCGTAGAACAGGCCAAGTGGCCGGCAAGTTCATAGACAAACAAAATGGAGTTGTCCTAAGGACACTGGAACTGTCCGTACAGTGAACATAGCATGCGTGCACATGCGCAGTACAAAGCTAAGTATAGCAAACATCGCACTTGTCCCTAACTGTCCGTCTCACTTGTGTCGCACTTTGAATGACTTTGAGAACCCGAACACTGTCCGTAGGACACTTGCGCGCATGTGCACGTTTTATTCTTTGCATTTGCTGTCCAGGGGACTTTCATTACTGGTGCGGATGTGTTGAGGACATCATCATGTGACTGCACCCACGCTGAGCGTGGAGACTAATTTGCGCGTTTGGTGTGCTTCCGCAACAGTACAAAAGAACTTGTAGACACAAGGCAAAGTATTGTAGAGTGTAAAAATGTAATTTCACATATCCCAGACAATAGCTGACCTCAGAACTTGCTGTGTAAAATGTTTGTACTGCTGTGTAGGGATGAAGACGTTCACGAGGCACACCCCTCCACCCCTACAAATGGCCACACCCCCGAGCGCATCTTCATTGTCCTTCTAGCTATAGCAGATTGAGGTGTACTGCCTTTACTGCTTTAGTGACCAAAAGGAAACTAATCGGTATGGCTTCCATGGCTGCTGTTGGGTCATTAGCCTCTGCACCTCCCCCAAAACCCGCCACCACCTCCACCTCCGCAAGGGCCTGCAGAGAGATATATGGGTGAGGATGTAGAGAGCCAGGAAGAAGAGGAGGAAGAGAATGAAGTGGAGGAAATCCGCGCTAGGAGCACTCGGCGGGAGTCTTGGGTGTGGCGGTTGTTTTCCGTTCATGGGAACGTACCAAAAGCATGTGCGAACCTGGTGAAGTGTAACCAGTGCGAGGTGGTGCTGAGTCGCTGGAGATTTGGCATGTACATTTTTGGTGCAACAACCATGAAGCGACACCTCGCTTTGTTCCACACTGCGGACATTTGCAAGGTGGTGCCATGTAAAGAGCGTAGTCGATTGAGTTCCTCCACAGCATCCTCTGTGTCCCATCCTCCCACCACAAGAGACACTCCTGTGGGGGATCGCCTCCCTCCAGCTGCCTCACAAGCCATTCGCAATGCTGTTGACCCTTACCTTTCAAAGGTGACAGTAGTGTGCACGTATTGTGACGCAGTACTCTGCAGGGGGAGAGTTTTCGAAGTGCTTTTAAGGCTGCAGTCACAGAGCACCAGAAGATATGCTCCTTACCTAAATAACGCTCACCCTAAATCTTTCGCTGTTCATTTACCCTTTTCTTATTCCCCGTGGCTGGTGTCCCTTCCTTACCCTCCTTTGGCCTTCTCTCCTGTTGTCAAAAAGACACCGACCAGTACAGTTGTTCCTAATAATCCTGATAGTGCAAGAAGAACCCGTAGTAAAAAAAGTATTTTAGCAAAAATGTTTCATCACAGAATCCTTCAGAATCTACTAAGAAGAGGACCGAAATCATCCTCACCCCTTAAAACCTACCGTAGAAAGTTAATCCTAAAAGCTCTCGTGGACACTGCAATCCTTCTCAAAAGGAAGTTGTTCATATTAGTGTTAAATAGGATGAAAGCACTAACAAAACTAAGTACCAAACTACAAAAGAAACTGAGCAATAAACGGAATGTGAACAAAAATAATTTCTTACATGTTTGTGGTGGTGAATGGAGTCACACAACAACCACAGAGCCATATTTTAATGAAGAAGCATACAAACAAAATCAAACAAACACAATTGCCATCCATAGCAGTGGACGAGGGTATGAGAAAATCAATACTACCATTATGGAACAAGAAACACTGCTTACAAAACTATCCCATGAAAACTCAGAATTTCCTCTCGATTCAGCAGAACCACACCGTCCAGTGTACAAATGGCTGTATACATCAATGTGTGCCATTCCAAACAAAAGCTTTCAAATCTTTACGTCAGTTACTCAATCAATATGTAAAAGGTAAAGACAAAAGTAAAATGAAAGTGCTGCAAAATATGGATATTTGTCCAGTGCGGAAAGACACAGGACTAAAAGGACATTCATTAGCCTGCATTTCTGGGCCTATTTGAAAAAGTACCTTCCATCATATCAAAAGAATATCAATACATCATTCCAATGTAAGAAATTTAGTGTATAAAATATACTATGCAAAAAGTCCAGCATCAGAATTAGGCAATATAAATACCACTCTTCTGCATGGTACACCCAAGTACTTACAAGAAGAAATTGACCGTATTCAGAAAAAGTATTTTGGAAGTGAGAACCACTTACAAAATGCAACAGTTTTAGAACATAGTACCAACAATTCTGCACATAGCAACCTTCTATTACACACATACAGAAAAGAAATAGTAACATTTAAAAGGTCATTGGCTGAAGTACCAAACTGAAAGGGGCCCCTAGGGGTCCCTTACATCTATGGAAACAAGGTGAGTCACCACACACGATAGATACGCCAAACACAAGGTTGTATTCCCAAAGCTAGGGTTTATTGCAAAGAAAAAGTCTCAGTTGGCCAACTCGGTCTCACGCCCCGCGACGTGTATCTCTAGATCTCGAGGGACGCAAGAGTGAATTACGTACATCAGTTACATATATAAAAAATGCATATCAAACAATCAGCTATGACATGTTTAACACCCCCCTATATTGGGTTTCTTTGAACTTGGTGTGATGATAGACATTTTTGACAACTATGACACCTTCAAACATCTATTCTAGTAACAATTTGCAATTTGTGAGTGTGGAGGCATCTTTCAGTTGTTGAACAGAACACAGCGCTTCTGTTCTTGGAAGCGAGCTACATACGGGGGGGAGAGTTGCATTCCAGACCTTGCTATCTATGAGGTGCTATTCGTGTCCTGGGAGCCGACACGCTCTAACGGGGCTCAGCAAAGGGGGACCGTAAGAAGAGCATAATTCAAGCCTTTAGCTGCTTTATTCTAACATATTCTACCATATAACGAGACTGGCTGGCAGCCGCGAAATGATTAAATGCCCTGCAGCTCTGCTTCAAGGCTACATTCGGGAGGGAGCCGGGCATTCTTCCTGGCGCTGCCTACGTTGTGTTTCAACAAACTCTTTTTGTCCTCGCGGCCCTGCGGCCTTGTCCTTTTACGTGCAGACAACAATGTTTTACAGTCGAGCAGAGTAATCGGAAAATGTACTACGAAGCAATAAGAACAGAAAGCAATGAGCAATGATTAGAAAACAAAATGGCGATTCTTGTTACATCAAAATGGCCGTTCATTGGCAAACTCGAAAACCTATATTCTGTCATATCGTGCATGAGACGGTTGGCCCACGGCCATCAAAATACGTTTGCGGTCACAAAGTAGAGGTATCCATTTTTCTAGACTGACAAAACCATGTGTGTGTGTGTTGCCGCAGAACATTTTACAAAAGGAACACAAAAAATGTGGACATATCATACAGAATAGAAGACAATGGAGACTCTAAATGGTTTGAATTAGCTTTGTACCTTTTAGCTGAAAACAAATATGAACTAATTGAACGCCTAATATGTTGCAGTTACTGTACTGCAAAATTAGACAACAACCACACTCCTTCACGTGCTATTACAAATAATTTTGAATTGTTTCCATTACCAAAAATCCTGCAACAGCTCAATTTGTATGAGAGCATAATAATTCAAACAGTTCACCCATTTCAAGCAATTATACGCCTTCATCCAAAAACAGCAAAATTACCTTCCTCTGAATTGGTGAAAGGCATTTGTGGCAAAGTAGTTTATTTGCCATTAGATCTAACAGAAAATGTACTCACTCTCGGAGTGGAACGTTCAATAGAGCATTCTTTAATAGTCTTGGTAAATGGAGTACCAACAAAGGAAAAAATAATTTGGCAACAATTAGTGGACTTACACAAAGTTAGACAAGCATTGCAATATCTAAAAGACAAAAATGAGTACTACAAGGAAATAAATATTGATGAAAGTTTAAGGGAAACAACTGAAATAATTCAAGAGCCATCAGAAACTGGACAATTCGAACTTCTGGATCCAGTTAGAGTATCCACTCTTTTGGACCATTACACAATTCATCCATTGCATTCCAATGAAAGCATAGATGATGCACTAGAAATTTACCAAATGCGACAAACCAAAGGATCACCAATGAGTATTTGGAAAAAAGTATAGAAGCATGTGCTTTTTCACTGCTATTTCCTACTGGCAAAGGTGGAAGATACGATGATAGACCCACTCAGATTGGGGCATCAGAATACCGCTCATTACGAATGTATTCACAAGACCCCAGATTTAGACAAAATGTGGAATACATATTCCACCTACACTATGAAAGTGAATTAGCAACACTATGTTATGGAGTTGCACACATTCTTAAATCTGGAACCCACTTTCAAAATATGTCAGCTACGCAGTTAATACAAAAAGTACAGGAAAAAGATGAGGTTTTACAATCAAGTATAACAAATTTGTTTGCAAACATGCGTGGTATAAAGGAATACTGGTTCAGACGGCACGGACGTGCGTTGCATGATCAGAAACCTTTGACCACCAACTTGGTTTGTTACGCTAAGTTGTGCAGAATATGCATGGGAAGATTTACATGAGTTCCTACGCATAGCAAATAGCAACAAAAACAACATACATATATTAACACCTGGAGAACTTTGCTCTCTAGATCCAGTTAATGTCTCAAGATATTTCCATCATCGTTTCATTGCCATGCTACACTTTATTTACAATAAAACTGTTCCTCCCCTTGGAGAAGTGCAGCACTTTTTTTGGAGAAAAGAATATCAAGCGAGAGGAGCACCACATATTCACATGTGTTATGGATCAAAGGTGCACCAAAATTTGGGCACGACAGTGATAGCACTGTTTTGCAGTTTATCCAAAAATATGTCACATGTGAAATCCCTTCACAACAGACACATAGTGAGCTGCATGGGCAGATTTTACAATTTCAAAAAAACAAATGTGGCAAATATTGTTGCCGCGAATACAAAAACAAAGGTAAATACTACACCAAATGCCGCTTTGGTTTCCCTAGACCAGTTACAGAAACAGGTGAAGTAAACAACTTCATGCCTTCAGTTCGACATAGTGTTAAAGGTAAATCACCTAAAAACACCTATTACATAAAAAGAAGGGAAGAATCAAAATATATCAATGATTACAATGCAATCATTGCCCTCTTATGGAATGCAAACATAGATGTGCAGTACATTGCAGACAATTCAACTGCTGTTGCACGATATGTTACAGCCTACTTAACAAAAGCAGAAAAAACAGAGCTTCAAGACCTCTGGGATGACCTAGCATCAGACAAAACATTATCACATAAATTGTACAGCCTAGGCATAAAAATGCTCTCTCATAGAGAATATGGGGACTATGAAGCAGCAGATCTTTTAACCGGCACTGCTTTGTATGGAAAATCAGACAACATGGTATGTCTTGGTCCTGCAAAATCTAGAAAAAGAGTGCTAAAATCATATGAGGACATAGAAACAATTGCCAGAAACGATCCCAACAGCCAAGACATTCTAAAAAACAATTAACTGGACACATACTATCCGAACAGGAGTACCACTCTGGAAAGCATGTGTCGATACCACATAGCTCAAAACTTTGCATACAAAAATAATGTAAAACCCGATGAAAGCAAACATAGATATAGAGTGACCGATTGTGAAGGGAGCTTAGTGAAACTTACCAAACGAAGCTTAATTAATCATGTAAAATTGTCATTAAAAACTCCTCAACAGAAAGAACTATATTACATGTCTCTGTTACAACTTTTCAAACCATGGAGAAAAGAGGAAGACATACTAGATAATTATGACTGCTATGAAGATGATTTCAAAGCAAATGAAAGCACTATCACTGATGTGAACTTTACGCAGTACAAAACAATGTTACACAATGAGCAGCAACAGGAAGAAGAACTTCAGGCCCAACTAGATAAGGACTCTTCCGACAGTAGTCAACCTTCTGTAACAGGAAGTCAAGAACCACTAGGACAACCACTAATAGCAAATGAGGCTGAAGTAGCTATTGCAGAAGTGGAAAACACCATGTATCAGTATCAAGAAGATACAGAAGACTTAACTGTACAACAAGCAAAACTTAACAATGAGCAGCACACCATTTTTGAAGACGTAACAAAACAAATTGTACATGGGGTACAACACGAAAATAAAGAATGTACCTGTCAAAATTACAAACCTATACGGCTGTACGTCAGTGGTGAAGCTGGATCAGGGAAAACATTCTTAATCAAAATCATCAGCAAGTTCCTTCAACAATTGACAAACAACAAACTGTCAGCTGTTGTAATGGCCCCCACAGGTTTAGCTGCCTACAACATAGGCGGCGTGTCTTTACACCGATTATTAATGCTTCCAGTAGAGCATCAAAATAAATTAGAGTACTACAAACTTTCTGCAGAACCTCCAATGGAATTACGTAGAGTATTGAAACAAATGAAAATGCTACCAATAGATGAAGTGAGCATGGTCTCCAACCTAATGTTGGCTTTGATTCATCTCAGATTGCAAGAAGTACTTAAAAATAATAACGAAGAACCTGCAGGGAAACACATTATCGTTTTCGGAGATCTTCTACAATTGACACCAGTGAAAGGTGAACAGATTTTTAAAACCTTAGGCCACAAACTCTGCCGGAAAACTGTTGGTAGCATAGGTAATGTTAACCTCTGTCAACATTTCCAATACAGAGAATTAACTGAGAACATGCGGCAATCTGCAGATCTCACTTATGCCAACATTTTAAAAAGTATTAGAGTTGGTGTATTATCGCAAGAAGCACAGGTTGTATTGAAAAAACGGCGTATACATGCACTTTATGGCGATAATGCATGTGCAACTGATGTTATGGAACAAATAGTGCACAAAAATGTCAATTGTATGGCCTCAATGCCATCTCTTGCAAGCTGTTTCAAATTCAATGAAACAATGTTAAAAAAAGAAATGCAACCAATAATAGAAATTAGCGCCACAGACAAACTAGACGTACATGGTATGACAGTACCCATGTGTGAGCAAGCCACAACAAGACAAAAAAGTTTAGAAAATTCAATCTCCAACACAGCTGGGTTGGAAAAAATATTGAAATTATCCTTAAATTGTAGAGTAATGCTTAAACGTAACCTTGACGTAGAGCAAGGGCTAGTTAATGGATCACTGGGCACAGTTGTTGGCTTTCAATCATACCCACATGATAGCAACATTCAGTTTGTAAATATTCGCTTTGATAAAGTTTCAGAAGTGAAAAGGATAGGGCGCTCAATTGCTCGATTCCATCTCTTCAAAGACATGTATGTACGTAGAGAGCAATTTTCTCTAACTCTTTCATATGCAGTTACCATTCATAAATCGCAAGGTCTTAACTTAGACAAAGCATTGATAGATATAGGAAACACAGTGTTTAAGGAAGGCATGAGCTAAGTAGCATTATCACGCTTACGTACACTTGACGGTCTATTGCTAATAAACTTTGATTCAAGTAAAGTCAAAGCTGATATTCCTTGCATTCTAGAATACAATAGATTTCGTTCACTGTACACCCCTCATCTGAAACAATACCCTGTTCCAGATAAAGTGAAACGTGGTAAAAGAAAAGTAAATGAAACAGAAATACAACAAAGTTCAACAGCAAATTCCGCAAAGAAAAGAAAAGAAGCTAAAGTTTCATCAATTGCCGCAAACATAGAACAACCTATTAGGGAATGTAAACCAGGGACGTCGGCAAAGAAGCAACAAAAAAAACAAAAAATGTACTCAGATACAGAACTTGCTGGGCCATTCAAATTTGCACATAAAAGTGGGGAAGTTGCTATGCAAATGTAGCAATGAATATTCTATTTCAATTGCCACCAATTGTTAACAATATTTACCTGCACAGTACAGACCAATTGTGTTTGCAAATGTTAGTGCTGCATAGAAATGCAACAAGCAAACCTGACAACACATACAGTGTTCATGGAGCAAGGCAACAATTGGACGACTGTGCTGGAATGGTGAGATTCACTATGAACTCACAAGAAGATCCACAAGAATTTCTAATGTACATACTGTTAGTATTGGAAAACAAAAGCATACCTGTAAATGAAATCTTCCAAATTTCGTACATGTGGAAACATACATGCACTCTCTGTAGCAAAGTGATACAGGAAGAAATCCCAAATGAGCAATTTGTGTATATTTCCATATCAAATTGTGAGAGCATTCCATTTCAGCAACTTGTACAAAATGCAAACCATGGCAGATTATGTAGTATTTGCAATTCAGACAATCGCTCGACCTTACCGATACAATCACATAGTGCCTACATAATACTTATGCTTCTACGTTATAATGCAGATGGCACCAAAAACAACTGCAAACTGACTGGATTCACACACAGGCAAGTGTCACTTGGAAAGAAAACCTTTACAACAGTAGGAATAATCTACCATGCAGGAGCTACAACCAATGCAGGTCACTACACTGCATACATTCAAAAGAATTCTGGATGGTTCGAATGTAATGATAGCACCATTACTCTAAAGCAGAGATTGCCAGCTAACCTAACAAATGCGTATTTAATGTTCTTAAAGCCAAAATTTACGAAATAATGTGTACTTCAAGATTGTGAACCAATTATGTGAACGACTACAAACAGTTAGAATACGCCCACATGTATCTAACTGTTGTTAAAAATGGGCAGGAAGGCAACAAACATAACATTGATCAGAAAGATGAAGGAAACACTCAAAGGAAACATGGAAGTAGTTAGTACCATAGCAAACAAAGGTTTTTTTTAATCCAACAAGGATTTTTTTTCCCAGACCCAAGGATTAGAAAAGCAAACACAGAAACTGAGCGCAATGCACAGTACACTGGTTTGTAAACTAAATATGAAGGTTAAAAAAAAGGTTAACTGTCTATTATGCAATGTAGTAAATTTTAAAAAAATGCAAACACTAACACACCTTTTTCTTTCATCACAGAAATGGAAAAAAGTGATACTTCCGGCAAGTACGATAGCCACTTAAAAAATGTATGTGGATTCTGAACAAAGTAAGGAGTAAGTATATTGGCAGTCATTTTCTACACATGGGAATCTACACGTCTAATGTATGGTACTAATATGCTGCTGTGCCTGTAGGCTGGCCCTTGCATCTTCGGTGAGTAACCTACCACCTACGCCTTACGACCAAGGTACAATGAGTATAGTTCCTATCCACAACCATCGCTGCATATCAAAACCATGGTCCTTGTAAATTAGCTACTTATAAATGTACTTTTCGGATCATCGTCTGCAGCCATGAAGCTAAGACACTAGGGCGTCAACACAACTAGCGCATTACACCACACCCATATTGACTTGTAACTCCACTGCTTATGACTTCAGTCTTGGGTGCATGGGCTTTGGCCATGCACCCAAGAGTGCAGGGTCTCTCCACAAACAACTCAGTGATGTGTAGTAGTGGTGGTTTTTCTATAGCTGTGATATCCTTCAGTGCTTCTGGCCAGAGGCTTCACTCCTTGCTGTATGTCCATAGATCTTACATGGGATGGGTGTGCAGTGGCTTGCACGTCTAGTACTTATAACTTTGTTCTTGGGTGCATGGCCTTGTGGCCAGGGCCTAGAGTTTTGGAAGTAAGGCCTTCTGCCTTCGGACAACGGCCATGCATCCAAGACTCTAGGCCCTGGCCACAACCACCGTAGCATGTGCCACCCATGGCGGTGTACTGATGAATGAAATAACCTTAGGAAAAAGTATAGAAATTATGGCATGCTGTCAATTTCAATGTTCCCTAACATCACTCGTGTCCTTACAACTGTAACAACTCCCCCGTGCACTGCACAGGCTGAAATACTGGCCTTATTGGACCCCTCATTTTCTGTGCGTACAAGGAGGCCATAAAACATATGTCATTAAGAAGGTATAAGTGTATTATTGGCAACCACCTCAGTGATGTGTGGTAGTGGGTGTTATTCTATATGTGTGTTATCCTTCAGTGCTTCTGCCCAGAGGCTTCACTCCTAGCTGTATGTCTGTAGATCTTACATAGGATGGGTGTGCAGTGGCTTCACGTCTAGTACTTTATCACTTTGTTCTTGGGTGCCATGCACCCAAGACTGCATGCACTCCCCACAACTTGACAATCAAACCGCAACACTACGGGTGTATGCATGGGTGGCACATGCGGCGGTGGTTGTGGCCAGGCCCTACAGTCTTGGAAGTAAGGCCTTCGGCCTTTGGCTGACGGCTATGCATCCAAGACTCTAGGCCCTGGCCACAACCACTGTAGCATTTGACACCCATGGCGACGTAGTAATGAGTATAATAATAGCCATCGGAAAAAATAATGCATTCACGGCATGTTGTCAATTTCAATGTTGCCTACCAATACGCGTGTGCTTTCAACAGTTACAGGTTTCCTGTCCACGGCATGGACTGAAGTGCTATCGTCATTACACCCCACATTTACTGTGCGTACAAGGTGTCCATAGAAATTACATCATGAAGACCAACCCCCAGAACAAATGCATTGATCACCCATGTCTTACTGTCTGAACCTGTCCCAACGCTCTGTGACACAGCAAAAGAGTTTTATAAATAAAGCATGTGTACGCTGTTTGTTGCTCCGCTTTCGGCGGATCCAAGATGTCGGGCGCAGCCAAACAATCTGACGTAGAAGACGTCTCGCAGCAGCCAATCGGCAGAGATGTTGCGTGTCCGCTGTCATGCTGCGAGCCAATTAGCCAATCGTTATCTTGTCCACGGAGCGAACAGGGAAGTGTGACCGCGGAGCAGACATAGATATCACACATTTTTTGAGACATACTTTTTGGTCGTTTTAAAGAAAAATACTAGACGGATTGTCACCAAATTTACAAAAGCACGCTTTCTGGACCAAGCCCCTGTACCTGCCACAAATTTCTTGAACATCCGTCCAGCGGTTTCACCTGTAGCCGTGCGCAAAGATTTTCCCCCATTCAGTCTATGAGAAAAAAAGACGTTTTGGGACCCCCCCTATGACGTTTCCCCCCCTGGACCAAACATCACCAAACTTTGCATAAGAATTCAGAGTGGCCCATTTACTTCTTTTGCAAAGTTAGGTGAGGATTCGTCCAGGGGGAGCAGAGTTATAGGCCACCCAAAAAGTGCTCTTCCTATGGAAACAGCATCTTAACCATAACTACACGGCCGTGTAATGAAGTGTGTGTCTTATATATGGATGTTGGTAAGTTCAATAATGCACACAATGGCTGACAGGCACATCTGGGTACAAATCCACCAGCAGCCTTTTGTATAACACATAGCGCTGTCTGAAAGTGAGACTGTTTAGCAGATCTAATTTTAATGGTAGAATCTATTTACTACCGCTCTTAACAATTCAAATAAATCCGTGAGAATCCCCTTAGTGGATGGAAGTCTGTCACAATCGAGTTTCAGGAACTATGTCTGCGCCCCTTAAAAGTGGAATTTTCCCCCATCAATGGGGCTCTCTGTAACAGTGACTGTTTGATGGGATTCCTTGTTCTGCAGCTGAATGCGATGTACATGTATTTTATCTCCGGAACTTTGGGTCTGCTAGCAGGAGCTTCAGGCACTTCTGAATGGGGAAGGTGTTCTGCATACCTTATTTTCTTGTCCCTGTACTGAAGGGGCTGAATAGATGCATGTTCCTGGGCCAATCCAGATACACTTGTAGTTTTCCTTACAGGGCGAGCAGCTTGAGTAAGTTTGCCCTCGTGACTGCTCTCGTGACATGTGACAGGGACTTTGGGAGGGTAATTGGGGTATCTTCTAGATCCCCACTGAACCCCGAGAAGTTCAACATAACCAGGCAGAGGACTTCGTCACATGGTCATGCTTACACATAATGTACTTTAAAAGATGCACATGCGTATTTTACTACAAAAAAGCTATTCCACTTGTACCATTGAATTGTTTTATTTCTTTGAGGTCTTACTTTGCAAATTGAAATATTGCACATTAAAAAAAAAGTTATCTAAAGAGCCTTGAAAGTCAAAATCTACTTTTATCCCAACACCCATAAGAGAGACAGTCAAAATGGTTAATTACGTGTGCAGTGAACTGTGATCTCCATTAGTGCCATCAAAAGGAAGCGATGGTCGAATTCTGCAGTGTACTCGGATGTTGCCCCTCAGCTCCTATGACATAAGAAATACATTTGATTAGCAAAAGACATCACTCCTATTTTAGTTACACATGTATTCCTGTGAAGAAAAAGAACCACCACTTTGTATCCACCTACTGGCAGCATTTTATCTGTAATGTATCACACTGCAGAGTTTTAAAATAGAAACAGCTGCAACAGGCGAACCAGTTATATTGCTATACATATATTTACCACATTCAAAAGACTTTTCTATGTTTTTAATTAAGCAATGTTCAAACACATTGGAATATCACTCATGTACAGGACATACAGACTGATGGAATGATCAATCTACATAATAAATGCAAACGATATATGAACTTCACAATTACAATTTAGAAAATATGTACATTGTTTCACAAATAAAATGTAGGGGGAAGTTAAGCAGTTCACGTTAAATAGTCACACAACTAGTAGTGCAAATCTAATTAAAGCATGCTACGAAATGTACACCATTTGCTAATTATTTTTACCTTTAATCAAAAGTAAAAAGGGAGAAACCAAAACTACTGTACGTACAAGTGGGGGGGGGGGGGCGCAGGGGGAACCAGTGTGATAACTAAGGCATGACAAATTCATAAATCCACGCTAGTCCTTTTTTGGTTGGAAAAAGCTGAGTAACATGAAAACACGAAAAGTGCAAAATGACTTTTCTTTGGTTCCCTATACGAAATCTGCAACGATGGAACCAATTTACAAAGATCTGTTGAGGTAGGAATGAAAGGCAACATTGCCCTCACAACTCTGTCATGATTTGCTCCCTTCTCTCTCATTCCTGCCAACGGGGGCCCCGATTTGGGGGTCTGTTCCAGATTTGACTGTCCTTTCAAACCTTTCAACACAGTGCTATAGTGAATTGGAAGTTTTAAAACCATATTTTCCATTTCACTTCACGTGGGGATCCATGTCAGGGTTTTGACAGCCAGTGTGCTGCTTTACTCAAATGACTATGCTTCTCAGTATTCCTTACCCACTGCTTCATCTCCACCCTTGCAGCACAAGGTTGGTCAGAGTATTAGGAACACCTGTGGCTGGCAGGTGCTATCAAGCCTCACATCTGAGGC
The DNA here is from genome assembly GCF_040938575.1 of Ambystoma mexicanum. Lineage (NCBI taxonomy): Eukaryota > Metazoa > Chordata > Amphibia > Caudata > Ambystomatidae > Ambystoma > Ambystoma mexicanum. The sequence goes on from NC_090928.1 coordinate 40,607,335, forward strand.
ATGTGATCGTTAGCCAGCTATAAAAGTCTCAGTTTGTTTCAGTCCAGCACTGGTAATGGTTGCAGTGTTCCTGTTTGTGACTGGTTTCTTGTTCCTGGTTCTTATGCTTATTGTCTAGTTCCTTATTTCTTATTCCTGGATTTCGAATTTAGTGAGCTTATTAGAATGTTTTGTTCCTGGATTCTCTTTCTGTCTTCCTCTGTTTTGCAGTCAGCACTTTTCAGTGCTTTCCTTTTCCTGTGTGCCCAGTGTGTCTGTGTTCTTGATTCCTTTGACATTGCCCTGATCTGCAGTGTAACCTTAATCCTTAGCCACCTTTTATTGAGAGATTTCCTATTTTGTTCCCTTTTAAGTTTCTTTCCAAAGGTGGGGAGGGGAAGGTTTTGCACTTGTAATTTTGTTTTCACTGCTCCTATTCCTTGACTTTCCCCTGGTGTCTGTTCCTGGTTTCCTTGCACTTCTCCCTTTGTTACCTATTGATTGTTCGGAGTGTTGTTGTATCCAGCTCTTGAGTGAATATCTATGTTTTCCTCACTATTCTGTAAGCACTATTCCTACTTGTCCCTTGCCAGGAGTCCTATGTATTAAGTTATCCTCCCTGCTATGGGCTTTCTAGGTCCCTGTTTGATCAGCTGGGTTTGTGGGATACGCTGACATTCCAGGCAGTGTTTCTCGTCCTCGTGAGTATTGTCTTTAAGTTACCTTATACAATAACATTAAGGGTCATTGCTTGTCCTGTATGTAAGCTGTGAGAAACCTGATGGGGTTTTCCCCGCCTACTCCCCCAGGATCCTCCATTCAGGTGGCCAGGAAAGGGCCATCGCTTTTGGATCCCGGGGTGGACAAGCGAGGGAGGATCACCTGAGTGGAGGGTCATGGGGGATTGGGAGAAGAATGCCGAAAGGTGAGACATGGTATTCTTTTTTTTATTTGTTATTGATTTAGTTGGAGATAAAAAATCAACCTTTTAATACATAAAAATCAATATAAAATCACAAATTAATAAATGTCATTATAAAATCACAGCAATACTACATTGTTTGTAAACATCTTGACATATATCAATAAAAACATATAATGTGTTAGAAAAATAGTTACATTGCAATATAATTTCTTTGGCATTTGGGCAATTCTCATTTAAAATTTGATTAAATTAGCTTTAACATTAATAAATAATTCACAATTGCCAATTTTAACGATGTCTGGCGTATATTGTATAATCTTTCCCACATTATTTCAGTGGTTAGCAATTAGTAATCAGCAAAAAAACAATAAAAGTACAACTTTCGTTCTTCTACCAAGGCAGGGCAGTCAGTTACTAGATGTTTCAGTGTTTCATGGTGTTCTGATTTCAAACAAAATCTACAGGAATTTGCTGCTTTAGTTATTAATTTACGCATTGCCAACACATGTCTTGTATACCACAGATTTTGCCGAAATCTTAAAAATTGGTTTCTCTAACTTGCTCCGGGAAATTTAACTAAATATTGCTCCGTAATGGTCTGTAATTATTTTGGTAACGACCTAGTTCTCGTAAAAGCTGTCGTTGCATAGAGTACTCTCTCGTAGTAATCCAATCAGTCTGCCATAACTTCGTTTTTGCTCTATTTGGATTTAGTTTCAGCAAATCTTCTGATATATCAGATGCTAACATACATTCCTGTTCTTTCTTTCTCCACACCTTCATAACTTCTAGAGTTGTTGAGTTGATATATTTAGATAAGATATTCATTGAGAATTTGTCTGATAAGACATTAAACACTTCCTATAAAGGGAGCACATTTTCCACATGTACATGCCATATAACGATAATAGTCCTAGATTATATCTTACGACACACATGGAGAAATTTAGGCAGGTTTAAGACTCTCTTCCAAAATGCACCCTCGATCTGTAACCAACGTGTTTTGCTGCGCCATGATCTTGTTTCAAATCTATAAGCAATAATGGGCACTACCTTCTGCTTATAAAACGCAAGCAAAGGTATTACTGAGAATCTGCAATACTGAGCATGTAAAATACACGCTTGGGAGGTCGCACTTTTCATTATTCTATATAGGTCTATCAAATATGGTTGGTCGGTCTATGATTGTTTGTATTAAGACACAAATATTTGTAGTCATTAACAATTTGCAAATCTTTTAAACTGTATTTTCTTAAGCTACTGTTTTGTTGCACTTATCAATACTTTAGATTTCATCAAATTAATTGTCAACAAGTTTCATTCAGTGTACCTCCCAAGCTGTGTCAAGAGTAATTGCAGACCACTTGGGGTCTTTGCTATTAACACCAAATCATCAGCGTAGAATAACCAATCAATCACTCTGTGATCTAATTTAGGTGAAGTCAGAAGCATTGTCCATAAAGTAATGCTTCATATCCGCAATGAAAAAGTTAAAGAGCGTTGATGCTAGCAGACAACCCTGCTTTAACCCCTGAAAGGTGGCAATGGGGGATGACAGCCTACCGTCTAGTGTCAGGTGTACCTGGATACTTGTATTAGAATGAAATTGGTGAATCCAATGTCGCAAGTTAGGCGGACATGCTACCTTTGTTAGCTTGTTTTTTGGTAAGTCTCTTGAAACAGAATCAAACACAGTTTGGAAATCTATAGTACAGTGGTTGTTCCCTTTGTCAATCATGAGATTTTATAGCATGGAGTGTCACCAAGTTAACTGCAGTTCCTAACACCCGGACAAAGCCTGCCTGGAACGGATCTTGTAAATTAGTCGTCTGAATACAGAGATTCAAATCTTTTAGAATTAACCAGGCAAACAATTTATCTGGGTCATCTAATAAGGCCACCGGCCTGTAGTTTTGCTTCTGGATATTTCTTAAGTGTAGCATTAGAGAGACCGTCAGGGCCCGGTGATCTAGATGTGCTGAGTTTTGATTTATGGAATATTAGATCTTCCACACTAAATTTTATATCTTTGTCATAATATAATGTACCTTCAGCAAAGGGGCTAACTAAGGGAGGGGCAGCATATAAGGTTGCATAGAACTTTTCCCACACTTCCTCAGGCACTGCATTTATCTGCATTGGTATTTGCAAATTATTACTAGCCTTGTTTATAAGACCCCGTATTAATGTCGAGCTATTTGAATGTATAGCTTGTAACATCTATTGAGCATCTATTAGCATCATTCATGCTTTCCTAGATCTCAACCACTTTTGTATCTCATTTTTAATTTCTTTAATCCAGCAATCCTAACTTCAAGAGGAGATTTATTCAAGGCCCTTCTTGCTGCTCTATATCTTGTTCTCATTACATGAAGCTCATGATTGTATGTATGCAAATTATTTCCCTTGTTTTTGGAATTACCACGTGTAGATATTTCATAAGACTGCATCGCTGCAACATATAGACCATCTGTTATAATGGGCTCCAGATTAAGTATATCTTCTGGGTAATTTAATTGTAATTCAAGCTCATGCAACAGGTGAGGTGTCCACCTAAAGCGGTTTCTACTATTAGATACGGTCAGATTGTGTATGCCCATTTGAGAAGAAGTTAATCTAATAGGAGATGGCCAAGTCCACTCTAATGATAGTAACCTGTGATCACTGAATTCTTGTGTTATAACCTTAAATTTATCAACCACAGCAAATAAATTGTGATCTGCATATATATATTCACCGCCTCTCGATTTGCAAATATATATATATATATATATATATATATATATATATATATATATATATATATATATATATATATTCTATAAGAGCAGTTTGTTTGCCTCTTTGCCAGTGTTTCTAGGAGGTATATCCTCAGGAATAGACCCATTGGTCATTATAAGCTGTGTTTGCTTCATTAGCGAGACCCACTCCCTCACCAGTTTGGTTAGTTTAGCAGGTGTTGCAAGGCAGTTGATTTAAAAGTCTCCTGCTATAAACGTATGGGGGGGTCACCAGCTATCAGGTCTAGCAAGGATTCTAGTTCCTCTAAGAGATCCTTGTCCTTGATGCCCAGATGGGTCCAGTATATATTTATAACCGCAATAGAAAAAGGAGCCGCTTGGATCTTAACCAGCTGTAAATACATGTTAGGAGAAGCCCATGGTGTAATTATTAATCCTGATGTCACTCTCACTGCAACTAATAGGCCAGCCATCGGCCTCCCTCTTGCCAAAGGGATAGTGTATAGTGTTAAGGATTTCAATCAGGCGACGCGCACACCTTGGTCTCGGCCTAGTATGTAGCGCCTAACTGAGCTGCTTTTCTCCTTATTTATCTGGATTCAATTTTGGGATGATACACCACTCATATCACACCCCCTTTTCAAATACCCCGGGTCACAATGGACCTTGAACCAGACTGGTTGGTCAAATGCAATATTTATTTATTTAAAATTCACAAGAAATTACACACTTTTTAATATGGGACAGAAATCACCAATGGGGTGATCGTTACACTGAGAATGTGAGCAATGCACTGGGTTTGACTTTTTAGTGGAGCCTATATAAAGCACGGCAGAATAGGAGCGCTTTTGATTTAGGACAGATAGCACCCATGTTAGAATTTCCCTCTGCAATGTTCCCTCAACCCACCAATAATCAATTCTGAGTGGATACAAAGCAGCAGCAGGTACTCAGGAATAAGAAACTGAAAACAGATGCTAAATCTGGCCTCCGCTCCCCAAGTCACAGAGAAAATGGATTTTAAACCCCTTGCAATGTAGTGAAATGACACTCAGAAATGGATACATCAATAATGAATGTGTGTTAAAACCCTTTAGCAAATAAGATTCCTTACTTAAGCAACAATGCAAAGATACTAACAATCACAAAGAATGGATTACCAAAAGCATGCAGTTCAGACATGGGTGGAAAGTTTAAAACAGATTGCAGTCAACGCGTTTAAAATGTACACTTTTGCAATTCCCGCCAAAAATTACCCAAGCGGTTTTTAATAAAAAAGGGTGAAATACACTGATTTGGATCCGTGAATTCTCTAAGTTATGCTGCAGATGTAACCCTTCACGCAGTGCACCCCTTTTGTTTAAGGAAAATTACTTTATTTAATAAAGATATCGCTAATGACATATGACCTATGCAAAACAGAAATTAAGAGAAAAGTAGCGCTGATGCTTGGAGATTAATGACAAAATGCACAGAGAATTCTGACAGTTGGACAAGTTATCAGGATAAGGATAGGATGACTTATAGGTGAGATGAGGACAATGCAAGGCAAGGGATACTAGGGATTCCGATGGGGTGATGAAATACTCATAATCCACTTTTTGTTTTGGCCTTTTTGGACAGTCAATCGGGTCTGGTCACTACCCGGCAGGGCACATGGAAAACAGCTGTGCGGTTCTGGTCACAGGCTGGCAGGGACTGGACAGGCAATTCTGGTCACTGGATCCTAAAGGTCATCAGGGTAGCAGGATTGCAGCAGCATACAGTGAGTGGCAGCAAGCTAGGCTGGATCACGATGCAAAAGGTACCACAGCTTTCGCCTTGTTAATGGGAAATTTAGTGGGTTCTTAGGTTTGAGGTCTTGCTGGAAATGGGATCAGCACTGCTTGGGTTTTGTAATGGGCCTTGAGGTAGGATCAGCAATGCTTGGCCTGGTAGTTGGAGTCTGGATCTGGAAGATGGCAGGAACAGGAACGCAGCGCAGGAAATCAGGAAGCGTGTCTGTCTAGAGTCTTGTCAGGTACCCTTATTTATAGTGCATAATGACACCATCAAAGTATAGGCTGGGCAGGGTTAACTAGGCATGCCCCTAAACTTCTTGGATTGGGCAGGGGTGCTAGTCTCCACCTTGCTCTCAACTGGTTGGATTTCCAAGGGAATTATGTCAGATTTATGAGGTGAGTTTTACTATGTCCAAAACTCCCACAATTACTTTACTTAAAATCCGATTTTGCCAAAAACATACATTTATACAATTGCAATCTCTTAGCAAACTATATACACAGGTTACATATTATGTGCAGCACATATTAGTCCAATCCTCCAGTCTGTGGGACCTTGTTTCGCCCTTCTGATACATTTTGGTAATTTTGAGCATGAAAGATTCAGCCTAACATTCCATAACTGTATACACAAATGCGAATTATCTCAAGACATGTATGTACAAAAATGTATGTTTGCAACATTGATACTTTTTGATTTATCCTCAATACTTTGCCCTTTCTGTCCCCAACGTGTCAGTGAGTTCTACCATGTCTCAAAAGAAAGAATGTCTTGGTGCAGAGATGGAAGTCTTTAAAGTTTATTCCTGAAATAGTATTGGGAAAATATGGCAGTCCCTTTGTTCGTGGATCAATTTTTTTTGTCTTGCCTTCAACTGCTGCCAACTGTCATTTCCTTCAGAGCATGGTGGGGGTTTCTCCCTTGATTGAAGTTATATGGCCCCTTCACACTTCAGACTTCCTTCCCTGGGAGCTTCATTGTCAGGGTTCCAGCAGAGACGAAAGTCTGTTCAACCCTGTAACTATCAGGGGGTTGTCAGTATCTGCTGAGAGAGAGCCCTCCTTTTGGTGCCACCCCTCCAAGCAGAAAACCAGTTTTTCAACTTGCAACTCTAGCCACCATAGTTTTAACCTTTAATTTCTGATCTTAGATCCAGAATTAAAGCAAGCCGGTTGCACAAAATAACCCATGTTATATAGTCTCACCAGCAACAAACTCCTTCAGATTGCTAAAGACTAGCAGGCTTTCATTCACCAGTGTACTGTTCCAACACACAGGCATTTGTTTTTCTTTAATTTGTAAAGGCCCATTTTTTTATACATGGTGCAGCTGGCCTTCCTTCTTAAATTCAACTTTCCTTCTCCCGCAGATACACACAGTGCCTTGCAGCTATAGTTATTCTCTTGAATGCTGGAGTTGGTCTGAAGCACAGATACATTGAAACAGACAAGGCTCTGCTAGTTAGAGTCTCTCTCTGAACAGATGAGTTTTGGATACTTTTGCAAAGAAAATAACTGTGTTTCCCGTGTAAGTCAAAGTAAAGTTCCTGGTTGATTTATTTTTTTAGATTTGGTTTGACAGGGTTTATTAATTCAGATTCATGCCTGGTTTTGCTGAGGCACGGTGAGACACACAGGGCTTGGTAGGGCTTATTAATCACAGTGGCTTTAAGGAACAGATGGAATTAGCGTCAAAGCCGCTTTTCTTTTTAAAGGGTTTCTTTTCAATGGGGATTTTGGCTTTTTCAGCAAGCAACGCTGCATTTTCCACTGTCTTCCTTTTATTTATGTTGGAACACATTGGCAATCTCCTTCAATGTGCCCTCTTTGTTCCATCCTGCCCGATGTGTGCTTGGCAGGAAGGTGCAGCCATTTTGGTTGTTGTTGCAAAAAGCAGTTTTGTGCCATGGCGCTCACAGGAGCCAGCACAACCATTTTGTGGTTTCTGCACAACTGCAGCTTGGTGATGTGGGGAAATACTGTTAGGTGGGTCAATATATCCCACACATCCCTCCCGACTCTTCTGAGATTTCAAGTCGAGGGAGAATCGGGCAAGTGGGATTTCTTCATGGGACAAAGCAGGGTCAGTCAGGTATGAGTCCTTCTTCCATCCGAGAGTGGTGCCTCCTACTCCTCTCGTTGTCTCTGGTCGGAACTTGGAACAACATCCCCAGCTTTCTCTTGGATCTTCCTTTCATAGTGTGGAGCGACACTCCCGGATCTCCTTTGGTTTCTCCCTTCCAGGTTGCCGGGGAGCTCCTCCTTGGTCTTTAGATAGACGCAACCAGTACGAATCTATGAAAGGGAACCCAAACCGGTTATGACAATTTCCCACTAACTGCCCTCCAATCGGGTTGACAGCAGTGGGATACGCAGGCATTCAATGATCACAATTGATAATGAAGAAAATACTCCCTGTTACATAATCATATTTATAAATCCTATCGGCTCCTTCTGGTTCTTCTTTTCCTTATTCTCATGTTTCCAAAGTCTCCTCTGTTTGATTCGCTCTGGGCTCCTAAATTTGTTGCAAAGTGTGCCTAGGGTGACAACTGTTTAGTTGATTAATATGGACCCATTTCTCTTCTGTCAATTCACCTTTGGGGATGCAGATTTTGCAGGCAACAGGTGAGATTTTGTCTACAATTTCAAAAGGCCCTCGCCAGCTAGGCAAAAATGTGCGCTCTCTGGACTGGTTCCTTTGGAAATTGTACAAGTAGACCCTGTCTCCTAGTTGGTATTCCTTTTTGGTTGTTTTTAGATCATACTGAGTCTTCATCCCCTCTGCAGATCTTTCTAGATTCCGCTGAGCATAAGCAAAAGCATGTTGAAGGTATTTTCTTAGGTTCTCAACCAGTGCTCCAGATAAGATTTTGAGGTGGGAGTATTTTACGCATGATTTTTGAAATTAGAGAGTAAATGCAATTTCAAGAGAGTAAAAATGAGTTTTCTCCTCTGCAAGAGAGTAAAACGTATCCAACATATACACCCAGTGCATATGTAAAATCAGACCCGTAGACAAAAAGAGTTGTAGCTCAAAGTTGTCAGGCTTGCCTTTAACCATTTTATTACACTTGTGGAAAATATTCTGCCATGAAATAACTTGTAAGTACAAGTGCACACATCGAGGGGTGCACCTGGGTACAATTTAGACAGGGCTAACCCTTCAAATGTTGGGAGAAGCACTAACTTCAGAGACGGTGGAGGGGTGGCAAACTTACTTGTGTAAGGGCATTTTACTTCTTACTTGTAATGAGACTATTCTAGTGCAGCTTCAAGTCTGAAACACCCACTTCTTGCAGATCCTGAAGGTCCTAGAAAGTGTCCAAATGGCAGATGGTGTGCAATGAAAGACTCAATATCATAGCATAACGGGGACATTGCAGAGTGGGGGGCAGTACTCAGGACGGCCCAAACCACTTCAGTTGCTGGGAGCAACAGGGGAGAAAATGTAATGTTGGTTCTACCACAGTCTCCTATACTAGAATTTCTGGTGTACTGACTGGCTGGTGGGACTGTCTGCCTGTCAAATCCAGTGTTACGAGATTGGAGGCGGGCCAGTGCAGCAATAATGCATTTCTTTTTTTTTATTAGCTTATAAAAACCTTTAAAATAATGCATTTGCATGCAGCAGTATTGGAGCTACTAGCAGAGGAGCACCCACGTACACCAATGTGGCCCTACACTTATTAAAACTGTCCTATTGTAGTAAGGGTGTACACGTAATCATTCATAAGCACTCCATTTTGTGCAGTTGAAGTTAGGGTGAGATTACAATATTTGCCCAGGATCACACACTTACGCTAAACAGCGAAGCAGGGATTTTAACCCACTCTTTCAATTTGGGCATGGCCACTTTCTTCCATTCCATACTTATAAATATTTAAGTTTTGGGTGTCAAGACCTACAAAAATACTGTCCTATAGAGTTTACTTGCAAAATACCTAAATTGCATAGTAAAGCATCATGACAACATGTAAATCCTTATATCAGCATGTTGTGGCAAAATAATATCACTGTACCTTTATTTTCCACATCCTGAATGGAAAACGATATGATGCAAGAGAAAAATATCCTGATTTAGCCACTTTATTTTCAGCGCTATAAAAACACACCAAAACATAAGTTGTGCGCATGACACACGGTAACGCGGAGCATGGGACACAGAGACAGTCAAGGGGGGTGGGGGGACATGACACGGTAACGGGGGCATGGGGGCAGAGACAGTTACGGGGGAGGGCAGGCATGACACGTAACGGGGGAAGGGCAAGAGGGCACAGAGACAGTCACGGGGGTCGGGGGGTACATGACACGGTAACGGGGCATGGGGCAGAGACAGTCACGGGGGCGGGGGAGGGCAGGCATGACACGTAATGGGGTAAGGGGGCACAAAGACAGTCACGGGGGGCGGGGGGAGGGAGTGGAGGCATGACACGTAACTGGGGGGCATGGGGGCACAGAGACAGTCACAGGGGAGTGAGGGGAGCATGACATGGTAACGGGGGGCATGGGGGCAGAGACAGTCACGGGGCGGGGGAGGGGAGGCATGACATGTAACAGGGGGGAAAGGGGGCACAGAGACAGTCACGGGGGTGGGGGGAGGGAGGGCAGGCATGACACGTAACGGGGGCAAGGGGGCACAGAGACAATCACAGGGGTGCGGGGAGGGAGGGCAGGCATGACACATAACGGGGGTAAGGGGGCACAGAGACCGTCGCAGAGGGAGGGGAGGCATGACACGGTAACGGGTGGCAAGGGAGCACAGAGACAGTCACGGGGGTGGGGGGAGGGAGGGGAGGCATGACATGATAACGGGGGCAAGGGGGCACAGAGACAGTCACGGGGGGTGGGGGGAGGCAGTGGAGGCATGACACGTAACGGGGGGGCAAGGGGGCACAGAGACAGTCACAGGGGCGGGGGAGGGAGGGCAGGCATGACACGTAACGGGGGGCAAGGGGGCCCAGAGACAGTCGCGGAGGGAGGGGAGGCATGACACAGTAACGGGGGGAAAGGGGGCACAGAGACAGTCACGGCGGGTGGGGGGAGGGAGGGCAGGCATGACACGTAACGGGGGGGCAAGGGGGCACAGAGACAGTCACGGGGGCGGGGGAGGGAGGGCAGGCATGACACGTAACAGGGGGCAAGGGGGCACAGAGACAGTCGCGGAGGGAGGGGAGGCATGACACAGTAACGGGGGGAAAGGGGGCACAGAGACAGTCACGGGGGTGGGGGGAGGGAGGGGAGGCATGACATGGTAACAGGGGGCAAGGGGGCACAGAGACAGTCACGGGGCGTGGGGGGAGGGAGGGGAGGCATGACACGTAATGGGGGCAAGGGGGCACAGAGACAGTCACGGGAGGTGGGGGAGGGAGGGGAGGCATGACAGGGTAACGGGGGGCATGGGGGCACAGAGACAGTCACGGGGGAGGAAGGGGAGGCATGACACGTAACGGGGGGCAAGGGGGCACAGAGACAGTCATGGGGGTGGGGAGAGGGAGGGGAGGCATGACACGGTAACGGGGGGCATGGGGGCACAGAGACAGTCACGGGGAGGGAGGGGAGGCATGACACGTAATGGGGGCAAGGGGGCACAGAGACAGTCGTGGGGGAGGGAGGGGAGGCATGACATGTAACAGGGGGCAAGGGGGCACAGAGACAGTCCCGGGTGTGGGGGCAGGGAGGGGAGGCATGACACGTAACAGGGGGCAAGGGGGCACAGAGACAGTCATGGGGGTTGGGGGAGGGAGGGGAGGCATGACACGGTAACGGGGGGTATGGGGGCACAGAGACAGTCACGGGGGAGGGAGAGGAGGCATGACACGGTGATGGGGGCATGGGGCAACAGAGAGTCACAGGGCAGGGGGGCAGGCTATGCTGCTGATGACAAAGGAAACGTGTTTCCCAGAGTCACAGCCCCCCCGAGACACACAGGCTGCGTCGACAACACTGTGGTGGAGTTCATCAGGGACGCAGCCTGTGTCTCTGGGGGACTGTGACTCTGGGAAACGGGAAGTTGGTTGATCATCCGACCCGAGCAGATGGATTTGCTTTGGAAGAAACAAAATACTTTGAACTGGTTTCAATTGCGGTTTTATTTCTCTCTGACAGCCCGGAGCATGCGAGATTCGATCAGATAGCGGTCCGGGCTGTCAGACAGAAAATAAAAATGCAATTGAAAAGCGCCTACAGCAGAAGGACGGGTTGCTTACCTGGCTGGTGTCACCGCGTTTGTGGCCTCCTCTCTCAGCTTACTCTACAAATGAAAAAACGTAGCAGAAGGACACGGGCATTTCTGGAAAGGTCTTCCAGGGCCGAAGGGGTGGGTTGAGCCCTGGATTAGGATACATGTCTCAGAGAGACTGGCAAGGGAAGGGCCTGCCTGCCTCAAGGCAGGAGCTTGCTACAGTGCCATCTAGTGGTGGAAAGTATGCTCTTTTTAATTAATAAACACAGCGTACATGGTACGCAGTAGAAACAAAAATCATCCGTATTTCCCATAATTAGATGCATAAATAAGCACGATACGCACTTTATCTAGAGGGCTGTTCTCAACATACTCATGAGTTGTGGAGGCATTAATCAGTGTCTGCTCCTGTGTTCCATAGAGAAGATGCTAAGGTAGCAACATCCTCCGTCCAGTCATCAGCTCAAATGGAGTCATCTTAGTTGCAGAAGAAGGTGTAGATCTGCAGGCCATCAGGACAAGCGGTAATCGGATGTCCCAACTTGGCCCAGAGTCTGCCACAAACTTTTTTAGAATGCTCACAATGGTTTTATTGTACCTCTCAGCTCCACCACTAGAGGATAGCGGTATGCAATGTGAAGTTTCGTTTTTACCCCAAGTATCTCCCACATCTTTGTCATCACTTATCTGGTGAAGTGACTACCTCGGTCTGACTCAATCCTTTGGGGTAGGCCAAACCGCGAAAAGATGTGATTGATCATCAGGGCAGCTGCTGTTTCTGCCTTGCAATTTGGGGCCGGGTGACATTCCAACCATTTGGTAATCAAGCATGTTACGGTTAACATGTACTTGTTCCCCCTATAGAAGCGAATAACAGGCCCGATGAAATCTACTTGTAAATCTGACCAAGGCAGTGTCATCCCCCTCTTCTGGAGGGGAGATCGGTGTGTGATTGAAGTTGGCTAAAATTGTGCACACACAAGACACCCCCACAAGATTTCTAAAGTAGTGTGAAAGCCCTGATGACCGGCTGTGGCTGCATCATGTGCATGACTTAGCATCAGGCTTCGGAATGAGGTAGGGACCACCCACTGGTCACAGCCAGATATGGATCTTCTTACCAACAAACCGTCTTGGATTTGGAACATTTTTGGACATTTTATCAACACCCTGAGGTCCTCTTTCCCAATGTAATCGGTATCCGTCGGGGGAAAGTTCTCCAGGTCCTCAATGTGCTGATAAAACGTACCAATAATCAGATCCCCTATTTGTGCCGTGATTAAATCAGAACCTGGGGTCTCCTTACTCCATTGGGCAGTTGAGAGTTCATTGTTATGTTATGTTATTTTGCATTTGTATAGCGCCTTATGTACCATTGGTATGATCTCAAGGCGCTGGTAGGTTGAACGCCCTCTGGAACCGCAGTTCGAGTCAGTTGATAGAGAGAGCGAGAGAGAGAGAGAGAGTTGTAAAGTGCATGGGCGCACCAGGTATGTGTGCAGCTGGTGTGGTTGTTGCATGATAGCTGCTTCTTAACGGTAGGTGTGGTGCAGAGGAGATCAATTGAATGTGTTCAGTTTGGAGGGTGGACATTCCGACTGAGTTCTAGCTGCGTTACGCCTGAGGAGACGCCTAAGCTAGCCGGTGTGTGCTAGCTATCTGTTTTACAAGGATGATGGGTAGTTTGAAGGGTAATGTTAGTATGAGAACACTTTCCCGAATCTGTCATAGTACTGCTGTGTTCTAGTTGAATGATGGTGTATAGGAGAGAGTAAGCGTAGTAATGGGATAGTGTGGTAATCAGTAAAGTGTATGCGACCAGGTACACTCAGTGAATGTTGGGAATACCTACTAAATTCATTTCTACTACAGTGACGCTATTAGGGTATACTTCAAAGTTCAACTTTAACACAGTGACGCTATTGGGCACACAATGATGTTGGAATATCGTCTAGATTCAACATTAGCACAGTAATGCTATTAGGGCACATTTATAAGCATTGTGAGCATTTGTCTGGGACCTAGTGATAGCAGTAACCTGGATTTCCCCCAACAGTGACTCGATCTCGAGGAGCTCCCCCTAGATGGCTCTGGTTTTGGCCAGCTGATCAGCTAGGTCGTTTCCAGTTTTGTCTGGCCCCTCTATTCTGCAATGACCCTCGATCTTCTTCCAATAGATGGTCATCCCACTAAAGGTGACCAGATCATCAATATTTTGGATGAGTTTGCCATGTTTAAGCGGTTTATTATTAGCACATAGCATGCCATGGTTTTCCAATTAAGCAGGTGCTCCATGAACCCGTTCCGGACATAATCTGAATTGGTGATTATGACCAGTTCGTGGAGTTGGAGTTGGACAGCAGTGAGGATGGCTTGATGAACTGCCATCAGCTCTGCCACCTGACTACTGCGGGACCGATTTTCAACCAGGCATTCCCAATGTCGGCCACCAGTTCCTTTTCCCCGTTGTTGTCAACATGGTAGGAGCACCCGTCCACATAAACGGTTGGCATTCCCTCGCACTTGTCTTCTTCATAGAGTTTGTGCGGGTAATTCAGGTACGCCTCCATGTTGTCTTGGATTTTAAGACTTTCGTCCTCGAGACAGTTTTCTCTGGCACAATCATGCAAGTCAGCCAGACCTTGCGCGAGGGCACTCTTCTTGTTTTGGACATATCCGACCTCCACAGGAAAGCCTTGCATTGACAGAATCCAGGAAGTAATTCTGGAATTTCTCACATTCCTACCCGGATTATGTCACTTTGGAGATATTGCAAAGGCTGGTGGGGAGTCTCCACTATGATGTGTTCCCCCTGGATGAACGGGCGGTAATTTTTCAATGGCCACACCGTTGCCAGGAGTGCCTTCTCATAGTTGTTGAATGTTTCCTCCACAGAGGATAAAGTCTTGCTTGCATGGGAGATGACTTTATTGACCTTGTCATGCTTTTGATATAATACTGCTGTCAAGCATGTATTCGAGAACCCAGTCTCCAAGAAGAACTCCTTGTTTTTGACAGGGTAAGCTAGACAAGGTGCTTGTGAGAGGCTTCTTTTGTGTTGCTTTACTGCCTCTGCTTGTTCTGGACCCCACTCCCACTTGACCCCCCACTTCAATAGATGGATCAGGGGCCTTGTGATCTTGGCGTAATCCTCAATGAACTTCCTACTGTAATTAGTCAGTCCAAGGAGGCTATCTCATGCAGAGTTGTGGGGTCTTTAAGTTTTAGGAGTGCTTCCACTTTCTTCTCCTCGGGACAGAGACCTTCAGGAGTTATCTCATGCCCAAGAATTTGACACAGGTCCTGCACCACTGTGCCTTTTGGAAGGAGAGGTTTGCTCCGGCAACCCTCAACTGTGTCAGAACTTAACAGATTTCCGCTATGTGTTCCTCCACAGTTGAGCTTTTTATCAGGACATCATCCACATAGGCCAGGTTACCCCTTCCACCCAAGTCAGGTATGGCCTTATGTAGGAAGATGTTGAATCGTTGCCGGAGTTGATGTATCCGAAAGGAGTCTGAGTCCAGGTGTATTGCTGCCCCCCCGAAAGTAAAGGCCAGCTTGTATTGGTCCTCCCTACTGACAGGCATGGTCCAGTACCCATTGGTCAGGACAATGGCAGTGACTACCTTTGACCACTGGATCTGGAACAGGCACTGGTCAATGTAGGGGAGAGGCCATCGGGACAGGTGGACCCGTTTATTTAGCTCCCTAAGGTCGGCACAGAGTCTCCACTGGTCGTTCGGTTTTAAAATCCCCAGCACCGGATTATTAAAGGTGCTGTGGACTGGACGAATATCCCACGGGTCTCAAGGTTTTTGATTATTTCCGTCAGAGACGCCATGGATGCGAGCGGTATTGCTTCACAAACACTGGAGTCATTCCAGGGTCCGTGGGAATTGTTTTTGTATGGATTTCGGTGTGATCACAGTCATACGGGTCCACTGCAAAGAGATCTTGAAAATCTAAGAAAACTTGTTTCAACTTTTGCTTTTGCTCTGGAGTCTCACAGGCATCAGCTAGCTTGACTTTCTCTTCAACCATTGCCTGAAGCCTGGAAAGACATCCGGTTTTGCTATCTCAGCAGCCTCCTCCAGCTGGGTGGAGATGTCCCTGGTGAGAGTATTGACCTGGACAGAGGGTTTCAGGTAGGCAAGGCTGTCATTGAGGACCTGGAAGATCACCCCATCCTGCCTGATGTCACAAGTCACCTCTCCCTCCCCGTAAGGGCAGGAAAAGTACACCAGGAAATTCCCCCCTTGCCGGGTGAAGATCCTGTATGGTGATAAGTCATTGTCACTATCTCTGTCAGAACAGTCATTGGGACTTTGGTCCTATCAGTTCATTACCCAGATCCATGGAAAAATGTCGGTCATCAACCGCCATTCCAATAATGGTGCCTGCGCCCAGAGTGATACTCCCAAGGTCGCTGTTATCCATCAATATTGGAATGGTGTTGTGTTATACATTGACTAATGGTGTTGGGTTTAACCCCAACCCCTGCTGTTGGAGATGGGCATTGAGGTGTACATACGCGTCTGGATTTTGCAGTTTCTGTCCTCTTTTAATTTTTAATTCAAGTGGGAATAGTCGGGTCCATCCTGGGATGGTGACCGCCTCTCCAATTTGAATTTCAACTGCATACCGCAGCAATTGGGCTGACTGAAATGCTTTTTCTGAATCATCAAAGTCCATGGGGTCACCCCCTAGTCGGGACCAGGCTTTGTAATTGATCAGGTCCAAATTAATGGCAAAACGATTGAGAATGTCACTGCCTAAAAAGAATGCAGCAGGGACATCTCGCACGACCCAACAATTATGTAATATGCTTTTGTTTCCGATAGAGATTTTGAGCATACACATGATAGGCAGGAGATGTTTGGAATTGGGTGTCATGGTTCACCGTTTCTGCCCTTCCTGGACTACATGGTCCATCAGACACTGCAACATCCTTTCGAGCATATTCCCAACATGGCCGACGCCATTACAAAGCTACCGGTCTAGTGTTTCAACTGAATTCCCACTTCCTAGAAAACAGACGCGCCCCCGTGGCTCTGCGCATCTCAACGCTACCTTTCCAAAGTTTCGGCAAGTGTATGTCTAACTTTTCCTCTACCCCCGTGCTATCCCCCTAGGCGGTTAATATTCCTTCCTGGCAATAATTGGTTCTGCCCGCGCTTCCCACTTGTGGAATTGTTCCTTCCACCTTCTCTTTGGGGTCTTTGCCCGGATCCGTTGTGCACTCGTACTCAACCTCTTTCCACGATACGAGTTCCAGTTCCTTCCTGGTTTTCTTACCCTTACCGGACTCCGTCTATACTTACCTGATCCTCCCGGGAGTTCTGAATGCCAGCATCTCTACGAGACTGATACCCTACCTGCACACTGGTGACAGAGGACACTCGCCTGTGTTTATACAAATCCCGAGCCATCAGAAAGAAGGAAAAACCTCCAAAGAACAAGACATCAAAGGATAAACAGGTGAGATTCGAGGCAAAGTGTGACATCGGGAGTTTCCAGGCCCATTTCCCACTTATCGATCAATTTAAATGTGGGAATGGCGGGATCTTTTGGGAGCTGTCGGAACATGGCTTCACTGATGAAGCTCTTACCATTGTTCACGCTGACTCGGGCGAGAACAGATTCCTTCCCCTCATCTAACTGAATAGGGATGAATAGCTGTTCTCTAATTTTCTGAATGTCAGCTAAGCTTTGAGCTGGTTTCTCATCACTTTTGGCGATGGGATTGGGATTTTCAGATTGTGAATTGGTATAGAATTTCAAAGTATTTCCTTGCAGTGTGAAATGCCACTTGAAACTGGAAGGAGGGTTGATTTTCAGGAATGGAGAGGAGTTCCCATCACCAGTTTGTTGTCCTATAGCAATTACTGTCACGTCAGGTATCTGATTGTTCTGGAAATTAAACTCAATATGATCAGATATGATCAGTTCAACCATGTGGCATGTGCCATTTAAACTCACATGGTTTACACTCTGTTTTAATTTTATTGGCCTTTTTGTCTGAGTGCAGAGGACCTTGTTCACACAGTCTATTAGGGGGGACAACCTGCGCAGGATGTAATTCCCCAGTAGACAGGGTGTGCCCTCTGGAGTCAAGACTATCACCGGGTGTTTCACTTTGTGTCGCCCAATTTTTATTTCCTAATCCGCAGTCCCCTCGAAAGGAATTTCATTCCCATCGAAGTTCTGGACTTGTCCAGGAAGAGGGGTGAGAGGGATCTGGTATCTCTCCCCCTTCCTGAATTTAGCTGATCAAAGGCCCTTTTTGACAGAAGAGTGGCTTGGGAACCAGTGTCCATCAGCGCCGAAAATGTACCTTCTCATCAAGGGGGCACAGATAATGTACATTTTTGCCGAACTGGGTGGTGAATTTCCTTATTTTGGACTCTGTCACAGGGGTAGTTTGGGCATAATTCTGTGTAGGAGTTTGGGAATCTGAAAGAAAAATATTGCACTCAGAGATTCAAGGAGTTTTGGGCTACTCTTTTCTGATTCTGGGCTGCCCCCCCCTTTTTGCAGACAGTCACCAGAATTGCTTTGGGAAGTTTGGGAATTCTCTTTTAATATGATGTCTTCTTGATGCTCATTCTGGGGTTCTAGGATGGGCAATTCAGAATCAGTCCTCACTCCCACCCAGTCTTCATCTAGATCTCTTTGGACCCCTTTTTCTTTAGGAGGAGTCCCCCCGTCTCTGAAGGAGAAGATCTTTTTCCCAGAATCCTCTGAGGATTCCTCTCCTTCAAATTGGAGGACACTAACTTCCTTCACAAAATGGGTCTTTTTGAGTTCTTTATTTCTCCTACCCACCCTCTGTTCCTTGGGTTGCAGATTTTCGGGGGCAGGAAATTTTAGTTCCGGTTCCTAGGTATCCAGGGGCTTTTTACAAGTGAGGAAGGAAGCTTCCTCTAGGGCTTTACACCCCCCTTCCCCCGTGCCCCCTCATCTGGATCCATTGAGTTGTCAGGGTTCTCGTCCCATCATTGTTCTGGGGTGCCAGATCCTTGGTTTGTGTGGTTCTGAGCCGTCATGTTTGTCTGAGGGTTCTGTTGAGTCCTCAACATGCGACCCAGATCCTTGGTTAGGCTCTGGACCCGACGCTCCATTTGGGACACCCGTACCGGCTGGTACGGGGGTCTCTGGTCAACCCTAGGTGGATTACGGGAAGGGTAACTATCCCTTCTCCCGTAGTACCCTGGATATGGTGAATTTTGGTATCCCTCCACCCTTGGCCTCCCCTCTCCCGGATTGGGTTGTCTGGGTTCCTGAAAGAGGGGAATGAACGGAGGGTTGTCCTGCAATTTGGGGTTTTGTGGGTATCGGGAAAAGAAGCTAAACCCAGCATTTGGGGAATTCCTGCCCTCCTGAGGGAAGTTAGAAGGGACGTTTCCCAGGGCAGCACTTACCTGGTTGGATCCCCCCACTTGGGCTGGGGGAGTCCATACATATCCCATGATTGGTTGGTTGCCCTTGTATCAGGGGCTGATATAATCAGGGGAGTTAGGGGTCCCATTAGTGGGGTTACCTCCCTGACTGCCACCTGTTTGTGACTGTCCAGAAGGCCTTCTGGGTCTTAGATTTTGCTGACTTTGTGCAGGTGTATTTTTAGGCTCCCTATCTCTAGGTCTAAAATGGGGGCAACCTTCACCACCGCCACCTTAGCAGAAGCAGGGGTGTTGGCTGGTTTAGGGTTTTTGTTCAGATTTTTATTTTCTGCAGGTTTTTGGACCTCATAAATGCGGGTCGCATGCTCTATGACCCAGTCCAGAGTTCTTTTCTCATGGAAGTCCCTCACCAGCTGGGTCATAATATACTTGGGGAGTGCGTGAAAGAAGGTGGTTACAAACTCCCTGCGATCCGTGCGCACCCTCTTAGTGGTTTGGGCAAAGGCGGGTTTCAGCTCCTGCACAAACTCTCGTGGGGCCTGATCGTCCCCGCACTGCAGATTGTAGGCGATTTGCAAGCCTCCTGGGGGTTTCTGTGGGCAGAAAAGTGTTTCAAGATGGCCGTCCTGTAGGTGGACTATCTTGAATGGTTTGGTCCTCCAGTCCCGGAAAGAAACTGGAGTACTCAGGGGAGAATGTCCATTTTACATACTCTATGCAGTTTTGGTTGTCTTTCATATGAAAAGTGTCCATCATCTGCTCATAGAGCTCCAGATGTTCCCAAACAGAATATTTTGCATTTTTATGGTAGGGGGTTATGACACTCCTAAGGGCCTTAATCTGCCTAATGGGGTCTTTGGTCATAACTCGCTTGAGTTTGTTTGCCTTCTTTCGCTTAGTCACCCGAGTCCACTCGCCCTCAGACTCAGAGGTGCTATTAGTTGAGGTCCCCTCATGATCATCTAGGCTCTCCCAGATTCTGTGAGCTTGAGAGGGGCTCGCAGAATGGTGGGGCCTAGTTTCTCTACTCCTGTGGGGCACAGGAGAGTAGTCTTCTGTCTCCTCCTTACTCCCAGGGTTGGCAGAGTATTCCCTCCACTGCCCTAATTGGATAGAGGTCTTCATGATACTCTTTTTGGGCCTCATTTCATCGGGTTTTTCTCAAAATTGGATGAACTGGAACGTAATATTTTGGTGGATCTAATTCCCTGACCCTCCCCTCATAGGAGACTTCCTTGTCGGAGACATTAGCCTGAATGTTTGGGTATCTATACAGGGACGCCCGTCCATCAATTTCTGGGGGGCGCTGATCTGTTATTTCCATCATGCTGCTTGGTCTATTGAATTCTGCCGGCCTCATTGTTTCTGGCTCATGTGAACTGGTAGACATGAAGTGGGCAGTGTACACAGTATTAAATGGGTTGGAGTCCCTTAGAATAGAGGTCCTTATAGTATGATCAGGGATTACCCTGTACCTCTCTACCTGTTCGTGGTACTTACAATTAAGATTAAATCTAGCACCCTCTTTCTCCAACCTTGCTAGTTTCTCCTTTTCAACCCCTGCTTCTAGATAAGAAGCAAAGATCTGAGCTTTTTGTTCAGCTA
The DNA here is from genome assembly GCF_040938575.1 of Ambystoma mexicanum. NCBI lineage: Eukaryota > Metazoa > Chordata > Amphibia > Caudata > Ambystomatidae > Ambystoma > Ambystoma mexicanum. The sequence goes on from NC_090928.1 coordinate 40,627,953, forward strand.
TCAAGGCTTTACTGGCCTCTATGACCTGCTCCTGCGCTGCCACTTGTTTGTTGAGCACATCATTCTTTTCACAGAGAGCCTCATTGTCTCTCTGTGCTTCCTGTATGGTCTGGGAATAATGAGCCAATTTCTGCTGCAGGAGACTCACCTCCTGAGTTTTGGCATCTTTGGTCTGGGTGTTCTCTTCCAGAGCACCTTCTACCCGCTTGGCGTGCTCCAGTAGATTCCCATACTCTGTTTTTGGTTCATTGAGTTTCTGGAGGGCTAACTCACTTCCTTGTAACTCTATTTTTAATATGCTGATTTCCTGGCATAGGGCATCTTTCACCTGATTTCGGGTGCCTCTCTGTTCAGCCAGGTCATCCCTTTGTTGCCTGATGATATTGAATTTCTGGCGCTCTTCATCAAATTCTGTTTGAGAGTGGAGGTCTCTCAAGATTAACTTATTATTTTCCTCTTTCAATTCATCTATCTGATTTTGTAGAGTAACTATCTGCTCGGCGCAGGCCCTGTTATAGGTTAACTGTTGCGTCAGCTTCTGTTGACTCTCTTCTAGAGAGTCAACCTTTTCCTGACACTTGATTTTTGCTGCTTCTAGTTGGGCCTCTTGATCTGCATTATTTTGCTGCTGGCTGGCCAAATCCTCTTTTAATGTTATGATGTAGTTTGCAGATTCTACCTCCAACTTTTGGCTCTTTTGTAATGTTTGTTCCGCTAAACTTAAATTAATCTGGATTTTATTTAATAGTTCAGATTGATTCTGCGCTAGAGTTTCACTTTCTTCCTGCTTTTCCCACATCACTCACGTGTGGAGATACAGGTATGCCGTTATTCTGGCAATTTTGATTTGCTCCTCTTTAATTTTTGGGTCATATATAGCTCGCTCAGACCTTGGTGTAATAGGCCACGGTCCTGCCATGTATCCAGGTTAATGGTGGTGACCTGTTGTGTTATTTCTTGTAGCCAGACTTTTTCATCCTGCTCCGGCCACTCACCTCTGACAAATAACTTGTGCAGAAGGTGCTCCCTAGCCATATTAATTTCTACCACAGTCATTTTGGACATGTTCTTTCTTTATTAATGTATTTATTTATGCACGGGTAACCTATATTCTATTGCTTTTTCTGTCTATTTTGGGGTTGACTTAGCTTTAATTTTATACACAGGCCTGGTGCTTAGAGTATTTGTTTTGGGAGGCGCTAGTACAGTGTAACCCAGTATCACAACCCCACAAAGTATTACTACCTTGTAGGTTAGTCTGCTGTGTTAGACTGTCACGGGTGGCAACCAAAACCCAAATCCCGGTTTATGAGCCCCCAGGTTTGTTAAGGATTTCAATCAGGCGACACGCACACCTTGGTCTCGGCCTAGTATGTAGCGCCTAAATGAGGTGGCTTTTCTCCTTATTTATGTGGATTCAATTTTGGGATGATACACCACTCATATCACACACCCTTTTCAAATACGCCGGTCACAATGCACCATGAACCAGGCAGGTTGATCAAATGCAATATTTATTTATTTAAAATTCACAAGAAATCACACACATTTTAATATGGGGCAGCAATCACTAATGGGGTGTGAGCAATGCACTGGGTTTGACTTTTTAGTGGAGCCTATATACAGCACAGCAGAATAGGAGTGCTTTTGATTTAGGACTGATAGCACCCAAGTTAGAACTTCCCCCTGGAATGTTCCCTCAGCCCATTCTGAGTGGATACAAAGAAGCAGCAGGTACTCGGGAACAAGAAACTGAAAACGGAATCTAAATCTGACTTTCCCTCCCCAAATCAGAGGGAAAATGGATTTTAAATCCCTTGTAATGTGGTGAAATGACACTCGGAAATGGATAAAACAATAATGAATGTGTGTTAAAAACCTTGGAGCAAATACGATTCCTTACTTAAGCAGATACTAACAATCACAAAGAATGGTTTACCAAAAGCATACAGTTCAGACATGGGTGGAAAGTTTAAAACAGATTGCAGTCAAATAACACGTTTAAAATTTACACTTCTGCAATTCCCGTCAAAAATTTCCCAAACCGTTTTTAATAAAAACTGATGAAATACATTGACCTGTGCGGTTTTAATATTGGAGAATAGATATAGATCACAGGTACAAAATGGAATTGAAAGTAGGTCTCTAGCTGGTAAATTGAAAGAGTTATGCACTATAGAAGGAGGCGCGCTTTGAGTAAAATGAAGGGTGAAAATTGGAAAGGAAATCAGTTTGTGAAAAGAACAGTTTTACTTTAAACTAGATTTAAGGACTAAGAAAAGAGGAACGCCACCCGTGAATTCTCTAAGTTACGCTGCAGATGTAACCCTTCACGCAGTGTACCCCTTTTCTTTAAGGAAAAATACTTTATTTAATCAAAATATCGCTAATGGCATATGACCTATGCAAAACAGAAATTAAGAGAAAAGTAGCGCTGATGCTTGGAGATTAATGACAAAATGCACAGAGAATTCTGACAGTTGGACAAGTTATCAGGATAAGGATAGGATGACTTATAGAGTGAGATGAGGACAATGCAAGGCAAGGGATTCTAGGGATTTCTATGGGGTGATGAAATACTCACAATCCACTTTTTAGTTTTGGGCTTTTTGGACAGTCAATCGGGTCTGGTCACTACCCGGCAAGGCACCTAGCAAACAGCTGTGAGGTTCTGGTCACCAGCTTGCAGGGACTGGGCAGGCAATTCTAGTCACTGGATACTAAAGGTAATCAGGGTAGCAGGATTGCAGCAGCATGCAGTGAGTGGCAGCAAGCCAGGCTGGATCAGGATACAAAAGGTACCACAGCGTTCTCCTTGTTAATGGAAAATGTAGTGGGTTCTTAGATTTGAGGCCTTGATGGGAATGGGATCAGCACTGATTGGGTTTTGCAGTGGGCCCTGGGGTAGGATAAGCAATGCTTGGCCTTGTAGTTGGAGTCTGGATCTGGAAGATGTTGGGAACAGGAACGCAGCGCATGAAATCAGGAAGAGTGTCTCTCTAGAGTCTTGTCAAGTGCCCTTATTTAGAGTCCATAATGATATCATCAAAGTATAGGCTGGGCAGGGTTAACTAAGCACACCCCTAAACTACTTAGATTGGTCAGGGGTGCTAGTCTCCGCCTTGCTCTCAACTGGCTGGATTTCCAAGGGAATTATGTCAGATTTATGAGGTGAGTTTTACTTTACTTAAAATCCGATTTTGCCAAAAACATACATTTATACAATTGCAATCTCTTAGCAAATTATATACACAGGTTACATATTATGTGCAGCACATATCAGTCCAATCCTCCAGTCTGTGGGACCTTGTTTCGCCCTTCTGATACATTTTGGTAATTTTGAGCATGTAAGATTTGGTCTAAAATTCCATAACATTATACACAGATGCGAATTATCCCAAAGGATGTATGTACAAAAATTTATGTTTGCAACATTGCACTTTTCAAATTTATCCTCAATACTTTGCCCTGTCTGTCCCCAAGGTGTCAGTGAGTTCTACCATGTCTCAAAAGAAAGCACAAAAAAAATCACTTTTAAACTGCAACATTTTTACAATTTTTCAAAGTCTTGCTGCAGAGATAGAAGTCTTTTAAGTTTATTCCTGAAATAGTCTTTGGGAACAAATGGCAGTCCCTTTGTTCCCGGGTCAATTTTTTTTTCTTGCCTTCAACTGATGCCAACTGTCATTTCCTTCAGAGCATGGTGGGGTTTCTCCCTTGATTGAAGTTTTATATTGCCCCTTCACACTTCAGACTTCCTTGCCTGGGAGCTTCATTGTTAGGGTCCCAGCAGAGACGAAAGTTTGCTCAACACCATAATTATCAGGGGTTGTCACTATCTGCTGGGAGAGAGCCCTCCTTTTGGTGCCACGCCTCCAAGCAGAAAACCTGTATTTCAACATGCAACTCCAGCCACCATTGTTTTAGCCTTTAATTTCTGATCTTAGATCCAGAATTAAAGCAAGCCGGTTGTACAAAATAACCCATGTTATATAGTCTCACCAGCAACAAACCCCTTCAGATTGCTAAAGACTGGCAGGCTTTTATTCACCAGTGAACTGTTCCAACACACAGGCATTTGTTTTTCTTTAATTTGTAAAGGCCTATTTTTTTACTCATGGTGCAGCTGGCCTTCCTTCTTAAATTCAACTTTACATCTCCTGCAGATTTACACACTGCCTTGCAGCTATAGTTATTCTCTTGAATGCTGGAGTTGGACTGCAGCACAGATACATTGAAACAGACATGGCTCAGCTAGTTAAGAGTCTCTCTCTGAACAGCTGAGTTTTGGATACTTTTGCAAAGAAAATGACAGTGTTTCCAGTGTAAGTCAAAGTAAAGCTCCTGGTTGATTTTTTTTTTAGAGTTGGTTTGACAGGGCTTGTTAATTCAGAATCACGCCTGGTTTTGCTGTGGCACTATGAGGCACACAGGGCTTGGTAGGGCTGATTAATCACAGTGGTTTTAAGGAACTGAGGGAATTAGCGTCAAATTCGCATTTCTTTTCTTAAAGGTGAAAAAGGGTTTCTTTTCAATGGGGATTCTGGCTTTTTCAGCAAGCAATGCTGCTTTTTCCACTTTCTTGCTTTTATTTATGTCGGAACACACTGGCAATCTCCTTCAATGTGCCCCCTTTGTTCCATCCTGCCCGATGTGTGCTTGGCAGGAAGGTGCAGTCATTTTTGTTGTAGTTGCAAAACGCAGTTTTGAGCCATGGCGCTCACAGGAGCCAGCGCAACCATTTTGTGGTTTCTGCGCAACTGCAGCTTGGTGATGTGGGAAAATGCTGTTGGGTGGGTAAATATATCCCACAATAGTTATTCCAGATCGGTACACTCGTGAGCCAGATTGCCTGTAATATTACAATATCATATACATTTAAGAGGTTCAAAATCTTTGTAGACAGGTGTTTGTGACTCCTGGTGTTCCACAAGGCTACTTTGCATCTCTTGAGTTGTTCATTCAAGACATGGTATTCCACATTTTCCCATTATACATCAAAACCCTCACCCTCAGCTTTTATGGGATATTTCCAATCCCATTCCATCTCCCCCTCCCCATTTCCACCATGTATTGGGACGAAGGAGCTATAGTTATTCTCTTGAATGCTGGAGTTGGTCTGCAGCACAGATACATTGAAACAGACATGGCTCAGCTAGTTAAGAGTCTCTCTCTGAACAGCTGAGTTTTGGATACTTTTGCAAAGAGAATGACAACGTTTCCCGTGTAAGCCAAAGTAAAGTTCCTGGTTGATTTTTTTTTTTTAGAGTTGTTTTGACAGGGCTTGTTAATTCAGAATACCGCCTGGTTTTGCTGAGGCACTGTGTGACACACAGGGCTTAGTAGGGCTTATTAATCACAGTGGCTTTAAGGAACAGAGGGAACTAGCGTCAAATCAGCATTTCTTTTCTTAAAGGTGAAAAAGGGTTTCTTTTCTATGGGGATTTTGGCTTTTTCAGCAAGCAACACTGCTTTTTCCCCTTTCTTCCTTTTATTTATGTCAGAACACACTGGCAATCTCCTGCAATGTGCCCCCTTTGTTCCATCCTGCCCGATGTGTGCTTGGCAGGAAGGTGCAGTCATTTTTGTTGTTGCAAAACGCAGTTTCGAGCCATGGCGCTCACAGGAGCCAGCGCAACCATTTTGTGGTTTCTGCACAACTGCCGCTTGGTGATGTGGGGAAATGCTGTTGGGTGGGTAAATATATCCCACAATAGTTATTCCAGATCGGTACGCTCGTGAGCCAGATTGCCTGTAATATTACAATATCATATACATTTAAGAGGTTCAAAATCTTTGTAGACAGGTGTTTGTGACTCCTGGTGTTCCACAAGGCTGGTCTGCATCTCTTGAGTTGTTCATTCAAGACATGGTATTCCACATTTTCCCATTATACATCAAAACCCTCACCCTCAGCTTTTATGGGATATTTCCAATCCCATTCCATCTCCCCCTCCCCATTTCCACCGTGTATTGGGTCGAATAGGAGGCGATCGAGAGCAGTGAAGATTATACAAAGACATAACAGTAAGAAGCAGATAGAAGCCTACCACATTACACCACCAGGCTGTCCGACTAATAGAGTCACCCAAGGTCAGGCTGTTTACCTTAACCATTCACACCTGACTCCACTTGACCCTCAGGGTATAAAAGGTGTGGTTCTACCAGAGAAGATGTGCGAGCTGTGGTTGCTGGTTGGAACGTGGAGCGTGAGCGTGAGCGTGGAGCGAACGAAAGCCTAAGAGAGGGTACGAGCGACCCGAAAGATAGAAAGAGTGCATTTGAAAGTTGACGGAACGCAAAGAGATGTCGCCACCGACCCAAAAGGAGAAGAGAGGGTGCAGCGACCCGAAAGACAGAAAGAGTGCATTTGAAAGAACTGGAAAGCATAAGAGAGGGTGCGAACAACACAAAAGTAAGAGAAGAAGGTGCAAGAGTACACTGCAAAGTGAAAAGAGTGTACCAGGGGCACGACAAAACAAGAGGAATGTACAACAGTCACAGCATAGAGAAAGAAGGTGTAGGACTGCACTGCAAAGTGGAAAGAAAGTGGAAAGTGAAACAAGACAGAAGAAAAAAATACAAAGCATGTAGAGAGGGATCAGAAGTCGGAGTGGTCACGCAAAAGCCCAGCGTTTTCGAAGGTTTCTTACACTGCCTCATAGAAGGAACTGTGTGAACCTTTGAGACCAGAGGGGCGTAAGCCTGGGGAAGGGAACCCTGAGAGGCCCACAAAGACCTTTTGAACCTTTGCAGGAGAGGCCTAGACTTGGGAAGGGAACCCTGAGAGGCCTGACCAGAACTGTTTGTTTTGTTTGTAACTGTAAGGAGTAAAGCTTGGGGAAGGGACCTCCAGGTGACCCAGAGACATTGTGAACTTTATTTGCTGCAAGAGCCCTACGTGGAAGGTACCAAGGGTAACCCTTTTTATGTTGAACTATCTTCTTTCTGAAACTGGCAGAACTACACCTGATATTAAGGCAACCTGAAACCAGTCGTAGTTTACATTTCTTTTTGAGCCACCATTTTTCTTTAAGACCCCAGAACACATTTTGTCTAGGAGTGAGGTATTTAACCTTAACAAAAAGGAAAGCTCCCCAATTGAATTCTCAAGGGCACTCTATTTAATGATTTAGTTGTATGCTTAATCATAAAATTGTCAAATCATGTGTTCACTATCATAAAATAAATTGTATTAAACATATATGCACTTGATCATAAAACATGTATAAAAATATATGGTTAAAAACATTCAACAAACAATTAATTTCATATCAAACACATAGTTAAAACCCAAAATGTGACACTGCCCACTGTCTTATTCACAGGTTTTATCGGGGATCGAACCTTTGGTGCTCCGTGTCGTCTTGCTTTCAAGGCGAGCACGTTGCCGCTGAGCTATCCTGCGGAGACAGTGGATGGAACAGAACAAGAAGAATGTCATAGGGAAGGCAATTTGAAACTCTACAGGTAGGAGCCCAGAACTGGCACTATACAAAAGAGTTCTAACATTGGGGTGCTTTAGACTGGGGCCTTCTACTTTAATATACAGCCCAGTGCACTCCAGGAAGGGATTTCTTGCAGAGCGACAGAGCAGGGAGACTGGTGAGAACTTAAGGACACCCCAATATACAGACAGAGCTGAGTGGACAGTGAACGTGTGAACCTGTGAGAGCTGGTCAAAGGAGGTCCTGTGAATAGGAAGGTAGACCGCCCAAAGGAAATAAGCACTAAAACCTGTAGAATGTCAGGAACAAATGGCAGAGGAACCCAGTAAAGCTGAAATATTACCAGGACTTTAGGGGTGAGCCAAATGCTCTTGAAATTGAAAACATAGCAGGCCTATGATAGACAAAGCAATCCCTGGGACTTGTACCTACAGGTTGTGGAGGGTGAGTGATCTTCAGACAGTTTCTTCACAAGTCAGGGCATTAGCAGCATATAGTCTAGGACACCAAGTTCACTGCACAGAGCTAAGGAAGATATCAGAAGAGTGTGACCATCGTGAAAGGTTTATAAACAGGAATAGAGCAAGAGATACAGCTGGCAATTATGGATACCAGACTTAGGCCAAGGGAAGGATTACCACTACATCAGGTGCTGAAGTCTGGGAGGATATCATTTAACCTCTCAGAAAGGTTGTAACATGCCTTTGAAAGGCAGCAATCCTTTGTTGCACAGCCATGCAAGATACATGCCTAGATAATTCCAAAACTGGTGAAGGACCTAGATAAATAATGGGCCTCATTATGATTTTGGTGGTGCGGTAAAAAAGTGGCAATCATTCTGTCCCTTCACCCTTTTTGCTGGTAGCAAAATTACTGACATTGTTACTGCACTCCCAAATTCTGAGTTTGACGTTGAAGAAGAAGATTTATCTCCTGCATGATGCTGAAGGTAAATCCTACACTTTAAGGCCAATATTTGGTGGATTTACTGCTCATAGTAAATCTGCCAGAAATCCCCATGAGGTCATATGGGCTCCAAAAATGGGAAATTTACACCGCCATATCACCCCTCATAATAGCACCTGACCAAGTGCCATTAACGGTAAACGATTCTAACGGTAAATCAGCTGATACACTGGCAAACTTGTAATGAGGCCCAAAGTGTGGTTTTATGATTATCAATTGATATGAATTAGAGGAACTCAATGAATCCCTCGACAAGGATGAAGCATATAAAATGGTAAACATTGTATCATTTAAATTGAGCTTTATATCAATCACTTTCCTTGGAACGTATCACCAGAGCGTTTGGAGAAGTATTTCATTATAGATAGGATACCTGGGATTAAGAATGACACCAAGTTCACATGTTCTTGATTCAATGTGTTTTTTGTGGACTTTGTACATATAGGGGACAGATGAAAAACAAGACAGGGATCTCCATACAACCGATAGCAACAATCAGTATGCTCCTACCATAAATCTGTCCCATTGTATGAAGGTAGTTAGGCATGGTCTCAGGGTTTCTGAACCCTTCTAGTTGCTGACATTCTGCAGTCCTGTACCCCAAGACTATTTTCTGCACCGTTCTGTGAGGAAAAAGGTTAGTGGTGAGAGGAGGAAATAGAGAGGGGGTCACTAGTTTTGCTGAGTGTTCCCTTAGTTAATCTCCCTTCGCTTCTCAGACCTGACCGTAACCTTCCTCTCTCCTTCTTGTTCCTCCTTCTACCTCCTGCTCTTACGTAGGGCTGCAATGGCTTGCTAGAAACGTTCTGCTCCGTCCAGCCCCACTCATGCTTACTATGTTCTTTCACCACCTACTCACTTCCAGCTATTTGTGCCAACAACTATAATATTCTATGCAGTCAGAAGGGTAATCATCTTCCTTTGCTCGCCTCCCACTAACTCTTTCCATGCCTTGGCAGCAGACTGGCCCATATGCAAGCGGCCCTTGGGCTGTTCATCAAATTCTTACCAGACCCCTACCTCTTCTCCAATTGTTTGTCCACCTCTTCCTAATTACCACTGTCACTAGCACCCTTACTACTGGCTCTAAGCCATGGTACTGATTCTCCTCTTCACCAATCCGCAGCCGTTGCACCTGCCTGTCCCCTTTTTTAGGCCAAAGTGCTGCACATTTTCAGGAATCCATCCTCCATCTTTCTGTTCCTCGTTTCATCAAGAAGAATCTCAAGCAGGGTTGCAGCAACACTCTTGATACCCTGGTGCCACCTCAAAAACGGTGAGCTGTGGCTGTTATGTTGTTTTTATTTCCATTTTGGACTTTGTGAGAAGAGTTTGGGGTTTGTGGGAAACAGCAGGGTAATAACACTGGGAGAAAGAAGCAGGCATTCTGCCCCCAACTGCCTGACAAATGCAAACTCCTTGTCCTGCCCCCTAGAGGCCCTACCCGCGATTGGTTAATGTCCCAGTGGGCCACTGATCACAGCACCCAAGCATGTTAGAATGAGGTTTGAGGTGCCCCTCAGCCTTTCAAACAACATACTAAGGAAGGTGAAAAAGGTGACTGCAGTCCTCAAATTTCATGCACACCTCTTTCTGAAGTTAAATTTCTTGCCTCCCATAACAGTTACAATGTAGTTTATTGTGATGAATGGGGTTTCCAAACGGCACTTTTCCGTCATTTGCCAGCTCGCAAATGCTTATTTTGGTGAACATGGGATCCAATGCATCTAATTGAGACAGATAGAGAGAGCAAGAGATATGGACTGTCAGTGGCAGTGTGAGCTAGTGAAATGGGAGGTCAGGCGTAGGAGTGCAGAGCTACAGGCTACTTTGCTTTATGTATAAAGCCTAGTACCACCTTCTCCCGACTAACCGACTCCCCTCTAAGATATCTTACCATTTATACTACACACACACATACTTCCCACAGAGAGACACCAGAGGTCTACATTAGCACATCAACACTAACCGGACCATGAAAAAGCTCTCCTCTTTATCCCTATCCCACTCCCCCTCATCAGCAGCTAACTGGACCCAAAGCACTGTAGTCCATCAGATCTTGGGCTATTCCCTATGGATTGTGCGGATTCCAGAGAGGTTATCACAGCTCCCCAAGGGGGAGCCACCCCTTTGGGACTAGCAAAGTAAGTCTGCTATGTTTGACAACCCCTAGGAGACATGGAAAACCGGATCCGTCTGGAGGGGACTTCCCCTTAGGTGGATGTAGACACTGATAGGGTTATACGTCACCATCCCTCCCACCCAGTTCCCAACACCTTTGTAGGGAATCTAGGGCCTAGGTATTACAATAAACCTATACTAATGGGTAACTTGGCTTCTGAACTTGAGTGTGCCCAATCTCCTGCAAAGACCAAGGAGTGACTAGTAAACCAGCCTCCTGGAGGAGTGTCCCTCAGACAACCAATCACAAAAGACTCTCAGCGTTTAACCATGACAAAGAGGTCAAAAAAGTTGCTGCCGGTGGCAGAGGAAGAACGACAGTGTTGGCGGGCAGGACCGGAGCGCCCACCAGAAGAGTGCAGTGAGGTGCAGCTGACGGCCGGCTGGGGCAGCCTAAAGCAGCTGCGAGAGCGAGGAGGGAGATCCTCAGAAGGCTGACACGCAGACCAGCTGAGACGCTGCATCAGTGGCTCAACACACAACGAGATCCAGGATCGAAGGTGAAGAGCTTTAAAGGCAAATGCGGAGCCCAGCTGAAAAGTCACCTAACCGACTTGGCACCTACTAAGAAGCTGCAAGGACCAGGTAGAAGAGTTGCAGAAGGCAGGCATAGAGCCAAGTTGAAGTCGCATAAGTGTCTCTGTGACGACAGTAGAGCCTCTCCCGAGTAGCACCGCTCAAAGCTGTCAGGTACACAGTGGCTCAAGTGGACAAGGAAGGCGGACAAAACAGAGGGAAATGGGAAAAGATTCTAGAGTGTGGAAAGAGTATGAATAATCCTGACAAGGGGTGTAAGAAGGTGAAGACACCCACAGTTGCAGGAGAGAGTGAGAAAACCCCTGAGTGAGCAAGAAGTGGCAGAGCAACCCCAGATTGGGAGAAGTAGGAGAAAGCCCCTGAGTGGGGAGTAAGAAGGAGAAATGCCGCAGAGTGGGCAAAGACTGAGTATCCCAGAGAGGGCAAGAAAGAGGGAAAGAACCCACAGTGGGAAAAGATGAAGGATACCCCAGAGAAGAGGAGTGCAAAGCGAAAAAGAACCAGGTTATACAGCGAGTGAGGAAGACCCAGAGTGGGAACCAAAAACAGATGAGCCCCAGAGTGGGGAGAGACTGAGATAATCCTACAGTGGGGAGGAAACAGGAAAAGAAACCCAGAGTGTGAAAAGGCAGAGAAAACCCCAGTGTGGGGAGTGAGAAAGAGCAAAGCCCCAGAGTGGGGAGGAAGAAAGATTGAAGGAATTCCTGGGGGCAGAGAGAGAGAGAGAGAGAATCCCACAGCGGGTGGAAACAGAGCGAGTGAGAGACCTGGACAGGAACAGGTGGATAGCATTCCAACCCCGCAAGAACTTTCTATCTGGAACTGGAAACATGGGAAAAAGCCTTTACTGAAAGGTAGACAGGGTTGGGGACCAGAATCCAGAAGCCATTGCCTCCAGTTAATAGTTCCGCAAAGTTTCTCCTTGCTGTTTTGTTGTTTTTGTGTTTTCTTTTGTAGATAGGGAAAGTGGTTAGGTTAGAGTAGCATTCGGGACAGAGGACTGTGTTATATTTGTTAAGAACTTCCTTACGAGCACCCTTTTGACGTTCATCTTTGATAGACTAGCACTTGAGTTTGTAGACTTAATGAAAGCATATTTGGGACTTGAAACAAAAAATAAAGACTTTTGAACCATGCCTCATTGCCTGAGTCCTGAATATATACAACCACAGGATAACATGCTCTCAACTTTCTCTGCCATACCCATGGAAAGCAGACTGGCACATGCTAACTGGGTATTTCAAACATGCAACCATCAACACCACAGGTTTCAAATATACCTCTTCCTCTGTCCTACTAACGGCCCTCTCCCCTTTTTCTTACAGTGCCATGTTCAGTGAAGCAACCAATGGTGACAGAAGGGTACCATACTATTCCACATATGTTTCCTCATTGTCCTCTGACTTCACCCTGCATTTATTGGCGTTCGCTCTCAATTAGAGAAAGTTTATGAGAATTTCTCATTCAACATCACAGGCTGTAGGGAAACAGAATTCCAATGTCATTTGGATTATACCTTATTGAGAGACCCTCTTTTATGCACAAAAGTAATTGATGTGTTATATCGATAAAGGTAAACTCCCAAATTTTTTGTTCTCGGGGGGCCAGTATCTCAAAAAGGGAGGCGTATTAAGAGGATACAATAAGAAAGTGAGAATTGGCTACCCCTCTCTCAGTGCTACCAAAACAGGCTAAACAGACTTACAGCCTACTAATAAGCAAAGTCGGACACTTTTCAGTTCATGCACACAATAAGAATTGCATGAAAGGCCAGAGTACCAGGACACGGAACTATCTTATGTGAGAGATAAAATATATTCACAAAATATCATGTATAATATAAATTTATTCACAATCACAAACAATCACCAATGATAAAAACAGATAAACATCGTGTAATACACATATATTACAATCTATATTGCACATTTCTGAGATTCTTCTCACTTGTATAAAATAGAACAAATACAATTCATTTAATAAGGGGTTCAACAAAGTAGTTGTGGCCACTCTCTTATTTGAGGTGGTTATTCAGATATTAGACTATCTGTTTAGGTTAGTCTATCGTCATGTGTCGACATGTTTCGGCCATCTACATATATGGGACACTATCCCTAGTGTCCCTATAAACAATCGAATCAAGGCCTTCTTCAGGACAGACAAATTTCTTTTTAGAAGATCAAACTTCTTTCCCAAATCCCCGTTGCCAAACAAGTACAATCTAAAACACAAACAGAAAACACAATTAACACATGTTAAAACAAGATGGTTCCGTTCATAAAATACCAGTATCTCTGGATCCTTATTTCCACTTTTTTTTATATATAGCGGATCTCTAATTTTCATACGTTCGTTTTCCTCAACTAATTTAAGCAATTTGTTCCAATTATAATTTGTGTAAATACTGTAAGTTGTGAAAGCCTTTACTTACGTATTGGCAGCACTGGAGCTTCTTTACACGAGTCCCTCTTTAGTTGAGACAGATTGTTATTTCCGGTGTTGACACTAGCACCACTAAGCCTGACCAATTCCCGGCTTTAAAGAGCTCTGCAATAGAAGAGCCCAAACATATATTCAGTACGTGCTATTTAAGCTAATTATAAAGTCAATTGCATATTCGTTCCCCTCGTGTTATTTCACACTCGAGGAGAACTTGTTATTTCATTAAAAACACCCCTCTTTTAATTGGGACCTTTGTATCTGAGTCTTAAAGGCATAGTAATATCTAACATCATTACTCTGGCTATAGTAGTACAGTCTATTCTGTGTCAGAGCCAAAGTATGTCACATTCATTAGTATGGTTGCAGTTGGCAAATCAAACACTGCACGTACATAAAACAAGTTGGTCTCATGTCCACAGCTTTGATATATCTTGGCGAAGCTCATAGATCCGCGTAGTCAACCAAGCGTTTATCACTGCCGCCAGACGCTACGTAATTATCGCGTCCCAGTAAATGGTACATCGAATCTACAAAAGCAGAAACAAAATGAGATGGTCCAACGACATGTAGATGAAACATTGTTCCACGACTACAGCTGTCTGCACAAAGAACACAAAACTTTTTTTACAGATTCACCAGGTAGGGGCGAATGTAGCCCCCATGCTAGCCCCATGGATCTGGCGATAAAAAGAGCCGTCGCATAAAAAGAAATTTTCAGTCAAAGCTATACGAATACATTCTAAAATGAATGGAGTAGGCACAAGGTCAATTGTCACTGTTCTCTTGTCCAGAACAATCTTCATAATTCTTAGACATTCCTCCTGGGGAATGCTAGTGTAAAGGGCCGTAACGTCCAGAGTTACTAACAAGCTGTTTTCTTGATGCGGTAAGTCATTGATGATGTTGACCATACTCGTTGTGTCTTTTACAAAGGACCTCATTTGCTTAACAAAAGGTCTGAGAAACCAGTCTGAATACATGGATAGTGGTTCGAGGACCGAATTTATAGCTGACACGATCGGTCTGCCAGGTGGCGTGACTGCATTCTTATGCACTTTTGGCAGAAGATAAAAAATCTGTATATGGACCAGTATGAGGCCACATCTATATACCATACCGATAATCCATTTAAAGATCAGATTGGACAATGGTATAGGTATATAGATGATGTTTTCATGATTTGGAAAGCAGATGTACCGCTCCTTGAGGAGTTCCTGGTATGGTTGAATGACCAGAACAATTTCATCAAATTCACGATGACATGGGATACATCTGCCATCCCTTTTTTAGATCTTTTGATTCAAAGGACCGAAAGTGGAGTTCTGTCAACCACCCTATTCCGGAAACCTACGGATAAGAACACTCTGCTCCAATTTCAAAGTTTCCATCCTCTGGCACTATGGGAAAATCTTCCCATTGGTCAGTTCCTCCGTATTAGGAGAAATTGCTCAAATATAACAGATTTTGAAAACGAAGGAAAAGATCTGAAAGAAAGACTAAAAAACAGGCTACCCGAAAAGAATAGTAAATGTAGCCTACAAACGAGCTAAACATACGAATAGGAATAGGTGTCTCCATCCCGAACCCAGAATACAAGAAAACAAAATGACATGTGTTACGACGTTCAGCCCTATCAGCAACCAACTTAGACGATCCATCAAAAAGAACTGGCACATTTTAAAGACACCAGAGTTTGAACCTATTAGCCCCCGTTTTGCATTCAGGCGACAAAAAAATGTGAGAGACCTAGTTGTGCACTCATACCCGAAAAAAGAAACTTTGCCCACTCAGAATACATTGTGGCATTTGCCACCAGTAGTGGGCCATTTTAAATGCGGGAAATGTGTTGCCTGTGCTTCTACCAATAACCTAAAAGAAATCGAGTTAAATGGAAAAAACTGGGAGTTTCGCACTTTTACTAACTGCGGGTCATCTTGGATGATTTATGGCATTAAATGTCCTTGTAACCTAATTTATATTGGAAAGACGAAGAGATGCATCAGACAACGCATCTCTGAACACAAGTCATGTCTTAAGAATAAAATTCCCAACAAGCCTCTAGTTGCACACTATGAGGCAGAGAAGCATAAGCACACAGAGATGCTGTGGTTTGTTTTACAAACGATTCCAGCAAGTATAAGAGGAGGCAATAGAGATGATTTATTAAGCTTGAGTGAACAAAAATGGATATACTCTCTGAACACGGCTAATTCGGGTCTAAATGTGGCAGTTGAGTGGAATTCTATTATCACTCTCAGGTAACTTTCTGCGTTTCTTGCATCCCATGTCCTCCCTTACATCGTTTGTCTGGCGAACCAACTGTAATCGCTAGCATCATAGTATAATTGGTGTTTCGAGTAGTATAAAACAAGATCGTACCTTGGTTGAGGCCCTTGTGGTTGCTCTTTAGTGTAATTTAGAAAATTGACACTGCAAACATGATTTACCCTTTTGAGGGCAATTCGGTAAATAAGCATTGAATACCGCTGTTGTTTGTTTCACAGTAGCCGCACTACCCCTTTAATAGGAGTAGCTGCAGTCCTCACGTGACTAATAAACGCGTGTATTTAATACGTAACTACGTACCGGCTCAACCGGATTCTCTGTGAGGTCTCGCAAATGTACCGGCCGTAAAAGGAGAATATCACGAGGAAATGAGGTAAGCATCAGGCTATGCCAAATCTCTATTAGGGGATGGCTTGTGTCCACCCACTGTCGCTCCTCCACAAAAGGAATCTCGGAGGACCGCGTTTAAGCTAATCGTTAGGTAGCGGGTCCTTTAACACACACAGTGGTATCGTTCCTGCCCTCGAAAAGGTTTTGTGTTCTTTGTGCAGACGGCTATAGTCGTGGAACAATGTTTCATCTACATGTCGTTGGACCATCTCATTTTGTTTCTGCTTTTGTAGATTTGATGTACCATCGTGTTAAATTTACTGGGACGCGATAATTACATAGCGTCTGGCGGCAGTGATAAACGCTTGGTTGACTACGCGGATAATGAGCTTCGCCACAATATATCAAAGCTGTGGACATGAGACCAACTTGTTTTATGTAAGTGCAGTGTTTGATTTGCCAACTGCAACCATACTAATGAATGTGACATACTTTGGCTCTGACACAGAATAGACTGTACTACTATAGCCAGAGTAATGATGTTAGATATTACTATGCCTTTAAGACTCAGATACAAAGGTCCCAATTAAAAGAGGGGTGTTTTTAATGAAATAACAAGTTCTCCTCGAGTGTGAAATAACACGAGGGGAACGAATATGCAATTGACTTTATAATTAGCTTAAATAGCACGTACTGAATATATGTTTGGGCTCTTCTATTGCAGAGCTCTTTAAAGCTGGGAATTGGTCAGGCTTAGTGGTGCTAGTGTCAACACTGGAAATAACAATCTGTCTCCACTAAAGAGGGACTCGTGTAAAAAAGCTCCAGTGCTGCCAATACGTAAGTAAAGGCTTTCACAACTTACAGTATTTACACAAATTATAATTGGAACAAATTGCTTAAATTAGTTGAGGAAAACGAACGTATGAAAATTAGAGATCCGCTATATATAAAAATAGTGGAAATAAGGAACCAGAGATACTGGTATTTTATGAACGGAACCATCTTGTTTTAACATGTGTTAATTGTGTTTTCTGTTTGTGTTTTAGATTGTACTTGTTTGCCAACAGGGATTTGGGAAAGAAGTTTGATCTTCTAAAAAGAAATTTGTCCTGAAGAAGGCCTTGATTCGATTGTTTATAGGGACACTAGGGATAGTGTCCCATATATGTAGATGGCCGAAACATGTTGACAATGACGATAGACTAACCTAAACAGATAGTCTAATATCTGAATAACCACCTCAAATAAGAGAGTGGCCACAACTACTTTGTTGAACCCCTTATTAAATGAATTGTATTTGTTCTATTTTATACAAGTGAGAAGAATCTCAGAAATGTGCAATATAGATTGTAATATATGTGTATCACATGATGTTTATCTGTTTTTATCATTGGTGATTGTTTGTGATTGTGAATACATTTATATTATACATGATATTTTGTGAATATATTTTATCTCTCACATAAGATGGTTCCGTGTCCTGGTACTCTGGCCTTTCGTGCAATTCTTATTATGTGCATGAATTGAAAAGTGTCTGACTTTGCTTATTAGTAGGCTGTAAGTCTGTTTAGCCTGTTTTGGTAGCACTGAGAGAGGGGTAGCCAGTTCTCACTTTCTTATTGTATCCAAAAGTACTTGATGTAATTTAACAATATTTCTAAACTAACCTCACAGATTTGGTCTCCTGAGTGACTATTTGGAATGCTACCAAACAGTTGTGGGAGGGGAATGAATTAGCCTCAGTGCATCTATCCTCAAAGCTTACAGAGCAGAGATTCAGTATCTGAAAGACATTTAATGTGACTTTGAGGCTCAACACAAAAACAGGGTCCTTTAAGACTCTCTGATAAATAACATCTATGAGGGCCAAACTGTTGACCTTGAGGGATGATAGGACATCACTGTCTCTGTTAAAGACTAACTACTTCTATAATGAGTTTCTCAGGAAAGCCAACAAGCTCTTAGTATATAAATTGAGGAAACCTTGACTATGTGACCATGTTTGTCACCTGAGTGGCACAGCTGAGCCCCACCGCCACAGTTTACGAGGCAATGTAAACTAGTCAGACAGTTTTAGTCAAATCCTTGCACTCAGGTATACAATTGGACTTTATTTATGGACTCTTCCCTACCACTATCCCTGCAGCAGATAAGGAACAATTAGAAAGACATATAACAGAAAAAGAAATACATACTGCCAATAAAAATGTCCCCATTAATAAAGCCCCATGCCCAGAATGTTCCACTAGTGCATTTTTTAAGGAAAGAAAATGTAAAACGCAACTGGCTTAACACCTGGTGATGCTCTCTGTCAGAGGTACTGTTTTCACAACCATGATGCGAGGGTTCTACACTATTATAGTTAATAAAAATTACTTTGCGGTAATTTACTTTGTTGTAATAACTTCTGGGTTTTTTAATGATGTTTCTTTAATGAGAGGTTCCCACCCATTCCCCACTTCCCCCATCACTACCAACCCTACCCTCAAACTCTCTGCACCCTCCTGTGTGCCTTAACTATTAAATACATCTACAGAAAGTAATACAAAGTTACAATGAAATAAAGTACCTCAATGTAATTCACTCTGTTAAAACAACAGCTTACTGATGGGAGCTATATTTTCTATTGACTAAGCCAAATAAGGACCCATCATTATGTTTATCGAATACTCCAATATACTTATTACAGACTGATGTGAACATTTTTCCAAAATAAACATGATTTGCCTCGAAATATTAATGCCATAACTCATCTACCAAGACTGAACAGGTTTTACTTTAGTTCAAAAAGCTTTTGACAATGTTCAGAGAGTGAAAGCATTGTCAATCACAGCCATACGTCTAAAAGACCAAAGGTTCTTTTAGAGCTACTGGTTCTTTTATAGCTCATGATGAAAAAGCATTTGATCATGTGAATTGTCGTTTTATCAACATAGTATTTTTGAAATTCTGTTATGGTGCCTGCTTCACTAAATTGATGCTTCTCAACTTTGAGGCCCCATCAAATTGAACCAGAATAAATGGAAATGTTTAATTGTTTTATTTATTAATCATATTTGGTTTATGAAACCTTTGAACATTAATTATAAGCATTGAAAAAAAGGCATCATTAACAATTCATTTAAGAACACTTTAAACATAACTTCATAATTTGCGTTCCTATTCATAGACATTTAAACAATATTCAATTCTTTGAACTTATGATCAGTCCACCTTATCTCTTTTTCTCTCTAAAAGTATATTCTAGGTTTAGATGAATCAATGTCTCCTGTACAACACCCAAGTAGCCACTACATGTATTGGGTTCCTGCCTGAAGACGCTCCCAAAAGGATCCTAACAATTATATTTGGGTTATGGACACATTTACCAAAACAACTCAATCTCAAGGAGTCCACCAAGAGCAATTTAATATTAAATGCTTCAAGGTTTTCAATGTATCTTTGGTTGCACATACAAGACATGATAACCCTTCCACTGGATAACCTGCTCTTATTACAATGATTTGAAGAGGGGGAAATAGATTTAGTACAAACCTTAGATATAACGTTCAAGCTTTTGGACAAGGACATTTCACTTCATAAAATGGGAGAACCCCATGTCTTATTCCCTCTGGAACACTTCCATCATATACTTTTGTATGATTTTTTCCAGATTTAAGGTTATTTTCCAATCACTGTCTTGTTATTTATATTTTTCCTCATTAGGATTTCTTGCAAGAAGGTCTGCAGAGATATTTATATCAGCGAGAATTCTCTTGCAACCTACTACGAATGCCTCTAACGGACCGGACTCCTTTCTACACGCAACTTCTTAGATGCCTTTGTGTAATGAGTCTCTTGATGGTGACAGTATTTTAGTATATCCCATCAGGGATCTCCAAATTACCATTTATGAAGGGAAATTAATCACAATTTTTGACAAATAACAGTGATAATAGGGGTTGCCACATGAGGCACTCCACTCTAGATTCTATCAGAACAACGATTAGATTCCAATCCATATATCATTCCTAGCACTATGGTTGTTTATAATAATTTGCATTAATGAGAATCTACAGGTTTTTTGATTGTTTTATTTGAACAATAATTGGAGGATTTTTAATTGCAAGCTTTGAAATAAAGCTCCATTATTGGGTCTATTAGTTACTTAAAAACAAGGTATATTATCTGTTTTACAACTCATATTGGGGCATTATCTATATACCATTTTAAATTCTTGTGTATAGCTGACCGTGCAAAATAATAAATAAAAACAAGACAGTTATTTGTTATCAAGTAACTACTTTTTGCATATTTTTGGATATCATTTAGACTCTGCTGCAGCCCAATCAATGTGTGATCAAAGAGTACCATCATCTGCAAAAGCTCGCCATTGTAGTTTCAAGTTTATTATAACCGATGAGAACACAATTGAGAGTCACGTAGTTTCTTGTGCCCTTTTTTTTTACTGTCTTAATATTAAGGAAGTAAAGATTTGCTACTTACATCTAAAAAGTCAACAGGTTCATAGTTAGCCAGATCTTCGCTATCACCCTTTTTGAAAATTAGCACTATAAGAGCATTATGCCAGGTACTTATGTTTATGTTTAGGAATAGAATATCCAGTATCTCTTACCATAATCTTTGGTTCTGTTTTAGGATACAATTTGAGATACCATAGGGAACTGCAGGTTGAGAATTCTTCAGTTTCTGAATTAGATCGATTATATCTTCCTGAGTATACGATAGGCACCATTCAGACTGATTTGTATTTACTTGTTTAGAGGGATACTTGGGTGAACAAGCATATAAGTCACATAAGTATTTTCCCATACCTCTGCTGCTATTGAATTTAATTGTATAATGATGTGCTCTCACTAGCAACAACGAACAGCATGTGTTGACTGTCCTGAAGCTCCATCACTAATTTATGTTGGCTTAGCCAGTTTTTAAAGTTCTGTTAAAGCACTTTCTTCCTTGCCATTAGACTACAGAAATGCAATTAACTATTCACAGAAAGCTCTTTGATTTCTCTTGTTAAGCCCTCTTTTTTCCTTTTACCTGCTCGCTAAATCTGTCTGCTGCGACTGTGGGGATTTCCCTCTCTATAGAAGCTTCCAAGCACAAATTATTGTTAACAACCTATCTCATCGAGATTGTCCCATATGGAACTAACTTCCTTATTTACATTCAAGCAATTTCGTGGTGCCCTGGAGATCATATTCCCACCTGAGTTAATGGGCCCATCATTTTTTCTAATCTCTCCCCGATTAGATTCCAAGTGCTATGTTAGCAGTCCGTGATGACTTAAGTTTGTTCTACGGATCTCCAGACGACATAAGGATTTGTCTAGAAAGAAAATGTATACACTGTAATCAATTCTTCTTTACCTCTAAACCAAGTAGGGGATGCAGGTTTATCCTCCTGAATATTTCCGTTTACCCTATACAAATCCAAATGATCCATTATTTAATCCCATGGTGCCCCTTTGTGTTTCAGCTTTTCTTGGTAGATTAAGGTGTTTGCTTTTTTTGTGGTAATTCAACTGAGAATACTCATTTATTTGGTCTATACAGACATAGTTTGGGTCTTCAAGGCACGTCCCTTTTTACGCACACTACAGAATAATGACAACCCGCTAGGGAAATAGGCCAGGATACAGCATTGCAAGTATAACAAGGTTTATTCGTACAAAATACAAATATCAGCAAAGGACTCTACTGCTCGAGAGCGGTCTAATTAGTATAATCAAAAACAATGGATTAATAACTCCAAACGCGGCACTCTGTATAGTACAATTCGGGGCCACTGATTGGGGGCATCCTACACGTGAGCTAGCTCCATAGGGGATGCCAAGCAGTCATTGGCTGGTTCTTCTCTGAGAGTCTGGATCCACGTGGGTCAGCTGGACTCATCCTCGCGGTGAAGGTCAGGGCACGCATAAAATACACTGTTCCTATCTAAGAAGTAAGACTGAATATTAACACATTGTGGCAGGCACCTGGGCAGCACAGGAAATGGTGCCAGGGGGAAGGGGGGATAAAATACAGTTGTGCTGACCCACACATTCAGGGTTTCATTGATACCGCAAGGCCAACCCACACCTGGGATTTGATGTTTATTTTATCCCTCCTGGTACCTTGTGTTACAAGGGATATGTGTTGCTGCTAGGAAGAAATACAGTTGCACATGCTTAGATCTTCTGTGGACACTTGAAGGGAGTTGGGAACTGGGGGTCTCTTGCTTCAGAGGTGTGGGGGTCGAGTCAGTGGTGTGAGGCCGGCTCCGGCCTGGCTGGGTGGGAGTTAGAGGCCTGATGGCAGTTTGGTGGAGATGAATGGATGCAGCGCTGAGCCTGGTGTTGTCTCACGCTCTTGCAGGGCGCATTCTTTTAGAAGATACTAAATATTCACAACACTGGAGGGACGAAGGGAAATGGACTTCCGTGGGAACGGGGCTCATGCAGA
Organism: Ambystoma mexicanum; assembly: GCF_040938575.1. Lineage (NCBI taxonomy): Eukaryota > Metazoa > Chordata > Amphibia > Caudata > Ambystomatidae > Ambystoma > Ambystoma mexicanum. The sequence goes on from NC_090928.1 coordinate 40,650,592, forward strand.
GTCAGTGTGTTATACAGAAATTGGGCCTTGTGAACAGCACAGAGCCTGCAGTTTTATCCATTCCGGGCCTAATCCAAAATGGAGACGAGGGCTATGTGCTTTTTTAGTGCCATGAATTTACTTCTAAGCGCTACAGAGCCCCTACATCTTGCCTGATAATGCGAATTACTCCCCCCTTGTATGTTATATCACTTCATATGGTGTTCGTCTTATTTGGAAGCGCCTAAGGGGGTGATATAGGCTCATTTCTATCCCAACCTTGTCCACCCATGATTATTTGGTTCGAGTTCGCAACTCAAACCATTCTGCCAACAACTTATTTAGTTTGTCTATAAAGTTTTCTTTTTTCTCTTTAAGCACATTACGATATATATTAATCAATGTCGAAGAAAAACCATAGGTTTGGCTCCACGATAGACACGACCAACCTTCCTTCATATAGATTAGTCCACCAAGATGGTTTAACTTTAAGAACATTATGTACTGCTATCAAGTGACATCTACAACAATGCCTCTTTGGTCCCTTTGGAGCTTTTTGCAGGACCATTCATTACTGGGTTTTCATGTCAAACGTTAGTCAAACGTCTTGCAAACCAATGATTTTCCAATTAGACAAGGGAAGTGGTATTGAGGCTAACTGGAAAAGGCTGCTCTGGCCTATGGAATACCAAGACATTATGGTTAACGGATCATCTCTAACGACACCTCTAGTCCTTGGTTAGGTTACAAGGTTGAGTAAACACCTGTGGCAACCAAGAACAATCTAAAGATTGCACATCTGAATCCTATTGTTTAACATTAAAGATCTTAATTTGTTTTCCCCAAATTGTGAATTCACTCTCAAAGATATCCCCAGGTGAAGTCCCCTTGACAATGATTGCTGGTTTCCCTGTTTCTCCACCCCAGCCTTAGGTGCAGCGAGAAAGCTGCAGAAAAGTTTGCCCCATAAGAAAATACATCAAAACACACTGCATTAAAGATTATGCCTCATCCAGATCAATGTAAAGATTAACTTGGGAGCTATATGTAACACTACTAACTCCTCCCGTTATCAACTGGACGCTCGACTTGCAGTAAGTCTGCAGATATTATTAATATCAGTCTAGGGATTTCTGAAAACAGGGCAGGGATCTTTGAGCGGTTTAAAGGGGTATTATTTGGAACGATGGATTGCACTCCAACAGTTAAGCAGCCCTTCCAGTCTCTGAAATGATCTAGTGGGTATTTGTGCAGAGTTGACTGAGACTCAATAAGGGCTTCTATCAGTCCAATTCTTTCTGTGTGAATCATTTTACATTGACTTCCTTCTTTTGTTGTCCTTATAGGCTGAACCAATGTTAGATTGTCTTCACCCATATCTGGAATGGAAGACAGAAAATCTTCATTAATTGAGTTCAATGGTTGGAAATTTCTTTCTGGCTGTTTGTCCACACCTTTGATCATCTGAGTTTTCTTTTGTTTGATTATCATCTGGGTATTCAATTCCTGAGGATTGGAAGACTGCTCCCCTTCTTGTGCAGGCAGACACACTTCTGGATGTTTTTCTATTGGGCCCTTAAAGAATGTCTGAAAAAATGTAGTGGAGCTCTGAATTTCTTTTGGTTTTTGCAGTTGTTTTTATTAGTTGTAAATATGTTTTCCTTTGGCCCTTCCTCCTTTTGCTTTTAATTGCCATTTTATCAATTACACATGCTTACCTCTCCTCCAATGATAGGGGTTCCCATCCATGGTTTCCACTGGATTAGGCTCCATAAACAATTCCACTATGCCAACAACCAAGGACATTGATTTTTCCGAATCTAAGTGATTTGCCTGTGGCTGAAACTACAGCGGGCAAAACGTTTGCATGAGAAAGGTGCGAACTACCAAAAGTTTGCACCTTTCTCATGCAAACACACATACATACTCACACCCACACACACAACACACCCATAACACCCCCACACCCACACCCCCAACATAAACAAACCCCACTTACTTCCATCTGCACGCTGGATTCCTGCAGCGCCAGTTCCCTTTCACTTCTGTGATCGGGAACTGGTGCCACAGGGTCCTTTTTTTTTTTTTTTTTTTAAATGGAAGGCTGCAGGGGTGTCCCCCGCAGCCCCCGCTCACTATACCATAAAGTATAGTGAGCGGGGCGATGCAAGGGACACCCCCTGTAGCCACTGTTTTCTTTTACAATGCTACCACCAAAGGTTCAAACTTTTGGTGTTTGAACCTTTAGTGATAGCATTTTTAGAACTTTTGGTCATTGCGACCATTTGTTTTCGGTAAAATCGTCCTAAACCGATTTATCCAAGCAGACCGCTTCTGATTCAATTTCCCTATTAGAAGCTGATCCAATTTACTTTATATACTTACACATTTAGATTAGTTAATATGTACCTCCTGGCTGATCTTGTCATGCAGTCTCACAAGGGATTCAAGGATTGGGTTTAGGGCCTGAATCAGATCAAGCCAAGAGTGTCCGCTTCATGACTTTTGGTCATGTTCTTGTGTTATGTGGTTAGGCGGGGGGGTATGAATTCCTCAAGTCTTGGCTCGCATTTCTTCGATAGCCTAGAGTAACTAGACCTTGCTGGCGAGACTAACTTTACAAATCAAGGGAGGCTTTCACAGATTTTGATAGAGCAAGACGTCTTTCTTGCTCAAGACTTAAGCCTTTAGCAGAGATGAATCATTGGAGTCTGATTTTCCAGGTAGAACCTTCGATTGGTCACTTTTGTCCCATCTATCAATATCTTGAGAAAACTGTGATAAATGCGGAGTTGATGAAGCCCATACAAAAGATGTTTGAGTGGGAGGGTGGTTTATTAGGACAAAGTTATTCCTTAGCAGCAGACACAGGGATTGTGATCAAGCTCTAACATGACCTGCTTTTTTTGTTCAGGTTGCTACTCCCATCTGCCAATGGCAAGAAAATGTGTTATTTCATCACTTTTGTAATAGGGGACCTTTGAAGTCTAAATGGCTGCTTGTCCCTCATTTGATATTGTACTTTTGCCAATGACAAAAGACTCTTGTGGAGACTCCATAGCGATTCCTCCACCATTACTTTTACTTTTCAGATTATACATATTTCATTGGCTTGCTGCCTAAATGTTACAAGTATAGTTAAAGCTGGGGGGGGCGTGGCCTGGAGCTGCTCCGATCGGCATGTCTGCCTAAGAGCTCCCGCCTGGCCCAATACGCCATTCATCATAAATGCCATTTTGTCTAGCCCTTGGTGGTCGTGCAGATTAGTCCTACCACCTCCGACCCCAAGCACCACCTAGGCCGGAGATAACAACACAGCCCGTGCAGCGCTTGAAACCACAGGTGGAGAATGTCGTCTTATCAGGAACCAGAAACGCCAAAGACCCTCTGACCACTGTAAGGCAATGGAGGGTTAATCAACACAGGGAATGGACAACAAAGCCTTATGATAGAATAGCAGAAAAGGGGCTTACCCGAAAGTGAAGGAGAGGGTGGCCTGAAATGTGTGGTGGAGTAGTGGGGGTACAGCAGGCACTGGTCGATTGTGTCTCTGACAGGACTCGTGATGTAGAACTCCGAGGCAAATACGTGGGATAATCCGTGAGCAGTCCAATAGGCAGTTCCGGGGTCGATAACCAAAGTTCAGTGTTCAAGGGAACATCCGTAGGCAGTCCAGTGAGCAATTCAGAGTCAAGAAACCAGTAGCAAACAAACAGCGTGATATCCGGGATAAAGAATGAGGCAATCTGTTTACAGTTCCGTGGTCAAGTAGTCGTGGTAGCAAAATCCAAAGAAACGCCAAAGCAGTCCGTGAAGGAAGCAGCTGTGAAGCGGTTCTTCCGTGTTTCTCTGCTCCCTTTAGCTTGTGTGGAAGGTCACGTGATCACATCACGGGAGGGGAACGTGAGTAGTCTGAGTCACGTGACCCGTGATGATGACGAAGGCCGTTGTGGATGCCTAGTCACGTGACGTGCGGTTCTGTGTGTGCCCAATCGGCAGCGCCAGGTGTGTGAAAACCTCCATGGGAGGTGCCAGTGAAGGAAAGGGCGAAGATCCCTCGGGCCGTGATGTGCGGGTCTCCTCTGTTTGGCAGGAGACCCTCGCCGCTTGCCTGCAGGGACACGTAGGCCACGTGAGTCTTGATGGTGGCGAACGTTGGGAGACACGACAGAGCCCCCCCTAACGGCCCACGACCCCGTGGGCTAGATGGATGATCACGATGGAACTGGCCAACCAACCGGGGGGCCCGGACATCCCTGGAGGGCACCCAGGAACATTCCTCAGGGCCGTAACCTAACCAGTCCACGAGATAGTGCAAGCGACCCCGAACATGGCGGGAACCCAAGATAGCACTGACCTCATAGATGTCAGGAGAGGACAAGGCGACAGGGGCAGGAGGGGCAGTGAGACGGGTAGGACCTAGACAGGGTTTGAGCAAGGAGGTATGAAAAACCGGATGGATACGCCAGGTGGCAGGAACAGACAACCGTAGAGCCACAGGGTTCAGGACTTTGACTATACGGTAGGGACCCACAAACCGGGGAAGCAACTTGCGGCAGCCAGGGATGTGTAGGTGGCGGGAGGACAACCACACTCGATCCCCCACCCGATATTCGGGAGCCGCCACCCGTTTTTTGTCAGCTGCGGACTTCATGGAGACCTGGGCTTCGCGCAAGTGGACTAGGGTTTGCGCATGGACCGAGACTAGATCACGGGTGCAGGTATTGGCAGCAGGAGTAGTGGATGAAGTGAAATCAGGAAATGGAAGGGTGCGGGGATGCTGACCGTACATGGAATAAAAGGGAGAAAAGCCAGTGGAGGAGTGCAGGGAGTTGTTATAGGCAAATTCCGCCAGGTGTAGTAAGTTAAGCCATGTGTCTTGGTACTGGAGAGTTAAACAGCGCAGGTACTGTTCGAGGGCTTGGTTCACCCTCTCAGTTTGCCCATCTGTTTGCGGGTGATAGGCTGAGGAAAAGCGGGCATCAATGCCGAGTAGCTTGGTCAAGGTTGTCCAGAAACGGGAAGTAAACTGAGTCCCACGATCTGATATAATGATCTGTGGCAGACCGAAGAGACAAAACACAGACTTGAAAAACAACTGAGCCAGGGTAGGAGCGGAGGGTATCCCAGTACAAGGTACAAAGCGTGCCATCTTGGTATAGGAGTCTACCACTACCCAGATGGTGTCGAAACCTTGCCTGCGTGGCAGGTCCGTGATGAGGTCCATCGAGATAGTGTGCCAGGGTCTGGGGGGAATCGGTAATGGCTGGAGTAACCCCAATGGGCGACCCCTACGTGATTTACCCTGTGCACACACTGAGCACGTGTTTACATAGTTCTCCACGTCACGTTTCATTGATGGCCACCAACACCAGCGTTTTAGCAGTTCTAGAGTGCGACGCTGCCCCGGGTGGCCATTAATGGCGGCATCGTGTGACCATTCTAGTGCTTGGTTGCGTGTGTCGGTAGTGGGAAGAAAGAGCTTGTCTTGGATGAACGGTAACCCCTCCTGAAGAACCAGATCCCATTCCGCCAGTGCGTGTGGATGTTGGGAGACCCAATGACGGATGGTGGACTGCATGGACGAGGACGGTGTGCAGACACAAATGACATGACCCCCCTCGAGCAACGTGGCAGGAAAAGACGGAAGAGACTCCCCCCCCGGTGAACGTGACAGAGCATCGGCCTTCCCATGGACAGCACCCGGTCTATGCCTAATTATAAAATCATATGCAGCAAAAAACAAGTGCCAACGCACCTGTCGGCTATTAATGCATTTAAGGGTAGCCAGGTCCTGCAGGTTCTTATGGTCGGAATAAATCGTGGTCTGGTGCCGGGCCCCAAGGAGGTGGTGACGCCAGGTTTGCAGTGCGTCCTTGATGGCCAACAATTCCTTCTCAGTGACAGTATAATGTAACTCGGCTGGGGTGAGTTTCCGTGAGTGAAAAGCCACGGGATGCAAACGACCAGTGGCCGGACAGGGTTGGGAAAGGACTGCACCCAAAGCAAAAGAGGAAGCGTCCGCCTCCACGATGTATGGGAGTACAGGGTCCGGGTGCTGAAGCACGGGAGCAGTCACAAATCTAGTTTTTAGCTCCTCAAACGCCTGCTGATGTTTCAGGGTCCAAGAGAACGGAACCAGCAGACTGGTAAGAGCGGTAAGGGGAGCCACTATGGAGGAGAAGCCAGCAATGAACCTCCGATAGAAATTAGCGAAACCCAGAAAAGATTGTAACTGCTTGAGGGTCTTTGGAGCAGGCCAATCCGTGATGGCACGAACCTTTGACTGGTTCATTGATAGACCCCCAGGCGTTAGGTGGAACCCCAGGAAGTCGACCTCCTTAGTGTGAAACAGGCACTTTTCGGGCTTAGCAAACAAGGCGTTTCTGTGTAGACGGGCCAAAACCTCCCTAACGTGGACGATGTGGTCTTCCAGAGAAGGGGAGAAAATCAAAATGTCATCCAGATAGACCACGACGTACACGTCTAAGATGTCACTGAATACTTCGTTAACGAAGCGCTGGAAGGTGGCTGGGGCATTACATAAGCCAAAAGGCATTACCGTATATTCAAAAAGACCCTGTCGGGTGCAAAACGCAGTCTTCCACTCATCCCCCTGACGCATGCGAACCAGATTATATGCCCCCCGGAGGTCCAGTTTGGTGTAGATGGATGCATGTGTTAACCTGTCTAGTAACGTGGAGATGAGGGGAATGGGATAACGGTTCTTCACAGTGATGGCATTTAAACGTCTATAGTCCACACAGGGTCGTAGGTCACCCTCCTTCTTCGGGACAAAAAATATGGGACTGGCAGCCGGTGAACTGGAGGGTCGGATATGACCTACCCGCAGGGCTTGTTGTATGTACTCTTTTAGGGCCTGTTCCTCCGACTGTGATAGAGAATATATTCTACCTCTCGGTATCGGGGCATCAGGAAACAAATCAATAGGGCAATCATATGGCCTATGGGGTGGCAGGCCCTCTGCAGAGGCCTTGTCAAAAACAGCCAGGTAGTCATGGTATTCGCTGGGAATCCCGGCCTGAACGGCTCCAACGGAATGTGGCGTTGCAACCGGACGGTCCCCATCGTTCATGTGTAAAGCAGTCAAGGCCCCAAGAACTCTAGCAGGGTTGGAGATAGTGTCGGGTTCCGTTAAGCAGTAATGTTGGCAGACCTCAGACTCGAAGGAGACCTGTCCAGTACCCCAGTTAATAAACGGGTTGTGTTGCCTAAGCCATGGTATACCTAGAATGATCCCGAATTGTGGTGTGGCGATGAGATCAAAGGACATGGTTTCCTTGTGAGTGTCCTGGATCACCACCTCTAAAGGAGCGGTTTGATGCTTGATCGGGCCCGAAGCAAGGGAGGTCCCGTCCACCGCTTGCACGGGTTCTGGGTACTCCTTGGTTATCAAAGGCAGGTTGAGGCGATGGGCTAGCGTGATATCTATGAAACAACCCGTGGCTCCTGAATCGATGACTATTTGTACTGGGTGAATGCAGTTCCCGGTGGGTTTCAAGAGAGCCTGGACAACGATGGGTCTAATGGGACCGAATGAGGGCTCAGTGGGGGTCAAAGAAACGCTCGCCCGTCCCCCCGGTCTTAGGGGCGAGCTTTCGGAAAACCCGGATTCTTGTTTCTTGGGCGACGGGGGCATTCCTTGACGTAGTGCCCGTTTATGCCGCAGTAGAAACAGGCATTATCTGTCCTTCTGCGCTCTCGCTCGGCCTGGGTTATCGGACTACGTATTCCCCCTATCTGCATGGGTTCGGGTTTTGTGTCCCCCAAAGAAGGTGTTTGCACGGAAAACCCGGCTTCTGCCCTCCGCTCTGAGCGTCGAGCGTCCACCTGCAGGGCTAGGTCCACCAGATCCGAAAAAACGGCCGGGAGAGAGGGAACCACAGAAAGAGCATCTTTCATTGCACTGCAGAGGCCCCTGTAGAACACGATGGCTTTTTTGTTCTCCGGCCATGAGGTCTCTGCAGAGAGTTGGTTGAAGCGAGCGATGTACTCGATGAGTGTTTGCTTGCCCTGTGTGAGATCGAGTAATTCCAGATCCCGGGAATGCGCCTTGTATCTAGTGTCGAACACTTTGGCCATCTCACTAACCAGGAGGTCAAAATCGTAAAGAGCAGGGTGGTCACATTCCAATAAGGGATTCGCCCAGGTGGCCGCTACCCCCGACAAATGAGAGAGGAGAAAAGCCGCCTTAGTAATAGAGTCCGGAAATGCCTGGGGCCGACATAGGAAATGGAGCTTGCATTGATTGAGGAAGGTTCGGTACTTCCTTGGGTCACCCTGGTATCTTTCCGGGGCTGCAAGTGGGAACGGGGTTGGGAGAACCATGGGTGTAGGAATGGGGGGTGGAATGGATGATGGAGGATCAGGAGCTGGGGCGTCCCCAAAGTCAGCGTCCTTGGGCAAGGGGTGACGGGCACTCTGTAAGGCGTCAAGGCGATGGTGAATGGCAGTCGTGGCTGCGGCCATGTCTGACCGAAGGGCCGCGACTGCCTGCATTAGAGCGGTCACAGGGTCCTCGGCCGAGACATTCATAATCCGGACGACCAAAGAGAGGCTTCACAGTCTGTCTAGCCCTTGGTGGTCGTGCAGATTAGTCCTACCACCTCCGACCCCAAGCACCACCTAGGCCGGAGATAACAACACAGCCCGTGCAGCGCTTGAAACCACAGGTGGAGAATGTCGTCTTATCAGGAACCAGAAACGCCAAAGACCCTCTGACCACTGTAAGGCAATGGAGGGTTAATCAACACAGGGAATGGACAACAAAGCCTTATGATAGAATAGCAGAAAAGGGGCTTACCCGAAAGTGAAGGAGAGGGTGGCCTGAAATGTGTGGTGGAGTAGTGGGGGTACAGCAGGCACTGGTCGATTGTGTCTCTGACAGGACTCGTGATGTAGAACTCCGAGGCAAATACGTGGGATAATCCGTGAGCAGTCCAATAGGCAGTTCCGGGGTCGATAACCAAAGTTCAGTGTTCAAGGGAATATCCGTAGGCAGTCCAGTGAGCAATTCCGAGTCAAGAAACCAGTAGCAAACAAACAGCGTGATATCCGGGATAAAGAATGAGGCAATCCGTTTACAGTTCCGTGGTCAAGTAGTCGTGGTAGCAAAATCCAAAGAAACGCCAAAGCAGTCCGTGAAGGAAGCAGCTGTGAAGCGGTGCTTCCGTGTTTCTCTGCTCCCTTTAGCTTGTGTGGAAGGTCACGTGATCACATCACGGGAGGGGAACGTGAGTAGTCTGAGTCACGTGACCCGTGATGATGACGAAGGCCGTTGTGGATGCCTAGTCACGTGACGTGCGGTTCTGTGTGTGCCCAATCGGCAGCGCCAGGTGTGTGAAAACCTCCATGGGAGGTGCCAGTGAAGGAAAGGGCGAAGATCCCTCGGGCCGTGATGTGCGGGTCTCCTCTGTTTGGCAGGAGACCCTCGCCGCTTGCCTGCAGGGACACGTAGGCCACGTGAGTCTTGATGGTGGCGAACGTTGGGAGACACGACACATTTCCAGAGCCCGTTGGAGTCGGGAATTGAAGCCTCTGACAAATGAATCCCTTCTGCAGCTGCCGCTTGAGTGGGACCCTACGCTGATGCGATTCTGACCTAATGCGGTCCCTCACCAGCTCTAGGGCCCACTCGGCGGCAAAATGGGCGATGCATCTCCACGGCCCAGAGGCCTTCCAGGAGGGGGAGGGGTTGGCATAACATCGGTGCCAAAAAGCCGACGAGGTTGATGAAGCTTCTCCAGCTTGTTCGCTACGCCCCCTGTGATCCATATCGCTGCTAACCCATGGAAAGCCCCACCACCCAAAACGACGGAGCTCGTCCCCCCGGCACCCTCCAAAGCGGAGCACCGCGGCTATCACAGGAGGATCGAGGGCTCGCAGATATCCCCTGCCAACTGAACCCCACCCACTCGCTGTCGCCCGGCTGACTCAGGGGTCCTCGGCTCAGTGGGAGAAACAACAACACCCAAATCAACCAGGGCCGCAGGGAAGGCTCAGCCCGCCCAGCGCCCCTGCTTCAGACGCCCGGCGCACCCGGTACTCCCGCCAAGGGCTCCACCACCCGATCCGGCTGCCGGAGGCCCTCGGATCAGTGGGCAAAACAACATAGCCAAAATCAGCCAGAGCCACAGGGAAGGCTCAGCCCACCCAGTGCCCCTGCTTCAGGTGCCCAGCGCACCCGGTACTCCCGCCGAGTGCTCCACCACCTGATCCGGCTGTCGGAGGTCCTCGGATCAGCGAGCGAAACAACATCGCCAAAATCAGCCAGAGCCACAGAGAAGGCTCAGCCCACCCAAAGCCCCTGCTTCAGGCATCCGGTGCCCCCGGTACTCCCGCCGAGTGCTCCACCACCCTATCCGGCTGCTGGAGGAGGCCCCCGAACCATAACTCCCCTCCTCCGGCTGCAACCCACTCAACGGCAAATGTAGGTTTCCTGCTCGTAGGCGCACACTCCTTCTCTGCAAGGACTGGACTGCTCGGGATGGGTCCCATCACTCGCCCGCCCAGATCACCTCAGACGCAGCTTTCCCCATCCACCTACCGTCACGGGCCCCAGAGACTCGAGAACCCCGGGCCTGCTGGTACCACCGATCCATCCACCCATCCAGGCGAGCGGCTTTCACCACGCAGGATCTCGCTCCCTGATCCGCATCACTCGCCCTCCCCCGCACTCGCAGGAGGGACCCTAAACAACCCACAGCATCCAGAAAGAGGAATCTATTCCTCTAGGTCATGGCCCGAAGGAGCGGAAGCATCCCGGAACGGAATGATCCGCACTGCATCTGCCACTGACGCCTTACCAGTATCCACATCACACCAGCGTCTGACACATGAGGTGAGGAGTCGGGGGAGGAAGATAACTGGGCCTGAGCCAGGGGGGGCCCCGGATCGGGCACCCACATGGACATCGACCCAAGCACCTTGAAAGTCTCTCAGCGGAACCCGCTGCTTCCGATCCCCGAACCAACACTTCCTCCCCTAGACCCACCCCACCACCACCGCCCAAATATCCCCAAGAAGTATACAAAAACTCGCTTCAGCCGGCAGCAGCCACAGCAGGGGTAGGAGGATCAAAGTTAGGCCCACAACTGAACACACGAAGGAGTAGCAGAAACTCCCATACAGAAGCTCAGCCGCGCTGACTTGCTGCCCGCAGAATGTCTAAAAGCGGGAAAGAAGCCAAGCAAACTGATATTGCCACCCTCATGGCCACCTCAACCACTGAAAGGGATAAAAAATGGATCCGCCGGAAGGATCCAGCAAGAATAACACCCCCACACCAGCTGTACCCGAACCTAACCCACCACAAGCAGCAACTAAAGCCGAGCTCCAAGTTCTATTATCAGCCCTGACCAGGGAAATCCAAAAAAGCGCCGAAGAAGTCACCAAGAAAATCAACTCCCTGGATAAAAGGATGGCAGAAGTAGAGCACCAAACAACCGAAATAGAATCAGAGGTCTGTGACCAAAGATTCGAGATTGAACATGATAAGGAAAGAATAGCCGCCCTCGAGTCAAGATGCAATACCCTGGAAGCAAAGCAGGAGGACTTAGAAAACTGATCACGAAGGAACAACATCAGGGTTGGAGGAATCCCATCCTCCATCCCGGAGGCAGACCTGAAATCCTACATATCAGAACTTAAATTCATAATCACCCTACCGACCAGCTCTCGTCTTGAATTGGACAGGGTCCACAGAACAATCACAAGGAAAACATCCACATTCCCCCCTGATGTGCTGGCGAGGGTCCACTTTTTCCAAATAAAAGAGGACATAATGCGGGAGGCGAGGCAGATGCGGCAGATCACCTTCCAGGGGTCCACAATCTCACTGTACCAGGACCTGGCTAACTCAACCCTACAAAAACGGAAGACTATGCGGCTGTTGACAATTTGGCTGCGCGAAACGAAAATCCCATACCTCTGGGGGTTTCCTACTTCAGTAAAATTTATGTGGGAGGGATCACAGAGACAAATACAATCAATGAAAGAAGCGGAGAAACTTATGGGCCAGACGAGAGCGGAGGGAGAGTCCGAATCCGAAGAAACAACCCGTCCTCACGGGGACAATTCCTCAGGAGGAGCATGGTCAAAAACCAGCAGACGGCGCAGACTCCGGGGTCGCCCGAAGAAAGACAGAGACATGGGGTGAGTACCCTGCAATGATCCTATGGATCTCTGACCCTCACTTCTCAAACAACGATCAGCAAAAACCAATGACGAAATAACTTACGAGAAGAAAAGTCATGCTCCAGTACTCATACTGGGGCGCGAGCGGCGATAGAGCCTTACCAAAGTTCACCTCGGCGGCCCAGTTGGCCAACTCCAAGCGTATTGTGGCCACCAGTTACCCAGTGGCAGTAGGATGACGTTCCTCCTACCAGTTCAAAGTTGGGTGGGGAAAGGGACCAAAAAGGGCGAACCCTAAATTGGGGCCTTTGATCCACGCCAGCTACGTCCCTTCGCACAGCACCACAACATGCAATAACAACAACAAGAAAAACACCATCTCAATACAACGGCAGAATCAGCAGCTATCCTTGCAGAACCGATTGGGGGAAACGAAATATGAGACACACTCAACACGAAGAACAGGGGATGGCTGATACAAGCGAAATAAGAATTCTATCCTGGAACATCCAAGGGATGAACTCACCAAGAAAATGCAGATCTGTTGAACACCGACTGAGTCAACTATCCTGAGACATTGTACTACTCCAAGAAACTCACCTATTACAAGAAGACGAACACCGTATAAGATTCAAGAGATTTAAAAAAGTTTACTTTGCCACATCAGGGGAGAAGAAAAGGGGAGTAGCGATATTACTGAGCGACAAAATCCCACTGTCTAAAACCACAATAAAGAGAGATCCAGAAGGCCGCTATCTCCTACTCAAAGGCTTCTTCGAAGAGCTTCCCATCACAATCGCTACAATCTACAGTCCCAACTCATCCCAAGGCAGCTTCATCTCGACCCTTCTCCCAACCATCTTAGCCTTCCGTGAAGGCCACCTAATCATCGGCGGGGATTTCAATTCCATCCCAAACCCGCATCTGGACAAACCGCTCCCCCCCACAAATGCAGACTTCACACAGGCCCTTTCCCTAGCCAAATTGTTCAGAGAAACAGAGACAGTAGATATATGGAGACTATTCAACGATAATTCACAAGATTATACGCACTACTCCAATGTCCATAAGGGTTACTCAAGAAGACTTTATTCTAATCTCCGGTCCGATGTTCCCTTGAGTTAACAACGCCGAAATCCTTTCCGGCATGATCTCCGATCACGCTCCAGTCTCCGTGAACCTAGCCATATCAGGCCAAAGAAACCCTATCCAGAGATATTGGAAAATGAACGACTCCCTACTGCTAGACATAAACATCAGAGCAGAAGTGGAGGACACAATAATCAACTACTTCAAAGAGAACACCACAGAGTCCGCCCCCATCAACATCATCTGGGACGCAATGAAGACGGTAGTCAGAGGCTCGCTAATCGGGGTAGGTGCGGAACAGAGAAGGATATCAAACATCGCAACAACTAAGCTGGAAAAAGAGGTGCTCCAATTAGAATCCCAGCTAAAAGCACGCTACACCAGAAAAATAGAAAGAGCCCTGAGGAAGGCGAAAATAGCTCTAGATATGCACTGCGCAGACCGAACGGCCAAATCACAAGCATATACAAAACAGTTCTATTACAACAAAGGGAACAAAGCTAATAAAAAATTAGCGCAAAAGCTAAGAACGATACACGGCCGAAACAATATTCTTAAGCTACGAAGGGAAGATGGGAAGCTGCTCTATTCCGAGACGGATAGAATCAATGAACTGATGAAGTACCACAAGTCAATAATGTCCGGCAATCCCACGGCTCTAGACAAGCTACCGGAATACCTGAATGCTATGTCCCCCCAAAGATCAACCCAGCTTTAATTCCTGGAAGCCCCTATCAATACTGAAGAAATAATCGAATCTATCAAGACCCTCAAATCCACGGCTCCCGGTCGAGATGGCCTATCCGCAAACTTTTACAAAAAAATTCACCAGAATCCTACCTCCCCAACTAGCCGCCCTATTTAACTCCTTCCTATCGGCAAGACCAGTCACGAAATCAATGGCCGAATCGATCACAGTCCTGCTACATAAAGAAGGGAAGAGGGACTCATGATAACATAAGACGAACAATAAATTTAATTGAAAGCGCCCACAAAACAAAGATAGGGATGGCCGTGATCTCATTAGACGCTCACAAAGCCTTCGACCAGGTGGACTGGGGATACATACAAGCGGTTCTCAAACACTTCGGCTTTGGCCCCAACTTCACCACATGGGTCATGGCTAATTACCAAGTCCCCACAACGCAACTACGAATCGATGGCACCAGGTCAGAACACATACACATATCTAGAGGCACCAGACAGGGCTGCCCACTATCACCCCTAGTCTTCGCCCTGTCCATGGAGCCCTTCGCCGCCAGAATCAGACAAAACGGGAGTATAAAGGGGATAACAATGGGAGACCAAGAATACAAAATCCCGCTATACGCAGACGACGTATTAATCACTGCCTCAAACCTAGCAACATCCATGGGTGTGCTTTGGGAGGAAATCAGGGAGTTCGGGGCCCTATCAGGATTCAAGGTGAACCTGTCCAAATCCTTAGCACTAGCCATCAACCTGTCCTCGCAAGAGAGAGATTCCCTAACACCACTGTCACCAATCCCATGGGCCAAGGGTGCAATCGAATATCTGGGGGTCCAAATCACCAGGGACCCAACACGATTGTACTCACACAACATCCTGCAACTAATCCACAACCTGCAGAATGACCTTAAAAGGTTGAAGCAGCAGGAAATCTCCTGGTTCGGGCGAATTACCGCCGTCAAAATGAACCTGATTCCCCGATGGCTATACCACTGTGCAGCACTACCAATACAAATCCCGGGTCTAGCCATAAAAACTCTACAAAAGAAAATACTAGAATTTGTATGGGGGGGGGAACCTCGAATTAACAAACAAATGATGCTTAGGGGGAAACCGCAGGGGGGGCTGGGAGTGCCTGACATGGCCAGATACACCCTAGCCACTCAACTATCTCACGCATTCTCCTGGGTGCAAGAAACAGACCCCCCGAAATGGAGATAATCGAAGAGTCCTGAATTCTCACCGGGAAACCCCCCATGGGATTTTCAAGCCTGGGTGGAGGGGGGCCTGAGTAAAACAAGTGACTTCATAGAAGAGGGCTCACCGATCACGTTCGAGAGATGCAAAATAAAATTTGGAGTGGGAGAGCGGGAGAGATTCCACTATACCCAAATAAGGCACTGGATGTCACACAGGATAACCTGAGAAGAATGCTCTAGAGAATTAACAGCGCTGGAGCTCTCGCTAACAACACCAACTAGCAGGGGAAGGACCTCGACCATCTATCGATTATCAGACAAATCAGACAGCGAAAAAAGAAAAATACATACTAGAATGGGAAAAGGACCTAGGGCGAGAAATAGCGGGGGCAGAATAGGGGAAAATATGGGACAGATTGCACAAAAGTTCACAATGCATCACGAACAGGGAAGGGGGTTACAAACGTTGCGATAGATACTAGATCACCCCAATTCAAATTCATAAAGCCAACCCGGATATCCCCGATACCTGCTGGCGCGGTTGCCCAGTCCCCGGATCACTATTCCACTTGCTGTGGGCCTGTCCAAAGGCAGAGACAGACATACTGGAAGGAAATTTTAAAACATATCAAAGAATTCACCAGCCTTTCCATTCCCTGGGATCCGGGAATCGTCCTTCTAGGCGAAACAGGAGACGGACCATTCCCAATCTCAGGCCAAATACCCTGTCTATGCAATCACCTAATACTAGCCACAAAAATTGCAATGGCCCGACTATGGAAGGACTAAACTGGCCCCTCGATAGCCTTATGGTGGGCCAAATGTTGGGACATAGCAGTAGCCGAGAAAATCACGGCAATACGATCAGGTTCCCTGAACAGAAAACTGAACACATGGGACCCATTCATGGACTATGCGGCCAAATAGCCAGCACTTACAAAGAGACCCCCACTCACTAGATAGCTCCAATGTAGCCCACTTTACTGATCGCCAGATCTCATTCAAAGCATGCCAAAGACAAGATCAATACCCGCTTGCGACCTGGATGGACCATCATCAATGGCTAGAAGACCAGCAACAACCCCCCCCAACCCATAAACATTCTAAGAGACATTCCACCGTGTATTAATTTATAATTATTGCATTGTTGTAATGGATATATTGATTTGAAAAAAACAATAAAATGTTGTTATGAAAAAAATGTTACAAGTGTATCAACTGGTTCTCCATTGGATACATTATGACCCAAAATTACTCATGATCTATGTCCTCTTTTCAGAAATCACATTTTAAATGTATTCAAAGTATCACACTTCAGGAATTTTTCATAGCAGCTAGAAATTCTCTGTAATAAAACCCCTTCTTAAAAAACCTTCCTTAGATGCGCCTGTCCAGGGTAACTTCAGACCCATTTCCCAACTCCCTTTCCAATCTAACCAATTGCAGAGAATAGTTGTGAGACAGTTACAAACCTTTGTGAAAAGGAACGGACAGCTGGATGAAGCCAGTTGGGCTTTCAGTGACAGGGGAGCACAGAATTAGTTACAAGCTCGATGATGCTGCTGAAAAGAGAGAAAATTGGTAATGGGAAGCCATGCATGCTGATCCTACTTGACCTGTTCACAGCATTCGATACAGTGGACCACCAAATGGTTCATAGACATAATTTCGAATACAAAATATTCGAAAGTCAAAAAGTCGAAAAAAAAACGTCGAAAAAAAAAATGTCGAATTTTTTTTTAATGACGTTTTTTTTTCGAAATGGGGGGGTTCCCCCCCAACCCCCCTTTTTTTTATTTTTACCTATTTTTTTCACAGAAACTAGAGCCAAAAAAAAATATCGAAAAAAAAACAATTCGACATTTTTTTTTTCGACATTTTGGATTCGACTTTTTTTACTTTCGAAATTATGTTTTCGAAATTATGACTGGACACCCCACCAAATATAACACAGGCTTGTTGGCTGTGTTCTTCAAGGCAAAGCACTGAAATGGATTCCATCCTTCCTGGAGAACCGCACCCAGCAAGTTCAGCTTGGCCCATTCAACTCTCAGCCACACCCACGGAAATGCAGAGTCCCTCAGGTATCTGCACTATCTTCTTTGTTATTTAATTTATCCTTCCAATCTTTAATGGAGTTCATACGCCAAACAGATATGTCTTTTTCTAACTATGCTGATGACACTCAACTCTTGGTCAACGTGAATTAAGATGAAGCTAGCATGACAAGTAAGGTTTGAGACTGCGTAGTATTAATCAAAAACTGGATGGAACAGAATCTTTTAAAGATTAATTCTGACAAAACGGAAATATTAATTACTAACAAAAAAGCAGATACCTGTGGCTTCTTACCTTCTGGCCTAACTCATTCAGCACATGTCACAAATCTAAATTAGAACTAAATAATTCTGGCAAAATCCAGGATAAAATACTATCAGTGTAAAAGCAGATATCTTCAATGGTCTCTGCTTGCTTTTTTTGTAATGAGGAGACTAAAATATATCTTACCTTATGTGAGAAACCCGAAGTGTCTCACTCACTGGTCCCCTGGGGATCTGCCATCCAGGTGGCCAGGACACGGCCATCGCTATTGGATCCAGTTCCTGGGGGTGGACCAGTGCGGGAGGATCACCTGGGTGAGGGGTCTTCATGGAGTGGAAGTGAGACACTGAAAGGTGAGATGCAGTATCCCCTTCCTTAGGCCCCATCCTGCCCACTAGGGTACCTCGAAACTCTACCCTCCACCCTTTTCCAACACAAACCCTTTCTCACACCGTGAGCGGAAATGGACTAATACCAGACCTGTTTACCCTATATGTCCCAACACAAAGGTCAGGCAGAGTCAGGCAATTGCCGACAACTACACACACCTGACTGCCCTTTCCCTTCCCGATAGGGATAAAGGGCAGAGCACAAGAACACACTTTGAGCAAGGCCGAAAACATATGAGGAAACAGCAATTCCAGGATGGCAGTTCAAACGGAGGAGAAAGGCAGCAAGACCTGAAAGGAGGGAGTTTCCCTTGCCGTTTTCAACCCAGACCCGCAAAGCCTCTGACAAAGGAAATATAAGACCAGGAATCACAGCTGGTGAATAGTGTGGCGGATGTCAACAGTACATGGAACCCTTCTGCACTGATAGCCAGGGCGGGGAGATGCGGTTGCCATCGTGGTACCGTCCTTGACTCCAGCAGCAAGAGAAAAGCCAACAAGTTCAGCACAGCCGGAAAGTCAGAAGAACCTGATAGTGGAGCGGAGTGTGTAAGTCTTAAGGTTGCAGTGGCAACATTAAGCAGATTAAGATACAGAGGTATTTTGTGAACAAACTTTGTACCAGAGATAGAGTGGTCCGGCACCACGTGGGCGCTCGTTCGGAGGTCCCTGGCTGGTACCCCTCTCCTGAACAAAGAGACTGTGTTGAACTAAAGAATAGTTTGGGAGGAAAGCTCAGGCGCCAACGTGCTTGCCTTAGAAACAAGACAACATGAAGCAACACAGGTTCGATCCCCGGGTCCGCGCTTAGAAACCTCTGGGTATTAAGCGTGTTTTAAATAACCTATCATATCATATCATAATACTGAAACTACAAGTACCAAGAGGTCATAGGGAGGTTGATGTGAGGTGTTAAGGTGGTCATACAAGGTATAAAGAAACACACCGGTGTGGGGCGTCTGTACTCCTGCTCTTTATACGGCAGAGGAGAGGCACAGAGGACCCCAGCCAAGATTCTCTATTACGGTAGCAATGGACGAGCAATCAAGGCCTAACTTTTCAGGAGGTGATGCGGCTGGTTCTTAAGTACAGTGTTGTCCCCAAGCACCCACAAAGGAATGTCTACACACTGTATTAGTTAAAACACAGTCTTTATTTATATAAATAAGGTTCAAGGTTATATACGCAATCACGATAATACACATTGTGCTCCGACAATTCTAAAATGGAAAATATATACAGTTCTAGGTGCTACCATGACTACTCTGATTCCATTAAAATGCATTAACTGTACTCCGTTCAAATAGCATACCAATCAACAGAGTAAAACAATATCAACCATAGATTTGGAGGAAGATAAATTGGTTAGACAATTGGCAGAATACTGGCCCCTACCACTAGGCACAGTTCCGTATGAAGATCCCCCCACCCGGGCAACCTGTAAATGAAGATTCACTACAAGCCCAGTCCATATATTGTCTATTCGAGTCTTATCTTCTTCTATAGATCTGCAACCCAAATTTACCTTGTGTTGTAGAGTTCTTCGTCTAGGAATCGACGGGCCCTTCTTGAGTGCGTTCCCTTTGAAGCGGGAGCCACGGGTCGTCGAACTTCCGAGATGAAGAAAAGGTGAGCGTTGTTGTTGAGGCAGCAGCTTCAGTCCTTGCGGTGCTCGTTGACGAGTGATGGAAAACATCCTGCAACAGGGGAGGCGTGCGGTGCACCCCAGCGACAATGGTTCATTGCCACAAAGAGTTAGTTAAGAACTTTGGCCCAGCAAAGGCGTTGAGTCGTCGGCGTCTGGTGTACGCGAACGGGATGTGACCACGGCTGGCTTCAGTAACTACGTCAGCGTCTCTGAGGTCTTCGGGTGGCAGGAAACCCACCGGGTGATTCTCCTCGGTCGTCGACGACCTTGACTTTCTCTGGCAGGACGAAAGCGGTCGACGAGCATGAACAAGAGAGTCCTTGGATCAAATGTTCTTAGGCAATGGGAGAACTGCGACTCCGGTCGTCGACGGCGGTCGTCGACGGTGGGCGGCTGTCCGGTGCTTCTCTTCGTGATTCCGCAGCGGTCCCCATCTACAGTCGGCAGCCTTTCGGAGGTCTGTCTACCAGGGAGCTTTGGCAAAGATCAGCTGGTGCACGATGGTCCCTCGTAGCTCAGGAAGAGGTCTCCTTACCAGGTCCTCTCTTGGATCAGTTCTTGAAGGCACAGCAGCTTTCAGATTACACGGAAGGGAAGAGCGGTTCACCTTCTTCTTCCAGCTCAGCTTCGAGAGTAAGCATCAAGTATCAACTTCAGCTTCTGAACGATTTCTACCAGTGAGAGGCCCCCAGATATACTGTTGATCTCCCATTCATTCTGCTGGGTCACGCTCAGGCAACCAATCACTCAGAAGGGCATTCAGGCAGTCAGGAAGCCAATCAGGCGCATGGCGCATTCAGGCAATTCTTCTCCATCCAGACACTCACAACACAGAATGTGGATTCAGACAAGCACTCTGCCATTCAGCACTACACACTGCATTCATGTCAATGTCCTTACAAGTGCACTAGTGGATGATGACCCAACCAACCTCTGTCAGTAGAAATGGGCAGAAAAGATATACTCCTAGCTAGCTTACAGATGGACACTCGATGAGCCAATAAAGTCATCCATTGTTGAGCACATCTAACAGTGCCTGCAACCAATCTCACTATATACAGGGAAGAAAACTGCAAGATGGGTGCCACTAATAAATTAAGCCACAGCCAATCCCAGGTCTTTTTCAGACCTAAGAGAGGAACAGAATCAGCCCTCCTCTCCATATGGGACAACCTAAAAATTGACCTGGACAACAACACCGAACTAGCCATCGTACCACTGGACACATAAGATGCTTTTGATATGATCAGGCACACAATCCTAATCCATAGACTGGAGGAATCTGCCATACAAAGCTCTGCACAACAATTGCTGGAATCGCTCCTCACCGACCAAACAGAAAGAACCCACATTCCACCATTCACATCGAACACAAAAAATATCCCATGCGGTGTACCACAAGGATCAAGCCTCTCTCCACTCCTATTCAACATTTATATGGCTCCCACTAATGAAATTCATCCAAACCCATTGACTGACAGCCTACAACTATGCAGACAACACCCAACTCATCCTCAACATAACGAACAACAACGACCAGGAAAAACATCCTCAATAAATGCCTCATCAACAAACCACAACCTCAAACTAAATCCGACTAAAACAGAAATATGAATCGCCCCACAACAAAATAGTCCAACCCAGACATCCCTCACATGAACCCCGACCATGGGAACCAAACTGGAGACGTCAACAGTGATAACAATAATTCTGTGAATCCTCATAAACAATGGCCTCACCTTGGAGCCACAAGTAAATGCAATAGCTAAGAAATGCTTCTACCTACTCTAATTAATACAAGGGAAACTCCCTTGCATCAACTTCGCACAAAGAATCCTAGCAATCATCTCATTGGCATTATCAAGGATAGATTACGCAAATAGCCTATACCTGGGAATGCCAGAACACCTCACCGAAAAACTAGAACTCATCCAAAATACTGCAGCAAGACTACTCCTGCGATCAAATAGAAGAGACAACATCACACCGGCCCTAAGAAGTCTACACTGGCTACCAGTAAAGAAATGCATCAACGTAAAAGCCCTCTGCATTTCCCATAGATTACTTCAGGGACAAGGAACCTAATGCATCCAAATAAAAAGCACCCAATACCAGCGTAGTATAGCCTTAAGATCCAGCACCGAGCTCCAAATAGAAACAAGACATTACAAGCAAAGGACAATTTGCAGAAATTGCCTTTTCCTATCTGATAGCCAAACTATGGAACGCAATCCATAAGGAAATAAGAACGATGGAAGACCACCTCACTTTCAGGAAAAGTCTAAAAACCTGGCTTTTCAACTGACCAAGATAAACACAGATCAACCACTTAAAATCACTCGATGAACGGACCGCCCAAACAATACAATCCCTGCTTCTACAAACCATAACCGGAAACAAGGAAAACAAGAGATACATTTAGAATGGAAAACAATAACATAACTACAAATAACCAGAGATCACCCAAAACCCACTAACCACTTCTGTTCTCCCACACAACCCACACTCCTTACCTACAACACACAAACAGAGGGCTAGTGAATTAACCCACCAAAACCCAACCACCTCAGACAACAAAAAAGGCAAACACTGGACACAACAAGCCCAGTGCACGAAACAAAGCACATCAAGAAAGCTCACACATACAGTCACCAGTTGCTCTGAGTTCTGCAAGCATTAAGCACAACATCTATCCTATCCCTCTCTCCCTCAATAACCAACCCTACCCACTTTTTTCTTTGCAGAGCCACATGAGCTCCTGGAGAGCATAAAAATGGCAGCGGTCTGAGGTATAGATCAACATAACATAACACATGAGACACAAAATGTACACATCATCAGGTTCAAATACTGGTACCCTCTTTTGGAAAAGGGGCAGCGGATAGCAAGTCAGATGCCTGCTGTGGTTACTACTGGTGGTGGTGAGCTTCCCAGCCAGTCACGCTTGTGTTTTTTCTGCTATTCTGCATTTTAAGTTGATAAGGTTGTGCGTGTGCAGCGCAGTATTCATTTGGCATGAAAAGATCAAATTGACGCTGCCCTTTGATGACTCGCACAACTACATCTATAAGATCCCTGATATAGGGCTAAAGACAGCCTAGCATGCTAGTGAGGATGGTCTTATCATCCCACTATGACAGGAACACAATCTATAATGGTTGTATGAAAGCTTGATTGGGTAGTTACATTTTATTTTTCTTATTAGCAAAAAGAACAGGGACCAGTTATCTAGAAGGAGAATATGTGCATGTTTGTTTTGAACACATTTCTTTCCTATGTAGTTGGCCTCCATGTTACGATTTGCATGGGCCCTGCTGCACATTAAGGGCCAGGGACTGATAGGAAGTGTCCAACTGTCTTAGTCCTAGAATGCGAGTATCGCAGCTAGCTCCTAGATGGAACGGAAAACCTATAATCCAATTTAGTAAAGGGCATCCTTATAACGGAAGAAACATTTTCCTCCCAACAGGGCAATAGCTTTAGAAACATGTCTGGGGATGCTTGTGGTCACACGCAGGAGGGATGTGACCTAGCAGCTTGGGATGGACTGCCCCTTTTGGAGTGGGACCAAGCCTGATTTGCATATGGTTTTTCCCCTTCTGTAATCGCTTGGCAGGCTGAAGAACGATGGTCTGGAGGGTTGCCCAGAGCAATGCCACAGGTTAGGATTCATTCCCAACCTTCCAGCCATCACCTCTTTTGTTTTGCAATAGGTTTAGACCACCTGCACTGTTGAAAAGAAAAACCTTCAAGGAAATCAAGTAGAAATAAAATAACGATATATATCATAGGGCGGCAGTCATCGCCCTATAGTTAAGGTGAGACAGACTCCCATAGGAACCTCAAAAAAATGAATTGTTAATAACTTGACTCGTGCGACGGATTTGGCTGAAATTCTGATGTCAATTAGGGACCTCTTCAGACTGCAAAGTTTGGTAAATATTCATTAAAAAATGTTATTAAGAAAACTAAAAAATATAACGTTGCAGCCTACTTCCCATTCATTTACCCATGAACAAACAAGGTAAAGTTTTGCCGGACCGCAGAGCCGAAACTGCTGGACAGATTTGGACCAGGTCTGAAACAACTTGGGCACAAAGCATTGACTTGAGGCCTTTTCGTGGCTTGGCGTTATTCTGTGCAGTAGTTTTTTAAATATTTGATGGAAAAGGGTTTTTTAGAAATGAAACAGTCGCCATCCTTGTTTTTGCTCAATGGGAGATATAGGTATAGCTGAGGGTATCGGAAACGGAAACGCAGTAAAAAAAAAAAGCCAGTTACCGGTCACAAAACATGCAAATGCCATCAGCCTAGTGGTGGGGGGAGGTAAGAGGACACCAAGTGTCTCAGGGACTGAGTTTCCAACACAAAGCTTTTCTGTAGCCTCAGCTATGGACAGAATAGCCGCAAAGAGCTGGCATTTAAAAGCAAACTGTGTCACGAAAACAGTGTTTGTGGTGGGGGGAATGGGAGAGGGCAGGGGAGATGTGGAGGCCATAAATGGTGTCTGGGGAGTAGGCCCAGAGGAGGGGGACACTTGTTGAGGTACCTAGAGGGTAGCAAAGCTTTTTCTTTTGGCTGTTTATCCAACATTTGCGGCTAAAATATGACTACAGATAGCCAAGGGTATCTGTAGTTCTGTACACGCGACTACAGAAAAAAAAGTAAAAAAAACAAAATAGATCTTTTTACAGCTACAGTGACATTGGGGTGGAAAATCACTGCCCATGGACACGATAGCCTTTCAGGTCTCCCATCCATGCCTGCTTAGCTTCAAAGTGCGGAATGGGTCAGCCCCCTCAGGCCATGTTGTCTGATAAATGAGCCTAAGTTACAAGACCACTTAAAGCAACTTGGGCTAAGGGGGCTGGCCCCTTGCTTGCTATGAAACTAAGCAGGGTCAGTCTCGCTGCTTCATGGATGGACGACAGTCCACAGTCCCGGATGCAGAAAGTTTTCTTAGTTTTTAATATCTCATAACACACTAAGAAAACAAATGGCAGTCGCATAATTTATTTTCAAACCATGGTACTGTCAGTCCTGGAAGGTTTTGCACTTAGAGACCATTTGTTTGTCTTTTGCTGAATCGCATTCTGGTATTTGTAGTCTCCCAGTCATGATGGGGGAATAATGCCACAATGATACACTTTTTGCCTAACAGATCTATGAGGATTTATATATTTGAGTCACACTATGCTATGTGAACTTTTCAAGTTATCTTTATAAAGCAGAGCATTGTTGAAAGCCAGACATGGTGGTGAGGAGGGGAAATGATGAGAGAGCAAGTAAGTCATGAGTATTTGCCCACAATGTGGCAAGAGAGTTTGCAATCCAGGAAACTGGTGCAGTTATTTGCCCCCGGTTGTGGATGCTTTTTAGGGCACCAGTAAAAGGCACAAGTAGGTGGACAGCGTAACCTTTTTTCAGAGGGCGGACACATCCCTTTGGGCTTTTTTGAGGTTGGCAAACTTGCTCGGGAATTTGGCTACCAGGATTGTACTCAGGTTGTCAAGTTCCCAAGTTACCGACAAGACCACAAGCACTTGTTTCATAATGGGATTTTGTTTTCCAGGAAATATTTCACAACAGATTGCTGGGTTTAAAAGGTGAGCATCGTTTATATTTTTCAGGGTTACATTACTTTTTTTTTTAAAGTCCAATGCTATTTTGTCTTGTGCAGTCTCTTGTAAGGGTAAGGTCAATTGAACTACATTGGTATATTTCACTTTAAGATATATGCTCTCTTCTTGTGCGAATATTCATGGGTGGCAGCTTTTGATTTTCGGTATGGGGCAAAAGTACTTGCTGTGATGAATCGGGCGTTATCACCACCGTCTCCCCATGTGGCCAGGGAAAGACGGACTCTACCTGATCCCAACCCTGTGGGTGTCTGCCTGAGGGTGGACAATGTGCAGGGAGACATTCCTAATGTGAGTAAAGTGGACTCGCCAGATGGAACACGGTATTCTCCCCTTTCTCCTGAAGAAGACCCTATTATACCAACATTCCTGATGGCTTGTTGTCATCCCACAAATCCCCCTCATTGTAAAAATCAGAAAACCCTTCCTTTGTGTCACTCAGACAAAATTCCATTAATACCTCAAACATTCACACACACATACAACATCTCCTGTTTCTGGTGTGTCTCTATATAAAACATTTGAACAACATCATTTAAGAAATCCAATAACATCTATGACTTCAACTCCCATAAAGCTTCAAGTACCGTGATAAAGAAAAAGAAGGAGGAGTTGATGCAGACTAAGTGAAGCCCGAAATCTAATGTGCACCCTAGTTGTTTGGCTGAACCTAAAGTGAGCTGGACATTTAAAAATGACATACACTCGACGAAGGAGCAGTATGGGAGAGAACTGTGCAGGAGAAAGCAGACAGAAAAGAGCCCATAAAAGGATTCCTGGCAGAGGAGTATATCGGGCAATCCACCAAAGATGTAAAGAAAAGTATAAAACTGTGGAGAGATACCTGGCAGGGGAGTATACCAGGGCATCTGAATAACCCATAAAAATATTCCTGGTAGAGGACAATACCAGGAGATCCACCAAAGTTGTAAAGGAAGGTTTAACCATGTTACAAGACACCTGGCAGGGAATTATACCAGAGTATCTGAGAAGCACATTAAAGAAGTCCTGGTAGGTAGTAACACCAGGCACTTGGAGTTGTACAATGACTTTTAATATTGTGGCAAGATACCTGGCAGGGGAGTATACCAGGAGATCTGAAAAGCTCACAAAATGATTCATGGTAAAGGGGAACACCAGGCGATCCGTCAAAGTACAAAAGAAGTTAAAAAAAGGGTATTTACTATGTGAACAAGAATTTTGTGAATCTATTACAAAGAAACCCAGAATGTGTTGCATGTCATGGAATATGTTGCCTGAGCAAGAACGTTCTCAATTTATTATAAAGAACCAAAGGAACTATTGGAAAAGAAACACTTTGTGACCAAGAAACTGTTGCTCAAAAGAAACACTTGCCATCCTACCAATACATCCAGGGGAAGGGAACCCCCTGGATCCAAGGGTGTATCTCTTTGGAAAACACTTTTTGTTGGCTGTAGCTTTATATTTTAATTCTGAACACCTTTTACTAAACTTGAGTCAGAGACATTTCCTTGCACCCTCAGTTGTTTGTTTCTAGTGTGAGGGTTAGATTAGAATGTTTTGGACCCAAGGATGGTTTCTAACGACTTAACACAGACTGATTTTTAGTTTTAGTTTCCTAGGCAGGGAAACTCTTCTTTAGGATAGGGTTAGTGAGGGATTTATTCAACCCATTTCTGTTTAATAAAAATGTCTGACAATGAGAACATTACAACTTTGTGTCCGCCTCCCATTTCTGACCCCTCACACTGGGCATATGTTATTCTTGCAGCCGATCATTTTTTTTAACCTTTTTCGTGCTGCTTAAATGTGGTTAGTTGGGGACGTGCAATGTATCACAATAGTTACCAGAAGACCGGAAACATAAAACAAGGGGCTTGTAGCACGCTGCTTAACCAAAGTCTGTGATCCTTTGCAAATAATTTAATTTCACTGCGCATTGCCTGAAAACATTGTGAGTTCTCAAAGTCTGCAATCTTTACTACATTTATTTTTATTTGATTTATTGGGTATTCATAATGCGCCTATAAACAATGTGTTTTGAGACACAACAAGACAAGAGGCTGGGGGAATAGGGAGGACAAGCCGGGCTAAGTGCGAGGTAGGGCTGGAAGGGCTACAAGGGTGCAGGCCCAGCCAGGCTAGTGCAGGGGGAGGGGCCCAGAAGAGCAAGTGCAGGAAGGGGTGGGGTCAGGGGAGACCAAGTGCAGAGGGAGACTGGACTAGGGGGACCTGGTGCCCTGAAGACCCTGAGGGAATCAGCAGTCAGTCAAGGGCAATCAGGTACATTAGCAGCAGAGGGGTAGAAGGAAGGAAGAAGAGAAAAGGAAGGTCCTGAGAAGCTTCTGGAACTTAAGGAGATCCGGCTCAAGTCTGAGCGGGGCAGTGCGGCCATTCCAGAGGGAGGCACCTGTGGAGGCGAGAGGTCTACCCCCTCTCTGCTTGGAAAAGCATCTGATCTGCAGAGAGTTAGAGCTAGACGACTGAAGGGCTCTAGTAGGGAGGTATTTAAGGAGACAGAGTTGGATGTAGCGGAGTCCCAGGTCTGATTGAGTTTCATGGGGAGAGTTGAGGAAAGAGAGAATTCCTCTGAGGAGGTGCAGCTGAAGTGGGCCTTCTTGGCAAGGTCCGTGATGTGAGGAGAGAAGGGGAGAGAGGAGTCGAAGATGACACCAAGGTTTCTTGTCTCACAGGAGGGTGAGGGGAGGGAGCCCATGGAGGGCAGCCAGAGTTAAGGAGGGAAAGAGGGAGCAGGGGACCCAATGAGAAGGATCTCTGTCTTAATGACATTAAGGCATAGATTGTTAGCAGTGCACCATGCCTGAATAGCAGACAGGCAGTCAGGAATGAGAGAGGAAGAGGAGGAGGCAGAGGAGAGATGCTTGAAGGAGAGCTGCTTGCCATCCGCATAACGCTGGAAGTTAGGAGAGAAGATGGAGATGAAATGGGCTAGAGTAGCCAGGTAAATGTTAAAAAAGGCAAGAGGAGAGAACCCTGACGGACATCGCTCGTGGAGTGAGGTGGAGGAGAGAACAGGGCCCAGTTAAAGCTGGAAGGTCAGTCAGAAGAAGGAGGTCAACCATGCCAGAGCCAGGTCTGTGATGCCAAGAGTATCACAGAGCCGATTTATCAGGGTGGCATTATTGACCGTATTAAAGGCAGAGGAAAGGTCAAGAAGGATGAGAATGGAAGGAGTGCTGGAATCACGATTAGAGACAAAGGGCCTCCTTATGAGTCCAGCAGTAACCCTGCCGGTGCTATCGGCGGATTGCTGTCGGTCTCGTAAAAGTTAACGGCACCCGATGCCACCGGGACATTTCAAGTCCCGGTGGACCGGGAGCTAGGTGCCAGTAAAATGTGGTTCCCCATTCTCGTGTAGTCCAATAGGACTCCACAGGAATGTGTACATAGAGGCACTGGCCCCGTTGTTAACAGTGTCGATGCTCCCGTGACGGGGTCTGCCTACCGTGGCCGATGTGCACTGCAGGGTCAGACATGTCTGGCAAGCAGATCCCGTCACGGGAGCATCGACACTGTTAACAAAGGTGCCAGTAAGCTTACCGGCACCCTTGTTTCGGAACCGGCAGGGTCAGAATGAGGCCCAAAGTCTTCACAGGTGTAAAGGAGAGCAGTTTCCGTGCCTCTGGCAGCTCTGAAGCCAGACTGGTGGTCATGGAGTCAACCTACAGATTCAGTGTGGCGGATAAGCTGGGAGATGGTCAGCTTGTCCAAGAGTTTGACCAGGAAAGGGCTAATGGAGATAGGGTGGTAGCTTGCCAGACAGGAAGGGTCGGCAGAATGTTTTTGAGGAGAGGGTGCACAAGGGAGGGCTTGAGGAGTGAGGGATAGGATGCAGTGGCAAAGGAGTGATTGCAGAAATTGGCCAAGGCTGAAGCAAGGGAGACAATGTTGTCCTTGATAGTTCTGGAGGAGCAGAGGAGCACCCGTTTCTATGAGGCTTTCATACAGCGGACTTGTCGAGAAACCTCATCAGGTGTTATGGGAGACAAAGAGGAGAGTAGGAGGAAAGGAGAGAGGGGGACCAAGGGAGGCCTGAGAGCAAGTGAGGGAGAAGGGTGAGGAGTAGAGGAGAGTGAGGACAAGATGTCCTGAGTTTTAGAAATGAAGTGAGAGGCCAGAGAAGTGCAGAGGGCCAGGGAAGCCATAGGAGAAGTGGAGACGGCAGTAGGGTTGGCAAGTTATTTGCAGATTTGTAAAAGTTCAGCAGTATTGTTAGTGGCTGCAAAGATGCAGGCTTGGATATAGGCCCTCTTCTAGAAGCAGATGGAGAGTCTGTATTGCCTTTGGAGCAGGAGGCAGGCCAGTTTGCTAAAGAATGTGCTCGAAGCCTGCCACTTCCGTTCAGCTGCTCTGCACTTGCGTTTCAGAGCAGCAAGGTCAGATTCATACCAGGAGTTGTACTTGGAGGTAGGTTTCTTGCTGATCCTCATGATAGGGGCAAGGATGTTCAGAGAGTTGGAGATGGAGAGTTGAAGGTTAGTAAGGGCTGTGTCAGAGTTAGAGTCAGTGGCAGGAATAGGAGGGGGAGTGAAGGTGGTGAAGGTGATGTCAAAAGCGGCAACTTACACTCGCTTCATAGGTCCAATGACGGAGAATGAGGCTGTTAGTGCGGGCGGGGGATTAGCTGGGGGACAAAGGAGGTCTAGGTAAAAAAACAGAAGAGCATGATCAGAACTGGAGAGGAGTAATGAGAGGGTTGGAGATGGGGGATGTCTGAAGAGGTGACATTATCCAAGTTGTATCCGGCTGAGTGCGTCAGACCGGAGGGAAGAATGGAGAGGGAAAGAGAGTCACAGAGGTTATGGAAGAGGCCAGAGGCTGCATCAGGGGAGTCAAGGTGAATATTGAAGTCTCTGAGGAGGAGGAGCTTGGAGGAGGAGGCCAGGAGTGAAGAGGTGAGGTCAGCCCATTCTGAGAGGAAGTGGGAGACCTAGCCAGAGAGCCTTTAGATGGTGGCCAGAGTCAGAGGGAGGCCAGAAGAGACACCAAGCCTGCAGACAAGGTATTTGAAAGAGGAATATGCCTAGATGGGTATGATAGAAGCAGGACCCACTCAGGGAAGGGTGTTAT
The DNA here is from genome assembly GCF_040938575.1 of Ambystoma mexicanum. Classification (NCBI taxonomy): domain Eukaryota; kingdom Metazoa; phylum Chordata; class Amphibia; order Caudata; family Ambystomatidae; genus Ambystoma; species Ambystoma mexicanum. Next base: position 40,680,794 of record NC_090928.1, read on the forward strand.
GTCTTGTTGCCGCCACCCGTGCCGCCCACGCCATGTACCTGCTAGTCCTTGGTGTTTGTATTCCAGGTGGTGCGAGCGGGTGTCAGGGCTTCTGGGGTCAGTACATCGCCTGCAATTATGGGAGGCACCAGATGAGTGCCCCGCGAATACGCCATTGTCCTTCTGGATGTTTCCGGGGTCCGTGCCTCTCTCCCGGCCTGCAGCATCTTGGTTGCCTGGCAACCAATGCTGCTGGAGATTCAAGCGCTATTTAAGGCTGGCTGTTCCTCATATCAGTGCGTCTTATCACTCCCATGGTTAGGACCTTCCCTGTGACTCTCTGTGGTCTGGGACCTTTCTCCTCCTAGTTCCTTTGTCAGCCAGTCTGGTCCTGATATTGCCTTCTGCTACCCAGTTAATCTCTTTTTCTGCCCTGCTGGCTTCCTCATGCCTTCCTCCTTCTTCTCAATCTGCCCTGCCCCTGCTTGTTTCCTGTTTCTTTTCCTTCTCTGTGCCTCTCGTGTCTGTCAGTGTGTGGCTCCTCTATCATACCATCATGATTAACAGCACTTCCTGGTCCAGTGGAACCCCTCTGGTTTCACTGCCTTTGCACCACGTTCATTCTGGGAAGCTGCTCAGCCTGTGGTGTCGGGGAACCATCCCTGAACCTGCCCTAGTTAACATCAGCTTGGGGAAGAAGGGGGCTGGGTCACCTGCCTGCATTGACCCCGGTTCATCCTGGACGACACGCGACCCAGTGCCTCCAAGAAGAAAGGGAAAGGATAATCGCAGCCAGGACCTGATGAGCAACACCGCAGTGATCAAGCCCTTGACATCGGGTCGGTTAGGCCTGGACTTAGAATCTTGTACCCCTCAGGGAGGAGAGTGTCAAAACTCGTGACAGAGCTAGCAGTGACCCACGTCTCGGTGGGAGCAAGGACGTCTAGGTCGAGGTCTTCAAGGTGGTGGCAGATGTCAGAGGAATGTTTGACGGTAGAGCGAGAGTTGAGGGTAGCTAAGTGGAGCAGGTTGCCACTTGTGAAAGTCTTCAGAGGAGGGGTACAGGAGTGTGGAACACCTGTCTGAGGTTGCAGAGGGGCCAGAGGGGTGGCAGAAAGAGGAGTGGCAGAAGAGTGGAGGAAGTTGATGAGAGACAGAAGATGGCTATCGAGAAGGAGGAGGTTGGGCTGAGAGCCCTGGACCATGACATTTAGGAGACATTAATGATGACCCTAGAGGACAAGAAGGATGCCAAGAGTACCTCCCAACAGGTGCCACCATTAATGAGAGAGGAAGAGAAAGTGGAGAGCACCAAGACCATAAGGGGAATCCAAAGGTCCGGAGAAGGAACGACAAAGAGGATGTCAGTGAAAGTCTGCCTCGATGAAGCGTTGACATAGGTATCACCGATGGGCAGGCCGGGATTGGAGACCAGGAGATGCTGCTGGAACGTTTTCCTTCCAGACTTCGTCAGAGGGATAGGATAGGGTTCCATGTAATAATGTCCCCTCAAAAATATCGCCATGCAAAAATATTGCGGAAAAATTGCAGTTTTTTGTGTGGACATTATTGCATGGAACATGCGGGGGACACCCCTGCAACCCCCAAACCCTTTTTTTTAAAATTATTTTACATTTTTTTGGCTGCCCCTGTCCCTATATATATGGTCACCAATATAATATCACCACAACCTTTTCCCGGCAATATTATATACGGCGACAATATATATGGGGATAATATTACCTGATACCTAGGATAGGTGGTAGAATAGCAATTAGAGAAGATAGGGGAGATTGAGAACACCAATTAGGGAGAGTGCAGAGAGAAGGAAGGGGGAGAGAGGGAGAGAAGGAGGAACTGCAGTGCATAACACCAACTACAACCAACAGCAGTGCAACAATCTAGAGTCAAGTGTCCAGGAAGGGAAAAAGACCTAGGTTACATCATATAGCAGAAAGCGCAGTTATCAGGACAGAGGGGAGAACCTAGATAGGGGAATAGAAGGGACATGCCTAATTTTTTAACACAGTAGCAAATGAAAAACACACAGATTCAACTTTCCTAGAAAAGAGGGGAAAGGCTAATTTTTAAATACAGCAGCAAATGCAAGAGCACACAGATTCGACTTTCCTAAAAGGGGGAAAATCCCCACAGGCTAATTATGACAATTCACCAATGCCAGATAAGGATAACATACAGCTGCCAAGTGCAGCAGATTGCATAATTAGATAATAGAAGTAATAAGAGAGCAGGGGCAGTTAAATAGCAGTAAAGGCTGTTCCCCCTGTATAATCAACAGTTCAATATTACTTCCTCTTTGTTAGCAATAAACAAAACTCCTTTTCAGGTTTTCTACATCAACAAATTTAAGTTTTGTCAGGATGGTTCCAACGCACTTTTAGTGACTTTGTTGCTTCTGTAGTTCTTCTGTACAACAACAAAAATGGTGTGTCGGATGCAGTCTCACACTAATGGAGTTTGACAGAACTGTGATTCTCGAGGTGAGGCTTGACATGTTTTTGTACACTGAGAGGTCCTTTCCTCTATATTCCCCTTCAGTGGAGCTACAGACCCAGCTGTGAGCCTGCGAGTGTGCATTGATACAGACTGTGATGGAAAAGACTGTGTGAACTGGGCATTTGTTATACCACAGTGACTGGTGGAGATTGCGGGGGTACTCCCTTTGATCCACATTGCGGGGCAAACTAAGTCGGCAATGCGAGGCAAAAAACAAAAGCTACCACCTTAGGAGTGAAGATGTCACTCCGCTTGACGACGACACGATGATACCTCAGCAACAACAAGAGCCTGCACCTGTTTGTTCAGACAAGGGGAAAATGTCTTCTTTCTTTACCCAGAAACTACTGAAAACATATAGGGCCTCATTACAACCTTGGTGCTATGTGCACCAACTTTACCACCATGGTGTAAACTCTGTTTACACCATGGTGGATGGCGGATTTACCGCCCCATTCCAAGGTGAGTGGGGCGGTAAATCCCCATTTCCCCTTCCCCATTTTTGCCCCATAGGGCATAATGGGAGTGGGGAAGGCGCTAATTACGCCGCCGTAAATTACAGCGGCGTAATTAGCACCATGGCAGGTTAGCGCCATGGATTTTAACGCCTGCTAAAATCAGGCGTTAAAATCAGAATCAGGCGTTAAGGGTTAACGGTGGCGTTAACCCTTAACGCCTGAGTTGTAATGAGGCCCATAGTAAGGCGGTGCAAGAGAGGTGCACGATTTCCGATAATACTCTGATGAAAGCAGTCAATAAGAGCATTATTAACCGTCATATATCCGTCCAGTTTTATCCCAAGTGGAACATGATGTGAACACTTCTACATTCAATGTTTGTGTTAGTCTGGAAAATGAATTTCAGGAAATAGAGAGCATACAGATTGTCTCAGTGTGTCCAGCTTATTCAGAACCCAAGGTGAACCTGGTGTAGTAATCCCAGATACACTTATGCCTTTAACCTGTATTCCAAATAACACCCGATTGCCAAGGGATCGAGCCTCCCTACCTTTTCAAGGTGATGACTCAAGTTTCCATGACTCTCTGAATGTGGGCGAGAGCTCAAATATAGTGTTGCAATCTATTACTCACCTATGTGATACGGTGGCTCACAAAGTGAGAATGAACACTTCGGCACTAAATGAGATAAGGGCAGTTCTATTAAAAGGAACTGAGTAGGATCCTGATTCTCTGGGTCATAATTTACTTGGGTCAAAATCGGCTGAGTCGTCTAACCCCCAAGTTCGAGCTATAAGCGTAATCGTAACTAACAATGTTGTGCAGTCTGACGCCGTTATATTGGACGACCAACCTAACAACAATGTGCAAACCTCAACTTTTCGTTACATAAAAAAAAAAAACAAAGAACATTAAAGTAGAGTAAAAGTCCACAAAAAAAGGGTCAAGGAAATGTTTGCAGAACATTCTTTGTGCAGTTAAAAAAGGAGATCCAATGAAGAACAACCACTTACAGCCTCATGACAGCATACATAGTAGTTATCAACAACACTTTGGGTGCTCTGGGTACTACTGATGCTGGGGACAGTTCTGAGAATACGCATGATGACTCCTTTCGAAGGCATCCTCCTCCACCTCAGCGTACCCTTCTTCAATCTAAAATGAAAAAGAATATTAGAGCGCCAAGGATGGAGTGTGGTCTCTCTGAATCAGTAAGCACCTTGACAACCTTTGTGTCTCGGAGACCTAAGAGCTGGATGTAGAGGAAATATCATGTAAAAAAAGGATTAATATCGACCCTGTGGTTCAACGGAAAATGCAAACATCTGATCTTGTGATGTCATCCAAGGCAAGTCAACAGGATCAGGGGGCAGTCGAGTCCCAGCACAACAGTGTGTGACTGGGACAGATGTATATACTGTGACTGCCCATGGTGGTGTTTGTCTCTGAAGAGCAAGAGACTTATTTTAATCTTCGAATCCGAGTTTGAGGCTGACTGGGACATTCCTCTCAACAGATGTAGATTATTGATCCTCCACTATCCCTAAATTAAGCTTGATCTCATCATTTGACATAAAATGTGTGCACTTATTCGATCGTGCCCGTTTGGGAAAATGTGCTGTTCACTTCCGCTCAAAAATGACCGAGAGGTTAGTTATCGAGCAGCAAGAGGACATTCTTTTAAAAGGTTTTGAATGCTATCAAGCACCCATGGAGGGGCCAGCCTAAAAGACCAGGATAGGGCGAACATCAGAGTGAGATGTTATTTTGAAGCAGACCAAATGAGATATGTGCCCCATGAGTCGGACTTTGCGAATTGGGGCTGACTGGTGGCCGCTCTCCCAATTTCAGCAGGAAGGTGAACCGGCTTTAAGTAATAACATCTGAGGCGATTTATTCTACTTCTCCGCCTTAATCATCTTCCCGTCCTGACGACCTGTGGCCCAGAATTGGGTCTGAATATAGCAGAAAGATATTGTAGGATTTGCAATCTTCCTACTGAGCCGGAGACGGCTTGTCATGTGCTGACGAAATGCTGTATGATGAGAGCAAAGCACAGGAAATATCTTGGTGAGTTCGTTCACAATATAGATTACCTGGATCAGGCAGATTTCTGGAAGCAGTGTGTTAACACTCTTAATCCTAAACTGCACTTAGCACTTTACCAGGTATGGCGTGATGCCACTACTCATTTGAAAATAAGTCAGAGGGGTCTCTCCCTGGTGCGTAGTGGCTCTTATTGTATGTTAGTATGAAACGATTAGTTTTATCTGTGAGAATATGAAGAGGGTTTCTCTTCTTTTATGAATATATAATCATGTTTTGTACCTATATACAGCATCACCTACTTATCAACGATACCAAGGATTTTATCAAGGATTTGATCCTATTTATTTTATCATGTATTATGCCTTGAATGATTGATTGATCTGATGTGATGGTATCGATGTTATTAGATGTATGTGATTTGTTACATCATGTATATTGAATATAATTTATAATTCAGTGGTTTGATGTAATTATGTGTAAAGTTTTTTACGTTTGTTTAAAACTGTATCACATTAATAAATAATAATAATTAAGTAATAACTGCCAAATATTAAGCCCAAACTCTTCCAGACACAATTCGATCGTGACCAATGACATGAAGATTGTTTTGGATGAATTTGATATTATTCTCCTTCAAGAGAATTGGCTCAGGGCTATCCCAGTATGGGATGGGTATCTAATCAACAGCAAAATAGCAAAGAAAGGTTCAAGTGGGAGACCCATGGAGGGTTGTCAACTGCTGCCAAAATTAAAAAGTTCCATCGGATTGAGAAAGTATCCACACACTCTGACGCTATCCTAATAACAAAGGTCTTGGACACCAGGAAAACTCACCATCAAGCAGCAGTTTTGATAATTAATATCTATTTTAATCTTAGTAATATGGAATTAGATGTAGCTATACATGATATTGAAAATGCACTAATTGAATGGCTCACTGTCTATCCTGATGGACCTGTTGTTTTGGCGAGTGAATTTAACTGTACATTTATGGTCACGGATAGTGGTTGGGAGGATTTCGATAATACTAAAAGTGTTATCCCCATTACCTATTTGTCGGGTAGGGACAGCTGTGGTAGTATTTGGTCTAAATTTCTTTCCAGGTGGGCTTTTCTGCAAACCAATTTACTGTTCAATGGGATCCTCACTGACGTGCCAATGTGTTCTAACATATTTTCTGCTTCTACAATCAACTACATTTTTCTAATTTTTGCTTGGACGAGGTGGGGCACCTAAAGATAGTGAAAAGGAGTATAAGTGATCACGCAATGTTACAGTTATCCCTCAGGTTTAGGGGCCCTCAAGAATCTGCTGACTTTATGAAAAGTGGGTCTTTGGTGGTTTCGGGGTGTGGTAACAGGATTACTCAATATAGTCACAATTCAAAGCAAGCTAATAGCGCTTTACTGAATTGTAGAATAATCACACAGTGAAAGAGAAACTCTTACAATTCTCGCCAGGGGAGTTTCCCACTTTGTTAACAAGGTTGAGAAGGCCAAAGGAGTCACTTCAGCGGTTCAACGTAACATCTTACTCCATGTAAATCATAGCAACTTCGGCAGAGTGATTCAAAACAAAAACATTCAAATGAGGAAAGATGTTAGGAAGCTGTTTAAATGCCTGGTTAAGACTTAGGCTGAGAAGGTAAATGAAAAAAAAAAGGTATTGAGGCAACAATATAGGAATTGGTGTAGATCACATCAATACCAAAAATATATAGTGAAAAATCAGGATTTGTTGAGTAAAACTGTCAGGCAGGATACATGTGCCATCTGGTAGACATTGAACAATAAATGCAAAAATCAGCCTATATCCATTCTTCTGGAGTCTTGGAGGATGCTTGGGTAGAATATTTTACTGACAAATATGATGCAAAAATCAATAACGGGAATGTCTTGAATTCTAGCACCAATAATATGTCAGCTTGGTTCCTCTCATTTGAAGGATTAGACATTGAGCTCATTATTAATACATTAAAAAACTAGGGCGTCTGGTCCGTATGATGGGTGACAAATGGCATTCTTAAGAACGATCCTGTATTTTGGTCTGATATTCTTTATCATTTGTTTACTTATATAGCCAAAGAAAGTACTTCCCCGATTTCCTGAACTGCCTCAACACTTGTCCCAATTTACAAAAAGGGCAACAGAGAGAAACCTTCTAGTTACCGACCTATATAACTGACTGACACAACATCAACCTATTTGGCCACAATAGTACTTAGTGAATTAACTGCATGGGCAAGGAGAACCAATCATCTAAGCTCTTTACAAATTGGTTTAAGAAGGGACGGGCACGGTATTGAGTGGATTAGCTCTGACTGCCTGACTTCCTGTTTGTCTGATATTGCGTCTTATTCAGGCGGCTCTCTTTTCATGGCAACAATTGATCTATCCTCCGCTTATGACAATGTTAATATCTTCATGTTATGGTCGAAATAGTCCGGCTGGGGGATAGATTTGGGTTTTCCTGCGATTGATCCAATTGTTATATTCCAATAATTCCATCAAGGTCAGACTAAACACTTTGACAGAACTGGCAAGAAGCTTCCATCTGAAAAAGGGAGTACGCCAAAGGTGTGTTTTAGCCCCCCACTCTGTTTAATTTATACTTAGCTGACCTCTGTGCTCTAAGTAGGGATTGGGGGGGATACGTTCCCACGTGGTCAGGTCTGAAAGTGAGTGGCATCGCATATGCCGATGATCTTAATTTAATGGATTATACACCAGCTGGATTGCAATGGCAGCTCGTAAGAGGGGAAAATGTGTGATGGTAAATCAACTACAGATTAACTCTAGAAAATCTTATGTAATGGTTAGTACAACATGTAGAAAAGGTAAATCCTATACATGGAAACTAAACAACATTGTAATTCAGCGAGTAGAATCGATGTGCTCTCTGGGATTTATAATATCAGTCAAAACTCGGTTCTATGTGATAATATGACTGCAAAAATGTTTCCATACAAGAATGCTGCTGTTGTTTTTTTGCACCGATATTAGCCCATGGAACCTGCGGGGGACACCCCTAAATAATGTAGCCTATGCCGTTTCCCGGTTACTATATGTATGGCGACATTATTTATGGGGATAATATTACCTGATACCCAAAAATCAGCGAGGACAACACAGATTACGAATGGATTAAAAGATTTGATCATGTACCTCAATATTCAAGGTCATAAAAGTAAACTGTGCGCATATTCATTGATTCCACTGATCGAGTTTTGTAGAGCGAAAGTGTCTCCCATTATCCTCTACGGTTGTGAAATGATAAATGTCTCCAAAAGGAAATTCATTGATGTTTTAGAGGCCAACATTTCGAAACGGGTTTTAGGGCACCCGGTCTCAGTTCCAATTAGTGCCATCATATTGGAACTAGGACTGACCTCATGGTGGGAGTCCCTCTATTTAACATGCAGGTAAATCTAATCTTGGGTTCCACCTTTGGGCCCTACTATTAAGGGATACAAATCCCTTTTTGAAAAAATTCAAGATTAGATGTGATAAGATGCGTGTGGTTGTTGACCTGAATGGTGCTGAGCCAAATGTCACTCTGAAAAAGAGAAGACCAAAAATTGGGATAGATCGATGGCTCTCCAAGACCTGGTTAGATTGACACTCTACTCAGGCAAGGAATTACTCTATCTACCACCAAATGATCTAAGAGCGTACTTATCTAAATTTCCATAAGCTACATTTCTGGATTGGTACCTGAATTTCAGATTAAAATGCCTGCCTACTCCCTAGTTTGTGGGCCCAAAGCTGGGTATCCCCAGGGAAATGCGAACTTGTAGATTGTGTGGTTCAGTTCCTGAAGAGACTTTATTCCATCTGGTGATGCTCTGCCCATTCTTTTTGGATCATTAAATTCGATGTTTTGGGCGATTCATCCATTCAACCTCCCATATTCTAACCCATGATCTGTCGTGTAGGTTTATGGCTAGCTCTCAAGTAGCACTCACCAGAGCCTTAGTTAAGTTGCTAATGGTCACCTTTTCAGAATTAGCTTAGGTAACGGAGCAAGGTGTTGCAGATTGTATATATGAGGTCCCTGCAACTGAAGTTGTTTCCTTGAATTTCAAAGGTTTTGTTACAATGTATTGCTCACCTTGATGTCCCTGCAACTAATGTTTTTCCTTGAATTTCAAGGGTTGTGTTATTCCACTGATTTTTTGAACGCTTTCAGACCACTGGGCATGGTCTTCAGCCATGGTTAGTGGGCATGGCCTTTGGCCGTGCCCACTGTCCATTTTAAAACGCTACCAGACAACTAGCCATAGCGGGTGGGCACGGCCACTCTATATTTTAACACACTTGCAACCCATCGCTCTAAGACATTCAATAGTCACAAACTGATTGTGTTCTGTTTTGACAGTTGTATTATTATGTATAAAATATTGCAGGCTTTGAGAAAGCACAATGTTTTAGGCAATGCGCAGTGAAATTGTATTATTTGTCATGGACCACACATTATGGTTAAGCAGCGTGCTCCATGTCCCTTGTTTTATGGCCGGTCTCTTGGTGACTGTTGTGATAAATCACAACCTCAAAAAACCCCATGTGTTCCGTCTGCCCTCTGAAAAAAAGTTACGCTCTTCACCCACAGGTGTCCTTTACTGGTGCCCTGAAAAGCAGCCACAATCAGGGGAAAATAACTGCACCTGCGTCCAGGATTGCAAAATCTCTTGCCACATTGTGGGCAGATACTCATAGCTTACTTGCCCTCTTATCATTTCCCCTCCTCATCCCCATGTCTAGCTTTCAACAATACTTTGCTTTATAAAGCTGAGTTGAAAAGTACACATACCACAGTGTCACTCAAATATATAAATCCTTATAGAACTACGTTAGGAAAAAAGTGTACAATTGTGGCTGTCATGATTCCTGCCCCTCATGTCCCCAGCCTTCCAAGATGTCAGGCTGGAGCCAGGCCACGATCACCTACATGGCCCTCAAGGGCCTCTCCATCCCTCCAAAAACCCACTTGGAGTCAGACTTGGCGCTTGTGGCACCAGACTCACTCACCCCCATAGGATAACATTGGGGATAGGATTTGTAGTGCATTGATGGGGACAAGATGGATGCCCCCATATATTTCGGTTCCCAGAACTGCATGTGCGGTCTAGTCTTTTGGGTGTGGTTCAGCCCAGAGGCACCTGGGATACCCAGAGACTATTTAAGCCACACCCAGGCTGAGAAACATGCTTTGCGTTTTCTGCACCTGCAGCGTGACACTCACCATGTTCGGATCGATCTCCAGTAGCCCTGCATCTTTCTTCTGCGCTCAGCTCCTGCAAGAACACCGTTAGGAACAGCCTTACCTTGCAGCGCTTCTGCCCATCAGTCATCGCTCCTTCTGTTCTGCGGGCATCTTCGGCAGTGTTATTCCCATCCCGGCACGCCGCTTCCTAAGGAAAAGGGAAAAGAACAGAAAAAAGGCATTAGTAAGCATTCTGCAAATCTTCGCTTATTTTTAAATACTGTACGAGCTTCAAACGCTTACCTGAATCCCAGCCACTCTGGGGGAACTCTGTCTCCGGAACTTCTCATCCATCTGCAAGAGGGAAAAGACACTCCAGGTTAGCGTGGAAACATCTAGAGGCGCCGCATATCGCGCTTACCCACCGCATTTGTTCTTCATAACCGGCATCCACGCTGAAAACATCGCGGCACCTAAAAGACAGAAAAAGAACTCAGTTCAATGCAAATACGAAAGGGGTGCATCGCGCATGGCACTCTCATTCACCTTCAGTGCTACTCATCTCAGCAGCACGCCGCCATCCCTGGACGCCGGCCATCATCTAAGGAAGAAAAGGAACGGAGTTAGAGAACTGTTGAAAAGACTCATTATACTTACCTGTCGGACTCTTGCCAGTGAAGTAACTAGGCAGCAACAAGCCCGCATCAATCAACGCGCCCCTGCGCTGAAGGCAGGATGGAGAGCACACTATCCAAGAAAACAAGGTGAGCTGTGGATCAAAGGGAAGGGTTGGACCCCGGGGAAGAAGGGGTTCAAGCACACAGAGACAATAGGGAGTTATTCTCTACCAATCCTGTGTTTCAGGCCCAGTCTCCAGTCGAATAGCCTCCAGGAAAGAGTTCGAGGTCGTAAGAGGTCAGAACAGGCTGAGTGACATCCCTGTGGATACCAGGTGAGTGTTACAGTGGCATTATTCCCCCCATGACGGTGAGACTACAACTACCAGAAAGCAATTCAGCAAAAGGCAAAGAAATGGTCTCTGAGTAGTAGCACGGTTAAAAAAAATACTGCAGATGCTTTGTGTTATGAGATATTTAAAACTAAGAAAACACACAGCATTTGGGACTGTGGGTTGTCTCCCATCCATGCAGTAACCGGGACTGACCCAGCTTAGTTTCAAAGTGAGGAAGAATCCAGCCCCCTTAGGCCATGTTTCTCTAAGTAAGGTGGGCTCATTTATCAGGCAACATGGCCGTAGGGGGCTGACCCACTTTCTCACTTTGCAGCTAAACAGGGTTCATCTGAGTTACTGCTGGGATGGGAAACCCACTGTTGCTGTAAAAATATCAGTCAATTTCGTATTATTATTATTAACTGGGAGACTACAAATACCAGAATGCATTCAGAAAAAGGCAGAAAATTGTCTCCCAGTACAAAACTTTCAAAGACTGACAGTACCAAGGTTTAAAAAAATAAAATAACATTGGATGCCCATTCGGTCGCCCATCCATGCAGTAACCAGGACTGACCCTGCTTAGCTTCAAAGCGGAACTGACCCTGCTTAGCTTCAAAGCAAGGAAAGGACCAGCCAGTTTCTCTAAGTGATCTTGTAACTTTGCTCATTTATCAGGCAACATGGTGACTTCTTCACTTTGAAGCTAAGCAGGGTCTGTCCTGGTTACTGGATAGATGGGAGAGCTGTGGCCAATGATTTTTCACCCCTGACTCCACTATAGCTGTAAAAATATGTATTTTTTTTAAAATGTATTTGCGGGTACTGAACTACACATACCATAAGCTATCTGTAGTCCTTTATAGCTGTGAATATTGGCAAAACGGCCAAAGAAATTATTTCCCGACCCGCAGGGCCCACACCAAGTGCCCCCTCATCTATGCCAGCACCCCCACTCCCCAGATGGCCTCCTCACCTCCCCTGATCTCTCCATTTCCCCTGCACAACACACGTTGTTTCTGTGACGCATTTGTTTTGCGATGTCGGCTATTCGAGGCTACAGAAAGATTTGTGTGGCAAACTCAGGCCCTAGACCCCTTACAACTCCCAAATTTCACTTGGTGGCCTCTAGCCACCACCCACCTCTAGCCTGATGACATTTGCATGTTTTTTGACCTGCAAATACCAGGTCCAGCGTTGCATTTTCCCATATCCTCTGCTTAAACCTCAAATATCTCTTGTTGCATCGAGAGAAAAACAAGATTGCGGTTGTTTCATTTCTAAAAACCTCTGGTTTCGGGTAAATCCCCAAGTTATAGCTATCTATTTTTGAGAAGGGGGCACCCCCTTCTACGGTGAATATTTAAATAACTTCTGCACAGAATAACTCCAAACCACGCACGGATTGCGAGTCAACGCTTCATGCCCAAGTTGTTTCGGACCTGGTCCAAATTTGTCCAGCGGTTTGGGCTGTGGCAAGAATTTACCCTGTTTGTCTATGGGAAAATAAATGGGAAGTAGGCCGCACTTTGGGAGAAACATTTTTTTTGTCTTCTTTATAACTTTTATTTTTTAACAAATCTCTACAAAACTTAGCAAGTCCTTAATCACTTTCAAAATTTCAGTCAAATAGGTTGCTTGAATCAAAAGTTATTAACGATAGAATGTTGATGGGTTCCTTTGGGATAAGGAAACGTGGCAAATTAACAAATATCATGCAAGGTGTTCTAGATTTGCCTTGTATTGGGCCAACTCGCATCCTAAAGGGGATTCACAACTGGTCAAATGAGGCATAGGTCTGCATACATTTGTTTATGTACCCAGTGAGACCAATTTCAGGATCGTCTAAAAATCCTTGCTACTTGGAAAATGTACTTCAAATTTGAATAGCAGTTATTTAGTGGTGTAGAGTAATCTCATGGGGTAAATATAATATAACTAATAAAGAGATACCTACAGTAAAAAGACACACAAACCTGAATGGAAAAGGGTTGTGTGATCTGTAAACAACTCTCAAACCAGAATTAACATATTATTCTCATTAGGTCTTTCAGAACACATACTTACAATTAAACTATTGTGAAGTATCTTTCTCTTTTCTGTTTCTCTTTTGTGTCGCTCGTTAACTTCAAGAAAAGATTGGTGAAGGTCATTCATCTTGGTCTTAAGTTCTAGGTAAACAAAGTAAATATAGAGTTTTAAAGACAAACAACTTAATGATTAATGCATACAGTATGAAAGAATGATCCGCGGCAGAGTAGATCGAGAGAGAGAGGGAGGGAGAGATGCAGAGAGAGAGAGGGAGGGGGCAGAGGGAGAGGGAGAGGGAGATGGAGAGAGAGACACACACACTAGGCCATGCATTTGTAACAAGGAATCATATTATATGTGTCAGGGCAAGGGCGGGAATACCTGTGCGCAAGTCAGAGCAGAAACTATCCCAGATGCAGGGAAGGGGGGTGTTGAGGGGAGGAGGGCTAGGTCCTTAAATGTCCCATGAATGTTAATGCTGGTACCACTCTGTGTCGTGTGATGCCTCCCAGTGCTGTTGCTGGCCAGCCAGAGTTTTCCTTTGTCTTTTTCAGAACTGCAACTCACAGACTGTACAGGAGCAACCAAGAAAACCTAACCGGAACCAGGGCAATGAAGTCGAGAATGGAATGGACTGGGAATTTGCTTTCCAAACTAAAATAGGACACCTAGCATCCAATTTACCAATCCCAGACCGACACCAGGCAATTGATGGGTCAACAGAAAAGAACTTGAGAGAGGAGAAACTCCAGGGGAACAGGAGAGACACAGAAATCCTCCCCACACTGAATTTGAAACAAAACTCACCAGCACAGGATGAACGCCACCAGGAAAACAAGAAGGATGAGCAACTGGCTGCTACCCTGCCACTATACACTGAAAAGGGGCAGGGTTAAAAGGTTTTTCTTAAAGCTTTCCACCTGAAGAACCTGGCCCCCGAGGAAAGAATAGCTCTAGATTTGTCACCCGAGTCAGGTGTGTGCTGCAGGCAATAGAAGGACATGGGGAGGTGGAGTCAGAACAAGGTAAAGAGTAGTATAAAAGGGGGAGGAATAGGGTGGAAAGTGTAGGTTGCAGGGATGAGGTCAGAAATTGTGGAGGTGGGCCAAATGGCCAGGTGGAGGAAAGATGGTGGAGTAGAGTGTTGAAGAGTTTGCGGTGGAGTTGGAGCAGAGTACAGGTGAGATATTGATTGTAAGAGGAGAGAGTGGTACCAATTGTATGTACTGTTTATGAGGGAGGTTTAAAAGGTGAATGAGAAAGAGAAAGAAAGAGGGAGAGAGAGAAGTGTAGGAGCCATTAGAGAGAGGGTAAAAGCGGTACAATGTATGGTAGGAGGGTAGAGAGAATGCAAGGAAGTAGTGGGAGCAGCAGTGAGGGTGGAGCGAAGCAGGAGGGTAGAGATAGTTGGAAGATAGGCGCAGATGGACTGGAACTATTAGGGGAAAGAAGGCGTACATAGGAGATTGTGTGTAAGAAAGGGGTGAGAAGAGGCGTGTGGAGAGAGTGAGAAGAGAGGATAAGGGGAGAGAAGAAGAGAGAGTGTGGACATCAGAGGGATAGAAGGAGAGAGAGAGAGAGGAGAGGAAGATTGGAGGGTATGAGAGAAGGCACGGGAGGGAGGGGGCTTAGTAGGGAAGGGTGAGCAGGGCACATATCCCTGGAGGTAAAGGGAGAGAGTGAGCAGGACACCATATAATTGTGGTGCAGGGGTGAGCAGGGCACCATATCCCTGGGGGGGGTGACCAGGGCACCATATCCCTTATGGGGTGAGCAGAGCACCATATCCCTGGGGGTGTGAGGGGTGAATAGGGCCCCATATCCCTGGATGGTGAGCAGGGTGCCATAACCCCAGGGTGGGGTGAGCAGGGCACCATACCCTTAGCAGGGAAGGTGTATTGAGATCAGGGAAAGGGAGAAAGAAGGAGTGTGCTTGTGAGAGAACGGTACAGGGTGTCTGTTATTGGCACAAGCAAAAGATAACCTCCTGTTGAGAAACCTGGGCACTGTTAGACTGAGGCACCCCTAGAGGAATACCCGAGATAAAGGTTTTGCCTGTAGTCCATCACCAAAAGCAAGTATTAGACTGTAGGTGTTACCGATCGCTAGCTGGGAAATCTGTGGGTTAGGGACGCCTTGGTTAGGCTGGTGGGCAGCCTATGGGGGACGAGAGAGGGATGCCCATGAAAATGCCCTCAGCGCATGCTGACAAGGATAAAAAAAACAGTGATTTTCATCACATCTTGCCTGTAAAAACGCTTGAACCATCTTTTGGAGTCTGATGTTCCTAAGGCTATCGCTTAAGTATATTAATAATAACTCGATTTTTTTAATAGTACTTGCTACCACAGTTCCCCTCTTCGCAGAGTTGTAAATGACAGGCATCACTGTTAACCACATTAATCTTCCTCAGTTTTTCTTCGACCTCAGTGGGATGAAAGGATGAGTCAAAGTTGCTATGACGTGAACTTGTGACCTACATTTGAGCAGTCAGCTTTTAACTGACTATGCCATCTGGCCTGCTTGACTCCATCTGACACGTGTTCACGTTTCGACTATCAAACGTAATTTAACTGCACTACAAGTTGCATCTTGGGCACATTTTACTAGATGAATATGTTGATATTTATATTACCCAGGTCAACACATTAGGTTTTTAAAAAATGCTTACTGGAGCTCAGACTACAATGGGCCAATTACAAGTGTGGTGGTCCAGAAACAATGGTGCTGTTAAGTTTACCGGAACTGTTGTTTCCGGACCACCACACTACGAGTCTGCCTGCCAGGGCCTCTGCGCCCAGCAGGTCTGACCTGCTGGGCGCAGTGGCCTTGGTAGGCATATTTGTCACGGAAGCACCAGCACCATTAGCAACAGTGCTGGTGCTTCTGTCACCCAATGGGGACATAAAGTCAGGTGCCAGGTTCAGTATTTCAGGGTTGGCTGCAACTCGCCGGTGGCATCGGTGTGTTACCGCCAACGGTTTATAGACAAAAAGTCGAAAACTTAATGTCAAATAGCAAAAATGACGAAAAAAAAATGTCGAATGTAAAAAAGTCGAAAACACATACATATAATAGGAAAAGTCATAATTTCGAAAAAAAAATGTCGAAAAAAAAATCGAAACCCCAAAACACTTTTTTTTTTTTTACACAAATACTAACATTTTTTATGGGGGGGGTCCCTCCCAAACCCCCCCATCCCAAACCCCTACCCTAACCCCCCCCCCACCCCCCATGGATATACCTTTCATTTTTATAAAAAGTATTTAATAAAACATTAATTAAATAATTAATTATTAAAAAAAAACATCCCAAACCCCTACCCCAACCCCCCCCTCCTCCCCATCCCCCCCACTCACCATGGATATGCCTTTAACCATTTAAAAAAAGTATGTTTTATAAAATATAATTAATTGATTATTTATTTAAACATTAATTCGAAAAAAAAATCGAAAAAAATTCGACATTTTTGTAATTCGACATTTTTATTTTCGACATTTTTTTTTCGACATTTTGACTTTCGATATTATTGTATTCGACATTATGACTGGACACCACCGCCAACATCTTAATGAGGCCCAATGTGTTTGTGCAAATCACCCAATGCTTATCAATCATCCCTCTAGTAATGTCCAAGTGTGTTCTCAAATACTCAATAACTTACAGAGAAATCGTTTATTTTATATAAACACACTCCCAAAGCAATATCTGATATCTTTTAACTCCAAGATACACTTCCCATAAAAAGTGGAATTTCTATCCAAACTTCTCAAGTACTGTCCCCTTTTGAATGCAAAAATGCCAGGCTAATACTACATTTTTCATCAATATTTATAATATCATGCAACACAAAATGCACCCTTAGGCTTGTGCCACAAAGTTGGGAATCACCATCGGACAGAAGGTATGGTACAAGTCAGTCAAAAAAAAGTTTATTTGAGGAAAATCCCAAAGTGCTTGCAAGTTCCTCACAAACATTACAACCTGAGTGTTCTTGCCCGGTCTCCCGAGGCTTAAGACAAAAAGCTGGAAACACCAAATAACAGTAAAATTGTTGTACTATAATAACAAAAGTACAAACCTTTGTGCACTGTGCATATTCCTTTTCTCGTGGACCAGGGAGACAGTCTGTTTTACTTTTTACAGTTAATTAATTTCATTTGGCTGTTGATCAACTGTTGGTCATCAAAGAATCAGCAAAATTAAGATACATTAGTACCCAGCGAAGGGGGGTTTGGTGATCTCCCAGGCAATCAGGAAGCTCAGAACGGGGGCTTTACCACGCAGTAAAGCCTCCCGGTCTGAGCCTCCTCAGAGCGGGAGATTGCCATCTTTCCTCACTGGGAATCAGGCAAGTGCACCCCTCACCCTAATTCCCTCCTTCCCCCGACCCCAAGTACAAATTCAACCCCCAAACACCCGCCCCAACGTCTTCCCCACTTACTTTGCGCTCCTCTGTCCTTCTCAGCCGCCAGGAACACTCAGTGTTCCCAGCACATCTTACCGGAAATTGCTGCCATAAAAACGTAGATGGGACTACTTGGAGTACCCTTCTCCCTCTTCCATGGTGGTCATCTTGTTTTGTAGGATTTTTTTCAAGTTGAGTAATGGGAACACTTCATTTCTCAACTTGAAAAAAACTATTAGTACCCCGATGTACTAATTGCAATAAAACCCTTGCAGGAGGGTTTTACCTGATTAGGTAATGCCCTGGGGCTAACTTAGGCTCTGGGGCATTACCAGACCGGTAATGCCCCCCCTAATCGGGTTGTACTGCTTAAATAAAAGTCATTATATACAAAATGTTGCCCACACGATTTAGATTGTTTAAAAAATCTAATGTATACAGATCAATTATTTTTGTTCAGGATCTGTTTTAAAAAAGTGTCCACACTGTAGGCAACGTCAGGATGATCACTAGAGCAGCAGAAATGTTGGTCAGTCAAAAAAGTTCTACTTCCATATTGTTCCAGGCAGTGAACATAAAGGGGTATGGAGTACAAGTAAGACAAGCATGTTATGTTTCCACTTGGAGTGTACACAGAATTGGGGAAGAGTTTCCTACAGGGTCACGAAAAACTCTAGCCTTCTGAGCTGGTTAATATTATAGGACCCCACTCTGAATGCTCATGGAAAGGAGCAGCAGGAGTGGGTGTCTGTGTCTGGACCATAAGGCACAAACAAGGAAACAATACTCACAAGACTAAAGCCTGTACGGGTCCAGCAGGAACTGGACAATGACTGCTTCCTGAAGCAGGAACCGGCACACTGTTAACAATATGGCACAAGGCACAATACTGAAATGCGACAAAGGAAAGAGGAAGAGATTGCCTGCTGTAAAACCAAACTCTGAACAAAGGAATTACATAAGCACAAGTGAGGACAAGAACAGTAACAGAAATATCCAGGGAAGAATAGAAAGTCAAAGTAAGCAAGGTTCAGGACAGAGATCAGGAATGAAAGAGGAACAGCAAGAAAAAAGGAATCTAAGTGCAATAGTACAGGAGACTGGAACCCCAGTAGGGAGCTTAACATGTAGAACATGGCGCACTGCCAGAACAGTAATATTGCAAAACATATTGTTAATTACATCAGTACACACAGAGCACATAAAAGCTTTTCAGAATCAGTGCCATTTTGATTGCCGCTAAGGTCCAGTTGTTGATACTTGCCGATGCGCTGAGGATCACAAGTCATTAGATAGCACATATCAGCAGGAGCAATATTATATGTAATAATCCAAGTCATATTTCTCCATTTGCGATCAGTGTCAACCCAAAATCGGCAGTACTCATAGGCAGAAAAATAACTCCTGACATCTCAATCCATCACGAAGGAGTAATTATGCAGCACTCCAAAAATGTGCTGTAACACAGGGGCTGGCGTAGGCACCACCACAAGGTACGTTGACATCGGATTCGTAGAATCATGTACGTCCGCCAAACAGAAATGTGAGATATTCAAGACACTATGGGCCAGGAAGACCCATATATTCTGAATTTGATCCACAATGCCAGCAAGCCATGCCAAAAGAAAGACATGGAGACTGCATCATGCTCACAACGTTTCCTCCAGGAGCCATGATACCCCACAGTGGGACTGTTAATAGCCTGCTTAGTGACATCAACATCATCATTCATCGCCCAGATCGTTGAATTCAGTTGCAATATTGAGACATTTGCCACCGTTCCTCGCATGTCCATGGACCCGCCTGAATGCACTCCACACACGTCCACAAGTGCAAATTTCACGACCAGGGTCTAACAATAAGATGTTAAACAAAAACAAGATATCAGTGAAGTACATCACTCACGTAAATAACATTTGTCAGTGGGAACATGACTCCATTTCCTTTTCCCCGGCACCATTACAAGAACCAACTGGTCCTCTCTTGCTGCAATTACATCTGCCGGAACCGGGGGACCTCTAGGTTTCTCGACCCAGACTTTTGCTGCCGGAACCATTTTGTCTGATAAGCCAAAACCTCTATCCTCACGTGTAGTTTTCACAGTGGGTGGCTCTCCCTTCTTCACCATGGACATTTTCACAAGTAAAATGATCAGCTGCGCCAGCCTATCCCCCTTATGGATAGGTAGCATGTTCTCTCCAATCAATGAAACGTGACCCATTGTCACTTTGAATATGTAAAGGGATTCCATAGTATGATGCCACTTGATCTAACAATTTGATCGTGTTCAATTGGGTAGCTCTCCTACATGGCATCACCATCAAATATCTGGAATATGTGTCCACAATAGTGCACGCATGTTGACATCCTTTGCTTATTGGCATGGGACCGATACAATCGATCTGCCAGATTTGTCTGGGCAATTTGCCCCTTTTCAGCGTACCTTGAATGATATGCGGATATACCTTTGTTTGTGATTTTGGCACACTGGGCATTGCAAGATTATAGTTTTCACAATTACTAACGGAAGGCTAATTCCTAGATCTTGTGCCCACCTTAAAGTAGCCTTTTCTCTGAGATGCCCACTTTTCTGGTGTGCCCACTTAGCAAGCTCTTCCACATCATCCTCCTCAGACCTTCTTTCCATGACTGAAATTTTGGCATGTTCATCTGTAACAGAATTGAACCAACGCTCTAATGAGTCGGTTGCACAATGGTCATCTACATGATACGCAGTCTCTGTACTATGCACCAACATCTCAGCAATGTCCTGCCACAATTCTCTCCCCCACACCTCTTTAGCATGAATCTGACATCCATTCTCTTGCCATGTCGGTAACCAGACTGCTAGCCTATTCGCCACTGACCAGGAGCCGGTGTACACATAACAACAACCAGGTGTCTCCTGCTTTAATGCTTGATATACTGCATACAATTCTGCAAATTGACTACTCTTCCCTTTTCCTGACGTGGTCAATATCTACTTCATTTTGGGGTTATATAGCACAGCTTTCCAGTGTCGCTCAGTCCCTATCTATTTGGCGGAACCATCCGTAAACCATGCATGCTCAGTTTTGTTCACTCGTCAACTCTCCATACGGTACTCCCCATTTCACAGGAGACTCCTTCACCTCAACTTCCTCTGAAAGTTCCAAAACAACCAATGGAACCCCAGCAACTTGCTCATGCAATTTTGCAACTCCCCCCTTGCCCGTTTTGGCACGATCTTGAATGTACGATTTCACTTAATAATGCTTGCCTCTTGGGCATGCCCTATCCGATGTGTTTTAGGAGAGCTCAGTACCCATTGCATAATCAGAATTTCCGGTCAGATCAATACATCATGACCCACCGTCATCTGCTCTGTATCCACAAGAGCCCAATAACAGGCCAATAACTATTTTTTGAAGGGAGTATATCGGTCTCCAGCATCGGATAACTTACGACTCCAGAATCCCAATGGGTCATGCTTTCGGTCCTGTTTTTGCCACAAACTCCAGTTTGTATAGTTTTCTTGTACTGATACATTCAACTCCACTTCCCCTGCCCTCAATGGCCATAAATTAAGCACTCTCTGTATGGTATCTTTCGCCAATTGAAATGCCTTTTCTTGCTCCCCTCCTCATTCAAAATGACATTTCCTTCGTGTCACCCTGTAAAGGGGTGCCAGATTCTGCCCTAAATGCAGTATATGCTGTCTCCAGAATCCAAACAGACCTATGAACTGTTGAGCTTGTTTCGTATTCACAGGTGTGGAGAAATCAAGAATCTTTTGTTTAGCCTTCGGTACCATCTCGCGATGCCCATTATGCCACTGAATCCCCAGAAAGATCACAGTCTCTGCAGGACCTTGGGTTTTGGTCTCATTAATTTCCCAGCCTTCCCTTCTCAGTCCCTCAGTAATGAGGTCTAGTTGCATCCAAACACTTTGCTCATCCTTTCCTTGCATCAAGATAGCATCGACATAGTGAGAAATTTGGACATCTGGTTTGCATGGATTTTTACCAGATGTTCTGCCACCAGCCGGTGACAGATAGTTGGACTATGCATGTATCCAGTGGGCAAACGTTGGAATGTATACTGCCTCCCATTCCAGGAGAATGCAAACTGCTCTTGCCACTCTTCCGCAAACGGTACAGTGAAAAATGCATTGGCCAGATCGATTACCGCATCCAGGTTCCTTCAAACTTCTGCACATTCTCAATCAAGGTAACCGCATCTGGAACTACGGGGACTAACGGATGAGTGTACTTATTCAACTCACGATAATCCACAGTCATCCTCTAGCTTCCCTCCGGCTTTTTAACCGACCAAACTGGATTGTTCCAAGCCATAGTCACAGGTCGTAGCACACCTGCTTCGACATATCCTTTAATCGTGTCTGAAATCTGCTTCTGCCCCAGGAATACGATATTGTTTCACAGATACTTGTTTTGTGGCTAAGGGAACCTGCACAGGGGCATTTTCAACTTTGCTACAAGAACAGGAGTACAGGTTAATGCACTCACCCCAAATTGATACGTTTTACCTTCTAACCCGAGGGTCTATCCCTCCAGAATATCAAAGCCAATGATGTATTCTGGTATGGGAACAATCAGCACCAGATATTTATTCCTTTTCAAATGACCAATTTTCATGTCAATTCTGGTTTGGGCTGCAGGAGTCTCTTTACCTCCCAACCCGTGATGGTGAAATGCTTACCATTAAACCTTGAAGGATTCCCATGAATCAATTAAGGCACAGACCTCCTGTATATTTCCCGATTGCCAAAATAATTTTACATTCACATGCGGCCGTCTATCCACCTTAAGTTGGGCAGTTGTTACTGGAGTTTGACAACAATCCTACGCGTAAATTGAATGTATGTATCTATATTCTGTCTCCAACATTGCACTCACAACCTTCCGTAAATCAGCATAAGTCAGCTGGTATGGGAGAGGCATCCCCAGGGACTCCTCCTCTGCCCACTCTTCAGGTGGTGCAAAAGGCACCTTTACCCCATTGGACTTATTAATATCTTGCCTTTTCACTTGCCTGTACAGCTCCTTTCCTTCTAACCCTCTCTTCTTATAAAGCTGATACATTTCTCAGGTTTCGATCCTGTCAATGTCTTCCTGTAGTACTCCATCTTTTAGTAGCACCAAAAACATATCCTTTCTAGATACCCGGAATCTCAGCTATCGAACCTCCTTCCAGGGGTTCATCTCTCACTATTCCCCTCTCTTTCTCTGGGTCTTACCTCTGCCTTAACCCATTCCCCAAGATCTTCCAACTGTCTGATAGCATCCACTACTTCATCTGTAACCTTACCATTCTTCCCCACCAGCAAAGTCATAATGACATTTTTGTATGCTGGAGGAGCAGTTCGAATGAGGGTATTTCGGGCTGAGACCGATAATGCTACTACCCCCATATGTTCGAGCATCTCAACATGAATGGCTTCTTTCATGGCATGTTCTCTGAGCCTCTGAATCGCCTCTCTCAATGTGTACTATTTTTCTCCTCAATCGGCCAGTCGGATGCCATCAGATATTTGCGACTGCAGCCCTGTACAGCCAATTGTAATAGCAACACTTGTAGTTCCCTCCTATCCTGATCATGAGGTGGTCCCGCACGCAAAGTCTCCTGAATATGTGTTTCCCGTGACAATGGTAGGAACCTTGCAGCATCGGCCGTATCCACTAGAATACCCGCCGCACCTCCTCAAATAACGGAACCATCCATGTCAACAGGGACTCATCCGTCCTCTGCTTTCATCGGTTAATTATCTCCTCAACCTCCTGCTGAGAATAATCCTCTAACGTTGTCATATCCATTAAACCACCACCTGGATTATTCGGATTTGGCCCGTCTCGCCTGCACCTTACTGATTTAGCCATCACTTCTTTCCGACCGGGCTCTAGTTTGGACGGCACTTCCCTTTCTGACAAACTCTCTGAGCTGGTACTATCGAAAACATCCCCATCGCATTGGTCGGGCTCCTAGTCAACCCCTGTGGAGGCAATTACTTTTGCTACCTTTTGGGGGTGTATACCCTCCCTCTTCTCTTTCTATATTCATACCAAGCAACTCCCACAGAAGCTCGGTCGCTACCGCTTGATATTTATCAGCCTTGTCATGATACAATTTCATTTGAAGCTGCTGCATTAACGCAATCTGTTTCTCAGCAGCCAGCTACTTTTCCAATCTTAAAACATGCGCCTGCAGTTCTACAATCTGTTGGTGTATCCTTCTAAATGCATGCAACAAAATCCACCCCTGTCTACCTAGGGCGGAACACTCCTTCCCCTTCTCCACGGGCACCTGTTGCAGGCACCCCGTCACTTCGGCCGGACTTGCCTCTCCTAGACTCGTATTCCAGGTCTCACTGAAACCTGTGCCACGTGCCCAAGTCTGCACCAATTTATCACATGGACTCTTTGTCCACCCTGGGATTGTCACATCAGGACAGTCTCCGCCTGCGGGGCTTAATTCTTTCCTAAATAGGGAACTCATGATGTCAATGACTATTTCACGTCCCTTACTAACAACACCTCAAAACACATTCACTCTCCTTCTGATCACAAAAAGAGAATTGTCTGAGTCCAAGCTCTGAGTATGTCAGGTTTCTTTGGCATCAACAACAGCACAAAGACCCTGCTCACAGCGCCAAAATGTTTTGCTTTTACGTTGTGTGCAGTTACCCTAGAGATCACTTGCCAGACCACACAGACCAAAAGTTCTTGGACTCAGGGAGGCAATAACCCACACTTAGACCAACAGTTAGAATATAATCGGCTCTTTACAAGCCCTTTATTCATATAACATAAAAGCATACACCAAACATCATAAATGAATGAGGTTAGTTCTACATAAACACATAAATCAATATAACTAGAGAAAGCACTTCACCATTAGAATAGTTGAAGAAGAGAGCTTCATCTCGGCCACTTCGTCACTACCCAGTCCCAAGGCAGGTGGGCAGAGAGATCACACGTTGTAACAGGGTCTGGGCGGAGTGTCCTCCCTCTCAGCGAGACTTTCTTTACCCAAGGGTTCTAATTCTGAATCTACTACCTGGATACTCCTCTTCTTATAGGGAAATGATCACAGCACACCGTAGGTTGCCAAATCGTCCCCGGCCGAAGCACAGCCAAAAAGCATGGGGGCACAGAGTGGAAAAATCCAGTTAATAGTGGAAAACCCAGCACGTCTCCCGCGTGCTCGCTCCCAGCACCCCTTATCACTGCACCTGCACAGCTCAGACTCCCTTCCTGGCGCGTCCTTGATTGAACAATGCACCAACTATCCCTCTAAATGAACTCACCTACTTCCAAATATAAACATTGCAAACATGCAACTGAAGCATAGTTTATATCTTCGTAATTGGGTTCACAAAAACATATACTTCCATTGCGGTTCTGAAAGTGAATGGCCAAAATGGCTGCCATGTTTTTGAACTCATTTTCGCACACACATTACAGTTACTTATATCTTGACCCACCGCTTACCTGACTCCAAACCCCACTCTCCTGGGTTCAAGACCTGGCGAACACTGCTATGAAGGTTGGAAAAAGCAGGAGGTTAGGGCTGGATCCCCAAATACCCCTAAGGGAGAAAGACACAGGGTTATAGCAACTGGCGCACAAAAGGAAAGGTGGAAATCGGGATGCTGGTGTAGTTCTTTTTAGTTGTTATATGCACACTTTTCCTCATCCGGTATACCAGCAGGGTTTTAAGAGTTTTTTTTTTTTTTTTTTTAAAGGGGCAAACACAAGACACTATAATAAAATGAATCTAATTCTAGCAGCTGCATTTCTAACTAAAAATATTTTTTTAAAGTCCTTTTAAATAGTAAACATATTTTTCAAAGTCTTAAAAAACTATATACAAAATCCATAAAGCGCACTGTACAAAAAACTATATATATAAAACCTTACTTCTGAGACAATCTGGCCAGGGCTTTCTCAAGGTCTTTTCTGATGCTCTCACTCGATGTTCTTTGGGCTTAGCACACTTTCCTGTGATGGCTCTTGCTGGCGGCAAGCAGCAACAATCTGGGGGCACTAAGGTCTTTTTATTGGCCGGGCTGCTTGTCCAAGATGCAGCCCAGCAAACAGAATCAGGAAGCCCCCAAGTACTTTCTCACAACTGGGTAATGTCTGCCAGGTGTGGCCGAGGTCTTGGTTGGCCACCTGTCGAGGGGGTGGGAGGGGGTTTATTTAAATTCAGCACAGGAGGCAGGAAATGTTGGGCACTCCCTGCTGTAAGGAACGTCGTTAAATGAATGTGCCTAGGCCAGCAGCAGTGATTGATGGCCACCTGGGAGGTGGCGATGCTTGTGGCGCTCCCCTGTCTGTCAGCAGAGCACTTACAGGCCTGGCAGCAGCTGTGTAGGGCGCTGAGCGGAGTGCCTACAAAACCCTTGGAGGGTATTCCGTTAAGCTCCGCTCGCGCTCCAATGTTTTTTTCTTTCTCTTTCAGAGTAAAGAGACCCTTGCGTGAGTTTTTCTTTTTCCATTTCGGGCTCCCTGGCGCAGTGGCTGAAGTGTATGAAAAGAAGTAGTGGAACTATGTTCCCTGCTGGCCCGCACCCACTCCTCATAAACCCCATCACCACACCCCCTCACACACACAATGCAAACCCCCACCCCTGATGTTTAAGGGAATGTTTAGTACAGTGCACTAGCAGTGCAAGTTTCAACTTCTTTCTACACTTTTATTTTAAAACGAAACCATTCCGGAACGGTTTCTTTTTCTTTTTAAAATAAAAGTATAGGAGCAGTAAAAGTTAATTTAAAAAATAGAGGAGCACCACTCCCAACTGCTGCTGCTCACTTAGCCCACTGCACTGCCGTGGCTTCATGCGCCGGGGATCCTTTCCTTTTGTTTTTTCCCCTTGGGGGGTTACATCTGTTCCAAATAGTGTTCAAGCCTGTTCTGGTTCACTTCTTATGGGGGTGGCTTGGCAGGGGAGCCATGTCGCTGCTCTCCCTATTAGCTCTGCATACAGGGGATCATCAAAGCACCTTTTTTCCAACTTTTCATGGCCCGCAGCCGTGGGTCCTGGAATCGATATGCATTGGATCCCATAGAGCCCAACATAACCAGAAAGTAGATCACGGCAAGCCGACAAGACCTCCCAAACCGCAGGCGTTATGGAAATGAGAACGCAACGTAGCATAGTCTTCAAGATGGCACCTGCAACACCACGCACCGCCTAACCTGAATCTATAGGGGCCTGCCTGTGATGATGGGTGGAAGCGGAGAAGGAGCACCGAAGAGAAAAGCAACGCACCGAGTAATTTTAGGAGGATGGAAAAGTAACCCAGATTGTGACCTAGATTGCAGCTTGACCCTGGGACCAGCTACCGCCACCTTTGGATGCATGGGGAGGGGAGAGACCTCCACAACTTCGAGATGCACTGCCAGCCACCAAGGATGGGGGACCCCAGTATTTTGCCATTCCCGGAGAGACCACGAACCATCACACCAATGAACCCCAAACACAGGACACAATCATTTCTTGACAAAAGCAGAGGCCAGTACCCACCAAACCCATCCCGTGGTTTGGGCATGGGAAGTACCGTCACTGGATGAAGCAGCTAGCCCTTGGTGAGGTAACACTGAACTCTGGGCCCAGAGGAACACACACCAACTGCTGAATAAGACACCCTCATATGTGCTCTCCCTCCTCGCACACCCCAGATTCTGGACCTCCTGGGGTTAAGGATCTTCTGTGAGCTATGGCCATGCAGTGAGGTTACTGCTCACCAGCATCCAGGATAACTGAGATCAGAAGGAGCCGGCAGAGCACAACATAACCCTGCCATTGGGCCTGTGAGCTAATGGGGGACTGAAGGGGTAAACATTCAGATAACAGACACACTTTGCCAACAACTGTTCGGAGGACATGCCGGCACAACCATCAAGCGACATCTGCAGCGGACTGTGCTTGATGATGGGCCACACTCGGAGAGGCGGTCAGAAAACCAGGGCTTCGGAACATATACTGAAAGATAAGGGCTGAGCGTGGGAGAGGGATTCATTTGGAGGCGGTGGAGGAAATACCACATGAGTCCTGCTCATCCACATGCCTACTGAACCTGTCCTTGTTTCTGGGACTCTGGCAGATTTTCCCCCTACTGAAGGGCAGGAGCAAGTCATGATCTCAAAAAAATCCAAAAAGAGTAAAACTAAATACATGCTTCTGGAGCTTCAGCGGGATATGTCAGAATGCATAGTGGACTTCACGCGGGCACTGGGCAAACTCAATGTCGACAATGGGAAAACTGGCTGAAGAGTTTAGAAGCTCATTTATAGGCATATCTAATGACCAGTTGAACAGCACCTACCAATAATTGAGGAACGCAAGGCGCAGGTGTTAGCTAAAATTGAGGATGGAGAAAGTACGTCTAGGCGCAATAGCGTAAAGCTTCATGGGATTCACTCACTCTGGCCAGCTTCTATGGACTCTCCCCCTTCTCCTTCATCTGAGGCCAGAAACCTTGGAGTCATCTTCGACTTCTCTCTCTCCTTCATCCCTCACATTCAGGATCTTGCCAAGAAGCCTCATTTTCAGCTTCATCTACTCAAAGGAATTCTTCCTTTCATCACTTTCCCCAGAAACTCAACATCTCTAGTGTCATGGCTCTCTTTAGGCTAGACAACTGAAACAGCCTCTTCCTTAATCTACCCTCTTCTTCTCTACGACCCCTCCAGCTAATCCAGAATATGGCTGCAAGACTTATCATTGGCCTCAAGCCCAGGGACTGTATCCCTCCAGCCCTAGAAACTCTCTACTGGCTCCCAGTTGCTGCAAGGATCAAATTCAAATCCCTCCGCATCATCCACAAGACTGTCTGCGGCCGGGGACCATGCTACCTACAACTTGCTCTCACAAAATATCCTCCCTTCACATCTCTATGCTCCTCTGGCACCAACTCTTTGTGTGTTAAGCGCGTCGCAAAACAGTGAGTTGGTGGCCGATCTCTCTCCTCTGCAGGCTCCCTCCTATGGAACAGCCTCCCTCTTCCTCTCCATCTTGAGCCGATCTCCTCAAATTCCAGAAGCTCCTCAAAACTTTCCTTCCCTTCCACCCTCATCTGCTAATTTCCTACAGCTGCTGAGATTGGTGACCAGGGCCCTTTTGTATCCTCCCAGGTGCTAGCCTTTCACAGCCTAGCACCTACAGCCTCCAATACTCGCAGCATTTTGCCTTAGCACCCATTACTGGCCTGCACTTATTTATTCTTGACTGACCACTCCACCAGTGCACTGTACAACTAGCACTTACCCCCTTCCATTTTCCCTCTCTGCACTTAACCTGATACAACTAAACACTCCCCCTCCCTCTCTCTCGCTGCACTTGCACGTTCTGAATGCTCACAAGGCCTAGTAGGTCCGCCTCCTTCTCTCATTGTCTATTTTCCATTCCCGCGTTGCCTCCCTTCACCCAATGGGCACATTGAAACATTATTTAGTTGATGCATAAGCGCCTAACAAATGCACAATAAATAATAAATAATTCCACAAATCACTACTCATACAAATTAGGTATCTATGAGCAAGATCTATTCAAAGATATTCTGGGCCTTCCAACAGATGCTGATATTCACCTAGACAGCACGCATCAAGTGTTCTCCCCATACCAGAATAGGAAGGGCTTCCTGCCTGATGTCCTCACCAGAATTCACTTTTTTCATATAAGAGAAGATATCATGAGAAATGCCAAATCTTTTTAGGCATACACCTCTTCCAGGGCTTAGCACAAATAGCCCTCCAGAAATGGCAAACCATAAGACTGGTAACATCCTGGCTCCAAGATCACTCCACTGCGTAGAAATGGGGGTTCCCATTCAAACTTCCCTTCAAATACATCAATACATCAACAACCAATGTCAAATGTCCTCTTTAGAAGAAGCTTCAAACCTGTGACCTCACCCCATCTGCCTTGACATCTCTCCACCCGGACTGGATGTGCAGGACGACAGGACCCGACAGGAGAATACAGCGCCAAGGTAAGACCCTAGAGTCACACCAAGAAGATGAGGCGGACTGACCATTCCCAGTAATATAAACAATTCAGAACTGCTGACCAGAATGGATTCACAACTATAGATCATCGAGATTCTCCTGAACAGACTAGACAATGAATAATTTCCAAAGGTGCAAACAAAACCAATACACAATGGCTTACCTTTATATACTTGATTATTAACAATTCCCCCTGATGGTAGGAACTATACTGCCCTCATGAACTGTACCCCTTGGGGTTGAAGAGGGGAACAAGGGTGGGACTGTTTGAGTCTTTGTTATGTAAACCTCGGAATTTACAGACATTTACTGCAATTCTATTTAACTTGATTGTTTTCAAAATTCAGTTGAAAGTTATAATTTCATGGGAGATGGAGAGACACATCCGGGTTTCACTGAGGACTTACACTCATCTTAGGCACATCGGAATCAGGGCCACAAGCAACACCAACATGGCTGAGGGCTGCTCAAAGAGACCTCCCCCCAAACATCAGCCCAGGGACGGGACAGAGAGGAAACGTATGCTGGCAGGGAGTGAGTCAAAACCATACGTATACATTTCAGTTGGGCACTACAAAACTAGACGCTGTCACTTTGGCAATATATATGTCTGTTAAAATAGTCTCTCTCAGCATACAGGGACTTAACTCTCCCTTTAGGAGGAAGGCACTGTTTCATGGGATTGCTTATCAGAATGCAGATGCTGTACTGCTCCAGGAAACTCATTTGAAAGAGGCTGATGAATGGCGCCTTACCTCATGAAGATTCCCTTTTCAGTTTTTCACCTCGGCCGGCTGTAAACAAAGGAGGGTGGCAATAGAGAATAATGCTGAAACACCGTTCACTAAAAACACATCCTTATGGATACTGACAGATGTTATGTGATCTTTTCCAGAACCCTTGCAGGCAAATCCATAACCTTTTCTTCAATAAGCGGCGTAAATAACCGCCAATGGAGATTTTTTCTAACATCTTTCTCCCAATGATCTCCCATTTTGCAGCGGGAGAACTCTCATCGGAGGGGATTTTAATAGTGTGTTGTGTTGTGCCTGTCGGATGTGAGGTAGCTTGTGTTGTCATGTGGAATGTTTATGAGTGGATGATGGAATGTTCTGAGTGAGTGTTCTGTGTACTGGCAGTTACAGCTGGCCTGCCCTGGGTGATGGGATCCGGTGTTGTCCCTGCTAATGTCCTTCATGTCTTCATGTGGATCTGTAACTAAGAACCTGGAAATAAACTTACTTGAAGTTAACCTAGAGTGCCATGGAACCTACTTCTTAACAATGGCGATGAGCCGGTCTTTGGTAACCCACGTGCCACAAGCTGAAGGACTGAGGACCCTGCTGCGGGGTGTGCAGGAAGGACAAGCCATTGGAGAAGGACAACACTGCCCCCAGAAACTGTAAGTCCCATCACCCGGGGCGTAGGGGGAGCTGGAGGGAGAGAGACCCATTGTTGGTGGGACCAGCGCTCATAGTTGTGGGCAAGCTGGTCCCCAGGGGGTCGTCAGGGAGAAGCCCTGACATGCCTACCCAGGGCGCAAGGGAATGAACAGGTGGAAGGCCATCCCCCCTTCATGTGGGATTAGCACTGTCTGGGCCAGAGGGAGAGCTGACCCCTTGGAGCTGCAGATGGGAATGTGCCAGGTGGTTAAAGGAAACTGAGTCCTAGAGATTAACTGTCTTAAAGAAGGCGTCCCAGTTATCACGTGAGATGGAATCAGCAGTACCAGTCCGTACTTTAAGGGCTTTAAGGACTATAAGTGGTCCATTTGAGATGGGTGCCCGTGACTGACCAGTAGCCCATAGCATTTGGGAGTGCTGAGTCTGAAACTTGAGACTTTGGAATTGGTCCATGGGAGAAGGGTGTTCCTTCTCATTCTGTCACTGGGGACAATCTGAGAGTATCCTGTGAAACTAAACAGGCACGAAGGCAAGATGTTTTTGGGTGTAGACTTTTAAAGATGATGTGGCTCTTGAAAAAGGTCATTTGACCATTGGTAATTAGAGCTCCGCACCGCCCTCCTTACCTGTTGTGAATGATGATGTAACAACGTGGTCGAGCGGTGCTGGCGATCCGCTGGAACCTTGTGGGTAGTGGTCCATAAGTTTGGTGACGTGACTGCAGCCCGAGGACCCAAGAGGCTTGTGTTCGGTGTACCGCGCTGGAGTTTGTTGGTTACAACTGTGAGGGATGCAACTTTCGAGTAAAGCACCTAGTTTTGTGGGCGTAACATGACGCTGTCACATGACATGATCCAGAGGTTTTTTGGATCAACGAGGTGGCGAACGTAGAGGTCGCTCTGCCTCAGGAAGATAAGGATTTTCGGCGGCTTGTGGGTGATGGCAAGCCGCTCCGTCTCAATTAGTGAGACGTCGGGTAGCGGCCAACAAATACAGTGACTGGTAGGAATAACGACAGCTATGCAGGGTGATTTGTAAAGACAGCAGCGCTCATTAATTTCCGGCTGGTCAAGGCTAACGGTGGTTGTTATGTAAAAGTTTCCAAAGTGTGTCATGGTGGCGAGGAAGTCCACTTAATGATTTTCAGCAATTTCGTGATTGTTATTAACGCCTACCTATGGCGATGGACTTTTGGGTCTGTTAGAAGTCTGAAATGGCTATGGTTTGTTAGGTAAAGGAAAGTGTTGGGTTTGGTTATATTGTTTCACTGGCTGCAATATTGGCTATTGCATTTATTTAGTAATATGCACAAATTTCATTAGGGCCCTGCAAAGGCTGCAGGTTTGATACCAGCATATAGTTGAGATGTGCGTCTGTGCATGCTTTTGATAGATTTAACCTTTTTGAGGAATTGTAGGTTTGGAGTGGCGAGCACCCTCGCACATGGACTTCCGCTCGCATAAAGTGTTACTGTGTTGGTGCAAATCATGCACATATTAATGTGTTTATTTGTGATAGCTAAAACTAACATTTTCTTTTAGGATTTGCACCTTTTAGAGTTGCATTAAGGAACATGGACTAGTAGGGGTTTCTTTAGAGCCCAAATGGCTATGGACTCATAGGTTCACTTTACAGCCCAAAAATGGCTATGGACGTTTAGGTTCATGAACGTGTTAGTTTTGGGGATTTTACTTTTTGTGAGCAACATGGCTATGGTATTCAAATGTTTATGATGCAAATGTTTTCAATGCAGTTTGTGTATGGTTTACAGTATATGGTTGCAGCATTCTATGATTTTGGGATGCATGTTGTGAATTTGACTCAGAGAGTTGGAGAGGGTCAGTGAGTGCTTGGTAATGGGTGAACTTACATTCAGCATGGAAGTGTTGCAGTGTGAAATGTATGGTTTGGATTGTTTGGGTAATGTCAGTGCGGGATATAGTTTTCCTTAAACTGTTTTGGTTTGGTTGGGTTTAGGTAGTTACCTGATGTGGTAAAAGTTGAACATCCATGCGGTTGTTCAAGAGCGAGGTAGCGCCTTGCCTCTTTCATAAAGGATGTTAGGATTTTTCTATTAGGATTTTCGAAATGCATGTTTGGGTATTGGTCTGGTTTATAGGAGTTACCTGGTTCTGGTAAAGGTTGAACAGCGATGAGGTTGTTCTGTAAGGGAGATAGCGCCTCCTGTAGGGTTTGTTACCCTTCTCATCATGGTGGACAGTAGGTAGCTAGTGGTAAAGGGATAGCTGGGGAGGTCTGGTAATGACCCGTTGGTATTGGGAGTGGTGTGTCATGAGATGATGAGAACATTTTTTCTATGTTATTTGTGGTGTTCAGTGTGGATTTTGTTTTATCTATGGGTTCAACAGTTCGACTTGTGTTAGGATGCCATCTTTGCGAATAGGATCGTCTAGTTTTTACCAGTCATTGATGTTGGCATTGGGAGTGCGTGGCCACTGCTCCCAATGTGTTTGGAAGGTTTGTACAATGTGGGCTGGTGTAACGTGTATGGTGTCGAGTCCATGGGTGTTTGTGATCTCAGTGGTGTTGTGTGTTTCCACTGTGTGAATCCCTCTTGGAGAGAGGTTGTGGTTGTCTTTTTGGAGGCTTTGAGGTCTCAGTTCTCTAGAGTGGCAGACTAGGGGCCTGCTGGAGATCCAGGGTGGCAGCCTGGGCACCAGCGTTGTTATAGGCGGGAGCAGGTGGTAGGAGGTCAAGCAGTTTTGTGGTGGTGTAGGAACGTAGGCGAAGTAGTCCATTTTCAGGGTTAGCCAGGTCCTGGGGTGAGAGCCCAGTTGCCTGTTTGTGGTAGGAACAGGCAGATGGATGACAGTACCTTTTTGATTGGTTCATGGAATGTAGTTTGTCATGATGTGATGTTTTGATGGTTGGGTTTGACCGGGGAAGTGTTCGTCTGTCAGTTGAGTGTTTTGTGCGTGCATATTTTGGAAGGTGGTAGGTGTGTTGTGTTGTGCTGGTAGGTGACTTGTTTTGTGCGTGTATGGTTTGGTAAAGGAGGGAGGTGTGTTGTGTTGTGCCTGTCTGATGTGAGGTAGCTTGTGTTGTCATGTGGAATGTTTATGAGTGGATGATGGAATGTTCTGAGTGAGTGTTCTGTGTACTGGCAGTTACAGCTGGCCTGCCCTGGGTGATGGAAGCCAGTGCTGTCCCTGCTAATGTCCTTCATGTGGATCTGTAACTAAGAACCTGGAAATAAACTTACTTGAAGTTAACCTAGAGTGCCATGGAACCTACTTCTGAACAGTGTGTCAGAACTAATTAAAGATCGCTCCTCAAATGCTCCCCTGACACTCACACACTCCTCAAAAATCTTTACCCAAGGTATTACAAACCGCGATCTGGTCGATAGCTGGGGCACCTTCACCCACATGACAACGATTACATGTTTTACTCACACGTCCATAACAGTTAACTCCAGGATAGACATGCTCTTCTCCCCCTTATACACAGCAGATTAAATTCAAGGGGCAACCATTGGAAATAGGATGCACTCAGACCATGCGCTTGTTACCCTATCCATCTCCATGGACAAGGATCAAGGGCCTAGGACTATTACTTGGCTCTTTAATGATAGATTACCAAGGGACACAGTCCTAATTGAGAACCTATCTGAGCATATCACCCATACTTCCAGTTAAACGATAATGGGGAAGTCTCTTTGGTATCGTATGGGGATCCTGCAGTCATACTTAGGGGAGAATTAATCAATCTAGCAACCACGAAGCATAGACTACTGAACTCCCAGATAGACGAGCTGTTGGAGACACTGCTTACTGATGAAGCAACAAAAACCTTACTACGAACCAAGCAGTTTTACTATATTAAAAGTAATAAGACCGACAAAGTACTGGCCTTTAAACGGCAGTTGCAGACAAGGAATCATATACTGTGGTTAAAGGTCACTAATGGGGATGTTAAATATGATGAACACTCAAAGCTAAAGATCTTTTCCAACTAGTAGGCTTTCCTATTTAGAGCTGAAAATCTAGACATTGAACAGCAACAACTTTATCTTGATCAGGCATCACCCCTATTTCTGACAGAACCGGACAACCTTTTGATAACCTCCTATAAACAATTCTCTGCCCAGATATCAGGACCATTAACACACCTTTTAAATAATTTCCCAATAACAGGAAGTTATAACAATAACAATAACAGGAAGTTCAACTACAACGCAATAGTTTAGCCAACTGTCTGGCCTGCTAATACCAAAAATGATTGATCCAGACCTATCCATATTTATGATCAACCGCCAGACCCAGGCCTTACTGGACCACCATTGCGAGCAGTTCAGGGCGATTCCCTTCCTCATGGCCGCATTGCCTCCCAATGCTGTGTGTGAGCCGAAGCTCCACAGCAAGATGCCCACTGCCATGAGCCCGACGCCTTCCTGGGCTGGAGGAAACCTCAAAATGACTCCCAACAGCCTCTAACCTGATTGGTCAGACGGCGACTCAAATATGGACCCACCAACCAGCCGGACGGTGATGCTGGCACACGAAAAAGGCAGGTAAGCAAGGCTGCAGACCCCTGTAATGCACAATAGGAGCGCCAAGCTTGATGATCAGATGGGAATCAAACCCTACATCAGTCCTGCACATCCTGCACAATGCACCATCTGAAACCAGTGGTCGAAGTGGGCGGGAGCGGTCGGGAGTGGTGCTCCTCTACTTCTTTTAATTAAGTTTTACCGTTCCTATACTTTTATTTTAAAAAGAAACCGTTCCAGAACGGTTTCGTTTTAAAATAAAAGTGTAGGAAGAGGTTGGAACTTGCACTTTCAGTGCACTGCACAGGACGTTTCCTTTTATTGTGCATGGGAGGGGGCACGGCAATGGGGTCTGTGGGGAGCGGTGCAGGCCAGTAGGGAACATAGTTCCATTACTTCTTTTCGCACACTTCGACCACTGTCTGAAACGTATATGTACAAAGCGACCCGCTCTCAATCACCATCTGCATCTTTACAAGGTAAGCAGAGCCAGGCCTCCAGTACACCTTGCCATCAAGTACCCTGCTCTGACTCCACCCGTAAACCCGAGCCCTCACCCCGAACTCATTCAAGACCCCATGCTCTAGAGACTATCAGTGAGGCCTCACTAATTAAACTGGGTCTCTTGCCTACATCCACACTACAACACCATCCTACTTCTCCTCACCGTGCACATATATATCGTGCCCCCGTACAAGCCTCTTAACATGTCTTCTACAACCTATTGTGAACCCATAGTGCACACACAATGACCACAATACCTTGCTCTACTGAAGTGGCCCCAGCACCCCTGGCTGGGTCACCCTTCCTGGTGTTTGACTCTCCTCCGTATTGCTCTGTAACTAAATGTCATTTTCTACAATTACCACTATGCCCTGCTCCACTGATGTGGCCCCAGCACCCCTGGCGTGGCCTTACCGGTATTTGACACTCCTCCTTATTTCTCCACTAACAATATGCAATACCCTACAATGACTATAATGCCTTTGTACTACTATGTAGTAGTGGCTTGTAACATTTTGCTGTCTTTGCTCACTATACATCTGCTTGGTGCATTGTCATACGCTTACTGGGCATTTATAAAGACTCTGC
Organism: Ambystoma mexicanum; assembly: GCF_040938575.1. NCBI lineage: Eukaryota > Metazoa > Chordata > Amphibia > Caudata > Ambystomatidae > Ambystoma > Ambystoma mexicanum. The sequence goes on from NC_090928.1 coordinate 40,717,413, forward strand.
TATGGGGCTTATACCTAAGTTCTTCAGTCTTTAGTCTCATCTCTTAACGTTTGTACCACATTGGTATTGCTTTTCCTCTCCCTACCCTGAAATTTGGTATGCAACCATGTAACCTGCATCCTCACTGCTTTTGTAACCATGTAATTGTTACCTGCCTATACTGTAACTAGTGCCTAGATGCCTCAGGGCTTTGTGCATTGCTATAAATACAAAATAAATAAAAACAAATAAAAGAAATACATATTCAGAGAGTAATCAATGCAACTGATTGGTGTAATACAAATAAAACACACACAGCCCTATTGACGCAAGACACAACTAAAGCTGGACATATCTAGCCAAGGTCTTGGCTGCTTTTGATTTCGGACCTCATTTTATAAAATTGATCCATGCAAATGTTAACCAGCCAAATAAATCTATTAGAATGTAAAAGAGACTATTGGTAACCAGTGGTTACATTTATAAGGAACTTGTGGTGGTAAGAGTAAAGACAGACACAAGTGATCACAGTTCAAGGGTGTTAATTGAACAATTATTGCAGGGTGGAAAAATGCCTAAACTAAACGTAAATCTAAGATGCAAGGAAGCGTCGACCATCAAATAAAAAATAAGGCAGTCCTAGTGGCGTTGTGTCAAATAAAAAGGGCCTATACTAAGAAACCTATTGCCAAACCTTACAACTAATACAAAAGGGTGTGGGATAGTTCTCAAGAAAAGAAAGAAGTGTTCACAAATACTATGTCAGGATGTGGTACCCTGGATCTTCCTTTCCCATGTTTTGAGCATGGGGCAAGGTTGGATCATGGAGCTCAGCACACACTCAAGCATCCTCAGCACGAGTCGACAGTTCTGTTCCAGTTTATCAGGAGCCTCGATGGCCAAGTCTTGTTTCTCTTAAAAGTCTCCTGCCTTCGAGGGCCTGACATGTTCAAATAACTAAACAAAAGTTCCTTCAGCAAAATGAAAGTTCATTTCCTGGTTTTACTTAGGGTGAGGGCTATTCACCCCTGAGTCCCCATTTGCCGGGCGCTGGTCCCTTTTCCTTGTGGTGTTGGGTAATTGCTTTTCACCCCTTGGATCTCCCTCTTCCGGGCATGGATCCTAAAGCAGTTCCTTTCAATATCAAGGCCTCCAGTGGTTGTGGTTTCCTGGTCCTGAAGGCCTGATAGGTTTACCATAAAACAATGAACTAACAAACACAAAGTTCTGTTTTACGTATTTGTCAGGTGATGGCTTCACCCTTGGATTTCCCTCTTCTGGGTGCAGACTCCCTCTCTGTTTTCAGCCTCCATCCATTGGGTTCACTATGGCTTTTCTCGGGTGATGGATTCACCCCTGGTGCCCCTCTTCCGGGCGCAGACCCCTCTTTACTTTCAGCATCCCTCCACCGGGTTCATTATGGATTTTTCTTCTTTCATACATCTTAATGTCTTTTTAAACAGTTCCAGTAGACATCCCTCAGCCGGGTTCACTCTTGTCAACACACTGTTTCTTGGGGCTTTAGACTTGCCCCCTTCTCGTTAGCATCCCCCTTAAGCGGTTCACTCTTGCCAACTTCACATTCACATTTACTTTCAATGTTTGAGGGATTCACTTCCCTTGCTTTCTTTATAGTTCTTAGAGCAAAGGCTTTCGACTGTATGGGGATTTTGCTTGACCTCCTGTATGACCACTTTGACCTATCTTGGCGGCTCTCCTACAGCCTTCTGGTATCTGTAGTTTCACTCAGACGGGGATCGACCAGGATTTCTCAGAGCAGCACCCATGTGGTACCAGTCCCCCTTTGCAGCTGGTCTCTCCTTCATAATGTTACTGTTCTTTTCAACTTCTCTCACTTTGCGACTTTCATTCACCACAGCCCAGTTCTTATCGGCTCTCCCCTCGACTCATCGGCTGTGATGAACTACTTGGCGTTCCTCTTTACTGGAGTCAAGGTGGTACCACGGAAGCAGGAGACTCCCTCGCTCTAGCTTATCGTTGTGTCTATACGCTCTGTGTACCATTGACATCTGCTGCAGCACACTTGGGCTATTGTCCTCAGTCTTATGTTTCTTTCAGCGGGGGGTTTGCAGGGTTTTGTCAAAAGAGCAATGTTGCGTCTCGCCTCGTCAGCCTCTCAATATTTGCCGCCTTTCTCCTCCTCTTGAACTGCCGGGTATGGATAGTTGTCTCATCGTGCATCTGCCTTGCCCGTACTGTGCTCTCTTGCTCCACTTTCCTGTGGGGAAGTGAAAGGACCGTCAGGTGTGTGTGATTCTCGTCAATTGCCTGACTTTGCAAGACCCTTGTATTGGGACATGTTAGGTAAACAGTTGTGGTGTTACACCGTTGTGTAAAAGTGTTTGTGTTAGGAAAGGGGGGGTAGTGTTTTTGAATGTCCTACCTGGTAGGATGAGGAAGAGGTATTGAAGGAAGGGGGATACCACGTCTCACCAGTCGGTGTCCCACTCACACTCCCTGATGACCCCCAATCTCTCTTGGTCTTGGGCGCGGGGGCATCTAAGACGGCTTTCACTTTTTCTTGTTCTGGCTGGACACTGCGATTCCCTACAAAGAAGCCTAGGTATTTCATGGCTAATTGAGCCAGCTTGCATTTGGATGGATTAGTAGTTAAGACGGCCTCTCTGAGTGTCCTCATAATAGTAGAAAGATGAAAAAGAGGTCTTGCCAAGTTCTACTATAAATGGCTATGTCGTCAATAAAGGCCCCACACAAATCGGAGTAGGGCTGTAATATCCTGTCCATAAGTCGTTGGAACGTGGCTAGGGCCCCATGCAGGCAAAAAGGGAGGATTTTGAACTGGAATAATCCCAGTGGTGTCGAGAAAGAGGTATTTTCCTTATCAGGTGCATGTACTGGGACCTGCCAATATCCCTTGGTTAAATCTAGGGTTGATAGGAATGTGGCATTTAGAAGTTAATCTATTAACTAATTGATGCATGGCATAGGATAGGCATCGAAGGCGGAGATGGCGTTAACATGGCGGAAGTCTATGCAAAACCTCCAAGAATGATCAAGTTTAGTTACCAACACAATAGGGAAAGACCAAGGACTTCAAGAGGGCTCGATGTTTACTATTAGCATTTTTTTCACTTCCTCAACCACTATTTATTTTTGTGCTTCTGGGAGTTTATATGGTTTCAAATGGACCACTTTTCCCTTTGGAGTTCAGGCTGCAGAGAGTGATAAGGATGTTGGTACACTCAGACCAGACAGGGTATGTTCCGGGTAGAAGCACATCCTGGAACAGTTCTTTATTGACAGAGTACTATGTGCATCCAGCTTGTCCCGCTCTGGCTTAGGACACATGTACTTTATTATAAGCGCACTGAGGAGCCGTGAGTCATGAATTGTCCGACTTGCACAACTCTCACACTTCTCTCCTCTACGCCCCTAGTTCCTACTCCGTCCGTGAGTGGAACCAAAGGCAAAAGAAAAGCACCAAAGATCTGTGGATCACTTTGCCTGTCGAGGCCGCAAATTATACCGTTTCACTCCTGGTATTATATGATCCGTGAATAGTGCCGATGCACTTCCAGTATTAGGCTCAGTGTCAGTCTGCGGAACAATGATGGGTAGCGATGAGCGCCGTGGCAATGATGTAGTTTCTTTCTCTGGCCTCGGTGCGTTTGCAGAAGCTGGTGGGCGCCAAAGGGGTACACGCGTTGTTTCTGCTCGTGTTTGCAATGCAGAGTTTGTGTCGCTCGGCAGTGATGTTGTTTCTGCTGAGCAACGTTGGGGCACTTTTCGCCCTTTCCCCTTCCTGGCAGCCTCCTCGGGCTCTGTTTCGAGTTTCACTTCTCGCTTAGGCTTTGTTTCAACTTTCACTTCTCGCTCAGGCTGATGTTGTGGCAGTGGACTGGCAACAGTTTCTTTAGTTTCCGAGACCGTTTCCTTTCTCTGGTCGTCGGAAGTTGTCAGCATTCCTGGGAATCTTTTGGCATGTGTCGCATGAATCCATGCCTTGCGACCGTCCACTCGAATGGCCGCCTGTGTCGCCAAAAGTACTTGGTAGGGGCCGCGCCACCTGGGTGCTAATGACGTTTTCCGTTCAAACTTTTTCAGCAGCACCCAGTCTCCTGGTTCCAGCGCGTGCCCCGGGCCTGTGTACCTCACTGGTAACGCCTCCTGCACCTGCTGATGAATCAAACGCAATTTCTGCATTAAAAGGCCACAGTACGTGCTTAACACAGGATGCTCGACCTCACATAATCTTTTGGGCTGCGGTGCGCACCATACATTTGCCGGTCTCCCCATGATAATTTCATAGGGAGAGAGCCCAGTTTTAGGCTGCACAGACGTGCGCATGCACAATAGCGCTAAGGGTAATGCATCCACCCAACTCAACTTGCTCCCAGCACAGATTTTTGCTATCTTTGACTTTAAGATACCGTTATGTCTCTCAACAAGTCCGGCGGAACTCGGATGCCTGGAGCTGTGTAATCGCTTGTCAATCTGCAGACCTGCACAGATCTGTAGTACTACTGCGCCCACAAAGTGTGGTCTGTTATCTGACCACAGGACACAGGGCAGCCCGAACCGGGAGAAATACTCCTTCAACATTACTTTTGCCGTTGACATGGCAGTACAGTCTTTTGAAGGATATGCCTCCACCTACTTGCTAAATGCACAAATCACCACTAACACATATTTGTAGTTCTGGCACCTTTCCATTTCTATGAAATCAAAATGGATCACCTCGAATGGCATAGAGGGTGGGCCAAAACTACCTACTGGAATCATGGTTCCCTTCCCTACATTGTGTTGCAGGCACATAATACAATTCTGCACTAGCCTTTCTGCATTCTTTTTTATGTGCTCATTTTTCCATACTGTGGATAAATGCTGTACCATCTTCTTCGCGCAAATGTGGGTAGGGCTATGCGCCATTGTAACCATTGCGGTTACGTAACAATTTGGCAACATCCAGTTCTTGGTCTCTTTGTCCACCCAACATCCTTCCAAATCTAACTCAGCAGAGCCCTCAGCCCACCCCTGAATCTCTTCGGTCATGACTGAGGTACTTTCTCAGTCTGTACTGTCATAATTTTATTTCCCAAATCAGTGGCTGTTTGTTTCGCAATCCTGTCTGCAAATGCGTTTCCCTCTCCCACTTTACATGTTACTTTTTTATGCGCCTCGCATTTCACCATAGCTAGGCGCTTTGGAAACGTGAGTGCAGACAACAATCGTACAATCAAAGGCCCATGCTGGATCCTGGCCCCATGTGATGTCAAGAAACCCCTCTCAGCCCAGAGTCAACAAAAGTTGTGAACCACCCCGAATGCGTACTGACTGTCAGTATACATATTCACGTTCAAATTCTCAGAGAGTTCACAAGCTCTAGTCAAGGCTATAATTTCTGCGGTTTGTGCTGAATTATATGGGATTCTTTTACTTTCCACAACCCTTTCTAGAGAGTGATAGCATATGCAGCAGTTGACGTGCCATCTGGTAATTTAAAACAAGAGCCGTCACAAAACAACTCTCCATCTGGCTCTTTCTGTGGGGTGTCGCTCAAATCAACTCTTCCCTTTGTCTCTTCTTCAGTGACCATTAAACAATCATGGAGTGGTGATTCGTTGTCACCAATTTCTGCTATGGGCAGTGGCCTTAATTCTGCAGGATTCAATGCGCTACACCTCATAATTTGGATGTGTGGTGCAAACAAGATGAGCTCATATCTTGTTAGTCTAGCAGAGGTGAGGTGTTGCGTCTGTGTTCTGTTTAATAGAACGTCTATGGCATGTGGCACCATCAGAATTAAAGTATGCCCCAATACCATTCCTTCCATTTTTGTTTCACTGACGCAGCAGCCGCTGCAACAGATCGCAAACATCGTGGTAGTGCACGCGCTACAGGGTCCAGCGCGGAAGAATAATAGCCGCACGGCCTATTTCTTCCACCTTGTTCCTGTGTCAAAACTGCCAATGCACATCCTTAACTCTCGCTCACAAATAGTCTAAATATTTTCTTGTAGTTTGGTGTGCCTAAAACTGGCGCGGAACATAATGCAACTTTCAATTGTTCAAACGCTTTCTGACATTCCTCATCCCACTGTAAAGGCATCACTGCATCCTTTTTAGTTAATTTTATCATCGGCTTCACAATCAACGCAAAATTACTGATCCACTGCCGACACCCCTACCATCGTTCGCATCGCTTCTTTTCTCATCTCCAATGGGTACCCATTACACATCTCACTTACTTCCTTCACTGACGTTCTTTTGTTCGACATCCATCACATCGTTTCCCCCACCCATGCCTGCAATCTTTGTTTATCACCTATTTGTCACGGTGCCGGCAAATGCTTTGCACCACCTGAAAAAACTGTCGGCCACGATTTTTGCATATACAACCTCAACGCCTCCTTCCTACCTTTCTTAATACACTCATGACTATATTCAGGTGTAGCAAACATTTCAGCATATCTATCTTCCATTTCATTTTTCAGTTCAATGAGTTTGTACACATGTTTTCTTACATCTTCATCTTTTTGCTCACTGCGTGCCAACTTATTCAAATCTAAAAATCCTTGTGGCGGTACATTCCCAAGTATCTTTTTCCATTCTCTCACCAAAAATTCCCCCATGTATTCCAACACTACCTGTCTCTCGTTGCTTCTTCGGTACCCATATAATGAGGCCAATGCTGCCGTCCCATCATTTCCTTCTATGTATATTTCTTCCTCTTGCTGTAATTCAACCTTTCTTTCTTTGCTGATCGCGCTGCGAGTTACCCGTCCAAATCCTGTTCCTTCAGCCCCGCCTCTCGCCTCTCCGGTCTCAATTTCGACTTCAGGAGGGGCGGATGGTGCTGAATCTGTCTCTGGAGCGGGAGGTGCGGATGGGACAAGTGACACAGGTGGCATCTGTGAAGGGCCTTCCTGGGTGCTGGTAAATTGCGCGTCTGCGGTCTGCGCTTGTGGGAGGGCTTGAGCTGTGGGTGGGGCGTGGGTTAATGCTTGCATGAGGGGAAGTGCTTGGGCTGCGGGCTGTATGAGAGCTACTGGTTGGGCCTGCGCAATCACTACTGGCATGTTTGGTTTCGATCCTGGTTTTTGGCCTCGACCCGTATGGGTTAACAAATGTTCCATTAATTTGTCTGCTATGTGTAGTTCCCGCTGCGGGTATATTCCTTCTATGTTAATTTGCTCACGTCTCCCTTCCCGTCTTAGACTTGCCGTCCACTCCTCCTCCTCCTTTTCTTCTGCTACCTCAAGCTTCAATTTGTGCATACGCGCATGCTTCTCTCTACTCCTAAATCGGAGTTATTGCTTCCCTCCTCCAATCTTTGATAGTCTCAAAAGTTGCGGGTCGCGCTTTTTCCCTTCTCAACACCCTTTCTAAGTTATCTATCCTCGCAATCTCAAAGCTACCATTAATCGGCCACTGATGGTCCTGTTGCTTTCTAGTTTGCCTATGCCAAATTTCACAAAATATTATCGCACCCACACCATATTTTTCATACATGTCATTAGCCGGCGTTCCCCCAGGCGGTGCACTTTGGCCATTTTCCAAGGACTGTCTACCGCAGCGGAAAAGCCCTGCTAAAGTGGACAGTACTCCAGGCATGTTTTTAACCTTCCCCTTGGTTAACCAACCTTACTCTGGATGTTTGAATTTGCAAAATCAACACTACCAATAATCAGGGTTTCGTTTGAATCGGGGAATGACTCACCTGATAAAACAAGTCGCCTGTGTCCTGACGCAACCCCTCCCAACGTTGTGTCTGCGCTTCTCTGGCTTCTGCCTCGTTTCGGGACCCTCGCCTCCTTTGCCCTCTGGCCCGGTACGTCGATCAGGGATCAGATGTGTGCAGATCTGCGAAGGAATCTCTCTTCCCTTCTACAGGGCGCCCCGTACATCTCTTGATCCCTGCTCGATCGACCCGTCCTCGCCGTTCTTCCGCCTTTACTCCGTTACAACGTATACGATGGGGCAAGTGGGGGAGGGTCCCTATTCGGGCGCCATCTTGAAAGGGGCCCTTAGGGGTCCCTCGCGATATATGGAAACAAGGCAATAACCATACACGAAAGGATGCGCCAGACACGAGGTTCAAATTCCCAATGCTAGGGTTTATTGCAAGCAAAATAGTCCCAATTGGCCAACTGTGGTCTCACGCCCCGCGACGTGTATTCCCTAGACCTCGAGGGACGCAAGAGAGCTAATTATGTACATCAGTTACATATATACAAAATGCATATCATACAATCAGCTATGACATGTTTAACACCCCCCTTTTATTGAGTTTCTTTGAACTCGGGATGATGATGGACATTTCCGGCGAGTATGACAATTATGACACTTTCGATGTCTATTCTAGTAACAATGTGCAATTTAGAAAGTGCGGAGGCATCTTCTAGTTGTTGAACAGAACACGGTGCTTCTGTTCTTGGAAGCAAGCTGCACACGGGGGAAGAGTCACATTCCAAGCTTTGGTATCTATGAGGTGCTATTCGTGTCCTGGGAGCCGACACGCTCTAAAGGGTTTTGTGAAGGGGGGCCATAAGAAGAGCATAATTCAAGCCTTTACCTGCTTTATTCTAACATATTCTACCATAGTACGAAACTGGCTGGCAGCTGTGAAATGATTAAATGCCCTGCAGCTCTCCCTCAAGGCTACAGAGAGGGAGCGTGGGCATTCCTTTCTGGGCTGCTCATGAGGAGTTTCAACAAACTCCTCAGTCCCGCAGCCTTGCCCTTTCATATTCAGACAACAATGTTAACAGTTGAGCAGAGTAAGCAGAATTCGCAAGAATTGCAAGCTGCAAAGCAGTTTAGACAGAAAGCAATGAGCAATGGTTAACAAGCAAAATGGCGATTCTTGCTACGTTTAAAATGGCCGCTTGTTGTTCAAGCATAGCAGTCTGTATTTCTATAATTCTGTGCATAAAACGGTTGGCCTTCGGCCATCAAGATACGTCTATCATCCAAATGAAGGGTATTCACTTTTCCAGATTGACAGAACCTGCAAAGACGACATCATATAACAGAGAAAAACAGGGGGGTGGAGAGGGATTAGTGCGGAGTGGCCTCACTTGACGCAATTAAAGCATTTGAGTAAGTGCAATGGGAATGGCTACATGGAATATTGGGGAGGCTTGGTGTGGGCCCAGGGTTTCTATGGTGGGCGCAGTTGCAATACAGGAAACCGATGGCCAGAGTCAAAATGGGAAGACACATCTATGAGGCTTGGGAACTGGGTAGAGGGACTAAACAGGGGTGCCCGCTTTCCCTTGCGCTATTCATTTTGGCACTAGAACAATTGGCGGCCCTACTCAGGGCAGACTATAAGGAAGCCGGCATAAAGGTAGGCGACACTGCACATATGATCTCGCTATATGCGGATGACATGTTACTATATGTGCGGGACCCCAAAAACAACATAGCATACAAATTGGTAGTATTGGACGGGTTCGCGAGGCTGTCGGGCATTACCATCAGCAGGGAGAAATTGAGTCTGTTCCCCCCAGCGAGCCTGGCTGGGCTGGAACAAGAGCGCTTACCAAATGTTGGGCTGCAGTGGCAAGTATAGACCTTCCGATACTTCGGAGTGGACGTCTATCAGGAACCCAATGAGGGGGGAATATAAAGCGAACATGCAAAAGACACTGAAGTCCACAGAAAGATCCATGAACTTCTGGCAAAAACTGTTGTTGTCAATGATGGGCAGGGCCGCAATATTGAAGATGGTGGTGCTGCCGTGTTGTATTACTTAGTCAATATACTGTATGAAATTTCGAGGTGGTTCTTCTGCAGGCTGGACTCATTGGTGAGGGGATTCATCTGGGGAGGGAGGAGATGCAAGATGTTGCTGGACACACTGCATAGGGACTATAGGGATGGATGGATCAGGCTTCCTAATTTTGAGGCGTCCTACCTGGTCAGGCAACTACAGTTTGTCATAACTTGGCTAGTGGATGAAGGCTTGCCGGACACAGAGCTGCTGCAAGAAGAGGCCAGACAGTACTATGAGGCCCTGCAGGTGAGACACGCCAGCCTTCGGAGGACGTTGGCGCTCATAAATCTGGGTAGGAAAACCTGGCACAGGCTATGGAAGATGGTGGGAAGGCAAGTCTCGTACTTCACTAAAATATCCTTGACGGCCACATGTGGGAGGAACCCGGAGAAGGTGCGCAGCCTCCGGCTAGACTGGGAATCAAATGGGATAGCCACATGGGGGATCTGCGTAGGAAGGGGACATGGGTCTCACGCTTCTGGGTGTCTTTTCCTTGATCCTCCTTCTCACATGGATCTTCTGTGGAGCTTTCTGAGGCTTCTGTCTTCTTCTTTCTGCGGGATTTCTTGGGTTCTTCTCCCATGTGATCCTTCTTTCTCTCGAAGAGATAAGGACGTGCTCTCCCCGGATGCCTTCTTGACTGGGTGAGGGAGCTCCAGACAAGAGGGACCCCAGGGAGCACACCCTTGCAGGGAAACGCCTTGCGGCTGAAAAGACCCTGCTTGTAGTCCGAGTTGCTGGTGGGATGTGTTGGTATTCCATGGGTGAATAATGTATGCCACAGGAAGGCCTTCTTTAATGTCTCTGTTCTTTTGCCAGATAGACTCCTGGCTACAGTGCTTGCCAAGCCGCCTGTCCGGATTGCACAATTGATGAACAAATGGTGACCTCCAAATAGCGGGAGTTGCAGTAGTGAGGCTAGGCTGGAGCGGGCTGTTTAACTCCAAATAAGGCACCCACAAAACAGAAGCCAGCAGATTTCGAGATGGGGAAGTGTGTGGCACAAAATAAGCCACGGAGACAGCGGTACAAGGAGAAGGAGAGGGAACTGACAATCTACCCGGAGGTAAGCGGAAGAGGAGAGGAAGACAGAGTGAGCGGCAACGGGATACCAGGGGGAGTCAAGGAGGGAACGTACATGCCTGGGAAAGGGAAAGCGGGTACGTGGAAAAACAAAGGCAAATGAAGAAATGGTAGCACAGGAAGGACAGAAAGATGCACTAGTGTCTTACCAGAGTGGAAAACTGAAGTTGCAACGCGCCGAGCCACGCACTTTGTAGAAAGAAATACCAGGCAGCGGCCATCTTGGAAGAAAACACTAAACCGCGTCTAGTGTAACATGGGGAGTGTGACGGCTGCTAGAGGAACCTCCATTGCTGCCACCGTTTCCACGGACAGAGCGTGACAATGGTTGAGCTTTTTGGAATTGGTGGAGGATTACAATATCCCTAAAGGGCAATTTGTAGTGCACCATAAGATGCTGAAGACAGCAGAGGATAGTTGGCCGGGGTTGAAAGAGGGGAAGAAAGGGGATGCCACACTAGATACACTCTATGATGTTGAAGAAGGGGGACATATGATCTTGAGGCTTTATGAAGTTATAGTAGAGGCAACAGGACGAGAGGGGTTACGGGTGAGAGCAAAGTGGGAAAGAGACCTGGAAAGGACTTTTACAGATGAGGAATGGGCCAGAGTACTGGCATACACAAGTAAAGTGTCAAGAAATACTAGATTCAAACAAATACAATTACAAGTCACACACAGGGAATATATGACCCCAAAGGTCATCTCAGGGTTCCCAGAGGCAGAACAGCAGAGATGCCCTAGATGCGCAAGTATTCGGCAGGGTTGATGCATACGTTTTGGTGATGCCCTGTGATCGAGGCATTCTGGCAAAACGTAGTGGGAAAAGTCAGAGGAGGGGGCATAGACACGAGAGGATGGCCACAGGGGCATGCCTGCTGGGACAGTTCCGGCGGCGGGGGGGGAAGCGCACCTGACCAAGATGAAAGACCTTATAGGCATTCTGGCGAAAAGAAAGATCATTTTGGCATGGAAGTCAGCGGAGGGTCCCCGCATTGAGGCATGCTGGGCAGATCCAAGGAAATGGGCAAAAGCTGAGACTGTGGTGTGGCACAAGGTGGTGCATATAGGCCAACGGGAGGTTAGCAGCAATGCAAGAGCATAGAATTTGCTGGTGCAGGAAATGTTTGCAACCCCTGCTACAAGCAGAGATGAAGGTGCATTGGTGGGGGAAACAGGGGGGAAAGGGTGTCATGCTAAATTGTGGGTAGTTTTTGTTGAGGAACAGAGTTACATAGGTGATTACTGTGGGAGACATAGGGTAATGGAACGACAAAAGGGGAGGAGGGGTGGGATCAGGACTGGGACATGGGAAGCATCGTGTGAAGCAGGCTTACGGGACAACGTACATATACGAGGAACAGTATTGATTGTGTAAGATGGTAAATGTCTTGCATTGACGTTCTGATGTGTCTCTCACTCACACCAATGTCCCGAATGTCTATTGTATGGTTGACCAAATGCACCAAAAAGATTAAAACAAAAGAAATGTCTAACACATCTCGGGATTCTCCTGCCATAAAACAATTCAAAGGGAGACACTCCAGTAGGTGAGTGGGGAGTTTTTCTGATGGCAAACAGGGCCCAAGGCATCATAACATCCCAGTTCTTCTTATCGGCATCAACACATTTCTTTCATGAGTGGTTAAGACAGCAAGATATTTTCTTAGAGGATCTAAATCATTCTCATGTGGCATTAGGAGTGCACTATTTTACCCACTTAGAAAACAGATGAACGGGGAAACTATCCTCCTGGTAATTGTTAATCCATCTCCTAAAGCTCCAGTCTCCCAGAACAAACAGTACTTTATGCTCATCACTAAGGGAAGACTTCAGTGGCAAACACTAATTTGTAGAACACTTGGCATGCTGAGCACCCACACCACTCTGTAGGACGGGCACGAGACAGTTGAAACACTCATTGGAATGGTTCAGATGGCTTCAATTTCCTTATTAAACCCTGATATTACCACCGTAATATCCAGGATTTTATAACTCAAGAACTGTATTGGTGTACACTACTTTGTCACAATGCTTTTGACTTGGCAGCTTTCTTTATAATTTCTTTATATATTGTATCAGATTTCTACCTAAAATAAACCTTTTGCTTTAGAAATGCATTTAATATACTATTATGAAAACAGTATTTACTTATAAATCACTTTCTTTCCCATGTTTTTTTTAGATATACAAAATATTTATACAAACGTCTATTTGGTATTGCAAAATACAAAAAAGTGGATGTCCAAGAGTTGTGATGCAAGAAAAACCTAACCAATGAATGCACCAAGAGGAGCCAACATGAATAAAGAAGCTAAATGATTTCCTACAGAGAACGTGGGCAGTGACATAAGAAGGCTACTGCACTAGATTCCACTCGACCATGGCATTAGAAAAAAGACAACTCTTGTGCTGCAAGCCATGTATACCATGATGTGCAGACTAAATACATTAAATTGTATGCCCTTTCTTCCACATAACTGACAGTGTTTTTTTCATAAGAGAATGATTCAAGCTTCTTTTGGGTGTAAAGGTTTATTGAATTTGCAAATTAAACATATATTTCTCCTTAAATTCTTCAAAATGCCTTTGATACATTCCATCAAGTACCCTTGATGATCTTGACTCGTGGAGAAGCCGTCATTTCAACTGAAGTGCAGAAAAATGTTTGGTTCTCTGACATTTATCATATGGTGGCTTTCATTTGGAAAGCAGGCTTGGATGTTTACTGTATTCTAAAATGAAACTCTATAGGAATGACTACCCCCCTCCCTCAAACTGAATGTAGTGGAGATAGACCCCCAATCCCTTTAACTGAGTGTAGATAACTTGGTGGGGTGATCTATGCCTTCAAATGTGCTGAAAACAAAAATTATAGTGCTTCGCAGCAAAGCGCTGTAAAAAACAATTTTATGTTTATAAGGTCAGAATGTTTTAAATAATGAAAGACTTATTAAGTAGTACATTCTAATGATATTGTACTAAAAAACTAGACTTGAAACAAATTAGGTGACAAGATATGACCAGAAATCGGGTAATCCACCATTTTGTGATAGGTCAGGCACTTTGTAATATGGGCAGTCATCTTGGGATTCAGGCAAAGTCAGGCACCCTAAAATGGATGGTGTGCATTTAATTAAGTGCATTTGTGTTAAACCATGCTGAAATGGAGAAAACATGACCTCATGGTAGTTCAATGAGAGTTCAGAAGCCAAGGACATGATGTTTGGACTCCTATCTCTAATCTTGACAGTGACGAGCCATGGGAGCGAGGTAGCAGTAATGGGAAGATAGTGGGTGACGCATTCAGCTAGTTTAATTAGAAGAGAGGATAGAGCTGATGCCCATATTTGGGCCTTTGGGACAAGAAACCATGACACAGTTACTAAAATTGTCTTACGGCAGACGTCAGTAAATGTTCCCATTTAAGGTTTAAGCACAGAACACACAATCTTATCAGTAACAGATGTAGATATGACATGGGAGCTTTTGTGAATTGGCAGCTCAGTCAGCCAACCCTAGAGGAGGAAGGGGCTTGTCTTGGAGTGACTGAACCAATGAGAGTGTTCTGCATCATAGACAGGGAGCGAGCCAACCAAAAAGAATATAAAAGGAGGGAAATGTTATAACTTGGGAGCAGAGTTCCAGAGATGTCCAAGATGTATGAAGTGTACCAGCCTGCTGGAGAAATAAAGCCTGATGTCTTCTTGAACCAAGCCTGAGTGTCCTGTTTGTTCCAGAGTCTCCTTTTTTGCCCCAAGAGATGCCAAGGCCCAGCAGATGGGGGTTTTGGGACCCCCAATACATTTGGCGAGCCATCCAGGATCTGAGCCAATGTCTCCGGGACTGACCGAACCAGGAAGGTAAGCCATGCTATCCTGCCTGGATGGGAGAGTTGAGAATAAGGCAGGAGGACAGATGGGGGAGGGCATACTGCAGTTAGTAGCCCCTGGTAGAAGAGAAGAGGCTTGCAGGCCTGATAGCATGGCAGAGGGCCTTGGCACCTGGGGATTGGGGAAGTTATTTGCAGGGTACCCCCCTTGAAAAATGTTGGGGTACCCCCTTGAAACTTTTGGGGGACCTCTTTTTGGAAAACCTTTTATGGTTACCCCCCTTGAAAAAAAATGTGGGAGCCCATTTTTTGGGGGGCATTTTTAGGGGCCCATTTTTGGGGGGGCATTTTTTGGGGGGGCATTTTTTGGGGGACCACTCTTAGAAAATTATTTTTTGAGTTAATGTTTTAACAGATTTTCAGAAACAACTTCAGTCACTCATGGGGAACCCCTCAAAGAAAAATATTTTGATATTATTTGTTGATGGTATTTTCAGACACAAGATTTACCAATTGTAGGGAACCTCCCTAAGATTTTTGTTTTTGAAGAGTAATATTTTTTAAAGTGTGATATAAGTAGTTTAGAAAAAGTAACAGAGAATAGGAATTAACTCAAGACGTTGAGCGTTAAGGAGTTATGGAGAAATTGACTTGAGTGTGGCCAAGCAATATATGAGGAAAAATAGTCGTGAGTGGAGCCACGCTATGAGGATACGCCCTGTTCCTAGACTTTAAAGAGTGCTAGCAGAAGCTTTAATTCAGAGCCCCTTTATGTGGGACATATAGAAGACAAGAGTGGTTAAAGACATTCTTAAAGGAATTAGCTTAAGCTCCAATCGGAGCAGATCTAGAGGGTAAGACGAGTCTTAGTAGAAGATCGTGAGTGGTACGTACATGTGGCCGACTGGCCAGTCGAGTGTGTTTTGTTGTCTGTGTTGTTTATGTGTTGTGTTTTATGTCCCAATGTGTGCACTGTATATTTTTATGACTTAGGAGAAAGAAATTGCATTTTTAATTGATTTACAAAATTGGCATTGAGCCAAGAATTAAAAGTGATCAATTATAAAAAATTCTGAAATAAGTAGATACTATAGGTCAAAGTAAACAGATTTGTGTCATGATGCCTGCCCCCGGAAGACCAGACCAGGCCCAGCAGCCCCGGAAGCAGGCATCATGCCACTTGGAGCATGCCCAAAAACCCCAGTTAGGGTATGTTTGGGTACAGTCCTGGCGCCTATGGCGCCAGGCTCATAAAGATAAAGTCAGTCCTGGCGCCATGGGCACCAGGCTCATTATTGATAACTTACCTGAAGCAGACCATGCTGCATACTCACCTGAGGCAGATCATGCTGCATGAAGACTCAAGCCAAATGAGGCTTAGGAGGGACTATTTTACTGAAGGGACTATTTTGTTACTTGGGTGGGGCTGTGGAAGAATACTTACCTGGATCTTCTTCCAAGGCTATTTAAACCACGCCCGGACAGCCACACGTGCTTCGCGTTATTCTGCTTGCTGCAGCGTTACGCTCACCGTGTTTTCAGCAGCTCCAGTCTTCAGCCACGCCCGCTTCAGTCCTGGGACTCCTGAAACAAGAAGACAAAAAGGATAAAGGTTAGAACAGGAGTTTTAACTTTAATCCTTACCTGAATCCTGATCCAGTTCGCCACGGAACTGAAAGACAGAAGTCTTTGAAGCATCGCTTCGCATTCCTACGGCGCCGCGCTGAACTCACCTGCTTGGTGGTACTTCAGCATTCCATCACGCTCTCTCCATCTCGCAGCCGCCCTCCGACACCTAAGGAGATAAAGACAGCAAGGTAAGCAAGGGGACTCTCTAAGGCCATACAAGCTACCCCCAAGGACTTACCTGATTTACCACGGGAGGTACTCACCTCATTTCGGGTCGGCGCAGTCAACTCTGCTTCATCGCCGTACCCCGGACCCTAAGGGGAGAAAGCAAGGACAATACCAGTTACCCTCCCACAAAACTTACCTGATTTACCACGGGGGTCTCACCTCATCTCGGGTCGGCACAGTCAACTCTGCTTCATCGCCGTACCCTGGCCCCTAAGGGGAAAAACACAATAGACTTACCTGAATCTTACCGAGTGCCATTTGGAAATCTTCGAGTGGATTAATCGGCAACTTGCAAGGAATCGGACAGAGTGAAGAGCAGACATTTGAACTCTTATGAACAATTGGACTTTAGAGTCAATACTGGAACTCACCAATTCCTCTACGCCAGTGAAGTAACTGGTCATCAACGCGCCCCTGCGGTCGACGCAGGATGGAGAGCTCATCCTTCCAAACCATCAGGTGAGACTAAGGAGGGGACATCAAGAGTGATCAGTGGGAAGACAACGGGAGTGGGGAAGGTGGGTTGACACTCAATTCCACGGGTGGTTAATTCCTCTTCTCCTTTGCAGAAGAATATTCTTGCGAGCCAGACAAACTAGGCTGAGCGGGCCAGTCCAGTCAGTCATCTCGGCGCTACACGTCACGCTGGTGGAAATAACAGCGGCCCAGTTCCGGTCGACGCCCCCGTGAGAACCAGGTGAGCGTAACAATTTGTGTTGTTTTTATATTCATAAAAACAAAACTTAGTGAAATAAATAGAAAAAACAAGGAAGAAACTCCTTCTATTTGAGCCTCTGTAAAAAAATAAAATTTAAATCCAGCAAATAAAAGGTTATTTATTACATTTGTTGAAACTAGGCAAGTTGATTCATGTTACGGAACACATACGGTAAGAAACTGCAGCCACCTTGATAAGAAAAAGTAGGAAATAAAACTCCCCTTTTTTTCTGAAGTACTGTTGACAAATGCATGGGCACTTGGAAAACTCTGTGATAGAGAAATGACAGGAGGCAGATGGTTAAAACCTTTATACTGATGATGTTAACATCTTCCAGGGCTTGGAAAATATCCAACGGTATAAAACCGCATTGAATTTTCTTTTAAATCTAGAGATAAGAACCATGAAATAGGGAGCTGCAAGTATGCGAAACAGTTCCTGTTTAAAAGAAAAAGAAGATTTACTGCTGACAAATGTGTAATCGCTTAAAAAAGCCCTGCGGTACAAAAACCGCAAGCAGACAGATGATTACATTATTTATATTAATGAGATCAGACCCTTTAGGAATCTGATAGGCTTTGAACAAAATAGAATCACATTCGATTTACAGGAGTTCTTGAGCAGAGAAAAGGTTTAAAATTATGAAGTGCTAAGGAATTAATCTGTTTTAACGACCTACGCAGTGAAAATCAGAAAAGGCAGAGGTGCACGCGGCACTGGAGTAGGAAGAATGTCAGTTTTGTTTTAAGACGAAGCTAGTTAATTTCTTTAATGGACTGAGATGTTGACAAAATTGATGTCTTTAAAAGTGAGAAAACTGAAGAGTTTTGATTGCTGTGTATCAGTGGAGCATTGGTTTAGAAAATATGTGTGCTGTGTTTTAAGCATGGTAGCCTATGTGGTGTTATGTATTGAAAGTGATCAAGGAAAAAGGCATGTCATTTTTTGGCTTTGAGGAAAATGTTTTGCCACAAGTTGAAAGAGGTTTGTGATAAAAGACATTTGCACAGCTGTAGGCAAAATAGTCAAAGCAAGCTTGTGTACATAAACAGCTTGCGAAGGCCACAGCTGATTAAAATAGAGATGTTTTTACTGATATATATATATATATATATATATATATTATGTTTGAGAATTTAGAAGACATTTGGACACAAAGTCAAATAAAAGGTGCCCAGGAGCACACAATTTGAGAGAGGTGTAGCTGAGATTTAAATTGTGTTTTATATGCCGAATACAGCAAAAAGCAGGCCAATGTGCTAATAGATGGTACTTGGACCAAGCACAGTAAATAAGTTATGGGAAGTGACAATAATATATGAGAAAAAACATTATTTGACACATTTTTTTTTAGCTAGACGTGACAAATTTGGAAAAATACTAAAATACAGTTTAAAAAGAAATATGAACGCATTTAAGTAAAGCGATAGGAAACTGTACCGACATATGGTGGCATCCATGAAAATACACTAACATAAGAATGGACACACCAACACACATGCACACACATACAGACATATACAAAGTTATGAAATATAATTGATCTGTGCACCCTGGGCATGCACATTTGCAAGCATTCAATAACAGTGAATGCTTGCAAATGGGTTTTATTCTTCAGCTAAAATTGGAAATTGTCATAGACAATAGATAATTCCTTTTTTAAAAAATAGAAAGGGCAGAGTCTTGTGTATGTATATTCAGGAATATTGTGATTCTTGCAGTGCACAAGCAGGAATAAAAAACAGCTATGTTTTATTATGCCCATAGGCAAAAGCTGAGGCAAAACTCGAGGGAGTAATATTGAGATTACTGGATAGGAATGCAGTAATGCCACACGATGGAGCGGCCTTGAGAAAGAAAGTTTTCCAAGTTAAAACTGGCTCAAGTTAAAATAGAATAAGGAATGCAACACTCTCCTTCGTGGGCAAAAATAATTAATTGAACATAACAGGTTGCGAAGGACATAGCTGAGTAAAAATAAAGTAATGGGAAGAGTTACAAATCGCGTACAAGTAAATGAACCACTGATAGGCTTTTTGAGTCAAAAGCGTGCACCAATGCATAGTGAAAATAAGAAAGGTTTTTGTTCTGCCTTAAATATACAAGCCAGGACAGAGCAACCTGAAAGTGTGACTTTGAAGGGTATTTTTGAGGATGGTCAGATTTAAATGCATTTTTGTATTTTGGGAATCAGAATCACTGGTGCTGCCAGAACAATTTAAAAGGCAGCCTCATGATGAGTGCAAGGAAGTTGCCATCTCATGGGAGGAAAATTGAAATCATTGCTAGGTAGAAGGCAGAGCCATTGCCCTCGCTATGGACAGACAGATAATGTGAAATAAGAATGAGTTTGGGGCTTCATAGTTTCCCTTGCCAGAGAAGGGGTGAATCAGATCACAGTATGTACCTTTATCCCAGATGAGTAAGAGTAAATTAAGGTACAAACTCGTGGGTTTCTGACTTCTAGCGCTGAGAAGTGGATGCATATACTAGAAAAAGTGTCGGATAGAGGCACATTAGCTAAAGAAGACAGCAAAGGTGTTCTAGCTGTGGGGACAAAAACTGATGACAGTTGGTCAAAGGCAACATATTTAAGCATTAGCGCTCATAATGGAGCGCTGTGCAAACAATTAAAGGGCGGTAGTCTTGAAAGCGTTTATAGCGCTGGGTCCAGACACGCCAGATGGGGGAGCTATCGAAATGTCAGAGACTGTCAGAGCCTATGCTGACATAGCTTAAGGAATTAGTGGGCCTGGAAATAAGGCCATGATTAGAGATATAGTTAACCATTGTGCATTAGTGCAGGCTTCTGCAAGAAAAGAATCGCCAGAAAAGCAATGTTGGGAAAGTGAGAAAAGAGGGAAATAAATGCAAAGGAATTGTTGAAATGCAGCAGTGGAAGGGCAATGTGAGTAGTAGAGGCAAATCAAATTCACAGTAACTAAGCAAGAATGCCGCAGATAAAGAACCAAAGGCAGCTTGTTCATGGTAATAATGGATCAGTACTATAAAGTAGGGGAGGCTTCTAGGATAGAATCATCCAAAATAATTAGGGAAATCCGCAGAGTAATTAGGGTGGGCTTCAAAATATGCAGAACAACAATCAAAAAATGCAGGATGGGCAGGTTAGGAGACCTCCTCCTATGTATTATACATGAGATATGACAAAGCACCTTGCATGCATGTGTAATAGCCAAGGAGCCATAAAGAATGGAGAATTCTTGAGAAAGGAGACAGTATGCCCCAGGTGTGCAGCTGACAAATCAAGGAAGGGCTTTGATAAATGAGAGAAGGAAATCAGAATAGACTCCAGCTCAAACTATACTGAGGAAATATTATTTTTGCCATATGTAAATGGAACTGATATAATGAATGTGCACATGTAGAGACTCATATTAGGGTGGGCCTTGTGCGCACTAGAGGGGGATCCTTGGACCCAGTAATAAGAGGTCATTACCCTTGTGATTAGAGATGACAGCTGTTGAGTGTGCCATTATGAGGGCTGACAGCACAATGCTAAGATTTGGTTATTTTGTTTATTTTGCACTTTTAAAGCGCTCACATAACTAAGGAGCATCAAGGCGCTGAAATGATTTTTGTGACTTAATGTATTGAACATGTAGGGGTTTTTCTGTTTAGGAAAATCTGAGTGTATGTTGGTATCTCCTAGGGCTACTTCCCTTGAGGAGATTGTGTTAAAACGGAGATCAAATAATCAGACATAAAAAAGAGAATTCTTCCAGGGGTGCAGCTGAAATCACTGGCAGAAACTGAAATTTTATGATGAACCCTCAAGGGTAAAGGAAGAAATAGTGACAGCAGGAGAGATTCTCTTCCCTAACGGTTCTTTAAGAATCAATCAGTGTAATAGACTTAGAGATACAGGTGACGCTGGGGTAAAGCACACGATTAATGGAGGTGTTTGAGGTATTGAGAAAATATATGCTTAACGTCTTGCTTTTTGTCATAGGCTGCTGAATTAAGTGGCACTGATTATCGTGCCAGAGAAATCTTGTAGACCAGGAAGTAATGATGTACAGTGGCTCGCCTATGTGACGTCGACAGTAGGCGCAGAAGTAGTATGTTTGAAAAGGAGGGGTGACCTCCCAGTGGGCGGCACTCCTGTGCAGCACGCAGCATTATTGAATAGACCCATGGGAGCGAGCACTACGACTCCCAGTAGTTATTATAATAGGGTGATAGGACAGCTATACTGTTTGAGTATGTTAATAAAAAAGAACCACGCCGCAATGAGTGCGAGGAGTGGTTCCGGTTTGAATAGAGAACATGTTACATTTTGTGTAAATAAAATGCACCGCATGCTAAATGAATTTACTGCAGAGGACAAGTAAGTGAGATCACATGCAGGCTCAGCAATTTATAAACAAAGAATGCATAAAGACACATAGGAATAAAAGGTGGTAGCCTAAAAAGAAGAAAAGCCTTTAAAAAAACAGAGGAATGGATGCATTTATAGTAGGACCGCCTCACAGGGGGACCTGATGCGTTTAGCATTGGTAGTGGTGCTAGGTTTTAAAGGTGCCAAGAATTAATATGGCAAAGAAAGAACAATATTTGGTCTAGTGGTAGACACTGGGCCTCATTCCGAGTAGGGCGGTAAGGGGTTTACGGCGGCGTAAACAGCGCCGACCCTTACCGCCTGATTCCGAGGTCCCTTAGCGCCATGGAGGTTTTAACACCTGCTTTTAGCAGGTGTTAAAATCCATGGCGCTAAGGGACCTTAATGCTAATTACGCCACTGTAATTTACGGTGGCGTAATTAACGCCTTCCCCACTCCCATTATGCCCTATGGGGCAAAAATGGGAATGGGGAAGGGTAAATGGGGATTGGGGACTTACCGCCCCGCCAACCTCGGAATGGGGCGGTAAGTCCGCCAACCACCATGGCGTAAACGTAGTTTACGCCATGGTGGTAAAGGTACGCCCAGGCGGTAACTTACCGCCTGGGTCGTAATGAGGCCCACTGAGACTGTGTCTCCATGGAGCAAAGACAGACAAGTGGTAAATGAATATTAAAAGACTGAGGATGGCTTTTTGAACATTATAAATGTAGTGTTGTTCAAAGAAAAATTAGCAGGGTTGGAGGAGAGTGTGTTATGACTAGCTTTGGTTTAGTTGCAACAGGCACCTGCCAGTGATTAAGGAAAGGATTGGATGACAAAGCCTAAGCATGATGATGTTGTTTACGTAATCAAAGAAAAGCGAGTTTTGTTTTGTTCTGAGAAGCACACCATTTGAGCATGGGTGCATCCATAGTGGTATGTGTAGGGTAAAAAAGCCTGACAAGATATTTCTATTAAGAGATCAAAAGGTTTTATTGTTGCGACAAAGGCGCAGTAGTATGGATAATTGTGTGAACGTGTGGAAAGGTGATGGGAGTATATGATGAATTCAATTTCAGACTATGGATATTTATGAGCAAAGAGGGTGGACCGATGGCCTCCATGAAATTAGAGACAGCCATAAAGTAAGGAAATATGACAAAAAATGAAGGAGTGAAGAATAAAAAATTAGATCATGAATGATGATAATGGTTCAGATAAAAAAATGTAGGTTAAGTAGCGTCACAGATGACGGTATGCCTAGATAAGGCTTAATGGTGTATGAAATGGTGCTTTCTGTAGGAAACATCACACATTAAAAAGAAAGGAAATATTGTAGTATAAATGACAATAATGTAACAAAGCACCCAGCATCAATGAAAACAGATTGGAAAAAGTGTTGAAAACGTTGGGTAGACTTTGAGCCTTTTTGGCATAGGTCCAGAAAAATGAATTAGGAGAAAATAAAAATAAATCATCTATTCTAAACAGTATACAAGTAAAGAGCTTAGTTTAAGAAAATTGACGGCATTTGGATGAAAAAGAAAATTATTTAAATAAGTATATAAATAATTAAAACATAAATCAAAGAGAAGAATGAATGAAGAAATGCTTGAATGCATGAATAAATGGATAGGGAATTAAATAAGGAACATAAAATAAGCAAAAACCAAAATTATACAAAAAACAGCACCAATAAGGATTCCTAGCCGACATTGAAAAATGGCGCACAGCATTAAAAAAACGTCAGGAAATATCAAACACCAGAAAAGGGGTAAGTTTGACCAAAATTGGGTTAACCAGAAAAATATTGTGTACAAGGCCAATTTAAGAAGAAATACTGAGGTAAGTAAATTACAATTTTTTGACTGCCTGTAGCAATGTTGGTTTATGTTACAGATGAAAGTCGTGGATCTTGCATGAAAACAAGGGAAATGCCTGCATGGCCTTAAATAGGGAGAAAAAGAAAAAAGAGGTAAGTACTAGTTCACACTAAAAGGGTGTGAACACACAGTTAATCATTACTAAATAGTAAGAGGATCCAGGTGAGTAACAGAAAAAGAGGTAGCAAGAGACAAGTGTTTTCAAGTGTGTAGACATTTTCCCAAGATAGGTGCAATCAGGTGTGAAGAGAGTAGAAAATAGATGAAAGCATGGCCACCTCAAACAAACGCAGAACATAGAAGTCCAATTGAAGGTGGGTAATTATTTTTGTGTTTATGATTCCAAACAGATCTTGATTTGGCAAGGATATAGAAATGTTTAGAATAGGCAAACATTGTAGTTTTATGATAAAAATGAAGGCACGCAGTAGGAATTGGTGCCACAGTCTAGAAAAACAGGGGTGGACTAGATTAAGTATAGTGGGATAAGGAAGAGATATTATGCAGTGAAACGCTTCTGTTTGTCTTAACAGGATGAAAGCAATGCACAAAGGAAAAGACCATAGTCCAACGTAATCGGGAGAAAGATGGTGAAACAAAGGCATGAAGCATTTACAGCTGAGCTGCAAGCCAATGCAGCAAAGCAGAGAACAAAGCCCAAACATTGAGTATTATATAGGGTTGTTGAGAAGTAGCTGTTTTTGTGCACCTACAAGAGAGGGCCTGTAAGTAAAATGGGCTGAAAAAAACAAAGTGAATCTAGAAAACATTTTTTGTTAGCAGCAAGGAGAAAGGGGTTTAGTTTAGAAAGAAACGTGACCTCCTTGCCAGTCCCCGAATGACCTCTGTGTCTATTACGATTTTCTATAGACAACAGGGGTCCCCAAGAGAAGTCATCCTCCACTGCTACGGATGCGCCTATAAGAGGGGAAAAGAAGAAGACACCCTTCTTTCTAATGTATTTTTCAATGTGTTCATTTGTTGTTTGTCATTTTTCTCTCCCTGGTTTCAATGTGTCGACCTTAGGAGAAAATGTGTCACTTGAAGGACAAATATTGTTAACGAGAAAGCCCAGATGTCATAAGGGCTGACATCTGATAGGTTTATTGAAAACATATCAGATTCCAACAGGCTGACCATACAGTAAAATATGTATAAAAAATGGGAAAAAATTAGTAGCTTTGACATACCAAAACCAAAACATGTTGGATAAAGTTTGTCTAGGAGGAAGGAATGACCCGGAAATGTGTTAAAACATAGGGTTTTTAGGAGGTAGGGATGTTCAGAAAATATGTATGTGTAGTTTGTTTAGAAGGCAGGTGAAGGTTGCCAGAATATGCAACCAAGGTTTTTAAGGGATTGGTTGACAGGAAATGTACTGATAATAGAGACATATTTATTTTACAAAGAAAACTCATTGAGCTTTTGTATTACAGGTGTACATTGAGGGACCTTTATGGCTCAGAAAATGGGTCAACTACAAGCAGAGAGAGGTCACCGAGGAACCCAACTACATGCCCAAGCTCCAATCAATGTCTCCACAGTTTATTTCTGTAAAAACTCCCCCATCCTTGTAGTCCCTTGCTTAAAATGCCCCCTCTTTTGAACTTGGTCGAACGACAAATAAATTATGAATACGAGTGCTCTATGGAAAAAGGAGACACTAAAATACGAAGTACCGGCCTATGAAAGTAAAGGGCCCGAGGACGTGCTGCAAGGCAGCTCAAGGGAGAGGACAACAGTCTACAGGAAACGGAAGGTCCGCAGATGCCAAACCAAGATGAGTCGGGTGGAAGATTTACCACCAGCAAGAAAATAAAAAATGAACTTATGTATTTTAAGAGATGCATGGACAAGACAATGGGAGCAAGGAAAATGATGTTGTGGGGTGGGAGTAGCAGAAAAGATGTGGACGATGAGCCACGCTATGGCTAAAATGTATGCAGATAATGGGCTGTTGGGTAACATCAAGTAGTGACCGTCTCTCAAAAAAGACATAGGGCCTCATTCCGAGTATGGCGGTAAGGGATAGCGGCCACCGGTAACGAGACCGGTGGCGGTAATCCCTTACCGCCATACTCCGAGTTCCCTTTGCGCCCTCGCCCTTAACGCCTGCTTTGAGCAGGTGTTAAAGTCGAGGGCGCAAAGGGGCCTCCAAGCCAATAACGGTGACTGTAATGAACGGTCACCATTATTTGCATCTTCCCCATTCCCATTGAGCCCTATGGGGGCTCATTTGGGAATGGGGAAGAGCCTTGTGAATGGGGAATTACCGCCCCGCCAACCTTGGAATGGGGCGGTAATTCTGCCATCCACCAAGGCGCTGCCGGTCCGGGTACGGCGTCAACCAAGGCGTTAATAGCGCCATTGGTTAGCGCCGTACTCGGAATGAGGCCCATAGGCCCTCATTACAAGTCAGGCGGTGGACCATGGTGCTATTAGCACCATGGTCCATGCCGGATTCCGCCATGGTGGATGGCGGAATTACCGCCCCATTCCAAGGTGAGTGGGGCGGTAATTCCCCATTCACCATTTGCCCTTCCCCATTCCCATTTTTGCCCCATAGGGCATAATGGGGATGGGGAAGGCGCTAATTACGGCACCGTAATTTACGGTACCGTAATTAGCACCAAGGTCGCTTAGCGCCTTGGACTTTAATGCCTGCAAAAAGCAGGCGTTAAAGTGTGAATCAGGCGTTAAGGGTTAACGGTGCCGACGGCGCCGTTAAACCCTTAACGCCTGACTTGTAATGAGGGCCATAGTGGCTATAAAATTGTCTGAGGCATATAGTTAGTTTAAAGTAAAACTGGGGAATGGAGGTAGGGCTCAAATAAAAGTAAATAAAAGTAGTGTAAGGGACACATTCATGTTTTAGAATAGGAGAGTATAATAATAATAATAATAATAATGTATTAGTACTGACGCTGTATACATTATACTGACGTATACTGATGTAAAGTATAATGTGTTAGTACTGACGTTGTAGAAATGTGATGGGATATCTCTTAGATTAAAGTAAAATTACCTGTAAAAAAGGGTGATTAGGTCAGAAATGTGTAGGTACATGAGAATTGAGGAGGGTGCACATGGATGTGGTTGTACGTATTGAGTAGACGACTAAATACTATACAAGATGGGGGAGTGTATAGGAATGACTACCCTCCCCTCCCTCAAACTGAATGTAGTGGAGATAGACCCCCACCCCCTTAAACCGAGCGTAGATAACTTGGTGGGGTGATCTATATCCAAATGTGCAGAAAACTAAAATTATAGTGCTTCGCAGCAAAGCGCTGTAAAAAATGATTTATGTTTATAAGGTCAGAATGTTTTAAATAATCAAAGACTTATTAAGTAGTACATGCTAAGTATATTGTACTAACAAACTAGACTTGAAACAAATTAGGTGTCAAGATATGACCAGAAATAGGGTAATCCACCATTTTGTGATAAGTCAGGCATTTTGTAATGTGGGCAGCCATCTTGGGATTCAGGACAAAGTCAGGCACTCTAAAATTGATGTTGTGCATTTAATTAAGCATTTATTTTTTTAAACCATGCTGAAATGAAAAAATAATTACCTCATGGTAGTTCAATGAGAGTTCAGTAGCCAAAGACATGATGTTTGGACTCCTATCTCTAATCTTGACAGTGCCGAGCCGTGGGAGCGAGATAGCAGTCAAGGGAAGATAGTGGGTGACGCATTCAGCTTGTTTAATTAGCAGAGAGGATACAGCTGATGCCCATATTTGGGCCTTTGGGACAGGAAACCATGATGCAGTTACTAAAATGTCTTAGGACAGACGTCAGTAAATGTTTCTATTTAAAGGTTAAGCACAGCACACACAATCTTATCAGTAACAGATGTAGATATGACATGGGAGCTTTTGTGAATTGGCAGCACAGTCAGCCAACCCTAGAGGAGGAAGAGGCTTGTCTTGGAGTGCCTGAACTAATGAGAGGGTTCTGCATCATAGATAGGGAGCTGAGCCAACAAAAAAGAATATAAAAGGAGGGAAATTGTATAACTTGGGAGCAGAGTTCCAGAGATGTCCAAGATGTATGAAGTGTACCAGCCTGCTGGAGAAATAAAGCCTGATGTCTTCTTGAACCAAGCCTGAGTGTCCTGTTTGTCCAAGAGTCTCCTTTTTTGCCCCAAGAGATGCCAACGCCCAGCAGATGGGGGTTTTGGGACCCCCAATACAAAACGCTGAAGCAGAGTTCCCATTTACTCTCAACATTGGCTATGCTGTCTGGGTCTGATGGGAGTTTGCCAAAACATCTAGATAGTCAACGGTTGCAGATCCCTGCTCTGATTGGTCACCTACATTGAATGCTTTGTTCAGGGATGTCATTTCATCAAAATGCCAGGTATAGCGAAAGTGACACCACACGACCCTTGACATCTGATGACATCACAGGAAGTGATGCAATTTGACCCTACCCCAAAGTGACATCACAGGAAGCGATGGCACACAACCTTTAATCCCTTGACAAAACAGGAAGTGGCATCACATAGCATTGTTCCTAAGTACACTACGGTAAATATGGTTATGATATCAGTGTAATGTGATATACATTTCATACAAGAATGAATCACCATTTGTATCGTTATTATCTGTGTGCATAGGCCCATATTACCAAATTACTGTGAATTGTGAGGCAGATATGGTATCACAAGAAGGATGAGGACACAAAAGACACAAATCAACCGTTTTATTTACTTCAAAAGGGGGTTGGAAGAACTCCTGTCTTGCCCTGACACTAAAAATGGGAGCAAACTCTACATCTAAATAAAAAGAAAACAGTCCTAGTCTGTCGTTAGTCCAATAGAATAACAATTAAACTATAAAACCTATTGCCTGCCCTCACTCTAATACCATACAAGTGAAATTGTCTTTAAATCTCTTCATGATGTCTCTCCCCCATCTTTCCTCTCTCCTCTCTTTCTACACTCCATCCTGCTCCCTCCGTTCAGCTAATCTCTTCTTGCTTACTGTTCCTCCCTCCCCTTGTGCCTCTTCTCGTTTCCGTTCCTTTCAACTTCTTGCCCCTACACTGAAACTCTCTACCCCTCTCTATCCGCTCCATTACCTCCTACTCCTCCTTCCGTGCCTCCTTAAAATCTCCTCTCCTTTCCCCGACCTGATTTTCTTCTTCACTTCCCTTTCACTTCTCCCTAACCCCCTCTCACACTTCCCTTGCTCATTTGAAATTCCATCTTATTCCATCTTCTCCCCTCATCTCCCCCTCTCTCCTCCACCCTCCTTCAATCGTTCTTTACTCTACAAAACATTTTCTACTTACTGTTTTTTAAAGGCTTGTCTCATGTTTGCAAATATGCTTCTGGTTTATATATGCTATGTATTCTTGTTGTTATATTGTAAAGCGCTTTCGCGTAAAGCTCTATATAAACTTAATAAATACAAATACAAATAGGGAAATATAACACAAACAAAAAATCAGTGGGAAACAAAAGGATGACAGAATGGGATCATAAGATTCTTGGCCTCATTGTATAACGTGTGGGTGGGATAGAGCACTTGATGTATGGGCACACACTGCTATGCGAGTACACCTGGGGTAGCTGGCTCGGCCCTCCAGTGCCTGCTTGGCATTCACATACTCCGTCTCTGAAGTTCAGGGTTTTCACCTCTCAGGTCTCCCTTTTCCCCAAGTCCAGGTCAATCCCCTGCGTTTTGCAGCACCAACACAAATGTTCCAAGCTCTTCAGCACAAACACAAAAGTTCCAAAGGAACAGGTATTTTAAGTCTCTATAGGCCCCCTCAACCGGGCCCAGTCTCTTACGTTCTATTTCTTTCCTTGATTCCCCTCTTTTGGGCTCTAACCATTTCATTTTCTTTCTCAGGGGTCCCTTCCCCTAGCTTTATTTTTTAACGTTTGCTATGCCTTATGGTACTCGTATGCTTTTACACAGTTCAAATATTTGACAAGATTCCACAGTTTGCACAATCTTCTCAGGCTCTTTTCAGCCGTGGGTTTAACAAAAGAATGTCTCTCTTTAAACACAATTTCTGGGTCTCCCTCGTTCGGGCTCAGACCACTTTCACGGTGCACAGTCTTTCGAAAGGGCATACATTTGTTTTCCGCTGGACCACTCTGTTACTTTATTTTACAGTTCAATTTCACTTCATTTCAAAAAGAACTTAAAGTCCCATAATGTCTTTCATGGGCCTTTTTATTTCCTGCTTTCTTTCTCAAATTCCATCCTCAGGATCCCGCTCCAGCCACACACACACTCACTGGGCGTTTCCTCTCTCTTGCCATGCGACCCACCCGATTAGCGCAGCTCTGGCGAGCAACTACTGTGGAGCTCTCAGTGCCAAGATTAGGGTCATCCCACCTGCCCCTCAGGTACCTGGGCTTACCTTCATATGCCCAGGGGAAACGAGTACTTCTGTGGACAGAGTAAGCAGGATATGATCTGCCCTCTCTGGCTCTTGGAAGGCCTCAGTCCTGCTGCAGTCCTTCAACAACACAGGATCAACGACTTGCCCCTCATCTCCCTTCCAGACTCTCCAGGGTTCTTTCAGCACTCTCTTCTGCTCTTCAGCTCCACAGGTCCACACTGCATCCCCAGCTCACTTAAAGTGTGTCTCAGTGCTCCACCTTTTATATTGAAGGGGAGTGTGAATTGTAGTCAGGTGTGGGTGGTTGAAAAAGGAACCGTGACCCTACCTGTCCTCGTTAATGGGGCACGATGGAGACTGCCCATAGGAATCCATGGGACATTGGTTCCTATGGGCAATCTTCATAGCTCTCTTCCTCTTCTTCCCAGAGATTTTGAAAGAAGGCAATGGGGAGGAAGTATGTGAGTTGTAGTTTTCCTTAATGGTGGAGGGAAACTTCTGTAAGTGTTTGTCAGGGTGAAGGGGGCAGATATGTGGTTGGAGGTGAATGGGTTTTAGATGATAATGTCCCATAGTGACTGCAGAGATGTTGGATAGGGATATATTTCTTCTCCCATGTTTCCCTTTAATGTTAGTACCTGTTGGAATTGGGGAGGGGGGCAACAGAACAGGATTCAAAACAACATATAAAGCCTCCTGCACTGGTCAACCCCCAGGGTCTGGTTCGAAAGGTGATGGCCTTGCCCTGGCCACCTGAACAAAGAATCCCCAGGGTCCATAAGTGAGAAAGCCCTTGGGTTTCTCACAGAATGCAAACAGATGTCCAAGGCCAAATGATAATGATGTGTTATTATATAGCACTTACGCTTAAGCGCTTTATATAGAACAAATCTACATACAATATCAGCCAACCTGTGTTGGTACTCATTTATATATTAAAGAAATTAGACTAGCGCAGGGAAATCAATGCACTTACACGGCATTCCGTATTCTGGGCACTTGTTACCTCATCCATGCAAACAAACATCCTGAACAGCATGCCAGGGAGATAGGAAAGATAGACACATTACAACAAAGCACTGATTGTGGCAAAATGAAATCAAGGGTCACTTGATGTGCTATCGTCAAACATTTCTACACTGTACAAGAGCTTTTAGGCACAAGGATTTTGTCAAGTGACTGGGGACACCGATATGGAATGTCTTGTGATCGTAACAGAGACAACGGCAGAAAAAAAATGCTATAACTGCAACTTGCGAAAAACAAAATGCATATAGGTCCTGATTCACAGAAACGCTTTATAATGGTGCAACCCCATTCCAAAACACTCTTTGAATCAGGCCAATAGTTGTTGTCTGGATTGTGAATTTAAAGAGGTTAAGAACAGACTAAATGAGACTAAATCAGTGAATCACCCACTGTTTTGTTAGGAGGCCTGAACAAGAAAGCCAGCCACATGGCGCTGGCCACAGCCCAGGAGCTTCCATTAAAAAAAAGCATTTTTTTAATAAAATATTTTAGGAGTAGCAAAGGAGGGAGACCACACGGGTGTGGCAAGGGAGACCTCGGGGGTCACACTTGCTGCACCTGGCGACCCCCAAATGACATCCCTGGAGCCTTTGTTCTTGGTCATTTTTAGCAAGGTTGTCTAATGGGCAGGTACATGCTGTCTTTAAACTGTATTAGTCATTCTGAAGTCTTGGTTTAATGCCTAGTTTGCACTCTCTGCATATATATGCTATCAGATTCTCATGCTGCTGCTGTATTTACTCCATACACCCTCTCAGCCATCTAAGAATGTAATTTTACTGTTGAGTGGTGAGGAATAGGCATAAGTGCAAGCGATTCACCTTAGTAACTATAGTTTTCATGGTTTTCATAGTCTATAGTCCACCCACCTATGTATGACCCACTTATCCTTCCCATTGGGTATGAGCCTTGAGACTTTATATTTTGAAAGGAAAGGATCCAGTAGACACTTTGGGGCTCCTGAGGACAATACATGCAACTTGCTGTGCATTTCCTAGAGCGCTCTACTTGATTCTATGGCCATACCAGAAAACATATGCCATTACATATAGAAAAGGACATTGGCAGTAAACAAATCACCAGGGTGTGAACCTTACACTCAACATCTGCTGGATTAAAGGGGGCCTAGACCTATTGTGGTTTTGAAAGGCCATATTCAAAGATTCCTTCAAACCTCAACACATTCAAGTGTTAAGGTAGGGTGTGTATGTGTGTGTGTAGCTACTTTCCTACACAATTCCAGAGCATTATCATCCTGTCCTCTTATTTGAGCTGGCTGTTTTCCTTCAAATCCTTAAGGTATGTAACAGTCACTATGGTACATTTTCCATATTATCATGTACACCCAGGAAAGACAGCGCTTTGGAGAGGACACAAAGTAAATCACTCACCTTGATCATGACTTTAATTGAAAAGCCCAGATCCAAGTGAATGCCACTTTAGCAGAATGAAGAGGGGTTTGGTGGCTGTCTGATCATATATTTTTCTGCAACAAGAATGTTCTTTCAAAGTTAGTGTTGTTGTGAAATATAATAGATACAATGGGCCCTGCCATCCGCGATTGGGCAATAACCGGCCCATTACGAGTTGAATGGGCCGGTAATTGCCCATTCGCAGGTGGCGGTATTGCCGGGCTCCCGATCCACATTCTACACGATAGGGTAGAATGGGGGTGGGGAGCATGGTTGCACCGGCATTAGTGATAACGGTGATAACGGTGCAGGTGCAATCACGAGTTCAGACCGCCTGGCTGTCAGGAACCCGTGAGCAGAACCCGTAATGCAGCGGGACGGTATGAACGGTGCCGGTGCCTTGCCGGCACCGTTCATACCATCACCGCCAGGGTTGTAATGAGGCCCAATGACTCCTAATTCTGTATGTCGCCTCTGACATGTTAAGTTACATATGATTTTTTTAAAAAGATGAACTAATGTGAAAATCAGATGTGGCCCCAGAAGCACTAGCACATGCATATGATACTGTTTCATGACCTTACATAGCACATCTCTGATGCAATGTTCTATGAGAAATTTGGCACACCTGGTGAAAAGCACTCGTGTGGTCCTGCAGAGTAAAACTAACAGGATGACATTTCTGGACTAACAAGGAGGCAACATGATGTGTTTTTTCAATACATTTCACCTAGCCTATCAAAATGTCCCATCCCCATCCCCATCAAACTATAATCCATCTTTAAACTCTTTTCACAATTTATATAGGAATCTACTAAATAGTAGAGAATTTGCACTATTCAAACTTCCTCCTGGTAATTTGCAAAAAGAAAGTACACTATTTGACAGGATACAGTGATACAGTATAATTGTTTTCATACTTCATTTAATTGTTTAAAAAGAAACAATTTTTACAAGATTACTCCTTAAGGATTGGTCTTTCAATCCATAAAAGAAAAGTCCTAATCGTGCCAGCCTCTGCTTATTGAAGAGGGAAGGGGGAGGAGACGAAGAGGAGGAAAGGAAGGGGGGGTTTAATCTCCTCAATTTGTGCAGACTGTTTTGGCAGGCTCTGGGCGTTTCAGTAGCCCGAGACTTCCACTGCAATGGTCCATTTGATGTTCTCTCCACTCATCAGATTGTTCCATTCCCTCTCTGCTTCCAAAAAGTCAAATGTACCAAATAGATGTCCCAGGTGGAGAATGCGGGCCTCATCCACCCCTATGCACGTGAGGAGCAGATGTTTTAGAGTTTCAATTGCGTCTGGTTGACGACAGAATCGGCAGAGGCTGGTGTTAGCTTGTTTTCGCCGGACTAGTATCTCATTTGTGTATAAGATATTCAGGTGAATGCGCATGAAGTTTTCACAGAGCTTCTCAGAGGGACCCTTCAATAGATAGGCTCTCGTTTCATTGATTTTTGCTGGGTTGTCCGGACCATTCTTCATGGATTTAACTAGTTGTACTTCGTCTATTGTTTGTATCCAAGATACAGTATAATGCTGATGACCTCTTTACTAAGACCATCTCTGGTCTGTGCGCCTGATATCCTGGTAAATAAATAGTGCTTAACACATAAGCGCTGTACACAAAAATCAAAATGGTACAATAAATATGTAAATGTCAAATAAACAGATCAAGGAGAAAGAAAATGGTCCTTAAGACAAGAGGTTAGAGGGCAAAGGATAGAAACTACACGGGACAGAGAGAGAGGATTCCAGTGCTTAGGTGTAAGGTGTGAGGTGTAAGGTGTGACCCAGAGGCAAAAAACCTCTGGGTCATCTTCGAC
Source organism: Ambystoma mexicanum (assembly GCF_040938575.1). Taxonomy (NCBI): domain Eukaryota; kingdom Metazoa; phylum Chordata; class Amphibia; order Caudata; family Ambystomatidae; genus Ambystoma; species Ambystoma mexicanum. The sequence goes on from NC_090928.1 coordinate 40,751,507, forward strand.
TCCACACTCTCTTTCTCTCCTCACATCTCTGATGTCTCTAAGAAGTCACACTACCAGCTACACCTCCTCAGAGGTATCCTTCCTTTCCTCTCCTTCCCCCAGAAGCTCACTGTCTCCAGAGCCCTGGTTCTCTCGAAGCTGGACTACTGTAACAGCCTCTATCTAAATCTTCCTGCCTCTACTCTCCACCCTTTGCAACTCATCCAGAACAGGACTGCGAGACTTGTCCTTGGCCTCAAGCCCAGGGACCGTATCTCTCCAGGACTGAAATCCCTACACTGGTTCCCAGTGGCTGCGGGGATTAAGTTCAAAACCCTCTGCATTGTCCACAAGGCCTTCTGGGGCCTTGGGCCAAAATACCTTCAACTCTCTCTTCCTAAATATCTTCCTTCTCGAGCTCTTCACTCATCCACCTCCAACTACCTCGGGGTCAGCCGCTTCTCCAAGCAACGAGTTGGGAGTAGATCTCTCTCCGCAGCAGGGGCCTCCCTCTGGAACAGCCTTCCTGCCTCCCTGAAACTTGAGGAGAACCATCTCCGGTTCCGGAAGCACCTCATAACCTTCCTCTTTGCCTCCGCTTTCTCTCCCTCTCTCCCCTGCTAAAATCACTGAATCTGCAACTGGGCCACTCACCGATCTCGGTCCTTGGCCCAGCCACTCTTCCCTGCACTGCCTACCTGCACTACAGGACTGTCTCTGTTTCTGACAGCCCCTTCTCCTGGCACTTACCTTGCACTTGCCTCCAACTGGCCCTATTATTTATCTTGTATTCTGCTAACCATGTACTGCACTTTCCCCTCTCCCCTTCCCCTTGCACTTTTCCCATTCCCCTCTACCCTTGCACTTGCGCGATCTGAATGACACCTGGCCTAGTAGGATCGTTATCTTTCTCCCCTTGTTCCCCCCCCTGCCTTGTCGCGCCTTGAAACACTTGTGTATAGGCGCGTTACAAATGCCATATCATATCATATCATCATAAGTAGATGAGAAGTACAAGGAGTTTGAGGCAAAGCTAAATGAAAGAGGGACTGAAACCAAAAAGTGCAAATAGGTGAACAGAACAGGATAAGCAGGTTCTAAACCATGAAGCTATTTCAAAACTATACAGAGATAATTATAAATTAGACTGGCTTCAAAGGACAGCCACTGTAATGAACATGAATCTGAGGAGATAGAATCACACGGGAAGAGAATAAACAGAACATGGATTGAGGAATGACAGATTAAACTAAGCGGGTAAACTAGTAGGCAGGGAGACTGAGAAGAAGAATAGAGCAGTAGAAAATGCATGAGAAAAGTAAGGAAGCAATAAGGAGCTTAGAGGCGTTGAAAGTACGAAACGATTGGACTTGCATCAATTAAAAAGTCAAAAGCAGCAAGGCCGAGAGATGGTAGAAATGCGAGAAGTTTATGAGAAAGAGGTGTTTTAGATAACACCCAGATTACAAACAGACTTAGAGATGGGAAGAGAAGCAGGAGGAAATAAAATAGAGGAAGGGGGAAGAGAAGGAGGTATAGTAGAAGCAGGAAAAAGAGCACCTCAGTCTGATACAGATTGAGGTGAAAGTAGTGGGAGGACATCCATGATTGGATAGAGAGCAGACAGGGCCACAGAGCAGAATGAAGAGTCAGAGAAAGAAGAAAAGGACAGAAGAATCTAGATGTTGTCAGCGTCGAGCTGATATGAGAAGACAACAGAAGAATTAATAGAAAAAAGAGGGTTATTGTAGAGAAAAAAGAATTGAGGACCTAAGACAGAACTTTGAGGCATGCCGTGAGAGAGAGGGAAAAGAGGAGAGGAGCGACCAGCCAAGGAGAAGCAAAAAGTATGATTACAAAGCTAGAAGTGTAACCAGTCAAGAACAGAATCACGAAAGCTACATTGGAAAACAGAACAAAGAATAAGTGAATTGTCTAACGTTTCAAATGTGGCCAACAAGTTTCTAAGAACTAAATGGGAGGATTGCTTAGAATAATGAGAAGATAGAAGAGAGTTAGAGATGGCAAGAAGGACAGTTCTAGTTGAGTGGCGTGCACGAAAGCCAGATTGGAAAGGAGGTATAAGTGAATTCAGAGTTACAAAGGTAGAGACCAGAGAGTATACAATACGTTCAAGCAGTTTAGAAATAAAAGGAAGACGTGAGATAGAGCAAACATTACAGGGGAGAGAAGGGTCAAGCATGGTCTTTTTAAGAGTAGGAAGAATAGAAGCATATTTAAAAGAAAAACGAAAGGTAGAGGTACAAAGAGAGGAGTTAAACATAGCAACAACATAGGGAAGGAGAGTAGGGTAAACCGAAGGGATTAAAAGAGTGTAGAGGATTGCCAGGAGTGGCAATAGGATGGGCCTTAGAAAGAAAGAGAAAGATATCATACTCAGAAAGAGGGTGGAAGGAAGGCATTGGGAACAAAGGTGAGAAAGAAGGTTATAGAGAAGGTAAAGAGGATAAGGGAGAAATAGAGGAGCAGAAACGAGATTTTAGAAGGACAATAGTTGGCAAAGTCATAAGCAGAGAGAGAGGAGATTGAAGCAGGGTCAGGAGGAGAAGGAGAGTGGATATGATTTAGGTTCTGCAATAGCTAGAAAAGGGGGAAAGAGAGGCAAAGGGGGTATTAAAGTAATGCTGCTTGCCAGAAAGAAACAGAAAATCATGGGAAGAATGAAGAGTCGATAAGTGATCCAGATCAGAAATCATCCCTGTTTTACACCAGCACCGCTTAGGCGCAAGGTGCAGCGTGCAGAGTAGAGGAAAGGGGTCATCCATGGCTGGGAAGATTTGTGAGAGGGAGCAAAAGGAGAGAGAAGGTAAAGGTCAAGAGTATTCACATGTCTAGAAGAATGGAGAACTGAGGCAGCATATGTAGAAAGAGAGGCTACAGTATCAGTAGGGGGAGGTATAGGTGTAAGTGCAGGAGACAAGTTGGAAACTTGAAATGCCCGAAGATTGCAGTGAAAAAAGTTGATAGGAGGCAGTGAGAGGGGAAGGAAGAAGAAAATGATCTAAGGAATAAAGAGGTAGAGCCAAGATCAAGGAGTTTATAGGAAAGGGGGAAAAGATTAAGTACAGTGAGAAACCGGAAGGGGAGTAGAAATTTGTAGTAAACGAAAGGAGTCAATAATACATAGCAGAAGCACTGCAGAATGAGATAGGTTAATGTCGCCCACAATAGAGAGCGGAGATGAAGGTAGGAGAGAGGAAAGGAATGTAGAAAGAGGAGACAGGACTGGAAATCTTAAAGAAAGACAATTAAATATTGCTCTTGTTATAATACATCACTCATACTGGTAATTTGTCCAGGATAAGTATTTTTGTTTTGAAGTTAGTATCGTGTGTCTGCGGTTAAAAGGTTTAATTAAATCTTAAGACTTCCTAAAATCCTGGACATATAGTAACAGTTCCTTTAGATGTCTTAAAGAAGTCTGATCTAAAGTGCTTGGTAAGGTAAAGTAGCTATGGGCATTTATTTTACAAAGGAGTTGTTTTGGTACTCGACTATTGATAGATTGCAAAACACATTCAATTAGCCAAGTACAGAACATAAGGCAATTAGAGCAAATACAGGAATCATGCAATGCTCTGGGATACCCAATGACAAGTCTTTAGTTCCATCAAAAGGTTTGGGTGAGGGAGCGTTACCATTTTTTAAAATTCTACCCCTCACACAGGATTACCCTGCTCTGACTCTTTCGGTTTTGTAATATTAATTCATCCAAAAAAGCCTTCAGGATCAATAAACAACCAGAGTCTTTTGGCTTTTAAGGACTTTTATGAAAATTAACTATTTTGATCGGTTTATCAGATCCATCTCTTAATGTTATAGCTTGCAAGAAACTAACCACTTGGCCAATGGTGATAGAGGTACAATGTAATGTACACTCAACGAAAATGGGCATTCAACCAAAATGTCTACCAGGGTCTTTCTTAAGCGCCTTGACTTGAAAAAATGCACTAATCCTCCAATACAAGATCATCACCGCCCGTGCCTCTTGTAGAAGGATATCAAATATTTTCACATACATAACATCAGGATTTGTACATTCTTCCTCTGCCCCTGCCATGCCCCAAGTCAGTATTGATTTCTTTTTTTTAAAACAATTTTGATAGATTTTCATTTTACCGTTACATAACCACATACTTTTGTACATGTCATGACAATATGAATCTGATTGTGTCTGTGTTCCCTCCCTCCCCCCACACCTGTACCCCAGCCGATTACACTATCCCTATTCTTCACCACCACCGCAAACTATACCACCCATATTCATCGCTAACCTGACGATTGTGACGTGGCATTTGTTTCCCCGTGAGACTCAGTGTGCTCCACGGCCATCAATTCCTGCACCATATACTTCCATGATTTTAAGTGCATGTTTTGTTCTTCCTGGCCTCGGCGTCCCGCCTCTTGCCACACTGTGGTTTCTGCCAGCGTCCATTTTTGTAGGTCCCACCAACACTGATGTATCTCCGGCCCTTAGTGCAATTTCCAGCCAATAGCTATCCCACGTTTCGCCAAAACACATGCCAAATACTGTAACTTACTAACATGTCTTGCGTGCTTCGGTCGTGTGAAAATTCCTAGCATACAGGCTGTGGGAGATCCCACATCTAACGTTATACCCGCCTTCGCTAAGGTCTGGGCTATCTCTGCCCAATACGGTCTGATCTTACTACAGGTCCAGAACATGTGCACCTGGTCCCCGTTGAGTAATCCGCATTTGGGCAGGTTTGTTCTGTTGCATTGCTAAATTTAGCTAACTTGTTTGGGGTTAGATATGCCCTATATGTTACATACAACTGAATCAGCTGTGACTTTGTGTTTCTGGACACTTTTTTGTGCTAAGCTAGTGCTCTATCCCTTTCAGCATCTGTCAATTGCTCCTGCAAATCTGCTTCCCAGCTATGTCTAGTCTGCTCAAGCTTACCCCCCCCCTCTGACATTAACACCTTGCATATTCTCGACAATGCATGCCCACCCTCCGATATATCAAAGTGTTTCTATCCTTTAGTTTTTCTGTAGTACCCAGTCTATACCTGTCCATTTCTGCCTTAGCTTAGCTAGGAGTGAGGCATATATTATATGTTGTCCCCCATGGATACCTGTTTCCGCAGTGAGTGCACCAAAATCCATCCGCTTACCTTCCCTCAGTAGATCTCCCACCATTGCTACCCCCATGGTCTCCCAATACTTCCTAACGCTTAGTCTAAACTGCTGATCTTGCACTTTTAGAGTCACCAATGGGATCTGGTGGGGAGTAAGGTGATTTCATTTCCAGCGGCGGAGGTTCCTGGATCTGTGGTGACTCCGTCCATATCTCCTCCCTCCAGTAGAACGGGGTTGCAACAACTAGGTGTCCTGGGTCTGCTCGTCCGACAGCCACTTTGTGACAAACTGCAGCTGGCATGCCACAAGGTATGCCTCAAAGTGGGGCACTCTTATACCTCCCTGATCGTATGGCCTTTGCAATTTCGCAAGTGCCATCCGGCATTGCATATTGTGCCATAGGAAGCTGCGGCATATCGTGTCGAGTCTCTTAAAAAAACTTTTGGGTATGTTGTATGATACATTAGTGAAGTAGTGGAGGAGCTTTGGGAGCACCACCAATTTTGGCAACGCTGTACTCCCCATCACTGAGAGCAGCAATCTATCCCAGAAAGTCATTGGGCCTCATTACGACCCAGGCTGTAAGTTACCGCCTGGGCCGTGACTTTACCACCATGGCGTAAACTATGTTTACGCCATGGTGGTTGGCGGACTTACCGCCCCATTCCGACCTTGGCGGGGCGGTAAGTCCCCAATCCCCATTTACCCTTCCCCATTCCCATTTTTGCCCCATAGGGCATAATGGGAGTGGGGAAGGCGTTAATTACGCCACCGTAAATTACGGTGGCGTAATTAACTCCATGGTCCCTTAGCGCCATGGATTTTAACACCTGCTAAAAGCAGGTGTTAAAACCTCCATGGCGCTAAGGGACCTCGTACTCAGGCGGTAAGGGTCGGCGCTGTTAACGCTGCCGTAAACCCCTTACCGCCTGGGTCGTAATGAGGCCCATAGACTTCTCCATTTTATCTACCGCTTTCAGCGTGTTCCGTGAATGTTCTATCTTCGGGTCATGGTAGATATCCACCCCCAGGTATCTAAATTAATTCACTTCCCACTTTATAGGTAACACTGGCAATGTGTTCAGGAGTTTCCCTGCGTACCACGCTAAGGGGAACAAGCACAATTTGTGTGCGTTAAACGTAATACCCGATAGGTCTGCATTGCGGTCGAGCATATCTAAAATATATTGTAGGGTGGTTTCTGGGTGCTATAAATATGATTTATTTTCAAATTTGTTTATTGGCATTTTCAATAATATCAAACAAATTATGTGCAGTAATGCCTTTCTCAAATAGCAATAACCATGTGTTTAACTTAACGTCAAGAAAATACAAATACAAAACAACCATAACTGTCTCCATATTCTGTTTGCATCACTTGGCGTCATCTGCTACGGGGGAGGGTGGGAGCGAAGGGGAACCATCTGGTAACATCAAAGGGGGAGGGCTTCCGAAAGGTCTCTATCGTCTGCAGCACTTCAGCTGCTGCTGGCTTTATGGTAGGTCCCTCATGGGACTAGTTTGAGTTCCAATTCAAGGGGGTTTGTCATCCGAATGGTGGAACATGTGTCTGGTGAGTTCTTTCCATGCCTCGAGTGTTATACTGGAGTCATCCGTGGATCGGGCCACACAGTCCTCCCATGCCACGGTCTCGGCTAACACCCATCGTTCAGTCTCTTTGTGCCATAGCTTGAACTGAGGGCCCATAGGTTTTTTCCAAGCCATTGCGATAGTTCTTTTGGCCAGTATGCACGATATGTCCATGAGTCTTGTCGCATGCTTGAGTTTGGTTGGTCTGGGGTAGGTTCCCAAGAGGCACTCCTCGGGTGTCCAGTTATATTTGCTCAGGCATGCTTTTTCGCAGGTTTGTTGAACTTTCTCCCACAGAGACCTTGTTTTGGAGCATTCCCATAGCATGTGGATCAGATCCGCTTTTTCCCCCATGCACCAGTTGCAAGTCGATTGTGCCTGGGGATTGAAGGTGGCTATGCGGCACGGGGTCAGGTAAGTTCTATGCAGAATATTTAGCTGAATCTGTCTGAATCTATGAATCCTGGATACTGCTTTGTGGAATGTAAGAGCTCTGTTCCATTCCCCTTCAGACATTTCCCGGCCTATGTCCACCTCCCATTTGCTTTTCCTTTCCATACTCCAAGGATTTGGCGTGTCGATCAGGTGGCCATATATTTGCGATATGGGTCTACCGCCCTCTCCTAAGTTGTACATCAGAGTGAGGAATGGGTATGTAGCTGGTTCTTCAGGCCATGAGTCCCATTTGCGTCGGGCCACAGCACGGGTTCTTTGATACCATAGAAATTGGCCGGTATGTATGCCCTCCGTCTCCTGTAGCAAGGTGAACTCCCTAAAAGTGCTCTCGTCATACAGGTCTCCCCAGATGTAGACCCCTTCCCTCTCCCAAAGCCTGATGTGTTTCAAGTCAGAAAGTTTTGTGCATAAGTCTGCGATCAGGGGAACTTCTGGGGCATAGGCAGGGACGTCATTTCACCAAAATGCCAGGGGTCGCGGAAGTGACATCACACGACGCTTGACCTCTGATGACATCACAGGAAGTGATGTCATTTGACCCCTCCCACCAAAAGAGTGACATCACTGGAACCATCGTTAAACCTAGCACCCGAGCGCCCACTGTTCTGCTTTCCAGCACAAATGCTCTCTACAGGTCCCATTAGCTTACACACCAACATTACAAACAACGACATAGTCTTACATCCTACACAGACATTGTGCATAACCTTGCAAACACTAGCTAAGTCCTGCAGCACCGTGGAAGTCAGGTGAGTGGAACAATGCCATCGTCGGTTTAAGGATTTAACTAGTTGGCAAGCCCCATTGGAAAGCTGTTTAACCTAAGGCGCGGCGGCCAGCACACAAACCCAACAATGCAAGTTCCCCCACCACCCTATCTTGTGTTATCAGCCAGCGCATAGCCAAATACCATCAAACCAGTAACATCGCTGCACCTAGCCAGCAGGGACCCCTTCCATAAAACTTGAAAAATGCACCGCTGCACCCCTATAAAAATTCCCACGCAACTCACTGCAAACCCTTTGGGCATTGCTTACCAGCGACGTTATATAAGGGTAGCTTCTGCTACCCCTAACTCCCACTTTGGTGCCACTGGCATTTCACCAATGTGTTTATATTTCCATATAAATATATTTATAACACGCCTTGAAACACTTGTGTATAAGCGTTTTATAAATGCCATATCCTATCATATCATACATTTTTGAAGCATTTGTTTACGTGTGGCTGTAAAACGCAAGAACCTCCAATTGTATTGGATGTGACAACCTTGCATCAGTACACATATTGATTTAATAGTATAATATAAAACAACTAGCTTACTTACTGAAGCACTGCAAGTTAATGATGCCTGCTGCAGCATGCCGTGTGTCCTCGCTCTGCCTGGACGTTATGTGCCCATGCACATGAACGCTGTAGCAAGTCGAGAGGGGATGGCGGGCCATGTAACGAAGCCCACAGCTGCAGTGGTCGCATGGCCAGCGAGGAATAAACCGCGGGTCCCAGGATGGCAAAAGGCAGTGGATGGAGGCAGAGATGCAGGTAGCCAGGGCAAGGTACACAGGCGGATGAAATCGCTGGTGTCTCTGAGAGCGCCAAGTCCAGGTGCCAAGGCCATTCTTGCATGCACGCAGCCTTGTAATCAGGTTAATTAAATGTACTCTTTGAATGCCAAGCGTGTGTTTCAGTCGCTGGCTTTTCAAGCAGAATAAACATAGCTGCGATCAGTAGAGGAGTGAAGTGTGCTCTGTGTGTGAGAATGCCAGAATCTGGGGCCTTGCACCTGGCACAGGGAGGCAGATCCGCCCACCCCCACCTCCCGCAACCCCTCCCCTACTGGGAATAGTGCGAGAGCTTTGCTGTTACAAGTGACCCGCCTGTTTATGTTCTCAGAAATTCATTGCAAGTCCGTCCCGTCCGTGCTTGATTAAATGGCCCTTTTGAGCTTAATGAGCCCTGCACAGACCAGGATTCACATCCCCCTCTCAGGGGTTTTCATTGTTGCAGGGTCACGGAAGGGCAGAGATGTTTACTCAATCAGTGGCGGCAGCCGCAGTCCGACACTTGTAAACACAGCTTTTCCTCTCGATGATGAAGAAAGGGCAGCCTGCCTTCACCGTGATCATTGAAATATCCAAGTGAAAGCAGCAACCGGCACTTCCCTTCCAGCCAGCAGTGAAAAGGCGTTGGAGCTTCCGTCCGTAAAAAAAAATGCTTTAAAAAAAAAAAATTCAGCGGTCGCAAGGGAACCACAGAGGTCGCAGCCCACAGACCCAGAGGTCGCATTAGCGACCTCTGGCGACCCCCAAATGACGTCCCTGGACATAGGGGTTCCGAGAGTTAGTGAGCGTTTTCACCCTGCACCAAATTTTTCTCCCTTTGTCAGCCAAAAAGGGTAAAGTTCCCAGCAGTTTGGACGCCGCCCAGACCAGCTCTTTCAGATGGAATTGGGGCAGCATGGCCTGTAGCAGTGGTGTTTCAGATGTGGGTTCATCATCTAGCCATTCGGTCACAAAACTAAGCTGTGCTGCTAGGTAGTACCTTTCCAGATTTGGAGGTTGAATACCGCCTTGACTATATGGTAGGGTTAGCAACTGCAACGCTATCCTGTGCCTTCCTTTCCCCCATAAGAACTCTCGCAATATGGTCTCAAGCAGTCAGAAGAAGGGTCTGTGTATATAGTAGTGTACATTTTGGAACCCATAAAGGAATCTTGGGAGAACGATCATTTTGATTATCGAAGGTCTGCCCATCATCGAAAGGGGGAGTTTCGCCCAAAATGTCATTGATTTCCGTAGAGTTGGGAGTGCTGCCTTTGTGTTGCGTTCGTGCATTAACTCAGGGGTATGCATTATGTGTACTCCAAGGTAGTGGAATGACGTATTCTGCCACTGGATCCCCACCTCAGGGAGTGCCTCCAAATTCACATCTTTCAGGGCCGCCAGGGGGAACATACAGGACTTCGACTTGCTAAAGCGTATCCCAGAGACCTTGGAATAATTGTCCAATACTTCTAGCATGGTTGGTACGTTGAGATGTGGGTCCCTGGCGTATATGAGAACATCATCCGCATAGAGTGAGATGATGTGGTCCACGTCTCCCAGCCTTATGCCTGCATCGAAAAACTGCTTCCTAAAGTAGACAGCTATGGGTTCTAGTACCAAGATGTAAAGCATTGGGGATAATGGAAAGCCCTGTCTAGTCCCCCTGCATATATCCCAGGCCTCGGACACATGCTTCCCAGATTTTACCCTTGCCTTAGGCTTAGCATACAAGATGTTAATCCACCTGATAAACCCGGGGCCAAAGCCAAACTCCCCGAGGACTGCCACAAGCCACTCCCAGTAGATGGAGTCAAACGCTTTAACTGCATCCAGAGACAGCAGTGCGTATGAGTCCTTGTCCTTATCGGTTTGCGCTATATTATGTTGTATCCTGCGTAGGTTCATGGATGTGCTGCGGCCCGGTACGAAGCCACACTGATCTGGGTGAACTATATCCCCTATTATTCTAGACAGCTGCTTTGCTAAAATCGTAGTCAGGATTTTAACATCATAGTTTAACATTGCAATCGGGCGATATGAGTCACATTGGTCTGCCGGCTTGTTGGGCTTGAGGATCGGGATCACGAGCGTCTCCCTCATACTTTCGGGTAGCATCCCTTCTTCGTATGCCTCCTGGTACACTGCGTGTAGTAGGGGGGTCAGGGAGGACTCATACGTTTTAAAAAACTCTGTGGGTAACCCGTCAGTGCCAGGTGCCCTGCCTGTGGCCAGGGATCTAATTGCTTCAGTAATGTCTTCGGGCGTGATTTCTGTTTCGAGGGAGTCGGCTTGTTCAGGGGACAGCCTAGGGAGCCCTACCTCCTCTAATGTTTCTACCAACCGTTCATGGGGGACCAGCTCCTCATGTGAGTAGAGGTGTGTGTAAAAACGAGTGAAAGTGTCATTTATACCCTGCTGTGGGTAGTGTGTGTTCCCTTCCTCATCCTGTAGTGAGGTGGTGGGGTGTTTGGGGTGTTCTTTTCGGCAGAGCCAGGCCAGTAACCTACCCGGTTTGTTCTGCCTCAACATGTGCTCTGTTCGTCCTGGCAGTATAGTCAAACTTTTCCAGCCTGTTCCACGCAGTTATGGTTCTCTCTCTTAGTTTTACAAGCTCCTCCTCTCTCTGTTGGGTATCTACAGGGGTCGTTTCGAGTCGCTCAATTTTCCACTCCACTAGGTCTAGTTCTTTCCTGAGCAGCTTCTTCATACCTCCCACCTTTGCGATGATTTCTCCCCTGGTCACCACCTTTAGAGCCTCCCACACTGTGCTATTGTGTACTACACCACCGGTGTTAACCTCTAGGTAGGCATCAATAGTATCACGTAATTCCTCCCGGAAGGCTGGGTCCTTCAGAGCGTCGGTAGGCATTTTCCACATGGGAATGGGGGGTCTAGGCCCTTTGTGATTCCATGTCATCAGGAGCGGGGAGTGATCCGAGATAGTCCTCCCCAGGTATTGTGCTCCCTCCACCCGGGGCAGTTATTCCCTGTCTATGAGTATATAATCTAGTCTCGTGTGTAGTTTATGCGGAGATAAGTAGTATGAGTATTCGCGTGCTTCAGGATGCTTTTCCCGCCACACATCCGCCATGTCCAGCCTCCCCAACATGGCGGTCAGTGCTGCCATAGCAGTCGATAGGCCTCCCAACTGCGGTGTGGACCTATCCAGCATTGGGTCGTGCAGACAGTTAAAATCTCCCCCCAAATAAAAAGATTGTTCTTATACTGTGCAACTCTGGGGTACAGTGTGTTCAGGTAGGATGGTATGTTATCATTAGGGAGATAGGAGTTCATGATAGATACTGCTTCCTGTTCAATGAATCCCCAAATTACGACAAACCTACCTTCCGGGTCTATTTCTGTTTTGTCCACCCGGAATGGGAGCTGTGGGTGGATCCAGGTGTAGACCCCTCTTGCGTATTTAGAGTAGGTGGTGCCAAATCCCTGTACTCCCCAATGCGTTTGTAGTTTGGTCACAGAGTCTGTCGTGCAGTGGGTCTCCTGCAGTAACGCTATCATTACCCCTTTTCTGTGCAGGTAGGTTTTAATCCTGTTTCTTCGGAGATAAGTCCTCAAACCCCTTACATTCCATGTCCCATGTCATTATTTTTATGGTGGTCGCGGCCATAGGGGTTCAGTAACGGATCCGTTGTCCCCCCCTCTCCCCGCCCCTACTGCCCCTGGGCTTGGACCTACTGTCCAGGGGTCGGTCTGCACTTGGGTTGGGGCATGAGCCACCTTCTTTCCTCCTTCCCTTCCTCCTCCTCCTCCATCAGTGTCACTTGGAGACTTATTAACATTAACAATCCTCATTCTAGTGAATGAAGGCAACAAACCTTTCAACTCAGAACTGCCCCCAGCAGTTGCCTCAAACTTGCAGCGCTCGGGAGCTCCCGATCCTTCCAGGCCTTTCCGGGCCTCCTGGTGCGGGTGGTGTGTCGGCAGTCGGCCTTCACGTGTTTCAGGGGGGTGCGTCGGCTTCGTCGTTGTATGCATGGGTCGGTGCGCTCCTGTCCGTCGTAGCATTCGTGGAATTGTAAATCTCAAGTGGTCCGGTGTTCATTCGGCAGTTGTGCGAACCTTTATTCTTTCCTGTTGCTTGGAGCCTTCAGTGGCCTGTGACTTCCTGCGCAGTGCTTTCCTTATCATCTGCAAGGTTGTTGTCCACAAGCCGCATATTTGCCACCGCCGGGGTCTCAAGGAAGATGGCTTTCCCTTTGTATAGTACCTTAAGGCGGGACAGGTACATTAGCATGTACTTAAGGTTAAGTTTGCGTAGCCTAGCTTTCACCGGTACGAATGAGTTCCGTGCTTGCTGTACCGCGGGGGTATAGTGTAGATAATGACTATTTTGGTGCCATGTTTCTCGATTTCCCCTCCTTCTCTCGAGAATCTCAATATAGTCTCTCTGTCGTGAAAGTTCAAGACTTTTGCAATTATTGGGCGCGGTCGGGAGCCTGGAGGGGTCTTTTCTGTAGTGACCAGTGGGCCCGCTCTATCGAGAAGCCCTGGGTCAGTTTGCTGGCCCCAATTTCTTGCAATAGCATTGTTTCTACAAATTCAGTTGGGTCTGGGCCCTCCATATCCTCTGGTACCCCCAGGATTCGAATGTTGCCGCGGCGGGCACGCCCTTCTGCGTCTTCTGATCGCGCTTCTAGCCGCGTTACTTGCAATTCAAGTTCTTGACCTTAGATTTAAGTTCTGTGGTGTTGTTAACATTGTCTTACAGCGTTGCCTTCACTGTAGTCACCCTTTCAGTAAGGTTACGGGCATCTTGTCTCATCAGCTCCATGTCCGACTTGATTTCATCAATCCTGGTTACGATGGACGTTCGTAGCGCTTCTATAGCTTGTAGCACTTGCATATTTGTGGGATCGTCCTCCTTGGCCGTCGGTTCGTCTGTTGCTTCTGTTTCCTGTTGTTGTTTAGCCCTGACCGTGGTGAAGGAGCCCATGGTCGCGGTTTTTAGTTTACCTTTGGGGGACGACATCTCTTGCTGTTGGGTTTACTCCACAACCTATTCCCGTTCTGCGGGGGGTGTTTATGTAGAGTTGATTGTGAAGGTGACCGCCGCTAACGGGGAGTCGTTAGCTCATGGATGTCCCAGACTCGGCTCCCGGAGGGAACCGCCCGCCGCCTACTTTTTCAGAGCCTTCTCCATGTCTCTCTGTGTCTCTCGTAGTCTCCCGCCAGCCGGCACCGTTCGGGGCCCCTCTCCCTCGCTGCGTGCGAGGGGTCCCGGCAGACGGCGCACCCAGCGGCCATGCACGGAAGGTCCTCTCCTCCGTCTCCTCCTCCCTGCTGCCGCGGGGCTCCCCACCCCACGGCTGCAGCATCCGCAGCTCGTGGGCCCAGAGGCAGAGACCCAGGTTGCAGCCAGCAGCGGGGGTCGATCCTCCCCAGGGTGTCGCCGGATTGCCGGGCCGGATGCGGCGGCCCCCACTCTCTTCCCTCCAGAAGCTATCTGCTCTCCAGCGGTACGCCTCAGATAGGAACCGCGGGCGCCGCCATCTTGGTGGGTGGGGGCCTCCTCTCTTCTCACCTCGAATAACAGTTATCTTGGTCCGATTTTCGTGCAGAAACTTCGTCGAGGGTAGGAAAACGGTTCTTCTTCTCGTAGCTACTTCAAGTAAGCTTATTCAATTTGAGTTAGCCGAACGATTCGGTCCATTGTAGGATCTCGGGCAGGAGCGCAAGGAAAGCACGTCCTCACACCATGCGCGCTGGCCACGCCCCCCGTGCTGTCAATATGATAGCATATCATCAGCGTATAGGGAGATCAAATTATTCACACCCTGTACCGCTATGCCAGCCCCATGGTATTCCTTCCTAAGATACACCACCAATGGCTCCAATGCCAATATAAATAACATAGGGGACCATGGGCAACCTTGCCTAGTGCCTTTCCCTAGCAGCCATTGGTCCAAAATGTGGGTGCCTCTCTTGACTCTCACCATTGGGCTGCTGTAAAGCAGCTGTAGCCATTTTATATATGTGGGCCCCATGCCAAAGCTCTTCAGGACAGCCAGACGCAATGGTCATCTAACCGAGTCAAATGCCTTGACCACATCAAGCCAGGCCACAGCATACGGGTGCACTAGGTTCTGGGTGTAATCAATGATATGGTGTAGTCTCCTTAAGTTGCATGTAATATTCCTGTCTGGGATGTACCCCGATTGATCTGAGTGTATAAGCTTTGATATTCTTGGCTTAACCCTGTTAGCTAGCAGCACTGTCAATATTTTACCATCTTGGTTAAGCAGTGACAGGGGTCTGTAAGATCTGCAATCAGTGTGCGGCTTGTTCGGTTTCAATAGCCAGACAATAATGGACTTTCGTAATGACTTTGGTAGCTTGCCTGTCTCCAGCGCCTCATTTAGCATCGGGTTAACACATCTGTCATGAACTCTTTATAAAATTCACTGGGTAACCCATCCGCCCCCGGGGCCTTGCCAGTGGGCAACCCTCTAATGGTAGCTTCAAGCTCCTTTATGGTTATGGGGGCCTCCAGCTTGCTTGCTGCTTCTGCATCCAGCTTAGGGAGATCCATCTGCTCAAGGGCTTCTTCTATGTCTACCGACTGCGTGCCTGATGTTTCGGCGTATAACATCTTGTAATATTCTTGGGAGCGCTTTATACCTTCTTGTGTCCTAAACACCTCTCCTTTTTCGCACGCAATCTCCCATATCATGTCCCTTTTAACCTCACTTTCGTACAGCCATGCAAGTAAGCGTCCCGGTTTGTCCAGCATTTTGCCTCAGTATTTCTTGTAATTTAGCATACCCAGTCTTTCCCAGTGTTCCAAACATTCCTGTTGCAGGCAAGTGACTTTTTGGACCCTTTCCCTAGGCATGTCCCCTGCGCAATCCATGCCTTCCAATTTGTTTTCTGCCTTATGTAAATCCTGTTCTATACCGGCTTGCATTCCCTTTGCTTAGGCTATCGCCGTCCCCCTGATCACAACCTTAAAGGCCTCCCATAGCATGCCAGCTGCCTCCACACTCCCTGTGTTGTGTTTGAAGTAATCCTTCACACTTTCTCTCATGTGTTCCAGGAACATCAGATCTCTTAGGGATTCGCTCATAAGCTTCTAGGTCGGGATACTTGCCCTAGGGGTGGAATTCTGCCACATGACCACTAGGCGAGCATGATCCAATAGCACTTGTGCTTTATATTTGGGCATTTTGAATTCGCCTAGCGTCTCATCCCCAGTAAAGACATAGGGCCTCATTACAAGTGTGCTGGTCCGGAAACAACTGTGCTGGTAGTTCCGTCCCGGCACCTTTTTCCGGACCGGCAGAGTATGAGTCAGGATGCCGGTATCACCAGCACTGTAAGTGATCCGCTGCATCTGGCAACACCATTACCGGTATGTGCGGAGTGCCGCTGCAGCCGTGCCTGTCATACTGCCATGGCATAACCAAGTGTACATTACGAGCTGCACAGACACGCAATTACTGGCATGTACATGCCGGTATGAACGTGAAATCGATGCTGAAAACACTGGCATTGCGGACCAGGCGTTAAGTAGACTCATGTATCTAAAAACATGCCACAGGTGCAAATAATCAGCACAGGTGGTACAAATGAGCAGTGCTACAGCAGAAAAGGACCATTCCCTCACCCCACACCCATTACAACACCACAATGCTAGCAGTAGTAGTAGCAGTACTGGAGCTGCAGGCCATGTCTGCTGGACTATTACTTGAAGAGGCAGGGAGGCAGAGGATGCAGTGGTGGCATATGAGGAGAAGGAGGGCCATCATGGCCCAGCAAAACCCCATTGCCCGGCCTGTTGCACCACTCTGACATCCACCAATCCCTCGTTTAAGGGCCACTCCAATAAACCTGAGCGAAATGCAGATCCACACCCTGTACCGGCTAGGCCAGGACACCATCATCAATATGGTGAACCTGATCCATGATGACCTGGTCAGCCTCATAAATATACGCGCAGTCATCCCCCCCTTGCTCAAGGTAGTGTTGGTGCTACAATTCCTTGCCACAGGCACATACCAGCACACAGGTGGAGAGCTGCAGGGGATATCGCAACCCTGTTTTTCACGTGTCCTGTTCCAGATCATTGATGCACTTCTGCGGCACCTACGAGACCACATCAGTCTACCCAGAACAGCAGACCAGGTGAACCTCACGAAAATAGCCTTCCATGTCTGTGCAGGCATGCCGAATGTCATTGGTGCCTTGGACTGCACACATGTCGAGCTGGTGGCCAGGCATGCTGTGGAGGCTGTGTACCACAACAGAAAACTATATCATTCGCTGAACATGCAGATGGTGTGTGATGCCCGCCTCATCATTGCTGTGCCAGATTTCCTGGTTCCACCCATGACTCCATGGTGCTGTGCAACTCCACGCTGCCTCGGTACATGGCACGCCATGTTGGACAGTGTACCTGGCTGCTGGATGAGTCCAACTACTAGGCCATGAGCACTTTTGAATTGAGGGGGCATGAACCAGCATAGTGTACCTAGCTGCTGGGTGAGTCCAACTACTAGGCCATGAACACTTTTGTATTGGGGGGCATGAAACAGCATAGTGTACCTGTCTGCATATCACACCACCCACACGCATTTTTACATAGTGCATATCAGGTACGTGAAACAGGACATATGTTTGCTTAAATGAATACTGCATGTGCATGTGTGTCCAATGAAATCATCACAATATAGCCTGTGCGAACATGACATGGACAGAGGAATGACAATGTACACTTTCTGTTGGCCCCCTGCAGGTGATGCTGGTTACCCCCTGTCGCCATGGTTGATGACACCCGTGAGGCAAAAACACAACATCCACGAGCAGGCATACAATCGTGCCCATGTACGTACTCCAGGGCACAACTGAACAGACATTTGGTCTGTTGAAGGAAAAGTTCTGCTGCCTGAGCAGATCGGGGGAGCACTGATGTACAGTCCAGAAAAGGTGGTTAGATAGTGCTTGCTTATGCCATGTTGCACAACATGTGCATTAGACGCAACGTCCCCCTGCCCCCCGACATGAACATGCACCCACCAGAGGCGGAGGATTACAGTGATGATGATCAGGAAATTGGCCAGCGCTGTGACGGAATGGATGGAAGTGTTGCACGGGATGAACTTATACAGCACTTCTTTTAATCACCTGTCTGACACGTGGCAAAGGCCACCTTGCGCACTGGGCACTGCACATAAATAAATTCTATCACACAGAATAATGATTGTCCAGTCATGAATTCAATTTGCCACACCAACTATATTTTCTTTTTTTTAAAACTCTTTTTTATTAGTGGTCACGCATAGGCTGTTACACCACAGCACATCTGTTTAACTGTTACATCAGGAGTAAAATATCTGTTACATTTCACATAGCAACATTATGATGACAAGTCAGCATCAGTAATCATATTACATAGGTAGAATCTGAACGGGCCCCAAATGTCCTTGGGTCTGCATGCCGAGGGTCGGTTTAAAACAAACTGTTCCTCTGACTCGTTGACATGTGTCAATTCTTGTAGGAATTGGTTCAAGGTGGGCGGGAGAGAACTTTTCCATTTCTGTAAAATACATTTTTTGGCAATAGCGCATGAAATGTTAAATAATCTTCTAATTTTCTCTGATTGCATGCCAATGTCCCCAAACAAGTACTTCTGAGGAGTCAAATCGGGGGGCACCTCAGTGATTTCTTCCAGCAGCTCAGCCACCACCCTCCAGAATCCCCTCAGTGCCGGGCAGTCCCAGTACATGTGAAAGGATCCAGCCTGAGGAGCATTACATTTAGGACATGCGTCAGAGGCGTCCGGTGCAAACCTTGCGATTTTGGCCGGTGTATAATGTAGCCTGTTCAGGATTTTAAATTGGATCACCCTTAGGCCAGTTTTAAGCGAGACCTTCTTGGATAACGCACAATAGCTGGCCCATTTCTTTTCTTCAATGGTCCCCTGTAAATCCGCTTCCCACTGCTCCTTTATCTGATTTAATGTGGGGATATGAGCTTGAACAGCTGTGTATAACCTAGAAATCCCCAGGCCATTTTTAGATGTTACTAACTGCACACATGGATGGGGTGGGGGTTCATCCGGGAAGAGAGGCCACCTCTTCTGTAATGCAGACCTCATACGGTAATATTGCAACGTTTTCAGGGGTCCACCCCCCAGTGCCCTCAGCAAGAGACCCCAGTCCACAAAAACACCATTAACAAACATGTCACCCAGCTTCATTTCCCTTTTAGGGTCCCAGGACTCCTGTATGTTAGCGTCATGCGTGGGGGGTATACCCGGGAAGTCCCAAAGCGGTACCTCTGGATTGTAGGGGACCTCCACTCCCAGCCTCTTGAATATAGCCATCCATGCCCTGACTGTACAGCTAACCGGATTATATGGACATGTGTCTTTATACTTTGAATCGAAAATAACTGATTGTATATTCGTGGGATGTGTGGTATGTTCCTCTATCCATGCATGGGGTGTACTGTTCTCGTCATTATACCAATATTTCGCAAATTGGGCTTGGGAGACATAATAATAAAGCTCGAAATCGGGGGCCGCTATCCCTCCAGAGGAATAGGGCTCTGTCATTTTCTCCCAGCTAATCCTAGCTGTTTTACCGTTCCAGAGAAATGTTACCACCATGGATCTGAGC
This sequence comes from Ambystoma mexicanum, assembly GCF_040938575.1. Lineage (NCBI taxonomy): Eukaryota > Metazoa > Chordata > Amphibia > Caudata > Ambystomatidae > Ambystoma > Ambystoma mexicanum. The sequence continues at coordinate 40,770,837 of NC_090928.1, forward strand.
TTGGAGAAGAAGGCCCTGCCCGGCCATATAGGAATATTGACAAATAAGTATAAAAGTTTAGGGAGCACCACCATTTTAAGAATGGCAACACGGCCGGCTCTGGAAATTGGGAGCCACCCCCAAATCTGAAGCTTGGAGCCTAATGCCTGTAGGGAGCCCTCATGGTTATCTGCATAGAGTGTGAGCTTGTCCCTGGAGACCAGTATTCCCAGGTATCTAATGTGGTCTGCGGACCACTTGAGTCCCCCTGTGTCTGTAGGGCATCTGGTGGCGGGTGTTAGAGGGAATATTTCCGATTTGGACATATTTATAGTATACCCGGAATAATCTGCAAACCCCTGGATCTCTGTCATGATGGGTGTTATATTTACCTCAGGCTCCGTGATATATAGCAATGTGTCATCCGCGTAAAGCGAAATTAGTTGGGTGGAACCCTTCATTGTGATCCCTTTGTCTGAGTGTCTAAGACGGGCAGCGGCCGCCATAGGTTCAATGGTCAGTGCGAATAGTAGGGGCGAAAAAGGGCACCCCTGTCTGGTCCCCCTCTCCAGGAGGAACATCTCGGAAATGGCTTTATTGGTCAGGACACGGGCCCCAGGTTCTGTATATAGGAGTTTTACGTATCGTATAAAGGTGGGACCCACCCCAAACGCCTCAAGCACCGAAAGGAGATAGACCCACGATACCGAGTCAAACGCTTTTTCAGCGTCAAGGGGTATGGCCACTGCGCTCCTCGCGGGGTCGATCTGTGCCATAATACCAAAGAGTCATCTGAGGTTTAGGGCTGTAGATCGAGTAGGGACAAACCCATTCTGATCGGGGTGGACTAGGGTTGGGACTGCTGGCAGGAGGCGATTCGCCAGGACCTTTGCAAAGATTTTAGCATCCGTGTTGATGAGTGACAAGGGCCTGTAGGACGAAACGTCCTGTGGTGGTCGCCTGGGCTTGTGGAGTACCACTATTATGGCCTCTCTCATAGTTGAGGGCAATCTGCCGGATTCGAGCGCCTCCTCCCATACTTGTAATAGTATCGGCACAAGTTCCTCACGGAACTCCTTGTAAAATTCAGCGCCCAACCCGTCCAACCCCGGTGCCCTGCCTGTTGACAGATCCTTGATTGCTTCCCCAATCTCTTCCGTCGTTACCAGCTGATCCATCGCCAGGCGCACTTCGTCAGGGAGCCTAGGGAGGGAGAGGGCTTCAAGATAGGTCTTGATTTCTGCGGATGTTTTCTTATCTTCGTTTGAGTATAGAATTCCCTGTTAATGTCCTTATCCCCAAGGAGAACCCTCCCCTGTTGCGTGCGTATGCTTGTGATCTGTGTGGGTTGTTTATCGTGTTTAATTAGGTTGGAGAGCGCCCTGCCAGCCTTGTTGCCATCCCCGTACCTGCGCGCCCGAATCGAGGCCGCCACATATCGGACCTCCCTCAGTGCAAGCTTGTCAAATTCCTGGAGATGTGTGTGTATATCAGCTAGTACTGTCTTGTCTTGCGTATTTGAATATGTTTTCTCAAGTGCATCTAACTTTCCTTCAACAGACGCCAGTTCGGTCCTCACAGCCTTTAACATACCCGTAGTTCTAGACATAAACAGACCCCTCATCCAGACCTTGAATGATTCCCACACTGACGAGAGTCTGTCGACCGATCCGATATTATTGGACAGAAACTCCGAAATTTCAACATGGAGTGACTCTACTACCCCGGGGTCACATAACATTCCACCAGACATCCTCCACCTCCTGAAGGGACCTGGGGTGTTCCGGAATAGTAGTTCCAACAATACTGGGGAGGGGTCTGAGAGGGTGCGGGGCAGGATTTCACATCGCTCAACCGAGGGCGTCATGGGCATGGAGACCAACCAGTAATCAATCCTGGACTCGGAATCATGTACCGAGGAATAAAACGCGTATCTTCTACTGCCCGGGTGGACCTCCCTCCACGCATCAACCAATGAGAGCTGTGCAATGACATGTCTAAGATTCAGTGCTGTCCTGCTTGGGGGTCTCATCACCGTAGAGGATCTATCAAGAACCGGATCAATAGCCAAGTTGAAGTCCCCCCCCCCCACAATACACCCGAAACATCCAGTGATATAACCATCTGATATATATCCAAGTAGAAGGCCGGGTCATCGATGTTGGGGCCGTATGTATTGACCAGGAGAAGCTGTTGGTTAGCCACTTCCCCCCAGACCATGACAAATCTTCCATGGGGATTGACTTTGTGACCTCCAACCTGGAACCCAAGGCCTGGGTGAATAAGGGTGAGAACCCCTCTGGACTGAGTCGAGTAGTCCGTGTGGAACCTCAGGGGAACCCACCCGGGCAGGATGTGAGAATTACCCATCCCCACTGCATGGGTCTCCTGCAACATCAGTATTTGGGGATTAGGCCTGGAGATGTAATTGGAGATCTTCCTAACCTTAACTGGATTGTTCAACCCCCTCACATTCCACGTCAGTAGTTTAACCTGTAGCCCACCACCGGGGACCCGCAATGGAACATTAGCCATTTTCAAATCTGACGAGCTCACAGTATCCGTGCCATACAATCAGTGCTAGCCCAAACGTGACCAAAACTTTACTTTTCAACCAACAGGTCGTCCCATTCCACCCTCCCTTCCTTTAGAGGTAGCTCCGGAAGGTAGCCAAAATCCTCAACAAAATGCCACCATAAGTCCATCCAACAACTGAACGTAACTTCCCCTTCACCCTGTCCCACCCGCCCCCCCCTCATCATCACCCCCAACTTGACGATGTAGCCCATCAAACTTATGGAACATTCCACGGGTGGCCATGTTGCTTCACATGGCCGCCGATCAGGTCCAGCAACTCCACCAACCAAAGTGCCTGGTGTACCTTAATCAGTTACTCATATGGGCCCCGGGCCCATGCAGGGTCGACACACAAGTGTTTCTCATTCCACGGGTCTGGACCTGTTGTTTTGTGCTGGTCTGCCCCCTCTGGGAGGAAGGGGTATGGAAGTTTCAATATAATGCATGGCCTCCGCTGGGGACTCGAAGAAATGGGCCCTGCCAGCATGTTGAAGCCTCATTTTTGCCGGGAACATTAAAACGTATGGAATCTGGCGCTCTCTTAGGAGCTTCTTAACTGGCTCGTAGGACCTTCTGCTCGCTTGAACTCCAGAGGAGAAATCCGGATAGAAATGTATGCGACTTTCCTCATAGTGAAGGGTGCCCGCCTCTCTCGCTTTTCGTAGGATTGTGTCCCTGTCTCTATAGTTGAGGAGCTGAGCAATTATGGTGCGTGGTGGCGCGCCTGGTTTAGGTGCAGGGGCCAGCGTACGATGGGCTCGTTCCACCAGAAATTGTTCAGAGAAAGCCTCCGGTCCGGATAGGGTTTTAAGCAGTGTCTCAAGATGTTTCTCCATTTGGCCCTTTCCAAATGATTCCGCTACGCCCACTACACGAATGTTATTGCGCCTGGAGCGCGATTCTAGGTCCTCGCATTTGTTCTGTAGCTTCGTCATGCTTTCCTTAATTTGGATGATATCACGGCTCTGGTGTGAGATAGTGTCTTCATTAGTGCTGATGCGGGTTTCAGTTTCCGTTATGCGTAGGCTTTCCTTCTCCACTCTAGCCTTTAAGGAGTCGATGGTAGAGACTATATCATCCAATTTTGTGTTTATTGAGCGAAACCCATTTTGGACTATAGCTGTTAGGTTGTCCAAATTCTCACTGGATTCAGCAGCAGGGTTCTCGGTGTCGGCCGCGTGGGCATCAGCCGACGCGGCCTGACCCTGACCCCCCGTGTAGGCGTCCATGGGGCCCTTCCGCACCTTCCCCAGAGTCTTGGAGCCCTTTGCCGGCCTCTGTGGTTCCCCCATGATGAATGGCGTTCCAGGCGGTGCAGTATACTGTATCCCAAATGTTCTACTGTTTCCAGTAGGGGTCCCGCGCCACCGCCAGAACCAGGGCCTACACTCCGTCTGGTCTCCCGCCCACTCGGGCACTGGAGCCTCCAGCCTCAACAAGGGTGATTGCGGATCCGATTTAGCCGCTATCCCGGCCGACCATGTGGCATCCCGCGGGGGCTCCCTCTCCGCCCAGCCTCGTCTCCTTACCGGTCGTCAGCATGGGTATTACAACCACAGAGTTCCTCAGGCCGCGTACTACGATTTGCACCGGATGCCTCGCCCTGCACCGCACTGTAGGGTTCGTAAGGAGTTCTCTGGGGGTTAGCAACTGCGGCAACCACTACCGGGGCTGGGTCGGGCCTCGGGCAGGTACGGGCCGGAGAGTCGTCCACGCCGCGGCAGCCCAGATGCCGTAAAGTGTCACCAGAAGAGTGTCAGGGCCAGCCGGGACCAAGCTCCTCCCCCTTTGGGCCCAGCCGTTTCAGCCGCGCCGCGGCTCTGTAGTAGACTGCTCTGGAGCTCGCCTCCGGATTCCTGTCCCTCCGTGTACCGGTCAATCTGAATCGCGCCATATCTCTGGCGTCTCTGGACCCCGAGCCCCAGGATTTCGTCTGGTCACCCACGGGCGGCCGGGCCAGTCCCCCAGGTCGTCCGAGCTGAAACAGGCAGCGCTGGAAGGATAAACTAGCTCAGGATTTCTCAGTGGAGCGGGAGCTCTTAGATCAGGCGGCCATTTCCAACGTGCGCAACAGCGCCCCCTCACCAACTATATTTTCTGATTACAAACTATGTACAAATGTGAATTTGGTATACTAGTGATACTGTGCACCCCAGCTATACCCACGCCCCCACCCCTACCCAACTGTCCCTCCCCACACCCACTACCCAACTATCCCCAACCCACAACGCTCTCTCCAACTGTCCCTCCCACACCTCCTCTCCAACTATCCCCACACCCTACCCTCTCCCCAACTATCGCCACCCCCACCCCAACTGTCCCTCACCACACCCCCTCACCAAACTGTCTATGTACATATCATGTCCTGTATAACTATGTACATTAGCAGAGTACTCAGACAGGGAACCCAAGTATCCATGTCCTATTTCTGGCCCCTTTTATGTTCTGGGGTGCAGCTTTTATGCAGGACGAGACAGCGTCACCGAGCGACGCCTTGGCTGCTCTGTAAAGAACTCCCTGGTGTGGTACTAGTGGAGGGAGGCGGTGGTATAGACAGGTGCCTTTGGTTCAGGAAGGCCTGGAGCAACATGGACATTGTTTCAGCTATTGAGGACATAACACTGTTGCCTCCCTCAACCGGCGTGACATTTGCACGATGGCACGTGTGCATCTGCCCTGTGCCCGTGCATTCCTCCTCGAACTGGCCTGCACACTCTCCTGCATGATTTGTGCCTCATGAAGGTGCTGTTGCACAAGTGATGTCAGGGAATCCTGCAGTTGCTCCATCCGTGACAGGAGCCCTTCAATATCCCTGACACTGCATAAGTGTGGAGGTTGGTGGCTCATTGGGCCCATAGGACTGAAGGCCATGGCCTCCTTGCAGCTATGGTCTGTGTCAACACTTTCTGCTCCAGCCTCGTCACCAGTGTTTTCATCTGGACCCCCTTGTGGTCGTCCTTGCAGCTGGGGTGCAGGTGCCACCGGTATGGGGGGCGGCAGGGGTGCAGGTGCCACCGGGATGGTGGGTGGCTGGGGTGCAGGTGCCACCGGCATAGTGGGTGGCTGGGGTGCAGGTGCCACCAGGATGGTGGGCGGCAGGGGTGCAGGTGCCTCCGGGATGGTGGGCAGCTGGTGGGAGGTGGATGTGGATGCACTTGTACTTCTGCCGGAGGATGCTGTGGAGTTCTGTGTGGACGTGGTGGTCCATCTGTGGCGAGGCCTGGTGGCCCTGGATGTACTTGGCTGGCCAGCCTCATTGCGAGATGATGTGCCTGATGGAGTCAGAAAGGCAGGGCATCGGTGATGGGTGTGGATTGATGAGACAGACATAAATGCTAGTACGTTTTGATGACAATGCTGTGTCAGGGACATGATGGTAGCCATGGCATGGTGCACACATGCTTGTGTCAGGGATACTGTGCCGGTGCATATGTGGTGTGCCTACATGGTGTGTGCAGTGGCACTTCTGTGGTGTACTAGTGTTTCCCGGTTAGGGTGTTATGGGTGTGGCACACAAGCTGTATGATATTGTGTTGTGGCTGGTTGTGCCATGGATGTGAGCCACATGTGACTGCTGTCTAAGGCACTTACTGCGTTGGTAATGATTTTGCAACATGGGTCGTGGTGGATGGGACGAGGGGCCACATGTTTCATTGCTGTGTGGGGCAGGTCATTTGCTGGTGGTGTAGGTGCTCAGCACTGACGTGACTTTGGGACTGTGCTAGCACGGCAGTAACAACACAAGTTGGGCTGTGTCAGGAGGAGGATGTGTGTCTGAGTGCCAACAGGAGCTTCTTGTGAGGGTGATATAGGGGGCCAGTGTTATGTTCACTGTGTGAGTGGGGTATTAATGAGGTTTGGGTGCAAAGTGTATGTGGATGTGTGGGGGGGTGGCCGGCCAGCATGCCTGTACTGGCATTGTGCACGACATAGTTCACATGTTTGCCAACTCTATTGCATGCAGTGTGGATGATTTGATATTGGGCTTACGGGTACTCACCAGCCTCCTTTGATGTCCCGGCTCCAGCCTCTGCTGCACCAACTCCCTCAATTGACTCTAGGTGCAGCCCGCTACTGCAAGTCTCCTCCAATGGCTGCAGGTGGATGGGGGATGCAGTGCCGCCTCCTGTGGCCATGCCTTGTGTGCGCTGGGCTGACAGCGAGTATCGCACCCTCAGACAACGGTAGTCCCACCTTTTATGGCAGTCCCGGACAGTTTGAGGTGTTGTTCCAACTGCCGTGACCTTTTGGGCCACCTCCTCACAGATTGCTTTTTTGCCTAACTGAGCCTGCCTTCTGAGGTCGGTGCTGAATAGGTCAGCATGCTCAACGATAGTATTTGCAAGCATGTTCAAATCAGCCTCGTTGAAGTGTGGCATCCCACTCTGGGTTGTAGGTACCCTTGCTGACATGTCTCCCGATCTGCTTCTGTGCTCGGGATGTGGGTATCATTTCATAGTTGGTATATGCTGTTAAGCATTTGTCTTCATGCTACTGGAATGTTTCCAGTTACTTAGTCTTAAATTCGTGATTTCAAACACAGTTCCTGTATTTCTCCTTGGTTCCTCTTCTAGCTCGCGATTACGTCAGATGCTGCTCTCGCTTTACCCGCGATTCTGGAACTGCTCGTCGAGAGCCAGAAGAGGAACCAAGGAGAAATCCAGGAACTGTGTTTGAAATCACAAATTTAAGACTAAGAGCCTCATCACGAGTTGGGTGGTAACGCCGGCGGTATTACTGCTGGCGGTATTAGCCCTTCCGCCAAACCCCCCCGGCGCTATTAGCGCTGAATCACGGGTTTGGCGGTAATGGAATTCCCCATTCCCCACTGAGCCCATTCGGGAATGCCCCATTCCCCATTGGGCTCAATGGGGAATTTTCGCGCTCTTACCGCCGGCGAATTTCCCGCCGGCGGTAATAGCGTGAATTTTCGGTGGATTTCCCCCCAGCTCAGAGCTGGGGAGAAATCCGCCAAAGCCCTGATTTGGCGGACCCTTAAATCCGGCAGTAATAGCGCGACCGCCGGATTTAAGGGTTACCGCCAAACTTGTGATGAGGCCCTTAGTAACTGGAAACATTCCAGTAGCATGAAGACAAATGCTTAACAGCATATACCAACTATGAAATGAGCCAATACTAAAACCTTACAGCGAATAATTAACCAAAAAAACATAAAGTTTTTATTAGTATTCCTCCTGATGAACCACTGATGAAAAATGGGGAAACACGTGTTGGGGGCCATCAATATTGTTTAAAACTAGCTAATGATGCTATTATAATTTGGAGACGGCATAGATAAATAAAGAAATGTTCATTTTGGAGCACCTGTCAACACTGTTTGTATCCCTTAACTATACTTGTGCTCAGGCATCCCTGCTTCTCACCACCTCCCCAGTTGCTTGTCTTGGTGTCGGGATGCAGCAGTCGGATACTTAACCGCTAGTATCCGTAAACAAATCCACTCTTCAGTGAAGAACACTTCTCTGCAGTGTGTTCCCGGATGGGAACTACTCTGCTGGCTCCTGCTTTCCGCAAAATTATTGGTGCCTGAGATTTGTTCAAACAAGAAAGTCGTTCCTCGCCGCAAGCAGTCTGCTGAGTCCGGCAACTTCCTCGCGAGTCCTCCATAGGTTGCTAGCGTGCATCTCCTTCGCCCGTCGTTCGATCGGCCCCTCCTGTTGGCATGTTTTCCACGTCCATCCATTTGTGGGCATCCTCGAGGGTATCAAAGAAGATGGCCCTTCCTATGCTTATTACTTTCAGCCGTGCTTCGTACAACAGCATGTACTTCAGGTTTGCCTCCCGCAGCCTCCTCTTTACTGATGTAAAATGCATCCTCTGTTTTTGCACCTGCAGGGTGTAGTTCAGGCATGCGGTAATAGTGGCTGAAGCGTGCTGTATTGTGCCGCCTTTACGGAAGTGTTCAAAAATCCTTTCTATATCTTTGTAGTTTAAAATCTGTGCTAATATGGCTCTTGGCGGAGCTCCCGGTGGTGGTTTCCTCATCAGGGACCTAAGTGCCCTGTCTACTGTGAAGTCCTGGGTAAGGGTGATTGGGCCTATTTCTTCTAACAGCATAGTCTCAATGAAATTGGTGGGGTTTGTGCCCTGCTCTCCTTCCGGGAGTCCAATAATTCTGACAATGTTACGTCTGGCCCTTCCTTCTGCATCTTCCACTCTGCCCTCCAGGTTCCTCACTTGCTGCTGTCATAACGACACATCCCTCGAGGTGTCCTTAAGGCTAGCAGTGTTCACTACAGCTTCCTTTTCAAGAGCTCCAGTGCGTTCTGCAAGTGATCGGACATCCTGCCTCAGGAGGTTAACATCTAGACTGATGGCATCCATTTTGGACTCCAGTGCTACTTTTAGGGCTGCTATGACGTCCAGAACTTGCTGGTCTCCCTTCGTTTGGGTCTGTTCTCCTTGTGAAGATGGGGTCGCCAGCGTGGTGTTCTCCATCACACTTGTAGATTTAGTAAAATTATCTGACATGGGTTGCTTTGACTTGCTCTTCTGTGCCTTGGACGCCATACTTAGTTAACCGAGTGCCGGTTCTTCTGTCTCCCTTTGTTCGGCACTCATTGTTGGCCGGTCCGCTGATCACTCCCTGTTATTGGATGGAGGCCGCCTTGAACATCCCGTGCCGTAATATTGTCGTCACTGATGTTTACCGTATAGTTTGCCCCTGATCAGTGCACCCTCTCTCGATCAGTGTCTGGTGTGGTGCTTCGGTTCGGAGAGGTGGGTTATCGCCCAGCTGTGTGTTACCCCCAGGGCAGTGTCTGTTGTAATCTGATCCAGGGAGGTTAGTGACTACCGGCATACACCCATTCGTGCTTACAGTTAATGGGGCATATTATGACTGTTCTCCTTCCTGCAGAGTCCACAATCGCCTGTTGGAAGATATCTCTAGGCCGATAGACCTTTGCTCGTGCTTCAGCCTGGACTTCCCCACTCATAGAGTCTTCCTGTGTCATGCCGTTGTCATATGTATTCACCCTCGCGCCCAGCCTGTGGCTCTTTGCACCCTGTGAGCCCCCGCTTTGCCCAGCTGGCCAATTTTCCTTGCAGCACATACTGTTTGCGTGTGTTATCCCGTGTGCCACCGCTCCGTTCCCGGCACTAAACTGAATGTACTTCTTCTGATTGGGCCGTGATTTGTAGTCTAGCATGTGCTTCTGCTAGACCCCACTCTTGGGTCTTGTCTGCAAGGATGTGGATTGCACTATGGTGCAGCGCTCTCCAGCAGGTTATCCCTCGATGACACCTTGGTTGGTGTACTCTGCTGACAGGGGTATTGCTTCTGCTCCTGTCCCCTAATTCGCCAACAGCAGTCGTCGTCTGCCCTTTATGCTCATTCATTGTGTGCCGGGTCTGGCAGCTGGGGAGGGAGTCCAGAGGCAGCTCCGAGCATCTTCTTTATGTGCACCCTAAATCACGCACAGCACGCCAGGTCATCTGTCCCTGCCCTATTGATCTGCAGGGTGGCCTGTCCCCAAGTCCACAGCCCCTTCCTCACACCATATCATCCATATGCAGCTCAGCCGGACTGCACCCTGTGGTCATTACTGCGTGTCATATTCCGGCTTGTGCATACTAAGATCCTGCTCCCGGGTCATTCCTGTTTGGACGTGGACTGCAGTAGCGCACTGTTTGCAGAGGCGGATGGGTGTTGCGTTATTGTTCAGTTCTCATCCGACGGACAGGGGCCTACTTCTATCTATGTGCATCGATGGTCCCCTCCGTGGTCCGCCTCTGTGTTGTGCTTTAATGAGAGTCTGGTGGCGGGGGGGCTGGGAGCCTCGTCTGGCCCCGGGCACCCCCATGCCTTCATGCGCTCCCTCAGGCCGCCACCAACATGCAACTTACGCCATGTGTGCTGCTCTTATGCCGCTCCTATGACGGTTGTCGGCACCCTCACTAATCTTCTTTAAATACCTGCACTCGTAGCCTTTCGTGCCACGTTGCTTTGCTTGTGCAGTGTCGGCACCGATTTGCTATCTTCCGCTCAGCTCATTGCAACTCAACTCGTAATGGACCCGGGGCGGGGGCCAGGCAGGCTCCTCGGGTATTCGCTTGCTGTTCCCTCTTTATTCTTCACAGCCTTGTTCTATTCATACGTCGGCTCCGGCTGAGCGTCCGCCATCTTGTTTTCGTTGCTGCAGGCTAGGCTCCAAGCTTTTCGAGCCTGTGCTCAGCTCTCCACTCCATTTCTTTCTGCACCCAGCTGTGCTAGGCCACTTCCACCGTCAGTAGTTGGATTGGCTGGAAACTTCCCCCAGTAATGCCGGTATTACAGGCCAGGATTGTTCAGGATCTGCAGCAGCTGTAGGAAAAGTATCCTTACAGCATGGTTGCTAGCCACGCCCCCTCCCCAAGTCAGTATTTATAGTGAGGTTAAAACAGACTCTACACCAGGAGTATAGAAAAAGATGTGCCTTATGTAACCTTTGCCTTTCAAATAGTAGAACTTCTGTGCTATTTACCCTTCATCCTGGCAAATAGTAGAAATTCTGCACTGTTAACCCTTTGTTCTTGTAAATAGTAGAAATTCTGCACTATTTACCCTTTGTCCTTGTAAATAGTAGAAAAGATGCACTATTTACTCTTCGTCCTTGCAAATAGTAGACATGTTACACTATTTACCCCTCGTCCCATTGACTTTGCAAATAGTAGACATCCTGCACTATTTACCCTTCACCCTTGCAAATAGACCTTACCTTTCAATAAAGCTACATTGTTCTGCACGACTACTTTAAAGCCACTTCTCCTGTCATCTACTTGAAATATTTATGGCCGTGTTATAATTCGATTTAAACACGCTGATGGCGACCGTGTGTGCATTTTCCAAAAGTGTCTGAACGGACTGCAAATAAATCTCCCGTATGCTTCTAAATCATTTACGGCATGATTTGCTGTGTCTCCTGGCAGCATTTCTGCTTTTAAAATATGCCGCTCTCATAAATAGTCTGCCCCGATAGGAAACAGTTTAAAGCGGGATACTGACAGAAAAAAACATCTCTTGGGGCTCCGAAATCCAGCATCCATCCCAAGGGGGTATTCTGCAGTGCTAAGAGGGTACTAATCACTCAATGAAATGTGCACAGTTCGCCTTTTCGACACAGCTATTCGGCTACAAAACAAACAAGACTGTCACTGCTAACTAAAATAACGGCTCTCGTGCCAGTATTTTTAGTTTTCTCAAAAGCTTTTCTTTCTCGAGTTTAATACATATGCATGATAGTTCTGTGCATTTGCACTAGGCGGGGCATGACGAGGCGGTCGGCTAGTTCATGGTAGCGGGAGTGTAAACAGTGAGCTGCAGCAGGGGACGAGTACTCGGTTCTGCTGGGCCCATGGCCCCAGCACACCGTGGAAGCATTCCGCCAGAGGGATGGCCATACATTGGACCAGGCGGGGCATGACGAGGCGGTCAGCTATTTCATGGTAGCGGGAGTGTAAGCGGTGAGCTGCAGCAGGGGCCAAGCACTCGGTTCCTAGCACACCGTGGAAGCATTCTGCCAGAGGGATGGCCATACATTGGATCAGATCATGGAGAGCTGTCAGTCAGAACAGCCAGGATCGGCAAGGTGCCAGGGCGCAGACTATTATGTCATATCGCAAAGATGGAAAGATGCTTGTTTATATTGGACAAAGGCGTGTTTCTATATCTCTCCTCTCTGCTAAACTTGTACCCAACTTCGTAATCACTCCTTCACCTCATACTACCGTATAACGTTTTAAGAACCGTGCTTGGTGGAAAGCACCTTCCGGTATACCTGGAAGATGTCTGTTTTCAAACATCTTCGTCTTTCTCTAGAATTACAGCATTTTCAAGGCGCTTGGACATGGGTTGCCCCTTTTACCAGATGGTAGTCCCTTTGACGGCCCTTATCTGACAGGATGTATTCCCTGGCAAACAGCAGGTCAGCTTCACACGCACAAGAGATTGATCTGGCAAGCCTTCTAATGGCAATGAGAGCCCTAGGCAATAGCCGTAGCGGGCCCATGCAATGACTTGGGCAGCCTCAGGCCAAGTGCCATTGTGGAGCTCTCCTCCTGGCAATGGGAGCGGGTGTACTCCTCGGATGCCCCTCGGATGCTTCATCTGATGCCTCTCTAGTGTCCCCTTGGCTGCCACCTATTGCCTTGCTGTAGCACCCAGTGTCTATGGGCATGAAACAAAACAGAGCTCACCCATGGATAAGGTATTATGCACTTATAATACACAGCAGCCTGCTATATCCCGATACAATCCTGTACATAATGTGCTCAGTGTAGTAGTAACATTGCCACTCACCTATAATAAGAACATGGCATCATTATTATTAGGTTTATTATTGTGCACATACCTAGCTGTGGGAAGCAACAGAGCGCTTTGCAATCACAGGGAGAAGAACACAGCGAGGGAAGCACAGGGAGCTCACTGTTAGAAATGTAATAACTACAGTTGAGTTGTGATGTCACAATGTTTTCAGCTTGAGCCAGCACAGAGCAGACTTCCATTCGACGCTGTAGCTCTTAATTGAAGCTATTACTGGCCTTTCAAAATTCTTTCTTTAAACAATAAACCTGCATTCTATGGGCTTCACCGCCTGTAACTGCCCGTGGGCCCAAATTACACAGTGCCGTTACTGGGCTGGTGAAGCCTGCAGAATGGGCAAACCCTCGAGGTGCTAACAGCAATTAAACGCCACTTAGTTCGCAGCAACGGCCAGGGAGAGTTAGGGTTACCATGGAAATGGTAGGCAGGGCTCCGCTCAGAGCCCCTCTTCCATTTCCAAGACTTACCAGGAAGCCATGCTGACAGAGCGCAGTGGGCTGAGGAACCGGGCAGATGATCCCAGTTACGGTAAATTTGGAGGGCAGTCCTGATTCTGACTTAACACACAACATAATACAATACACCCCCACCCGTCACTGACACCTGTAAAGCAAGTGTCGACCAATGATGGAACGAGGCTGTTGGCAAGATCACAGCCATGTTGGAAAAGGTAAATGCGATAAATAACTTACCATGTAATCCATGCTATAATAACAAATTAGCTAACATCTTGAAAAAAATGAACATGAGTTTTCTTTCCCTGCCTAATAGGACCCATTATGTGGAAATTCATTGTGAGGGCATCTCAATGCCTGATTTGAGTTATATTTCACAGACCTTTACAGCATCTGCTGATTATCTTGCTCCTCTGAAGTCTGCTAAACAGATGTCACGTCTGTCTGAGCCATGGTTTAATGACCACCTTAGGGCTCTCTGTCTCCAATGGTGACAAGCAGGGCAGAAATGGAGGTCCACCTATTGCCAAGTGGCTAAGGGGTATTTGCAGAAAATCTCTTTTTTGTAACACAAAGCTATCCTGAAGCTAAGTGTGTTTATTTCGCGCATCAGGTTGAAGTTTCTCTTAATCAACATAGAGCACTCTTTAGGGTTGTGCACTCTCTCTCCTTCCCTCTGTCAGAGGCTATTTCATCTTCTCAGTCTCTCTGTGACTCTGTGTCTCTGTAAATAACAGAAACATTTGAGAATATTCAGACAGGTATTTTCTCTTCAGGATTACAGACTGGTGAGCCACGTAGTTTGGTCCCCATGACCAATCCATCTCATCTGTGGACTTTGCTTCCTGTCTTTGACATCATCAATGCTGTAGATAAGCTTAAGTACTCTTCTCCTACTGACCCTATTTGTCTCTCTGTGCTGCAAGAAGTCATGCCACTTATACTTCTGTTAGTCACGCAGGCAGTTAATCTTTCTCTTAGTTCCGGCTCTATTCCTGCTACTCTGAAGCACGATTTAGTTATCCCTCTTTTGAAGAAACCCTCCTTGGATCCCACTGTCTCTGCTAATTTCTGTCCGATCTCTTTTCTTCCTTTTTTGATGAAGTTGTTAGAATCTTTAGTGGGTCCCCTTCTTAGTTCTTTTCTGGAGTACCCTTCCTTCTTCGACCCTTCTCAGTCTGGTTTTGGTCCAGGTTGCTGCACCGAGGGAGTGCTGGTCTCAGTTGTTGAGGACCTTGTAGGCCTGCATGATCAGGGTGGTGTGGGAGCATTGATTTTACTTGACTTCTCTGCCACTTTGAAACCATTGACCATGCTAGCCTTCTTGAGCGCCTCACTGGTGCTGGTTCCTCTGGAACCATTCTAGCCTGGTTTAGTTCCTTCCTATCTGACCAAACTTAATACCTTTCCCTGTCACCTTTTTGTTCTGCCCCCACCTCCCTCACTTGTGGGGTCCCACAAGGGTCCGCCATTTCACTGGTCCTGTTTAAGATCTACATTGAGCATCTGACCAAGCTCATTCTCTCCCATGGCTTCCTATGCTATGTATATGCAGATGACACAGAATGATTGTGCACCTGGACCTTTCTCTGGAAGAGACTGCATCTAGGCTTAGAGCCTGCTTGGTGGCCATGGGGAATGGATGTACAATAGCTGGCCTCAAGCTGAATGGTGAGAAGACCGAGGTGTTATTGGTGGGCCATCCACCGGGCACAGTTCTCTGGACTCCTCTTTTCTGGGCTTCCTCTACAGGTCCTTTTCCCATTCCAGTATCGACTGTGAAGGATCGTGGCGGGGGTGGAGGGTAAACATTTGAGCATCTCTTTCCGCCACAAATCAGATCAGTGCTGTGTGCCAGAAAGGTTATTTCCAGGTACAATTCTTGCGCATGGTCCTTCCATTTATACCTGCCCAGTTTAGGGTGCCAGTGGTCCCTTCTCTTGTTCTATCCTCTCTGGACTACTGCAAGTCTCTCTACTTGGCACAACCTGCCTATCTGATTCAGCGTCTTCAGGTTCTGCGGAATTCTGCAGGTAGAGCAGCCACTTTGACATCTAGGCGCTCTCATATTACCCTGATACTTCACCATCTGCACTGGCTTCCTGTGGATAAGCACACTCACTTAAAATCCCTGTGCCTGGTCCATAGCGCTTTTTATGGTACTGGTACGGAATACTTGCAAACTAAATTACGCCCCTATGTTCCTGGCCGCGTGTTGCGCTCTGCTGAGGCCTGCCTGGTCCCGATTCCATGTGTTAAATAGTCTTGCATCGGAGGTTGAGTATTCGCTATAGCAACTTCTAGACTTTGGAACTCTCTCCTGCTGTCGCTATGTACCACGGAGAACCATCTGTCATTTAGGCGGTCTCTGAAGTCTTATTTTTTTCATGTTTTGGGGCTTCTCTTCTTGGTACCCCCACTACCCTTCTGTAGTGCCAAGATGCCTCTGGGCGGATGTTGCCCTCTTCAAATGTTCTTAACATAACATAGCATTCTAACGCCAGGCCACAATGCTATACATCATCCTGGCACAGGGTAGCATTGTAGATGCAATGAAAAAAAGGTTATAACCAACTACACGTGTATGCTAAAGTGCCTAGCCTAAAGCAAGTGCTAACAAGCACTCGTGTATGCTAAAGTGCCTAGCCTAAAGCAAGTGCTAACAAGCACTAACCAGGACTGTAAACAATCATATAATATTGTTTTGTTTTAAATAATTGTTTTTCCTTGTTTGAAATACAGAGAGAAAATAAAAATGGTTATGATTCGAACAATCAATAGTTCACAAATAATTGTCAATTGTGTTATCTATAAAAATACTTATATACTGCACCACTTTAATATCGCCTCCCTGCCTTCTTCATGACAAAGAAGTGTTGCTGTCTCAAACTCATCCCTGTACCAGCCCTTAAGTAGCTCGGACAGTCTCAGACATGCATCTAATGTTGGCCAGGAGACCCTGCGTCTGATAGCTGCCGGATATAGTAGCTTGTTGGCCTGCAAACAGACTGGAGTTGAGATACATTTCCTCCATCCCCAAAAGGGTAAGCCTGATGTAAAAGCAAGGTGAGTCTTATCAACTATTATGGGTTTCCTCCTTTCTGCATTTTTAACTTTGACAGAGTTGCATTGTTATGATTTGTGTGACAAGGTCATGAGCCTGGGTGAAGGCAGGACCTAGTAGGAGTGAGAACATTGAAGGAACAGGAGATTGGTGAGAAGAGTGAGGTGAAGTGGACAAGAGCAAAGAGTAGGAAAGAGAGAAGTACGGGTGAGCGAGTTAGACAAGGAGCCTGAATCTAACGGGGTATTTGCAATCCCCAAATCCCAGCAGAAGAGCAACCACTGAATAGTGTAGGAAAAGTTAGGACGTCCCTGAGGGAGTTTAGTAAGATAAGGTGTTCAGCCTTTAGCTTGCGGAAGATAGCTTGAGACAGTAAAAGTAAATCGTCTGTATCTACTATCCGGGGGTCATGAACGCCTGGGTTAGGGTAGTGAAGGGACTCAGGATGAGATAGAGTGGGACGGCCCTAGAGCCCATGAGAACCGCCTCTGAGGCTGGGAGTGATTTTTGTGCCACATATAACATCAGCTTCTCCCATACCCTCCCTATATATACCCTGGCGTTTAAAGACACTCATCACAGTATTGGCCTGGAGGTGTTTGTGGTTGGTCACAGCCACGGGTGTGGCATTCACAAGCCTCGAGGTATAGCTCAAAATTGTGTGTGCCTGGACCATTATCTGCCAAAGAAAAAAAATCACCCCAGGCTCTTCTGTATACAATTAACTTCAATACAACTGTTGCCCTGTGGCATCAGGACAGGGTATCCATATCTTCAAGCGAGGTACGGCACTTGTACTACAGATACACAACCAAAATCCATAAATCACCTTTTTGCCTATGGAGCTGCACACCTCACTGTTATACTGGCCCCAACGCCCACATAACTGACCAACACACAGACCCTAAGGTCTTTTGAAATGAAACTGTCCCTACACCCAGACGCACTGCAGGTCTGGCGCCCACACATGACAACAATTAAGGCACCTTTAAGACTCTCTGTTTCATGGCTGGTAATAAACATCGAGGGGTAAACGATATATTTTTAATCCACTAAGCATCGTTCCCAACATATCTTTGGACTGGTGCAATTATATAAACAAACTCCAATCCTAGAATATTTGGATAAAGTTTTGGACTGTGGCTTAAAAAATATATTGTTTCTCCCCCGAAGTTTATTTCCAGCGATGAAATCACTGCGCACCATTTCACCCACAAATGCATCCATAAAATAGTCCACAAGCATTTCCGCAATCAAATATCACAACGCTTCCTGGTAACACTATGCGCTCCACCAATCAAAATGTGTTCATCTCCAGAATGCACTGAAAATTCACAAGTACTTTCAGCTTCCTTCTTGAAGTACTCGGACTAAGAAACATACTTCCTGCCAACATCTGCACGGAGGCAAATCGTAAAACCTGCACGATGACGCTGAACACGCACCTCGGACCACCCTCTTCCTCAACCACAATAAATCACGTTGTGCTGAGCTGTACGCATCTATCTCCTCAGCCACTCACACTCTAGGAGACGGAATCTGACATGAATATCGATGCAAAGCCAATTGCGCTTTGTATTTTCAAGTTTTAGTTTACTACTTGGACTAAAACATATTGTAACAGTTTCCCATCTTTTTGTTAACAGGTCAACAGAAAATCACAAACTGAGTACGACCACCATTTGTAGCAGGTCCCAAAGTGGCACGAGAGGTGGGGCATCAGTGCATCAGTGTTGCGTAGTACATACGCATTGTGTGCATGCGCGAGCCTCGTTCCGGGCTGCGCATGTGCGTTGTTAATAAAGGAGGTCCCGGACGGCAATTCCAGCCGGGACCCCCTACCAGCAACACGCATCCGTGTGTGTTCCTGCATGTATGCGCGTGAGCGTGTGTGTGCATGCAGGGATCTGGGGGGTCACACGCCATCTCTAACACTGGCAACGAGGAACTGCGATGGTGGGGAACGCGACATTGCTCCGGCTGCTGCCGAGTCGGAGAAAGTGCTTTCTTTCCCCACGCGGTTGCGAATGTACGCACGTGGCCAGCGGCCATCTTGGGATATACGTGGATCACAGCAGTTGCGGCCCACACGGGTGCTCGTGCGCCGGCTGTGATCCGGATCATCCTCAGACAATTTTTGGACACTCCATGTCCCTTTTGTGATAAAGGGCCGTGGCTCATCAAGAAAAAAACAAAAAAGAAGATAAAGGCTGACGGCGCCTCGCCCACCACGCCTCCATCCAAAGCCTTTGGTGCCTGGACAACATCCTAGACTCCTGAAGGTCAGTGCAGGCAATCCAGGGCTGACCCATCTACGATACCCTCAACCCAGTCACCACCATGGGTGAGGAGGAGGGAGAAGAGGGAGCCCCAGCGCCAATTCCACGCAGGTTGCACAGTACCTTGGCACCCATGCCTGAATTCGACACCACAGGCCCACCATCCAAGCTGAGGCCGAAGTGGCTATTGCGGGTGAAAAAGCTAGAAATGTTCTTCAGGGACTCAGGAGAGACGGATGATGATGCGAATGTGGCCACGATGGTATATTCAGCGGGCACGGAGGTCCACAGGATTTATGACTCACTGAATCTTCAGGTGGTCACCTATGATGCGGTGAAACAGGCCTTCCAAGACCACTTCCTCCCCATGGCGAATGTCGACTTCGACAGATTTGTAATGTGTGCGGAGAAGCAGCAAGGGGAGGAGTCTTTGGTCCAGTTCTGTGCACGGCTGAGACAGCTCGCAAACACCTGCAGGTGGGTGAATGAAGAGGAGATGGTGAGGAACCAGCTGATTCAGGGGTGCAGCTCCGGAAAGCTGAGGAGGCAGGTGCTTAGGGAGCCAGGCCTGACGCTACCGCAAATTCTTGACACTGGGAGAGCATATGAACTGGCGGAGTCCAGAGGTTCAAAAATGGGCACAGCAATGCACCCAGGGAAGGGTGAGGACGCCTTCGCCATCGGGCGCTCCACCCAAGGTAGGGCACGCTGGACCCCCAGAAGAGTAGACAGTCCCTCTGCACCCGGAAATACCCAGTCGTGTTCGTACTTTGGATATGACTTGCCACATGCGGGGGAGTGCCCTGCAAGGACGAGAGTCTGGGAACGGTGTGGCACACCGGGACACTATGAGAGAGTGTGCAGGGCCTCAACCCCAGTGGCTGCGTCGATGGGCCAGTGAGGTCAGTCGAGGGCAATGCCCGGCGAGTGAGGGGTGTGTCGTTAATTGAGCAGGGCGTGCAAGATCTGGACATCGTCGAGGAGGAAGAAGAAGAGGAGGAAATCTTTTTCATCTCGAGCATAGCTACCGGGTCAAGGCAGAGCAGGCAGCCGACGTGCACGGTGAACATTGGCGATGTGCCCACCCCAGTCTTGATAGATACAGGGGCATTGGTCTGTGTGCTGCTGAACACTATGAGGCTCTCCCGGGTCCTCCCAAGTTGGAAGAGTCCAAAGCCCTGATATACTCCTTCAGAGGGGACACGCCGCTGGTGATTCAGGGAGTCTTCGTAGCCCTGTTGTCACACGGGCTAAACCAGATCAAGGCGAGGTTCTTTGTGACAAGTGTGAGCCCACACTCCCTATTGAGTTGTGCCGCTTCCGAAGCCCTCGGCATCGTGCATTTCACTCTGGGAGTGTACCACACAGACATTGATCGCCTGCTGCAACAGTCTGAAAGCATCTTTCAAGGGGTAGGAAAGCTGAAGGGCGACCCCATCAGACTCCACATTGACGGGTCAGTAAGGCCGACAGCCCTCAAGCATCGAAAAATCCTGTTCCACCTGAGGGCGAAGGTGGAGAAAGAGCTTCAATCACTCATCGATTTGGATATTATCGAGAGGGTGGAGGGCCCAACCAGGGTGGAGGGCCCAACCCCATGGGTCTCACCCATAGTGGTGGCACCAAAACCCAAGCAACCAGGGGCCGTCCGCATCTGCATGGACATGAGACTGCCAAATGCCGCCATTAAGAGGGAGCGTCACCTGACACCTACGCTGGATGTTATAGTGGCCGAGTTGCATGGGGCAAAAGTCTTCTCCAAGCTTGATCTGAGGTCGGGTACCACCAGCTGGAACTCCACCCGAAGTCACGGTACATTACCACCTTTATGACCCATGAAGGGCTATATCAGTTTAAAAGACTCCGTTTTGGTGTCTCGTCAGTGGCGGAAGTCTTCCAGAACATCATCCGGGGGGCCCTGGCAGGACTCAAAGGAGTCATAAACATGTCGGACGACATCCTAGTCTTCACACAGTCAGAGTCTGAACACCTGAAGAGACTCGAACGTGCTTTGGAGAGACTTAAAAGTTTGGGGCTGACCCTGCACCGAAAGAAATGTGAGTTCCTCAAGGACCAGATAGAGTTTTTCGGGTTCATATTCCATGCCGGGGGCATATCGCCCGACCCAGAGAAGGTGAGAGACGTTTGTGAACTATTGTGGTCAGTTCATCCGCGACCTGGCGTCACTGTCAGAGCCTTTACGGGCTCTGACGAGGAACAATGTCACATGGGCATGGATGTCTAAGGAACAAAAGGCGTTTGCTGAGATCAAGAATGCTCTATCGGGCCAGGAGACCATGGCGTACTTTAGCCCGGATAGGGAGTCCGAGATAGTTGTGGATGCCAGCCCGGTGGGGTTGGGTGCGGTGCTCATGCAAGCAGACTCTCAGGGGCTCATGCGTCCAATCGCATATGCCAGCAAGGCGCTCACAGAAACAGAAAAACAGTACTCCCAGATCGAGCGGGAGGCCCTAGCTATACTGTGGGGCTGCAAGGGATCTACATTCTGGGTAAACCGGTTGTAGTGATAACTGACCACAAGCCGCTGACTCCGATCATGGCAGGCGCCTCCTGAAAGCCACCGCCACGCATCGAGAGGTGGATGCTGTCGCTGATAGAATATGGGGTCAAGCTGCAGTATCGCCAGGGCACCCATAACCCCGCGGGCTACCTTTGCAGACATCCAGGGGCCGGGCGCCCCCGAGACACGGCCAAGGTGGTGGAATGCATCGAGATGGTGCTCAACGTCGTGGAGGCGGCCCTGCCGGTGGCCCTTGCGCGCCAGTAGATTGCGGATGCCTCGAATGAAGATGAGATGTTCTTAATCATTAAGGAGGCCATGGACAGCGGGAAGTGGAGAGAGGTGCTCACCAACAACGCCAGGAGGGAGACAGGGGCCCAAAGAGACCTCCAAGCACTGTGGAAAGTGCGCAACGAGCTCTCGGTTGCGGAGGACGGCCTTCAGTTGAGAGGGTGCCAGATCGTCATCCCGCGAGCTTTGGTGAAGAAAGTGCTACAGCTGGCCCACAAAGGACACCAGGGAACCGCAAAGACGAGGGCACGCCTAAGACTGAAGGTGTGGTTCCCGGACCTGGAGAAAAGGGTGGACGGGTTTGTGCGCTCATGTGTACCGTGCAAAGCGGCCAGTCCGGTGGAAAGAGGACCACCAATCAGAGCGATGGAAAGAAGTGAACAGCCGCGGGGCGATGCACGCCGACTTCGGATCCACAGGCAGAGGACTGTACTTTCTCGCAGTGGTCGACCAATGGTCACGGTATCCCGAGGTGGAGCTGGTAGAGTCCACGGCCAGCGACCACACCATCCTGGCACTAGAGAAGATGTTTGCCACCCAGGGGTTCCCCACTGAACTTTGTTCGGACAACGGCCCACCATTCCAGGGGCAGCGATTCGCCAGGTACTGTGAGGAAAGAGGGATCACACACCGGAAGGTCACCCTCCTGTGGCCCAGGGTGAATGGTGAGGCTGAGCGCTTCATGCGGACACTCAATAAAATATTCCAAATCTCGCTGGATGGGGGAGGGGAATTACACCAAAACTTCTTCGAAATTCCTGCGAGAGTACCGCACGACCCCCCATCAGTCTACCGGGGTCGCGCCGGCCGAGGCCCTATTCAAGCGGTCCCCCAGAGGATTGCTGCCG
This sequence comes from Ambystoma mexicanum, assembly GCF_040938575.1. NCBI lineage: Eukaryota > Metazoa > Chordata > Amphibia > Caudata > Ambystomatidae > Ambystoma > Ambystoma mexicanum. Next base: position 40,793,175 of record NC_090928.1, read on the forward strand.
GAAGTGGAGGGGCGCTGCCCGGGGGTGATTGACAATAACCGTGTACGCGCAGAGCGTGCCTTCAAGAATGAGCGGGGAAAGTGCCCGCAGGAACCTGCCTGAGAAGACGATCGTGGTAGGGGACACTGTGCTGGTCCGGAACAGAAGGCCGGAGGGGAAGCTGGCACTCCCATACGAGCCCCAGCCGCTAGGGGTGACCCACGTCAAGGGGTCCATGGTCACGGTGGCCAACGCAAGAGGAACCATCACGCAGAATGTCTCGTTCTTCAAGCGGATCGAGGCCTCACCACCTCCCGTGCTGCCGGAGGCGTCATCTCCGGGACCGGGGCCAGGACCGCCACCAAGGGACGAAGACCCTCCAGAGGTCCCAGGGACACCAAGACCCCCTCAAGAGGAGTCCCGAAGGTACCCGAGCTGTGAGGGTCGACAGTGCCCGCAGAGGTTCCAGGACTTCATCATGGACCCAGTCTCCTAGGAGGTCGAGAACTGTTCCGGTGTTCCCAGGTTGTGTGTATTACGTGTTAATGTTGGGCTTGTTCATTGTTTGGGGAAAAAGGAGGGATGTTGTGTAGTACATATGCATTCTGCGCATGCGCGAGCCTCGTTCTGGGCCGCACATGCGCGTTGTTAATAAAGGAGGTCCTGGACGGCAGTTGCAGCTGGGACCCCGTACCAGCAACACGTGTCCCGTGTGTGTTCCTGCATGCATGCGTGTGAGCGTGTGTGTGCATGCGGGGGGCCTGGGAGTCACACGCCACCTCTAACACTAAGCATGAAACCCAGTAACATCACATTACATCCTATCGTAAAAGAGGACATCGCATTTTTCCTGCATGTCTTTTGAAAGCTTTATCGATGCTTGAATGCACACACCGCAAAACGACCCCAATCAGGCGTGGCGCCCCAAGGGCTGTAAAAGGACTCCTCCACGCCCAAACCGTTACAGTTCAACTTGTCCAAAAGGAACAGCGGCACTGTTTGTTTGTTTACAATGCGATCCTTTTATGGGGAAGCGTTGCATAAACCCCAATAGTAGCAAGAGGTGATATCCCAACAGTACTGTCAAGTGCACTGATGGAAGAATTTAGATCTGTGCCATTTGTGATTAAAGTCCTATTGATGGAAATGAAAATCATAACGATACCCCCCCAACCCCATCGTTCAGTTTGAAACATGTACTCTGCTGCCCTTGGTATGGGTTTATCACATTAGGACTGTTTATATACATACAAATAAAGAGCAAACTCGCTAACTCAGTCATCAAACAGCAGGAAACCTGGACCCAATTGGACCCCAATCCAGGATAAACAGCCATTCACTCACCCTCTTCCCCTCCCCAAACCCCAACTATGTTTTCGTTCCCTGTCACAGGCATGGTGCTGGCACCCACCCAGAAACCGAAAACCACAAACTATGCCTTGAAATTGAAACCAGAAATGTCAGACTGCATTCTTCCACGTCCCAAATAACCCACTCCTTTCGGTGACAGTTGTGCTTTCATCAAGAAGGCGAGAGAACGTGTAACACTGGCGGGGCCGCGAGCAGCAGAACGAGGAACCAGCGAGTGCTGCGGCGGCGGCGGCGGCAATCCAAATGATAGGTCTCAAGGAACTGGAATCCAACATATCCTGCCAAGGGAAGTACATTGCAGGCGCACCCTGCAGGGACTGGGCACAGGGCTAGACACACATGCAAATCTGTGGGAATGGAGACAGTCCGGGGATTGGCTTAGCCTCTGGGTATTGGCTTAACCTCTGGGTAGCCTCCTCGGAGGCTTAACCTCAGGGTATTAAGCACGTTATAAATAACCTAGCATAATTACTATTTCTGCATTGGCCAAAGAGTATGGCAGCATGATCTCTCCTGCTGGTGGGCCCCGATGGCAGAGGTTACTGAGGTAGAGGTGCGGTGCATGTATACCTTCAGACCTCGCTCGTGGTATGGCTGATGGCAAGGAGATTACCACTCCTGGTCCTGCTCTGTAGAATGATACATTTAGAAGTGAATTGGAAGAAAAACCTCCAGCACGTAGCTAGAGGTATTTCCTCCAGATAAATGGAGGAAATATTGCTGTTAGAATGGCCACTGGCGAAATTCCTGCAAGGCCCAAAAGAATCCTATAGGATCCTATTAGAGAAAATATCTAAAACACGAAAATGGGTGGAATTATTACCAAAAGAGCCAGCTGTAACAGTACAAGTGCATCTTCAAATGCTATGTGCCAGTGGCGCAACACCACTGGGCTGTCCCGGCTTCACCCCCCTCCTAACATTATGGGCTATGTTGACTCGACCTGGCTGACCAACAGAGCCATGGCTGGACAGAACCAGACACAGATCTTAAACAACAGCTGGGCTTCGCTGTTAATAAAGGCCCTGCAATTACTAACGCAAAGCATTTCACTGTTAGCACCTGCATTTATATGAATACAGTTTTAGGCAACTGAAATCGTGATGTGGGGTTAGTACATGCTTGCCATGGGCGTGATTGGAGGGGTAGATAGGGGACATGGGGCCGCTCATTCTCACATCAGTCCTTAAGTTGGTGCTTTCAGACTTAAAGGAGAGTTAACGGGTTGTAACATTGAAGCTATACTAGAATAGTGTCATTAGAATGCATAAAGAAGTTAGATGTCCCCCACACAAATAAGTTTCCCCCTCCCCCACCGTCTCTCCCAACATTTCAAGGGTTAGCCCCCCCAAAAAATGTATGTTTCGTTGTGCCCCAAGATGTTAAAATTAGTATTATAATGACTACCTCCTGCAGTGTCTGTACTACTGCTCGTCTGCAGGGCGTTTCTTGAAAGCTCATTAGTTCCAAGGGCCGGATCCCTTTGCAGCATAAAATAAGTTAAATAGTTGAAGCGAGAAAACCGATTAAATACCCACGCTGCACTGACTTCACATTTCAGAACTTTGTCTTTGTGTTCCTAAGCAACCAGTGCTGGAAGAGGAAAATATTTACTCTGGGAACTCACCTCCTTCGATGTGGGAAGTGGACAGAGCAATAGATCGTGGCCAAAGCGGGGGAAGAAGTGGTCTCCTGAAGGCTTTTAAAATGTCAATTGTAATCTCGGGAAGATAGCTCAAGGGCAACGTCCTCGGTTTAGAAGCAGGACAGCATTGAGTGACACAGGTTCAATCCCCAGGTCCGCGCTTAGAAACCTCTGAGTATTAAGCGCATTATAAATAACCTATCATATCATTAAAAAAAAGCACAGGGCTAAAATAACACCCAACTGTATAATAGAGTGGACTGAAAACTGGCAGAAATTGCATGATAAACCAACTTAACATTTAAATCACTAAAGTAACATAATGAGCAAAAAATGGGATTGTCACTTTATTTTCTCTGTCCTAAATGGAAGCCTACAATTAGTGTATGGTCCTCTTCTTTAAAATATCCTTAGTGGACATCAAACAATCGAGATTGCGTTGAATACTAGTCCCAGAATGCATTTCCTTGATCTATTTAATGCAACATGCATAATAGTAGCTCTAAATGACTGGTTATACCTCAATAATCGACTATGGTATTCACGATGGTTAATGATTATAGTGACGCAATTCGGATTTATTACAATACTAATCCAGTTAGATACCTAGAAAAAACAATTACCAATGGAGGTCTTACTGCAACATAATCAATATATTTATCGGCTTCGAAAAATATATATAGTTTTAGCTATCTCAATGAGATTTTATCATTAAATCCTACGTAATTCAGTTTCAATCTAAATATATGAATATGACTATTCATTACATCTGTCATTACTGCTGTCCCTGAACCCGATTTACTAGTTTAAAATGGCCGGGTTTTTATCCAGCGCCTGCCATCTAGTTTCACAATCACAGACAGACTACAAACCATAGAGTACTTGTCCTAGCAACACTATCTTAGAGGGCGGGGACACCACTACGGGAGACATGCCGTACGCTTGAAGAATATGGTTGCATACCGGTAAGCAAACAGCGTATTAAAGTAAATCAAAGACGAGACTAATACTAATAAGGAATCAAGCGCGGCTATAAAACCTTGGGGGTATACTTATTTGTTTGTTTGTTTATTTTATTTGTATGGCGCTCCAAACCCAGAGGTAGAAGGGCGCTTAAGAATTTGGTTACAGCGTTGTGAAGTATCTTAGTTTTGCACACTTCGTACAAGTTTATAATATAAGCATATATCTATACAGTGAACAGTAAACAAGAGCAAATGCGTACAATATGCAGTTTTCAATATAAATACAGATACCGCACGGGTCTGGTGTTAATGGCGTTATTCTTTGTTTAGAAGCCAACTGATGACCTGCTTCCTAAAGATCTGGAAGGATTCGATCATTTTGATGTTAAGCGGTAGGGAGTTCCAGAGTTGGGGGGCAAGCACTGTGAAGCTTACCCCTCCAGCTCTTTTTAGGTGGAACCTGGGCACTGATAAGCAGAGAGTGTTGGAGGATCTGGTGGATCTGGTGGCTGGTTTCAGGGTGAATTTATTAGCTAGGTAAGGTGGTGCTAGGTGATTGAGGGATTTGTACGTGAGGCAAATGGTTTTTAGATCAATTTTTTGGCGTATGGATAGCCATTTGCAGGCTTTCCTAGTAGCGGTGATGTGCTCATGTCTGGGAATGTTGAGGGCTGCGCGCAAGGCGTTGTTTTGTATTACCTGCAACTTGTTGAGTACGGCTTGATTAGCACCTAGGTACAGGCTGTTACAGTAATCGAGTTTTGATTGTATTAGGGCCCTGGCAAGGGTGAGGCAGCTGTTGGGTGATAGGAAAGGTCTGCTGGCCCTAATGAGCTTGCCAGTATAGGCAGCAGCAGAGGCAGTCATATTGGTGTGTTTGCTAAGGTTGGTGTTGGCATCTAGATAGAAACCAAGGGTTTTTACGCTTTTGGCTATGGGAATGGCGTGGCCGTCTATAGTGATGTTGTTATAGCTAGGGTCGAGTTTAGTTAGAGTGTTGGGGGAGCCGACGATTAGGAGTTCTGTCTTCTCATCATTCAGGCAGAGGCCATGGGAGGCCATCCATGCCTGAATGATGGAGAATATTTTGTTGATCCGGGCGGCGTCTTCTTGGTAATTACCAGAGATGGTGAGGAGTATCTGGGTGTCATCTGCGTAGTTTGTGTAGGTGACACCCAGACGGTCCAGTTGGTCAAATAGAGGCTTTGTAAATATGTTGTACAAAGTGGGGGATACACAGGATCCTTGTGGGACCCCGCATGTGATGGGGATGGGGTCTGCTGCAGCTGTGGTGGAAAAGACTCGCATGGTTCTGTTTGCCAGGAAGGATTGTATCCATGTGATGGCGGAGGGGGAGAAGTGGGCTGCAGTGGCAAGGTGATTACAGAGGACTTCGTGGCTGACCAGGTCAAAAGCCGCTGAGAGGTCTAGTAGGAGTAGGATTGCAGCATTGCCTTTGTCTTTAATTTCATCAATCTGGCTTTTGAGATCAACAAGGACGGTTTCAGTTCTGTGTTGAGGTCTGAAGCCGGATTGACGTATTCCTAGCAGTTGGTTGGATTCCAGGTATTCCTGAATTTGGATGTAGGCAACTCTGTCCAGGATTTTCAGTACGAAGGGGACTGTGGTAATGGGCCTGTAGTTGGTGGGTATGGCCGGGTCGAGGGATTGTTTTTTCAGGAGTGGGAGAACCCATGATTGTTTTAAGTTGCTGGGGATAGAGTTATTGGTGAAGGATAGGTTGATGAGTTTGGTAATGAAGGGGGAGAGCTCTCTGGCTGCATCTTTTATGATCTGAGCCGGACAGCTGTCTCCTTTGCAGTTAGAGGGTTTTAGGGTGGTGATGATTTTTTGAACTTCCGGGATGGTGACTTTCCTAAACGAGAAGCCTGCGCTAGTGTTGTTGGGTGTGGGTAGGCTAAGGTTGGTGACCTTATTGTTGAAGAGTTGTTGCCGTTTGTCTTCAATTTTAGTTTGGAGTCCTAAAATTTTGTTGTTGAGGGCGTTCTGGATGTCGGTGCACCAAGATTTGTCTTTTAGGCCGGTTTCTGGAGGTGAAATAGGGTTTTCTAGTTCCTTCAGAATTTTGAATAATTCTTTAGTGGAGGATCCTGCCTGAGTGATCCTGGTGTTGTAAGCATCTTTTTTGGTTTGGATTATCTCACTTTTGTAGCGTGAGGATAAGTTAGTGAGGTTGGATTTGTTTACCGCGGTGGGGTTGGTCTTCCAGGTGTGATGAGCCTTAGCTTTCTCTTTCCTGAGTGTTTTGAGCTCAGGGGTGAACCACGAGTTCAAATGAGCTTTAGGTTTAACTTTGCGTATTTTTAAAGGGGCAACAGTGTCCATTGCTTTAGCCATGGAATTATTGAAGGTGACGATCAACAGGTTTAGGTCAGCGTTGGCTGGGAGAGCATTAAGGGTGGGTAAGACAAGTGGTAGTAGGGCTTCAGCAGTAATGTTGCGTTTATTCCTGGTGGGACATGCTGGTGCCATGGGGTGCTTATTGGGCAGTGCCTGATTGGTGTTGACCTTAAGGGGGATCATGTGGTGATCGGTCCATGCCAGAGGTTGGCGGTCTTTGCAGGTTGTATTGCAGTTGTGAGTTGCTACCCAATCAAGGGTTCTACCTTTTAGGTAGGTGGGGAGTGTAACGAGTTGAGTAAGACCATGATCGGTTAGGACAGTGGCTAGGGATGCAGCATGTGCATCGTTTGGGTCTTGGTAGCCGAGATTGAAGTCTCCGAGGATCAAGATTTGTGCTGATGGTTTAGAGTTTTCGGTGATGAGGGAGGTGATGTCTTCTTCAAAGGTCCCAGGGAGGCCTGGGGGTCTATATATAAGGTGGATGGTGATCGTGGTTGTGGGGGAAGTTTGTAGCTTGGCTGTGAGTAGCTCACAGGATGTGAGAGCGACTGTGTCGGTTAGTCTAAGGCCTAGGGCAGATTTGGAAATGATCGCTACACCTCCACCTCTGGCGTTTGGTCTGTCCGCTCTGAGGATAGAGTATTTGTCTGGGATGGCTAGCGATAAATGGGGTCCGGACGCCTCATGAAGCCAGGTTTCTGTTAGGGCTAGAAAGTCGAGGACGTTGGTAAGGATAATGTCTGCAATTTCTGTGGGGTGGGCAGCCAAGGATCTGACGTTGAGTAGGGCGCCTTTTAGAGGGGGAGGTGTGGGCTTGTTCGAGGCGATGTGCTTTGTGTTAGTTTTGGTGTAAGGTTTGGAGCTGGGAGTGGAAGTTGTGGTGGGGAGCCTGGAGCCTAATCTATCATTGCGTGCTGTGAGGTTGGGGGTAAGGGATGGGGTGGTTGGGACGGGCGGCTTAAAGCGGGCGGGGGGTTTGGTGGTCAGTTGTCATATCTTCGGCTCATACCTCCGGCCATGTCCCGTCACCCAGTCACGGGACCACTCTCTCTCCCTCACCTGTCTCCCGGGACTCGCGCAGGCAACCCAGTCTGGCTCGCGCGCTGGCAAAACAATCGCCATACTCCTTTCAGTCGCGCTTACGGCCGTTTCTCCCTTGGCAGTTGCCACGGAGATTAGGCAGCCGCTCGAGCGGTAACACACGCGCTCGTACCGTTGTGGCCGGTCACGTGACTTGTCTATACGGTCATGTGCCCCGGGTTCACGGTCACGTGGCTCCATTCAATGTCACGTGACCAGGAAGTAAAACGGTATTTAAGCTGTTCAGTACCTGTACTCCACGCTTCACAGCTGATTTCCTTGGAGACCCTGTCTGGCTGACTTACTCGTGTTACTTACCCGGCTTCCTTGAAACCTCGTTCTTGCTTTTGGACTTCTTGTGGATCACGTTTGGCTGCGACAACACCGGCTCCTCTGTTCATCACGGCTTCTGACCTCGGACTGAATCACGGACTCCCTCTGGATCTTGCTCTTTGTTCTTCCATTTTTCGGACGGCTCTTCCTGGCTTCAGACCCTTCTTTTGCTCAACGGATTCCTCTTGGATTTCCCAGATCGCCTCGCTGCACGGTGGGTCACGCCTCCCAAGTGGTGGTTGTCATCTAACCGATTGGGACCCTTTACTCCACTACAACCCTCTCCAGGTGGAGACTGTCGAATGACAATTGGTCCTATCCCTGAAGGTGGGTCCCTTGCCTGCGTGAGTCCTGGAACCATCCTCCCTTTCAGGTTCAACGTCCTTTTTCACCAAGTCCCCGGTAAGACTCTGATTGTTCTCTGTTTGTAATACATGTAGTGCCCTGCCTGCTTGGATTGTAATCATTGCCTTCTTTCACAGCTGCCTTGGGGTTCCTAGTATTTCGGTTCCGGCTTCGGATCTTCTCCACCTGTGGCCTCAAGGGTTGCACAGGGAGTGATAAGTGATTCTCCCTGTGTGGCACTTGGGGACGGAGGTCTCCTATATCTTCACGACTATCAACGCACAACAGACTGTGAAGCCTAGTCGTGTAAGACATGGAGGGTGCCGCTGAAGACCCCCTGGCCGCTGTCATCCAAGCACTTACGGTACTACGGGCCGACATGGTGGCTGCTAATACAGCAGTCCATCAGCGTCTCGACCTATTGCAGAGTGCCCAGCATCCCTTATCCGCAGACCCGGAGCTGGTTGACGCCATTCCAGCGTCGGTACCCCTTGCACAGCCACTCCCAACTCCCCCGGCTCCCGTTCCGGTGGTCCTACACTCTCCCTTTCCTTTGGCTGCCCCAGAAAAGTTCCATGGGGACCCGAGGAAGTTTAGGACTTTCCTTAACCAGTGCAAATTGCACTTTTTGTGTCGACCCCTTGCTTTTCCTGACCCCACCACCAAGGCAGCATTCACTCTATCTCACCTAGCCGGCACGGCTGCTGCTTGGGCAAACCCGCTGTTAGAAAACGATCATCCTGCCCTCTATGATTTTGACCAGTTAATATCAGAAATGTCCAGAGTGTTTGACACCAGATATAAAGCGCAATCCCATGATCTAGAATTGTTGGATTTGTCCCAGGGTAAGGGCTCCCTCATCGAGTACATTACACGATTCAATCAACTGGCAGCTGAGACCTCATGGCCCGAAAGCAAAAAATCGGTTGTATTCTATAGAGGGCTAAGCAACCCTATGAAAGACGCTCTGGCTGTGGTACCGTCCCTACCAGTTCAGTTCCCGGCTCTGGTGGATTTGGCACTTCAAGTGGACGCACGGCACTCTGAACGCAGGGCTGAGGCCGGGTTCTCCCAGTCTGCCAGCTCTGCCGTCTCATCGTCTCACTTTGAGCCCACCAGCGAGCCTATGCAAATAGGGGGTGTTAGGAGTCCCATCACCTCAAGGGAGAGGGAGCGCAGAAGGGCTGAGAACGCCTGTTTTTACTGTGGATTGGGGGGGCATTTAGTGAAGGAGTGTCCTCGGAAACCCAAATCCAAGAAACCGGATTTTCGTCCAGCTCGATCCTAGATACGGGGGTAGGATCGAGTTCTCCATGCCCTTCCCCGAGCCACACTCCATCGTTTGGTCGAATCAGGCCTATCCAAGTAGAAGCCACCATACAGCCTGCCCCTGGTATCATTCATCCCGTACAGATCACTATTGATTCCGGGGCATCCGGGAACTATATCGACATCACCCTAGCCCAAACACTGAACCTACCTTTGATCACCAAACACCGACCCGAACCGGTTCAAGCAGTCGACGGGACTGAGCTTGTTTCTGGTCCCATTAGGCAACAGACAGCTCCCCTCGTCCTGACCATCCAATCGACCCATAAAGAAACCCTCCACTTTGATTTAATATCCATGCCCCAGTTTGGCATCATTATAGGCATACCGTGGTTACGAGAGCACAACCCGCATATCGATTGGGGAACGGGACACATACATTTCGAATCCGAGCTCTGTCAGAACTTCTGCTTACCTATGGACAGAGAGACAGACACCCCAGCAGGAGCTCTTGGTGCGGTTGCCCGACTAACAGTACTGGGCGACGAAATACCCCCTGCCTCACACATAGTGGGTTTAGTCACCAATCACATTCCTGTGGTTTATCGGGATTACAGCATGCTATTCGATCAGGGCTCCTCCGAAGTACTCCCTCCTCACCGCCCATATGATTGCCCGAATGACTTGGTTCCCGGGGCTGTGGTACCCTCGGGCCGCATCTATTCTTTATCCGTGTCGGAGGATCTGACTCTTAAAGAGTACATCGATAAAGCGCTGCACTTGGGTCACATACGACCGTCTAAATCTTCTGCAGCTAGCCCCATTTTCTTCGTGCCCAAAAAAGAGGGCGACCTTCATCCCTGTGTGGATTATCGTCGGCTCAATGCCGTCACTGTTAAGAACCGTTACCCAATACCACTCATCTCTCCTCTTCTAGACCGGTTAACCCATGCCTCCATATATACTAAATTGGATTTGCGGGGGGCCTATAACCTCGTCCGCATCCGAAAGGGAGACGAGTGGAAGACAGCCTTCTGTACACGGTATGGCCTTTATGAGTATACAGTCATGCCCTTCGGTCTATGCAACGCCCCGGCTACCTTTCAGCATTTCATGAATGACATCTTCTCGGGCATCTTGGACATGTTTGTGGTGGTGTATCTTGATGATATACTCATTTTTTCTCACACACTGAAAGAACATGTTCAACATGTACGAATAGTGTTGTCCCGGCTGCAACACCACTCGTTGTTTGTGAAACCCGAAAAATGCTTGTTCCATGTAACTAACGTGGAGTTTTTGGGGTTTAACATTACACCTGGTGGTCTGGCCATGAATCACACCAAAGTACGGGCGGTCCTCGAATGGCCAACACCAAAAACCCTAAAATCCTTGCAATCCTTCTTGGGTTTCGCCAATTTTTATCGGCGTTTTATCTCTGGGTTCTCTTCTCTTGTGTCTCCTCTCACATCCCTTACCAGTCCTCTCGTTCCGTTCAAGTGGGAGGAGTTGCACCAGCAGGCCTTCGACGCATTGAAGAACGCCTTCACAACTGCCCCTGTGCTCCAGCACCCCGACCCTGACCAGCCATACGTTGTTGAGGCTGACGCCTCTTCCTTCGCATTGGGGGCAATCCTGTCACAAGCCTGTCCCACTACAGGACGGCTTCATCCTGTAGCCTTTCATTCACGCAAGTTTAACCCTGCAGAAACCCACTATACCGTAACCGAAAAAGAGCTACTGGCGGTAATGGACGCCTTTCGAACCTGGCGTCATCACCTGTTGGGAGCCAAACATAAGGTCACGGTATACACCGACCACAGAAACTTGCAAGACCTGGCAGCCCTGAAATGCGTAAACAGTAGACAGGTCAGATGGCACCTGTTCTTCGCCGCTTTTGACTTTCAGATTAAACATCGCTCTGGCTCTGAGCATAGTAAGGCCGACGCTTTGTCCCGCTCCCCTGGGGGGGTTTCATTACCAGTGTTTCCTGGCACACTCTTACCCCGGGGGCATGTTATTTGCACTTGTACACCTCCCCTACCGTTGCTAGAGGAGATCCGCTCTTGGGTCAAAAAACACCCTGATCATTTGTCGGAATGGGATCCCACCTTTCATAACGGTCTGCCGTATGTACAGGACCGTCTAGTTCTCCCTACCACTGACACCAGAAACCTAGCCCTGGAGTGGTCGCATGACGCCCCGATCAATGGTCACCCGGGCCAGGCCCGCACCTTGGATCTCTTGAAACGCTGGTGTTGGTGGCCTTCCATGAGACGGGACGTGGGCTGTTACGTCGACTCATGCTCAGTTTGTGCTCAGGGCAAACATCGTAGGGGTCGTCCGTTGGGACTTTTGCGCCCCTTGCCCTTGCCACCAAAGCCCTGGCACACCCTGAGCATGGACTTCGTGACCGACTTACCCAGGATCCAGGGGTATGACACCATGTGGGTAGTGGTCGATGTCTTCACCAAGATGGCCCGTTTCGTCCCTTGTCATGGTATCCCTTCTGCCCCTGCCTTGGCCAAGCTTTTCTTTGATTCCATTTTTTGCTTATACGGCCTTCCGTCTGTCCTGGTGTCAGATCGTGGCTTTCAGTTCACTTCCCGTTTCTGGCGTGCCTTGACCGCTCTGCTAGGTATCGATGCACGGTTCTCCTCCGCTTACCACCCCGAAACCGATGGTCAGACGGAAAGAACAAATCAGTCCATGGAACAATATCTACGTTGTTTGATGCTGCAGCAGCAAACGACCTGGTTGCAGAACATCCGTTATGCTGAGTTTGCCTATAACAACGCTACACACTCTTCCACTGGTTTCTCTCCGTTCTATGCCATGTATGGTCAGCATCCCCGATTCCTCCCTGTCCCCGACATTTCACCCTCCGAGAACCCTGCCGCAGCAGCCTGCATTCGGGACATGACGACCCTCCATGCCCAGGTCCTCGTTCACCTGCAGGAGGCGCAGGCTTCCATGAAGGCCTCCTCGGATGCTAGGCGTACCATGGCGCCTTTGTATCCCGTTGGTTCCCGGGTTTGGTTGTCCTCCCGACATCTCCACTTGAAGGGCTGTCGCAAGCTGTTGCCCCGTTTCGTGGGTCCTTATGTAGTTTCCCGGGTCATCAACCCGGTGGCCTATCGCCTGGTTCTCCCTTCCTCTTGGCGGGTTCATCCTGTGTTCCATACCTCCCTCCTCAAGCCCTGTCCCTCCTCGACACGTCTTTGCCCCTCTCCTGCCCCTGTTTTCCTGGGGGTGCCTGATGTTTTCGAGGTCTCGAACATTCTGGGGTCCCGTTTCCTTAGGGGTCGCCTACAATACCTGGTCGATTGGTTGGGTTATGGTCCGGAGGAACGTTCCTGGGTCTCTGCCTCGGATGTCCAGGCCCCCCGGTTGGTTGCTCAGTTCCATCGGGAGCATCCTTCGTGCCCACGGGGTCGTGGGCCTTTGGGGGGGGGCTCTGTCATGTCTTCGGCTCATACCTCCGGCCATGTCCCGTCACCCAGTCACGGGACCACTCTCTCTCCCTCACCTGTCTCCCGGGACTCGCGCAGGCAACCCAGTCTGGCTCGCGCGCTGGCAAAACAATCGCCATACTCCTTTCAGTCGCGCTTACGGCCGTTTCTCCCTTGGCAGTTGCCATGGAGATTAGGCAGCCGCTCGAGCGGTAACACACGCGCTCGTACCGTTGTGGCCCGGTCACGTGACTTGTCTATAGGGTCATGTGCCCCGGGTTCACGGTCACGTGGCTCCATTCAATGTCACGTGACCAGGAAGTAAAACGGTATTTAAGCTGTTCAGTACCTGTACTCCACGCTTCACAGCTGATTTCCTTGGAGACCCTGTCTGGCTGACTTACTCGTGTTACTTACCCGGCTTCCTTGAAACCTCGTTCTTGCTTTTGGACTTCTTGTGGATCACGTTTGGCTGCGACAACACCGGCTCCTCTGTTCATCACGGCTTCTGACCTCGGACTGAATCACGGACTCCCTCTGGATCTTGCTCTTTGTTCTTCCATTTTTCGGACGGCTCTTCCTGGCTTCAGACCCTTCTTTTGCTCAACGGATTCCTCTTGGATTTCCCAGATCGCCTCGCTGCATGGTGGGTCACGCCTCCCAAGTGGTGGTTGTCATCTAACCGATTGGGACCCTTTACTCCACTACAACCCTCTCCAGGTGGAGACTGGCGAATGACAATTGGTCCTATCCCTGAAGGTGGGTCCCTTGCCTGCGTGAGTCCTGGAACCATCCTCCCTTTCAGGTTCAACGTCCTTTTTCACCAAGTCCCCGGTAAGACTCTGATTGTTCTCTGTTTGTAATACATGTAGTGCCCTGCCTGCTTGGATTGTAATCATTGCCTTCTTTCACAGCTGCCTTGGGGTTCCTAGTACTTCGGTTCCGGCTTCGGATCTTCTCCACCTGTGGCCTCAAGGGTTGCACAGGGAGTGATAAGTGATTCTCCCTGTGTGGCACTTGGGGACGGAGGTCTCCTATATCTTCACGACTATCAACGCACAACATCAGTTTAGTTTGGTTAGATTTAGCAATGGGGCTGGGGTGGCTGTTGGCAGGTGGGCCATGGATGGCAGTGGTGGTGGAGGTGGGAGGGTGGTTAGTGGAGGGGAAGGGGGATGCAGAGGGTAGGAACGGAGTGGGGCATGGGATGGGGTGGTGTCTGGGGCACCCTAGTTTAGCTAGGCCGTCCTGGAGGGCTATGTAGCTGTTGTTGCTACAAGGTACCTTGTCCTGTATTAAGCAGAATGAGAACATGATTAGGGCGAGCCAGAAGATCATGGTCTGTAGATACGGGTGGCACCGACTAAAATGCAGTGAGGCAGTAAAGACACTGGGGCTAGAGGCGAGAAGTGTGTACAGATAAGGCTAACGTGACATGTGCAGACAGGTACAGTAGACCAAAAAGGTTCACCTAAATGCAAAATTCACAGGTAAGGCTAGCGTGGCATGTGCAAACAGGTACAGTAGACCAAAAGAGTTCACCTAAATGCAGGATTCACAGGTGAGGCTAGCGTGGCATGTGCAAACAGGTACAGTAGACCAAAAGGGTTCACCTAAATGCAAAATTCACAGGTAAGGCTAACAGTAGACCAAGGTGGTTCACCTAAATGCAGGATTCACAGGTAAGGCTAGCGTGGCATGTGCAAACAGGTCCAGTATACCAAGAGGGTTCACCTAAATGCAAGTTCATAGGTAAGGCTGGCGTGGCATGTGCAAACAGGTACAGTAGACCAAAAGGGTTCACCTAAGTGCAGGATTCACAGGTAAGGCTAACAGTAGACCAAGGTGGTTCACCTAAATGCAGGATTCACAGGTGAGGCTAGCGTGGCATGTGCAAACAGGTACAGTAGACCAAAAGGGTTCACCTAAATGCAAAATTCACAGGTAAGGCTAACAGTAGACCAAAGTGGTTCACCTAAAAGCAGGATCCACAGGTAAGGCCGGCGTGGCATGTGCAAACAGGTACAGTAGACCAAAAGGGTTCACCTAAGTGCAGGATTCACAGGTAAGGCTAGCGTGGCATGTGCAAACAGGTACAGTATACCAAAGGGTTCACCTAAATGCAAAATTCACAGGTAAGGCTAACAGTAGACCAAAGTGGTTCACCTAAATGCAGGATTTGCAGGTAAGGCTAGCGTGGCATGTGCAAACAGGTACAGTAGACCAAAAGGGTTCACCTAAGTGCAGGATTCACAGGTAAGGCTAGCGTGGCATGTGCAAACAGGCACAGTATACCAAAGGGTTCACCTAAATGCAAAATTCACAGGTAAGGCTAACAGTAGACCAAAGTGGTTCACCTAAATGCAGGATTCACAGGTAAGGCTAACAGTAGACTAAGGTGGTTCACCTAAATGCAGGATTCACAGGTAAGGCTAGCGTGGCATGTGCAAACAGGTACAGTATACCAAAAGGGTTCACCTAAATGCAAAGTTCACATGTAAGGCTGGCGTGGCATGTGCAAACAGGTACAGTAGACCAAAAGGGTTCACCTAAATGCAGGATTCACAGGTAAGGCTAACAGTAGACCAAAGTGGTTCACCTAAATGCAGGATTCGCAGGTAAGGCAGTGAGCTCATACGATAGGGCAGCAAAATCGCGGCACAGTAGGTTCAAAGCAGTGTGGACAGCAAGATCCCGGCAATATGGGAATAAAATGCAGTGCGGGCGACAGGCTCTATTTGGGCGGCAGTATGAGGGCTAGTAGAGTCATGAGAATGGGTTGTCCCAAAGCGGATAGGTGGGTTTGGGTGGGTGGCTGGGTCTGGATTGCATTTGCCCTCCAGTGGATAGCAAGTCAAATGAGGGGTGGTGAGATCACCTCAAGTTCTGTGTGAATAGGGGTCCCAGGCAGGTGCAGGCACAGGTGTAGAAGAAGTGTACCTTATGATGATTGCAATCGCGCAATCTGGCGCATAACAGGCGCAGAACAGGGCCTTATCAAACGCGGGCCTTTGCAACAAGCGGCCGGCTTCCGCCTACCGGCGGATGTGCATCATTAATATGCACAAGCGTTGCTTAGCAACGCGTTCGGGCGCCATCTTGGGTGCAGGCAACTCCGAAATGGCAAGAAACAACGTGTATTCATTCAGCACGAGAGCAAATGCTCAGCCAAATGGGGTATTTGGGTGAAGTGGGGTCATGGCACATCAGTGCTCACCTGAGGCAGATGTGGATCCAATGTTTGCTGTGGGTGCGTGCGTTACAGCAGCTCCTCGTGGCAAGGTCAGCGTCGCGTGGCAGGATCCAGGTGCAGGATGGGAAAGGGCTCCTGCCCTCTCCAGATCAGCAGGTACTGAGGCAAAGTCAGCGCAGAACAGGGCCTTATCAAACACGGGCCTTTGCAACATACAGCTTAGACTTAGACATACGGCCTTTGCAACTTAGACTCTACAATCTCCCTCAAGGATCAAGTGAAATCAACTGCGTCCTCCATGGCCTACACTAACAAACTAATTAACGTTTGCAAGTCATTCCTCTCGCCTAGTAGCTGCATTAGCCAGGGCACTAGTGTTATCCCAGATCGACTACTGTACCACCCTCTACTTAGGCACTTCGAAAGGAACCTCAACAAACTCCAGGTCCTTCAAAATAGTGCCTTAAGAGCAGCATTAAGTATACCGAGATCTACGCACATCACTATCTACAAGCAGGACGCCCACTGGCTACCGATACGGGATAGAATTGCCCTTCACACGCTTGTCATCACCCACAAGTGCCTCTCAAATACCGCCCCCAAATACCTGGCAGATAAATTCAACAAACGCCAACCTACTAGACCAACTAGAGCCATTTACTCACTCTGCCTGTCTGTTCCTAGATTTCTGCTAAAAAGAGCAGGGAGGGCGAGCTTCCGTGTGCTAGCTGCCAAACAGCAGAACGCCCTACCCCTTAACTTCAGAATGGAATCTTCATTCTGGACCTTCAGAGTCAAAGTAAAGAGTTGGCCCTTTGGTAAGAAATGGGAATGATCAGCTACCGCCCCCTGTGTACTCTTATGCCTGTTGTAACACTACCTGCTTGGCTTGTAACTGATTCTCCCATCTTCGACCCCCATGTAACCATGGTCGACCTGCACATATCTCTGCTGTGTTTTTTTTTTTTGCCTGTTGCTCTCTAAACTATCTGTAACTCTTTGTATAAGCTTTAAGTGCCCAGTTACCTGAGGGTTCGGTACACGGTACAAATAAAGAAACTAAACTAATTAGAACCACTAACAAGCATGCACACTAAATAACCATAATCTATACCATTATAGAGACAGTGGGGGTCATTACGACCCAGGCGGTAATTACGCCAACTTTACCACCATGGTGTAAACTACGTTTACACCATGGTGGATGGCGGATTTACCGCCCCATTCCAAGGTGAGTGGGGCAGTAAATCCCCATTTCCCATTTTCCCTTCCCCATTCCCATTTTTGCCCCATAGGGCATAATGGGAGTGGGGAAGGCGCTAATTACGCCACCGTAAATTGCGGTGGCGTAATTAGCATCATGGCGGGTTAGTGCCATGGATTTTAACGGCTGCTAAAAGTAGCCGTTAAAATCAGAATCAGGCGTTAAGGGTTAACGACGGCGTTAACCCTTAATGCCTGAGTTGTAATGAGGCCCAGTAAATGATACACGTGTGAGTTGCACACCGTGCGTTTACAACGTAGTAGGTATTGCCTGCTAATGCTGGATATACTTTTCTCTACTCTCCCCATAGGAGAATACCTCATGCTGAATGATACAGCTGTCCTGACGTGACTTGCACAGCGTGTGCAATCAAGATTGCAGTGCCATCAGTGAGTGCTCATAACGCATCACACATATGGTAATGATCGTACGAAAAGTATCACTGTTAATTCCATGTATTGCGCTTTGTAACCTGTACCAGCGCCCATTTACTCCCGGGTCCGGAGCGCTATATAAATAAAATAAACAAACAAACAATAAACAAATGACGCATTTCCACTCAATGCTACAGTATGAGTGATTTATGCTTCAGAGAAACTTGATTTGATTACCAACACGTTCTTATACTGAATATAAGATATAGAATGTTGACTAAAGATTTTATGGCCATCTTGTATTTTTGCAGGACTTTTTTTTTTTAGAAGGCTCCCTTCTCAGTTACCATCAGTTACCAATTCACATGGTCTGAGGTAAGCATATATGTTTAATTAGATCGACTGGATCACATATATTCATTATTGATTAACCAATACGTTTGACTAATGACAGCATTAATAAAAGCTGTTTTATGTCAATTTGTGTCGTTTTTATGATGCAGAGCACTACTCTTAAGGAAAGAGAGGAAAGAATATTGGAGTAGCGTAAACTCCTCCAAAAGAGCCACAGACCAAGTCTTATTAATGAAGTGGACTTACATGAATCTTTACATGTCCATCCACAAAATAACCTGATGAATTTCCTCAGAATTAATTGAATTGGGTATAGGAAAGAAACATGTTTGGTTTAATGTGAGCGTTAGTTGTATGAAGTGTAACAATGTTGTGTTAGTATTGTACTTTACTAAGTTTTACGAATGAATTGTGTAACAAGTTCTTAACTTAGGTTTTAGACATTTTTAATTTATTTTTGATATTTAGGTGTTATGTTCTTTAGGTGATGTGGTATGTTTGACGTGGTATAAATATAATGAGGAATTATAAATGTTTTGTTTAAAGCACAGTGGCACTTTAAAATACTGTATAAATTATGTTTTCGTTTCAGTATTACACAATAGTTGAACATTTGTAATAATATAGTTGTGCTTTTTCTTTAAATTTTAATATTGTAAGATTAAGAAATAACAATATTTTATAAAGATTTATATAAATTGGGGTAATTGTATTTTTTGCCCCACCTGTGGTATTAGTGACCTGCACCACTTCAGTTACAGACCAAATTAACTTTGGCCCCTAGTCCTTGTGTTTGTTGAGGATAGTTCTCCTATACTAGAAATGACTTTGTGGCAGAATTTCCTGAAATCCTCCTCCTATGTCATTATGAGCCTACAATTACCAACATACAAAGTAATGTGAACCTAAAAAAATCCTCTGGGCCTTACAAATTCACTATCAAGACTTAAAGACACAGTGAAAGAAAATGCATTCTACAATCATCTCATTGCAGTCATTATTTCACATGGCATGAAGCTTTATGCACTCCTCCCATTTCTAATCACTCACCATTCAAACCTTCGAAGGCACAGGCCATAGATTATAGCCATCCCTAGTTACCATTCGTGCAGTGTCTGCAGCCAGCTAATGTTAATCGTCCATTTTTATTTCCCCATTAAAACAAAGAAAAGTGCTACAAAAAAAGAAGCCCATCAGCTAGTCTGAGCACTGGGAGCAGCTGTTTCCGCTTGGGTATTATACAGGAGTTTCTACAGTAAGTTGTTTTCAGTGAGCCTATACTGCAGATTCATGGAAACATTATAGAGCAACGTAAAGGCAGAGGAGCAAGGTCGCAAAACAAATATGAAGAGAGGCCTAGCTGAAAATATATGTTCTAACAGTTATTGAGAAGCCACCCTCAACACAGGGAGTTCCTTCCCTCACTACTCAAGTGGTTATGCAACTATTTAACAGATTCTTTTTTTTAGCCCTATCTCAGGCACATATCATGCCCCTTGGATCTCTCTACCCTGAGCTAAAATGAGCCAAGAACCAGGCCGGTGTACAGGAAATATATTGGTATTTATTTAAATTAACAGTAATAGAAATTAGCACAAAAATATCGAACACATCACTTTATCTGTGGCACAACATAATCAACTTCTCTTGGCATAAATAAATCACAAAAGTGAGTTAAAAAGAACACAATCACAATTGTACACTTTCTGCAAATTTCACTTCACGAAATAATTACAATGATATAATTTCGCCAAACCTTTGGTTTAAAACAAACACAGTGTGATTTATCGCTTTATTTTTCAGCACCCCACCCCACCCTTGCTTTGGTTTATGTTGGGAAGTCAGACAGAAAAATTTTAATGCTTTGGGAATTTGGGATTCAGACCGCCCTTACTGAAAGACCTGTGTTGGGGAAGCTGGATAAAAAGGTTGATCCGATTTAAGAACAGAGACACCCCTCTTCCTTAAAGAAGTCAGAATCAGCTGGACAACAAGGATTGCCCAATGAAATATATATATTTTTTTATTTATTTACATTTTTAAAGCGCTCACACAGCCCGCAGGCATCGAGGCACTGTTACAGGAATTGTTGTTTGTTTTTTAGTTGCGTAATTGTTTTTGTCTTAGTTGTGTATTTATAACACGCTTAAACGCCCAGAGTTTCTAAGCGCGGACCCTGGGATCGAACCTGTGCTGCTTCGTGTCGCTCTTGCTTCCAAGGCGCTCGCGTTGCCGCTGAGCTATCCTCCCGGGACTGTAGGCTATAGTTTTTAACGCACACTGGGAAGTGAGCTTTGTTAATTTAGAATTTTAACAAATTTCCCCCGTAGTGTTCTGCTAAATGGGGAATTAATTAAATTAATATTTTTGGTTACATAGGCTAAGAGTCTACACAGTTTTGCCCTCCTGCACCCAGTATAAAGGGAAAGGATTTAAGGCAAGCAGACTCCCCCCACCTTTTGGTTTTCCAAGGATTAGTTCTAATTACATAGCAAGCCTCTGTTTAAGGTTCAGGAAAGCCAGCTGCATCTCAGGACACACTTGAAAGATAGGGCAGGAGTCTGGTCACTCCACTCTCAAAGATGGGCTCACGCTCTCCACCAGAGGACCCAGTCAGCTTTGAGGCCTTCCTAGAAATAGACAGCTCCACCCAGATGCACTCTCCTCTGGTGTCTCCTTACAGCGGTCAGAGGGTAAGTTTCAGCAGCCTTCCTGATGGTCTGTCTCTTCTCTCTGTCCTCCTGTCTTTCTCCTTTTCGGTCTGTCCGGTTTTTGTGTGTCTTCTGTCCTAGTGCAGTCCCCCTTATATAGCAGCAATGACATCACCAATTTTACAATCTTTGGGAAGTACGCTGCAATAATCCCTGCCACTGGGATTGGATAGTTCTCCTTCTCTCTCCTCCCAACCCAGCCTCAAAGTCAGGATTGGTCTAGGGGTCTGGAGCAACATATAGCATTTCCCATTTGTCACCATCCTTTGTTCTCCTTTCAACTTTTTGGCAAAAACAAGTTATGTATCACAACTTCATAATTCTACCAGCAACTGCCAGACTAAAAATATTTTCTGATTTAGCTAACCATGGAGAATTAGATAAGCCGACCACCAAATCCGTATGATTTAGCAAAGGCCTGTGGCACATTTCTGCCGTTCCCATAAAAAGCACAACTGTTATGAATATGTAAGTTATTGAGCATATCCCTAATTTCATTTTCTACTCGCTCACCAACTCTCACATTTGGAACATGTTCAGATCAGCCAGAAACTTAGTCTAACTGGCCATTACAGTTCCCAGAGTCACAGGTAGATGCATTTTATATACCCAAAATCGCCTCGAAATTACATTAAAAAAATGGTCCAAAAATGAAATCAATCCACATCATGGTTGCTCGGAAAAGGGCCTAAATGATAATAGTGCTTTTAACTTAATTGTGAATCTTCCGGTGGGACAAATCGCAATTTATGCTTCGGGCTATTTGTTTTCACTCCTTTGTGTTTGAAGCTTGCTCTTTGAAGTGGTTGCCTCCATTTTCATACATATTAGTCATGCTCCAGCCAAAGATTACTTTCCTTGAAGTACCTGCTTTCAGAGCCAACAGTTCTGGTGAACACTTGGCTTTCGACACCTTCAGCAGGACATTTTATTGGGGGTGGTCATTAGATGGGGGATGTGACATCCTGGCTGGAAGTGGGAAATTTCCTTTGCAAAGTTTTGACCACAGCCAGAAACAGGGTCTGTCTTGGGCTGATACTTTCCATGAAGACAAAGTGGCTCTTCAAATGTCACTGGAGTTTTGTAGGTGAAACATAATACACATTGCTTTGGTCAACCCACACATCATGTTTTGTTTTCCTGAAATAGTTCTATGAGCAATGATATTTTTTCCACTTTTGCTTTTTAAAGCCGTTTTTATTTGCACACATGTGCAGGCTATTTTTGTTTTCAATGTTTAAAAATCCTGTTTTCCATGTGACAGGGATCTTTGATTCCTCCTTATTTTGTAAATTAAAATGCTGCTTGTCCATTGCTAATGACAGGTAGGTCCCTTTGCACATGGCTCTTTAACTTTACTTGAAAAACAAAAACGAATGCTAGGCCATTTTTTTCAGTGTTTACCATCTTGCTATTCACGTGCAAGGGACTTCTGTTTCAGGTCTTCAATGCACCCCACATGCCCCCCTTGTTCTTCCATGACTCTTGGTTGGGGAAGAGCAGGGCAGAGTGGGGTTTCATTAGGCGTAATATCCTTCATCAGGGAGTGGGCACTCCAGTCTCCACTTCCATCTCTGGGTTGGAGGGTGTGGCACGGCACCCCCTTTCTTCCTTCATTTCTAGTTGTTCACCGGACTCCACTCTCACCTCCAGGCTGGAAGTTAAGGCGGTAAGTTCTCTAATAAAAGATAGAAAGAGATTTTCAGTACTTTTTACACACATTTTTTCCCGGGAAGATTTACATAGAATTTACAACAACAACAACATACAGTTATACAGTTATAACATGACATTTCCATTTCACAAAACAAATTGTATTTATTTCCGGCATTTGTACAATAACACCAAGTAAATTACTCCCTGTTATATATATATATATATATGTATATATATATATATATATATATATATTGAGAGAGAGAGAGAGAGAGAGAGAGAGAGAGAGAGATACATGCTCTCCTGTCCATCAATATGCTTAAATAAAGGACTTTTTGTACAGCAGCCATTCCTGCGATCGAGTGTGTATATCTTCTTTTTAATGCTTGCTTGAGGGTCGCTGCACCAAGGATTGGTAGTCAGTCCACCCTTTGCCTTTCATGTTTTGCCGTGGTCCGGCAGCGGTCAGCAGCAGGCACCCGTGTCGGTTTTATTTCTAAACTTCCACTGATGTAGCGGGAGCGCGATGCCAGCCAGCCGGTCTCAGCCAAGTGAAAGGAAAACTTTCAGCAAACGCTGCCCTGCAAGCACAGCAGGAGCGCGATGCCAGCCAGCCGGTCTCAGCCAAATGAAAGGAAAACTTTCAGCATACGCTGCCCTGCAAGCGTAAACAGCGAATGCTTCTCTCTATCAGCCTTGGACTTTGCCATGCAATCAACAGGATTCAATAATTTTGGAGCCAGCTGACAACTGCGCTGCACGAGTCGGAGGACCTGGACAACGCAGGTAAGGTAGGCGACTCCCCCTGTTGACTGCTCAAAACCCTGATTTAATGGAAATATTAATATCATGACTGCACGGCTATAGGAAATCAAGGCACTTTTAAGACACGTGCCAAACAATGAT
This sequence comes from Ambystoma mexicanum, assembly GCF_040938575.1. Lineage (NCBI taxonomy): Eukaryota > Metazoa > Chordata > Amphibia > Caudata > Ambystomatidae > Ambystoma > Ambystoma mexicanum. The sequence goes on from NC_090928.1 coordinate 40,816,436, forward strand.
TTTCAACTGTAGATATATTGATACAAAAGTAACCCGCAAAGCAGGTTACATTCATTCTGAATATCACACACTTTGGAATCACAATACCTTTTTAAACCCCAGGCGGCACTTGATATAAAGCAATTATATATATATAAAAATGACATATAAAGAGGGCAGCAGAGATGCACTTCCATCTCTGGGTTGGAGAGTGTGGCACGGCACCCCCTTTCTTCCTTCATTTCTAGTTGTTCACCGGACTCCACTCTCACCTCCAGGCTGGAAGTTAAGGCGGTAAGTTCTCTAATAAAAGATAGAAAAAGATTTTCAGTACTTTTTACACACATTTTTCCCCGGGAAGATTTACATAGAATTTACAACAACAACAACATACAGTTATATAGTTAAAACATGACATTCCCATTTCACAAAACAAATTGTATTTATTTCCGGCATTTGTACAATAACACCAAGTAAATTACTCCCTGTTATTTATTTATATATATATATATATATATATATATATATATAGAGAGAGAGAGAGAGAGAGAGAGAGAGAGAGAGAGAGAGAGATAAATGCTCTCCTGTCCATCAAAATGCTTAAATAAAGGACTTTTTGTACAGCAGCCATGCCTGCGATCGAGTGTGTATATCTTCTTTTTAATGCTCGCTTGAGGGTCGCTGCACCAAGGATTGGTAGTCAGTCCACCCTTTGCCTTTCATGTTTTGCCGTGGTCCGGCAGCGCTCAGCAGCAGGCACCCGTGTCGGTTTTATTTCTAAACTTCCACTGATGTAGCGGGAGCGCGATGCCAGCCAGCCGGTCTCAGCCAAGTGAAAGGAAAACTTTCAGCAAACGCTGCCCTGCAAGCACAGCGGGAGCACGATGCCAGCTAGACGGTCTCAGCCAAATGAAAGGAAAACTTTCAGCATACGCTGCCCTGCAAGCGTAAACAGCGAATGCTTCTCTCTATCAGCCTTGGACTTTGCCATGCAATCAACAGGATTCAATAATTTTGGAGCCAGCTGACAACTGCGCTGCACGAGTCGGAGGACCTGGACAACGCAGGTAAGGTAGGCGACTCCCCCTGTTGACTGCTCAAAACCCTGATTTAATGGAAATATTAATATCATGACTGCACGGCTATAGGAAATCAAGGCACTTTTAAGACACGTGCCAAACAATGATTTTCAACTGTAGATATATTGATACAAAAGTAACCCGCAAAGCTGGTTACATTCAGTCTGAATATCACACACGTTGGAATCACAATACCTTTTTAAACCCCAGGCGGCACTTGATATAAAGCAATTATATATATAAAAATGACATATAAAGATGGCAGCAGAGATGCAGAAGCTTCTATTTTTTTCAGTGAAACTCTTATTCATAATTCGAAATCCACAGGAAAGACGCAACCACAACAACCAAGTCTATCCAACAAAAGATGTTTCAACTTGAAAACCTCCACAGAAAAGAGACCAATACATGGCGGGAAATAAAATCCTTGCAAAATTATTTAGACAACCGAAGGATACCAAGGGGCCTTAGGGCTTTTACAATACCTACATACGAAGATCCTGACAGAGAAATGTTAAATGAATGGGGTGAAGCTACCAATGAATGTTCGTTCAAGATGTTGACCATATTGGTTAAATGCGCTAAAAGCAACATAGTTAAGGCATTGAAAGATATCGAAGAGCTAGAAAAAGAAGTGTTCACAGGTCCTGATGTAGACATGGCTAATAATATGAAGCTGCAAATGCAGAAAAATGTAAGTAAATACGAGGATGAAATCAAGGATCGGAAACAACGTACATTTTTAAGAGATAAAGAAGATTACGCCACTGGGACAAAGGCAAAAAGCGACGGGATCAGTCAGGAGGCCGTCAAATGCGCTCTGACAAGAACATGCAAAACCAAACACGGATAATGCAATGCAGTTGATCAATTTATCAAATAGAAGCTTAACGAGAACAGAATGTGAGGTTCTGGAAAAAGGGCTATCTTTTTGTCCGACTATTGAATTTGACTATTCTCAATAATCAAGGATTGATTTCTATTGCTTCATTAGAAAATTAAGATTGGCTAAATGTTATGCTACCAGTGGCTATGTGGATAAATGTGATCTGGCCCCAGCTCCATCTGGGCTCAGCATTCGAGATATACCAACACTCAATGACTTGAACGCATTAAACAAAGAGGAGCCAGTGTCCAATATAGACCTCGAAGATCAAGACGAATGGACAACAGTGTTATCTGGTGGCCTTAGTACAAACATGCCAGCACAAAGCAATTTTAGAAATAAGTCTAAATTTAATCCATCTAACATTATCAGCCCAACAATAGATCTATTTGAAGACCTCACAACTGATGAGTTAAAAACCTTAGCAATAAAATCCAAGATCATCAAACCCAAGTCCAATTTAATTAAGTTGCAGGAGTCAGCAATGGGCAGTTTACGTATGGATAGGTCTATTATGGTAAAATCTTCAGACAAAGGTGGCAACGGGTGGTCCTAAATACCATAGACTATCAGAAGGAAGCAATGAGACAACTAAGAGACACCCACAGTTATGCCAAATTACCACATGACCCATACCCTCAGTAAATTGTCTTGGGAGGATAGCTCAGCGGCAACGTGCTCGCCTTGGAAGCAAGAGCACATAGAGCAGCACAGGTTCGATCCCCGGGTCCACGCTTAGAAACCTCTGGGTATTAAGCGCGTTATAAATAACCTCTCATATCATATAAAGAAGAGTATGATGATAAACTAACACTTTTGTTTGACCAAGGCATCATCAATATGAAAGAAAAGACATATCTGACTAAAGATCACCCCATCACTCCGATAATTCATTGTATCCCAAAATTACACAAATCTATATCTAAACCACCAGGACGGCCAATAGTTGTGTCAATTGATTCACTATTAGAAAATACATCGAAATTTGTGGATTTGTTCCTTTCCCCATTTGTGGAAACCTTACTGTCCTAAAGGAAAAACACTACAGCTTTCCTCAATCAGATTGCCCATATTCGCTGGCATCACGACTTTCTCTTAGTGACATTAGACGTAGTCTCTCTCTAAATGACCATTTCACACTCCCAAGGACTTGCAGCGGTGAAAAGATATCTGTCGACAAGGTCCCTAAATTACTGTGACCACTCGCAGATGCTATTAGAAATGCTACTCTTTATTTTGACCATAATACATTCATGTTAACCAGGATTTTTACAATCAAATCTGTGGAACTGCCTTGGGCACTGCAGTAGCCCCATCTTTTGCCAATCTGTACATGGGGCCGTGGGAAGAAAGTCTATTCTCCAATGAAGAAAAAAAGATTCATACCGACAAGGTCATTCTTTGGCAAAGGTACATTGATGACCTCTTCATCATATGGAACGGTACATTGATGACCTCTTCATCATATGGAACGGCACAGAGGTGGAATGGATGGACTTTTTTCACATGTTAAACCAGGAGGACCAAAACTTAAAGTACACCAAACATCATTATAGATCTGAAGTGGTCTAGATATTAAAGTGAAAATTGTGAATGACATTGTCACTACGGAACTATACCGGAAAGACACAAACACCAATACTGTCTTACACACTACAAGTGCACATCCAACTTGCCTCAAAAACAGCATTCCGTATGGTGAATTCCTTCGAATCAAGAGGAATTGTAGTGAAAAGGTGGTTTGGGAAAGCAATGCCAAGAAAGCTGCCGCACGAGTCCTGGCAAGAGGATATCGCAAATGTACTATCAACAAAGCCTACGACCGCAGCTGCAGTAAAACCAGGGAAGACATACTTGCCAAAGAACAGACCCAAGTCAGAAATGGCAAAGACAATGGTGATAATATCATCAGATTTATCACTACATACAATTCAGGTGCCCAAGGAACAAGGAAATTCTGGGCAAACACTGGCATCTGTTAAAACATGATAAAGACATTAGCCATTTTCTTCCAGTGAACGCATCAGTTACATATAGGAAACCTGCTTCTATTCAAACAAAACATTCACCGAGTATGATTCAACCTATCAATCCCCAAACATGCAACTGGCTTCCCAACCGAATGCCGGGTTTGGTCAAATGCAAAGTGGCCGTTTTGGGTTGAATACAAGAAAATATACCCATCAACGAACAAAGAACGAGGTTGTAATCAAGAAAAAAATCAAATGTTTCACACAATTTGTAATTTACATCATCACTTGTGAATGCAATCTTTGGTACATAGGCAGTACCAAATTGGAGGTAAGGTTGCATATTCTACAACATCTGCGAGCAATCAAAAACCGGGACATAAACTATCCCCTTGCTAAACATTTCGAGGACAAACATCAGGGCAACATCTCCTCTTTTAAATATTTTGCCATTGACATGGTTGCCGCACACCCCAGAGGTGCTGATAGATTAAGGAGGCTCAGACAATTGGAATCTCGCTATATAGTGGATTATAACACCAAATCTCCAGCAGGTCTCAATAGAGATGAAGAATTATATACTTTTATAGGTGACTAAATAGTCTTAACTAGATGCGAGATGTATAACACCAAGGGGACTCTGACAAACAATAAGTGTAATACTTTTGAGAACTTTAAGATTATCTATTTTTGAAGACTATATCAATATTGGTGTTTTTAACTTTCTTTCACTTTGTGTATTTTCACATTGTCATTTTGCACTTTCTTTTTAATGGATGAGGATTTGATGCAATATTTGCACATTTTTGACACAAAGCGCATGCGATTTATGGATACTTTGACAGTTGCAGATCAATTAGGCTCTGCAGTATATGGTATAACAGCAATTCCCTAGTCCTCCTAAGTCCAATACGATATTTTTGTAGTATTGGACCACCATTCTCACTTTGCACTTTTTATACTTGCCATTTGCACAATGCGATGATAGCTACAGAATATCTATAGTGGAGGACAGCTACCCCAGTTTCACTGAACTCATAGCCCAAGTCAGCATGTGTGACGCCTATATTGGATTCAGGTTAAACAACTGGCATAGGCAGCAACAGTATTATTAGTATATATAGCACATTGTACTTTATATACTTAGGCAGCGAGTGAACCCACTACGTAGAACTTGCCAATCGCTATGTGTATAATGCTTTTGCAGCCTGGATAGTACTTTGCACTTTACTTATTTGCTATTTTGCACAATGCCATGTTAGCCATTTAAAGGTTTAGAACATCTAGAGTGAAGGATCGTTACCCTAATTCCTATAGAATGTATGGCTTAAGACATTAAGTCCGAAGCCCATGGCAGTATTACAATAAACAACCGACATATGCAACAATAGTACCATCAATATATATAGCACACACACTTTATATACTTAGGTGGCCTGAGAACCCACTAGGAATAACCTGCCAGTTGCTATTCACCATCTCTATAATGCTCTGAAAATGCACTGTATTAGGATGTGACATAAGATATAGTACTTTATAAATCAACAAATCGCCCTAGGTTCAATTACTAATCATTATATATACGGGGCAAGGTATTAAGTGGATTACTCAATCACATACAGCATAGCGCACTTTAAAATGTAATGTATTGACAATAATAGGCACCAATTACGGATTTGAATTATGTGACGCTTGGGCATGCTTTTTGATCAGTATCCTATTTGTGACAAAACATTTATTACATACAGCAGGTATTCGATACACCCACTAGGGTCGATACAATGAATAAATTGATTGAATTCCCTGCCTCATGTACTTTTAAATCTTTTTGTCTTTGTTAACTTTGTTGTGGGCCATATATCATGTGTCATATACAGTAATGATCACAATGTGCAAATGCTTTTGGGTGTGTTGTATTCACACAGTCTTGGCTGCAGACAATGTATTGCATGATTAGACAAAACAGTAAACTGATATAGTATCAGAATATAGATACTGATAATGTGTCGCAGCCCATTGTTTTATAACATAGTGTATTGTGGTTAACAAGAATTCATATGAGCAGGCTGGGCACCTTTGAGTAAGTCATATCAATGCAATATGCCTGAACTCAAGGCATCTCAAGATGGCGGAATGTATGGACATCACATTCTATTTAGCCACAGCATGCTAGGTTCGCTGCTAACAACAGTAATGAAGGACCAAAACCTGTTATAATAACACCAGTCCTCTTTCTCTTGCACTAAAACCCAACAAATCCCGTCTAGGGTGAAACGCGTTGTTTTTTGTTTCATGCTGCTCTCTTGCCCATAAATATGCTTCAATAAAGGACTTTTTGTAAAGCAGCCACGCCTGCGATCGAGTGTGTATATCATCTGTTTAATAATCACCTGAGTGCCACTGCACCAAGGACTGGTTGTCAGTCCACGCTTTGCCTTTCATATATATATATTTCCATCCAATTTTTCATCCTTCCTTTTCATTCTTCAGACGGTTCCTCTGCTCGTCTCATTTGGCTCATCAATCAGTCGTAAAGCGTGTCTGGGATGACTGCTTTTCAACTGGTTGATGTGGACCCATTTTTCTTCTGTCATTTCTCCTTTTGGGATGCGGATCTTGTAAGCAACAGGTGATATTTTATCTACAATTTCAAAGGCACCAGGCCAAGATGGGAGGAATTTCCGCTCCTTGGCCGGATTACTTTGAAAATTGTACAGGTAAACCTTGTCACCTATTTAATACTCTTTCTTGGTGGTCTTTAGATCATAGTAGGTCTTCATTCCTTCAGCCGACTTTTCCAAATTGCGCTGAGCAAAAGCATGCTGGAGGTGCTTCCTTACATTTTCATTGTACTAAGGGGCACTGTTGCATGACAGCCAAAATGTTGGCTGTTGTGTAAACTCTGTGGATACGTGGAGATTCCCAGAAGAATTGAGGAGTGAAACGCAGCATGTCTGACATATAATTGTGTGAGCAGCTTTAGGAAGGGTGCGGGCACGCTGCAACCAGAACAGAAATCGAAAGTACTGGTGCCTGCAGCAATACAGAGCTGCGGTAGCTCTGGCCCTGTCGGAGTATGATTGAAGAGGCGCTGCATCTGTGCTACGGGAGTCCCCGCCCACCATACGAGAGGAGAAAGCCAGCAGTGGAACTGGTGCTAAGAAGCAGAGAGAGCTCCCTGTCTGCGAAGGAGAAAAGAAAAGCGCAGTAGGAGCCCGCTCGACACACTGCTGGAGAAAGATCAGCGCTACGGTAAGCAGCTGCATGCCCAGCCACGTGGGCGGCTCCATAACTGGACTGATAACCCAACGGTTGTGAGGTCAACAGAGTGGGGAACCCCTAGGGTTTCCTGGTGCTGAATGGAGGCAATACAGACTATGCAGCGCAGCGACCTTCAGGCGAGGTCTGTATGTGCCGGTGACCAGCTGAGACAATCTCGTCTGTCGGCTTGACCATGCAGTGGTGTGCTGGGCCCCTGCGGGAGACATATTGTATAATTGCAGCTCAGGGGAGAGTGCTATGTGCAAATGTGAACTGGGAACAGGTAACTCATATTTGTATGTGCAGCGGTGTAGGAATTTTCTGCTTCATCACATCTCCTGTCCCCACCCCTGGCTACATAAGACTTTAAACTCACAGTAAACCTTTTTTTTTTCTTTTTTTTTTGTTCTGCTGCCACGGCGGAGGCACAGCTGAGGGCGCTGTAAGTGCGGGACACGTGGCTGTGTACCCCTCTGGCTCCAAGGCATACTTGGACATAGCAAGGGGGGCTGCTTTAAATCAGAGTCCGGGGTGAAGATTGCTGCAAAGCCCCCTCGAACAAGGCAGCTCAAGCATTGGGGCTGCAGGCTTATTACACTGCTGTTATCATAATAGCGTAATTAGCGACTCTGTAACTGAGCAACTGCAATTCATGAGCGCAGGCCATGGTATGTGGGGACACCTGACTGGCTTGTCACATGCTACTGGTCCTTTCTCGCTGCTGTGCCCCAGCCTGAAAGCAGCGGTACGTAAATAAAGAAATCACTGGTAACGGTGACCCTAGCTGTTACCCCTGGAACCACCCAAACGCTTCTGAGTGAGTTGGCAGTATACAAAGCCAGCAGGGGGACTAGTGAACTGATACTGTGATCATAATTAGGAGCTGTTTTGTGGCGGGGAAGGGAAGCTGCCGTGTTTCTGCCTTGCCACCCGATAAGCATCACTCCTGGCAAATACATAGCAGGCCGCTGTTTCAACAACCAGGTAATGAACAGGGAGTGAGCGCACAGACTGCATTAAAGGTTGTAGCATTATGCCTAAAGGGGCTAGAGTTAAGAAAAGTGGCACAATGGATAAGTTTGCGAAACCCACCCCAAAACAAGTAGAGATTGTGAGCGAAGGTACAAGCGGTCAGGAGCTAATAGGGGGAGCAATATCGCTGGAACCTGGGGACCTTCAGGGTGTCATGGCCATCATGCAACAAGGATTTGCTTCCATCAACGACAAACTGGATGGCATCATGGTAAATGGAACCACAATCTGCACCCAGTTGGAGAAAACTACACAAGAAATAACAGTAACTGAGACGCGGACAAGTGCGGCGTAGAATGCCATAACAACACTACAGGGGACAGTAACGACCATGGCCAAGGATTTGGGAAGCGTCAAGATGAAGTGTGTGGATTTGGAGGCGAGATCAAGGCGGAATAATGTTTGTATCGTCTGGGTTCTGGAGGACGCCCTGAAGGGGCCAATGGAGGTCTCAGTGAAGGAGCTACTGAAGGAACTACTTGGTGACCCCGGCTGGTCTCAGATGTTCGTAGTGGAGTGTGTGCACTGGGCATTAACAGCAAAACCAAGACTGGGGGATATCCCAGACCAATAATTGCGTGCCTTATGAATTACAGGGATAGAGATATGGCTTTGAAGGCTGCGCGAGAGAAACAAGAATTGAGGATGGGTTTCAACGTGATCCATATTTTCCCCGACTACATGCTGGCAGTGCAACAGGAGAGACAAACATTTGCTGGTGTGAAAAAGCTACTAAGGGAACAGGGAATACCTTATGCCATGCTCTATCCCATCAGACCGAAGCTTTAATTCAACAATAAGATCCATTTCTTCAAATTTCCAGAGGAACCCGGGGCATTTGTAGAGGCCAACATCCCGCTTCTGGCAGGGCAAACCCTAGGAACAAAGTAAAGTGTGCAGGCATCAGAGTGTCACAGCCGTGACAAAGTGGCATTGATGTGTTGATGGCAATGCTTGTTTAATATTGGTTTGTTTCATTCATATGTCAAGGCAACAATATTAAAAGGGGCTCTCCGCCTGCCACGAATGCAGTCGCCCCCAATGCAAGTGCATGTCACTGTTGGGTAGGCTTGGGGCAGTGGGGGATATAGGGAGGGGTTAGGAATAGCCAAATTTCGGGGAGCTATGAGGGTGGGGGTTGGGGGTTAAGGGAAGGTTGGGTTGAAAAAGTTGAAAAAAACTGCAAAGGAACTGCAAGCAATGGTATGGCTTAGGCATGAAAATTGGCTGGGCGGAGTGGAATGACCTGTTACATACAAGGGAGGATGGCGGGAGATGACCCAACTAATGTAAAGCTCTTAAGCTGGAATGTTCGGGGCCTAGGTGTGCTGATGAAGATGCAGAAGGTAATGGTTTATGTCAATAGATTACGGGTCAAGCTCCTATTTCTGTGAGAAACACATCTGCTTGAATGTCAGCCATGCATGGGGGCCCCAGGGTGCGGAGACCAACGGTATTATACAACTTACTCTACAAGGGTGCGGGGGGTCTTTATCCCAGTGCATGGGTCGCTACCATTCATTCACTTTACAACGGAACGGGATGATTGTGGTAGGTTTGTGGTGGTCCATGGGAAATGTATGATATTAGATGTACACCTGGACCGCACGTGGGTACTTTGGACATGCGGTCCAGGTGTACATCTAATATCGTATTAAAATCCCCCCTGAAGATGATTGTCGCCCAACGATACCTAGCACACCTCTGGAACATGGAGTCATAAAATTCAAAGTCATCAATATTGGGTCCCTGATAAATGTGCCACGCACTATACATAAACATATGGAAGATTTGGGGTTGAGGGATGTATGACCTGCGCTCAACAACACACAGCGTGCTTTTACATTTTACTCATCAGTGCATAATATGCACTCGCGCATTGATTTATGGCTGGAATCGCGTGACATTTTAAGTTGGGTGGCAGAGTGTTGTATTTTGCCCAGAACCTTGTCTGACCATTCCCTGGTACTGCTTTCGCTAGATATTCCCCGGAGCACGGTCCCATGGCCGCAGTGGCGCTTTAAGGCTGCGACCTTGGGAGACCCGGTATTTCGGACAAACATGGCGCAACATATTGACAGTCACTTTGTAAATAATAAAAGATCGGTCAATACGCACGGCACCCTATGGCAGGCGTTCAAAGTGTACATTCGGGGTATAGCAATGTCAACTGAATTCAAGGTGCTGAGGGATATTAGGAGGGAGTTAAGGAGCAGTGAAGAAGCCCTAGGATTGTTATAGGAGGAGAGTGCCAGGCACCCGCCACTGCAGATTAGCACAGACATAAAGACGCACCTAGATAAATACCGGGAAGGCGCATACAGAGAATTGCGTTATTTCGATAGGCCAGCAGCAGCATGCCATTATGGGGAGCGGGCACGACCTGGGAAACTACTGGCAAGGATGGTGCGCAACAAGAGCGGGAGCGTTAACATACCGAGTATAATTAAGGCAGATGGGACGGTGGCTGATAAAGTGGCCAAGGTCAGCGAGGTATTTTATGATTTTTACAGGAACCTGTATTCCTCCCAGAGTGCAGCCACAACTGCTGAAATAGATGATTATCGATAAAAAATTCCCACGACTCTGCTGTTGGCGGAGGCGAGCAGCGCACTGGAAGTACCGATATAGTTGAGTGAGGAAAAAAAAGCAATTAGAGATCTTGCGAGTGGGAAAGCTCTGGGATCGGACAGTCTTGGGGCAGAATTTTATAAAGCATTCATAGATATGCTTGCGCCCAGACTATTAAAGGTGTGGTCGGAAGCTATGGAGCTTGGGATCCACCGGAATCGTTGTGTGAGGCGATCGTTATTCTACTGTTAAAGCCAGGTAAACCCTCGGATGATTGTGGGTCGTATCGCCCATTATCCCTAATTAACAGCAATGTGAAAGAATTCGCAAAAATGTTGGCAACTAGGCTTAACCCATTAATGCCCCACATGGTGAATGAGGATCAGACTGGGTTTGTACTGGGGAGGTCAACGGCAACCAATATCCACGGGATGTATAATGGTATGCCGCTGATGCCGCGGGATGTTGACGGGGTTGCAGTTTCTCTGAATATGCAGAAAGCTTTCGACACAGTGTATTGGCCATTTCTTTTCAGTGTTCTACACAATTATGGGTTTGGGCCGAACTCTATTAAGTGGGTAAGAATTCTATACATGCAGCCATACGCCAGGGTGACTGTAAACGAAACCCTCTCTCCAATAATAGCACTAACATGTGGCACCAGGCAGGGTTGCCCACTGTCACCCTTGCTGTTTGCATTAGTCATAGAACCCTTGGCGGATCTCATGCGGGCGCGACATACACAAGTAGGCATTTCCATCGCTGGGGGGTGGAACCCATAACTCTATATGCAGATGACATATTGATGTACATCAGAGATCCTGGGAAACATCTGCAAAGGGTATTGGCGGCTGAAATATTCTGGCTTACACTTGAATACCAATAAATCTGAGATCTTCCTGCTAACGGATGCCACTGTAGAGCCAAGAAACATGTGCAGGGTAAAATGGCTGTAATCGCATATAAAATATCTGGGGGTTGAAATTGCCCGATCACCTGAATTGGTTAAATCCCTAAACTTTTATACCCTGGTTACCAAGATGTGCACCAAATTGGAATGGTGGAATCATCTCCCTATATCATTGCGCTGATAAAACTGATTATTCTTCAGCAAGCTGTTTTATTTATTTAGTAATGTCCTGCTATGGCCGGACCGCTCCTTTTTTTGCCACAGTGGGCAAAGCTTGCTCCTCATTTGTATGGAAGGTTCAGATACAGATGAGCTGGAGACGTCTTACGCTACCGTACGAAGTGGGAGGATTGTCGGCTCCTGACTTTGAGTTGTATTACCTCGCCGCCGAGGCATATTATGCAGTGCACTGGGTGGAGGGAGTGCTACACACATCATAAAATGAGTTGGAAAAGCAGGGGGTGGCACCGTCGACACTGATGCATATTCTGGCTGGGGGAACACAGAGCACCACTAACCGGCTAGACCCAGTAGCTGTAACACAAGAGGCATGGACTAGGTTAACTAAACACCCCAAAAACACTGTACTGTATAATCGTGCTCTGCCAATATGGGATGCGCCCTTCCTGAGTCAGGCAAGGGACAAATTGCTGTCAGGCACTGGCGAGGGGCTGGTATATTGACTCTGGGTGACCTGTTTTTGAGGGGTAATTTGTGTTGTGGGATTTGATCAAGACACGCCACTTCAGAGGCTCCAGTACTGGCAGATCTGGTAAACTGTGGCCTCGGTGTGGCCTGAATATCCGCGGGAGCCGGCCACACACCCATGTCTTAACTACGTATTGACTCTAGATGGGGGGAAAAAGTCAGCCTCAAAGCCATACAAACAGGCGCAAGTGAATTGGGGAGCGCAAACCATTGATATCAAGGGAGGTTGGGAGAGGGACCTGGAGGTCAGTTTTAAAGACGCCCCTTGGCTGCAGATATGCACATTGACTTGGCAAATATCATTGAACTCCAGACACAGAATTATCCATTTAAAGATTTTTAATAGAACGCATCTCACCCCGGCACGCCTCAAGAAAATGTACCCAACAGCTGAAGGGAAGTGTCCGAGATGTGGAAAGTCAGATGCTAACATTACACATATGTTGTGGTCATGCCAAGCTTTAAGGGGTTACTGGGAGAGGGTGTGTCAAGCATTAGAGGACATGGTGGATCAATCCATTACATAGGAATCCTCTACATGCATATTAGGGTGGGTGAATAGGCTGAATCCACAGAAACACAAATTGGTGAATCTTGGTATGGTATTGGCAAAGAGGGCTATATTAATGTGATGGGAGAGTAGGGAAGCACCCACTTATGACATTTGGCTTGGCGACATGATAAAAGCGAATGACAAGGAGGACGTTTATGTAGGCTTGATGCCGCTGATGAACCGCCCAAGAGCTATTTGGGGTCGCTTTTGGCAATACTTGGCACGGCAAAGTGCAGAGGTGGAGGGAGATGCAGCAAGAGTATGAAAAAACAATGTATAAATGAATGTACTGTAACTTTACCTCATATATTTCTTTTGCCCAATGAACAAATATATGCTGTATTTCAGTTTCTTGTGCAAGTTAAATAAAGTTTTTTTTTTTAAAATGTACTCATAAGTAATGGACGCATTTATCGGTGTCTGCTCCTGAGTCCTACGGAGCAGATGCTGTAGTAACACCATTTTTCGTCCGGTCATGAGCCCAAATGGAGACATCTTTGTTGCAGAAGATGGTGTAGACCTAATAGCCATCAGGACAAGCGGCAATTGGATGTCCCAACTGGGTCCAGAGTCTGCCACAAACCTCTTTAAGATACTCACAATCGTTTTGTTGTATCTCTCCATCTCCCTCCCACCCCCCGCTTGAGGTCAGGCGGTAGGCAATCTGGAGTTTTCTTTTCACCCCTAGAATGTCCCACATCTTCACCATCAACTCACTGGAAAAATGGCTTCCGCGGTCCGACTCAATCCTTTTGGGAAGCTGAAACGAGAGAAGATGTGGTTGATCCTTAGTGCAGCAGATGTCTCTGCCTTACAATTCGTGGCTGGTAGACATTCTACCCACTTCGTGAACAAGCATATCACAGTCAACATGTACTTGTTTCCTCTAGAGGAGTGAATCACTGGCCCAATGAAATCGAAGACAGTGTCATTCCCCTTTTTGTAGGGGAGCTCTGTGTGTGAGTGAACTGGGTTGGAATTGAGCACACACAAGACACAGTTTTAGGTAAATGTTGAGATTCTGGCCCATGTGTAGCCAGTAGTCAACCTCGTGCAAGATTTCTAATATCGTATGAAACCCCCTATGACCGGCAGTGGCTGCGTCATGGGCGTGGTTCAACATCAGGCTTCGGAATGAGGTAGGTTACACCCACTGGTCACAGCCAGATAGGGCTCTCCTTACCAACAAACCCTCTTGGATCCGGAACATCTTGGAAAACTTCAACAGCCGGAGATCGCCTTTACCAGCATAATCCAACTCTATTAGAGGAAAGCTCACAGGGTCTTCAATGTGTCTATAACATTTCCCAATTATCGGGTCCTCTTTCTGTGCAGTGATCAAACCTGTATCTGGGGTATCTTTACTCCACTGGGCTGTTGAGAGTTCTCTGTTAGCCCGTTTGGATTTCACCAGCAGGGATTCAGTTTCTAGGAAATCCCCCTGCAGTGCTCCGGTTTTAGCCAGCTGGACAGCCAGGTCATTCTCAGTCTTATGTGGCCCCTCATTCTTGGAATGACCTCTTATCTTATTCCAATAGATGGTCATCTCATTGGAAGTCACCAGTTCGATGATTGACTGGATCAGTTTGGTATGCTTTACGGGTTTGTTGTTGACAAAGCATGCCTTGATTCTTCCAGTTAATAAGGTGCTCCACAAACCCATTCCTGGCATAATCAGAGTCCGTGATTATGACCACTTCATTGAGTTGGTGGTGCACTGCAGTGAGGATGGCTTGATAAACAGCCATCACCTCTGCAACCTGACTACTTTGGGGTCCTATTTTATAACTAGCAGAGGGTTTGGGATATCATTTACCCAGGCATTCCCAATGCCACCCACCAGTTCTTTTCCCCATTGTTCTCAACTTGGTAGGAGCACCCATCCACATAAACTGTGGGTATTCCCTGATACATGTCTTCTTCATAGACCTTATATGGGGAAGTTAAGTACGCCTCTAGGTTGTTGTTGGTCATTAGACTTTCGTCCTTGAGACAGTTTTCTTGAGCACAATCATGCAAGTTTGCCAACCCTTGCACTAGGGGAGACTCTTCTTGTTTTGGCCATATCTGACCTCCACAGGAAAGCCTTGCATGGACAGAATCCAGGAAGTAATTCTGGAATTATTAACGTTCCCCGCCCGGATTCTGTCACTTTATAGATACTGCAAGGGTTGTTGATGAGTCTCGACAATTATGTGCTCCCCCTGTATGGATGGGCGGTCATTTTCCAGCGCTCACACCGTTGCCAAGGGTGCCTTCTCGCAGTCATTGAATTTTTCCTCCACAGAGGACAGCTCGCGTATAAGATGACCTTGTTGACCTCATCACGCTTTTGGTACAATACCGCTGTTGGACAAGTATCTAAGAACCCCATCTCCAAGAAGAACTACTTGTTCTTTATGAGGTAAGCTAAACAAGGAGCCTGGGAAAGGCTTCCTTTCAGGGTGCCTAAACTTCACTGTTGTTCTGCAATTGTGGTAAACCACGGCTTTTTCTCCCCTCTCAGGATTCTCAAACTTAGGTGGCCTCTCCACTGGTTACCTAATACGCATTTGCTGTGTTTACTGTGTGCTGCAATTGTGGTAAACTAGGGCTTTTTCTCCCCACTCAGGATTCTCAAACTTAGGTGGCCTCTCCACTGGTTACCTAATACGCCTTTACTGTGTTTACTATGTTCTGCAATTGTGGTAAACTAGGGCTTTTTCTCCCCACTCAGGATTCTCAAACTTAGGTGGCCTCTCCACTGGTTACCTAATACACATGTACAGTGTTTACTGTGTTCTGCAATGTGGTAAACTAGGACTTGCCACTCACTATCTTGTCCGCTCGCTCTCGTCTGTCTTCCCCCACTCCCTCCTATTCCATGGTGCGCTCTATCTCGCCTATCTTCTCTAACTGCTTCTCCATTGACTATCCTGCTCTCCTCACTAAATCTGGTAGGAAAAAGTTTAAAAAGGACATCCTGGTCTCCAACCCAGGCCTCCCTATTGCTGACACCTACACTAGTGCCTCCTCCAAGTAAACTCTCACTGACATCCTCTTTTTCGTGCCTTCACCTGACCTATGGACCCTTCATATGGTCTCTGTGCTCTCTCCTTTCTCCTCTTCTCCCATTAATGGTGGCGCCCATTGGGATGTCCTCTTGGCCTCCTTCCACTCCTCTAAGGCCATCATTGTCTACTCTAATGGGACTGTCTTGGTCCAAGGCCCTCAGGCCAACCTTGACCTCTTTGATAGACGCTTCCCGCGCCTCATCAACTTCCTTTCCTCTCCTGCTGCCCCCCCTCCTCTGTCCTCAGCTACCTTGCCTTCACCCTCCCTCCCTGCCCCCTCTCGTGCTCCTTCTTCACCTCCGCAGGGTGTACCTCTGATCTGTACCCCACCCCGGAAGTCCTTCAAGGATGGCAACCTTCTCCACATTGCCACTCTTAACTCTTGCTCTGCCGTCAAACATTCCTCTGATATCTGTCGCCTTCTTGAGGAACTGGACTTTGATGTCCTTGGTTTCACTGACCAGCTCTGTCACCAGCTTTGACACACTTCTACCTGACGGTTACAAGATCCTCTCCATGCCCAGGCCTAACCGTGCTGGGGGAGTGTTGCCCTTATCTTCCCTGAGTGTCACTCCTACGCAGACCTACTCCTCTTTTGAATGCCTTGTCTGCCGACTCTCTCTCTCTCTCCTAGCCATTCCATTACCGTGGCTACTATCTATCGGCCACCCGGTCAAATTTCCGCCTTTCTCTCTGAGTGGGCGGACCTCTCCACCTCATTCCTGTCCTCAACCACTCAACTCCTCTTTCTTGGAGACTTCAACATCCTCCTGGATGCCTCCTGTCCCCCCTCTGGACTCTTTTGCGACCTCTGCGACTCTCTCTTACTCCCTATTCTCCCGTCTGGGCCAACTCATTCTGCAGGGCAGACTCTTGATGCTCTGATCTCTTCTAATCTTCCCCTCTCTGTCCTGGAGTGATCACTTTCTCCTATCTTCCCACCTCACCTTCCCTACCCCTCAGGCAAAGCCACCTTCATCACTGCCACCCTCCTTCTCGGTCATCCGATCCATGAAGCGCGTGTCAGATGAGGCTTTCGCCGCCACCTTCTCGCCCCCTCCTCCCCCTTCGGCTGCCTCCCACCCTGACACAGCCCTCTCCACTCTCCACTCTGCTATATCTGATACTCTTGATATCCTTGCCCGTCATGAGAATTCGCCTGAAGCCCAAAGCCAAATGTAACTCATGGTATGACTCTGATCTTGTCACCCTAAAACGCAAGTGGAGGGTGGCAGAGAGGAAATGGCGTGCTTCATGCTCATCCTCTGACAAACTGGCCTGTCGCCTGCTCCAAAGGCAATAGCGGCTCTCTGTTCTAACCAAGAAGAGAGCCCTTATCCAAGCCCGCATCTCTGCAGCATCTAACAATTCGGCTGAACTCTTTAAAATCTGCAAGGAGCTGGCCAACCCTGCTGCAGTCTCTACTTCTCCTGTCCCCTCCAAGGCCCTCTGCATGGCACTGGCCTCTCACTTCATTTAAAAAACTCAGGACATCCTGTCCTCACTCTCCTCCTATCACCTCCCCCACTCTATTCCCTGCTCTTCCTCTGACCCTTCTGCAGCCACCCCTCCTCCCTCCTTCTCTGCCTTTCCCCTTTTTTCTGCTGACGAGGTTTCCAGACAAGTCCGATCTATGAAAGCCTCGTTAAAACAGGTCCACCCCTGTTCATCCAAAACTATCAAGAACCACATCGACTCCCTGGCTCCTGCCCTGGCTGACTTCTGCAATCACTCCTTCGCCTCTGGAGTCTTCCCATCCCCCCTTAAGCACTGCCCTGTGCACCCTTTTCTTAAGAAACCCTCTTCCAACCCTTCCTGCCCGGCTAACTATCGCCCAATCTCCATCACTCCCTTCCTGGGCAAGCTCCTGGTGAAACTGGCCATCTCCCAGCTTAATCTCCATACTGAATCTGTTGGTAGTCTTCATGAACATCAGTCTGGCTTCAGAGCTGCCAGAAGCACGTAATCTGCTCTCCCGAACATCCGTGAGGACCTGCTCTCGAACCTTGACTCTAACACTCTGTGTTTTCTCATTTTGCTTGATCTCTCTTCTGCCTTTGATACTGTCAACCATGCCATCCTGCTCAACCGTCTCTGTGATAACCTGGGTATCACTGGTCAGGCCCTGGCGTGGCTGACCTCTTTCCTCTCCAATCGACCCTCCCAGCTCCAACTGGGGTCCTTCCTCTCTGACATCTTTTTCTCTACCTGTGGTGTCCCCCAGGGATCTAACCTCTCTCCATGGCTGTTCAACCAGTATCTGGCACTCCTTGCCCACTGCATCGCCGCTCTCTGCCCCAACTTTCAGTGCTATGCGGATGATACCCAGCTCATTTTCAGGCTACCCTCAGCCTCCTCTTCTCCTTCCCTCATCTCTGACTATCTTTCTGCTATCCAGGAATGGTGTGCCGCCAATGACCTCTGCCTTAATGCCAGTAAGACTGAGATTCTACCCATCGGCACACCCATTCCCTCCTTCCCTGCAGCTCTCTGGCCGGCCTCTCTTGGCCCTCTTCCTGCTCCTACCTGCAAGGCAAAAAACCTTGGGGTCATCTTCAACTCCACACTCTCCTTCTCTCCTCACATTTCTGACGTTTCTAAGAAGTCACACTACCAGCTGCACCTCCTCAGCGGTATCCTTCCTTTCCTCTCCTTCCCCCAGAAGCTCAATGTCTCCAGAGCCCTGGTTCTCTCGAAAGCTGGACTACTGTAACAGCCTCTATCTAAATCTGCCTGCCTCTACTCTCCGCCCTCTGCAACTCATCCAGAACAGGACTGCAAGACTTGTCCTTGGCCTCAAGCCCAGGGACCATATCTCTCTAGGACTGAAATCGCTACACTGACTCCCAGTGGCTGCGAGGATTAAGTTCAAAACCCTCTGCATTGTCCACAAGGTCTTCTGGGGCCTGGGGCCAAAATACCTTCAACTCTCTCTTCCTAAATATCTTCCTTCTCGAGCTCTTCGCTCATCCACCTTCAACTCCCTCAGGGTCAGCCGCTTCTCCAAGCAACGAGTTGGGGGGAGATCTCTCTCCGCAGCAGGGGCCTCCCTCTGGAACAGCCTTCCTGCCTCCCTGACACTTGAGGAGAAACATCTCTGGTTCCGGAAACACCTCAAAACCTTCCTCTTTGCTTCTGCTTTCTCTCCCCCTCTCCCCTGCTAAATCACTGAAACTGCACTGAATCTGCAACTGGGCCACCCTCCAATCTCGGTCCTTGACCCAGCCACTCTCCAATGCACTGGCAACCCCTGCACTTCGGGACTGCCTCTGTATCCCTACAGCCCCCCTTCCCAGCACTTATCTGCACTTATCTTGCACTTGCCACCAGCTGGCCCTTATTATTTATCTTGTATTTTACTAACCCTACACTGCACTTTCCCCTTTCCCTTTCCGCCTTGCACTTTTCCCTTCCCCTCTACCAATGCACTTGCGCGATCTGAATGACACCTGGCCTAGTAGGATCGTTGTCTGTCTCCCCTTGTTCCCCCCTCCCAGCCTCGTCGCGCCTTGAAACACTTGTGCATAGGCGCGTTACAAATGCCATATCATATCATATCAGTTGTTTAACTGCCTCAGATTGTTCTGGACCCCACTCCCACTTGACTCCGGTCTTTACTAAATGGACCAAGGGTCGAGTGACCTCTGCGTAGTCTTCAATGAACATTTGACTATAATTAGTAAGTCCAAGAAGGCTTCTTAATTCTCACAGAGTGGTAGGGTCTTTTGCTTTCAATAAGGCTTCCACCTTCTTCGTCAGGTGTGATCTTGTGCCCTAAGAAGTTCACTCGGGTCTTACACCACTGTGCCTTCTGAAAGGACAGTTTCGCTACGGCTCTCAGCGACTGGGTAAGAACATAGTGGATTTCTGCTATGGTTTACTCCACAGTAGAGCTCTTGATGAAAACATCATCCACGTAGGCCAGGTTTCCCCTTTTGCCCAAATCGGGCATGGCCTTATGTAGGAAGATGTTGAACTCATTGCCAGAGTTTATGTATCCAAAGGGGGTTCAGGTCCACGTGTACTGCTGACCCCCGAAGGTAAAGGCAAGCTTGTACAGGTCTTCCCTACTCACAGGTACTGTCCACTAACCGTTGTCAGGTCAATGGCGGTGTACACCTTTGACCCTTGGATCTGGGCCATTGCCTGATCGATGTAGGGAAGGAGCCATCTTGACATGTGGACCCGTTTGTTTAACTCCCTCAGGTCTGCACATAGTCTCCTTTGGCCGTTTGGTTGGTGGATCCCCAGTACCGGGTTGTTGAAGGTACTGTGGATCAGACGAATTATCCCACAGGATTCTAAATTCTTAATAATCTCTGTGAGTAACTCCATGGATGTGACAGGTAACCGGTATTGTTTCACAAATACGGGAGCCATCTAGGGGTCCGTGGGAATGGTGGTTGAATGGATGTGCGTCCACAGTCATATGAGTTCACTGAAAAGATATCTTGGAATTCCGGGAAGACTTGTTTTACCTTTTGTCTTTGCTCCTTGGTCTCACAGGCATCAGCCAGATTGATCCTTTCCTTGACCATCTGCCTGAAACCTGGAAAGACCTTAGGCTTGGCAATTTCAGCGGTATCCTCCAGTTGGGTGGGGAGATCTCTTTTGATGGTGTTGACCTGGAAAGGGGATTCGAGGTAGTGGTCCTTGACTCTGAACACTACCTCCTCCCTCCTAATGTCACAGGTCACCTTTTCCACGCCATAGGGGCAGCAAGAGTACACCAGGAATTTCCCCCCATGCCTAGTAAAAATCTTTTCTGGAGGAATACCGTTGATGGTATTTAATTTCCTAAATCAATGAAATGTGATCGATTTTAATCGATCAAATGGTACAGGCCGAATTCGGCCAGATGTACCATTCAATCAATTAAAATCAATCAAATTGGGTAATACCCTTTCTGCCACTATAGAAATGAGGATTTTAGTTTTGAGGATTTCAATGTATTATGCCTACAGGAAACTTAGTTATATACCAATCAGACTTTGGATGGGTTTTCCACCTTTTTTAAATTTGGCCATTAAGGGACCTAGGGGGAGACCCGGGGCTGGCCTTTTGATAGCCATTGGAAGCAAAATAGGAATATAAATCTTGGATGTTAGAAATTCCAACCTGTATGTCCAAATGGCTATTTGAGGTGGGACCTTAAGTGATATCCTGGGAGGGATTTTGTGTATAGTTTTTAATCTATTGAAACCCTGTTGAACTAGGTAATGAAGAATTTGTAAACTGTATTATGGACCTAATTCATAAATGTTATGCTAGTATGGATGATCCAGAGATTTTTATTTGTGGTAATTTAAATATCAAATCTTTGGACAAAAGGAGTAATCTGTTAGATGAAGCATGATTTTTCTCTAAGCAGTCTGTGAAAAGGGGTTTAATTTGGCTTAGAGAAATGAATTTGAGAGAACTTCATATTTTGAACGGTCAGGTTCGGGGAGACAAACCAGCATGTTCAACTTGGTCCAGGGGGTCACAGTCCGCGATTTTAGATTACATGTTCGTCTCTCATAAAATGCTTCCCAGTATCTGGAAAGTCTAGATTATTCCTTCTTTGTGCAGTGATCATAACATACTAAAAATGAAGTGGGGTGTAGCAGAAAGGATAGATGAAGAGACATATCGATGAAGAATCGATTGAATATGAAACTTGAAGCAATAGGGAAACTTATAGAGCAATATAAAGATTGTATAGACAACTAGGAGGGAGGAATCACACAAGGAGTACTTAACTATTTGCCAATCTTGTTAGATTTTGTGGAGACTAAACCTAAGGAGGAGAAATGGGGGTATCGATATATTTTTGACCCAGAGATAGTTGATAAAAGAAAGTTGCTCAGATCGGATATTGAATGGATAAACGCATACCTAAATTAGAAATCGCAAAGCGTCTAAAAAGAGGAAGCAGCAATTTAAGAATTGTCTGCGTTTGCATGAAGCTCTTATGCTACAATCTGATGCTGAGAATATGTTAAAAGCAATCTGTAAGAAATGCACAGGTCACATTTGGCATCTTACAAACATGGGAGGTACCCCACAGTTGGCACTGCAGGTAAATGCAGTTTATTTATTTATTTGTACCATCCCATAGCTCGCAGGGATCAGGGCGCACATCAACACAAGGACATACCAACGGGATACAACACATTAAGAAGGCAAGGTGGGGATGGTAAACCTATTCAAAGAGTAGAGTTTTCAGGAGTTTCCTGAATATCAGAGGCCTTTGTTACATGCGCAAATGTGCTGGGAGGGCATTCCATGTCTGGGATGCTTGGAACAGGAAAGATCTGCTCTTAACCCTTGTTCTCTTTTTGCTTTGAACAGACAGTAAGTGAGTTGTTGTTTCAAGTAGTGAGTAGCTTCTCTATAAAGACGTGTATGGGTTAAAAAGATTGTTTTGAAGCGTACCCTCACTGCCACCGGTGACCAGTGGAGTTCCTTTCTAGCACTGGTTATATTCCATCCTCGAAGTGTTACACACAATCCTGACAGCGTAATTTTGGATTACTTGTCATTTTTGTAAACTGTCTTTGCTTGCTCCACTGAGCAAGGCATTACAATATTCCAATCGAGGCATTATGATTGCTCTGACCAATGTTTCACATTTATTGCGAGAAACCAGAGGTTTGATATGACGCAGTACCTTTACTTGATAGCAGGAGTTTGTCACAATACCATGTACTTGAGCATCTGCAGTAAGAGATGATTTCATGTTGACCCCTAGGGTCTTTACTTTGTCAGATACCAGGATAGAGCACCCTTCCAATTTGAACTGAGTAATTATGGCTCAGTTTAGCCCTAGCTTGTTTTGAGCCAAAGATCATAAGCTCTGTTTTTAAACTATTTAAACACATCCAGTCATTAATCATCCAGTGTTTGATGGATCCATAGATGGAGACTAGATTTTCGGAGTCGATAGTATAAGTTCGACTCAGGTCCATTAATAGCTGAAAGTCATCTCCATAGTTTGTGAAATGTAATCCCATGGATTCCAATTTCACACACAAGGGTTTCAAATAAATATTAAATAAGGCAGGTAATAGCCCCTTGTGGCACCCCATAGTGTATGGGAGTTGGTTTGGAAATGGCATTACCCCCAGCAGATCTTAGAACTCTTGTCACTCAGGAAGGAGTGGATCCACTCAATAACAGTCTGAGCAGTTTCCTCTGGCCGCTAGGATTTGCGAAAGAGGTTTGGATAGACAACTTTGAAAGGCTTTTTGCGCCCCCATCAACATTATAAGTGACAGGTGTAAGGAAGGCATGGTATCGAAGTAAGACAGACACAAGTAACCACAGTTCAAGGGTGTTTATTGAACTTCCACAAGGAGTTGGAAAACGCCTATCTAAACCTAAATCTACAGATGGGAGAAAGCTACGACCATCAAATAATATTAATGCAGTCCTAGTGGCGTCTGTTCAAAATAAAAGGGCCTATACTAAAAGAAACTATTGCCAATCCTTACCACTAATTTAAAAATAGTGTGGGGTAATGTTCATGAAAAAGAAAGAAGTGTTCACAAAATGATAAATCAGGATGTTCAGGTTGTTGGCCTCCCTTTCCCATGTTTTCAGCACGAGGCAAGGCGGTTCACTCGAGCCGAACACACACTCTGGCTTCTCTGCCACGAGGATACAGTTCTATTTCCAGCACCAGGGCCTTCTGTGCCCAAGTCTCTTTTCCCATCAAAGTCTCATGATTCAGAGGGCCTGGTGTACAAAACAAAATAGAAAGTAGTTTTCTTCTTACAGTTTTCTGATTCAGGTGTCTCACCCTGGATCCCACCAGCCGGGCTCAGATCCCTTTCAAAAACAAAAGTTTAATGCTGGATCCCCCTCTTCTGGGCTCAGAACCCCTTATTTGATCGGGTGACTCATAGTTCACCCCGGATACCCCTCTTCCGAGCTCAGATGTCTTCTTTGTATTCAATTAGTCTCACTCAGCCAGGCTCAGACCAATTGCAGTTCACTTTACACTTATCAAAGACTTTCAAATGTGCGAAGGGTTTAGTTTGATATAAAATTCCTTTTTTACCATATAGTTGCCATTCATTTGGATGCCTAACGGAGACCTTTGAATAGGCGCTCACTTGGCGCCGGACCACTCTTTAGACGGTATCTTATTTATGGCTTTCAAAGTACATTCACTCCTTTGGTTCCCACTTGTTTGTGCCGCTCATCACATGCACTTCAAACACTGTTCTTTGTGGATTTCTTCATACAATGTTGCCCCTTCCAACCTTGGTTCAACCATGAGCTGGTTTCATATCAGTCTTTCTGACTCACCGGCTGCGCTGCTGTTACTGGTGCAGCTTTGTTGTAGAAGCCAAGTACAGTACCACAGCGGCAATCGCTCCTCCCTGCCTGTGTTATCAAGGTTTGTTCAGCTTCAGTTCCCGGTCTTAGGTGTTTCAATTTCCAACGTTCGTGAAAGTAAAGGTTTCTGAAGTCAAGAGCACTTCCTTCCTTGCAACCCACTTCGTTCTTGCTGCCTTTCTTCTTGTGTAGAAAAATACAGAGGTCCCCCAGTCTTGAAAATCTTCCGTTATAGTTCCAATTTTTAAAAAGTGCAATAGGGCTGACCCAAAAAACTATTGCCCTATTGCCTTTTTGGAGGTAGCAGGTAAAATGTTTGCAATCTTGATTTTGAAGCGACTGCTAAAGTGGGTGGAGTGTATAAATCATAATGATGGGGTTCATAAAAGGAGTGACAACAAGCCTAAACATATATTTTCTTAATATTTTGAAAAGTAGAACACTCAAGAAAGGGTCTATGCTATATTTAGCATTCATTGACTTGGCCAAACCATTTGATAGTGTGGACAGGAGCATATTGCGGACAAGAATTTGGAATTGTTGATGCCCAATAGATCTGCTGGAAGTAATTAAAGCCTTAAACTCTTTGACTATTTTAAGAGTTAGGCTAAACTTGTTAGGGCGCCTGCCTAGAGGGATAAAACCATTTAAGGGACTGAAGCAGGGTTGCCAACTGGCACCAGCCCTGTTTAATTTATCTCAGATTTGGGGGGCACACTAAGATAGGCACACTCTTTCCCGCTTCAAAATAATGGGAGGCTGATAGGTTGGTTGCTGTACGCAGATGATCTGGTCCTTTTGCACCAGACTCCTATCAGCCTACAGCACCAACTTGACATGCTCCAAGTATATGTAGAACAAAATTATTTGTTGGTGAATGCAGCAACATCAAGGGGTTTGGCCTTGCAGCCATCACAGGCAAAAACAGAAGGTGCCATTTAAATGGTGCTTAAACCAGGAAACTTTGGAGAAAGTTGAAACATTCACGTACTTGGGTATGTGTATAAATTCTAGTGTGACAGACACTTGTGAGAGAAACTCTTAAGGGCAAAGGTGAAAAACTTGGTAGTACAGGATTGCACTTTGCTTAGGCGTTATGCCCATTTCTCCATGCTCCCTGTGCTGCAGTTTTATACATTGAAATTGCTGTCTATGTTGACCTATGGTGCTGAGGCTTCATTTGCCCTTTCATGTAGAGTGTGGCCAGTCCTAGAAGGCATATTTTGGAAAAGAGTTCTTGTAGTTCCAAAGAGATTACCGATTCAGGTCATTAGACACAAACTGGACTTGCTATCGCTCTATGCCATGGTGGTCTGGAAAATACTATTTTAGTATCATAAATGTATAATGGAGAGCATGCCGCTGTATTTCAGATACTAAAAGAAACACTGGCAAGTGGTAGAGAGTGCATTCTTGGAGAGTGGGAATGTACTTTTAGAAGCATTTTACAGAAACTAGAAATAACAGGTGGTATTAGTGGTGAACCCTGTTCTGTTAAAGTGGAGTTATGGAGGATGGACTGGATCCAAACTCAGAAAGGAAGTGAGGAGGGACCCAGGCCTGGTATCACATAAATGAGACAAAATGCGCCCGCAAAGAAAAGGCGTTCCCGGGGTGCTGAATCCAAAGGGGCGTTTTAGCAGAACAACCCCTAAAGGAAGGAAAGAGAAGCCAGCAAATAGGTGGCAATAAACCCAGTGACCCCACTCTCCGTGGGATAACAGATTAAGAAGAAGACTCCAAATAATATTTCCCCAAGGGGCAAGTCCCAATAAAGGAACCCAGGCAAAGCAAAGCCTTTCCAACGTTGCCCAAAGGTAGAGAGCGCTGTGAAGACCGCATTTGTGAGGCAGGTTCTACAACCCGGATAATCAGAAATTGTTGGTCAGGATTCCAGACACTGAGGGGAAAGTACATTGGGGGGGTGGTGGTAGACAGTAGGAGAGGAGCACTTACTTAATAAACCCAGAAAGTGTGACACCGAGGCTCGTGCTCTCTATTTCGATCTCAATTAAAGCAACCAGACCAGGAAGGGTGCAGCCCCTCCGGACAAAGCTATAAGGCCAGCCTAAAGCAGTATCAACAATTTCTGGTCCATATTATACAAGTTGTGCCTACAGATTGATCCTCTTTATACTCAGATGCCAAAACCCAAAGGGAAGCAGATTCCAGCACTACAGGGAATCAATAAGGCTGCGAAAAAGGTTCAACTGGAACGGTGCTGGCAACAACACCCGGCGGGCACTTCAGCAACTGAAACAGGGAAACAAAACGAGGTAGTCAAATATCCCCAGGAGAGCCGAGATATGGCACTCAGCAAAGATGACCTGCAGGATTGCCTCAAGGGAATGAAGGAAAGGATGGCAGCATATCTCCATGAGCCAATGACGAATTTGAAAGAAGAACTAAAAAGTTCCCTGAAAGAAGTTAGGGAAGAGATCAACACCCTGGTTAACAGGGTAGACATTACTGAGCAGGGTCTATCCAAAGTCTTCAACAACGTTAAGCAGAAATGAGAACTGTTAGAACGAATCGCCACGGTAACGCACAACCTGGAAATCCAGCAAGAAGACCTTGAAAATCGATCCATAAGATCAAATATAAGAATTAAAGGCCTGGCAGAAACAAAAAAGGATGCAAATTTAAAACTAACAGTGCAATAATGCTTAACCACCCTCACAATGGAATCCCTCCCAGAGGACATCAGAATTGATCGCATTCACATGGTGGGCATCAGAAGTTCAGGACCAGGAGATAGGCCAAGAGATGTGCTGGTAGCACTGGCATCTTATGAAGAGAAAGAAAAAAATCCTCTGTGCAGCTAGGGGACAGATGACTTTTGCAATAAATGGATCACAAGTTCAATTGTTCCAGGACCTGGCTGCAATCACACTACAGAAAAGGAGAGCAATGGGTCCAGTGACGAAGGCACTTATAGATAAGAATATTCCATACAAATGGACGTTTCCCTTTGGCTTACTCCTTTCCTGGGACGGGAAGCAACAGAGGGCCACTACAACCACCGAAGGCCTCGCAATCCTGGGAATGGAGGAGGCAGAGGCGGATTCTAATGAGAATAGGCAAGGGGCCTCCCGACAGAGGAACATAACTTGGGACTGGTCTACCACATAAGGAAGAAGAGGAGACAAACTAAAATGTCCTCTGTTAAACAGAGAGAAGACGAAGACCGATGAGGAGTAAAGATGCAAGGATCAAGGGGGAAAGCATCTTGGACTACTTTGAAAGGGGGGGAGGGATCACGAACGGAAGCTATCAAGGCACCACTTGGATGCCAAAGAAGGTTAATAGAACCTTAGTTGTCCAGGGTTAGAATGTTGGCCGGTTCCCATCGGAAAAAACAGGGGAACCACAAACTATAAGGTAGGTGGCCCTGTGCCCAGCAGTCCATGCATGTCTCACAAACTTACACCCCCCCCCCCCACTGCATGCCAGCATCAGCCTGGCACTCAGCATGTATCACACACGGAATACATCCCAATCAAATGTGGTCTTGACCGGTGCATGACACCTTAGTCACTGCCATCTCACTTCCGCTGACATGACTATCTTTGAAGTTTGTTTGCGCATACTTCATCATTAAATGCGATCCTGTCTGGGCATCGAGGTATCTCACCCATAGTCAGGCACAGGTGTACGGCCAACACGGACCCCATTTTTAACTAGGGTATCTCTGTCTATTTCAGTTCCACACATGACGAACAATGCAATGCCCCTGGGCCCGAGACCATTAGGCCCCGAGCTTTGCCCCACCACTCAAGGATTCCCATCCTACAGGTCATCCGAATGTGGACACCTGAACTGGTAATGATTTAGCTTCACCCCTCTCCCTCCCTTTCTGTGCTGATGAACCAATCACCAACAGTACCACTCACACAGCTCTTCATAAAATAACTTCTTTACAGCTACCTTTTTCTCCTGCGATGCAGAAGTTTTCTTGAGAGTGTTCCCCGGTCTGATCACTACATGCGACTCTGTACGTACGAAAAAGAGGTTGCACGTCCCACTTATCCCTGCCTAAACAATAGGCTGAGTATTCAGTGGACGCTCTTTTGAGTTTTTAATCTCTAGCAGTCTAATTGGTTTAGGATTTGGTTTCTTTAAAAAAAATAGCAGAGTGTCGGTATTCTACACACAACACTGATAGACATATTTATCTCCTTTCTGCCTCCCTCCTATATAGGGACAAGAAGTTCCTTCGCCCTGAGGAAGGCTGTATATTGATGCTGCCAAGTTTGGCAAAGCCGAAACATGTTGCCAGTGCACACCCGTCCAACTTTGGATTTGTTTCAACAGTATTTTCAGTGCAGCACTGTGTAATTTCAATTAGATTTATAATCATCACACGGCAGATCAATAGACAAGTCCATAAATTGAACATGTCCGTAGACTAGAATATATGTCTATACTTTATCAGGATTAACATAAAATAATACCCTGATCTTTGCTCTTAATAGTAGGAATAGTTCCACTATGCAAATCCGACAACTTTGTTAGATGATTGCCATGATTACTTTATTGTTTTGTTTCTTCTACTTGAGAATTAATTGTTCTATAAATTCAGTTTTTTAATGCGTTTTTTCTTTTACTGGTTCTATTCATTTCTATTGTTTTATTTAGAATCAGTCTAATATACATGTATGTTTCAATTATATATGTGCCCTTAAAAAATTTTGATGTATGATTTTGTTCTTTGGTTCTCCTTTTTTAATTATTTGTATTAACAATAAACACTGATTCAATTGTAGTTTACTCTTGCTGTGCTGTTCCCTTAGTGACTCCTTGAGCACAAAAAACTTCCTTCTCCTTAAATTTATCTAAAAATAACAATGAAATTAAATTTTTCCAAATGTGGATTTCCTCTTTGTAAGTTAATCAGTATTTTCTACCCCTAATCCACATTAGCCCCAGGGGGTACCCCTATTGTTTGTATTACTGGTAGTACTGGCATCTTATGAAGAGAAAGAAATAATTCTCTGTACAGCTAAGGGACAGATGACTATTATAATAAATGGATCACAAGTTCAATTGTTCCAGGACCTAGCTGCAATCACACTACAGAAAAGGAGAGCAATGGGCCCAGTGATGAAGGCACTTATAGATAAGAATATCCCATACAAATGGACGTTTCCCTATGGCTTACTCTTTTCTTGGGACGGGAAGCGAAATCGGGCCACTACATGCACCAAAGGCCTCGCAATCTTGGGAATGGAGGAGGCAGAGGCAGATTCTAATGAGAATAGGCAAGGGGCCTCCTGACAGAGGAACAAAACTTGGGACTGGTCTACCACATGAGGGAGAAGAGGAGAAAAACTAAAATGTCCCCTTTTGAAACGGAGAAAGGACGAAGACCGATGAGGAATAAAGATGCAAGGATCCAGGGGGAAAGCGGCTTGGACTACCTTGAAATGGGGGGGGATCACGAACGGAAGCAGGGAGGGGGGAGAGAAGAGGAGATCAGCAGGTTAATAATGGCTGGGTGGGGTAGCTATCAAGGCACCACTTGGAATCCAAAGAAGGTTACTAGAACCTTAGTTGTCTGGGGTTAGAATGTTGGCCGGTTCCCAAGTTCTTTGGGATGTATCATTGGATACCGTGCCTAGACCCGGATTGGGAAGGGTGGGAGGGGTTGAGTTTGGGGGGTAGTGGGATGGAGTTGGGGGCATAGGGAACAGGTGAACGTAGTGCCCATTGTCATGGAGACAGCAGGAGAAGCGAACCCAAAGGGTCCAAAAGAGAACAAATAGACGTAGAGTCAATGGCATTCAAAATTCTGTCACATAATATACAGAGTATGAGCACAGTATGCTGAATTCCAATTAGTGGTGTTGGCTTTTGGAAGAAAAAAGATAACTGCATCTGAGCAAGAGTGGCCTGTGACACCTGTCAGTGACCTACAGTCACAGCTAATCCATCCATAGAAGAAAAGGATTGGCATGTAGAAGAGGGCCCACAGCTTGAAGTGATGAAGATTATCCTACATAGCAAGAAGGAGGATCAAAGGAAATGTGAGCGGTTGCCAGTCATTTGGAAAAGGGTAGATGAACAAATTATGTAATATATCAATGCAGAAAAAGAGCAAGACAATGCATTTCAGTGCCTGACAGAGATGGCCTGGTGGCCCACAGCAAAAGAAGGCTGGCAGGAGCACGTGGACATGTGTGGTGCTCATTGGAAGAAAACACAGATAGAAGAGCCAAAGAAGGAGCAGTTCAAGCAGATGGATGTGAAAAGCACACAGTGGGAAGAATGGCTGTCATTTGTTCTCCATAGACTACTGAGAGAGCGGTCAGCAACCATTCACTATGCAAGATGCTTTTTGGGAAAAATATGACAGGCACTGACAAGTTGCTGCTGACACTGACTGCGGGTGCACCCAGGGACACGAAGGTACTAGGGGCTTACTATATACTGGAAACTAAGAGAAACATTGACTTTGACTTGGACAGTGTAACCAAACATGACAGACACATGAAGGAGGTGTTGCTGGATGTTAAAGTGACAGGGATGCTTAGAGCTAGAAAGGGAGGGACATGTAGTTATGACTGTTTTTGTTGTTTTAGATGCACCTTAGATTATGGATGATGCTAATAAGTGGGGCAGTGTTTATGCAGAGGAATGCAGGAATTAACCACTTTGCCTTGGTTTCATGATAGTTTTTATTTTGTGCTTCCTATTGACTGTGTATGTATTAGAATTGTTTTATTGCAGTGTGTGTTATGTAGAAGTAGTGCAAGGCTTTGGTCAGCGATTCATAGATAAAATGAGAAGAGAGGAAAAAAACTGGGCACATGTCACATTTCTGCACTTTCTTTTGGTTTCTTTGAGATTCATCAAATACAAATGGACTGGCCTACAGATTTGCGTAGGAAACTGGCCTAACAGCTTAACATCCATGCCATGCGATGTCGCAGAGCACAGCACAGCTGAGCTGCGGAATGCTGTGAGGCCTCAGACGCAGGCATGAACAGCCCCTACTGAGAAGTACACATTGATGACGCTGCTGGCTGAAATCCCAAGGCTGCCAGAGCCTGCCTCGCAGAAACAGCCTGCAGTTGCAGAATGTACTTTCTTCTCCCTGTTCGGCTAAATGACCTGTTCATTATGATATGTGCTGTTAATGGGTGGAGAATAGATCTAGCTACTCCATGGTACATAAGGATGAGCCAGGGCTAGGAGGGGCAGAGCAGAATGCAGCCCTCCTATGCACTGGTGTGTGTTTGCATTACTGCGCTTTTCACCCCACTTCTTGTCTCCTGTGTATTATTTGTGTCTGAGTGCCTGCTGTGCCTGAGGTGGCATGGGGGAGTTGGAGGGAGCACTGGTATCGGGGGGAGCAGGACGAGCCCGTAACAGATGGATGTCAACAGTCACTGAGGACATTATGAACTAATTTCTGCCTATTATAAACAGTTCTACTCCTCAGAGCGACCTGACCAGCAACTGATACAGAATTACCTAGACAAGGTGCAGATCCCTAAGGTGACCCAGGAAGACAGTGGGCCTCATTACGAGTCCGGCGGTAGCCGTGCTGGAAAAACCAGCAGGCAGCCGGCAGACCCAAATTACCATTCTGTCTCCGTGATTGCCAGAATCATTAGGGCATTACAACCCCGGTGACCCGGTAATTCCAGAGGCGGAATTCCGTAATTCCTCATTCCATGAAGTCCTATAGGACTCCATGGGGATGGGGACAATGGAAACACCGGTTCTGTCTATGACGGAGCCGGCGTTTCCATTTCCGCCTGCTGGCGGGGGGCTCTACTCCCGTCAGGTCAGACCTGGTGGGAGTGACACCTCCCGCCTGCAGAACTCTGAATCAGCCAGTCCGGAAACAACGGTGGCGGCGGATTTAACGCCACCCTTGTTTCCAGACCGGCAGACTCGTAATGAGGCCCAGTGACTTTCTAGAAAGGGAAATAACGGAAGAGAAGGTAGATAAGACAATAAGGCGTCTCCCTGACAATAAAGTGCCCGGTCCGGAGGGATATTCAGCAGACTTTTTACAAAATGCTACGCAAAGACCTTACACCCTTTCTAACAAGATTATTTAACTAATGTCTTCAAGAGGTGAGAATAACCGACTCCATGTCAGAGGCATAAGTGGTTCTATTTGGGACACCAAATAAAGATCTAACAAGCTGAAGCTCATATCGGCCTATCGCACTGCTAAATATTGATGCAAAAATCTACACAGGGATCCTGGCAGGCAGACTAAAGGGAGTACTACAAGGCGTCATAGGACTAGACCAATCAGGTTTTAATACTGGGAGACAGACTTGGGATAACACAAGGAAGGTCATACATCTTATAGAGAAGCTAGAAAGAAAACAGATCCCTGGAACGCTGATATCCCTTGAGGCCAAAAAGGCCTTTGATAGGGTAGAATGGCCATATTTCTTTTTGGTAATGAAACACATGTGGTTTGGACCAAACTTTGTTCGGATGGTAGAATCCAACTATAAAAATCCCTTGGTACAGATATCAATTAACAGGCAACTGTCCAACACAATATAGATAGAGCGAGGTACAAGACAGGGTTGTCCCTATCTCCCCACCTAAATGCAATCTATTTAAAACCACTGTTGGCTTCACTCATATCAGATCAAAATATAAAAGGAGTACCGTACAGAGAGGAAACACACAAGATGGCAGCATTAGGCAGATGATTTGCTGATGACACTGGTGGAACCGGAAACCTCGATCCCTGCACTGGGGGAGCAAGAAAAGTTATCGCCCTTAAAATAAATATGGCTAAATCAGAAATGCTCAAAATACGAATAACAAAGGAACAAGCCTCTGTTCTGCGTAGGTATTCTCCCTTTCGACTCGCTGGGGCCAGCATCGCTTACATGGTAGTAAAATTAACCAGTAGAAATATCTACCTTATACAAGACTAATTACCCTAATTTAATAAAGGAAGCTCATGGGGATTTCGCGAGATGGACTCCCCTTCGGATCCCATGGTTAGGCTGAATAACAACAGTTAAAATGGTGACACTCCCAGACTTCTATATAAGTTCCAAACTCTTCCGATCACCGTCCCACAGATTTTTAAAAAAATAATGAACACAATGATAACCAAATTCATATGGCAAAATAAACGCCCCAGTGTAGCACTAGACTTACTCATGACACAAAGGCAAAGAGGCGGGCTGGGTCTTCCAAATTTAAATAAATATTATGAGGCAGCTCAGCTGAGAGTAGTGCAGCAATGCTTTTCGAAAAAGAAGGCAAAGGTCTGGTTTTTAATGGATAGAGCAGTAGCGGGATGCCCACTAGCCGGTTTATTATGGTTACCAGGGAAGGACAGGACCCAGACTGCTAGACGTAGTGTGATGCTCCGAACGATGTTCGATATTTGGGATATGTGTCTAAAGAAATGTTTTCAGTTGTCTTGCCCCTCCCCATTCACCCCCGTGTTCAGGAATCCCAGCTTCTCCATGGGGATGGAAAAGGGCAAATTTACCCAATGGCGGAAACAAGGTTGCTTGAAGATAGGAGATATGGTTTGGGAGGAAGATGTGTCAATGTTTGAAGATAGCAAGACTCACATAGAGTGAAAGGAAACAGACAGATATGAATACATCTCGCTGAGGCACTGGCTGATACAGCCAGAGATAGGCAACATTGCGACCAGAAAATTGATGAAATTCGAAACATATATAACCACAAACTAAGGAGACAAACAACTAACCTCTAATTTATACCAGCTCCTTCAGGAAAGCTCAGAATATATAATTTGGCCATATTATTATTATTATTATTATTATTATTATTATTATTATTATCATTATAATATCAAGCAGCAGGGGAGGGAACTATAGGAGAAGAAATCCAATGCAAGTGTTGGGAAGATTTGTGTAGTACCATTCCAAAGCTAACCAGGTCAATCCAATTTTGGGAGGCATGGTATAAGATGATGATACAATGGCACTACACTCCCAGCAGATTACTCAAAATGTATAATACGGTTTCATAAGAATGCTGGAGGGGGTGTGGGGGGTGTGGGTGTAGGGGACTGGAAGCATGTGTGGTGGGGTTGCTCTAAGACAAAATATTTCTAGGAAGACTTTAAAGGGCATATAACTAATATGATACCAGAATTACATATTCTATCCTTGGGTGAAAACCTATGTGGGCTCCTAGGTCCGGAGAGCCAATTAATCTTAGAAGCGTGCTTGGATGACAATATTGATATCTGCATGGTTGGTGAAAGCAAAACACTGGAAACAAAAAGACCCACCCACCGCAAATTCATTGATTGGATGGAGGCCATGATTCATTTCAATCATGGGTCACCCCTTCAAACAACTGGTGGGGAAATGTATTCAAAGAAGTAAACAAACTCACTGAGTTAAGCATACTTAAAGTAACATTAGCACAGCCAACATGTTCTATTTATTGATAATTTCAATCACTTCCCTCACGCTCTAATAATATTCTGCTAGATTCCTGTATTTCCTGATTAGAAGCACTTGAAGTGGCATCAGAGTTGGATACAAGCTTTAATGTAAGGGACACATGGACATAAGACACAACATGTAAAGCAAAATACAATGTAGTCAAATCTACCTATTGCAGAAAAAGAAAATCCTAAAAATGATTTGCTTAAATGCAGCAACTAAATACATCTGAGGAGTTCTGTGCAAGATGTGGCAGGCCTACCTTGCATGGCCTTATTCTGCAGTTGCATTCTCTGGATGGGAGCCAGTAGTTCAGTCCAGCAGCACTTGCACTGATGCTGAAACTCACGCGCATGCACTTTAGCCATCAAGCACAGATCCTTGAGGTCTTGTTTCAGACACTACAAAAGAAACGAAAATGCACAATTTAGGTTTCTCAGAGAGAGAGAGAGAGAAAGAGAGAGAGAGTATGTGTGTATGTGTGTATGTGTGTGTATATATGTGTGTGTGTGTGTGTGTGTGTGTGTGTGTGTTAGAAGCAAGTCGGGGGAAGTCGGACAACAGGCAGGAGGAGGGGTGTTTTTAAGGTGGTTGATCTGTTATAGCAAGGTCTGTGGTATAGGACATGGGGATGGGTTTGGGCAGGAGAAAAGGAATAATTATAGGCAATTTATTTGGAGGTCAAGGGGGGCTGCCAGGGGTTTCTGAGTGTTATCAGGGTAATGGGTGGAGAGGAAACAGAGCGGAACTTGGGGTATAATGTTTTTACATGTAAACCTTTTCTATTGTAATAAAGAACAAAAACACAAATCCATCAAAACTCATCAAGTGCATGGCCAAGGCATGTAGTAAAGCATTAACATTCATGCACGCATCTTGTAACAACGTTAGTCCCCCACCTCAAACATCCAATAAAAGAAACAAAAACGAAAATAATATAAGCCATAATAATAACATGTCTAGGGCAATATTGCGTGGGTCAATTAAACATCATAGACCTCGGCTGGACATCACTCCCATGTTTGGGCTTCCTCATTTCCATCACCCTCAGAAACATCCAAATGTAAGATGCGAACTACGGGAACACCGATCCCAAAATGAACAACGCATCTCCTCCCGTCCATGACCCGAACACCCCATTAATCTCACACTCACCCCGAAGCCAATGCCAAAAGATGTCAAGCACCAGCATCCTCCAAGCAGTCTTACCAAAGTGTCAAACATTGAGCATTAAATGTAGTGTTCAAACAAATCCCACATTCCATCACATCTGGGAGACCCATAGCGATTTCTATAAGATTGCCTCTCAAATGAGCACATACTTGCAACTAGGCCCTCCCACATATCGCAATTTGGTGGTTCAGCCATTTTCCATCTAACCAAGATAGCTTCCCGTGTTGTAAATAGCTTGATGAGTATACGTTTCTGCATACAGTATTATCTTGCCACTCTCCCACCACCTCAGCCCAAACAGCATAGATGCAGGTGTGAGAGTCGGAGTAGCACCTGTGATATGGGTGATCTCAGTGAACACTGTCCCCCAGAATCGTTGGATCCTAGTGCATAGCAGGTGCCCTACCGTCCCAAGTTGCCCACACCCCCTCCAGCACCATGGAGCGCTTAGCAATTGCATTGCATGCATCTTGACTGGGGTATAATAACATTGTATCAATTCAAATTGAGTTTCTCTGTTGCCAAGATTGCTCTATACTTCCTTGATAATTAATATATGTCTCCACAATCCAGTTGGATCCCCAGGTCCTTAGATCACTTGGCAGCCAATACAGAGCTTCTACCTAGATTGATTGGATTGCACAAAAAGTGAAAGGTCTTAATTTTGGGAAAGGCGTAGGGATCCTGAACCAACTCAGACTCACAAGCCGATTGCTGTCAATTGTGCGTAGCCTCAGCAATATTATAGTCTACCAGGGAAATCAGTGCACGATGTGCTAGACACTCATTAAATACCAGGCACAAAAAAATGTGAGCTTTCTCGAACGGTATCGGAGTGTGTCCTTCATAGAGATCCATTATGCAAACATGCGGCCATTCCTTGCACTTAAACGGTGGTCGCTTACCCATATGAGTTTTGATTAGAGCCCTCAAGCTAAGCCATGGAGGGACCAATTGGCAACCCCATACACGTGTTTCAGCCTTGTTGGGCATCATCAGTGAGGTGAAGCTGTGCCTGTCTAAGAACAGTGTGCAAGGGGTCCACGTCCTTTTATCAATACACAAACATATCAGCCTCAGCTGTGTACTGGGACGAAGACGAGGACAGCATGAGTAAGGCAGAACTACAGTTCTAATGGTGAGCGGTCAAGTCTTTCCTGGACTCATCAGAGTGGCGGGAACTTTAAAAACGGACATCCTTTTGGAAATAGAGTCAGCTGTGGAAGCAGTGATATCGACTTCTACGTGCAGGCAGACCTCTCCGGATCAGCTGTGTGGCAAGCAGAGCGCTCAAGACCCTTTAAAGGATGCAGAGTTTATGCAGCAGGAAGCAAAGCTGAAGGGCGCTGGAAGCCGGGAGCAGACCGCAAGAGGGAGACCGGCATGACAGAGCGAAGCAATCGGAAGAATCCAGAGCTGTAGGCGGAGCATCGCTGGGTGAGCAGAGCACGAGAAGCTGCTGGGAGAAAGCGCAAGGTACGTGTGGGAAGGAAAGAACCTGTGGCGGCCGAGGACCTCGCATAAGATCCAACCGGTGATGAACCAAGAAGTGGAACACCGGGGGTGGCCGGCTCCCCCTACCCAACCAGCACTAACTGAAATGTCGTTGTCCTCGTCTTCGTCCCAGTACACAGCTGAGGCTGATATGTTTGTGTATTGATAAAAGGACGTGGACCCCTTGCACACTGTTCTTAGACAGGCACAGCTTCACCTCACTGATGATGGAACACCGGGGGTGGCCGGCTCCCCCTACCCAACCAGCACTAACTGAAATGTCGTCAGGCCTAGTACGATAGTCTCTTGTTTTGTTCCTTTCCCTCCTTTTTCCTCTCCTCTCCCTCACATTTTGTAATTCTCCGGCTCTACCAGAAATGTCGGCAGGCCTACTACGGTAGTCACCTGTCTGTTACGATTTCCTTCTTATCTGTGTTTTAACACTTGCACTATCTGAAATGTCGTCAGGCCGAGTACGATAGTTAATTTCACATTCTTGTTGTTCATGGCCTGTAAGAATGTTTTTGTATTTTCCTTTGTTCCCTCCCTTGCCGTGAAGCGCTTTGAAACACATTGTGTATAGGCGCTATATAAATAAACTATCATATCATATCATATAAAAAGCAGGCGATACACATTGTTTTACAATGAAATTAAAGCAAATATAAGTACTTTTGAATACTGAAAGAAGTGAGAGCAACTATAAGCACTGAATGCCGAACAGAGCCGATGCAAGTTTCTGAGCATTCTTGAACATTGAGCAAAGTGAACGAAAGACTGGCAATCTGCCCGATACAAAGAATTGTATATTACATGAGAACACAAGTATTGGCAGCAGCCAACGGCATTAAAGGAACTGTATATTGTATGAGAAGCCAGGTATCGGCAGCAGCCAGGCGAGTGCAAGAAAGTGTGACAAATGCATAGTGGCCAAACAAGCCACAACACAGTGTCAGGAGAGTGTGACACAGGTGAATGAATCAAGCATCACTGTCACGTTGAAGCAGGGGCATAGTTTTGATGAAAAAGCAGCGAAGAAGGGGTATCGGTTGCATGACCTGTAATGGGTGGACCGTGTGGTACGACAACTGCGCCCAGACAGAGTACAGCCCTGTATGAAAAAGCCACGGAAAGCACCTATTTTTGTGTTTTACAACAACCCCTTATGTGTTTTTCAAGTCAAGGAACTGAACCGCCTATGTAAACTAGTGAAAAATGACGATATCCTAAGAAATCCCACCTTAGCTACCAAAGGGCAAGATAGGCCTTATCCAACCCTGCATTTCAAGTTAATAAAACTTTGTGTACGAAGCTTAAACCTGTTGTCTGTGTCTGCTTCATGATGACTTCAACCCACAAATTCCCACGTCCTGGGGTGTCTCCTGCCTGTCTTCTGGTTGGTTATCAGACTTTGGCCTGTCTGGCCCTGGGCAATCTGGCTCTTTCTTCCCCTCCCATGAGGTGTTCCATACAGCACAATATTTAAATACCTGGTAAGCACACATCCTTTTCCTGCGCAGAGCAACCGATGAAGATTGATGGTGGATCGGGGCATGCAATGTCCAAGTTAGTGTTAGGGTGCCTTGGTCCTGGCTCACCCTAGTTGAGTACAATCTGGGTGTGGGTCTAGTTTCAGCGCCTTGTGGTCTAGGGAGTTAGCCCCAGCCTGGTGGTTGTGGTTACCTATGCTGGGAAGCGTTGTGCAGCCTTTTTCCCAACTGCCCAGACACTAAAGGATCTTCCCAGCATCTCTACCCTTTTGCTGGTTACCGGCACAAGGGCATGGATGGCGTGGAACATTGAAGGGCTTCTCTCTCTGCCCGGACCAAGCTTCTTGCACTGGGACATTGTTAGTATGGAACGCTGGGTGATTGTTCTTTCTCTCATGCCTTCTCTCATTAATCAGGTCTTGCATGTTGGATCTGCGAACAAGAGAAAAGCATTTTTCATAAGAGGTATGATATGATGCAAATGCATTTGGCTCAGCTCAGGGGCAGCGTGCTTGCCTTGGAACAAAGAGGAGCATGGGTTTGATAACCAATGCCGTGCTTAGAGGGTGGACTCTGGTAAGTAGTGCGATAGAAACGCAAACATTATTTTCATTTTGTTAAGCTGGCACTTGGGAGGGGCAGGATCCAGGGCCCCCAACTGCCACAGTGCCCCTCAGCGGAAGGACTGACACTAAATTACTCCTCATTAAGCCTTCCATCACAGGCTGAGAGGGGTTCCATCCCAATCTTGATAAGGTCAGGTTACTGACCTTGTAACAGATGGGTCAACACAAACTGGGTCTCTTTCCAGGTGTTCCCTGCCAATGTGTCCTCTTCAAATTATAAAGTTAAAAAAAACCTTTGTTAGGAACCCTGTTATAAAAATAATATCCCCAAACAATTGCCCATCAAGTCTTTTAAGGATAGGTCAACACAAAACTCATAAACCTAGTCCATTCCGAATATATCAAAAGAGGAATTCCAAAAGTATGCCTTCACTGAAGGCTCTTCCTGGGGTTGACTCAGAGTCTAGTCTCCTCTCAGCCTTTCTGCTTTTGTTTAGGTTACAGAAGACCCCAACACCCCCCACCCCGAGGTGCTTTTCAAACAATTGGCAAATGGTCCTCCTGGAACTCTCCTTGTACCAGGGTTCAACACTGTCCTTCCTCAACCAGTCTTGTATCAGGAATCAGCTCTGAGCCACAGCTGGACCTGCCTTGTATCAGGTTTCAAATGTAGATCCTCCTGGACCTGCTTTGCCACACGATTGACTCAGGATTCTATTTTGGTCCTTCCCTGGACCTTGACTCTTGCCCATTCAAATAGGTATTTCCCACCTGGTTTCAAAGCCCTTTTCAGGTAGCCAATATTGTAATTCCCTCTGTGGTGAGTTGGACCCACTCCCCATCTGTGTAATGTAATGAGGGACACAAGTGCAGAGAACAACCCTACCCAACCAGCAAGATGCAGAGGTCTGCGGACTGAAAGCCATTGGTACTTGCAAACCCTGAGCTCTGCGCCAAAGAGAACTGTGGACACGTACAAGACAACAATGCGGAAGACTAGCAGATGTGCTCCCTTTTATGGTGTAAACCAAGCAGAAGTGTGAAGAATAAATAAAGTGCAAAGACCCCTACCCTCAGGAATCTTCACTGCAGGAAACCAGAGAATACTGCAGATCCGTAGAAGACGTCCAACGTCATTTATTAAAACGTACAGTTCCAAATAAAACGTAATAGAAACAATCACCCCACTAACCAATCACTGACTTCAAATAATAATGACATTATGAAGGGAAGTAAGACTTCTGAGAGGAACAGCCAATCCCAAGAAAGAATACAAGAGCCTAGTGGGAAGAAACAATCAGAGGCAGTCTTAGGAAATACCCCACAACTTCATGAGTAAAAAGGGAGCTGGAAAAGCTTACTCAGTTCTTTTGACCCGGAGGAAGCAGAAGTGTGTGCCGAGGCTGCCAAGATTACCACATGAAATTGCAGCAGAGAGGAGTGCTGGAAGAGCTGCTGTCTGGAGGAAGGCAGTTCAAGTCTTAAGTGACTGGAAGGAGCGGGGGAGAGCTGCTAATCCCTGGCAGCCCTGGAAGAGGCATGCTAACTAGAAGGGTGCAGCAGCCCCTCTTAAGATTTTGGGAATTGGAAAGCCAGGGCCACGGGTTTTCTACCAGCGACCCTATGACATCTGACCTGTGACAGGAAGGCAAACCAACATTAGTGGCTTGACTTGGGCCCTGAATGAAGGGGAAGAAATACTCATTCCACAACAACGGAAGAAGATTTGAAGAAGTACAAGCTGCCCTGGATCTGAAGAGAAACCATTCGAAAAATAAGAAGGAAGCCAGAGAACAGGCATGTCTACTGAGAGATCTCCAGAGAAACAGGAAGATTCCAAGTTCTGAAGGAATAACTCTAAAGAACCGCAAGGATTGGATCTGAACTGTGAGTCCTATATGCTGGCAACACCTAAGGGAGATACTACGTACAGCATTTAAACTTTTGTGTTGGCCAGAACCTTGAAATTGTGCATTTCTTGATTGGGGCTTGCAGGACATTGAACAACAGGCTTTGGACTTTGGTTGGCCACTGTTTTGGAACGTTTATGTTTAGAGATGGGTACCTGGAAGAGGAAAGATATTTATTAAGTGTAGGGGAAAGATGATGCTTTCCTGGAAAACTGGGTTACTCCATCCCCTTTTGTGTTTGCCCTTCCTGGACTCTGTTCTCATAAAACCCATTTGTTTTCGAATGCCTGCCCCCCCTCCCTCCCCTAGTTTCTACAGGTGTGTTGATCTTACCCTCTGTGGAAAGGCTTCTAATAAACGTGTAATCACCCAAATGAGAATCTCATCTCTGTCCTAATATGTAGATGCCCAGACACCTCCTGCCACAGGCCAGGATCCAGTCCTTGACAATCTCGGGGGAATGCCCAGGAAAGCGTGTGGGTCTGAGCCTTCCAATTCCATCAACAGTCTGAGATATAGACTTCGTTTCTGGGTTACCTTTTTTTAAGAGCTTGCAGACTTCCATGGTCCACTCGACCTTTCTCCTTCAGCCCTTCACCAATGCTAGTGCTATATCTTTCAGGTAACAAGGCGCTCATCAATCTTCTCAGGTTCTACCGTTATAGCAATAAAGGTTGGGGTAATGCGTGCACTTCCTACGGAGCTCTCATTCCTAATGCTCTAGCCTGCCATTTTATTATAGCACCGGGCTGGTTGTTTTAATTCTCCCTGTTTATCATTCTGATACGGAGAAAGCTTAATTTTACTCTTAATGCATTGTTAGGGCAGTCTTGGTATGGGTCAGTGGAATGCAGATCTTCCTCGTCACAAATGAGGACTCGCGAGTCATTGAAGGTGTCCCTGACATGTGGTGCCATCTTGGTTTTCTTTCCTACAAGGTGCGCAGTCCTAAGGTTCTCCGTGGTTGGCCCTGGGCCAGGCTAGGGTGATTTCTCCACATGGAGTCCTCCGCTCTCATGTCCTGCCTCAGCTTTCTTAAGGTAAGAACTTGTTCTTCTGATTTTGTGAACCGTGTGTCTTTGTGGCTGACATTTGGATGTCACTCAATGCTAACTGCATAGTATTCTGGAGTATGTGGTCCCTGCCAGGATGTTTTATGTCCTGGTCTTACCCCTGGTAATACTGCATTGAACTGAAGGTAGTGGCCTGCAGGATCCCCAGCCTCATCAACCCTCCGGAGGCACATCAATAAGGTCCTCCCTAGCGGGCTGCTACGCCCACAGATCAGGACAGGGAATTCCTAGCAACAGTGACAGGTTCAATGTGGCAACAGAGTGAATTGTGGTAAAAGTGTGGACTCAAGAAAAGTTGAAAAAGTTTTGTCCAATAGGAATTAGAAAGCTGTTGAAGGCACACCTCTCAGTAGTACCAACAGAAGTTCTGTTGAATTTCAGAGAGGGAGAGTTAGGCCTGTCTGGCATGTGTGCAGGATAGTCCATCGAGCAGCTGAGCAGGGCAGAAGCAAGGTTTTTTCTTTGGTTATGAGGGTACATTTGCAGAAACAAATTGTATATTTGGGTGGAGTTGAAGTGGCAAGGATGAGGGGAGGGACCTTTAGGTGAGGGGAGGTGTGTGCTGTTAGGAGTGTTTCATGCACTAGTACATTCAAAGGCATGCTTTAGTCTGTTAAAGAGGACAATCCAGGTTAGTGTTTGTTTAGTAGCTGTGGCCTGTCAACACATTAGAGCAACTGTTACTACTTCACTGGCTCGGTTCGGTTCCTCTCAAACAGAGATTTCTGAGAAAGCCAATTAACATAACTCTTGATGTTA
Source organism: Ambystoma mexicanum (assembly GCF_040938575.1). Classification (NCBI taxonomy): domain Eukaryota; kingdom Metazoa; phylum Chordata; class Amphibia; order Caudata; family Ambystomatidae; genus Ambystoma; species Ambystoma mexicanum. Next base: position 40,859,652 of record NC_090928.1, read on the forward strand.
CGAAAAGTGGAGTGAGCAATCTATCATGGAAGATTTGAATAGGGACACATTTATTTTCTGGCAAAGGAAAATCCATTGAGGACTAAATCCTCAGAGTGACTACATTTCTAGAATGCAAACTCCCAAGGTAGCTTTTTCTCCCAGGGGATGATTTATTTTTAAAACACTGGCATTTGTGGTGTACACAGTCAACAGACAAAAAGGGAACTCTTAGTTAGAGACAAAACACAGTTTTAGAATAACGAGCAAAACAAAAGTCTTATCCCAATTACTAGCTTGCTTGTTTCATCTTTACCTGTACCATCTTGTTCAACAACAATAAATTGGGGATCAAGTTTGCTTGGCAATTCTTTTCCTCTTTGTGGAGACGGATAAGGTGAGCAAGCTCATCTCTGCTTGTTTCGATCAGCCCTTGACACTGCAACAACAAAGATGAAAATAAACATAAGCGACTGACCCCTCCAATATTTTCTTTAATACTTATGGAGCTCTGCTCTCATGTCTCGCCTTTCATCTCTTCCGTAACATTGCCATTATTACTTGTGGTAATTCAATACAGGGCTTCGACGTCAAAGCAAATCTTACAAAGTTAAAGAGAAATGCATCTTTAGCCTGACATTATTGGAGATGAGTGCTATGAAAAAAGGAGCAACTCCAAAGAGAAATGTCTTCAGTTGTCTAGTAACTCTAAACATATCCCTGCAGATCAAGCACTAGCTTTGAAACCCCAATTTCAATTAGGTTATCACTGTCCAATGGTCCTATTTATTAACGGTTTTGTGTCAGGTTCTGTATGCGGCTATTTAGCCACTGCTAAGCACCTGTTGCCGGTACAGGGGTATATTGGTGAGGTATATGTTATACATTTTTGGGAAAATGATAACAGTCAAGGGGAGTACTGTAAAGCCTCTTTGCAAATGCTGCCTTACAGCAGACTCACCATTCTTTGAGACAAGAAACAGAATTTCAATGGGATTGCTACAATTGCTACACAAAGGACCACATCACCCAAAACAAGATTAATATCCACAGTTTGAGCAAAAAACAACCTGGACTTCTTCATAAATTACCTCCCAGTCGCCAACCTTCCCTTCCTCAGGAAGGCCATTGAGAAAATGACAGCCATACCATTGCCCGAAGAGGGGAACACAGTCAATTATAGGAATATCAATCTGGGTTCACACCCAGGTGCTGTAAAGCAAGAGCAACCGCAGAGGTTATTCATGGCGCCACCATATAATGGAAAAAATGGGGTTCAGGTTTCCTGGTCCTACTTGACCTTTTTGCAGCCTTTGAGGAAACTGTAGTCACACTTCTGGCCTCGAAGATGGGATGCTCCTTACTCAACTGGTTTGCCTCTGTCCTATTGGACAAATACCAGATGGGTGAATTCAGATCCATGAGCAAGGCCTCATGCTGTCGCCGATCACCTTTATACCCTACATGGAGCATTTAAGAGCTCTCCTCAATGACCCAACATCTCAGTCCACTAATAAGTGGAAGGCACACAATTATAGCTAAAGTCCAGTTGTGCTTAACCAGTGGTGTAACACAAAATGTGGAGGTGCCCCTGCAAGACCTCCCAATGGGGGCCCCCCTAAGCTCCGGCCCAACATAGGTATGCCCCGCCCACCGCCATATGCCCGCCCATAGAAATTTGCTCCACTCTGACTACATCACTGTAAGAGCCCACTGGATGTTGTTTTCTGAGCCGCACACTGCACAGGTGTGACAATGGGTCCTCAAGCATACCAGACCCTGCTGGCACATCTTCCAACGCAACACAGAATGCTGACATGCAATGCTCTGCTTACAGTGCTTTGACCAGATGTCAAACAAGACATCATATATTCACAAACAACGATTATCGCAGAGTGGCTTCGTTCACACCCTTTTAAAGTTAGCTTTGTCACCGCAGACAATGTCAGCAAAGTTTTGGCAAAGTTTTAGCCCTGAACCAGGTAGAGAAAATCCACATTTCATGTTTGATGCATGAGATTAGCCAAGTTGTGGCACAGTTCCCAAAAGACCCATTCTTGATGGAATGCTGCAGTGTGCTAGCAAGATATGGACACACTTTAGCCGCTCCTACACTGCTTGCAATGCATTGTCCCACTTCCAGGACACACACGGTCAGTCACACCATCAAATTAAGCTCGAGGTAGTTACTCATTTGAACAGCACCCTCTATATGTTGAGCGCCTCCTTGGGCAACGCCTTGCCATAATTGACAACTGCATGGCACCCTGGAAAGCCAAGGCAGTAGGCGATGCTGCTCTCTTGGCAAGCCAGTGGCACTTGATTCACCCTGTCTGCAAGATACTTTGGACAATCAAGGAGACAAGTGTGAGGGCGAGTCATGAGAAAGCATTCCGGAGTGTAATCCTGGCAGTCATTTGTACAACATGGGGCACTGGAGCATAGTACAAGAGGATGCAGAGGGTGAGCAACTGGCGACCCCATGTCAGAAAAGGCTGATGTGCTTTTGGGTTGACTCACAGATCTGTATGATCAACCACCATTGAAATGTTGAACTCCTTGCTGGTGCGTCACATCATCAGGACGAGAATGGTCCTCCAAGTGCCTGAGAGACTGTAGCCACATATGTAGGCACATATGTGCAGGATAGATGGTGTATGCGTACAAGGTGAACCTCTTCAATACTGGCAAGAAACAAAAGCTGTGTGGCCTAAGCTGGCACAAGTTGCTGTTGAAATTCTTAGCACCCCCCAGCATTTGTCAGATCAGGGCATGTTTTCAGTGCCATGGGGGATTGTGACAAACAAAAGGACATGGTTTTTGACAGTAAGTGCACAGAGACTGACTTTTTAAAAACATTAACGATGACTTAGCCCCTTTCAAGACTAAATTCCAAGAGGCGCAGATGATGACGATGGGTTGCAGTGCTAATAGGTCTTGTTGGGATGAATGATTGAACATTCTTATGCGTTGCTTGCCAAAGTTTGAATGAACTTGTATGATTTTGAATAAAACGCACAAACCAAAAAATTGACCATGCTATGTTAGTCTTGGTGTGTATCGGAGAATGACAGAGAGCGAGAGCCCTCCCATTTTACAATTGATATTTGAAAATCCGGAAAAATACAATGGAGAATTGTCGCCATCCACCTCGATGAATATTTTTTTTTTTTTAAAGTTGGTAAGTGTGGTTGAAAGGCAGGGAGCAGAAGGGCCTTGTAGGGAAGAAAGGAAGAAGAGAGAGAGAAGAGAAGGGGGAGGGAATGGGGGAAGAAGAGAGGAATAAGAGAAGGAAAGGTAGGGATAAGGGAGGGAGAATTTGATTGATTCAGCGATGTGCTTGGTGGTGATCTGGCGGTGCTGCTACTTTGCTGCTTCTGGTGCAGGTACTCCTGTCCTGGCTCCTGTCCCAAAGTGGAGCTGGGGTCCTGGGGAGTGAGAGGTATGGCTCACTTACTTCATTTTCCCCGAAGCAAAGCATAGCACGCCGCGCATGCGCTAGTAGAAGCGATGCATGCTTCTCATTCATGATGTGAAGTGTGCTGCAAAGTGTGACATACAACAAGCATATGCTCAGCAGCCTCACAGAAATAAAAGTAAAGTATGCGCATTGCGCGGACGACGTACACGTCATCATAGTACTAAGTACAAGGCTGCAGACAGAGTAGTTAAAAATAACTTACTTACCTTGACGTTCAGTCACAGTGAAGTCCCAAACCTCTAGCTGAAGCCTCAGATTCCCTCCCGTCCCGACAAATGTCCGACACACAGCAACAGCGGCCAGTGGAGTAACTTTGCTGAAAATGTTGGGGGGGACATGACATTTGATGAAAAGGTGCCCCAGCCAAATGAATGTGGACAAAATGGTGTGCCATGAAAGTTGGGGGGGGGACAAACACCCCTGTCCCCCCTAAAATTACGGCCATGACTGCAGCACTCCCTCCGTCTAACTCTATAACAGAATGTCACACTCACATGGTGTCCGGTCAGCGTGGTGCCAGGGTGCGGCTGAGGCAGGAGGGGAGGGCTTGCCATAGCTGAGCGCCGTGCAGCATGCAGCGTCCACGTAGCTCAGCAATGTGCAAGGCAAGCTGTGTGCCCTCAGCCTGGGTTTGTTACGGTGCCGCTGTGAGGGTGGCTCTGTCTCAGTGATGTTGCTGGGAGTGGCCATGTTGCCTCCCTCATCGATGACGGCATGGAGCCCCCCGTATTTTGAAATTCTCAACAGATCCAGGTAGGCGTACTCATTCAATCCTTCCTTTTTCTGCTAACTGCAATGAGAAAGAGGGACTCATGAGACTTTCAGAGCTTGTAAATCTACATCTCACCCAAACACTGCGGCATCCTCTTTCAAGGATGATGCTTCTTCTGCAATATTATTCAGAACTGGTCGATCTACAACTCATTGGGATTCTACGCCCTATGGGGGCTCAAATGGGAATGCGGATGATCATCCCCAACAGACCCCGACCTGACGCTGGTTGGGGATGATTCGCAGACACCTTGACACCCATCCCAGCTGCCAGACCCAGATCCTAGGACTTTAATCTTATGCTGGAATACTCAGGGACATAACTCATTTTTACATTACCATCACTCTTCTTCTTGGGTTGACTTTGATATCATAATGTTCCAAGAAACCTGACTCTCTTAGAAATGCTGGGTATTGACAGCCAATTGGTTAATTACAAATTGGCTAGGAAAGAGAAAAGAGGCCGTCCAAAAGGAGGGATTATTGAATCGATCAAGAACTGGTGTTGTAAATCAGAGGCTTTAATGGCAGCAGAACTAATTGATAAATCCAGTCCAACTAAAATACATTTGATGATTATCAACATCTATTTTACCTCCATTTGCTCTCCAATTGGGGAGGTATTAGAGGACTTAGACAATCTACTCATAAAATGGGGGGAAACGTATCCTCTGGGACCAGTTCTGGTAGGAGTCGATTTCAACTGCTACTTGAAGTCATTGTCAAAGTTGTTGATCTTGGGGCTGAATTGAACTCCAGGATTGTACCAGCTTTCCATCTTAGTGGTAAGGGCTCTAGAGATACACACGTTAGGGCCTGGTCATCTCTGTTTTCAAGATGGGGATTTGGTGAAACAAACGTACTTTTTAATGGTCGCTGGGCAAAAACACCTACTTGGCATAACACTAGGGCTGGTTCGATGATATCGATTAACTATTTATGTCTAATATAGATAATGATAGTATTTGTTCCTTAGAGATAATTAATACACCCTGCAGTGATCACTCAATGTTTTCACTAACCATATCATTGGGTATCTCTCCTCTAGTGAACAGGACAGGGCCCGTCAATTTAACAATAACCAGAGCTAGGCCTAAGATTAAGATAGGTAGGAATTTGGCCAGTGACAACAGCCGATTAAAAACTTGGCGGGCCGGACTTACTGAAGCGGATAAAGATGCCACTACCTACCCTAGTGTCTTTAATCATTTGATTGATAATCTAGGAACAACAGGATGGGACATTAATGTTCGATCCCACACTTTCATAGCTATACACACACAACCCTTTGATGACATTGTCAATGAGAAGAAAAGGGCCAAAAGAAGGGTGATAAAAATGTTAACCCTCTCTGAGATTTCATCAGAGGGCCTCAAAGAGGGGGAAAAAATGATAAGATCGGCCTACTCCAAATGGCAGAGGAACTATAAATTCCAGCTTTACATTGACGAAAACCAGAAACTATTTAAGAAACTTGTTGACAAAGACATTAGTGCAATATGGAGATTTTTTAATGGCACTGGTTCTAAGCAAGCAGCTCTCGAAGTATGTTGTGTGTCAGATAGAACGTGGTTGGAGTACCTCTTTAAAAAACTCAGTTCTGGAATAGGTGAAAAAGTTCAGGTGGGCACTAAACCTCTAGAACGTGTTCCCTGGGCCTTTAACTTTGATAGAGAAGATATAGACATAGTGATTCAGAAGTTAAACAACTGCAGAGCCTGTAGTACATACAGGGTTTCGAACCAATTCTTTAAAGACAATGCCCCTTTGTGGGCTGACATCTTGTTTAGACTATTTTCCCACATTGCAGCTGGCGCAAATTGTCCTGCCTCATGGAACAAAGCTATTATAGTCCCAATTTTCAAATCTGGGACGAGAACAGATCCAGCTAACTACCGTCCAATAGCCCTAATTGATACCTCAGCAAAGGTATTTGCTAAAATAATCTTGAAAGATCTCACCTAATTGATACCTCAGCAAAGGTATTTGCTAAAATAATCTTGAAAGATCTCACAAAGTGGGTTGAGAGCAAGAATCTGCTAACCCCTTTGCAATCCGGGTTCAGAAAAGGGGTGGGGACATCAATAAGTGTCCTGGCATTGTCTAACTGCACCTCGGGCATTAGCAGAATTTTTGGCAAATTCCTATAGGTTGCAGTATTAGATCTAACCGCAGCTTTCGATAAAATCGATATAGCATTCTTTGGGAGAAACTGGAGATGTGGGGTATATGCAAAGGACTTCTGCAAATGATTCAGTTACTCTATAGTAACAACTCCGTAAGTGTAAAACTAAACAGGCAGGAAGATCTATCTAGTCCCATCGCTGTTACCAGAGGGGACCGCTAAGTTTTTTGTGCTCAGCCACATTCTCTTTATTCTTTTCCTGGCGGATTTATGGAAGGAGTCTTTGTCATGGGGTCAGCTATGGGTAAATGTTATTGCTTACGTGGATGATCTTTTATTAATAGATTATACTCCTTCTGGCCTACAAAGACTTTTGGACGGGATATACTATACATGGAGAAGAACCATCTAAAAAATTAACCCTCAGAGGTCTTTTGTCCCAGCATATTCAACAAAGCGTAAGCCAAAACCTTATTCCTGGAACCATAATCTATCTAGGGTACGTGATCTCATCAAAAAAACAATTCCAGCTACAAAGGGATAAAATGACGATGAAACTGGGGTTCGGCATCACTCTTATAAAGGCCCTACGGAGTACACTCTGTGCTTTCTCCTTGCTGCTGCTGATTGAATTGTATAAAGTAAAAATCACTGCAACCACACTGTATGGTTGTGAATTGATGCCTTTCATCGATAGAACCTTTTTTAACAGACTGGAAGGGAAGGTTTGGAAGACTGCTTTTGGAAGACCGATCACAGCTGATCTCCGCGAGGAGGAGGGAGGATCAGCTGTCAGCACCAAGCTCACCGGGCCCCTGCTACCATCTCCATCGGCCTGGTAGGTTCTCTGTTTTCTTGGGCGCTCTGGGCTCATTGTGATTCCTGAGCCAGTGTGCATTCAAAATCTGAAATCGAGCTTGTCTTTTGGCTCATCACAGCTGTTTGGTGCGCAGCACGATCAATGTGCTTTGAACTGCTGCTGGTCTCATGCTGCCGTACTCTCCGGCTTTCTAAACGGCCTTTCCAGCATGGCCGCCTGTAACGCTCACCTGATTCCCGTAGAGGCGCCGGTCTTGACTGGGCGTATACCGTATCTTCAAAGGTGATGTGTAACACACGGCTGGCTCTTTGGGCTGGACCTCTGTGCACTGTATGTCTGACTTGAAGGGTAAGATGTCTGCAGATAGAAAATATGGGATTAAGGAACTGGGTTATTGAATGTCTCTCTCTTCTTCCCTTTCTCTTCTCCTGTAGAACCCCAAAGGTTAACGCTCTCACCTTAGGTAAGTGAACGCCGTGCTCTCCATCTGCCTCGGGGCAGGGTGCTGTAACCAGTTTCTTCACTGGATAAGAGGAGCAGGCCTCTTGACTTCAGAGGACTGCTGTCCGTCGTTTACTGCACGAACGGTAAGTTTCGAGTAATTCTAATGTCTTTAAAGTCTTTAGTAATGATGTTTCTTGTTTTGCAGGGTTCCGGCGATGGCGGATGACGGGCTGAAGTGAGTTGAAGATGGAGCCCGTGTGATGAATAGAAGCGCCTGGAAGCACGTAAGTAAGCGCTTGTTGCCTGCTTCACGATGCGCCCTAACTGTCTTTTTATTTTGCAGGTACAAGTTCGGAGCGGCTGCAGGGTGCCGGAATACACACTGAGTTAGATGTGGAAAGGAGTAATGGCACGTGAGTATTAAAGTTCCCCAATGTCTTTAAACGCACCTTGTTTTGTCTTTCAGATGCGGGATGCAGCGCCGAAGGCCTCCGGAGCGTGCAAAGAGTTGGTAAGCTTTTGTCTTTCAGATGCCGGAATGCAGTGTGAAGACCTCCGGAGCGCACGAAGAGTAGGTAAGCCTTTGTCTTTCAGATGCCGGAATGCAGCGCGAGGCGTTGGTGACAGCCGATGGACCAGGTAAGTGAAGAGCTGTCACTGAAGACCGTAATGCTAACCTGTTCTTTCTTGTCTTTATAGGTGTTGCTGAAGACTGGATTCAGGATGGTAAGCCTTTTTCCTTAGGCCCAGGATCAGATGCAGAAGACACGATGAGCGTTCTGCTGCAGAGGATGCAGAATAACGCAAAGCAAGATTCATCCATCGGGTGTGGTTTAAATAGCCTCCTGTAGTGCTTAGGTGTCTCCTTCCACAGCCACGCCTAGGTAAGAAAAGAGTTCCTGCTTTCCAGAAGAGTTCCAGTGTTCTGAATCTAGGGAGTGGCTCCTGCCCCACCCAACAGGAAAAGTAGTTCCAAACAGAAGAGGATCATAGGCTCAACTGGCAGGCAAGTAAGCAGCATGGTCTGCTGCAGGTAAGTCCACCCAAGCATTATGAGCCCGGCGCTTCCAGCGCTGGGACTGGGCATATTTATGAGCCTGGTGCCACTGGCGCCAGGACTGGGTCCAAAAGGTCCCAATTGGGACTGGTTGGCACTCGGAACCTGGGTTATGGATCTGCTTCCAAGGGAGTTGGGAAAACCCTGACCTTTTGGAAGCAGAGATCATGACAGTACCCCCCCTCAAGGCCCCTCCCAAACCGGGCTCCTCCGGGGGTTTTGGCTTGTCAGGAAATGTTCAGTGAAATCTTTTGATTAGGCGAGGAGCGTGGACATATTCAGCAGGTTCCCAGGATCTCTCTTGGGGGCCGTAACCTTTCCAGTCAATTAGGTAAAATAGTTTAGATTTGGAGATCTTGGAGTCCAGAATGCTTTTGACTTCAAACTCGAGTTCTCCATCAACTAGGATAGGTTTTGGAGATTTAGTTAGTCGGGTTTGAGGTTGCACGGGTTTTAATAGAGAGACGTGGAAGACCGGATGTATCTTCATGTGCGGGGGCAAGTCCAACTTGACCGCTACTGGGTTTACTATGGTAGTGATGGAATAGGGACCAAGGTATCTTGGGTTGAATGTGCATGGCCCTTTTAGAGGTAGATATTTGGTGGATAACCAGACTTGATCCCCTACTTGATATTGAGGGGCTTCCTTCCGATGTTGATCTGCTCCTTTCTTGTATTGTTCTTTAGCCCTTTGAAGGTGAGAAACAGCTTCCTTAAAGGCTTGGGTGATTGTAGAATGCAGGTAGTCTACTGCTGGTGTTTCAAGATCTTGGAGGGGATCCAACTCCGAGGTTCGAGGGTGACTGCCGTACAAAAGAAAAAACGGGGTTTTCCCAGTTCCCGAATGGACAGAGTTATTGTAGGCATATTCGGCTATCCAAAGGATGACTTTCCAAGTTTTTTCAGTTTGTTGCAGCATGCAGCGTAAATACTGTTCCAGAGTTTGATTGGTCCTCTCGGTTTGTCCGTCGGTCTGAGGGTGGTGACTGGTCGATAGTCTCACATCAATTTGAGCCGACCGACAGCAACTTCGCCAAAAATGAGAAATAAATTGACTACCTCGATCCGAAATTAGAACCGAAGGAAAACCGTGCAGTCGAACGATGTTTTCGAGAAATTCTCGGGCCAGAGTTGCTGCTGTTGGCAAGCCTTTCAGCGGAATGAAATGCGCCATCTTGGAGAATAAGTCCACGATTACTAGAATCGTATTGTATCCGGAGCATGGAGGTAGATCGGTGATGAAGTCCATAGAAAGCGTATGCCAAGGGCGAGGTGGGATGTCAATAGGGCGTAAGAGGCCTGCTGGTTTTTCCTTTTGACTCTTGTTTTGGGCGCATACTCCACAGGACATTATAAAGTCTCTGATATCTTTTTTCCAAGACGGCCACCAGAAGTAGCGCTTGATCTTTTCTGAGGTCTTGGCCATACCGGGATGTCCTTCCATTAAAGAATCGTGATAACAAGAGATTACTTTTTTCTGTAAATCTGTGCTGGGTAGGTATAATCGTTCTTGGAAATACAATAAGTTGTCCTTTACTGCAAAGTCCTTTCCCTGCAGATGCCAATTCTGTATGTCTGCTGGAGTTACAAGTTGCCTGGCTTTATCCTTAACTTCCTCTATGGATTCTGTGGCGATTACACCCAGAATTCTTTGTTCGGGAATGATTGGTACAGGTTTAGGGTTGATCAAGTGTTCTTCCACTCCCATCCGAGAAAGGGCATCAGCTTTACCGTTCTTTGTACCAGGTCGATAGGTAATTATGAAGTCAAACTCGGCAAAGAATAATGCCCAACGGAGTTGTCTAGAAGATTGGGCTTTTGCGGTTTTCAAATATTGCAGGTTTCGGTGATCCGTAATCACAGTAACGGTGTGTCGGGCCCCCAGCAGATAATGCCGCCAAGCCTTAAAGGCAGACTTGATAGCCAGAAGTTCCTTGTCAGTAATCGTGTAATTGATTTCAGGAGGCGAGAATTTGCGGGACCAAAATGCCACAGGATGCAACTGATTGGTTACCGGGTCCTTTTGTGATAGAACTGCCCCCATGGCAAGGCTTGAAGCATCAGTTTCCACGATGTAGGGGAGTTCGGGGCGAGGGTGTTTTAAGATTGGTGCAGAGATAAATTTAGTCTTCAAATCCTGGAAAGCTTGTTCCGCCTCGGTAGACCATTCAAAACGTTTGTTTTTCTTTAACAAGGCAGTGATGGGCTGGACTATTCGAGAGAATTCGGTGATAAACCTGCGGTAAAAGTTAGCGAAGCCTAACATGCTTTGCACACCTTTTACGGAGGATGGTGATGGCCATTTGAGAACTGCATCGACCTTCTTTGAATCCATACGCACTCCGCCAGGTGATAATATGAATCCCAAGAATTCAACTTCAGTCACATTGAAAACACATTTTTCCAACTTAGCGAAAAGTTTGTGTTGACGCAATCTTTCGAGGACCATTTTCACGTGTTTCCGATGTTCAGATTCCGATGAAGAATAAACGAGGATGTTGTCAATGTAAACAACTTGACAAGGGGGGTCCTGGGAGTCCCTCTGCCAGACATTAGTCCTGGTTACGAGGGACTTACCCAGAGTCTTTAGCTCACTATCTTTCACACAGAAGAAATATCCCAAACATATCAGTCTTTGTCCTGCCCTGGGGCAGTCCAGCACCGAAATGCTAGGCAATTCTCCTCTGAACAAGAGTACCAACAGAAACCCCAGACACGTGTTTCGGTCTGGTTGGACCTCATCAGTAGGGTGGATCTGTGCCTCTCTAATAATAGTGAGCAAGGGGTCCACGTCTGGATTCCCCTAGTAACTTAGTCAATGTAAACAACAACACACACATCTATGAGCTCTCTGAGGACATCGTTCATAAAATATTGAAAGGCGGCCGGGGCATTGCAAAGTCCGAAGGGCATGACCTGATATTCAAATAGCCCATACTTGGTGCGGAAGGCCGTCTTCCATTCATCGCCCTCTTTTACTCGTACCAGGTGGTAAGCTCCTCTAAGATCCAGCTTTGTATATATGCATGCTTTTCTGACTTGGTCCAGGAGTTCAGGGATCAAAGGTAACAGATATCTATTCTTAACGGTGATCTGGTTCAGGGAGCGATAATCTATACAAGTTCTAAGGTCTCCTTCCTTTTTTGGAACGAAGAACAAAGCTGAAGAAGCAGGGGACTTGGAAGGACGAATAAACCCATTTGCCAGGTATTGATCCAGGTATTGTCGAAGGTGAAGGTTCTCAGGCTCGGTGAGGGCATAAATTCTACTACAAGGAGGAGTAGATCCAGGTATCAGGTCTATCTGGCAGTCATAAGACCTATGAGGAGGTAGAGAGTTAGCCTGATCCTTCCGGAAAACATCTTGGTATTCTAGGTATTCGGGAGGTAACTGGGGAGTCTCTGAAGAAATTGCTGCCAGTGCAACACCAGGTGGAGGGTGACAAGTAGAGACACATTCTGGAAACTGGACCGTTCTTGCTCGCCAATCGATCAGAGGATTGTGTTTCTCTAACCAAGGTATTCCTAGAATAATCTGAAACTGAGGGGCCTTGATCACATCGAACACGATCTTCTCATGGTGTCCATCTTGACTTACTAGCGTCACCTCTTGAGTGGTATGCGTTACTGGCCCGGAGGCTATCTCCGTACCATCCACCGTAGTAATGACGTCCTTTACAGCCTTGGGACAAAGAGTTAGATTCATCCTCAAAACCATTTCATGATCCACATAATTGCCGATGGCACCGCTGTCGACGTAAGCTTCAATTGCATGTAATCGATCCGGATTATCAGGGCTAATGAGGACCATAGGTATCACGAAATGCGAGGTCACGGAACTGGTTTTCACGCTCGGCAAGAGGACCTCTATTCTTGTCGGGCGAGGTCGTTTCCCTGCTCAGAGTTTGTAACTTTGGTAACTGCAGCTCCTACTGCCTTCTTGGCAGGTTTCACCGGACAGTCTCGAAGAAAGTGCCCTGAGTTTCCGCAATAGAGGCATAATTGCAACTGTTTTCTCCTTTCCCGCTCCTTTTGTGTTAGAGGACCTTTCAGACCCCCTATTTGCATGGGTTCCCCGGAGTCTACTCCTTTGGAAGGAGTTGGCGGTTTGGAAAATACTCGTGCATCAAACTTGGAATGATCGGCCTTCCTGTTCTGCAGTCTGTGATCTATTTGAACGACTAAGTCTATATAGTCCGAACAATCTTGTGGGGGATTCACTACTTGGGCTAACACATCTTTGAGGTCTCCACGTAGACCTCTATAAAACAGCGTAATCCTTTTGTCCTCAGGCCATTGAGTTTCCACTATCAGTCTGTTGAAACACGCAATATAAGCCAAAAGGTCTTGATTACCTTGTCGCAACGAAAGAAGCTCATTGTCCAAGGCCTGCCCCTGTGAATGTCTTGCGAACAGTTTTTCCATACTGAGCTGAAAAGCTTGAAAATCATGGAGGACCGGATCATCTTGATTTACTAGAGGGATCGACCAGTCTGCCGCATTGCCACTAAGGTACGAAAGCACGAAAGCTACTTTAGCTTGATCAGTTGGAAAGGCTGCTGGCCGGCATAAGAAATGCAACCGGCACTGATTGATAAATACTGCAAACCTCTTTGGGTCACCAGAAAATCGTTCGGGCGGAGCCAGAGGTACATTCCCAGGTAGGTTGATCTGCACTGGATTCATAGAGGATGTAGAAGGAAGATTTCCCCCAGATGTGGGTAACGGGGTCTGTCCGGCTTGTGACTGTAGCAATTGTCTAGCGAGATCATCTGTTCGTTCCTTGGAAAAAATCAGTTCCCTTCTTAGAGCGTTCGTTTCCTGACAGGCTGCATGCACTTCTGCCCTTAGTTCCCCAAGTAACTGGGCTAGCTGGTCGGTATCCGAGGTTTCCATAGCGCCTGGACGGGAGTTTTGTGGTAGGCTTTGCGTTCTGTAACGCTCACCTGATTCCCGTAGAGGCGCCGGTCTTGACTGGGCGTATACCGTATCTTCAAAGGTGATGTGTAACACACGGCTGGCTCTTTGGGCTGGACCTCTGTGCACTGTATGTCTGACTTGAAGGGTAAGATGTCTGCAGATAGAAAATATGGGATTAAGGAACTGGGTTATTGAATGTCTCTCTCTTCTTCCCTTTCTCTTCTCCTGTAGAACCCCAAAGGTTAACGCTCTCACCTTAGGTAAGTGAACGCCGTGCTCTCCATCTGCCTCGGGGCAGGGTGCTGTAACCAGTTTCTTCACTGGATAAGAGGAGCAGGCCTCTTGACTTCAGAGGACTGCTGTCCGTCGTTTACTGCATGAACGGTAAGTTTCGAGTAATTCTAATGTCTTTAAAGTCTTTAGTAATGATGTTTCTTGTTTTGCAGGGTTCCGGCGATGGCGGATGACGGGCTGAAGTGAGTTGAAGATGGAGCCCGTGTGATGAATAGAAGCGCCTGGAAGCACGTAAGTAAGCGCTTGTTGCCTGCTTCACGATGCGCTCTAACTGTCTTTTTATTTTGCAGGTACAAGTTCGGAGCGGCTGCAGGGTGCCGGAATACCCACTGGGTTAGATGTGGAAAGGAGTAATGGCACGTGAGTATTAAAGTTCCCCAATGTCTTTAAACGCACCTTGTTTTGTCTTTCAGATGCGGGATGCAGTGCCGAAGGCCTCCGGAGCGTGCGAAGAGTTGGTAAGCTTTTGTCTTTCAGATGCCGGAATGCAGTGTGAAGACCTCCGGAGCGCACGAAGAGTAGGTAAGCCTTTGTCTTTCAGATGCCGGAATGCAGCGCGAGGCGTTGGTGACAGCCGATGGACCAGGTAAGTGAAGAGCTGTCACTGAAGACCGTAATGCTAACCTGTTCTTTCTTGTCTTTATAGGTGTTGCTGAAGACTGGATTCAGGATGGTAAGCCTTTTTCCTTAGGCCCAGGATCAGATGCAGAAGACACAATGAGCGTTCTGCTGCAGAGGATGCAGAATAACGCAAAGCAAGATTCATCCATCGGGTGTGGTTTAAATAGCCTCCTGTAGTGCTTAGATGTCTCCTTCCACAGCCACGCCTAGGTAAGAAAAGAGTTCCTGCTTTCCAGAAGAGTTCCAGTGTTCTGAATCTAGGGAGTGGCTCCTGCCCCACCCAACAGGAAAAGTAGTTCCAAACAGAAGAGGATCAGAGGCTCAACTGGCAGGCAAGTAAGCAGCATGGTCTGCTGCAGGTAAGTCCACCCAAGCATTATGAGCCCGGCGCTTCCAGCGCTGGGACTGGGCATATTTATGAGCCTGGTGCCACTGGCGCCAGGACTGGGTCCAAAAGGTCCCAATTGGGACTGGTTGGCACTCGGAACCTGGGTTATGGATCTGCTTCCAAGGGAGTTGGGAAAACCCTGACCTTTTGGAAGCAGAGATCATGACACCGCCCTGTTTGTCTTCACAAGACTTGGTCGTGTTGTGGCTTGAGCCTGCTCCCACCCCCATAGGCTGGCTTAGAGTACTTCAGCCAACCACCATCACTGGGAGGCGGGAGCCATCCCTTGTTCTCAAAGGCCCGCATCTAAGGCCCCTGTCAGCTACCTGTCTGCTACAGGTACGCCCCCACCCCCCTATGGCCGCCTGTGATGCCTTTGTGCCCCCCACACCTCCTATGGTCACCTGTGATGCCTGTGTGCTCCCCAACCCCCTATGGACGCCCGTGATGCCTGTATGCCCCCCACCCCTCCTATGGTCATCTGCACTTGTTTGCTGCTGCCGCCCTACAACATGGGGTAGGCACCATACAACTGCCTGTTGCTGGACTTTCGCATCTGTGTGCTGTGCCGCTCTGCAACATGGAGTAGGCATCATGTATATGCCCACTGATTTGACATTCGCGTTTGTGTGCTGCTGACCTGCAACATGGGGTAGGCACCATGTATTTGCCTATTGCTGGACTTTGCCTATTTGCCTAGCATCTGTGTGCTGCTGCCGCCCTGTAAGATGGGGTAGGCACCATTTATTTTGCCTATTACTGGACTTTCTGCATTTGTGTTCTGCTGCCGCCCTACAACATGGGGTAAGCACCATATAACTGCCTGCTGCTGGACTTTCTCATCTGTGTGCTGCTGCTGCCCAGTAAGATGGGGTTGGCACCATGTACTTGCCCTTTGCTGGACTTTTTGCTTTTATGTGCTGCTACCACCCTATACAATGGGGTAGACACCATGTATTTTGCCTATTACTGGACCTTCTGCATTTGTGTGCTGCTGATCTCCTTGCGGAGATCAGCTATTACTGGACTTTCTGCATTTGTGTGCTGCTGCCGCCCTTCAACATGTGGTAGGTACCATGTATTTGCGCCCTGATTTGTCATTTACATCTACATGCCCCGGCGCCCGTAATATGGGGTCAGGCTCGATGGATGTAATCACTTTGTACTTCTCTTTTTGCACTCTGCGTACGAGATATCACCTTTTGCACAATCTATGATGTTGTAATTCACCTCGTACGCTTCCTTTTCTGTAACCTGAAGCACTGAAACTAAGTTCAAGCGCCTAGATACCTCAGGGTTTTGCACGCTATACAAACAAACAAACAAACAAAAACACAAACAAACCGTTTTAGCCCTCCCAAAGTCTACACCTATAAGTGCCATCAGGTTGGAACTGGGCCTCACATCTTGGTTGGCCTAGTACATAAATGATGCTTGTCATTGCACTCAAAAATAATCTGCTAAACAGCAAATTGACCAACTATTCATTCTTGTTTAGCTTTCACAAGAGATGCGTGAACTTTGCCAGTATGATCTCACTTGCTTCTTCAGATAGTGATTATGTAAAAAATAAGATTATTGTTTGGGACAGAATCAATTACCACAATGGCCTAAACAGATTGGTATTGTTCCAAGATAACCACCATTTGTTCACACCATCATGCAAGTTGACAGCCTTTGTGCAGAAGTTCCCCTCCAAAAAACATTGTGATCTCTACCTTAAATTTCACCTCAACGCCTTACCTACTTTGGAAGCTATAGGGCCAAAGATCGGGATACCGAGAGATATGCGTGGGTGCCGGATGTGTGGCTTAGTTCCACTTGAATCACTGTCCCATTGGTATTAGAGTGCCCTTCATTTTGGACCAGATAATTAGTCACATGCTTCTTACAATCAATGGCCCTAGTCCTGAACAAAAACCTATGGGTAAGGCTAATGCTTACCTCTAATCAAGCCTTAATAATAGCTTTGAGAACACTTATTGAAAGAAATGTCCATGGACTGAAAAGTAGAATGGCCGAGAGGGGGAAGCACCTTGGAGGGAAATATGGGAGTAATTCTATGCCTAATGACAGAGTTTACATTGAGGACGCCTGGCTAACTGTATTTAAAAGTTTGATCAAGTTCACAAAATGTTGTGTACATCTGCTTGCATTATTTCATTTCTATTTTATTAATTTGCTTTTATCTACCTAAGTGTACACGTTTCTTGTTAATTGTAAAACACTTTCAATAAAAACATTTTTTTTAAATCATTTTTCAGACTTAAGCCTACATCTTTTTCTTTGATGTCACTGAAGAAAATGCTAAGAATCAAACTTTCACTCTAGAAATCACAACACGTCTTGAATGTGGAAACACTTCTCCTCAGAAATATGATCATCTAATCACCACTGTCCCCCATTCTATATGCCTCTTTTCCATCCTTAATTCAGTTCTCACCATAGCACTGATCGGACTTGCCCTATCTGACTGCCTATGATTTCACTCTATTGTTTCATTCTAAAATCCACAAATATGATGCCTCATTTAGTAATTATTGGACCAATCTTCTCCGGTTCTTCCTCTTTTGACTCCCGTTTCCCAAACTCTTGGTAGTTCCTTGGTCTCTGTCTTCAGTGAGAGAATCCCATTGGTTATCGCAGTGACTCCCTTCCATGCTATCCTATTCAAAATGTGTACACTGGCTTTCTTATTTTCTGGTTTCACAAAGTCTCTTTTTTCTATTGGTGTGTTTCCTGACATTTAATTTATGCATTCATAAAACGCATGGTATTTTGCACTGAAACACAGTGTAAGAGAACACAGCAGCAATCTGCAGTTTCATCAAACACACTTACTTCCACCAACTCGTGATGGGGTGAGAGTATGTGGGGCCAAAGTCTGGGAAGGCAGAAGGGACCTCTATTAAAAAAGAAAAAAGTATATGACTGTCACGTTGCTCTTGTTCCCGCCACTTGGCGGCATGATTTGGGGACGGTTTTATATCGGACTTACCTTCTGACCCCCTACAACACAGTACTGTGCTGATTTGGGAGTTCAAAAGCCGTATTTTCCATTTCACTTCCATTCAAGATCCATTTTGGGTTTTTGGCAGCCAGTATGCTTTTTTGTTCAAGTACTACGCTTCCCAGTATTCCTTGCTCAGTGCTTCATCTCCAACCTTACAGGACAAGGTTAGGAGGAGGATAAGGAACACCTGTGGCTGCAGGTGCAAGCAACCATCACACCTGAGGCATGTGCTCGTTAACCAGCTTCAAAAGCTTCAGTTTGCTTCAGTCCAGCACTGGTCATTGTTGCAGTGCTCCTGTTTGTGATTGTTCCTGGTCGTTATGTATAATGATATATTTAAGAGACTACCCTTAACATGGAGAGTTCATTCCCCCCACCCCCAATTAAACCACCCCACAATTTGTCATTGATTCGATTCAGTCTAGCTCTGCTATGACTCATATAGAGCCAGAGAGATTTATTTATACATTTATTGCTCATTTGCAAGGCACTTTATACAACAGAATTGTGTTTCAAAGTGCCACAAGGATAAATGGGAAGGGTACAGGGGAAATAATAACAGTGTCAAGAATCAGAAAGAAACAATAATATATATACAGTCATGGTTCTACTAGGCCTTGTGGCATTTGGCTGTGCAAGTGCATTGATGAGAAGTGCAGCGGAGGGGGATGGAAGTAGAAGCAGAGGAGTGCACACATGCTGGCGAAGGGCCCAAAGAAGGAAGTGCTGAGGGGAGCAAGGAGGAAAACCTCAGGCTAAATGCTAGTACAGGCAGCTCTCAAGGGTCGTACGAGGAGCCATCAGGCAGGGCCCAAAGGGCCTGGTACTGACAGGGAGGAAGGGCCTGAGAGCCTGTGAGGTTCATGAGGATCAGGTTACCGATCACAACGGCAGTGGGGAGATTAGCAATGAAGGGAATGAGGGAAAGAGGTAGAGAAGAGCAGAGTTTTGAGCAGTTTCCAGAACTTAAGGTGATCCAGTTCAAATCTGAGAGGGGCAGACAGGCTGTTCCAAAGGGAGGCACCAGCCACAGAGAGAGATCCCTCCCTCTGTGCCACCAATGAGCCCAGAACCAGGCTGAGGTATAGAAAGAATGAACACGTTACTTTCTTACCTGGTAAGAAAGGTAATCACCACAGCTGTGCTGCTTTGGAAAATTTTCAGCGTTTGCGTCCTGCGTCGATGACGTCGATACACTGTCCTTGAGGGCCTCCGTCGAGCCGACGTCACCAGATGTTATAAGTAGGACGCACAACGCCCATAGCCTCAGTTGTAGTTTTTTCCCCCAGAATGTGTGGCACCAATCTTCTGCCAGTATGACCACAGAAAGCCTTGCGGAAAGATAATCTGCAATCGCATAATAAATTCTGTAGCGGGGCTGTTAGGGAGGAAGCGATATGGAATACGTCGTCGGACCATCCCATCGAAAGAATGTTACCAGATAAGAAAGTAACATGTTCTTGGAGGGGATTGGGTCCTCCGACGTATTCCATATCTATGACAGACTCCCAAAGCAGTACCAACGTGTGGAGGAGGGAAAAGAATTTAGAATATAGAAATTTAGAATGCCCAATCAAATTGCAGAATAGAGGACCGCCTTGCCAAAGGCCAGATCTTGCCCATGGATAGAATCTAGGGAGTAGTGTCTTACAAAAGTGTGGACTGAAGCCCATGTGGCTGCTTCACAGATGTTACGAATAGGAACGCCCCTCTGCAGGGCAGTACAGGCAGCCATACCCCTAGTAGAATGGGCCCGTAAACCCACTGGACGGTCCTTACCCGCCAAGCGGTAACATTCAGAAATTGCCAAGATAATCCATCTAGACAAAGTCTGCTTAGTAATAGCTTGTCCCAAACGCCTTCCAGCGTATCCAATAAAGTCCACTCTGACTTGGGACATGCGTGAAATGTAGAAACTTAAAGCTCTCCTAGGATCCAACCTATGGAGCCTCTCCTCTTCCTTACCAGAATGTGGAGGAGGATAAAATGCCGGAAGAATGACCTTCTGGCTTAAATGAAATTCCGACACCACTTTTGGAAGAAAGGAAGGACGAACCCCAAGGACATCCATATCCTTATGAAACACCGTGAAGGGTGGCTTAAGAGAAAGTGTCTGCAACTCACACACTCTGCGAGCGGAAGTAACCGCAACTAAAAATACAGTTTTAAGGGTTAACAGTCTCAAAGGACAAGAATGTAAAGGCTCAAATGGAGCACCCATTAGGAATTTTAGAACAAGGTTCAAATCCCAACCGGGCACCTAGAAAGGTGACGGTGGAAACACATTAGTGAGCCCTTTCAGAAACTGAGAAATTAAAGGAATTTTGAAATAAGAACACTCCTCAGACAAGCGCTTAAATATGGACAGCGCCGCCAGGTGACCTTTAATGGTACCCACTTGCAGGCCCTTGTGGGCTAAAGAAAGCAAAAAAGACAGAACCACAGGAATGTCACATGAAAAAGGATCCACATTCTTAACCCTGCACCAGTCGCAGAACTTTCTCCAACAGCAATGGTACAGGGACTTTGTAGCAGGCCATCTGGCCGAAAGCAACACCTCCATCACGTCTTCAGGGAGGTCCCAATCCTTATATCTTAACCTTTCAGAAGCCAGGCATGAAGGTTGAGGGGTCTGACCTCTGGATGGAGAACCTGACCCCCCCCCGTGAGAGCAGATCGTCTCGGTAGGGAAGACGACGTGGCGGGCAGATGGACAAGTCGAGAAGATCCGGGTACCACGTCCTCCGGGCCCATGCCAGAGCAATGAGGATCATCTGGGAACCGAACCTCTGTAACCTCCACAGCACTTGCGGGATGATGGGGACTGGAGTAAACGCATACAGCAGTGGGAAGGACCACCCCACCATGAATGAGTCCCCCAAGGCCCCTCTTGGAGGAAATTCCCGCGAGCAGAACCTTTCACACTTCCGCTTTACACTAGAGGCGAAGAGATCCACTTGTGGGGTCCCCCAAAGGGCAAAGATCTCCAGGAGAATCTCCTGAGCCAGCACCCACTCGTGAGAGATCGTGCTCTGCCTGCTCAGAGTGTTTGCCGTCTCGTTTTCGTCTCCGGCCAGATGAACTGCCGAGATCGAAATTTCCTGCTGGATGGCCCAGAACCAGAGCTGCATCTCCTCCCTGCACAGAGGAAGTGACCCTGCCCCCCCCTTTTTGTTGAGGTAGTGCATGGCCACTGTGCTGACCGTCAGAATCAGGACATTCTTCCCTCGCACAGTCGGCAGAAAAGCCTTCAGGGCAAGCCTGACGGCCCTCAGCTCCGACAGATTGATATGGAGTCTAGACTCCGACTGAGACCAACGACCGCTGACTGTCAACTCGTTGGCATGAGCTCCCCATCCCGTGAGGGATGCGATCAGCACGATCGTCACCTCCGGCCAGCGTAGCCAAAACAGAGCCCCCTTCATCAGATTGCCTTCGTCGCCCACCACAGAAGGTCCTGGGCGACCGAGGGTGGCACCTGAACGGGGTCAGACATCCTGCCGGAGGACTGTGACCACTGCATCTTGAGAGCCCACTGCAGAGATCTCATCCGCAGTCGAGCCTCTGGCACCAGAAGAATGCAGAATGCCATGAGGCCGTGCAACCTCAAGAACTCGAACGCCGGGAGACTCTGGGCATGTTGAAACTTGTGCACCATCTGCAGAATGTGATGAGCCCTCACCTGGGGGGGGAAACACTGCCCCAGGGACGTGTCAAGAACTGCTCCGATGTACTGGAGCCGCTGGGTTGGCGTCAAGTGGGACTTCTTTAAGTTGAGGGAGAAGCCCAGCCTGTGAAGCGAGTGGCAGGTGACTGACAGATGATCCAGGACTTGCTTGGGAGAGCGCACCCTGATCAACCAATCATCCAGGTAGGGGTAGATGTGAATCCCCCCTTTCCTGAGATACGCTGCCACCACCACCATGAGCTTGGTGAAAACCCTCGAGGCAGAGGTCAATCCGAACGGCAGGACCCGAAACTAAAAGTGCGAGTCTCCAACCGCGAACCTCAGGTACTTCTTGTGCTTGGGATGGATCGGCACATGAAAGTAAGCGTCCTTGAGGTCGAGAGACACCAACCAGTCCTGAAGTTGAGGGGCCTGGAGGACTTGAGAGAGAGAGTAACCATCTTGAATTTGTCCTTCCTGAGGAGCTTGTTCAAACCACGCAAGTCCATGATGGGTCTCAATCCCCCATCTTTCTATTCAATCAAAAATAAGGGGAATACCATCCCTTGTTCCGCTCCACGACAGGCACCAGTTCTATGGCGCCTTTCTCCAGCAGGGATATAACTTCCTGCGCAAGGAGCGGATCCGGACTCTTCAAAGAGATATTCCCTGGTGGATTGTCGTGAGGCCTCTGCCGAAAGGGAAGACAGTAGCCATGGGCTCTGATCTCCAGAACCCACACATCCGAAGTAATGGCACGCCATTCTACAAGATGCTGCGCCAGCCTTCCCCCAACCAGCGAACCATGGGACATGGCCTCATGACTGACCTGAAGCGGCTGCGGCAGTGCCTGAGGGCAAAGAGGCAACCTCGAGTACCTTGTTTTCCACCTCTGGTACTCCTACGCTGGCCTCTTTGACTTGCACCCCCCCTCGATCTACCAAAGGTTGAGTAATATCGAAACAAACCTCCCCTCCATTGCTGTCTCCTAGGACAAAAAGGCAGAGGTTGGCGAACTGCTACGCTCAACGACTTCGCTGCAGCTTTGGAGGTCTGCAACCTCTCAAGCCTCTCGTCATCCTTGCTGCCAAAAAGATGGTCACCATTAAAGGGCATGTTGAGAAGCCGGTCTTGTACATCCGGAGCAAACCCCGACTTCCGCAACCACTCAAATCTGCGGATCACGGTGCTCGCCACCATGGACCGGCTGACACAGTCTGCCACTTCCAGACCCGACTGACCAGATTCACACATGGCATCCTTGCCATCCTGTACAAGGGCAAGAAAGCCATCCCGTTCCTCCCCTTTGGGACTATGTTCAGCCGCCAATGAAACACAATTCCACAGAGTGTGAGTGAAACGTGCTAAGACACACACAGAGTTTGCTGCTTTCAAAGCCATACCCGCTGAAGAAAAGACTTTCTTCGCCCAACCGTCAAAACGTTTGTCTCCCTATCAGGAGGGATGGTAGGGTACGATGCCTTTTTTGCTGTGGCCATAGCCGCCTGCACCACCAAACTCTCCGGAGTAGGGTGCATGGACAAGAAGCCGGGGTCGCCACTGGCAGGGCGGTACTTTTTCGGCAACGACTTCCCCACTGCCGGAGACTCTCCGGAGCAGTCCAAGACGCCGCCACCCTTCGTTGCAAAGTCATATGGAATGGCAGTACCGGGTCAGTTGGTGGACCTTGGTCCAAGATATCTGTCAGGTCATCCTGCAGATAATCCACTGGTGGCGCAGACCACCCCAAATACTCTGTCACCCTCAACATCAGCCACCTGTACGAAGAGTCAGCATGCGTACCATGCTCAGGCCTGCCAAACTCAACCTCCGGGGAGGTATCAAGACCACTGGCGTCGCGCAAAGAGTGACGCAAGTCTTCAATCTGGCTATGACCCGACAAAATCTTGTCAGGGACCTCATCCGGAACCAAACCTTCCTCAGACCCTTCCTCCACCTCAGAAATATAATCCAGTGGCTGGAATAAATCCCTGGAGGAGGGCACAGAAAAAGGCTCAAAGATAGGTCTCACAGACTTCTTTAGGGCCTTCCTCGGGGTATCCACTGAAACACGGGGAACCTCCGACAAAGCATCCTCGAAAGGTGTCGAGGGCGTCGACAGAATCGGCGTCGACATCGAGCGTGGCGCCGATGGCTTTGACACAGGCCTCGAGGGCAGAGCCCCGAGCGTGTCCTTCGACGGCCTCGGTGCCGATGGCGTTGAGGATTTCCTCGGAGCCGGAGCATCGAGTGCACCTCTCGACGGACATGGCGCCGATGGCGTCAACGTCTTCGAAGAAGACCTCACAGGCTCCGACGTTCTCGAGGGCGTCGAGGATCGGGAGCAGGCATGGCTGGTGCGATCCACCTTGTCCGATCGAGACCTCAAAGGTTCTCGATGATCGCGCCGACCACCCAAGCCCGAAGGCATGCGAGTTGTGGCTCTAGCACGGTCACAGCCGGCTTCTCTCGAAGGCGCGGACGGACCAGAGCCCTGTGATTCAAAAATCACCAAGTAGAGAGGAGTAGAGTGCTTGTTGGGACAAGCAACCCACCGACGGGCGGAGTCCTCGGACGAGGACGGGGAAGGCGACCGGTGACGGCGCTTCCGCGAGTGCCTCAAAGAGGCAGAGGAATGACGGGACCCACTCTGGGCCCGAGACCCCCTGGACTTACGCCGACGATGCAGAGAGTCGCCCCTCGAATCGTCGGTCGAAAGCCCAGCGGATTTTGACTTTCGGGGCTTGGAAACCCTACCGACAGAAAGCTTCTTCTTCCACTCCCGCAAGGCCTTCGACGTTAACGACTGGCAATCATCACAATCATCCGTGGCGTGGTCCTCACCGAGGCACCAGAGGCAGGCGTTGTGCAGGTCCGTAAGCGACATCTTGGAACCGCAGTCCCGACACTTCTTGAAACCCCGCCGCGGGGTGGAAGAAGACGAAGACATGATGATCTTCACAAACGAACAGGTTCAAAGAACCGATAACTCAGAAGAACCGAGGCGTGCCGAGATCTCCGAAGCGAACACGTTCGCGGAAAAAACGGAACTGAGGCTACGGGCGTCGTGCTACCTACTTATAACATCCGGTGACATCAGCTCAACGGAGGCCCTCGAGGACAGCGTATCGACATCGATGCAGGAGCCGAAAATTTTCCAAAGCAGCACAGCTGTGGTGATTACCTGTCATAGATATTGAATACGTCGGAGGACCCAATCCCCTCGAAATATATTTATTGAATAATAGGTTCAATGAATATTTGCCCCAAATTATTATACGTACCAGCTTCTCTGTGGCATGAAATAAAGCATCAATAAAAAAAGCTAACTCTTGGGGATTTCACTTTTGGTTCTCATGTACTGTGAGAAACCTGAGGGTATCCTCACCCCTATTCCCTATGGGTTCTCTGGGCAGGTTGTCAGGGAAAGGCCATTGCTTTTGGATCCCAACCCTGGGCGTGGACAAGAAAGGCAGGATCACAGGGCTGGGGGGTCTGTGGGGACTGGGAGTTGGATGTACTTGGCAGAGACATGGTATCCCCATTCCAACTAACTCACCCACCCCTTCCCTCACCTTAATGGGGTATTATGAGTCAACTCCCCTATATTCCTCATATATAACTTCTAACAGTACTTGGATGAGGAAGAGGCAACCAGGAGTAATGAAGACTAGAAGCTTTTGCCCCTCTGGTACTGGGACGAGGAAGAGATCTGCTGAGAGTATTAGAGGTCAAGCATGTCCCCTTATTGATGGTCAGGCAGGGCCAATTGTGCATTCCCACATGCAGCCTGTTAAATGACTGCAGGTGTATAAAAAGCCCAGCCCAACTGGAACAGAGAGAGAAGCTGTGGCATTCATGGAAGGGCAGCATCGGAGAGGCCAAAAGAAGCAGCAAGGAGCTGAAGGTGAGTGGCATGCCAGCGGTTCAACGGAGAGCAGCCTAGGAGCCGGGGCTCCGTGGAACTAAGCAAACGCTGTAAGGGTAGCCATGCCTGGAGGCTGCCCCTTTTCGTGGAGTTCACAGTGCTCGAACGGCAGACGGTGGAGCCCGGAGGCAGAGAACCAAAGGCAGAGAGTTCTGCGCTGCAGGAACACCGAAAGAAGCAACCAGTGAGTTTTTATATAAACGGAAACCCGGTGTGCGAGTGTTTGAAGATAAACCGAGGATTACTTTGTATCAGAGTGGTCACGTGAATGATAAGCCACGTTCTCAAAGGTCTCCAATTGAAATCTTCATTAACATTTGAATAAATAAGAATACTTTGTAGCGGAGTGGTCGTGTGTGCATGAAGACATGTTTTCGAAGGTCTGTGAGTGCTGGGCACATTACAAAGATAAATTACAACGACTTATAACAATAAAATGAAATAAAATGAAAGCAACTTTTCATCATGTGTCAAGTTCACATGCAACTTTAAATAAAAGTGAAATTATATATGTTGAATTCACAAGTGAATAAAACTTTGAACCCAAGTAATCAATCCTTAGAGAACATTAAAGTGAACAAAACTTCAGCAATACAAGTGGGCCAAATATACTTTGGACTCCAGAGTGAACAGAATTTTGGAGGCAAACTTTAACAAGGGAATAGAGTCCAACTTTCAGTTAACACATTCTTGTACAAAGACCAACACTATCTAGAGGCCGCAAGTGTGGCGCAGATTTTTAAGAAAACTGGACAATTTCCTTACACAGTGAAAGTGAATCTTGGGGAAGGGAACCCTGAGGTTTAACCTACTTATTGACTACAGGACTGAGTCTCAAGATATTTTGTGTTTGGAACTGTGTTTTGAAATGTGGGAAAAGGAACCCTGAGTGTTGGCTAACTCTATATCATTTTTGAACTTAAGGCAATCCTGAGACTTTTATTGGAACTTTTTTGTTCTTGGGAGGGGAGCTGAAAGAAAGCTGAGAGCTGGACAGAGCTCAGACCTTTGTGCTGAACCCTGTTTTGGTGGATGCTGACATCACTACACATTAAATAAAATTATTTGTGAGTGCAAGTATAGGCTTTTGGACACAGACAGATTCACAAGTTGAACATTTGGATCTTGAATTTCCTAAGTTTTGGTAGGAAAATCCCACCATAGTATAGGGCAAGATAGGCGTTTTTCCATCCTGACTTTTAAGTTGATAAAGTTGTATTGTTCATTCAGAATCTGTTGTCTGTGTCTTACTCCAAGATTCCCTCACAGTACATGGAACACAGGCCAAATAAACGGTTCAACCCTTCTGTCCCACAAAAACCCCTGAATGTCAAACATGAACCATGCCTTGGAATATTACAAGCTCATGAGCATTTGCATTCCTTGATAAGGTTTAGATTCAAACCTACTGCAACCTTTTTCTATTTTCAACAACACTTTCACACAACAATTTCAATATCGCCCTCCCCATGCACAACAACACTCGTACCCATCAATACCGCAGGGATGCCAACAGTGTTCGTTGACGCACAACGCTATAAGCCTTGCTCCACCTAAGATAAACAACACTTCTACCCACTAAATATCTCACGAATGCCGGCAGCTTTCGCAGAGGCACTTGACAACAAACGTTTGCCCTGCCAGTTGCCCTCCTTCTCCCCTATCATCCTCTGCATCCCCTGCACCCTCCCCCTTCGGGACTCACCGTTGCTGCTCCAGTTTTCACTCCAGAGAGACTACGAATAACGAGACCAGCAATCCGCATTGGACAAAGAAAAAGAACACAGCAGCCAAACTGCATCAAAGCATACAGTACGTATACCTAAAACCATGTCCGTGGACACAGGCCACAGGCACAGCCATACATCCATGCACCATTGAATGCAGCTATGGCTATGCCATTCCTGTCTAGCAGCACAGATAGCCGTACACACTGCAACCCCTGACGTACCCCAAAACCTCTGCTCGGTCACTATAGGCTGATCACTTACTCAGACCGAGACGAAAGCCCTTAGATGACTCATCCACTGCCTCCCGGCCATACCATATCCAAACTCCCAGCAGACTCATTTAGATAGAAAGTTTGTAAGAGGAGACCACAATACCTGCTCCAATACCCAAGGTGGAGAATAGACACCCAACTCACATTAATCAATCCATCAGAATTAGAACACCTACAGAGCTCGCTAGAATAGAACGGCGAGCGCATCGCACCAACCAAAACCCAACCCACAACACTCACTCCATCAGAATTAGAACACTTACAGAGCGCGTTAGAATAACATAGGGAGCGCCTAACACAAACCTAAAACCCTGCCAGATGTAACCCCTTTGCCCATCCTGATGAGATTGGGAGGATTAGTGAGCGGCACACTCGGACAGAGTTCTGAATGTTAGCATGTTAAACTTCATATAACCTACTAACAAAAAACTCAGCATTTCTGCAGACATATCTCACTCAAAAATCTCACACAAACATCTCTCGCACAACAACCCGCACGCACTTCACAACACTGCAACAACACATAAACCGCACCAACAGCACACAAGGACTGACATCGATCCGATGCTCGCAGCAAAGTTCAGCACCCGGTGTATACCGAGTTGAAGCTGCCAACAGAACACCACTCCTCTCACTATCCTACTCCCGCTTCACCTACTAACCCATCCCACCTTCTCGCTTGCAGATCCGTCAGAGCGCCTGGGGACCAACTACGTTGGTGACGGTGCACGGTACAAATACCTTTAACATTTAACATTTAACTAGCATACAGCGGCTACCAACTAAAAATGTGGTATAGCTGGGCACATATCGAATCTCCAGCAATAGCACTCCATCCTAAACCACCAACAGTGCCCACCCAAGTGCTTGAACTTTTGGGCTGCTTAATGGAGCCTAGCCAGCCACCTAATTCCTAATCTGGCGAAAATACACACAGGCATCTCTTAATCTAAACTCTTAGAACCTCCTACACATGGACTGTGGTCACCAAGGGCATTCCAATCACAAAGCGCATTGAGGCCATACAAATGGGGAAATAGCACTATATAAATAACGAATACAATACAATACATGCAGCGCTTTGTTAATTTCCCTGCACACTTCAAAATGCTAACAGTTTTGAAAGCACAACAGACTTTTGATAATATTTTGTATTAATAGAACTCTTTGTCCTTCTTCACACTGAAGCAATACAAAATCTCGCTATGAGGGTCACTTTCTCACTCTCAGGAGAGAGTGTCCAATTTTCAATTAGGAATTACACTTTGTTTCATTTAGCACAGCACTTTTCTACCCAGAAACAAGCACCAAAAACCCTGACATTCAGATACATTCAGAACACCTCTGCTTAAAAGCCAGGTCTGGAGAATGGTGACAGTTAGGAATGTTGTTTTTGGGCAAGGACACCCCTTCCCTTTAAGGAATTCTGGGGATGACAAGGAAAATAGGCGTACCCAATTAAATTAACAGACTATAGATCTTATTCTCACTGGGAATTAGTTTTGGTAATTACGAAGATTAACAAAATCACCCAATGTTATTTATCAATAGGGGAATTAATTGACTTATTATTTATCAGCATTACTAAATACCTACTTCCATACCCCAACCCATTAACTAAGGGGAAGATATTAAATCAAACAAATCCCCACACTTGGTTCGGTTGGACAAACTACTTAGATTGTATTTCTGGGTTTTTGGTGCGCAGGAAAAACATCAGCGTTTCAGGAAACTCTCTTGGGGAAGCACCGGGATATGGTCAGGCACTTCGGCCAGGGATAGCCACCAGCATGTATCCCTCTAATTTTGCTCTCCTTGCAAAAGGCCAGCCTCTTTAGCCTTTCACATTGCTGTCTCCAAGGCAATGTTAAATCTCCATCCAGCTTTCAATAGTTCCACACAGAGGACTTCACACAGCTGCCCATGCAAGGTTAAATTCTGCATCCCTCTTTCAGTATTCACCCAGAGGATTTTTAGGCAGTTCTCCCCTCTCTGGCATGTGCATTCACTTTTTAACCTCAAAGCCACACCTCCAAAATGTTGAAATTAGGACATGTGAATTTATTAGTCTTGAATTTTAATTGGACTCTTACGGTCCTCTCTACCCCCAAAGGCCAGCACTTCTCTATGGATAGTCCCTGGAGTTAGTGCATGTTGCATTGTGGTACTTGTAGTCATGTTCATGTTTATAGTTGCTACTGTATGTGTACATCAGCTTCTTCTCCATCCAGGTAAGTCTGACATGTGCATGGCTCCCTGGGCTGCACTGTGGCATTGATACGGGAGGTGGTCAAGTACAGATTTTGCGTTTGCTTGTCTTGCCAAGCTTTGTGTATTCACACCCGCCTCCCCATTTGGACTTGTACTTCACAGTGCATGCGCACAGGCATTTCTCCTCACCCACCATCCAGGTCAGTAGTCCTCTGTGCCTCTCCATGTATCCTGGCAGTGTTCTGTTCCGTAGCACCATGGAATCATACCAGGGTAGCAGGCACAGCAGTTCAGGGAGTGGTGGTACTTGTGGTTACGGTGCACTGCTTTGTGGGGCTGATGGGCCACCAACGCAACATGGGTGCAGTCCAGGGCAGCGATCACATTTGGCATTTGGGCAACGGCATAGGTCTGTGCCTTCATGGCATTGACCTGCACTGGGGTGGTGGGCAGTGAGACGTGGCACTGCACTTGCCATAGGAGGACTTCAAGCACCTGGACCAACACTGCACAGAATGTGGACTGTGGCATGTCATGCATCATGGCCACAGAGTGCTGGGAGGTGCCAGTTCCAAAGAATTGTAGAACAGCCACTAGCTTCAGCAGTGGGGGCACAGCTGTCCAGATGTTGATCCTGCTCCCTATGTCATCCTGTATTGTGGTGAGCAGCTCAGTTATGGTCTCCCTGTTGAGACAGTACAGAGTGACCAACTGGCTGTCAGTGTGGGCCCAGGGTGAGGCCCTGACCCTGGGGATTGGTGCACGCCTTGCTTGGGCTCTCCTCCACCTCCTTTCCCCCCTTCTCCTGTACTCTCTGTGCCCTGGCCTGGTTGTCCTGCCTCTCAACTTCCAGGCGCAGCATGAGCAGCTGCCTGTCCCAGCTCACAGAGACTTGTGGCAGCATGGTGTTGGAAACAGTGTTTGGGGTAGGGGCGTGCCTTGTGTAGCTCTCTGGAGTGGATTGGGTTCATCTGTGACTTCATTTCTGTCGCCTGTGTTCATTTACCTACACCTAGAAGCTGGAGGTAACTGTGCCGTGTTTTCTGCGGTATTAGTGCCGACTTGTGATGCTGCTGTGTGGCCGCCACAGATACCACCGGCTGTGATGGCATCGGCTGTAATAGTGCCGGCTGACTTTATAGTCGGCAGTTTTTGGGCTGGCTCAGGATCGGACAGAGCGGTATTGGTGGTGCTAATTCCGTTACAGTCACTTTTAAGGGTTACCGCCAGAGCTGCGATGAGGCCTATGTTTGTGATGTTTCGACTACATTAAATGTCCTTCTCAAAACTCTGAAAGCTATTTTTTAGGTATATCCTTCTAATAAAAAATCAACATAAATATTCTGGCAAACTTGTGTTCTGTAAAGTGTTTTTCAAATCCCTAATTGCGGGCTAGTACTGAAAATGCATCAATGTGTTTGAAATGGGTATCATACCACCAGCTCTCCCCTCATCCCACACCACATATCTTGTTGACGCATAGTTGTTTTGGAAGAGGTCGGTCATATTTTCTTATATGAAACGGACATGATAGAATACTAGAAATTGACATGGTTTCCTACAGCCCAGAGGGTGAAAAAAACACATGGATCAATTCCAAAACAACGTCCATCTAAAAATAGCTCTTAAAATGACCTTTTTTAGATGCCTGCTTTTTTAAACCGTCAGATCAGCTTATTCACAGAAGCAGCACGCGCATTTGCAGGTGCCTTTGCACCGGCACAACGTCAGCCCGTATGCATACATGCTTGGCGGGAGCATGCTCCCAAATCTTAGGTGTGACAGGATCCAAGCCACCATCCAAAAAAAGCATTTCCGAGTCTGCTTGAGGGACAGAAGCGGAAGTGGGAGAGCAGCAGTCCACACTGTTGTGGCACTGAAAGTAAATACATGAAGAAGCCAGACAACTCCTCATGTGCATTACTCCCCCCTCTGCGCCTGTTCCAAACAGGTGCACGAGAATGTGTTTTTTCTGTGATAAGCATTCGGTGTGTGAATTTGGGATGAGGCGTGCCATGTGAACATTTGACTACAGCTTTGAGCAACTGCTTGCAGGGAGGCGGGCATGTGAGTGTGCGCCACATCGTGCACACATTCATGTTAGATTTGACAACCATCCTGTATTTTGCACTACTATGGCTGCACCCCCTGCCTCCCGCATACAACCGACGGGGACGGGGCACATTTTGACTTGGCTCGTCAGCCGCAGAACCTCCTTTCCAAAGTTTTCACAGCCATCGGAGGTCACAATTGTTCATGTCATGTTTCTAGCATAGGGCAGCAACGCCGATCGCAATGAGGTTTATGAAATAGCTTTTTACCACAGAGACTTATGGAGGGAGCTTTCAGGCGTAACTGCCACAGACACAGCAGTGAGTGGAACACTTTGAATAGAGTACTGTTTCTTAGCAGGCGTGAATGGTCATAGCTAAGGTATGGTAGAGATGCATAGCGGGGCATGATGTGCGAAAAAAAATGACTACAAGCAAAAGACCTTATCAGGCATTGCATGGTCTTTTTCTGTGGTTCTTTAAGTCTTGATAATTATGTTCTAAATCCCAAAGGAGACTCATTAAGGCTACATTAATTTGCTTGAGGATTCTCTTCCTTTCAGGATGGAGAAAATAACGCTATAACCACACTCGTGCGTGGTGAAATGTTTCCAATAGGATTTACATATTTTCGGGTTAGGTTGTTAATGGCGTGAGTACTTTTTAAGGCATCTCCGTAAAATGACATATTGTTTAGGCTCTCAAAAACCCAAACCTTGACAAAAAATGTATATAAACTAAAGTGTGGAAAATATGTAGTCAAGTTCCTAAATTGCAGACTGGGTCCAAATGCGGGTTCTCCACTTAACCAAAATGTGTGCACCTGTGTAAATCATGTAATCTTACAATGTTTTATCTGCCAAAATTGCAATCGGTTTGCAGGTTTTGCTATTGAAAATATTGCTGACTCATGGTTTACTACACTATAGAGTTACCCCATCTATATAATACAGATAGTGACCATTCTTGTTTTGCACACCCCAAAGTTGTAGGTCTCTTAACTTATTTAAATCAAGTTCTTGCCATGTCACTTCCCTTGATGTCATCGAATTTGAAAGACTGATGAACCTCCTTGCAACGTCACTTTTTTTTAATATGGCTTGTGACCAGGTCAACAGAAATGCAAATTAGGGGGGTTCCATGCCTTTTACCACAGTAGCCCCCCAAAATGAAATTACAGGCCAGGGAGGGCAAACTAACAGAACAGGGTCCTATATGAAAAACAGCCCTACAGTCTTTATTTTTTTGTACTGTGTATATTAGTTAAAATGTCAGTTCCCACTACTGTTACCCAATTTGGTAAAGGGGGCAGAGGGTCACGAATGACGACATACAGAGCCACACGCACCACATGCTGCTTTTCACGAGCCATGGAATTTAAAGGGTACTGCAAAACAACTTTGTAAAGTTCGCCAGTATAATTCAGATGACATTTGTGGGTTTTTTAGTGGAAGTGATGAGATGCCGCGAACGGTTGTGAGGATCTGGCCCATGGTGTGGAATATTTACAAGGAGTAGGTTTCGGCCTAAATTCACGTGTTTTAAATTCGTTTGTACTTCGCAATTGGTAAAATGTGCTTCTTTTTTTGTTTGTGTAGTGGTAGAATTTCCTAATAAAAACGTATTTAAAAAACATGTTTCCACCGAAATAGATGAAAGACTAGCAACGAGTTCTGGACTGTTAGCCTAACTCTTCTGAAAGATGGTATGTTTCACCTCACAATTCCTTCCCACACAAACCTTCCAGTGTTTTTGCAGCCGCAGACTTGTGGCTCTCTTCCAAAATCCCAGCGTGTTTTCCCCTCCCTTCTGTCGTTTTCTTGCAGCAACAGAGCTAGTTGCAAGATAAAGAGCACGCCGCAGTTCAGTTCTTTCTGACCTACTTCTTGCTTCCTTGCCGGAAGCTTAACTTGATCCGGGATAAGTATGCTTGCAAGCTACACAGGGCTCCGTTTTGTAAAGTGCTTTTCAGTCCGCTGCATAGAATCTGTGGCAAACTCAAGCGTCTGGACGGATATGCTGCTGGCCTAGAAATGCAGTACAGCCTATCAGACCAGGCAGGCGGCCAGAGGGAAAATGGCGAGAGGGTCAGGCCCGGGAGAAATTGGAATAAAACACCAAGTAACACTAGCCTTATTCCGAAGTGTCGTTTAATACATTTACACTATTGTGTTCCTCTTTAGAGCTCTCGGAATGTGCACTGCTTTCAAACACTTGGGTGTCCAGAGTGATCTCATTATGCATCTCTGCCTTGTGCAGCCACAGTTATTGCCTTCATCCTTTGCCCGGTGTTTTGGACTACACTTCCCATCAGCACACGCCAGAATAGCCAATGTTGAGGGGTTATGGGAGTCATAGTCCAAAAATACATAATGCGAGCCTCAGGTTGCTCACCCCGGACGTATAGTTTACTGTAAACTGCTAACTCAGTAATGCAACATCTATGGCGCTATCAAAATGCACCTCTATTCTAAACCTCGATCATAAATTGCACTGTACTTTTCTATCCCAGCACTGAGATCCCCACAGATCTACTACAATTCCTATCCATTATGCTATGTACTCTCTTGTACACGAAAAAGCTACCAAACGTAAATGGACCCCAACAAAGAGACTTCGGTGTGCCACACTCCTATGAAAGGAAATTCATTGTATGTTACGTTATGGCTGCACCCATCTACCCCAGCTTTGAAGGAAGGAAAAGCTATAGCACTCAGTTTTACATTAACCTCGCGCAATCTCTCAGCATCTATGGAGGTTTGCAATGATCCCTGACTTTTTAATTTCAGGAGAAACACCAGTACTGTTACAATTGGGAGTTGCAGAGGCACAATAATTAGACCATGGCATGGAGGACGAGTGGTTATACAGAGACAGATGTTTACTCATACATGTATCTGCGGTGGATATTGTTCAAGATTCTACATGTGATCGACGACGAGCTGATGTAGAGAACAGCATTAATGCTGGGTCCCCCTTTATATGCTGTGAAGCATCAACAGCAAGATACTGTTTGTGGCCTGCCCACAAATCTGTACCTCCAGCCAGGCCGGTTGAACCAGGTCTTGCTTTCATAGGATCTATTCTGCCCACTGCAAAGGATTTATTCTGGAATCAGCATTACGAATTGGATAAGACAAGTGCTATACATGGTGAGTTAGTGATTTATATAAATGTGTAACATTCCTAGCTGCTATAGAGTTACAACAGCTTCTGACCTCAATTCCCCTTCCACTGGAAGCCTTTGTATTACTCAATTTCTTTTTTTTAAAATGTATTCTTCTGGTCGTAATTGAATAATAACATTTTTGCAAGATTTTGGGTCCAATGTCTTGGAGATGAATAGAGTGAGTAAAATGTCATGTTTGGTCATGATAAGGGCATCCTGATTCCTCTTCGGATCTATGTTCTTAGTCAGTTTCCCGGAGTGTCAGTGGCCACACTATCTAAGCCCAGGCTTTGAAAGTATCTTACGACTGCAATTACTGATTTCGTTGATTTGCCGCTCATCAGCTGGTTCCACTAATGTGTTTCATCAAGGATGTAGGAATCTTCGAATAGGTGACCCATGTGAATCTGTCTGTTTGTAGTTGTGTCTTTACATGTCAAGAGTAAGTGCCTTACTGTTTCCACAATGTCTTCCCTGTTGCAAAAGCGACATGAGTTGGTAGTTGAGATTCCTCTTATCGCTAAGATCTCATTTGTTTTTAGCAGGTTTAATCTGGCTCTTAAAAGGTTGATCTAATGCCTTTATTAGGGAACTTTGCCAGATATTCTACTGTAACGTTAACCTTTTGTAGGTTCGCCGGTAGGTGGCGGTTAGTTTGTTCTTTTCCGCCTCCTGTAGTGTTTGTTATCCAGTCCCAAGCTTTTAATCAGGTTTTTACTTTGTTCAGGTTTTCTTCAAGCTTTCTCTCCGAGCTTCCAATCTCCTGGAGCAGGACTCGGTTTTTCCGCATCCACCCTGTCAGCATCTTGTTAGATTCTTTTTTTATTTCGTGTCGAATTATCTCAAACAATTTGTGTTTAGAGATTTGGGTTTTGCGGAAGAACATCAGCCCGTTTAGAAGCAGATGATGGAAAGTTCAGGATTTATTTTCTCCAGAAGAACCCCTCCAGTCGTAACCATATGCTATCTGGAATAGCTGGCATCGCTTCTGTACTGAAGGTGATTGCCGGGATTGTTTTTGCTTTGTAGAAGTTAATGGCAGGTTGCAGGGAAAGGCGGACGTATTTTCTGTCAGTTTTCTGTGTTTGCTTTGTTCACATTGGTCAATTTCAATCCACACCAAGAGGAGTCCATAAAGATTCAACACAGTGGTGGCTGGTGAATTGTTTAATTGGAGGGACGTTAATCTTTCTGATGAAAATGCATTCTCCTCCAGAACATTTTTAATATAATGCATTAAAATGGTGCTCGACGCAGAATGCTTTCTCTAAAAAATTTGGGTCAACAGCCACACAGCTTACATTTGGTTTTGTAGGGTAACAGATGAACAAATATAATCGATGCAAGTCACCAACAGCGCATTGAGCATATTCCAACTAATTTTCATGATGATTTTGCCCACAATATATGCCAGTTTAGAAAAACATTTTCATGCTGGCTGTTGCGCATACACATCCATGCAGACTGCATCAATACTTGCCAGAAGTATCAAATAAAAACATGCTCCTGTTGGCTTTGCCAGTAAAAGATGCCATGCCGCAGTTAGAAAATATATCCAGATTAGCTGCACCAATGCAGGCCAGTCTGGCCACGTAATAACACTCATCATGTTATATTTACCCTTGTTGCCCAGTGAAATAAATGCCATACCACAGACAGCAAACATAACCAGACTGGATGCAGCAATGTAGACCCATCTAGTTACATAACAATTATGGGTTCTTTAACCATGATGACCAGTAAAAAATGCAATGTGAGTGCCACCTTAAAACAATGTAACCAGATAGGCTGCAGAAATGCAGGCCAGTCTAGTCATGTAACAACACTTATCATGGTTGCTTTAACCTTGATGCCCAGTAACAATAAATGCCATGCCAGAAACATGAAATGTAACCAGACTAGCTTCAGCAATGCAGTCCAGCTTTGCAACATGTTTGCTTTAACCTTGATTTCTTTTTACTGGGCATTAAGGTTAAAGGAAACTGTGTTTTCTTTAACCTTGATGCCCTGTAAAAAATGCCATGCCAGAGTCATAAAACATAAAAAGACTGGCTGCAACAATGTAAGCCAGTTTTGCCACATAACAACATTCATGTTTGCTTTAACCTTGATGCCCAGTAACAAAAACACCATTGCAGAATGATACAATTTGACCAGACTGGCTGAAGCAATGCAGTCCAGTTTAGCCATGTAACAACACTTATAATTTTTGCCATACATTATAATTGTTATGTGGCTAGACATGACTGCATTGTTGCAGCCAATCTGGTTACTTTTCATGCCTTTGGCATAGCATATATTGACTGGGCATCACGGTTAAATTCTATTATGATACATGATAAGCGCTATTATGTGGCTAGACTGGCTTACATTGCTGCAGCCAGTCTGGTTACATTTTCGAACTAGCATGGTATTTTTTAGGGGCATCAAGGTTAAAGCAAATATTATAAGCAAATATGTTTTGCTTTAACATTGATGCCCAGTAACAAAATGCACCCTCCTCCCTGCGCACCGGTGGGAGTGCAGGGGTGCATTTTTCATGCAACCAACCACATACATTAATACACATTCACTCGCGCAGCCATGAATATTCGATTGTGCACCCATACACATTCACAGCAATCATAACTCTTTCACATGCGCACCCATAACAGACACTCTCTGATTCACATGTACACCCACAGAACATACACTTTTTCATAAACACGTGCACCCAAATATACACTCATTCCTAAATACGCTGCCACACACACATTCACATATACATTCGTACCAGCAGCCCCTCTGCAGAATTCGGTCTGTTGCCATCAGTAGGACTGTATCCCCAGATGGCTCTTCGGCTCCCTGGCAACATGAGCAGGAAGCAGGGAGAGCTATCTGGTCCCTGCACACGTATCCTGGAATGGGAGCACCCCCAGGAGTATACCCCAGCAGCTCAGAACGCGCAGGGAGGCATAAGAGCGCCCCTACACACATTCAGAGCTGCAGTATAACCCGGCGTGCATCCACAATGCGCCGTGTAAGGCTCTGGAAGCAAAAATGCCCTTGCCTTGCACAGCATAATTGACATGCACATTGGGGTACACAGAGGCGTTGCTTGGGGATGGCTAAGGGGGCTATAGTCCCTAATCTTTTGGTTGTAGCCCCGGATAGAATTTCAGGAGCTACAACCAAAAGGCTAGCCAGCCCCCAGTCCCGACAGTTCCGACATCAGCGTAGCCCCGGGTCTTTTCCAGACCTAGCAACACCCCTGGTGGTACGAAGGGTCAAAGGGAAACTCTGTTTTCCTTTGACATTTCAAGTCAGCCATTTTGCACTCCCTCAGCTGCTTGTTGCAATCTCCACACATCTTCACAGGTGCTCGCACTTGCATTTTCAGTTTTTCAATATTTGTACAATTCATCCCTTATTGACATTTATGCAAGTGAGC
Source organism: Ambystoma mexicanum (assembly GCF_040938575.1). Taxonomy (NCBI): domain Eukaryota; kingdom Metazoa; phylum Chordata; class Amphibia; order Caudata; family Ambystomatidae; genus Ambystoma; species Ambystoma mexicanum. The sequence continues at coordinate 40,898,022 of NC_090928.1, forward strand.
TTCTAATTATCACTTATTTTTTTCTAGACTTGACTATTGCTCAGCCCTTCTCATTAGTCTTCCAGCCTATTGTCTTTCCCACTTGCCCTCGCCCTATATATATCAGCTATCCGCTGATGCCGTCAGAGGCGTTGCTAGGAGGGGCTGAAGGGGCTACAGCATCGTGTCTTTTGGTTGTAGCCACATATATAAGATCAGGGGTTACAACCAAAAAGGTTAGCTAGCCCCAGTCCTGACAGTCCCAAAATTAGCATAGCCCTGGATCTTTTCCAGATCTAGCAACACCCCTGGATGCCGTCATCACTCCTTTCCCGGGGATAACCTCTCCTCATGTGGTTGAGGACGGCAGCCGCTACCTGATCCTGACCCTGTGGTCTTTTACATGTTAGAGGACCAAATGAGGGGGAGGCGACCCTCAGGTGGGTGATTTGACATCATCGGATGAGAATGGTATCCCCTTTTCCTTTTGGGATACCCCCTCCATTCCGCAGGCCTTGATGGCATATTATGCTGATTTCCTTCAACCACCCATAAGACCTACTGGTGACACCTTCCAATATTCTATACACAAGACACCAAGAACTACCTATAACTCCCATGCATCTAAAAATACTGGCACGAGGAGGCTGAACAGAGTAATGAAGATCACCAGGGACGAGAAGCACCATAGACGCTCTAGTGTTTGCAACTGTGTGATAAGTGCCGGGACACTTAAAAGCTTTACCCAGCATGGAGTGAGAGAATGCTGACTGGGGAAGTTTGAGCCCTCTCAGTGTTGACTGAAGGACTGTGAGGACGTCAAGATGATCATGGAGCCGGCAGACTCGGGAGGAACGCATGAGACAGAGGACTGCAGAGGCTGGTTGGTTCGCTGTGCACCGAACGCAAGAGGGAAGGAATAAGAAACTTCCTAGCAGCTACGGGAACCTGGATGCAGCCTCATTGCCACCCAAACACAGTGCGAGAGCCCAGAGGAAAACAGGAGCCTTGAAGGACGTGTAAGCTGTATGGTGAAGCCGGAGAGCCCACCAAGTGGAGGCTGCCTCTTGGCTACAGCGAAGGAACCAAAGGATGCCACAAGACACCAGTGAGTCCTACAGATTAAAAATGAGACACTGGAGTGCTTTGGCAACACTGCCAAAGAACGCCAAATATGTATGAAGTGAATGAGAAGGAATATGAAACCCAATATTACCTGAAAAGGGTTTACTGAATGAGAGAAAAGCAAGTTTGCAATTTTATAAAGTCAATCAGATGAACGTGCAAGACAAGCAAGTTTGCAATTGTATAAAGTAAATCAGATAAATGTGACAGAAAAGCAAGTTCTCAATTGTATAAAGTAAATCAGATGAAAAGCCCTGGCAGGAGAGTAGACCAGGTGGAAGCAAGTCTTCAATTGTATAAAGTAAATCACATGAAAAGCCCTGGCAGGAGAGTAAACAGACAGAAGCAAGTCTTCAATTGTATAAAGTAAATAACATGAAAAGCCCTGGCAGGAGAGTAAACCAGGCAGAAACAAGTCTTCAATTGTGTAAAGTAAATCAGATGAAAAGCCCTGGCAGGAGAGTAAACAAGGCAAAGTCAAATTCGCCAGTCTACAAAGTAAATCATATGAGAAGTCCTGGCTGGAGAGTAAACCAGGCAAAAGCCAGTCTGCAATAGTAAAAAGCTAATCCGATGAAAAGCCCTGGCAGGAGAGCAAACCAGGCAAAAGCAAGTGTTCATGTGTGTAGAGTAATTCATATAAAAAGCCCTGGCAGCAGAGTAAACCAGGCTAAAGTAAGTTTGCAATTGTGCAGAGTAAATCACACAAAAAGCCCTGGTAGGAAAGTATACCAGGCAGAGCCAAGGTTGCCAGTCTACAAAGTAAATCATATGGTAAGCCCTGGCAGAGAAGTACACCAAGCCAAAGTCAAGTTTGCAAGTGTGAAAAACAAATCAGATAAAAATAATTCCTGACGGGAGAATACACCAGGCAAAATCAAGACTGCAAGCAAGTTAAACAAAGTGGAAAATAACCTGGCAGGGGAGTACACCAGGAGTCCTACGAAGTTGGGACTTACATTCAAGTTGGTTTTTGTATACAAGCATTTTGTTGAACAAAGAGCCAAAGAGCCAAAAATTCTATGCAAGAGGGAATAAGGCGGACGCTCTCCTAGCTCGCCTCCTTCGGGGAGCTGCCTCCAGAAACACAATCACGGCTCTAAACTCAGATAGGGGGGAAAGGGTTAGCCGAATAGAAGATATCCAAGAGGCCATGGCCGATTTTTACGAGACCTTATATGCTTCACAGCACCCCTGTGGCCAAGCTCAAGAGAAATTCCTGGAAAGGGTTAACCTATGTAAAATTGAGGGGGATGCCCAGATTAGTCTACAACAAAAGATAACGGAGGAGGAGGTGAGGGGGGTTATTCGGAAGCTGCCCACGGGTAAGGCCCCCGGCCCCGATGGGTACACTGCGTCCTTTTATAAGACCTATGCGGGAGTGGTGGTTCCACCCCTGACCTACCTTTTCAATTCCTTTTTAGATAGTGGGCAAATCACCCCGTCTATGAAAGAAGCCAAGATCTCTCTGATTCTGAAGGAGGGCAAGGACCCCCTTGAAAGATCCTCCTATAGGCCAATAGCGCTCATTAACATAGACGTAAAGATCTACACTAAGATCCTGGCGAATAGGCTCGAGGGGCTCCTCCCGGATTTGATCCATCAGGATCAGGCAGGATTCGTAAAGGGGAGGCAGACAGGGGATAATATCAGAAGGGTGGCCCACCTGGTGGAAAAGGCAGAAAAGACTCGCACACCGGCAGTACTTCTGTCCCTAGACGCTGAAAAAGCGTTCGACCGGGTGGAGTGGTCCTTCCTCTTCAAAACCATGGAAAAGATGGGGTTAGGAGGCGCTAACTTACAGATGGTCAAGGTGAACTATGAGGGCCTGCGAGCGAGGGTGGTGGTAAATGGGTTTTTAACTAGACCATTCCTACTCCAAAGAGGTACAAAACAGGGATGTCCCCTATCACCCCTGCTATACGCAATTTACCTGGAGCCCCTCCTGCAGGCAATTTGGGAATCTGAAGGAATACAGGGAATACCGTTTGGGGGCAGGCATCACAAGGTGGCGGCCTTCACAGACGACATGTTGCTCTCCCTGACAAATCCCATAGAGTCGAGTACGCAAGCCAGGTTACTACTAGAAGACTTGGGGAAGCATCCAGACTACGCATTAACATGCACAAGTCCGAATTGATGGACCTGACATTGGCAAGGGAAGAGAGGGAGGAGCTAAAGGGGATGACGCCCTTTGCCTGGCGACCGGGGGGAATTACGTACCTGGGGGTGAGAATCACTCTGGCTCTACGCGGATGGTACGCAGCAAACTACCCCCCACTCCTGCAAAGAATTAAGAAAGATCTCCGTAAGTGGCGGAACTTGAGGATCTCCTGGTTGGGGAGGCTAGAGGCACTTAAACTGGCTACCCTGCCGAGGCTGCTCTACCTCTTCCAAGCCATCCCTCAAGCAGTCCCAGCTAGCTTCTTCAAGGAGCTCCAGGTAATAACAAACAAGTTCATATGGGAGGGAAAAAGGGCAAGGGTGAGTAGGATGCAACTTATGGCCCCGGGAAAAGGGGGGGACTAGCTCTTCCCAACTTCCGTCAATACTACGAAGCAGCCCAACTAAGGGTGATTAGGCAATGGCTGCGGGAGGGGGAAGGAAAACACTGGGTTCAGATGGATAGAGCGGTCACGCGACACGAACTGGGGGAGGTTCTGTGGCTACCCAGACAGCACCGTCCAGGCCATATGTACCTTAGCTCGATCACCAAACTAGTTGCAGATAACTGGGACAGACTGGTCCAACGGAAGGAAATTACAACCTTCCCGTCTCCTTTCACCCCCATCTTCAATAATAAAAACTTTACCCCGGGGTTGGAAAGAGGGGCATTCCGGAACTGGCGGGAGGGAGGTTGCCGTTGGATGCGGGACATGTTTATAGGAGGGGAGACCAGTTCCTTTGTAGATTGTAAAAAGGATTTCGCACTGGGGGAAGGTGAACGACTGAGATACTCACAGCTTCGACACTGGCTTCTACACCCCATAAATAAGGAGGCGGCCACGAGATCACCGACCCTTTTTGAAAAATTCCTGATGACCAATGATAGCTCGAAAGGCCTTATCTCGCAGCTTTATAAGATCTTGGATGAGGCTACCCCGAAGCCGCAATGGGCATACATGGGACGGTGGGAAAAAAGTCTGGGCAGGGAAATAGAGAAGACAGAGTGGGAAAATCTATGGAGGAAGATCCCCAAACTAGCGAGAGCCTCACAAACCAGGGCAGCCTGGTATAAGATATTATATGGGTGGCACTATACCCCAGCTCGGCTACGCAGGATCTACCCGGACTCATAGGCAACTTGCTGGAGGGGATGCGGCCAGGAGGGCACTGCAGAACTTATTTGGTGGCGATGCCCAAAAATAGTCCCGTTCTGGGGAGACATGAAGTAGGCGATGGAACAAGTGTTTGGGGCAGAGGGAGGCATACCCCCAGAATGGTCACTATTAGGCTTGAGGCCAGCAGAAGGGCCGGTGGGTTCGAGGGGCAGGGAAAGAGCGAGGGTGATGCTCACTCTGGCAGCACTGACAATCATAGCCCAGAGATGGAAGAGTTCGATCATACCAATGTTTCAAGACTGGCTGCGTAAAGTCTGGGAGATAGTAGAGATGGAATGGGCCTCCTACGCAATGAACAATACAATACAAAAATTTGCGGGCGAGTGGGGCGAGGTCCTTTCCTTTCTCAGATACGATTTCAGGATTGGGTGGCGCCTGCAACGTCTAAGACTTCTGGACCTGGAATAACCCCGACTAGGCACTCTGTGGTGAAGGGAGCTACGGAGACTTTGGAACAGCACCTGGGGGAGGGGGGAAGGGAGAGAGGGGGGAGTTATGGGGATTGTTAATGTTGTTGAAAAATTCAATAAAGAGAATTTTTTTTTTTTAAAAAGTGCTATATAAATTCAATAAATTAAATTAAATTAATTCCCAATGGGCCATGCAAGGCTGGGAAGCAAAATGCCCCTGTCCTTGCATGGCCCATTGGACATGCTTGCTGGGGTATGAACTGTGAAATGGAAACTTGTTCCCTTATGGAAGTTCAATATGGCCCAAGAGCGCTCACATCGCTGCATGAAGCATCTTAGGGATCACTTAATTGTTTCACTGGGCTGACTTGGCGGCTTTTTGGTCCGATTTCGCAGGAGGCATACTTAAACAAGGACAATCTGGTTTTGGGATGGGCTGCTGTAAATGTATAGAAGATCTACTGTCAAAAGGTAGTATTGACCTGGATCTAATGGATCCTTTGGCCATGAACAGAGAACAAATTAAATCTGTGAATACCCATCTTTGTTTCTTGACAAATAAGAGACCACACAAAGAATGTATTAAAAAACTGGCCTTGAATTCCTGAACAGGTTTCTGTGTCCATTAATGAGACACAGACATCTACGAATGAGATACAATGTGACATACACATTTGAAAAAAAGGCGGCGTGATGAAAGGAATTCCAAGAGAGATTAGGATATTTTGTTTCTGCTTTAAAAAATTGGCAGGACATTTAGGATACAGCAAATTAATCACTTCCAAGGTACCTCACAAGCAAGTGGAACTCTGACACCTCTTTAGGGGGACAGTAATTAATATCAGTTGTCTCCTGGCTGCAGTCAGCCTAATGTAACAATACGAAAAGAGGTGAAGGAACTGAGAACTCTTAAGGGGTGAATTTACAACACCATTGATTTGAGATTCTTTACTGTATGCATATCGATGTTGCGATGTTTGGGAATTACGGAATTATAAAATATATAAAGTTTTAATAAATCAAATGTGAACATTTGGAAGTTCACAATGTGACATGAAGAGGGGATGGGGGGCCCGCTTTTCATAATTCGGTAGATGCTGGTCGGCCTGCGTTCATATGCAATTCCCACTCATGGGTGGAGTGCGAATAGGGCCTTTTGGCTCCGAGCTGTTGTCTTATGGAATGGACATTCACTGCGCTTGTGTAAACCCCTCTTAATTTCAAGCTATTCTAAGGCCTCCTGGTGGCACTCTTCATTTTGTCAGCCCCGTAGTGAAGCAGAGATAACTAGTTGGCCCACTAATAGTACACAGACAGCCGGTGGGAATTTGATACCTCCCTGTATTGACTGAAAACATAATTTAAACAGATAATAAACTAGTGAACATCATCTACATTTTTGATTTTTAATGCCTCATGCAAAATTCCATAAATCATCTAAGAGTAAAACTTATTTTGCGGATCATTTTGCTTCAGGAGTAACGTAAAAATAATGTGCAAAATGAATGCCTAAACATTGTATGCATTATTTTTACATTGCACCTCATTTTCATTCTTTTGAAAAGAATCAGGGCGAGGAGGCACGGATTGTAATTTAAGGTTCTGGCCCCCCCCCCTCTCCGCTAAACAAATTCAAGTCAAGTGCATTTCCACCAGCACAACATGTTCATGCTGGTGGAAATGCCATGTATTCCTATGCAATCTGCCTGCTTTTTACACTGGCGAAAAACAGGCGGTCTCCATAGGAATCCATTCAAAACGGCGTAAATGGCAGGTGGTGTTTACTCCATTTGCTCAGAGGAGTGCAAAAGTAAGCCGTAAAGGCGATTACACCTCTACTTTACTTTAGTCCCTTTTAGACTCTGATGTGCAAATGATGGAAATTACGCAGAGGATATAGGTCTCCTCTGTGAAATTTACAGGGGTTTGCAAAAAAGATCCAGATATGTTTTGAGGCATGGTATTTCAGGAGCAGTGAATCTTATGTTTTGGTTGAAAATCCGTAGAGCGAGTAAAGCATGTTTTCATCAGCATGAAAATACATGCATGCGGAAAAACCAGGTGGAGAAGCTAGACGAGCAGGCGGACATGGTAAATTAGCTACATTTTCCAACTCCATCTGCAAAATCCTTCAAAATCCTGTGGTGCATAGAAGACATTGGTGACTATGGGGATGGGACACCACTTTTACTGTGCATTTGGAAGGTGAAGCTGGGGCACAGATCGAAATTTACGATCCTGATCCACCTGGCAAATACAGAAGCGTTCAGATTGATTTTGATGAGGGTTTAGATGCTCTGGATTCGTATAGAATCTGCCTGCTTTTTGCACCTGCTCAAAGCAGGCAATTTCCAGACGTGGGTGAGAGGCATGTATGTCTGTTTGTATTATGAAGCGTCAAAATGCATGTAAACCTGGGACCTTCAGGAATTCCATGCATTGGTTGCAACTCAGAATGCATTCAAAATTGCATGGAGGGGACTGCAGGCACAGAGTTGTATTTGCCTGTGGCTCCCTCCCTGCAATGTCCAGGGTTATCCACATAGACCCCATTATATTTTCACAGGTTCTCTTATCATGTCAAGATAGAAATTCACACACAAAGTGTTCTTAAAGTGAATAGGTTCACAAAGCACCACTGCCCCTGTATATATTGCTGTTCCATGATTTTTACAGCATTTGTCAGGCCAAAATTTGTGCTTTTTTTATATTACCTTTAAAACAACTGTAAACCCCCACATTCCAGCGTGGGCGGTTTATTGTCATCTATTGATGGTGCACGGGACTGAAACGGCCCTAATCAACCTGAAAATTCAAATCGACCTATTGAAAGATAACAGACAATGGGGGTCATTACAACCCTAGCGGTAGGGGGTAAACGGGGCCGGTAGAGCTGCCGGCCCCGTTAAGCCCCTACCGCCTCATTACAAGGTCTGCTTGCGGGACCCGCTAAGGACGCCTGGTAAAACCAGGCGTCCTTAGCGGGTCCCGCGAGCGGTCCAGCATGCAAACAACGGCCCGTTGTTAGCATGCTCCCCGTTCCCATTGAGCCCTATGGGGGCTTGAATGGGGATGCACAGGGTCTGGGTTCCCTGAATGGGGAAATACCGGGCCCTCCAAGGTCAGAATGGTCCGGTATTTCCCCATTCAGGGAACCCAGTACCCGTAATCGGGATAGCCATGCCACAAATAGCGGCATGGCTACCGACTTCCGTGTAATGAGGCCCAATGTGCCCTATTTCTATTACTGGACCTATCGGCTGATTTTGATTTTGCTAGACCGTTGTATGCTTTGCAAAGATCTGTCCACTGCTGCCAACTTCTCCCACGAAGCCACAAATTGGATCTAATCCTTTCTTAGCAATAGGTCAATGAGGGTCTTCTCTCCGTCAGCTGCGGCTGACCCCTCTCCCATTACCTTCGGCATACCGCAAGGCTCGTGTGTCCCACCGACCATGTATAATATATTCACCAAGCCATTGTTGGATGACTTAGACTATCTGGGTGTCACATACACTAATTATGCTGACGACACCCAGATACTCTTACCCCTTTCGGGTGACTACGAGACAGACCTGGCCTTGGTGAATAGAATATACTCAATCATTTAGGCACTGATGGCCGCCCATGGTCTCGGCCTGAATGAAGACTTAATCCTAGGAGACCCGGCCAACCTTAACAAACTTGGCAACTGCTATACCTCCTTCAATATCGACGGAATCAATATCAATGTGTGCAAGGAAACTAAAACTCTAGGTTTCCACCTGGACTCAGCACTAAACTTGAGTAAACAAGTGAACGCCACGGCCTCAGCTACAGCCTATACTTGCAAGCTAATACATTCATGCAAACACTTCCTGTCCTCTAATAGCCGTATCATTTTAGCAAGAGCTCCAATCCTCGCCAAACTGTAATTTTTGTACCGCCCTCTACACAGGAGCCAATAAAAAAATTCTGAACAAAATCCAGACATTACAGAATAATGCAATGGCAACTGCATTAAACATCCCAAGGACACAACACATCTCACAGATCAGAAGAAACTGCAAATGGCTGTCCATCAAGGATAGGATCCAGCTGAAAATAGTATCCATCACCCATAAGTGCCTAAATAATGCTGCACCGCAATAGCTAATAGAAAAAATCTCCAAAAAATCATCCCCACGCCTCACAAGGTCATCAAACTGGCACTGTATCTCAATGCTCAGATATCACCTAAAAAAAGCTGGTGGAACAAGCTCTAATGGAATTCTCTCCCCATTCCTCTGCGAACCGACCAGCCCTTACAATGCTTCAGGAAACAGACCATAAACCGGCTAGCGTCCAATGACATCTGACAACCTATACGCCCTCTATAACCTGATTGCTTTGTACCTCTATAACGTGATTGCATTGTACCCGATTTTGATACATACCTGGCATGAATGTCCTATTTTTCTTACTGTAAATTATTCTTTGCTAGGTACATATATTTCTTGTATTTTCTAGATGCATTCAGTATGGTCTGTTAATGTACACATATTAGAGATGTATTCTATACTTTCTGTAAATATGCTTTGCAATTTCATATCTGTGTATCTATGTCCTATGTAACCCCTCAACGCGCCCAGATACCCGAGGGTTTGGTGCGCTTAACAAATCAACACCACAAACAAACAAACAATTGTTCCCCATCCATGTGGCACAGTTGGTTACTTACCACATGTGAAGGAGGATGGGCAAATGTGCTCCCACCACAGGGAAAACAGTTGGTTGTTATCAAAAGGGAATGATCAAATTCATAAGTGCTCCCACTTAGATATTTATTTATTGGTTTATCCACTTGGAATGGACTTGTTCACCCCCAAGTGACCACACTGGAGTTAAAGAGTATTGTAACTATTGGGGGAAACGTAACAAGGACCTCTAAATGTTTATGTAGCCCCCTGAACTAGGGGACTTTGTAAATTCCAAATTACTCGGGCATACCGAGGAGCTGAACTGTTTTTTTTCACTGTTATATAAATGAGGAGTTTACTCCTAACAAATCACATTAGGCTGTGACTGTTTATTTAACCTGGTTCACCCATAGGACAGCTAGCCACCAGGGCTGGGCTGCCAATAGGGAAAGGCCTAAACCATCCCCCTGGGGGGTTCATATTCGCACATGTGTGGGGTAAGGTGTAGTATCCCTGGCTCAGGACTCCCACATGTTGCTGCTCTTTTTCCCCCTCCCATAGGGAGAAACACATTACACTCTTGGAGGCACTGCTGAGATCCCAGGAGGGCCATTTACCTTACAGAGAGGAATTCTGGGGTATTCTCTCCATGTTTAGCAACATGGGAGCAGTGTAAGATATTAGTGGTTAATTACCTGGAGAAACAAAACGACAGGAGAAAAAAAATGGCGCACGCATATGTGTTACACTGGGTAAAAGCTGAGGGGCTTAGCCCAGAGACCTGTTTTATAGTAGGTGAGGTCCCGTTGCAAATTACAACTGATGAAGTCTTAGCCATGACTGGTGCCTTGGAACCCATCATGGGTAAAGTGAAAAGTGTACGTCACATACCTGGGCCAGATGCTAAATGTTATATGCTATGTTATGGTGCAAGTTCTCTTACAGGTAGAACCTTGCCCACTGAGGGGCGGGGAAACTTCAATTACCTGCCATGTCTGGAGGTTAGATTTATGGCCAGGGATTCCTCAGCGACCAGAAGCTACAACCTCCACTAAAGACACTGTAGTCATTGCTGCGGCAGTGGCTGAAGCTGTTAAAGTAACCATGGAGGGACAATCCCCGTCAACTGTGCTTAGTGAACATGGAGCCTACACCCGCCTACGGACCTTTTCCGGACAATGACCGGTGCCTAAAGGAGAAGAAAGCTATGACATATGGGCCGACCTCACTCAGCTTATGCTCCTTGACTGGAAAGTGTCAGACCAAGAAAAGAGGAGGCGGGTGATAGAGGCCTTTCGAGGACCTGTATTACAGACGGTACAGTCTCTTCGCACAGTAAATCCTGACCCAACATCAAGAGATGTGTGTGCTGGAAGGAGCGTTTGCCACCACCGAACCAGCAGAGGACTTATTGATGAAGTTCCATGCCACTTCCCTGAAACTGGGGGAGAAGTTATCTGATTTTCTAATGAGGATTGAACAGATCTTACGTTTGGCACACCAGAGAGGAGGAGTAGAGACTTCCCAACTGAACCGTTGTTGTTTGAAGCAGTTACTTAGAGGGGCCAAAGAGCCCGCCATACCCATTTTGCAGTTGAGGCTATGTGAGAAGCTTGACACCCCGCCTTCCTATGAGGACTTACTAAGATCGATAAGGGCACCGGAAGATAAAACAGGCAATGTCAACGTCCAGAGCTATCCTGTCCAAGGTGTGATCCGAACACTCAACCCTGCCTTTGCCCAGCAGAGACAGATTGAGGAATTGCAACCTCTAATGGAGGACTTGCAGACCCAGCTGCTAATAATAGAAAGTCTGAATGCTCATCCGCCGCAAGGCCCAGAGACTTTTCCCTCATCACGTGAAAGAGAACACCAGACATTTCGACGAGCGGAAGAGCCTCGAGAGAATATTTCCCTCCTCTGCTCCATTGCCAACATGGAGATAGATGTGGATGTGACACCCACTACACCCGTCTGTGTGACCAAGACCAGAACTATGCCAGAGTAGCGGCCCGTTTTAATGCACTGAAACCGACTACAGCCCGAACATTGTCGGGAAACGCCCAGGAGGTTGTAGCGGAGGAGCAGCTAGAACCTCGACCACAGGAGTGAGTTCCACTGCTAACAAGTCCTGCAGGCCTATCTGGACACAGAATTCTGAACTACCTACCACCAGGTACCACATCAAGGATCAGGGAAGTCCCACAGATGACCATATCCTCCTAGTCCATGAGCTCTGCAACTCTAAGAAAGGGACACCAGAGACCTGTCACAGACTGAAACCTCAAGCCCAGGTTCCCTGAGGCATTCCTACTGGCCTCATTGGACCCACGATGACAATCCCAGTCGATCTGGAAGGGCGATGAACTACCGCGTTACTGGACAGTGACTCCCAGGTCACCATTCTGTATGAGCCCTACTATTACCAATATATGTCCCATCTGCCTTTGGAACCCCCGGAGAGGTTAAAGCTGATGGGAGTCGGAGATGCGACCTGCCGATATCTAGGGTACGTCAGAGTGAAGATCCACCTGAATCAGGATGTGGCTGGGGTGAACACAACCTTGTCCACACTCGCATTAGTGGGCACCACCAAGAACCAGCATTCAGAGGTTCCCCTGGTTATGGGCATCAACTCTGTCCTGTTTGGTACACTCGCCCGAATGTGTATGGAGATGGCAGGTCCTAAGTTTGCACGCTTGTTGAACATGCACCCAGCTTGCCAGCAGGCCTATTTCAAGCGAAGCCAGGAGAAGGCAGAATAACCTGATGGGCCAGTGGGAGAGGTAACCACCACCAGCCACAGCCAACTGGACATACTGCCTGGTCAGACGGTAATGGTGCCAGATCATGTACAAATCCAAGGAACCTTCCGCTACCGGAGATTGGTGATGGCAGCGCTGGAAGGAGAAGAACTGCCAGGAGGGCTGATGGTCCAACGCACATTCGTTAGTGATACTGGGAAGGCCGGGACTCACATTCGAGTCCCTATCACTAATATAATTGAAAAAACTGTGCACCTCCCAGGCAGGCTGACAATCGCCCAGCTTCACATTGTTGACTCAGTGGCACAGGTGGCTGGAACCAGGAGTCTATACCCCCCTTTGGATGATATGATATGATAGTTTATTTATATAGCGCCTGTACACAATGGGCCTCATTATAAGTTTGCCGGTCCGGAACAAGGGTACCGGTAAGCTTGCTGGTACTGTTGTTTCCGGACCGGCAAACTACGAGTTCTGCGAGCGGGTGCCTTTCAGCCCGCCAGGTCTGAACTGGCGGGCGGAACGGAACCCGCGCGCAGAACTCGACGGATGCACCGGCACCATTCATGAATGGTGCCGGTGCATCCGGCCTCCCGATTCCCATTGAGTCCAATGGGACTCAAATGTAAATGGGGAGTAATATTTTCAAGCGCCCGGGAATGGGCAATTACCTGGTCTGCCGGGGCTGTAATGCTCTGGTAATTGCCCATTCCCGGGTGCCGGAAAATTCATGACTCCGGCGGGAGCCATGCTGGTATTTACCAGCACGGCTACTGCCAGGGTCATAATGTCCACCAATGTGTTTCAAAGCGCTTGACGGCAAGGGAGGGCACAAGGAAAATACAATTACATTCTTACAGGCCATGAACAACAAGAAAGTGAAATTAACTATCGTACTCGGCCCGACGACATTTCAGATAGTGCAAGAGCTAAAACACTGATAGGAAGGAAATGGGAAACAGACAGGCGACTACCGTACTAGGCCTGACAACATTTCTGGTAGAGCCGGAGATTAACAAGAGGTGAGGGAGGGGGAGGAGGAGGATAAAGGAGGGAGAGGAACAAAACAAGCGACTATTGTACTAGGCCTGACGACATTTCAGATAGTGCTGGAGGGGGAAAGATAAACTTTGGAGACTCACGTTGTCTGAGCGGTAAAAAGATCATCTACAAGACCAGCTGTCCCTGCGGACCGATGTGTTTTCAACCTGTGATTGGGATTTGGGGGAAGCCAAGGGGGTGAAACATCAAATCCGATTAAACGATACCACCCCCTTTCGGGAAAGGTCACGAAGACTAGCCCCGGCTGATGTGGAGAACGTGCAGCATCATGTTAATGTTAATGTTAAAGGACATTTGTACCGCACACTACTATCACCCCCGGAGTGGTCCCCTGGCGCTCTGGCGGCTCTGAAAGAGGAGGGGAGTTTGAGTTAGTGGGAGGAAGCAGGAAAAGTGCGAGAGAGCAGTGATGTGCTGTTGGCGGCCTCAGCCCGGTGGGTCCATTGGCTGGGCCTGGGGTGTTTGCGGCCGGTAGTCGTCGTGTACTGTTGTGCAAGGCTATGTGTGTTTTTGTTTTGTTGTTGCAATGTAGTGTTTTGTGCGGTTTGTTGTGCTGAAGTTTTTGGTTGTGTTTGGTTTGGAGTTTGAGAGGTGTATGCAGAAAGGGAAATTGTTAGTAGGGTTGGTTAGTTTGCGTCTCTATTGCGTCTGAATTGATGCGCTCTGCTTGCGTAGTCTCCCCTGATGTGGCTCTGTCCTGATCTGGGTCCGACTGGCATACAGGTTCCTCACTCCTCTAGCCCCCACCTCTAACATGCTCTCTCATAGCTCCCCTTATCCTCCCTTCATACTCCTGTGGCCAGTGCACCTGCCAATGACAACCTCTCAGGTAGTGGGGTGATTGCCAATATCTCGACAATTCCACACCACTGTGGTACCTGGTGGTAATTTAGGGGCCGGAGAAAGTGTTGGTGGGATTGTCTGGGGTAGTAGACTCAGACTCAGTCTCCGTGCGTGCCGCCAGTGTCACCCATCCAGGTGCTGTGGGAGTTACTCACTCGGGTCGAGGATGTCCGTGTCTTTTCGGTTTAGTCATCCTTTTTTGAGTTTCGGTTTCCAGGTTTAGTCTGTGGTATTGTAGAGCCAGGTTTTTAGTGATTTCCTGAAATTTAGGTGATCCTCAGTGTTTCTTATTTCTTTTGGGATGGTATTCCAGGTTTTTGTGGCTAAGTGGTAGGAGGAGGTGCCTCCAAGTTATTTCTTAACGTATGGTTTGAGTTCCAGGCGGATTTCGTTGCTTGATCGGAGGGGTCTCGTTGGTCTGTAGACTGTTATTTTCTTTTGAAGGAATTCTGCTCCTTGTCCGCTGATTGCCCTATGCGTTATGCACATTGTTTTGAAGGTGATGCAATGTTTTGCTGGAAGCCAGTGTAGTGTTTTTAGGGCTGGAGTGATGTGGTCTCTTCTGGATAGTTTGAGGAGTAGTCTTGCTGCTGCATTTTGGATCTGTTGCAGGGATCCGTTGCATCATGTTGAAGAACTACTACAGGCAAGGGTTATCCAGGAGTCGAGAAGCCTGTATGCATCGCCCATTGTGGTGGGCAGAAAAAGGAACAACGACGTGCGTCTGTGCATTGACTACCGGAGCCTGAACCACAGGACAGTGCCCCGACCAATACACTATTCCCAACGTGAATGAGGCCCTTGACTATCTGGTTGGGAGCAAGTGGTTCTCGGTTTTGGACCTACGGAGCAGATATTACCAGATTCCTATGTTACCTGAGGATAAAAATAAGACTGCCTTCATCTGTCCCTTGGGGTTCTACAAGTTGACCCGTATGCCTTAGAGGATATTGGGAGCACCAGCCACGTTTCTATGCTTGATGGAGAAGGCAGTGGGCATATGAACTTACTGGAAGTACTTGTCTACCTAGATGATGTGATTGTGTTTGGGAGGACCCTAAGGGTACTGAAAGTTTTAGATAGTCTGCAACAGCAAGGGCTGAAAGTATCATTAGAAAAATGCCAGTTCTGCCGCACCAGTGTGAAGTATATTGGCCATGTGGTATCTGCCGAAGGAGTGAGTGTGAATCCTGCTAAGATGGAAGCCCTCAAGACTTGGCCCCGCCTGCAAAATCTGCAAGAAATGAGAAGCTTCTTGGGGTTCTGCAATTACTACGCAGTTTCGTGCACGGATTCGCCAACATAGCCTGACCACTCACTGAATTGACAAAGAGTTATCTGGCCCTACAGAAGACAGCAGCTAACTGTGGGAAGCAGTCCACGACACAATACCATCCAAAGGAGAGCTTTGGCCTGCACTGGAGTGAGAAGTGTGAGCAAGCCTTTGCTCGGCTAAAAAAGACTCTTATGGAGGCGCTAGTCCTGGTGTATGCTGAAGGAAGCAGAGTCAGAAAGGGCGAAAAGGAGAGAAATCCTAAAGTGTAGGACTGCCTCCATTGGTCTCACTACGTGCCTCTGTAGCTGGGGAGAGAATCTAACGTGGCGGTTCTTGTCGGGAAAAAGTGAGGGTGAAGGCACTCCACCGGACCTTGCTACTTAGATCACCCCCCGCTGAGCACTTAAGCCAGGGTTTACCCTCATCACGGGTGCTGCAGTGGGTGTTTCGGGAACGGCCCAAAACTTGCTCACACTGCCGAATGGCTCTTGCGAGGGATGTTTTCCCTCAGGAGCTAGGGGTACTGTGGGATTAGTGTCTGCACGGTATGTGGGGCGCAAGGGGTAGCTGGCAGCTGCCTGGGAAGTGCTAAAACAATGAATGAGTTGTGTAGTTATCAAATGTGAATAATCTTGCTCGCAAATGCTCTTCCTGAGGTGAAAGAGTTATTTATTTATCAAATGTGAATAACCTCACTTGCAATGCTCCTCATGAGGTGAAAGAGTTATTTATTTATCAAATGTGAATAATCTCACTCAATGTTCCCCATCCCTGTGACACAGTTGGTTACTTACCATATGTGAAGGAGGATGTGCAAAGGTGCTCCCACCAAAGGGAAAACAGTTGGTTGTTATCAAAAGTGAAGGATCAAGCTCATAAGTGCTTCCACTGAGATAATTATTTATTGGTTGGTTTATCCACTTGGAATGGACTTGTTCAACCCCAAGTGACCACACTAGAGTTAAACAGTACTGTAACTATTGGAGGAAATGTAAGAAGGACCTCTAAATGTTTATGTAGCCCCCTGAACAAGGGGACATTGTAAATTCCAAATTACTTAGGCATACTGAGCTGAGAAGCTGAACTGTTTTTTTTCTAATACTGTTGTATAAACGAGGAGTTTACTCCTAACAAATCACATTAGGCTGTGACTGTTTATTTAACCTGGTTCGCCCATAGGACAGCTAGCCACCAGTGCAGGGCTGCCAATAGGGAAAGGCCTAAACCACCCCACACCCACTCGGGTCACATTTGCACATGTGTTCAGTAAGGTGTAGTATCCCTGGCCCAGGACTCCCACAGGTTGCTGCTCTTTTTTCCCCTCCCATAGGGAGAACCACCGTACACACCTATAATTAACCAAACGTTATGCTGTTCCAAAAAGTGAAAATCTTATCTGAGAAAATTAATCTGAAAGCTGTCTTGGTTTCTGAGCTTGCAGGAAAGGAAATACCAAAAGTATTCCACACACTTTAGAGAAAGGAACTGAATTACCTGAGCGAGTTTCAGATGAAGAAGTCCGTTTTCTGTTTCCAGAACAACAATTCTTTCTTCCTTAGCCTAAACAGTAAGAAAACACATAGAATAAGGCAAAATCAGTGGTGTAACGCAAAATGAGTGCCCATTGATTTTCCCCAACACCCAGATTTTATACACAGGCGTAGGCTGATATAGTGCCCCCAAATAGTGGCATGCAGGGGTGTTTATTTTGCCTGTGAGCTTAATCGAAGACAAACACACCGAAACATAACTTGCTGGTTTGAAATATTTGGAAAACGGCCTGTACAGCTTTTAAAATGCTAAAGACACTTGATTTCCAATGCTACACTTCACTAATGCATATACGATTTATGACCAAATGCAGAAAAAGGTGTGCTAAAAGAGGCTGTTATAGGTTCGAGGCCTTTAAGATGACAGGTTACACACATCTGCATACACTAGTAATACCTCAGTGAGTAGGGTTCTCATAATTTACAGTTGCATAGCTTATTAAAAAAATCAATACTTGTACTCACATGGGGTTATTTTCCAATCCCCCGGGTCCTCGCATATGCTGATGATACAGTCAGTATTAATAGCGAGAACTCCTCGATTGCAGCAGACAATGAACACCTGCGCTTATTTTATGCAGAGTCTTGATTTTAGCATTAATGTTACAAAGTCCGGTGTTTTGATATGCCAACCGAATAAAAGACATAGGGCCTCATTAGACGGTAGGCGGTAAGGGTTTACCGATACCGGTAAGGGCACCGGTACCGGTAAACCCTTACCGCCTTACTACGAGGTCCCTTTGCGGGACCCGACCTTAACGGCTGGTATAGACCAGCCGTTAAAGTTGGGACCCGCAAAGGGACCTTGGTGCTAATTACGGTACCGCAATTTGCGGTACCGTAATTAGCTCTTTCCCCATTCCAATGAGCCCTACGGGGCAAAAATGGGAATGGGGAAGGGCCATGGAGAAAGGGGTAATTACCGCCCCGCCAACCTTGGAATGGGGTGGTAATTCCCCCTTTCTCCATGGTGGTACCAGTATGGTACCGGCGGCAACCATGGTGCTAGTAGCACCATGGTTTACCGCATAACGTGTCATGAGGCCCATAGTTTTACGAAAGTGACAATTGTTTTTGTAAATGGTGAGCACCTGGTACTGAAGGACACTTAAGATTACTTGGGTATTACTTTTACCTCTTCTTTTTTGGGACAATGCATTATGAAGAGCAGGCACCTAAAATGCTTGAGGCCACTGGGGGAAATTTTAGATTTGCCAGGATGTATAATGCTTATCATTGGCCATGATTCTAAGACTATATGAAAGTAAGCAGCTGGGGTTACTCGAAAAGGCAACAAAGTAACAAAGTTAGATTCAAACTCAAGAAAATGTCTTTTTCTAGGAAATATGGTGTCTCCCAATTTCAGTTCCCAATTTGGCAGTTCATGTACAAGTAGGCCTACCATTTGTGGAAGATTAATTACTGATTGAACCTTTGTCATTTTGGCTTAGAATATGGTCAAATGGCAAGGCAATCATCACACAGTCTATATTAGGTCATATTATGTCCTCTGATAACAATTCTGTCAAGATACCATGTTAAGTCATATAAAACGGTGGTTGTTGTATAGCAGTGGTTCAAATACTTGTTTTGATGACTCTAGGGGCATCACACCTCTAGTGGCTCAAACCATGAAGAGAAGACTTCAACAATTATTATTCTCACTTAAAGAAGATACCAAATACAAGAAGCAGGAAAAATCATTCTTATATGGTGCTTTCCTCAAATGAATGTTCAAGTATTTCACTTGGTACAAGTACCCTCAGAAACTCACACTCAGTACATGAGCCAGATTCAATATTTTACCATTGAGGGCCGAATGGTCTAGAGTTTGTAGATTTACTATGAATTGTTCATTTTGGGATTCACCCTTGGAGGACTTACTTATATTTTGTCCTATCTATGCAACTATTCGAAAGAATACACTGATCTTCTCTTTTTAGAAACTGTAATTTTAAACAGTGTAGACCAACGAAAACTATCCTGGTGACATGGACATTGCTGACCGATTTGAGGATAGCATTTAAACTTAGGAAAAATTGTTGAAAGCTATATCTGGTATATAGTCCAATCAAGTCTGTCTATGGTTGTGCTTTATTAATTTGCATGCTTGCTCTGTTTGTTTAATTACTTTGTATGGATTGTTTAGCCTTGTCATATGATATGATTTTGTTTCTAATGTATTCTGCACGGGTGTATGTATTTGTTTGTTTAAATCCAAAATAAACTCGATTGACTGACACTTATATGCATGTTTTCTCATCTTTTACCAGCCTTGGGATTTCAAAGTATTTAAATAAACACACGTTTCCGCCGCCCCTTTTGCTCTACTTGCCGAATACAAACAGCTTTACCGTCAGCATCAGATTTTGATTTTGGCAGCAAAGCAGTGGATTTCTATAAAATACACCAAATTTGATCAAAACCTGGCAGATCCAAAGGAATTCATTTAAAAATATTTACAAATCCTTTCTGTTCTGGGCACTAAAGTAACGCGTAAAAGTGGATATACACATATTTAATTTTGCATTGGTCTAAAACAAACTGTTGGCACAGGGACAAAACATAAAATCACCAATTAGAAAATAAATTAATTTTGAAAATCATCAGTTATAAATCAATACATTTTAATAGCAGCAAGAGCCAACGAAGTTTGGTTACCTGAAATCAATCTAAACTAGAAATGATCAGAATTTAGGGAATAAACATGCACAAAGTTGCCAAAATATGCACATCTAAAAACTAGGGTACCATCAAACTCACAAAATGGAAGTTTCCAAGATTATAGTAGTCTCTGAGAACCACGGAATCGGCAGTGTGCTATATCTAAACCCTGACCAGATCTAATATGGTTGATTTGCCTATAAGTAAAATATTGAAACAAAATCTTTAAAAAATCTCTCTTTGACGGGCATTTGTAAATGTACACAAGTATCCTGGTACAAAGCCCAGTTTTCTTTTTATCTCTAAAGCCAGATGTGTATAGAATTTGTATTTGTCAATAGACTTCACAGAGCCAGTCCAATCAAGCTCTCGTCACTTTCTCTTTACCTTTCCTTGATTAGCCATAAAGGCATTACAATCCGTGCCGAAAGACCATACAAAAGACAATTGCTTCTTTCAGTTAAATCTTCAATCTTCAATCTATTTGATATCGACTCCAAAGTAATCCTAAAATTCTCATAAAGTTAGTCCACAGGCTGATCTAGGATTATATAACAAAGAAGGAGCAGGTTCCAAGACAATCATGCTTTTAAAGACGATAAGCCTCACTCCTTCCTAGTCATTGATTCTGGCACGCAGTTTGGGGATAATAGAACTTTCTTACACAACTTGCCCTCAAGTTAAGGGAGCTTATCCCGATCATCGAGTTGCCATAGTTCCAATCGATAAGTGATAAATGGATCGATCTTCCCATTAAAGAACTTTACAAGAGGAATTAATGGAAATTGAGAAAACATGGTCTTTAAATGTTTCATTTGAGCTATAAACGATCCCAGTCTCCTTTTCAGGTCAGTATAAAGACGGTATGAATTGGGGTTATTTAAGATTTGATTCCCAAATTAGTCAAATTAGAAACCACCTGAATCCTGTTTCCTGAAAGCACACAGGTAAACATGGGGATCTTACGTGAACTTTAGTTTCAGAAGTATTTAACATCAATACGTTTTCAGTAAGGTAGGTATTTAAAGATGCAATTGCACATTGTAAACCTATGGGGGTGTCGTCAAAGAGAACAATCTACGTACGCCAACCATTTAAATCAATAGCGTTCACATTTTCGTGGAAAAATAGGAAATTCTTCTAACGCCGTATTTAAAGATGCAATTGCACATTGTAAACCTATGGGGGTGTCATCAAAGAGAACAATCTGCGTACGCCAACCATTTTAATCAATAGCGTTCACATTTTCGTGGAAAAATAGGAAATTCTTCTAACGCCATCCCCACATCTGAAATATAAAGCTTGAACAAGCAAGAAGCAAGAATACATACCTGTTTTAGCCATCTGTGAGTAGGTCTTTTTTAGATAATCCCCCCTGATTATTAAATCTTACTCTAACATGTGTTTCTGGGAACATATGAACCAAAATGCTTAACAGCCCGGGGGAATACCCCAATCTGCAAGTTTCCTCCAAAGACGGGAGTGGTTCATGTAGTTGAATGCAGTGGAAAGATCAATGCTGGCTGCATAGATTGGTACAGCAATCTTAAACTGACCACAATGTAACCATTCAATCAAGTACTGATCTGCCTACTAAATCTTGTCTGAAACTGCTCCAATCTACCAACCTCTGAGGCCCATGACTCCAACTTCCCAAGAAGATTTTACTATGGACATCTAGCAGGGCAATTGGTCTGTAGTTTGAGGGTACCAACCTATTGCCCTTTATGAAGATTGGTACAACATGGGCCTCGTACCAATCACCAAATTGCCGGAAACAAACATATGGAGATTATCTTTTTAAAAAGATTGGTTAATATCTCTTCCCATTATTTCAGAGAATTCGAAGTATGTAATTGGAAAGGTCATCAGGGCCCGGGACAGAGACTTTTTCTATTTTATAATTAACTGTTCAGTATCATCAAGGTCAATGGGTAAAATCCGGGGAGATGTCAGACACCTTTCAGGTAATTAAAAATTAGTTAAGGAGTGTGAATAAAAGTTTAAAAAATTGCTTACCAAAGCATCATCCAAAATGGAATTAATTTGGAGGGCACCTTGAATACCTGCTCCTTATTCATAAGCAGTCAAAAAGCAGAAGCATGTTTGCTTTGAAGTATTCTAAGCATAAATCCGCTGTCCTTATGCAACATTTCTCATTTGTGTGTCTTTGACCAATTTTATGATGTTGCTTTAAAGCAGAGATTGCTTTTGATTATACTAAACTCTCAAGCTTAGATTTCAAAATAAATGAAGTCTGTATGTAGAATTATTTTCATACCAGCTACCTCTTCCTCGAATGGATGTTTTCTATATGACTTAATACGTTTAGTATTTGGTTGATTACACTCCAAAAAAGAAGTTATCTGGAAAAAACAACAAGTTTACAAATGCCAAATAAATAAATAAAACAACAAGTTAAATTATCCAGAGGATAACAGATTGTATTGTTCTCCTTTTGGAAGATGACCCAATGTTTTAGAAACTTGGCTATTGTACAAAGTTACCTTTTTTTGTGCAAATTATGCAGTTCACTTCCTCTGTAACTGTACATGGAGTGTTGTTTTCAGTGACAGTTTAACCTTGTGATTCCAGCAAGAAAGTAGCCTCCAACAAATTGTGGTCACTTAGAGACATAACCACAATTTCAAAAGGTGAGCAACAGGAAAACAGCATCCGGGATATAAAAATGTAATAAATAAAAGAAATACAATCCATATTATGCTATGTTGGGGGTGGTGGGAAGTCCCTATTACATTCCCATTCAATTTCAACATATTCCATGTGTTGAAAAAGAAATACCCTCTAGTGTCATAAGGCATAAGGGGCGGCTTCTTTCCCTTTAAATGGTTGTGTACCGCACACACCCTATCATCAATAATTCAAATCGCCCCCCATGCCAGTCCACCCCCCACGGAAATAAGGTTCTAGTTGTCCTCTGCGTACCATACCGATATGATATCTGCTGGACATTACATAAATCTATGAAGCTCAATTTGAGTAGAGGGCCAATAAATACTAATCATTCAAATTTAATTTCTATTTTATGAATATATATCAGATAACTTCACTGCAAATATGCTCGGACAAGGATCAAACCAAACCACTGCACTTGATATCCATAAACTCTTTACAGCAATTAAAATGTCTGCAGAAGGGCGGCCTCCGGCACCATGGGATGCTGCCTGAAGGACTGTAGAGTCACCATGTAACAATGGTAAACCAGTGAGCCGCAGCTCTTGAAGGAAAATCAAATCATAAGAGCTAAAGTTAGGTCTTTTCATTTGGTCATAACAAATAGTTTCAATTTAATGATGTTAAAGAGAGATCATTTCTCGTTGAGATACTACTCCTCCTGGATGTAACACGGAGGGCAACAATGTCCAATCTGTGTATGGAGTTACTTCTACTCTTTGATTTTGGTTTGAGATTCCAGGAAATTTAGAGGCCATTCAAGGACTGTTGGTTGATCGAATGAGGAAAAAGAAACAGTTCTATCTTCTTAGATCACCAGGTTTTTTCACTGAGTTTTTGCAGAAAAAAACAAATTTATTTTTTAAATGATTATTTAGGGGGATCCCCCGATCCCCTCCCCTATTATCTAGTCCCTATTCCTCCCTCCCCTGCCCTTATATCCCCCCCATATTTTCTGATGAGTTTTTCTGTCTGAAAATGGTCAGCAAAAAACACAGTGAAAAAAAGCCTGGCGATGTAACAAAATCATACCAAAAGAAACATGCTTCTGTAATTGGGAAAATTACCTGAGGCTAAAAATATCTCATAGCCCAAAGTCAGCAAATTGTTTGTTTCCTCCAACAACAGATTAGCAATAATTCTAGATTTTAGAGGGATGTAAACAACGTCCATCTGAGGTTCCTTCGTGAATTCTACACACGTTATGTGTTTTGAAACCAAGAGTCAAAACTTGCAACCCTGGTTCCCCTTTACGACTCTTCACCTGAATCTCCGTCGAATTCTTCTCGGAGTTCGGTCTTCTCTTTCCTTCGTGTCTTTCTGATTTCTTTACTCCTTCTTTGATGCAAGTACGGGCGTGACTCCCCGGAGGCCACCGTGACTGGATAGGAACCAAATCCCAAGAGCCTCCCAGGAGCCAACCCGCTGTTCCAGGGAAAAAGCCGTAAGCTGAAAAAACCCTGTGTGAATGGTCTTCTTCCGGTTGGATAGAAGAGTAGAAGCGAGTCCAGTTCCTTCTTCGGTGTAGTATGATCAAGTAGCCGGTGGTGCCGAAGGTACTGAGGCACAATAAAAGCACAGAAAACTGGCCGGAAGGTAGAAGAACGCCAAGGCAGCGATACCACGAACTGATGAATAGTAGTCTAGAGAAGCCTAGAAGGTTAGGCTTTAAAAAGAGAGAAGAAACTCCAGGCGGAAGAAACGGAGTGAGTAGAAAAGAAATGGTAGTCAGGAAGAAAGTTAAACAAGGTACTTAGCAGGAAGTAAAAATACAGCGACTGAGGAGTTAAGAACAAACCTCAAAGTGCGATTAACAGGGATCAAACTGTAAAAAGAAAAAGCTACCCAAAATAGTGCGTTTACCTCTGTGTAAGATAGTGGAAGAAGAGAGAGGTAAAGCAACAGGAAGCAATAGGTAGCGAGAAATTCAGCAACACAGCGCTGGTAAGGTACAAAAGTACTTAGATACAACGCATCGGAGCACTGGTGCGTTGTGCGTAAATATGTGCTGGCGGCCATCTTGGATGATGCATAGACCGCAACACGAAGTTTCCAGCATCCATGTTAGGTGTACTTCCATCGGTTCCAAACCTTCCAAGGTCGATGCATTAAACCAAGTTCCTCAAGCAAGGAAGTTCATAAAATAGACATAAAATAGTCTCTCTGATTAAGATGAAGGGGACTTTAATGGAAAAAATGGACTCTAAGCCAAGTTTTAATGTTTAATGAAACAGAGAGTGAAGTCTCCAATAGGCCAGAATATGGCTTGGGAAATAAAGACTCAGTTTCTTAAGAAGACTGTTGATCTTGAGGGTTTAAGAAAGCAGAAGAAGGCCGGGGGGTAAGTTGGCAATGCCCTAATTTGGAATGCGTGAGTATTCAATGAAACAGTCGCCAGGCTCCTTTGCATCAACCGGTTACTAGAATCGGATCGATAAGGAGTGTGGAAGCCGCTCTACTGAGAACAAATCTGGGTCAAATACCCTGTTCTATCAAATTTCCTCCAGCCAGGAGGGTTTACAATTACGTTTTAGCTCACTGGACCTTTCACAGAGTAGAAAAATTCATTTGCATTTCAGTCTTTGTCCCGCCGCCAAGGGCAGAGCACCACCAAAATACTAAGCAATTCTCCTCGGAACAAGAGTGCCATCAGCAACCATAGACACGTGTTTCGGTCTTGTTGGGCCTCCTCAGTCAGGTGAAGCTGAGCCTCTCTAAGGCACAGCGAGCAAGGAGCCCACGTCTGGATTACCCTTGGTTACTTAGGGCGAAACCCCAAGTTTTACAAAATTGAAGCTAAAACGTGGGTGTAGACCCTCCTGAGAGGAAGAAATTCCAGAGAACAGGTTTTTGACACATGTTTGTTCTCAGTAGAGGGGCTCCCACACTCCTTTTCAGAATCGGATGGAAGTCATCCTGTGGTATTATATTTAGGATTATCCTAAACCATACCCTATCAGAGTTACAATTAAATCCAATTCAGGTTTCACTTATTTTTGGACTTCTTTCATTTAGGTTTTCTGGTGGGAGAATTGGTTAACTCATTAATAGCTGACCCCTCAAAGGCATGATCTGCTGGACATAAGACAATATTTAGTAATGTTCTCACAAATGTTCAAGAAGATTTGTTTTGTGAAGACGTAACAGTCTTATGCTTCTTAATTTTTTTACCATAGATTTCCTTTGATGTTTAAAGATCCTTTGTAATTGGACCTCTGGGATACCTCTGCTTCAATGGATATCTAAAATCTCAAGTTCCTCTTCAAAAGGGGCCGGATTGTCAAACACGATAACGAGCAAAGACTGATGGTTTCTTGTTGATACCGAACTCTCCAAATTAACACTTGTATGAGCCAAAGGAGAATGCAGGATAGAGGGTATCTTGTACCAAAACTCAGGTATCTGTTCAATTGTGCTGAAGGTGGAGCTCATTTTCATATATACTAACTAACAATGTCGGCACAAGGTCAAGCGCTGAGAAAGAATTAGATATGAGTGTATCACGAAGGGACTCCAGCATACCGTACAAAGAGGTATCCAAAACAGGGGCTGCATTATGAGTATGCTCTGAAAAGAATCAAAGGTTTAGCTGAAAGAGAGTAATGTGGATTATTACCTAGAAGTACTGCTTCATCTGTCACCAAATGCAGATCATCAATTCCGTTGGCAGGTTTACTCGTACTGGGAAATGGAGAGAAGCCTACAAGTGAAGGGTCCTCAGCTATTTCTGGAGGCATCAGATTTACAATTGGAGATTCTGACAGTATTGGATCAGCAATTTCTGATGGATTTTGGGGGTAGGCAATGTAAATCACTTAAATGGATTTGGGGGTGCGCAATGTTTTGCACTTATATTGATTTGGAGGTAGGCATTATATTGCACTCAGATTGATTTTGGGGTGGTAGGCAATGTTTTGACCTTGGATTGATTGTAAGGGGTTAGCAATGTATCGCACTAGAGGTATTTGTGACAGTGGCCAACGTGTTGGACAGCATCATTAGAAAGGTGGCCATTGCTCCTGCTCTTAGATGATTTATAATTGTAGCTCTGTGAATATCCATTAGGGTAGCCAATATGTTACACGTAGAAGACTTGTTTAGTTGGCCAATGGGCTGGACTTGGAATCATTCAGGTGGGCGTTGCTCTCAGTAACCATTGTTTTTTCACAGATTGTAGCCTTTGCACCAGAGGATTTGTATTTATTTATTTTATTTTTTTATTTTTATTGTTGCATTTTTAGTAAACATGTCACCTTACACAACATCATCAAACAAAGTACAATAATACTGTCCATATTTACATTTACAGTTCATTAATCTTCTACCATCAATCTAAAGCAGAGAAAAAAATAACTCTTTTCATTTCATTACATTTTCTTTTTTAAAAACAAGAAGAAAAAAAAGAAACAAGTTATCAAGTTTAAAATTAAACTTCGATAACAATTGCCGTAGCAACTGACACAGAAGTAGTTACACAAATTATACAGTACTCTGATGAATAATCATACATACATAGATAGATAAGACTTGAATAAACTTTTCCAACAAAAGATTTTCTTCTTCAATTACCTTGTTCAATTTAACAAAAACTGCCATAAAGAATTTAACCAAAGCTAAGAAGAGTGAGATCTGTTTCCCCATCAAAACATCAAAAATCTATTCCACAGTGATCCCCGATTACTGCTGTTACTGAATGAATAGACGGTTCAAAAAAGTAAAGCCTCTCTTCCAATAGGTCTTTACATTCTATAACTAAATGATGTAAGGTCTCTAAGGATCGTGACTTGCATAATCACAATTCCGTAGGTCAAAAGCTATATTCAATTGAGGGCACAACATTTCCAAAACGGCTGAACAATTAAAGGGATGGTCTAGTAAAAATTTTTATTTAAAAAATAGATAGGCCACATAAAAAAAAATATACTAGCATCCTCCGTTTTAAAACTTCCTATGTAAAATTTTGAGCTATTCAAGCTCAAAATTCGAAAAAGCAAGCACAGGGGCGCCGCCATTTTGTGAAATGGAGGCCCTCCTATGCTGGCTTTTGCTTTTGCGGCACTAATGAAGGAAAAGCCAGCCAGCTGTAGTAAACAAAGTCTATCGCTGGGTGACTTTCCCTTCATTAGTGCCGGGACTCGGAGGACGCGGACCGGAGACCAGAGCAGGAAAGCTGCAGCTGAATCTCGGTAAGTGCTATTTATTTTTTTTACAAAAAATAAGCACTAGCTGCGGTTTCACCAGACGTGCAGACCGGGTCCTGCGAGGGGAAGAGGGAGCAAACAACGGGCCGCTCATAATCGGGCAGTTGTTTGCTCCCTCTCCCATTCCCATTCAGCCCTATGGGGGCTGAAATGGGAATGGGGAAGGCCCGGGTCCGGGTTCCCAGAGGGAGGAATTACCGGGCCCTCTGAACTCGGAATGGCCCGGTAATTCCTCATTCTGGGAACCCGGACCCGATTTTGGCGGCAGCCATGCTGCCAATAGTGGCATGGCTACCGCCAAAATCGTAATGAGGCCCATTGTGTACTCAGCGGTGTTAAATTCTAAAATTAAGAAATGGGATAAGATTTGGGACACAGAAGATCTTCAAAGATTAGAAAAATACGAAAGTTTTTTCTATTTGTATACACCACATAAGAAATGAAAACATATTTTATCAAATTTTCATCTGCAAGATATCGACAATGGTATCTTAAATTTAGACTTAAAGGGATGGTCTAGTAAAAATTTTTATTTAAAAAATAGAACCAGACGTGCAGACCGGGTCCCGCGTGGGGACCTCGTAATCAGGCGGTATGGGATTGACGACGCCGGCACCTTTACCGGCGCCGTTAACCCCTTACCGCCTGACTTGTAATGAGGCCCAATATATTCAAGTGCAATTGAATTCATAATTTGTTTACCCCTTTTTTCGAAATCAACAATACATTTATTTGCACTTAATTTCATTGCCAAATCTACTTATTTATTGTGCATTTGTTGGGTGCCTCTACAACAAGATGGTGTTTCCAGGCGCACAAGGCATGTGGGGAGGGAGCACGGGAGTAAATGACAGTGGCAAACAACAATAGCAAACAGGGACCTACTAGGCCTTGTGGCACTTAGACGTGCAAGTGCAGTGAAGAGAAGTGCAGGAATGGAAGGGAAGCAGGGTTGGGTGGCGAGTATGGTAAGGCAAGTGCTGTTGGGGGCTCGGGTGGAAAGTGCCAGGGGATGCCAGGTGAGAGGCCACTGGCCAAGTGCTGGGGCAGAGGGAACCCAGGGTGGGATGCACAGCTGCCCGGAGTGGGCCTGCAAGGTGATAGTCTTTGTATAGTACTTGGAAGGGTTATGCAGTTGACCTGGGTGCCGCTCTTAGTCAAGTCCATGAGGGTGTAAAGGAGCAGATAGACATGTCATCCTGAGCACCCGCACCCTCGCATCTGTCATACTGGAACAGTAGGAAAAGAGCCCTATGTGGGACACCAGGTATCTTACCAATACCGCATTGAGTGTATGAGAGACGATATGCACTCAGGCAACCATATCGAATGTACCCTCGGACTGAGGGGGTGAAAGGATGTCTACACCCACCATTGGACATCATAGAGCTATAAGTGAAATTTGACACGATCACAGGAAAGATACTGAGGCTCACTGAAACGATAGGCAAATACTCAAAGAATAAAGATGTAACTGAAGTAACAAGAGAAACATGTAATCGAATATGAAGAAAGAAGATAAAGTAACTTGATGACAAATAAGTGTATATATGCAGGAACGCAAGGTAGATGAGACAAATAGAAGCTTGGTGCAGAGAAAAACATAACATGGATAGAGCGGCCATGATGGAAAGATGGACGTGGGACTTGTATTAAAACCAATCAAGCTACCCTCTGAGACAGACCTGGGTTGCAGAGTCAGGAAAGGCTGAAAAAACAGCTTTGTGTGAGGAATAAAGAGGAGTCTATTAGCTTGGGATCAAGGATGCTACTTCAAGGAATAATTGCAAGGTACAAGGGGAGTCAAAAGGATAAGCCATGTACATAAGACATATTTCTCTTAAATTAAGCAAAAGAGAAAACATCTGCAAGAGTCAAGAATTGGACAATTAAAAATGTGGAAAACATATGTAAGATGGAGTGAGCAAGTCTCCAGAGGCCAAGAAGGGTAATGACACTCAGATCAGTTTAATCAAAAAACAGTAAATAGATGGTTGAGATGGACACATTTGTGGAATCATCACACGTGATTCAGAAGTTGAAAACAAAGATTATTCATTAAGCCCAAACGAAGATAATGGTGTGCCTACACTCCCTTGAATGTCCCAGAACAGAGAACAAGCTTTGAGGTCAACTACAAAGGAGAAGCCTTGGCTTGGGGCCTGACCGATGAGAGAGGATGGACTAATTGGGAAAGTGGGCAGTAGTCTGACGTGCTTGCGGCATCTGAGTTCTGTTTTTGCTTATGTGCTGCTAACGAGCCGAAAGTCCAAGGTTAGGAAAGCATGGCAACCAATCAGAGGGTCTATGTAGCAACATGTTATACAATGTTGCAAAGACCAACCCGCTGCCATTTATCTGCTCCAATTAGTATTATACGTATTTAGAGGTGGTTCAAGGCATGCCCACCAGATTAGGGGCAGCCAATGAAGTCATTAACACTTATACACATTATAGGTACATATGTTCACTTAACCAATCCCTCCCTTCAATAGGTTTTATTTTACCATGTAGGATGATGTCATAAATGATGCATATCGAGGTATAGAACCTTTGTATAATCACACTTGGGTGGGAGTGCGTGAATTATTGCCTGCTATTCACCAGATTGCCATACTTTATTTTTATGCTAATAATACAGTAGTATATTGCCATATTCTTTGAGTCTGTTCGGTTATTTGGATGCAAAATCATTACTAATAATCCCATCTAGCACATGAGATGCTTCAAGAACACATTTTAGTAGCAGTGCGGATGGTTCTGGTCTAATAGACCTAGGCCCAGATCTAGACTCTCGGACTCTGGAATGATTCTGCCATTTGCCAGAAGATCGTTGCGCTTCCTGTGGAGATCGGTGTCAAAAACACACGTGTGAGAAGAATCGATCAGCAGGTGCCCCTCTGACAAAATTCCTGTCCGGTACCCACAGTGCCCCCCGGACTAAAGGCAAAATGGTCAACTGGGGAAGAGTCGATGCCAAGGGACTCTAGCTGAGCCACGGATTTAAGAAGAACATTAAAAGTGGCAAAAATAGGGGGCAGGACTGTATTGTAAATATATGTATAGAAGCAATGGGATTTTTGGGCATTAGAAGGAAGAGAAATAAATACCTTGATTCCTGGTTCCAAGACGGGCGGAAGGGTGCGCACTAAAACTCCAAATAGGGGTATTATTTAAGGAATCCTGAGGCAAGGCCAAAAAGAAGAGTGCGTATCAAACTGCAAAACGGGGCAAAAAGTGAGATGAGATACATTTACTAAAGATAGTAAAAAAATGCGTACGCAGAAAAGTTAAGAATGCACATGTGTATGGGGATATAAATATGTCACTTTAAAACCTTGATTTTGTCTAGATTAGGAGATATAAAATGACAATAAAGAAACTAAGGTGAACATCAGATTTTTAAATCAAGAGATTGATGTCAATCAGGAGGGTAAAAATCAAAAAAGAATAATAAAGAAGATACTCTTACAACATCAATAACAAAACAATGAAACAATAAAAAAATGATAGAAAGTGTAAATGAAGGAACAAAAAACATCATTACATAGATTTTGAAAGTGGTTAAAAAAATGTTTGAGGGTAATACGCAACGATTAATGGTGCCTGCTCAAATTAATCAGTGTGGTATACTTGATAAAATAAATAAAAGAATAAAAGATCTGGTATGTATTGATAGTCGAGATCGACTTGTTATCATGGGAGACACTCCTCTTCTACACCTATGCAGGACACTGCCGAGATACACAACCAAGATAAGACAGTATCACGCAGAGTGGGTCAGAGGCACAACTAAAGAAACACTCCGGCCGTGGCATCAAGAGGGTTTTTTGTCAAAAACAGTATTGCGACATATGACAACATATTTGCATACTTCATACAAGGAGAAGAAGTTGCAGAAAAGATTGGCCATTTTAGTGTTGTCGAAAAGGTATCAGAACGAGAAAGAAGATCCGTCTGAGAAGGAGTGGATGCTTAATCAGCAGAGGGAGGAGGATCTAACTCCTTTGGCTTCTCTTTTCACTCCTGTTAAATACTCCTCTTTCCCCTTCTGAAAACAACAGCACAGAAACTGAGGAAAAGGGATGTTATCCGTTTAAAGGAATTGATAGCAGCAGGGGGTATGTTAATCCAACATATGTGCCTCCCGCTTATAACAGTGAGGATAATGTGGAACAGCGCAAAAGTAGAGGACGCAAATATATGCCAACACGTGATGAACGTAAACAGCGTGATGAGAGACAGGACAGACAGATGGAGATAGAGGAAGAAGCGAGGAGACAAAGGGAAGTGAAAGATAAGGCTAAGGGAGTAATGTAGTATACCCTATGGATCAGAGTGGGTACCATTTTTGGGCAAGAGGAAGAACAAATGAACCCAGGGGAGGAGGACAAAGTGGATTTCAGAACCTTTACGGAGGAGGATTTAATGGCGGACAGGTGCAACAATGCTGGAATTGTGGGAGGATGGGACATATAGCCAGAACATGTAGAAGTAGAGGGGGTATGCAGCAAAATTGGCAAGCTCCAAGGGGGAGGGGGAGTGGGCTATGTTCCACAATATAATACAGATCCACATGAGTATTAGGCCCAAGATCACACGCAGAATCAGGCACGTGCGCCGCAAACACAGAAAACACAGCAAGCTCCAATACAAAAGCTCCACAAGGGCAACCACAGCAAGTGCCTATACAAGCACAACAGATACAGACCCAGCAAGCACAGGCAGAAGAGGCCATGATACCGAAATGGAACACAAATGTAGGAACACCGCAAACACCAGCACCTAAACTAGGGAGTGTGACTGTTGTAGGAGGAAATCCTTTCACATGTACAGGGATTAATGTATATCCACAATAGGACAGCTCACAGAGCGACATGATGTGTTCCGTACTATCAGTGACACTGGACCCCCGAGAGGAACCATAGGTCAAGGTAACGATAGGAGGCAAGACATTTGGTTCCTTGCAGACACTGGAGTAACTAATCCCTTTTCTAGATGGATACAAGCATGTCCATGTATGCACCCCGATGCCACATGCACCACTTAGTACCTTGTGCGTGAGGTGTTCCCAAGATGTGGTGTGAGCAAAGTGCTGCCGCCTGACAATGGACCGCATTTTGTAAATTTAACTGTTTGAGTAAGTAACTCTTTGATTAGGTATAAAACACAATTTCTCTTCTGCCTATCACCCACAGGTCAATGGAATTTGTGAGAGAATAAACTGACTTCTTAAAGAGAGGATAGCAAAGATGAAGATAACTTTGAAGAAGGGGTGGTTACACTGCTTGCCCCTTGCGCTATATGCACTGCGAAATCAGCCTGGCTCAGATTACCACTTAACTCTGCATGAGTTGGTGAATGGACACCGAATGAGAACACCCTTTGCTCCTCCAGCTAGAGTAGAAACTGATGCCCACAGTGTAGCGAAAACATTAGGTGATGAGATGCATGGTTATTTGGCAACTATGACCGCTAGTGTCTCTTTTATTTCTCAACAGATCAAGAGCCGGAGGGAGAGGTTAAAGAGAATTGAAGAAGAAAGCCAGTCAACTGATCCAGACAGCCTTTAAAAACAACCCAGCTTATATCCAGGGGACCAGGTGCTGATACGAAAATGTGTCCGCACTTGGAATAAACCTTGTTTTGAGGGACCTCACGAGGAGGAAGCAGTTAATCCCACAGCTGTTGAGCTTCAAGAATGGAGAGCCTGGCTACATCTACATGACAGTGAAGCAAGAGAAGAAGTTCTGAGTATGCAGACAAGATCAGCAACCAAGAGCAAAGAAAAATAGTTTATGGAATAATAAAAATACAATTTAAATAAAGATGTACATTTCTAAAATCTAATAAGGAATGAATAGACTTGCAGCCATTCTGGAACTTTTTTAGATAGTACAAGGAAAAATGTGTTGATGCACCAGAGCCAAAGGACAAGGAATACACTGCATTTTCTATGTTACCCATCGTAATAACATTACACACATTTTTGTATGCTGTTTTCACCTACATATTGCAGTCTTACCCAGCTCTGATAAGACGACATGTGAACATCATAACATTTTTTGGCCATCCTAAAAACAATCACATTATTTTCAGAATAATTGTGGCAATTATTTTGCAGTTCTTGATATAAAAGTGTAAGTTACAGAAGATAGCACAATTACATATTGATTTCAAAGAAGGTAGCAGGCGCTCCTCTACATAAAGAACATGGCATGATAACCTGTTCTGAGATGAAAGTTTGCAGCACACGCTTTTTGCTCACTGTACCTTTCACAGATGGGAAATATCCATTTGCATATCAGTCTTTGTCCCGCCCACATGGGCAGTCCAGCACTGAAATACTATGGCAATTCCTTTCTGAACAAGAGTACCACCAGCAACCCCATACATGTGTTTCAGCCTTGTTGGGCCTCATCAGTGAGGTGAAGCTGTGCCTCTCTGACAAAGCTCATCTCAGAGCAGGTTATCATGCCATGTTCTTTCTGGAGAGGAGCGCCTGCTACCTTTTTTAAAATATTTGCAAGGAACTTGGGGTTGGTCACCCTGAGTTACCTGGGGGCAACCAGATGTGGACTCCTTGCTCACTAGAAGCTTGCTGCAGAAGAAAACATAACATGGCTAGAGCGGCCATGATGAAAATATGGAGGTCAGACTCATGTTTAAACCAATCAAGCAACCTTAGAGACAGAACAGGGCTGCAGAGTCAGGAGAAAACAGCTTTGTGTGAGAATAAAGGAGTCTATTGGCCTTGGATCAAGGATGCTACTTCAGGGAATAATTGTAAGGCACAAGGGAGTCAAAAGGATAAGCCATGTACGTAAGACATATTTCTCTTAGATTAAGCAAACGAGAAAACATCTGCAAGAGCCAAGTAAAAGGCAATTCAAAATGCAGAAAACCTATGTAAGATGGAGTGAGCAAGTCTCCAGAGGCCAAGAAGGGCAATGACACACAGAACAATTGAATCAAATTGGAGTAAATAGATGGTTGAGATGGACAAATGTGCAGTATCATCACACGTGATTCAGAAATTGAAAACATGGGCTATTCATTAAGCCCAAATGAAGATAATGGTGTGCCTACACTCCCTTGAATGTCCCAGACCAGAGAAGGGGCTTCCAGGTCAACTACAAAGGAGAAGCCTTGGCTTGTGGCCTGACCGATGAGAGACGATGGACTGATTGGGAAAGCGGGGAGTAGTCTGCCGTTGCTTGCGGCACCTGAGTTCCGTTTTTGCTTACGTGCTGCTAACGAGCCAAAAATCCAAGGTTGGGAGAGCATGGCAACCAATCAGAGGGTCTTTGTAGCAACATGCTATACAATGTTGCAAACACCAACCCGCTGCTATTTTTTCACTACAATCAGTATTATATGTATTTAGAGGTGGTTCAAGCATGCCCACAAGATACAGAGCAGCCAATGAAGTTATTAACACTTATACATACTATAGGTAATATGTTTCCTTAACCAATCCCACCTTTCTAAAGGTTTTAGTCTGCCACGTAGAATGACATCATACATGACGCATATCGAGGTATAAAACCTTTGCATAATTACATTTGGGTGTGAGTGCGTGAAATACTGCCGGTTACTCGCCAGATTGCCCTACTTTATTTTTATGCTAATAATAAAGCAGTACTTTTCCATATTCTTTGTGTCTGTTTGGTTATTTGGGTTGGTAATCCCGTCTAGCACATGAGACGCTTCAAGGTGCTAGAGCACAAGGGCGACCAAGTTATGGATTCTAGGCGATTGTAGAATGTGTTCCACTACTTGGAATGCAGGTGTCTGCAGAATGCTGCCTTTACGGTTAAGTGGGGTCTTGAATGTAGCCACTTAATGATAAATTGATGCATGCCTAATGTATCCACCATAATTTATCAACCCAGATATTTAGAATAGGTACAAATTCTAGGCTTTCATTTGATTATAACCAATGCATTTTTCCTATCGCATTATGCGCTTTTGGAATTGGCCAAAGGCGCACCACACTCCTGCACGCCTCTGCATTCACATACCTTTCACAACAACAATTTGAACTATAGCTAAACACATAATTGACTATCCTCTTACAGCGCCCTCCTGCTTATTTCCTTAGTGTACCTCTCCCCACCCATTCACATGCCATTCAGACACCTTTAATGGCCGTTATGCACACACTCATAGTAGCACCTGCAAACCTTCCCATACTTCGGACCACAAGGCCTTTCAACCTACAGCACGTTGGGCCCATACCAAAGGTGAAAGGTGCTATCCAAATGATGAAATTAGATGGTCCTGGAGGCTCTGGTGGCCTAAATGGGTGTCCTCTTCGCGCACGCCACTGCGCAGAAATAATGGACAAACACAGAGTTCTTCACACTGTGTCCTTCTTTATTCAATACCCAGAAGTAACTGCCAACACCCTGCCCTCCCACGTCACTTCCCTCCCCGCCTCCCGTCTCCCTGTAACCCGGAACATGAGCGTCAATGTGACATCTCCCCCAATTTAAACAGTCACCCAACGGGGTGATAAACTATGCAGGAACATTGTTCGCTAGCCCATCTCCTCAATGAGGCGGCAAAGCTTATTCCTGGCTCTCTGGGGTCGAGAGCTGAATCGTTCAGTGGAGCCACTGGCACCCAAGTCTTCGCGATAGTCACCTGGGCCCGAAGCTGCAGAGTCCTCTTGGTCCCCGTGATGGGGATCATCAGACACATAGTCAAAGGGTGCTTCCACTCTCCAACTTAGATGTCGGGTCCCAGATAGGGGAATCTTCTTAAAGTGAGAAGAGGAGTTACGGATTGTTGAGCCATTGTCTCCTTGGGCTTTGATCATGGATCCCTTTTTCTCCATGATTATCAGGGGTTCTTCATGAAAGACAGCTGTGTGTTTGTGTGTTTGAGGCTGCCTTACCGCAACAATGTCCCCTACCTCTAAGCGAGGCTCCCGCACCCTCCGGCGCACATCCGCATACTCTTTCATGCGCTCCTTGGCAGCTTGATCTCGTTCTCTCACATCAGTGTCCATAGAGGGAGGATCTTCAGGGAGGGCGGCCTGGGGTAGCCGAGTTCGGATGTCTCTCCCAAACATGACCTCCACAGTAGATTTTCCTGTGGTGCTGTGAAGTGTGCTTCGGTAGTCTCTCAGTAATTGGTGTAGGAACTGTTCATAAGGTTGTCCGGTGAGCCGGGCCATCTGTAGTGCCCTCTTCAGGTTGGCTATGAACTGTTCTATTATGCCATTTGCCTGGGGCCACAACGGAGTGACCTTATGATGGTGAAACCCCATGTATTCGCTGAACTTTGCAAAGCTGTGTCCATTAAATGGAGGTCCATTGTCAGTCTTCATTGTCCGAGGGACACCGTAGGCTGTAAAGATGCGGTCAAGCACTGGTATCACATGGTGGGCTGCAGTCAATGAATATAATTTGGGCTTCGGGATATCGGGAATACTCATCCATGACGGCCAACGCGTATTTCCCCCCCCCTCGATAGGACCAAAGAAATTGTCTGCCACTGCTTCCCATATGCCCTCTGGTAGTTTGGACATCTTCAATGGTTCAGGGTGACTAGGCAGCAAGTGGGCCACAGTTTGAGGAGGTCCTCCAACATGGTGTCTAGCTGTTGGAACCACACTTTTTGGTGGCGCATGCGCTTAGTGAAGACCACTCATGGGCAAGTTCGATCACCTTTATTTTCCAGGACGTTGGGATTACCACTTTGTGACCCTTTAATAGGAGGTTGTTGTCAGAGAGTGCTAGTTCATCCCTCACCTGTAGTAGCTGCTCCACCTCCAGCCGTACTTCCTCCACTGCCGCATGACCTCTTTCCTTGGCTCTCCTCCATTGGCCCGACATGATTCCCTCACAAATGATTTGACACACCTGGTCTGCCTCTACTTCCTGAGCCAGTTGTGCCGGCTCAATCCCTTCTAGAATGGCTTGTTGTATCAAGTACCGGAGATACCGGTGCACAACAGATGGTTCCCGGATGTACCCAGCACTAGGATGTCTGGAAAGGAAGTCAGAAGGGTTTTCCTCCTTCCCTGGGCGGTGTACGATTTCAAATGAATAGTCCTGCAGCCAAAGCCCCCATCTCTCGATGCGAGGTGGCATCTTGACTTGTGGGTTGCCATACAAGAATAGGAGCGCTTGGTGGTCCGTCACCACTCGAAACGGCTTGCCGTATAGAAAGAGGTGAAAGTGTTCACAGGCCCAGACCACTGCCAGACTTTCCTTTTCAGCCTGGGAATAGGCCTGCTCGGTGGTAGGCAGGCTCCTACTTGCGTATGCAACAATGTGGGTCTGCAACAGGTTTTTAGGATCCACCTGGACCAGAATGGCACCAAGCCCCAGGGGACTTGCATCGACCGTTAGCTCCGTCTTTCTTTCTGGGTAATAATAGGACATATTTTCAGCTCTGGCGACTCTCTCCCGAATCATCTCAAACGTGCCTTGGCATGCCTCCGACCAGTTGAATGCCGCATTTTGCTTAGTCAGTAATCTCAGGGGTTCACTGACGTTGAAAAAGTCTTTAATGTACCTTGTGCAATAGCTGGCGAGGCCTAAAAATGCAGCGACCTTGTCAGGATCCGGAGTCATGCCTTTTTCCGAAAAAGACATGACCAAAGAAGCGCAGTGTACCTTTTCTGAACTCACACTTCTCTTGGTTGAAGGTGAGGTTTGCGGCTTCCAACGCCTTGCACACTTTGGCCAAGGTTTTCTGCTTTCTGACATTGGTTTCGAATACAAGGATGTCGTCACTGTAGTTTATAGAGTTCGGGATGTGTTTTATCACATTATGGATCTCGGCTTGAAAGATCTCTGCCGCCGAAGAGACCCCAAAACTGAACCTCTTATATCGGTACAGCCCCAGGTGGGTGAGGAATGTCGTGATGTTTCTACTCTCAGGACTTAATACCCACTGATGGTAGCCTTTCTTTAAATCCAGCTTTGAGAAGACCCTGGCCCCGTTCAATGGATGGATCATATCTGTGATGCGCAGAGCCATGTGTCTCCGCCTCCGGATTGCCTGTTTGGGCCTCCTCATTACGACGCATAACCTGATAGCGTCAGAGCCTTTCTTGGGTACGGGAACAATTGGTGATACCCACGTGGTGGGGCCAGTGGCCGGCTATACAATGTCCTGTTCTAGCAGCTTGTGTAGCTCGCCTTCCACCTTTTTTTGGATATTTACCGATATGCCCCTATAGTCTTGGGCTATGGGGCGCATTGTTTTGTCTATATGTAGCTTTATTTGCCTGTTTCGGAGTTTGCCAATGCCTTTGAATAGACTGGGGTAGAGGCCTTTAATCATACCAACAGGATCAATGAATTTGTGCACCATGATTTTGTACAGGACATGAATGAGACCCACGTCAATGGCCACCTTGATACTGAGTACACAGCCACTCTCACTCTCAGCTAGCAAGTGTATTGGTACTTTCTTTTCTTGCCCCTTGTAGCAGCACAACCCCTCAAATTGTCCAATGCACTTG
Source organism: Ambystoma mexicanum (assembly GCF_040938575.1). NCBI lineage: Eukaryota > Metazoa > Chordata > Amphibia > Caudata > Ambystomatidae > Ambystoma > Ambystoma mexicanum. Next base: position 40,937,075 of record NC_090928.1, read on the forward strand.
AAGGGAGTCTTAGCTCCGTAAGCATAAATGTCTACCGTGGCGGGACTCATTTCGGTCTTCGTGGCAGTTATTTGAATATTTTCTCGCTGACTACATTCACCGTAGCCCCAGTGTTGATGAGAAATTCGGTGGGCCTTTCGTTCAGCTTTATGATTAGCGTTGGACTGTGCTCGGTAGCCACTGGATTGCCCAGTGCGTAGATATATGCTTTTTTTCTCTGTTCACTCCCCGAAAAACTGACCTCAGATTCAGACGGAGATTGTTCCACTAGGTAGCGCACGTGGCACCTTGATCTCTGTTCTGGTCTCATCCGGGTGACGTACCTTCTTCTTTCTCTTCTGTCCCGTCTCCGTCTCTCATCACCCGATTCCCTCTCCTTTGATTCAGGGTTGTTATGCCTCAGTGTGGGCTGCGACGGTGTCCCCGATAATTGTGACATCTGAGGCATGCTCCTTGATTTGAACCTTGGCAGTGACTCTCTCACTCTCTCTCTACCTTTATCTCTGGAGAATCTGCACACGGATTTGAAATGTCCTTCATCTCCACACGTGGTGCATCGTTGGCCAATGGCGGGGCACATGCTTTCATGCGGGTATTCGAAACCACATTTGTAGCAAAATGGTTCCTCGGGTCTCCTCTCCTGTTGTAGCCTATGAACTGCGTCGACTGGCGTGGTTGTGTTGAAACTTTCCACCTGCAAATCGACTGCTTTCTCAGCTCGTGCCAACGTTAGTATTTCGTCTAAAGTGCGGGATCTCTGCAACAGTTTCCGCCTTAAAGTCTGTGATTCGCATCCCACGATGATTTGAGATCTCAGGGCCTCTGTATTGGAGTAGGTTGCAAAGGCACAATGTTTCATTTTAATTCTCAGCCTCATGGCATATGCATCCATGGTCTCACCTTTCTCTTGTTTGGTGATATGGAACAGGTGGCGCTCGTAGTCCATGTTAGTACGTGGGGTGAAATATGCAGATAGTGCTTCCTTCAGGTCTTGTATGGAATCAATGGTGTCTGCAGGCATCTCATCAATGATATCGCGTGTGGCAGGGCCTTTTGCCAGTTTAAGAAGACATTTTTATCTGTCATCCGTAATGGTCCCCGTGGCCCCATGTATAGTTCAAAGTCCCTTATCCACCTGGCCCACCGCGGCCCCATAATCCTTGTATCCATAACATCGAAGGCACCTGGCATCTGTGCAGCCAGGGAGTCTGGTAATCTTTATGGAGTCTGTTAATGTGCTTGTGGTCCCTGGGCCTGGGCGCCCTGTCCCTCATCTTGAGCCAACATCCTCCCCCACTCTTGCACTGCCTTGCTCTTTCAGTGGGAATTGATGTTCCACGCCCGCCTATTCGGCACGAGCACGTGTTGTGGCATGAAACCTCTTTGTGCTTTCCAATGGGGTGGATTATAAATATGGCCGCCTATCGGGCACGAGCACCATCTACAGGACCACCTCTCTTGTCCCTGCTCACTGTGTATTTGTGGCAGCTCACCGCCCGGCTCCCGAATGCCCAGCTGCTTTTGAACAAGCGTTCTATGATGAGTCACCGCCGCGGCCCGGGGTGTCAGCTGTTCAGAAGCCAAGGTTACACATGGGCGGGCACCTTAATCAATGAGTGCGGCTGTGACACAGTCTCTCTGTGTGATTCCCCCCTAGTGCGTATTACTCCGACAAGCGGCCTTCACTCCTCCCGTTGTCTGCTTCCTCACCCCGATGTGGGTGCATGGACAGTCAGTGCACCGTCATCGTCGCCATTGTGGTGGCCTAAATGGGTGTCCCCTTTGGGCGCGCCACTGCGCAGCAATAATGGGACAAACACAGAGTTCTTCTCTATGCGTCCTTCTTTATTCAATATCCGGCAGTAACTGCCAACACCCCGCCCTCTCACGTCACTTTCCTCCCTGCCTCCCTGTAACCTGGAACAAGAGTGTCAACGTAACAGAGGCACAGGCCTTATCAGATGAAAAGTAATTTGTTGTTGCTGTAAACCCTTACGTGGGTTAAGAGGCTCTCTGGGAAGCAAAGCCTCCTCAGCAAAACTGCGCTCATCAATCAGATTGCGCTGCGAAGTGCCTTCTGTATGTCTTCCAAGGGACTGACTACGTAGCGGTTTAGTACTACTTCATAGATTACACTTTTTTTTCGCTTGATAAAAGCAGCGGGATCGGAGAATCAAAAAGAAAAACTAACAAAAGCCACAAACTCTGCTGTGGGAATTAATTTCTTTTCAGGTTAAGTCACTCCACACTTATTCAAAGACTGATTAAAAGTTACCTGCTAGAAAGACAACTTGGCGACGCCACACAGCCTCCATGCCCCCACTAAACCTGCCAAGTCTGCGCTTTGCTAGCAATTCACTGGCACTGATGCTAGAGGAAATGTGGAAGACAAACTCTGCCAAGTCTATGCATTGCTAGCACTTTGCTGGCACGGATTCCAGCGGGTCTTCGGAAGGCAAGCTCCGCCTCTTGAAACGTCCTCCAACGAAGGCCCTCCATGGGTGCCTTTGACTACTGTATCTTCCACGTCAGGTAAAGCAATCTGCGCTTTGCTAGCGCTTCCAGAATGACTTGTTACTTCAGCACCCTGCAGCATACGTGCACACGTTGGAGGCTTCCCACGTGGGAGGTTCCATCCATGCAATTTGTACAATATAAATAATAGCCACCGTCGTTGAAACTTCCCCATGGTCAGTGCCCTGTATGTGACCCACATGTACTGTTTGCTTGGACAACAAATACAGTAACCTATTCAATTGCAGAGAATATCAGCTTTAGGTTAATCAGAGCTCCAAATAAGATTTGAGGTTGGAGTAGTTTACTATTTTTTGGAAGCTGTGAGTAAATTGATTTTTCAAGGAGTGAAAAAGTTGATTTCCTTGTCGACTGGCGTATTTTATTTAAGTAACAATATATTTTTAATGAGAAGCATGCGTTTGCTTTTTAACATGAATGGTTTAATAAAAAATCAAACCTGTAAATTAATGTAAATATATATCTATACATTTTTATTTGACCATGATATAAATAGGTTTTATTTATTTTATAGGACCTTTCGAGATCAGATAACACAATATTAGAGCTTGTCTGTGTGGCATGTACTTTTCATGCCCCTGGTCTGAAAACATCAGCACAGCAGGCAGCAAGGAGGGGCAGCAACATGACAGTTACCATGTTTCCCTCTAGTTTTTTACAGGGTGGAGCCGCCACCTCTCTCTTTTTTCACAATTACTCTCCAAGTACCCGTCCGTGTGTCCCTTGTCTTCCTCTTTTCCTCTAACCTTAAACCTTTCCATCCTACTCTCTCTTTCTAAATATATTGTATTTTTATATTCAGTGCCTTCCTCGTGTCCTCTAACCAAAGCTTGCTGAGGAAAATATACTGGTCCCTTGATGCCTGAACATGTGTTTATTGTCCGCAGAGAAAACATACTTTTGCTTTGCTACGAAGTTTCCTCCGATGGTTCTGTATAGATTTCTTAAAGAGGCAGTGGTAAAAATGCCCTTGTTGGAAAACTCCAATAAATCCTCTTATTTTAAACTAGATTACACCGGCCTTTCAAGGTGCTGCTGTTTCTGCTGCCCTGACATTGGGATAGTCTCTTTTAAAGGAACAGTATGTGCTCTGCGAAAATGCATGTCCCCAGGGAGAAAATCTTTTGGAGGCATCTGTTTGATGAAGTGGAGTGGCTCGATTTTAAGGTCTTCCCAAACTCAAGGTCTTGCTTTTGTGTATTAAGTGGGATTGCTGTGTTTGACTAATTGAAGGTGCCCATACTTCCCTCTGCACCCTCATCCACAAGCTCTGGGAAAACACAGCCTCCATCATCATCCTTTTAAATGTCCCCGGAGAAAGGCTGAGTATTTACATTGCGCCTCTTAGCTTTTTCTACGGTTTGGCCATAGACATAACATGCACTGCCTTTGAGCAAGGCTTTAGCTATACTCAACATGTCGCATTGTCTACTGACCTGTAGAACAAGCACTCAATTCAATCCCTAAAAGTGTGCCGAGTGCATGGTTCACCCTGCTGGCGTAAGCTTATTTGAACGTAGAGGCTCATGTCATATCAAGCCAACCTCGAGGACCATACTTTTAGGAGACTTAAACCTAGGGCTTAACGACCCTTCGGACACTACCGCCACCGCTGTGGCCAACGCACTCTCTGCCCTTGGCTTCAAACATTGCATCACAGCCCTGACTCACAACAAGGCAACAAACTCTGGACTGGGTAGCAGACCTGAAATGGGTAAAACAGTCTTTATTCACAACACAATTTATTTATTTGCATTCTTAAAGCGCTCACACAGCCCGCGGCAGGCATCGAGGCGCTGTTACAGGAATTGTTGTTTTTTTTTTAGTTTCTTAATTGTTTTTTTTTTCTTAATTGGGCGGACCCGGGATCAAACATGTGGTGCTTCGAGTCGTCTTGCTTCCAAGGCGAACACGTTGCCACTTAGCTATCCTCCCGAGACAATAGAAAGGTGGGCTTTTCCAGAGATTCAGTAACTCAAACTTCACCAAAGTCTTTCCCTCCCAGGGAAGTAGTTTTAACAATAAGGTTATCCTTCCAAAAAAGTTCACACAGGTATTGGAGTAACCCCTAGCACTCTGTCCCTTTAAGGTTTAGTTACCAAAACGGTTCTTCTTTTGACTTGTTGTTGGGAGGTTACCACGTCCACGTCCAGCTGGCATAACACCCACAGATGCAGCAGGAGCTGTAGTTTAACATATATGGACAGGGAAAGCCAGCCCAATCTTCTGGCCCAAATTTCCACAGAGAAGCTTTTCAGAGTCTTATCACTTAATTTCCCTGTGGTGCTGATGACTACCCACAGCCCCACTTCTCTGAACCTGCACTGGTCCTTTCCATCCTTGTCACCTAGCCATGTGGTTGTTCCTTCTCCCATCATGGGCTCAGCCCATTACCAGGGCTTAACCCGTATCCTCTGCCTTGGGCAATGGTTGCCTTCTTTCCCTGACTAGTTCTTACTAACCTTGTCTTGTCTCACTTCCTGTGCACAAGCTACGTCTGGCCGATTTCTTTCTGCCATCATCTACTCTCCTCATCCATTCACCTTTTTTCTCCTACTTCCTTTACTAGTTCACCTCCTTCCAACCTCTGACGTTCTCCTTCTGCCACCACCTGTTATACACCTCCTTGTACCAATTGCTGTTAACCCCTTTCCACCTCCTGCAGCTCCCCCTTCTCCTCATCTCCAATCTCCTCCATTACACCCAGGTAGACTGTGGCCTGGATGGGGACTGTGCTGTGACAAATCTAGAGAGTTTGTCTCTTCTCCCAATGCAGGAAGCCACCCCCTTTGGGAGCAGAGAGGAGAGCCATCTATGCAAAATACTCCCTAGGGGACAGGAAAACGGGCTTTCACCGCGGTAACCCCCCCCCCCCCCTTTAGGGAATAAGGAATCCCCAGTAGACCATTCTATAACATCTCCAAAACATCAGAGTCACAAGCTTTTATGGGATATATGGGGGATAATCATAATTTCAACGTGCAAGGCACTTTAAAAGGGCCTGGTTTGGTTGCTGATCCTTCCATGATGACCAAAAATCAGAACTAATGGCGCTGTGAGTCTCGTTACAGAGAGAGATGTAAATGGACCGAATCCCTTACCTGGTGGGGAGGAGCAACTGTGCAGCGAACAAGCTACAGGGCATGAGTCAGCCCGAAGAATGTGCGCTCTGCCATAGCCTGCACTACAGCGGCTGCCCGGACTTCCTGTAGGTGGAACATGTTGCATCAGTGGGCTGAGAGCCTGTGGAACACCTCCAAGCCCAGGAGGGCCAAGAACTAGAGACGCGGAGTCCTCAGACACCAAGAGACCAAACCAGCACCGAAGTAGCACCCCGGCATGCCTGACAGACGACGCAAGGATGACGGAGCACAATCAAGTAGCAGACCACCTGAGAAGCACAGTTCCCACGCTGCTGGAGTGACCGATACCCCGCAGAAGAGTATAGCAAAAAAGCAGGTACACGAGTCATGCAGAGGAGAGGAAGGAGGGCGTTTGAACTCTGCAACACCCCGGAAAGGAGTAAGAGTAAAGAGACACTGCAAAGAGTTTCTATAAGGGGCTATAAGAACATAGTGGCCATGAACCCAATAACCCATGAGGCCTGAGAACAGAAAGCATGAGTAATGCCCTGGCGGAGTTAACCCGAACCCAATAATCCACAAAGGGTTACAGGAGTACAGAAAGCACCAGAAATGCCCCAGGGGGGTGAAGATTTTCTTTTCAAAAGATCCTATTTCTGCCACTGATTGAAATGCACCACATTATGTAAACTATCACTGTTCCCTTGTCTCAGATTTAAAGGTTCATTAGGGAAAACTTGGTCAAATAAACGGTGATTGAACATTTTGACAAATTCACTGAAAATCCTTCAAATTATACTAGATGGGGTCATCCTTTTGAAACAAAGGCACTATGCTGGCCATGCCAGCTCCAGTGAGATATGAGATAAGGAAAGATATTTTACAGGTACTATCAGGAAGGGACGGGGCATTCATAGGAAATGTAAGTGGATTTGAGTTAAAGAAATATTTTACATTTCCATGTGTCCTCATGATATCACTCTAGGACACCCAGAGGTACAACACATTGATTTCCATTGGATACTAAAGTAAAACATGATGGAATCCTAAAATGTATCACTTCAAACTATCCCCTTAAGTAATCCACTCATGGCAAAAGGGCTCTCTGAGCCTGTAAACATTTCATCTGTTTTGAAATGTTCATCCTTTCATCTTTCAACTATGTTAATGGGTTGTCCAAAAAAGTCAAAGGCTCTACAAATCACACCCCAAGTTGTTATTTTGTGCTCCTGATCCCAGAGTGCCCAGGAAAATTAGCGGTCCTTGCTTTCTGTCAGTAGCTTGCCTTGGGTGTCATCCAAATCGCTCTAGAGGACCACACAACTTAACATACAGAACCACCGGAAGCATCTCAAAATAAGAGTTTAGAAAAAATTAAATTACAAAATGAAATACAAATGACAACATAAAATACAAAGGTATAAACCAAGCTTACAAAACCATTAATTTATACTAAATGATTGTCATGATGCACAATAAAGTGAAGATCCACAACTCAACCAACGTTCCAAGACTTCAGAGTTTTAAAAGTCCAGGGTTCAGCATTAACAAGATCAGAGTTTAGTGAGTTACTTGCGACAAAGTGACCACATTGACTTCGCCACATCAATCTGATTATGGTACTCCCAGGTCCACAACAGCAGCTCACTGCAGTAAATGCATATCCCTGGTTTGAGGCCAATCCATTTAAGATAAACAAACCAGAAATAAAACGACATGTACCACAATTCCCTTCTTGAACAAAATCCAGACTGGATCCAGAGAGTGGAACTTTGGACCCAGATGGGGATGGGTCATACAGAAGTCCCAATTAGGTCACCTATGCCAGGAAGAAGGCTGGCAAACACATCCATTGGCAAGACTGCCCAAACCATTTTAACAAACCAACAAAAAAAAGGACTACATCTCCCAAAATTATTTCCCAATACAGGAAAACCCGGACCGGACCCCTAAAGACGCTTACAAACTTGGACTCAGTATGATAATGGGGCAGACCGGAGTAACCCACAGAAGTGTTTTAAACACCCCAAAGGGGAGTAGGGGAAGAGTCTTGGGGAACATGCACCCCTCCCCCATTTGATATCCATACAGGCTGCAGAAAGCCCAGTCCTCACGCGCAGAGTTAATGGACAAACAGACAAAACCCCACTTTCTTCCCACAGTACCGGGGACCCAGAGGAGGAGAGAACTCATGTCTCCCTCACAATTGCCAGCACAAGGGAGAAAGAATCACCTGCAGCTGCAGCCTCCATTACAGGGAACAGATATCAGCACTGCACCAAAGGAGAAACGTTTTTTCCAAACTCCCACCCCACTGGAGTAATGCTTAATACATACCCCGAGCTGTGTAACAATGGAGGACACTGTGACAAGGCCAGTAACCCGGCCTTGTTAAAGGAGTATAAAACATCTCTCAGCCAGGGTGTGGGAGGCCTAGGGGAAATCCCAGAACCAGTCCTAACCAGGAGGAGACGAGGACAGTGGAGAGGGCCCCAATTCCTGTTTAACCCCCCTTTGTTGCATGTATATGTACAGTTTCTCACAGCCAGCCTCCCAAGATAAATGCTTACCATTTTTTTTCTATTTTCTCTAGAACCAACGTGCCCGAGTCCAGCATCTAGAAAAAACCACAGTGAGAAAAGCTGCCGAGCGCTGCAAGCTAACTGCATTATGGTCCCCAAAACACAGATGCAGATAACCCCCCAGCATCCGGTAGGGAGTGGAGCACCTTGCGTATAGCAGTGCGAGAGGCAATGTCAAAGATACAACTTTGCGTCTGCGAGGAGGAAGTGCAACGCTCCCCACTTGCAAAAAGCAGGACAACCCAGTAGCAGCAGAAACCCTTCCATGAGCTAAACAGAGGGGCACAGACCCCCCCCCCCAACCCCCACAGGACAGGACGGTATACAGTGTTAATAACGAATTAACAGTAACAAATATATTTTATAACGAAACATAAACAACAGAAACATTTCGAATTGTATGTTAAAAGTGTATGTAGGGGAGGAGAGGGGATTAAAATGGGTGGGGAGGGTGTTGGGGTGGGGCAATAAAGATAGGGAAGTGGGGGGTTGGGGGGCGGACCACCCAGCCCCAAAATTGAAACAAAAAAAAAAATTCGACATGTGTTCATTGTTTGAAATTCATTATATAATGTTTTGTTATTTTTTTATTTGTTATTAACACATGGAACCGGACAGAACTAACCTTGGGAAGGCTACAACCCAGGCTTCCCTCACACGAACTGGGGCAACCCAGTTTCTGTTCTGTCGTCGCAAGACCGCATCAGACCAGTGCAGAAAAAGTGGGCGATTTTTAATCCACTATGCATAAACCTTGCTGATGGTAACACCTGCAGGGTGGGGAAAGCATGGCCCGACTGGCCATGGCAAGAGAACCAATTGGAGAGGGAGCATGAAAGGTCTGACATGAAACATGAAGCTGTGGGTTGTTCAGATGGGGTCAGAGTAGGAGAAGGATGCAGACCAAGAGACCAGCAGGAGGAAGGGAAGTGTAGTGGAGTGTGTAGGCAATTTCTGGAGAAGGTGAGATATTGCTTTAGTGAGTGCAAGGGTTCTGTGATGTGAATGTGTGGGATAGTGTGGTCAAGTGAGTTTATGTGGAGTGTGTGGAACTGTGTGTGTAAGGAGGGTGCATGAGTAGAAGGTGGGTGGTGCGGTAGGAGCAGCATTAGAGGGAAGTTGGGAGTAGTAGTGTGGTGGAGGGAGTAGTAGAGTGGCAGAGGGAGTAGTAGTGGGGAGGAGGCAGTAGTAGAGTTGAGAAGGGAGTAGTAGAGAGCAGGAGAGGGTACTAGAGGGGAGGAAGGAGTAGTAAAGGGGGGAAGGAGTAGTAGAGGGGAGGAGGGAGCAGTAGAGGGGAAGATGGAGTCTTAGTCTAACAGATGGAGTAGCTAGGACGAGTAACATCAAAGGGTGGCGGTGAGGCCTAGAATGTATGAGTGACAACAGATGGATGGATAGAGGAAAAGACAGAGAGAGTGAAGGCGGGTGGAGTTGAAAAAGAGCAGTAAGGAGAGGGAGAGGAAAAAGAGAGCATGATAGGAAAATGCTACCTTGGGACAGAGAAGTCTAGGTAATAGGAGTGGAGTTGGAGTTCTTAAGCTTTGATCCAGTACCAGACGGATCAGAAGACTCAGCTGAGACAGTGGACCCAGACCATCCTCCCGCACCTGTAAAGTTGCCAGAGAAAGCCACTATCTGAGACAGGTAGGCCCAGAAAAGCCTACTCAACCTAATACAAGAGGGCCTGGAGAACACTTGGGACCCAAGACAAACCCAAGCCAGTGGAAGCGGGTCCGGAAGCATTGGAAGTAGAGCTGCCTTTCTGCAGTGGAGAAAACCCTCTTCCTCTGAGAAATTACAGAAATACAGTAGCTGCTATAAGATACTTTCTCTGTGACACCAGTTCTGCCTGAAACCACATGGAGGAATTGCTAAGGGCCCTAGTCTATGGGCAATTTACCTTCAGTCGACAACACCAGGAGACGTTGGCAGATCTGCAAGAGGTGATTTCTGAGAGATGCGAACAACCAACGGTGCACCCAACCATCCTACAAAAGCTTAGCACCCGAGAAGATCCATTCATGTTATTTTTAAATGTTTAGAGAGTCACATAGGCAGTAGGGTGGCATGGTGACCGTTGGACCAAGTACACTACCTCACCAATGATGGGAGAAGCCCAACAAGCCTTTGATGTCTTAAATCTCAATGGGAGATCCCCCTATGAGGACTTCAAGAGATGCATCCTCAAACGTTTAGGACTAGAACATTATCAATTCCGCCTTCGGCACAGACACCTACATCAAGTTGAAACTGCTTGACAGCTGTCATTTCAAGTGAGGGAACTACTCAACAAATGGCTAATGGGTAAGACCCATGAGGTGGTGAAGTAAATGCTTATATTGGAGCAGTTTGTAGAATGCCCCTCACCCCCATATAAATAGTCATCTGGAAACTGTGACAACCCACTCTAGCGGAAGCCATCCAAACATCTAATACACGTCTGAAAGCCACATACACTTAAGAAGCCAGTGGTGGACCAAAAATACCTAGTGACGCAAAACTAGTAGGATGGGGAAGGGAAGACAATCCAAACGTACATCGGTCTGGCCCAAACACCCCAACTCAGGATACCTATGCCCACAGATTGGTGGAAACCTTGACTTCCACCCCACCCTTAAGTTATAAGATCTTATGCCTGCAGGAAACCAGAACATTTGTCCAGGTTTTGTCCAGAGAAGGCAAAGGAGGAACCTATGGAATGTGCACTCTTTCATTTATGTTCAAACTTCTCAATTAAGTCAGAACCAACTGAATGTACGGGGGGAAACACGATGAACTGGAATATCTCACCAAACTGTTCCCTGAGGAGACAGAACCAGGAATCGGGGCATCGTGTACATGGGAGAATCAATCACACATTCCATCTCCCCGTTGATATCTAAGGGCCTCCAGTGAAAGCCCTCAGGGATTGAGGAAGTATGAAAACTGCCATCAGGGCTGACCCGATAGATTGTGAGGATATCCATCCAAGCAATTGGAGTCCAATCATCTCTGTTTACAGGGACATCAATCTAGAACCCCAAGCAACCCTGACATTACGGGTATTAAACAACAAAGTCCAGATGCCCATGGTAGCTAAGCTTGGGCTACCCAAAGTCCTACTCAACACTTATTTCTGTGGCGTTCTGGAGAAAGGAGTCCGGCATGGTATGAACACTTCTTTATTAAACAATAGGCAAAAAGGACCAACTCTCCCATTGTAAAGGGTATTCCCTACCTAACTAAGGAAAATTCTGGTGCTTGTTGTCAGGGTGGTTGTCTAAATGAAACGGTCCTGTCCTCTGTCCAAAACTACCTAACTATAGCCCTACCACTGCAACAGCATAAAGAAAATCCTGGAGAATGACACACCTTGGTGATTGTGTTTAAAGATTCTTAACTAAGAGTTCATATTCCATAAGGTTATAGAATACTAGGAAGATGGCTCCCTCCTCCTGGTCCTATGATTAAGTGTCTTGACAATATTGGCAACAGTTGCCATAGTTTCTGAATCAACTTCTTATTAAGCCTTGAACATCTTTCAAGGTTTCTACTTTGGTTTCTGAGTTAACACGCTATGTAATATAACCAGGAGAATGCTCCCACCATCCTGGTTCAATAGGATGTCTGGTAATCATTCGTATTAAGCCTTGACCTTCTCTCCAGGCTTAGTTTAAATGTTTCAGATCCTTCTAGTTTCTGTGGGTCAATGACACTTTGACACATTTTGTAACAAATACTGAGATGAGGGAGACCGCACCCAAGGTTTACTTCACTTTGGTTGACTTTGCCACAGTCAATGAGACGAGGGAGATTACTACAGAGGCTTTGGTTATCTTCACAACAGTTACTGAGACGGGGGGAGATCACTCCTTAGGCATTGGTAGGCTTCGAGGCGAGGGAGATCACTCCCTATGCTGGGCTCAGCTTTACAAGAATTACTGCTTTGCTTATCTTTCCAACAGTTACTGAGATGAGGGAGAAAACTCCCAAGGTTTTGTTTAGATTTACAAAAGTTACTGAGACAAGGGTGATCTCTCCTGATACCTTGATCAGCTTTGCAAGAATTAATGAGAAGAGGGAGATCACCCCCGATGCTTTGATCAGCTTTAGAGCAATTACTGAGACAAGGGAGATCACTCGGATGTACTTCTCACTTACAATGTCACTCAAAGTGTGACAAAGTGAGAGTAGGCTGCAGTCTAACCGGAAGCTTTCTGTGTTTTGTGGATACTCTTTGCTGGTGAAGGTGAAGCTCCGCCATGAATCCTGCATCCTGCTCGAAAAGAGTAATGCTGGTGAGCGAGGGGTTGAAAAGAGTAGTATCAAGTAAGACAGGAGGACAGAGATAGACCTTAGGGATTTGAAAATCATAGGCACACAGGCAAAGAGCCAAGCAGAGAGGGGATATATGGTTGATGGAGAAGTGGGGAGGAGAGTAGGAATAGGAAGGGAGAGCGACAGAGGTATAGGGAGAGGAACAACCGAAGGAAGTGGAAAATACTATCTTAGGCCTAAATCCCTCAAGATGTCAGGGTGATGTCTGTCCCATCCCAATCATTAAGGAAGGCGCTAAAGACTTGTCTCCTTTTATTGCCAATGTGATTAACACCTCATTCATCGCCAGCGCGGTCCCTAACAACCTCAAGGAGGCGTCGGTTATGCCCCTCCAAAAAACAAAAACGTAGACCCCAACATCCTGACCAATTACAGGCCCATCACTACTGTCCCGTTCCTCCTAGAAATATTGGATAGAGTGGCCTACCTCCAGATCCAAAAACATATGGAGGACAATAACCTATTAGGTCTCCACCAATCTGGCTTCAGACCGAGACATGGCACAGAAACAGCTCTTATTAAAAAATCCAAATGGATGAAGCCAAAGATAAGGGCACACTGGCCATTCTTCTATTGCTGGACCTCGCTCCAGCATTCGATTTGGTCGATCACCAGATCCTCACAGAACAACATTCCACAGCCGCCGCCTTCTCTACAAACGTCTCAAACTGGATCAAATCCTTCCTCTCCAACCGAACCACCAGGGTCTTTGCACCTGCAGCTTCAGCCGAGCCAATCTCCATATGCTGCGGAGTACCCCAAGGCTCCTGCGTCTCACCATGCCTTTATACATATTCACAAAGCTCCTCTTCGATCGTCTTGACGACATGGGTGTCACATATGAATTACGCAGACGACACCCATGTTCTCATCACGCTCTGAGGGGACTATGAAAAGGATTGCAATTTGATGAATTACATCTACCTGAAAATTCAAGCCTGGATGGCGGCGCATAGTTTGTGTCTCAATGATGAGAAAACGGAGCTCCTGATCATTGGATCTCATGCACATCTAAACAAACTAGATCCGCGGTACACGTCCTTCAACATTGACGCAAACACTATCAAAGTTGCAAAGGAGGTAAACACGTTAGGAATATACCTAGACTTTACCCTCTCACTTAAGAAACAAGTGAGCTCCACTGCCTCTTCAACCACTTATACCAACAAACTGATTAATGCGTGCAAATCCTATCTGGCCCCCCAACAGCTGCATCACGCTAGCCAGAGCTCTAGTCCTATCAAAGCTAGACTACTGTAACACACTCTTCTTAGGCTTCACAGAACGGAATCTCAATAGATTACAGGTCTTACAGAATAACGCCTTGAGATCAGCGTTAAACATCCCTAGATCTAACCATATCTCAAGCTTCGCACAGGATACCCACAGGCTCCTGGTGCGTGCAGAATCACGCTCCGTACTTTAGTTATCACGCATAAATGCCTGTCTAACTCTGCTCCGAAATACCTATTGGACAAATTCTCTAGAAAAGAACCAGCCAGACCAACTAGATCCGTCTACGCTCACTGCCTTCACATCCCAAGGTACAAACTTAAAACGGCAGGTGGAGCCAGCTTCCCAGTCTTGGCCACCAAATGTTGGAACTCCCTCCCTCCTACGATCAGAGCCGAACAATCTTTCTGGTCATTCAGAGCCAAAGTTAAGAACTGGCTCTTTGATAGGAAATATTAACAGGCCTGTGGTTTATCCTTGACCCTCCCTCACCCCCAGATATAACAACAATCACGCCCGTCAGAGCCATGGTATACTGATCAGTGGCATACTAGTCAGAAACTAAATCTGTATTCTGCCAACAACTCACTGCCTACCATAAATCGGTGATAGATGCCTAGAAGGCGTTTTTTGCCCTCAGGGTTGAAGAAGCACTTAATCAACCTAGGCCCTTTTCCAGCTTGTTCAGTCCCTTTCTTCTCCTGCGGTGACTAGCACGCAGGTAACTCCTTCTCAAGCTTTATGTGACTCCTTGTCATCCTTCTTTGTGTCTAAGATCGCTGCTATTCGTGATAATATTAATAGCGATGTAGCGTGCCCTCCAGTCGCTAAAACATCAACTGAGTCCTCTCGTAAAAGTAGCACATGGTCCTCATTCCCCACTTTCCTTGAATCAGATATTCTTGCTGCGATTCTTGGGTTGAAATCAGTGTCTCCCACTAACCCTATTCCGCTGGCACTGCTGAAGGAAAACTCGAGGGCTCTTATCTCTCGGGTTACTGCAGCCGTAAATGCCTCATTTAGGGAGGGTGTGCTCCCATCCACACTTAAACATACCCTTGTGATCCCTTTACTAAAAAAAACCTCACTTGATCCAGAGGTGTTAGCAAACTATCTGCCGATTTCTTTACTCCCGTTCCTTATGAAATTGTTGGAAGCCCTGGTTTCCCCTCTGCTTTCCACGTTCCTGGAATCTACGTCTCATTTTGATTTATTTCAGTCTGGGTTCCAGCCTGGTAGAGGAATTGAATCAGTCCTGAACACGGTGCTCGACGGCCTGGCCCGCTTGGTGGACAAGGGGGTTGTCGGCACAGTTGTTCTTTTAGACCTGTCAGCTGCGTTGAACACCGTTTACCACCCCACCCTGATCTCCCGCCTCTCTACTGCCGGGCTGTCTGGCAGTGTCCTGGACTGGTTCATCTCCTTCCTGGCCGACTGCTCGCAATCAGTTTCACTCCCTCCTTTTCGCTCCAGCCCAATCTCATTATCCTGCAGTGTTCCGCAGGGGTCGGCCCTCTCCCCGATCCTATTCAACTTTTATATTAGGTATCTTCTGGCTCTCATTCACTCCCATAGCTTCCGCTACAATTCCTATGCCGACGACACCCAAATTCTGGTCTGTCTTGACCTTAATCATGCCAATACGGCCAGTCGGTTTAGGTTGTGTCTTCAGGAGGTCAAGGAATGGATGTCATCTAATTGGCTCAAATTAAATGGTAGCAAGATGGAGGTATTGGTGGTCGGTACCACCTCGCCTCTTCTTTACTGGACCAATGATTGCTGGCCGGCCTCCCTTGGCCCTCTCCCGGCCCCTGTGGCATCCATAAAGAATTTGGGGGTTATTTCCTCCTCTCTTGCAATGGATGCCGAGGTAGCGGCAGTATGTAAGAGCGGACATTTTAAGCTATGCATACTCTGGAAAGTCCTCCCTTTTGTGCCAGATAAATGTTGTGCTCTGGTGGTAGCAGCACTTGTTTTGAGTGGCCTAGACCACTGCAACTCACTGTATCTTGCCCAGCCCCGCTATGTGATTCATCGGTTACAGTTACTGCAGATCACTGCTGTCAGAGCTATCCTTAGGCCTCCTATTGGAGCCCACATTACCCCTCTGCTGAGGCAGCTCCACTGGCTTCCGGTGGGCAAGATTGTTCAAATCCTTGTGCATGGTACATCAGGCTTGTAACGGCCTTAGGCCAGAATACATTCAAGATAAGTTCCTCCATTACGTACCAACACGGTGTCTCCGCTCTCACTCTGCTTTTCTGGTCAAGGTCGCCCGGTTTAGACTGACCCATACTGGCAGCCATGCCTTTTCGGTGGCTGTCGCCAAGGCCTGGAATGATATTCCCCTGGCATTGCGGATGACAGTTTATCACTTCACCTTTTGGCGTATGCTCAAAATATCTGTGTTCTAATTTGTCATATGGTAGCTCTGTATTCATCCTAGCGCCAGGGTGCCTTCGGGTGTTTGTGCGCTCTATAAATACATCTAACATAAAATAACATAACTTAGTCGCACTGCTTTAATGTCTTTGCTTCCTGCACAGTCAACCAATCTGTAACCACCAGCGACAACTCTTTGCACTTATTTGTTTTGATATGCTAGCCTACCAAACCTGTAACCCCCGGTGGACTAGCACTGCTTTCTGTATTTTATGTTTGTATCTGCAACTATGTCACAAGTTCAAGGGCCCAGTTACCTCAGGGTTAGGTGCGCGTTACAAATAAATAAATTATACTACAGAACAGAGCTCGGAAGAACAAGATAGAGTGGGACAAGAGTGTAAGGAAGTCACAATGCTTGAATTACAGTATTGGAGATCATTGAGCAGGAACCCCTAGATTGTTCCCTGGGGGAGTCTAAATAGAAAAAGGTGTTTGCCTTTAGGCCATCACGATAAGGCATATAGCCTTTAGATAGTAGGGTTTCCAATTTCTAGTACCATCCTGGGGTTAAGGGATGCCTGAGCTAGTATTGGACTACCCATTACTAGGTTAGAGAGGGACGGCCCTAACAGCCCTTTTCTACCTACCAGAAAATAAAAACCCTTGAACTAAATCTGTGAGTTTGTATGTTCTTGAGGCCATCAGTGACACAAAGCACAGAGCAGTTTAAAATTGGTTCAAGCTGCAAGAGGTACAGCACTCAATGCATGAAAAGGAAGCTTTATGGCATGGCCGCTCATAAGCAACGCTTGCAGCAAGGAAACCCAGAGTGGAGCCATATGACTGGGCTGCATGCAAGCAGTCACAGGTGGTGTCAGCTCATGTGACTGGCATGTGTCAAAGATGGCTTCATGAATTCAGTAATGTAGTTGTGCATTTTTGTCAGTTTTCTAAATGTTTCTGAGATTGGATTACAGTGAAGGCAAACTAATGGGAATCGCTGTTTTATGATATGATATTCATAACGCGCCTATACACAAGTGTTTTGAGGCGTGATGAGGCAAGGGAGGGGAACAGAGGGAAGACAGACAACGATCTTACTAGGCCAAGTGTCATTCAGATCGCGCAAGCACATGAGAAGGGGGAAAGGAAAAAGTGTGAGGGGGAAGGGAGAGGGGAAAGTGCAGTACATGGGATAGTAGAATAAATAAGATAAATAAACGGCATGATGGTGGCAAGTGCATGGTAAGAGAAGATATAAGTGCTGGTGGGGGACCGTAGGGATACAGAATACAGTCCCCAGGTGCAGGGTTGCCAGGGAGGCAGTGCAGGTGTGCAAATGGCAGGGCCTGGGCCCAAGGTCACAAAGGGTGGCCATGTAGCCAGTGAAGTTTTAGCCCGGAATTCAGCAGGGCAGAGGGAGAGAGAAAGCAGAAGCAAAGAGGAAGGTTTTGAGGTGCTTCCGGTAACGGAGATGGTTCTCCTCAAGTTACAGAGAGGCAGGAAGGCTGTTCCAGGGGGAGGCCCCAGCCGAGGCGAGAGATCAACCACCAACTCGTTGCTTGGAGAAGCGACTGACCCTGAGGGAGTTGGAGGCGGATGAGCGAAGAGCTCGAGAAGGAAAATATTTGGGAAGAGAGAGTTGAAGGTATTGCGGCCCTAGGCCCCAGAAGGCCTTGTGGACAATGCAGAGGGTTTTGAACTTAATCCTTGCAGCCACTGGGAGCCAGTGCAGAGATTTCAGTCCTGGAGAGATACGGTACCTGGGCTTGAGGCCAAGGACAAGTCTCGCAGTCCTGTTCTGGATAAGTTACAGAGGGCGGAGAGTAGAGGCAGGCAGATTTATATAGAGGCTTTTGCAATAGTCCAGCCTAGAGAGAACCAGGGCTCTGGGGACGGTGAGCTTCTGGGGGAAGGAGAGGAAAGGAAGAATACCTCTCAGGAGGTGCAGATGGTAGTGTGACTTCTTAGAGACATCAGAGATGTGAGGAGAGAAGGAGAGTGTGGAATCGAAGATGACCCCAAGGTTTTTAGCCTTGCAGGAGGGTGCAGGAAGAGGGCCAAGAGAGGCCGGCCAGTGAGCTGCAGGGAAGGAGGGAGTGGGTGTGCCAATGAGTAAAATCTCAGTCTTACTGGCATTAAGGCAGAGGTCATTTGCAGCACACCACTCCTGGATAGCAGACAGGCAGTCAGAGATGAGGGAAGGAGAGGAGGAGGCCGAATGTAGCCTGAAAATGAGCCGGGTATCAGCTGCATAGCGGTGAAGGTTGGGAATGAGAGCGGAGATGCAGTGGGCAAGGAGTGCCAGGTATTGGTTGAACAGCCAGGGAGAGAGGTTAGATCCCTGGGGGACATCACTGGAAGAGAAAAAGATATCGGAGAGGAAGGACCGGAGTTGGACCCTGGAGGGTCGGTTGGAGAGGAAAGAGGTCAGCCACGCCAGAGCCTGACCAGTGATACCCAGGTTATTACGGAGACGTTTAAGCAGGATGGCGTGGTTGACAGTGTCAAAGGCAGAAGAGAGATCAAGCAAGATGAGGACACAGAGAGTGTTGGAATCGAGGTTAGAGAGCAGGTCTTCATGGATGTTCAGGAGAGCTGTTTCCGTGCTTCTGGCAGCTCTGAAGGCAGATTGATGGTCATGAAGACAACCAACAGATTCTGTGTGGAGATTAAGCTGGGTGATGGCCGGTTTCTCCAGGAGCTTGCCCAGGAAGGGGGTGATGGAGATTGGGCGATAGTTAGCCGGACAGGAGGGGTCGGCAGCGGGTTTCTTAAGAAGAGGGTGCACAAGGGAGTGCTTCAGGCGGGATGGGAAGACTCCAGTGGCGAAGGCGTGATTACAGAAATCAGCCAGGGCAAGAGCCAGGGAGTCGATGTGGTCCTTGATAGTTTTGGAGGAACAGTGGTGAACCTCTTTCGACGAGATTTTCATAAATCGGACTTGTCTAGAAACCTTGTCTGCAGAGAAAAGGGGAAAGGCAGAGAAGGAGGGTGGCTGCAGAAGGGCCAGAGGAGGAGCAGGGAATGGAGGGAGGGAGGGAGGCGATAGGAGGAAAGTGAAGACAGGATATCCTGAGTTTTCGAAATTAAGTGAGAAGCCAGTGCCGTGCAAAGGGCCTGGAAAGGTACAGGAGACGTAGAGACTGCGGCAGGATTGGCCAGTTCCTTACAGATTTGAAAGTGTTAAGCCGAGTTGTTAGATGCCGCAGAGATGCAGCCTTCGATATGAGCTCTCTTCTTGGTGAGAAGGGAGAGCCGGTATTGCCTTTGCAGCAGGCGACAGGCCAGTTTGTCAGAGGATGAACATGAAGCACGCCATTTCCTCTCGGCCACCCTGCACTTGCATTTTAGGGTGAAGAGATCTGAGTCATACCAGGAGTTACACTTGGCTTTGGGCTTCGTGCGGATTCTCATGACAGGGGCAAGGATATCAAGAGTATCAGATATAGAAGAGTGGAGCATGGAGAGGGCTGTGTCAGGGTGAGAGTCAGCCAAAGGGGGAGGAGGGGGTGAGAAGGTGGTGGTGAAAGCCTCAACTGACACGCGCTTCATGGGTCGGATGACCGAGAAGGTGGGTGGCAGTGATGGAGGTGGCTTGGCCTGAGGGGTAGGGAGGGTGAGGTGGGAGGATAGGGAAAAGTGATCACTCCAGGAGAGCGGAGTGGAGAGGGGACAGAGAGGTCAGAGGAGATAAGAACATCCAGAGTGTGCCCTGCAGAGTGAGTCGGGCCAGAGGGGAGAATAGTGAGTGAGAGAGAGTCGCAGAGGTCACGAAAGAGTCCAGAGGGAGGACAGGAGGCATACAGGTGGATGTTGAAGTCTCCAAGAAGGAGGAGTTGAATAGTCGAGGCCAGGAGTGAGGAGGAGAGGTCCGCCCACTCAGAGAGGAAGGAGGAGATCTGACCAGGTGGCCGATAGATAGTAGCCACAGTAAGTGAATGGCTAGGGGAGATAGAGAGCCTGCAGACGAGGCATTCAAAAGAGGAGTAGGCCTGTGTAGGAATGACAGAGGTAGGAATCCACTCTGGGAAGATCAGAGCTACACCCCCTCCAGCGCGGTTTGACCTGGGCGCTGAGAGGATCTTGTAGCCGTCAGGGAGGAGCGTGTCAAAGCTAGTGACAGAGCTGGCCATGAACCATGTGTCTGTGAGACCGAGGACAATAAGGTCAAGTTCTTCCAGAAGGCAGCAGATGTCAGAGGAGTGTTTGACAGTAGAGCGAGAGTTAAGAGTGGCAATATGGACAAGGTTTCCATCCTTGAAGGACTTCCGGGGAGGGGTACAGATCAGAGGTATGCCCTTCGGAGGTGTAGAGGGAGCATGTGAGGGGCAGAGAGGGTGGGAGAAGGTAAGGTAGCCCCGGAGGGGGAACAAGGTAAGGTAGCCCCGGAGGGGGATCAAGGGGGAGGTAAGGTAGCAGAGGAAGGGGGAGAAGGGACAGCAGGAGAAGAAAGGAAATTGATGAGACGCGGGAAGCGTCTATCAAAGAGGTGAAGGTTGGCCTGAGGGCCTTAGACCAAGATGGTCCCATTAGAGTATACATTAATGATGACATTGGAGGAGTGGAAGAAGGCCAGGAGGGCGTCCCAACGGGTGCCACCATTAATGGGAGAAGGGGAGAAAGGAGAGAGCACAGAGACCATATGAGGGGTCCATAGGTCTGGCGACGGAACGACAAAGAGGATGTCGGTGAGAGTTTCCTTGGTGGAGGCACTGGTGTAGGTATCAGCGATAGGGAGGCCTGGGTTGGAGACCAGGATGTCCTTTTTAAACTTCTTCCTACCAGATTTAGTGAGGAGAGCAGGATAGTCAATAGAGAAGCAGTTAGAAAAGATAGGGGAGACAGAGAGCACCATAGAGTAGGTGGAAAGGGAGAGGTGGAGAGACTAGAGAAGGACACTAGAGTAGGCAGACAAGACAGCGAGAGGCAAGCAGGTTGAGTAATAGGACAGGACGACGACTCAGGATTGTAGAACTCACAAAATGCTAATTTATAAGACAGGAGAGAAAACACACCTAGTTTGAGAATCCTGAAGGAGGGAGAAAAGGCCTAGGTTTCACGATGCAATTTTAAATACTGGTACAGTGCATATTATAAAAGCAGCGGGAAAGAACACACCTACGTTTGAGAATCCTGAATGGAGGGAGAAAAGGCCTAGGATTCACGATGCAATTTTAAATACTGATACAGTGCATATTATAAAAACAGCAGGAAAGAACACACCACTCTAGGTTTCACAATGCAATTTTAAGTACTGATACAGTGCATATTATAAAAACAGCGGGAAAGAACACACCTAAGTTGGAGAGTCCTGAATGGAGGGAGAAAAAGCCTAGGTTTCACAATGCAATTTTAAATACTGATACAGTGCATATTATAAAAATAGCAGGAAAGAACACACCTAGGTTTGAGAATCGTGAATGGAGCGAGAAAAGGCCTAGGTTTCACAATGTAATTCTAAATACTGATACAGTGCATATTATACAAATAGGGGGAAATTTCCCAGGGGGATCCGTAAGATAGGGCACTGGTCAACACGGTGGGGGGAGGGCTGGGAGGAGGGAGGGCGGGGAGAAGAGCAAAGGATCGGGGAGGGAAGAGAGACAAGCAGGGCCTAGGGCACCTACAAACAGGCAATCCGCCCAAGATAATACAAAATCCCCAAGAGGGGCTCACCAGCACAGGAGGGGCAGCTGCAGCGGTGGTCTCCTGCTCAGCCAGGTGGAAATGGCGAGCGTGGAGCACCGCTAGCTGCTACAGGCAGCAGGGCCACGGCACTGGCCAATCATGGTGGACGGCGGGCTGGGAGGGCGGGGAAGAGAAGGAGAGGAACAGGGAGGGAAGAGAGAAAAGCGGGACCTAGGGGCATCCACAAACAGGCAATCCGCCCAAGATAATACAAAATCCCCAAGAGGGGCTCACCAACACAGGAAGGGCAGCTGCAGCAGTGGTCTCCCGCTCAGCCAGGTGGAAATGGCGATCGTGGAGCACCGCTAGCTGCTACAAGCAGCAGGGCCACGGCACTGGCCAATCATGGTGGAGGGCGGGCTGGGAGGGAGGAGGGTGGGCGGGGAAGAGCAGGAGAGGAACGGGGAGGGAAGAGAGACAAGCAGGGCCTAGGGGCACCCACAAACAGGCAATCCACCCAAGATAATACAAAATCCCGAAGAGGGGCTCACCAGCACAGGAGGGGCAGTTGCAGCAGCGGTCTCTCGCTCAGCCAGGTGGAAATGGCGAGCGTGGAGCACCGCTAGCTGCTCCAGGCAGCAGGGCCATGGCACTGGCCAATCACGGTGGAGGGCGGGCTGGGAGGGAGGAGGGAGGGCGGGGAAGAGCAGGAGAGGAACAGGGAGGGAAGAGAGACAAGCGGGGCCTAGGGACACCCACAAACAGGCAATCCGCCCAAGATAATACAAAATCCCCAAAGGGGGCTCACCAGCACAGGAGGGACAGCTGCAGCAGCGGTCTACCGCTCAGCCAGGTGGAATTTGTGGGTTTACCACTCCTCAACCTCCTATGGGTTTCCTCAACCCTAGCATGGGCTTCCCTATTCCCCAGTGGGTCGTAAGACAAGACCACTGACTGTTAACCCCTACATGGTTGTATCCCAGGCTACAAGTGAGGGCCTATCTTTTTATCTCCAGGGTTTTCTAAGGAACCCTTTCTTTACATAGGTCACACAATATGGGTCTCTCTGGTTCTCCTCCCCTTTTACTCCCCCCCCTTGCTCCCTGTCGCACCCCCTCATGTCTTCCTAACTCTCCTTTTGTCTCCCTCTCCATTACTTTATCCTACCAACCTCTCCCGTCGTCCTCTGCCTCTCTATCCTTCCAATATTTTTCACTCTCCTCTCCCTCTCCCACCATCTCTACCTACTGCTCTCTTCTATTCTCCAACCCTCCTCGGTACACCTGTGCTCGCTCTTCCACTCCTACTATCTCCCCCTCTGTACCACTCTCACCTTTTAATGTCTGTTTTCACCCTCTACTCACACCTATCTCTCACATTCCCTCTATCTCTACTAACACTCACTCTGACACCCTCTCTCACCACAAGCTCCAATCCCTTACTATTGGTAACACCCTCTCCCACACATTAGCTTACTTGCACTCTCTTCCAATATCACCAACAATTCCTCAGCACTCTGCTCCAACTTTTACACTATGCCTAGTTTCTCAATCCACTAACTCTCTTCCTGAACTCGCTCGAACACCCTTTATCCATGCTTGAGAGTGCAGGTCTTTCATAACTGGGCCTTCCTACTTCTTTGCCTCCTCCCCCTTCCCATTAGTACTTAGTAACACCTGACTGCTCTGGTGAATTGGAACCTACTTTTTCCCCAGGGGATGGGTCACACTGGAAAAAATGGTTAAAAACCCCACTTGGCCCCACCTCCTTTTCCCTCGCGAGAGTTCTTGGGGCATCTGCAGCTCTGTCTTGTTGGCATTCACTGCAGCCTCGCCATAGTGCATCCCCTTGAAGTTGGTGTTCTTGTCAGTAGTCTGGATGGTATTGGAGAATCATGGTTGTAAATTCTGTTTCCTCGTGCAGTGTGCTCCCCCCTGATTAATTGGACTCTAAAGATTGTGGTTCTGTATTTAATAAGAAAGAATTCTCACCAGGAAAGAGTCTAGAAAGCACGGTTTATGAGACAGTGGTAACAACATTTTCAGCATACCAGGCACGTTGACACCCCTTTCCCAACTCCCTCACCCCAACTCTAGGGTAGGGCTGGTCCTGCATACGCCCTGGTAGGCCGCCTACCCCGGATTGGGAGAGGTTCCCGTCCCCTTGACATGGTCATGCCTCTGACCCCGTCACATATCTACACACCTTCTTCTCAGTCACCCCCCCTACACTTCTCCCTTAGTAGCTATTTGGGGATATCGGGTTTGGCAGTCAATGTTCGCTTTCTTTGTTAAAAGAATATGGTTCTAGAGCTAGAAACCACCTTAGGATTCTATGGTTAGTTTCTTTATTGTTGTCCTTCCACGCAAGTTGGCATGATGCATAAAGTGCTTGAACCTTCTCCCAACTCAGGTAATATATCAGTCCATGCAGTGCCCATTTTACCACCAGACATTCTTGTTGCACAATGGAGTAATTGCATTTGCAGCGATATTACTTCCAACAGATATACAAGATGGGCCTTTCATCAACATTTTTTATTTGTGACAGAATAGCCCCTAAGCCAATCAGGGAAGCAGCTGTCTGTAGGATGAATGATTCAGAGAAATCTGGCATACACAGCAAAGGGCTCTTGGATAGATTATCCTTCAGCAGTTCAAATGCCTCTAGGGCTGAGATGTTCATTTGTTAGTGGCACCACAAAGGATAAAAGTTTTCAACAAATCGTCTGTAGTACCCCACCAAGCCAAGGAAAGCCCTGATACCATGTTTAGTCCTTGCGCAGGCAGTGCTCTGGATGGCCTCCACCTTGTTTTTGTGGGGAAGTAGAAGTTCATTGAACACTTGAAATCCCAGATATTTTACCAGGTTCTGTGCCAGATGACGTTTGGCAGGTTTGGCATTGAGACCGGCCCTTCTTATTAAGTCTGCAAATTTCTAGGGATGTTTAATGTGCTTTTTCCACGATTCACTATGCACCACAATGTCAACCAGGTAGGACCTAGCTATCCTCAGTGGGTTCTAACACTCAATCCTTGAGCTGTTGAAATGTGGCTGTGGCCCCATGCAATCCAAAGTGTAACACTGTATAGTGAGAAATAATCTGTTTTCTCTTGGCCTCAGGGTGTAGGTGTAGGTGACATTTCCCAAAGTTTTGTCCAGCTCGTCGATGCAAGGCGTGGTATACACATCTAACTTGAATATCTCATTCAGTATTCTGAAATCGATACAGAATATCCAATTTTAGTTGGGCTCCAGTAGTAGCCATCACAGATGGCCTTAACTCACAAAGTCCCAATGAAACGTAAGATTTTTTTAGAGTTACCATTTGCAGAATGTCCAATTAAGATTGGTTAATGCAGTGGTTTAAGTGGGCGAGAGTGGTGCTCCTCTACTTTAAAACAAAATACCTTGTACTGTTCCTATATATTATTTTAAAATGAAACTGTTCCTGAATGGTTTAGTTTTAAAATAAAAGTGTAGGAAGAAGTTGAAACTTGCACTTCAGTGCACTTGACTGAACATTCCCTGAAACAGCAGGTGCGTTTGTTTGTTTGGAGTTTTGGATTGCACATTGGCGAGGGCGTGGTGATGGGATTTGTGGGGAGCGGGGGCAGGCCAGCAAGGAACATAGTTCCACTACTTCTTTTCAGACACTTCGACCACTGGGTCTATGTACACACCGGGCTAGAAAAAAGGAGTCAAGGGGGCTCGGCTAAGGGCCATCCCTCCCTCACTCCTCACTCTCATCCAGAATGCACCAGTCGCCCCTACACACCAGGTCAATACTGATTGTTTGTCCACACTGTCTAAGATCTTACTTCACGAACAATGAGGGCCTAAAGGTAAACTTCGTATCTGTCTAAGCGCCATCAGAGACTTCCTAGGCTGGCCCTACATGATCAGTGATTTTAGTTCTAACGGGATAATGGGTTGTGCCTTTCAGGCACTCTGCATGGCTTGGTCTTCTTCCTACCACGCCCACATTATACTCACTCTCTGATAATTCCCTCTTACTTTTCTCCTCTTTCTGACTCCACCCACCTCCACTCCTCTCAATAGCTGCAACTTCCTTCTCTGTCCCTCTGATGACTCACTCCTTCTAATCCTTGCCTCCACCCTTTGATGTTACTTTTCCCTCTACTTCGCTACTGCTCCCTCCTCCACACTACTACTCCCTCCTCTCCACACTACTACTCCCTCCTCTCCACACTACTACTATCTTCTCTGCACTACAGCTCTCCCCTCTCCGCACTACTACTACTACTCTTCCCTCTTTCCAGCTCTCACTGCACCCCCTTCTTGCTACCTACTCAGGGATATGGTGACCTGCTCAACCTTCTAGGATTATAGTGCATTCTCACTCTTCCAATACGCTTACTGTCATAATTCTCACATACTCTTGCTTGTCTTCTGCACCCATCTTCTCGCCCCTAGCCCTACACCCCTCTCTGCTATTCTCACCCTCTCCCAACACTTACTCCTTCTCACTCTGCTACTTTCATCTCCCACTCTTTCCTCAGTAAAATCCTCACCTTCACAAACACTCTCATGCAATGCTTCACTCTCCTAAACTGGTACCACTCTCCATCAGAAATACCTTACCTTTGCAGCATGGTTTTGAAAACAGGCTCTGGTTTGGTAGCAGCCAGGGGTGCTGACGCTGCTCGTACTCCCTGTGACTTTCCTCAGGTTTTGTTGAGTTTTGTTGCCAAATCAGTTTTGGCGGGGGCGGGGGTATTTTATCTCTATTGTCCCCTGCAGTCGCTCCTCGCTCTCAGTTAATTTTCTACTGGCCTCCCATTCGCCAGGGGTCTGTCTGGGGCTGGATGCCGCAATGATGTTTGGTAGGGAAATTCCAAGTCCATTTCCTGGCTACTATTGATTCTGTTCTCTTGGCTACGGTCTGGGTTTTCTCAGTTTCTCCCAGGTGCACAATGGGAGTTTTAGTTCTGAAATGGAAAAGAGAGAACCCTGACCAGAAATAGGGCTTGGAGGCATTTTGTGACAAAGGTGGCAGCAGTATCTACATGCTTGGCAAATGAGGTGGTCTCAGAGGCTGGGATCCCCCATACCCATCCTCTCCACCCTGTCAGGGTCATGATTCTGTCACATATCAATGTTGGTGATAACTAGTTGCTGCGTGATCTTTCAATGACCCCCAAGAACAAACTTTTCTTCACCTCCTGAACAATTTTCTTCCTTGCCACCGGCAATCTATAGGGTTTTGCGGTTGTGGTTACAGGGGGAATTTTGATCTTGTGAAAAGATCCATGTCCTCTACCTGGCTTTTCTTAGAAGATGACGAGGTGGGATTATAAAAGCTCTGCCCAGTCTGTGCATCTCTGTACAGGTGGGCCAGGTGGAATTGTTACTCCATGAACCTCCAGAGGTAATGGAGTTTACCCTGTGTTTTTTGTACAGGGCCAGTAAGTAGGAAGGGACTGCTATTCTCCTTTCAGGCTCTAAGTTTATTAATGTGATGAAGTTGAGATGGCTTCCTCCAGTCAGCTTGTTGGATCTATATGTTACATGTGCGACAAATACCATAATGACGTATGATATGATATGGCATTTATAACACGCCTATACACAAGTGTTTCAAGGCACGACGAGGCAAGAGAGGGGGAACAGAGGGAAGCCAGACAACGATCCTACTAGGCCAGGTGTCATTCAGATCGCGCAAGTGCATGGGAAGCGGGAGGAGGGAAAGTGCAGTACATGGGATAAGGATAACAACAATAAGTAAGTACGGCCAGCTGGTGGCCAGTCCAAGTGTAAGTGCAGACATCAGGTGTCAAGTGCTGGTAGTGGAACTGTAGGGGTACAGAAAACAGTCCCCAAGTACAGGGGTTGCCAGGAAGGTCATGCTTTCAAGCCAACAGCTCATTCTGGCTTGTGGGAAGAAGAACCATCAACTTGTCCCCCACGCTACTCTTCATAGCTTGGCTATCTGATTATAGAATTTTTCTTGTCTTGTCTTTGTTGCTGAATTTTTCTTGTCTTGTCTTTGTTGCTTTGATGTGATTTCACTGAAGCTTTGACTTTCTCCATATGTTTTTATGTGCTCTGTAGCAAGGGACGGTCACTTGTGTGTTGGTTTTCAAGATCCCTGCATTGCACTTTCTTCATGTCTACTGCGTCTCGTGGATTCTGCGATAAATCAAATCGAAGGGTGTGAATCCGGTTGATGCCTGTTGGGTCCTCTGGACGGTGCTTTCTCTATCTCAGTTTCTCTTACTCATCCTCAACCTCCTCCTCCCTCCTAGCTCTCTTCTCCTCTCTCTCTCTCTCTCTCTCTCTCTCTCTCTCTCTCTCTCTCTCTCTCTCTCCCTCTCCCTCTCCCTCTCTCTCTCTCTCTCTCTCTCTCTCTCTTTCTCTTCTCTTCTCCTCAAATCACCCTCTCCCTCTCCTTCCACTCACTGCTGTCTTTTTCCACATCTCTATCCCTCAGGTTTTGCTCACTCACCTCCCTTTGCTCTCTCCTACTGCTCCCTCCTGCACTCCCTTCTTTCCCTCTAGAACTCCCCTCTTGCTCTTTCACGCTGGCATCCACTCTTTTACACTCCCTATCTCTCTTTCTGTACCACTCTCAACTTTCAATGTCTTCCACTCTCAACTATCTCCCTCATCCTCTGTCACCCTTGCTCTACTACCACTCGCTCCGACACCCACTGTTACCACAACCACACCACACTCACTCTTAGTACCACTCTCTCCCACAAACTATACCTTACATCCACTCTCTTCCAATATCTCCAAAAATTCCTAAACACTCCACTCCAACTTCGAACTACTGCCTGATCTCTCGGTCCATGAACTCTCCTCCTGATCTCACTCGAACATCCTTCATCTATGCTTGGGAATATGGTTCTTTTATTCCCAGGCCTTCATATTTCTCTGCCTTCTCCCCCTTCCCATGGGTCTCTATGAGCACCTGACCTTTCTAGCCAATCTGTTTCTACGCTTTCACTAGACGCCAGGTTACACAGGAAAAAAATGTACACCCCCACCTGGCCCTGCCCCATTTTAGCAATCGGGTATTCGTGGGGCTTCTGCTGCCCGGTCTTGTTTATGTTTGCTGCACACACCCCTTTGTCCTGAAGCCCCTGAAAGTTGGAGCTATTGCCGGTAATATGGATGGTGTCAGAATAGGGGGATTTGTGTTTGGCAATCCAGTTTCCTCATTAGGTGTGCTCCGCCAGAACTCTGGCCAGACAATATCTGTGTGACAGATATAGCAGCAACATTTTCAGCATAACAGGCACGTTTAGAGGCTGGCCCCTCCTCCCCCCAACTCCCTCACCCTGCCTCTGTGGCATGACTGGCTAGGGCATACACCCAGGTTGGGAGGGCTTGAGTCATTGCCTGACAGGGCCAAGCGCTTGGCCCTGTCACACACAGACTTTGCATGAGGAGCCTTGGCTGACAAACTCTAGGAGTTTCCTACAGAAATGAAAGCACAGTATTGCAGTCCATTCACCATGAAAAATTTAAGCAAGCAATTTGAAAGCCAAAATAGTTTCTGAGTTAGGGGTCCGAATTTTACAGATATCATGAATGCGCATTATGGGAATGGTAGTCCAGTTTTCCAGAAACATGGGTTTTTCTAAGCCGGGGTCTGATTGGGATTCGCGGTTTTATCTGGCAACAGTCGCCAATGCCCATTTGGTCTGCAGACAGCACCAGCCAGAAGCAAATATGCAGAATCCTGACAGGGTGTTAAATTGGGTGATGTGGAATAATCATAGGGCACATATTTAGGTGGCTTTTGCGACATCTGGTGTTGTTTCGTTTGTCTTGAGAGGATAGCTCAGGGGCAACACACTCGTTTTGGAAGCAAGACGATGTGAAGCAACACAGGATAGATCCTTGGGCCTGCGCTTAGAAACCTTTGGGTATTAAGTGCGTTATAAATAAGTCATTACAATTACAGGGGGGGAGCAAAGTTATAGGGGGTGTCCCAAACCTTTGAAATCCTCATGGAAATAATGGGTAAAACAAAATTGTGCTCACGCCTACAGCCCAAACCACTGTATGGATTTTCACCAAACGTGCATGAAGAGCGGCGGATTGGTCACGAAAGCATGCTTTTGCAAATTTGGTGTAAATTCGTCCAGTTGTTTTTTTTTAAATGCCCAAAAAGTAGGTAAAAAAAAATTACAGATATCTGCGTCTGTTCCACAGACTCATTTCCTGATTCGGTGTCCACGGACGCCTCTGGACAAATCAGGGGGTGGCTTGGTCTCAGCGGACATCAAAGATGCATGCAGATTGGATGTTGAAAAATGTGCGGTGCGTCATAATCTTTTTAACGGTTTCCATATTGGATCTGGAGGCCTTTGTCCATGAACAGTGCAGTGAAAAAGAAGTATGGAAAATACATCTGAGGTTATTTTGTGGCTGAAAGAGTGCCTGGAAAGGGTGGGGGGGGGTGGAACAAAGATAATATGGAGCTGTTTTTATAGGTGAAAAAAAAGCTGTACAGGTGCTGTCAAGCCCACTGTCAATTTTCCTGTTCGTGAACACGAACATATGTCCGCGGACGTCATTGGGATCGGTGGGCAGGGCTCCTGTGAGTCGTGTTATTTGAAGGTGTATTGTACGTACTTGTTATATGGTTTAATTATATTGTTGAGGTTACTATTGTAATATGCATATAGTATTTATAGGTACTGTAGGGGTGGTATAAAGTAATTGTAAAATGGTGGGATGATATAATTGAAGTGTATACAGTATTTATGATTGTAGTACAATTGAGGATAGTGCTTATGGAATCTGTAGGTAAAGAAAAAAAGGATAATACTGGGTATGGATACTAAGTTGCATATAGTAATAAAGCTCGAATCTCTGGCTTTCTATAAAATAAAACAGTATAATTTGCTAACCAAGATAGTTTAAAAGCTTTATTTTCATACATTTGTACATATAGATTTACTTTTTTGACTATCATAAATAGTACAATGTATGTACTATGTTTGGTGGAACGTTAGTGCGTGTTACACTGTTGTATTAACATGAAATAATTATTGGGGAAAATAAATCCAAGTGGATTAAAAAAAACTACTTTATTTATGTACAGTTTTTGGTATTCATATGGTTTTAAAGAATGTACATTTTACAAAATACATATGTGTGGTAGACTGGATATATTATGTGAGGGTAAATGTGATAGATTGTTTGTTTGAAGTGTGTTGAAAGTAGTTAGACACCAGTTGGCGCATTCTAACTATATTGGATTTTACAAGAAGTATTGCAGTAATAATAACAGTGATGGCATATCTGAAGTGTATTACAATGAAAGGTATTTTTAAAGTAGTTAGATACCTGTTGTCGTATTATAACTGTCTTTGATTTTAAAAGTACTATTGTAGTATTATGGATGTTGTTAGATACACGTTAGTGTATTCTAACTGTGCATTGTACTATGCTTTAGTGAGTAAATTTGAATTGAAGGAGTATTAAGTAGGCATTTGTTAGATTTGCTGGTAACCTATGTTTTCGAGTAACGGAAGTGTCATTACATTCAAACCAACCACTTCTTTTTTGACATATGCAGTATAGTGCCTGAAGTGGTTGTGGTACCAGTGTGGTAGATTATGCCTTCTGTCGTGAAAGTGTTTCTTGTCAAGAGATACTTGGCCGTGTGCAAAGCAAGTAAGTTTGTAATTATTTTTGGTACCATCTGCATTGTACCTTAGAAGCATAAGTATGACATATTGGCCATTTTGAGTTTATTTGTATGCTGGAACGATTGTCTGAATTTCAAAAAGTGCATAATATGCCATGATTTGCATTCAGCAGAAGCTGGTGAAATGGAATGGTTTCATAATTTGGTATGAATACATACACAAATCGTTCATTAGAGATTTGCTCTTGTGAAAACATGGTTGCACAGAGTGCATCTATGTTTCCAAGTGTATGAAATCTGGAAGATTTCATTTATTGTGATGTTTTTGGTTTCTAGTACTTGTAATAAGTACACTAGGAATTCTTGTGATTCTTCTTGTGTGTTTATGGTGAATTTTACCATTCCGGTACAGTAGTCCAATTCTTGCCTTATACCTGAGAGACTAAGTACTGTCAGGATTATTTTTGGCATTTCTATGAAGGATGAGCATTTGCAAACACAACTGGTCTGATCTGTTTAACTAAATGTGAACAATTGGTGGCAATTGCAAGAGAATATTGATTGCTACATTTGCATGGCAATTTAATCCAGTTGCATTGCTAAATGTAAAGGGACCAGAGAGTTGTGCGTCTGTATCCTTTGTGGGCCTGCAGTTGTTTTTTGAAAAAAGATATTTGACTGTTTGTCCTCTGAAGGACGTGCAGTTGTTTTTGGAATGAGGGTTTTGTGGTTGTATTATTTGTTGTAGCAGCAGTTGTTCTTTGTTTTTTTTGTGGTATTGCAGGGAGATCTGTTATAGGGTCTGCTTGTATTCGTATTCTTTTTAAAGGTTTTCTTTTTTGAAGTACAGGGTATACATCTAGATGGAGGGGGCATGCAGTGCACGTAGCCTGTTGCATTCTAGGATGCAAGGAATGTCTGCATTGACTTTGTTTGCATCAAAGTTAACTAGGAATAGAGCATTGGGGATACAGAGATGTGAAAGTGCTACGCAACTCATTACTTCTTAGAAGACAGTACCGTCAATGTCAATCAATGGGTGATCTAAGTTAGACCTTGCGATTTGTGAATAGTGACCACAAATGCAAGAGATGGAGAGCATTGTTCTCTCGTACGTACATGTCTTTGAAAACAAAGACACATACTATTGTGCAGATTATTTGTTTAACGTCTGCAAGACAACAGATTCCAAATTCAAATAATCAATTTTTATTAACTTTAATGTTAGGATGGAAAAAGGCCTAACTTGCCATATACTAAGGTGGGATCCCTCTACCTACATAAATCTAAGGAGAGCCTGAGTCAAAGAGTTCAACTTAGGAATCTGTCTTTGTGCAAAAACTATGCTTGCCCTCACAACTATAACTATACAACGTACAGGAATGTCAACAACCAACAGAAAACAGTGCTCAACACAAAGTCCTGCGCTTCTTTCAGCTCGCAGCTTCCTCTCAGCTCCCTTCCACAAGTATAAAACAGTTCAACAAAGTAAAATCGCAAAATTCCCTTATTGAGAATTAGAACACAAAGAAGTCTCTTCAGGTCTCAGGATTTCCTTCCCCAAGTTAGGACTCATGGTTCCCTTCCCCAAGTTCCAAAGCACAATTCGAAAAGAAACACAAAATGCCTTTATCTTCAATTTTTGTTTTGGCTAATGTTGTTTTCAAATGCACAGTTCAAATGATTTTGTAGTTTTCCAACAGATTAAAATTGTCTAAATTATTTTGTACTTTTCCCACAGGTTGAAATTGTCCAAATGATTTTGTAGTTTTCCCACAGGTTGAAATTGTCTGTGTATCAGGCTGCAGTGTCCTTTGTCTGCCTGTTCTTGTCACCTTTAAGTTTCCAAGCTTTGGATTCTATTTAGCAACAAAGTCAGTTGGTGTTCAGTTCAGTTTCGTGTTCAATAATTAAACTTCTGGCTTAAGGTTTGTTTTCCCTTCATATGGAGTTCAATAAATGTTCATTTCACTTTAAATCACTTTGCAGAAACCTTTGAAAACGTGTTTCTGATCACATGCAATCACTCCAATGCAAGATATTCCCTTTTGTTTAATGGTAGACAAATATAACTGCTTGTTTTGCTTTAATTGGATAGTTCGGTATTCAGAGATTTTCAGAGTGTGCTCTTTGCTGCACACGACCACTCTGATACAAAGTATTCCCCTTTCTTGTATACTTACCAAGCATAAATGTTCGTTCCACTTTAATTTAACTGTTCACTGTTTGGAGACATTCGAAAACTTGCTTTCTGCCGCACGCAACCACTCCAATACAATATATTTCATTAAATGCTTACGTTCACACACGCGTACTTGCTTTCTCACGCCTCCGAAACTCACTGGTTGCTTGCCATATTTGGGCTGCAGTGTGGATCACACAGCCTCCTTCCTCTAGAGCCGGGGCTCCAGTAACTGGCCCATAGACACTCCTGGTGTGGTCCTCCACCACCGGGGAATGAACAATTGAAATAGAAAGGAACAGGGCAGACTTCCAGCGCGGCAACCTCTACCTTTCCTGGTCCACTGCAGGGAGTCCACACTCCCATGCCATGCTGAACGGTCCTCTGCTGCATGCACCAGCCTCCTAGTCCTTCTTCTGTTGATTCCCTCTGTCGCTGGGTTAGGCTCCATGTATACACCTGCAGCCCTTTGACAGACGGCAAGGTGTGAATGATTATTCAGTCCTGCATGACTACATTAAAGGGACATGCCTGACTTTCACTACATCCCAGTACTAGAGTGTTAACCGAGCATAGTCTTCATTCCTCTTAGTTGCCTTTTTTATTCATTCCAGTACTGTCAAGTGTCAATGGATGCGAAATGAGAGGAGCTAGCTTATAATAGCACATAAAGGTTGGGCGGGCTTTGGGTGTCCCTAGGGAAAGGGGGATACCATGTTTCGCCCAAGGGCACCCTAGTCTTTCTCACCTCCTTCTGGGTCTTCGAGGCTTGTATTTTTCTCCTGATCTTATTCTGACTGGAGGGAATGGGGTAACAATATCCCATGAATGCTTCTGGCACTAGGGTTTCATCATGGCATGGAAGAGGGAAATACTGCATCTTACATGGGAAAATTTCCCTTCCCCTCCCCAAGAAACCTCCACCCAGGTGATCCCCGCTACCCTTGCTTCTCCGCCACAGGGTCAGGATCCAACAGCGAGGGTCTTTCCCTGGCCACCTGTACAGAGGATCCAAGGGATGGAGATGTGAGGACACCCTCAGATTTCTCACAATGTTGACAAACTGAATGTTGTTGTAATGTGGATTTGTTTGGAAGCCAACAACTGTAACAATTGCTCCACTGACTAAACCTTGTTCTACGTCAAAGTGTTTGACCAAGGGAAGGAGTTGTGAGGACACCCTCAGATTTCTCACAATAATGACAAAATGAATGTTGTTGTCATGTGGATATGTTTGAAAGCCAACACCTGTACCAATTCCTCCATTGACTAAACCTTGTCCTATGTCAAGGTTACGTTTTAGAATTACTCTGCAGTTTAGACACAGAGTTAATCGTTTTTCTAATCCAGCTGTGTTAGAGATACATTTTTCTAAGTTATTTAGTAGTGCTGTTGCTTGTTGATACATAGGGAGTGTCATACCAGGCACTTCTAGTTTGTCTGTGGAGCAGGTATGCTCTATGGGTTGCATTTCTTCTTTCAACATTGTATCATTGAATTAACTACAGCTTGCAAGGTTTGGCATTAAGGACATGCATTTTATATTTTGTTGAATTAATTGTTCTATGACATCAGGGGCAGATGTGTTTTTTCCCATATGGCTGATGATTAGTCTAGTTTTTAAGATGCATTTTGCATCTTTAGTAAGCAGACCGGTCCTAATCCTTTTAAAAATGTTAGCATAGGTGAGATCTGCAGACCGACGCATGTTTTTAGTTAGTTCTCTGTAGCGAAAATGTTGCAAGAGATTTACATTTCCAATGCGGCCAAATGTGTTATGGCATAGTTTGTGTCCTAATGTTTTGCAAATAGGTTGACTTTTTACTGGTGTTAACTGTAGGAGGTCTCCGAAAACAATAACTAACTTTTCTCCAAACAGTTCTTCGTAGTTGGTCTTTAGGATTTCTTGCAGTCTGAGATGATCTAAAGCCAACATGAAGTTGCATCAATGACATTTGTGTTGTCATCTCTGATGTCCTGCATGTTATTCTTGTTAATGACTTCAATTCAGCACTCCCACTAAGTCAATGCCTTTGTCTGGGATGCCCAAGGGAAGCCCTTCTTTATATATTTTTATGATAAGTTCATTAATCTGGATGATAAACCCTTGTATAACGCCCCTCTCTTTGAATCCCCCTGACCTCACTGAGCCAAGAAGTAGGTTTGTTT
The DNA here is from genome assembly GCF_040938575.1 of Ambystoma mexicanum. Taxonomy (NCBI): domain Eukaryota; kingdom Metazoa; phylum Chordata; class Amphibia; order Caudata; family Ambystomatidae; genus Ambystoma; species Ambystoma mexicanum. The sequence continues at coordinate 40,972,823 of NC_090928.1, forward strand.
TGCAATTTAAAAGATTTATTGAAAATTAAACAATATATCTCACACTTTTATGAATAAATTAATACTTGATAGCACACTTAGGCATATGACAGTGATCAACAATGGATAATATTACAATAGTACACTTATTTAATTACTTAGGAGTTAGTATAGAAAGGATAAGGTAGCTGAGAATACTTTTATAATTTCAAGGAAATGCAATTATGAATAACATGCAGTACAGAAATAAACTGATAGGGTTTCACAAGAGATAATATGTTCACTTTTCCCCTTGTGGCAATTCACTCCCCCCACCTAAGCAATATAAGGAGATGGAAGTAAAGCACATAGTTTTCAGGGATACAATCACAATACAATACGAATTTCAGTTCCCCCCTAGCAAACTTAGAGCAACAGGGATGGTTTGAAACCACAGGCAAAAATACTTTAATGTGATTTGCAAGGGAGTGAAATATGCTAAAAATGATTTTAAGCCCCTATAGGAGATTCAGGGTAGGTGATAGCTACTTAAAATTAGTTAAAGTCACACTCACAATGCTCAATGAGGGATTAGCAGGTTGAAAACGAATTTTGGCAGTTCAAGCAAAAGCAGCTATTTTGACAGGTGAAGAAATTGGGCCAAATCGCGACACTTTTTCCGAGTGCGTCGAGCGCGATTATGGAAAAAGTATAAGGAGTAGGAAGTCTAGGCTTGTTGGAAAGCTTAGAATCAAATGAAAGTTAAATCTCGTTCCTAGCACACGCGGTTCCAAAGATACAGACGATTTTGTGAAGGTAGTTTTTCAGAAATTAAATAATGATTCAAAATGACAGGTTTAAAATCGGAGAAGGGACACACGATTCTATGATGCAGTTCTGGACAGGTTAAAATGGTTTGAATCAGATTATATTAGACTAAGAAATTGGTTCTGGCACAGTTCTAGCTGAGTACTCACACTATAAATTTGAAATAGGCCGTCAGGGTCTGGTCAGGCCTGCTCTCTCTGGTACTGGTTCTGCTCACAGCGATCTGGTCCGGGTCTGCTAGCGGCACTTCACAGCGGTCTGGTCTCTCTGCTGCAAGTTCTGAAATCTGGAGTCTGGTTTTCTAAGTTCTGGAGATGGTCCTTCTGGATATTGTCTGGTCCGGAAAAATGCTTCGCAAGAAAATGGAATGTGTGTGTCTTGCCTGTCCAAACCAGTCTCTTTTTATGTGTTTTGAAAATGGGTGTGTGCATGGGCATAACTAAGCCTGCCCCTCACAACTTATCATTGGCCAAGCTCTCCTATCTCCCTTGATTGGGGGAAGTAATGGAGCGTAATCAGGCATCAATTTTATGGCATACAGAAAGAACACTCCCCTTGTCAATTTGAACACAAATCTATTTTTGATCCAAATACATATTTATCTATGTACCATTTTTCTAATATTATATGTCCAGTTAACATATTTTCTGTAGCACCAAACCATCCGATCCCTGTCTTTGTAAGATGTTGTGTCCACTTATGACAGAATTCTGCCCTTTTCATCAAGAACACAACCTCTAAACTTTTCCAGAATTTACACAAACATGCACAAGGAATATGGGCATCAGATGATAAAGTGTCAGATTTTTAACATACAGACATTCGGAGTAATACCTTATTTTCCGCTACTACCCCCCAGAACATACCACAGAGTCCTAACACCTCCTAAAATGTGCACAGAAAAATCACAAGAATAATGATATTAATTATATAATTTTGACAAGTCCGTACTATGAATTATCCATCTTTTTAAAATTATGCTCTGGCCCAGAGGGGTGAGGTTTCCCAAAGCACATGGTGGAATTTCTGGTTTATCCACTTCCTCCAACTCAGGTTGCTCACAGAGGCACTGCTCCTCCCAGTTTCTCCCAAGAGGAAGCCATTTACGACCCCCCTAATTTAACATTTGCCTGAGCCAAGGAAAGCTCATTGTTCTGTTTCCCTGCTGCCAGGTGCCGAAGAAGACATCAAAAGGTGCCAGTGGCCGTGACCGCTGCACATGTTCCACCAATAGGTTTATTTTGAGCCCACTGATCAGAGTCACTGGCACAAATACCTACTTCCGCCTGCCTAGCAGATGTGTACACTACAGATTCATTTTTTCCCCTCGGTTTCCATTCCCACGATAATCCCCCAATAATACTCTTTTAATCCCTCCGTAATCTCGCAGTAACGCGTGAAATAAAATAAAAAAGTCCTCACAGGCGCTCTGCATGTGACTCCTCCATTTTCTCTAGGTCCCCCACCCACTTCGGTTGATTTTTACTTTCCTGCGGCCCCATTACACCCTTTCTCTCTTTGCCTTGTGTTATGCATTTTCGTTTCAGTGCGCGTCTTGCGTTTTTATCATGGTAATCTCACGAGATTCCCCCGGTATGATACAAGTCACATGTGTTCCTAGCTGCGACAAGACAAGGGAGGGTATAGAGGGAGGACAAGACAAACGATCTTACTAGACCTTGTGTCAGTCAGTTTGTGCAAGTGCGTTAACGCAAAGTGCAGGGAAAGTGGATCAGGGGAAGTGCAAGGGGGAAGGGGAAGTGCAATCAGAGAAGCATTGCTCTGAGTAAGCGCAGCTCAGGGGAAGTGTAAGGAGGGGGGACTGTAGAGATTATAGTTACAGTCCCTAGTGTGTCGCAGGCCAGGAGGCAGTGCGGGGGAGTCAGGTCAAGAGAAGCCAGGTACCCAGTGAGACTGTCAGGGTAACCAAGCAACCAGCCAACACAGCAGACAGGTAAGTTCAGCAGGGAGGGAGGGAGAGAAAACACAGGAGAAAAGAAAGGTTTTGAGCTGCTTCCAGAACTTCAGGTAGTTTGGCTCAAGTTTGAGAGGGGCAGGGAGGCCGTTCCAGAGGGAGGCATCTGCAGAGGAAAGTGATCTGTCCCATACTCTCTGCCTGGAGAAGCGTTTGACTCTCAGAAAGTTGGAGGCATCAGAGCAAAGGGCTCTAGAATGAAGGTATTTAGGAAGAGAGTGTTGAATGTAGTGTGGCCCTAGCCTCAGAAAGCCTTGTGGACAATGCAGAGGATCTTGAACTTGATGCTTGCAGCCACCGGGTGCCAGTGGAGAGATTTCAGGGCTGGAGAGATACAGTCCCTGGCCTTCAGGCCAAGGATAGGTCTCACTGTGCTGTTCTGGATTAGTTGCAGAGGGCGGAGTGTAGAGGAAGGCAGATTGAGAAAGAGGCTGTTACAGAGGTCCAACCTAGGGAGAAACAGGGCTCTGGAGACAGTGAGCTTCTGGAAGAAAGTGAGAAAAGGAAGAGTACCTCTGAGTGAGGAGGTGCAGCTGGTAGTGGACCTTCTTGGAAAGGTTGGTGTGTGAGGACAGAAGGGGAGAATGGAGTCAAAGATGACACCAAGGTTTTTTGCCTCACAGGAAGGCGAGGGAAGAGGGCCCATGTAGGGCGGCCAGAGTGAGAGAGGGGAAAGCGAAAGCAGGGGTTCCGATGAGAAGGATCTCTGTCTTACTGGCATTGAGGCAGAGATTGTTAGAAGAGGCGCACTATTCCTGAATCGCGAATAGGCAGTCTGGAATGTGCGAGAGAGGAGAGGAGGCTGGAGGGAGGCGGAAAGAGAGCTGCGTTTCATCCGCATTACACTGAAAGTTAGAGCAGAAAGTGGAGTTTAGGTGGGCCAGAGGGGCCACATAGAGATTGAAGAGCCAGGTTGAGAGATTAGAGCCCTGGGGAACACCACATGTAGATAGAGAGGTGGTGGAGGGAAATTACCCAAGTTGGACCTGGGAAGGTCGATCCAGGAGGAAAGAGGTCATCCAGGGACTGATTTGTGATGCCCAGGTTCTCACAGAGTCAGTTGATCAGGATGGTAAGATTGACCATCTTGTAAGCCAAGTAAGGGTCAAGGAGGATGGGGACAGAAGGGGTGCTGGTGTTGAGATTGGAGAGCACATCTTCACGGGTGTTCAGGAGAGCAGTTTCCATGCCTCTGGCTGCTCTGAAGCCAGACGGGGGGGTTACTGAGACAGCAAACAGTTTCAGTGTGGAGAGTAAGCTGGGAAAGTAAGCCGGGAGTTATTCACCGGATGATGCCAAAAGGTCCAAACTGTAACTTCACATGATGTCCCCTTTCCCCCTTCCCACCTCTAGCCTGATGCGATTTCATCCTCGGCCCACCCCTAAATAGCTTTTTTTGCCCTATTAATTTTCTCATTCCCCCGGTATTACCATGGTTATCATTTGCATCGAGCAAAAAAAAATGACAAGTTTTCATTTGTGAAAAGCCTCTCTGCTGTAATACACCATGGGAGATATAGCTATATTTTTGGGAGAAGGAGGCACCCCTTCTCCATCAAATATTTGAAAACTACTGGATGGTATAACCCCAAACCTATCCCGGAAATTAAGTCAACACTTCGTGCCAAGTTGTTTGTTATTTGGTACAATTTCCTCCAGCGGTTTTTGTGCTTCGGTTTGATACAATTTGGGCTTTTTCTCTATGGGAAAATGAATAGGACTAGGCAGAAAACTGCGTTTTTTTCTTTCTTAATAACAGTTTCATTTTTTAACTAATCTTTCCCATAATTTACAGTCTTGGGGGGTCTGACAAACCTTTTGTTTAGAAAATGTCAGCCAAATCCATCATGCAAGTTAAAGGTTATTAGCAACATAATTTTCGGATTCCCTATGGCTTATGTTACACACCTTAACTATAGTGCGACGACCGCTGCACTATAATACATATATACACATATATATTTAATGTGATACAGTTTATTAAAACATTTCACAATCACTTACATATTTGACATCCACAGCCATATAAGTCTAACAAAAGTCTACAAAAATAGTCTATAATAAAAAATTCAAATATGCATATATTTCCTTAAAACAATTCAAACATGTACCTCCCTAAAGATGCAATATATTTACAAATCCGTAAATACTTCTTTTAATAAATCATGTGTTTGACTAAACCTCTGATCAGTCCGAGAGTTAGTGAAGTTTGATTACCCTTAAGAAGTCTTTGCCAAAACACCTCTGTACTAATGAATTGGGGGGATCATGAACAAACTTACTACACATTTGGTCCCTTAAGTCATAATTTGTGTCACATTCTGTTTGTAGAAGTTTTAAAGTCTCGAGATTGGTAGGTATCAAACACAAGTGGCAACCGCAGTTGTATTTTGATAAGTCCCAATGGATAGAGGAGCGACCTTTCCAGCGTGCCAAGTAAATTAAAACAAAAATGCATATATATGTATCCAAATCTTCTATACAGGAAGATGGGTAATTGTGTAAACGGAAAGTATTTCAAAATCTGGGATCTTGGCCAGTTCCATTCGTGCATCACAACCTTATTAGTTTGGGCTATTAGGCGGTGCTTGTGCCACCTATAAGCCGACACTATTGCATTAGAGTACAGTTGGGGAGAAACAGCATATGAGGAGGGACACACAGCTTGAATGTGTTGTTTGGTAATTTGCCCACCCATTGACTGCCCATGACCATGCTAATCCCTATGGTAATTCATACCCAGTTCCTGCTCGTCCCCAACCAAAAACACCTCCTCATGGTAACATTGAGCTTGCTTTAATCAGGCCTTACTGTCAAACGTTGCACTCCAACTGCCTGCCAGTGTTTTTCAAAGCAGTCTTCTGAGAGTTAATGACTTAATTGGAGCTCCAAACTGGCTTATAAATACTATGCCTGTCCTTCAATGAAGTCCTGTGTAAAAACAAGCATTGGCAAAACCAACAGTTTTGGAATGTGTACATGTATTAGGCATTTTACAGACATTGCTATGAGATGCACAGGTACTGGCACCATGTTGCACCTGATACCATCAATGAGCAGTTACTACCACTACGGCAGTGCCTGGCAAGTGTGTTTCCCATGCCTACACAAAAGGCCAAACTATTGGCATTGCCAATGCTTGTTTTTTTTAATACCTTTATTTGTTGCGCGACCTGTCTCCACAACTAGTATATAATCGAATACATCATCTTGCATGTCAACATCACATTGCATCGTTTACGTGTGTTATGAGTCCTTGTTGGCTCATAGCATTATCTTTGTCTACTTCTGTGCAAGCATCTTCCATATTTAACAGATATCGCCTAAAATCAGGCCAAATATCCTTCGGCTTGACCGCCCCCACCAGCATGGTTATATAAAGTGCAATTCTCCACCTTAGGTCAGGTGGGAGCTTATCTTTTCCATTTGTGCAATACACGTCGCAAGAGGGCCAGGTTTATGAATTGGCGCTTATCCGTGGGGATATCTGCACCCAAACTAAACAAACATTGTCTGGGTTCTGGAGTAACACATATCTAAGTTATCGTTGACAATTTTTCACATACCCCCGCCCAGAAGCCACCCAAAGCCAAGCATTGCCACTCCGCTTCTTCTGCTTTGCATCTAGGGCAACAGCCATCACTCTCCTGTTGAAATTGTGTTCGTCTTGCAGGGTATAATGTACTCGATTCAACAGTTTAAATTGCATCAATTTGAATTTAGCATTAAGGGATGCCAATACTTGTTTTTAACAGGACTTCAGTGAAGGACACATATAGCTTATACATCAAGTGGATGAAGGCAGACATTTAAGCCATTTTGATTGCACCAGTAGCCAGTTTACAGCTCCAATTAAGTCAAACAACTCTCAGGAGACTAATTTGAAAAACACTGGCAGGCACTTAAGTTGGCTAGCCAGGCCTGATTAATGGAAGCACAAAGAGATGCTTGTGTTTACCTTGACCTTAGCAGGATTCTCTGAGAGGATTTGGCGATTGCAGCCTGTTTCTACCAATAAGTTATCACATTCTGACAAAATCCCACTCCTATTTCTAGACGTGCCCCCTCTTAGAATTGGATATATAGGGAGGACCGTGGAAGGTTCGAAATTGTATTTCATATCATACGATGTTTTAAAGAGATTATAGATTGACAGGATTGGGGCCTTATTTATGACGGATTATTACCATGGGTAAATAACAAAACAATGTTTAAAAAAGATACCTTCCAAACTATTTATATTACCCCAGTCTGCTAAATGAATTACCTGCAGAATATGTTAGAGATGGAATAACTTTGCCTTTATAAACATGTGTCAACGGGATGAAGGTGTAATTGCACGATTTAGATTTTATTTTCATCATTTGGGTTTTTAAGGGGGGCAACTTTACAGAAAGCCAAGCAATATTAGCTGGACAAATCTTGTTCTATAATGGAAAACGAGTAGACGGTGTGTAACATTTAAACGTGCCTCTCTTTATGCCGTTTACAACTGGAGACATTTCTATCATGCTTAAAAATCACAATGGCGTATTTAGCTGGATTGGTTTTTAGATGATTTCTCTTCATACAAGTTAATATGCGCTGTAATCCAATCTGGTTGTGGTCAAAGAGCATGATATCATCAGCCGATGTTAAAGCAGCTGTATGGCGGTGTCCAATTTTAAGAGGAAAGACATTCACATTTCTAGTCTGCTCATTTACAATAAGTATAGAGGTAGCACAGAGACAGCCACCCGTGCCATGCAAACATCCGAAGAAGACATCAAAAGTTGCCAGCCTCTACGTGGCCTTAGGTCAGCCAATATGGCCGTAGGTATGGCGTATTTACTTGTTGCAAAGCATGACTTCTGCTACCCTCCCCCACCCCCCAACCCCCCTCTTCTCTTGAACTTAAATGTTCCTGAAAAGTTACAAGTCTGCTCAGGTGCAGTGCTCCTTTTGTCTCCCCTTACCTTTTCCCTCTATCCACTTGGGGCACTATGAAGCCATTGCATTGCGGGTCACAATAAATACAAGTACATAAACCGTTATGACCCTGCTGCATAACGTTGCATTGACTATAAAACAGTGTCAGGTGGAGGAGGATCAGAAGTGGAGAAAATAAATGAATGTGTTCTTCCACTCTATGTCCAATTGTTCTTGAATGAACATTCATATTCCTGAAGTAAAAGGTACACAACAAATTGTTGAATGAGGGCAGAGTTGCCTGCCTACCATGCAGCTACAATAGGCAGTGTCAGAGCTGTGGGTGCAGTTGCCCCTGCCGTCCTTCCCCACGCTCTGGTGCAAACCACTTGTTGCACCCTTAGAGTAGGAGAGCAGGGTGGTAGCGCTGCCTTATGTTTGTTTCTTTATTTGTAACGCGCGCCGGACACGAAGGTATCAGGGCACGAAGATAAGAATACTTTAGGCTTACAAGTTACAAGGTTACACAATCACAAAAACGTGCAGATCAATGACAATATAGCAGTAATACATTTACACAGCAGATAGATACAGTGGAAAGGTTGGTTTGGCTATTGGTCAGTTGGTTGGTAGGCTCACCTATGGCTCATTTTCTCTGAGCCACTTGATGCAGTTTGATCTGAAGTGTGGGTATGTTTGGTCAAGTCCTAAGGCCGGTGGGAGGGAGTTCCACAATTGAGCAGCTTTGACCGGAAAGCTGTTCCCTCCAATCAGTGGCTTCGCTAGGGGGGTGTCTGGGGCCCCCTGTGAAACCCTGGGCCCCTCCTTGTGCCCCCCTACCTAAGACAAGCAGTGACCATGTTCTCCCCCTACTTTTGTCTGTGCCCCCCTACTTTTGTCTTTGACCCCCTCTGTGCCCCTCCTAAATTTGATTCCTGGCAACGCCACTGCCTCCAATTGTAGTAATTTTGAAAACGGGAATTGGAAGGCAGTTTGTTTAGGCAGTTCTCATGGGTCTAGATGTGATTCTTCTTTTGAGCCTCTCTGAGAGGTAGCTGGGTGCTAAATTATTGAGACATTTGAATGTTAGGGATGCCGTTTTAAGTTTAATTTTGTTTGTTGTGGATAGCCAATTAGATTCTCTGCTAATTATTGAGATATGTCCTCTTTTGGAAATTCCTAGTGTCACTCTAAGGTCGTTGTTTTGCAGTATTTGGATTTTCTGCGTGATGTATTTATCCGCACCTAGATAGAGAGTGTTGCAGTAATCCAGTTTGGACAGCACACATGCTCGTGCCAGTGTGGTGCAACTAGTTGTAGAGAGGTAGGGTTTAGCTGACCGGATTAATTTACAAGTGTAGGCTGTGGATGAGGCCATAGCGTTCACTTGTTTTGCTAACGTTAAACTGGTGTTGAGGTAAAAACCTAGTGTTTTTACCTCCTTGGCAACTTTGATTATTTGGCCGTCTATGACGAAGGTTGTGTAGTCTTGACTGAGTTTCTTGATGTTGTGTGTAGACCCCAGTATGATGGGTTCCGTTTTGTCATCATTCAGGCATAGACCATGACGGGCCATCCATGCCTGGATGATGAGGTATATCTTGTTCACCAAGGCCAAATCCTGTTTGTAATCACCAGAAAGTGGGATGAAAATCTGGGTGTCATCTGCATAGTTAGTGTAGGTGACGCCCAGATGGTCTAGATCATCAAACAGGGGCTTAGTAAAAATGTTATAAATGGTGGAAGAGATACAAGATCCCTGGGGCACACCGCATGTGATGGGCACAGGGTCGGCAGCTGCTGAGGTGGAGAAGACCTTCATTGTTCTCTCATTAAGAATGATTTAATCCAAGCTATGGCTTGTGGCGAGCTGCTGATTTCAGATGGTTGCAGAGCACTCTGTGATCCACCAGGTCAAATGCTGCTGAGAGATCTAAGAGGAGGAGTAAGGCAGTTTTTCCTTGGTCTCTCAGCTCATCGACCTGGACTTTGAGATCGGTAAGTGCTGTTTCAGTACCGTGTTGTGGCCTGAATCCAGATTGCCTAGGGCCTAGGAGATGGTGCATCTCCAAGAATTTTTGGATCTGTAAATAGGCCACTCTATCTAGAACCTTTAGTAGAAAGGGCACCGTAGTCATGGGCCTGTAATTTGTTGGTATCGCTGGGCCTAGTGCTTGCTTTTTAAGGAGCGGCAGGACCCAAGATTCCTTAAGGTTACTTGGTATAGTGCCTGAAGAGAATGAAGAGTTGATAAGTTTAGTAATGAATGGGGATAGGTCTCTGGCAGCGTCTTTTATTATTTGAGCCAGGCAGTTATCGCCTCGACAATTTGATGGTTTCCGAGATAGGATTATTTTTTTGACTTTCAGTATGGAGACTTTAGTGAAGTTAAAGTTATGTTCTGGTTTGGCATTGGTCGGTGAGTTGTTAGTTTGATGGTTGTCGCAGGTATGTTTAGTTTTTTCTTGTACATTTTGATTTGGAGTGTGGCAATTTTGTCACTTAGGGCCTTCTGGATGTTAGAGCACCATGTTTTATTTTTGTCACTGTTATCTGGGACTGGGATAGGGTTCTCTAATTCCTTCAGGATTGTGAAAAGCTCCTTAGTTCCTGATTTGGCTTGCTTTATTCTGTTGTTGAAACTTTCTTTTTTTGGCTCGCTTTATTTCTGTTTTGTATTTTTTGGAGATGTTAATGAGGGAGGCTTTATTCATTTCTGATGGAAGTAGTCTCCATCTGGATTCGCACTTGCGCTTTTCTTTCCTTAGTGTTTTTAGATAAGGGGTAAACCAGGCATTTAAGTGTGCTCTAGGTTTGCTATTTCTTAGTTTTAATGAGGCGACAGTGTCCAGGGAATTGGTCATGACAGTGTTAAATTCGTTGACTAGAGATACTAGTTGATTTAGCAGTATCTCCCATGCCTAACAAAGTGGTGTCTTCTGCATCACATGACATGCATGTTACATCCATGGCACAGTCAGGTGCAGGATGACCAAGAGGCAGGAACCAAAGCAAGCATGAGATGAGAGAGCGGCAAGACAGGAGCAGAGTAAGCGCCTATTGTGAATGCAGGAGCTGGTGAGGCTTGCGATTCAGGAGCCACCAACAAGAGGGAAAGGACTCCATCACCACTCAAAGTTAAGTGCAGGAAAAAGTCTGTGTGTGAGCATTTACAATGTGTGCATGTGTGTATTTAGCGGGTCGGAGGGGCTGAATTGGTAGTATGGATGTGCATCCTGGCTAAGAATGGAACCGCTGAACAGGTGATGGGTGGAAACAAACTTTCTGGGCAGTATTGGAAGACATGGTCCACAGCCAGCATGAAATTATTCACACAGTGGCATGCTGGCACAACCATCATGAAAGTGTTTTTTTGGTATGCAAATACTGGCATTTGTTGGTCACAGCCAACATGAAAACATTTCACAATGGCAATTCTTGCATATGTTGGGAATAGACAGTATGAAGTTCTTACAGATCAGTGACAATGGCATAGCAATGTCAACATATAATGTGAGCATGGCATCATAAAAGTGTTTCACTGTGGCAGTGCAGGCATATATCATGGGCACACTGAACATGAATGTCTATATTTTGCAGTGGCAATTTTGTTTTATATTGGGGACAAAGGCATCATGAAAATGTGTTGTAAAATGCTTCTCTGTGTTCTTGGTGGCCTGACAACAGGGCTCGAGTCCTTTAAAAAAAAAGTGGGGGGCAAACATATACAGCGGGGAATGATGCCACAGGCAGTAAGCGTAAATTGAAATAAATGCACATATTTCCTTTTTTAGGAAGCTCATGAAAGTTCACAGGATAAATAATCTTTCCCAAGAGAACATGTTTTCTCAAAACGTTGCATGCTGAATGCGCACCTTGTATATCTTACAATATGTAAGAAAATGCGTCCTGAATAGTAGACGGTCAATATAAGTGCTTCAGAAGTATCTGCTTAGAGATTCTTTTAGTCTTGCAGCTATTGTGATGTACTCCTCCTTTAAGAAACGATTCTCTGCTAAGGGGTTGTGCCAATGTCACATGTCAGTGACCATGTGACCACTTCACTAAAAGGGAAGAGCGGTTTCCTGCTCACCAGTCAATACCATTGACTGCTGTCTGCTGTGTCATTCTTTGCAAAGCGCTCTGCTGGTGGTGCGTAGCGGGTGGAGAGCCTGCCCTGCTGGGTCCCCCAACAGGACAGTGCCCCTGTGAGGCAACATTGCCCCTGATGTCCCTCGTGTCAGCTTATCCCCTGCCGGGCAACTGTAAGCCGGTGCCCCTACTGGGCAACTCCAGCACCGTGTGTTGTAATGGCTTGGGTGCCCCAAGGCCATGGTGTGCCCGTGTGACCACAGGTTAATAGGGTGATCCCGTTACTGAGATGTCAGCTGGGTGCCCCCAGCAACCATGTGTCTGGACCCCTGTGCCCTGGGGGTCTAAACACAACATCTATGTTGCTTGTCTCATAGCCGCACAACTTGCGTTCCATTCCCATCAAGCAGAGACAGCACATTTATTTTATTTTTTAAATGAATTCATCAAAAACGTACATGTAGCTGGATACAGTGAGGCTAGCGGCCTTTTGCTATGGAGGACGGACAAACCTATGAGTTGGAATAGTGGAGTTAGCTGCTGAGTTTGCTGCAGTCTGTGGCAGTCTACTCTCCTCTACACTCAGGTGAACTGAGTCTCTCTACAGTTCCAGTTCCTGTTACCTTCTGTGGGAGGTTCCATAAAAAAACCCAGAAGCCGCGGAGCGGCCGCGTAGTTAGCTGCTGAGTTCGCTGCAGTCTGTGGCAGCCTACTCTCCTCTACACTCCGATGAACTGAGTCTCTCTACAGTTCCAGTTCCTGTTACCTTCTTGGGAGGTTCCATAAAAACCCCCAGAAGCCACGGACCGGCGGCAGAGTTAGCCGCTGAGTTTGCTGCAGTCTGTGGCAGTCTGTGAGTAGGCTGGGCAGGCCTTCACCAACATGGAGGAAAGAGGGGACGCCATGCCCATCACTCCGCCATCGGGCGGCGAAGACAAGGAGGTGAGATGGATGAGAAGCTCCAGGCTTGCCCACCACAGATTCGACCTTCCACACCCCCCGTCGGCTCGCCCCCCCATCAAGATCTCGGTTCTCTCCGAATCCAGGGCCTGGTTACGCCAGCGCCCATCAACATACACATTGTGCGCCTCCTTTGGAAGAGTCACCCCAGGCCGCAGAGGAGCTTTCAGCGCTCTGTTCACGAAACACTTTGTTACCAGCTAAACCTGCGGGTCTCAAGGAAGCTCTACTAACACACTTTTCCCCTGCCAAGAAGTCATCTGCAGTGAGCCAGAAGGGCCGTGAGCAGGAATCGGCGCCGGACCCGCTTCAACCCCCTGAGTACAAACTCCCAGTGCAACTGACCGAAGGGTGGGCTGCGAGGGACTTGAGGGGGTTGCCCGGTCCGGGACGCCCGCCACGCAACAGGAAGCTCAACAAAGAACATCTTCACCCTGCCCACCACCTACCGTGAACGCTGAGACGAGGACAGATGCGACCACACGGGACCCTGCGATCGTTCCCCGCCATCTGTTCTCCCCGAGTGGTCCCGAGGCGAAGCTTCTGCTTGGCCCCCCTGCTTCGAGCCCGCAGAGAAGCGCGCCTGCAGCTGTTTCGGCCCTGTGTGCATCATCGGAGCTGCGGGAGGTGCTCGCTCTGGTACACGCTACTGAAAGCGAGGCTCCACTTCCCCAAAGGGGAGGGACCAAGGATCACCAGAGAGGCAGGCTCTTGTCTTACGAAGTCGAGCAATCCACTACTCCTCAAATTCAGCTTTACAGAGAAAGTGAAGCAACACACATCGTCTCCCCGGCTTCTTCCATACTTCCCAAAAAAAACTTCTCCTAAAAACAAAAAACAATCAAAAAACAAACGGAAAAAAGAAAAGACCAGCAGGCCAGAAGTCTCAAAATAAACAAAAGAAATCTCCATCGAATCTTCTAGCCAACTCTGTGATATGCAATTCACTAAAGGCATATTTCGCCAGTCAAGGTAAATGGAAGTACGATGTCCTCCTTGAACTGACCGATGCAGAACTCCTGGACGTGACGTCAGACCTCCCCGCTGGCCCAAAAGCATGCAAATTCCCGTATACTCAAAAAGAGGGAACTCCACTTGAACCAGCGCCTTCCATGGGATTGTCCAAGCCCCCTGGTGATCCCGGAAATACTCCTTCTGACTCTAGCTCACTGCCAAGTCTGAAAGTTTGTTCATTTGCAACGCCTGAAGCCTCGAGAGTTGTCGCATTCAATTCTTCCTCAATGGGCCTACCCTCCTCCTCTCTTGCCACGCTAAGGGTTTTTGGCTCTACAGGGACGCCATGCCCCCCCCTGAAACACAAACTATCGATGACCATCCCAATAATATCAAAACAAAGGTGGGAGCAGAAGATCCATCAGTGCAGGGGGAGGCTGCCCTTTTCCCCGGGTCTTCAGCAAAGAATTACCTTGACCCCGACCCTTTTGTTGTTTTGTCGCCCAAAGAGCAGGGCTCTTCGAAGTCTCAAGCACAAGTACCCACTCCACCGACCTGTCCTCAAACTTCACCCCGAAGGATGATCAGAGGGGCAGGATCAACAGAAGAAGCTCAAAAAGACACACCATCCATAAAACTTGACCTGACAACATTGATGTCAGCATTAACAATCGCGCTTGCCCCATTCGGAAAACTATTTGAGGCTTTAAATGATACGCTGAAGGATCAAACCACGCTGATTGCAATGACTCACACTAAAATTACTTATTTTGAGGGGTACAATTAAGCTAAAGAAAAATTAGATGGTATGATATACAACATAATCATAGGAGATCGTGCACGACCTACTCTCTCCTCACATGCTCCTCTGTCCCAACCAATTCTAATCAAGGATTCAAGAGATAGTGCGTCTCAAACGGACTCCATCATTGCAAAAGAAACAGTGCTGTGGATCCAGAAACCCTCAGCGGAAAAGCCGACTTCTAGCAAAATCTGCTTTGACTTAAAAAAACAACAAACAAAAAACCAGAAATCGAAGGAAATTTCTGAACCTTCCTGCCAATTTTTATTTGAAGGGGCCAAAAAGGGAGTGACCAAATCCTGCTTGAAAGAGCTTGATCCTAAACAAACACAACTGCCTTATTCAGTGAACTCAATCAAAGACTCCTCTAAGGGGACAACACTCCCTCCCACCAAGCCAACTGGTAGTCAGAAAAAAACCTCAATCTACCAGAATCAGCCCCAGTTCCATCGGGCCCGGCATTGGGAAACGGGTCGAACTCCCCCTTGAGGAAAAAAGAGTCGGCTCTAAAACCAAAGGAGATCTGCGGATCCCCTAACTCTCCCATTCAGGTCTGCTATTTTGTCAGAAGTCCCACACAGGCACCCTCAGTGCACTCGCCAATTACCGCTGAAGATTTCATGAGAGATGAAGCATCTAAGAACATCACCCTTCAAACATCTCCAGGGAGCTTCTCCCAAAGTCAAAACGAGGAAAACGAGTATAAAAGCTCGACCTCCAACATCGATTGCGTAGCTTCCCCAACACCAAAAAAACCAAGGAAGAACAGTGACAATAAGAGGACTGACACGCGAAGATCGAACTTGAGACGACCTGGAGTGCCTGAACCTTCCAGATCGAAACCTCCAACATTAAAAAGAAACTATGCAGAAACAAAATCACCTAATAAAGCTAACGAAGAGCGAAGAGAAAGCTCGATTTCGCACAAAAGACTAAAGGAATCTCCCAAACAGAAAGAAAACAACTCCCTCGGGGGAAGAACTCCTGCTCAAAAAACAGCAAAACAACAATGACAAACACCAGCTACCATTTTCAAGCTGGAACAGATCCCGAAAAATTTGGAGCATATAACTCATAACAGGGGAACGGTTCTTAAAATTCTGAAACACATTAGAGACTTTGAAGATATGTCGACGGAAGACTTGATATTAGTCGAACCCTACCACAAAGACCAAAAAGCAAAGGCCTACCTCCATGTGAGTGCAAACGCTTTAGGCAGACGGTCCAAGGAAGGTGAAGCAGACTTACTAAAAAGAGGCTACTATATCACAGAGCTAAAAAGACTACCAAATGACCAGCCATCTCAGAGCAGCGGGAACATCCATCCAACTGAAAGAATCCACTACAGGTCGAAAACAGAATCCAACAGACAAAATCTGTTCCAAAAACCCAAGCGGGACTTCTTCTGAACATCGGCCAATACTGAAAAGCATGAGCGCTGACATTCTCCAACAAGGAGACCAATTGAAAGAAACTCAAATCGAACAAGGGAAACTCAAGAAGCAAAAACGTCTCTTAAGAGCCAAACTCAGTCTCGCTTTGAAACTAAGAGTGACCAAAACCTTTCTGACAGAAGCCCTAATGCCTCGAGCCGCTTGGAAACTTCTACTACCCGAAACAACATGTCAACATTTGCACCAATCAAATAACTCTTGGCATGGCTTCCGAAAACTTCAACAAATGAGACGAAGAAATAGCAACAAATACCATCCAGTGTAACGTCGAGAACTTCCAAAGACGCAGCTAGCCCAAAAGACCTTAGCTCAGAATCAGCCCATCCAATCTGGACACTTAAAATGATGTCCTTGAACACCAGGGGCTACACCCACCTCACAAAAGCAGGAGACATCAATTTAGGGGAATTTGACATCATAACCCTTCAAGAGACATGGCTTCTAGCTTCCCCTACAATTGACGGCTTCTCGGTTGCGGTTTCTCCAGCAAATAAAGGTCGCCTGGGCCGCCCCTCAGCTGGTCTTCTAGTGGCCGTTCTATCGGGGTCAGGCCTTTCAATCCAAAAAAAGCTTGCTGCCACCCAAATGCATCTGGCTGTATTAGTAAAGTGGGAGCGATTTGACGCTGAGACTCTTTCTATGACGACCTCTCTAATCACCATAATTACAACTTACTGGAATCCTCATGCAATCTCGGACAGTCTCTTCCTAACCACCATCGAATCCAAGATCAACGGCATTATGACCGAACAAAATGACCCACTCATAATACTAAGCGGGGACTTGAACACCAAATGCCCAAACGGACTGCCAAGAAGAAATCCATTACGTCTGACATGCCAGGTAGAATCTCGTGGCCAACTATGAAAATCACTCTTGGACTCTAGAAATCTCTACAACATCGAGCAGTATCTACCTCCGGCCTCCTATATTCCGACATGGGAAAGAGGGTCGCAAGCAGGGACAATTGATTACATCTTTGTATCGGAACCAATGCTGAGAAGGATCATATCCTTCGAGGTCATACGGGCCGAGGCAAGCGGCCATAATATTTAGAAAATCGTTTGGCCAACTGCAGGCGGTCGTAGACTTCAAATGCCTGAAAAAACCGAACTCAACAACCAAGGAAACCGTTTAAGACTTACGGCGGAACGAATCAAAGAGCTCTCAAATAATTGCGCAACAGACTGTCCACGGAAAGAAAGTGAGGCAATAAATCTAACCGACTATCAACCCTTGTTACTTCCGTACCACGCACCCAGGAAGTCAAAACCAAAAGGAAACCAATACCCACTCCATACCTACGATAAGGAGCTGGTAATGAGACGATGCAATCTGAGAAAACTGAAGAAATTGGCAAGAATTGCTGATTCAGATGGCCCAAAGAAAGCTTACTCGGACGAACAAAACTGTACAAATCCTGGTTAATATTTCACCGAGCTCTGCTCTATCAACATGATGCAGAGGAAATGCTGAGAAAGCTGGCAGATAAAAACTCAGGGGCATTCTGGCAACTGATTAGGAAATCCGGAGGCAAATCTAGTGCAACAGGGACAAACAGCATCTCAGAAGAAGCCTGGAAACTCCATTTCACCAAGATATTTCAGCTCCACAGGCAAACCAGGCTCACTATTAAGGCAGACCAAGAACCAACAATCTGGGAAGATTTCTCAAATGAAGAAGACATTGTGACGGCTATCAGGCGACTCAAATCTTCTAGAGCTCCTGGCCCGGATGGAATTACTAATATAGATCTAAAAAAAACATCCGGCAGAATGGGCGAGGTTCATCAGGCAGGTGTTCAAAAAATGCTGCCTCTCTAAAACGATTCCGAAATCCTGGTGCTCTGCTGTGATTGCCCCAATTTATAAAAAAGGGGACAGAACTGACCCGGGGAATTATCGCCCTATTGCACTTCTGGACACAATCGGCAAGTTATATGGATCATTTCTCTTAAGGAGATTCCAAGCCTGGGCAAAATCAGCCCCATGTCGAGACCCATTTCAAGCAGGGTTTATGAAAAACTCAGGAACAACAATCAATATCATGATATTAAGCGCCATAAAAAACAAATTGACGCCAGGACCTGGGAAAGTCCACCTGGCGTTTATAGACCTCAGCCAAGCATTTCGACCAAATAGATAGAGGTCTGTTATGGTCCAAACTGGAACAATGGAAATGCCAGAGACAACTTCTCGATCCGATAAAGGCTTTTCACAACATGACCTCTATGAGAGTAAAGCTAAATCAAATGGGCACACTGTCTGATGAAATTCCAACGTTCAGAGAGGTAAAACAGGGGTGCCTGTTGGCCCCGGCC
Organism: Ambystoma mexicanum; assembly: GCF_040938575.1. Lineage (NCBI taxonomy): Eukaryota > Metazoa > Chordata > Amphibia > Caudata > Ambystomatidae > Ambystoma > Ambystoma mexicanum. The sequence continues at coordinate 40,991,074 of NC_090928.1, forward strand.
CTGTTTATCTCGTTTCTTGGTGACTTTAGAGAAGATGCCTGTAGCATAAGATCCTTCCCTCCCAAAATAGGGGAGACATCTGTGACCCGCCTACTATATGCTAACGACATCATTCTTCTCGACCAGACCGAAATCGGCCTTCAAAGACAACTTGACAATCTGGCCAAATATATCTCAAAAAACAACCTAGAGATAAACAAAGGGAAAACAAAAATCCTGACCTTTGGACAACCCTAAAAAAAAAAAGAACTCTAAAACCTTCAGGTGGCACATCGAAAACTCAACCATTGAAGTGGTAAAGACCTTTAAATACTTGGGAGTGATGATAGACAGTTCAAAGGCAGATATATCGATGCAAAACCATCTGTGGGACAAGGTCCGAAAGCTCACTACTCAGGCCAAAATAATTGACAGGAAATATGGTCGTTTCTTGCTTCTACCAGCCATAAAATTCTACAAAGGGAAAGTAGTCTCGAGCTTGGCATACGGAGGAGAAGCAATGCCATCGATCCCTACGACAATATGGTCAAAACTGGAGGCCTATTTTTGGTGCAAAGTCCTTCAACGTCCCAATTCAACATCTATCTCAGCCATTCGAAGAGAATTGGGTACACTCTCCCTGAAAGCAGCCATCGAAGCAGGAGAAATGGCTTTGTTCAGGAAAATAATAATGCAGGATTTGCCTCCTTTGTACAACATAATCAAAACTGAAATGTCAGTAGGAGGTGGCAAGGCACTCGAAGGTTAGGCGGCCAAGCAGCAAGCCCTCCTGGACGACATTGGATGCTCTGAAGATGATCTGATTCGAAACTCCACAAAAGTTAAACAAAAAATGGACCAAGTGGACTGGATAGAGACATTAACATCGGCAGGAAAAAACAAACTTCTCACCCATCTAACTTTACTGCCCAAAAAACTACACTCAACCACTGAAGTCCTTAAAAGGTTCCCAGAAAAGCTCTAACATTCATCCTTTTGAGGTCACGTCTAAATTTACTTCCGACCAACGAAATAAGTGCCATTAGGGGGTAGTCGCAAACAAACCACTGCCGCCTATGTGAAATTGAATCTGAACCTGAATCGGTAAAACACCTCTTGCTGCACTGCCCTCAAACGATAAAATGGAGAAGAGCTTACCTCGGTCCACTGATTAAGTCCAGTATCCTGTATGAAGAAGTCGTCTGGTGGAATCGCCTCCTGAGTGGATCTAGGACATCATGGTCAATAGCGACGGCAAAAGTTCTAAAGGCAGCTCTAGAGCAATGTGTTTCGGAGCCAATCGTGATGACTGACTAGGCCCTGGTTAACCAAGGATCCTGAACTCAGTTCGAACACTAGAAAACAACAGAAAAGAAGCAAAATCCTCGAAATAAAAATTAGGAAAAACACATGGACAGACAGAATTTTAAGAATTTCTTCTTTTTGCAAAATCATTGATTTGATAAAGGCAAATAAAAAAATAAAACAATAAAAATAGTAGAGATGGGCTGGTGCTCAAAAAGCCGGTGTGCGCATGGAGGCCAGCAGAGAGTGGCAGCAAACCTGGTAATTTATTTATCTATTGTTCACTTGTTAGGCGCTTACTCAGGAAGCAAATACTGTACCTTTAGACTGTGCGATAACTTTGAGTGGTTTTGTGAGTCTGCAGTGGAAACATAGGATTTTCTTCTGTTGAGCTGTTATATTGTCAAACACATTTTTCTCCACAGTTTTATTATGCAGGTTTTTTTAATTTTTGGCAATTTTGTATTGTTTCCATACAATTTGCTGTTTCTCTCTCATATACACATTTTTTACACCACTGTGTGGTCATTAAGTTTTCTAAATTTTTTATTGGTTTACTACAATTGTACTCTTCTTAGTATTCATCTCTCATTCATCTCTCTGTTCCATTATTATTCATCTCTCTATTACCGATACGGTCACAATAAGGGTACCAGACATGCTGACAAAATTGAAATTACAACACATGGAGTCCAACATGGCGGCCGAGCAGGAAGGACGTGCGTGAGTGGAGCTCCGTCCCCCGGCTCGGGCGGCAACAGTAAAGGAAATATAAAAAAAAAAATATATATATATATAAAGGTCTTCTGTCCACAGCAGAGCACCAAAGGAGAGAAGGACATCAGAGTGCCTCTGGTGTTCAAAAGGACCGGGAACGCGCTCCGGTAAGATCCCAGCCCAGGAGGGAACAGGGCAGCACATATAACAGCCCCTCCACCCACAGAAGAGCATTGGTGCACTGAATATTCAACAAGAAATAAGAGGGGCAAGCCACAAACCATAGGGAGAATACACCCCCCCCCCCACACAAGAACATTGGGGAACAGGAGAACCGGGGGAGCTGAACAACCAGGAAATAATAGGGGCACACCTCATGCTGCAGAGAAGCGGAGGCCCACCAAAGACACAAACAAGAAGCAAATAAGGTTGTGGACCCCACCCCAAGCACAGAGTGTCGCAGAAAAGGCAGAATCACACATTGTGCAACAACCCCCGCCTCCCCGAACAACCCCACACAAAAAGGGAAATGAGCCCCTATGAGCAACGGGGTCATGGACAAACACCCAAGTGAACGTGGAAAGTCAGCACAAACACCACGGAGAACACCGGGGACAGTAAAGTAACGGTAGGCGCATACATGTCAAAATCCAGGGGTCGCCAAGCACAACACACTGTTAGGTCACCCTTCAGCCTGGCTAAACATAACCAACTGAGACTTCATCTATTGTTGTACATTCAGTTGGAATTTGTATTAAGTACCTGCACTACCTGTATTATCAATTGTCACAATAGGTGGTGGTTACTCACTGATTCCCAAAGCATGGGATTGTTTTTAGCTTTGGATGAATGCAATTGAATTGTTTACTCAGTTACACTAAGGTTTTTGTGAATATGAACTATCCTTAAATGTACTGAACCCCCCCCTTTTTTTCCAAAAAAAATCACTAAAAAAGAACAAATGCATAACTTTGAAATGCATTTACAGCAAAATAAATCATTTAAAAGCTGTACTTTTCATATCTATTGTTTGTCTGTACTTTTCAAACCTAATGAGCACCAATACAACTAGAATGTCTCTGCTAGTTTGTGACATAACAGAATAACTCTAGGCCTACCAGAATTAATAAGTAGACCCCAATTATCAAAGACGTCAGGGCACACCCCTTCTTGTACCATGGATTACTAGCCCATAGCTCTGACGCTCTCAGGGCTGTCCCTCCAGTTACTAATAAAGAACAACACACTACAGCAAACTAAAACAAGACCAGAACATGGTCCAACTCTGGGGAACAGATTCAGGGGCGACGAGCAAAGCAATCACGCAAAAGTCCAAGGAAAAAGCCCCAGTAGACCAGACGGAACAGACAGATATGGCCACAAAGGAGGATATGAAAATGTGGTTCAAAGAGCTCCAAGACCAGTTCATTTCCACCATGCAAGTACAATTTGAAGACATATAATAGACAAAAAATCAGGATGAAGAGATCCGACAGAAAACAGAGAACTTCTGTGTGTGTGTATTTATTTTGCATCAACACAGGAAGTTTCGGGTGACTAGACAATTTATTTTACAGTTCTTTCGATAAGCACGAAAGGTAAGTGAAATATAAACGGACAAGTTCGGTGATGGATAGTAGTAACACAGATAGGTGTCGGCCTCAGAATTATTGAGGTCAAAACTTCAATCGGATGCACATTTCCCACAGATGGAGGGGGTTTAACAACCCTATAAAGCAGGGAAACATGCGCCTGAGACTTGCATAGGTCCAAGGCATAGCTTACACATGGTGCACACAACAATATTGACATATAACATACACGAGGGGGGATGGTATAGTTGTGTCACAGGGATCGACACAGGGTGTGTTTCGGCCAAAAAAGGGGCTTGATTAGCGCCTGTCTTTGTGCTGGCCTTCGTCAGGAGAGGCACCTGTGGCTGTGCTGTCGGTTGAATCTGTGGATTTAAACAGACCTGTGAGGGTCTCGGGTATAGATTGACTAAGTACTAAAAGTATTCAATACAGGCAAAGTAGTGCCAAGGCGATACATCATGTGGTGTATCTGGAGAACAGCTGACCTACTGCTGTGGTAGCAGAAGGTTGCTGTTTAGGTAATCCTTAGAAAGTGCAGGATTGCCGGTGCATAAATGGCACTTGGTGAGTCGGCTGTCATTTTGTACGGGCCGATGTCTCTCAGGGTCCCGTGCGACTGGTATAGGCTAGGACTGATCCCATATCTGAGAGGGGACAGAATAAAAGGGTAATGGATCCCCAACTGAGCGTGATGGACAGAATACCGTTAGTGATGGTGGTCCAAAAGTGCTCATAGGTGCTGGGAAATCACGCCTACTGACTGTAGTGGGGGCCGTGTCCTCGAGGTATTAAGTGCACTATCAGTGCTGTTGTGTCCAGGATGGAACTCGGTACGTGATGGGTGGCCGAGATCAGCAGGTTGCTGAAGAACCTCCAGGGTGACAATGGTGCTCACGTGAGAGTAGAAAACCTCAGGGCCTCACTGCCAGCACGATAGTGGACACAGCATGTGCAAATGCCGTGCTGGGCAATCTAGTGCTATTGTGGGCTACGTGACGGTGCCTGGAAAAAAACGTTTATTGGAGTGGAGAGAACGTGGTGCATTAGTGTTGCGTCTAAAATGCTGCCCAGTCCTCTAGCCGAGGGCATAGAGCGAAAACGCAAAGTGCTCCTAACGGTAACTTACCGCAGTAATCTCGCAGGTGCTTAGCTGGACGAGGACCTCTGAACGCCGTGGTTGCTGTATGGAAAGGCGGAGTGGCTATGACTAAAATGCTAATCTATGGCTGGCAAAGAGCCAATTGGGAGGCACTGTGACACTGAGGCTAGACGCGGGAGCCAATCGCGTGGAGCTAGGCGTGATGTCCAATGGAGTGGAAAGAAGCATGGCCGCACAGGATGATGGGCAATGTAGTCCCTATGGGCCAAATCATGTTAACGCAGCGCTGTGTGCTCCAAGCTGTGGGGTGGGTCAACGTGTACCCGTCCGGTTTGGGCAGCATACTGGAGTGGTCAAGAAGTCTCCCACGGGGTCAAGGGGATGTGGCGCCCCTCTCGTGTTGTTATTTACAATCAAAGACATATAGAGACCTTTATCAAAGAACAAACTGAGACAGAATCCACCCGGTCTACACAGCTCTAGTGCACTAAATAGTTTGACCTGCTGGCAGCAAGTGGTGTTTGTCAGATCCTGTCTGGCCCTGGTCCCTCGCCGTGTGGATGCAGACACGCTGTGTTCATAGTGCTAGCGCATGGGCATGACGTGTTTATAGATGGTGGTTAATCTACGGGGCCCCTCGTATGGGTGGGTGTCTGTGTAGTGACATGCTGGAGGTGTTTGTGTCTCAGAAATGTTTCCATTTGACGGTTATGTTTAAGCCGTTCCGTACTGAGTCCAATTTGTGAACCCATTTTTGCTCAAGTCTTGTGAGGGCCAAGTTTATGTCGCCTGCACGTCGTTGTGGCTGGAGTTGCTGAACCACCGTCCAGGAGAATTGTTCGTGGGTATGTTTTTTCCTGATGAAATGTTCAACCAAAGGCTTGTCTTCAACTTGGTTCTTAATGCAGGACCTGTGCTCGTTAATCCTTTGTTTGATGGGTCTAATGGTTTTGCCTATGTATACCAAGTTACAGGGACACTTGATGGCGTAGATGACAAATCTACTTTCGCAATTCGTGTGGCTGTTTAATTTCCAGGTGAGATTGTTGTGGGTGAATGTTTTGCTGTTTGTGGTGAATCAGCAGACGACACATTGTCCACAGCTGAAGTGTCCCACCACTGGTGGGAGATTCCACAAAGTAGAAGCAGGTTTGGTAGGTTCCAGGAACGTGTGTACCAAAGAGTCTCTTAAATTTTTGTTCTTTTTGAATGCGAACAAAGGTTTTTTGGCTAGGCTGCCGTCATTTTTAATCAGATGCCAGTGCTTGTTAATAGTGTTTTTTATGAGATTGCTGACAGGGTTGTACGTAGTGACGCAGACAGTTCTGTTGATAGGATCTTTTTCTTTGGTGGTAAGACAGACCGAGCGGTCGGTATTGGCTGCTCTTTTTTTGGCAGTCCATATTGATTTCCTGGGATAGCCCCTTTGTCCAAGACGTGTTTGTAGTTGTTGAGCATGGAGGTTGAATTTCTCTATGTCAGAGCAATTCCTGCGTATTCGGAGGAATTGGCCATAGGGGAGATTGTACTTCAACCCTTGAGGGTGGTAACTTGTGAAATGAAGCAAGGTATTTCTATCCGTTGGTTTTCTGAAGAGTTCTGTTTTCAGCACTTCTCCGGACCGATAGATGTGTAGATCGAGGAAGTTGATGGCTTGGTAGTCCCACTCGATGGTGAACTTAATGTGGTTGTTCCGTGTGTTGAGCCATTGATGAAAAGCTAATAGTGCGTCTTTGCTTCCTTCCCAGATTAATAGTACGTCGTCGATGTAACGACGCCAGATCTTGATGTGTGATCTGTAGGGGTTGTCGTTGTGGTAGATATGGTCCTCTTCATACTGGTCCATGTACAGATTGACGACATCTGGTGCAAAAATAGCCCCCATGCTCACGCCTTTGATTTGTTGATACAGTTGTTGGCCGAATAAAAGCGAAGTTTTCACCCATTGCAATGCGGATGCATTCGAGTAGGAAATTCGTCGGTATGGTGGAAACGTCAGTTCTTTTTTCAAGGCAGATAGCCAGAGCTTGTAGACCTTCTAGCTGTGGGATGGAGGTGTATAATGCCTCGACATCCATGGTGACCAGTATGGAGTTGGTCGTGAGCTGTATTGTCTCTAAGATCTTGATAGTTTCTGTACTGTCCCTGAGGCAGGATGCCATCTTCCCAAAGAAGGGCTTCATGAAGAAATCTGTGTACAATGAAAGGGGTTCCAACAGTGAATCACATGCTGAGACGATAGGTCTGCCTGGTGGTTTGGTGGCGTGTTTGTGTATTTTGGGTAAAATGTAGAAGGCCGGAATCCTAGGGTGGGTCTTGTTTAAGAATGCCCGTTCTTCCTGGCAGATCCATCCCTCTTCTTCAGCGTGTTTAGTGAGATTGAGAATCTCTTCTTGCAGGCGTTGTGTCTCTGTTCAACATTTTGTAGGAGGTTTGATCGTTGAGGAGTCGTTAGCACTCCTGGTTGTAATCTGCGGTATTCATGATTACGATTCCTCCTCCCTTGTCTGCTGGTTTAATTGTTATGGTTGTGTCTTGGTTGAGGTCCCTCTGGGACTGTCTCTCCGCTTGTCTCAGGTTGTCTTGATAGAAATTTTTCTGTATCATGCCATCAGTGATAGTCTTCATGACGATTTTTTCAAATGTTTCAAATTCGCTCGGGATGGTGTGTGGCGGAGGCAAGAAGGTGGATTTAGGTTTGAATTCTGTCGTATTATCATTTGGTCTCTCTCCTACAAAATGTTGAACAGAGACCCGACACAATGCCTGCAAGAAGAGATTCTCAATCTCACTAAACACGCTGAAGAAGAGGGATGGATCTGCCAGGCAGAACGGGCATTCTTAAACAAGACCCACCCTAGGATTCCGGCCTTCTACATTTTACCCAAATTACACAAACACGCCACCAAACCACCAGGCAGACCTATCGTCTCAGCATGTGATTCACTGTTGGAACCCCTTTCATTGTACACAGATTTCTTCATGAAGCCCTTCATTGGGAAGATGGCATCCTACCTCAGGGACAGTACAGAAACTATCAAGATCTTAGAGACAATACAGCTCACAACCAACTCCATACTGGTCACCATGGATGTCGAGGCATTATACACCTCCATCCCACAGCTAGAAGGTCTACAAGCTCTGGCCATCTGCCTTGAAAAAAGAACTGACGTTTCCACCGTACCGACAAATTTCCTACTCAAATGCATCCGCATTGCAATGGGTGAAAACTTCTTTTTATTCGGCCAACAACTGTATCAACAAATCAAAGGCGTGAGCATGGGGGCTACTTTTGCACCAGATGTCGCCAATCTGTACATGGCCCAGTACGAAGAGGACCATATCTACCACAACCCCTACAAATCACACATCAAGATCTGGCGTCGTTACATCGACGACTTACTACTAATCTGGGAAGGAAGCAAAGACGCACTATTAGCTTTTCATCAATGGCTCAACACACGGAACAACCACATTAAGTTCACCATCGAGTGGGACTACCAAGCCATCAACTTCCTCGATCTACACATCTATCGGTCCGGAGAAGTGCTGAAAACAGAACTCTTCAGAAAACCAACGGATAGAAATACCTTGCTTCATTTCACAAGTTACCACCCTCAAGGGTTGAAGTACAATCTCCCCTATGGCCAATTCCTCCGAATACGCAGGAATTGCTCTGACATAGAGAAATTCAACCTCCAGCTCAACAACTACAAACACGTCTCGGACAAAGGGGCTATCCCAGGAAATCAATCAGGACCGCCAAAAAAAGAGCAGCCAATACCGACCGCTCGGTCTGTCTTACCACCAAAGAAAAAGATCCTATCAACAGAACTGTCTGCGTCACCACGTACAACCCTGTCAGCAATCTCATAAAAAACACTATTAACAAGCACTGGCATCTGATTAAAAACGACGGCAGCCTAGCCAAAAAACCTTTGTTCACATTCAAAAAGAACAAAAATTTAAGAGACTCTTTGGTACACACGTTCCTGGAACCTATCAAACCTGCTTCTACTTTGTGGAATCTCCCACCAGTGGTGGGACACTTCAGCTGTGGACAATGTGTCGCCTGCCGATTCACCATAAACAGCAAAACATTCACCCACAACAATCTCACCTGGAAATTAAACAGCCACACGAATTGCGAAAGTAGATTCGTCATCTACGCCATCAAGTGTCCCTGTAACTTGGTATACATAGGCAAAACCATTAGACCCATCAAACAAAGGATTAACGAGCACAGGTCCTGCATTAAGAACCAAGTTGAAGACAAGCCTTTGGTTGAACATTTCATCAGGAAAAAACATACCCACGAACAATTCTCCTGGACGGTGGTTCAGCAACTCCAGCCACAACGACGTGGAGGCGACATAAACTTGGCCCTCACAAGACTTGAGCAAAAATGGGTTCACAAATTGGACTCAGTACGGAACGGCTTAAACATAACCGTCGAATGGAAACATTTCTGAGACACAAACACCTCCAGCATGTCACTACGCAGACACCCACCCATACGAGGGGCCCCGTGGATTAACCACCATCTATAAACACGTCATGCCCATGCGCTAGCACTATGAACACAGCGTGTCTGCATCCACACGGCGAGGGACCAGGGCCAGACAGGATCTGGCAAACACCACTTGCTGCCAGCAGGTCCCACTATTTAGTGCACCAGAGCTGTGTAGACCGGGTGGATTCTGTCTCAGTGTGTTCTTTGATAAAGGTCTCTATATGTCTTTGATTGTAAATAACAACAGGAGAGGGGCGCCACATCCCCTTGACCCCGTGGGAGACTTCTTGTCCACTCCAGTATGCTGCCCAAACCGGACGGGTACACGTTGACCCACCCCACAGCTTGGAGCACACAGCGCTGCGTTAACATGATTTGGCCCATAGGGACTACATTGCCCATCATCCTGTGCGGCCATGCTTCTTTCCACTCCATTGGACATCACGCCTAGCTCCACGCGATTGGCTCCCGCGTCTAGCCTCAGTGTCACAGCGCCTCCCGATTGGCTCTTTGCCAGCCCTAGAAGAGCCTTTTAGTCACAGCCACTCCGCCTTTCCAAACAGCAACCACGGCGTTCAGAGGTCCTCGTCCAGCTAAGCACCTGCGAGATTACTGCGGTAAGTTACCGTTAGGAGCACTTTGCGTTTTCGCTCTATGCCCTCGGCTAGAGGACTGGGCAGCATTTTAGACGCAACACTAATGCACCACGTTCTCTCCACTCCAATAAACGTTTTTTTCCAGGCACCGTCACGTAGCCCACAATAGCACTAGATTGCCCAGCACGGCATTTGCACATGCTGTGTCCACCATCGTGCCGGCAGTGAGGCCCTGAGGTTTTCTACTCTCACGTGAGCACCATTGTCACCCTGGAGGTTCTTCAGCAACCTGCTGATCTCGGCCACCCATCACGTACCGAGTTCCATCCTGGACACAACAGCACTGATAGTGCACTTAATACCTAGAGGACACGGCCCCCACTACAGTCAGTAGGCGTGCCTTTCCCAGCACCTATGAGCACTTTTGGACCACCATCACTAACGGTATTCTGTCCATCACGCTCAGTTCGGGATCCATTACCCTTTTGTTCTGTCCCCTCTCAGATATGGGATCAGTCCTGGCCTATACCAGTCGCACGGGACCCTGAGAGACGTTGGCCCGTACAAAACGACAGCCGACTCACCAAGTGCCATTTATGCACCGGCAATCCTGCACTTTCTAAGGATTACCTAAACAGCAACCTTCTGCTACCACAGCAGTAGGTAAGCTGTTCTCCAGATACACCACATGATGTATCGCCTTGGCACTACTTTGCCTGTATTGAATACATTTAGTACTTAGTCAATCTATACCCGAGATCCTCACAGGTCTGTTTAAATCCACAGATTCAACGGACAGCACCGCCACAGGTGCCTCTCCTGACGAAGGCCAGCACAAATACAAGCACTAATCAAGCCCCTTTTTTGGCCGAAACACACCTTGTGTCGATCCCTGTGACACAACTATACCATCCCCCCTCGTGTATGTTATATGTAAATATTGTTGTGTGCACCATGTGTAAGCTATGCCTTGGACCTATGCAAGTCTCAGGTGCATGTTTCCCTGCTTTATAGGGTTGTTATACCCCCTCCATCTGTGGGAAATGTGCATCCGATTGAAGTTTTGACCTCAATAATTCTGAGGCCGACACCTATCTGTGTTACTACTATCCATCACCGACCTTGTCCTTTTATATTTCACTTACCTTTCGTGCTTATCGAAAGAACTGTAAAATAAATTGTCTAGTCACCCGAAACTTCCTGTGTTGATGCAAAATAAATACACACACACACAGAAGTTCTCTGTTTTCTGTCGGATCTCTTCATCCTGATTTTTTGTCTATTATACGTATACCCACCTGGGTAAATCAGGACCCCGCCAGGTGCCCTACAGTATGTACCCAATTTGAAGACATGAAAGGAGAAATGAAACAGGCGATCCAAGAAATGAAAACGGACATAGGAAACCTGGAAGAGAGAACGGACACCCTAGAGAAAAGTCCAGAACCAAGATGAAGAACTGATTCAATATGCGGAAGCCCAAGAACGATTGGCCAGACTGTCCCAAGAACTAGAAACCCAATGTGAGGACTTAGAAAATCGATCTAGAAGATCAAACATACGAATTAAAAATATGGCGGAAACGGTTGAAGACAAAGACCTCCATACGGCAGTACAGCAGGTATTCCAAAACATACTCTCAGATGACGGATTGGAGGAGATACAGATAGACAGAATACATAGAGTGGGCCCACGCAGAACGGGAGAACCAGGAGCCCGTCCAAGAGACGTCCTGGTAGCGATGACGCAATATACCCAAAAAGAACAAATATTGAGGAAAGCCAGAACCATAGACCACATTAGAATGACCGGGGAAATAATCCTCCTCTTTCAAGATTTGGCCCAATCCACACTCAGGAAACGCAGGGAGATGGCACAGATAACAAGACGCCTCACTGAAAAACAAATATGATACAAATGGACCTTCCCATTTGGACTCCTCTTCACGTGGGAGGGGACGCAACATCGCATCACCACCTGTGAGGAAGGCACCTGGATAATGAACTGTCAAGAGCAGGAGAAAGAACCAATGGAAACCAGAGAAAATAACCAAGGACGACAGGCCCCAAGAGGCTGGCAGACCGAAAACAAAAGATCTAGACGCCAAACACGACCCCCTGAAGTAAACTAACGCCGCTCAAACGAATAGGGGAAACGCAGGAATAATAAGAATGGAGGCATCACATACTGAAGGATATAAAAGGAAGGACCAAAGACCGCAACGTAAAAGCGGCAGAGCCGGGGACTTTTCGGAACCTACAAGGACTCACCAGTGGGGTTTAGGACCCCCCACGAAAAAAAAAAGTTATACCTGTGAGTTTAGAGGGCATGGAGCGAAGGAACACCCCAAGCAACCATAGGGCCCATGGCCCTCCTCAGGGAACAAATTAAAAGGAGGGGGAAAGGGAGGAAGGGGAAGGGAAGTTGTGGGACAGTTACAAGGGGGAAATGGGGGAACCACCGGCATATATGACATAGAGGCGAACCGACCTGACAGACAGGGGAAATTGAAGGAACCAAACATACAAAAGGAAAAATGGGGCTGAAGATTCTAACATACAACGTCAGAGGATTGAATTTCCCAGTCAAAAGGAAAAAGATAGAACACTATTTACATAAAGAGAAGTTCGATACAATAACGCTTCAAGAGACACACATACGGAAGAAAGGAAAAGGACAGACACGCCTAAAAGGATACAACCAGACCTTACAGGCAAATGACCCAGAAAAGAAAAAGGGGGTCATGATCGCATTTGCAAACCATCTCAACGTGCACATTAAAGACACACAATCCGATAAACAAGGACGGTACTTATTTGCGAAAATCCAGATCGAAAGCCGCATTCTGACGCTCGCAACGATATACGCCCCAAATACAGGCCAAGACGGATTCATCAGAGACACCATGAACAAACTAGAAAACTTCACAGAAGGGGAAATAAAACTAACGGGAGATTTCAATCTGGCATGGAACCCAAACGAAGATTGCTCAAATCTCAAACCCTCACAACAGGGGACCCCCGACACATTGCTAAAATGATGTATGGAGAAACTAGCCCTGGAAGATGTATGGCAGAGACTCAGAGGCTCCACCCCGGGATTCACATACCAATCACACGTGCACGGTACAAGCTCCAGAATTGACTACATCTGGGCCACGCCTGGCCTACTAGGGGAGATCCAGGACATGGAGAAGGGGACAATATCACTATCAGATCACGCGCCTCTGTGGATCACGCTCCCCAAACTACGCAAACATTCAGGCCTATGGAGATGGATGCTACCAAGAGAGGTTATACAAGACCCAGTCATGAGGGAAACAATCAGAGAGAAAATAACAGAATATTTTGAACAAAATAACATGCCAGAGTTGACAAAAACAGCGATATGGGAAGCATTCAAAGCGGTAATGCGGGGACAAATAATCGCACTAAAAGCACAGAAGGATAAGCAATCCCGGAAATGGGAAGAAGAGCTAGAAAATACCTTAGAAAAGATAAGAAAGGAAATGCAAAATAACCACTCACTAAAATTAAAGAGAACCTATCAACACGTGCAGAGCCAACTGGAAGCCATTAGAACAAAAAGAGCAGAAAACCAACTCCTACATCTGAAACACTGGTATGCAATGAAAGCAAACAAAGCGGACAGACTCCTGGCAAAGCAATTAAAAGGCAAACAACAAAACCAAACGGTAAAAGCACTAAAAGACAAATATGACCGGATTAAAACACAATCGAAAGACATAAAAGAAATCTTCACAGATTACTACCAAAAATTATATACATCGGACAAACCGAAAGAGGAAGAACAGATAACCTACCTGATATATATAACACTCCCAACCATAACACCAGAGGAGAAGCAACTATTAGATGAACCAATAACAACAGAGGAAGTAAGAAGGGTAATCAAGGAATTACCGAAAAACAAAGTCCCGGGACCGGATGGCTACACGGCTATCTTCTACAAAACGTATGCAAGCTCCCTATCTCCAATTCTAACAGATCTCTTTAACACATTCAAAGATACAGCCAACGTTACAGCCTCCATGAATGAAGCAAAAACATTAGTATTTCACAAGAAAGGAAAAGATCCGGAAAATCTGAGCTCATATCGCCCCATCGCGCTAATAAACCTACATGCCAAATTATACACAAATATTCTGGCCAACAGACTCTCACCACTACTCCCCAAACTGATACACCAGGCTCAATCCGGGTTCATCCCCAAGAGAACTACACACGACAACATCAGACACATCGCACACTTAATCGAGAAGTTGGGACACACCAACATCCCGGAGGCCATCCTGGCGATTGACGCGGAAAAGGCCTTCGACCGAGTGGAATGGACGATGCTGTTCACAGTTCTGGAGAAAATGTGCATGGGCAAGAATTACATAAAAATGATACGGGCCAACTACAACTCACCATCGGCCAGGATAGCGGTGAACAGAGATCTCACAGACAAATTCAGTATAGAAAGAGGCACAAAACAGGGATGTCCCCTCTCCCATTTACTATATGTAATCTTTCTGGAACCCCTATAGGAGAAATTCAGAGCAGCACCCGACATCCCAGGCATTGATATGGGAGGGATCTCACATAAAACAGCGGCATATGCAGACGACATGATGGTGGCCATGGCGGATCCGGTAAATACACTGCCCCCTCTTATACAAGAAATAGATAAATACGGCACCATATCCGATTGAAGATCAACAAGCAAAAATCGATGGTGATGGTCCTAGCAGGAGACAAACAAGAGATCCACAGGCGAGGGGAAGAACTACAGCTACGTGTAGAGGAGAAGTGGGTAAAATACCTCGGCATAACCATGAGAAACACCACAAAAGGCCTCTACGCAGAGAACTACCTGAAAATAATAGATCAAGTAAAAAGAGATCTGGAAAGATGGAACCCACTCTCAATAACATGGTGGGGCAGAATTACGGTCATCAAAATGACCATTCTACCCAAACTGCTATATTAATTCCAAGCCCTCCCCATACAAATCCCAACATCATTTTTCAAATCAATCACCAAAATAATCACCAAATATATATGGCAAGATAAAACCCAGAGGCTCTTAATCCAGGTACTAACAGTGCAAAAGGCGGCGGGAGGAATGGCACTCCCTCACTTCCGGAAATATTATGAGGCAGCGCAGCTATGGGTGTTGAAGGAATGGATCCCAAACACATCAGACAAACTTTGGGAAGCACAGGACAGGGCAGTGACGAGGACAAATATGCGCCAGCTACTCTGGATAGCTCCTGAAAATAGACACCAAAAAGTTCAAATTAGTGAGATCATGAGTGCAACCTTAGAAGTATGGAACAAAGCAACCAAGATTGGAACACTGACCACAGACCCGGCCCCATTTATGCCCCTATTCGATAACACTGATTTCCAACCGGGTACAGAGAAAGGTGCATACCACAAATGGATAGAAGCAATAGAAGCAAACTGTACTAAAGTGGGAGACATGTTTCAAGATCAACAAATTAGGACCTATACAGAATGCCGGGACCTTCTAGGCCTTACGGAAAAGGACAGATTTAAATACGAACAACTACATCACTGGCTCTCGACCCCAAGAATAATACAGGCGCCAACAAGAATCCGGACGCTTTTCGAGACATATATCATTACGCGAACAGAAGATAAGAAATTCATCTCAACAATGTACAGATTCATAAACACACAGACAGAAGAAACAAAGTGGCTATACATGAAGAAATGGGAAATGACCTTAGGGAAAGAGATCACGAAAGAACAATGGACGTATCTCTGGCAAATAATACCTAAATGGACACAGGCGATACAGACAAGCGAGGCGTGGACAAAAATAATGATACAATGGCACTACACTCCGGAGAGACTTCACAGAATGTTCCACACGACCTCAAACAAATGCTGGAGATTTGGAGACACATATGGTGGGACTGCCCAGTGATTCAAGACTTCTGGTCGGAGGTAGATCTCAAATGCAGGAAATGTTTAAGGGAGCAGAAGACCTAGGGGAAGAGATATGGATGTGCGGCATGTGGGATCCCAAAGTCAGGACAATGACCAAAACACAGAAGAGAAACTTTAAGGGTCTCCTAACAGCAGCATGGTTAGCAATTGCTCAAAACTGGAAACAGGCAACAACCCCATCCAACCTAGAATGGCTACAGAGGGTCGGGTCGTTTGTAGCGATGGAGAAAATCACATACAATATACAAGGGGCACACCAAAAATGTACAACGGACTGGGGAATAGTAATAGAATACTTGCAGAGTGACTATATGCTACAATGGTGTTCTCATAGAATACCAATATTAGATATGTTTAGGGGTTGAGACAAAGACTGTAAGGGTGAAAAAAGGGAGACAACGTAGAAGCCGGTGGGAGGGGGAGAGGAGAGGGAGGGGAGGGTGAAGGACTATGTTAAAAGTCCCAATGTTAATGTTTATGAAAATGTGAATAAAAATACCTTTTAAAAAAAATAAATTACAACACATTATAGTTGTGGACTCGCCCAAAGAAAAAAGCTGCATACCAGTGTATGCAAAAAAAAAAAAAAAAAAAAGGAAGCAAATACGGTTTCAAAGCGCCAACAGGGCAACAGGGAGGGGACAGGGGATGAAAGACAAAGTCATTACAACAATGTTAAATAATTAAATACAACAGGAGAAGAGACAATGGGGAGGGAAAGACGGACCTACTATGCCTTGTGAGTGTTCAGAACGTTCAAGTGCAGGGGGAGAGGGGTATTGGATAGGTGATGTAGTGCTCATGGAGAGCAGCAGGAAAAGTGCTTTGAAGAAAGGTAAGTGCAATCTCCAGTGGTGCAGGGTGAGCCGAGGAAAGTGCAGGGGATAGAAAGCAGCTGGGATGAAAGACGTGGGAGGTCAGGGCCCCTAGGATGCATAAGGGCCCTGCACACCAATCAAGCTACTGTGTGATCAGCAGTGGAGAGACGGCGTGAAGAGGTAAAGAGGAAGGTCTTGAGGTTTTTCTGGAACGTAAGGAGTTCCTGCTCAAGACGAAGTGGGAGGCTGTTCCAAAGAAGGGAGCCCGCTGAGGAAAGTGACTGATCACCTGCTCTCTGTTTCGCAAACCGCTTCACACGCAAGGAATTGGTGCCAGGGGAACACAGGTGTCTAGAGGGGATGGATTTGGTCAGAAAGAGTTGCAGATAGAGTGATCCCCGGCCACAGATAGCCTTGTGGATGAAGCAGGGGGATTTTAATTTAATCCATGCTGTGATTGGGAGCCAGTGAAGACTTTGTAGGGCAGGAGATTTGCGGTCCTTGAGCATGAGGCCAAGGATAAGTCTCGCTGCCCTATTCTGGATTAGCTAGAGGGGTTGCAGAGTAGACGAAGGTAGATTAAGGTGGAGGCTATTGCAATAGTCAAGCCTAGAGGGAACCAGAGCCCGGGTAATATCGAGTCTCTGGGCGAAGGTGAGGCAAGGTAGAATTCCTTTCAGATGGAAAAGCTGAAAGTGGGCAGGAAGGACTGTCATGGAGGCTGGTAACTCGGTGTAATGGGGCACAGCTATATTTGTATAGCAGTAATTTATTGACATTGAGTAGGAGTTACTTAATGTTGGACTGTAGTTTGGGAGTGGCGCGCATGACCAGCGAAGCGGGGAGGGCGCATTTTAGTGTTTCTCCCTGGGCACCAAATGGACTAGAAACTGCCCTGCGTACAAGAGGGGTGGTGTTCGCCCTCTGAAAAAAGTGTGCCAACGCTGCCCACCCGCACGTTCCCTCGACAAACCACACTCGACATCCATTGAATTATTTTATGTTTTACCCTACAGAAACAATTCTAATTGGTCGTTTTGGTCATCTCCAACATTGTGATGTTAAATGAACAATTTCGTCTCATTATTTTGAAAAAATATCTTGGACGTTGGGGGGACTTTCTCTAACTCACGTAAGATTGTTCCAGCTCCCTCACTACACTTGCACTAATTCAGGGGGCATATTAACACATCTTCAAAAGAAAGCGCAAGTAGCCACTGACATTGACTCGTTTAGAAAGTGGCCCCACACCACTGTGGCAGCAAAAGCTGCTGTCACAAGGGTCTGCAACATTTGGCTCTCCAGATGTTTCGGACGTTTTATAGTCATAATGTCGAAAACAAAAATGTCGAAAGTCATAATGTAGAAAAAAAATCTCGAAAAAAAAAGTCCCCCCAACTCTCCTTTTTTTTAGTTTTTTTGTATTTTACCCATTTTTTATACTTACCAAACCCAAAAAATACATATAAATAAAAAAATAATAGATTCGACTTTTTTTTTCTACATTTTTTTTCCGACATTTTTGTCATTAGACATTTTTTTTCCGACATTTTGACTGACCACCGTTTCGGACTACAATTCCAATGATATCTGGCTACTGACAATGCTGGTTAGTGATAATGGGAGTTGTAGGCCAAAACATCTGGAGAGCCAAAGGTTGCAGACCCCTGAGGGTCCATGTCAACCCAAGTGTAAACGTCGAGGCACAGAACACTTTCTTCTATATTTTTTAGAAAGTACAGCACTGGGCTGCTGTTTTTGGGTGTAGCAAGGTATGGCAGCTAGCTGATACAAGAGGAGGACAAGAAGCCTAACCCTGTTACACAGATTGGGTCGCACAACTACCAATCGATCCACTCACACTTCTGCACAAGTATCCATCTACTCTGTCAATGACACATGACATCAAATAAAAGGGATGTCTTCGTTGGGGAGGCAGGGTAGAGGATTGGGCAATATGATAACAATGTCATCACTAAGAAGCTCCTAGTGCATCCATCAGGCTTAGTTTCTTTTTATTTATTTGTATTTGGTTTTCGAGAAAACTTTACAAAGCGAAAAGAAAAGTATACACTTTACAAAGTTCAGACTTGATAGGAGAGTGCAACACTGATAGTAGCTCAAAAGAAAAAAAAAGGTTAGCTCCATTAATAGAAGTAAGATTTTTAAACAAAAGGGGCAAACATAAAACACAACCCAAGCAGACCATATATATTGTAGATCACAGATTACATCGATTAAGATCATCTAAAATAAAGTTGCTGCAATACAATTCATCATACAGTTTAAACAAGGTCATAAAAAAAACCTAATTTAAAAATTCCAAATTTTGTCGGCAACAAATTAATTCAGTTAAGAGCATTCTTTTGCAGTAAATTCATAGTTTTGCCATTCCCGCTCCGCGCCTCCACATGGCTGGAGGCTTCCCTCGTCCCTCGCCGGAGACGCAGGTACGCTTTTTTTTTTTAAACTTTTTTTTTTTATTCCCGTCCCACTGCCGCCCTCCCAACCCCACTTACCTTCTTTTTTTATCCTTTTTCGGGAGCGTACACGCTGGGAACACTTGTGTTCCCAGCGTGTCTGCTCCTGATGGCCGCCATTGAAAGGGAAAACTGACTCCATTTTCCCTTTCCATGGCGGCCATTTTCTTGATCTTTTTTTTTTTTTTCTGTCCCGAAACGCCGCAGCGTTTTGGGGCATAAAAAAATGCTTTTAGTGCCCCGGTCACGCACATAATGCAGGCCGGGGTACTGTTAGCAATATGAACCTCGCAGCGGGGGCATTAATGCCCCCGCCACTCGGGTCATATTGCTTAAATAATATAAAATAGCCGGCATAGGCTAACCAAGGCCCTTTACATCGCCCCACTTCAGGAGTTATCAAACCAACCTCAGAGAGATTGTCCCCAACATCAGACAAAGTTTAAAAAGACAGAGCTAAAACGCATCCTTGCCTTAATCCTCCAAAGGATCGAATATACTTGGATAGGTCGCCTCCTTTATTCAATCGGACACAAATCCCTGCATTTTCATAGAGTACAGTATTAGCCTCAAAAGACCCCTCAGCCAACTTCTTCCACAATCTATTTCGGTCAACCTTATCGAAGCCCGCCGAGAGGTCAATCGAAGCCACATATGTAGAACGAGTAAGATCGGGCCATGCAGTGTCTTGGATCGGCCTCACAATTAAACCATTACTATTAGTGGCATACCCTCGACGGAATGAAGCCTGAAGTTTATTTAACCACTGCGTGGTCTTTGCCCAGTTTTCCAAGTGCCACAGTAAGAGTGAGGCAAAGATCTTACAGTCCGCGTTGATGAGAGAAATAGGCCTGTTGTTTTTGGCATCGTATCTGGAACCTCGCTTAAATATCGGGGGGACATTGGCAGTATTCCACGATTCTGGAAACAGCCCCGAATTGTAGATGCTCCCAAAGAGCACCACCAGGGCCTTTGGCCTGTTGGAATTGTCTGCTTTCAAGGTGTTATTTGTGAGACAGTTCGGCCACAGGGCTTTGAATTTTTTGCAACAAATCCCGAATAGCCTCGATCTCCAGTTCAAGATCCCAAGAGATATCAAAGCTATTATTCCCGACGAAAGCTTTATTCTCTATTTGCCCTCTCTCAGACCCACAGAGGTCTACAAAGAACCTAAACCATTGATCTTCCAAGACCACATTCAGCTGGGATAATTGGGAAGCGGACTCTAAGTTGTTAATCAGAGCCCAAAAAGCACACACATTGCTTTTCACCAGAATACGCAATTGGACCTGCTTAGATTTACAGTAGTTTCTGTACTTTAGTTTTAAACAAGATTGAATAATCTGCTGATCAGCAGACTGAGCCTTAATTTCCCTTATTTATTTCTACGCATTTTCCTCTTAACCAGTGCCAATTCTTCGTAAAAAATGTGCGTATTACTTACAGCTTTTTTATGGCCATATTTGGAGTCAGTTTTCACTCTAGAAACCATTTCTTTCATAAAAATACCAAAGTTCTAAGCATTAAAAACCTCTAATTTCCATTCCAAGTGAGTCTGTTGCATAATGAAGTCCAATTCAGAATTCAAGATCTTGATATTAGGATCAGACCGCCTGATGGCATTACCAGCACAATTTGGTATAATGTTCTGCATTTGGAGCACCTCCCTGTGGGTAATAAGTACATCACATTTTGCTTCAAGAGTGGAGTGGTCGCTACAAGAATTTTTTGCGACCTTAAAATCCTAACAGCTATTTAGCAGAAAAGAATCTACAAAGATATAGTGCAAAGTCGATGAGCTATTACCTCTGTGTCATGTCAATTGGTTCATTTCGGCCCGCCGGATGTATCTATTTATAGCGAAAAGGCCTAAAGCATCTATGGTCAAAGACCAGGATATACCCGCTTGAGATTTTAAATCATTGGGTACCATATCATGTGTCAATTCCACCACTTCACATTAGGTAAAAAAAACAGAGTTATAATCTCCTGTAATAATAATTCTGCCATTTGGGGTTTTAATTAGCCAAGCTTGTACGAAATCAGAGATATTTGTTAGGAAGTTCTTCAAATCGGAAACTCCCTTGGGCCTACATTCAACATTAACAGGCCCAATTTCGAATAGAGAGATGTTACTGAAATTGCCATGACCCCAAAAGGCACGTTAGAGAGGGGGAACAACCCTCATACCTACTACAGAGTGGACCGCAATCAACAACCCCCCAGAAGCTCTACCGACCTTGCTTGATTTCGCTGGTTGAATAAATACTTGATAACCATCTAACACTGGTGGTTCAACTAACCATGTCTCCTGTAGGATAATGGAATTTTCTTCCTTTAGAACCTGCATTGTTTCTTGATTAGTAAACAAATGTTGACTTTCCCTTGAATTCCAAGATATAATATGCATTTTTAGAACACACTTCTGAGGGGACTCACTCCGTAAATAACTACGGGACAGCTTTTCTCCACAAGGTTGATGTAACAAGGTTGGTGTAATTGATGCCCAATCTGTCTAATTGGAATTTAAGTGGTCATTACAGTTAATAATGTGTCTAATTCCCGGAGTCCCTGAGTTTATCACTATTTTAAGACCACCCCCCGAAGAGTGCTTGTTGCAACTGTCCTCATGGGTATGTACATGCAAAATATCAAAACCCAATAGTCTCAGAGCTTCACTCTTTCGGAGAAAACAAGCTCTTTCAACAGATTGGATCTAAAGTAAAGAATAGAGCAATCATTTTAACTCCGGTCTGGGAATGCGACCAGTTCCACGTCCGCAGAAGTTAATAGGCCCACGGATGGAATTTAAGTAAAAGTCCTATTCAAGCCGACTGGCACCTCCGGGCACAAAACACTGGCTATTTTGTGTTTGAGCTGGTTATTATATTGGCCAAAGGAACTATTTTCAAGGGGAGCGGTGTAGTTTCTGTTCCACAAATGTATTACTACAAACATCCAACCCAACATCGAGCTCCCTTGCATGCCGCAATATACTATATGGTTTAGATTGGCAAGGAGCAACCCAGCCGAGTAAGAAGCGTTTGGCTTCCTTGGGTCAGCTAACCCCCGAACTAAGCGTAGCATACATGACAGAAGATAAGTTCACAGAGCAGTTATTATTTTGGTTAATATTAGTGTCTATTACAGTTAGGCCGCCCCAGGGCCAAATTAAGAGCCTTAGAAGACATTTTCCCAGCAGGGAGATACAATTTAGATAGCATATTCCCTTGGTTAGAAGAAAGTACAACTGGTTGGATATTAATATCTCTCTGCCTCGGGTGGCGAGCTGTTTTACATCCTTCATGAATAGTAATCGTGAATGACGCCTGGTCACTCAAGATAGTATTAGCCGAAGCGCACATAGGGCCTGTCGCAAAATCGTCCCTATTAGTTGTTGTTAGTACTTGTAAGTGGGGAGAGTTAACATTTTCAGTCAAGTTGTTAGGCCTCGCTGTGGCTCCCTGATTACCAATGGGCAGACAGCACCCCATTTAATCAGAATGAATCCCCACATCTTGCTTGGGGCAGATTTTACTCAGGTTATCCTCCCAAAGACCCATCCTGAAGCCAGGTCTTGGAGATACCTTCATAGTCTGGGTTGAGAAGTCCTTAAGGGAAGGTTTGTGAGGAGTCACCAGCACCATCCCAGGTTCTTCAATCAGTGGTGGCATAACCAGATGGCGTGGATTTTTATTACCTCCCTTCTTATTTAAAGACGCAATTAGGGCAGAGGTACGTATGCGTTTCCCCACATGTGGTAGTCGTTTACTGGCCTTTTTATTGTTTTTTTATATTGTTACATCTAAGGGGTGTACGGTTAGTATCCAACTCAGTATCAACCAACCGCCTGTTCTGGACAGACTAGAAGGATAATAACTCAACCGCCTGGCATATGTCGCTGTCCTTATTCCATAGACTTACTTCATTATTAATGGGGTTCTTAGGTAGGCTAGTTGTTAAATGCTCATTGAGGCTGGTTTGGAGAGGGTTTGGGGGTATTTCCACAGAAGCATCACTAATGATGATCGGATTAACACCTTCTGCACCCTCTGTAAGGCTTCCCCGACAGTACCTCCCCACTTGCCACACATTATCGGCCATGGACCTACATAGGGCCCCCAGACCCAAAACCTGTAATTTGGCATTAACCTAATTTAGAATGTTATTATGTGCTTTTAGTTCGTGCCAGATGTTATCGTACACCTTCACAAAGGAACTTAGCGCCATATCCATCAGGTTTATAAACAATGGAGATATATAGTTTTTGGAAGCAAACTTCTTGGACAGGGGAGAAGAAAGGTGGGGGGTTGGCTGCGAATTTTGTCTCCACAGAGCATAATCAAACAGCTAAAGGCAAGGAAATCTGTGGCAGCTGAGAAGTATTGTAAACAACAGAAATGAGGAGCATTATGACCTTTCAGCGAATCGCTTTCCTTCATATTTATGCGAGCATTCAAGCATCAACTTGGGAAAGCTCCAAGGTTACCAGAAAACATCGGGTCTCTCTCCTTGGAGATGAAGGCCCAGCTCTGAGCTTTAATGTATCCACCTGTTGCATTTGGGCGCTGCAGTCCCGGTTCCCTTCTCTTTTCAAGAGAAGGGAACCGGGACTGCAAAATAAAAGCAAAGCCAGGGCTGGAAAATAATGCTTCAATGGCATGGCATTATCTGATAACTGTAGGTGACTGCAATATATCGTTGGACTTGTTTTAAAATATTATGTTGGCTATTCAAGCGAACGACATAGCCGGGGCGTGGGATATGGAGAGGGGGGCCGAGGGTAGCTTCGTTACTTACCCGCAGTTTGTGCTCCAGTTGCTCTATTCGCCGTTCAGACAACGAGGTCACATTTAGCTTCCCAGGCGACATCCTGCGGCCTCAGTTCCCCACGCGCACAGTGGCCCTGAGGAAAAAGCGAAGCGCCCCAATCTTACACACGTCACTCGCCGAGCAGCCGGTAACCCCTGCCCCTCTCTGGTGCCTTCTCCAATCAGAAGAGCACCAGACAGACACACCAGGGCAAGCAGCAGGCGCTAAACGGATCACCGAGCTCTAATCCCTCCATAGACACGCTGCGCACCATTTTGGATGTTATCCTCCACGACACCTGTCAACGGTGTTAGGCGCAGACACACTGCACCGGACTCATGCGGATTTATATTCTCCAACAATATCCCTCGAGCGGTATAATGTTTCACTCCTCTTGTATTCCCCAACTCACGAGACAGTTTCTGTTTTCAGGCTAGAAATATTTGCTAGGGCTAAAACGAAACACACGCGTTAACCAATCAAAAAGCCTCGTGTTGTCATAGCAGCTCAATGGAAAATTGAGTGAGGTATTGGGGAGCGGTCCATAAGTCCCAACTCGGGAACAGCCTTTCAAGTTCTAATACAGTCATGGGTGATCGAAGACCACGCCAAATTAGGAAAAACGCTTTACAACCCTTTTCATTTTTGGGAATATCTCTTATGGATAACTGCACACTTGCAGTTGGCTTTACAGGAGACTGTAGTGCCACAAAGCAGATTTACCCCGCCCCCCACACCACACTAAGCAAACACTGGAGAGTGCAGACCATGAACATTGCAGTTTGAACTTTTTTTTGCCCTCCCCTCTGCTCTTTTCACTGTTTTTATTCTATTCTCTTCTCTCCCTTCCCCTTTCTCTCTCTCTCCTCCCCCCTCCCCTACTTTTTTCTGTGCACTGACTATCATAATTGTCCCTGCACCTAGTATGATAGTAACAGATGTTTGTCTCCCCCTTACTTGTTTTCCCCTCACCCTCCAGCACAATCTGAAATGTCGTCAGTCACTTGTTTTGTTCCTCTCCCTCCTCTCTCCTCCCCTCTCCCTCACCTCGTGTAATTCTCCAGCTCCACCAGAAATGTCGGCAGGCCTACTACGGTAGTCGCCTGTCTGTTCCCATTTCCTTTCTATCTGTGTCTTACTATCTGAAATGTCGGGAGGCCGAGTCCAATAGTTAGTTTCACATTCTTGTTGTTCATGGCCTGTAAGAATGTTTTGTATTTTCTCTTGTTCCCTCCCTTGTCGTGAAGCGCTTTGAAACACATTGTGTATAGGTGCTATATAAATAAACTATCATAACATATCAATGCCCCTCACTAACGTGAGATGGGGTTTAGATTCTATTAAAGACAAAGAGGCGAGTATTATGCATAAACCTTTACTTCTGACACCACAGCAGCAAAGAAAAACCTTAACAATAAATACGTTTCTTCAACTAAACTGAAAAAGTACTTAATGAAATCCAAGGGGATAATCCCCAAACCAACATGGAGGCCAGGTCATGCCCTGCAGGTAACCAATAGACAGAGACCCATCCCCATATAAGTCTATTCCTCAAACATCAACTCCTCTTGTGCAGCTGCATCACACCAGACGCCAACCCTCAAGACTAAATGTTGTAGCACGGAGACACGATCCACGACCAACTCTTAGGACCTCATATACTGCGGCATCTTGGGACGATGAAGGTATCTTCTTGACCGGACCACCTCACCCCGAAGCTGTATGCAAAACAAATGAAAAGGGTGGCTGGGTGGGCCAATATTCGCCTCCTTGTCTTTAATAGAATCTAAACCCCCTATCACGTTAGTGAGGGGATTGACCATTTTATGTCCAGACCGAAGGCTTCATATTATGCAAGTTTAAAGCCCTTGCATTACATTACTTGCAACATGATCAATACGTTTGTGGTAAAATGTTTTGAATGTGGACTATCGACCAATCAGCTGCCTTTAGAATGTGTTCCAGACTTCCCCCCAGGAAAGCAGCTTTAGAGGCCATAGCACCCCTAACCAAATGGGGACCGAAAGAAGAAGTGTCAACTCCCGCTTACTTCATAACCTACCTAACCCACCTGGCTAAGGTGGCTGAGGACACTGATTTGTGGTGTTTACTAGAAGAAATGAGCAGCTGAGAGGTATTAGGAGGCAGAAGCCCCTCTTTCTTTAACTCAAAACATTTTAAGCATTGCACCACTCAGTTTTGGATCCTCTGGAAAAGCAGGGTAAGAAATGGAGGAAATCAAACACTTAGTTCTTCTGGAAACAAAGAAAGTATCACCTTGTGGGGTGAACACCTTTTTATCATATGCCCTGATATCTGAAACTCTCTTGATGGAAATAAGGCATAATAACATGGCTAACTTGGAGAAAAGTAGCTGCAAAGTCAATTCATCATTATGAGGCCAAGAGTGAAACAAATCCAACACCATATTAACATCCCATAAAATAGAATACTTAGCCCTAGGTGGAACGTTGATGCAAATTGATTTGAGGGCCCTGTGCACCAAGAAGTGCCTACCCACTGGCTCACCTTTCACCAACACATGTCAAGCTGAAATGGCTGACGTGAACCCATAGATTGCTCGGTATGCTTTGTCCTCCTTAAACAATTCCACTAGCAAATGAACCACTTCTACTGGAGGGGCAGAAACGGGATGGAAGTGTTGAGCCACACACCAGCTAACCCAGCGGTTCCATGCTGAAGAGTAGCCTGATTTGGTAGAAGTTACCCAGGAGTCCTTGATGATACAGATAGAGCCCTGGAAAAGTGCCTGGAAGCACCATTAAGAGCTGAAATCTTCCAAACCATAAGGCAGAGATGCCCCTGAAGGACCAGCTTGTGACAGGGCTGGAAACCACACCCAAGAGGACAAAACCAGCATCACAGCTTGTCTGCACACTTGAACTAGGACCCTGGCTATCATGGCAAAAGGGGGAAAGGCATAGGAAAGGGGAACCAAGCAATTCTGGAGGAAAGCGTTGGTTGCTAACGAACTGGGATCTGGTGTCCGACTGTAGAAACGGGGGACGTGACAGTTGAGTCTCGAGGCAAAGAGATCCACTTGCATCTGACCCCAGAGTGACATGATCTTGGCAAATAGAGCTTTGTCGCTCCTGTCCTGGAGATGTCTGGAATTCCAGTCTGCTACTGCATTGTTGACCCCTGGAAGATACTCTGCTTTCAATAAAATATCCCTGTCTAGGCAAAAATACCAGAACTCTCTCGACAAATCTGCTAGGGCCTTGGAACGAATTTCCCCCAGATGGTTTATGTACCGAACCTCTGAAATATTATCCATCTGAAGGACACAGCAATTCCCCTGATCCTTTAGAAGACTCTTGACTGCAAAGGAGCCCGCTAACATCTCGAGACAATTGATATGCAGCCTCTTCTCTAAACTCAACCACTTTCCACCCATGGGCACCTGTCCTATCCTGGCCCCCTACCCTGCTCTGCTGACATCTGACTCCAGAATAACATCTGGAGCTGGCCCAAAGATCGCTTTGCCTTTCCAGGCATCGATGTGCCTGATCCACCAAAGAAGTTCCAACTTGGCCTCGGGAGACAGAACCACTAACTTACAGTAAGATAGACTTTTAGAAAGATGCTTGCCCTTGAAGCGGTTCAAGGCTTTGTAATGGACGGGAGCCGGAAAGATGGCTTGAATGGAGGCTGACAACATCCCCACAACCCTGGCTAGCTGTTTGAGGGAGACCTTCCCTTTCCTGAGGAGGAGGCAGATTTCCTTTCGTATTTTGGAGAGCCTGCAGTCTGGAAGGAGAAAGCTGCAATGCTTGGAATCTATATTGAAGCCCAGAAATTGGATACATTGCATAGGCTGGAAAATTGACTTCTTCGCATTTATAACAAAGCCTAACGCTTATAACAGAGAAACTGTTAAACCCAGATGAGTCTGAAGAATCTTAAATCTCTGTGCTAGAAGGAGCATGTCGTCCAGGTAAATGAGTATATGAATCCCTATGGACCTGAGGTGAGCCATCACTGGCTTCATTAGTTTGGTGAAGCTCCAGGGGGCTGACGAGAGGCCAAACAGAAGGGAGGCAAACTGCCAAGTGCGAGACCCCATTGGAACTGCAGAAACTCCTGATGGGGAGGAAAGACTGGGACTATTAAGTATGCGTCCTCGAGGTCAATTTTGACCCTTCAAACCGCCAGCAGAAGGGTGTCCCTGAGGAGATTAATTCCCTCCATCTTGAAGTATTGATACACTACAAATGAGTTGAGGGCTCTCAGGTTTATGACTGGGCGAAAGCCCTCCTAGGCTTCGGAACTAGAAATATTGTGCTTAGGAACTGGGAGGCTCTGAAGGGGGCTGGAACCACTTCCCCCTTGAAAATGAGGTCCCTGGCCTCTGTATCTATTAATTTTTGCTTGGCCTTGTCGAACACAAGGGGAAGGGGAAAGGAGAGCTGACAAGGGGGGGGAATACAAGTCTAATCGAAAACACCTCACCATTTGCAACACCAAGGGATCTGAAGTGAGTGCCTCCCACTGGGGAAAAAACCTGGCCAACCTGCCCCCCAAACCTTTGTTGGAAGAAACATGTAAAACATGTGGCATTACCTGGAGCTGTTTTTGCTCTCCCAGCACCTCTGCTGGTACGTCCTCTCCAGTGAAATTCCCTCTGTGGGTAGAACTCAGTCTGGGCTCCCCGAGCAGAGGCGGAATTGTGTGCACCTCTGGATGCATACTGTCGGGGACAGGTAGAGTACTTGGGGAAACTGACAGAGTAGTGGGCTCTACCTCTTCTGGCATTGTCAACATTTTTTGGGGCAAAAACCTATTTGATGTTGACCTGTGCCTTATGCCAGGCAGTGAAGGTATGTACATAAAATGACCGGTCCTTGATAAATTAGTCACCGAATAAATTATCCTGGGTTTAGGACCTGTTTCCCCTTCCACCACATCTGCTAATTTGGAGTCGAGGCGCATAAGGTGAGACTTGCGCTGTTCCTTAGAAATGGCAGCATTGGTATTGCCGAACAGGCAAACAGCCCTCTGCACCCAGCCCTGGAGGGCTTGCACATCTACAGGGGAATTTGATAGTACAGCCTCCTCTGCCAACTCAAAAATCTGTGGCAAGGGTCCTAAGACATCCAATAACTTATCCTGGCAGCTCCTCCATGACTTATCAACCCCCTTCTTGGGGTCTTTCCCCTTCTTAGGTAGCAATGAGACCATGGACTGGGCGATGTCCGGGGTAAGGGCTACTTTGCCTGGTATCACTGGTCTGGGACTCTCGGAATGCTGCTTGTTCCTATCCTCTTTGGGTAAAGGCCGTCTAACCCAATGGTTCAAAAAGGCAGAAACCGCCTGCGAGGAGTGCCACTTTGCTGACCTCGGATGCTGAATAAGGGACAGGTCATAAAACAGAACCCCCAAAACGTCCAACAATAGCCCCTGGGATAGACCTACAGGGTTTAACATCTTTTAGGAGGAGAGTCAGGATCCTCCGAATTGTCCTCAGAAGACATGGGGGCTGAAGGAGCACTAACGGGAAGCTGCAAATGACTTGGCCAGGCGGGAGCTCACTGGGTCTGAAGGGAACCCTCTTGGGCCAATTGACACTTTTGACCCCTACCTGGGGCACGGGGGGAATTGACTGTGAGCTAGACAGAGTGAGTTGTCCTTCCAAGTGTTCAGATTTTTAGGAAAACCTACGGGGTACATGCACAGGCATCGAATAACCCTCCTCAGACAGAGGGTGAAAGTCAGCAATCTTATTTATAAGCCTATCAAAGGCTGAGGCCAGCGGGGAATTAAGTTCCTGAAGGGCAGAGTCGAGTCTAGTGAAGTTTGGATTACCTGGGCCACAGAAGGCTGGGTAGGAAGGGCAACTTCTCCTGAACCCTTGTTAACAGTGTCATCCCCAAACCTCTCACTTTTCTTAGAAGGTCTTACTTGCGTACTGGCATCGACTGAAGAGGGGCCCTCAGACCCTTTATTAGCCGCCATGACAGAAAGAAACCCACAATTATGGGTGGGAAGGAAAAGAAATAAGGGAAGCGCTAAATTAAACAAAACAAATACTTAAGATAAAAACACAGTGCAACCCAGCCCTGCAGGCACATGTTAATGAGTGTAGATGAATAACCCTCAGCACACAGCACTGGTGCTGACACAAACGCTGAGCTGGCGTTGTTCTAAAGTTCCTCCCTGTAAGGGTCATGGCAGGCCACGTTGTGCAGCGTGCACTCAAATTACAATCCAGGACGAAGCCTAGAAGCAAGCAGGCCAGGGGAAAAAAGAAGAAGCACCCACGGTGTTACAAATATCAGGCAGAGCCTGAATGCCGAGCAGGCCACACAGACGAAGCACGCGTGACAAGGAGAGGGGAGGGGCTGACTCCCTCCCACACAGAGATACACCTGCAGAGCAGGCCGCATGAGGAAGGTAAACCAAACGCTCGGGCTCGGAGGGAATGGAACGTTGAGCCCAGTGTTTGTGGGATTGCGACTGGTGAAGGCTAAGGGGTGAATAAATTAACGCAGCGGTCGTGCACAATAAAAGAAACACTTCAGTGTAAATGTGGGACAAACGGGTCTGCAGCTGTGTAACAACACAGGCTTGCCAGTACTGCAACAATAACGAATGTAACAGAAGAAACACACGTTTCTATGCTTCAAAGACACCAATAGCAGCAAAGTACACGAGTGAATCCAAATGTACTCAGCTTGTTGTCTCAGCAGCAAAGAAAGAGGAGTTGATGTTTGAGGAATGGATTTATATGGGGGTGGGTCTCTGCCTATTGGTTACCTGCAGGGGATGACCTGGCCTCCATGTTGGTTTGGGGATTCTTCCCTTGGATTTCATTAAGTACTGTTTCAGTTTCAGTTGAAGAAACCTATTTATTGTTAAAGTTTTTCTTTGCTGCTGTGGTGTCAGAAGTAAAGATTTATGCATAATATGAAGCCTCCTGTCC
Source organism: Ambystoma mexicanum (assembly GCF_040938575.1). Classification (NCBI taxonomy): domain Eukaryota; kingdom Metazoa; phylum Chordata; class Amphibia; order Caudata; family Ambystomatidae; genus Ambystoma; species Ambystoma mexicanum. The sequence continues at coordinate 41,021,915 of NC_090928.1, forward strand.
TGACCTAGAATCAATATTATTATTAATGTTGGCCATTCATGCAGTGCACAAGAAAACGTGAATTGCCTTTGAACGTTACTCTTTCCCAAGCCACGTTATTATTTTATCGATTGTATTGAAGATAGCGTGTTTTTAACTCCAAGGGACTGATTTACAAAACCGGTTTTCAATGGCAGGCCCTGTCCGTCTCTACCGGTACTTGCAATTATGGTTCGGGACTGCAAACAGCGATTACTGCATGTGTAAATACATACAAATAATCAATGCAGAATCTGTTTGGATAAAAACACGTTAATGTGCAACATGTGTTGCAGAGCAAAGCTTACACAGGTTAATAAAATGTATCTAAATACGTTTTCGTTTTCTGCTTTTAAAATGAGCAATATGCAGATTCGTCTTCTCATGTGTTAAACTCCAGCAGTGCACAACGTGGATATATTATATAGCTGGTCCTCATCAGCTAATGGCTGTAAAGGGTCAGAGAAAGCTATTTTTTAAAGAAAGGAATTTGTAAAGCTTGTCACGCTCTAATCAAGTGCTAATCAAGTGCTGCTGTGGTAGCTGGATAGTAGTTTTTTGCTGGATAAAGCAGAAGACAGATAACTGAATAACGAGCAGTTGTGATTTCATGTTCTTACCGCAGGTCAGTAACGATATCACAACTAGCCTGTAATAAGAATATTATTGACAAGCCTTTATACTGGTGTTGCAGGTGGTCATGTATTACTTCTTGGTAATTTTGACCTAGCTGCCAAAGGGTAGCAGTGCAATTATTTTCTGTCCCTGAACCTATGTAGAAGCTTCAAAAATATGTATTGACTCATCTTAAAGGATGTGCTAGCGAATGCCCTCTAATTGCTGGGAAAAATGTTGCACTTTATTGCAAAGGGCACAGGAAGTGCACATTAGAGATGGGAAAAACTAAACTGTGATGGGTGGAAGGGTTTGAATGAATCGGAACCACTGGCCTTGCTCTGGGAACCCGCAAGGCCATCATTTCTCAGAAGGGGAGAGACCATCAAAAAATCAGGGTTGGTCCCACCCCCAAAGGGGCAGTCATGCCTGTACTGCTAGTCGCATTGGGCGTCATAACAGCCAGGCTTGGAGATTTAGGTGCATCAGATTCAAGACCCATTGCAAGCTTAGGTGTCCCACGCGGGGTGACTATAGCAAAACTGAGGACTGATGTTTTGGAATGAATCATAAATTATGATTTACTCACCGTAGTGACTAACATACTCCTAGTCCATAGTCCTTTCCTCCATACTGTCAGAGGCGTAGCCAGGATTGTCTAGCAAATGGTGCCTGAAGCTAATGTAGTTGGGCCGACTGCACTGACAAAAATATCTGTAATGCCCACACAGCGCTGCTGAGCTGGCATTTACAGATTTTGTGTGGGCTTTTCCCCTCAGGCCCTACTACGCCTCTGCATACTGTATGGGCGTCCCTCGCTAGGGACGGGAGACGGAACCTTTTTTCACCAGAAGAAATCTTCCCCTTTAAATTTAGAGGCGCGGCCCTGGGAGCATGCGCTTCCCTGACTCTGCCCAGTGGTGCCACTCCTCAGTCCCCTTTGACGCGTCGGCAATATTACCATTGCCTAATGACACCAGTTTTATTAAGGGAAAGGATGGTGGGAGGTATGGAGGAAAGGGGACTATGGACTAGGAGTATGTTAGTCACTATGGTGAGTAACTCACAATTACTCCTACGTTCCATCCCCTTTCCTCCATACTGTATGGGCGATTGCAACTGAATGTAGTCCCAGGGTGGAGAGGTGACCCTCCTAAGAAAACAAGTTCCTTAAAACTGCCTGACCAAATGCTGCATCCGACCTGGAGCTGGCATCCAAGCAGTAGTGCTTACAGAAGGAAGAAAGCGTAGCCCATGGAGCCGCCTTACTGATGACCTGCCAAGGAACATGCCCCTGGAAAGCCACAGCCGTGGCATTGGCTCCGATAGCGTGGGCGTGCATATTTCCCTGAAGTGGTTTATGCTGCCCCTCATAAGCCTTCTTGATGGCGGGCAACCATTCATCTGGCTATGGATGCGTTGGAAGCTTGATAGCCTGGCCTTGATCCAGCGAAGGTGACAAAGAGGGCTTCCGACTTGCGGAAGATCTTGGTTCTGTCCAGATGGAATTTTAGAGTACGCCTGACATGCAGACAGTGCAGGACCCTCTGTGCAGTGTCCTTGGAGTCTGCAAAGAACGTTGGTAGCACTATCTCCTCATTGAGGTGAAACGAGGAGACTACCTTAGGTAGGAAAGCTGGATGTGTTCTAAGGACCATCTTGTCCTTATGGAAGTTAGTATAGGGCTCTGAACCCTAGAAGTTACAGATTGTGTCCCAGAAAGTGAAGCAATAGCAGCAAGGCAACCTTTTTTAGGTCAGGACAAAAGAAGAAAGGAACCAGGAGGGGCCGTAGGAAAAGAGAACACAGAAACCAGAGATCAGTTATCCCAACAGGAGAATCTAATCATCAATATTTCAAATCGCAGCTTGAACAATCTTGAAAGAAGAGTCCTGCAAAAAGGCCTAAGCTTTGTGCCCACGTTTTGGAACTAATCTTTTCGACACAAAGATAGATATCTTTAAATGTATTCGCAAGATATAACTAAGAGCATATTTTGCAGACATCGATCCACAGGAGACGCATACAACAACCGACTATCTAGAACTCAAACTAAAAAAGCAATTTTGTACCTCCTTTACCACATGGTACCATAGACATCTTCTACAAATCTGTTCTCAGGGATTAGAAAAAAATCTCTTTCAATGCACCTAAATTTCGCAACGTGAGTAAAAGTGACCTCTCAACCATCAGAAACCCCTATGAAGATGACACAATCACCATCCGCCCAGTGGACAAAGGCGGTGCTCTGGTTATCATGAATACAGAGGAATATCAATCAGAATGTTTGAGACAGTTAAATGATACAAGTGTATACAGCATTCTACCTTGCGATCCAACTAACAGGATTATTAGCAACTTGAAATCCATCTTAGAAATGCCTGAAGAAAATGGTTGGATTAATAACAAAACCAAGGCGTTTCTCACACAAAATTCTCCCAAAACACATTTTTATCTTCTACTGAAGATACATAAAACCTTGACACAACCCACGGGACGACCAATAGAGGCAGTTACAAACAGCATCCTCCAACCACTTGGTGTCTACATTGAGACAATATTACAACCAATTATACAAAAATATCCAACCTACATCACGGATACAACGGACTCTCTGAAAAGACTCTCTCAGATACAGCTCAATGAACATGATATTCTTGTAGCCATCAAAGTGAATATCTTGTGTACCTCAATTCTACACTCTCTAGGAAAACAAGCGGTTGAGTGACTGCTACTGCAAGAAGATGAAGTAGGTGCATTGAAGGAATGGATCATGATACTGCTAGAATTCATTTCAGAAAACACATTCTTCCAATATGAACAGATGTACTATCTACAAACAAGTGGTACAGCCATGGGGGCCTCTATGGCACCAGCATATGCTAATTCATTCATGCTCATATTTGAAGATGACCATATTATCAAACACCCGGTCTGGCATCATTACATCAAACATTGTGGAGCGTACACTGATGAAATATTTTTGGTTTGGGGTGATACAAAGGAAACGCTGAATTCATTTTCGATTTATCTGAGCATGGGTTACCAAAGGATTCAGTTTACACATGAGATCGGCCAACCATACGTCCATTTTTTGGACGTACTTGTTCCCCCCAATGTACCATCTTTTGAAACTAATGTATACCACAAACCAACTGATAGGAACAATCTCCTACACAGGATGAGCTTCCATCTGCCGGCCACCATCAAGAGTCTGCCGTACAGTCAACTACTTCACATCAAAAGAATCATGAACTTTGCAACTAAGTGTGAGCAAGAAATAAAGAAAATGTTGACCAAGTTTAAGGAAAGGGGATACAAGGAAGAAGAACTATGTGCGGCAGCCAATAAAGCAGCAACTAAAGAAAGACTGTTTCTTTTAACCCCAAGAATTACCACCATATCTGAGAGTCCTTTAGTCTTTGTGAGTAAATACAGTATGTAGACTCCTAAAATCAAAAAATCAATACTCCAACATTGGCCTCTATTGCTATTGACATGTGACAGTAAACTTCAAGACCTGTTCAACAAAAAACAATATTTGCAAATCAACAAAGCATTAATTTAAGAAATCTTCTCGTTAAGACAAAACCCAAACAAACTAAGAGGACAAAATCCAAAAAGAAGGAAACTTTCCTATGCATGTCATGTGGAAACTGCAACAGCATCATCAAATGCAGCACAGTTACACTCCCTAGGACGGGAGAGAAGATCGCAATCAAAGACTAATCAACATGTATCTCACAAGGAGTGATATACTCCATTAAATGTCCATGTGGTTTCTTATATATTGAACGAACCAGCAGAGAAGCCTGTTTGAGATGGAACAAGCATAAGTCCAATATAAGAATACAAATTCAACAATCACCAGTTGCATGACATTTCAAGCAAGCAAGCAAGCAATACAGCAAGTGTTGCAGATCAGATTCCAAATCCTGGAAGTTGCCCAATCAACCAACCTTAGAACGAGCTTCACCAAGAGACTCGAACAGAGAGAAGCATACTGGATAGAAAAACCAGACACAGTATCTCCTCAGGGTTTGAATGAAGAACTTGATTTATACAGTTTTTTGTAAATAGATATTATGTACATTGAAATCTAACTTGACAACAGGTACAGTATCCTGAGACACTAATAAAGACCAACTAATTATTCCTCCAGTCTAGAATATCTCTTGTTGCCATTGTAGACCCTTATTGGAATGCTCCATTCTGTTTGAATATGCGGATCCTAGAGATATATGGCTAATAAAGTTAATCAAACTTGTGTTAGCCACAGAGTAGCCTTGTGACTTTAATAACATCCTGGATGTTGTTTCCATGCCACTCAAAACAATAGTAATGACCCTTATTTTCTCTGGCAGAGTTTTCCCACCTAATCCATACAAAAGTCTGACAGACTATTGGAACTTTAAACTAATACAAATGCCCCTCAGACTATTCAACTTTCCTTATTATATGTTTGCTACTCCGGAATGTAAGGACAAGTCTCAATTCAATTGCTGTAGGACACTAGTACGGTACCCTCAACATAACTACGTCCGTATATCCAGATTACAGTCTAGTAACTTTAATTCTAAATGCAATTTGCATATTGCTGTGCGACATAATTGATATAACATCCGATCACCTCTCAACTCATATAATGTGGAACACTACATAGGGTTTATCGCATCAGGGCAACAGTACACTTAGATGTATTACACACATGGTAGCTACCGTGTTTGGCGGGGATATTACGCTACATGGCTCTAACTTAATTACGCGCCGCACATATTCACATATTTACCACTGCAATATTGGCACCGGCCTGTTTACTTGGTGCAGGCATATGGGGACAGCACTCCTTATAAAAGCATAGTCGGCTGCACATCTGCCCATTTACACAGTGGGCATTCAACACAGCATAATCCTCAAATCACCATGGTAACGTAAGTCGCTGCGCACTCTGTCGTCCACCGACGGGAGCACGCCACATTAGAATCACAAACGTGGTTGCAATAACAACCCTCCCAAACTTGAGCTCGATTCTTGTTTGGCACTTGCTGGAGATACGCTGCATATAGACCACGAACACCGCTGTGTCAGAGTGCTCTGTTTAGATTCACTTTACTGCCACACTGCGGAACTGAATGACTCTAAATACAAAACTTTCCACAATCTCTAACACAGCCATTCGCTGAAGCAGGAGGGACACAGATGACATCCTAACGCAGATGTTGCAAAATAACCTACATTCTTGACAAACTTGAAACAGATCGAGTATACACCCTGCCAAACATGGTAGGCACTTTTCTGCTATCGTTTGTGTTTTGTTATTTCCATAGTCTACCAATACAGCAGACAACTTTAGAGTATTGCGAAATCCCATTTGACAGGCCTTTCTTTTGATTTTTTTGCCCAGCGGGCCACGTTGCACATTACACTGTATACGCCTCTAGAACTCCATCAGCACACTAATAGAGCATGATTGATCTGGTTTCGGTGTATGATTGAACATACAGGACAGAGACAAGGGAATCATTGAATAGTTATGGCTAGCTATTTGCATGACTATGATAGAACAGCTAAACATTTGTATAGAAATGGTGCACTTATGTGACTGGACATCATTGTTTTTTCCTTGTAGAAACCTGAATTTTGAAATTGTTATATACACATGAGCAGGCTTTGGAGCACACAAGATTGCAGGTACCATGAGATTTCCTTTTGATTTTCGGTCAACTTAAACTTGACAAACTATTGTATGGCCTGTATGTGTCTTCACTATGTAGCTATCTAGTTGATGGGACCTATATCTCTGTCTAAATAAGTATCTATATTGTTGTTTAGTATTATAGAACTCGCCCTGAAGAAGGACCCCAGGTCCGAAATGCATCGGCGCTAGTGACTTTCTGCTTCTTTACAAGAATACACTTTAATTAAAAGATTTTGCGCAATACATTGATGTATCTCAAAAAGATCCTTTTGTGTTCAAGCATATATCAAGAATGAATAAATTAAAGATCATTTTCAGTAGTCTTCACTACAATATTTGGCGACCCCAAGTCTGGTGAATTCTTTCATCAGACACTTTTTTGCTTGATATTTTTATACCAATGTTGTGTACATTGAGTCTCTGGGGTTCGCCAATCACCTTATAAGGAATCTCACAACTACTTTGAAAAGACTGAGCAATTTAGCAGTGCCCACCCAGACCCCCTGTACTTTCTAGTATAGGGCTCTGAAGCCACCAGTGCCTGGATTTCACGGATCCTGCGCGCCGACGTGAAGCCCACTAAGTGGGCTGTCTTAATGGTGACCAGCCTGATGTCCGCGGACGCCATTGGCTCAGATAGTTTATCCGCCAAGGCGCTCAAAACTACATTGAGGTCCCACACCGGGTGTGGCTTCTTGATAGGTGGGCAGAGCCTGGTGAGTCCCACCAAATGCCTCTTGACTATCGGGTTGGAAGATGAAAAGACCTCCTCCTCCGAGTTCCTGTAGGCTCCAATGGCCACCAGATAGGTGCATCATGTGTCTACTTGCACCCCTGAGTGTGCGAGGTGTGCCAAGAAGGATAGCACGTCGTCCAACGTGCAAGTCAAAGGATCGATTTCCTTTGATTCTGCCCAGTGACAAAACTAGTCCACTTGCTCTTGTACTGGCTCCTAGTAGCATCACTTCTAGCACCCTGTATGATGTCTAGGGTTAGCCGGTGATAGACGCAGATGCTTTAGTGTGACCTGTTCAGGAACCACGCTGCAAGGGCAAACCTCTGGGGGGCGGGTTGGATGACCGTGCCTCCCTGCTGTGAGAGTAGGTGAGCTGGACCCAGCGGAAGGTGCACGCAGGCCTGTTCCGACAGGCTGAGCAGTTCCAAGAACCATGGCCTCGCAGGCCCCCATGGAACTATCAGGATGACACAAGGGTGTCGGGTCTCCCTGATCTTGCAGATTACCCTGTGGACCAGGGGAGTGGGAGGGAAGGCATACGCGTTCATGTTGTGCCATTGTATATGCATTGTGTCTCCCAGAGATCCCCAGGCCTGTCCCTGCCAAGACGCGAACTGTGGACCCATCTTGTTGGACCAGGCGGCGAAGAGATCCACCTGCGGATGACCCCATCTGTTGAAGATCCCCTGAAGGACCTGCCATTCGTAGTTGTCCACGCCGAGTCTGCTGAGCCTGTCTGCCTCCAGGTTGGACTCTCCCAGGAGGTGGATTGCTTTCAAGTGCATGTTGTTTTCCAGAGCCCACTCCCACATGCTGACTGCCAAGGCGCATACGGAAGGAGACCTGGTACCACCCTGCTCGTTGATGGAATACATGCAGGTGGAGTTGTCCATCTGATTATCGGAAGGAAGACTTTGAGCCAGCCAGATCGCCTTGAGCTCTAGCCAAATGATATGGGCTTCCTGTCCTGAAGAGGCCAAACTCCATTGACTCTGTGGCTGTCCAGGGTGGCTCCCCAGCCCTCCAAGGAAGAGTCTGTGGTGATGGTCACCTGCAGAGCTGGTTGCCTGAAGGGTCTTCCTATCCTCAAGTTGCAGTCTGTGCTCCACCAGACAAGGCCCTTGGGAGGGAGGAATGCTGACGAGTCCCGCCTTGGAACCCCGCTCCTGACTTCATGATGCTGCAAAGTGCAGCTGCAAATGTCTCATTTCGAGCCTCGTGTACGGCTCTGCCAGTAGACATGTCGCCATGATACCCAAGAGGTGCTGGTACCACCATGCTATGGTCGCCGCTCTGCTGAGGAAATGACCAGTGGCCCTCTTGATAGCTGTGACTTTGTCCTCCGAGGGAAAAACTTTCATGGAGCTCATGTCCCAGATGAGGCCCAGGAGCGTTAGATTCCCCATAGGCTCCTGCTGTGACTTCTTGAGATTGATGGTAAATCCCACCTCGTGTAGAGTATTCATGAGGACGGAGGAGGTGTGAAGGACTGCCTCCGGGGATCTCCCCCTGACGAGCCAGTCATCTAGGTATTGATAGACATGGTGGCCCTGGGCCCTGAGAAGGGCTGCCACTGCATTCATAAGACTGGTAAAGACCCTGGGGGCTGAGTTGAGGCGAAAGGGTAGAACCTTGTATTGGAAATGAAAGCCCATGATCCTGAACCTGAGGAAGGACCGATGAGGCTGCCAAATCGGGACGTGTAGGTATCCGTCCTTCAGATCCAGGGAGCACATCCAGTCTCCCCTGCATAGTGTCTCCGCAAGAAGTGCTGTGGTAACCATCTTGAACTTTTGAAGAATGAGGGAAAGGTTCAAGGGGGAAAGGTCCAACACAACTCTCAGGCCAGCCTGGTTCTTCTTCTGTATGGTGAAAATCCTAGAGTAGAAGCCCATACCCGGCTGGGACTTCTTCCACTGTCTATTTATGAGTGATCGAATTTCTGCCAACAGAGTTGTTGTCCCAATCTGTGGGATTGGAGGAGAGGAGGGAGGGGACGGAGGGATTGGTGGGCAGTAGCCCGTGGAGACCAGAGTGTATCCAAGGGTCCTTGAACCTTGCGCGCCAATAGTGTGCTTGAAGGGTAAGCCTGCCCCCCACCGGAGACACGTGGACCCACAGGGCGCGTTATGCCTTGCTCCCAGCCTTGTGCTGTTTACGCCGGTGCTTACTTGGAGACTGGTCCGGTTGTCTTGACCTCCGTTCCTGGAACCCACCGAAGGCCCGGCCCCTTGTCGGACCGCTGATGCGTCTGGCTATACGTCTTGGGCATGGACTTTGTGAGGATAGATAAGGACTTTGCAGGCTGGGAACTGTTTTTCTTCTCCTCTAGCTCTTGATCGGTGATGGAATGAAAAAGGTCGCCACCCTCGAATGGAAGGTCCAGTATGCGTTCCTGGACATCCGGGTTGAAACCTGTGAGTCGTTCATGGAAGGCCTTGGCTGAAGATGGCGTGTCAGGGTCCCCCTCATCGGTGTCCACTAGGGTGTCCGGAGCAGGTGGAGGAGTGCTGGGCGCCGAGGACTGAGGTGAGGGAACCGGAGCTGGAGGCTGGTGTGGAACCACCTGAACTTTAGGAGGCAGGGAATTCAGAATCAAAGGACCCGGCGTGGGCAGCAGGAGCTGCGTAGGGGCCGGAGGTGCTGGAGCCATAGGAGGAATGACTATAGGCGCAGGAGGCAGGACTGGTGGCAGCATGTCCCTGATTACATCCCGCAGAATGGCACTCATCTCAGGGGACCTCATCAGCGTGAGGAACCTCTGCTGGGGCCTGTGCATACTCTGCCTTGCTGGTTGCAGGGTGTTATCTGCCCTGAAACGCTGAAGGATAAGCTGTAGGCCACGTACCTGGTGAAGACAGGTCCCACCTGGACACTCAATCTCCTACCTGCTCATCGAACAGGGGTGGTGTCGGACGAGTAGCCATTTTGTCTGGTGCGGTGGCCATTTTGTCATGGCTTGCCTCTCTGGGCCCGGCCTCCTACAGAACTCTTGGTGGTGGAGCCTGAGGCCTACACTGCACCTCAGGACGAGGCCTGGTAGGCGTATTGCCCCTGGTTGTGTCACCAGTAGTGCTGCGTACAGGTGCCCAGTCAGACATTTGTCCGGTAGTAGGGCATAGCCCCTCGGGTGGACCCCTGGTAAAAGAACCTTGCAGTCCCTCAGTACTGTCTCCGGAAGGATCTAGCGACCACTCGGCCTGGTGGCCGGTAGCTGTATCAGCCTCGGTACTTGTGCCAGTGTGAGAACCTGAACGGTCCCTCCTTCTCGGGCAGTTCCGTGGGAAGGAGTGGCCCTTGCCGGGTTCCGATAGAAAAAAGCGGCCCTACCTTGAGCCTTGACTTGTGTCTGAAGAAGTTCTTCAAGTCCTCTTGAGGCGACTTCTCGAAGATCTCCCTCCACCGAGCTTACCTGTTCTTCAGAGTGTGCAGTATAGGCGCCAATGCAGCGGAGGCCAAGAGCGTGGGGGTCACACGTAGGGAATAGCCACTCGCAGGCTGGACACCTGCTGAAGCCCGCTGATGTTGAAATGCGCTGAGGAGGAGCATGGTGCCAGAGGACCGAGTACCTGATTAAGACCTAAAAAACAGAAGACAAAAGACCGTATTCGGGGAAGAGTGCGTGGAATTACAAGGCCGAAGCCAAACCCAGGAGCGCTGGTGAAAGCGGTCAGTTCCCGTCGATGTGTAAAAGGGGATTGGTGAGTGGCAGCGGTGGGCAGAGTCAGGGCAGCACATGGTGCCAGGGCCGTGCGCCTCTACATTTAAAGGGGTAGAAGATTTTTTCTGTGAAAAAGGTTCTGTCTCCCGTCCCTAGCGAGGGCCCCCATAGCATATGGAGGAGAGGGGGCGGGACGTAGGAGTACAACTTGGATTGCTTTACGCAATCTCCGGACAATCATTTTTCAGTTGGCAATGCTTTTAACACAAGGGGAAAGACCATAAGAAGATCAGGCTTGGTCCCACCCCAAAAGGGACAGTTCAGGAAGAACTGTTAGGCCACAGCCCTTCAGCATGTGATCACTAGCAACCTCAGACATGTTTTGGCCTTATTGAGCATTATCAGTGATATGTAACATGGGGCTCTAGGCACAGCAATCGCAGGATCCACATCTAGGTATGCCCATGGTGTATCTTGGGTCTCTAGGCACAGCATGCTTGAGACCAAAGTCTCTGCATACCTCTGGCACTGGCGTAGTGTGGGCCTCACCACCCCATGTCCTGGGAGGGGGCACCCTCAGACAAAAAAAGTAAATCATTTCTTTTTGAAGTCACTCTGCCTTCATTAAGAAATGATTTCTGTTACAGCATAACATAACAGAAATTATTTATTTATGAAGGCACAGTGACATCAAAAAGAGACTATTTATTTTTGAAGTCTGCGAGTTCCCCTCCCCCATGAAATCGAATCCTCCAGGCTAGTGGCCCCCATGTCATGGGGTGGAGGGAGCCATATGACTTCAAAAAGAAATAGTTTCTTTTTGAAGTCACTTTGCCTTCATAAAGAAATGATTTACCCTACAGTTCGGTTCTTTAACGGAAATTATTTCTTTATGAAGTCTGAGTGATTTAAAAAAAGAAACCATTTCTTTTTTAAGTAATCAGGCTTCCCTCCACCCCAGGACATGGAGGCCTCCAGATGAGCAACCAATATCTTACTTAGGCAGTGGTGTTATATTATCATTCCAACTCCTTCCTATCCATTTACTGTCGGTGGTCCATTGCTGCCTGCGATTACAGTGGGCAAAGGTGTTAATGCTAGGTCATACCTTGCCTTCTTTCCCTATTGATCTGTGGATGTTCTTAGGTATGATTCTATGTGGTCTATCTTCAGTTGATAAGTGGATATTTTGTAATCAGTATATCCTTACTTATATTAAGGCGGAAGGGTTAGGTAATAGGGCATAGGTTCCTTTCTCAGCCTAGTTTCACTGTGTATCCCCCTATAGGCATTCTTTCTAGTTATGGTGTGAAGGGCCAGGATTTGAGGAGTTTCTTAAATTGCAAGTGATCTCTTGTGTTCTGTATTATCTTAGGTAGTTCGTTCCAGGTTTTTGGTGCAAGGTGAGAGAAGGATGATCCTCCAAGCTTTCTTTTGATGTATATTTTGGGTTCCAAACAGATGTCGCTACTGGATTGGGGTGGCCTTGCAGTGTGATGTATGCTTATTTTTCTTCTAAGCAACTCTGCGCCTTGGTCGTGGACTGCTCTGTGCGTTATGCACATTGATTTGAACTTGTTCCGCTGTACGATGGGTAGCCAGTGTAGCGTTTTCAGCACTGGTGTGATGTGTTCTCTTCGAAGTAGTTTAAGGCACAGTCTGGCCGCCGCATTTTGTATTCGTTGGAGTTTATTTAGAAGTCGTTCAGGCATGCCTAGATATAAGCTATTGGCATAGTCTAATCTGGGCATGATGAGGGTGATGATGCTAGTTGTTTTGTTGGTGAATGAGAGGAATGGTAGGATCCCTTTAGCCGCTCATAGGAGAAAGAAGCATTTCTTGATTAGGGCCTTAACTTGTGGCTCTAGAGTGAGTTCATTGTCCATTAGGACTCCCAGGTTGTTGTTATTAAAAAAAAATGTTTACAATCGATGATGGGGCTGGGGTTTCACCAAGTTCTGTTGGCCATGGAACGTAGAGGTAGTCTTCTCCCTTTTTTGTGATGATCATTATTTCTGTTTTGCCTCGGTTGAGTTTGAGGTAGTTTAAGTTCACCCTGTTGTATATTTTACGAAGGCAGTTCTCTAGTGTTGAGTTTTCTTCTTGTGCGTCTTGTATTTTAGAGACCATTTGTGTGTCGTCAGCGTAGTTGTAACAGGTGAGGCCATGTTTTTCGATGATTTTAATTAGTTAGGACAGGTAGATGTTGAATAGGAATGGTGAGAAGGAAAATCCTTGTGGGTCTCAGTATGACGATTCTCTTGGGCTTCATTTGAAAGGTTTCATCCATATTGTTTCTGTTCTGTTTGTTAGGAAGAATTTGATCCATAGTAAGGCATTGTCGGTGATTCTGAATTCTTCAAAAGTCTCATGATGAGGATGTCGTGGTTAACTGTGTCCAGTGCCGCTGAGAGGTCTAAAAGTATCAGAGTGGTGCTGTAATTTGAGTCTGCGTTTGCCTTAAGATCATCCCAGATTGAGATAAATGCTGTTCTGTTTCTCTCATCTGTCTGAAGCCTACTTGCGCCTGGTTTAATAAGCAGTGTTCTATGAATTCTTGGGTTGTTCTATATATGCATGTTTCCAGGAGTTTAGCTGGGTAGGGGATGTTGGAGATGGGTCTGTAATTGGAGAGGACCTCTACGTTTCCTGCTGTATCCTTGAGGCGTGGTTTGATGTATGCTGATTTGAAGGATTTTGGCACTCTCCCTGTTGCAATCGATTGGTTGAAGACGTTCCTGTAATATTCCATTGGTGCTCCTTGTGAGAGAATTGATTTGTAGATGTCAGGGGGGCAGGGATCCGTGGGGGAGCCTGATTTTTGCTTTGATTTACCAGTTTGACGAAGGTCTCCACTGATTTGTGCAAGAAGTTTCGAAGTTTGTTCTGGTGTTCCTTGCATCAGTGGGTGTCTTCAATGGTGTAGTTGCATGGTCCGTTTTGTATGGTCTGTTGGATGGTCATGATTTTATTTTTAAAATGGTCTATGAGGTCACTACATAGTTTCTTTTTTTAAAAAACTTGATTTAATTTGCTTGACAGTGCAACAGAGAACAACAAGCAAGACATGAACAATCGGCAGTTTACAAGAGGGTATATATTCTGGTAATGTGGCCGTGGCAACAGGCTTTCCAAGCTTTTCATCTGAACAAGAAGGCATCCAGTGAAAAAAAAAAATCAAAGAAGAACATTTACAGGGGATAAGGGGTCATCCTCGACTTCATCATCACTGGGGGAGGAAGGCAAACATGAACCGAAGGGGGTCTACATGACTCTGGTCTGCTTACTGCCGGCTGGCGGGTTGCCCAGCGCTCCTCCGTGTCGGAAGCCCGGGTGATGGCATGAAGCCACTGATTCAAAGTAGGAGCTCTAGGGGGCAGCCAGAGTAGTAGGATGCAGCGGGTCGCGAGGAGCAGACACAGTTCAGCCAGTTTCTTAAGATCACGACTCATACGGGGAAGCTCATGAAAGAGACAGGCTGCAGGGAGGTTGTGATGGTGCAGTCGAGTATTTGAGATATGGTAGCACAAACCTCCCTCCAGAATAGGGAAAGGTTCAGGCAGGACCACAGCATATGAATAAAATCTGCATTGTCAGCCTAGCGAGGGTATAGTGGTACCTGTGGAGGAATTTAAATTGGATTAGTTTAAATGTTGGGTTTAGGGAAACCTCCTGGGTTTCGGGCGCACGTAGACTCCCACCATTGGTCAGTAATTTCGACGCAAAGATCTCTGCTCCACGCCTCACTAAGAACCTCCTATGGACAGCACATTCTACCATGAAGGAGATTGTACAATCTGGAGATTCTCCCGCTGGAAGCACTACCCATCATGATCTCGGTCAGTAGGGAATTGTTGGGTGGGAGCGAGGGGAACACAGGCCATCTACGCTTGAGAGACCGGCAGAGCCCTGCATATTGAAGCCAGCGGGAAGGGCGTGCACCTAGTGATTCAGGTAGGTCAGCCAACTCAATGAAGGTCCCCAAGGTGAAACTATCCCGTAAAGTGGCAAGGCCCTCATTGACCCAGCAGCGAACCATTGTGGCATCCACCCGAGGGGAGTCAGGGAGATAATTCCACAGAGGAAAGTTGCTATGAAATGGGCGTGGTCTAGTTTAACATTCGAGGAAGGGAGAACCAATGAGTGGATATCAAGCTCGCCAGCTGCCATGCACTCAAGTTTAACGTGGGGGGGGTCCGTCGGGATCGAACCAGAATGCAGCAAAGTGAGGTTGTGCAGTGATCCAGTATCCCTCGAAGTTGGGGGCACCAAACCCTCCCAGTGAAAGTGGAGTAGATAGTGTTCCGAGTTTTAGGCAGACAGCCCCGGAATGCCGGAGGAAAGTGTTGACGGTCTGGCTCAACGGCTTAAAGAATTTTCAGCCTGGCCAAAGGGGTACATTTTGGAATCTATACAGTAGTTGTGGTAATACTCTCATTTTGAAAGAGGCTACCCTCCCAGCTAGTGTAATCGGCAGGCTTGCCCAGTCAGCTGACTTCTGGGTTAAAGAGGTAAGGTAGTTTACAAAGTTAAGATCGTATAATTGGGTCCGATTACGTGCGACAGTTACCCCGAGATAGGTAATTTCTGATTGGGACCATGTGAACCCTTGAAGATCTTGGAGGGCGACAGTTGTATCCGTCAACTCCAACAAAATGAATTTAGTGCAATTCACCTTTAGACCCGACAACTCCCCAAAAAGGAAGACTGTTAAGCTGTGCGTCCCTGGAGCACTGCGTACCTGAGGTTTCAGTTGCTGGTCTCGCTGGTGACGCCAGACTGGAAGTCCTTCAAAAGGAGTGCAGAGATTGTGAGGCTAGGAAGCGACCCCGACCCAACCCTAATGGAACAGGGATGGATAGGAATCACCTCCCGACGCCACTGGCTCACCTCCCTGCGGATTAACGTGACGTCGGGACAGTGCAAGCACTGACAGAGAGGTGATGGAAGTGTTTAGGCTGGTACCGTCCGGTAGAAGTGGTTCACAAGATGGAGGGTAGAGAAGATCTTCAGAGGAGTCCAAGCACGATTCACCAAGGCAGTCGATGATCTGGAGGGCTGGCACCCAGAGCCAGGCAGGCATGGAAGACCCCGAAAAGCAAGGAAGATCTGGTAGAGGGTGGAAAACCCAGAGAAGCTGGAAGGCCCAAGGGAAGGGGAGAATGCCTAGAAAAGGGACCCACAACCTCCCAAAGAGCCACGGGGCCTTGGGTAAGCTATACCCAACAAGAATGAAACCAAGAGGGAAGGAAAAACAGGAAGGCTGGAACCACAATGGAAGGGACCCAACAGGAACTAGGGCAGCCCAGGAGGCCAGGGAACCGCACAAGGCAGGCGGGAACCAGGGAAACAGGTACAAGGCACCAAGCAACGGCAAGTAGGGGAACAAACCGCGTTAAGACGCGATCTGTTAGAGGGCTGGACACTATTTACAGCGTCCGGCATGAAAACGAGGCTTGGAATGCTAGCGGAACCGCACATGCGTTGTGGCCGAACGGGCACCAGGACGAGGCTTGGAACACAAGCTGGTCTTCCCGTTCCTGGTTACCCGCGAGGTCCGCGCATGCAAGCGAAGGTGTCGGGTGTCGGCCCGCTGCAGAGAGCCACGCTTCCCAAGCCGGTAATGTGGGTACAACTGCCAAGTCCGGGGACGGAAGCGACATGAAGGCCAGGTAAGTGTCCTAACAAAGACGTCGTCCAGTACAAGGGCGAGATTGTCCCCAGGAGAACAGATGTAGGGTAAGGCGTTGTAGAGAGATGATCTCGGGGACACCGGACAATCTTATGCCCCTGTGAGCATGCTGCTGACGGATCCGGTTGCCAAAGGGTTTGAGAGCCAAAGCAAATATCAGCGGTGAGAAGAGGCAACCCTGTCTGGTACCCCTGGCAATCTCAAATAAGGCAGAGCACCGGTCTTCATTACAGACCCTTGCCATCAGAGAGGCATACACCTTCACCCAGGATAGGAAAGGGTGGTGTAGTTGCTTTTCTCCAGCACCAACCACAATCATTTCCAAGTGACTGAGTCAAATGCTTTTTGCATATCCAATGTGGCTGCCACCGCTTGTGTGTCTGAGCCAATACGGGTGAGAATGTTAAACAACCGGTGCCAATTGAGAGAAGTGGAACACCACGGAATGAATCCTGACTGGTCCGGTGGATTATATAGGGTATAGGGCCAATCGGAGGGCCAGCGCCTTGGCAAAGATTTTCACATTGCAATTGATGAGGGAACGTGGACGATAGGAACCGCATTGCGTAGCCAGTTTGCCAGGTTTAAGCATCACCGAGATGACTGCCTCTCCAAGAGAGGGAGGGGGAAGTATAGCAACCTTGCATGCCTCCTCCCACAGAGTGAGCAATTGGGGGACCAAGCGAGTCTTATAACTTTTATACATTTCGATAGTGAGCCCATCAGTGCTGGGTGCCTTACCCGAAGACAGGGAGTCGATTGCCTTAGATAACTCTTCTGCTGTAATCGGACGGTCCAGGGCGTCCCTTGTCTCAACGGACAGTGAAGAGAGCGGTAGACTATCTAGAAAGGTCTCAATGTCTGCGGTGGGGGCTGTGTCGGTATTGATGTATAGTGTTTCATAGAAGGAACAGAACTCATTGATTTCCTGAGACGAGAGTGCCAGAGTTCCATCCACTCTTTCAATGGCTGGAATTTGTGGTGCCCCCCGTTCATGGTGAATCAATCTGGCGAGAAGACGGCCAGGGCATTCGCCCTCTTTGTATCTCTGAGCGACCAAGGGGTCATCAAGGAACTCACGCTGGCGATCAGCCTGACCCTGGAAAGCATTGAGCGCTGTGACCATCTCGCCAACTATAGTGGCAGGGCAGATGGGGATGTGGCATATTGAGTTTTGAGACTGTCGAGGAGTGACTCACTCTCAGCGATGGTCCTCCAAATCACTGTGAGGATGCCTGCTTCCTTGGCTAGTGTGGTACCCCTGATGTATGCTTTAAACGACTCCCAGAGAGTGGTCTGGAGCCCCACAGAACCAGTATTTAATAAAAAGAAGTAATCACTGCTAGCCACAAGTTCAGACCCATATACTGCATCTAACAGGGCGTGCAGTTTCAATCACCATGTGTGTGTCCCCCTATTGCTCCTGCCCCCTTTTTAATGATACAGTAACCGGGGAATGGTCTGAGAAAATTCTGGGTAGGATGGTCATCTGAATTATGGTTCTCATGAATATATTGGAGACCAGCCATCTGTCAATACGTGAGTGTGAGTCATGAACAGAAGAGTCAAAGAAAAAAACTCTGGAATACGGGTGTGTCAGCCTCCATGCATCTACCACTCCCAGCTAAGACTGAACTTCAATGAGGGTTTTAGCGGCTCTAGTGAGTTTGCGGGGTCTAGTGCCAGACCGATCTAGGTTGACATCTACAAAGGTATGAAAATCGCTGCCCCAAAGCATGGGAATGAGGGGGAACCCAATCAATAGACAGGAAAGATGAGAGAAGAAATCAGGGTCGTCGACATTAGGGGCATAAATATTAAGTAGAACCACTTCCCTGCCTAGTAGTAAACCGGATACTAATAAATAGCGTCTCAAAGGGTCCGCTTGCGTCGCCTTGTGTATGAATTTGAGAGACTTGTGGACTCGGATCATGACTCTGCGGTTTTGGGTGGAATAGCTGGTGTAATAGCGTTGGGGCCCCAACGACCTAGCAAACCCGTTACACCCCTTAGTCAGTGCATGGGCTTCTTATAAAAAATACATGTACCTTCACTTTGTGACGTTCAACATATAATTGTAATTTAGCATTTTGTCTGGGTTTCCCAACCTCCTGATATTCCTGCTCATGCAATCAATGCATTCATCCGCCATCAAGACAGTAGATTTGTATCTGTGGCGAAATGCCCGAGGGGGAACATGCTTGGAGGGTTACCATCCAGATTGAAAGGGGTAGTATTCTGAAGTAGAGACATTGACGTTGGACAGGTCCTAGGGTCCTCAGTTGTGTCTCAAGCAGTTTTTCAAACTTTTGCCCCCCACCTACCCCTATCCCCATGCCCCTCCCAATCAGAGGGGTTATATCCCAATTGAACATCAAACCAACTAGAACTGAAGCAACTCTGCCTGGGGGGCTCTGCGTAAACCGGTTAGGCCGTTACTCCACCATTGAGCATGAATAAACGTATTGTGATGCACAATTTAGAACATAGCCCAAAGGATAATGGAAACAGTGGGCTAAATCAAAGCTGAATACACATTTCCCCAAAGGGATTGGTGCATTGCGGAAGGAAGCCTGACAGGTGGCCACAGCACCACTCATCTGGGTATGTGTAGATAAGGGCTTTCAGCGCGGAATAAACAGGGGGAGTTCACAAGGGTGGCATGAACAAGCAGGCAGTCTGGGAAGTGTTTTTCAATGAATTTGGAGGCTTCCACTGCGATAGTAAAGAAGAACACACAATCTAAATGTTCGATCCGTAATTTTGCAGGATATAACATGGAGTATTTGACCCCTAGGTCTTGTCGTTTTTTCTTGACAGCAAGAAGATTTTACGTTCCTGTTGGAGGATAGCAACTGAGACGTCTGGGTACAGATGGATCCTGGCAGAGCCAAGTGATAATTTGCCCTTGGATCTCGCTGCACGTAGCAGAGCATCCCTGTCCTGGTAGTTCAATACTCTTGCTATGAGGGTGTGAGGGGGAACGCCAGGCTTGGCGGCCACGGATCGGTGGGCCCGCTCGATTGCGAATTGAGGTGAGAGTTTTGGCGAATCCAATAGAGCAAGAACGAAGCGCTCCACATATTCTTCCATGGGGCCGTCTATTTTGTCTTCTGATACTCCAATGATACAACGGTCTTTACGCCTGGATCGCGATTCTACATTCTCGTTCTTTTTGCTGACCATTTGGACCTGTCTGGACAGCGTGGCCACTTCGGCCCGGAGCGCGCCAATGTCATCCTCTGCCAAGCTAACCCTGTATTCCACCTCGGTCACCTTGGTATCAGTCTTTTCCAATAAGGCTTTAAAAGAGCTGATTGTCTTGCTCTTATCAAGTTTCGAGTGGAGGGTAGTGACCGCCTCACACATGTAGTCTATAATTTTCTGGGGCTCTGAGGACTCAGAGGGTCCTGCCAGACGGAGCTCCGCTTTGGGTGGGGCTTAGTTTGGTTTCAATGTTGTCTTAGCAAACATGTTGGTAGAGCTCTGTTTTTTGTTGGCCCCTTTGGTCATGACTACACCGGGTTGTCTGCAGGATCGCTGCGAAGTGCTGCAAATGGTGAAGAGGACTGGGGGAAGAGATCCCAGGCGCCCTCCTCGATGGCCAATTGTTGGAGTAGGGACTGCGGACAGTGTACTCCGGTCGGTCGCTGTAGTATGGAACTCTGGATCCCAGGACAGCCGCGGGGGTGGTCAAGCTATGTAACTATGTGGAAGGCAAACGTGATCCAGAGCCTTCAGAGTGATAGAAAGCAGAGCAGAAACTAGGCCCCTCCCAGCACTCAGCCACAACGCTGTAACCAGCAGATTGAGTCCTGCAAGTGAGTAATACAGAGATAGTAACTGCAAAAAACTGGTGATGGTTGCGTATTTAATCAAAAAAGGGCAACTTAAGGAGTCAGATCCGTAGTAAGGCTGCGGGTTGACCTGTATGCGTCGGTAAGAGCGCCTGGCAGGGCGCAGTCCGAGTATGGTAGAGTGGGTTGTGTCCTCCCACGTATGTCCAGCTTTGTATGCAGTATGGTGACAAAGCAACTGAGGTGCCAGTTTCTGGCGGACGGTGGCTGGTCGTGGCCTCAAGTCGTCAGCGTCAGATATGATCAGGCGATGTGTGTGTCCGGTCCGTATGACGGAGGCTGCAAGAATGTGCCCAGGGAACAAGTGGCAGGGTAGAGGTGGATGAGCTCCAGCGTGGGGCAGGCGGTGCCTGCACGTCGCCCTGAGAGAGAATGGTTCCTCCACCTGTTACGGATTTCAAATCAGGCGACGCACACCTTAGTCTCGGCTCAGTACGCAACGCGCAATTGAAATGCTTAGGTTAGATTAGATTCAATATTGAGATGATACATACTCATATCACACCCCCTTTTCAAATACCCCGGGCATAATGGACCGTGAAACAGGCTTGTTGATAAAATATAATATTTATTTATTTCAAAATTCAAAAGAAATCATACAATTTTTAATATGGGGCAGCAATCACCAATGGGGTGATAAGAACAATATGAATGTAAAGAATGCACTTAGTTTAACCTTCTATTGACACAACTACTAAACACCAGGTAATAGGAGCACTTTTTGATTTTAGGTAAGATAGCAGTGGAGTTAGAATTTCCCCCTGCAATGTTCCCTCAACCCACAAAGAATCAATTTTAAGAGAAACAAAATCAGCAGGTAATCAGGAATGACAGACAAAAAACAGAATTTAAATCTGATCTTCCCTCCCTAAACAAGAGAATAAAATGGATTTCAAACCCTAGCAATGCTAAACTGACACTCGGAAATGGATGAATACATGAATGAATGGGTATAACTCTTGAAACAAAATCAATTCTTTACTGGAGCAACACTGGAAAGATACTAGCAACCAATCACAAACAATGGATTGAGCAAGAGCATACAATTCGATATGGAATGGAAGATTGAAAACAGCTAATAATCAAAATGACACGTTGTAAAATTAACTCACTTATGCAATTCCCGCCTGAATTTACCAAAACGGTTTTTCATAAAAACGGGTGAAATAATTTTTGTGTTGGGGTTAAGCTATGGGTCATAGGTACAATATGAAAGTGAAATGAGGTCTCTCGCTGTTAAATTTAGTGAGTTATGCAAGATCTAGTGAGGTGTGTGTTTGACAAAATTAAGGCGCGAAAAAGGAAAAGAAATCAATTTTGACAAGGACAGTTTTACTCTACACTAGGGCAGTCAGGCTAGGCTACCAGATTGAGACACAGTAGGCCCCGGGGTTGACTCGCAAGTTCAACCCTAGCACCTCCGCCTCCGCCCCGGCAGACCCAGTCCAATCACTCCAAACAGGATTAATTGCTCAGGATTTTACAAGACAAAATTATTAAAAATGTTGGTGCTAGCACAGGAATCAAAGGCAGGGTTTCAAGAATGATTTTGACAATATTATAATGATCAGGATAAGGATAGGAGGGCTTAGAGAGTGGAACTAAGGAAAAGGCAAGTTAGGCTATGGTTTTCTAGGGTTCCTATTGATACTCACAGTCCACTTTTAGTTTGGATTTTGGACAGTCAGTGGTTCTGGTCGCCACACGGATCTGGTCTAACACAGGACAGCCGGATAAAATCACAGGGCATGGATCAGCTGGGCATGGACTGGTTACCAAAGGATAGTTCTTCTGGACTGGCAATTCTGATTAATGGATATTATAGGGCATCAGGATAACAGCAGCATGCAGTAAGTGGCAAGCCAGGTTAATTCAGGATGCTTCCCAAAACACCACAGCGTTTCCCTTGGTTATGGGGATTATTTTAAAATGGAGGCCTGGCTGATGCAGAATCAGCAATGCTTGGCCTTGAGGTTGGGGTATTGAATTTAGATGGATAAATGCAAGATGAAGACAGGAACAGACAGGAACATGACGCTGGTGTAGGAAATCAGAAATCGGTCAGGAATCAGTGTGTTGTCAGGGGCTCTTATCTATAATGCAAGGTGACATCATCACAGTATATGACAGGGGCATGCTTTACTACACACAGCCCTAACAATAAGATTAGGCAAGGATAGTAATCTCTGCCTTGCTCTCTGCTGGTTGGATTTTTAAGGGGATCATGTCAGGTTTATGAGGTGAAGTTTACAATGTCCCAACACTGCCACATTTACTTTACTTAAAATCCGATTTTGCCAAAAAAACTACATTTCTTTACTTGCAATCTCTTGGCAAATTATATACACATGTTACATATGATGTGGAGCACAGATTAGTCCAAACCTCCAATCTGTGCAACCATGTTTCGCCTTTCTGACACATTTTGGTAATTTTACACATTAAAGATTTGGCCTAAAATTCCACAATTTTACACACAAATGCGAATTGTCCCCAGGGATGTATGTACAAAATCTTATGTTTGCCACATTAATACTTTCCTGGGAATCTGTCATATTTCATAACTTCTGTTCCGCATGCGGCAATGAGTTCTACCAAGTTTTAAAAGATGGCCCACAAAATTAGATTTAACACTGCAAACTTTTACATTTCTGCCAATTCTTGCTACAGAAATAAGAGTCTTTAAAGTTTCTTTAGAACATAGTATCTGGCCCCAAAAGGCAGTCCCTTTGGTACTTGATCCTTTTTTTCCCCTTCCTTCAACTGCAAGCAGTTGTCATTTCCTTCCAGGGAAGTAGGTTTCCAGTCTTAATTGAAGGTTTTATTGCCCCTTCACACTTGACTGGTGAGTGTCCCAGTACTGCTATTGTCCCAGCCTGGAGCACAGACAAATGTCTAATGAGCTTGTGAACGCTCATTGTCCTGTCCCAAAGTTTTTCAAGCTGGCATTTCACACCTACTTGTCCTGGATTTAGGGTGCATCTCCCTTCCTTTGGGAAGTTACATGGCTGGCAACTGGAATCACAGGTTTTTCTGAGATCTCTCATCTCCAGCCAATGTGTTTTAAACGGTTTAATTTCTTTCTTTGAGTCTGAAATTAAACAAACCTGTGACAGAAGATAGCCTAGGTGTGTATTATCACCACTAACATAATCCCTTTATATTGCTAAGTAAATAGGCTTTCATTAACAATTGAGTTTTCAACAGGCCATTTATTTCTCTTCAGTCAGCACAGCCCATTTTTCCACATGTTAAAAACTGCTAGCATTCTTTCTTTAATTCGGTTTGCAGCTCCTCAGATTGCCACTGTCTTGGCAGCTGTAGTGATTTTCCTTGCAGCAGGACTCTTATTACACAGCCACAGTAGTGGCTGTGTAGTTATGGTTAAGTTGCTAATCCGATAGGAAGAGCACTTTTTGGGCTGCTTATAACTTCGCTCCCCCTGGACGAATCCTCACCAAAAAAAGTATATGGCCACTCTGCAAAGTTTGGTGAGGTTTGGTCCAGGGGGGCAAAGTTATAGGGGGGTCCCAAAACTTCTTTTTACCCATAGACTGAATGGGGAAAAAATCTTTGCTCACGCCTACAGCCCAAACCGCTGGACGGACTTTCACCAAATTTGCGACAGGAGCAGTGGCTTGGTCCCGAAAGCGTGCTTTTGTAAATTTGGTAAAAATCCATCCAGTAGTTTTTTTTTAAACGACTAAAAAGTAGGTCACAAAAAATTAGTGATATCTATGTCCGCTCCGCGGACACACTTCCCTATTCGCTCCGCGGACAGGACACCGATTGGGTAATCGGCTCGTGTCAAGTCCACGGAAATGTGACGTGTCCGCTGATTGGCTGGGATGAAGCGTGTGGTGTGTCGGATTGTTTCAATGCTACCGCCATCTTGGATCCATGTTTGGTGTCCGTGGACATCGCGCTAAAAACATATTAAAAAACACAACATTGCACTTGTCAAATTTATCAAATAATCTCTGGGGAGGTGAGGGGTGATGAGGATGGGATGGGATACGGCTGCAAGAAGCATTCCAGAGTAATACTACATTCCAAATGCCTGTTCCTCTATATTCTTTATATTGGTTGCTGAATATTTATTAATATTAAATAGAAGCAATCTCAGATTATTTTGCACTCTTAATTAAAACACTTGATGTTTATTAATTGATGTGCTTGTGCTACACCCAGAGCGCGGCAAAGAAAGGGCTATTCATGTCTGTGTTAAAATGTAATTAAAATAATAATGGAGTCAGACTGGCGCCTTCTAGAGCCTGGCATCTCAGGCAGCCACCTGCACTGCCTGATGCAAAGACCGGCCCTGCACGTGCATCAGAATTACAGTTCTCATGGATGCGGTGAGGCAAGTTGTTGCAAACAAAGAATATATGTTGATTCTGAGTGAAGGTCACCAGCTTTGAATTTTTGCTTGTGAGCGAAGGAAGCCCACACATCCGAAACACAGTAGAAGGTTCAATTGTTTTTTGACCTTGAGAGAAAGGGACCATTCTGAAAGGAATTGAATGAAAGGAGGGTTGTAATAATGTAAGATATGATAAGGTTATGCATTCCAAAACTGGACTATGGAACATGTAAATTCAGTTTATGAAAAATCGTTGGTGCGAACGGAGTCTGCGTTATGGTCCGAGTTACGACAAGAGAATGGAAATGGTGAATATAATGTAACTTTGATTTTCAACGATTTTATGCCCGAACGAGCATAAACTTATGATTATCTGACCATTATTTCTGGGTTACATTCTACTCGTTTGTTCTGTGTGGCATAGTGCAATGAAACGCAAGTACAACCTTTGTGTGTAGTGGTCTTTCTAACGTGCACATGGGCAGTCCAGCATCGAGGTGCATGTAGACCACCACTCGGTTCCCCCAGGTTCAACGCTAATATTTCATTCAAATGCCATCTATGAGCATCTAGAATTGTAGCGTCAGCTTCCGTATCCCGTTTAGAGTTGATCATACTACATAGCAATGTCCTTGGAAGCAAATTGTGTACCACTTTTCACGTTGTTTTCTCTCTGTTGAGATTGTTTCATGTCTGTGCTAATACTTAGTTTAAACTCTATGCCGAATTAATAAGTCAATAGATAAATTGTAATAAAGATCGGCTAGTGAGACACATTTCTGTCACACTAGCCGATCTTTATTTCATCCTGCCATTCTGCGATTGTCATAGATTCCAGATGCCAACTGACTGGTTCTTTAACCGGCAGCTGCAGATACTTGTGAACAACTGGATATTTTTTACTCTTTTTTGGGACGATCGCCAAGGGCCCATATGCCCTTACGCTGTACTAGCGATTAGGAGCAACATAACATTCTTTACGGTGGTCTAGCCCCAAGTTAATGCACAAGCCCTGGAATTCACTGTACGACCCAAGCGCTTCTTTTACCCGAAACAAACACTTTGTGTACGCAAAAAGAACAACACGTGACTCACGGTAAACATTTTGGATCACGAGCGAAGAAACAAATTTCCAATTTGATTGAATATGGCAATAGTCGGATGTTCTCGGAGCGTTGATTGTGAAATAAAAGTACTTTACAAATTGTAGTGTCCTGCTGTTTTCTTTTGAAGTACGGTTTAATGTTACGATTTGTGACGTGCTGTGTTGTGAGACGATGTGTGTTGATTTTCGGGTTCTGCGTCACGTCACATAGGTGATTATAGGCGCGTTTGGCTACGCTGCTGAGGAACGTCACCGAGAAAGGTGGAGAATATCACTAGGTTTGGTGATGTGAGGCTCAGGGGCGGGGTATATGATTTTGTGACGCCAGGGCAGTTCACCTTATGCCAATGCAGCAACGGATAAGATTAGCACAAGATGGCCACGCCCTACTGACAGATTTTGCATGTTTACAAAAGAGGAAAACTAAGGTAAGGTGCATTGGAAATGTTTGTGTGATAGATCAACGTATGTATAAAAATACATGCCCGAACCCTCGGGACAATAATATTTTCTGAGCATTGCACTTGTCAAACTTATCAAATAATCTCTGGGGAGGTGAGGGGTATTGAGGGTGGGATGGGATATTTCTGACCTGATTCCGAATGAGTTTACAAAGTTTGGTGGGATTCTGTCATGAGGGGGGGGAATTAGAGAGGGGGTCCCAAAATAATGTAATGGCTTATAAATGTGGTGCCATTTGACAAATCTACACAAAGGTTTGCAAAAAGATTATAGATCTAGATATAAATGTTTTTGTAAAGTCTGAATGGATTTTGTGAAGTGGGGGCTAGGTTATATGACGATTGTATGTGCATTCATTTGACACTTTTGAAAAAATAAAATGTGGGTGGATTTCCAGCAAACTTGCGTAAGGCATTTTGCAAATGTGCCACTGTTTTATTATTTGACAAGAAAATAGCGGTATACCTTTAGTGACTGAGGGGTAGCCTGTAGCCATGGGCAGTGGCCAGATTGTCCGGTTCATGGAATAAGGTCATGATCCAGACAATCTGGTTATGGCCATGACCACAAGGGTGAAAACATAGGATTAAAGTGACCATGTCCACCTGGGACTGGCTTTGCGGTGAAGTTATTCGAAATTAGGATAGATCTGAAAGGGAAGAAAAATGTGCTTGTGGTAATATGGTCATAGGGTTCTCTTTTTGCCTTCTGCAGGCTGCCATGGAAAGCAAAGAGGGCCCTGTATGGAACCCTTGCCTTCTCTTCTGGTGGCCATGTTGGAAAAGGATTTTCCTTCCTACATCGGGACGCCATAGGCGTCCCTGTGTAGGAAGCAAAATCCTCTTTTTTAGTACTTCGGCTTCCCACTTTGGGAACCTAGGTTGCTAATGGCCTTCATCCCCCACTTCAGGGGCTGGAATGGGGGGATAATGGTCCAGAGACCTCATTATCCACCCTCGCTTTGATTGGGCTGATAAGTTGGGCTGCTGGCCCGGTATCCACTGTTCCAGTCCCTAGAGTGGAGGATGAACGCCACAATATTCCCATTAGCATAACACAAAATGCAAATGGAAATGTTGGAAAATCTTATTGAGTGTATGTACTTTACTGAGAAATATAAAGTAGATGGAGTCTATATGTTTTTTTTCAGTTCTATTTTTTAACTGTGAAAGGTGGTTCCTAAAGGAACATTTATTTTGTTTTTGGATGCATTTTTGTTTGGCACAAGAGCTTAGAACGAAAGGTGGGGAGGGAAATGAGGGAAGAGGCACCAAACACTAATATGGAGGGGTAGGTGGACAGGGGAAAATGTTGTGTGTGTGTTATTTCTAAGATAGGGGACAGTGTTTCTCATGCTCCTTGATTACAGCAGTGGTGGTGTCTCTTGGGGAGGAGGGATGGCATTAGGTAATTCTATTTTAAGATAAATAGCAGTTTTGCTAAAAGTATGTACTGTGTACTAGATTATTAATGATGAGTAGGAATAGTTGTTGGAGCTGTGCAAGGGAAATTTTGAAGTTGAAAGTTCCTAAATCAGTAGAAAATGCAGTTCCGAATTGTCCGCGAAGCAGAGATCTTATCGTGAAGTGCGTACGGGTTCTCAGACACGTCATTATGCTGCGCGCCAGCATATGGTCATGTGGCACTCTCCGGAAGGTGTGCAATGAAGTCAGATGTTTGTAGACATTATGGTTAAATTGCACTAATAAAAACCTATGAAATTCAGTAAAAAAACTTTGTTAAGGGGACGTTACGGTTAAGTTGCGCTACTAAAAACCTATGAAATTCAGTGAAAAAACTTTGTTAAGGGGATGTTATGGTTAGGTTGCGCTACTAAAAACCTATGAAATTCAGTGAAAAAAACTTTGATAAAGGGACGTTATGGTTCCAAGTAAAACCGAAAAACCCCTGAAATTCGCCAGTAATGGTAAGCTAAGCAACCATAACTCGCGCCACCAGCGTGCACTGCTAAGACTAACACCCAGGACATCAAAGATGACATCACAAATATCATTGATGACATCACTGATGACATCACATGTGCATTTACTTTTCATACAAGGGGTTGTGAATGTAATCTTGGCAAAAAAGTATCAGGGATTATTGTGAAATGTGTAATAAACTACATACTTCATTACGCAATGTAGTGTTCTAAAGAACATTCCATTGCCATGTTCTTTCTAGTACAGGAACCTACTCATACAGAAATGTAGATATTGGCTGCAGCATACACCACAGAGGTGCTATATTTGTAATTTTCCAAATTTATATAATAAAACAGAGAATGCTTCCTTATCAGACTTTTCCGTACTGTGAAACATGTACTAAGTAGCTAATAATGCATCACTTACTACATATTTCTACTAATACACACAAAACATAAATCGACTACAATGCATACACATATGGGTCTTATATATGGAGAGTAAAGTAAGCAAACAAGAGGCAGTATCATTAGCAACTGTGTATAATCTACATGATTGTATTCACGCACAAAAATGATTCCTGGGGTTCAGGCCTGCTTCTTCCTCTATATATGTACATCATAAGATGCAATTAAATTCGAAGGAAAGTAGTGTAAGAACATGTGAGAATAGCAATATCTATAAATGTAATACCTTTTGAAAGTTAAGTTTCTGACTGTCAGCAAATAAAACCACCTGGCCTAGATATGGCAGTGAACAAAAAAGAAGGGGCTAGACATGTGATGTTATCAGTGAAGTCATCAATATTTGTGATGTCATCTTTGATGTCCTGGGTGTTAGTTTTAGTAGTGCACGGTGGTGGCGCGAGTTATGGTTGCTTAGCTTACCATATCTGGTGAATTTCAGGGGTTTTTCGGTTTAATTGGAACCATAACGTCCCTTTAACAAAGTTTTTTCACTGAATCTAAAGTATAGATACATTTATACTTGACCTGGCTCAGAGAGTAAAAAGTCTCTTTGAACTGCTGCACCTGGATACATTTTGTCAAGAAATAAATGCGTGTTCCTGTGCAAGGGAAAAATGAAGTTGCTTTTGATTTCTCTGAAAGTTGGTTTGAGTGGGCCTTTTTACTCACAGTGGTTTCAGAATGACAGGTGGAATTGGCACCAAAGCAGCATTTTGGGTGAAAATGTTTCATTCTGAAGGGGAATTTTTGGCTTTTTCAGCAATGCAGTGCTGCCGGTTCACTTGATTCCATATATATGTCTCAGAACACACTGGCATGCTCCTGCAGTGTGTCCCCTGTTCGACCCCACCTGAAATGTGGGTGGCATGATGATGCAGCCATTTTTCTGCTGCTGCCCAAACGCAGTTGTGAGGTTTTGGTGCACACAGGAGCCAGCGCAGCCAGGTTGCTATTTCTAGTGCGAATGCAGCTCAGTGATGTGGGGCAATGCGTTGAGTGTGTCAATATATCCCACAAACCCTACCCCATGGCAGGCTGTAGAGCGTAATCCGCCACCTCCATTGGCAGGCTCCAATGCTAGGGTCCAGGGAAATATTCACCCTGCGGTTTAGCTGTATGCCGCTTTATCAGGGTGGCCGCATGTGTGGTAGAGGGCAGGAGCGGTACACAATCCAGTCGGTGGCTTCGTGTTGAACTGTGAGCCCAAGTGGGACTCCTCAGCCCTCCATAGCATGATGAGCACAGGGTGAGGCCAGTTGTAGAGGTATGGGGTTGGGGGGGTCCCTCTGAATTGTGAGCTGGAGTTGGGAGCCCTCGCAACACTCGACGTAGTAATATAAAGTTAAGCTTCCCGCGGTAGCAGCTCGGCACCCCCTTTACTTTTACTTTACTTTATTACATGTGTACTGCACAGCCATAGACCCATAGGTGTGAGGGAGCGGACATAGACAGACAGGACAAAAAACAAGCTGACGCTGTCCCAAGAGCATTGAGGAGACAGAGAGAAGAGAGGCAAAGGGGAGTACTAATTAAAAAGGAAGGTTTTTAGGCCCTTCTTGAAATTGCTCAGAACTGGTGAGCATTTCAAATGGCTGGAAAGAGCATTCCAGAGCATGGGGGCCGCAGAGGCGAAGGCACCCAGTTGCGCTTTCTTGGTTTTAGATCTAGGCTGGTGTAGGAGATTATGGTTATTAGATTGCAGGTTTCTATGGCAAGGTTTTTTTCCTATATACCTTTGTAAGTATGGGGGCATAGTTCCCATGAGGCTTTTGAAGGTGATGACCAGAAGTCTGAAGGAGATACAGGCCTCCACGGGGAGCCAATGCAGTGCTCGTCGTATTTCGGACACATGGGACCGAAATGACAGGCCAGCTACAACTCTTACCGCTCCGTTCTGGACTTCTGTAACGCTCACCTGAATCCCTCGGAGGCGCAGATCCGGGGTTGGAGATTTCAGTGTCTTCTAGGGTCACGCGCAGGCCTCTGGTAACACCCTGGATAGGCCCTCTCCTCACCGTAATTTTGACCTGGAGGGTGAGGTGTCTGCAAGTAGGAGAACAAGGGGTTAATGAATGTCTGGTTGGCCAATCTGACCTTCCCCTTTCTTAATGTCTCTTTTCCCTTTTTTCAGGTAGCCGTAGCTGACGGCGTGGAGATGGACGCCGAGGTACGTGCCGGAGAATGGGCAAGCCGATGACAGCTAGGAGGCACGTGAGTAGTGATGGCGTACCGTGCCCCTAATGATGTCCTTCTTGTTTTAGCAGGTGCGGACAAACAGCGCCTGACGAAGATCGAGGCGTACGTGGCACAGGTAAGCAGAATAATCACGGAGGTTCACTAACCAATGTCCTTTGTTTCCGCAGGATTGCCGGAGTATGAAGAGTGCAGCACGCGGCCTCGGGATGCTCCGATGGACGAGGTAAGTGCTGCGCTGGTTTTGTATTGTCCTAACCTGGTGTCCTTGTTCTCTTTCAGACACTGCTGAAGACTGAAGACTGATCTGCCGGGAGGTAAGACTGAAGATTTCTTGTTCACAGATGCAGAAGCTGAAGATTCTCTGGAGCTGACACGGTGAGCGTCCTGCTGCTAGTGCAGAATAACGCGAAGCACGTTGCACTGATCGGGTGTGGTTTAAATAGGCCACTGGAGTGCTTAGGTGTCTCCTTTCACAGCCTCGCCCAGACAAGAAAGAAGTTCCAGCTTCCAGCACAGTTTCAGTATCCAGTCCCAGGGAGTGGTGCTGACCACACCCAGAAGGTAAAGTAGTTCCAGCCAGGAATGGATGAGGATATCATCCTGCAGGTAAGTGAGCAGCATGGTCTGCAGCAGGTAGGTCCACCCAAGCACCATTCCTCTCAATATGAGCCCGGCGCTTCCTGTGCCGGGACTGGGTTCCCTTATGAGCCTGGCGCCACTGGCGCCAGGACAAGGTCCAAAAGGCCCCTGTGGGGACCGGCTGGTGCCTGGAATGGAAGTTGTGACCCTGCTTCCAAGGATGTTGGGCTGGGTCTGACTCCTTGGAGGCAGCGGTCATGACAGCAACCCCCTTCAAGGCCCCTCCCAAGCCTGTCTTCTCCGGAGGCTTTGGCTTGTTGGGAAAAGTCCGATGAAACTTTCTGACTAGACGAGGTGCATGGACATATTCTGAAGGCTCCCAAGATCTCTCCTGGGGGCCAAATCCCTTCCAATCAATCAGGTAGTACAGTTTCAATTTGGAAATTTTGGAATCCAAGATGTTTCGAATTTCAAATTCGAGTTCTCCATCCACCTGGATTGGCTCTGGAGGATTAGTCAGACGGGTTCCGGGTTGCATAGGTTTAAGGAGAGAAACATGGAAAACGGGATGTATCTTCATCCGAGTAGGTAGCTCCAATTTCACAGCCACCGGATTTATCACAGCCGAGATTGTGTAGGGTCCTAAATACCTTGGGTTGAAGGTGCGTGGTCCTTTTAGGGATAAATGCTTCGTGGACAGCCAGACTTGATCTCCTACTTGGTATTGAGGGGCCTCTTTTCGATGTTGATCCGCTCCTTTCTTATACCTTTCCTTGGCTCGTTGAAGGTGAGCTGTGGCTTCCTTGAATGCTTGAGTTATTGTCCCATGCAGATGGTCTACCGCGGGCGTTCCGAGAGCATGAGGTGGATCCAAATTAGAGGTTCGAGGATGACTTCCATACAGCAGAAAGAAAGGGGTTTTTCCAGTTCCTGAATGGATTGAATTGTTGTAGGCGTATTCAGCAATCCAAAGGACATCCTTCCAAGTGCCCTCCGATTGTTGCAACATACAGCGTAGATATTGTTCCAGAGTTTGGTTAGTCCTCTCAGTCTGCCCGTCAGTTTGGGGGTGATGGCTGGTGGAAAGTCGTACATCAATTTGCGCTAAACGACAACAACTTCGCCAAAAATGGGAAATAAATTGGCTCCCTCGATCGGAGATTAACACTGAAGGGAAACCGTGCAACCGGACGATGTTTTCAAGGAATTCTCGGGCCAAAATGGGAGCTGTGGGTAAACCTTTCAGTGGAATAAAATGAGCCATTTTTGAAAAAAGGTCCACGATTACTAGAATTGTGTTGTATCCGGAGCAGGAGGGTAAATCCGTGATAAAATCCATTGAGAGAGTATGCCAAGGGCATGGTGGAATGTCTATTGGATGTAGCAGACCTGCTGGTCTTTCCTTTTGACTCTTGTTTTGTGCGCAGATGCCACAAGAAGCCACAAAATCTTTAATGTCTTTTCTCCAAGTTGGCCACCAAAATTGTCTTTTGATTTTCTCTAGGGTTTTGCCCACCCCAGGATGTCCTTCCATTAGAGAATCATGGTAGCAGGTGATGACCTGCTTCTGTAAGTCAACACATGGCAAATATAGTCGTCCTTGGAAATACAATAGATTCTGATCTATCGTAAAATCTTTCCCTTTCAGTTGCCAATTCAATGAATCTTCAGGAGTTATTAGTTGACTGACTTTTGCTTCGATATCTTCAAGGGATAGCGTGTTGATCACTCCCAGTATCTTTTGTTCGGGGATTATTGGTACCGGCTCTGAATTAGCTGTGCGTTCGTCTACCCCTATTCGGGAAAGGGCATCTGCTTTTCCGTTCTTATTGCCTGGCCGATACGTGATCACAAAATCAAATTCCGCGAAGAATAATGCCCAGCGGAGTTGTCTCGAAGATTGGGCCTTAGCTGACTTCAGATACTGGAGGTTGCGTTGATCCGTGATTACAGTGACAGTGTGCCGGGCTCCCAGGAGATAATGCCGCCAGGCCTTAAAGGCGGACTTAATGGCCAGAAGTTCTTTGTCCGTAATTGTATAGTTGATTTCGGGGGCCGAAAATTTGCGGGACCAAAATGCCACAGGGTGTAATTGGTGTGTTTCGGGATCTCGTTGTGATAGCACAGCCCCCATTGCGAGGCTGGATGCGTCTGTCTCGACGATATACGGAAGTTCTGGACGAGGATGCTTTAAGACTGGAGCGGAGACAAACTTAGCTTTCAATTCTTGGAAGGCTTGTTCGGCCTCTGGAGTCCACTCGAATTTTTTATTCTTTTTCAGAAGGGCCGTGATGGGTTGAACAACTCGAGAAAATTCTGGAATGAATCTCCGGTAAAAATTAGCGAAGCCCAACATGCTCTGTACTCCTTTCACGGAAGTTGGGGATGGCCATTTGGTGATAGCGTCCACCTTTCTTGAATCCATGTGAACTCCATTGGGTGACAAGATGAACCCCAAGAATTCGACTTGCTTTACATGAAAAGTACACTTCTCCAATTTAGCAAACAAACGGTGTTGGCGAAGTCTCTGTAGAACCGCTGTGACATGTCTTCGGTGCTCAGCTTCTGAGGATGAGTATACCAGGATATCATCGATATAAACAATTACGCATACATCAATAAGTTCTCGGAAAACGTCATTCATAAAGAACTGAAAGGCGGCCGGTGCGTTACATAGTCCAAAGGGCATTACTTGATACTCAAACAATCCGTATTTAGTGCGAAAGGCCGTCTTCCATTCGTCACCCTCCTTAATGCGTACTAAGTGGTAAGCTCCTCTGAGATCTAGCTTTGTGTATATGCAGGCTCCTTTAACTTGGTCCAATAATTCGGGAATCAGAGGCAAAGGATATCTATTTTTGACTGTAATCTGGTTCAGGGCGCGATAATCGATACATGTTCTCAGGTCACCTTTTTTCGGAACGAAGAACAAAGCTGAAGAAACTGGAGATTTCGAGGGACGAATGAATCCGTTAGCCAGGTACTGGTCCAGGTATTGCCTGAGATGGAGATTTTCTGGCTCAGTGAGAGCATATATTCTACTGCACGGAGGGGTAGATCCGGGTATTAGGTCTATCTGGCAGTCGTATGACCGATGCGGGGGCAAGGTATTGGCCTGATCTTTCTGGAAGACGTCGCGGAACTCTTGGTATTCTGGAGGCAATTGGGAGCTCTCGGAAGCGATGGCTGCTAGCCTGATATCGGGTCGAGGGTAGCAAGTTGGGGCGCATTCTGGAAACCGGATTACCTTGGCTCGCCAGTCTATCTGAGGATTGTGCTTTTCCAACCAAGGAATTCCCAGGATTACTTGAAACTGCGGGGCCTTGATTACATCAAACACGATCTTCTCCCGATGTCCATCTTGGCATAGCAACATCACTTCCATGGTGGTGTGAGAAACCGGTCCGGAAGCTATTTCTGTACCATCCACTGTAGTGATTATGTCTTTAACCATCTTCGAACATAGAGGAAGATTCATGCATGTGATCTGGTCGATCTGGACTTATGAGGACCATAGGCATTACCAAATGCGAGGTCAAGGAACTGGTTTTAACGCTCGGCAAGCGGACCTCTACACTTGTCGGGCGAGGTCGTTTCCCGATTCTGGTTTTTCAGCATTCTTATCGGAAGCTCCTACAGCCTTCTTGACCGGTTTCACTGAACAATCACGAAGGAAATGTCCTGAATTCCCACAGTAGAGGCACGGCTGTAATTGTCTTCTCCTTTCCCGTTCCTTTTGGGTTAATGGTCCTTTAACAACCCCTATCTGCATGGGCTCCACAGAATCAGTTCCTTTAGCGGAGCTCTGAGGTCTTGAAAATTTTTGGGTTTCAAATCTGGAACGATCGGTCTTCCTGTTCTGTAGCCGGTGATCTAATTGGACTACTAGGTCGATATAATCGGAACAATCTTGCGGGGGATTCACCACCTGTGCTAAGACATCTTTAAGTTCTCCACGCAGCCCTCTGTAGAAAAGCGTGGTTCTCTTATCCTCAGGCCACCTAGTCTCAACCACCAGTCTGTTAAATGATGCTATGTATGCTAGGAGATCCTGATTCCCTTGTCTTAGTGATAGGAGTTCATTGTCCAAGGCCTGCCCCTGTGAGTGTCTTGCGAACAACTTTTCCATACTGGTCTGGAAATCTTGAAAGTTATGGAGGATCGGATCATCTTGTGTCACCAGAGGAACGGACCAATCTGCAGCACTACCGCTAAGATAGGAAAGTACGAACGCTACTTTGGTTTGGTCAGTTGGGAATGCGGCGGGTCTACACAGAAAGTGCAAGCGGCATTGATTGATGAATACTGCAAACCGTTTTGGATCACCTGAAAAACGTTCGGGCGGGGCCAAAGGCACATTCCCTGGCAGATTAATTTGCACCGGATTATTTGAGGTTGTAGGAGTGTAGCTCCCTCCCGAGGCAGGCAGAGGCGTCTGTCCCGCTTGTGTGTGTAGCAACTGTCTGGCCAAATCATCCGTTCGTTCTTTTGAAACGATCAACTCCCTTTGTAAAGCATTTGTCTCTTGGCGGGATGCCTGTACTTCAGCTCTAAGTGCCCCAAGCAATTGGGCCAACTGATCTGTGTCCGAGGTTTCCATTGCGCCTGGGTGGGAATTTTGCGGTAGGCTTCGCGTTCTGTAACGCTCACCTGAATCCCTCGGAGGCGCAGAT
The DNA here is from genome assembly GCF_040938575.1 of Ambystoma mexicanum. Classification (NCBI taxonomy): domain Eukaryota; kingdom Metazoa; phylum Chordata; class Amphibia; order Caudata; family Ambystomatidae; genus Ambystoma; species Ambystoma mexicanum. Next base: position 41,057,962 of record NC_090928.1, read on the forward strand.
CCGGGGTTGGAGATTTCAGTGTCTTCTAGGGTCACGCGCAGGCCTCTGGTAACACCCTGGATAGGCCCTCTCCTCACCGTAATTTTGACCTGGAGGGTGAGGTGTCTGCAAGTAGGAGAACAAGGGGTTAATGAATGTCTGGTTGGCCAATCTGACCTTCCCCTTTCCTGGACTCCCCACGTTACTCGTAGGCTGAATGTGCTCACCTTATATAGGTGAAAGCGGAGCTCTCCATCCTGCGTCTGTGCAGGGGTGCTGATGCCAGTTGCTTCACTGGTTAATTGCCCTGCCTCTTGATTGCAGAGGATGAAGTCAGGGAGCAAGGCCGTCGTTAGCTGCACGAACGGTGATTGCTTGAATATGGAGTTTTATTTATATGACCCCTTAAATGTCTCTCGCCATTGCAGGTCCGGTATGTAATTAAGGTAAGCGAGAAGAATGCCGGAGTTCGTGAAGGCACGTAAGTAAAAGAATGTTATGCGAAGTTAAATGCACTTCTTAATGTCTCTTTTCCCTTTTTTCAGGTAGCCGTAGCTGACGGCGTGGAGATGGACGCCGAGGTACGTGCCGGAGAATGGGCAAGCCGATGACAGCTAGGAGGCACGTGAGTAGTGATGGCGTACCGTGCCCCTAATGATGTCCTTCTTGTTTTAGCAGGTGCGGACAAACAGCGCCTGACGAAGATCGAGGCGTACGTGGCACAGGTAAGCAGAATAATCACGGAGGTTCACTAACCAATGTCCTTTGTTTCCGCAGGATTGCCGGAGTATGAAGAGTGCAGCACGCGGCCTCGGGATGCTCCGATGGACGAGGTAAGTGCTGCGCTGGTTTTGTATTGTCCTAACCTGGTGTCCTTGTTCTCTTTCAGACACTGCTGAAGACTGAAGACTGATCTGCCGGGAGGTAAGACTGAAGATTTCTTGTTCACAGATGCAGTAGCTGAAGATTCTCTGGAGCTGACACGGTGAGCGTCCTGCTGCTAGTGCAGAATAACGCGAAGCACGTTGCACTGATCGGGTGTGGTTTAAATAGGCCACTGGAGTGCTTAGGTGTCTCCTTCCACAGCCTCGCCCAGACAGAAAGAAGTTCCAGCTTCCAGCACAGTTTCAGTATCCAGTCCCAGGGAGTGGTGCTGACCACACCCAGAAGGTAAAGTAGTTCCAGCCAGGAATGGATGAGGATATCATCCTGCAGGTAAGTGAGCAGCATGGTCTGCAGCAGGTAGGTCCACCCAAGCACCATTCCTCTCAATATGAGCCCGGCGCTTCCTGTGCCGGGACTGGGTTCCCTTATGAGCCTGGCGCCACTGGCGCCAGGACAAGGTCCAAAAGGCCCCTGTGGGGACCGGCTGGTGCCTGGAATGGAAGTTGTGACCCTGCTTCCAAGGATGTTGGGCTGGGTCTGACTCCTTGGAGGCAGCGGTCATGACACTACTTGGAGTCGGTTAATGGTGGCTTTGCTGGAACCTGCCAGAATACTGCAACTCCCTCGGTGGAGTCTTGAATGCAAAGTCAAGTAGTATCGATGGTCCAGAAGCACAGGTGGTCCTCCAACTGTGCAAACACCGTCCCTGATAAGCCACGCAGCAGTCGGCGCCCGCGGGGCCGGTTGGAGAGTGACTCTGCATGGGGCAATGGGCCGAGCCGTGGGGTCTCATGCGTGATTGGCAGGCCAGCCCAGTTACCAGGCTAGGTAGATGGCACGTAGCTCTGTCGCACAATGTTGCTGCTTGGTTCAAGGTGCAGGCTCCTCTGAAAGTTCTGCAGTCGAGCCCGGGGGCTGCAGTGAAAAATGTGTTTAATATATCACCATTACTGGGCACAGCAAGCTGGGGAGCACCGTCGGTGCAGTGGAGGGGTGTTCAGAAAAGGTCCCACATTCTGGGGGCCATGGGCTAGCAGAGGCTCCTCCCACCGGCAGGCCGCAAGAGCAGAGCCTCGAGTGAGCAGGCGCTGACGCACCATGGAAGTCTGCCACAAGTTGTGGCCCCAGTAGCCGTCGGCCAGAAGATCAAAGCTGATATCTTTGTTTTAAATCAAAAGGTGAAGCTCGGTAGCTTGACGGCTGCAGCGCTGCATCATTGGGCACCGGCTCTGTTGTTCTGCAAGGCTTAACACGGCACCAGTGAGGAGATTTGGATTTTTAGGATGGTGCTCGAGTCAGAGCAGCACAATCAGGCTGCCATTTCTCTTCTGCGCAACAGCGCCCCCTCCACTGCATAGTTTCTTCAATGGTATTCAGAGCGTTTTTGCAGCTGGGTGGGTTTTTTATTTCGTTTATGATTTTAAATAGTTCTTTTGGGGTGTTTGGTGCATTGAGGATTCTGTTGTCATATTTCCTTTTTGCGTTTCCTTTGTGAATGAATGCGCATGTTGTTGAAGTTTGAATTTTGGTGGTGATCCATTTGTGATCCATCTGTGAAGTATATCTATTTTAGTGTCCAGGTCAATCGTTCCATAGTTGTTGCTAGTGGTTTGATGATCTCCATTAGATACGTTAAGTTGGAGTTTTTTATGGTTCGCCAGTTTCTTTTCATGATGATCTGTAGCTTTTCATGTTTCTTGGTTATTGGAGAGGGCAGTGTGATTACAAAGGGGATGATGAGGTGGTCGCTCCAGAGGATCTGAATCGCTGTGGTAATTAGTTTTCTGTTGGCAAAGATTGCATCCCTTGTATGTCCTGCCGTGTGGGTTTCTCCTTTGACCAGCTGGTGTAGTTTCATTGTTGTTAGTTGGCTGGTAAGAGATTTTTGTGAGGTTGTGGTTTCTTCATTGAACCAGATGTAGAAGTCTGAGGATAATGTAATGCTCACCTGGTATCCACAGGGACATCACTCAGCCTGTTCTGACCTCTACGACCTCAAACCCTTCCTGGAGTCTACTCGACCAGAGACTGGGTCTGTAACACAGGATTGGTAGGGTTTAACACACTATTGTCTCTGCGTGCTCAAACCCCTTCTTCTCCGGGGTCCAACCCTTACCCCTTGGTCCACGCCTCACCTTGTTTTCTTGTATGGTGTGCTCTCCATCCTGCTTTCTGCGCAGAGGTGCGTTGATTGATGCAGGCTCGTTGCTGCCTAGTTACTTCGCTGGCGAGAGTCTGATGGGTAAGTATCAATAGTCTCTATGAACAGTTCTGTAAATCTTGTTCCTTTCCCTTCCCCAGGTGATGGCCGGTGTCCGGGAATGACGGCGTGCTGCTTGAGGTGAGTAACTCTGAAGGTTAGTGAGGGCGCGATGCAACCTCTTTGTAATTTTATTGAACAGAGTTTGTTCTTTCTGTGTCTTTAGGTGCCGTGATGTTTCCAGCGTGGGCGCCATTTAAGAAGAAGCAACGCGGTGAGCAGCGCAATTTGTGGCGCTTCTGAATGCCTTCCCATGCTAACCTGGTGTTTCTTTTCCCACTTGCAGATGGATGAGAAGCTCTGGAGATGAAGTTTCCCCAGAACGGCTTGGATTCAGGTAAGCGTTTGAATCTAGTACAGTCTTAAAGTAAGCGAAGGTTTGCAGAATGCTTACTGATGTTTTCTTTCTGTCCTTTTCCCTTTTTCTTAGGAAGCGGCGTGCCGTGAAGAAAATGACACTGCCGAAAGAGCCTGCAGAACTGAAGGAGCTACGGAAGATGGGCGAATGCTCCGCAAGGTAAGGCAAATCCTAATGGTTGTCTTGCAGGTGCTGAGCGCAGATGAAAGATGCAGGCCCGCTGGAGACCGAGCTGAACACGGTGAGTGTCACGCTGCAGGTGCAGAAAAACACAAAGTGTGCTTCTCGGCCTGGGCGTGTCTTAAATGGTCTCTGGGTCTCCCAGGTGTCTCTGGGATGAACCACACCCAAAAAGCTAGACTGCATATGCAGTTCTAGGAACCGGAACAAGTGGGGGCATCCATCTTGTCCCACCTATGAACTACAAGTCCAATGCTCACTGCCATCCTACGGTGGTGTGTGTGTGTCCGGTGCCACAAGCGCCAAGTCTGACTCAAAGTGGGTCTTTGGAGGGATGGAGAGGGTCCTTAAGGGCCATGTAGATGAAAGTGGCCTGATTCTAGCCTGGCTTTTTGGAGGGCTGCAGACATGAAGGGCAGGAATCATGACAGCACCCCCCCCAAACCCCCTCTCAAGGTGGCTCTTCTGTCGTGTCCTGGTTTGGTTGGATGGTTTTGATGAAATCTTTTAAGCAAGCGAAGTGCATGGATGTACTCACAAGGTTCCCATGTCCTGTCTTGTGGACCATATCCCTTCAAGTCTACTAAGTAGTATAGATGGGATTTGACGTACTTAGAATCCAGGATGTCCTTGACTTCGAGTTCTGGCTCCCCTGCGACTACTACTGGCTGTGTTGGTGTTGCTACGTGGGTCCCAGGTTGAACAGGTTTAAGGAGAGACATGTGAATCTGCATGTTTGATGGTAAGGTTAGTCTGACTGCCACAGGCTTTATTACGGCGGTGACGGTGAATGTACCCAGGTATCTTGGACAGAAGGTTCGAGTTCCTTTGATAGGCACATGTTTATATGCCAGCCAGACTTGGTCTCCAACTTGGTAATTGGGGGCCCTTATTCGGTGTTGGTCAGCAAACTTCTCTTGGCGATCCTTAGCTTGAAGTAGGTATTCAGCTGCTCTTTTAAAGATTTGAGAAATGGTCATATGTAAGGTCTTGATTGCTGGCATTTCCAAGGTTGTAGGAACGTCTAACTCAGAAGTACGTGGATGCCTGCCATACATGGTATAAAAGGGGGTCTGCCCAGTGCTGGTGTGTAAGGAATTATTATAAGCATATTCAGCTATCCATATTAGGTCAGACCAGCTATCTTCTGTTTGGTGTAACATGCAGCGCAGGTACTGCTCAAGTGTTTGATTTGTCCTCTCAGTTTGACCATCCGTTTGGGGATGGTGACTGGTGGATAGCCGGATGTCGATCTGGGCCATAGAGCAGCACTTTCTCCAGAAGTTAGATACGATTTGAGTGCCTCGGCCTGAGACCAACATTGAAGGAAACCCATGGAGCCGTACGATGCCTTCAAGAAATACCTTTGCCAGAGTGGAAGCGTTTGGGAGTCCCTTAAGTGGAAAGAAGTGTGCCATTTTAGAAAACAGGTCCACAACCACTAGAATAGTGTTAAACCCTTGACTGAGTGGTAAATCAGTAATAAAATCGAGGGACAATGTGTGCCAAGGTGCTGGTGGAATTTCCAATGGTTGTAGGAGCCCAGCCAGTTTCTGCTTGGAAGACTTGTTTTGAGCATACACACCACAAGATAGGATAAATTGCATAATGTCTTTAAGCCACGTGGGCCACCAATAATTTCATTTCACCTTGGCCAAGGTTTTAGCGATTCCGGGATGGCCTTCGATCAAGGAATCATGATAACCGGACATGACTTGTTCTCATAGTTCTTAGTTTGGTAAGAATAAACGGTTCCTGAAGTAGGGCAACTGGTCTTTTATCATGTAATGTTCTCCTTGTGCGCTCCATGCTTGTAGTTGCTCCGGACTCATTACGTTTTGGATTTCTTCATGTAATTCCTTCTGAGTTATGGTTGCTGTGATTCGTAGGGGTTTGTCACTCGGGATAATTACAATTGGGTCAGGGGTTTGATACCTTTGCTCATCCACACCCATACGGGAGAGGGCATCGGCTTTCCCGTTTTTTACCCCTGGTCGGAATGTGATCACGTAGTCATACTCAGCAAAAAAAAGTGCCCAGAGAAGTTGTCGTGAAGATTGAGCCTTGGCCATTTTTAGGTACTGGAGGTTCCGGTGGTCAGTAATTACAGTGATTGTGTGTCTGGCGCCCAAGAGGTAGTGCCGCCAGGCCTTAAAGGCTGACTTAATGGCCAGGAGTTCTTTGTCCGTGATAGCGTAATTGAGTTTGGGGGTGTGTGAATTTACGCGACCAGAAGGCAACCGGGTCTAACTGGCCCGTTTTGGGGTCCTTTTGTGAGAGGACGGCTTCCATAGCCATACTCGAGGCATCCGTTTCTACTAGGTATGGGAGATCAGGACGAGGGTGGCGTAGAATTGGGGCAGAAGTGAATCTTGTCTTGAGTTCCTGGAAAGCCTCTTCGGATTCTGTTGTCCACTGGAATTTTTTATTGCATTTCCTTAGCAATGATGTGATGGGATGCACAATTTGTGAAAATCCTGGGATGAACCGGCGGTAGAAATTTGCGAAACCTAACAAGCTTTGGACCCCCTTGAATGAAGTTAAGGATGGCCAGTTCAGGATTGCTTCTACCTTGTGTACATCCATTCGAATTCCATTCGGACTGAGGATGAAGCCCAGGAATTCCACTTCAGAAATGTGAAATGAGCACTTTTCGAGCTTTGAGTAGAGCTGGTTTTGATGGAGTTTTTCCAACACGGATCGGACGTGTTTAACGTGGTCCTGCTTTGATGCGGAATATACTAGGATATCTTCAATATACACTAGAGCACATACATCAATCAATTCTCGTAGGACATCATTCATGAAGTATTGAAATGCAGCAGGCGCATTGCAAAGGCCAAAGGGCATTACTTGATATTCGTACAAGCCATATTTGGTGCAAAAAGCGGTTTTCCATTCGTCCCCCTTTTTCACGCGAACGAGATGATATGCACCTCTCAGGTCTAGTTTTGTGTAGATTTGGGCATATTTGACTGGATCAAGCAATTCAGGGATTAGGGGCAGTGGGTAGCGATTTTTTACGGTAATCTGGTTCAGTGCGCGATAGTCGATGCACGTTCTCAAATCCCCCTCCTTCTTTGGTACGAAGAATAGAGGACTAGCCGCTGGAGACTTCGAGGGACGGATGAACCCGTTGGCCAGGTATTGGTCGACATAGGCCTTCAGGTGCTCGTTTTCTGGGTCCGTGAGTGCGTAGATTCGTCCACAAGGAATTTGTGCGCCGGGTTTCAGGTCCATTTGGCAATCGTATGGTCTGTGCGGTGGTAGCATATTAGCCTGTTCTTTTTGAAAGACATCTTGAAAGTCCTGGTACTCATTTGGTAGAGTGCCAATTGCCACTGTCGCAAGCGTGGAGGTTCTGGTGTCTATTGTTTGTTTCCCTTGGCGATAACATGTTTGGACACAATTCTTGGAAAAGGTCAATTCTTTTGCTCACCAATCGATTCGAGGATTATGAGCTACCAACCATGGCATTCCTAATATCAACCGGAACTGGGGTGAATTAATTAGGTTGAAAACAATGGATCCTTGGTGTCCATCCTGGCACATAAGAGTTAAAGCGGCAGTGCATTGGGATACTGGACCAGAAGCTATTTCCGTGCCATCAACAGTGGTACCAGTGTCGGTGGTGAGCTTAGGGCGCAATGGAAGCCCTATTTTTGCCGCAAGATCCTGGTCGATGTAATTCCCAACGGCTCCACTGTGTACGTACGCTCTTGCTGCGTGCATCCGAGATGGTTGTTGGTGGTTGATCAAGACCGCAGCTAGTGCAAAATGGGAGGTCTGTAGTTCACTTTCTTCGCTCGACAAGTGGACCCCTATGTTGTATAAATGACAAGTTATGCAGTGTATCTAACAAGAGGAAAAGACTATGGCTGGGTGAGGTAGACTCATTCTGGAATGAACCTGTGAGGTAAACCCATTCTGGAATGCAGAGTTCCTTATCTTGTTATTGCTCAAGCTTTGACAGTTAAGCCTTGGTTGTTGGATGTGTTGGGGGTCTTTGTCAGATGTTCTTCACATGTCTCAATAAAGCTCACAGTAAACATAACTGGCGTGTTTACTTTTACTACAATGGCGACGAGGATGGGATGGAGGTTCCTATGAAGTGAGCCCTGCTTCCCTGGATGTTTCTACAACAACTAGACCCCCAGCACCAGCAGGTCGGGAGAGGACGACATTTACTTACAGTGCCGCGCCAGAGGAGGAAACCGACGTCCAGGCAGCGATCGTGCCGACTTAGCTGTGTGCGCCCTGCTGTTCCCGGCTTTCCGCAAGGAACCAGATCAGAGACATTGGAGATAATGTTTTATCTCGTTCTAACGCGGCGTTGTTTCAAGCACGGGAGCGCAATACCTTTCGTGCCGTCCTACGACAGAAGCGCCTGGGGGTACTTATGTCCTACTTGGAGGAGTGCTCCATTGCCCGAGGATCGGAGCCCTTCCTCCTTTTGGCCGTCTGATCAGTGCAGCGGGTGACGCGGTGCGTACCTACCAAGTAGTTAAGTCACGTGCACCCAAGTCAGGCAAGTACTACAGAAGCAACGGCGATTCCGCATTGTGTGTATGGACACCGCTACTCATCGGCTTTTCTGGATGGTGATTGAAAGCAGGTGAGCGTGATAATCCACCCAGGGCCCAATTGGGATGACGGTCGTCGGAGGTTGTTTCTGCTGAGTTCTGCAGGTGAGCTTGTGTACGGGTGAAGGTAGTTCACCTCCAATCTCTTTGTATACTGCAAGGTATTATAGATTTGTGTTGATTTTCATAGAATACACAGGAAGTGATGAACTTGTTTGTTCGTTATTCTGCTGGGAAAGCATTGCAGCAGTAACTGTGTACAGGAGAGGAAGTATCTGATACTTACTGGCACGTACTGAATCTTCTTTTTGGAGTAAAGTTCTAGTTATGGCAGTTTCCGGAATTCCTGGTCCACAAGTATTTATGCCCACCCCAGGTCCACCCAGGATTAAGTGGGCTCCCTGGAAAAAGGGTTTCTTGCATTATGTCAAAGCCACCTGTGGGAACGGGATGTCTGTGGAACGTAAAGTGGCAATGTTGATGCATTTCCTTGGCTATGAGGGTCAGAGGATATAAGACACCCTCCCAGACATTGCCGAACTAGACTTGGAAGGGGGATCTAATGACTTTGATGAAGCCTTGGCTAAATTAGACATACATTTTGAATCCAAAACAAGTACGGTGCTGGAACGGTACCATTTTGGCATGAGGTTCCAGCATGAAGGAGAATCCGTTGAGGATTACATTACAGCTCTAACGCATTTGTCTCTAAATTGTAAATTTAGTGGTGGACTAGATGAACATATAAGGGATCAGTTTATGCTTCAATGTTCAAATGATAAAATTTGCGAAGAGATTTGGATGAAAGATGATCCCAATTTAGAGGAGGTTGTAAGTATTGCAAAAGGATTGAGCACACTTTACAGTGTGTAGCCAAATTGTCAGTTAAGGAGAGTAAGCCTTCTCAAATCACCGAGATCTTAAGGGTGGGTGATAAAAAAGGGGCTAATCCAAAAGAAAAGAAGAAACAGAAAGTCAGGCCTAGTAAACGTTATGAGACTAATCAAAGCAAAAGCGGGGGTGGTGAGCAAGGAAATAGACATATCCAGAAGAATAGCACGCAAGTTAATATAAAAAGAGATGATAGGTTGCGCTTTCGATGTGGTAGTGCACGTCACTTGTTCACATCTCCCGTATGTCCTGGAAGGCGTGTAAATTGTAGTATTTGTAAGAAATGGGGCCATTTCGAAAAATTGTTGTAAGAATTATCGGATTGGTGGTGGAAAAGGGACCCTTCTAATTGAAGAGTATGACGGTGGGTCGTCGTCGGAAGGTGATTTGTCAGAGAATTAAATTGTTACTGTGCACATGGTACGGTGCACCGGGTCTGATGAGTGTGAACATCCGTCTGCCTGGATAGAAGTGAATGGACATCAAGTAAAAATGCTAGCAGACTCATGTTCAAAAATCACATTGATGTCCAGGTATTTGAGAATGTGATAGGTGGTTCTATGAAACATTTGTTTCCCTCTGACAAGATCCCTGGTGGGTACAATGGAGACAAAATAGATATTTTGGGATGTTGTAATGCTGAGTTCAAGTTTAAAGGCAGAGTGACATACGGAAAAATGTATGTTACTAAAAAAGGGGAAACTTTGCTTGGATGGAGGGAGCAGAGGGGTTATGCATTAAGTTGGATCCCAATAGTGAGGAACAAGTACTCAATGTGGCCAATATACCAGGGTCAAATAGAAACATCTCTAAAGGTCATGAGATGATTGTGAAATACCCAGAGGTTTTTATCAATAGTGTAGGATGTCTTAAAGGGATGGTGCACAAAATTGTTGTAAAGGAGGGAAGTAGACCAGTTGCAGCTAAACTCAGACCATTACTGTTGTCAATGCAGAAGGCTGTGCGGGAGGAACTACTGAAGCTAGAAAAAGAAGGCATGATTGAGCCTGCCAAGGCAGTGGAGTGGATTTCTCCAGTGGTGGTGGTGCAGAAAAGTAATGGGGATTTGAGAGTATGTATTGACTTAAGGGAACTCAATTGGTGTGTTGTGGCTGATCACCACCCACTTCCAAACATGGGAGAACTGTTGAGTAGAATTGGGAATACAAAATTCTTTGCAAAACTAGATATGGCAAGTGCTTACCATCAGATCAGTTTGGATGTCGAATCTCGCAAACTAACTGCATTTATTACATATGAGGGAATATATCAATTCCGGCGCATGCCTTTTGGATTGATATCAGCATCCTCTGTTTCAAAAAGTTATGGACAAGTTGTTGAGGGATGTCAGTGGTGTATGGTGTTTCCAAGATGATGTCCTCATATGTGGGAAGGATGAGAAAGAATTGAAAGAAAGGCTTGATGTAGTCCTGGGAATTTTCAAGGCAAGAGGTATAACGTTGCGTGGAGTAAAGTGTGTTTTTATGACTCGGGTTGTGAAATATCTGGGTCATGAGATATCAGAGCAAGGAGTCAAGCCAAAAAGGGATATGGTAGATTCCATTATGAAACTCAACCACCAAAGAATAAAGCAGAATTAAGGTCTTTTCTGGGTACTATTGAATTTTACCATCGGCTTGTTGAGAACTATGCTGAATGTGTAACTAGTTTAAGGGCGTTGTTAGGAAAGGGTGTTTATTTTGACTGCAACAAGGAGTGTGAGAGAGAATTCGAAGAAATTAAAAGGAAGATTGATATGGCAAAACCTTTTGCGATGTTTGACACGAGGAAGAGGACTATTCTTTCTGTTGACGCCAGTGATACAGGCATAGGAGTTGTGATGTTACAGCCCGATGTTGATGACACAGAGGTGGTCGTAATGCACGCCTCTCGCATGTTGAAAGGTGCGGAACTTAATTATTCCGTTCTGGAAAAAGAAGCTTTGGCGTGCTATTGGGGCATAGAGAAATTAAAGAACTTTGTGTGGGGTCAGGATTTTACATTAAGAACTAATCATAAGCCGCTTAAGTCGGTATTCGAGAGTAAAGGCCTAGACAAAGTGTCAAGGTGAGTTGTCTGTTGGGTAACAAGATTACAATGCCACAAATTTACCATAGAAGTGGTTGCTGGTAAAGAGAATGTGCAAGCTGATTATGCTTCTAGGGTAAAATTGGAAAACTGCGAAAGTGAGGGAGGGAGCAAAGTGTGTGGCGAGAGTGATATGGTTTTTGCTACAGTGGAAGGTATTATACAAAGGCCAGAATGGATTTGAGTGTTGGAATCTGACGAAATGTGGAAACGCATCATAACCTTTGTAAAAGAGGAATGGCCTGAGAAGCGATTATTGTCTGGTGAGGAAAGATCACTATGGGAAGTGAGGATTGAACTGTCAGTGAAGGAGGGGTTATTGTATCGGTGGGACAAATTAGTTGTTCCCGGATGTCTGAGGGAAAGGTTGATAAAATCTGCTCATCAAGGACATATAGGTGTGTGTAAGACCAAAGAAGTAATAAAAACAGATTACTGGTGGCCAGGGTTCGACCGTGAAATTGAGAGGGTGGTTGGTGCATGTACCGATTGTGTCAAATCGGGAAAGAATTTGTTGGTGGTGTGCAAGCCGATGGGAAAGGCAAATGCACCTGAGGGAGCGTGGCAGGATTTAGCGATGGATGCTTTGGGGCCGGTTGACATGGGTGCAGGTCGAGGAAGGTTTATCCTTGCCCTGGTTGACACCTTCTCGAGGTGGACTGAGTTCAAGATCATGTGAGAAGTGACATGTCAGCGTATCATAGAATTTCTGGAAAGTGTATTTAAGAGGGAAGCCTACTCATGGATAATGGTCCGCAATTTACGGGGAATTTGTTCCAAGAATATCTTGATAAGTGTGGGATTGGGCACAAAACAACTCCTTTATATTATCCCCAAGGAAACGGTATGGTCGAAAGAGTTAACTGATGTATCATGGAAGCTATCCGAGGAGCGAATGCATGTGGTCTAGACAGGAGAGTGGCTGTGAGAGAACAGTTATACGCATTGCGGATGGCTCCAGGCCTTGAAACAAGTGTAAGCCCTTTTGAACTTATGAGAGGCCGATGGGCGAACACTTTGGTGTCGCAAGCTTGGCTGGGCAGAGCAAGAGAAACGGATGTGCTTGTGGATGTTGTGAGAAGAAGGATGGATGCTCGCAAGGACAAATGGGTGAAAAAAGTTAATGAAAAGCATCCAAGAAAAAGAACCGTGGTTGAAATTGGAGATTGGGTTCGGATAAGAAGAGCTGTGGTCTCAAGGAAAGGAGAGCCTCTCTATACTGACCTTGTTAGAGTTGTGCGAGTTTTCAGAAATGCTGTGGTGTTGGAAAGTGGCCAGATCTGGAATATGTCTAGAGTTGCGAAGATAAAGAGATAGATCGACATGATACCTGTGGGAATAGACATATTTGTATTATTTTTTTTTGGAAATAAACTATTTTTTTTATAGGGGAGGGGGGTGTGTTGTATAAATGTCAAGTTTGCAGTGTATCTGACAAGAGGAAAAGACTATGGCTGGGTGAGGTAGGCTCATTCTGGAATGAACCTGTGAGGTAAACCCATTCTGGAATGCAGAGCTCCTTACCTTGTTATTGCTCAAGCTTTGACAGGTAAGCCTTGGTTGTTGGATGTGTTGGGGGTCTTTGTCAGATGTTCTTCACATGCCTCAATAAAGCTCACAGTAAACATAACTGGCGTGTTTACTTTTACTACACCCTACACTTGCCGGGCTTGGGAGTTTTCCGATTCCTTAGTGGTGTCTTCCTTGTCCGTGGCCCCTACTGTCCTCCTCGGCGGCTTCACAGGGCACTCTTCAAGGAAATGACCTGATTTTCCACAGTATAGACATAACTGCTGCTGTCTCCTTTTATCCCTTTCCGCTTTAGTCAGGGGGGATCGGACCCCCCCCGATTTGCATTGGTTCAGCTGAGCAGTCTTTCGGGGGTTCACTACTTGTGCAAGAACATCCTTAAGCTCCCCCCGCAACCCTTGATGAAATAACGTGGTTCTCTTCTCCTCAGGCTATTCTGCTTCAACTACAAGTCTATTGAACGTGGCTATGTATGTCAATAGGTCTTGATTCCCTTGTCGTAGGGACAGAAGTAATGCCTGCCCAGGAGTACGACGAGCGAACAGCTTTTCCATCTCCTGCTGAAAGCCTCTGAAATCCCGCAGCAAAGGATCATTTTGGGCCACAAAGGGTATAGACCAGTCCGCAGCGCTTCCGCTCAGGTAAGATAGCACAAAAGCGACCCGGGATTGGTCATTTGAAAAGTCCCTGGTCTACATAGGAAGTGCAGGCGGCACTGATTCATGAACGTTGCAAATCTCTTGGGATCCCCCGTAAATCGTTCGGGCGGGGCCAAGGGAACTGCCCCAGGAAGGGTTATCTGAACGGGATTGGCTGATGGTGCTGGAATTGAGGGCATGTTTCCCGGCAATGGTGCATGCCCCGCTTGTGAATGGAGAAGGTGCTTAGATCCTCAGTGTGTTCTTTGGCTACTATCAACTCCCTCCTCAGGGTGTTGGTCTCCTGCCTGGCTGCATGTACTTCGGAACGTAGCTGCCCCAACATGTGGGCTAACTGATCAGTTTCTGATGTTTCCATGACACCCAGGTGGATTTTGGTGTGAGGCTTTGCGTTCTGTAACGCTCACCTGGTATCCACGGGGACGTCAATCTGCCTGTTCTGACCTCTACGACCTTGAACCCTTCCTGGAGTCTACTCGACCGGAGACTGGGCCTGTAACACAGGATTGGTAGGGTTTAACACACTATTGTCTCTGCGTGCTCGAACCCCTTCTACCCCGGGGTCCAACCCTTACCCCTTGGTCCACACCTCACCTTTTTTCTTGTATGGTGTGCTCTCCGTCCTGCTTTCTGCGCAGGTGTGCGTTGATTGATGCGGGCTCGTTGATGCCTAGTTACTTCACTGGCGAGAGTCCGATGGGTAAGTATTAAGAGTCTCTATGAACAGTTCTCTAATTCCTGTTCCTTTCCCTTCCCCAGGTGATGGCTGGCGTCCGGGAATGATGGTGTGCTGCTTGAGGTGAGTAACTCTGAAGGTTAGTGAGGGCGCGATGCAACCTCTTCCTATTTGTATTGAACAGAGTTCGTTCTTTCTGTGTCTTTAGGTGCCACGATGTTTCCAGCGTGGGAGCCAGCTAAGAAGAAGAAACGCGGTGAGTAGCGCAATTTGTGGTGCTTCTGAATGCCTTCCCACGCTAACCTGGTGTTTCTTTTCCCACTTGGAGATGGATGAGAAGCTCCGGAGATGAAATTTCCCCAGAACAGCTTGGATTCAGGTAAGCGTTTGAATCAAGTACAGTCTTAAAGTAAGCAAAGGTTTGCAGAATGCTTACTGATGTCTTCTTTCTGTAATTTTCCCTTTTTCGTAGGAAGCGGCGTGCCGGGAAGAAAATGCCACCGCCGAAGGAGCCCACAGAACTGAAGGAGCTACGGAAGATGGGCGAATACTCCGCAAAGTAAGGCAATTCCTAATGGTGTTTTTTGTTCTTGCAGGTGCTGAGCGCAGATGAAAGATGCAGGCCCGCTGGAGACTGAGCTGAACACGGTGTGTGTCACGCTGGAGGTGCAGAGAAGCGCAAAGCGTGCTTCTCGGCCTGGGCATGGCTTAAATAGTCTCTGGGTCTCCGAGGTGTCTCTGGGCTGAACCACACCCAAAAAGCTAGACTGCATATGCAGTTCTAGGAACCAGAACAAGTGGGGGCATCCATCTTGTCCCACCTATGCACTACAAGTCCAATGCTCACTGCCATCCTACGGTGGTGTGTGTGTCCGGTGCCACAAGCATCAAGTCTGACTCCAAGTGGGTCTTTGGAGGGATGGAGAGGCCCTTAAGGGCCATGTAGATTAACGTGGCCTCATTCTAGCCTGGCTTTTTGGAGAGCTTGAGACATGAGGGGCAGGAATGATGACAGATAATCAGTTGGTTATGCTCGATAGCTAGGTTGTTGATTGCTTCTGTGAAGGTGTCTACGAAGGCCGCATCGTACGTTGGTGGTCTGTATACCAGTATGAATTTCAGGTTTGTTCTGGGAGTTGTTGAAAGGCGTATGATTAGGGAGTCACATTTATTGATGTTTAATAGGTCTTCCGCTTAAATTTCCAAGTGTTCCTTGTGGATGATTCCCAGTCCACCACCTCTTTTGGTTTTCCCGTTTGCTTGGATGCACTTGAAGGTATTGGGCAGGCAGTTATTAAGGGTGATCTTGTAGTTGTCATCTAGCCATGTTTCGGGTTACGAAAAGGATGTGGATGTCTCTGCCACTTAGGAGGTCGTAGATTTCATTGGCATGTTTAGACATTGATCTTGATTTAATTAGATTGCAGTGGATCTTTTTGGTGTGATTTGGTTTATTTGTTGTTCCCGGTTTTGATTTGTGGCTGTTCAGTTGGGGTGCTTTTATGTTGACTCCAATTGGTTGAGGTTCTGTGAGATTGATAATTGGGTTGCTGACTTCTATTGCTTAGTCATCTCTTGTCACTTGATGTGGGTATCGATCGTGTCCTTCTGTTCTTGTGATGTAGGGAGTAAGGCGGTTGGCGTCATCTCATTCACTTCTTGTGCCCACTCTTCTTTTGTTCCGTTGTTCGGGGTGGGGTTTAATCAGTCTGGGAATGTCAGTGTCGAAGTGTCTAGGTTCTTTAGTTGGTGCGAGGTATGGTATAAGGATTATTCACTTACAATGTTTTTTCTTTCGATAGTATTGTTTGGCAGGGTTTGTTCTGCATCGAAAGCATGTTCTGCTGGGGGCAGTTGAGCTTCTGCATCCGTATTTTTTGTACCGTGTCGCTTTTCTCTTTGTCGGTGTCCAATTCTGCGTCGGGGCATTTTGGGTCCTTGGAGGGGTCGGGGGGAGGGGTTGGTCTGGGTGTTGGGTGGTCCAACTGTTCCTTATGCCAAGCTAGTGTTGATTTTAATCTTCTTAGGTTGTTGAGCCTTGGAGTTTTCAACGGTGTGTCTTTGTTCAGTCGGTTGGGTGGGGTGTTCCTCTTACAATGAAAGGGCTGTCCTGGGGAGTATGCTATGAGGGAGAATGGCACGGCTGGGTACAGGCTGTGGGTGCAGTAAATTAGGGTGGGGTTATGGTAGGAGTTACTGGCTTTGGTGGTTACTGGGTGTTCAGGGGTGTCAGGATCTTAGGATTCAATTATGGCAGGTACTGATAATATCCAGACGTGTGGGAAGCAAGAGGAGAGCCTTGGTTTGGCAGGTGGTTTACAGTTGGTTGTACTCTTGGGTGCATAAAACAGATGTCTGAGCGGATGAAGGCCCCGGTGGAAGCCAAGTGGTGACAGAACAGCTCGATCTCTGATCCCTGGGCAGCAGCGGGTGGGTCCAGGCTCTGTGAAGGCAGGAAGTGGTCAAGATGGGGACACCTAGCTATCGGGTGAGGGTCTTTAGACCTCGCAGAAGGCAGGCAGTGATCAAGTATCAGGTTAGGGACACCTCAGTGACGGGGTGTAGTTGGGAGAGGTAGCTGGTAATTGACGTCGAATTTAAGACACCTAGATATCGGGAGGTAGGTCCAGGCCACTCAGAGTATCAGGCAGCAATTGAACACCTATGCTGGGACCCCCGGACAGCGAGAGAAGTTTTGGCCTCACAGCGTAGCAAGTTTAACAATAAGGCAAGAGTAAGGCAAGGGTGGGAACACCTGGAATTGATTGGCTTTCCTGTACAGAGGCAGAGAGTTTTCAGGTTTCACAGTGCAGCTCATGCACAGGGAGTAACACCTGGGTGGAGTTTGGTACAGGAGAACACACCCAGATGAGAGCCTTGAGGGGAGGCCTAGGTTCTACAATGCAGCATGGTACTGATGGTACGGGAGGGGACACCCAGACTCAAGAATTCTGTATTGAGGTGAAGGGACCTCAGTTTTACTGTGCAGTTTAGTACAGGAGAGCATGTTGAGATTTGAGAGTCCTGTATAGTGGGAGAGAGGCCTATGTTTCAGACGCATTTTCAATACAGTTTCAAAAACAGGGGAGCACACTTAGAAGGGTCCGGTATAGTGGGCGCGAGGCCTAAGCTTCATAATGCAGTTTGTTGAGGCTTTGTGTGACAGTGTCTGTATATGTTGTAGATAGAAAGTTGTTTCTACCTTATCCATTGATGCTGGTTGATGGCAGCCTATTCGTCTTAAGTTATGTCAGGGTGCTGTGGCCTGTTGCAACTGCTGGTTTGGTGGGGTGACTTTGCAGCCACTGCTAGCTGTACTGGGCTCTGTAGGTTATTCCTGGGCTTAGAGTGTAGGGCTAGCTAGGTGGAAGGTGTGCTTGTTACATGGAGGAATGCCACATGAGTAGGGAAGGTGACAGTTAGGGTTGGTGTATGTTACTGGCTGGTCCCCTGGCCTCTCCTGCTGATACCTGTAGACACTGACTGGCGCTGGTACTACAGGAGCTGCCCTTTGCCGTGGGGCCCTTAGCCACAGGGTTGCATGGGCAGAGGGCTGCCCTGGGAGGTTGTGTTAAAGGAAGGAAGCTCCAATCACAGTAGGGGCCGGGGAGGAGTGACCGGGGCCGGGGTGGCAAGTGGGGGAGGAGAGTGGATTGGGCCTGTGCTGGTGCGCTTAATTAATTGCAAACACCAAGTACAACTACAATTTCAAATGCAAATAACAGATTAAAAATCAATTCAAAGACACCTTATTCGAATGTGGCAGGTCGAGGAGGAGAGTAGATGGGGCCTGCGCAGGTGCGCTTAATTGATTGCAAACACCAAGTACAATTGCAAATGCCAATAATGGATTGAAAATCAAATCAAAGACACCTAATTCGAATGTGGCAGATCGAGGAGGAGAGTGAATGGGGTCTGCGCACGTGCGCTTAATTGATTGCAAACACAAAGTATAATTACAAATGCACACAATGGATTTAGTCAATTCAAAAAACATTGTATTCAATTAATGACCTCTGTGGGACCAGGCAACCACCCTCTTGCCTCTCTTGCTATCACCAACTGTCAGGAAGAGAGCATGTGGGGCCTGGGCCTATACTGAGAGGCTCCAATCACAGTATGTGCTGGGGGAGGAGTGGCCGGGTCCAGGCTGGCAAGCGGGGGAGGAGAGTGGATTGGACCTGCACAGCTGTGCTTAATTGATTGCAAACACCAAGTACAATTACAATTTGAAATGCAAATAATGGATTAAAAATCACTTCAAAGACACCTTATTCGAATGTGGCAGATCGAGGAGGAGAGTGGATGGGGCTTGCACACGTGTGCTTAATTGATTGCAAACTCCAAGTACAATTACAATTTGAAATGGAAATAATGGATTAAAAATCACTTCAAAGACACCTTATTCGAATGTGGCAGGTCGAGGAGGAGAGTGGATGGGGCCTGCACACGTGCGCTTAATTTATTGCAAACACCAAGTACAATTACAATTTCAAATGCAAATAATGGATTAGAAATCACTTCAAAGACACCTTATTCGAATGTGGCAGGTCGAGGATGAGAGCGGATGTGGCTGGGTCAGCTGTACAAATACTGTCTAGGAAGCTGCAGCCGTATAAAAGACTGCTTTGCCCTATGTGCAGGGAAGCAGCACTAAAAAACTACATTGCCTAGCAGCAGGCGTCGAGTAACTACAAGCATGCTTTGGGCCATCCCGGGCCAATCAGGAGCCAGGACGGGCGTGGCACATCAACGCGCATGCGCAGAGCCCAAGGCACGGGGCTTGTGCTTGAGACTCCACGACGAGAGGACGTGCGCACCGGAGCTCCTGCAAATTCACACGCGAGGGGCCAAGCCCATCCCGAGCAGCAGCCCGGCCCCACGCCTTTGCAAGATAAGTACCCGCCTATGCCAGAACCTAAGGGGATCGTGGGGAAACTGCAGGGGGCCTTTGTTTGCCCATCCATAGCCCCTGCACCACCGAGCTAAAATAAGTGGGCGTATCTTCGGTGCCGTAGTGCCTGGCTAGCATTTGTTGGGGGAATTAACCCGTGCAGGGTTCCGTATACCCTTTGGGGTGTCTCTGCCTCCTGGAAACCAAGAAAAGGCCCACGAGACGAAAACAACAGTGACACCATACCGCACATGTGCTTGCGAGGGTCTGAGGAAAGACAGCTTGTGCGAACCTAGTGGAAATAACAATTAAGCCGGCAGGGGTCTGCAGAAAGACCACTTGTAGCTTGTTGTGCACCCTGGTGTACATTACTTGTTCTTGGCGCAATCATCGATGCGCAGTACCGCGCCTTGATAAAGAAACACTGTATGCAGTGTGTTATATGCATGTGAGTGTGGCATGAGTATGAATGCTGACAACTCTGGGGGCATATTCTAATATTTGTCCTTTCTTTTAGCTTGGACCATTGGTGTGAAACTTCACAGACGTGCCAAAGAACTCAACTGCCTTACCAGAGACAGGACTCTAAAGACCAGATCTAAGTCTGCATGCACATTTTTTTGTCTAAAATCTGTGCACTGGTCTGATGACATAGGGCTAGACAGTGAGGGGTGAGCTTATGTGCAATATGGTGCTTATGTGAAAAAATAGCTAATAAGGGCTGAGGACACCTGAACAAAAGTGTGCAACAATCAACCTTTTCCTAAATTCCCCTGTCCTACCCATGACTTCTACCTTACCCTCATTCCGGTTTTCCTAACTTCCCCCTACCCAACCAACCTTCGAGACCCTAACCCTCCTTCCTTGCTCTGGTCTAGGAAGCCCGTGTAACTTAGACTTGCGGGCTCCGCGACCATAGTGGGGGTGGTTGGCACAACGTTGCTCTTGCTCCTCGGATCTGGATATCGTGACAGTATCTTCTTGTTTCCCTTAACCTGCTCTGTGTATACGGGGCACGTGTAGTTTGGCGTGACTACCAATGAAGCTTGCTCAGCTTCTGCACTAGTGAATGCCCTCCTCTTTTCCTGCCAAGTCATGGCCTGCTTGGCTTCTTTCCCCTCAGCCGCGTGGCGTCATAGTGGCTTGCTGAGGTTGTGGAAAGGCCTCTGCCAGAGTCCGTTCCATTTCACTTTCCTGTTCCCTGTCCCTTGTTGGGTTTATTTTGGGATTATGCTTGTTAAGTGCTTTCAATAAAAGGTAATCCAGCTCCTAGAGGAGGTGGTGTAACCATGCAGAGGTTAATAAGGATGGGGGGTAGCTCTCCATTCTAGTTCCTCTGAGGAAGGTGGTGTACCGCTTAAACAGCAATCTTCCACTAGCCGCCCTGCGGGGAAGCCCTGGAGAGATTCATAGAGTGGTGTAAGAGTACATGGATAATGCCCTGTGGGACTTGAATAATACTTTGGCCTCTGCATTTGAATGTCTTATAACGAGTATATCTGATTTTCAGGTAGGAGGCACTGCGGTGCCAGAGGTGGTGCCTGTTACACAAGGGGCTAGGCTAGACAGGGCCAGTGTATGGCCAAGACCAAACATCTGGAGATCCTTAAAGACAAAAAGGTGTCTCCTGACAAAGCCCATAGTCCCCGTTCCCATAAGAGGCGTGGAAGGAATAGGCATACTTCTTCAGGGTCCTCTTCATCCCTGTCGGACGATTCAGATTCCCATAGTAAAAGAAAGATGGTGAAGCAGGAAGGGCCGTTTGCTAAACAAAAGGTGCTTAGAGATGCACTTGGGGAGCCTTTCTTTAATCCTTCAGATATTCAGCATCTACGCTTGGCGGAATGGTGCCCATGTGAGGCTGTGGGTTCTTTCATGAAACATTGGGTTCGGAAGACTTGAGAGGAATGACCGTAATAAGCTGCAGTCAAAATGTCTTTGTCCTAGCTTTCCAGACAAGGTGGCCCCAACGCCAGACATTGACCACTCCATGTTCATTTTTCCCACAAAGAAAGGATAGGACCCCAGGAAGAGAATTGATAAGGCTTTACGGGCATGTCAGTGTTACTGAACTCTGTCCTGGAGGGGCAGAGGTTCAGAAGGCCAGCCTAGTTTCTTGGAACAGGGTAACCTCTGGACAAGCCAGACCAATCAAGGTAGCGATCGCGGCAGTCAAGACTAGGTCTCAAAAGGGGTGAGAGTGACTCAAAGTCCGCAATGAGCACACAAAGCAAGGACACTTACAAATATATTAAAAATATAGACACATTTATTACAAGGCGAGAAATCACAATAAAACTCAAGTAAACCAACACATCACAATCAAATACAATATATATATAAAAGTACCAACGAGTCTAACGAGTTAGACGCACGAAATGTGTAGACCACCTAGATGGGGAGGAAAACAGGCAGTGTGAATAATAGTTAGACCCAGTCTGCCTTCAGAGGCACCTAACTAGAAGGAAGTCCGAGCCCTACGAAGATTGGAGCCTTGTGCTCAAAAGTACCTGCACACGCTGGTGCCAACGGGCAAAGGGGAGTCTCTTCGAGGGAATCAGGCAGTTCAGTTCGATGAACAAATGAAGATGAACAGAGCTCGGCGACTCAAGCGCAGCCTCCACTGTGGGCAGGAGCAGAGCGCGAGTACGGAAAGGTGTGCTGTTAGACACAGCGGGGAAAAGCTATGGGCTACTGCAGGACGACGACCAGTTCCTAGCGATGCTACACACCGGTCCCCGATGTAGGCAGACCCAGGCTTCTCTGCGTCAGTTTCAGCGCTGGCAGGTCCAGATACGAGCAGGGGACGTCTCGGCGTTGTGTAGATTCCGCAGAAGTAGAGTTGAGGATGTCCCAAACGCAGTGAACCCGCACAGTTTGTTACCACAGCAGGGCAACGGAGCGGCCGTGTGTATTTCAGCCCAATGTACACTGCTCACTTCAGACCTGGGAATGCCAAGTGTACGAATCGTGTGAGAGTGGCAGGGACTCGTAATACAACACAACCTGACGGTGGTTACAGAGCAAGACTCCTGGGTAGGCTGGTCAGTCCACTGGATGGCCCAGAGACACTTCCGAAGGCTTACGTGCAGGAGATGGTGAAGATGCCGAGAATAGTTGTTCCCACTATTCCAAGGGGTCGAAGTACCAGTACAGCCCTTCTCGTTCGATCAGAGGTAGAAAGGGTTTCACAAAGCGACAGCAGTGCAGAGGAGCAGTCCTTCAGCGGGTCACCAGCGATTCCTCGGTTCTGCCTCGTAGTTGCAGGATACTTGGCTCCTGTATTCCTTTGTTCGTGAAAACTCAGGAGGTGGACATAGTAGTGGTGTTTCCAGCCTCCTCTTATCCACGGTTCCCTTCGTGCCAAAACAGAGGGGACCCAATAGGAGATCTGCTCACAAAACACTCACACCATATGTGGACCTATCACAGACCATGGTGGTCCCAGGCATTCACGACACACTAGACTCTCTGGCACCCAGGATGTGTATTGGGACCAGACATCCCAGTCCACATCCTGGAGGCACACACAAGGCCTGTAGAAGCCCGCGAAAGCATCTGTGTTTCGCGGGAAAGTACATGCCCAAATAAGGAAGGCCCGGGTCGGCTCGACCTGGGGAAGGTGAAGGGGGCAAGAGGGTCAGCGGGCAGGACAAATAGCCTCTTGGTCTGGCCATTTTGGAAGCCAGGCCACCATTTTGGGCTAAGCGCAAGAAACGCACTTAAACGCCAAAAGGAGCTCAAAAACACAAAGAAACGATCGCTGCCACCAGTCCTGTCCGTGATTCACTTGCACCGTTCATTAACAATCCAAAGAGAGTATCTAGGGCCTGTAGAAGACTAGAGACCCAAGAGAGCAGTAACTTAGCTTACAGTGCCCTCTTGTGTCATGTTGCGTGAAAGCTGCAATACGATAAAAGAAATACGGAAAACAACGTTTCCCGGTACTGACTGTCTTAAGGGCATGTCAGTTTCCCCGTAAGAATGGAGCGAAAGCCCAGAGGAGTGCGGCAGAAGGCTGCACTTCGCTGGCAAAGTCTAGATCACGGTGAGAACAGCAGCAAAAAGTTTAGGGGTTGCCACATGGAAGGAGAATTACCCACAATTAAGAAATTTTTCCTAACAGTCAGGATATGTTGTTGGATGTCTTGGGGCCCCTTATCCAGTTGTTTGAGATATTGGAGGAGAGTGTTGTCCACAACACCCACCTGGACACCTTTGTCTTGCAGGATTGGATCCAAAGAGCTGTTTGCCTGCTCAGCAATGCAAATACGGCCCTGTCCACAGAAAGGAGGAAGGCGTTCTTAATGTGCCATCCTAGACCCAAAATTGGCGGATATGGCTCCATCAGAAGCTCAGCCTAAAGCCCATGGGTTGCTGTTTGGAGACTGGTTTGTTAAGGAGTTGGCTTCTTTTGTTCATATCTTCAGGGTTTTAGATAAGGCCCAAAAAAACATCTAGAAAGCTTTGACCGCAAGAGTTTTTTCCAGGGCTAGTAGAGGTACAGCCCACTCCTAAGTGCTGTGTGCAGGGTCCTTTGCTACCAGAGGAGCACAGGAACCCTTCTTCTGTCAGCAGGGCACTCAGTGGAGAGGTTGCAGAGGTGCAGGACCTTCTGGTTCCACAGCAGGTGAGCAGTTTACATTTACATGTTTCCTCTGACTGTGAGTTAGGAGGAAGATTGGTTTGTTTTGTTCACAAGTGGTCTGCCCTGACTTCAGATGTGTGGGTCCCCCAGGCACTACCTTCTCCATTGGTGTTCTGTTGCGACAAGCAGGATTTAGTGGGCGCAGATGTGCAGGACCTCATTTCGGAAAGGGTGCAGGGGTCCAGGGTTCCAACAAATCCTACTCCATTCTCAGTTCCATTTGTCTGGTACCAAAACCAGACAGAGGTTACCGCCCAGTTATCAATCACAAGGCGCTCAATTCTTTTGTGGTCTATTGGCATTTCAAGATAGCGGGTATTCATTTGTTAAGAGACTTCTACTTAAGTGGGAACAGATGGGAAAAATATACCAGAAAGACGCATACATAGTATTTCCTGTTCTTCCGCCTCATCAAGAGTACCTTCAGTTTCAGTGGCAAGGTCACTATAAAACACTCCTCGGACATCTGTCACGTCCTTTAAGACCCTGACGTCCTCTCTCTCACTAAGAAGTTATTCAAGGCCAGCTCTGTCACTGCTTTTGACACTCTTCTCCCTGAGGGCTACAAGATCCTGTTAATCCCAGACCCTGGTGCAGTGTGGCATTGATCTTCCGCAAGTGGGTTCCTGCCTCCATCACACCTACTGAAACCTACTCATCCTTTGAAAGCCTAGTCTGCAGGCTGTCTCGCCTACCTTCTCTCTTACTCTCGCTACAATCCACAGGCCGCCCCGGACCGACCTCCCTCTTCATCTCAGAATGGGTGGACCTGTCCTCCTCTCTTCTCACCTTCTCCCCTAAACTTATCTTCCTTGGGCACTTTAACATTTATGTGGACCCCTCAGATGTGACTTCTGTACACTTTCACAACCTCTGCGACTCTCTTTCTTTCACTATCCTTCCATGTGGCCCCAAACCACTCTGCCGGACACACCTTGGATGTTCTCATCTCAACAGACATCCCACTCTCCAACCCTCTTACTACCCCTCTCTTCTAGTCTGCCACTCTCTCTTTTCCCACCTTGACCTCCCCTTTCCCCTGAGGATGCCTCCGGCTGCACTGCCAGTCTCCTTCTCCGTGATTCGACTGATGAAGCGTGTGTTAGACGTTGCATTCGCCTCTTCCCTCATCCCTCCTCCGCCCGCTTCATTTGACTCTCTTTCTCACTCTGTTCTAGCTAACCTCTCTCTATCGCTAACATGTCCCTGAACATCCTTGCCCCCGTCATGAGGATCTGCATGAAGTCTGACTCCAAATGCAACTCTTGGTATGACTCCCACTTGCCAGCTTTGAAAAGCAAGTGCAAAGCTGCTGAGAGGAAGTGGCAGGCATCTAGCTCATCCTCTGACAAACTGGCCTGCCCCCTACTCAAGAGGCAATATTGTCTCGCCATCTGCTCCAAGAAGAGGGCTCATGTCCAAGCCTGCATCTCTGGAGCCACCAATAACATGGCTGAACTTTTAAAAATCTGCAAGGAACTTGCAAATCCTACTGCAGTCTCCTCCTCCCTTCCAAGCCCACTGCACTGCACTGCAGTGGCCGCCTTCTTCTCCTACCAAAACCCAGGACATCCTGTCCTCTCCGTCATCTGCCCCCCTACCCTCCCCTATCCCCCTCTCCCCCCTCCTCTCTTCCTTCTCTCCCATTGCACCAGACGAGACCTCGAGAGAAAACTGCTCTCCTTAACACCTGTGAAGACATGCTCTCTAACCTGGACTCAAACACACCCTCTGTTCTGATCCTCCTCGATCTTTCTTCTACCTTAGACACAGTTAACCACTCCACTCTCATAAACCGTCTCCACGATACCCTAGGCATCACAGACCGGGCACTGGTGTGGCTGACCTCCTTCCTTTCAAACAGACCCTGCCAAGTGGAAATGGGTCCTTTTCTCTCCTCCACTTCACATCACTTTCTACCTGTGGTGTCCCACGGGGCTCTATCTTATTGCCAAGGCTCTTTAACATCTATCTGGCCCCTCTGGCCCACTTAATCTCCACCTTCTCCCCTCATTCCCAGTGTTATGCAGACGACACACAGCTCTCCTTTAAGCTACCATCCTCTACCTCCTCCCTCTCCCTTCTCATACAGGACTGCCTGTCTGCTATTCATGCATGGTGCACTGCTACAAATCTCTGCCTTAATGCCAGTAAGACTGAGATCCTTCTCATTGGGACCTCAGCTCACTTCTTCCCTCCTACACCCTGTCCGCCCTCCATGGGGCACCTCTCCTCGCCCTCCTGTGAGGCAAAAAATCCTGGCGTCATCTTCGACTCCTCTCTCTCCTTCTCTCACCACATCACAGACCTTGCCAAGAAGGACCCCTTTCAGCTGCACCTCCTCAGAGGCATTCTCTCTTTTTCCACCTTCCCCCAGAAACTCAATGTCTCCAGGGTGCTGGTCCTCCCCTGGCTCAACTACTGCAACAGCATCTTCTTCAATATGCCCAACTCCTTCCTTCGCCTCCTTCAACTAATACAGAATAGGACTGCAGGATTTATCCTTGGCCTCAAGCCCAAGGGACAGCATCTCTCCAGCCCCAAGTTCCCTCCACTTGCTCCCGGTTGCTGCGAGGATCAAGTTCAAGACACTCTGCATCATCCACAAGGCTTTCTGGTGTGGTGTCTGAGACCCCACTACATCCAACTCTCCCTCCCTAAATACCTTCCTGCTTGAGCACTTTGGTCTTGTAGCTCCAAATCTCTGTAGATCAGACGCTTTTCCAAGCAGAGAGTGGGGGGTAGATCTCTCTCCGCAGGTGCCTCCCTCTGGAATGGCCTCTCTGCACCTCTCAGACTTGAGCCAGATCTCCTTAAGTTCAGGAAGCTTCTCAAGACCCTCCTTTTCTCTTCCTCCTTCCCTCTCTCCCCCGCCCCTGCTAATGTCCCCCTCTGGCTATTGACTGGCTGCCTGGTTACTTCAGATTCTTACAGGGCACCAGTGCTCTCCTCGACCAGTCTACCCCTGCACATGGCCACCCTTCACCCCCCCTCAACCTGCACTTGCCCTTCCAGGCTCCCTCCCCTGCACCAGCTTGGCTGGGCCTGCACCCCTTGATCCCTTCCAGCCCCGTTTCCTCGCACTTAGCACGTGTACCTTCTTCCCCTGCATTCCCCTGGCTCTGTCCACCTTGCCTCCCCTGGTAAAATCTTCACCCACGGGTCTTCCGCCCTGACTGGCACTCTCCCCCTCCTCCCCTCTCCCCTGCACTTATTGTTACTGCACATGCACGATCCGAATGTCACAAGTCCTAGTAGGACCGTCTTAGTTTTTGTCATCCATGTTCCTCCCTATCTTGTCTTATTGCGCCTTGAAACACATTGTATATATGCACATTATAAATACCCAATAAATAAGTAAGTGTGGGTTAGCCAACAGAAGGAGACAAATGTGAGAGTTATGCGTTGGTTCTTGGATTCCAACCGTATTGTTTCACTGTGGAACACCGGAAGGGTCGAGATCAAGGAAATGTCGACTTCCTTTCTCGGTTTCTCGATCCAACCAGCAGAGGGGAAGGGTATGAGATGAATCTGAGGGCATCCTCACTTCTTTCCCCAATATATCCTCCTACTAGGTAGCCAGGGAAAGGCTGTCACTATCGGATCCTGACCCTGGGGGTGGATATGCAAGGGATGTCTACCTGGGTGGAGACTTGGGGAGCGGAGATAAGGCACTCTTGGGTGAGGCACAGTATCTCCCATTTCCTTTTCACCATGAGTCCACAGTCCCAAAGCCTTTATGTGCTTTTGTTAATCCCTTCCCTATTTTTTCCCTACATCATTCTCCAAAAGACACCAGTTTGATACTGGGATGAGGAAGATACCAACTAGAGAAATACATCTACATACCGTGAAGATCTGCTCTCCAACCTTGACTCCAACACTCCCTGTGTTCTCATCTTACTTGATCTCTCTTCTGCCTTTGATATGGTCAACCATGTCATCCTGCTCAATCGTCTCTGTGATAACCTGGGGATCACTGGTCAGACCCTGGGGTGGCTGACTTCTTTCCTCTTGGATCAACCCTCCCAGGTTCAACTTTGAGCCTTCCTATCCTCTATCTCTACCTGTGGTGTTCCCCAGGGGTTTAACCTCCCTCCCTGGATGTTCAACCAATACCTGGCACTTCTTGCCCACCGCATTGCTGCGCTCTGCCCAAAGTTCCAGTGCTATGCGGATGAGACACAGCTCATTTTCAGGCTACCCTCAGCCACCTCTTCTCCGTCGCTCATCTCTGTCTGTCGGCCATCCAGGAGTGGTGTGCTGCCAATTATCTCTGCCTTAATGCCAGTAAGACTGAGATTCTTCTCATTGGCATCCCCACTCCCTCCTTTCCTGACACTCTCTGGCCTTGAGGAGAACCATATCCGGTTCCGGAAGTACCTCAAAACCTTTCTCTTTGTTTCTGCTTTTAATCCTCCTCTGCCTTGCTGAATCCCCTGCTGAACCTGCACTGGTTACCTGGCCACCCTCTGTTCTCGGGCCCAGGTCCTCTCCTCCGCCAGTCCGACTACGGCACTGCCTTCCCGGCAACCACTGCACTCGTGACTGTCTCTGTATCCCTACAGTCCCACTACCAGCACTTGACATGACACCAGATGTCTGCCTTACCCTTGCACTTGCCACCTGCTGGCCATACTTCTTATTATTCGTATCCCATGTACTGCCCTTCTCCCCTCCTCCTCTCCCTCGAACTTTCCCCCTTCCCATGCACTTGTGCAATCTGAATGACAACTGGCCTAGTAGGATCGTTGTCCGTCTTCCCTCTGTTCCCCCTCTCTTGCCTCGTCACGCCTTGAAACACTTGTTTATAGGCACGTTGTAAAACCAAGGAAGGGGGGACACCAGGGTGGCAGGCAAGCATGTAACATGTGAGACATTTAATAAATGCTGATATAAATAAAAGAAAGCACTTTTGAATACTGATTTGAATGAAAGCAAGAAAGCAAATGCTTTTGAATACAGATTTGAATGTAAGCAAGAAAGAAAGCCCTTTTGAATAGCGATCTTAATGAAAAGCAAGTATTTTTGAATACTGAAGTGAATGAAAAAAGTTTTGTGGAATCCTACACCATAGGAATACATTGTGAGAAACCTGAAGGTGTCTCACCCGCTAGTCCACTGAGATCTGTCATCCAGGTGGCCAGGACACGGCCATCGCTATTGAATCCAGGTCCTGGGGTGGACCAGTGCGGGAGAATCACCTGGATGGGTTTTTTTTGGGGAATGGAAGTGGGACACCGACGGTTGGATGCGGTACACCCTTCCTTATAACAACTTTTCCCCATCGTACCTTGTAGGATATTTAGAAGCACGACCCCCCCCACTTTTCCGTCATGAACACCATGAAAGACAGCAGACTAACAGCAGAGCCATTTACCCGACATGTCCCAACACAAGAGTCAGGCAATTGACAATAACTACACACAACTGACTGCCCTTTCCCTTCCCCACAGGGATAAAAGGTCGGAGCACAAGAGCAGAAGAGCACACTTTGAGCAAGGCCGAACGCACGAGGAAGCACCTATTCCAGGACGGCAGTTTAAATGGAGGAGAAGGTGGCAATACCTGAAAGGAGGACAAGAAGGGAAGTGCCCTTGCTCTTTTCGACCCAGACCCGCAAAGCCTCCGTGAAAGGAATTATAAGAGCGGAACTACAGCGAGCGTGTGGTGGAACAGATGTCAACGATGCACAAGGCCCTGTCGCACTGATAACCAAGGTGGGGAAACCTGCTTGCTGCCGTGGTACCGTCCTTGACTCCAGAGATGAGAAACGCCTACAAGTTCACCACAGTCAGTGAGTCGGAGGGAGAACATTTAGTAAACTGGGCTGTGTTGAGCGAAGGTGTCAGAATCCGTGGCAGTTCAACTCGAAGTGTAGACGAGTTCTTCCTGCCAATGTACCCCTCTGGACACACAAGGTGAAGTACAGAGGAGTCAATTAGCCGAAAGAATATGGAACACCACACGAAAGACCAGGCCCTGTAAAGGAATGACGGCAGGTCACTTAAGAGCTTGTTTCAAGTATATACAATAAACAAGATAACCACAAGGCACTGACCATAATATGGAGAAGCCTTGTAACCGGCCAGTAAACTTCCAGATGGTAGATGCAAATGATATTCTAGGGGAACACAGAGTATATAATGAAGGAACCAGAAACAGGAAAACAATAAGGAAGCAAAGGGTTTTGCATTGAGGTGGACTTACCAAGGGGTACCTGAACCTCTTTCCAGGACCAACGGAGGCACCAGTGTGTTCCACCCTATTCTATACATGACGGCACGAGGATGCCTAGGTGAATAGCACCAGTCTCTAGTCCCAGGTCTACCCCACCAGCATGAGGACGCCAAACTACCTAAGCGCCAGAGGTGGACAGTCTCTAGTTCAAGCGCTTCATAAGAATACTCTGGTGCAGTGTTAGTAGTTAGAGCGTAGGTTCCTTTGGGTTCCAGTAGAACGGTCAAAAGAGTTCCGAGTTTGGCATCATGGAGTGGAGAACCGATCCAAAGACAGTAGGCAGGAGGCAGTCCAGTAAAACGTTACGAGTTTGTAAGGAAAATAGCAAGCGGGAGGCAATCCAGTAAGCGTTCCTAGTTCGTAAGGCAAATAGCAAGCGGGAGGCAATCCAGTAAGTGTTCCTAGTTTGTAAGGCAAATAGCAAGCGGGAGGCAATCCAGTAAGCCTTCTGGGTCTGAATACCAGCAAGGGCAATAGACGAAAAGCCAAAAACAAGACAAGGATTCAAAACAAAGCAAAGTCACAAAGGACGTAGCCATGGTTTCTTTTTGAAATCAGAAACAGGGCTTTGCAGCAGTCCGTAAGTATTTTAAGGAAACCATAGAAAACCAAACTCCTCCCCGAGACGTCACGCTCTATGCCATGCGTGCAATGGATGCCAA
Source organism: Ambystoma mexicanum (assembly GCF_040938575.1). NCBI lineage: Eukaryota > Metazoa > Chordata > Amphibia > Caudata > Ambystomatidae > Ambystoma > Ambystoma mexicanum. The sequence continues at coordinate 41,088,495 of NC_090928.1, forward strand.
AGTCACCATGACAACCCGCGTAAACGGAAGCTGGGATGTTGTATGTGGCGAAAACGGTGATGGGCATTGGAAGGATGAGAAAAAGCAGCCCTCCCATTGTTTACATGGTGTAGCAGAGTGTGATGCTTCATTCTGGTTGCAGGAGAACGTGCCAGAAGGACGCGAGACCTGACAGAAGGTTGCAAACGGCAACATGATATGAATTGAAAGAACTTGTGTGTTACAGAACTTTTAAGAAAATCACAGGGAAAGACCAGCTGTAGTGGTCCGACGGCACTTAGGCGCCCATTCGAAAGACACCGACTGGTCCCCTTTTGTGGAAACTACAACTACCAGGAGGCCCTAGGGGAGCCCAACGTAAGAGATCAAAGTGGTCATACAAGGGTCGAGTAAAACCCATTGTACAATCGAAAGTCTTTGGCACGTTGTCAAGAGGAAAGCTAAGGGAAGTGAATCCTGCAGTGTGATAAGGGAAAATTTAATAGTGTATCTGGCAAATGTGAATCCGTATGAGGGATGCCTGCAAGTCTGGGTGAAAGATAATAACCTGTGAACATTGTGTTGACAAGAGTGAAACCGGCTGAGGGATGTCCACAATGAATGTTTGGCTTTAAAAGACATGGAGACTCATGAACATTACAGGTGACAATATAAAGAGCGGAAGGACATAGTGAACCTAACAGAGGGAGGCTAACATTGTCAAAAGGATTGTAGCCCGGTTGAGGGGGGTCCCTGGATGAAGAGTCATCATCCAACATAAAATATTATGAAAAAAAAGTAACTTTTATTTTGTTATTTCTTTTTTTTACACATCAGGCCCTTGGAGGCAAGAGACTTTGTATGAGAGAGATTTGGCCACAGAAGGTCCTGATATCGCTGAAAAGAACTGTAACCTTGTGCTGGAGAAGCCCAGTTGTGTGTTGTGCTCAGGAGTCCCCCCATGGTCCCATGCTAAAAACCTGGGTTACGGAGACCGCAGATATACCATCCTGACTTATCATTTTGTGAACACTTCTTTCTTTTCTGGTGAACATTATCCCACACTATTTTGTAACTTAGCGGTAAGAACTGGCATTCGTTTTTTTTTAATATACGTCCTTTTTATTTGACAAGACTCCACTAGGATTGCCTATTTATTTGATAGTTGTAGCTTGCTCCCATCTTAGATTTAGGTTTAGATTAGGTGTTTTTCTCACCCATTTATACAGTTTAATTAACACCCTTGAACTGTGATCACTTGTGTCTCTCTTTACTGTTGCCACCATGAGTTCCTTCCAATATGAAAGTGCAACAAGTGAATAGTGGCAAAGCATCAGGAGGATGTGAACTAAGAATAAGCCAAGTACCACTGTAGAGCTGAAACAGTGGCAATGTGCATACAAGGAAGAAGAGACAAGACAGGTGTCTAGGTTCCGTGACCGGTGTCGTCCGACAACTGCGCCTAGACAGAGAACACCTACCCATGAAAAAGCCACTTACAATATCTGCAAAGAAACTTGTGATTGAATATAAAGGACATTTGGTGTGAATTAAAAAACTGTACTTTGTGAACTTGGTGAAAGATACCCAACCAGAAGAGCTGCAAAGTATTATAAATAACTGTGTTGTGGAAAAGGTGAAAGACTTGAACGCTTGGGGAAGGGAACCCCTTTTAAACCAAGAGCTGGAAGAAGCTCTGAACCTTTATTTGAACACTTCTCATTTTGACACTGACATCCCTACACATAGATGTCAGGACAAGCATAGGTTTTGGAAACAGACATACTTTTACTTTGGACTTCATGACACAGACTACCCTTAGTTTATTTAGGTAGGGAAATCCAACCTTAGCATAGGACTAGCTGTGCCTTTTCCAGCCCCTTTTCTGTTAAATCGAAGTTTCTAACCCAAACTTGTAATTCAGTTGTCTGTGTCTACTTCATGATGCCTTCACAGTAGATAAACCAAAATGAGGGTTTGTTTGCATGTTCTTCTAATGACAGTGCTTTATAGCCGGGAAACTACATAACTTGAGACAGGTAATGTATATAGTTGTAGCAATTCACTAGGGAACACATACATTTAAATTACAAAGTTAATTATAAAATACCCATGAAGACATTACTTTTACAGATTATAAAGTTTTATGAGATTTATTTTTCACATCCGACACAATGTTTTGTCACCTTTAAATATGTGTGTCTGTCATTTTTTCAAAACACACAATAAAGCACCCCATTCCATACACATGTGCAACACTGTTTTTGCAAAGAACCCCTCATTTTATGAGTGGCTACACATACCTTCCTGATTTAGGGATACCAGTGATTCCCTTAAGTACACCGTTGTCTCCAAGTGGTGCTGTGGCAGATGAGCTCATGCAAAACTCCAGGAAGAGAAGTGGGGCCGTTAATAGGTGCATTTAAATCCCTCTCACAAATACCAAAGAGTGAATGCCCACGCACTATTTTTTATAAAAAATATAATCTTTACATAAGAAATGGCAATATATAAAACACTACAAGTAAGTAAAAACAGTTTCTAAAGAGTTCTTAGGTATTCAGAAAAGTGGCTTTTAAAGAAGGAAAAAATGCAATCACAGTTCAGCAAAACACTTTTTGTAAGAAGGAGTTTCTACACCAGGATACCTTTGAGGAAGTCTTTATTTAAGTCACAGCTGCACAGAACCCCAGCACATCCTCTCACCAACACACTAAAACAACAACTCCTTTTAGAATCTGTTCAAAGCTAAACAATCTAAATGGATTGTTACCTGCATCACACTGACATCATTATAACATTCCAATCCACATATATTTATAAGAACATTATAATAACACTTTTCCTAACTAATTGAGAATGTTCCAGCAGAGACCAAAGGAGATCAGGTGCACAGATTTGGGGAGGTTTTTGTGAAAAAGAGCTACCTTCCATGAAAAGGATGAAAAGGTCCAAAGAAACAATTTCTGGAGTTATGACGGTCTTCAAACCACAAAAGACCCTCGGTGATGCACTTGAGTCAAGATAGCAATTCCCTGGGTCTAAAAAGCAATTATAAAAAAGGTTTTTGGTGGTTCCCAAAGGTGGTTACTAGGCGTGCTGTTTGGCGACTACCGTAAATCCCAGCATGGCACATCAGTCCACGAGGTTTGGGAGGGATGATGGACTATTGGGTGGGTCCCAGGTCAACGGTTGGAGCCAGAGGAGCTGAAAGGCTGAAACCTTGCAGTCTGCGGCAGTGAGCAATGCAAGTTTCCCCGTCATCCTCTGGCTCGGTATTCCGATTCTGAGTGTGAGGTTGGCTTGCGAGGACCCCATGGAAGGACGATTAAGTAAGAAATATTTGCGAAGTCACAGTGTAGAGAAGGCAACCACAGGAGGGAATTCAGCAGTGCAGTTGCAGGATATAGAGCATTGCATCACAGAAGGGGGAGATGGAACAGGGGCACATACTTGATGTCCTGGGATGTAGAAACTCAGGCCAGTTTGGCACAAAAAGAATTCAGAGTTCTAGAAGCAAAAGGTACAACAGGTACACAACCACACTGCGCTAAAGAAACACAATTGAATCTGGAAAGACTGATATTTAATCTGAGAAAAAAAGCCGACACATGTTTCAACCTCATTGTCTTCCTCTAGGCTAGCGAAACTCGTATTGGTAACACCTATCAGTTGGGTAGAAAAGCTGCAATAGTCTCAAAAAATGGCCGGCAGTGTGGTAGAATAAAATAATTATAAGCTTGATTGAGCAGCATGAGCATCTGACAGCGCATCCCCTATAATTTGCTAATTCAATAATGTGCGCAGCTGGCTCAGGCCAAATTGCTCCAGGCTTCTAGAAGCAAAGGGGCTTCCACTTATGGATTTGGTGATGCAGACAGTATGTAGCGTCATAGAGACACAGTCTTCGATCAGGAGATGGGATGCAGCTGCCCCACCTGGATACACCATTCCCTGTAGCATGTGCAGCAGGAACTATGTGCTGCCAACGTTGTGATTCAAGCTAAATTAGAGTAGGCACAGATGGAGGTGTCAAATGAAAACCAGGGGGTGCTGCTGCAATACAGGCCATTATCGATGAGATGACACAAACATTAAGCCTGCTAGGATGCATAGGTCAACTGCCTCCCCTACAAAATGTTGTGCCTCCCCTTGTGCCCTCTCCCTGGCACAGATGTGGGCCTGTTTCAATGTGCTGGCTGCCTCTCTAGGGAGAAAGCCACCAGCTAAGAACTGAAAAGGAATGCACTTCTGGGCTGATGCGCCAGAACCAACAATGTGAGGCCGTAAACCAGCGCTGCCCACCGCCGCTCAAAGTGGCTTGTTTGGGAGGGGGTGGGTGTTACCATGCCATGGATGGTGGGGGGTGTCTGTTATGGGGAGTGGGAGGCAGGGGCCAGGTATGAGACTTCTGATCCAGCTGTTGGGCAGCAGGTACAGGGTTTGTGCTCTGGGTTTTGGTGGGTAGGATGGCAGTTATAGGGCTTGTGCTCTGGGTGGGCGGTGGAAGGTTGCCAAGTATAGTACTTATGCTTTGGGTGCAGAATGCCAGGTATAGGGCTTGTGCTTTGTGTGGTGGGGGAAGGATGTCAGGTACAGGGCTTGTACCTTGTGTGGTGGGGGCAAGATGCCAGGTATAGGGCTTGTGCTTGGTGTGGGTCAGGATGCCAGGTATGTTGTGGGGGTCAGGATGCCAGGTATGGGGCTTGTTCTCTGTGTGGTGGGGGCAGGATGCGAGGTATAGGGCTTGTGCTCTGGGTGTTGGGGGGCAGGAGGCCAGGAGGTATGGGCCCTGTGCTCTGAGTGGTAGAGAGCAGGATGCCAGGTATAGGGCTTGTGCTTTGGTATGGGGGGGTGGGCAGGGTGCCAGGTATGGAACTTGTGCTCTGGGCTTTAGGATGCCAGGTATAGGGCTTGCATTCTGGGTGGTTGGGCAGGATGCCATGTAAAGGGTGTGTGCTCCAAGTGGTGGGGGCAGGTTGCCAAGTATTGGGCTTTTGCTCTGGGTGGTGGAGGGCAGGAATGGGGCTTGCACCCTGGGCGATGTGGTAAGGATGCCAAGTATGGGGCATGCACCCGTGTGCCGTGATGTGTGGGAGGCAAGATACCAGATATGGGGCTTGCACCCTGGGTGGTGTGGATAGGATGCCAGATATGGCTCTTGCGCTCTGGGTTGCCTTGGGTAATTTGAGTTTCGACTTGTGAGGCTCTAACCTACATATCGTGACCCTACTAGCCATAACATGGCTTTATTGGGGCATTTGAAGCTGTACATGGCTCCTGCAGCACCCTGCAGGACCTGGAAGGCTATACATTACATATTGTGACTGACAACGCATATGTTGGCATGATTGATGGATTTGAGGCTGCACTTACATCAGACCATGCCATGCAGGGACAGGCTTCGGAAAAGCTGGCCTGGCATGTTGGAACTGGCATTATGCTAACTGTGATTAAGTAGAGCTGTTTGAAACTGGCATGGCTATGCTTAACTGGCCATGGTTGGTTGTCACTTTTATTAGCAACTTCCTGTAACTGAGCAACACAGGTCACCCTTAATTGCTAGCACCATTTGGGCAACATGAAGGTATACTTTGAAGTAACCTGGCATTTTGGTGGTAACCCCTTGCAAATAATTCTGCTGGCACTTCCGAACTCAACACTGTGTACTGCAAACTATCCTGGCACAACATTAAAACTGGTGTCATTTCTACTGACCTATGATGCATAGTTGGCATTGTTCTTACAGTTGACACCCTGGCATCAGAAGTATTCAAATATTTAATATTTCCTACAGAATTGCCCGTAATTTTTTTTTTTTAATCCATCTTTCCTCGAACATTGTGATGTAGAAAGGCATGATTTTTACCTCCTCTGGGTCCCTTTGAGCTGCTTCGCCACCATCAGTTTGGGAAAAGCATTCACACAGCCCATTTATAGGTGGCCCCTATAAGGTAGGCTTGATTTCAAACGGGGAAGAAATCACAGTTCAAGGGTTTTTATTGAAATTCAAATGGGTTGTTGGAACGCCCATCTAAATCAATGGATGGGAATAAGCTACAACCATCAAAAAATAGTAACGCATTACTAGTGGAGTCTGTTAAAATAAAAGGGCCTATACTAATAAACCTATTGCCAGTCCTTACTTCTAAACGCAAAATGGTGTGGGACAACAATGTATCAAAAGAAAGGTTTTCAAGAAATAATATCTCAGGATAGTTGAGCATTTGGCTTCCCTTGGCCACATTTTTAGCACGGGCAAGGCGGCACGTGCGAGCTTTGCACACACTCTGGCTTCTTGGCCACAAGACAACAGTTCAAATCGTAGACATCAGGGCCTTCCGCCAAAGTTTGTTTATTTATTTATAATGTGCGCCAGACCCGAAGGTATCAGGGCGCAGAGGTTACATAGAGTCTTTCAGCTTAAGTTACAAATAGCCTGTAGCATACAGGTTGTGAAAGTACATCATATGGTAGGTACATACATACATATAATACAGAGAGCATACTATACAAGCAAGGATATATTCTGATCATATACATACAAATCATAGAAGTTCCCAAGATACTGGGTACATAATATGAGCATAGGTGCAAAGTATAGAGAGAACACTATGCAAACGGAAAATAGTCAAAGGCAGTGGAGAATTAGTTGCAGGTGTCTTGCTGTTCATTATCTGTAAGCAAGGAGATAAGATTGTGTCTGAAATTAATGAATGTTTGGTCAGCTCGCACAGAGAGGGTGGCTAGGAATTCCAAAGCTGTGCAGCCTTCATTGGGAAACTACTGCCCCCAACTTTGGATAGTTTGAACCTTGGCACCGATAGGCAGTTGGTGTTGGCTATTCTCATGGGCCTACTTGAGGATTTTCTATTGATTCTCTTGGTAAGGTAGCGTGGCGCCCCATTGTTTAGGCATTTGTGTGTGAGTCACGCCATTTTGAGTTAGATTTCATCATTGGTGGATAGCCAGTTATGTTGTCTCCAGAACACAGATATGTGCTATTTCCTTGTTATGCTTAACGCAGCCCTTAAGGGCATTGTTCTGGAGTGTCTGTATTCGCTTGACAATATATTTGGCCCCAATGTACAGGGCATTACAGTAGTCCAATTTGGACAGGATAAGTGCTCTGGCCAAGATGATGAGGCTATTCGCGGATAGAAATGCTTTACACGCTCTGATTAATTTGCATGTATATGCAGTGGACGATGCCAAAGCATTTACAGGTCTAGTAAATGTGAGGGTAGTATCAAGGTAAAAACCCAGGGTTTTTACCTCTGTGACAACTTTGATGTGGTTTCCGCCAATGATGAAGGAATCATGTGCAGGGCAGAGTTATTTGAGTTTGGATGTGGTGCCTAGGATGATGAGCTCAGTTTTGTCTCTCTCCCAATGACAGTCTCTTATTGCAGAGGGCCTGATGTAACAAACAAAACACAAGTGTTCCTTTGTCAGGGTTTTCACATTCACAAGTTCACAACTGGTCTTCCTTCTTTGGGCTCAGACCACGGAACCCCTCGTTCGGGATCAGATCCTCTTGATATGAGAATCAAAGACTTTCAAATGTGCAATGGGTTTTGCTTAAACCATTGCAGGACCACTTTGATTCACTTCACACAATTGTTTTTCACATCAATCTTCTACATTTGTTTCTCTTGCCTTACAGAGACCTTCGATTGAGCACATTCACGGTGCCGGACCACTCTGTCAACGATATTGTCTCTTTCCTTCTCAAGTTCAAACATTCATCAGCAGTTTAGCTTTACTCGCGTCTTTCATCACTCGTGTTTAACAATGTTCGCTCCAGCGCTCGTTATACAATGTTGCCACTTGCCACCTTGACTTCAACTCACTAGCTGTGTTGATCTCTGTCGCTTCTTTGTTCTGGGAGCAAAGGACGATTCCAGAGTATGTGCTGCTCCTCCCTGCCTTGGTCAGTTACGCGAGAGGGCCCTCGGTATCTCCGACACAATGCAGGATTCTTGAGTCTGGTTTCCTGGCCTTACGCTTTCTGCCTTGAAGGTTTCTTGAAAGTAACAGCGTCTTGCCGAAAAGGTCAAGGGTGCGTCCCTTCTTACAAAGCCTTTGTGCTTTGCCGTCTTTCTCCCCTCATTTAGCTACCGACTCGAAACTGCCGTACCTTCATGTACTTTGCCTCGCTCAGAGTGTGCTCTCGTTCTCCACCTTTTAACTGTGTGGGGAAGTGTCATGGAAGTCGCTGACCATAGTATTGGGACATGTCAGGTATACTGCTCGGGTGTGAGTCTGTTTTCTCACAGAGCGGGCTGGCCGTGTGAAAGTGCTGGAGAAGGGAAGGGGGTGAGGGAGCAGGCTTCCCCCGTATCCTACCTGGTAGGATGGGATAAAGGTGTTGCAGTGGGAGGCATAGTGTCCCACTCCCACAAGACCCCTCACCCAGGTCATCCTCCCGCACTGGTCCACCCCCTGGGGCTGGATCGACCTGATCACCTGAGAGACTCATGGGGACTAGCGTGTGAGACACTTTCTGGTTTCTCACACCCCCTTACAACTGCATGTGGCGCCTTCTGTGCTCCCGTAAATTTGATTTCTGGACACGCCCCTGACAAGAAGCCCATGAGAATGAACTAGTGCAATGATGCAAGGCCTAGGATGAAGCAAGCCTCCAGGCCACTTACCTGGAGTCCATGCCTTACACAGCACCTACACAGGCTTTTTGTAGTGACACCCACTCCATACTCCACCTCAGCCACCAGATGGTCGAGGGCAGCTTGTGTCACATTCAGTCCAATGCTGCCTGGTTAGTGTCCTGCCAAGAGCAGTTCCTGTCAGACATTCAGCATTTGTTTATATGAGCCTACACCTTCATTCTCTAATGTCCTCCCTCCCCCAGCACTTCCATCAACTCAGCATAGCAGTCCCCTGTAGAATCCATGAGTCAGAACACCCCACCACTCCCACCAAGGTGAAATGGCAGAGCAAGGGAACCCATTTTTGTTTCAGTATACCCATTCTCCATTTGTTCCCTTCTGGTTTATTGCTGTCCAAGTCCAGTCTGGAAACATTTGTTTTCGGATGTTTACTGGCTTAGATTGACATATTGCACTGTACAGGTGGTGACCCATCCCCTTTGTTTGCCATTACCAAGAGGTGGGCTAGGAAGGATATGAGGGACAGGTTATACATTATCTTAGTCTGTGATGACATGCATTTCAGTTCGGCATTGTAAATATACCAAGCAGCCAAGTCTGCATTGCTGTAGCCCCTTCATGATGCATAGCAGATTTCTTTGATGTAGGATTATAGAGTCATGTGTTCACCATGGGAATCCTGCGCGTTCACACACACATGTTTGAAAAACAGGTAGGCGTCAAAGACCCTTTGCATGTTGATGCTGTCCTCCATGTTCCTGTTACAGAAAACAGTCTCTGGCCCAGGGTGGTACAAAGGTTCATATATGTGCAGTCCGCCATGGTCCGATAGGCTACCTGCGTAGGGCAGTAGGCGGTGGCAAGGTTGCTGCTGGTCCCCCAGAACAGTCGCTGGGTTTACCTTGGGGCACACAATTCGTGTGCTCCTCCAGCCACGGGATGCTTTTTTACTAAGTATTGCTGCCTGTTTTGCACCTTGTATGCCATCCCCGCCCCCCAATTGTTACATGGTTTGAACCGTATGCGGTTTCACAGCCTGTTCTGACTCACGTGGGGTTATGTGCCTCACCACTGCACATTTGTACCTGCTCTGAGCAGGTGCTAATTTCAGGTTGTGGTTTTGGGTGTAAAACAAGGTTTATATGTTAATAGATATGCCAGCAGGTGTATATTTCACCCTTAGCGTCTTAGAAAAGAAACCTGCCTGTAACAGGCAGAGAAATCAAACAGATTGTGTTTGGTTCCACCAGTTGGGATCGGGTGGGTATTTCGCACTGATATTCCAGGCAAAATGCCCCTTTCTCTGGGTTGCCGAACCCGGGGTGGCGCACTGAACAAGTTGATGCTGGGTTTCTGTCCGTTGGTTAGATCTCCTCACAGCAGCCCAGCAAAATGAGACAGAAAGAAAAGAGACAACAATTTCTCAGAAGAACACTGTAACAGCGCAATGTCAGTTCTTACAGCGCAGGGAGACATCGCATCGGCACATTGTACAAATATCCAGGTCATCACGAATATGATGGCAAGAAATGCGGTCACTGTTTAAAGTCATTGGCCATTTGCTGAAGGCCAAGAAGTTCTAGGATACACAGGAAATGTGCCAAACATTTAATAAAAATTACAATTCCTGCCAACAGTGTATGCACAAAATATATATTATATATATTATATATATTTTTTTTTTTTACAACTATAGTAGCCATCTGATTGGCTTCTTAGGCCACGCGCCATCCCCTGTTCAAGCAGACCTGAGGTGCGAACCTGCACCCATGTGTCCTTGGTTAAGAGCAGCAGAGGTCAAGGGCAACGCCTGTTCTTCCTGTTTTGGGATGGTAAGGTTACAGCCATAGCCCCCAACATGGTGTTCCACAGGCTAGCTTATGCAACACAAATCTCTCAACATCTGGGCACACACACACATACCCAAAAATAATCATTCTGCACCATCAGGCAAGTAACATTTAGAACCTCAACATTCTACTCAAAAACAACTCCATCTACACACTTACACTACCTGATTCTCCTAAACGCAGACATGAACATGCTGTAACAAAAGATGACGAAAACAAGTGACATAATTGCTGAAACGTACACACACAGACGCATAAGACACAGAGAAGATACACACTCACCATGAAGTTACACAGACACTGGGTCAAACTGCATTTAGACATAAAGATTGTTAGCTGCACCAATAGACACTAGAAACATAACATAATCAATGTATCCACTGAAACGCAAGACGCATAAGAATACATATAATGCTTGCTTAATGCGGAAATGCAACAGTAACAAGCAGACACTTTGGAGAAAATGGACAGCCCAGTCACGTTCAACTGGATGGGAAACATCAAGGAAGCACCGAAGCTGCAGAAAGACTAGATACGCTTAATTAGCTAAAAGCACAGATCCAAGCAAACCAGACAGTAGCTGCACCATTCCTGCTAAGGTTATGTTAGAAAAATTAGGCTTGGACTAGCATCACAGGGAGCAGAATATAGTGATTCCCATGAGCAAGGCACATCTTTATTAGATTAAATAAAGAAACAGTCGTTGAAGACCAGGTGCTCATTAATTAGGGCTCAATATTGAAAGGAATGTAGCTCGAACAAGTCTCCCGTGGACAGGAAGGGTAAAGACACCTGCATTGAAATGGACTGAAATCCCAGTAAAAAGTCAAGCAGTATAATTCAGAACGTGGTCCCACACACGTGACCTATAGTTGGAGAACAGGGGTTATTCATTAAAACCAGACACAGATGGACTGAGGCCTTCACTCACCTCAAAATTCTCAGAATAAAGATACAAATCAGAGTCAAGTTCAGAGCTAAGGCCCTGGCTCAGGGCCTAGGGAATCAGAGATGGTGCGCTATAAATGGGAAAGACAGCACCTTTATGTCTCTCCCCGCACCAGTATCTTTGCTCATGTGCTGATGAACTGCTAAGAATTCAAGGTTGGCAAAGCCATTGCAAACCAATCCCCATCCTCAATTAACGCTGTCCTATAATTGTAGCACTAGCCAACCCAGTAGTACAGAAATTACATGTACTCACTGCTATCAACTTAGAGGTGGTCTCTGGTGAAGTCATCAGATAGAGCATGACCAATGAAAAGACTAACCCTTATGGATTGTGTATAAAGATGATTCTCCCTAATCAATCCCTCCACCCTGTAGGTTTTGGTGTGATATTACGTCAGCCATGACGTATTTTATGTTTTTAAGCTGTTGTCAGGCTCAAGGCAGATGAGAGCTTGGAGATTTCTGATGTTCATTGCTGTCCCTGTTTTATATTGTTTGTTAATAAAACAGGCCTTTGACATTTACCTTGACTCTTCCATTTTTTGGCGTGGGATTTACCGGCCTATCTGGTCTGCTAAGGGCTGGGACCCCACCATTGCATATGGTAGCAGAGCCGGATGGTTGGCCAGCGTCTTCAGAATTATGGAGACTTCTCACTGCGAACCTGTGGAGTGACCCGTAGAGACTGAAGAATCGCGCATAAACTGAGACGGTCGTCGGGGACCCCTTTCGTGAAAATACTACCCTGATCCCCATACCCTGCAGGGCCAAGGTGGAGTGGCCGGTTGAGGGAGGATTGGTATCGAAGGCCCACAGAGGTAAGTATCAGAGCATCAAATTGACAAACAAAGGTGGGAGGGATGTGTTTGCATAGTATTGGGGAAGAGTGATAAAGGATTTATTTATGAGCGAAAACCTATAGCCAGGGTTATAGAAGGTGGGGCTCTAAACCTTGAAGACGGGGTATTAAGTTAAAAAGTGGAAAAGATAACCTCTAACAAGCACATGGAAGAGGGCATGATGCCCTTTGGGACAGTGTGAAGAGAAAAGAGGATACCTTGTCAGAGTAAAGGCAGGAAGAAGGTCGTAGGGATTTGTTGATGTGTTATATTTAAGGTACACCCATAAATGTAGAGATTGCTGGAACCAGTGGTAGATTGTAAGCAGATTGTGGGGAATTGATGGGAGAAGTTTTGTTTACCAACAGTTGAGTTAATAGCGGGAGGGCGAGACGTTGTTTAAGGTTTTGAAAACAAGGCTTTGTCAATATTGGTTAACATCATAGAGCACGTGGTGTTTGGTTTGGACTCAAAGGGGTGGAGTTCTGGGCATGGGCAGTGTTTGTGGTGCACGCCCACATGGTGGTTGTTGTCGACATTGAAAGGCTTGGAAAAGGAGTGTAGAAAAGTGGTGGAAACTGATGAAAATAGTTGATAAAAGATTGTGAAGGAGGAGTGAAAGGATGGTACATTGGCACCGTTTTTTGAGGTCTGGTAAGTATCGCCAGTCAAGAGTCTGACGGGCCACCATGGGAGGAGATGCTACCCTTATGCACCTCTGTAAATCACTGCCGAGGTACAAAGACAAAATTCAAAATGCACCACGCGCAGTGGGTTCGGGCCACAGAAGATAAAATGTTTTTACCTTGACCTCTTTCAAAATCAGTGCTGCAACACATGACCACATTTTTAGAAGCTGAAAATAAGGGGAAAAAACTGCAGAAGAGATTGGCTATTTTAGAATTGTAGAAAATGTTAGGGGATGAGGTGGAGCATTCACCCTAGAGGGAGTGGATGCTTAACCAGCGTGAAGGGGAGGATACACTGCCCACGGCTCCTCCTCTCCAGCACATCAATCCACCAGGCGAAGAACAGGGATTCTATCCATTAAAAGCAGCCGCAGTGTACACTAACCCCACATATGCACCACCTGCTTACAGGAATGAAGATGCTATAAAAGGAGCCAAATTAAATAATCAAAAGCCAGTGTCCATGCGCAATGAGTATAGCAAGCACTGTGAACTACAGGCAAAGCTAACAGAGCTTGAAGAGGGGATGCAAAGACAGAAAACTAGGCCGAATGACAGGAGAGCAAAAATGAGACAGCTTAACAGAATAACTATCACACAGATACATTTATTGGCATCAAACAAAGCATTCGAGCAAAGAGGCGACGACATATGTTTCGCTAGTGATCTCCGACTTACTTACAATCATCTGCTTTTTAAATATACTTTTTTCAGCTGCGTTAGCATGACACGTGAATAAGATGTAAATAACACGTAAATAACTGGCAGGGTGAACATAAAGTTCGGTGAGTAATTGTAGCGGAGAACAAATAAAGACACACAGGGGGAGACTCAGCATGTGATCCCTTCCTATCCTTAGCCAGAGGTCAGAGGGTCACCTGCTGGTATTTGTGCATGCTATTTTGAACGCAAGCTATTTCATAGCTGCCATGCCGTGCCTGCAGTTTGATACACACACATCTTTTGGGACTTCACTGTTAACCACGGGCAAAACTGTCATGTAACATATTAACTAGAAGGAGAACTTGTGTTCATTTAATGCATATTTCCACAGGTGAGAGGACAGATACTACTTAAATTAGAACATAGAAATACAGACGATCTTAAAGACAAAGACGGAGAAGCTAGAAAGGGGCAGGAAAAAGAGAAAGAGGCATGACAGAGGAGGAAGGTCGTAGAGGGAGAAAGAGAATGGGCTAAGATATTGGAGGAAGCGGAACAAAGGGAAAGGAAGTATAGGGCAAACAAAGAAAAGGAGATGAGACAACAGGAAGAGATGAAAAGGGAACCACAAGAAAGAGAAAAGGAGAAAGAAGAGAAGGAAAGCGCGAAAAAACAGGAAGGAAGAGGGGCAAAGGGAAGCAGAGGAAAAGTGAGCGAGGGAAATGGAGAAAGAAAGGGAAAGAGCAGAGCAGAGAGATGACAAAAGGAAGTTCAAGGACTTATTAAAGAGCACATACTTTGAAGAAAGGAGAGAAATGAAAAACAGGAGCAGGAAAGAGATCGGAGTCTAGAAAGAGGATTTAGAGAAATGGAAGAGATCATGAAAAATAATACCCTGTCAGATGAAGATGAGGGAACAGCAATACAAAGGAGGATTGGCAACCCATATAGAAGCAGGAGGGACAGTGGAGCCATCCGTAAGGTGACAAGGAGTGTGGTAGGATCGCTGCAGAGGAGAACCAAGTTTCTTAGAGAAAAAATTAAAGGGATATATGAGCCAAACACTCGAAGATGCTTAGATTTCAAAGACAGTGAAGAAAGTGATGACAATTGAGGGACAATATGCTCAGATGAAGAGCGGCATAAAAACGACAGTGAGGAAGAAGAGGAAGCCGTGCAAGGGCCTCCCACGGGCGTGATCCCGGAGAGAGTGGCTTAATGTGGAAGAATAAGAAGGGGAAAAGCCCAAACCCATACAATACCCCAAACGTTCAAAAGGACAATCGCATAGCTTAGAAGAAAGAACCTCTTATGCAAATAGGTTGAGGATGTTACCAGGATGAGAGAAAGTGAGCATGATAGGTGCCTTCACAAATATGAAAGGCACAACTGAATCTGGATATAATGCGTAATGGACACAATTCCCATTGTTAGGAAAGGGGGGGAGACTACAATATATACCATGGCCACAAATGGGCAATTGGAGTTGAAAGTTGCCAAAATTAACATCGGGGATGGGGAAATGGATGTATGAGCTAGAAAGGATGACATTGGGAATCACTTTAGCAGTGGGTGATGTAAGGAACTAATGGTGACAACAGTAAAAACAGACAAGTGATCACAGTTCAAGGGTCACTTGTCTGTTCAAGGGTGTTTTTTGAACTATAAATGCAGGGTAGAAAAACGCCTAGACTAAACCTAAATCTTAGGTGGAAGCAAGCATCGACTATCAAATGAAAAATAAGGTATTCCTAGTGGCGTTGTGTCAAAATAAAAGGGCCTATACTAAGAAAACCTATTGCCAATTCCTAATTACAGAAAGAGTTTGTGATAGGGGATCATAATAAAGAAGAAAGTGTTCACAAATAATACGCCAGGATGCGATTGCCTCAAGGTCTCACGTCGCCATGTTTTTAGTACGGGACTTTGGAGCACAACACACGCTCGAGCATTCCCAGCACAAGCTTATAGTTCTGCATCAGCTAACAGGTTCTTGGATGGTTGAGTCTCTTCATAATGACAAGTCTCTTGCCTTCAAGGCCTGATACTCTCAACAAACACAAAGTTCTGTTGTACGAACATTTTGGGTGATAGTTTCACCCCTGGTTCCCCTCAGACGTATTCCACAAATTACCAAGACAGTTCCTTTTCCAGAAAACATTTGGGTGGTAACTTTCCATCCCTGGATCTCTCTGGGCCAAGCTCAGACCCCAGAAGACAAGGGTGACACCTCCTTTTCCCTTGGCTTGCAATGTTCACACTTTCATCAATCCAAATGTCTTTTTAACCAGGTTTTTCAGCTGTTGTCGCCGATTGGTGGCTTCCCTCTGCCAGGTTCACTCTCAGCGACTTTTGGTTGTCGGCTTTCCTCTGCCAGCAATACAAAGTTTATATATGAATTTCCACGAAACACAATTCATGTGCTAACTTTCAACATGTGGGATTCACTTCCCTTAGTTTTCACAGTTCTCTGTCGGTCAAAGACTTTCGACGGTACAGAGGATTTTACGAGACCCCTGTATTACCACTTTGACCGTTCTTCGCCTCTTGCCAAGACCTTCTGGTTACGGTAGTCTTTTTACCGTTGGGTAATTGCCCAGAGTTTCCTGCTTGAACATCCACGTGGTGCCGGATTCCTCTGTATCTGGTTTTCCCCCTCTTTCTTCAAAATATCTTTAAATATTTCAATCTAGCCGTTGGCTACCTTTCGCTCAACACAGCTCGGTCTTCTCAATTCTCCCCTTGACTCAACGGCTGTGATGAACCGCTTGGATATCTGTATCCTTGGAGTGAAGGTTGGTACCCCTGAGAACAGCGTCTTTCCCCGGCTTGGTTATCATTGGAGGAGCGTCTCGCGTACCCTAGACATCTGCTGCAACACACGCTGGCCTTTGTTCATGGTCTTATGTTTCCGTTTGCAGAGGCTTCACGGGCCTGGCTCAGAAAGGACAAGGTCACTTCTCTCCTCGTCACCCTCTCATTAATCGCCGTCTTTCGCCTCCTCTTGAACTGCTGTGCTGAGTTAGCCTTCACGTTGTGCGGTCTGCCTTGCTCGTAGTGTACTCTCTTGCTCCACCTTTTATCCCTATAGGGAAAGGAAAGGGCCATCAGATGTGTGTGAATTTGAGTTAATTGTCTGAATCCGCCTGACCCTCGGGTTGGGACATGTCAGGTAAACAGTTTTAACATCAGTCTGGTTTTTATCACAGTGTAAAAAGGGGTTAGTATTGGAAAAGAGGGGGTAAGAGTTCCTGAGGGTCCTACGAGGTAGGAAGGGGAAGAGGTGTCATAAAGTAGGATTTGTAAGGTTTATGAAATGAACAGAAATGAGGAAGATTCTTATCGTAAAATAAACAGGGGAAATTGTGGGAATGGTGGGGTTTGGTCAAAGCGGACAGGGAGTTCGGTGGAAAATAATAATTAAAGGGACGGGGAGAAGAGTGACCGCGAGTATTCAGATAGGAACCAGGAAAACTGGGATTCTGGGAGTTGTGGTTCTTAGCAGGTTTACCAGATGCGGATGGGTTGTTGCCTTTACCTTTGGGTAAGGGAGATTTAATGGGTGGTAGGGATGATGAGCGGGAATATCTTATAAAAGCCCCCTCACCATCCTCCGAGTGATGGTACTGCATCTCACCTGGGGTATTCCCTCAAGCATAACCCTGGGTTCCCCTACCCAGGTGATCCTCCCCCACTGGACCACCCCCAGGAATTGAATCCAACAGCGATGGCCATGCCCTGGCCACCTGAATAAGAGATTCCTGGGCTCTAACCGGGGAAGTACCCTTAGGTTTCTTACAATGACATAAAAAGCTTGCTCGCCACAGCTTTGGGGAGAGAGCTGCCATTTGGAAGCAACCAGGATATCACAGGATAACTGCGCAGAACACGGCTCATGATGTCGCACCATTTAATAACTGCAGGGGAGCTGTTTGGAGGGCGCTCAGAGTGCAATATCCCGATACGTCAGACATAAGTGCGATAATCACATGCAAGATGCGGGATGAAAACCCCGCTGCTTATATTGAGGAGATTCAAGAGCGAGGGCAAATTGAAACTATAGAGCCGTGGGACAAAACTATAGCTATTTTTTTAAATCATATATTGCATCAAGGGTTACCTGAGCCAGTGCAGAGACAAATGAAAAAATGTGTGGGAATGGAAGCAAGGCCATGGCCAGATATCCAATTGACTAGCGTTCACCATTACTGATTATTACAAGAGAAAGCTAGGAAGAAGCTTGAGGAAAGATAGTGGATGCAAAGTTAATTCAGAAAAAGCTGTTGAAGTGGAAAGGGAGTGGTTACACAAGATGTGCAGCAGGTACAGCCAATGGCTGGAGGAAATTTTGCAGGAATTGGCGAAACCAATTATTGGCTACGAGGAATGGGGGCTGCACCGAGAGCAAGAGGGGTTGGATTTCAAGCTCTGAAAGGGGAGGATTTAATGGGGGGCCACCCAGATTTGGGGGGACCACGTCAGCAATATTGGACATGTGGGAAAATGAGACATCACCCATGTATGCAGAAGCAGGGAAGGGATGCAACAGAATTGACAGGATCCAAGATGGGGCATGGTATATCCACCATCATGCAGTGCAAAGCCACCCCAATATTCTGCCCAGGATCAAACACAATATCAGACATATGTGCCACAAATACAGCCACCACAAAAAGCAAAACAGCCAACGATATCAATACAGCAAGCACCCATACAGACCCAGCAAGCACAGATGCAACCGCAAGCACCACTACAAAAGAATACCTTGGTGACTTGGAACAGACTGTCTTGATGTGTTCAATCCTATCTGTTACACCTTACCCAGAAGAGCAACCATGGGTAGCAGTAATCATAGGTGACAAAACATTTTTCTTCCTTGTAGATACGGGGGTGACCAGGTCCTGTGTTAGGGAGGGAAGATACCCAAATGCCAGGCATTACTATGAACGCAGAAGGTTTTTCTGGGACTACAAATTTGGTTCCATTCACTGACGATTTGCCTAGTATTATAGGAGAACATGAACTTTCCATGCCACTACTATACCCCGGCCAGACACCAGTGAATATAATGGGAAGGGATGATGAGTAAGCTTAACGTGACCATCTCATTCACTGACCAGGGGATAGTGTGCTCCACTCCAGGGATTCATTACATGAACGTGCGAGAATTCACATCAGCATCCTCAGGACAGAGAGCACAGAGGATAGTGCCCATGGATCCCAAAGTATTTCCATGTGGGGTGAATCTCTTGTTGGCATGGCTTCCTGGGATGAGGGGCACAATATTGAAACTACCTGCAGAATTTATATTCAGGCCAGACATTCCCACGGATGAGGAGGAAGGACACGTGTTCCCATTATAGCTGGAAACTGTCATAGTGAGAGAAGAAAGGGTGATTATTCAAACGACTGATGAGGAAAGGAAGGTGTGTTGAGCAGTAATAGCTCTAGGCAAAGGATACAGACTGACTAATCTGACAGACGAGAAATCATTCAGAGAGAAGAATTTGGATGATAAAGTAGTATTTTTCATCAGTCTCACGTTATTAGGGGCGGAATGAAAACAGGGAAGTGCCACAGAGGATAACACTGATTTAAAAAAAAGACACCGTCCAAGAAATCCAAGAAGATTTAGCACGGGTTTTAAGTACACCATGGATCAGCAGTCCTTATGGCGTTGGCCTGCTTAAAGGAGTAGGTGCAGTCAAGATTAAATTGAAGCCAGTAGCAAATTTGTCAAGAATGAAACAATATCCCATGTCAAAAGAAGCTGATGAGGGCATTTACAAGACAACCTCCATGCTAGTACAACAGGCAATAAGAGTACCACCAGAGTCTCCATATAACACAGCAGGGTACCCAGTGAAATGAATCAACAAGGGATTTGTGGAGATTTATTCAGGTTTTCATTCCCCTAAACAATTTGTCGAAGCAGAGTTCCCATTAGTTCCAAACCCAGTCACAATATTGTGCAATATCCAATTACCAGAGCCACTGTGGTTGACACAAAGAGAATGATAGGTTCTCTCCGTTCTTATTAGATAATGTCTATTCAATGGGGAAAGTACTGAATGTAAGAGATAGACTACCATCAAATGATGCGACTCAGGAGGCCCTTAGATTGCGGTTGATTGCCAATGATCAGAATGCGTGGCTACATTATAAGGCTTTGCTTTGGCAAAATCCAGGACCTCAGGTTGCAAATAAAACATTATGTTGGCGAAGCTGGATCTCGAAGGGGGTACTGAAGATCAGTGATGTGTGGCAGGGGTGGTGGATGGTTCCCTTAGCAGAACTCTGCCATGTGTTTGGTTTGGGGAATAGGGAGACGGGTATCTTCAGGGAGTTGGAGTCACTTCTTTCACAGAGGCTGTGTAGGTTATCTGCTCCATTGCTGACTGAACCGAATGCTTGTGCTATATTTGCGTCATCAATCCGTTGAGTGTCTACATTTCTAAAATATGATGCCTATGGATCCTTTATTTGTTGAATCCTGGGAAAAGTTGTGAAGAACTTGGTAGGGTGAATTGTGGTGTGACATTTCAGATAGGGAGTGGCGATGGCTGCAGAAGGCTAGTTTTAGGAGTATGTTTGATCTGAACTTGCGACATACTCAGAAGATTTTAGGATGCCTGTATTGGACTCCAGTGCGCATGCAAGGTTTGGGCTTATTGGACAGTGAGGAATGCTGGGGTTGTGGACTTTATTTTATATGTTGTGGCGTTGCCCTAGGGTGCATGAATTTTTGAGGAGTGTGGATGTAGTTTTATTTATGAGTTTTCCGAGGACACAATTGCAAATTCTTTTGTGTGGAAGAGGGAGGTGTGAGATTCCTAAGCAGTATTGGTAATGGATAGAGAAGGGACTGGTGGTGGCGGCCAAACAGATTCTGAAGGGGTGGAAGACCAGATAAAAAGAAGCAGGTAGAGAGTTGGGTTAAATGATTTACAAGTTTTGTTGTCTTTTTAGAGGGGTTTGTTTCATAAGCAGGATTGTGAGGTCCTTTATTTGGAACTCTGCACACCTTTTAACAGTATGTACTGCTGATGGGTTATTTTTTGTGTTGTGCAATATTTGGACTAGCAATGGTGTCCTAGGTGAATTGTGTGAAGAGGTATCTATGTGTGTGTGTATGTATGTGAGTGAATGTGATGTGGTCTCTTGTTTTATGTGTTTGGTTCTATTTATGTTCGGGGATGATCTGTTTAGATATGGCCTGCATTTTTTATGTAAGACCCTTTTTTCAATGCTTTGAGGGATGTTACTTGGGATGGTGTGATAATTTTTTATTGCCGGTTGGTCTTTATTCCTAGTGTTACGTTGTATCAGTCAGTCAATGTGTTTATTCAGATCAATTCATCCATCAAACACATACAAATACAAGTACAATACATATAAAAATGAACATTTCATCTCACTTATAAAATACAGTGCCCGTGCCTCCGAATCCTCATTAGGTCCCTTAGAATCTAAAAACAGTTATAAAACACACTACATGACCCAGAGAAAAAGGGATTAATTTAAAGTGTACAGTGCATATTCCATAGGATATAATATTGTTTAATTCAATTGGGCCAATATCCCCCTTTTTTCCCCCAGAGTCAGCAGCAAAGAGGAAGAGGATTGCTGGCTTGTGGGAGCAAATGCTAGATGACTTAAGGACCGTAAATAAAGTAGACCTCTTAATAATATTGTATGCTGGGCAAAACAATAGGAGGTGCTTCAGGTCCCCTCTATCTGCCCGCACACTGGCATCCAGGTGAATCGGGGTGCCCGAACCATTTTGCAGTTGTTCCCCTCAGCTGTAGGCAATCAAATCTGGCCCACGTGATCAGCCAACAATCTCCCCTTTTAGAGCTCTGGAGGAGATATGGCTGGATCTCATTCACCCTGCTGATCAACGCGTGTGCTCTATCCGAATTCGTGGCGAACTCCGTAAAATCTGTTTTCTCCTTCATAGCCTGACACAAAGTTAGTTTATAGGATTACATTTGACCGGAAGTCAACAAGTTATCTGGTGGCGATAGTACCTGAATACTACTTCAGGACAGGGCTTCAGCGATGAAGGCTAACCAAGGATTTTTTTTTTCCAGTTCTCCCTTGTCATAATGGTCCTACTGATGAAATTACATAGATTAGCATGGTCATTCTCCCAAAGATTAAGTCAAAATGTAATCAGTGCCCAGGCCCATTGGTCTTCCCAGAAATCCATTCCCAGTTCCCTGTGAATACAGATACAAGGAGCGGATCCCAGGAATCCCAATAGCCTTCTAAAAATGGTGTTCTCCTTGGCTTGGATCTCTGGTGCTTTTAAGAAACCCCACAGTGCTGCTCCATACAACGTCACAGCCTTTGTCTGCGCTGTGTAGACTTTTAAGACTACATCCAGTGATTGTATGTGACAGCGGGACAGCAAGTGTGAAATCCCTCCTACATATTGGCTCAACTTGCACCTAGGTAATCAAATTCCTTGATTCTAGGAATAATATCCCCATTGCATATCATTAGACACATCTTCGCTGGCCTCTCCCTTCCCACACATCCCATTACCGCGGATTTTGTGGAATTAAGTTTTAGCCATAGATTATTCATAAAGGCCACATAGCCGGCAATCACAATCTGGAGGGCCTTGGGGGTTCTGTCTATTAACACTGTATAATCTGCATAGGCCAGGACCGGAAAAGCCCTGCCCCTTAAATTCGGATAGCCCGCTCTGTATCCACCAGTGCCTTTAAAAGTACATTGATGTAAAGGGTGAAGAGAATTGGGGCTAAAACAAAGCCCCGATGGATCCCACATCCCACCTTGAAGCACATAGTGCATTGTCCCCCAGTACCGCTGCACACACAAGCCTGGTTTCTCCCTGTGTAGTTCTTGTAACAGTTAAAATTTCCTCCGGACATCCCAAGGACCTGAGCACGGGCCGCAGCTTCGATCTATCTACCTCGTCGTCGAAGCCGGGCTCAGGTCCATAAATTCAAGGTACACCCCTCCCGCTTGCAAAAAACTGAATTGGAAACCACTAAATACAGGTTTAAGCTCTGTTCCATGGTTCAAACCCCGGGACTGCCAGAATGTCTATGTGCAGATCAGTATCCTGAATTTTTGCCCATTTGATTCTCCTGTTGGACACAGTTCATTTTTACCATGCATGGAAGGCTGTCTGGCCGAACTGCCTCTCCTCCTCCCATAACACCACTTAGTTTCAGACAGATTGGTTTGTGGTCGCTACTGGGGTCCATCATCATTTCAAAGCCCTCTATCCTGTCCCACAGCTCTAGCGAGAGGGAAAAATAATCCATAGTGGAGGAGCCCCGATGATTGTTGTAAGTGTGATTTCCCAGGAGATCGGGTGCTATGCGTACATTTATCGAACGCATCCCTCATTCTATGAGCCAAATACACAACTGCAATCCCTTTGCACATACCCAAGCATCCTTCATTATTAGGTATGGGATATTCTGTGACAGGTCCTCTAACGTGTCGAGGAGATCCGCTGAGGGTCCAACACCCATTTTGACATTAAAATCTCCACCCCATATAGTTTACTCTGCTGTTCCTCCTATTCCTCATTAGCTCATTGAATATGACCTTGAGCTTTTCCAACCTATTCACATCTGCCTTATGAGGACTATTATAGAGGTTTAGAATCACTACCAGGCCCCCCTCCCCCCGGGATGGGAAAATAAGTAAGATCTGTACGTAGTCCATATTTGTCTCAGCTACCCCTTACCCTGCAGGTTAAAGAGGCCTCGATCAAGATGGCCATGAAAACACAAAGCATCTACCTCTGGCATTTTTCTTTGCTGGCATCCCGTAGGATATATATCTGTCTAGAAGGGGGATTTCCGATACGCAGGTCTCCTGAAAGAGAATTATATTGTAAGACTTTAAGAACTCCACAATTTCTTCCTTTTCAAATTTCCCCATGGGCCTAGCTATGTTCCACGACAGTAGGCTTACCACAGGAGGGGGCAGCCTTGCGCCCGGAAATATGTCTATTACTGGAGTTTAGATAAGGAAGCCCTGCAGAGGGGCGCCTTTCCACTCTTCCGTCTTCCCTAAATGCTCTCCCAAACCATTCACTTGTTCAACCACCCTCCAGGTAGATGGATAAAAGAAGTCCAACGATACCAGCCGGCTATGAAGTCTATAGCCGTTTAGTTTAAGCCCTCAGGACAGGTTGGAATTTACAGGTTGTTGGGTCTGAAAAAGATACAATCACCCTCCACTATTTTTGGTTTAGAACCTATCCATTCTACCCTTCTGGCCATTAAAACAAGGCTGGGGATCTATACTTGGGCCCATAAACTTTGGTTGATCCAATGGCTCACCTTATTCATCAACGAAATTGTGGATTCAAACTCCCCCTTGGGTAGCCCGAGTACTCCCATAATGATCCCCACAAGCGGGGCGGTAGGTTTAAGACACTCCTCTCCGCCTCCCCAGAAGTCCCTTCAACCCCATATTCCCCTACCGAGGGCCCATTACTGAATCTTGGTTCAATCATTGTGTCACTGGCTTGGCCTGTGTTGGTTGTCACATAATTTTGCTTTGATGGACCTCCACTTCAAGCTTCTGTTCAACCCCGCTCTCCTCTACCCCCGAGCACTGCCCCGCAGCACATGCCGCAGCAACCTTGCCTAGCCAGACTACCTTCCGTCGTTTTTTTCTTTAAATCTCTGATAGCGTCATCCATGATAGCCAATGTGTTCATTATCCCAAACTTGAATGCTTGCAGCAACTCATTAACTGCAGGGGCTTAAGCATTTAGTCTAGAAGGGATTCGAGCCAGTGCTTGTCCTCCCTTTCCTGTAGAGGAGGTATTTGAGTCCTGAATCAATCCCATTGCCGGACTCTCACCAAGAGGACTGTTCCCAGATGTGTCGTCAGGTGCAGCAGCAACACCCTCTCTCAGCACCTCCCAGGCTTCCTTCCATCCCCCTCCCCTACTGCTTCAGTGACACCCGATACTCCCGGAACAGTTGGGGACTACCCCTTGGCACCATTACCTGGGCATCGTTCTCCTTATCTTTGTTCATCAGGCTAATAATCGGGTCAATACTACTGTGACTCTTAGTGTGACCCCCCCCCCCCCCAATGCCCGAGGCAGAACCCCAAATGGTCTTTTCGGGGACAAATATGAGGTTTTCTATTTTCCCAGCCATGTCTTCCAAGTAAAGGTCCAGGAAAGGTTGCGAAAGGTGGGGTTTAACCTTTGCTGGTTCCTGGACTGGTTTGGCTTGCTTTGGTTTTTTTGCACCCGTTGCCAGCTTCCCCAGTCAGCCCTCATCCCGAGCTTTCCTTTTTACCATATTAGCACCAATGTAAAATTCAAAACCCAATACACTTTATTGATTTTAAGGCTTTTAAAGTTAAAAAGTACGCTTGAAACTATAAAATTATTTCAAAAAAACGTTTGGCTGCAATAGCCTATAGTGGCATATGGTTGTTTCCAATAGCACTTACCGGACTGAAATACTCCACAAGAGAACAAATAAACAAGCAGACAGGTTAGTAGACCCGAGTCCATAAACAGAGGTGAGGATATGACCTGCAGTCAGATGCAGATGTCTCAATCCGAGGCACATCTGAATCAGAAGAGCCGGGGGTGTGGGGTTAGAGGGGCTAAGGGGGGAGGGAACACCCAATGTCTCAAGGAGCAGCCTTAATCCATCTCTCCCTGCTGCCCCTCCCTCACGTACTGCCGTTGAACGTTAAGTGAGACTGAAGGATGAGGAAGCTTAATGGCGCACCTGGACGAAGAAAACCCATGGTCCTTTCAGGCCTTTTAGGGTTTTAATGTCATCGAAAGGCGTGTGAATATGTCAGGCACCAAGCTTTAGCTATTACGTTGCTGGGAATAGTCAGGAGCCTCAAGTGTGTGAGGGTGCCTCTATGTGCGTCACAAAAGAGCCATAAAAGAGGATACAGGAAACTTACTATCCGCTTCTTTTTGGCACCCCTCCACAATGCTCCACCACAAACCACCAGTAACCACTTCTCTTTCTGCTCCGCGCTCAACTGAGGGTTATGTGCACTGGGACGCTGAGTGGGCTCCTCCTCCAGTAAACAGTGTAGAAAGACTGCCACCAGTAACCACTTCTCTCCTTCACTTCTGCTGTTGTATCTTATTTGGTTTGCTTTATGTGATAAATTGTAAAATATGTAAATAATGAGTTTTTAAAAACCCACACAAAAAAGCTTGTCCACCGTAGTATGCCCTTCATACCACACTGAGCCCCGCTGCAGCACAATTAATGGTTTGACTACGCCCAAAAGTGTGGCACCCACCAAACGCAATGGATATTCTTCCTGATAACCCATCTGCCAACAGAGGGGAGATATTTTATGTTTGCCTCACATTAAAACCTTCCATAATCTTGGACGGCTGCACAGAGAGACTATGTGGCCGTAGTCTTCACCAGGGCTCCTGCTAACACCAGTCCATTTACTGATGTATGAGCCTGCTGGTTTTTACAGTCAATCAAGTCATGTAGTAATACAGTTCTGAGTGTTTCTGACAATGTGCCTTATGATTCCTGTAACCTCGGTCGCAGTGCACAAAATTGGGCCAAGGATTTTAATGTAGCAGTTGCGTAATCATTTTCAGGTATATTGTATTGCATATTTATATAGCGCCTATACACATGAAAGTGTTTCAAAGTGCTCAGACAAGTGTAGACAAGCAATATTTCCTGTGCTCTTTTTGCTTTTCTATGGAACAAACATCCTGCCTTTGGTCTGCGGAACCCTGCTCTCCTGTCAAATTAGGTGACAGTAAAGGCTGACCTAGGGCTGGGTTTAGGCCTCCTGCCCAACATCGGCTTTTTCTCCAATCTAAACAACTTTCAAAACATTAAAATAAACAAAATTTCAAAAATATGCCAGATAAAATATCAGGAGTGTTAGGCAAGATTGTGTGCAGTATTATTTGGAAGACTACAGCAACCTAGACCTCCTGGCAATAGGGAACCCAACCTTTGGTATAAGTCTTTACAACACAGGTTAGTAGTGTGGCTGAGCAGCCAGGCGTATCTCAAGAGGGGTCAATGTGAGCAGTAGGGTTGTAACACAGAGTTTCATAGTGACAGTTATTCAAATAAACACTTACACTCAAGGTTTCCTGATTAAATAATTATTAATTTAACAGTCAGTTATATAAGCCTTTTCAGAAGGGAGCAAGATCTGTAACATTTATAATACACTTCAAAACACACTCCGTTACTCTCAATCAGATGATAACCATTGGGGATGGCACACAGACACTTCCTACACCCTCAAGTGACTTAAACAGCTAGGACACTGTGGACATTGATTTATCACTGGTACATTTAGAGCAATACTGAGTTTGGGTGCAAAGGGTTGGATAGGGGAATAAAACAAAGGTTAACAAATAATTCATAAACTGGTAAGTACTTTTAAAACCCTCCAATGCAAAGTAAATTAACCCTTTCCTGAGGGAAAGGCAAAAGCACAAAGTCAGAGGTAGAAGAGTGTCCCGGGGAGCCAGGACAGTCAATGTTAGTTATACAAAGTCTAGGGGAACTGAAGATCTTCTTTCGAGGTAAGTAAAAGTCTTGCATAATGTTTTTAGAAAGGTTTGTAGAAGAACAAGTTACTCTCTTACCTGGTAACGTTCTTTCAATGGGATGGCCCGACGACATATTCCATATCTATAACAGTAATCACCACAGCTGTGCTGATTCAGAAAAATCTTTCGGCGACGACGTCCTGCGTCGATGACGTCGATACGCCGCCCTCGAGGACCTCCTCCGATGGCTGACGTCACTGGATGTTATAAGTAGGACGCACGACGCCCGTAGCCTCAGTTGTATTTTTTTCCCAGAATGTGTGGCACCAGTCTGGCCTCAAAAGAGTCCGTCGACGACCTCGGCGCCACTGGCGTCGACGTCGGTCTCGAGCGTGTCGAGGACTGGGACCTGGACCAGGCATGACGAGAACGATTCCCCTTGTCCGAGCGGGACCTCTCCCGCGAATCGTGCCGACCACCCGAGCACGAAGGCGTGCGAGCGGTGTCTCACGACCGACCGGTGCCCTGCGATTTGAGAATCGCTAACATTTTCTTCCCGAAGGAAGCCCATTCCTCCGGCGTCGCCTGCTTGGTAGGGTAAGCGACCCGCTGACGGGCGGAGTCCTCGGAAGAGGATGGGGAAGGCGACCGATGCCAGCGCTTCCGGGAGTGCCTCGAAGACGCAGAGGAGTGGCGGGACCGACTCCGGGAGCGAGACCCGCGGGACTTCCGATGACGTGGAGAGTCGCCTCTCAAATTGTCCATCGAAAGCCCTGCAGAACTCGACTTCCGTGGCTTAGACACCTTACCTACCGATAACAACTTCTTGCGCTCCGGCAAGGCTTTAGACGTGAGCGACTGGCAGTCGACACAGTCATCCGTGTCATGGGCCTACCTGAGGTACCAGAGGCAGGCGTCGTGTGAGTCCGTAACCGACATCTTGAACCCACAGTCCCTGCACTTCTTAAATCCCGGACGCGGGGTGGAAGATGAGGTAGACATCCTTCACGAAGAAGAAACTTCACAAAACGTACAGGTTCGAAGAACCGAGAAACAACAGAAACTCCAAAGAGTCAAGGCGTGCCGAGATTCCCAAAGCGAACACGTTCGTGGAAAAAACAGAACTGAGGCTGCGGGCGGCCTACTTATAACATCCAGTGACGTCGGCCGTCGGAGGAGGTCCTCGACGTCATTGACGCAGGACGCAGGACGCAGAAAGATTTTTCCTAAGCAGCACAGCTGTGGTGATTACGGTCATAGATATGGAATACGTCGGAGGACCCAATCCCCTCGAAATAAGATTCACTTGACGGGCCACAAGCTGGTAGGCTTGTGAGGGGCAAAGATGCAAGCAACTCTGTAAGGCTAACTGAGAACAAGTAAGGTTACACCACAAGAGGCAAGTTCTCTTAGACTTTAGAGTATCTTTGGTTAGAAGAAATGGTTCCAGCTGGCTTCTGTTCCTGTGTGGCTCTGCAGATCCTGTTGTTTCTGTGCCTCAGTCGTGGGGACAAGAGGGAGGATTTTTGGGGACTCCTGCAACACAATGGGAAGGTCGGTGGCAGCAATGGGCAAACTTCAATTCAGCAGCACTTCGGTTTCAGCTTCTCATTCTAACAGCAAATAGCAACACTGCGGTTCTCGGAAACCACTTCAGACTTTCCTCGCATCTGGGGTCCAGCACTCTGTTGAGGAGGCTTAGGCTTGGTCAGTCCTGCTTCAGGGAAATCCAGAGGATCTTCCTGGCGCTCGGGTTCGACTTAAAAGCGATCCACTCAATTTGGTGTTCCTCTCCCTGGCACTTCGGTTCCAGCAGCAGCAGCATTGGAAGTACAGTTAGCTTCGAGAGGATGTCCAAACGAGTTCACTTCGGAGTTGATTGGTCCCACCAACTCAGGGACGTCATTTAAAGGGGTTGCCAGAGGTCGCAAGAGCGACCGCTGGCAATTGGCCAGCGACCTCTGTCAATCACTTGTGACCTCTGGCATTCGTCTTGTGACCTCTGGCACAGTGTGCTTGGTCCTCCATTTTGCACGTGTTTTCAAGAAGACCGGGCACGCACTCCTCCTGTATCCAGAAGGCCAGTTTAACAAATGAGTACTAGTTTGGGGTGGCACCCTGGCAGTGGCTGTGTCTGTGTGTCTGGTGGGGCTCGAGGCGGGGGTGTGTGCCGCCGCGTGTGCTGCTGCTTGGTGGATAAGTTGACTTGAGCGGACTTGCTGCTGCAGTGCTCTGGCGTGTGTGCGTGGTGGTGCCGGTAGCTGTGCCCTTTCTGCACCTGCGGCCACGGTGCCGCTGTAGCCTCAGGCCCAGGCTGAGGTCGGGCGGCTGCGCCGCTGCTGCAGGTGTGTGTGCAGGCCTGGCCCACCCAGCCGTAACCTTTTTTTACGAAGAAGTCATGTGTTGATTTTAAATTGAACTGTTCAAGCTCCTCTTGGCTTCGCCTTCCATTGAGTTTGCTGCCTCGGGCACGGGCTGCACTGTATGCCACCCGTCACAACATGAGGAAATATGGGCCCGCAGGGTGCCCCGAAGCTCGAGCGGGAGTCGGGAGATGCTGTTTAGGATTTCAAACGGTTTTGAGACATAATTAACAGCTGGCGAGGAGGAGCCGTGATGATAGTGATATTTGTTTAATTGTGGTAAGGGGTGCCGTGGATACATACCCCCATTTGTTTCGGTATACTGCAAGTATTGTTACTGCAAATCAAATGCCAAGTGGGGAATTGTTCACAATTCATGCTTTTGTCCACCATGATTGAATTAACAAAAATGGTAAATCTTTTTTAAAAAGCACCTTATGCGGTGGAATTGCATGCACGTAGGGTACTTGCGCAAAGCATAGATTGCATGAGGGGGGGTAAGCATGACAAACTATGCAAGTACACCCTGAGATCCAGTGGATTTTCTTGGTCTGGATTGGCCTCATCCTTTAATCAAGAAATATTGCGCGTGCTTCGCGCGTGTAAAAGTCCATGATTTTCGCAGTTGAACAAATATGCTATCTGTTGTATTTTATGCCACATTACCACACGCTGTAAGTACTGCACTGAGGAGAGGCAAAGGAATGAAGAAGCAAGGCAATCAGGCGAGTGAGGGTTGTGACTGCAAGGGCCGACGACAAAGCCCTGCAAAATGGAGGAGGCACCCCCGATAACCCGGACAGTGTCCTCCTGGTGGATCCCGCACCCTCCCCCTTCCCGTTGCGAGGAGGGGGGAGACGCCGGGATAAGGCGGCAAAACGGGCAGAAGCCCGCGAAAAGGAGAGCGCTAAAAGCCAGAAAAGCCCGCGAAACCAGTAAGCGCGGCAGCTACTGGGGAAAGCCCGCGAAAGGGCAAACAAAAGAAAGGGGAGGGGTTTCCCCCTTTATAGGGTGCGGGGCTCTCACAGAAGGCAGCATCCAGCTGCAACTGTGGACCCCCGCTCGTGGACTACAGAGGGTTTCGTTTTTCTCACCCACCAACCCTACAAAAAGAAACAAGGCACCTGGTCGTCAGCGTCGCAGGACGACTAGGCGGTGTGGCGGTGTTTGGCCAGACAAACACAGGAGACAGACTCCGGAGGAGCCAGGAGAAAGCAGGAAGGGTCTTCGCCCTTCTTGGACCCAGCGCCCCTTGGGAGCCTAAGCAGCAGGGGCGTCGGGGAAGAACAATTACGGCTCAGCTTCCCCCAAAGGAAACAGCACTCTCCCCGCCCAGGGGCACCTGCATGGGCAGGTGAGGCTCGGACAACAAGGTGGGGAGAGCTGGGCCTACTTACGGACTCTCAGGAAAGAAAGGGGGAAGCATGTTCTGGGAACACGGAGCAGTCGCCGCATCTTGCGAACAATTTTTTCCACAAATGTGTGCAGTGTGGTTTTTGTTATTGTGGAATAAAATCTGCGGCCTTCTTATGCCAACAAACTAAACAGTCTCATTCAACACTTTTCTGGGGAAATGGGAATGAGTTAGGAGTATGTATTATATTGGCGACGGTATGAATGGACAGATGCCGGGGTTATAGCAACAACACACTTTAGTTTAACCATTCACAAAACATGTTGAACGTTACGGCTTATCATCAAACAAATACATGACAACACATCAGAAACGTATTGCCGAGGTTGTGAGATTACAGGCAGTTTTGATTAAATTCTTCTGCTGGATCCTCGTCAGCGTGTCCATGTGCCCCCGACCTACCTGTCCCTCGCCATCGTGTCCATGTGCCCCCCTGCCCCTCGCCAGCGTGTCCATGTGCCTCCGACCCCAGCCACTGTGTACATGTACCCCCTGCCCCTCGCCAGTGTGTCTGTGCCCCCTGCCACTGTGTCCATGTGCCCCACTGCCCCTCGCCACCGTGTCCATGTGCCCCCTGCCCCTCGCCAGTGTGTCCATGTGCCCCCTGCCCCTCACCAGTGTGTCCTTGTGCCCCCTGCCCCGCCTCTGTGTCCAAGTGCCCGCTGCCTTGCCACTGTGTCCATGTGCCCGCTGCCCTGCCACTGTGTCCATGTGCCCCCGACCCCTGCCACTGTGTCCATGTGCCCCCCCCTGCCCCTCACCAGCATGTCCATGTTCCCCCCTACCCCTCGCCAGCATGTCCATATGACCCAGACCCCTGCCACTGTGTACATGTGCACCCCGGCCCCTCGCCAGCATATCCATGTTCCCCCTTGCCAGCCTCTCCATATGCCCCAGACCCCTGCCGCTGTGTACATGTGGCCCCCCGCCACTGTTCCCATGTGCCCCTTGCCCCCGCCACTGTGTCCATGTGCCCCCTGCCCCTCGTCAGCATGTCCATGTGCCCCCGACCCTCGCCAGCGTGTCCATGCGCGCCCCTGACCCTCGCTACTGTGTCTATGCGCCCCCTGCCCCTCGCCAGCGTGTCCATGTGCCCCCGACCCCTGCCACTGTGTCCATGTGCCCGCTGCCCCGCTTCTGTGTCCATGTGCCCCCAACTCCTGCCACTGTGTCCATGTGCCCCCCTGCCCCTAGTCAGCGTGTCCATGTGCCCCCTGCCCCTAGTCAGCGTGTCCATGTGCCCCCCTGCCCCTTGCCAGCGTGTCCATGTGCCCCTGACCCCTGCCACTGTGTACATGTGGCCCCTGCCCCTCACCAGTGTCCATGTGCCCCTTGCCCCCACCTCTGTGTCCATGTGCCCGCTGCCCTACCACTGTGTCCATGTGCCCCCGAACCCTGCCACTGTGTCCATGCCCCCCCTGCCCGTCGCCAGCATGTCCATGTTCCCCAGACCTCTGCCACTGTGTACATGTGGCCCCCTGCCCCTCGCCAGTGTGTCCATGTGCCCTCTGCCCCCCATCACTGTGTCCATGTGCCCCCTGCTCTTCGCCAGCATGTCCATGTGCCCCGACCCCAGCCACTGTGTACATGTGCCCCCCTCCCCCTCGCCACAGTGTACATGTGCCCCCCTGCCCCTCGCCAGCATGTCCATGATCAGGTAGCAGTATTTGCCAATGCACTAATCAAACCCATTTTAAACTTAGCTCTAGGTTCTGAAGGAGATGCAAATCGGAGACGTCTGGCTGTTTGGTGCAGGAGTAATGAAGTACATGAAACAACTGCAAACAGTACAACACAACGCTGAAGGTAACTTGTCGAATCAGAAGAAAATGGGGTAAGTGCCAAAATCATTAAAGAGTGTGGATGCCATACATGTTTTCTGGTTAAATATTCTCCCTCTCCCCTTTTATCCTGGCTTTCCCCTATCCCCATGCCCGCCTATCCACCCCTGTCCCCCAGAATGTGATTTTGCTCTGTAGTCCTGTTGAAAAAACCGGGCGGATCCACATAAAGAGGGGATTTGGGTTCATACACTTCGCGTGACAAAATGGACCTTGACACTGCTCCATCTGATAATCCATTATTTTATGAAATGTCACAATACACTGATATCGTAACTATATTTTTCTTAGTGTACTGAGGGATAATGCTTTATGAGGCCATTTCCTGTGATGTCATGTGGGGGCATGGTCAAATGTCATCACGTCCTGTGAAGTCGCGTGGGGCGTGGTCAAATGACATCACTTCCTGTGATGTCACGCTTGGGGGCATGGCACTGTGATGTCACTTCCGCTACCCCTGGCATTTTGGTGAAATGACGTCCCTGCACCAACTCAAGGGGAGAAGTCGTCCTTGCAGGGCTTTTCTATTCAAAATGAATTCAGAGCTTTAGCACAGCAGCAGGGCTTCACTGGGCAAAAAACCAATGGTCCAGGAGTTGCAGCAGGTCTCTCTTCCAAGTACTTTGCTGGATTCCTTCGTCCAGTGGTCGACTCTGCCTTCCAAGCCAAAAGCCTTGCCCTTTATGCAGGTTTCTCCCATTCATTCCAGCCTAGCTGTCAATCACACAGCAGGGTGGCTGTCCTTTCCGGGACAGCCAGCTGGCCAATCACCTTTGGGTGCATTCCTGTAACCAAGGGGATTAAGCACAGGGAGTTTCGGGCACCTCCCTCACTACCTGCCCCTGCCAGACATACTCGAGACAGAGGCGGGCTTCACTCGTGAATCCCGCCAAAGACAAAACGAACAAAGGGACCAAATGTGGTTTGGCTTGCAGAGTAAATCTCAAAAAGGACCTGTCCAGCAAGAAATGGCGAAAAAACACCAGGCCATTTTGACAAAATTGGCACCAATGGGTGCCTCACTGCAACTGTGAACGCAGCTCGTAGTAAAAACACACAATGGTAGTAAAAAGTAAACCACTGCCACCAGCCATTAATTGTAGAAAGGGTAACATAAACATGTTACATGAGAAACTAGACAAAGGGGATACCAAGTAACCCCTCCAGCACCCTATGGTAAGATAGTGTGTGCTGGGTCTAGAAAGTTACAAAATGTAAGTAAAGTCAATTTCACTTCACTGCTCTGAGAAACAGTAGTTTCACCAAGAGAAGGTATTTAAACCTTTGGGAAATCTAAGACTTCCCTGTGTCACTGCACTGTAGGTGCTTTGTGTCACAATGTAAAGATGATGCCTATTGGCTTTGTCAGACTCCAAAGTCAAAAGAAACAAAGAGTCCAAATCACAGAAAAATACATGAGAGAGTGGGAAAAGAACAAGTTACTTTCTTACCAGGTAACTTTCTTTCAATGGGATGTTCCTCCGACGCATTCCACATCTATGACAGTAATCACCACAGCTGTGCTGCCTCGGAAAATATTTCGGCGTCCTGCGTCGATGACGTCGATACGCTGTCCTCGAGGGCCTCCGTCGAGGGTCGACATCACCAGATGTTATATCTAGGACACACGGCGCCCGTAGCCTCAGTTGCAGTTTTTTCCCCAGAACATGTGGCACCAATCTACCTAAGAAAGTAACTTGTTCTTCGAGGAGATTGTGGTTCTTCAAGGAGATTGTGTCCTCCGACGTAATCCACATCCATGACAGACTCCCAAAGCATTACCAACGTCTGGAGGTGGGAAAAAGAATTTAGAATTTTAGAATGCCCAATCAAATTGGTAGAATAGAGGACCGCCTTACCAGAGGCCAAATCTTGCCCATGGATAGAGTCCAGGGAATAGTGTTTTACAAAAATATGGACAGAGGCCCATGTGGCTGCTTCACAAATATTACAAATGGGAACCCCCCTCTGCAGAGCAGTACAGGCAGCCACACCCCTAGTAGAATGAGCCCGTAAGCCTACTGGAGGGTCCTTACCCGCCAAACGGTAACATTCAGAGATCGTCAAAATGATCCATCTGGACAAGGTCTGGTTGGAAACAGCTTGACCTAAATACTTTCCAGCGTATCCTAAAAATAGCTGATCGTCCACTCTGACCCGGGACATCCGTGAGAGATGGAAGCTCAAAGCTCTCCTCGGATCCAACCTATGGAGCCTCTCCTCTTCCTTACCAGGATGCGGAGGAGGATAGAACGCCAGAAGTATTACCTTCTGGCTCAGATGAAATTCTGACATAACCTTCGGAAGAAAAGAAGGACGAACCCTCAGGACAACCCTGTCCTTATAGAACACCGTGAAAGGTGGCTTGGCGGAAAGTGCCTGCAACTCACTCACTCTGTGAGCGGAACTAACCACAACTAAAAATACAGTCTTAAAGGTCAACAGTCCCAATGGACAAGAATGTAAGGGCTCAAACGGAGCTCCCATTAGAAATTTCAGAACTAAGTTCAAATCCCATCCTGGCACCTGGAAAGGTGATGGTGGAAACACATTAGTTAGCCCTTTTAGAAACTGAGAAATCAAAGGAATCTTAAAATAAGAACACTCCTCAGACGAGCACTTAAATATTGACAGCGCCGCCAGGTAACCCTTAAAGGTACCCACTTGCAGGCCCTTGTGAGCTAATGAAAACAGAAAAGACAGAACCATAGGAATTGAACACTGAAAAGGATCCACATTCTGAACCCTGCACCGGTCGCAGAACTTTATCCAATGGCAACGGTACAGGGATTTTGTTGCTGGCCTTCTGGCCGACAGCAACACCTCCATCACGTCTTCAGGGAGGTCCCAATCCTTATACCTCAAACTTTCACATACCAAGCATGAAGGCTGAGATATTTGACCTCTGGATCGAGAACCCGACCCCCCCCCTCCCGTGAGAGCAGATCGTCTCGATAGGGAAGACGGCGTGGAGGGCAGATGGACATGTCGAGAAGGTCCGGGTACCACGCTCTCCTGGCCCATGCCGGAGCAATGAGGATCATTTCGGGAACCAAACCTCCGTAACCTCTGCAACACTTGCGGAATGACAGGGGCTCGAGGAAACGCGTACGAACGTGTCCCCTAAGGCTCCTCTTAGAGGAAATTCCTGCAAGAACAATCTTTCACACTTCCGGTTGACACTGGTGGCGAAGAGATCCACTTGTGGGGTCCCTCAAAGGGCGAAGATCTCCAAAAGAACTTTTTGAGCCAGCTCCCACTCGTGAGAGACCGTGCTCTGCTTGCTCAGAGCGTCTACTGCCGTGTTTTCGTCGCCGGCCAGATGAACTGCCGCGATCGAAATTTCCTACTGGATGGCCCAGAACCAGAGCTGCATCGCCTCTCTGCACAGTGGAAGTGACCCTGCCCCCCTTTTTTGTTTAGGTAGTGCATGGTAGTGATTTGTCTGCCACACAGATGGCGAAAAGCCTTCAGGGCAAGCCTGAATGCCCTCAGCTCTAAAAGATTGATGTGGAGTCTGAACTCCGATGGAGACAACGACCGTTGACTGTCAACTCGTTGGCATGAGCTCCCCATCCCGTGAGGGATGCGTCCGTCACAATCGTCAACTCTGGCCAGGGTAGCCAAAATGGGGCTCCCTTCATCAGATTGCCTTTGTCGGCCCACCACAGAAGATCCTGGGCAACCGAGGGTGGCACCTGAACGGGATCCGACATCCTGCCGGAGGACTGCGACCACTGCATCTCGAGAGCCCACTGCAGAGATCTCATCCGCAGCCTGGCCTCCTGCACCAATAGAATGCAGGATGCCATGAGGCCAAGCAACCTCAAGAATTCGAACGCCGGGAGACTCTGGGCATGTTGAAACTTGTCCACCATCTGCAGAATGTGATGAGCTCTCACCTGGGGAGGCGAACACTGCCCAAGGGATGTGTTGAGCAGTGCTCCGATGTACTGGAGCCGCTGGGTAGGTGTCAATTGAGACTTCTTTAAACAGCTTGTGAAGGAAGTGGCAGGTGATGGACAGATGATCCAGGACATGCTCGCGAGAGCGCACCCTGATCAACCAATCGTCCAGGTAGGGGTAGATGTGAATCCCCGCTTTCCTGAGATATGCTGCCACCACCACCATTAGCTTGGTGAAGACCTTCGGGCGGAGGTCAATCCGAACGGCAGGACCTGAAACTGAAAATGCGAGTCGCCAACCGCGAACCTCAGGTACTTCCTGTGCTTGGGATGAATCGGCACATGAAAGTAAGCATCCTTGAGGTCGAGAGACACCAACCAGTCCTGAAGTTGAAGGGCCTGGAGGACTTGAGAAAGAGTAACCATCTTTAACTTTTCCTTCCTGAGGAGCTTGTTCAAACCACGCACGTCCATGATGGGTCTCAATCCCCCCCGTCTTTTTTCAGGATAAAAAAATATGGGGAATACCATCCCTTGTTCCTTTCCGCTACAGACACCAGTTCTATGGCGCCTTTCTCCAGCAGGGATAGGATTTCCTGCGCAAGGAGCAGATCCGTACTCTTCAAAGAGCTTCCCCGGTGGATTGTCGTGAGGCCTCTGCCGGAAAGGAAGACTGTAGCCGTGGGCTATGATCTCCAGAACCCACACACCTGAAGTAGTGGCACACCATTCTACAAGATGCTGCGTCAGTCTTCCCCCAACCGGCGAACCATGGGCCATGGCCTCATGACTGAGCGGAAGCGGCAGTGCCTGAAGGTAAGGTGGCAACTGCCCGAGCGGCTTTGGCACCTCGAGTACTTTGTTTTCCACCTCTGGTACTCCTACGTTGGTCCCTTTCACTGGCAGCTCCCCTCGATCTACCAAAGGAACAGTAGCATGGAAAGGAACTTCCCCTCCATTGCTGTCCCCTAGGACGAAAAGGCAGAGGTTGACATACTGCAGCACTCACCAACTTTGCTGCAGCTTTGGAGATCTGTAACCTCTCAAGGCTCTCGTCAGCCTTGCTGCCAAAAAGATGGACACAATCAAAGGACATGTTGAGAAGCCGGGACTGCACATCAGGAGCAAACACCGACTTCTGCAACCACGCAAACCTGCGCATCACAGTGCTCGCCGCTACGGACCGGCTGACACAGTTCGACTGAATGGATTCACACATGGCATCCTTGCCATCCTGCACGAGGACTAGGAAGCCATCCCGTTCCTCACCTTCGGGAATATGTTCAGCCGCCAAAGATACACAATTCCACAGAGTGTGAGTGAATCTTGCTAAGGCACAAACAGAGTTGGCTGCCTTTAAAGCCATACCCCCAGATGAAAATACTTTCTTCGCCCAGCCATCAAAGCGATTGTCGTCCCTATCAGGAGGGATGGTAGGGTACGCAGCCTGCTTCACTGTGGCCCTAGCCACCTGCACCACCAAACTCTCCAGAGTGGGGTGCGTAGACAAGTAGCAGGGGTTACCACTGGCTGGATGGTATTTTTTTGGAAGCGACTTACCCACTGCCGGGAGACTCTCCAGAGCAGTCCAAGCTGCCGCCACCCTTCTTTGTAAGGCCACATGAAATGGCAGCACCGGGTCAGTGGGCGGACCTTGGTCCAATATATCCGTCAGGTCCTCCTGCAGAAAATCAACAGGTGGCCCAGACCACCCCAAGTACTCAGTCACCCTCGACATGAGACGCCTGTACGAGGACTCAGCATGTGTGCCAGGCTCAGGCCTATCAAACTCAACCTCCGGAGAGGTGTCCAGACCACTGGCATCATGTAAAGACTGACATAGGTCTTCCATTTGGCTGTGACCAGACAACAGGTCATAAGGAACCTCAGGAGGCACAACCCCCTCCTCATCCGACCCTTCTTCCACCTCTGAAATGTAGTCCAAAGGCTGGAATAAATCAAGCTTGGGGGGGTGACCAGAGAAGGGCTCAAAGACAGGCCTCACTGACTTGCAGAGGGCCTTCCTCTGAGTTTCCACTACCCTCCGGGACACCTCTGGTAAATTCTCCTCTAAAGGCGTCGATGGAATTGGCGTCGATGACTTCCTCTGAGCCGAAGCCTCGAGAGAGTCCCTCGACGGAAATGTTGCTGACGGCGTCGATGCCTTCTTAGAAGGCCTCACAGGCTCGGACGGTCTCGAGGACGTTGAGGACCGGGACCTGGCATGGCTATGGCAATCAGCCTTGTCGGATGGGGACCTCGATGGCTCCCAATGATCGTGCCAACCGCCCGAAGGCATGTGAGCGGTGGCCCTAGCTTGTTCCTTGCCGGCTTCTCTCAAAGGCGCGGACGTAACGGTGCCCTGCGATTCGAAAATCACCATCATCTCCTTGCGGAATGCGTCCCATTCCGCCGGTGATGAATGCTTGTTGGGACAAGCCACCCGCCGTCTGGCAGAGTCCTCTGACGAGGACGGGGAAGGCAACCGGTGACGGCACTTTCTAGAGTGCCTAGAAGAGGCAGAGGAATGGCGGGACCTACTCCGCGACCGAGACCCCCTGGACTTATGCCGACGCAGAGTCGCCCCTCGAATCGTCGGTCGAAAGCCCAGCAGATTTCGACTTACGGGGTTTAGAAACCCTACCTACCGTTAACAACTTCTTCCGCTCCCACAAGGCCTTCGAAGTCAGGGACTGGAAGTCATGCAGTCGTCGGTGGCTTTCGTCCAGGTACCAGAGGCAGACGTTGTGCGTGTCTGTGATGGACATTTTGGCACCGCAGTCCCAAGACATTTTGAAGCCCGACTTCGGGGTAGAAGAAGACGAAGACCTATTCTCAAACTTTCTCAATCGAAGTAGAAGAATCGAGCGGGCCGAGATTCCGAGGCGAACAGGTTCGTGGAAAAAACAGAACTGATGCTACGGGCACCGTGCGTACTAGATATAACATCCGGTGATGTAGACCCTCGCCGGAGGCCCTCGAGGACAGCATATCGACGTCATTGATGAAGGACGCCAAAAAATGTTCAGAGACAGCAGAGCTGTGGTGATTACTGTCATAGATGTGAAATATGTCGGAGGACACAATCCCCTCGAAAGGTTATCACTCTCTCCAGGTTAGAATTTAAAAGTCCTAAAGTCCAGCAAAAGAGCGGGGGTTCTCTAAGGTAGAAGGGAATTAGTACATTTCTAACAGTTTTCCCTAACAAGGAGCTTACAAATGTTAGAAGAAGCTTTTCTACCCACAAAACTACATACCCGATTAAAAAATATGCCCTCCAATAAACAGAAAAACAAGTCACTCGGAACAAGACACACGTCTCAATAAAAACAAAGAAAATCACCAGAACACATTGAACAATTCTCAACCTAAAAAACATCCCAGAGTAAGCAATACGATTCTGCAAAAGTAGTAATACACGGTCCCCAGATCAAATACATACCGAATGTACCCACAATGAGACAGTCACAAAATTAATAAAAAACAACATGACCATTGCAAATAGTTTTAATGATTACATTCTGCAATCTAGGCCACTTTCTTCAAATGTGTTACCCATTAAAAATGTCAGTGCCCAAAAAGTATTCCAAATCCAAACATTTCAAATTGAACAAATGCAATTCAGCAAATCGTCAATAATAAGCAGATAATTTTAAAGTTAAAACACGACATATCAGGTTGTCCGAAGTCGACACACCCAATGACCCTTCCTGCCTTTGTAAAAGCATTCCAAGTAACAACGTACCAATCAAAAACACATTCGCTTATGTAACAGGGTCATGGAAATGACTTGTCAGGGAGTCGCAGAAAACTCTTTGAACTTGGAAAAGGCAGCATATCAGGGTATAGCCAGAGCTGGTCTTACGCCACAGGTGCAGAAGGGATCTGACAGGGATCCTAGTCTCCAGAGCGCCCGAATATTGGCACAGATATTGGTACAACAGTCCCTGTTCCAAACCCCATCAGCCTTGGTCCTGGCCAGGTTCCTATTTCTCCATTTTCAGACACCACAAAGTCTGGCAAGAACCTGAGCCCTCAGAAGCCTGACTGGAATCTATGATCCTGGGAAACAATACAAAACAAAGAAATGTCACCATAATGCATCTGGGCGCAATTGGAAAAACCCAGCCCATAGCAAGGTGAATGGAGTTGTGACATAAAAGGGAATATATACTGGGAGTTTGCCTTCCCAAGATGAATGAGACACCAAAAACCTTTCCGCCCCCCCCCCCCAAACACAGGCAGAACCCTGGGGAATGGTGGCACAGTAGCAGAGGGACAGAGACAGACAAAATGTTGCAAGTTACCAGCGGAGACCTAGGAATTCTTCCCATTCCCTTTCTGAAGCAAGACGCACTACGAATTTTACAAAAGCCTCAGTGAAAACGATCGGTCTGAGTACACAGCTGCCTAAAGAAGAAAGGAGTATGAAAAGGGGGTGGATCTAGAAGACATCTTGAAGACTTCCAGTGGAAGTGCCCCACCCCAGGGGAGATAGTCGGGTAGAGATTGGCCAAAGGTTGTAGCTGACTTAGAGAGCCAATGGAATGCTGGCCTATAAAAAGCCACTGGTTGCAGTAGGGAGTGAAAGGGGTTTGGGTAAGGTCTGGAGTAGATGAGGTAGACCAGGTGACGGGGTGAAGGATGTACCAGATGGAGAAGGAGTTTGAGGATACTGTTGGGAGCTTTGGGGGCGAGTGAAGGTAAAGTGAGAGGTTGGTAGCACTTGAATTGTAAATGAGAGACTGATTTCAAGGCTGGGATTAGAAATGGGGGGAGAGGGGATTTGATAGTCATGAGAAAAGACTGTATGCGAGTGACCATGTGTGTGTGAGTGTGTAAGAGAGATTGATATTAAGAGGGAGGAGGGTAGAGAAGTGGGTTAGTGTTAAGAGCGGAAGACAAGAAGGGAGTTGACAGGCGGAGACAAGAGTGTGGTCAGAGAGCACAGTAAGACCAGGGGTAGGAGACAGATGAGGGAGAACATTAAGAGCTAGAAGCAGGAGTACAGGGAAAGGGGAGAGACCAGTAAAACCAGGATACAGAGTGTGAGGGGGGAGAAGAGAGAGGGAGGGAGAAGCAAGGGGGTTGTGAGAGCAGAGAAGTGACAGGTGAATGAGGAGAAACTGAAGAGCTGGCCATCAGGAGAGAAGCCGACAGGTCACCGGAATACCCAGTTTGGTCCCAAGGAAGGTCCTCGCGGAATGATTTAGAACAATCCGCATACTCATCCAATCAAACACATTATCGAAATCATAAACATCAAATTAAAAATGCATTAACAAAATAGAAAATATCA
Organism: Ambystoma mexicanum; assembly: GCF_040938575.1. Lineage (NCBI taxonomy): Eukaryota > Metazoa > Chordata > Amphibia > Caudata > Ambystomatidae > Ambystoma > Ambystoma mexicanum. The sequence continues at coordinate 41,130,452 of NC_090928.1, forward strand.
GCTATCTGTATTGGTTACAACTTTAACCAGTACTACATCAAATGATCACCAAAAGACAAATCCCTTTCACTACATGCTCATCAAAAAGGACAGTTCTCAAAATAATCTACACACAACAAAACAACTTTTGAAAATGCACTGAGGAAAATGCACGTAATTGAAACTATGACATTCCAAAAGCAATCCGTCAACAAACCTCAGATAAAAATCATTCAATACTCACTTTTGAAAATGAAGAAAATCAATGGGTGAAAAACACTTATAAAAACGAAGGCTATTTGTTTTGTGAACGCCAACATTCAGGTTTAATCTAAACACGGCACCAAACAAAACCAACACTGTCGGAACCTTAACCTAACATTCACAAAGGATGCAATTTTAAATTATGGTATTGTATTTTTCACATACTCCGCAAAGGCCAGACTTCGAATTAATAGCTAGCCATAACAATTTCAGTATGTGTGCAAGCTTTCTGTATGTTGTGGGAATGCCCAAATTGTGAGATGTTTATTATGGAAAAGAGCTTGTTTAAGCGGCTTAGGTTTGTTTTCTATCTTTTTTCTTTGTTATGTGCAGGTCTGAATGAAAGTGGTTGGTAGCCATATGTGTTTGTAAGTTGGCATGCATGTTCCGTATCTGTAAACGATGCGTCTTTGTTTGGCTGTAGTGTACATGAGCAAAAAAGATACATTCTCAAGTCGAAAAAGTGAATCTCTCAAAACTCCCTAATCAGATTTTTGATATTTTGTTGTTTACACCAGTCCTCCACAGGATCTAGGTGCATGCCAAAGATATGGAAAATGTCAGTGGCCAATTTTGAGACTATTTGTGTTTAGCGAAAAACACACGCAAAATGCATTTATTCCAACAAGAAATAGCCGAAAACTTGGCAGGTCTGTCCTGGTGTGGCCAAACCACTACTTTCAAAAACACTTGTTAGTAATGTCTGCATTACACTAGACTGCGTCTTGTGGTTTTTCAACATACCCTTCTCGGACATGGACTGATCCACCATTCCTCTTTTGTTAGAACACAACCAATGGGAGTGGGCATCACCAACTCCCAAGCCCACCCACCCCACTTATATATCGACAGAGTTTGCTCTGGCTTTGGTCTCTGTGTACACGCCTCTAGCTCTTACCCTTGCACAGATGATGCTTACTTCTAGGGGAAAAACATACTTTACAAACGCCCTATGGGAAAGGTAAATGGGTGTTATCAGGGAATACAACCAAACCTTCCAAGCTCTTGCAATCCCTACAAAGCTGTTCTCTTCAATAATAGTTCGCTGAATGTGTATTGTTATCCATGTCTGCAGCACTCCCAAGGATTTTAATTCCCTGTCAGTGGTTGTGTGACACGCCTGTCACATATGAGGCAGCAAGTGTGCTGGCACTCTGCCAGAGTTTAGTACGATATTTTAACTGGTACGAGTTCCAAAATTAGATTAATATGTAACATTTAACAATTTAAAATATCATGCAACCTTAAGAATGGCGTTGAGACTTAAACACCATAACATATAAATCTGATATGTATTAATGTGATATATATTTATTAGAATGCGTTAACTGTGTAGTTAATGTTGAGATGAACTCGCCATAGGATGAGCCCTTTTTCCAGAATGCGAATACGAAACTACACAAACTTTCCCCAAAAACAACTATCCAGTTCTGACATTTTCTAGAAAGTTACAAGTTTGCCAGGGATGCGTATTAGTTATAGCAACATAATAGGAGCTTTCTCAATAGTTTTCCAATGCACATTTCTATAGGTATATTTTGCTCTTACCAACAGCAAAAAGACGCTAGATAGACTTAGGCCAACAATGGGTGGGAAGTTACATCAGTTTCCATTCAGTCACATTGCTTGCTTGGCATGACAGAAATCTGCCCAGGGTATTTTTAAAAATAAAAACACCAGTGGGCCAAAAATATATTTATTCCACTGGATGTAAGAGAGACCCATGTTTTCTGCTGCCATGTTGTATCCTTTGTTGTTGTGCTGACACAACCTAAGGAAAGATGCATAACGGGGGCGAGTGGCGACAAGCACATCTTCAAATCTTCCCTAGTGGTGGAATACAGCCCTTAAAACTGGCTGATGGGGTCAGGTACAAAGAGTTATGCTAACGCATCTAAGGTCTGAAAAACAAAATGGGCCTCATCACAAGTCCGGCGGTAACCGTGCAGGTAAAACTGGCAGGTTGCTGCCGGACTTGCAAATTTGACCAGCGCCTGACTTCCCGGTAACACTGGGGTATTATACCCCGCAGGCCGGGAAGTCAGGCGCCGGTACTTATATAAGCCCCCATTCCTATGGAGTCCTATAAATCCTATAGGGCTCTATGGGAATGGGGACCACGGAAGCAACGGCACCGCTAATAACAGTCCTGGTGCTTCTGTGAAACTGCGGGCAGGTGCCGTCCCGCCCGCCAGGTCTGACCAGTCGTAGTGTGCTTGTCTGGAAACAACTGTGCCAGTATGCTTACCGGCACATTGTTTCCGGACCGGCACACTCATAATGAGGCCCACTGACTTTGACAACACAAAAAGGTTATTTGCAGATGTTTGGGATATTTGTTTATGTAACTTCCCAAAAATCACAGGGCCAACTTTGAATACATTTGTTAGGTCTTGTGCATGTCTTGTAAGGAAGGCCCAAAAACCCATTTCACATTAATCTTCAGCCTGTGTATTGTGGTAGGTCAGAAGACGGAGGCGGACACTGGGAGGACTTGTTTCATGATATTCTATTAAAGTTACACTAGAAGGCCTATCTTTTCCCTATTGCTATGGGTGATCTCTGCTTATGTTACTAAGGTGCTCGTTTGTCAGTCGTGACTGTCAAATAAAATACCTCTGCTGTGCAACACTAAGCTAACAGACTACTACTATATACACCAACTTACGTTTAGGAGAATGACTGCCTTCTCCTGAAGGTACTTCTAGTACCAGTCTAAACGGTTCTTGCTTAATCTTCAAATAATCCCTCGTGATTCCTTGAACCAGTCTTTGAAATTGTTCAATTGCTCTAGTGACTGTTCTTTCCTCCTTTGGATACACTTTCAATGACAGATCTCTCTCTTTGGTTGGTTTTAACGTGTCTTTGGAGATGATCTCCCTGATGGGCTTTCCATTCCGGGCAATTATAGTCCAGCTTATTCTGTTCTACTTGACTTTGCATATAATTCACCAGCCTAGATTCTCTGAACTCTGGAGCATAATATTCCTTCACTTTTATACAATAGTCTTCTTGTACCAAACAGAGGTTTCTTCCCCTTTTCCCAGGGTATTGTTATCTTGTGTTTGTCTCTCCCTTCATTTACATTTTTAGCAATCCATTCTTCTGTGTCAATCCTTTAAGTTCACGCATTTCAGGTTTAACCTCACCTCTTGATTTACACTGAGAAGGGTTGTTGGTATGCAATACTGATAACCGTTGTGCCTCCCGTTATTCCTGTTCTCCCCATTACTTCCACTGAGAAGGAGAACCTCTTCAGAGCCCTACTCGTAGATCTTCTTGAGTGTAGCAACGCATCCTTAGTTTCCTTCCATCTGTATTTTCTCCTTCCTCGTGGCCTCCTGGTCTCTCTGTGTCTGACCAGACACCCAGCTGCTTACAGCTTGCAGGGGTGTCGGTGATGGTTTATGGACCCACTATTCACCACAGATCCCTCGTGTTCTCGCCACTCCCCTCCACTGAGCTCCTTCCCTGTTGGCTTCCCCGCCTCTCGATTTGCCATGCTTCTGGCATCCCGTCCTTCACTTGTGTGTGAGTTTCAAACTCAAAGGCTTAATTTTCTTTGACTCACTCCGCCCTCTCTCTCCACAGGTGTTACGCAGCTCAGGACCTTCCTGTGCCCGTGTAGGTTCTCCTCTCTCTCCACTACTCGTTGGACACATCTTATTTAACAGTCTTGTCTCAATGAATTGAACATTTTGATTTAAAGGGACATGTTCTTTTTCCATGTGACCATATCATCTCTTAAGTATTTCTTCGCCCCAGTCTTGATGGTTAAAAGTCTCTGATATGTTAGGGCATCCCATGAAGGACATGGCTGTATAGCTTGAGGGAGTTGTTCAAGGGAACAGGTGTCCTTGTCCCCTAAGGGGGAGACTTTCCTGGTGACATCCCACTTGCGTCTATCCTTAGGGAGGGTATTGCTGAGCAGGCTCCCCTCCCTAGCCTCACTGGAGAAGGGTCAAATTCCATTGATTCGTCACAGTACACAGAAGTGCATGAAACTTTGTGTAAACTGCATACGTTGAAGACCGCAAAGATATTTGGCGCAGAAACCACTCTAAGTGATGACAGACATCCAACTTAGATAAGTTGTCAGGAAGGCCATGCCCTATGGACACGGTTGTATACGAATTGTTCGTATTACAACTGTTCGAATGACAATTGACCTTTTCACAATTGACCGAATTGTGAAGGTCAATGGTAACATATATGCGGGGGGGAACCCCCCGCAACCCCACACCCAACCCAAACCAAACCCGCCCAAAACCCTACATATATATATATATATATATATATACGGTCAATTGTGAAAAGGTCAATTGTGACCCTTTAAATTCGGTCAATTGTTCATTCCAACAATTGTAAACGAACAATTTGGGTAATACCATGGACACATACTGGCAGAGTAGACTACATAATTCTTTTTTAAAGTTGTCAAATAAAGTTATGGTTAACATCTTAAAAAACTATGAATTTCATCGGAATAACTTCTGTTAAAGGGATGCTAAAATTACAATGCACAGTGGGCCCTGGGCACAGTAGCTGGTGTGCAAGATATAAATTGAGGCATGGTAGGAAGTGGCACTGCAACCGTGGCATGGTCAAAGACAACCGTGATGTCTTATGCAGTACATGGTGGGTGCAGGTTAAGGTTGTACTTCTCACTGTATTTAGTGAATTTCAATGTTCTTTTAAGGACTCGCATTTTAACTATAACGGCAGTTCAACTGAAGCTTTTAAAGCGAATATACATACAGTTGCATGCAACTTCATGGGTCCGGAGCAGGCTTCCAAAGTTGAAAACACGCTAGATGATTTAGTATAAGAAGCAGGCATGAGTCATCGCCCAGCTTATTGTCCAGGGAAAGAGCCACATGGAAGGAGCTATAGGGTTGGGGGCTAAGCCGCAGAACCTATATTTCCTAGGAATCAGCTGGTTGTCCAAAGATGATGAATTTGGCTTTGAATCTAGCGGCAGGTACAACGCTCTCTCATGCTGCACTTCCAGCTATAGCCTCATTGAAGTTTTAGATAAACGAGATTTAGTTTGCAACCTTTTGAATACCTATAAGACTCCAAATGAAAACACTCTCAATCTGCCTATACCTATTTCGTAGGAGCATAGCATTGTGCATAGGACTCAGAGGTGCCCCAAATGGCAATATACAACCTCTCTCAACCAGTGCAAATCTAGAATAAACCTTGCCTTCTCTTTTTCTTATAGACATAGCTTTCATTGTGACTGGAATCACAAGTGCCAGTGTCCTGGATGTGCTTTTGCAACATACAACATTGATGGGCATCAGACACAGATATTTGGGGAATACAAAGCACATAGAACTTGAACCCGGGAGTTTTGATTGGAGTCATGGGGCAACACAACAGACCAAAAAAGCAAGAATTTTAGAGTAAACTGAGCAGGAATGGCCTAAAGAGCTAGTACTGGAGTGTGTGACGCATGAAAAAGGGAAATGTCATAGGCCGTGGACGACACCTAAAGAGCCTCATTTGTCATTTAGCATGCTATCGTTGTGCAGCCTCAGGGCACAGAATCACTCTCCAATTGGCACCCAGTGCTGAAACAATACAAAGCTTCTGGATGTAGTCGTGTGGCTGCTTCAAAAGAGGAGGAAAATCTTCGGGAATATTATCCCACAGAAAACTATTTTAATGTCATGAAATTGATCACCCATTGCAGTTATATTTTATATATGCAAATAAAACGCTGGGCTTTGTCTGAAGAAGCACTCCATGTAACATGGTTATGAATGATTTTCAGAAGTAGTGGAAGCAGACTTCTATGCAAAAAAGCTTCTGTAGTAGAGGATTATACAGTACACAACCAACAGCTCATTGCCAAGGAACAATGTCCGTAGGTAGACTGCCCATAGAAAAACACTTGTTTCAGTGAGGGTCTTGTCACACATGCACACACTGAAATTAAGCTATCTCAATAAGCCAACACGTATTTTATGGCGGCAAGATTGTACATTTCTTATCTACATTCATTGTGTGTAAAGAAATCCTTTCTTAGATGGACCAACATCGAAACATTTCCAAAGCTGTTGTATGTTATAAGCCATTTTTAAACACACCTGTACAAAAGCGTTTCTAGGTTCGACAAGACAAGGGAGGGAAGACAGAGGGAGGACAAAACAAACGATCTTACTAGGCCTTGTGTCATTCAGATTGTGCAAGTGCAATAGCGCAAAGTGCAGGGGGACGGGAGGGGAAGTTCGAGGGAAAGGTGAAGTGCAATCAGGGTAGCATTGCTCAATAAGTGCAGCCAGGGCAGCGCACCCCAGGGTAAGTGCAAGGAGACAGGGGACTGTAGGGTATCAGTTATAGCCCCTAAGTGCGCACTAGGCCGGAGGCAGATCAGGAGCGACTGGTCGTGGAGGAGCCTGGTATCCAGTGAGACGGAGGGTACCCAGGCCACCAGACATCACAGCAGACAGGTAGGTCAGCAGAAGGGAGAGAGAGAAAGCAGAGGCAAAAAGGAAAGTCTTGAGCTGCTTCCGGAACTTCCAGCGGTCCGTCTCAAGTTTGAGAGAGGCCGGGAGGTCATTCCAGAGAGATCTACCCCCCACTCTCTGCCTGGAGAAGGGTCTGACCCTCAAAGAGTTATAGGGGACTGAGCAAAGGGCTTGAGAAGGAAAGTGTTTTGGAAGAGAGCGTTGGATGTAGTGCGGGCCCTGGCCCCAGAAAGCCTTGTGGACTATGCAGAGAGCCTTGAACTTGATCCTTGCAGCCACCGAGAGCCAGTGGAGGGATTTCAGGGCATTAGAGATACGGTCTCTGGGCTTGAGGCCACGGATACGTCCTACAGTCCTGTTCTGGATAAATTCCAGAGGGCGGACAGTAGAGGAAGGTAGATTGAGAAAGAGGCTGTTGCAGTAGTCCAGCCTAGCGAGAACCAGGCTTCTAGAGACAGCGAGCGTCTGGGAGAAAGTGAGAAAAGGAAGAATACCTCTGAGGAGGTGCTGTGGGATGTTTTAACCCATTAGTCCAGGCCCTGCAACATTCCTGTGCGCTGTGTGCATCAGGAACATCAGAATGGCCACTGGAAAGCATTATGCATGCTAAAGTCACCCAGAAGCGTGCAGGAAAAACTGGAAAAATAGACCGCCAACCCCCTTTTGCCTATGTCAGTGGTAACACAGGAGACTACTGCCAAAACCCACCATGGGGCTACCCACAGAGTAGCCTGAAACTACTTGAAAAAGCAATGCTGACTGCAAAAGAAACACAGAGCTGTTTGGAAATCCGTTTTTCTTGGTTGTCAAATTTGCAAACATCATGGTTCACAAACCACACAAAAGATCCAACCTCCTTGTTGGGTGTTAAACATCATTCTACTTCAAGAATCCACATAAATATGTCAGCAGAAGTACATTTATCAGAAGAAAATCCACATTTAAAGATGCTTGCTTGGAAAAATATGTTGAAAATAGGCGCAATACCGCTACTCGCCTCTGTCAGAAGCTGGTGATCTCTAAATGCTCAATGTCATGTTAAAACTTGTGTCTCAAAATCTAAGGTGGGGAAAGAAGAGACTTCCATCAAATGCAATAGGTTGCCACAACTTGAAAGAGACTGGAATTTAAAATATGTTTGCTTATTTTAAAATTGTAACTTTAATTTTCAAAAGGAACAATGTCACAATTTACTGTAAGGTAACCTGATTTAGCTAAACTTCAAAGAGGTTTTCCCCCACTGAGAACACACCACCCTGTGCCTTCCCACCAAAAGGAGAGGATATCTCATTTGGATGCTAATGAGAAGAGGAGGAGACTTGCTCTGCTGCTCTGGGAAAGAGACAATGGTTTCTTGAACTGAAAAAAAATGCTAATTCGGGTGTGACTGAAACCAACTGCACAGGAAGACAAGCTCATGCGACTCTCTGGCCCAGCCAAGACCTTGGAGGCGGAGACAACCCGTTTGTGGATTCAGAAAGCACAGAAACTGTATGTTTAAGAAAAAGACTCATAGAAAAGTGTACTGAACTGATGTAAATATGCAATTTAGAGGTTATTAAAATGAAAAGTTCGCTCACAGTTTAAAACTAATTTGGAATCTGTGCGACATTAAGAGACTGAACCACGAAAATGTTCATATTCTAGCTATTGTGATTAGGCTAGGAACATGAAATTTTACAGGGATATGCCCAGATGTTATGTGCATATATGTATAGAAAATTGTTCAGATCCGAAAATGGGTAACCCACCAAAAGCGCAAAAAACTGTCATTTGGGGACCAAAACTCGTAGGAACATGAGGCTTTGACAGAAACGTACCTTAGTGAATCTGTAATGTAAATATGTATAATTAACAAGTTGGGGATATTGGAAATATGTTTTTCATGAAAAATAAGATATACTGTACAGAAACAAAGGGGAGGTTTTCTCCCTGGGCCATAAACATGACACATCATGACACACTGTTCCCTTCTCAAATCAGGGGAGAGGGATTTCTCTGACCTATCAGATTCTTAGAGGGTTGGGCATAGTATAATCAGCCTCCCCACCCCCTTGGAAAATACATAAATAGGGACTGCTGAGGACAGATGCACACACACATTCACCCATCACTGATCTACCGGTGAAGCGCTCTGCAGGAAGAACCCATATCTAGGCTCCAGAACCTAGATCCAGACTCCAAAACCCTGAAGCAGAGCCCCAACCCAAAAAGCTGAACCCTTCTCAGCCGGCCTGTAAAATCTTGCAACTTGATTTAACCTCAAACTTCCAACGGGCCTAACCCATTCAACAGCCTGGCTGTGCTGTTTTGGCTGCTTCTGGCTAAGAACCCTTGCTAGAACCCCGAGATCCAGATCAGTCCAGCAGAGCTGTACCCAGAACCACCTGTCAGATCCAGTCCAAGAGGCCGTGCAGACCAGAGTGCCTTTCTGAGAGCAGGACTAAGCACCCGAGACCTGTCCGGTGGCGAGCGAATTCCAGCCAAACCTTTGACCAGATCTTTGATGTACCCATTCCAAAGCCATAGTAGTGAGTATTTAGCATATAACGGTCCATAGCAAATCTCTTAGTATTAAGTAATCCGATCCAATCCATTCCAACCAATCCAGACTGCATTATAGAATCTCTTTTGTCTATCCTGAATCCTTCTGTAATCCATATACTTCTGTGATAATTGTAGTGATAAATCATCTTTGCGCAATATATTTTTGAAGAAAGGCAAGCGTCTCGACAGGTCCAACCAACTGGTGGCGCCACTGGTCTGGTGGGTGCGCTGTCGTGTAGCTGGCGGCTTTATAGACTCTTAGTGTAAAGAACCTGTTTGTAATTCAAAAGTGCAATCTCCCATTTGTAAAATCTTGACTTCTTTTTGAGAAAAATCTACCTTCACTAAAACCTCTAACTTTTGAACCGTGCTAGGAACGAAATTTAAATGTCATTTTGAATCTGAAAAGTTTGCCGCGATTGTGCATTTGGCTCAATTTCACCACATGTAAAAACAGCTATTTCTTGCTTTCAACTTCTGAATTTCGTTTTCCATCTGCCAATCATTCAAACATCATTGCTAGTGTCTACCTGAACCAATCCAAAGAAACTCCCACTAGTTCTGAATCAATTTAGCGAATTAAAATCAATTTTTGCATTTTTCCTATTCATTTCAAATCACATTTAAAAGCAATTGACCCGTTTTAAAATGATTCCTGTTCTCTCTAAGCCTGCTGGGGGGAATCGGGATTGAAACTGCAACTCTTGATTGTTATTCCTGAAACTTGTGTGCCCTCATTCCATCTCTTCATATTGCATATTGGGGGGAGTGAGTAGTCTCAGGGGGAAAGAGTGATTACATTGTTTTTGATTGAATTCATATCAAGTTTCATTTCTGTGTTGCATTAATTTCATATCATTTCATTTCATTGAACCCACACAAAGTTTTATTCTCTGCTACATTATTCTTCCTATTCCTACTCCTAATTGATTAAAGAGATTGTTGATTATTGTCATACTACCCATTGCGGATCATTGTATAAATATTCATAAGTGTGATATTCAGATATTGTTCATATTCATAAAAGTTATATATATATATTGTTTAATTCAACAAATACATCTTTTTACTTTGCAAAACAAACTTACTTCTTGGTTCAGTGAGACCGGGGGAATCAAAGAGAGGGGCGGTATATAAGGGTACATCATCCAGAAATAAAAACCTTTGACATAAAAATATATAAATAAGGGTTTCAATTGGGCATCCCGTACTAGGCATTGATTTAGGTGGAGTGCTGGGTTGAAACCACTTACAGTGCAGCTGGTAGTGGGCCTCCTTTGCAAGGTCTGTGATGTGAGGAGAGAAGGAGAAAATGGAGTCGAAGATGGCACCAAGGTTTTTTGCATCACAGGAAGGCGAAGGAAGAGGGCCCAAGGAGGGCAGCCATAGTGAGAGAGGGAAAGCGAGAGCCCGGGTCCCAATGAGAACGATCTTCGTTTTACTGGCATTAGGTCACAGACCCTTGGAGGTGCACCAATCCTGAATCACGGATAGACAGTCAGGAATGAGCGAGAGAGCAGGCTGATGGGAACCTGAAAGAGAGCTGGGCGTCATCCGAATAACACTGAAAATTAGAGGCGAGGGTAGAGATAAGGTGGGCCAAAAGGGCCAAGTAGACATTGAAGAGCCCGGGTGAGAGGTTGGAGTTCTGAGGAACACAGTATTTGGCGTAAGAGGTGGCAGAGAGAAAGGACCCAAGTTGGAACTGGGTGGGTTGGTTCAGGAGGAAGGAGGATAAACACTCCAGGGACTGATCTGTGATGCCCAGGTTCTCACGGAGTGGATTGATCAGGATGGTGTAACTGACCGTTTCAAAAGCAGAGGAAAGGTCAAGGAGGATGAGGAAAGAAGGAAGGCTTGAATCAAGATTAGAGAGCAGATCTTCACAGGTGTTACGGAGAGCAGTTTCTATGCCTCTGACTGCTCTGAAGCCAGACCGGTGGTTATGGAGGCAACCAACAGATTCAGTGTGGAGAGTAAGCTGGGAGATGGCCAGCTTTTCCAGGAGTTTACCCAGGAAAGGAGTGATACAGATCGGGCAGTAGTTTGCAGGACAGGTAGGATCGGCAGAAGGCTTTTTAAGGAGGGGGTGCACAAGGGAGTGCTTGAGGAGAGAGGTGAGAGTTCCAGTGGCAAAATAGTGATTGGAGAAATCGTCCAAGGCTGGAGCGAGGGTGTCAATGTGGTCCTTGATGGGTCTGGAGGAGCAGGGGAGCACCTGTTTGGACAACACTTTCATAGATCGGACTAGAAACCAACCTCATCAGGTGTAGTCAGAGAGAAAGAGAAGGGGGGAGCAGGAGAGGCAGCCAGAGGGGGGTCGGAAGAGGGGAGCGAGGACAGATTGTCCTGAGTTTTAGTGGCGAAGCGAGAAGCCAGAGCTGTACAGAGGGCCGGGGAGAGAACATGAGAGGTGTAGACAGTAGAAGAATTGGACATCCCCTTGCAGATTTTAAAGATAGAAAATAAGAACACATTAAAAGGTATTTAATCAGTGGTACAATCTCAAACTGTCGAATTAAATTATGATTCATAACCACTTGTACAGTATACATGATGATTGCATTCCGTTGCATTACTTGTGTTAAACTATTTGTGCTATATTATCATGGATTCATCTTCCTGCCTTTTCTCCTTCATCCAAGGTTCACAAAAGCAGCCCAATTCACAAAGGTATGTCAACTGTTAAACTAACATAGCATTTGCATGATTGAAATAATGAATTTCCCTTCTAGAAGGTGGAGATAAGTCCATATACTTAAATACATACAAAGTTTATTAAAAATAGGTTGCAAGTGAAATACTACAGCAGTTTTGATGCATGTCCAAAGTATCATGAAAAGCACCTGTCCACATTTCCAAACTTAGCCTTATTGGCCACATTTATACCAAACTAAATGGCGCACAGTGCTTAAAAAGTTACTACCCACCCCCAGATGCTAGCAGCACAAGAATAGGTCATCCTCACAATAGTGTTTTTGTGTGACTATATTACAATTAAATTAAATGGCCAGTTTCATTGCAAGGCTGCTAGTGTTTGGCAGATGAGTTGGGAGATGCCTGCTTATGCGTCAGATTCCAGTACAGCAAGCATGCATATCAATTCACAAAAATTGTTCGCCCTCTATAAATCCCCTGCTTCATACTTAACTCAATATGGCAAAAGCACACTGAGTGTCAAATTGGAATCTTGCAATATATTTAAAAAAATTATATTTACACTTCAATATTTGTGACTTTTGCATCCAATTGTATAATTTAAAGATGGTATTCTTCCTCAGGCAGTGAGCGTGTACTCTCTGTACTTAGAAATGTGCATACAGTATTCGCCTAAGCATGATGTGTGTGAAAAAATATAGCTGAAGGTATTTATTTTCATACACAAATTATTGTACAATTAGCTAAATCCTACTTCAAGGTTGGGTGAAAAAGAACAGAAAATCCTCTTTGAATAGCAATCTACTTACTTGTCAAAGTCACACAATGAGAAAAAAGAAATCTGGTGAGGGTCTTAGCCCCTAAATCAGCCACATATGTATGGCTGATTAATTAAAAGTGATAGAATGAAAAAAGGAAACACATTAAATAAGGGTGTATAAGTGATAAATATATACTCAGAGCTGCCTTAAACACTCGACTGACGCACATGGCACTACTTAACCTGTCTTTAGAACACATAATACGTATGACTAGGAAGTGCCTTATACTTTCTCCACAGGGTATATTCGGCAGAGGATATTCATGCGCCAACATATGATGCCTGCTTGCCTTTCCTTAAAGCTGTGCTTAAATAAACTCGGTCTACCAAAGTTGTGACTTAAGAACTTTTCTCCTATATCCTTCAGTATATATATATATGTCTTGTCATCACATACTGCTTACTTATTAAGATGAACAAAGGAATCCAGAATTTCGTTGTCACTTGAGATACGGCACAAGCTCTCAGAATGTTGTTTAAAACAGGCAGGCAGATTTTTTGAAAGACATTGACAGTATTTGGACTTCTTTTCCAACTTTTTTTCTTTTGACTTTTTGGTAGCATCCACAATGGTCTCCTGGTCCTTAATGTGCAGTTGTCTCATGGTCCATTTATACATTTAAATGATTAATATTGGAAATGTTGGCAAACAAATAAATACAGTAGAATCAAGTGGGACCGACCATCCAAAATTGAGACTGCTGTCCCCCCAATGGTACACATTGTATACAGTATGTTACAATTCAGAGCATTACTCGAGTAGCTATCTTATGTACACAACAACAATCATTTGGGCAGCTCTTGCTCATTATTCCTGCTCAGCAGTTCAAACCTTGTTTATTTACTTGCAACAGTCTAAGAAGCGCAACATTGCATGAGCTTCTTAGTCTGTCCCAATAAAACTATCATGAGTGCGCCTTTAGAAAAAATTCAACTAAAAGAAAAAATAGGTACAATTGCCATCAGTGATTCATATAATTAAAATATATTTTACAGTGCTTTAATTGTATAAACCACAAGCTCTTGGTAAAGTAAGCATTCTGCTTTCCCACTATCACGTGGTATATAAATCTGAATTAACAGTCTTAGAAATAAAAGAATCATAAAATCACTCTTTACAAAAAAAATATACTCCTCCCTTTACACATTCCGCCCCACCCCATATCTTTCCCCATTTCATTAATTTAAAGATATATCACAAAGCTTTCATAAGGTGCCTTTAACTGTTTGTGTCCTTTATTTTGTGTTTAGTTCGTTTTCCAGTTCCATTAACTTCCTAGAGGCCTTTACTTTGTTGGACACATCCTGCCCCTGGGAAAAAAGGCGCTGACGCTCCTTGAATGTCATGTTTTCTGGAGGCGCTCCACTAGCTGCAGACAAATCTCCATCTTGACTACAATAAAAAAGATAAAACAAAATGTTAGTGTGCTGGAACATTCAACTAAATTCTTTGCTTTAACAAACTACTTTTAATTTTGCACAGGACATTTCTCAACTGAGGTAGCATGAACTGTAAGAACCATTACTTACCCTGTAATCATCTTTCTGTGGCCTGTATTTGCTTACAATCGCACGCTTTGCACAAGCAGATATCGAGTGGTTGATGCAGAGTATTTATTCCATCTGGTCTTGTTTTTGAATTCGAAAGGCGTCGACAGGGGCATTCCTGTAATACTATCCCCTAAACCAAAGTACCCATGCTCCTGCACAAAACAAAGTCTTCAGAATGCATTTCTGTCCCAAGCTATGAGAAGGAACAAGTTACTTAGCTGTAACTGTTGTTCTCCAGCATGGGTCTGGCATGGATTCACATGCTCATGAATATTCCCTGTCGTCAGGCCGGGAATCCTCGGTATAGAAAAAAATCAGTATCAGTTTCGTTTCTGATCTGTCTTTCTTAGTAGTAACCAATCACTGGTCTCTGGGTCATACTGCCCCCAGCCAATGACTGCCCTCTCCCTAAGCCCCGTCTCTGGCAGCCATCCTCAGATTTGGTAGCACGTAAAGTGGCAGTATGACCAAGTGAAGAGCCGCAGAGGGGTAGGCTGGAGGGTTCGCATGTGAATCCATGCCAGACCCATGCTGGAGAACAACAGTTACAGGTAAGTAACTTGTTCCTTCTCCAGCATGGGGCCTGGCATGGATTCACATGCTCATGAATAAACAATACATAGCAGTACACACATGCACAACCACGGGAGGTGGCAACAGGCTCAACATTAAGCAATACAACAACTCAACATTAAGCAACTCTTACCTCCTCACCAGGCTCACCTTAGGCGAACAGGTTGCGCAGCACTGCTTGGCCGACCCTGGACTCCTCCCTGGAGTCCCGATCGACGCAGTAGAATCTTGTGAAGGTGTGCGTCGACCTCCACGTCGCAGCCCTGCAGATGTCCAGCAGGGGCACACCAGACAGGAACGCGTGGTAGCAGCGATCGCTCTGGTCGAATGGGCTCTCGGACGGCCGGGCAGCGGTCGGTTTGCCAACCGGTGACAGTGCATGATGCAGCCGGAGAACCATCTGGAAATGGAAGTCTTCGAGAGAGCCTTCCCTTGATTCACAGTCCCAAAGTTCACAAACAGCTGTGACGTCTTCCGAAAACTCTTTGTGCAGTCCACGTAGAACTTCAGCGCTCTAGCTACATCCAGTGAGTGCAAAGTCTTCTCGGCTGGCGACGAAGGCGACGGGAAAAAAACTGGCAACACCAAGGGCTCGTTGAGGTGGAAGTCCGACGGCACCTTGGGCATAAAGGAGGGGTGTGTCCTCAGCACCACCCTCGTGTCATGAAAAGTCAAGTATGGTGGCTTGCAAGATAGGGCCTGGATCTCTCCCACTCGTCGTGCAAAGGTGATGGCCACGAGGAAAGCGGTCTTCCATGACAGGAACTTCAAAGGCGCCGAATGCATAGGCTCGAATAGGGCCCACATGAGCCTGGTCAGCACCACATTGAGCTCCCACGCCGGGGCAGGAGCCTTCACCGGCAGGAATGATCGGAATAGTCCCTTCATGAATTCTTTCACCAGGCGATGAGACCACAAGGACGCCCGTCCCGTAGTCCTGGTATATCGGGAGATTGCAGCCAGATGTATTTTGATGGAGGCGTGAGCCAGTCCAGCTTTGGCCAGCGACAGTAGGTACGGCAGTACTTGAGGGGCCGTAATCCGCAGAGGGTTAATCTTCTGTGCACGGCACCAGACAGAGAACCTCTTCCATTTATGTCCGTAGCACTTGAGAGTTGAGAACGCCCTGGCCTTTGCGAGAACCACTCTGCAGTCGGCCGGGATGTCGTACCCTCCAAACTCTAGTGCTGCAGGAGCCAGGCCTGCAAGTTCAGCGACTCCGGGTTGTGGTGAAGAATGGCGCCTCCTTCTCTGGAGAGAAGGTCTGCGTCCGTCGGCAGCTTGACTGGTGGGGATTTTGACAAGTCCAGAAGGTCCGGGAACCAGATCTGTCTCAGCCACGCTGGTGCGACGAGGATCATCCTGCACCGGGACCTCTTGAGCTGGTTGATGAGCTGGAGCAGCAACGGCAGTGGAGGGAACTCATAAAGAAATAGGCCGTCCCAGGGGAACGAGAAAGCATCACCCATGCTCCTCGGCTGGGGGAACCTGCTGGCGAACCTCCGGCACTTGGAATTCGTCGCCGTCGCGAAGAGATCAATTTGGGGTTCGCCCCATCGTCGGAAGAGTCGATCCACTTGATCCTGGCGTAGTTCCCACTCGTGGCACGAGCGCAGCTCCCTGCTGAGTGAGTCGGCGATCGTGTTTTTTATTCCTGCCAGATGAAGAGGCACCAGAACCATCCCCTGGGCGACGGCCCAATGCCACAGATCCTGGGCTTCCTTGGATAGGGCAGGGGACCTGGTTCCGCCCTGCTTCCGGATGTAGAACATCGTAGTGGTGTTGTCGGTGAAGATCCTCACCACCTTGCCCTTGAGGGACGGAAGAAAGGATCTGAGGGCCCAGAACACCGCGCGGAGCTCCAAGTTGTTGATGTGGAGAGACTTCTCCTCCGGGAGCCAAAGGCCTCTCACGTGAAGATCTCCGGAGTGCGCTCCCCAACCTTCCAGGGAGGCGTCTGTCGTCACCGTCACCTGGTGAGCTGGGGTCTGAAAGTCCGTGCCCACCGACAGATGGGAGCGGGTACCCCACCACCGGATCGCCTGACGGAACGTCTCGTTGAGGGATCCTGTCCTCGAAGCTGCCCGTCGACTGGACCCAGTGGGCGTCGAGGAACTCTCGTAAGGGGCGCATCCGAAGC
Organism: Ambystoma mexicanum; assembly: GCF_040938575.1. Lineage (NCBI taxonomy): Eukaryota > Metazoa > Chordata > Amphibia > Caudata > Ambystomatidae > Ambystoma > Ambystoma mexicanum. The sequence goes on from NC_090928.1 coordinate 41,147,463, forward strand.
CTGCAAAGGCGCACCAGATAAATGCAGGAGGACATCATCCCGAGGAGGGATTTGATAGATCTTACCCTGGCCATGTCCGTGGCCAGCAGACGCTGCACCTTGCCCAGAATGGTCCTGGTCCTTTCCTCCGACGGCGAGGCCAGCCGCGCCACTGTGTCGAGATTGGCTCCCAGAAACAGGGCGACTTGCGACAGAACCAGGTGGGATTTTGGAAAGTTGATGGAGAATCCCAGGTCCGTGAGCAGCTGGACGGTCTTCGCAGTGTGCTCCACGGCGAGCTCCCTTGTCCTTGCCCGGATGAGCCAGGCGTCCAGGTAAGGGTAGACGTGGATCCCCTATAAGCGCAGCCGCGCTGCCACCGGTGCGAGGCACTTGGTGAACACCCTGGGTGCCGACTTCAATCCGAACGGGAGGGCTTTGAACTGGTAGTGCCGCAATTGGACCACGAAGCTGAGGAACTTTCGGTGTCTTTTTAGAATGGGGATGTGGAAGTACGCATCCTCCAAGTCCAACGACGACAGGAAATCGCCCTCCTCCAGCTGTCCCAGCACGTGCTGGAGGGTGACCATACAGAACTTCTGTGCCTTGATGTACTTGTTCAGTCGTCGTAGGTCCAGGATGGGGTGCCATCCTCCTGTCTTCTTTTTTGCGAGGAAGTACCTTGAGTAAACTCCGGAGCCCCGAAGCCTCTTTGGGACGAGCTCGATGGCACCCTTCTTGAGCATCGCCCTTACTTCCAACAGTAGTTGAGGGACGTGATTTTCCTTCCTGGCCACGGGTAGAACGCAAGGGCACTTCTTCTGAAACTCGAGGGCGTGCCTTTGGGCCAGGGCGTCCAGCACCCAACGGTCGGTGGAGATGGACTCCCACACGCTGACGAACCTCGCCAGCCGGCCTCCCACCGGGGTGCTTCGGCGGGGGCCCGACCCCACAGTCGGTTCAATCTTGTTTGGAGGACGCCTTGCCTCCTTGACCTCCCTGTCGACGACGACGGGCACCACCTGACTTGCCGCGTCCCCTGTAGGCTTCCTGGGACGAAGATCTTGCCGCTTGGCGGTACGTGGAGGAGCCACCGCCGGATCCCTTGGAGGCACCTTGTCTGCCTCCTGAGCTCCGAAAGGACGGCCGTCGTCGTTGGAGCACTCCCACTGCCCGGGCAGTCTCTGTGTCTGTCTTGATGGCCTGAAGGGACTCATCAACCGCCTACCCAAACAGGTTGTTCCCGTCGAAGGGCATGTCCAAAACCTTGGTTTGTATGTCCTGGCGGAAATCCGTGGCCTTGAGCCATCCTCGTCGTCTCAAGCAAACGCTGTTGCCCAACTGACAGAAACCGGTGTCGGCGATGTCCGTTGCCACCGTGATGGCGTGGTCCGAAGCAATCTCACCCTCCTGTAGGATTTCAAGGGCCTCAGCCCTTTTGGCGTCCGGAAGGAAGTCCAACAGAGGGGCGATTTTGAACCACAACTCCCTGTCGTAGCGGGCTACGATAGCCAGGGCGTTGGCCGTCTTGATAGTCGTCGCTGCGGATGAGATTATCCGCTGTCCCATCGTGTCCAACTTCCTGCCCTCGCCGTCCGGCGGGGAAGTTGATGTCGAGGCCGATGCCCCCCCAGCTTTCCTCTTTGCTGCCGCCGAGACGACCGAATCCAGGGTAGGTTGCGCCCGAAGGCACAAGGGGGCAGCGTCGGGGACCCGGTACTTCTTCTCGTACCGGTCCCTCTTTGCCGGCGCCGTGGCAGGGTTCTTGAGGAGGGCGAGCCCCTTATCCCAGATGTCATCAAGAAGCGGTAAGGCGAGGACCGTCTTCCTTTTAGCCTCGCGCCGTTGGTAAAGGAACCCTTCCTTCTTCTCCTCGTCTGGGCAGAGCTGGAAGAGCTCGGATGCCCTGGAAATCATGGCATGAAAGGATCCAATCTCGTCGGGCGGGGACGCCCGAGCAGGGGGCGACAGGGGACGACAGGGGACATGTCCCGTCGTCGCCTCCGTCGTCATCTGTACCTGTCGTAGCCGTGTCTGTGCCTGTATCATCCCTGTGGGTAGTAGACCGGGGGGAAGGCAGAGCAGGCCGCAGAGGTGGCGTAGGATGCGTCCTCCTCCTCTTATGCGGTGGACTTTCCGAATGTCCTGGCTCCGGTTCCCACGTCGGGTCTGGCTCAGGTACCTCCGTCGGGGGGAGGGCCAACCTTGTCCTTATCTCCGAACATAAGGACTGAATCGCTGACAAAATGGCCGCCGAAGTGTCCTGCAGCGCCAGAAGCGACGGGTGCGAGGGCTCTTGAGGAGCCTTGTCGGCGACCCCGTCGCTCTTGTCGTCGCGATCCCTCCCGATGGGCTGGGCCTCTTCCACGACTTCGATGAGCTCTTCTTCAGAGGTCGTGTCCGTATCCACGATGGCCACAAGCCCCTCCCCCACCTTTTCCAACGAGGACTTCGTGGGGGTCTTCTCAATGGGCCTGAAAGACGACTCCCTCCGCGGTGGTAGGGAGACTCTGGGTCCTGAGGGCACCTCCACTGGTGTAGCCTCCACAGGCTGAACCAGGGCCGCTGCGACATCCTCAATCGAGGTCTTAGCAGGGTGAATTAAGGCCATCGTCACCTTCTGGACGCCTGGGGCCTTCACCTTGGGGGGCGGGTCCGAGCCTCGCTCCCCCTCTGCCAGAATCTTCGAGATCGACAGGGGCCTCTCCAGAAGCTTCGCCGGGTTCTCGGACTTCCTCTTACCCGAGCCAGAGCGTTGGCTCTTGGTTGATGGCGCCGGGGAGGATGCGCCCTGCCTGGCAGCCAAGGAGCCCGACCGTTCGGTGCTCCCGGTGCCCGCGGACTCGCGGTGCTTAGCCTTTTGTTGGGCCCCCGTCGCCGGGGCGCCCTCACAGGACTTAGAAGACCGCTCTGACTTTTTTCTTCTTCTCGCCCGACGGGCTCTTCCCTTCCAGCCAGTTGGCGAGACGGAGGTGGCGATCCTTCATGGTCCGGTCCGACATCTTCCCACAAAACGCGCATTCCTTCTCCGTGTGCGTCTTGTCCTCATGGAGACAGTAGAGGCAAAACGAATGCTCGTCCTCCTTGAAAACATTCTGAAGCTGGCATCCAGGGCAGGTACTGAACAGCTTCCCGGGCGTCAAGCTTCCTTTCTCCTGGGCCATGTCCGGGGTAGGCCTCGGAACTTCTGGAATCCTCCAAAAGCGTAACTCGATGAAATCTTCACCCTTGAGGGGCGTAGAAAACTCTGAAACGGATCCCTGTTGGTCGGATGTAGAAACGGTGGAGCTTGAGGCTCTATTTAACTGAAAAATGAGAAAAATCTCCTGAAAAAAGCGCAAAAACGCAGCAAAAGCTCGAGAGCTACAGCACGAGGACTCCCAACACTTGAACTTGCGGTAAAAATCTGAGGATGGCTGCCAGAGGCGGGGCTTAGGGAGAGGGCAGTCATTGGTGTGGGGGCAGTATGACCCAGAGACCAATGATTGGTTACTACTAAGAAAGACAGATCAGAAACGAAACTGATACTGATTTTTTTTTCTATACCGAAGATTCCCAGCCTGACGACGGGGAATATTCATGAGCATGTGAATCCATGCCAGACCCCATGCTGGAGAACAGGTATTTCTATTCTGAACTGTGCCTATAGCTCCCACAATGCGAGGATGGCTGGGTGCAGGTGATTCTAAGCATATGCAAGCCACAGAATGACGATTGCATGGTAATGCTCGTCTTCTGGGGCTTGTGAATCGGCTTAGAGTCACATGCTATGCATAATTAGCAAGCGGTATCTAAAGAAGGTGGCAGGGGAGCTGAAAGGACAAATACAAATGCATGTTTTAAAACTGCTTGTCCTACTTGTTAATTGCATTTGTGCTCCAGTATGTACACAATAATGCTGTGTGAATGTGTGCTCAGTGCTCCATGTACCCGCTTTATAAATTGCTTACAAGGGTACATTACCATTGAACGCGATTGTTGCCTTTACTACGTGTTGAGTGTGCTTTTGGTTTAAAAGAAAGAGATTTATTGAACATGTAACTCTGATGTCTGCACTGACAATTCATCATGCAATACTAGCTTTAGTGACTGGGTCTCCTTCTCTTCCTGCGGCCATTGAAACAAAGAATTGATCAGACTTCCAGGTAGTCTTTGTTTTATGAATTTAGTACACAACAGTTTCTTAGATCTATTGTACGAAGTGCCATTTTACCCCTGTTCTGTGGATTTTGGCAAAAAGTTGCCTGTCTATGGACCGATTGACATGGAACTTAAAAATGTATTTTGGCTAAAATCTAGGGTGTGTTGATAAAACCACTTTGTTCTTGGTAATTTTACTTAAGATCTATAAGGGTGCAGAATCCCCTGGCATGGAGGGGTCATAGTTTTGGCTATAAACCTTCATTAGAAGATAAAACGGAAAAGAAAACCCTATCATGTCCTAACTCTAAGAGAGGTTTCCCTGCCTTAACTGAAATAACCAGTGTCGGAATGTGCAAAGTAAAAGTCCCAATGTCCAGTGTCAAAATACTAAATCTGTCCCTTACACTCTAAGCTAAGTATATCAAAGTGATGTCTTCTTGGACCAAAAGAATGACTCCCTTCCACTGGACAAAAGGCAGTTCTTAGCTTTGTAGTTTTCCCTCTGTGGTCTCAACTACTCTTCAACTGTTGGTGAACTGTCTCCCTTTCTCATGCTTACAAATATGTTCAACAGTTGGTGGGGGGATGTCTCCCTTCCCCCAGCCCTTCCCAGACTTACAATATAGTTAACTGGGGTCCCAGACCCTGGTTGGCAGCCTTGGTTCCCTCTCACCAGGTACTATGACTAAGAAGAGGAGCCTGGATGTCTCCCATGCTGTACTGGGCCACTGACCATGCTGTGTAGACTTGGTTCCCCATCACCAGGCATGGCGATGATGAAGAAGACATTATAAGTTACGCACTGTAGTGACCAACTTACTCCTAGTCCACAGTACCCTTTCCTCCATACTGTACGGGTGTCCCTTGCTAGGGACAGGAGACGCAGCCTTTTTCACCAGAAAAATCATCTTCCCCTTTCTTTTTTTTTTCTTTTTTCTTTTTATTCGGTTTGTACAAACCTTAAAAAAAGAAAAATTACAAAATACACAAAAAAAAGAAACAAATGGAAAAGATCAACGTGTAACATTTTCATTTGTGATTTTCCATTTATGATTTTCCATCATCAGGTGTCCAGTCATAATGTCCTCAAGTTCCAGAGGCCTGCCTTCGAGTTCTGTAGTCTTTGTTTCAAGAAGGGATAATGTCAGGTGATTTAATCATTCAAATCCACAACTTGTGGTGGATAATAAGTCTTTTAAATCTTCTAGGAAAAACATTAAGGCATACATTCATTTTTTGTTATGCCCACTAAACATAATTTGTCACCATTCTTCACTACTCAGTGTTAGTTGGGTTTCAATGATTGACACCAGTCGTTTTGTCCTATGTGGTCGAATGGCAGTGCAAAATAGGACCAGATGTTTTAGAGTTTTCTCGTGTTGGTTACAAAATCTACATTTTGTGTCTCGATTGCGGTTTTTAGTCCATGTGCTCAGTCTTTCCTTGGTTTTGAAGGCGTTTCATCGAAAGTGCAGAAATGTAGTTCTGTGGTGAGAAGCTGGAAAGTGCTCTACCACATTTACACATTCATTGACCCTTCTGGCTTCACATGGAACGTCCTTCATTAGTTTTTGGCTTGACCTTTGCTCTTCCGTTATGATCCAGTCAAGCTTCCAAAGTTTATTTTTGGCTGAGTCAGGGTTGTTATGTAGGGTTACGCAATTGGTTTCCAAGTTGTTTAGTATGCTTTCACAACGTCTAGACCACAGAGATAGTAGGCTTCCTGTGTTGCCGTTTCCTGGTTGAAGCAAGATTGCAAATTGGGGAGCGGCGCCGTCCATTGTGATTTTGCGATATAGGGCTATTGTGTTCCAACAAATTTGTGCATTGAGGGATAGAAGCTCTAGCTCGTATCGGACGCACGCAGTTGCCGTTCCTTTTGGAATTTGCAAGACTTTTGTCCAGAATATATTTTCCATTGTGGACCATAATTCGTGTGCACAACCCAGTGCGCACTCAGCTCCAAATATTAAGGCTGGGACTACTTTCTGATTGTAAACAATTTAGTACTGGTTGCAGCGAAAATTTGCCATATTTCTTGTTGATAACAGAGCCTTCACATGCTAGCTGTCGTCCCCTTTAAAGTTAGATGTGCGCAGTGGCACGGCCCTGGGAGCATGCGCTCCCCTGACTCTGCGCACAAGTGCAACTCCTCAGTCCCCTTTGATGTGTCGAAAATATTAACATTGCATAATGACACCAGTTCTATTAGGGGGGAGGACGAAGGGACATATGGAGGAAAGGGGATTATGGACTAGAAGTATGTTAGTCACTATGGTGAGTAACGTATTATTACTCATACGTCTTGTCTAAATTCATCCATACTGTATGGGCGATTAAAATGGCACTACAAGGATTATCAATTTACATAAGGCTTTTTCTGAAAGCAAACCCAGCTAGGGATTACCATGTTAAAACTTAATCTTAAAATGTAAGATTGTGGATATATGTACATACTAGAGGTTGACTCTATTGTATAAAAATGTTGTTACACTGTGAATAAACATGCTGTAGGCGATTTTTGAAACATTAATGTTTTTCATGTAATATTCTTTCCAGATATTGTTTGAAAACTATTCATATGCCCCTGAAGAAGAGTGTCTCAAAACGCATTGGGCCACAAAAATAAATTATTTTACAAGAATACCAATTGTCAGTTTATCTAATACGCATCTATGTATGTAAATATTGTTCTTTGATATGAATGTTATAATGGAAAAATACATTGAAACAAATACATAAAATGTAGCTAAATCCCTTGGACTCAAAACATTTTGAGCTCTCCGACAGTGTGCAGGGGACGGTAGTTCCCACACTGGGAACTTATTTGTTCTTTCACTGAATGTAGCCCCCGTGTGGAGAGTTGCCCCTCTTAAGAAAACAAGTTACTCAACACCGCCTGGACAAATGCCACGTCTGATCTGGTAATGGCATCCAAGCAGTAGTGCTTGCAGAAGGCTGAGGGAGTAGCACACGTAGCCGTTTTGCTGATAACCTGCCACAGAACGTGTCTTTGGAAAGTTACCGCCGTGGCCTTAGCTCCGATGGCGTGGGAATGCAGGTTTGCTGGCAATGGCGTGTGCTGCCCCTCATACGCATCTTTGATGGCCATAACCATCCACCTTGCTTTGGAAGCCTTGGAGGCCTGACAGCCTGGTTTTGATCCCCCAAAGGTGATGAAGAGGGAGTCCGATTTACGGGAGTTCTTGGTTCTATCCTGGTAAAATCTTAGCGCACGTCTGACATCCAGACAGTGCAATACCCTCTGAACCTCATCCTTAGGGTCCGCAAAGAATGTCCGTAATACTATCTCCTCATTCAGGTGAAAAAAAGGACCTTAGGTAGAAATGCAGGGTGTGTTCTGAGCACCACCTTGTTCTTGTAAAATGTAGTATATGGCTCTGAAGCCACCAGCACATGGATTTCGCTGATTCGGCGTGCCAAGGTAAGGCCCACTAGCAGGGCCATCCTGATGGTAACTAGCCAGATGTCTCCAGACGCCATAGGTTCAAATGGGTTATGCGTCACGGTGCCCAAGCCGCCCAGGACCACATTAAGGTCCCACAACGGTTGTGGGTTCTTTGATGGGTGGATCCAGTCTAGTCAGACCCGCCAAGTGCCTCCTAACTACCGGATTCGAGGATGAAAAGACCTCCTCGCTAGAGTTCTTGTATGCCCCAATGGCTGCAAGATACGTGCGGCATGTGTCTACCTGCACCCCGGAAAGAGCGAGGTGCGCTCAGAAGGATAGAACGTTGTCCAACAAGCAAGTCAATGGATCAATTTCCTTTGACTCGGCTCAGTGATTGAACCTGGTTCACTTGCTTTTGTATTGGCTCCTGGTAGCGTTGCTCCTAGCCTCTTGTATGATAGCCAGGTTAGCCTATGAGAGGTGCAGATGCTTTAGGGTAACTTGTTCAGGAACCATGCTGTGAGGGCCAACTTCTGCTGGGCATGGTGAACTACTGTGCCCCCTTGCTGGGAGAGTGGGTGTGCTGGGCTCACCAGGCGCTGATCCGACAGACTGAGAAGTTCCGAGAACCAGGGTCTTGCAGGCCACCATGGTGCTATCAGGATGAGCCGAAGGCCCTTCAACTCCTTGACCCTGCAGATGACCCTTGCACCAGGGTAGTGGGGGAGAGGGGGAATGCATACACATTCATGTTGTTCCACGGGATCTGCATTGCGTCGCCTAACAAACCCCTGCCTTGCCCCAGCCAGGAGGCGAACTGGGGCATCTCCCGTTGGTACTGGTGGTGAAGAGGTCCACCTGCGTATAACCTCACCTGGCGAAGATAGCCTGAAGGACCTCCTCGTTCAATTGCCATTTGTAGTTGTCCGAGGCTGTCACAACCTTAGCCTCAGGCCAAGGAACTCGGGCTCTCTGGCCCTCGCCACAGTATTTTCCCTTGGAGTCAGTCCTGGCACCGTTGGCATCAGGCTCACATGGCAGGTGTGGGTTTCAATGACTAACATGGCAGCCCCCACAAGGACCAATGGGGAACTGCAACCACCAGTCTAGCATCCACGGCGGGGCCCGCCCCAAAGGCACCTGGGATACCTGCTGGGTATTTAAACCACGCCCAACTCGAGGCACACGCTTCGCGTTATTCTGCTCTAGCAGCGTGACGTTCACTGGGTCCTACTCGGCACCTTGGCCTGCACGGGCGAGAGAAGACGAAGAACCTCAGCCATCCTAACCTGCCCAGCTTCAGCTCCTCCATCCATCCGGAGTCTTCTTGGACATCTTTATCTTCCTCCAGCAACATCCCTGGGAAGGACGACGAGAATAAAGACATCAAGTAAGCTTACTTACCCAAACCCTTCTGGAAGGCTATCGCCTCTCGAACATCATCCACTGGCGACTGGTTCTGGTTGATCACTTCTTCCAGGATTCCTCCCACGACCTGCAAGGAACAGCAGAACAGGTTATACAACTTGTAAGGACGCTCTCTGCGCAGCGCTTTCCCATCCTTACCCTTCCCGAACTCTGCCACCAATATCAGCTCGTTTCCACCATCATCCCTTCAGCACCTGCAAGAAAGAAGGAGAAGGTTATTCGGAGCGACTACAATTACAGACATTTATTCTTAATAGGAAAGACTTACCTAAAAGTGGAGTCGCAGCCGGTTTGGACTCCAGGCCCACGCCAGTGAAGTAACTCGGCAGAACTGGGTCCAGTGACAACGTGCCCGTGCCCAGAACGGCAGGACGGAGAGCGCGGTTTAACGAAAACCAAGGTGAGAGAAGTCCCAAGGGGAACCGCAAGTGGAACACAGGGAGGTGGATCTCGAGCGAAGGAGTTGTAGCTAAATCCACCTCTGTCTTCTAGAACTGACCCCTGGCAGCACGAACTCCGGAGAAGGTGCAGTGTTCCCAGAAGCATCCCTGACCAGTCGAGTGGCGTCCCTGTGGATACAAGGTGAGCGTTACAGAGACCAGCCTGCTGCACCTGTCCATCTCTAGGTTGGACTCCCCGGGGAAGGTGGAGTGCGACAAGTGCATATTGTTCACCAGAGCCCACTCCCAAATGTCGATCGACAGTCTGCAGAGGGGAGGAGACCTGGTGCCACCCTGCCTGAATGAGAATAGATTTACCAGTGGCCATGGGAAGGAAGGCCTTCAGGGCAAGCCAGATAGCCATCTCAAGCCAGTAGATGTTTTTTTGTTACTCCATGGACACTGTGGTGGTCCAGGGTGGCCCCCATCTAGGGATGAGTCTGTGTTAATGGTGACCTGAGGTGCCGGCTGCTGGAAGGGCCTGCCTATCCCCAGGTTGATGTCTGTACCCGTGACCAGACTAGATCATGGTGGAGATGTTGTGGTACCCCACCAGACTAGATGCTGGTGGAAATGTTGTGAAATGCTGACCTGCTCCGCATGAGATCCCTTCTCCTGATTCCAGGAGGCTGAGAAGTGCAGCTGCAGCATCCTCATTTTGAGCCTCGTATGAGGCACTGCGAGGAGACATGCGGCCATGACTCCCAACAGGTGTTGGTACCACCACGCCGAGGTCATTGCTCTGCTGAGAAAATGTACGGTGGCCCTCTTGAAAGCTACGATCTTGTCCACTGATGGGAAGATCCCCTCATACCTTGTGTCCCATATAAGGCCCAGGAAGGTCAGACTCTGTGTGGGCAACAAGTGTGACTTTTTGAGATTGATAGAAAATCCCAGGTCCTATAGTGTATCCATGAGGGCAGAGGCTGTGTGCTGGACCTCCTCCGGACATCTAGCCCTGACTAGCCAGTCATCTAGATATGGATAAATGTGATGGCCCTGTGCCCCGAGGAGGGCTGCCACTGCGTTCATTAGCCTTGTAAAGACCCTAGGGCCGAAATGAGTCCAAAGGGCAGAACCCCGTATTGAAAGTGAAAACACTTGATCCTGAACCTCAGGAAGGACCGATGGGGTTCCCAGATCGGGACGTGTAGGGAGGCATCCTTCAGATCCAGGGAGCACATCCAGTCTCCCACACACTTTGTGTCTCCGCTATGAAGGCTGGGTAACCATCTTGAACTTTTGGAGGGGAAGGGAAAGGTTCAAGGAGGAAAGGTCCAGGACAACTCTCAGAGCAGCCTGGCTCTTTTTGAAAATGTTGAAAATTCGTGAATAGAAGCCCAGGCCCTGCTGCGAGGCTGGTGCTTCCTCCATTGCCTGGCTCGCTGCGAGCGAGCGGATTTCCGCCAGCAGAGTTGCAGTACCAATCTGCGGGAGCGGAGGGGAGGAAGGAGGAGGAGGAGGAGGAGGAAGAAGAATCGGGGGCCGGATGTCTGTGGATACCAAAGAGAGGATCGATGGGTCTGTGCACTTTGTCTGCCAAGCAGTGTACGTGAAGGGCAAGCCTGGCCCCACTGGAGACTCGTGGATCCAGATGAGCCTGTCACAACTTCTTCCCCTCTGAGGCTGGGGCTGAGGCCGGGGGGGGCTGGAAAAAAACCCTTGTTAGTAGCCTTGTCCTGTGTTGGCTGGGGGATCTGTCCGGTTGACTGGGCCATCTCTCCTAGAAGCCCCTAAAGCCTCCGAAGAACAGACTTTTGTCCAAGCGCGGGTGCGTTTGGCTGTAGGGGTTGGGTGTGGACTTAGTAAGAATAGATAAAGATTTCGCTGTCTGGGAGCTATTCTTTTTTTATCCAGTACCTCAACTGTTGTTGAATGGAACAGATCGCCCCCCTCGAAAGGCAGGTCTAGTATGCACTTCTGCACGCCTGGGTTGAATTTTGTCACCTTGAGCCAAGCCATCCTTCTCATGTCCATGGCAATACAAATGGCTTGGCCCGATATGTCAATGTGGGTCACCGTGGACTCCATTGTATCTTGTGCCACGATTTTGGGCTCCGCCAGCCCAGCCTTGAAGCAAGCCAGGCTGTGGGTGGCGAGCTCAGGAAGGAAATCTGCAATTTCCCATCACAGCTTCTGGTTGACAGCCGCCAACATGGTGTCAACGTTAGCCTGGCACAGATAGAGAGGGGCGTTAGAGTACATTTTCTTCCCGAATGCTCCAAGAGCTTTTCCTCCTACGCCCAGGAATGCAGCTGCCGAGGAGGATTGTGGCTTAGAGTATAGTGATGCTGCCACTATCACCGAGGAGCGCAGTTGGAGGTGCGCCGACAATAGGAGGGTGTCCCTTCCCTTTGCCTGTACTTTGCATCGAGACGTATGTTGGTAGGCTGGGTAGAGTGTGGCTTGAGCCAACCTTTTTTGGCTAATGCTTCAACATCCTTCTGAAGTGGAATTCCAGTTCTAGTAGGAGGACATAGCGCAAGAACTTCAGCCAGTACTCCCCGACTACGGTTGTTCCACCTGTGGCTGCAGGATTCCTAGGTACTCAGCCAGGCCCACCAGTCACTCATGAAAAGCTTTGGCTGACGATGGGGTGTCTGGGTCCTTCTCCTCGTTTGTGTCCACTGTTGACCCCTCCGGATCCGGAAGAGTGCTGGGCGCAGGCAGCTATGGTGTGCTGATGATCAGTGCTGGAGGCTGCTGAGGGGGCCGAGCCAGAGCTGCCGGGATTGGTACAGGCATGGAAGCCAGGGGCTGAGCTGAACCCAGGGGTGGTACTGCTGTGGGTGCTTCTGGCTGTACAGGAAGGAGCATGTCCCTGAGGATGGCACCCATCTGTGGTGATCTCATGAGGGCGAGGAACTTCTCAAAGAACCTTTCTTCATAAGCCGGAGGTGTGACTGAAAGGATAGGCATAAGGGTAGGGGCCTTGAAGATGCTGTATCCTGGGCTTGCCCTGTCTTGCTAAATTGGGCGATGTGTATCTGCCCTGCGAAGTGGAGGGATAGGATGTGGACAAGGTGACAGGCATTGTCCAATCCCACCTGGAAGCGCGCTCCCCTGTCTGATCTCCGAAGGGAAAGGGTCCGGGTGAGCCGCCATTTTGTCTTGCCCATCTGCTATTTTGTTTTGCTCCGCGCCACATTCCCGAGTAATGGTACTTGCTGAGCTGGGACTGGCCTCCACCAGTAAGCTGAGCGGTGGTGGTTGCGACCTTCCCTGGACCTCAGGTCGAGCCCTGGCAGGCAGAGTGCCCTCGGCCATGGTGCTGGTAGTGCTGCATGCAGGTGCCCCCTAAGACATGGGTCCGGTATTAGGGCGTAGCCCCTCATGTTGGGACCTGGTAATCGAGCCTTGCGGCCCCTCAGTGGTAGCACCGGTAGGATCTTGCGACCCCGTGGGCCGGTAGCTGGAGCAGCCTCGGTATTCCCGCTGGTTTTAGCACCTGAGGAGTCCCTCCCGCTTGGGCGCCTCCCAGGGAAGTAGTCACCATTCCGGGGTGCGGAGGAGAACAGGGCACCTACCTTGGGCCTGGTCTTCTGTTTCACAAATGCTTTAAGGTCCTCTGGAGGTGACCTTCTGAAGAGCTCCAGCCACCTGGCTAGTCGATCCTTGTGCGTGCACGGAGTCAAGGCTTTGCACACGGTACAGCCATCCCAGCCGTGGTCTGGCCCAAGGCACCGGAGGCAGAGTGTGCGGGGGTCGGACATTGGGAAGGGACCCTTGCAGGCTCGACACCTGCTGAAGCCTGCTGCCGTCGACATGTGCCGGGGAGGAGCGTGGCCCCAGCGCACAGAACAGATACTTCTCCGGGGAAGAGCGCGTGGAATTACAAGGCTGGAGGCCTAACCCAGGAGCGCTGGTGAAAGCAGTCAGTTCCCATTGACGTGGAAAAGAGGACTGTGGAGTGGCGCCAGTTGGCAGAGTCAGGGGAGTGCATTCTCCCAGTACCGCACCTACGTGTGCATCTAAATTTTAAGGGGAAGATGGTTTTTCTGGTGAAAAAGGCTCAGTCTCCCGTTCCTAGCGAGGGACGCCCATACAGTATGGAGGAAAGGGGCGGGACGTAGGAGTATGGCCTGGAGGCTTCTCAGGCTATGGTGGGTACTTAACCCTGGTGGGAAGACCTGGTTCCCTCTCACCAGGTACTCAGATGAAGAAGATTTGCCTGGAGGCTTCCAGGCTGTTGTCGGTCCTTGACCCTGGTGGGCAGATCTGGTTCCCTGTCACCAGGCACTGCGACAAAGAAGATTGGCCTGGAAGCTTCCCAGGCTGTAGTGGTGATACAGGCTTGGTTCACTATCCTGCAAAGCACTAAGAATTTTCAACAAGTCCCAGTTCTCTTTATTTGGGTGCAAGGCCAACATTTGCCAATCCGACCTTAGTTTGGCTTTCCAAAAGCTTGGTTCACTCTCCTGCCAAGCCATAGTACCGCTCCTTGTACGTCTTTGCTTTCCTTAACTTGTATTGGGGTCCCTGACGCTGCTTTCCAAACTGTGACACAACTTGTTTGAGCCTCCACCATCGTCCCGACTACCTGCACACCTCTTTCTACAGGCTGCATGGTTGGCAGGTCTGTGGCGGCTACTATGCTTGTTCGTGGGACTCTTCTCCGAGCTTCCCCTGCTCTGCAGCAGCTCCGCAGTACTTCCACATTCTGGGCTTGCGTGGCCTCTGGCGATGAAGAAATCTAAGAAATTCTGATGCAGACCTCTTCAGGATACTTCACAGGTTGGAGAAAGGTGACCTCAGGAGACTATCTCCACACACAGGCGACGACGGGCATCATCCACTCATGGTCACAAAAGCTGCTCCTGGACAGTATCCATTCATCCTGGGACATTGAAATTCGGGGAGAATGCAACTTGTATGAGGAACAGCAACACTTCTGGCGAGGTAGTCCACAAGAGAGCGAGTCAGTCCACAGGGCAGTACAGGGACTCGTCAGAAGGCAGGATCCTGGAGAAGGCATTGAGACTAAATGGCCTTTGGAGACCAGGTAGTTCCAACTGGGCTTCACCCTTGTGGGACACAGGAACGGATGCTGAGCCAATCAAGGAGTGGCCATCAGATCTTTAGCAGGCTGTGTTTCTTCGAGGGATTCTTGGCTCCAAGAATGATGTGCTGAAGTGGCTGCAGAGGTCATCCTCTTATCCAAAATCCAAGATGAAAGTAAGTCCAAGCCCACCAATGGTTAGCATATGCACCATTCAAATATCCAGTAGTTGTCCTATAAGGGACAGCTACTGGTTTCGTATTTGCCCCACACTTAGACTTTTTTGCACCACGGATGTGGAGTGGGACTAGACTGTAGACAGTCCCACCCCCTTCCTGGGCCACACATACAAAGGCATCACTAGCCTGCAAATGCAGCAGCCTTATCGGGCAAGTGCATGACCGTATAAGGAATCTCCTAACTGGCAAAGCAGGATGAAGGGCAAACAACAATATCCACAAAGAACAAGTGAAAATCTTGTGGCACAGCCATTTTAGGGCACTAACCATGTTTAGTAGCCATACACAGTAAATGTGAATGTGTGAACTGAAAATAATGCAAAAATGGTAAAAATGTATCTGCTGCCACCAACTTGTCTTTAGGCACATATAAAAACAAAGATCCCAAATATAAAAATCTAGGGTGACACAAAAGTATCCCCATTGCACTGCACTGTAAGGTGATGTGTGAAATGTTAAAAAGTACCAGCATTCAAAATGAGAAACAGTTTCCCAGTAATGATAGTCTGAAGAAGTGATCAGTTTGTCCATAACAATGAGCAAAAGGCAAGGGATGGGAAGCTGAAGGCTTTATGTCCCTTCAAAAAGTCAGAACAGATTTACAAACAGAGCAACAAGAATGGGGGTACATAAAAACTATTGAGGTAAAGTTGCAAAAAGAGAAATCTTTCCCAACAACGGGCACGTGACAGCAGAAGAACAAGTTACTTACCTTATCTGGTAACGTTCTTTCGATGGGATGTTCTTCCGACGTATTCCACATCTATGACAGGTAATGACCACAGCTGTGCTGCTTCGGAAATATTTCGGCAGAGGGCATCCTGCGTCAATGACGTTGATACGTTGTTCCTCGAGGGCCTTTATCGAGGGTTGACGTTACCGGATGTTATATATAGGACGCACGGCACCCGTAGCCTCAGTTGTAGCTTTCTACCCAGAACGTGTGGCACCAATCTCCTGCCAGTATGACTGCAGAAAGCCTTGCGTAAACGTAAGCTGCAATCACATAAGAAATTCTGTAGAAGGGCAGGCTGGGAGGGTGCGATGTGGAATACGTCAGAGGAACATCCCATCAAAAGAACGTTACCAGATAAGGTAAGTAACTTGTTCTTCGAGGGGATTGTGTCCTCCGCAGTGGAGTAACTTTGCTGAAAATGTTGGGGGGGAACATGACATCTGAAGAAAAGGTGCCCCAGCCAAATGAATGGGGACAAAATGGTGTGCCATGAAAGTTGGGGGGGACAAAAAACCCGCCCGCATAAAATTACGGCCATGGTCCTCCAACGTATTCCACATCTATGACAGACTCCCAAAGAAGTACCAACATATGGGAGGTGGGAAAAGAATTTACAATTTCATAATTTTAGAATGCCCAATCAAATGGCTGAATAGAGGACTGCCTTACCAAAGGCCAAATCCTGCCCATGGATGGAATCCAAGGAATAATGTCTCACAAAAGTATGGACAGAGGCCCATGTGGCTGCTTTGCAAATGTTGCGAATCGGAACACCCCTCTGCAGAGCAGTGGAGGCAGCCACACCCCTAGTAGAGTGAGCCCGTAAGCCCACTGGAGGGTCCTCTCCTGCCAAACGGTAACACTCAGAGATCATCAAAATGATCCATCTAGACAAGGTCTGTTTGGAAACAGCCTGACCCAAGCGCCTTTCAGCATAACCAACAATGAGCTGATCGTCCACTCTGACCCAGGACATCCGTGAGAGATAGAAACTCAAAGCTCTCCTAGGATCCAACCTATGGAGCCTCTCCTCTTCCTTACCAGGATGTGGAGGAGGATAAAACGCCATAAGAGTTACCTTCTGGCTCAAATGGAATTCCGACACAACCTTCGGAAGAAAAGAAGGCCGCACCCGCAGGACAACCCTGTCCTTATGGAACACAGTAAAGGGTGGCTTGGCGGAAAGTGCCTGCAACTGGTTGTAGGTCAAAGGATCGAAAAAAAGGGTCGAATGACAAAAGGGTCGAGTCAATTCGACTGAAACCCTGATTTTGGGGTAAAAACACCCTTTTAAAGCTACACTATAGCAAAATATATATATATATATATATTTTTTTTTTTTTCCTAAATTCGATCCTTTGGTTTTCGGTCGAATGCACTCGACCCTTTTGCATTCGACCCTTTTGGCTTCGACCCATTAACTGCACACCCCTGCAACTCACTCACTCTGCGTGCAGAAGTAACCGCAACTAAAACACAGTTTTAAAGGGCAACAGTCGCAACGAACAAGAAGGTAAGGGCTCAAACGGAGCTCCCACTAGGAACTTTAAAACCAAATTCAAATCCCATCCCAGCACCTGGAAAGGCGACTGTGGAAACACATTAATTAGCCCTTTTAGAAACTGAGAAATCAAAGGGATCTTATAACAACATTCCTCAGACGAGCGCCGCCAGGTAACCCTTAATGGTACCCACTTGCAGGCCCTTGTGGGCTAAAGAAAGCAAAAAAGACAAAACCAAAGGAATGGAAAATTGGAAAGGATCCACATTCTGTACCCCGCACCAGTCACCGAACTTTCTCCAATGGCAACGGTACAGGGATTTCGTTGCGGGCCTTCTGGCCGAAAGCAACACCTCCATCACGTCTTCGGAGAGGTTCCAATCCTTATACCTCAACCTTTCAGATACCAAGCATGAAGGCTGAGAGACTTGACCTCTGGATGGGGAACCCGACCCCCCTCCTATGAGAGCAGGTCGTCTTGGTAGGGAAGACGGCGTGGACGGTAGATGGACATGTCTAGAAGGTCCGGGTACCACGCTCTCCTGGCCTATGCCGGAGCAATCAGGATCATCCGGGAACCGAACCTCCGTAACGTCCTCAACACTTGCGGAATGACGGGGAATGGAGGAAACACGTACAGCAGTGGGAAGGACCACTCCACTACGAACGCGTCTCCTAACGCTCCTCTTGGAGGAAATTCCCGCGAGCAGAATCTTTTGCACTTCCGGTTGACACTGGTGGTGAAGATATCCACTTGTGGGGTTCCCCAAAGGACGAAGATCTCCAACAGAACTTCCCGAGCCAGCTCCCACTCGTGAGAGACCGTGCTCTGCCTGCTCAGAGCGTCCGCCGCTGTGTTTCGTCTCCGGGCCAGATGAACTGCCGAGATCGAAATTTCCTGCTGGATGGCCCAGAACCAGAGCTGCATCGCCTCCCTGCACAACGGGAGTGACCCTGCCCCCCTCCCCCTTTTTGGTTGAGGTAGTG
Source organism: Ambystoma mexicanum (assembly GCF_040938575.1). NCBI lineage: Eukaryota > Metazoa > Chordata > Amphibia > Caudata > Ambystomatidae > Ambystoma > Ambystoma mexicanum. The sequence continues at coordinate 41,165,327 of NC_090928.1, forward strand.
AATGGCCACCGTATTGTCCGTCATAATCGGGACATTCTACCCCCGCACAGACGGCAGAAAAGCCTTCAGGGCTAGCCGGACAGCCCGCAGCTCTAACAGATTGATGTGGAGTCTGGACTTCGACGGAGACCAACGGCTGCTGGCTGTCAACTCATTGGCATGAGCTCCCCAAACCGTGTGGGATGCGTCCGTCACAATCGTCACCTCCGGCCAACGTTGCCAAAATGGTGCTCCCTTCATCAGATTGCCTTCGACGGCCCACGAGAGAAGATCCTGTGCGACCGAGGGCGGAATCTAAACGGGATCCGATATCCTGCCGGAGAACTGCAACCACTGCATCTTGAAAGCCCACTGCAGAGATCTCATCTGCAGCCTGGCCTCTGGCACCAGGAAAATGCAGGATGCCATGAGTCCGAGCAACCTCAAGAACTCGAACGCCAGAGACTCTGGGCACGTTGAAATTTGTCCACCATCTGCAGAATGTGATGAACCCTCACCTGGGGAGGCGAACACTGCCCCAGGGATGTGTCGAGCACTGCTTCGATGTATTGGAGCAGTTGGGTAGGTGTCAAATGGGACTTCTTTAAATTGAGGGAGAAGCCCAGCTTGTGAAGGGAGTGGCACGTGACGGACAGATGATCTAGGGCTTGCTCGGGAGAGCGCGCCCTGATCAACCAATCATCCAGGTAGGGGTAGACATGAATCCCCCTTTCCTGAGATACGCTGCTACCACCACCATCAGCTTGGTGAAGACCCTCTGGGCGAAGGTCAATCCGAACGGCAGGACCCGAAACTGAAAATGCGAGTCGCCAACCGCAAACCTCAGGTACTTCCTGTGCTTGGGATGAATCGGCACATGAAAGCAAGCATCCTTGAGGTCGAGAAACGCCAACCAATCCTGAAGTTCAAGGGCCTGGAGATCTTGATAAAGAGTCACCATCTTGAACTTGTCCTTCCTGAGGAGCTTGTTCAACCAACGCAAGTCCATGATGGGTCTCAATCCCCTGTCTTTTTTCGGGATCAAAAAATAAGGGGAATACCATCCCTTGTTCCTCTCCACTACAGGCACCAGTTCTATGGCGCCTTTCCTGCACAAGGAGCGGATCCGGACGCTTCAAAGAGCTTCCCCGGTGGATTGTCGTGAGGCCTCTGCCGGAAGGGAAGACAGTAGCCGTGGGTTATGATCTCCAGAACCCACACATCTGAAGTAATGGCTCGCCATTCTCCAAGATGCTGCGCATGTCTGCCCCCAACCGGCAAACCATGGGACATGGCCTCATGACTGAGCTGACGCGGCTGCGGCAGTGCCTAAGGGCAAAGAGGCAACTGCCCGAGCAGCTGTTGCACCTCGAGTACCTTGCTTTCCACCTCTGGTACTCCTACGGTGGCCCCTTTGACTGGCAACTCCTCTCGATCTACCGAAGGTAGAGTAGTACCGAAAGGAACCTCCCCTCCATTGCTGTCACCTAGGACGAAAAGGCGGAGGTTGACGTACTGCAGCTCTCAAAGATTTCGCTGCAGCTTTGGAGGTCTGCAACCTCTCAAGGCTCTAGTCAGCCTTGCTGCCAAACAGATGACCACCATCAAAGGGCATGTTGAGAAGCCGGGATTGCACATCAGGAGCAAACCTCGACTTCCGCAACCACGCAAACCTGCGTATCACGGTGCTCGCAGCCATGGACCGGCTGACACAGTCGGCCGTGTCCAAACCCGACTGAACGGATTCACACATGGCATCCTTGCAGTCTTGCACGAGGGCTAGAAAACCATCCCGTTCTTCCCCTTCGGGAATATGCTCAGCTGCCAAAGATGCACAATTCCACAGAGTGTGAGTGAATCTCGCCAAGGCACAAATGGAGTTGGCTGCCTTCAAAGCCATACCCCCAGAGGAAAATACCTTCTTCGCCCAACCATCAAAGTGCTTATCGCCCCTATCAGGAGGGGTGGTAGGGTACGCAGCCTGCTTCGCGGGGGCCGTAGCCGCCTGCACCACCAAACTCTCCGGAGTAGGGTACGTCGACAAGTAACAGGGGTCACTACTGGCAGGGTGGTATTTTTTCAGAAGTGACTTATTCACTGCCGGGAGACTCCCCGTAACAGTCCAAGCCGCCGCCACCCTTCTTTGCAAAGCCATGTGAAATGGCAACACTGGGTCAGTGGGTCATCCTGATCACAATCAACAGGTGGAGCAGACCACCCCAAGTATTCAGTCACCCCGACATGAGACGCTTATAGGATGATTCGGCATGCGTCCCAGGCTCAGGCCTGCCAAACTCCACCTCCGGAGACGTGTCAAGACCACTGGCGTCATGCAAGGACTGACGGAGTTCCTCCATCTGACTGTGCCCAGACAAAAGGTCATCAGGGACATCAGGAGTCACAACCATCTCCTCATCAGACCCTTCCCTCCACCTCCGAAATGTAATCCAAAGATTGGAACAAATCCAATCTGGAAGGAGGAACAGAGTAGGGCTCAAAAACACAAAAACAGGTCTCACAGACTTACTGAGAGCCTTCCTTGGAGTATCCACAGCCCTCTGGGGCACCTCTGGCAAATCCTCCACAAACGGCACCGAGGGAATCAGAGTAGAATGAGGCGCCGAAGGCATCGACAACTTCTTCGAGGGCAGAGCCCCGAGAGCGTCCCTCGACGGACACGGCACCGATAGCGTCGATGCCTTCCTCGAAGGCTTCACAGGTTCCGACAGTCTCGAGGACTGGGACCTGGATCTGGCACGGCTATGGCGACCTTCCTTGTCCAATCGGGACCTCAACGGCTCACGATGATCGCACCGACCGCCCGAGCCCGAAGGCGTGCGAGTGGTGGACTGAGCCTGTTCCCTACCGGCTTCTTTCGAAGGCGCGGCCGGAACTGTGCCTTGCGATTCGAAAATCTGCTGGCGGAATGCATCCCATTCTGCCCGCGACGAAGACTTGGTGGGACAAGTCAACCGTCTGGTGGAAGGCGACTGGTGACTGCGCTTCCGAGAATGCCTCGAAGAGGCAGAGGAATGGCAGGAACCACTCCGAGACCCCCTGAATTTTCGCCCATGCGGAGAGTCGCCCCTCCAATCATCGGTCGAAAGTCCAGCGGACTTCGATTTATGGGGCTTAGACACTCTAACTACCTTCAATTTCTTCTTAAGTTCCCACAAGGCTTTAGACGTCAGAGACTGGCAATCATGGCATTCGTCGGTGGCATGGCTTTCGCTGAGGCACCAGAGGCAGATGTCGCACTGGTCCGTGAGGGACATTTTTGAACTGCAGTCCCGACATTTTTTAAAGCCCGACTTCGGGGTAGTAGTAGAAGACGACATTGCTATCGAAGAGAAGAATCGAGCGTGCCGAGATTCCGAAGCAAACACATTTGCAGAAAAAACAGAACTGAGGCTATGGGCGCCGTGCGTCCTATATATAACATTCGGTGACGTCGACCCTCGACGGATGCCCTCGAGGAACAACGTATTGTCATCATCGACACAGGACGCCCTCTATCAAAAAATTTCCAAAGCAGCACAGATGTGGTCATTAGCTGTCATAGATGTGGAATATGTCGGAGGACACAATCCCCCTCGAAATATTTCTACAGTGTTTCTTTGTATTCTTGTGTGTACTTTTGCCTTTTACCACTTTATGCCTTTTAGAGCACTGTGGTCAGTCAGAATTAGGAGATGGACAAGGCGCATTTGGGGCAAAGTAGTTCTTTATTTGAGCACCAAAACCGTAAGCTTTCCCTATGTTTCTGAGCCCTACTCTTAAAGAAAAGTAAGGAATCTAAAAGAGTGCTCTTCAGGATGTCCTACAAACGAATCAAAGTCTGTTGTCCAGAAACCTGTTGTAGCCCGATTCCTGTCCCTACCACTTTAAACTAAAAAGATTTTAACTTTAACAAAGGTAAAATAAGGACTTTTGCCTACACAAAAGAATTGTGCCTGGTTCCGTACCCCTCTGTGATGTATCTATCAGAAGACCCCAGTAACATTATTTCCACTGGATGTTCCTCCCATATATTCCTTATCTTTTGATATCTCCAATATCCAGCTTCAGCTGCGTCCCAAAAATTTTTTGCCAGAGGTTGCTGCGCGTCGATGCGATCGACTATGTTTTTCGAGGGCCTCCATCTCAAGGATGATGTCATCAAAGTCAAATATAGCACGCGCAGCGCCCGTTGGCTTCAGTTCTGTGTTTTCGTGGCATTCTTACAGTAGTACTACCCGCTTTAAAGCGGATGAAGCCATACTAGACTCTGAAGGAGCGTAAACTGCAATAACATGGAAATTCTACTGCAGGGTAGGTTGGGAGGGGCGATGAGGAATACGTAGGAGGAACATTTAGTCAAAAGAACATTACCAGGGGTAAGGAACTTGCTCTTCGATTGGATTGTGTCCTCCCACATATTTCTTATATTTTGATAAACTCCCAAAGCAGTATTGGTCTTGGAGGCAGGAGTAAGAATTTTGTCATAAAGGGTTGTTGTGAACCGAATGAAGGACTGCTTTCCCAAAGCTTCCATCCTGACTTAAGGTGGAATCAAGGCAGTAATGCTTTGTAAAAGTGTGAATGGTAGACCAAGTGGCTGCCTCACAAATATTTTCTATTTGAACCTCTCTTTGCAGAGCAGAAGTAGCCATGCCCCTAGTGAAAGCGTTCTGGGGGATATTTCCCAGCCAGTCTATAACATTCACTAATAGCCAAAATAATCCATCTGGACAAGGTCTGTTTGGTTAGAGCCTACCCCAGTCCATGACCAGTGCATCCTATTAACAGTTGGTCATCCAGACGAAACTTTGACATCCTTGAAATGTAGAAACTCAGAGCCTTCTGTGGGTCAATTCTGTGTAGAATTTTTACCCTCCACCTCATCCTTGTGAGGATGAGGTGGAGGGTAAAAAATAGGTAATACTATCTTTTGTCCTAAATCAAAATCTGATATGACTTTAGGTAGCAATGCAGGTTTCACCTTAAGGGCGACCTTGTCCTTATAAAAGACTGTAAAAGGTGGTTTAGAAGATAGTGCCTGCAACTCACTCACCCTACGGGCTGATGTTAACGCTACTAACAGGATGGTTTTGAATGTTAGTAGTCTTAAGGGACATGAATGGAATGGTTCAAATGGAGATCACATGAGAAACCTTAAAACAAGATTAAGGTCCCAAACCAGAATCTGAAAAGGAGAAGGAGGGAACACATTAGTGAGTCCCTTTAGAAATTGTATCAACAAAGGAATTTTAAAATATGACGTTTCCTCAGACGAGCGCATAGAAAAGGGTCACATTCTTATCCCTGCACCAGCTGCAGAATGTATTCCAATGCAGCGGTACAATGACTTTGTTCATGGCCGCCTGGCTGAAAGCTAAATCTCCATTACATCGTCCAGGAGTCCCAATCGCTGCACCTCAGCCTCTCAGAAACTATGTGTGGAGGCTGATAGTCTTGATCTCTGGATGGAGAACCCGACCCTCCTCTTGCAAGAGAAGGTCCCCTCTTTGTGTAAGTCGTATTGGAAGGCAATTAGTATAAGGGATTTCCCGAACTTCCACAACATCCTGATCACGTGAGGAATGACGGAAACAGGAGGAAAAGCGTGCAGGAGTGGAAACTCCCAGCCCACCACGAACGTGTCCCCTAGAGCTCCTTTTGGGGGTAAATTTCCTGGAGCAGTACAGTTCGCAGATTCAGTTGTCACTGGTCGCAAACAGATCCACTTGAGGGGTTCCCCAAAGGGCAAAGATCTCTTGAAGGTCTTCCAGAGGTAGCTTCCACTCGTGGGAGACTGTGCTCTGCCTGCTCAGAGCGTCAGTCATCATGTTCTCCGCTCCGGCTAGGTGAACTGCCGATAGAGTGATTCCTTCTTGTATTGCCCAGAACGAGAGCTGCATTGCCTCTCTGCACAGTGGTAGTGACCATACACCTCCTCTCTTGTTTAGGTAGTACAAGGCCACTGTGCTGTCCATCAATATCACAACATTCTTTCCCCGTAAAGAGGCAGAAAAGACTTCAGCGCAAGTCTAATTGCTCTCAGCTCCAAAAGATTGATGTGTAGTTAGGACTCTGATGGAGACCAATGACCGCTGATTGTCGGTTCGTTGGCGTGGGCTCCCCACCTTGTGAGTGAGGAGTCCGTTACTGCTGTTACCTGCGGCCATGGTTGCCAAAAAGGCTCTCCCTTCAGAATGTTGTCCTCACAGGCCCACCACAGGAGATCCTGAGCGACCCTGTTTGGAACCTGAAGTAGGTCTGACATGTTGCTCGAGAATTGAGACTATTGTGTTCTGAGAGCCCATTGAAGAGATCTCATTCTCAGACAAGCCTCTGCCACCAGGAAAATGCAGGATGCCATGAGGCTGAGCAACCTCAAGAAGTCAAAGGCTGAGAGACGCTGGGCACTCTGAAATTTGGTGACCATCTGCAGAATGTCTTGAGCCCACATCTCGGGTGGTGAGGTCTTTCCCCAAGGATATATCTAGTACACCCCCGATGAACTGGAGCTTTTGAGATGATATCATGTGGGACATCTTGTAATTGAGGGAGAAGGCCAGTCTGTGGAGAGAGTGGCAGGTTACGCTGAGATAATCCAGGGCTTGTTTGGGAGAACGCGCCCTGATCAGCCAATTGTCTAGGTAGGGGTAAGACGTGAATCGCCCCTCTCCTGAGAGTCGCTGCCACCACTGCCATCAGTTTGGTGAATACCCTTCGGGCGGAGGTCAGCCTGAACGGTAGAACTTGAAAAGTGATAATGAGAACCGCCAACTGCGAACCTCAGGTACTTTCTGTGCTTGTAATGGATAGGCACATGAAGATAAGCATACTGAAGGTCCAACAGCACCATCCAATCCTGGAACTGGAGGTCCTGAAGGATCGCAGAAAGTGCGACCCTTTTGAACTTGACCTTCTTGACAAACTTGTTCAAGTAACTTAAGTCCAGGATGGGTCTCAGTCCTCCGTCCTTCTTGGGGATTAGGAAATATGGAGAATACCATCCTTTGGTCCTCTCCGTTGCAGGTACTGGTTCTATAGCACCTTTCTCTAGCAGGGTCAACATTGTCAATTGGAACCTTTAACGAATGGCTACCCAGTGGATGATTCTGAGGTCTCTGAATGAAGGGGAGGCAGTAACCTTGGGCTATGGTTTCAAGTGCCCAAGTATCTGAAGTAATACCCCGCCATTCTTTCAGATGCTGAGACAGTCTGCCTCCTACTGGGGTGTTGTGAGTTAAGACCTCAGAGGTTTTGAGGCGGCTGAAGCAGTGGCTGATGGAAAAGATGCTGCTTTTTGGGCGAGCTTTGCACCTCTCCCTCATCCACCACGAGGGAATCTTCTTTGGTCTCTTTGACTAGCCATTCCTCTTGCTCTTCCAACTGATGAGTAGTAGCAAAAGGATCTACCCCTCCGAGAAGTTGCACTGGGGTGAAAGTGATGAAGCTGCCCAATAGCAGCACCTAGAGACTTGGCTCCTGCCTTTGAGGTCTGCAGCTTCTCAAGGCTCTCGTCAGTCTTGCTGCCAAAAAGATGAGACCAGTCAAACGGCATATTGAGGAGTCTAGGCTTCACGTCCGGTGCAAATCCAGACTTCCTCAACCACACAAACCTGCGTATCACGGTGCTTGCCGCCATGACTCTGCTGATACTGTCAGCCAAATCCAAACCTGACTGGACTCACACATGGCCTCCTTGACATCTTTTACAATGGCCAAGAAGCCGTCTTTTTCTTCCCCTTTGGGAATATGTTCAGCCGCCATTGGTACAGTCGCAAGGAAACATGTAGAGTTGGCTGATGAGAGAGCCATACTACCGGCAGAGAATACTTATCTTGATCAGCTATACGCTCATCATCCCGATCCAGTGGGATAGTCAGATAGGCAGCCTGCTTGGATGTAGCAGTTGCTGCTCGCACGACCAGGCATTCTGGGGTCGGACGTTTCGACAAGTAGCTCGGGTCACTACTTGACTGCATATTTTGGTAAAATTTGTAGTTACTGCTGGACTTGATTCCGGTGCTTCCCAATTAGCACTTACGCTCTTTTGCAGGACGACATGGAAAGGTAGGATTGGATGCCTTTGAGGACCTTTGTCCAGGATATCTGTGAGGTCATCCTGTTCGAACTGAAGTGCAAGCCTGCTCCATCCCATAAAATTAGTGACCGGGGTCATTAACTGTCTTGTAAGATGCATCTGCGTGATCATCTGGTTCTGGCTTACCAAAATCCAATTCTGGTGAAGTGTCCACCCCACTGGCGGTCTGTAAATGTTCACGCAGTTCCTGCAACCTAGATTTTTCTGATATAAAGCTATCAGGTATGTTAGGAGTGCCATATTGCAATCGAAATGGTGGATCATTGTCATCAGATGGTTCATCGTCCTCATAAATGGATGTGAGTGACTAAAAGAAATCCTTTCTAGGCAAAGGTGTGAAGGTTTTTTGAATTATTGGCAAAGGCGTCAATGGCTTTGATGGTTTCGAGCCAGATGCCGATGGAGTCATCGATGTCTTTAATGAAGACTCCTTGGGTGTCGAGGGCATCAACAGTGCTGTTGGCATCGATGATTTCAACTTGTTTGCGGACTTAGTCCATGACGGACTTCGATGGCATAAAGGATTCTTCGATGACTTTTGATTGTGTCGAGGCCTTGATGGCTCTCAATGAGAATCAGTCCTTCGTCCCAGGCTCGAGGGTGTGCAGGATTTGGCATGAGCATGATTCCCACTCAGCCGGAGTAGAGGCATTAGTGGGGCAAGATATACTTCTCTCTGGAGAAGAGTCGGACGAGGAAGACGAAGTAGGCGATTTATGATGCATTTTCTTCGACTTCCTCGACGATGAGGAGTGGTGAGAGCTGCTCTATGACCTGGACCTTTTATGCTCCTTCATAGATTTTCCGGTCATCGACTGACACTTGTGACAGGCCGAGGTCCTGTGCTCCACACAGACACACCACAAGCACACCCGATGTGGGTCCATCAGCGACATCGTGACGTCGCAGTCTTTGCTTTTTAAACCCGGTCTTCAGGTTTGTCGGAGCCGAAGACATTTCAGACAATTTTCGAAGAAAATGATGAATCGTGCCATAGTTCACGAAGCGAAAGCTTACTCAGAAAAACACAACTGAAGCCAACGGGCGCTGCGCGTGTTGGCTTCAATGACATCCTCTTGAGACGGAAGACCTCAAAGGAAATCCAGTTGACCGCATAAACGTACATATCCCTCTGCCGAAACAACATTTCTGAAGCAGCTGAAGCTGGAAATTGGAGGTATCAAAAGATGAGACCACAATACATTTTAAAGGGGTTTATTGTCCCGTTGCACAATTCAAATAAAGGCACCACATTTCTCTTCCACCTTCCACTCCTCGAGTTGAGTATCAGTCTTTGGTAAGTGTAAAGACCGGTGGGGGGGTCTGGCACTTCCGCTCTCTATATGGTAGAGGGGAGGCACAGAGACCCCTGCCAAGATTCTCTATTATTGGTACGTGGTCGAGCAATCAGGGCCTAGCTTCTCAGGAGGTGATGCAAGCTGGTTCTTCAGTACAGTCTAGTCCCCGAGCACCCACGAAGGAATGTCCACACACTGTATTGGTTAAAACACAGTCTTTATATAATTAATATTTAAAGTCATATACACAATCACGATAACTCACTTTGTACTCCGAAAATCAACAATGGTAAATATGTACAACTCTAAAGTGGTACCACTAACGTTATTAGATCTCCTTAAAGTGCATACGGTCAGAATGACACACAGATCAAAATAAAGAGGAAACCAGCAGTAGAGAGAGGAAGGAAAGCAAGATGGTTGAGCAATAGGCAGAATACTGGTCCCGCTACCTAGACACAGTTCTGTGTGGAGATCCCTCCACCTGGGCAACCTGTAGAAGAAAGATACAAGCCCAGTCCATATATTGTTCACACTAGACTTTCCAATAGTTCTGCAACCCCAAAGTACCTGGCGTTGTAGCGTTCCTCGTCGGGGAAATCGACAACTCTTCTCGAGTGTCCTCCCTTTCAGGCTGGAGTTACGGGTCGTCAAAAGTCCGACGGAGAACAGGTCGAGCTACAACGGTGAAGTGGCCACGTCGTTCCTAGCGGTGCTCGTTGACTGGGAAGCTTAAATGTCCTGCAAGGAAGAGGCGTGCGGGGCACCTAGGTGTCGATAGTTCTGGACCGCAAAGAGTTGAAGAACTGTGGCCCAGCAATGGCGTCGAGTCGTCGGCATCTCTGTGGTCTTTGGGTGGCGGGAAACCCACCGGTGGATGCTCCTCGGCGCGTTGATGGTCAGGCCTTCTCCAGCAGGATACAGCGGCGCCGATGCGGACGAGAGCGTCCTTGGATGATCAGGAAGTTCTTAGGCAATGGGAGCACGGCGACGGTGGTCGGCGACAGTGGCGGAAAACAGTCCGGGCAATTATCCTTGGAGTTCCGCAGCAGTCCCCGTATCGGTTCGGCAGCCTGTCGAAGATCTGTCTACCAGGGAGCTTAGGCAAAGATCAGCTGTGCACGATGGTTCCTCGCAGCTTGGGAAGAGGGCGCCTTACCAGGTCCTCTCTGGGTCAGTTCTTGAAGCAAAGCAGCTTTCAGATTGTGAAGGAGAGCAACAGCAATACTTCTCGTCTAGCAGGGTTTCAGGATCAAGCTTCAGTTACTCCAGTTACTCGTCGTAGTGGACTTCAGCTTCTGAACACGATTCCTAGCAGTGAGAGGTCCCCAGATATACTGTTGATCCCCCATTCATTCCGCTGGTTCACACTCAAGCATCCAATCACGACTACGGCCATTCATGCAGGCAGGCAGCCAATCAGGCACACAAGGTATTCAGGCCATTCACTTGTCTCCAGACACTCACAACAAGTTATGTGTATTGGGACAAGTACCGAGCCATTCAACCCTCCAAGCTGCATTCATACGGCTTCGGGCAGGGCTGTCTCAACCATTGTGTCAACCACCAGATACTAGACAGCCACAACATAGAATGTATACTCGTCACACACTCCATTCACCCAGGTCCCACCCATAGGCGTACCCACAACATACGGTCGTTGAGAAGGCTCCAGCCTGTCTGGTCGGCACTTCCCCCACACTATCATATACGGAACTTCCACCCAACAGCCAGTCAGGGGGAAGGGACTGAGGCAGGGCTCCCCGGGACTTCGGGAAGATCAAGGTAACAGGTGATGGAAGGCAAGAGGCTCTGGGGGCCATTTTGACTCCATCAGGAATCTACCGATTCCAATGACAGGGCCTGGGCATCCCAAAATGGAGGACGCTCAGGGCACCAGTCATTTCAGCACGGAGCTGTCACCAGCCCGTACCCTGCTCTGTGGGTCACACAAAGGTGCCCAAAAACATACACTAGGGGCACAGGGTTGTACCCCTACCCATGGGTGCCATAAGGGTATCCCACGGGTCGGTTCACCAAACCAAAAGAGAGAGAGCTGCACCGCCAGGAGTCCCACATGAACTCCTGCACGGAAAACACAACAGAACACATGATAAAAAGCAGTAAAGGACAAGGATACAGAGGCCCTGTCCCTCCGATGTATTTCCAGCATCACAGTCAGTCTCTCTCATTCTGGATTACCAGACACTTTGTCTCATGTCGCTTCCACCTTTGGGAACCCCCCTGGTCAGTAAAGTCCACACCAGGTGCTCTCCACCAAGGAATCTGGTGATGTTCCTCTATTCAGCTATCCCCTGGTTTTTACCCCTCCCGGGGGTCTCAGGTTTCACACCCAGCCCTGGGTTCAGTTTCTCTCAGTCCACCTTGAGGTATGGCTCCTTACACTTTGCCTTGGGGTCTGGTTGCTGGCGCCACACCTCGGGGTCTGGTTGCTGTCGCCACACACCTCGGGGTCTGGTTGCTGTAGTCATACACCTCGGGGTCTGGTTGCTGTCGCCACACACCTCGGGGTCTGGTTGCTGTCGCCACACATCTCGGGGTCTGGTTTGCACTCGCCTCTGGGTCTGGTTTGCACTCACCTTTGGGTCTGGTTGGTCTAGCCCCGCCTCCGAGTCTGGTTGGTCTAGCCCCGCCTCCGAGTCTGGTTGGTCTCGCCCCACCTCAGGGTCGGGTTTGCTCTCGCCCCACCTCAGGGTCGGGTTTGCTCTCGCCCCACCCCAGGGTCGGGTTTGCTCTCGCCCCACCCCAGGGTCGGGTTTGCTCTCGCCCCACCTCAGGGTCGGGTTTGCTCTCGCCCGACCCCAGGGTCGGGTTTGCTCCCGCCCCACCCCAGGGTCGGGTTTGCTCCCGCCCCACCCCAGGGTCGGGTTTGCTCCCGCCCCACCCCAGGGTCGGGTTTGCTCCCGCCCCACCCCAGGGTCGGGTTTGATCCCGCCCCACCCCAGGGTCGGGTTTGCTCTCATCCTGCCTTAAGGTCTGCATGCTCTGGCCCCACAGTGTGTCTGGTTGCTCTCGCCCGCCTCAGGGTCTGGTTGCTCTCACCCATCCTCAGGGTCTGGTTAATCTCTCACCCACCCTCAGGGTCTGGTTAATCTCTCACCCGCCCTCATGGTTTGGTTAATCTCTCACCCGCCTTCAGGGTCTGGTTAATCTCTCACCCGCCCTCAGGGTCTGGTTAATCACTCAACCGCCCTCAGGGTCTGGTTAATCTCTCACCCGCCCTCAGGGTCTGGTTAATCTCTCACCCGCCCTCAAGGTCTGGTTAATCTCTCACCCACCCTCAGGGTCTGGTTAATCTCTCACCCACCCTCAGGGTCTGGTTAATCTCTCACCCACCCTCAGGGTCTGGTTATACTCTCACCCACCCTCAGGGTCTGGTTAATCTCTCACCCACCCTCAGGGTCTGGTTGCTCTCACCCACCCTCAGGGTCTGGTTAATCTCTCACCCACCCTCAGGGTCTGGTTAGGGTCTGGTTAATCTCTCACCCACCCTCAGGGTCTGGTTAGGGTCTGGTTAATCTCTCACCCACCCTCAGAGTCTGGTTAATCTCTCACCCACCCTCAGGGTCTGGTTAATCTCTCACCCTGCCTTGGAGTTTGGTTTGCTGAGACAGGAAACACAAGGCCCAGTGATTTCAGGAACCCCAAAAGTGGTCCCTGACTGAATCAAAGTACAGGGGATGGGCATTGGGTAAGAAAACATACCTGTTCCTTTGCCACCCAAGTCCATAGGGCTTGACGGGCATAAAGTCCTTACCCTACCTCTCCCATTCCGGACAATGATCGATGGGAGTTATGTTCAAGGATCCTCCCCTAGTATCCCCTAGGGTTGTTGGTTTGAGAACGAGTCTGCTAAGAACTTTTCTTCAATTGTTCTACTACTTTTAAACATTTACAAACTACCTCTTGGCGTTGCAAACTCTTGTTCCGAATCTTGAAGACTTCTAGCCTTCTGAATGAATCTTCATTACTCACTGCATCTTTCTTGTCCCAGTATTCTTGGGTTTATTGTACTGGTAGTTTGGTCTTGATGATTTAGTTTTAAAGTCTGGAAAAGTGTTTTGAATGGTGTTAACAGGCCAGTCCATATTTGGTGAATGTTCAGAGTTGAAGGGAAGGTCTTTATTGTTTTTCCCAGATGGGTGAGGGGTCATAGGACAAGCCATCAATTGCTGGGACATCTTAAAAAGATACAGGGGGATACCATGTCTTGTCCAATGAAGTCATGACACTCTCTCGAGGGTTGCTTCCACCCATGTGATCCTCCCACATGCAGCCACTGCCCCAGTCAGGATCAGGTAGCGGCTGCCGTCCCTTGGCCACATGGGGAGAGGCTGTCTCCGAAAGAGAAGTGATGACTCCATCAGATTCATCACACTTCCCTAGGCTTACAAAAGGGTTTCCAAACAGAAGAAACAAATTCTGGACTTACCATTGCACACAGGCAACCTTATAGGGGATCTCAGGGAGAGGGTTGAAAACATGCATGCATCATAGGCCAGTATGAAATATAAAACGGCTGATGGCCTTTATAAATCTTTAATCCCCCCCACGCCGCGCACCTGATCCACCATGGCAGATCAATTACCCACTCCAGTCACACGGACCAATCAGAAGGTGGCACATGCCACGCCACACAGGTGAAACCTGACTCCCAAAAGCACAGATAAGGGGAGGAGCAATAACACTTTAAAACTCAGCTTGCCCAGCCAGAGTTTGCCAATTCTCTAGGAACTTCATGGAGGAAGGCAAATCCGGGAGACCCAAGCAGGGAGGTTTGACAAGAAATTGTAGACAGATGAGCGGAGAGCTGGCCAGAAAAGAGCAACAGACCATGGCAAATCTGAGCCACAGATGGTCAACAAGAAGAAGCAAGCAAGACAGCAAAGTGCTGCAGGGGGGAAACTCTGGTAAGGGTCAAGGAGAAGCGTGCAGTAGTATAGATGGCGAGGGCCAATTAGAAAGAAAGCTACCACCAGCTAGGTGAGGATAACAAGGGCTGCCATTTGGGAAGCAGATGGGAACGTGGAACTGCAGCAAAGTTTTGAAAAGCTATAGAGAAAAACATTTCCGTGGAAGTGAGAGAGAAGTACCCCCTTCAACTGGAAAGCTGAGACTTTGCCTGGAAAATGACTTACCATGTATGGAAAATCCAGCCCTGAGGGTAGGAAGAAGACTCAAGGACAAGATAGGCAAAGGACAGGGTGCAATCTTGTGGCACAACCATTTTAAAGTGCATCGTACTCTAAAAGGCATTATGTGGAAAAATGCAAAAGTGCATGCAAAGGTTTAAAAATACACAATCGAAAAATATCTGCTGTCACCAGCCCATCCAGGTCACATCAAACAAGTAACCAAAAATGTACTAAAAACAAAAGAGAAAGGGATACAAGCTATCCCTAACCTCACTCCACTGGAAGTTGAGATGTGCAGTGTAAAACAAACAAGGAATTTAACAATGGAGGACAAGGTCCCAACACATTGAAATCCAGAGGGACTAAGCAGTGCCCCGAAACAAATGAGCTTAGCAGGTAATACAAATAACCCAATGCTGTGCACATTGTTTGAAGAAAATATTATTTCAAGTTGAAATAGTTATGCTATGTATTCGTTTTATCGAACATCTACAATCACCCTCCAACGTTGGCTATTCCAGAAGCATGGCTTTAATCACTTCCAAACCTTAATTGTGTGGAATATTTCAGTGTAGTGATAGTACATTAGCTGTGAAAAGATGTATTTCTATAGATAGTGTGTGAAGGCCTCATGAGTACACAACTTTATTTCACTTAAAAGGAAGGGAGGAGTAATGTAGTCTGTGTCAGGAAGTCCAAAGTATAACATATGTCTGTGTCCAGAACTTATACTTGCCCTCACAACTAACTGCGTATAATGCGTAGGGATGTCAGCATCAAAAAGGAATAGTGTTCTAAGTAAAGTTCAGAGCTTCTTCTAGCTCTTTGGCTTGCAATCAGCCCCCCTTCCCCATGTTCACAATAGTTAGTCAAATACAGGTGTTCCCTTCCCCAAGAGTTCAAATGTTCCAGCTTTCAAACAAAAAGAGTTCAAATCTTGCAGCTTTCAAAACAACACTTCAATATCACAATACAGTCTTTGTACAACACAAGCTTCTTTATGAGTGGTTTCAGTGGCCACCCATTCTTGGCACATTTGTCGGACGGCATGGTCTACCTATTTTTTTATTTATTTGTTTTAGTTGTATTACAACTTTTCAAATTTCATTAACATATAAATAACATTAATATACAAAAGACAATAATTGTCAATCTTACAAGGCTAAAAGATAACATATTCTTGCAATACCCGTTATCACATAATTAATAATTAATTTTATACAACTAATCACACTAATTCATACTATTTACAAAATTCCACTTAAATGCTACTTGACTCGACTTTTCCTCTTACAACACACCAGTTACCTGATAGCCTTATAGATAATACATTACCCGTTTCACCCCTCTAACCCAGGGAGCACAATCTGAAAGAATTGCACTATGGCAATCTAGATTTTCGGGCGGGTACTAGAAAATAGCTCATGCCATCTTTCATCACTCTCCATCAGTCTTTGTACTACCTGAGTATGTGCAAAACATCTGGTTGGTACATCACAAAGTGCTACACATTCCACGAGCAGATGTTGCAGAGTCTCTCTTTGTTCTTTCACAGAACAATATCTACAGTAATTTTGTGCTTGTTCCAACATTTTCCTTTTACAAAGGACATCCCTTGTATACCATAGATTAAAGCGAAATCTCAAGTATCCCATTCTTACTTTAGGAGAGGGACTTTTTAACAAGTAGTCTGACAGCAACCCATATCTTTTTATACCAAATAAGAGGATGTCAAAGTCCTTATATTGGGAATACCTTCTCATATTTGCTACCCAATCCCAATCAGCCAGATGTACTTTTTCCTTTGCTCTAACAGGCTTTGATAATAATAACTCTACTGTGGTATCAGCCTGGGCTAATTCATTAAATACATGCTTCCTCCAGTTTGCAGCAAAGGGATTTACAGATTTCAGCAGATACTGCGCAATCACTTTCAAAATATTATTACTTCCGTTTTCCAGAAGGCATTTGCGTAACAAGGCACACTGTTTCCAGGATACTTGAGCATACATAGATGTCAATCCCAGCTCATAACGCAAAATAGCTATGGGTACAGAATTAGACAGGCATAGAATCTGTTTCCAATAACTTGACTCTAGTTGATTCCAGTAACACTTTTCTCTTGGCAAAAACCCTTCAATGCCGTACAGCAATATTGGGAGAACCTTCATTTTTATAAAATAAAACAACATGCTTCATGGAAAACTTCCCATACTTCCCGATCAACAATCGGGAATGCGAAACAAGCTGTTGCATTTTATGCTTTCTTACTAGGTCTTCCGTTTGTTTGCATATTACATTGTTGATAAACACCCCAAGATATGTATAGTGGGTTGTAGTCTGTACGCTTTCATTCTACCTATTACAGGTCTACCTATTACAGGTCACTCAACCGGTGCTATTGGCTTTTCCTTTAATGCCAGTCCACTGCTTCTCCTTAGGAGTGAGGTTTCATTCAGTCACATGTGTCACACTCTCTTGAAATTGTATTGTGGCTTGTTTAACCACCTTGCACTTGTTATACCTTCTTATGGTTCCTTGGCTCTTACCAATGCTCGTTTCCTTGTGATACACAGTTCTTTGCACTTTTTTGGCTGTGGCCAGTGTTGGATTTATGATATTCTACATACAACTCCTTGTGCTCACTGGGCGTTGCTAGCACTGGTGCCAGTTAATGTAGTTCATTATTTCGATGTAGTTCAAAACTTTCCTCTCATTACTGTTCACAATCTACTGTTTCATTCCTCTCAATATGCCACAGTGTTCCCAACTAGTTTTCATTTTGTTCGGTATTCAAAATTGCTTTGGTTTCATTTTGTTTGATATTGAAAGCGGCTTTCATTTGCTTTATCTTGTTTTCATTGCGTTCAATATTCAAAATGCTTTGCTTTAATTATATCACTGCCTGCCAAGCCTGGTGTTCCCCCTTTCCTTGTTGCACTCACCAGTCGGTCTTACGGCTCCTCGCGTGGTTTCCAGCGTCAAGGTTCCTGTTTCTCTGTGCGGTTGCTCGTGTCTTCTACCGGTGAGGATCTTGTGGCTGGCGCACTCCCAGCAGCGCTTCCTCGGCGAAGCAGGATACTCATGACTGCTTATCTCGGTCCCGCCGGCCTCCATCTCCCAGCTTGTCACTGGTCTCCAGCTCAGTATACCTTAGCTTCCCGCTGCATACGTTATTCTCTGCTTCACGGGTCCTGAGCACTTATTTTTCCCTGCCGCCACACCACAGAGGTCTGCTTGCACGCAGTTGAGTCTGCCTACACAGCTGAACGGGCTCCTACAGTTGACTCCATTTAGCTTCGGCTTCCAGCTTTGAAAGCAAAGGATTATACCGCACACCAGCAAAGCAGGAGTCCTGCCTTACTCGTGTTGTCGTCCTCCTTGTCCCACTACATAGCTGGGGTTGATAGAAGTTAATTTTTAGAAAAGAGCCTATGAAGGCTTGAGGGATCGTGAGAAAGGGAAAAGGGGATACCATGTATATCTCGCCTATGGACATCCCCTCCCCATTCCCCAGGTCTCCTCCACCCAGGTGATCTTCCCTCGCATATCCAGCCCCAGGGTCGGGATCCAAAAGCGATGGCCTTTTTCTGACCACCTGCGAAGAGGATACTGGGGGAAAAGAAGAGAGGACGCCCTCAGGTGAGACTAACTTCCTGAAGTTTATTTAGAATCTTGTGTGTCTTTAAGAAATGTTCGAATGGGAAATCCATTTCTTATAGAAACAAATATGCATGCACCGCTAATGTATAAAACACAGGGTTTTTTCTTGCCATGATGCAGCGCATTTGAAGTTTTTGGACATTCTTAAGAACTGTTGGGAGAGAACATAGTACAAATGCAAAATAAATGTCTATGAGTCCTGAATTGTTTGGTATTTTCATTAATTCAACTGCCAAAGGCTTCATGCCTATTTACTGCCCTGCAATTTGGAAATCACTGCTGCAACTGCTATTTGAGGTTTATGACTCGGTATGAATAATACAGAGTATACATTGCAAGTTCCATAAAATAAAAAATATTTGTTTGGTGTAACAATCTCCATGTCATGCAAGGGTGCCCCATTTTTGGGGTCAAGACATTAGTTCACTTTTAGCCCATTTGTTTCTAAAAATTATTCCTGACAATCGGCCTTTGCCGAACGGTAACCTGTCAGGAAATAACAGATGCACTAATAGGGCATGCCAGCAGCAGGACTGGCAGGTAAGGGCAGGGATGGTGGAGGAGCCCAAGGACACAGGTTTGGGCAGCAGGTACAAGGGTTTGGGAATCAGTTGCAGGAGACAATGAGGTGGGAACTGCTGGGGGATCAGGAGTTGAAGGGGGTGATGCCTGCACGTGACTAGGGAGGCAGGTAAGGGATAGAGTACGGTGATTAGATGGTTTCTCATGCTTTAGACAGGGAGCAGAAGGGAAATCGGGTAGCTTAAATTGTGTCTTGCCGCAGTCGGAAAAGCCAGGCCCAGAAAGACTAGCTTTGGTAAACCTGGCCTGCGGCAGGACACCACGAAAGCCTGCGACATAGTCAAGGCAAATAAGTGACACATTTTGGGTTTTTTAAAAAAAAGGAATTTTATTTTTTTCTGTCAAGTTTGCACAGATAGCTTTCGCAGTGCTTTTTGGAATTTAGGCCTCTGTCCCAACATCCAAGGCTTTGCTAAGTCTGGACTGCATCAGTTCTTATTAGGCATCTGTCTCTTGGCTCTGGGAATCTGGATTCACTTTCCCAGTGTGCAACATTGTTATTGCCAATTGTTTTACCCAGTTAGTTCAGAGAAATCAGAGTTTCAGCCCAGTTTGCTTTGGGAACATGGGCTCAGTATTCGATCATATAGTATTTTCAATACATTTGTTTCTCTATGTTCGACCGGGGATCTTCGACCACTGTGCCCAGGTTGCAGGATTTCTAGACTAAGGTTTCCCTCAGCAGACTTTGGAATCATTTTCCCCCCCCAACATCCCACGTTTTTGAGGAAATTGCTACTCTTAGATTACTCTGGGATGTTGAACTCTGAGTCCAAGAATACCGTGGTTCGACAGTAAGTGATACCTCATCCTGCACTCTAGGACCTCAGATTCGGGGTCCCAGCACACACAGCAATTGCTTATCTCAGTTCACTTCACGATTTTCAACTCTGTGCCCTGGCATGCAGCATTTTAATATCGGTTGTGGAATGGTTCAGGCATGGAATTGCAGTCATTTATGAATGTCAAGAATGAAACCTTAGGTATAGAAACTGAGGTCCGTACATTTTCTAGAAAATGCAGAATCCATGGTGGCATTCCGGCTTATATCATTTAAGCATTATGTTTATCACACATTTTTAACCATTGAATTCAGCTGTGGATTCTCACAGTAAAAACCAAAGTTAGAACCATTTTTTTGAAAATCCAATGTGCATTAATCGGTGAAAGTAAAACCCAATAGCTGCAAAAGGAGCTAAAAACATTCAAACTACAAACTAGAACTCATGGTTGGGTAGGATCCTTGAACTTCCGCTTCGTAGCAGTTGAAAAAGAAGGAGATTATTGGTGAGTGGGGGTTCTATGTCGAATGAGCACATACAAATCAACCATTCGAGGATCAGCGTCGGCTTGAATAAAAGGTGCGGATAAATATAAAGATAGATGCACTTGACCGAGACAGAACATATTCCCACCTTGTACGTACCCTGTTTTGAATATGCCCCATCATTGGTACAGATAATTCAGCAGCTTTACCTTTTAGATCGCTTGTCTCTTGGATCCCGATAAACTTCGTTCGCTCCAACTATTGCTCCTGTAGATCCAGTGTATGAATTTGGTCCTGGTGTCAAAGAAAAATCAAGTCAACTGTTTAATGAAAGCAGCATAAACTTAGCATGTTTACGCTTGAGACACAATGTATGCTGTTGCAGCATGGTATGTGCTTTAGTGAAAAATATAAAAAGCAAGGTGGCAAGGAAAAGACCGATTGAGAAGAAACACAATATGTGTTATGAGATCTTTGAAGATGTGATTCAATAAACCAATCTGTCGGGTTGCGCTATCAACACAATTTTAGAGACACATATTTTAGAATGTGATACTTTCAAACGGCATAGCTGTACATTTATTTTCTTCATGGCTTTCATGCCCCTACAGCAGAACAACAAAAATACTCATCCGAAATACCGTTAAGTCACAGGATAACCATGCATCAACATGGAAGTTACACATTTCTACTTTTGATATCACTGGTCCAATCATTTGGACACATTTGCAATTTTGTTCTCAAACCAGTCTTTCCTTCACATCTTGCAGTAAATGCACTTTTTGTCTTGAAAGCATTGTGACATATTTAAGCATTGCTCTCTTCTTCCACTGGCAATATTCTCAATGAATTAGAATCACTTCAATACCGGCAGTCAGTGCACATTCTGGCTGCCTTATGTGTTATCATAGAAGCTCGTGTGTAGAGGTACATACACTAACTACATACATGTTATTATTTTTAAAGAATTCAGATGGTTTAAGTAGAATAAAAGTCAATCGGAAAAGGCATTCTGATCAAGTGCAGTTGACATGACTTGAGTCCAACTTTATCAAATGGCTTGCCTCAAATCACGGAGTATCACAGGCTGAGGTCAAACTCTGCACTGTAAAGTAGCATATTTCCTGACCAAACCCAATTTGACTTTGGCACTAGCCTATTCAATATATCAGTGGAAGTAGAGAATGACAGCATTGTAGTTAGCAAAAGCCCAATTCCTCTGAGTTAACACAAATAACAGAAAGGACAGGTGGGAATGCAACTAGCAGTTGGAAGAAAGTAGATTAGTGAGTTGGAACTAGAGGAGAAGTTGTTAGCTTAACTTTGCGGTGTACAAATGGCTTTCAACCACCGGAACAAAATCAATACCAGATAATTGGGAACATCTACTTGTGTTGTCTTGAAGTGCTAAAATAAAAACATTCTTTGATTTTCTTCCCAGTATTTTCCTTTCTACCCTGGAAATACAAGGGTCTTTTATAGTCAAGTTGTTCATTTGTCTTCATTTGTCTTCTAAAAGCAATTAATATTTGGCCGAATTGTGTATAGGAAGATTTAAGAACAAAGGAAAGTGTGTGAGAGGGTAAATGGCAAGCTGGGATATAGACAGGGATAAGGGAAGAAAGATACAGTGGCACCAGACCATGAACATATAGGAAGACAATAAAGAGAAAAATAGACAACAGTATTCAAAAGGAAGCCAGGAAATAGATTCTAGAGAAGAGGCAGAGGTGCAAGAGGAAAGGCCAAACAAAAAATAAATAAGGATGGACAGCCGAGTTGAAGATGGACGGTAAGGGAGCACGTTGAAAGGCTACGAGGCCAATAAGTAAGGTGGAACAACATTTGAGGTGTGAAAAAAAACAGTGAGGACATATGGTTTGTGGTGTGAAAGGAGAGACACATGCACACTTTTCGAAAATATTACAGTGCTGAAATCAGCAAGTACTAGACATATTCGAGATATAATCTGCAAATGAAAGAGGAGACACTAATTATTGTGGGTGGACTGTTTAAAAGGAATAATGGAGGGAAAAGAGATGGAGGAGGGATGTAGAACCGTAGAAATGGTCAAAGTGGAGAAAAAGTATGCATCCAGGATTGGATGGCCAACAGACAAGCTTTGAGAGTAGGATGACGCGAGTCAGAGTAAGAATAAATGGAAGCAAAAATATGGGTGTCATTGATGTATAAGTAGCATGAGATACCAAAGGAATTAACAATAGAAGCAGGAGAGGATGTAGAAAAACAGAAAGGGGCCAAGGACAGACCCTTGGGAACATCATGATGTAAGCAAAGGTAGGGGATAGTTTTCCTGAACAGTAAACAGAGGAAGAATAAGGAAAGATAAGTAGGACTGAAACCACTGAAGAACAGAACCAAACAAGCATGGGGCGAAGAGGGTAGCAAGAAGTGTGGGGGTGTTCAATGGTATTGAAAGCTGTTGATATATAAAGAACAATCAGACGAGAAATTGGATACACTAAGAAGAGCAGTTTATGTAGAGGGAAAAGGAGTGATGGGAGATAGGTAGAAACCTAAGATAGACTACACGTTCAAGAATATTAGATATCTAAGAAGTTAAATTGGGCAATAACTGACAGGCATAGAAGAATCAAAAGAGGGCTTGTTTGTGACTGCATGCTTAAAGACAGAGGGAAATATAGAATTAGAAAGGCAAATATTAAAAAGAGTTGTCAAAAATGGAAGAAGGTGAGGAAAAATGTTCGGGATAAGAAGGGACAGAATCAAGAGCAGTAGAACGACATCTAGCAGTATCCGTGTCAGAGAAATTGAAGAAAGAGTAAAAGAAACATATAAAGACTAAGATGGACATGTACTGCTAGAAGAAGGAAAAACCATGCAGTGATGAGATACCTGATCAGTAAATAAAGAGCCAAAACAGTGGGTAAAGAGACAATGAGGAAGAAAAATCAGGTGACGGAGAGTGAATACGATTCAAGAGTTGACACAGACATCAAGTATATAAAGTGACACGAATCCTGAGATGTTGTCACTTCTTCCCGAGGTGGAGCCACTTCCTGTAAGGCCAGGGTGGTGAGACCGCTACGTGATAGTCCCCCGGAGGGTCGTACTCAGTGGGAGGATCTCATGGGAAGAGACCGCCCATCTACGGACAAGGGAGAACATCTTGGGAGAACCTTGTATACACACCCTCCCACCCATAGCCTACACATTCCCATCAGCCCTTAGACCCCTCTGCTAACACAAACTCCCATGGTCAGGATAGACTCATGTACTTCTGTAACATCCATGAAAATAAAGGTACAGGGACGAAGAAGATCCTTAAGAGCCCTAGGGATTTGCCTGAACCAAGTACCAGGACGAGGTGGCCCCTAGGAGCAGTAGGATTGACTTGACAGCTCCCACTGCAGGTATGGAGGTTGCGTGAGCGTGGAGCTTACAAAATAAAAAGGAAATTGAAGGAGGACATGCAGTCTTCTCCTTCAGCCCGAAACGAACCCGGGATTTTCAAATCGCGAGCAAGAAAGAAGAAACAGGTGGAGCGGCAGACAGAGGGAAGCAGCTGGGGAAGTCCCGAGGAGGTCGCGCAGGAAGCAACCTTCCTGCCAGTACAGAGGAACCATATGGTGGCATGGCCGTAAGAAGCTGGAAGTAGAGATGGAAACAGCAGACCAGAGTAACCGGCGGAGAAGGAACGCTGGTGCTGCCATGAAGTTGCCCAATCCCAGGAAGGACCGGAGACCTACCTGACTCCAGTAACAGATACAAGGATGATTGGAAGGCCCAGTAGGGACACAGGCAGGTGGCAGGAGGGCTCTGCATCAGAGGAACACATCCTCGGCCCAGTAGCATCACATAAACCACTGACAACCAGAAAGGGGTCTGGGACCCACATCCAGAAGCAGGGCATCTCCCTCGCATCAGTACTTGGCGGAACAGTGAGCCAACAGTGCTGAATCAGTGACTTAGAGAAGCAGGCGCCTGGGACACAATCATGAAGTGAGCTATCTTTCTCATGGCCCATCTTGGCAGGAGAGTGAACCAAGTGGGCCAAACCGAACAGGAAGAAAAGGCAGGGTTGGGGACCCTAAAACCGCACACAACATGAGTCATCTTCCTCATCACAGTAGTTGGTAAAGAGAAAAACCAAGTGAACCCAATCAAAAAAGAGAAGTTAAGAACTGTGTATTTCAAGCTACAAGAGACGAGAGACCAGAGGAAGGGAGTCCTTCCCCCTGATGATCTGGAACTGTGCTAACAAGTATAAAGATACCAGGAGAAGGGAGTAATTCTCCTGGTAACCGAAACCAAGGGAAGGGAGTCATTCCCTCTGCTTGTGTTGAACTGTCCAGATACTAGGAGAAGGGAGGCATTCTCCTAGTAAACAACCTGGTTTGAAGTCTAAAGCCAAAATACCAGGATAAGGGAGTCATTCCTCCTGGTTATGTGGAACTTTGTCTTTTGTGTTGTGGCCAGGGGAAGGGAGCCATTCCCCTTACCTGACAAGGAGAACTGGTTTGAACTTTGCCTTTTGTGTGTGTTTTGCCATTGCGATGGGAGACATCACCCTGGCATTGTGAACACTTTGAGCAAGAGACCTGGTGCAGGGAGGCATTCTCCAGGAACCCAATAGTGAAGAAATAACTATGGGCAATAAGGAATGGCAGTGTTTGAACTGGAACTTTGCCTTGTGAACTTGGACTGAGAACTTTACCGCTTTTTGTAAAGCATTACAACTTGGAACTTAGTTTTGTGCCTTGGAAAGGGATTGAACACTGGGGAAGGGAATCATTCCCCTAGGTAAAGATTCCACCTAACAATTGCAACTGCGATTTGTTGTTCAGAAGAAAGGAGCTATTCCAGAACAAGAAGATCCACTACCTCTATAGTTTAGTATTTAGTACAAGGGACAGAAGCAGGGTTTTGGACACAGGATGGTGGACTATTAATTTGCACAATCATTCTATCAAGAGCCATTAGTATTTTAGTTGAGGCAGGGCAACCCTTCTTGGAGTTAGGGAAAGCTTTATTTTCTGATATAATAAAGGTTTATGACAACAACCACGCCACCTGGAGAGGAAGCATGAGGTGTAGAGAGATGGAGATAAATGTCACTGAGAAGAAAAAATGGCAAATCGAGAGAAGAGAAAATAATAAGGAATAAAGAACATCACAAATGGGTTTAAGAGAACCTGGAGGATTATAGATTATCAAAAAGTCAAAGGGATAGAGTTTGATAGTTGATGTATATCTATAAGACACTCACCCCTTCGCGCTAAGCTCTTGTGGTTATAAATGTGTGGACAGCCCCTCAGAAACAATGCTTATGTGGATGGCTTACAAAGCATTGTCTCTTTCAAACACATTTCTTCAAGGTGAATTGATCTGCAAAGTAGATGTTTGGTATAACTTGGAGGAAAGCATAGCCATAAAACTATGTGAAACCAAGAACTATTGCAATTAGGCAAAGTAGGCCAGTTGGTAATCCTTCAAATGCTACATGCACGATTTACGGAATTTCTAAATGGAGGCTGTAATCCACCGCTCTTCTTGGTGAATTGGGTGGGACAGAAAGCAAAAAACGTTTCTCAGCATGCATCAACTATAAATAGATCTCACCAGGCTTCGCCCATCTCAGCTATAGTTCGACTATAAATTCAACACTAAATTCCTAGAGTTATGTCTCAGTTGTTACTGGTTTAAGTAACACACAGGTAGACAGCAGAGTGTAACATTTGCCTCTCAAAATACTATCTCCACTAAAAATGGAAAAAGTATTTGTTCAGGAAAGTTAAGCATCCGCGTAGAGCTTTGCGGACTTGTTTACATTTTACCCGAATACCCCTAAAAACTGTGGTGGGTCCGAGAGACGGGCTTGAACTTAATGAATGTATTTGTCTAATCTGCCAAAAGCACTTAGTAAAATAAAGCATTTAAGTTCACTTTTGAAACCAATATAAGGTCGGGCAAAAGACAACATTTCTACCTATACTGGGACAGGGGCGGGCTTTTAGTCAATGTAGGACTGCACTTTTGAGTATTGTGTTAATTATGGGTTCTCGGTTTTCTTGGACAGGAAGTTCTTAATGGGATTACACCTGCAACATGAGGGCAGCTCTTCTCGTTTAAAATACAGCAGTCTGCACACTTGGAAGGGGAGGAACCCCAATATTCTGGAGATTATTATTTTTGTATGCCCGATTAGTATATGTGCTTGCCTTTTAGAGATGCAATATTTTTAATGTAATTTTCTGACATTGGAGGCATTGCATGTATTTTTTTACACCATATAACTTGATATGGTTAGTTTGTTGAGTTAGAATTTTAATACTTACCTTTGCTTAGTCATCCTCTCTTTTTCCTTTTATATTTTCTCCAATCGTACCCCAATAGCTATACCTAGACTTGATTTTATTAAACCAGGACAGTTTTGTAGGATGGTTGAAAAGCCATTTGCACACAGCATTTTCTTTGTGTAAGTAGCAACACTTTGCTCTTGTGCTGGTTTGTTTTGCTTAAGCAACAAAGTAGTAAATACAATCACCCACATTGACAGCCAATAAGACTTATACGTGAAAAACTGGATGGAAAAGCTTTTAGGAAAACATTGAAGCGTAAAATAAGCAACACAAATTAAAAAAAGCAAAGGAAAACTGTGAAATGGCTCAGGGTGAAAGCCAAAACCAACAGTACTTTGATCTTCATCTGGTGAAACAACAATCGAGAGTAACTTCATAATTCATGGTGTGATTGTTGTGGAGAAAAGGTGGAATACCAAAAGGTCCTGGGAGAATAGGAGATTTTTGACAGAATAAAACATTTACATATAAAGAGGAGAACTCAATACGGACATCAGGATTAGAGTCAAGAGCCAGATCACCATCTCAAGATTGATCAAGCGGAAATTTAAAAAATTATAAATATTAATTTGTACAAAGGAAGTGGTTTTCTATGTCTAAAGATTGGATAGGACATAGTAGAGATCCCAACTTCACACACAATTTACAGAAATAAAAGATCTGCTTTATTTTTTTTTTCCTCTACCTTTTGTGTTGCTGGTTTGGAAGAAACTTGGTTTGTTTGGTGGGGGAGGAGGGGCCAGACCTGTTTTGTAAGTAGTACTGTTGGAATTGGCCGTGGGTAGCTGAAATGAGTTGGAGAGAAAGATGCCGTCTGACACTGGACGATGCTGGCGGGCAGGCTGCTGCGACCTAAGGGCAGCTGGAGGAAGGTCACCATAAGACTTTCTTGTGCTGGAGAATTTATCCTGACCTGCTAGGTGTACATCCTCATCCTCGTCCTCATGGTAGGCCACAAACTTGGCAGTGTAAATTGTATCTGGGGAGAGTGCCTGTGTTTTGAGGTAAGACGTGTTTCTCTGAGGTGGGGGAGGTGGAGCATTAGACGAAGGGTGTGCAGGTTGGAGCTCATATTCCCTTGGGAGGGGCGGTCTGTACAGACCAGGCTCATCAGGCTCTAGCAAACGCCGTTCTGCTTCTTCATGCTGTCTTCGCCTTTCTGCTTCTAGTCGGTTGTAATACTCTTCTTCCTGTTTCCTCTACAAGGGCACAAGAAAGGCAGAAAAAAAAGGTCAGATATAAAAGTTTCCAAGGATGTAGATTAATTTCCACAGTAAATTCAAATTGCGGACCAAAATGAAATCCAGTCCTTCATTTGGCCACAACACACCAAAGACTGACTAAGTTACCATGCCACTCAACATCTCAGAATCATTTCACATTTTGAAGAGTACTATGTATTTTACAGCAGCACAGATTTTAAAACAGGTACGGCAGCCTGTGGGATGGCCTACCCTCACAAAGTTTCCTTCAGTGTGCTGACATATCATTCGCCTTGCACACTGTCCACCATGGGGACTGTCACTTCTGGCAGTCGCCAGGTAAAACCAGATGTAGGTCTCTGGGGTCGATCAGGTTTCCCTGACACCTCATGAACAAAGAAGCCTCTGCACTTCAAAAGTACACTGGAACACAACTCAAACCTATCATGCAACCACTTACTCATTTCAGTACATATTTGCAGGTACTATAAACTTCCCACAAAGATGTATGCTTGGAGCATTACGCATTTGCTGTTTTCTTTCCAGTGCATCGCATTAACCTTTACAAATTGTTTATGTGCGTTTAACCTTTCAATCTCTGTACACTCCCGTCCTTCTGATTCCCTATTCCAATCTCATAGTAGAAAATCTGGATACTCATGCCAACGGCACAATGCACAACACCCAGGAGAAGGGTTGGCACAGTTAAGACCACTGCAGAGTAAATTGTGCAGCGTAAAAACAAACTATACAATGTATACTGAACCAAATTTTACAATTTGTCTTCTGCAACTTTAAATCCAAATATGTTACTTTGCATGTTGTCTCCACATAGATACAATAATTAAAAGCTTGAAGTGCATGATGCTATCTAGCTGTTTTCCATCTGAGTTACATGGTGATGACCTTTCCATCTAGCGACCTTTTATGTAATTTGCTGGTTGTTTTAAAACAATTCAAATTGGGCAGGTTAATACATTCACAGGCGCAATTAGCCTCACGGTTGACAGTCTTAAATGTTTCAATGCACATGAAAGCTGTCACCACAAACCAAAAATGGCTATCAATCTGATCATTACTATAAACTGTGGAGACTTCAAGCATCACTGGAAATAAATAATGGCATTCGCAAGGGTTTGCATTCTGTTCTTTACTTCCACCCCCAATGTCTTGGGAAGAGAACTATCTTGTGAGGAGCAGTCTAAATTGTGCCAACGTTAAGTAGTGAAGGCCACATTGCGCAAATATCTTTCCAATATGGCCATGTCTCATCTAGCTTCAAGGTATTTCATAACCACAGGCCAGCTGCATAGTATGGACTAGGGCAACAACATGGTGACAGTAATGCTAAGGACTGAGTTTCACAAGAGTTCCATGCGTACTCCTTTTAAATACAAGATCATGACTCCTATATTTAAGTGTGTGGATAGAATTTGATTCACAAGGCAGGAGAATGGCATAGTCAAGCCAGGTCATATTTTATTTCTACATACTGCATGTCCAAAGGATAATCAGCCATGTAAAGACTAGAATTTGAGCACATGAAAAGTAGCATTTTCATGTGTATGTGACTATTCAGAGAGAAATTACTGCATTGAAAGGCTGCCTAAGGAATTACATCCATTAATGACAGTGTCTAGAACTGTGGCTGAAGGCATCCCGTAGAACTGTAAATGGCCTGCAGCCACAGGGCAAGAAATCATGAAATCTGTGGCAATGTTAGAAATGAAGCTCACATTTACTTGGCAATTGGAAGAGTGGGAAAACATTTAACTCTAAATACCAGACCTTGAAGTCTTCCCTTAAGGAGTTGGGCAAAGCTATATACAAAATGCTTCCTGTCCCACCCTACACTCTCTACTACCCCCCATAACTTAACCTCTACAATCTCCCTCTCCCTGGGATCCCAACACAGCTTGCGCGGTTGCAGAAAGATGGAAACCTTTTTTTTTATTTTAAAGGAAAAAGTCTTAGGGGAATTATCTTTTTGATGAAGCCCAAGGATGGTATAAAGTGTATCAAGAAGTTGTATATAAAGAGGGCAGAGTCTACTGCACAGACGCTTTTTCTGAGAAGATGCTTCTGGACAAGTGTGTTATCAATGGAGATGGCAGCAGCATGTGGGATTGTGACAAACTGTATTGCCATTCCACAGGTGTTCAGATGGATTTTCAGAAGCAGCCCCGAGGGGAGGGTTCCAAGAGGCCACACTATTTTAGTGAAAAGGGAAAAAACAGTTAGGACTAACTAAAATCCATCAAGGTAGTGTAACTGAGCAGTAGGTTTTAGACTACAGGAAATGTGTTTGGGGGAGGGGTGTAATGGTACAATGAGAGACACAGCATTCAAATAAAATTAGACGGGAAATATCAAAATGCATAAAATTAGGTCTCAACGCACACTAAGCAAATAAATTCACAAGTAAGTAGTATTACTGAAGAAAAACTATGAACAAATTCACAGTTGGTGATCTCACCAGAGATCACTCACACTTTACCTTTAAGACTGACATGATTCAGTAATGACGAGACGGCGCTGCGGCTGCCGCACTGAAGGACGTACACCTCTCGAGAGGACGCATTATTTTGCTTAAGAGCAGCTTAAACTGGTAATTACATGGCTCCAACAAATAGCACCCAAGTCTTTTCCAGTCATTTGATGTTGTGCACTGATGAAAAATCGCATTGTGGCAGGCCTAAATGGAAATATAAAACGACTGCTTCCCATGTTCTAACCTATGTTTTGGCGACACTTCATTGCAGGAACACTCCTTGACGCCCATGACACCAGAGACAAAATATGAGTACACCTGTTAGGATTCCCTGATGAAGACGTGGATAAATCCATCACATCGAAACCGGCCAGAAACCGAAGAATGTTGGAGATGTAATTTGATGAAGTGTATTAATTATTATGCAGATCCATTCCAACAACTGATGACATGTTTCTACATTTCTGATATAGCATGAAATTATTTCTACTAAATGTTTTTTCATGTCATCATTTGAATGCCTTTTTCACATCTAAAACAAAATAAAAATGTTGTGGATGTGTCTGTTGTATGCATGAGAATATATGTAGATGAATGAATGAATTGTCCATTGCAGTAATGAGTCCTGTTACCTGCAATGTTTTAGATTTTGCATTTCCTGTAACCTTTATGTGATGTTGAGTGTTAGGCAATTTATGACTGACTCATTTTTGTAAATTTTGTATCAAGGCTAATAAATAATATTTTTGATACGCCACATTAAAATAGAGTTGTTTGATAATACCCTGGTTCAGAGCGTTTCCCTGTGTCTTTCAGTATAGTAGATGATTTAGCAATGAGACATGGACACTGAATGCAGTAAAGCAGATGAGAAACTAACAAAAAGCAATGTAAAATTAATGAAAACATTTTACCCTGCATTCAAATATAAGGCCCACATGACTTGAGACGTCTGTCCCTGCTAAAGGTAGGCACAGTGCCACTAAGAGTCATAAGTCCCAGGTGAACACACCGGTTACATAGAGTTGAATGTCTATAGAAGTGAAGAAACAAGTATTGGCAAAGCCAACAAGTAGGTAAAATTTTCAAGTGGTGAAGGAATGAAGGTAAATTCAAAAGATTAGTGGCCCCGTCCTAATCCTACCACTGAAGACTCTATGGGAATCCCAGGGGGTTGGGGAATCCATGGCCAGAATGTCACCATCACAAAGAGGTGAGGCAGAGTGAAGAGAAACAGACCTATATCAGGAGGGGGTGGGACTAGGTACTCATACACTCCCCATTACTAAAACTCAATTAGAAACCACACCTATAGTTCTTAGATTCGCTGGGCCCACTAACTCCAAACACTGACCCCGCTGCAGAAGTCCAAGGGCCGCAGTTGCAGTGGTAGCTTCAGGGTCAGGATTGTGTCCAGCTAGGCAGTGGTCCTACACTTCGAGATAGTTCCAGATACCGTTTAGGAAAGATTTCTCTTTTGGCAGCATTCCCTCCATAGTTCCACTGCCCCACAAACCTTTTGCATTTGTTGTTTAACCTCATCTAAAGACAAGCTGGTGGCAGCAGATATATATATCTTACCATGTGTATGTTATTTCTAGTGTCAACATTCACATTTACCACACATGGCTACCAAATGTGGCTAGTGCCCTAAAATTGCTGTTCCATGAGTTTGTCGCTTGTTCTTTGGGCATATTACAGCCTGGGCTTCTGGGTCAGGAAATCCCATATAATGTCATGCGCTTGCCCAGGAAAGCTGTAGTTTTCACAGGCTAGTGATGCCTTTGTGTGGGGCTCAGGAAGTGGGTGGGACTGTCTGGTCCCACTCCGCATACGTTGTGCCAGTTAGTCTAGGTGTGGGGTACGAGTGTGATCAATAGTTGTCCCTGAATGGACAACTACTGACTGTTAGAATGGTGAATATCATTACCATTGGTGTGCTTGGACTTGCTTCCAGGCAGAAGTTTGGATAAGAAGAGGCCTCCTGCAGCCCTTTTATGAAATCAGTGTTGGTGCAAAGAATCCCTCATAGAATAACAGCCGACTGAAGCTCTGAAAAAGATGAATCAAGAGGCTGAGCATCCCTTCCTGCATCTGGCCCAGTGAAGCCCTGTTGGACTACCTGATCTGCGAAGGCCCTGTGCAGTGCTTCAACCCCTGGACTGGTGGGCCAAACCAGTCTCAGCGTGTTGTCTAGGATCCAGCCATTCTGAGCCTTTGGAAGTTTCCCTGGACCACCCAGTGGACTGACCAGCTCTCCAGCGGGCTGCCTCGCTAGAACCGTCGCCATTGTGTGTTTGCAGCCAGAACTTCGGTGGCCACTAACTTGTGGTATAAATCGCTTTCCTGCAGAATTTCAGGCTCCAGCCTTAGGGGGGGGTCCTACTGTGGAGAGACTTTTACAACAAGGACTGGTGTGCGGTGGCCATCGCTGGAACTTGCCTTCTCCTATCCTCTGAAGAGGGCTGCATCAGTGTTTTCTGCATTTCTCCTTCGCTATGGGTTGCACTCTGCTCTTGGATCCGATTGGAAGAATCCTTGCACCTGCAGCTGCTGGGCACCACTCACCAAAACCAACGGTGGAACAACCAACCTCCAACGATCCCCAGTCCACCAATCCAGTCATCTGGAAAAATCAGAGTCAGGAAGGTAAGTAAACGCAAAGAATTTCTCTCCCTGGTCCTCCCTAGGATAACATTGAGAACCTGTCTCTTTGTATCCTTTCATTCCACTGCTTTTTGCTCATCGCACCTGAGCAGTAAAACCTGAAAGATAAGTACACATTTTACTTACCATTAACTTTGTTGCATCTCTTTTAAACAATCACAAACACAAGTACGCCATGTGCATCAGATACATTCTGGGGAGAAGCATTGTGACTTATGGGCACAAGGCCCCACTTTTCATAGGTATTGGACTTCAAAAGCTAGGGAATATTTCTTGTGACTTGGTTCCATCTTCATTGTATGCATTTTAAGACCTATGGTGACTGTATAAATGTTTGAGTATTGTGCTATATTATCACCTGCTTGTTTCATTTTTTTGTGTGTGTTTAAGGCCTAGAATAAATATAGCATATTAATACATTCTTGTCTAAATTGAATTATTGTGTGCTGCACTGTGTGGACTCATTGTAGAGCCCTGACCCCACTCGCACTCTCTTGAGGGTTTTGGCTAACCTCTCAGTTTCCCTGTTCACTATAAATAGGGTGGCCTCCTAAACGCTGTCTACCAGGCCAGATTATAGAAATTCATCTTTACAATACCTTGCAGCTTGATGACCCCTGCACAGAGAGGAAGACTACAACAGGCCCCACAATGACTGGAGAACCCTAGGACACAAATGAAGTGGGCAGCAGAGATTTACACTGTGATCAGGTGGCAGTAGGCTGCTTACGTGATGAGAACAAATCATTGCTCCAACATGGCCCCTCTTCATGGTAGAGAACAGCAGCAGCTGCAGGGCAATGGGTCTTGTACTACAAGCTGACCACCTGCGAAGTTCCAAGCTGAAACAAAGAATGGGGACTGATGCTTCGGAGATGCCCTGGATGAAGCTCGTCAGCCCAAAGGATGATTCCAGGACTCTTCAGCAGGCTTCTTGGGCCACAGTATCAGTGAAGTGGTCCGGACTGGTTAGTACCACCAGTACAGGGTCGAACCACTAACAAAGGTCCTCAGGAGATCAGTTCAGAGAGACAGGAGGGCTCCATCTGGACTTGGCTGAAGGCAATGCTCGATGTCTTCAACAGTCGTCTTGTGTTCCTCAGGGGACTGTAACTCTTCATAGGGTTCTTGGCTCCAAACGACAATCTGAAGAATGGCTGCAGGACTCCTTTTATCTCAAATTCAGGCCATGGTTGCCCCCAGCCCATCAATGGCAAGCATCTGCACCATTCAAACTGGCAAGGGCTGTCCAATCATAGACCGCCTCTTGCTCCACAGCTGCCCAGCATCAGGCATACCACTGGCAAAACGTTTCTATTAGGACAAGGCAGTCCCAGACACACACATCTGGCCAGATGATCACACTGCCGCTTTGACTGGCAAACTCAGGGTTTTACCCGGACACGGACTCATCATATAGGGCATTCCCAAGACCGCAGGAAGAAGGCCAAAGGAGAAAATGACCAAAGGACAGGGCTAAAGATGAGTGGCATTTTGAGTATAGGCTACACGAAATTGCATTTTTTTACAGTAAAATGCAAAAGTGCATCATGAAAAAAGAAAAGACATTCGAAAAATAACTGCGGTCCCAGCCAGTCTTGGGCACAGCATAACAGTAACAGAAATGTTACTTACAGAAATTGGAAAAGGGATACAAAGAGACCCTACAGCAATTCACTGTAAGGTGATGTGTGCTGCATAAAAACAACAAGTTATCTTGCAAAGGTCCTCCACCACTGGCAGCATTTGTGATTGCCCAGTGACCCCAAAAAAAGATTACCTGCACCAAGGTAGCAAAGCAAAATCCCTTTACTTACCTCCAAAAGTCAGGATATGAACAAAATCATAGCAAAAATGTGCAGGGGTTCGATTGATGTCAAAGTATGGTTAGCTGCAAAAAGAAAATCTTCCCCAACAGGTTTTTCTGGACTATGTAAAAACTGCTGATGGTAATTGTTCCGTTTCAACGCAGTTACTGTAATTCTGGAAACGAAATGGGCTATTCTGTGGGTATAAATCATTGGGAAAGTTATATCTCATAATGCACTTGGGTTGTTAACAGAAATGGGATACTGTACTCATAACTAACCTTGATTAGACACAAAGATCCAGAACTCCATGTACGTAGATTTATTTACACTTGGATCTCCACATCTTGACACTTTGAACAAGTGGAACGATCCACTTGCTTTAATTTTCTAATGAAGCAAGTGTAGGGTTCAAAAGCGATTAAAGAGGCTTTTCTGCAAATAGCTAGAAAATAAGGTAATTTGGCAGTTTTCCTAAGAGCACAGCACCATGTTTTTATTTGTAAGCTGTTTGAAGCGTACTGCTACGGCTGCGTTAAACCACAATCTGTAAGAGCATAGGCTCAATATAGGAAACAGAAAGTGCCTGGAGGTGGAGCAAATGTATGTTAGAGAGGTAAGGAGTCATTCACATTTGTTAACAAGATCATCATATACACTGCTTATTGCCACACTAAACCAACATGTCAGGATGTTAAAGTTACTAACCCACTGCAATTGTGATGTAACTAAACAGAATCTGTGCACAAATTTGAACACTATATAAACCGCATGACGAGGATTATTTATGAGTTGCGCTGATAACGGGGGAATCTTCTTACAAATTTATTGCCACTTACTTTCAATCTCTACATTGCTGATTTGGCCAACTGCTAAGATGTGGTGGAAAGCTTCCCTTCTAGGGCAAAGGGTGTGCCCATAGCTTGTTTATTTGTTTGTTTTATTTATTTATATAGTGCTCCGGACCCAGGAGTAAAAGGGTGCTTTACAAGGACAGTTACAGAAATACAATATATGATTTGATGTTCAACGGCAGGGTGTTCCAAAGTTGAGGGGCAAGGACCGTGAAACTCAAGCCGCCGGCTCTTTTGGAGGTAAATCTGGGCACAGTGAGGCAAAGAGTGTTGGAGGATCTAGTAATTCTGGTGCTCGGCTTTAAAGTGAGTTTGTTAGCGAGATAGCGGGGGGCTAAGTGGTTTAGGGCTTTGTAGGTGAGGCAGAGGGTTTTTAAGTCAATTTTTTGTTGAATGGATAACCATTTGCAAGAGATTCTTATGTGGGAGATGTGCTCTCGCCTAGGGATGTTTAATGCTGCTCGCAGCGCATTATTTTGGAGGACCTGCAGTTTATTGATTATAGCTTGGTTAGCGCCTAGTTAGAGACTATTGCAGTAGTCAAGCTTCGATTGTATGAGAGCCCTGGCTAGTGTGAGGCAGCTGTTCGTGGATAGGAGAGTTCTGCAGGCCCTGATTAGTTTTCCCGTATAGGCGGTGGCTGAGGCGATCATGTTGACTTGTTTGGTGAGGTTGGTATTGGGGTCAAGGTAAAAACCTAGAGTTTTCACATTTTTAACAACTGGGATGATGTTACCATCGATGATGAAATTGGAGTAGTCAGGGCTGAGTTTTAGAAGGTTGTTGGGAGATCCGACTAGGAGGAGCTCAGTCTTCTCATCATTCAGGCAGAGGCCGTGTGTGGCCATCCATGCCTGAATGATAGAGAAGATTTTGTTGATCCTAGTGGCGTCGACATTGTAGTTTCCAGTGATAGTGAGGAGTATCTGGGTGTCATCTGCGTAGTTGGTGTACGTGACACCCAGATGGTCCAGTTTACCAAAGAGAGGCTTTGTAAAGATGTTATAGAGGGTAGGGGAGACAAGATCCTTGTGGGACACCACAGGTAATGGGGTCTGCTGCGGCTGTGGATGAGAAGACCCTCATGGTTCTATTGGCTAGGAAGGATTGTATCCACATGACAGTGGCGGGGGAAAAGTGGGCAACAGATGAGAGGTGGTTGCAGAGTATTTTGTGGTCAACCAGGTCGAAGGCTGCTGAGAGGTCTAGAAGGAGAGGAGTAGGATGGCTGCTTTGCCTTTGTCCTTGATATCATCGATCTGACTTTTGAGGTCAACAAGGGCAGTTTCTGTTTCATGTTGAGGTCGAAAGCCAGATTGACGCAGGCCTAGTAATTGATTGGACTCTAAGTACTCTTGAATTTGCAAGTAGGCCACTCTGTCGAGGATTTTTAAGAGGAAAGGGACCATGGTGATAGGCCTGTAGTTGGTGGGGATGGCGGGGTCAAGGGATTGTTTTTTTAAAAGTGGGAGAACCCATGATTGTTTCAAGTTGTTAGGTACCTAATTGGATGAGAAGGATAGGTTTATAAGTTTGGCGATGAAGGGGGATAGGTCCCTTGCAGCATCTTTGATGATCTGGGCGGGGAAGCTGTCCCCTTTGCAATTAGAGGGTTTGAGGGATGCTATCATTTTTTGGACTTCAGGTATAGTGACCATGTAGTAATGGTGGGGGTGGAAGAGCTAGCGGTGGCGTCACTATTGGATAGTTGTAATCGTTTGGCCTTGATTTTGGATTGAAGCACAGTAATTTTGTTGGCCAAGGCATTTTGGATGCTGGTGCACCATGGCTTGTCTTTCACGCAAGTGTTGGTCGGTGGGTTGGAATTTTCTAACTCCTGCAGAATGGTGAAAAGTTCTTTGGTAGAGGATTGTGCATTGTTTATTCTAACATTATAGGCTTCCTTTTTGGTGCGGATTGGCTATGCTTGGCTTGGCTATGCCGACAATATCGTTCTCTTCGATCAGACCCCTATCAGGCTTCAGCACTCGATAGATGCACTGACTGTCTTTGAGCATGCTAACCATGTGATTATCAATACCAGTAAAACTAAAGTCATGTGCCTTGGGGGTTCCCTTGCAAGAGAACCGGATTTCATCTGGCGGTTGGGACATTGGAAGTAGTTGATACATAAGTTTATCTGGGATTCCCGCTGAAACCTAACCTGTCTACTATGTCACCACCAAGACTTGGAAGAAGTGGTTAGCTGTTAAGCGCTACGTTCATTGTAAAGGGGGGAAATCATTTGGAGGGCCTCCGGATCATTTATCGCAACAGCTTCATTCCTTCCATACTTTACAGCTTACAGGCACTACCCCGAAAATGGTGAAATAGCTTGATGGGTTTGAGAGCAAAATCCTACAGTCTATGATGAATCTTCTGAATTCAGTGCCTGTTGAAGTGCTGAGTATGGAATTTGGTGTTTATTCCTCTCTTCATCATGGCTTGTCCAGCGTACTATCCTCTATCTCAGACTAACTTCGACTCGGTGTGGGATAAATAAGCATTGTGACAGTTTGGGCTTTGGCAAACATGATTATAAGAGTACCCTTTTCTAATTGAATTGGCATGTTCGACTAAATTCCTCTTATATGCATTGGACATACCTTTCGCTCTTTCCTCCTCAACATAGAACAACTCTTAAAGTCAAAGTGCCTCATCACGAGTTGGGCTGTATCCCGGCTGTAATACCGCCTGACTGTAATAGCCTTAGAACCCGCCGGATCACGGGTTGGGCATTAACAGTAAATCCCCATTCCCCATTGGGTCCATTGGATCGAATGGGCATTTTCGGCGCTAATACAGCAGGCGGTAATATCACCGAAAACATGGGATTTTCACCTCCTTGAAAAAAGCTGGCGGTAAAACAGCCCATTTAGCGCCCATATCTTGATAGGGCCAGCCCTTAATGCGGCAGTAATACAGTTACTGCCACATTTAAGGGCTACAGCCCAACTCATGATGAGGCCCAAAGTCTATAGTCTGGGACAGAATATATAACCTGGATAAGCCTGACACAAATAAACGCTATAGGCCTTTCTCCACACAAGGCTTTAAATTGAGCCTAATAGCGGACTATTTTACAAAGCCTTGTTCCCTGGCACTGAGAAGTTTCATAATATATTTGTGGTTCAATCTACTACCTACCCATGGCGTTTCAGGGGGCTTGGCAGAATATTTTCCGATTGAACAAAGACTCTGCAGGATCTGTGGTGGAGAAATAGAAACCGATCGCCACAAACTGACCAAGTGTCCTGGTTTAACATCTATGTATTTGAAGAGTTATGAAATGTGTACAACACAATCGTTTAAGTCTTCAGTCAATGATAATGATATCGCTCGTCGAAATGTGCGTCAAGGATACGTGCATCGAAAGACATGAAAAATTTGACAAATTAACATAACTCTATCTAAGTAGCGAAATCTACAGACTGCGTAAGAGTGACCGACCATGATGGTGGAAAAAAAAAACAATCTGAGGGACCTTGATGCGTGAAGGACCATGGGTACAGTACACGTCGCACTAGGGATAGTATTACAAACACGCCCAGTTGACGTACATTTTCAAACTTTGGAAACAAGTCATGCAATACTCTGCACCTAATACTAGATGTCAGCCTATGCAAAGCATGCAATTCTAAGCAGGTCCACATGCCTTAGAAATACAAATAAGATAATTTATTATATGCACAACATCCTGAAGTATCCCTTAACTTGCTCATTGATCTGTCACTTATGAGACATGCTTCCCCCTGAACAGAAAATTGAAGCAGATTACATACCTCTCTGCTTGCTGGGCAAGGTACTTAGCCTGAGACATTTTCGTTTACTGTACAAGGAGCCTGCCAGGGCATTTTCTTTTCTGTATCCCCGCTCTATGGGTAGTGATCATGGGGTCTCCACAACCTACCCAATTTGTAAATAAGGCAGTGGGAACTCACATTGGTCTTGGGAAAGGTGGACGTTTGCCTAGAGATGAGGCGGTCCACCTGCCACAAAGACCCTTATCTTTTGTCCTCAATCTCCCACCATCATGTTGCATGTTGATCTCACTATTAAGGATATCTCTGCTAGGGTCTAGGCTGCTAGAAGTTGTGCACAATAAGTAGCTCAAAGTCTGTGAGAAGCAATGACTATAAGTAGCTGACCCTTTAACACAGGTGTGCTGTTGTGTGTCTAAGACCTTAAAGTACAGTTGCAAAACAAAGGAGATTGTTTAGGGCCACATTACATTGCCTTCCGGTACATGTAAAGTTCCTTTTAGAATGGTGAAAATAAATCTATATCACTCTTTTTGCTTAACATACGGTTTTATATATTGGTCAGGCTGGTTTAAATTGTGATTTGTTTACTTTAATTCATCTTTATGAAACTGAGTATTTAGCTCTTTAAAACTGTACATTGAGAGGCCACCAAGGGGCGCACTGATGGATGTTCCCTAATTGTGCGCCCCTACCGTTGCGGTTCGGATAAGTGAAGGGAGCCCCCACTTTTTGCCCCCAGCCCCGGGTTAATAATGCGCTAGGGGAGATGGGAAGACCCCCGCCCTGGAGGGCGAAAGAACAGTGTAAAAACGGAAAGTAAATACCGAGAACTACCGCGTCGAAGTAACGGCCTAAACCGAAAATGCTCCGTCCCACCTGGGATGTAGAGCACAGTGAAGGAGAAAACAGGCTGCTCGGCCAGCGAAGCTGGAGAAGCGTCTAGCAGAGCAACAAAGAGGTGGGCGAGGCCCCTCTGTGGCACATCTCGGGCCCCTGCACCTCTCAGGGCCTGCACCCAAATACTGGGGAGGTACCCAGGACCCGGACTCACCAGGGCCCCACAGTAGACCCTGTTAGGGCGGCAAGGCTGCCAGGAGGTGGAATAGACCCCCCACCCCCCAAAGGCTTAGCCTGCACACCTTTACACTGCCTGAAACCATACCTGGTCAGAAGTGCCAACCACCCAGGACCCCGGTCTCACCCGGGCCCCAGCAGGACTACCTGACTCCTGACCCACAGGCCCCGGCAGAAGCAGGAGAGCAGCTACCCAGGGTCTGCTAGACAGGAGGCGCTGGATTTTTGCACACACTGAGGGAGCAACATTGTACCCCGGTCTGCTGCAACAGGAGGAGTGACCTGCAGAAGGGTTGGGGCCCCGTAACCTCAGGGCCCCATAGCCATGCGAAGAACACCAGCAGGAAGGGAAAGAGGCCCAAAGGGGTTTTGGGCATTCCCGAGGGACCAGCAGGGTTGTGGAACCAGAGGAAGAACAGTGAGGTGTGGGCCCCCTTCTTAGGGGCGTGTGCCCACCAATGTTCCCTCTAATTATTTTTCTCTATGTGCGGAACCGGTTGGCTGTTGTGCGCACATTATTTTCCATGTGCGCAACTGACTAATGAGGTAAGCCATTTTGTGAGATACCATCGCAGAACAGAGTTTGGAAAGGAATGTCCTCTTCCCAGCCACTGCAAATCTTACAACACTTTTTCCGAACACACAGGCTAAAATGAAACGTCAGATGTGATTATACAGAAAAATCATCAACCAGTCCAAGACTTCAATATCTGCCACAGTACCTTGCAAGCGTACTTCTGCACAGAGAGAAAAATGTCAGCCTCATTAAGAGTTTGGTGGTAAGTGGTAAAGTTGGTGGTAATTCCATTACCGCCAACTTTGCCACTACACCAAATTACAGAACTTCTGCTGCAGTAATTCTGCCAAAAAGTCACATTGAGTTCGATGAACTCAATTTGAATGGAGAATTACACCGCCACCACCAGTTGTAATCCGGTAGAAATTCTTCCGGACCAAATGGCGGTAACAGTAATTTGTTTTGACGATATTCTGGCAGATTTACGCCGGGATTCAACCCCAAGTCGTAATGAGGCCCTGCATGTTTTATGCCACTGGAAAATCACTCATTTGTATTACAGAAAACAAATATCTCTTAGTTGCATTCCCAGATATCTCGCACACACAATATTTATTCTTAAAGACATTTTTCTTTGTATTCAGATTTTCAAAAAAATTGATTTTATTCTTGATGCAGTAATCTTAAGTGGTCAGCTGACACGTGTTTGGACCCAAGGGGTCTTAATCAGGGCTGGTGTGTTATTGTTCATCGACCATTAGGTAGGCTGGCTCTTGGTAGTGGGTTCCACTCCTTGAATAGGCTGTCATGTGAGCCTGTTACTGCTGCAAACAACGTCCCTGGCATTTGTGGCCCTCAACTATCTCGTCATAACTGATGTCGGTGAAACTCAGACAGAATGCATTTGCCAATGGATTAACGGCAATTAAAAGCAATGTGTGAAAAACATGCTAAAGAGAGTTCAAGTGCCACTTTAATGAAGTAATGCAAGGGCCAGGAGAACATGCTTCTAATAATTTGTGTAAGGATGATAGTTACATCAGAATAACTGCACTTTAGAATATGATGATCCAAGATTCCTGTTTCTCTGCTTACTATCCACATTACGTTCTCCTCTGGGTAGTGATAACACCAGCCTTAGAGCTAAGAGACATATGCACCAAAAAAGGAAAATGCACAAAAATGAACATATTGCTTCAACCCACAAAGCTCCACTGATATTTTTGTGAATTAGTGACCTATAGAGCAATGGCATAGGAAGGAAGGAACTCTTATACTCCCTGAAAAATCATTTGACTCTAAGCAGGGAGCAAAATCCGATTACAGACCTGCTTGTACCCCAGGAGTGAAATGACAGGTCACATAATAAAGTGTGTAGTTTGGCCCACCCTTCTGCACCACAGCCTAGATGAAATTTAACAAGAGACTTACTGAGGCTTATTATAGGGCCCTGTTGAAGAAAATCGCACAAGTTAATTGCATCTATTCATCAGAGATACAACAGATTGAGTGCCTTCTTCTGTAACTATGGATCCTTCTTCTGTAATTCTTTGTGATCAGTTAAATAAGATGCAGGAAGATGGTAGAGACTGCACACAAAGAACACATGGTTACATTGAAAAGCCCTCAGCAGTTTAGCATAGAAAGAAAAAGAAGGTGCTGTTGTCTAGATGGGTACTTGGATTTTCTATCCTTTAGCAAATACGCAACATATTTCCTTCAGTGTACTGCCAAAACGTTTGACTTGGTCTTTGAAATATGTTGCTTTGTTCATCATCCGCAAGGAGTGATGCTTCCACCCATACCCATCCGTGTCCCCTGTGCTTGCCTCCAATACCAGTTTCTAGAGCACTGTAAAAAGTGAGGGATTGTAGCAGTAAACACTCACTGGGATATTTTCAGACCCACAATACTTTGCAAGCAAGGCATATTTAAATGCCTCAACATATGATGCATATTTTAAAAATGTCATGACTCTGCATGTACACAATTCTTTTGCAGTGCATACAAGATTGTTTTCAACATACCCCACCCTTATGTCATTGTGTGGGATTACACAAGTGCTCAGTGAAACCATGCTTGTATAGAAGCAAGTTACCATTAATGTGTGAAGGTCTATGCCCAAACGAACTCTGAACACTTGGAAACGATGCAGATTGTGTGAAAAGCATTCTCCTATCTGAATAGCCGGTGCCCTGATACTATGGATGAGTATCCCAGGCTTAGTCCATACCCATTATCCCTTGTAGGCTAAATAAATGATATTGCAATGTTGCTCTCTACTTATAGAGTAATGTTAGTATTGCTAAAGTAGGAGACGCCGAGCATCACATTTCTTTCAAAATCTTTAGAGAGCAAATTTATTTTTGTTAGCTTACAAGGGGGCCGCTTCAAAGCACTTGCGTGACATATGTACAAAGAAGGGGAAGTATGGGATTTGGTTACACATCCAAGTAGCCTGCTTACTTACAGTTAGTATCCGTTATTTGAGCTGGTAGTTCGATTATATAGTGTGGGTGATGCTTTTGGTAAGGCACAATGAGTAACATAAATTCTGTCCCGTGAACGTTATTCATGTCACTACAAACAAAACAAGTGGCTGTAGGTACACGTCTACTAACATTTTGCAGAGCCAAGAGAGGAAGAGTCAAGGTTGTCCGGTAGTATCTTACTGTACTCTGGGGCAGAAGTTAGACTCATACGGTAAAAGTGTGTTCGAGTCAGATTTAGGAGTCATGGGTGGGGAGGGAACACTTTTGGTTAATGTGTGCAGGCAGACTGGTTAGATTTTTCTTTTCATGGAGTCAGTTTTTCATTTTAGTTTTTAACGTCTTGTGTTGTATTTTGCTGTTAGAGATTTTAGGTGCATAGTAGTGTAATGCAAATTAGCAGAATATCTAGACTAGTTGCTTATTTTAAGACAAAGAACGTTTCAGGTAAGTGCTGTGCCTTATTATATCTTTTTTGAATAGGGGAGAATTGTCTGTGTGCGCTGCTAAAAATATTCTGAGCGGCACCCATAAGAAAGCTGGGCAAGCGCATATGCGCACAGCTTAGAAGGGACATTGGTGCCCACCTACCCACTTGGAAGTGTGCTAGGGGAGCCTGGATAGATCGGGACTAGACTGAAGACCCCGGTCTGCAAGGTGGTGGCCCGGGCAGGTGAGAGGCCCCACGGCCCACGAACTGAAGTGGTAGCCTGCTCGGGGCAAATAATTATTAGGTGGACTGCCCAGGTTGACAAGCCACAGAGGAAACCGGAGATCAAACTCATGACAAGGACTGAGTGACCACCGATGTTCCGGCGATCTCTGCGCCGCAGGGGGATAAAGATACCAGTGAACGCCAGCAGGGGCACTATCCACACTCAAGTGCACATGCTGAGGAGAGCACTATCCACACTCAAGTGCACATGCTGAGGAGAGAAGTGACACATGGACGGAAGGTCCAAATTAGCCAACTTTGAATACACCCCAAGAACAAACGAAGTAGGTCTAGCCAAACGAAACACCATGTCTCTGGTCGCGGAAGAATCAGCAACA
The DNA here is from genome assembly GCF_040938575.1 of Ambystoma mexicanum. Taxonomy (NCBI): domain Eukaryota; kingdom Metazoa; phylum Chordata; class Amphibia; order Caudata; family Ambystomatidae; genus Ambystoma; species Ambystoma mexicanum. The sequence goes on from NC_090928.1 coordinate 41,209,630, forward strand.
ACCAAAAAAGATGTAGCGGCACTAATGGAGGAGATCAGTAACATGAGAGCACATATTGGGGGCAGGGTCGACAAAATTACCCAAAGGATTGACAAGATGGAGGAAAGACTGGAGGAGGTGGAGCACAACCAGTCCTCCCTTGACACTTGGATACTCGGGTGGATGTGCGTCTTTCAGAAGGGAAGAGGAGAGAGGAGGAGATTATGCTACAAATTGATGACCTTGAAAATCGTGAAAGGCGCAACCACCTCAGAATTTTTGGGATCCCGGACAAAGAGGGAGAGACTGAGAAAGACTTTAGGAGAACTCTGTATGAAATTAGGAAACTCATCTTTGACAACGATACAATAGACGAGGCAAAGAATGAGAGGATCCACAGGGCCGGAGGTCCGAGTTCGGTCCTCGCCCGCTTCCATAATTACAGGAACAAACTCAAGATCCTTCAAAGAGTGAGGAAAAAGGGCCCGGCGCTATATGGTTCTACGTAGGTCACAGTGTTTCAGAATCTGTCCTCGCTCACCATCACAAAGCGAAGGCTTTGCTCACCCCTCACCAAGTGGTTAAATAAGAAAGGGGTCAGATACATGTGGGGGTTCCTGTTCTCCATCACTTTTGAAATCGATGGCTACAAATACAGGCTTATAACGGAGGATGACATACACAGGGGCACCAGGGAGCTCACTGGAGACGCAGAGACTCCACACACCTCAAAGGAAAAGACGGCAGAAGAAGGACACAGGCAGACGAGGGGCTCGAGAAGGCGACGTATTGCAGGCTCCTGAAAGTTCAGGAAGCTGAACACCGCACCGGGGGGGAAGGGGGGGCTACCTGACCTAATACTGGGCCGCGTCTCTATGGCCATCACTTGACTGATGGAGATCAAAAATAAAAGACACCATGTTGGGGGCTCTCAGTTGTAGTTTGTTTGACACTCACTAAGGCGGTTATCTTGTGAATGGTGTGTTGAGGGAGACTAGAAACTCAGGGTATGGTATCTATTGGTTTTTGGAGCAACTGTTAGGGGGGGTGAAAGAAGGGCTCTAGAATAAGTGGTTCGATGAGAAAGGGATCCGACTGAACGGGTGCCTTAGGTGGTTCGGTTACAACCTGGTGCCTTTAACCGGGGAGGATCTGACACGCAGGGAGGAGGGGGGGGAGGGTAGTGATTTATGAGGGGGCGGGGCAGCAGAAGGTGTGGGAAGGGGACCTTGGTACATGCTCTCTCCTTACTGTCTGCCTTCCATGGCACAGTTCACACTGGCACACGTAAACTCCTAGGTGGAAAGAGTTGAGCTCCTGGATAGGGATAACGTGATGGCGACGGTTGACACAAGTGCTCGGGGTGACCTCCTGAGGGTGGGCACCTTGAATGTAAAAGGACCAAACTCTCCCACGAAAAGATCACTGGTTGCAAGGGAATTCCAGAGGTCGGAACTAGACATCCTGTTCCTACAAGAGACCAGATTCACTAAGGGGGAAGAAAGAAAGATCCCAAGTGGGCTCATCTACTGGAAATACTGTGGCTTTGGTCCTCTAAGAAAAACAGGATTGGGGATTCTGATCAATAAGGCACTCAAGATGGAACTGACCAAGGTCTGGTTGGACATGGAGGCAAGGGCTCCGTTGGTATCGGGCACCATAAGGAAGGTACGTTTCACGTTTGCCATGGTCTATGGCCCAAACCGGGGTCAGCTAAGATTTTTGAAAGATACACTCGCAAAAATACCGGTAGAAAGCACAGGACATCTTATCACAGGAGGGGACTTCGATTATATGGGCAGATATTGAGTTAGACAGACAAGCACTACATGACTGAGAGCACGACTCGCCGAAACCAGGTTTGATGTTTGATTGTTTATTTGTATAGCGCCGATACACAATGTGTTTCAAAGCGCTTCAAGGAGGGAGGGAAGATGGGAGAATACAGTGACATTCTTACAGGTCTTTGAAACAAATCAGAATGTGAAAAACTATCATATCATATCAGATAGTCCAAGGGCATTGGAACATTAAGGGAGAGGAGAGGAAGGAAAAAAAAGACTAGCAGTAGCATTATTATGCCTGACGACAATTGTTTCAGTGCATGAATGACAAGAGGAGGGGAGATGAGGGGAGTGGAGAGAAAGGGTAAGGAAAGGAACAAAACAAGTGACTATCTAAAAAGGTCAACGACTAGTTATGGTAGCGCTGGGGAGGGAGAGGGAGGAGAAGACAAGGAGGGAAGGGGGAAACAGACAAGCTGTTATCAGAGGTCGAGCGACAAATGATAAGAGTAAGTGTTGAGATAAAAGAAAAAGGTGGGGGAGGGGCTGGGGAGGACAAGATGGCTGCAAAAGGCAGTCAGCTACTATGCCAAACAGCAATTGAGGTAGTGCCGAACTTTCATAGGACATGGGGAGGGAAAGGAAGGAGGAGAGGGCAGGCGGCTGCAAAAGACAGGCAGTTGCGATTACTATGCCTGACGGCAATTGGGGTAGTGCCGGAATTTGACAGAAGGAGGGAAAGGAAGGGAGGGTAGGAAGAGGGAAGTGGAGGGGAGGGGGGGGCACAGGGCGCAAAAAAGGTGAGCAGTGAGTGAGTGGGGGGCAAGAGACACTAACGGGGCAGAGGGAAAGGCGACTCAAGACACTCAAGAGGGGGCAAGGGGACACACATGGGGTAGGCTTGGAAACCCTCACAGGGGTGAGGGTAGAGGGGGGCTTGGAGACTCTCATGGGGGCAAGAGGTGTGGGGGCTTGGAGACACGGGGCAAGGGGCTTGGAGACACACGGGGCAAGGGGTGTCGGGGGTCTTGGAGACACCCAGGGGGGGAAGGGATGTGGGGGGCTTGGAGACACTCACGGGGGCAAGGTGTGTAGGGGGCTTGGAGACAGGGCAAGAGGTGTGGGGGGGCTTGAAGACACAGAGGCAAGGGGTGTGGGGGCTTGGAGACACTCACGGGGCAAGGGTCGTGGGGGGCTAGGAGACACTCACGGGGGGTGAAGGGTGTGGGGTACTTGTTGACACAGGGGCAAGGGGTGTGGGGGCTAGGAAACACTCACAGGGGCAAAGGGTGTGGGGGGCTTGGAGACACAGGGCAAGGGGTGTGGGGGGCTCGAGACACATGGGGCAAGGGGTGTGGGGGGCTCGAGACACATGGGGCAAGGGGTGTGGGGGGGTTGGAGACACTCACGGGGGCAAGGGGTGTGGCGGTTCATTGGAGACAGTGGGCAAGTGGTGTGGGAGGCTTGGAGACAGTGGGCAAGGGGTGTGGGGGGCTTGGAGACACTCACGGGGGGCAAGGGGTGTGGGTGGGCTTGGAGACACAGGGGGGCAAGGGGTGTGGAGGGCTTGGAGACACAGGGGGCAAGGGGTGCTGGGGGGCTTGGAGACACTTGCAGGGGGGCAAGGGGTGTGGGGGGCTTGTAGACACTTGCAGGGGGACAAAGGGTGTGGGGGGCTTGGAGACACGGGACAAAGGGTGTGGGGGGCTTGGAGACAGGGGCAAGGAGTGTGGGGGCTTGGAGACCCTCATGGGGGGCAAGGAGTGAGGGGGGCTTGGAGACGCTCACAGGGGGCAAAGGTGGGGGGGCTAGGAGACACGGGGCAAGGAGTGTGGGGGCTTGGAGACACAGGGGCAAGGGGTGTGGGGGGCTTGGAGACCCACACGGGGGGCAAGGGGTGTGGGGGGCCTTGGAGACACTCATGGGGGGGCTTGGGGACATGCAAGGGGTGTAGGGGGGCTTGGAGACACTCACGGTGGGGGCGAGGGGTGTTAGGGGGCTTGGAGACACACGGATGGGCAGGGGATTTGGGGGGCTTGGAGACACTCACGGAGGGGCAAGAGGGGGGCTTGGAGACACTCACAGGGGCAAGGGGTGTGGGGGCTAGGAGACACTCACGGGGCAAGGGGTGTGGGAGGCTTGGAGACTTACAGGGGCAAGGGGTGAAAGGGGGCTTGGAGACACTCACGGGGGGCAAGGGGTGTGGGGGGCTTGGAGACACATGGAGGCAAGGGGTGTGGAGGGGCTAGGAGACACAGGGGGGAAAGGGGTGTGCGTGGTGGTTATCAGGAGCTCCAGGAGGCACTCAAGGGGAATGGGCTCAGACACATGGCGACACTTCCACCCACGGGAAAGGGGTTATACTTTCAACTCACCCCCACATGGAACATATACCAGAATAGATTACATCTATATCTCAAGCGACCAGTGGGAAGATGCACAGGGCTCGGCGATCATTTTGATTTCCTTGTCCGACCAGGATATGGTCATGGTGGACCTACAATGGATGGTTTTGACCCCCGAGAGGGACGAAATGGAGGTGTAACGAATCACTGTGGAGGGACCGCGTATGTGGTCGAGACAGGCATTGTGTGGAAAGCTGGGAAGGCTACCTGCAGAGGGATTCTGATCAGGCAAGGGGTGAGGAAGAAGAGGGAATGGTCACTAATCGAAGGTAGGCTGAGGGAAGAAATAAAACAAATGGACCAAAGAGCACACCAGCCGTCAGGGAGGCGAGAGGAATATATAGTGGATGCAAGGGGGAAAAGGGACGAGCTGCGCTTACTGGAAGAAGGTAAAATAATCCGAAAGCTACAATTTTTTAAGTACAATTCTATGAGAAAGGAGATAAAGCGGATGCATTATTGGCAGCTAAATTAAGGGGCCAGCAGGCCTGAAGGATGGGTCACAGAAATTGAGGGTACTGAAGGGACAAATGAACCAGCCGGAGGAGGGATCTCTGAGGCCTTTGTGGCCTTCTGTGAGAATTATGCGAATCAGAGGTGGAACCCGAAGCGGGCGATAGACAGGTACCTGACGGGCAACCAACTACGCAAACTCTCCACCTCGGAGTCTAATGTATTGGAGGCCACCATAATGGAGGAAGAAATTAAGAACGCAGTGATGAGATTACCACTGGGAAAAAATGATTTCAGCAATGTGTGGTGGCTCCACAGAGAAACTGAGGGGTTGATGGGAATGGGATGTGGGAATTAATATTGTTCCGGACCTCTGGGACAGACTCTGAAGGGGAGTAGGCCAGACATTAATCTCCTGCCAATACATATTCTACTCCATTAAGCTACTCAACAGATGGCATTATGACCCGGTCAGACTCTAGAAAATGTTCTAAAACCCAAGCCCCAAATGTTGGAGAGGGTGTGAGGAGAGAGCCGACTACTGGCATATGTGGTGAGGGTGCCCGAGAGTACAAATCTTCTGTGATGAGGACCTGGGGTGGATAAAAGACCTAGATGGTGTAGCCCGAAACAAATTACCCATGTTGGTCTTGTTTGCTATGGAGGAGGAGGATGGGGAATACACAAGACTTCGAAAATGGCGGCATCGTTCATGTTGGCCGCAAAGACATGTATACATACTAAATGGAAACATGTGCACCCTCCAAGTAAAAGGGAATGGCTCCCCTGCCCTTTGTCTGCCTGAATGGAACCAACTCCCACTGGGGGGTCTGGCTGTCCTATTGTAAATCCACCCACCCCTTTCTATAAACTGCTGAGAGAGATTGCAGAGGAGTGTAGGCTGAAACTGAATAAAAGGTGAGGTTCCTGAGGTGAAAGGCAAGTCGACTACTGGAAGCTGAAGTAACCGAAGAAAATGACCAGAGATGCCTGCAGACTCTTTGCAACACTGAAGCGACCACTGCTGTCCTAGCCCTGTTTTCTCTGTGACAGAGGAACTCCAAAGAGGAGGATTCCTTTCCTTTGACTGGTGGGAACAACTAGTCCCAAGACTAACTTTATTCAGATCCATCTCCCGAGGTCCTGTTACTTTCCAGAGCTGCGGTACCCCAATACTAGGAGACCTCTGACCCAATTGAAGTGCATTGTCGTAGGAAGGCCAAATCTGTCCAAGTCTTTGCTGAGAATCAGAGGAGCTCCAGAGACACAATTCGACCTGTCCAAGTCCCCTCAGCAGAGCGCAGAACTTCAGGAACCGAAGAGGATTAACTGGGAGAATTGCGTCCTTTGTTGGTGCTGCAGAAAAGGGGCCAAAACCGCAGAGTGACCAGAGAAGTTGCTGAAATCCGTGCCAGAGGTCCTCCCTCAAAACTGCTGCTGAGAGAGCCCATCTATTGTCCTGCTTTTTGTCACCAGACCCAGTAATCCAGAGGTCGGTCTAGCGCTGCCACATCGAGGAGAATCCAGCCACAAAAATGTCTGCAAACAAAAAGGTATTGTGGGGAAAAAGGTATTGCTCATCTTAATCCGAAAGGTCGCTCCAGAGCGTTGGGAGTGCAGATGGAGGTGTCCAGTGCAACCCCCTCTTACCGAAGCCGCCGTTTGTGTCCCTTTAACAAGTCCTTTAACAGGGTCTCCAATGTTGGTTCAATCCTCTTGCATCTTAGAGACTATAACATATCCACAGGAGTTTTTGTTGTTCTGCTGCTTGTCAAGACTTGGAGCCCTCTCTGAACTGCCTTTAGGTAGGGTTGCGTTTTGGACCTTAAAATACTTGCTGTGCGAAAAAGCCTCTAGAACCTTAAGCCTTGCTAGTGTTACACTAACCAACTATTTACCTTCCTAAAAGTCGCTATAATATGCGAGTTTGCAGAGCAAATGTATTTACTGTATTACTTCTAAGTTTCGCGAGTGCACGTTATTACCAATTATAGAACTGCCATTACTGTCCAAATCTGCAACAATTGTAACTGCAAGCAACTACAAACTAAGCAGTGGTCTTTGAAAAGTGTTCTAAAGTATTCCTAAGTGTTTTGGTTTATTGTGCTAAGAATTTAAAAGTGATTATTGCGTAAATATAATAAATCTATATTTTAATGTAAATATAAGGGTGTTTATTTGCTGTGCATTACTAACTAGGTTCAATGTACTTACCTACAGCTTACATCTTCCTCTTATGATAAGACCGACTGTTCTGCCACTCTACCAAGGTTCATGAGTACCACAGACTGATACTAAGAGTTGGGCATCTACAAACAATTAGGATAGTTTTGTAAAGTCAACCTAACAGTGGAGAAAACTCCTCTAACAGGCACTGAGATGAGAAAGCGGGGGACAGCCCTAGAGCCAAATTCCCCTAAGCTCCTTTTTGTTTAAGTTTGGCAATTCTACTCAAGCCCGCGATTATTGTATAGAACCAAAATAAAGACCATTGGAATACACTTCAGGAGTTCGAGTGGTCTGTTTAGGTAATGCCTCATCACAAAAACAGACGATAGCATGAACATTGAGAAAAAAGATGTGATTGAGAAAAATGTTAAAAGTACCTTAACGCAATGTTAAAAGGTCCATGAATTAAAATACCCATAATGATTGTTCATACAAAATAAGGTAAATGGTCAACAATCCTATTCATGCACATTTCTGCTCAAAAACAAATAAAGAAACAAAGTGTGCAGTATTTTGGCACAATTTCCATTTCTGGTGTGTCAATAGTAATAGGATGCTAAACTTGAAGCGTAACCAAATTAAATAGCTAGGAACATAAAACTGCATTCATTTTTGGTCAGAAATCATCTTCAATTGTAAATAGATTTATTAGGAGAGACAACCTTGTCTTCTGACTCCCGCTTCACTCGCTCTTCCTCTTGACGTCGGCGCTCCTCCTCTTGCCTTGCTTGCCGTTCTTCTGCTTCTCGCTTGCGCATTTCTTCAAGTTGCTGCTGCCGCCTATGTTCTTCATCCTGTAGCTAACAAAGAATTGTTTTTCAAAGATCTGTTTCTCTACAATAAGAGGGTTCATTCTTAAAAGCATGCGGCACAAATGACATCACATAAACAAGCTGCCACATTAAAGTCACTTTTTGTTGTTGACCATCAACTTTATTACTGTCCCACGTTTACAATTTGTAACATCCTTTCTGGATTCTGAAGATTGACAGCCATAAGACCTTCCATTTCTATCAGAAAAGAGTGTTAGAGGCTGGAGGAAGGAAATTGCTGCTTGTGCTCTGCATATAATCCACACAGAATTGCTGGAAGAATCTTCCCTTGACTATATTTTTCTAACTCTGATATGATATGATAGGTTATTTATAACGCGCTTAATACCCAGAGGTTTCTAAGCGCGAACCCAGGGATCGAACTTGTGTTGCTCCGTGTCATTTTGTTTCCAAGTCGAGCACGCTGCCGCTGAGCTATCCTCCTGGACATCTTTGTCCTCACTGTCCTGGCCTGCCCTCCCCAGCCCAACCTCACTCTCTTCCCTTGGCCCCTTACCGCCACCCCCCCCCCCCCCAATACAGTCCTCCACCTATCCCATTGCACCGGATGAGGTCTCTAGAGTTGTACGCCTTCTGAAAGTTTCCTCCAAACAGGTGCTCCCCTGCTCATCCAGAACCATCAAGGACAACATCTCCTCCCTCGCCCCTTCCTTGGCTGACCTCTGTAACCACTCATTTGCCACTGGCTCTTTCCCACAACCCTCTCTAGGGCACCCGCTCCTAAATAAGATGCCTGCAGACCCTTCATGCCCAGCTAACTATCACCCTATTTCTCTATATATGATATGATATGTATGGCATTTATAATGCGCCTATACACAAGTATAGCATTTATAACCCATTTCTTGGGCAAACGCATGGAAAAGTTGGTCATCCCTCAACTAACCTACCCCTTTCTTGGGCAAATTCATAGAAAAGTTGGTCATCCCTCAACTAACCTATCACACCGAATCGGCTGGCTGCCTTCATGACCACCAGTCCAGCTTCAGAGCATCCAGAAGCAGGGAAACTGCTCTCCTGAACACGCTGCTATCAAACCTGTATTCCAACTCCCCCTCAGTCCTGATCCTTCTCCATCTTTCTTCAGCCTTTGACACAGAATCATTCTATCCACATAAATCATCCCTGCGATACCCTTGGCACCACGTACTGGGCACTGCCGTGGCTGACGTCCTTCCTCTAAAACCGACCCTCCGAAGTGCAATTGTGTCCTTTCCTATCCTCCACCTCACTCTCTACCTGTTGCGTCCCTCAGGGCTCTAGCCTATCGCCATGGCTCTTAAACATCTACCTTGCCCCTCTGGCCCACTTGATCTCCACCTTCTCTCCTCACTTCCAATGCAATGCGCATGACACACAGCTCTTCTTTAAGCTCCCATCAACCTCCTCTTCTTCTTCTTTCATACCCAATTGCTATACAGTCGTGGTGCTCTTCTAATGATATCTGCCTTAAGGACAGTAAGACAAAGATCCTTCTCAATGGGACCCCTTGCTCCCTCTTTTCCCCCACTCTCTGGCCACCCTCCTTGGGTCCCCTCCTCTCATCTTCTTGTGAGGCAAAAAGACCTTCGGGTCATCTTTGACTCCTCTCTCTCTACATATCACGGACCTTGCCAAGAAGTCCAAATTTCAGCTTCACCTCCTCAGAGGCATTCTGCATTTTCTCAACTTCCCCCAGAAGCTCAATGTCTTCAGCGCCATGGTCCTCTCTAGGCTGGACTACAGCCTCTTCCTCCATCTGCTGCTTTCTTCCCTTTGCCCTTTTCAACTAAACCAGAATAGGGCTGCAAGACTTATCCTTGGCCTTAAGCCCAGGTACTGCATCTCTCCAGCCCTAAAATCTCTCCACTGGCTCCCGGTGACCGCAAGGATCAAGTTCAAGACCCTTTCCATCATCCACAAGGCTGTCTGGGGCTTCTCTACATACAACTTTTCTTACTGAAATACCTCCCTGCTAGAGTTTTTCGGTCCTCTAGCTCCAACTCTCAGCAGATTAGACGTTTCTCCAAGGAGAGAGTAGTAGGTAGATCCCTTTCCTCTGCAGGAGCCTCCATCTGGAATGGCCTCCCTGCCCCCCTCAGACTTGTGCCGGATTGTCTTAAGTTCTGGAAACCTCTCAAGACTTTCCTCTTCTCCTCCTCCTGTACTAATCTCCCTCTGCCACTAAGACTGGTGCCTGGTCCCTTATAAGTTCTTACAGGGGCCTGGACCTCCCTGATCAGTCTCCCCTAGAATCCCTATCAGCACTTGCCTTCGGGCACCCTTCCCGGACTGGTCTTATCTGGCCCACCCGTTTCCATTGCACTTGTCCTCCCTCCCCACCTTTCCCCCAGGACTTGTCCTCCATGGCTCCCCTCAGCACTTGCTCATTCCACTGGGACACCACTCCTGCACTTCACTCTCTACCACCCTCCCCCATCCCAGCCCTTCTCCCTACTTCCACCCTCCCCATGCACTTGTGTCTTTGTGCTTGCACTGTAAGAATGTCACAAGGCCTAGTACAAACTTTTACTGTTATTTTTTCCTATGCCCCCTACCCACCTTGTTTTGCCTTGTGGCACCTGGAAATACTTGTGTATAGGTGCCATACACATGTTCAATAAATAAATAAAAATAATGCAAAGGTGGCTATTTTCAAGTATGTCTAGGTGTACTGCAGTGCAATACAAAGTTGGCCGAGAGGATGGATGTGTTGGGATCCAGCAGCTGACATGGGGTGATGGGTGAATTGCCAGTGTCCCCAAACATATTAACAATGAGCTAGGTGGAAAGCAAAACAAGCTGCAACATTGTATGATATTCCTGTGTTGTTTGGGTCCATGTACGTTTTAGGTAAACTTGTAAAAATGTGGCATCATTAGGACACTATTTTATGGTTTCCAAACACTTCTTTATGGAGCCTTTACAACATTTCATGTCATATTGGGTCACCCATATGGTAATGGTGGTGTGATATGGCTTGAACGCTGAACAGTTCAAATATGCCCACTTGTATAATCAACAATCAAACACTTCTCCTCAAACACACCTCACAGCATGTAAACATTAAGCATGATCAAAAGAGTGCCTATACTGTTCCGATAGCAACAAACTTGCAAAGAAAGGAAATCAAAAGTACAAACGCACTGCTGTGGGGAAGGTGATAAATCAGCATAGGACTAAAGTGTTAGTCATCCATAAAAATGCAACCATTCTTAGAATGAGGAGATTTTAAAGACGTGTACTTTTTATTTTTGTTACCATGAAAAATGAATTGGCTCAGACTTGAACATTGTTGTATATATGAACGTTTGATTTATACTGTGCTCTACAGCCATTGACATGATCTCCAGGAGATGTGGTGTTCTGAAAGAGGGCAGTACATGTTCACTGTCTCCAACGCTCAAAGAGCTGAATAAAATTTCATAAAGTGAACTACCACCAATTGTGGCTACAGCAACCCTTTACAGAGGCCCTGGTCTAAAGCAATTCAGTCTAATCCGTGAATCTGTTGCTTTCCGAACGAGAACGCTGTTTAAAGAACCTGATGATTTTGGGGAAGCAGACATTTACACCAGAAAAAGATAGCCAGGCAAATATGTTCTGCTGAATTCCCTACTAAGCCTTTGTTCTTATATGAGGACATCCTTGCCTGCCCTGTGGTCCCTGAATTCTCAAACATCTCTCTTTAGCAGAGCGTTTAGACCCCGTTATTTCTTATCCATACAATGTACGGTGCAGTCTTTGCCTTTCCTGAAACATAATTAATGACTGTGCCAATTCTATTTTCATAATTCGTTAAATGGCTAAACTCAATGAAAAACATCAGCAATAATGAACACATAACCATGCCATTGGCATCTCAATATTGTCTCGATTCTGCAACACCTTGCCGCTCAGTGTGTACATTTTGAGATAACAGTATAAAATGTCCTTAAGATCACTCCTCTTGTAGGGCTTTCTCTGATATTTTTTTTAAATAATTTCTCATCTTTTTTTTACCCTTACTGCATGTCTTTTCTCTCTCTGCATGAAGTCTTATTAGCAGTACCTCTGACCACTTAAGTAACTTTGTGGACTAAGCCTTGTTACAGGGCTAAGAGACCTATGCAAATGTGAGTAGTTTCTAATCCGGTTGCCTGCAGAGCATTTGATAATGGGATGGATGATGTTTCTCATCCTGGGGCTGGACCACATGTCAGCTAACAATATCTTAAATAAGTTTATTCACAAGCACTTCTTTGCCCACATTCATTTAGTTGCACTTACCCCAAACCTGCTGAGTTTGGCAACAGGGTAGCTAGGTTGGAGGCACAAAGAGGCTAACACAAGGATATGCTTTAACAACAATCTGGCCACAACAATAAAGGAATCATGCGATACGTCTCCAGACACACATCATAAAGAAAGTCTCTTACAACAGTTCCATCAAAATGATCCTTCTGCCCCTACTTGTGTGTCCAAATGATGACCCTTGTGTCTGTGGCGTTCCTGAACCCTCAACAGTTGAGTATGATAGTAGGCCATCCCTGCTGCTGCCTTCTGGGCTTGAAAGGTTGAGGCAGTGGGTGTGTCTTCCCAGCACAGACTCACTGTCACAAAGCCATGAATCTCTGTGTTGCACTTAATTGGTGGGTGGAGGTAGTGCACACGCTGGTGTCTGCATTGGTGACTCAGAGCACGGCGGCGGTTGAGAACAAGGCACTCTGGCATCACACAGAAGCACCTCAAGACCTTCCTCTTTTCTTCTGCCTTCACTCCCCCTCTCCCCTGCTGATCTGTTCTCTCTTGGCACTGTGCACCTGGCCACCCTCTGTCCCCTTGGCCCAGGTACCTGCTCACCCTGCCACCCTCCTGCACTGCCTCCTGGCCACCCCTTGCACTGGGGACTGTATCTGTACCCATACAGTCCCCCACACCCTCATTGTTCTTCTTTTTTGCACTTATTCAGACTTACCCAGTCTGCTGCCGTAAACACAGCACTTGCCACTTGCCGGCTGCACTACCATTGTTTATTGCCTCGATTATCTATTTACTTGTATGTATTCTTATTTATCTGCTCTCCTCAGCTCCGCACTTTCCGCTCTCCCCCCTTCCATGCACTGTTCCCCTTTCCCTTAGCCATGCACTTGCACGTTTTCTATCTCACTGGGCCAAGTAAGATCGTTGTTGTGTTCTCCATTACCCCCCCCCCTTGCCTTGTCGACCTCTGAAACACTTGTGTATGAGCGCAATACAAATAAAATATATCACAACAGCGTTTTGTCATGGCTGGTCCCAGGTACATGAGTTCCGCCATGCTGGGCAGACTACCATCAGCACGATTCTGGACATATGTGCTGGGCAGCAGACTTCAGCCGGAAAGTCAATTGAGACAGCGCCTATGTTCCGTTTATCAAATCTACATCATGCTGCTTGTTGGAGGAAGCTCAGGGGTCCAGCTTCTCCAGCTACAGTGAGAGTGATACTCCCTTATGTCGCTCTGCTCCTATCAGCTTGAGTTCCCATCATCCTTTCCTATTGCCTTCCACCTTCCTATTTGGTTTACGTTGGGAAATGTATACGTTTTGCTGCTTTCCCTCCATAAACATCTACGCAACCCCCCAACGTTTTGCTGTTTCATACCTGTCATGACATTTGGAGACAAATGAAGACTCTTCACTTCACTTGCCTTGCTACGTTCGCCTGTTTTGGGAGCAATGATGAATCTCTATGGCTATCATTGCAGGAGAACTCTGTTGTCTATTAGGAAATTCTCTGTTTATTTCACACTGCATTCTAGGTTTATAGTGATTTTTTCAAAAACAAAGTTTCGAATAACAAAACATTCGAAAACAAAGTTTAGAAAATAAAAGCTTTGACAAGCTATATTTAACATGCAAAAATGCATTTCTTTCTAAACCAATCCATCGACAATAGACATGGACTTGTTTCAATTGAAATGCACTTTCTCATGTTAAAAGTAGCATTTCAATGCTTTTTTTGTAACTTTAAAACGTTACACGGAGCTGTCCAGTGCTGAAATTGCAGCACTGGCCAGCCCCTTGTAACGTTTTAAAGTTTTGTGTATAGGCTCAGCTTCACCTCACTGAGGAGGAGTAACAAGGCCAAAACACACGTGTTGTGATGCTGATGGTACTCTTCATAGAAGAATTATTTAGCATTTTGGTGCTGGACTGCCCATAAGGGTGGGATCATATGGATATTCAAATGGATATTTCTCATCTGTGAGGTGTGAGTGAGCTAAAATGTGGTTATAGACCATCCTGAGTGGAAGAAATTCCATAAAACAGGTTATGAAGCATATTCCTTGTCACTAGAGGGGCTCCAAAACTCTTAATACATTTCCATCTGTAGAATGTGAAGAGCCCTGTCCTCAGGGTGAAAGACTTACCAGACGAAGAGTACAGGACTACACCAATGAACTGGAGCACTTATGAAGTTGTCACCTGAGACTTCTTGAAGTTCAGTGAGAAGCCCAGATGTCTAATAGGGGGCAGGTATGGCTGAGATGTTCGAGCTTGCTCAGAAGAGCTAGCCCTGGTAAACCAATCACCAAGATAGGCTCAAACATGAATCCCCCCTAACCGTATACTGGCTGCCGCCTCTGCCAACAATTTGGTGAAGACCTTCAGGGAGGACGTTACCCAAAAGACAAGATCCTGAAATGGTAATGGGTAACATGTGCACTGCCCATCGTTCATACCATTGAGGAGGCCCTTCGTCCTTTAGAATTAAGTTTGATCACTACACTCCTTCCAGACCACTTCGGTCCAGCAATCCTGCACGAGTACTAGTCCTCAACTTCAACAAGAAGTGGAAAGGAGGATCCTCTTTTTCAGTTCTGGCCCAAAACTGTGGAACACACTACCCAAGCCTCTTCGCCTGGATGTGAACCACTTGACTTTCAAGAAAAAGCTCAAGACCTGGCTCCTGGCTTTTCAAGCAACCACTTTGAAAGAAATTAAAATAATAGCAACCAACTAAGAACTGTGCATCAGAAACGTGGGTTAAGTTAGCACCAGCATTTTTCAAAACTCTTGGCACTACCATCTGTGGAAAACCAATTTCACTCATGGAACCTCTGCTGCTTGACACTAGTCTGCACCTTAATCTCAGTGAAATCTACCACCAAGAGCCAGGAAGTGACAACACCCTCACCTCCCCCACCCCTCGACTTCACTCATTCCTCCAACCACTCCTCACTACTAAAGTCTTACATCCCTGCACCTCCCACACTCCTTCACATTACCTCCTAGGTCTAGTGTACTTAACAGATTCAGACCCTGTCCATCTTCCATCAACAAATATGCTGTTAATTTTTGCACGCCACAATCCGGGCTGCCAATATGGCTGAACTGTTTGGTCCTGAAATATGTCCTGAAGATCTAGTGACACCATTCAATACTGTCACTCGAGGATCCGGTTAGGTTCACCATCTTTATTTTTTTCATCCCGAGGAACTTGTTCAAGGACCTCAGGTACAAGATGAGATACAGGCGTCGGTCCTTTTTTCCAAACCGAAGCAGTGGGAGTACCACCCCAGGGCCCAACTCAGAAGGCAGCACGGGTTCTAATGCGGCCTCCAGCAGGGAGTGAATCTCCTGAAGGAGCAATTAATCTGGAAGCCAAATAGGTTGGCAACAAGGAGTCAATCCAGTGGGTGCCTTAGTAAAGGAAGGCAGGAGCCCTAGTTCACCACCTGGCAAACCCATGGGTCCGAATTAAGGTGCAGCCATTCAGTGCTTGGTCAATCCAAGGCATAAAATAAGCAGTGTCGTGGAGCTTTTTTTATGCAATTGTGTAGGTTTGCTAATTAAATTGGCACTTGTGTAGCAAAGTTAGCTATTTAAGTTACCCTGTTCAATGAAAACACAGCTCACCCTGTATTCCTCTCTTGCCTTCAGAGCTCCCTCCACCCTCTTTTCTCTGTTCACTGCAAGTTCAAAAGGGCTAATGGAGGGAGAGTGCAGCAGTAATCATCCCCTTCAATCGACCTGTGTGGGAGTGCTACACACATTTTATTTTTATTTTTCAAATCATTGCAAACCAGAAATAATCGGGATAATACTGGTATTAAGCTAACTGTATCCTGTCTGCCAAAGACCAGTATGTGTTAGTCATTAAAAAAAAAAAAAAAAGGCTTTCAATTCCTTTTCTAAAAATGTAATAGGTTACATAATGCATAATTACAGTATTGCTACTGTAAAACACTGCATTGTCTCCATGCTTTACAGTAAAGTGTATCTAAATCTCAGTGTCAACTAGATTTCGTTTTGTTGGGGAAGATGCCTCATATTGACGAGCTGACAACTTTGCAAATGTACACGATGACGCGGCCAAATGCTTTGATGGCAAACCTCTGCCTGGTATGCCTTCCACTCTTCCACTCTGCTTAGTATTTTACATAAAGAATACACAAAGCTAACTTTATATTTACTCAAAGTAATGATCTATAGTTTTATCCAGTCTGTACATCTACAGACCTACTGCAAAACTGTACACTGTAGTTGGCCTCAAGAGCTCACTTTGCTCTATGATTATGATTGCATTATATATTTGCACCTGCAGTAGAGAGAGCTGGCCAAACTGTTTTAAGAGCCCTTTTATCATATCTATTTATTTGTGTCCAATCATGCAGCTAACCTATTAACAGACACTCATCCGGGGCTCACAAAGTATTTTCACCCACTCACATAGTTGAGTAGATTTTAAGAAAGGGCCAGTACCATTTGCAGGAGATGTTGGAAACTTATTTAAACTTTACATTGTTTGCAGTAAATGTCAAATAAGTTTCACTGTGAATGGCTGGGCTTTGGGTGGCAGCAGTATTCCAAACTAAAGTGGGTTTGTGGTGACATGCACCATTTTACAGAAAGAATTTGCAAGGCCTGACTTCTCACTTATGTCTTACTTTAGCGGTACACACAACTGCTGTATTGTTGCTCATTTTATATCTTGGGTACAAGTATCTTCTGGTGGCATTAAAAACATTAGTACAAAATCGCTAATCAAATGGGTTTGTCTGCTAATCAAGAAAAATTGTATTAGCAAATTTGCTAATCAATTTTTAAAAACTAATGTATGCCTTGCAATTAGGCTCCCACTGCCGAAGCGTGAGGGAAAACCTCAAAGGACAGTAGCCACTATAAGAAAACATATCTATACAAGCTGAACCAACATTGCCCCCCTTCTCTCATGTAAGAACATTCACATTGTTTTTGCCCATTATGACAGCAATCATGTATATAAACATGGGCATTTACACATGCACTCACATCAAACATACAGTCACAGGCCATTCCAACACTCGAATATAAATATTCACAGACACAAATGTAATCTTTTAATTTCCTTTGGGCAGCAATGGCAATATCTACTCTCCACAGGCTACGTTGCACAAGTAAGGGATTAGCAGCTACCCTTCAGTCTCATCCTTTCTTCTCTGAATCAGGGGCAGTGTCAGCATTCTGACCCCCACACCCAGACGAAGAGGGACGAGTGAAGAGGAATTGGTTTTCTTGAATGGGCTGGATTTCCAGAACCCATTCTGGGGAAACAATGTGTGATGCCAGATGACTCCTTTGTAAAGTTTTTTTGTTCGTTTCGATCATCCATCATACGATACACACCTTCAGATGCCCACGCTGTGTTACTTTCCAGCATGTATACATCATATGACAGAAATACTTTCAATATGCCCAGGTTCAGCGTTGCGCTCCAATGCACACCCGTCACACGCCAGGAACACTTTCAGATGACAGAATTCTCTTTACTAATAATTGCATCTTGTTATTTTTGTACTGTGCGCCATTAGTCTTGATGCTTTGCGTAATTGTCAATAACATACGTTACAAATCACCAATTGAGATTCATTTTATCATCTGCAGAACGAATGGCACATAGCGCTGCCATCATTGAAACATGTTACACACCGATGTCCGGAGATCCACGCAAATGTGAACCTGACCCTACCTGTGGGATGAACCCACATCATCATCCTCAGGAACGGTTTTATGTGTTGCAGCACAAAAGTAAAGGCGTGTGAGGTAGCATAAGATAACTCACGAACACACACATTCAAGACACAACAGAAGTTAATAAAATGCCTGCTTTTCTCATTTAACATCATTAGTGAGGTGCAGTAGCCATTACACAATTCACAGTAAAGCGTGCAATTGTATTCTGTTGTTGTGTACATTACTTGTACTTTTTCACATTATGAATGTAGGACTACCAGAATATGAATACAATATGAACAACATCAGTGGAAGAATAAAGGCCAGAACTGGCTGATTATGCCACATCGGTTTGGGGCAACTTCGAATTGCTTTAAATTGCACTAATGCTTAGTCTACTTTCAAAATATAAAGACACAGCCCAGAAGAGCAGGTGTAATACATTCACCAGCTTTAGATATAGTTTGGCACAGGCTTGCAGCTTACTTTGAAGGAGGCATAAATTGAAAAGCTAACTGGGCGCTTTCAAATGCATATGTGCCAAGGCAGTGCAAATTACCAAAGAAAACACAAGCTGCGGAGAGATAGGGGCGCTCCAATACTTCTTTACTGAATAAGAGGCACTGCTTAAAAGTAAGAAACCGCGTGAAAAGGTGCAGTAATTGTTGCTAATATGAAGGATGCTTTAGGGGAAGGCTCTGGAGCTCCTGTGACGGCTTGGCCTCTGGCTAGTTTACCATCCTTTGGTCAAACCTCTGGGCGGGCAGGCTTCAGCCAGCGATTAGGGCTGTCCTTGGCCATGAACAAATAAGAGATACAAATTCAAGAAAGTTAAATGTCTCAACATTTTTATTCTTTTGGGTCTTTCACCGAGGACTGTAAATATAAGACACATTTGAAAATGCATCAAGGAGTAGCATGAACAAAATATGCTTAGGAGAGAGTTGAGTAACAGCATGTTTAAGCAAAGTGGCAGAGGCTGGGCACTCGACAGATAAGGAAGGCGTTCTCATATTTGATGAACCAGAAGCAGAGTCTTCCGAGACTCAGAGAATGGGACACGGCATCTCCTCAACATTCACTACACGGTTGGCGATGGTAAAGAAATAATCAAATATCACAAACATCAGGTTGTGGCACTTAGTCAGCTTCAGAGGGACAGGGCTGTTATTTTATTTTTACATTTGTACAGTACACAGCTGAAACGTAATCTAGGCACATATTCCACAAAGGGGTTAATCAGTAAGAAGTAGCTTTTCAAGGAAATCTTGCACTGCTTGATATCTACAGAGCAGCCACCCAAACGTTTGGTACAAGCCTTAACAAAACATGACTCTCTAGAGCAGGATTCCTGAGAAGATGCACGTTCAATGCATGGGTGGTCAAATAATGTGTTCAAAGGTGCTTCAAGTTACATCTCACCTCCTGCTTAACGGGACGCAGAGCAGTTGAATCAAACAGAGGTGAACGATGCTGCAACAGCCCAATCATACAATACTTTCGACAGCTCCGTCATGCCCCAGATGATTAAGGCATCAAACATGAGGCCTGAAATAAATGGAGCCCGTCTTCTTGCCAATGAAAGAAAGTGTTCTTTTCTCTTTTCATGAGCCTTTCTCCTTCACTTTACTGGATACAGCTTTGGTACAGATGGAATTGTCCTGCCACATCTTTCAATCAGAACCTGGTAAAACTGGGAAAGAGTTACCGAAATCGCCATTTAGGTAACTCTCTTTCCCCCAGCCCTGAAATATACAGTTCCTTGTCTGTTCTCTGATTGGGGCATCATGGAGATTAGCCTGGAAACTTTATCTCATGCAAGGGGCAGTCAGGCTTTTCCTGTGTTGACAGTCAAACAAACAAACACAACTTACCCCACTCATGGACAGACTCAACCATCAGTGGCGAACCAGAAGGACTCGGACAACAATGAGTCCTGGTATTGATGGATTTACCCAAATAAAAAGGAAAAATGCATAATTGGCCCTATAGGTATGAGGGAAATTCCCTGCCTTCTAAAACAAAAACGAAGGGCTCGTCGTAATACAAAATAAAGAATCCCGAGCCCAAATTCCTAGTTACTAACTGGCTCTACCCCTTCAGAACACCTAACTAAAAAGAAAAACAGGCTTACAGAACAGCCTCGTAATGGGCTTTTGCCTGGCCCTGCTCTTAGAGGACTTATTACCAGTCTCAAAATTCCATTGGAAGAAAAAAAATCGTCTTCATTTATGTTGTTCTGTTTACCACTGGTTAAATCCCCCCCAAGAACACGTCAGCTTTTTATCAGTAGTAAAATCCCTCTGTTCGCTTCCCTGTTCATGCTAGTGCTCATCTTGCTAGTGCCGGCACTCACCTTGTGGAGCTCAGGGACTCAGGCTCCTTGCTTTCTCCTGGTCTTGGCGGTGGTTGCTGGACACCCGGCCCAGCACTGTGCTGTAGTGGTCATGCCACCAGGAAAGACTGTTTGCTTCCGTCTAGGCTGCTTTCCTGACAGGAGACGCTTGCTTGGTAACCGTACCCACTTCATAGCCTCCAGCAAGCTCTGGCTACGCTACACCGGCTCTGCAAATGCACATAGCTCTGCCCCTACAGGACATGTTCACAGAGGCTCGCCTCTGCGTATCATGGATTCTTCTCCTCCTCCTGTATAAGTCACACACAGCGCCTGAGGTCTCCATTCACAGTTCTTATTGCATGTACGTATTTCATAACATTAAAAAAAGATGTGTCCTTCATTAACAGTGGCCTTTAGATGAACGTCAGCATTACCTGTAGCCAACAGGGTGGAAGGAGGATTGCGGAAACTAAAATCTGAGAACAACCAGTTCTTTCAAGTCCCATGTAGGCGGACAATGTAGTCCGTTCATAGAAGTCTGCATTGGACTGGGAGTATTGTCCCTGAGAGGGGAGTTGCTCCTACTGAAGTACCACTTGTCAATGCCCATAGGGAGGATCTTGCGGAACAGACTCACATCCCTAGCCACAGAGGGGGTGGCTCCTCTCTGGGAAGAAGAAACTAATTGTTCAGATTCATCACACATCTCATTCAAATCTAGCATTAATACACACAGACACTCACACATACATACACATGCAGGGCTACAAATTTGCTTTGGTGAGCAGGAGATAAAAGCAGCCCCTGGATATCAGACATCACCTGTAAGCGCGGGAGCTACCTCAGGGGAAGAAGGAGCTAGTGCAAAGCTTAGCAGAGTTCGGCCAGCCCACCTAACTTCCTACCTTGGCCAGATGCGCGCACACACACATTCTGATCATTCTGACAATGTTCCCATACCTTGGACTTCGGTCCCTCAAGGGCATTCCAAACACAAGCGTGTTGAGGCTATACTAATGGGATAAAGGCGCTCTATAAATGACAAACTATTACTACTACATAGCAAGCAGCAAATCTAACTTGTGGCAAACGTTAACATTATGCTTTACATTTCTACAAGGTGTGCTCTTAATTCTCCTTCATACACATTCCTAAACATACACAGTTATCACACAGCTTAGGTTGCATGGTGCTCTCTTCGCTAGGGAGTCAAAAGTAGCTAGTTTCAAGCCAACCAGGCTCTTCTATGCTTTATGCAAATAACAAGGGGGGGTCCTGGGAGACTCTCTGCCAGACATGAGTCCTGGTTACAAGAGCCTTACCTAGAGTCTTTAGCTCACTATCTTTCACAGAGAAGAAATATCCCAAACATGTCAGTCTTTGTCTTGCCTGGGGCAGTCCAGCACTGAAATGCTAGGCAATTCTCCTCTGAACAAGAGTAACAACAGCAACTCCAGACACGTGTTTCGGTCTGGTTGAACCTCATCAGTAGGGTGTAGCTGTGCCTCTCTAAGAATAGTGAGCAAGGGGTCCAAGTCTGGATTCCCCTAGTAACTTAGGGTGAGACCCATAGTTACTTGAAATATGCAAATAACAAGGGGGGTCCTGGGAGACACTCTGCCAGATGCGAGTCCTGGTTACAAGAGCCTTACCCAGAGTCTTTAGCTCACTATCTTTCACAGAGAAGAAATATCCCAAACATATCAGTCTTTGTCCTGCCTGGGGCAGTCCAGCACCGAAATGCTAGCTAATTCTCCTCGGAACATAGGTAAGACTATTTCCTTGTTTAGGTGGAAAGCGGAGGGTATCTTAGATAGGAACGTGGGTGGGGTGTGTCTGCAGGACCACCTTATCCTTGTGAAAGGTTGTATAGGGTTCTGAGGCCACCAGAGAATGGATCTCGCTGACTCTTCGAGCAGAGATGAGGCCCACTTACAAAGCTGTCTTATTGGTGACCAGCCTGATGTCCGCGGACGCCATTGGCTTGAAGGGCTTGTGCACCAAGGCACCCAGCACTACATTGAGTTCCCACATGGGGTGTGGTGTTTTGATGGGTGAGTAGAGCATGGAGAGGCCCGCCAAATGTCTCTTGACTATTGGATTGGAAGAGGAGGAGATTTCCTCCTCCGAATTTCTGAAGGCCCCTAAAGCTGCCAAATAGGTGCGGCATGTGTCCACCTGCAATCCTGAGTGAGCAAGCTGTGCAGAGAAGGAGAGCACATCATCCAGCGTGCACGTAAGGTAGGGGAGGGGGGAGTCGACCTCTTTAGAGTCCGCCCAGTGACAGAACCTAGTCCATTTAATCTTGTATTGGCTCCTGGTAGCCTTGCTCCTGGCGCCCTGAATGATTTCTAGGTTAGCCTGCGATAGGCTCAGGTGTTTCAGCGTGACCTGCTCAGGAACCACGCTGCAAGGGCACATTTCTGTGGGGCGGGGTGGATGACCCTGCCCTCCTGCTGCACCAGAAGATGAGCTGGGCCCATCAGAATGTGAATGGGTGGTCTGTCCGAGAAGCTGAGAAGCTCCGAGAACCAAGGTCTCGCCGGCCACCACAGAGTTATCTGATTGATGCTGAGGTGACAAGATTCCTTTATCTTGCAGATCACCCTGTGGACCAAGGGTGTGGGAGGGAAGGCATACGCAGTCATGCAGAGCCACTGTATCTGGAATGCGTCGCCCAGGGAGCTGGGGCCCTGCCCCTACCAGGACGCAAACTGCTGGCCCTTCCTGTTGTCCCAGGAGGCAACGAGATCACTTGAGGATGCCTCCATCTACTGAAGATCTCCATCAGCACCTGATCGTTCAATTGCCACTCGTAATTGTCTGCTCCCAGTCTGCTGAGCTTATCCACCTCCAAGTTGGACTCCCCGGCAGGTGGACGGCCGAGAGGTAGATATTCTCCAGGGCCCATTCCCACATGCTGACTGCTAGGCTGCACAGTGGAGGGGACCTGGTACCCCCCCCCTGCTTCTTGACATAGTAAATGCTGGTGGAGTTGACGGTCTGGATAAGGACGACCTTGCCCCCAAGGAGCAGAAGGAAAGCCTTGAGGGCCAGCCAGATGGCTTTCAGCACCAGTCAGTTGATATGAGACTCCTGCTCCTTCCAAGTCCAGACTCCATGGACGCTCTATGGAGGAGTCCGCAGTGATGGTGACCTGCGGGGCCGGCTGCCAGAAAGGCTTGCACATCTGCAGATTGCAGTCCCTGGACCACCATGTGAGGTCCGCGTGGAGTAAATGAGGAATGTTGACAAGCTCTGCTTGAGAGCCCCGTTTCCGATTCCATGAGGGTGCGAAGTGCAGCTGTAATCTCCATCTTGAGTCTCGTGTGGGGTACGGCAAGTAGGAGCGCTGCCATTATACCCAATATATGTTGGTACGACCAGTCCGATGTCAGTTCTCGGGTGAGAAAGTGAGCAGTGGCCTCTTGATGGCCGCGATCTTGTCTTCCGAGGGGAACACTCTCTCTGAGGTTGTGTCCCAGATAAGGCACAGGAAGGTCAGTCTCTGCATAGGCTGCAGCCGAGACTTCTTGAGGTTGAGTAAAAATCCCAGCTCGTGGAGTGTAGTAATATGGGCGGAGGAGGTGTGGTGAACCGCCTTCGGGGATCTCGCCCTGACGAGCCAATCGTCCAGGTACAGGTAGAAGTGGTGGCCCTGGGTAGGGCCGCCACTGCATTCATGGGTCTGGTAAACACCCTGGGGGTCAAGTTGAGGCCGAAGGGTAGCACACTGTATTGGAATGGCAGCCCATGATCCTGAATCGCAGAAAGGAACGATGTGGATGCCAAATCGGGACGTGTAAATAAGCATCCTTCAGATCCAGGGAGCAAATCTAGTCTCCCTTGCACAATGTCCCCGCTATGAGTGCTGGCGTAATCTTCTTGAATTTTTGGAGAGAGAGGGAGGTTGAGGGTGGAGAGGTCCAGCACAACTCTCAGGCCAGCCTGGTGGTTATTTTGTATGGCGAAAATCCTGGAGTAGAAGCCCAATCCTCTCTGGGAGGCTGGGACTTCTTCCACTGCCTGTCTCTCAACGAGCGATGGAATTTCCGCCAACAGATTTGCTGTCCCAATCTGTGGGAGTGGAGGGGAGGAGGGAGGAGAGGAAGGGATTGGTAGGCGGTACCCCGTGGATATTACAGAGAGGATCCTCCAGGGGTCTGCGAACCTCTGATGCCAACACTGTGCGTGAAGGGCAAGCCTGCCCCGCACCAGAGACACGTGGCCCCGAAGGGACGCGTCATGCCTTCTTTCCCTCTGAGGCTGTTGCGGAGGAGGGGGACTGAAAAAAGTCCTTACTCCCCCCTTTTGTTATTTGCACCAGTGTTGACTCTGCGAGTGGTCGGCCTGCCTGGTCCTCCGTTCTTAGAAGTCGCTGAACCCTCAAAACGTCCACCCCTTGTTGGAGCGCTGATGTGACTGGGTGAACGCCTCCGGTGTGGCCTTCGTAAGGATAAAGACTTTGCAGTTTGCAAACAGTTTTTCTAAGAGGTAGCCACCCTCGGATGGAAGGTCCAATATGTGTTCCTGGACGTCTGGGTTGAATTTAGTAGCCCAAAGCCAGGCAGTCCTCATGTCCGTGGCGATGCATATGGCCCAGCCAGAGGCGTCAATGTGGGCCATGGTAGACTCCATGATGTCTTGTGCCACCATTTTAGCCTCTGACAGTCCCGCCTTGAATCGTGACTGGCTCTGCACCAGAAGTTCTGGAAGGAAGTCAGCTATTTCCCACCAGAGCCTCTGGTTAACATCTGCCAGCATGGCATCCGCGTTGGATTGACGAAGATGCAGCAAAGCGTTGGAATAAAGCTTCTTCCCGTAAGCCTACAAGATCTTCTCCTCCTTGCCTAGTAACGCCGAGGACTAGGTGGCCGAGGACGACTGAGGCTTTGAGTAGAGGGACGCCGCACCAATCACCGAAGAGTGCGGTTGAGGGTGGGCTGACAACAAGAGTGCATCCCCCTCCATTTGCCTATACTTGGCCTCCAGGCACTGATTGACAGGTTGGGCCAAGTGCGGTTTGAGCCACCCCTTCTTGGCCAAGGCGACAACGTCCTTCTGCATCGGGATCCCCGTTCTAGCTGTGGGGCGTAGAGTGAGGACCTCGGCCAGTACACCCGCCTCCGGTTGTTTGACTTCGGGTTGAGGACGGCCTAAGTACTATGGCCAGACCGGCTAGTCGTTCGTGGAAGGTCTTGGCTGATGGTGTGTCAGGGTCCTCTTCCTCGTCTGTGTCCACCAGGGGGTCCAGCTGGCCCCGAGCGGGTGGAGGAGTGCTGGGCGCTGAGGTGTGGAAACCAGAGCCAGAGGCTGCAGGGGAGGCTGGTACGTAACTGCCTGAACTGTGGGAGGCAGGGGAGCTGGAATCGAAGGGGCCGGAGTGGACAGCAGGGGCTGCACCGGGGTCTGCAGCGCTGGAGTCATAGGAGGAATAACTATTGGCGCAGGCTGAGGGGCCAGAGGAAGCATGTCCCTAATCACATCCCTAAGGATGGACCCCATCTGAGGCGACCTCATGAGCGTGAGAAACTTTTCAAAGAACCTCTCCTTGCAGGCCGATGTGGGGGCAGGTGAAATTGACGGGGTAGCGAGCAGCTGCTGGGGCCGGTGGGTACTCTGTCTAGCTGGTTACGGGGTAAACCTGCCCTGCGAAACAGATGGATAAACTGTAGGCCACATAGCTGGTTGACACCAGTCCCACCTTGTAACTCGTTCTCCCACCTGCTCTGTTCCTTGAGGTGGTATCGGACGAGTGGCCATCTTGTCTTGCACGGCAGCCATCTTGTCGAGCTACGTGCCAAAGTTGTGGTGATTGGCACACTGGGCCAACCACCTCCAGGAGTCTTGGCGATGGAGCACGAGACCTACCCTGCACCTCAGGCCAAGGCTGCTGCGTGCAGATGCCCCCTCAGACATTTTGCGGGTAAAAGAGCGTAACCCCCGCCCCCCCGGGTGTACACCCAGTAAAACAACCTTGCAGTCCCTCAGCGTGGTTTCTGGAAGGATCTACAGACCCCTCGGCCGGTAGCTGACTTAGCCTCGGTACTGCTGCTTATGTGAGAACCTGAGAAGTTCCTCCCGTCAGGGCTTTTCCTTGGAAAAGAGTCTCCCTTCCGGGGTGCAATGGAAAAGAGCGGCCCTCCCTTGGGCCTTGACTTATGTATGATGAAGTCCTTCAAGTCCTCTGCAGGTGATTTCTCGAAGAGCTCCTTCCACCTGGCTAGCCTGTTCTTCAGAGCACATGAAGAAAGTGTGTTGCACGTGGTACAATCCTCCCATCTGTGGTCGGGGCCAAGGCAGCAGAGGCATGGAGCCAGGGGAGCGTATGCTCCCAGGACCACGCCCCGTGCTCCTCTAAATTTAGAAGGGGAAGGTTTTTTCTGGTGAAAAAGATTCTGTCTTCCATCGCTAGCAAGGGACGCCCCTGCAGTATAGAGGAAAGGGGACGAGAGTCTCGTAAGAGTATGAAATAATGCTACGTCAGGTGAAGTCTCCCTAATACCTTTCGTAGAGCGGATGAGTGCGTAGAGCAGGTGAGTGCGTAGAGCATGTAGAGCAGACGGAATGGGCGAAGTATGTGGATGGAATGGGTGACGTATATGGATGGAACGAGTGATGTATGCAAATAAAACAGGTGACATATGCAGTTGGAACGGGTGACGTATGTGGTAGGAACGGGTGACGTATGTGGTAGGAACGGGTGACGTATGTGGTAGGAACGGGTGACGTATGTGGATGGGGTGAAATATGTGGATGGAACATGAAGTATGTGGAAGGTACTGGTGTAATATGTGAAAGGTACGGGAACTATGTGGATGGTACGAGTGAAATATGTGGATGGAGTACATAAAATAACTTAGAAATACATGGAATGGATCGGAGTACATGGAACAGATTCGAATGCAGGGAACGGATCGGAGGGCGTGGGACAGATTGGAGGGCGTGGGACAGATTGGAGGGGGTGGGACAGATTGGAGGGCGTGGGACAGATTGGAGGGCGTGGGACAGATTGGAGGGCATGGAACAGATTGAGGGCATGGAACAGATTGGAGGGCGTGGAGCGGACTCGGATGCGTGGAGCCGACTGGAGTGCATGGAGCGGACGGGAGTGCATGGAGCGGTCTGGAGTACATGGAACAGATTGGAGCGCATAGAACTGCGCGACTTACATGGAATGATCTGGAGTGCATGGAACGTTTGAAAGAGCATGTAACCCATCATATCACTTCACCATGCTTACTCTCTTCTTTACACCACCACTCTTCTAGAACACAGAGATAACTAAGACACCATTCGGTATAGCTGTTCTCATACCAACATCTGCCGCATACTCCATATCGCTCTAAGTAAACACTGCTGGTTACACACCCGCCAGCCAGACGTTATCCACAGGCCTAACGCAGCCACAATTGGTCTGGATAAATCCTGCCAGAACTAACACATACTCGTGATATCTCAACCACCACACCTACTGCTAAGCAGCAGCTATTACACGAATGCCACACCAGCTGCACACATATCCGGTGCTCACACGCACCTTTGACACTCTCTCTACTGACTTGAACTTCGTTCCCAAGGGCGTTCAACCTACCAGCGCCTTCAGACCATACCAATGGTACATAAGGCGCTATATAAATGCAAAGTAACATAACATAAAATAGGGTTGTACATGAGGCAGGGCAAGGCATGAAAGCCAAAAGGAACACCACCAGACTATGCATTTGCAAAGAACTTAAATATACTTACATTCTTTGCAGCTGCAAACCCTATATTTGTATTATGAAGCTCAGCAAAATAAATACACATACATTGTTTCATGGTTAATTTAGTTTTTGGGGACAGAGGGTCTCGCAAATGAGGCGGCTGGTTCCCCATCGCCACCATGGCAAGTCACCCCTGAACCTTAGGCAGTCTTACTTCTCACTTTGACCTAAGCACTTGCACAATACATTTCTGACTTTCCCACTGATGCCACTAGATTAGTTCCTCAAACCACTGCTCTTCCTTACGTGGCTGAGCAGGATGTTTCATTGCAAGACCATGGTGGGCTGTTCACATGCCCAAGCAATGCAAATTAATGTGCTTGCTAGTTGGAACACAGCATAGGGACAACGGGTCACTGCTATTTACATTGTCATAATTCTTCAGCAACGCATCGTCTTTCCAGTGAAGGATGCTCAATTAGAAGACTCATCTTTCATTCAACCCCCAGATGGGGCATGACTTGCTCTCTGCAATGACATTGGTCCCTTGTTGGTTCTAACCGAGAGCTTAAAGAAGGGCGGCCGTATCTGTGCCTCACTGTAGCAGAACAGTTTGTGGATACGTTGCTGTACTTGCACAGGGGACACTTCACTTCAGATGGACGTACTCTGGTCAACCCATTCATGGCACTCAGCAAGAATTTGTATAGAGCTGTGATAGTGCTTCTCCCTCCTTCACAAAGTGAAGGCAGCAGATGGAGCGGCCCTGGACTGAGCACATAGGTCAGCAGCATGTCCTGCGCCCCCACTCTGCCGCCTCCACTTCAGCAGGGCAGGGGAGCTTTGCCCAACAGGTTCATTCAAACCGCTCTCCTCAGCTGGCACGTACTCTGCTCTCACAAAGCAGAGCACGGTGGGAGGAATTCACTTGCACCACTCTTTGCATCTGATCGGTCTTCATGGACTTCAGAGCTGGCCCATAGCTTTTTTTTTTTTTTAACCATACCGACATCCCAGGTGGGGCTGCCAGAAGCCAAACAGGCTACCACCAACAGCACCCCACTCTTTCAGTGCTCTCCACTGACTTTTAAAGCGTAGCTTTGGGTACGTCCACTGTCTTTGGTCTCTAGCGAAGAGGGGGGCAGGATGGCCTAATCCAACAGAAAACAAACCGTACATAAATAATGACATTCAAATTCAGGCCACAACACAGTGCTTAAGGTGTGCTTGTTTGCTTTAAATAAAATACAAGACATAGTGGAGTGCTTAATATGTGCTTATGTGTTTGTTTTCTTTACCAAACATGTAACCAGTGTGAGACAGGCATGATATAAAGAGATGACACAGACAACAGTTGTAAAATTCAATATCAAAATCTTTATTAAAGATCAGGAAGGTGTAACGCCTAACTTGCCCTATAAGTGTGGTGGGAATTTCCCCACCTAAAGAAAGCTAAGGGAAGTCTGTATCTGTAAGTCCAACTCAAAAGTATGTCTGTGTCAAAAGCTATGCTTGCCCTCACATCTAGAAAGAAACATGATGTGGGGTTCTTCTTAGCCAAGAAAATAGTATTCAAAAGTAAAGTCTCAGTATAGATTCTTTCACAAGTTCAATACAGTTCGAATAGCGGTTTGTCTTACCAATGTTCTGCCAAGTCTTGGGGTTTCCCTTCCCCAAGTTCAATCTAACACAGTACACACAAAAGGGGGTCTTGAGGTTCCGTTCCCCAAGACAGCGTTTCTCAGTTCCTACAGCTCTCAGGATTCCCTTCCCCAAGATTGCACTGTAGTACTCGCACAACTTGCACTTGCTTAATGTTCCATGTAAGAAAACGATAAGCCCACTTGACCTGCCTTCTAGCTTTTTTTAGTATTCACTTCACACTTTTCTTGCGATTCCTTCACCAAGTCTTGGGATTCCCTTCCCAGAGTTAAGACATTCAACTTGTACGGATTCTCAATCTTTCATTGTTCAACAAATCAAGGCAATTCCATATTAACTGTACACTTTTTGATTTGTTCTAGTCAGCAGAGGAGCTGGTAAGGGGTGGCTGATGGGGCTTTAGCCCCGGGTCTTTTGGTTGTAGCCCCAGAGAGAAGCTCAGGGGCTACAACCAAAAGGCTGGCTAGCCCCGAGTCCCGACATTAGCGTAGCCCCAGATCTTTTTCAGACCTCGCCTGCCAGTCAGATTGCTTCCCCCTGTTCACTTCAGCAACCTCTTTGGCTTTCACAGATAGGACCCACTCCCCCCGGTCTAGGCGCAGTTGTTGGACCACCCGGTCCACCCATTACAGGTCACGCAACCAGGAATTCTAGGCTCTTGCCCAAGCTTTCTGTTCTCTTCAAGTTTCAAGATACATTCTATAGAGATCTCCGTCACTATATTTGCACACGTAGGGGGTGCATCCCAGCCCCTCTTGTCTAATCCTGTATTTCACAGTTCACACAAAATCAAAAGTTCCTTTCTTTACATTAGCCTCGTTTGGGTCACCAGGTTTGTTTTCCTGTCACCATTTTGGATCCCATGGTCTAGGAGCAGTTGTCAGAGCACATGGTCCACCCATCACAGGTCACGCAACCAGGAGTCCTGCACTTGTCCTTGACTGGATTTGCAATGTATGTGATCTTCACAGCGGGTAACTCCTAGGTCTAGGTGCAGTTGTCAGAGCACACGGTCCACCCATTACAGGTTGTGCAACCATAAGTTCCCTTTTCCTCGTTTAACTCCTTCACAGCCTTTTCTGTTTCGGGCTTCTTACGTCTCACACTTATATTAGCTTTAGTTGTTGCAACACACTTGTGTGTCAGTCTTTTGCTATTCCTATAAACTTGCAAGTCTTTTTCACATTGGTGTATCAACTTATTTACTTTTGTTCTGTTCACAGTGCTGCTTGCACCCAGTCTGACATTCCTTGTCAATTTATTTCCCAATATTCATTCAGTATTTCATATATCTTGGTTTAGATTCAAAAAGTACTTTTCATTTCGATTTGTTTATTCAATATTGTGTAATTTCAAACAGTACTTTCCATCCAGTTCAATCCTCAATATTGCATAATTTAATTCAAACAGTACTTTCCGTTCGGTTTGCTATTGAATATAGTTCAGCTCACTTAGTTTTGTGAACCACTACTTGCCTGCGGTTCTCTGGGAGCGCTTCTGCGTTTGTGTCCTCTGACCCTCACCAGCTCTTCACGTCTCCACCGCGGCAAGTCCCTGCTGCTCCTGCTCAGCTTCTTGACAGCTGGGATGCAGACCGCCTAATCTCTGCTTCCTTGCCGGGCAAATTCCTGCACATGCCGGCCTCCGAAAACAGTTGCGAATTGCAGCTATTCTGCTTTTCAGTTGTATGGACAGCTACAGCTATCCTCCTTCCAGTTTACAGGCTCCCGGTCCTGCACCCACCACGTGACTCGCTCACTGAGGGTCCTGTAGGTTCTTCGGGATCGTCTCTAGTCTACCAACCTCCTGGTCTCGTTTCCCCAAGACAGCACTCTTCCGGCACATTGATTTGGGCTCCACCTTTTATACACATGAGCCTTGTTAATGGGGCTCAGGTATGTGTTGTTGGTTGGTATTGCCTGACCAAAACAACTACTGTGACATGCTTGATCTTCATTAGTGGATGCCTGCATACCCCTCTTCTTCATCCCAGAACTAGGTTGGGGTGACTGGGGAAGTGTGGGTTGGGATTGCATATATCCCATAAAGGCTGAAGGAGGGTACGGTACATCAGTATTGGGAAAGGGGGAATACCATTTCTTGTCCTCATGTGCTCTCTCCCCAATCCCCAAAGACCCTCCACCGAGGTGTTCGGGAGAATTCTCATTTATGGCTAATTTCCCTCACCTAGTGAGTCCCTCAGCAGCTTTGCTTGATTTCTGGGGTTTCTTTTTTTCCACCTGGTAAGAGTGTGAACCTTTTTCCCACTCTTACATGTGTTTTGCCATGTGTATTTCTACTGTTTGTATGATCTTGGGTTCTGGAGCTACACCACTCCATGAGACCCACTTTTTATGTGTGTTACACAGCACCTTCAGTGCAGTGACACAGGGTTGTCTTTGAGACTTCCCCCTGACTCCATTTTTCTGGGGCTGACTACTGTCCCCCAGAAACAGTTAAAGTTGCCATTTACTTTATGTACTAATTTAAACTGCAGACTCAGTATACCCCATCTTACATGGAATACTGGAAAGGGGTTCATTCCTACCCCTTTTTGTCTGTGCCTCTCTCAGCTTTATTTTGCTCTCTTAACACTAAGACGTGGCAGTGGCATCTACCCTAACTTTTCTACTGCGATTATACTATATAAACGTGGTACTGTTTTAGGCTATTATATTAGCCTTGAACTTAAACCCGGTTGACCAAATACTTTTTATTTCGGCTCCGGTTGGGTTTTATCACCATTTCTTTTTGTTGAAGTCCTTCTTGTGTTTTACTTTGCGCAGCAAACCAGGTTTGCCTTCTTTGTTCGCCGACCTTTGGCGGGCTTCTGTCCAGAAGCCCTCCTTTGGCATATGGGTGTCTAGGTGGGCTGAATGTGAGGGAGGGGTGTAGTCACCCCCAGCACAGGGTCTCCTTGGAGACCCAAGTGGCACTTTATCTTGATTGGCTGAGGTTGTTGTCTGGGACGGACAACCCCCCTGCTGAGTGATTGATAGCCAGGCTGTGTGAATGGGGGGTTTTGGCATAAAAGGCAGGACTCTTGGGCTGGAAGTCAGAGTCGCCACTGGAACTGCAAGGAACCGAAGAGAAGCGGAGAAGAAGATAGCTGCTGCAACTACTTCCCTTGAGCTTAGTGGGATCAACCAGCTCACCTTCCACAGCCAGAGGATCCTCTTCTTGGTCGAAATTGCTGCATACACACAGCTGTAGTGGTCCGGATAGCCATCTGAAGAGCCTCTCTTGTTTTAAAGGAGCGCACCTTTTATTCACCGTTGCTTTGCTGCTGCTGGCCTCATCCCTGGGTAGTGCAGATCGCTCCAGACGTCGTCCTTCTTGTCCCCACAACTGAAGCTTCAGGAACCGTGAGTCTGCAGGAACTACCAGGAACAACTGCCGTGGCACCAACTTTTCTTCATACGAAGAAGGTACTGTGTCTGACTTCGAGGAACTAGGGTGAACCCTTTTCTCCTCACCAAAGACTTGTCCTTATCTTCCTTCCCTCTTATAACTTTTGCCTCCCTTCTGACAATAACTAAGTACTCCTGGCAATCTCAAATCGTGAACTGTTCTAAACCTTGTGATCCTCGACAACAGGACACCTGTCCCATTGACACTGGCGCAGGCCTATCGACTTTTATCTATGTTTTTAGAAAGTGTCTCGTGATTCTATCTGCCTTGACAAAAGTATTGCCTATGATTTTGGTCCCCAATTCTCTTGTGTTACTTCATGTGCTAAGTGTGTTTGACTACGGTAACATTTCTTCTCGCGGGTACGCTTCTCTTTCGAAAGACCGAACTGTCTTTACTGTCAAAAAGTGATCGCGTAACAACCCCCAGTAACGTTTTTGTTTCACAACACCGGTCTGTCAAATACAAAGGTACTTACCTTGAATTGTTCTGCACAAGGGGAATTGGTTGTGTGTAGTGTATTTGAAGTGTGGTTTTAATTTAATAGAAGTGAAGTGTTTTGTGAACAGATGGTCTAAAAATAAATGTACCTTTATTTTTTAATCAAAAACCTTGAGTCAGTGTTTGCTTGAGTCACAGAAATTTTAGTTATTTGTGTAATCTGTACTACTGCTCATTTGCTCTTGATATAAGTCTGGCTGCTCCGCTACTGCTACCACTCTAACTGTGTAGCACAGGTTTGTACCAAAGGTGAAATTGTACTACCACCTGTAGTCTTAATCTTGTGTAGTGGTCCCTAACGGCACTGCCCATGATTCTGCCTAACACCAGGGGATCCTCCCTCGCTTGTCCACCCCCAGGGTTGGGATCCAAAAGCGATGGCCCTTCCCTGGCCACCTGAACAGAGGATCTTCGGGCAGTAGATGTGAAAGCACCTTTAGGTTTCTCACACCATCAATCCTGGATGTATGTAGAACCTTCCAGTACCCATCAACATGTGTCTTGGCTGTAGACTGGTGACCAATGACCAGAACGAGGTCTTGAGAGAATTTACCTGGTTGTGAAAACTCAGTGAAGCCAACTCTAATGCTGTAACTATTAAGAGCCCACCTTTTGTTCACTGACATACAATAGCTTCAAAAAGACCTGATGGTGGGTATAAAAATATTAAGGCATTGGAAGAAAAGGACTTGCCACATAAGAGCAGGTAATGTTCCACGCAAGAGACAAATATCCAATGAGGACTAGATCACACATCACCCACCTTGTAACTCCTCAAACATGTTTTCTTAGGGTGGAAACTTCTGGAGTACAGAAATGTGTGTGGCCCCACTTTTGTTCCGCTTTAGTTTTGGTTTTATTTTAGTTTGAATGTGCCTTCAAACTGTCTTTTGACATAACTTGGTTCTAGTATTGGATACGTGTTTTGTTTTACGAGATATACGTTTTGCCCTCTTTTTAGATTTTTGAAGCGAACAATAAAAACACTTTAAAAAAATTATTCGTATCATAAACCAGTCGAAGTCCTGGATGGCATAAGGTGAGGGCTAGAAGGAAGGGTGAATTCGGAAAAGCACAGAGGGTGAGATTGAAGAAAAAGTGGCTGTTGGGAGACAGGAAAAAGGGATATTAACCATCGAAAAAAAAGATATTTAAATGTAGTATCTCTCCCCACGTTACAAGATGAACGCAATATGCATGCCCATTGGAGCACATGGCATGCAATACTTAATGGAGTCAATCTCCTCAGTTCCTCTATAAGAAAGAATCTTCCAAAAGTTAATTAAGGGACAAAAGGCAACCCAAAATAAAACAAATCACACTTACCTATGCTGGCATTTTACCATATAAATATCTCATAGCACACTAGAGTAGAGATTACCTGAAGAAGCCAAATTGTGTCAGTTGTTTTATCTGCAACGGAGAGGATCATGCATACTATTCTATTTTTAAAATGTAATTTTGCACCAGATGAATCTAGAGCTGCAGTGCTGAGATTGTCTTTTGGAACAGTCAGCAACCAAATTCCTCTACTGAGATGTCTGGAAGCTTAGAGTTCGGTTTGCAGCAGTATACAATGCGATATTATTGTCTCTTAACGTCATGATTTTAGACAATGTGACAGCATATGTACTCTGTTCTTGCCCAGACTAATTCTTAAATTGTTGACCAATATTGTAAAAATGCTATGGATTTACATGAAAATGTAATCCATAGATATTGCCAAGTTCTTTACATGATGCTACCATTTTAATATCATTTTTAGAAACAACTTCCTCCAGAAGGACAAGTGATGCAGCAGCTCCTTAATGAGAATAAGCAGCATGGTGATATCAAATGGTTTCAGGTTTAGTGAAACTCAAACAATGATCAGAAGAAAACACAGGCTTTTTAGAATCAGAATACAATGATAGTACTGAAACGAATCTAGAAAACCAACACAAGTCCCAAACACACAAACGGAAACTACACAATCAAGTTACTTGTGTTGCTCTATTATTCTCTCTTCTGACACAAATTATGTGAAAAACACTGCAAGGAGGTAGGCCCCAAAATCTTTTGATAAAAGGTAAACAAAACTCTACACGTGTCTGTTGTGCAGTTTCTAGTAGGGGAAATAATGTTATGTGTCTGGGAATATTGGCTTAATATCAAATTTGCTTAATTCCTACTTACAATTAAGATCTTACAAAGTGGTCATCAAATCTATGTTACTACTTGTCTAAACAAACTATGTGATTTGGATCCCATAGGATCGTGGATTTTTTTGGGAGTTTAGATTGAGCAGCAAACCTTCCATCTGGTAATGTGCATAAACAAGTTCAGCAGTTTAAAAGGTTAAGGACTTTGGAGACCTCCAGGTTGACTGTCAGCACAGTGAAACACAAGACATCTCTTCTCAAGGGAAGGCATTAAGACTTGAATAGAGGAATAGGATGTTATGTCTCCTGAATAACTGGTAGACCTAAACAAGGACCCATAACAGAGGTAAATAATTCTAGTTCTTGGTGGAAACAAACAGGTAATTTTCTCAGAATGCCAAACTTAAATATTCAGGTGGAAAATGTGCATGTGATGGGGAAGTCCGTCACATATTTAGTGGTTACCCTGAACACCTGAAAGGTATGAGGGCTAGAACTGTGCACCACGTTTGTAAAGAAGCCTGAAGTCATGGCGTGAACAAAGAACCTGAGATTCCAGAGCCATGTGACCAAGAATGGCAAAAGCCACATTTCTAGATGTATGAGGTGTGCTGTCACGAATGCCAAGCACTTTGTGACCAATTTTGTACTGTAAAAGTATGGGTCCATTAACTCAAGCCGAGTTTCCCAAATTCCTGACATCAGAGCAATCTGGATACAGATTGTCTTTTTTTCCTAAGAACTTGCGATTCAGAAAAGGCCACAGTTTGGAGTTCTTTTTCTCTAGCATGAAAATAAACTGGAAAGAAGCCATTCAAATTCAGACCTTGCCAATTCTTTTTTTTTTATATACTTTATTTAAGCACCAGACCTACAGTCAAAAATCAAATGGGAGAAAACATAGCTATATCAACACAAGAGCCAATAAAAATCTACTTCAGCTAATGCATGTAAATTAAGTTCTATCATTTGGTGGGGAGGGCCCTGAAATCACCGTCTGAGCATGAGGATATAAAGACACAAAATGATGTCCAAATATCCACTGGTCGGTTAGCCGAATGCTGAAGTGTTATATACAGCTCTACAGTTGTGTTAGTCCAGGTGAGATCTCTCAACCATTGCCTCTCTGTAAGAGGTCTGCAGTTCTTCCAACACAACAATATACTTTGTTTAGCAATTAGAAAACGAATATTCAGGAATGTACATACCATTTTAGATATTTTAGGATAACATCCGAATAGCACTTAAGAAGGGTACATTGGATGTCACAACCCGTTCTATTGGCCAAAGTGAAACAGAGATCCGACCAACATGTGTGTAGCACTGAACAAGCCTATGTCATATGAAAATAGTCTGCATCCTTTGCGCCACCCCTAGGACAGTCGCCTTTCAGTTCAGGATTAAATAATTTGAGCTCAGCAGGAGTGCAACAAAAGTGCAGCAGGAGTTTAAATTGAATGTGTGGAAATTTAGACATAAAGGACACATGCTTAGTGAGTTGACATATTCTGTTCAACTGCTCCTCATAAAAACTATTGCCCAGATACAAAGTGCATTTATCAAATGATGTGGTTGAGCTTCATATACCAGGTATACTGAGCGCCTATAAACCTGCAAATGATTTACAACATACTGTATGCAGGGATGCCCTTGTGGTTCCTTCGGGAACTCCGGCAACCTTGATCGAAAACCCCATTTCATGCGTAAATATTGGAGTGTGCACAAGCTTCCCCCATGCAACAGTACATGTACCTCAGAAAGCAAAATGAACTCATCATTAAGGAAAACATCACCTAATACTTTCAGGCCTGCCTGCTATCACACCTCAAGGAACGTCATATCGATCATGGGCAGAATATCGGGGTGACCCCAAATGAGCACATCCCTATGATACAGAGCCTGAACAACCAATCTAAACAAACCTTTCTTCCATGCAAAACAGTCGTTCACAGGTCCAAACCTAATTAATTCGGATATGTTGAGCAAAAAATACCAGTATTAATATTTAAATGTCCCACAACTCTTTAGTGAACTTTCACATGCTGGTGAACTAAATCTTCTCCACACCAATAAGATATGCAATGAATCTGCGAAACCAATTAGTAGAACTTAAAATGTAGGAATTGTAACCTCCCTTTCGCATGTGGTGCTGTCATGTATGCAATCTTCATTCTTATTGAGACAGAAGCCCAAATAAACAACAACATATGCTGCAACTCTGAAGAACTTCAGGTCTGGTCAAATTCGGATGTTTTGAAAGACATAATAACTTAGAGAGGCCTATCATTTCTTTCAGAGCTATCAAACCCATCAGTAACACTGGCAGCCTCACCCACTGTTGTAATTTCCCCTTAAAGGATGCCATGTATCCACCCAGTTTATCAGCATGCAGATGAGGAGCCGTTTGAGACACCACAAAACCTATATAGTTGAAGGACTCTGGTACCACTGGAAATTCATACTGTATAATGGGGGTATAGTAACAAATGCCATTTAGTAGGCATTTAGTAGGAGGAAAGAGCTCCGATTTAGTTCACTTAATAACATAACCAGAAAGCTCACCAAACATGATGAAATCCCTGATGACTGGTTTAAGATTACGCTCTGGATCACTTGTATAAAGAAATTCATCATCATCTGCATATAGTGATATAACCCGAGGGGACTCGCCCATTCCATTTCCTCTATTCCAATGCCCATGACTAACTAAATCTGCAAACGGCTTGATTGGCACTGCGAATACAAGAAGGGATAAGGGACAACCCTGCCTTGTGTCCCTTCCAAGTGGGAACGTCTCTGAAAGGGCATTTTTTACCCTAATTTTAGAAACAGGTTGGGTATGTAACAATTTAACACACAAGATGTAAAACCTGATGTTAAGATGGATTTCTGAACTCTGACCTGGTGGGCAGAGGTTCAGGAGGCCAGCCTAGTTTCTTGGAACATGGTAACCTTCTGGACAAGCCAGACCAATCAAGGTAGCTTGGCGGCGGTCAAGACTATATATCAGGAGGAGTGAGGGTGACTGAAAGACCTCAATGAGCACACAGAGTAAAGGACACTTACAAATCACTCCCAGTCAGGTGTAGATATATTAAAAATACATATACATTTATTTCAAGGCCTTTGAGTTTCAAACACAAATCAAATCACAGTAATACTTATGAAGCCAACACAATGCTATCTAAATATATATATACACAAGACCAATGGGGTATAAAGGTTAATGCACGAAATGGGTCCACAAACTAAAAGGGGAAGGAAACAGGCAGTGCAAATAGTCTTTAGCCCCTTCTGCATCCAACCCACTCCTAACTAAGAGGCAGTCCCATCCGTAAGAAGAGGGGAGCTTGATGCTCAAAAGTACAGGCAATGCAAGCGCAAGCGGTAGTTCCAATGGGCAAAACGGGGTATTTTCAGGGGTCTGTAGCAGTTCAGGAAGGTGGGTGAGGCGATGAATAGGTTCCCACTATTTGAGGAGGGTCTCCACTTGAGGGCAGAGTCGATTCCAAGAGTTGGGAATGGTTTGCTAGTTCGCACTAGTAGTGGAAAGGAGAGGGGCCCCCAGGGGCCACTCATGCATAAAAATGAATGGAGGCGCTAGGGGCCACCGGCTAGGGTTGCGATTACTCACTGACCCCCGGCGCACTCCGGACCAAACTTTGGCAATCGTGTCCACTTCGGTTGCAAGTTCAAGTGCAGCAATTTGGCGGCTCTGCGGCTTTCAGCGCCAAAGATACAGCAATGATTACCAAACGGTACAGTGGCAAATTCTCCGCTCCTAGTGGATGGATCAGGCCAGTTTCACTGCAGCAGGCTTCAGGCGCAAGAGGGGCACAAATGCAGCGCACCTGCAAAGATCGTCACCACGGCTGGGCGACACGGTAACCGCGTATGCTCCGGTTCTGGCGCACTCGTCTCACTTCAGGCCTGGAAATGCCAAGTATACGAAATTAGGTGCGAGGGTGCCGTGAACACAGAGCTAGCGATATACCAAGTTTCGAGGGTCTTCTCAAAAACAGCGGCGGAGATAGAGCAAAGGTCCTGCGTAAACTGGTCAGCCCACTGCATGGCTCAGGGACACTTCCGAGAAGGCTTACTTTCAGGTTTTGGTGAAGGTGCAGAGAATAGTTGGTCCCACTATTCCAATGGGTCGAAGCGTCTTCGCAGACCTTATAGGACGACCAGATGCAGAGAGGTCTCACGGGACGACAGCCGGCTCAGGGTGCCAAACCTTCCAGCGGGTCACCAGCGGCTCCTCGACTCAGCTTCTTAGCTTCAGGATACTTAGATCCTATCCTTCATTCAGTGAGAACTCCAGAGATCACCCTGGTATGGGTGTTTGGGGGCTTCTCATCCAGAATCTCCTTTGCGCCAAAATGAAGAGGACCCAATGGGAGATCTGCTCACATACAGGCATACCATACGTTGACCAATCACAGACCACGGTGGTCCCAGGCATTCACAGCAGACTCTCTGGTACCCAGGATGTGTATTGGGGACAGACACCCCAACCACATCCTGGAGGCACACACAAGGCATGCAGAAGCCCACGAAATCTTGGCGTTTCGCAGTGAAATGCATGCATAAATAAGGACCGACCTGGGGAAGGCAAAGGGGCAAGATGGCCAAAGGACAGGACAAAGAACCTCGTGGTATGGCCATTTTGCAGCCAGGCCACCTATTTGTGCCAAAAGCGGTAATTGCGGTTTACCTGGCAGGAAAGTGTTACAATTACATGAAAAGATAAGCTGCCACCAGCCCTCTCCGTGACACATCTCCACATCTAAAAAATCCTTCGAGAG
The DNA here is from genome assembly GCF_040938575.1 of Ambystoma mexicanum. Classification (NCBI taxonomy): domain Eukaryota; kingdom Metazoa; phylum Chordata; class Amphibia; order Caudata; family Ambystomatidae; genus Ambystoma; species Ambystoma mexicanum. The sequence continues at coordinate 41,249,815 of NC_090928.1, forward strand.
TATCTAGGGCCTTTGGAAATGACTAAGAGACACAAGTGTACTGTACTGGAAGGTACATTGTTACATGTTGCAGAAAAGTTGCAACATTGGAAAAGGACTAAGGTAAACAAAGTCTCCCAGTACTGACTGTCTTAAGGGTGTGTCAGTTTCCCCGTAAAAAGTGATCCAAAGCCCAGAGGAGTGCAGCAGAAGGCTGGTCTCCCATGGCAAAGTCAGACAATTGTGTTAAACAGCAGCAGAAAAGTTGGGGGGTACACAACTGAAGGGAAAATTACACATAAATGGAATTCATTCCTAACCCCTGACTAACCAGAAAACCCGAAGACACTGAATCAAAGGCCTTTTGGGCATCTAGTGTAGTGGTAAACACATATTGGTGAAATGATATTAAAGAGCTGTCTTAAATTCATATAAACTGATCGACCCCGAAACAAAACCTGACTGAGCCAGGCAAACTATGAAAGGCATCATTGGTTGCAGTGGAGTGGCCAAGACAATAACAACAATCTTAATATCCACATTCATCAGGGGCTGCAACATATATAAACTGCATTCCTGAGCTGGTTTTCAGGCTTTCAGAAGCAACGTAATAACAGCCTTGCACAAGAAGGAAAGAAGTAACACAGTTACCAGTGATTCGTCCAAAGGTTGCAGCAAATATGAACCTAGTATAGCTTATAATTTGATAATTTAGGATTTAGCTCCTCTAATCCTGGGGCCTTGCCAGTCTGCCACGCGAATGGGTTCTAGAATTTCCTCCAGGCATAGAGACTTCATCCAGCTTTTCACTAGCCTTGCAGGACAACTGAGAAATCGGTGGAAGTCTCCAGAAAAGCCTACATTTTCCTCTCCCAGCCATGTATTCCCTATGTAATTCTGTATAGGGAGACAACAATGGATGTAGTATTTTAATATACTCTGACTGCAACTTGTCCTCATGGTGCAGGACTACTATATAATTCCCTCACTGCTCCTACCCCCACCCCCCCCCCCACCAGTCTACCCAACATCCTGCACCATCGATCCACCTCTCCATACCTACCTGCCATTGCCAGAGTCGTGAAGTATTTAACCTCTTTGTCAGTATACATATCAAGCTCTGCCTTACTATTGTATAAAAAGATGTTGCATCTGTGGCACTGCATACAAACTTCCAACATTTACTACGATGCATCCACCGCTCCATGAATAGCTCGGAGTACTCACAGTTCTGTGGAAATGGCAACAATCCTAATATAAACTTTGAATACCTGTTAGACCATAGCGAATTTTGAGACGGATCTGAATTTCTTTTTTTAAAAACACCATATTAGTGTGATCCTTAATGGTCTCTTCAAAGGCAGTCCAATAGCGCTGCCAAATAAACATTCACAAAGGACGAGGAGAAAACTGGGATCCTAAACATATAATCAACACCACCGGTGAGCTTATGAAATGATGCGCGGAAGAATATCACGCACCAGAATTTGACCCAGTAGCTGTCAAAAAAACAGTCATAACTCTATAGGAGACCACAGATCATGTGCTGTGAAATAAAACCTACATTCCCTAACCCCAGGGTGAAATCCGTGCCACATGAACCAGACGAAATCTACCATCCCCTCCCGGATAGTCATAGATGCTCGTGACCAGGCCCTGTGTAATACAGTCTACAACCCTCAATGTTGAGGCCATACGTGTTCCAAAATACCACTTCTTGCCCCTTTGTAAACTCTCCAAGTATCACATAATGGCTATCAGGATCCCCATTAGCCAACAGTAGGGTAAATTGCAGTGACATATGTAGTAGAATTAACACTTGTGGAATGTGTAGAATTATTAATATAGTACCTGGAGTCTCCCCACCTTTTAGCAAATAACTCACACAAGAAAGTTAATCTTGTAGCATAATATGAATACTATGATGGCTAACATATGAAAGAACCTTGAATGCCTATATCTGGTTAACCATCCAACGGACAATCCAGCTAACCAGTTCAGTGTGGCAGTTCAACCCAGTGCCTCACCTGCCTCTTAGTACGAGTCTCATTTCACTAGTAACTTCATCCATTCATTAAGTATTCAACACACATCATATAGGCCATCTCTAATACAAAACTGGTACGTTTTTAGAACAGGACAGCCCAATCCTGCACACTCACTGCCATCTCAAAACACTGCATTGTTAAGTCCCCTTTCAAACATACCCAATTTGATATTAACAATTTAACAAAGCAAATTAGCAAGGGTGGGAGAGCTAAACTACATGAGTGAAATCTAGACAACAGTGAAAGACAACTAAAAAACAAGAATGAAATGACATGAGATATGTCACCACAACATATAGAATACATATACAAACTGTACACAGCAAATGTGTACCATCCACATGGTCATCCCATCACTCTGGTCTCCAGCAACCCATTGCCATCCCCACCCCTAAGAGGGGATAGCATAGGCAAGGACTCAGGAAATGGCACACTCCCATCTATAAAGTTAATCGCTTCCTCTCCAACAGTGAAGAAATAGGTTTTGTTGTGCCCTGATACCAATCAACACATCCTTCCCCAGCCAGATTCAGAGATGCAGAGAATTATACATTTGGATAGGGTTGGTTTATAAGAGCCCTGTGTGCAAAGGCAACAGCATGTCCCACAAACAGCTGGCCATCATTGCTGATCCTTATCCGGGAGGCAGAGTAGCTCAAGGCCCTCAATGGATCCAGCTGATGGAACCTCTCTTCCACATTCGAGGGATGAGTACAGGGAAAAAATACAGGAAGGTGGATCTTCTCAAAGAGATGATATACCGACAGCCTTGGGCAGGAAGAAAAGCCTCACTCTCAAAGTCACAGTCTTCTTGGAAAAAAACAAGCATGAAGGTTTGACACACAGAGCCTGGAGCTCATACCCGCCCCATGCGAAATAGATGGCTACATGGAAAATCACATTATGGGGGAGCTGTGTTAATTAAAATGTATGGGCTCAAACAAAGCTTCCATATGGAAAGTCAATTCTAAATTAATATCCCATGTAGCAAAACTTAACTGGTGTAGGAAAGCTGGTTACACAAACCCAGCACTGCATAAACGTGGGGATGACAAAGAACGATCCCTGCTCAGGCGTCCTTTCAAAACAAATGGTGGTATTGTACTCCTTCACAGAGTGAATCTGCGGGGGCCAGCCAAGCCAGGAAAATCATCCAGACCGAGGAAGTTGGCCAGGTTAAAGGGTCCAAGGCCTGTTCATTGCCTCTCAGCATCCAAGTAAGATTCAGGCTGCTGAGGCTCGGATGCACCCGCCTCTTGAGTGAAGGGGCATGTCCAATCATGGCCGGGAAGCACAGAAGGCCAGACAGACATGTCTGGAAGCTCTGGGTACAATGTCTTCTGGGCCAAGTCCGGAGCAATCAGAATCAACTTGGACCCAAACTTTAGCAGTCTACCCAGAACCAGTGGACTAACGGGGTTTTCCGAGAATGCATAAAGGAGGTTGAAGCTCAAACCGACAACCAATGCATACGCCAGAGGGCCCTATGGAGGAAATTACCTGAAACAGAACAACTTGCACATCTTGTTCACATTGGATGGAAAGAGGTCCATTGAGGGGTAGACCAGAAGGCGAAAATATGCTCCAAAACGTCCTGATAGTGCTCCCACTGGTCGGTGGCTGGACTCTGTCTGCTCAGCACATCATCAATTGCATTCTTTGTTCTGGCAAGGTGGATGCTGTCAAAGACATGTTGTTCGCTAGAGCCCATAACCACAGCTGCATTGCTTCCCCTGCACAGAGCAACAACCCGACACCATGTTGTATGCTTGAGTTAGTGCATGGTTACAGTGTCGTCCACAGCTCCAGCAAATTGATGTATTCCTGAGCTTCTGTTGGGGACCCAAGGCCGCTCACCATAAGATCTCACAGGTGAGCTCCCCAGCCCTTCAAAGGTGGTGTCCTTGACCATCATCAGGTAGGGTTCAGAAAGTCAAAGCAACACCCCTTGAAGCATGTTGTCTTTGAGGTACAACTGAAAAATATCGCAATACACAGTGTCTGAGATGTGCAACCAGTTTGACATATTGCCCTGGAACAGAGACCAATGGGGACTCAGATGCCACGTGGAAGCATGAGGCGCAAAAGGCTTAGAAAGGCAGATGCCCATAAGGCGTATCAAGGCACAGGCCGCAACCAGCCTATGAAACTGAAAGACCTGGAACATCTGAAAGACGTTTGCTGCCTGACCTTTGAGAGGGAAAGCCCTGCCCATCCAGGCGTTCAAGACTGCTCCAACAAACTGGAAGGACTGGGACGGCAAAATGAGGGACTTCATGAAGCCCAAGCAGAAGCCCAAACTGTGCAGAAGGGTGCAGGCTTGAATGAGCAAATCAATCGGGAAGATGCAAATCTCCTCCCTCCTCAAACATGTCTTCATCACTGCAAGCCGTTTGAAAATCTTGAGTGTCAAGGAAAAACAGAACACCAGAACTCGCAATTGTATTGGGTGCTTCCAACCGAAAACCTCAAGGAATTCCTGTGCATGAAGTAGGTGCCTTGGAGGTCCTGGGGCATAAACTAGTCCTGTAGCTTTTGGTCCTTGAGGATCAGAGCCAAGGAGATCATCTCCTTGAATACCTTCAGCTATCCCTCCGCAAATACCTCCCCTCTCGAGCTCTTCGCTCCTCTACCTCCAACTCACTCAGGGTCAGTCGTTTTTCTAAGAAACGAGCTGGGGGTAGATTTCTGTCTTCGGCTGGGGCCTCCCTCTGGAACAGCCTCCCTGCCACTCTAAAACTTGAGGAGAACCATCTCCCGTTCCGGAAGCACCTCAAGATCTTCCTATTTTCTTCTGCCTTCGCTCCCCCTCTCCCCTGCTGATCTGTTCTCTCTTGGCACCGTGCACCTGGCCACCCTCTGTCCTTTGGACCCAGGTACCTGCTCATCCTGCCACCCTCCCGCACTGCCTCTGGGCCACCCCTTGCACTGGGGTCTGTATCTGTACCCATCCAGCCCCCCCCTTTTTCTTCCTGCACTTATCGGACCTACCCTGTCTGCTGCCTTAAACCTAGCACTTGCAAATTGCTGGCTGCATTACCACTGTTTGTTGCCTTTATTATTTATTTATTGTTATTTATCTGTTTCTCCTCTGCTTCGCACTTTCCACCTCTCCCCCCTTCCATGCACTTTTTCCCTCTCCCTCTCCCATGTACTTGCGTGTTCTCAATGTCACTGGGCCTAGTAAGATCGCTGTTTTGTTCTCCCCTGTTCCCCTCCCTTGCCTTGTCGCGCTCTGAATCACTTGTGTACGAGCACGATAGAAATAAAATATCAATCAATCAATCATCTTGAACTTTTGCAGATACAAGTTCAAGAGCCTCAGATTCACTATGGGTCGCAGGCCACAGTCTTTCTTTGGGACCACAAAGAAACAGGTGCATCAGCCCTTCCATCACTCTGAAAGGGGTACCCATTCTATGGCCCTCTTCTGCAGAAGTGGAAAGACTTCCAACAAGAGAGCATCTGGAAGGAGTGAAGGACCAGAAGGAGGGTGGTCATTAAAGAAATGGGAGGCAGTAACCCTGATTCACGACCTGTAAGGCCCAATTATCAGTAGTGGTGTGATGCCAATCCTTGATGAACAGGGACAGGCCCCTCCCCTGGAGTCAAAAGGAAAAAGTCCAATTCACATTGGCTTAGCACTTGGGTATGCTGAGGACAGAGCAGAGGTGGCAAAGCCTCATCTCTGGGCCCCATTGTCTGTACACTTGGGTAGGAGGATGGTGCTGCGGCTGCTTGCATGGGAGCACCTGACCGCTGGAATGGTGAGCAAAGGAAGCGCAGGGCTGAAAAAAACAACCCACTAGAGACGACTACTGAACAGCTATGCCCAAAATTTAGCTGTGGACTTTAAGGCTTTGCATTTCTGTAGGGATTCATTGCTTCAACTGGACATCAGGTGTGAATCTGAGGGCTTCATTCATGAGCGTCTTCAGGAAGGAAGTGCCACACAATCAGCCATGTCCAGGCCCACCTGCAACATCTGGAGAGTAGCCTCCTTCCAGTCACTTACCAGAGAGTTAACACCCCCCCCCCCCCATCTATTCCTTCGGCAGGGTTTTCAGCCATACCAGAGATCACATTCGAGAGGCCAAATGTCTATTTGATTACTGCGAAAGTAGCACTAAGAGTCCCCAAAGCCAGATTGCTGGATGCAAAGATTTTGCATCCTATGGCATACAACTTCTTGCTCTCCCAGACTGGTGGCAAGGAAGGAAAAGACGTGGACTTCAAACCTATTGTAGTATCCTGCACCACCAAACTCTCTGGCGAGGGATATGTGGAAAGGAGGCCAAGATGTGATGGGTGCTTGGCAAGATCCCATTGCACCCCAGGGATTGAAGAAGACTTCTCAGAAGTGGTCATCACAGGAGCCACCACTTTCAGTTCGAACAGTAAGAGTGTCTCCTGTGGAGGACCCTCGTCTGAAATGTCTGCTGGCTCGTACTAGAACTTTGGCCTAGCAGGGGCAGACAAACCCAGTGTATCCACCAGTTTAACAATGGTCTTTGAGAAAGAACAATGAGGTCTGCCATGGACTGGCGTAGAGAGGATGTCTCGCTCTTGGAACGTATCTAAGCCAGAAGCCATCTGTAGCCATATCCTCCAGAACCACCCCTATGCCATAGAACACAGCAGAGGAGTCCCACCAGAGTAATGAAGTTCCAATCCAAGAAGAATGGGATCTCCTCACTCACCGAAGATTTTAGACACCTTTGATAGTAATTTTCCACTGAAAGCGGGGCATACTCCTGCGAGGCCAGTGCCTCACAGAGACAAAGTAGCCATGCTCTGATGCCTCAATGCTGGTGGGATCCCTGGGTCTACTTCACAAATTTAAACATTTTGTAGCACTGATACATTGAAAACGTGCAGACTTTCTTTTAAGCTGTCTGGGGATAGCACTCAATATAACATCACATTAGGGATAGATGCAAGTCATCAGCCTTAATAGTAATAAGACCAAATTGGGCAGAATTGGAAATTAATCACCCAGGCACCACTAGGGCCGTACTCATGCCAGACAGAAAATTCTATAGTGCCACACTTAATTCATAGTTGAATATGGGCACTTAAGTCAATTCTTTAGTGAATGCCACAAGCTATTAAATTAGGCTATTTAAACCAATGTGTCCCCCTTCTATGGGAATCTCATGTACTCCTGCCAGAGTAATAATCTGAGCTAAGCAGAAAAATGGAAATTCCCCCCATATGGGTGCTGCCAGGAAAACAGTCAGACTCCCAAGTACTACAAAACAATGTAACAAATCCATAAAGGATCCATTTCACAAACATGCAACCCGATCTTGTGATGGCTTCATTGGCTCCTGACCCTGGTGAGAAATTAATAGTTACTCGCTGTAGTAACTAAACATACTCCTAGTCCATAGTCCCCTTTCCACCATACTGCATGGGCGTCCCTCGCTAGGGACGGGAAACTGGACCTTTTTCACCAGAAAAATCCTTCTTCCCCTTTACATTTAGAGGCGTGTGGCCCTGGGAGCATGTGCTCCTCTGACTCCGCTCACTGTCGCCACTACTCAGTCCCCATTGACGTGTCGACAATATTAATATTGCCTAATGACACCAGTATTATTAGGGAGGAAGATGGGGGGGGATGTATGGAGGAAAGGGGACTATGGACTAGGAGGATGTTAGTCACTACTGGAGCTATTAATTACTCTTACGTCCCGTCCCCTGTCCTTGATACTGCATGGGCGATTACAACTGAATGTAGCCCCAGGGGGGAGAGGTGATCTTCCTTAAGAAAACAAATTCCTTAGAACATCCTGTCTGAAAGCCGCGTCTGATTTAGAGCCGGCATCCAAACAGTAGTGCTTGCAAAAAGCCAAAGGGGTGGCCCAGGTGGCTGCCCTGCTGATGATCTGCCACAGGACCTGCCTCTGGAATGCGACGGCCGTGACCTTGGCTCTGACAGAGTGGGCATGCATGTTAGCTTGAAGTGGTTTGAGCTGCCTGTCATAGGCATCTTTGATGGCCGCAACCATCCACCTTGCTATGGAGGCCTTTGTATGCCCAATACACAGGCCTTGACCCCCGCGAAGGTGACAGAGTGTCCGACTTGCGGAAGCTCTTGTTCCTGTCGAGATAGAATTTCAGAACGCGTCTGACATACAGACAGTGCAAGACCCTTTGAGCATTGTCCTTAGGATCAGCAAAGAACATAGGTAACACTATCTCCTAGTTTAGATGGAAAGAAGAGACTATTTTAGGTAGAAACGCGGAGTACATTCTCAGGACCACATTATCTTTGTGAAAAGTAGAATAGGGTGCTGACACCACCAGTGCCTGGATCTCGCTGACTCTACAAGCAGAGGTGAGACCCACCAGCATAGCTGTTTTAATAGTGATCAGTCTGATGTCCGCAGACGCCATTGGTTCGAAAGATTTGTGCACCAAAGCGCTCAAATCTACTTTGAGATCCCACACAGGGAGTGGTTTCTTGATGGGCGGGTAGAGCCTTGTGAGGCTCAGCCGATGTCATTTAACCACCGTATTAAAGGAGGAGAAGATCTCCTCCTCCGAGTTCCTGTAGGCACTTATGGCTGCCAGATAGGTGCGGCATGTGTCTATTTGCACCCGAGTGAGCGAGGTGTGCAGAGAAGGAGAGCACATCATCCAGTGTGTATGTAAGGGGGTCGACCTCCTTCGAGTCCGCACAGTGACAGAACCTAGTCCATTTATTCTTGTACTGCCTCCTAGTAGCCTTGCTTCTAGCACCCTGCATGTTGTCTAGGTTAGCCTGTGACAGGCTGAGATGCTTCAGAGTGTCCTGTTAAGGAACCACGTCTGTGAGGGCTAATTTCTGTGGAGCGGGGTGGATGACTCTGCCCCCCTGCTGCGAGTGAAGGCGATTGGGGCCCAGCGGCAGGTGAATGGGTGGCCTGTCGGAGAGGCTGAGGAGCTCCGAGAACCATGGTCTCGCAGGCCACCACGGAGCTATCAGAATGATGCAGAGGTGACATGACTCTCTTATCTTGTAGAGCACCCTTTGGACCAGGGGAGTGGGAGGAAATGCATATGCTGACATGCTGTTCCACTGTATCTGTAAAGAGTTAGAGTTGCCCAGGGAGCCGGGGCCCTGCCGCTGCCAAGACGCAAACTGCAGGCACTTCCTGTTGTACCAGGTGGCCAAGAGATCCACCTGAGGCTGCATCCATCTGCTTAACATCTCCAGCAGGACTTGATCGTCCAATTGCCATTCGTAACTGTCCGCTCCCAGTCCGCTGAGCCTGTCCGCTTCCAGGATGGACGCCCCCCGGAGGTGGATCGCAGTCAGGTAGATGTTGTTCTCCAGGGCCCATTCCCACATGGTGATTGCTAGGCTGCACAGCAGAGGGGACCTGGTGCCACCCTGCTTGTTTACATAATAAATGCTGGTGGAGATGTCCGTCTGGATGAGGACGACCTTGCCGCCAACGAGCGGAAGGAAAGCTTTGAGAGCTAGCCAGATAGCTTTCAGCTCCGGCCAGGGACCAGACTCCATGGACACTGGTTGTCCAGCGTAGCCCCCCCAACCTTCCAGGGATGAATCTTTGGTGATGGTGATCTGGGGTGCTGCCTGCGGAAGGGCTTGCTCGTCCGCAGGTTGCAGGCCCTCGACCACTAGGTGAGGCCCGGGTGGAGAGAAGGAGGAATGCTGACAAGCTCTGCTCCTGATTCCATGAGACTGCGAAGTGCAGCTTGAATCATCTCATCTTGAGTCTCGTGTGGGGTACGGCCAGTGGGACCGCTGCCATGATACCCAAAAAATGCTGGTACCACCAGGCCGAGGTCATGTCTCAGCTCAGGAAGTGACTAGCGGCCCTCTTGATGGCCATGATCTTGTCCTCCTAGGGGAACACTCTCGGAGCTTGTGTCCCATGAGGCCCAGAAAGGTCAGGCTCTGTGTAGGCTGCAGCTGAGACTTCTTGAGGTTGATAGAAAATCCCAGCTTGTGGAGTGTAATCATAAGGATGGAGGAAGTGTGGTGAAGCGCCTCCGAAGATCTCGCCCTGACGAGCCAGTCATCTCGGTAAGGGTAGACGTGGTGGCCCTGGGCACTGAGGAGGGCCGCCACTGCATTCATCAGTCTGGTAAATACCTTGGGGGCTGAGTTGAGGCCGAAGGGTAGAACCTTGTATTGGAAATGGCAGCCCATGATCCTGAACCGTAGAAAGGCGCGATGAGGCTGCCAAATTGGACGTGTAGATCAGCGTCCTTCAGATCCAGGGAGCACATCCAGTCTCCCTGTCACAGTGTCTCTGCAATAAGTGCTGGCGTAACCGTCTTGAATTTTTGAAGAGGGAGGGAGGGGTTGAGGGTGGAGAGGTCCAACGCAACTCTCAGGCCAGCCCGATTCTTCCTTTGTATGGCGAAAATCCTGGAGAAGAAGCCCAAGCCTCGTTGGGAGGCTGGGACTTCTTCCACTGCCTGGCTATCAACGAGCGAATGAATATCCGCCAACAGAGTCGCTGTCCCAATCTGTAGGAGTGGAGGGGAGGAGGGCGGAATCAGTAGACGTTACCCCGTGGACACTAGGGATAGGATCCAGTGGTTCGCAAACTTCTGATGCCAAAACTGCGTGAAGGGCAAGCCTGCACCCCACCGGAGACACGTGGACCCAAAGGAGCTCCTCATGCCTTTTTTCCCTCTGAGGGTGGTGTGGAGGAGGGGGACTGAAAGAAGCCCTCGCTCCCCGCTTTTGTTTGTTGCGCCGGTGCTGACTCAGGGAATGGTCAGGCTGTCTAGGCCTCTGTTTTGGAAGCCCTGGAACCCGCTGAACGCCCGTCCCTTATCGGAGCGTTGATGCTACTGGGTGTAAGCCTTGGGCGTAACCTTCGTCAGGATAAAGACTTTGCAGTTTGTGAACTGTTTTTCTTTTTATCTAGATCCTCATCAGTGGTGGATTGAAAGAGGTCGCCAACCTCGTATATGCGTTCCTGGACATCCGGGTTGAATTTGGTAGCCTGTAGCCAGGCAGTCCTTCTCATGTCTGTGGCGAAACATATGTCCCGGCCAGAGGTGTCAATGTGGGCTACGGTGGACTCCATGATGTCCTGCGCCACCAATTTAGCCTCCGCCAGCCCTGCCTTGAAACGTGGCTAGGTCTGCACTGGAAGTTCTGGAAGGAAGTAAACTATTTCCCACCAAAGCCTCTGGTCAACGGCAGCCAGCATGGCATCCGCATTGGATTGACGAAGATAAAGTGAGGTGTTGGAAAAAACCTTTTTTCCACAAGCCTCCAAGTTCTTCTTTGCCTTGCCAAGAAGCGCAGAAGATGAGGTGGCCAAGGATGGCTGAGGCTTGGAGTAGAGTGATGCTGCAGCGATCACCAAAGAGTGCAGCTGAGGGTGTGCCGACATCAAGAGTGTACCCACCTCCAATTGCCTATACTTGACGTCAAGGTGCCGATTGTCAGGCTGGGCCGAATGGGGCTTAAAGGAATGGTGCACTCAGAAATATTATTGGCCAAAAAGATGGCCAATTATAAAAAAAAAATCTAAAAAATATATTTTTTTAAAGTCCCTATGTAAAGTATTGAGCAAATGAAGCTAAACTTTAAAATGGGAAGCACTAGGAGGCATCCATTTTGTGAATTGGATGCCGCCTGTGCTTGCCTTTGCGGCACTAATGAAGCAAAAGCCACTTGGTGGCTTTTGCTTCATTGGTGCCGAAGGACAGAGACCAGAGACTGCAGGCAGGAAAGCTGCAGCTGCATCTCGGCAAGTGCTAATTTCTTTTTTTTTTAAATAAGCACTAGCTGCGTTTTTTTTTCTACGTTTTCCAGGCTGGAGGAGCCCGGAAAACCGCAGCTTTTAAAACGGTGTATTTAAAAACGCTGCGGGTTTCTTTCCAAGTTTCTCGCGCTCCTCCGAGCCAGAGGAGCCCGAGAAACTTAGAAAGAAAAACCGCAGCGTTTTTGAAACACAACCGTGTTGTGTTTCTGCCTGCCTTGGCTATCACTTTGGGTCTCCGGGGCTGGGAGCCCCGGAGACCCAAAGTGAAAGCCAAGGCAGGCAGAAACACAACGCGGTTGTGTTTCCATGCTGCAGTGTTTTTGCCTGCAGCAGCTTTCACTTTGGGGCTCTCAGGCTCCCCGGGGGGAGCCCGCGAGCCCCAAATTGAAAGCCGCTGCAGGCAGAAACACAATGCGAGTGTTTTGAAATGCTGCAGTGCTTCTCACTGTGGCAGCTTTCGCGTGGAGTCTCCTGGGCTCCCCCAACCCTGAGGGAGTCCAGGAGACGCCAAGCAAAAGCTGCCCCAGTGAGAAATACAACGTTTTGTATTTGTAAATGCCGCAGTATTTACAAATCCAAAAACGTTGTTATTCTGAATGCGGCAGCTTTCGCTTGGAGTCTCCTGGACTCCCTCAGGGTTGGGGGAGCCCAGGAGACTTCATGCGAAAGCTGCTGCTATCAGAATAACAACGTTGTTGTATTTATGATTTCCGTGGTTTTCCAAACACGCCAATCACAAATACAACAAAGTTCTATTTTTAATTGACGCGCCTCTGCTTTTTGCCTTCATTTTACGTTTTCTGTGGTGCTTCCCTGGTCTTGGGGAGCACAGAAAAAGTAAAATGAAAGTGAAGGCAGCCTCCTCAGCTCTGCTCTGGCTGCAGTAAGCAAAAGCTCCCAGTAAGGGGCTTTTGCTGCTTGTTTAGTGCCGCAAGGGCAGAGCTGAGGAGGCTGCCTGAAATCACAAAATGGATGCTCCCATGTAAACACTGAGCCTTGTTTGCTCAAAGTGTTTACATAGGAACTTCCATTCAAAATATGTCTAAACTATGCTTTAGACTATTGCCAATCATTTTAGTAATTAATATTTCTGAGCGCACCATTCCTTTAAGCCATTCCTTTTTGGCCAATGCAACAACATCCTTTTGCATCAGCATTCCCGTTCGAGCCACGCGGTGTAGAGTGGGGACCGCGGCAAGGACCTCCGCTTCCGGTTGTTCGACTTTGGGTTGAGGAAGCCCCAAGTACTCTGCCAAACCTGCAAGCCGTTCATGGAAGGCCTTGGCTGAAGACGGCGTGTTGGGCTCCTCCTCCTTGTCAGTGTACAGCAGATTCTCCGGAGCAGGTGGAGGAGTGCTGGGCACCCAGGGCTGCGGTGTTGGAACCAGAGCCAGTAGCTGCTGCGAAGGCTATGGAACTGCCTGAACTATGGGAAGGAGGGGAGCCGGAATCGAAGGAGTTGGCAAGGGCAGCAAGGGCTGCATGGAGGCCTGCAGTGCTGGAACCATAGTAGGAATGACTATAGGCGCAGGCGGAGGGGATGGAGGGAGCATGTCCCTGATCACATCCTGAAGGATGGCCCCCATCTGAGGAGATCTCATGAGAGTGAGGAACTTTTCAAAAAACCTGCCCTCACAGGCCGGTGGGGTGGCAGGTAGTGTTGATGGGGTAGCAGGCGGCTGATGAGGTAACGGGCAGCTGCTGGAGCCGGTGCATACTCTGTCTAGCCGGTTGCGGGATAAACCTGCCCTGTGATGCAGATGGATAATCTGTAGGCCAAGTACCTGGTTGACACCAGCCCCACCTTGTAACTCGTTCTCCCACCTTTTCTGCACCAAGGGGCGGTATCGGATGAGCGGCCATTATGTTTGGCACAGTGGCCATCTTGTCGAGTTGTATGCCACGTTCCAAAGTCGTGGTGCTTGGCTCGCTGGGCCCGGCATCCTCCATGACTCTTGGCGGTGGAGCATGAGACCTAAAACGAAAAAGAACCCAAAGTTGGGGTCCTCCCGTCCCCTGAACACTTTTTAAGATCGCCAGGACGGCGATTAGTAATTTTAAAGCAAACAATAGTGGTGTAACTTGTGATTCAGAATCGAAAAGCTTCATAAAGAATTATGCATCAACAGGTAGTTTAAAAAAAAAATAAACAGTAAAAATAGTTGATTTAATCCAAAGCAAATATAGAAGCAAAAAACACATCAATGTGTCCAATATTCAAGGTCGACGCGTTTCGGGTTGGACCTCTTCTTCTAGAGCCTAATTGAACATTGACAGATACTACAAGGTGAGTATTATGTCCTCGAGATCCCTGACATTCAGTGGGAATGGGGACCATGCTAACAACGACTTTCCCCTCGATTTAGGCAAACTGCTGGTGCACCTCTGACACTTGGAGTTTGTTGCCATCGCAAAGGGGATGATCTGGGGCTGTCCCCATTCGCAGATCTGAAGATCCAATTAATCCTAGCGAAGCACCCACTTGTGGAAAGAACGCAGGTTCCTGCTGAGCAAGTCTGCGATGGTGTTCTTGACGCCCGCCAGATGAAAAGGGACCAGGAACATGTCTTGAAGAATGTCCCATCGCCACAGGACTTGAGCCTCCCGTAAGAGAACTGGAGAGTGCGACTCGTCCTGCTTCCTGATATAGAACATGGTGGTGGTGCTGTCTGTGAAGATCCTCACAATCTTCCCCTTCAGTGATGGCAGGAATGACCCGAGGGCCCAGGCGACTGCCCCGATCTCTAGGACGTTGATGTGAAGGGACTTCACCGGCAGTCAGAGGCCTCTGGCATGCAAATGTCCAGTGTGGGCCCCCAAACCTTTCAGCAAGGAGGCATCCGTGGTGACCGTCTCTGGTATGGAGCGACCTGAAATGGAGCTCCTTATGTGAGGTGAGGGCGCATGCCCACTGGATCACCAGCCGGAACTCTCGCTGAGAGCAATCTTGTCCATCCAAGAGCCTGACGCATGCAACCACCTTGCGTCCAGAAACTCCCATAGAGGCCTCATCTGCAGTCTGCAAAGAAGGACGAGGTTGATGCAGGAGCACACCATGCGCAACAGCGACTTGTACTGTAGCTGACCGCGCAGATGACAGGTGCTGCACCGTCTCCAGGATGGCCAACACCCTCTCCTCTGAGGGGGACGCCAGACAAGCAACTGTGCTGAGTCGGGCACCCAGAAACAGAGCGTTCTGAGATGGCTCCAAGCAGGACTTTGGAAAATTATAGAAAATCCCAGATCTGTCAGCAGACGCACAGTCCTCGTCGTGTGTTGACACACCAGTGCGTGGGGGTGGGATCTAACAAGTCAATGGTTCAGGTAAGGGGAGACGTGTATGTCCTCGAGACGAAGATACGCCACCACCGGAGCCAAGCACATGCACATCGTAAATACTCTCAGGACGATTTCAGGCCTAAGGGGAGTGCCTTGAACTGATACTGTTGTCCCTGGTCTGCGAACCGCAGGAACTTCCTCTGCTTCTGGTGGATAGGGATGTGAAAATAGTTGTCTTCCAAATCCAGCGACACCAGGAGGTCGCCCTCCTAAGGGTGACCAAGCACATGCTGCAACGTGACCATCCGGAACATCTGGGACTTCAAGTACTTGTTGAGGCACCTCAGGTCCAGGATCGGCCTATACCCTCCTGACTTCTTTCGGACCATAAAGTATCTTGAGTACACTCCGGAGCTCCAGAGGCACAGGGGGACGGGATCTATCGCCCCCTTTTTTAACATGGCGTGGACCTCCTGCAGCAGCTGCGCCATGTGTTCTTGTCCAGCCACAGCAGGGACACAAGGACACCTGCGCTTGAACTCCAAGGTGTGCTCCTGTTCAAGAACATCCAGCACTCATCTGTCCGTGGTGATGGTCTTCCACGCGTTGACAAACCCTGCCAGCCAGCCTCCAATTGGGGTGCACGAGCGGGTGCCCAAGTCCATGGCCGGTTCAGGCCTGTTTTGGCGATTGGGCCCTTGCCTGCAAACGCCAATGACGCTGTCCTCCGCTGCCGTATACCTGCAAGCTACCTCTGTACGCCTCCTGAATCGTGGAGTGGGACGGTTGCCGATAAGGGGTGGTATACCCATTGGAGGACCTGCCAGATTTTCCTCTTGAGGAACGAAAGGACAATGACTGACATTGCTGTAGGGTCCCTAGCGAACATACTATCTCTGTCTTATTAGTTTGCAGAAACTCCTCGACGGTCCTGCCAAAGAGGTTTTTCTCCATTAAACGGCATGTCTACCCACTTTGGGCGGTATGTCCGGTCTGAAGTTGGTGGCCTTCAGCTATCCTTGTCGACGAAGAGACGCTCTGTTGCCCATCTGGCGGAACCCTGTGTCCACAATGTCAACTGCCACCGTAATGATGTGGTCCGAGGCCACCCCTACCTCCTAGAACAGGGCCAGGGCCACGACTTTCATGTCCTCAGGTAAGAAGTCCAGAACAGGGCCCAATTTATACCATAGCTCCCGATCATAGCAGGGCAGAATGGCCAGGGCATTAGCTGCCTCAATGGTGGAAGCCGCAGCATAGATGATCCTCTAGCCCATCGCGTCCAGCTTCTTCCCCTCTTGGTCCGGTGCCACCATGGACAAAGATGACGGATTTGACAATGCTTCCATGCTGCGGGAGAGACCACAGTCGGGAGAAGGCTGGGCCCTCAAGCACTTGCGGGCCGAGTCTGTGACCCTGTACTACTTCTTGAGTCTTTCCTGCTTGGGCGGAGCTCAGAGTCTTCATTAGGGCCATGCCCTCTTCCCAGATATCGTCCAGCATGGGAACAGACATGATGGTCTTCCGTCTGGACTCACGCTGGTGGTAAAGGAATCCTTCCTTTTTAGTCTCCTAAGGCATCAGATGAAAGAGGTCTGAGGCCCTGGATATCGTGGCGTGAAAGGAGCTGACCTCATCTGGTGGCGAGGCCCTGTGGGGCTCATCCGCAGCCAAGGGTTCCCAGTCAGCTGGTATGAAGTCATCGGCCTCGTCGGTGTCCATCGCTGTAGTAGCAGTATCTGCTGTGTACGGTGCCAGTTCCCCAGTCAGAATGAAATCCTGATGTGGTGGTGGAGTTTTCGTTTGATGCACCGGGCCAGCTGGTTCCTTTGACTTATGGTTGCGCATGGGTGGGCTCCCGATCGGAGGCCTTGGGCAGCTCCAGGATGGGTCAGGGCCCAGTGTGGATTTCCGAAACTAGCGGTGGTGTCGGGTTCCAGGTTTGGGCCAGGAGGCAACGTGTGGGGCTGGGGAAACGTTAGCGTGGCATTTGTTGGTTTAGAAACTACAATTCCCAGCAGCACTTGGAGGGAATTGTAGTTTGCCAGTGCGCACGCTTCCCCAGCTAATTTTCATGGCCAGGCCCTCTTTCAACGAAGATGTGGTGGTCGCCAACGCGGTTGTCGATGTGATGGTAGCATGAGCCTTCGTCAATGGGGTCATGCTCGCCGACAACGTTGTTCTGGAAGACTGTGGAGCTGTCGACTTGGACAATGGTGTTGCCGAAGGGGGCAGCAAAGGGCCACCTTTAGATCTTTCCGTTGCCTTGTCCGCCGATGGTAAGCGAAGGTTTGAAGTAGTGAAGGACTTTCTTTTAGAGGGAGCACTCCTCACAGGAAGGCTCGCTGTGGTAGTCAGTGACGCCGACCTTGTCCTCCCCGAGGTGGGACCCACAGCTGCGGCGAACCCAGTGGGACTAGCGTTGTGGGCCTGACCTTCCTTTAGCCCACCCGAAGGTGGTGCGTCCTTAAAGGACCTCTGCCTCTTTTCTGAGGGTGTTTGGTCGTGGAACTGGCCGGTCCTAGTTGAGGTATGCCGTGCCTGGAAGTAGAGTCAGAGGCCTTGCCGACTTGAGCAACGCTGCCAGTCTGCTGTAACGTTCCTTCATGCTTGGCAGACCTCGCATCTCTCCTCATCATGGTCCGGATGGAGGAAATACAAACATTCATGATGTCGATCCTCGACGAACACGCTCCTCAATCCACACTTCACGCAGAGTTTGTAGAGGCACCTCTTCTCCTCGGACATGGTCTAAACTTCTACGGAAGATCCGCAATGTAGTATGATCTTCACCAACAGCGGGTCCCCAGCTGCCCGTTATCAACCTTCAGTCAAACAATTAAGCAAAAATCGGTGAAAAGTTATCAACATTTTATCGAAAAAAACTCGAAAGACACAAAAATAGCTCAGAGAGCAAGAAGAGCACACCCAGCACTGAAGCGTGCAGTAAAAATATTAAGATGGCCACCAGGGGTGGAGCTTAGGGAGAGGACTGGCAGTATGACCCTGAGTACAGCGATTGGTTTAGAGGAGTAATGCAGTTTTCAAGCTAAAGCAAAACAGTTTTCTTTTTACTGAGGATTCCCAGTCTGATGACGGGGAATATTCATGAGCATGTGAATCCATGCCAGACCCCAAGCTGCAGAATGTAAACAATTTACAATTGTTGATCATTCACAACACAGTTTTGAAGGGGAGTTGGGCAGCTGATTAGGAAATTGTGGGACGTATTACTGTATGGAAAAGACCATTATCAGTAATTTGTTCTTCTAAATACATTACTCCCCTCATTCCTTCTCTTTTTAAGTCCCCCAAAGCCATGCCATGAGAAATTTGGAGGGGGAAGATGACAATGCGCAATTAAACTAGGATGTTCAGAAAGAGAACGGCCCACTACAATCCTCACGCACTAAGGAATGAAGATGGTAGTGCTTTGTGAAGGTGTGCAGCCAAGCACTTGTGGTCGCCCAGCAGATGTGCAGTAGAGAAACACCCCTCTGCCAGAGAAAATGTAATGGTTGGCCCATTTTAAATGCACTCTTAACCCTTCTGGAACCTCCTTATTAGCCAGCCAGCTACTAGCAATTCTTGAGGCAAAGAGCGATCCATACATTTAGAGATGGTTTGCTTAGTGATGACTTTGCCCTTTTAGGCCCTGCAACCCCCCAAAAAAGCTGGTCGTCCGGACAGAGCTCATTTGTACTTGAGAGGTAAATTATTGTTATTCTTGGATCCAGTCTATGAAATCTTTCCTCTGAGAAAGATAAGAAAATAACACAGTTAGGTGGATTTTGTGTTGCAATGGATTTCCAACACCAGCTTGGGCACGAATGTAGGCCTACCTAATAGCGTGACTTTCCCCTTTTTAAATTAAAGGATTGGGGGAAAAGACAGAAAGAGCTTGCAACACTGATACTCGCCTTGTAAATATGAGGGCAATAGAAAAGATTTAAAGATAGAAGCCTCAAAGCAAATAAATGGATGAGCTTGAACAGAGCCACCAGGAACAAAGCTAGAACCAAATTAAGGTTGCATGGAGAAAAAACGAGGCCTGAGAGGATAGGCATTTATGAGCCCCTTAAGAAAGTTTAAACTATAGGTACAGAGAAATAGGAACCTTTATCAGGCATCCTTCTAAAAATAGAGAGGGCTGCTGGATAACATTTAATTGTAATAATATTCAGACCTTAAATTTGCAACTGACAACCAAAACTCTAAAACAGTGCCAATGGAGCACGATAATGCGCTCTATTAGGAGACCAATTCACAAACTTTTGCCAGCGACAAACACAAATTAACTTAATGGACTGCAGCCTCCCAGAGAGCATCACAGACAGAACCCTTTACAATTAGATCCAGATTCCTGTACTTAACCCACTCAATAGCGATGCTTGTAGCCTTAACATCATGGCACACTCTGCTGCAGGTCTGTACCAGAAGATCCTCCCCAGCAGCATCCCGGTCTAGCATGACTATGACCAGGTCCCTCTGTGCCCAACCTGGAGTGATCAAGATCATGTTGTTTGTTGGGATTCCAGAAGGCAGGCATCAGAGGCAGCAGCATAATCCTGTTGCTCCTGACCCTCTCTCTTTTATGATTGATGGTGATTATGAAATCTTAAAAAGAAAATTGATTCAGCTGAAAACCCAGTGCCTAAGAAACCAAAATCTGCTTCAGGGATGGAGGGGACACCTAGCACACATGATATATATTCCTTGCTGCTGAAGATGGCGCAGGATCTTGGGAAAGTTGTGCAAGATGCGAGTGATGTCAAATCCACTATGGAGGATGTTTCCTTGAAGGTGTCACAGTTGGATTGCCGGGTATCCATCTCCTCTGAAATGGCTGGTAGTTTCAGAGCTTATAAAAGCCTGGGGGATGAAGTTCAGAAAGGAAAGGAAAAACATTTAGAACTGGATTTGAAAGTCAGAGCCAGGAACCTGAGGCTGGTTGGTGTTGAGGAGGATATCTCAGAGGATTTGATGACACTCGTCTTGGACATTTTAAAAACTTCCTTTCACTATGATCAGGCTGCACTGGGTGACCTGGATAATGCTTATAGGGTTGGCAGAAAGGATGGACCTAAATCCAGACAGATCCTCATTTCATTCACTTACACAAGGATCAAAGAAGAAGTGCTCAGGTTGGCAAGGATGGAGGGTAAACCCTACTATAAAGGGAAACAGATTTTCCTCTATCCTGATTTTCCCAAAGAGTCTTTGGCCATACGGAAATCATTTAAGGAGGCTAAAGAGATGGCCAGGATCGCTGGGGTGAAGGCTTTTCTAAATAGGAATAATGTGTTGACACTTGCCCTGCCTGGTGGAGATAAATCCACTTCAGATCACAAGGAGGCAGTAGGCTGGCTGGAGCCATTGCTGAACAGAGACACTTAGTGTGACTTATAACGTTTATTTTTGGTGTTTTTAATTTGTTTGGTTTTGATAATATGGCGCCTCAAGTTGAATACAGTTGAACGTTTATTGTTTTGAAAATAAATGACCTCAATCTGCTCATGCATCCATCGGCTTGCCCACTGACTTTTGCTGGAGGCTATTCGAAGAAAGGACCTTACTGAACATCAGAGTCACATGACACGATGCACGCCACGTGTGATGTCTTTTGGATCTTGTGTAATGCTATGCGGCCGTTCATGTTGCGATGGCGGATGACTGAGATGCATTCGCATCTCGGTTTTCCTTATTCGCTCGATGTATGACGAGCGGGGAAGTGCGCGTTGGCACCAAGTCTTGGAGACGAAGGACACTCAGCAAGTAAGTGTCATGGAGGCATTCTCTTGGATGTCGTGCACTTGGGTCGGCAGCTCCCATGCCATGCTGCATGCATCCTCCAGGAATTGGGGCAGTGTGGAGCGCCATATATCTTATAAGTATGTTAGCGCATGGCATAGTGGATGCAACACGTGGCCATGCGGTTGATGGAGGATCTGCCGTTTGCTCGCCCTGTTCCACTGATACAATGTAATGCATTGATTGCAGGGCATGATAGTGGTGGCAGGCGTGACTCATGTTGCTCATTTGATCGTTGAAATAACCTGGTCATCATTGCATCTCCACTTTGGCTTTAACGGAACTGATCTCCGATATGCTGCCAATACGAGTGTTTCAAGGACATGCTGAATGAGGGCAGACTACTGCAATTAAGGCATGGCATGGCCTACTTGTGGAGGTGGTGTGGGACCTAGTTTCATTTGTTCCGCCCTTGATTGGAGATCAGTGTTCTGTGGAAGGTCGCCAATAAAAATTTTCCTTTTTGGAATGGCCTTGCTCCCGACTCTGGGACTTTCCACAATTGGGAGCCGGCTGTCCTAATACATGCTTTGCTTCCTTGTTGCCAATGTTACTGTTTTGGATCCGGGACATCTGGGCACCTCCTGGCTGGCATATTTGTTTTTATAGATTGAATAGGTTATTTACGTTGCATTGGTTGCTCCCACAAACATGGCAACAAGACTGTAACGTGGCTAAAATGCTGATTTTTCATGTGACAATGGAGGGTTTTAATTATTTATGTTGAATAGGTTTGGGCATGTGTCTTTCATGTGTATTTGATTCTTACATGCGAATACTAACCACATGTGAATTTTGGTTTTTGAAGCTCATACACTTGCCATTTGCATTGTCTTTGATGTTTCAACTTTGCAAGTTTTGGATTTTAGGTATGGCTGGGAGATGCTCGACTCCATCCAGGAACGTTTATTAGTTTTGATGGGTCCTTGATGTTCTGTCGTTAATCATTAGGGCCAGCTGATCGACTAATGTTTGGGGTTGTCTCTGCTGGGCGGGTGGAGGAGGACTGTTTGTTGGATTTTCTTGTGTGATGATTTGATGTCCATTCACTGCCAATGTTGATCTTTTAATGATCCGTATTTGGGATCCCCTTGAATGATATAGGTGTCCTTTGTCCTCCAATGCACGGTATTTGGGGGAGGGGAGACCGATGGGTGATGTAGTGGAGTTATATTTATACTGTATTGAATGGATGGAATATTTATGTTTGGATAATTTGTATTGGGATTGATGGCCCACTATATGGAGGCGTATGGGCGGAGTGAGAAGAGTTTTCAACTGTGTACTTTGTGGTGTTTTGTAGGAATGGGGGTGTAGCTGGGTGGGGTGTGATGAGGTTTGTGTTCAAGGGGTGAAGTTTGGGTTCATGTTTGATGGGGAGGGGGTCGGGACTTTGGGTCTTTACAATGTGTTTTGTGTATTATTACTTGGGTTTGTGGTTGCTGCTAGCAGACTGCAACTGTTTCAGCAGGGGTGGGTTGGGTGCTCTGGGTGTGGGTGTGTGTATTTTGCCTTGTTCTTTTCAGTTGCTTATGGTAGCTTTGGTTGTCAGGTGGGAAAATAATACAGTGAACATGGTGGGTGAGGAGTTGAGGTTGGCGACTTCGAATGTTAACGGATTGAATAATGTCAAGAAAAGGATGAAAATGTTGCGATTCTTAGATGAACTAAAGGGCAATGTGTGTCTCCTGCAGGAGACTCATTTGGCAAAAGATGAAATTGAGAAATTGAAGAAAGGCTGGGTGGGGCAGGTATATGGTGCCTCATTCACGACCAAATCGAGGGGTGTGGCGGTTTTGTGCAGGGAAAACGTCCCGGTCAGGGTTTTGAGGGAAGTGTCTGACAAAGAGGGGAGGATAGCGGCTCTGCTGCTCGATGTATAGGGCCTTGAGGTGTCCTTGTGTAATATTTATGTGCCCATGGTGGATGACAGATCCTTCTTCAGAAAGGTGGCGCAAATATTGCAGGATTTGGGGTCCAGGAACATTGTGTTGGGTGGTGATTTTAATATTGTTCTGGACGGGTCAGTGGATAGACAGTGGGAATCGTTCTAGGGGTGGTGCGGACCGACACCATTTGGCCTAGATTGATTTGCTGTTGGAACATAATTTGCAGGACTGTTGGAGGCTGGAACATCCCTTGAATAGAGAGTGCAGTTTTTACTCGGGTGCACACTCAGTATATTCTAGAATAGATATGTTTTTGACTGCTGGTCGGATGACGAAGTGTTGTGAAACATGTGAGATTGGTAACATACTTTTAACTGATCATGCGCATGTGGTCTTGCAATTGCGGCTGCGATATGCCCAGAATGTACATACATTTTGCAGGACAAATGTTTCATAGCTGCAGAAGGATGATGTGTTAGAGGCATTGAGGAAGGAAGTGGACTGTTTTGTGGAGTGTAATCATGATGGCGAGATGCGTCCCAGTATTGTCTGGGAGGCTTTGAAATGTACGATACGGGGCCACTTAATTGGTGTGTCAAGTGGGCTGAGAAAAAAATGCGTTGCTAGGGAGGCATTGCTGGAGACTAAACTTACCGAATTGTCGAGGAGGGTGATGTGGGGAGGCACTGAGTGAACTTAAAAGGGTGAGGAGAGAGATGAATACACTCATTGATGAATGTAATGATCGGAGTAACTTATTTACAATGCGCCTATTATGAGAATGGTGAAAAATGTGACAGGTGGTTGGCTTATAGGCTGAGGAAGCGTGAGGCTGAGCGATCTATTCCTTCAATTCGGACTCAAGACGGCAGTGTATGTTATCATCCGGGTGAGATAAACAAAATTGTCAGAGATTTTTATGCAGAACTTTACAAAAATGAATCGGAGGTGTCAGGTGAAGGTGCAGAATCTCTGGGAAAAGTAGGCCTATCTAGGATTAATGTGGACTCAGAGTTGTTGGAGGAAGATTTTTCATTAGATGAGGTTAAGATGGCAATTCGTAAATTGAATGCTGGGAAGGCCCCAGGGCCAGATGGGTTCCCGGCAGAGTTTTATAAGGTGCTGCCGGATTCGGCTCTTCGATTGTTGCTGGATATGTATGTGGAGTCATTGAACACCGAATTGCTTCCAGAGACTACTCGACATGCTATGATCTCGGCCTTCTTGAAAAGAGGGAGAGACGAAACTCTGCCTTCAAGTTATAGGCCCAATTGTCTTACTAATGTTGATAATAAGATTCTGGCGAAAATGCTGGCTTGCAGGTTGGAGCATCTGCTTCCTTCCGTGATACATGCGGATCAATCTGGTTTTGTGAAGGGTAGGAAGACCTCCAGTAACATTAGGAAGATTTTTAATATTGTATCGAAAGCAAGTGGTCAGGAAGGGGATAGTGTTGTTTTATCTTTAGATGCGGAGAAAGCATTTGATAGGGTGAATTGGGACTTCCTCTGCATGGTATTGAACAAGATGGGTTTTGGTATGAGGTTCATTTCCTGGATCAGGCTGTTATATAGCGAGCCGACGGCAGAGGTTGTCACCAATGGTATGAGGTCGGGGAGGATTTTAATGGAGAGAGGAACGAGGCAGGGGTGCCCTCTGTCAGCTCTTTTGTTTGTGTTCGCTTTGGAACCGTTGGCCGAGTTTATCAGGAAGGCTGATGATGTGGTTGGCCACTCGTGCTGGGGAATAGCGCAGAAGATTCGGCTGTTTGCGGATGACATGCTCTTAGTCCTTGGTGACCTTAAGAAATCTATACCGGCACTGATGGACGTTATGGCGGAGTTCCATCTTTGTTCTGGGTACATAATTTATTGGATGAAATCAGAGATTATGCCTTTGACACATTCTGTTGATAGGAAGTTTGTGATGGACTTGGGCTTCAGGTGGTGTCCGGATAAATTGCTGTTCTTGGGAGTTTTGGCTAACTCCGGAGATTGGTGACAGGGGTAAGGAAAATGTGCGGGACATGTGTAGTGGTTTGCGGACGGATCTTGAGAGGTGGAGTCTTTGAATCTTTCTTTGTGGGGAAAGGTGAATGCCTTAAAGATGATATCTGCCCCAAGGATTAATTATGTTTTAAGTATGGTCCCTTTGATGTTCCTTTTGATATTTTGGAGAGATTTAGACAGGATGCCGCAGGAGTTCTTGTGGGATAGGAAGCCCCCGAGGTTGAAATTGTGGAAGTTGCAGTTGCCGGTGCATAGGGGTGGTCTTGGAGTGCCGAATTTCAGGGCATATCACCTGGCTTTCTTTTCAGAATTTTTGGTTCCTTTTGTGGAAGAACTGCAGGATGTTTGGGTGGAGGCGGAATTTAGTTTCAATGGGCCGCTTACTTCGAGAGCTGTGTTGACTTCGGTCTCGAGACAGAGTTGTGGAAATGATTTGTTGATGGATAGCACGAGGAGCGCCTGGAAGGGTTTGTGTCAGTATTTGGATGTGGATGCTTTGAGGGAGCCCAGTGCTTCGGTGTGGCTGAATCCAGCTATCAAAATAGATGGCAAGGTGATCTTTTGGGCAGATTGGTTTCTGGGTGTGGTGCGGTGGGTTGCTGATCTGTTTAAGAATGGTCGCTGGATGAACGCGAGGGAATTGCAGCAACAGTATGGTATTGAAAACTTCAGAGCTTCTGATTTTGTGAAGCTTAAGCGTTCGATTGGTAATGTGGATTTGGAGAAGAGAATTGCATTGAATCTGTTTGCAGGGAATTCAGTGGGTTCGGATGGGGGACTGGCCAGTTGCCTGTATATAAAGTGTTTGCGTCATGTTTTCAAGGAAATTATTCTTTAAGGGAGGAGTGGGGAAGGAGAATCGGATTGGATGTCACAGAGGACTTGTGGCAAAATATGTGTATGAATGTGAAGTTGTGCTCACTGGGACTCACAGGGAGATCAAGACAGATAAAAATTCTAAATCGAATTTATTGGACACCTGAGAGGATGTGTAAAAGAGGGATGTTGGCGAGTGCAGAATGTTGGAGATGTTCATGTGAGATCGGTACGCTGGAACATCTGCTATGGGATTGTAGATTGGTGAGACTGTTCTGGGGTGAGATCGGACGGGTATGTGATGAGGTGATTGTTGGTCTCCCTGTCTTGGACTTTAGTGTGGTCATATTGGGGAGTGATGAGTCTTTGGATGATCTCACTCAGAGTGAGAAGAAGTGGTTGTTCCGAGGGGCGATGACTGGTAAAAAAATTATCTTGAGGAACTGCAAGAATGCTTTGACATTGAATATTGAGACGTGATTGTCTGAGATGCATGAATTGGCAAATATGGAGAGAGTGATGTATAGGAGACTTGGTAAATTGGGTTTGAGGAAATACGGGGTAGATTTTCACAGTTATTTTGACTTGGCATTGTAGTTGTTGGGTGGGAGGGTAATTGAGAGATGTATTTGATTTGTTGGGGGTTTAGTGTGTTGTATATCTCACTCTGTACATAGTTCTGTTTAAAATGTTATGCTTTTCTTTTGTTATTTGCAATGTTTATTTGTTATACATTGATTGTCTTGTGATTTGTAATAGATGTTGTGTAAATAAAGATTCAAAAAAATTAAAAAAAGATCATGGTTGTTGAACTCTAACAACTTCCCGAGCACCGAAGGAATCGGTGAATATGGAGGGAATATTAATATCAGGTCGAACTCCCATTTGATCACCAATGCATTTCCCAGAGCTTTCTACAAAAACCTAACTTGAAAAGAAGATTAAAAAAAAGAAATCTAACTTGTCTTGAACAGATGGCCCTTGGAACCTTGTACACATAGGATCTGTTCAAGATCTCCCAGTCTAGCTCACACTTGTGTAAGACTCTCGTGAGCTGACTCAGAATGACCATCTGAGTGCTCAACAAGGTGAAAAGTTGAAACAGATCATTCTCGATCTAACAAAACTCTAAATTGGCCAAAACCACAGAAGCAATGCCATCGGCACAGTATGTGATCAACACATAACCCATTTTATTGATGTAAAGCACAGCTGTGTTGTTGTCAACGAGGACTTGGGGAGTCGATGATCTTTTTGCAATGCCAGTCGAACTGCGCCGAGCGCCAGTAAGTAGATGTGAAAGAGCTTCCCCTGGCCTTCACACAGACCCCTCACTAAAAGATCCAGTAAATGAGCTTCTCTTCCCATCAAGAGCGAGTCCATTACCAGGGTGACAGCCCATACTTTTGCAATGGGGCCTCCTGCAGGAGATTGGTTTTGGTGGACTACTCTGAGAAACCTGGAGGGTAGTCTCACTCCTACTCCCCATGGAACCTCCACGCAGGTGGCCAGGGAAAGGCCATTGCTCTTGGATCGTGACCCTGGGGGTGGAGAAGGGAGGGAGGATCACCTGGGTGACGGGTCCTTGAGGATTGGTATTTGGGAGACCATGGGGGAGACATGGTATCCCCTATCCCTATTGCTGACCAACCTTAACCTGCCCCAACCTTTATGGGCTATCATAAGTCAGCTGCCCTCATTTTCCCCACATATGACACTTGACAGTACTGAGATGAGGAAGGGGAGAAAGAGTAATGAGCACCACCACTCTAGTACTGGGACGAAGAAGAGGCAACCAAGAGCAGTGAAGATTGCACCTGTTCACCACTTTGGTACTGGGACGAAGAAGATGCTTGCTAGGAGATGTGAGGGTCAGTCATGTCCCTTTAATTGTGGTCAGGCAGGGCAAATGAGACATCGACACCTGCAGCCTGTCAAGAGGCTGCAGGTGTATAAGTGGAGGCCAGCCCATCAAGGCAGAGAGTGACATGAAAAGCAGGAGACCTTTATGAGGAGGCAGCCGTAGAGGGACCAGAGACAGAGCCAGGGCACCGGCAACTATCCTGGAGGACTTGTGCGACCCGAAACCAGTGGGCCGAGTCATTTCCGGGAGCCTCCATCTCCAAGTGTGAGCATGAGGAGCTGCAAGTGAAGAGAAGCCCGGTACATAGAGGACGCCACCCGTGTCCCAGAAGAAGCCGTGGAGCCGGTGTGCAGAGAATCAGATGGCAGGCGAGTGGGTCTTGCGCCAGTGGGTTTCCCGACTTCCAATGTCAGGAGGAAATCGCTGGAACAACTGGGAAGACATGCAACAAGCCAGTGAGTGTTGAATGGCATGTGGGCACCTCTGAGGGACCGCAAATGAATAACAGTCCATGCATACAAATCAAAACATGCCCATTGAATTCTGAATTAAATGGAAACATAACTTTGAAGCCAATATATGCATATTGAATACCAAATTGATTGGAAACGTAACATGGAAGCAAATAAGTGCATATTAAATACCGAATTGAATGAGATCTCACAATTGAGCACATAAGTGCACGTGGGACAATTAAAGTAAAACAATATTAAATGTATGTTGCACCACGATTTGACTTGAACTTTAAAATCAAATGCATCAAAGGCCAAAGAGACTCACACAGTGAACTTTGATGAGTAACTGTAGTGCGTCAAGGCCACGGATCAACAAGAGGTGATGGTGGTGGAGCCACAAGGCTTATAAGGAGAAGGCAGACTAGTGCAAGAATACCCATAAAGCCAAGAGGCCAATAAAAGGAACTAAGTGAAGGTGACTCGGTGCACAGGAGCAACTGCCAAGGAACCTGTGTGGGCTGAGGAATCCAGGTGCCTGGTTGCATGACCTGTGATGGGTGGACCGTTCTAACAACTGCGCCTAGACCAGTGAGCCCGGAATGGTGGAAATAAGGACAGTGTTAAACAGCCCAATTAAACCACTGCAGAAGAACCACATCTGTTATTGAGAACGAGTCTCAAGACCCTTTTTGTTTTGAACTGTTTTACTTGAACCTTGGGGAAGAGAACCGCAAGGACTGATTTTGAACTTTAACATCTAGAACACAAGAAAGGTAAATCATAAGACTTTTTCATGGAACCTTCTTGTGCTTGGGGCAGGGAGAGCTGAAAGAAAGCTGCAAGCTCTTAGAAACTCAGAACTTTGAGCTGATCACAATTTCTTTGGACGTTGACATCCCTACTTATTGGTTAATTGTAGTTGTGAGGGCAAGGATACGTTTTGGACAAAGACAGACGTTTAAGTTGAACTCTTTGACTGAGACCTTCCTTGGTTTCGTTCAGGTAGGGACATCCCACCTTAGCATAGGGCAAGTTAGGACTTCAACCATCCTGACATTTAAGTTAAAAAACATTTTTTGCTGGAACCTTATGTTGGTTGTCTGTGTCTTAGTTCATGATGCCTTCACACTACCTAAAATAAGTCTCTGCAGAGCTTCCGGGGAGGAGCAGAACCATGTCTGCCCTGTCCCTGCTGAACCGGAAGCAGTGGCTCTTTAGTGGCCAGTATTAGCAACTGCACATACACCTCTGCTTCCGCGACTTTGAAGATGCAGGACACCATTAGCCCCGGTATCCTCAAGAAAACACCAGCTGGAAGTTCCCCGCACACATGGAAGGGGGCTACTGTTGTCTGGATGCTGGTTACCCTCTCCATGAGGGAAACCATAACTTGCTTTGTATATAGGATAACCTCTAAAAACTGCAGGCATTGGAGGGGGTCAGAAAAAACTTCTTAGGTTGATGGAGAAGCCGAATCTTCGGGAGGAGGTTTCATATCATCCTGAGGTGCCCCAGTGCTAATTCTTGTGACCTAGGTTGCAGGAACTAATCATCAAGGTAAAAATGACGCACACGCTTTTCCTGTGAAGATGGGCAGATGCCAGCACCTACCCTTTGCAAATACTTACTGTACCGAACTGGTAATGAGTACTTCACACAACAAAAAAGATATTTTCCAACGCTTGAATTCAATAGAGATATGAAAGTATTTGGTGCGCTGATCTAACAAGATAAGCCAATCATGCAACTCCAAAGCCAGGAGGATCGGAACATGGGTGAAAATTCTTGTAACTTTTCCTTAAATGCATTTTAAAGAAGTAAATCTGCATTTAAAAATTGTAAGCTGACAAGAAAACCCCAATTTTGTTGGTAGGAACTACAAGTCCTATAATCCCCTAAATACTGGAACAAGGAAAAGGGCTCAAGAGCAATGTTGCAGGAATAGTCAGCTTGTTAAACCCGATGACCCAAACCTGAGGGAAGCAGAGATGCTTAAAAGTCCCCCTCAGGTGCTGGCCATTAGATTAAGATGGAGTAGTCACAGACGTTGCTGGAAAGAAGGAACGCTGGGACTTTAACCAAGCAGATTCCCGTTGCCTGCCCTGAGAGGGTGATCCCCCTAAATTTGAAGTGCAGAGATTGCGCAGCGGAAAGGGTGAAGGAAGACTGATTTTCGCCATGTGAACCTGATTGCAGAGATTGCGCAGCAGGAAGCGCGCCAGAGACCGTGGATGAAAGTTGGTGTACAGCTGAGGGTCCCAGGATCGAGACGAGCTCAGTGACTGCGTGGCAGGAACAAATACACCTTCACCGAGGAAGGGTGTGTGTCCAAACGTAGCTAGAAGCAGTTCAAGTCCTGCAGCACAAATAGGGATCAAGATAGAGCCCAGTGAGTGTTACTGAGCGTTCTGATCCCTTGCGCGAACAAAGGTAGGCAACTGTAGCCAAGCAAAATCAATTGTGTACAAGTGATAATATTAAACCGACCATTGATTGTTGGACAATGGGAAGACAGAAAATTAGCACTCGCGTATGAGTGAACTTCGTTAATAGCACTTGCGTAAGAGTAAAACACTCTTAACAACGTTCATTGTGAAGCAGTTGAAAATAATGTAGCGCTGAAGTTAAGTGACTGGACATTGATAATTGTGAGTTCTAGGGAACAAACATTGCCAAAAGCAAAAAGTGAAACACATATTGCCCAAGCCAAGAGTGAAACACGCATTTCCCAAAGCCAAATGTTGTCCAAGCATTGCACAAAGACAAGAGTTGTCCAAGCATTGTCTAAAGCCAAAAGAGACCAAAAACAAGTAATACAATTAAGCTGCTCTGGGTTTGCAGGATCCGAAGAGGCAAATGCAAGGTTGTAAAAAGGTAAAAACCTGCTGATTGCGACTGTTCCCTAAAAATTGGTATAACTTACATTGTAAAAGCCACAAGAAGGAAAGGTAGAATTACATCCTTAAGGAGATTTTGGTTGTTGAAGTTGCAGAATGATAAGAGTGGAAAAGAGGTTACCCTTCTGGAAAGTGAATGTTCAGAAGAAGAGTGCCTTGCTTACTTGGAAGCGTTGAGGGGCACTAAAGGGAATCTCGCCTTTTCTAAAAAGTTGTTCAAAGTCACAAAGGTGCAAACTGCTGGAGCTGTGGTAAATATTGATGTCGCAGAAAGACAAGTGGCAAAGAGGCTGCCCTTGTGAAAGGTGAATATTTAGAGGAAGATTGCCTTACCTACATGAAGGTGCTGGGGAGCACTAACGTGACTATTGTCTTTCCTGGAAAATTGCTAAAAGTTACAAAGTTGCAAACTGTTGACGCTGTAGTCAAACATTTGGTTGTCAATAGATGTAAAACTTCAAAAGCACAGTTGAATGTGGAATACTATCGAACAGGAGAGTAGACCTGCATGGTGAACCCAAGCAGAGGTTAACCTGACATGGAAGTTATCCAAGTGCTGCGAAGCCATCCTGACAAAGATATAAACTGTGATTTATGGTGCTATAAAAAGAGAATTGAGAAAAGCTAACAATAAGCTGCGTTTCTTTAACCTTGCCAGAAGTTGTGTTTACTTGAATCTGACAAGGAGTTGTGTTTCTTCCATGACATTCAAAAGTTGTTGAAAAGCATCTTGACCCAGAACATAACTGATGCTATTTGATGAAGTGGAAATCATTATTCAAGGAAGAAGAGAAACCTTTCTGTTGGTTGAACATTGGTCAACAGAAATTTATTCTCACAAAGTGAAGGAGCCAAGAACTGAGTTGGAACTTTGTTGGAAACACGGATTTCCTTGTTTCTTTTTGTTGAATGTTGGAACTGAATCTAACTTAAAACCTGGGGAAGGGGAGCTCACCCAGGTTATAAAGAGAGACTGTGAATATATTAGAAATACAATTGTTGATATTACTGTGAATTGCCATATATTTTCTTATGAATTTTATGTTGAAGTGTGAGGGCCGAATATCCTTTGTTAGAGTATTTCCTTTATTTTCTGATAGGCAGCAAAATCCTCGTCAGGTGAGAGATAGTGAGGCGTTTGTTGAGACTTTGAATTTAATAAAATGGCATATTTTGAGAAATCATTCAAAAGTTGTGCACCTCACATTTCTGACCCCTCACACAGGGTAGAACAGAATGAAATCAATTTGGGCCAAGAAAGTGCTCAAAATAACGTAATCTGTGTCAGAATAGTCACTAACTAGTATGTGGTCACCCCTCGACGTAAACACAAACGTTAACTGTCTCTCTGGGAGGTACAAAGTAAAAGTTGTTCAGACTTTGTTAACTCCTGGTTCTGCTTTCACCGGCCGGTTTACCCAATGTGGTGAATAGGTGCAAGATGATGAAAAATAAAACAAAACATTAATTAAAATGTACGCCAATAGCTCAGGGTTCCAACCAATCAATGCCTTTCAGCAAGTCCCTGCCTCTAAAATGTGAAGCTTCCATGGCAATTTTCTTGTTCAGCTAGGTGACATTGTGGAGGCTTCTTCCAGGGTCTGAAGTATGGAACGGAACCAGATGATTGTACTGTTGCGGAAGTCATGCTTCAGCTGGCCTTATAACTCAAGGCAAGAGCCACCGGTAGATAGTACACCACCATGGTGGATTCTTAGCTGTCTTCTCACTCACTCACTCACTCACTCACTCACTCACTCACTCACTCACTCACTCACAGACTGACCTCCTCGCCGTCTCACAATAAGCTTGCACCTATTTGAAATGTGTCCAATCTTTCTGTAGGCACCTCACTGCCTGCTAACGCTTGTTGCACTGCCTCAAGACTCGGCCTCTTATCATTCATCCTGCCACATTGCTCCCATACCTTGTAGACATAGGGTGACTTTTTCTCTCTTTTCTCTGCTTACAAGGGCTTTCTAGATTCTCTGACTCAGTTCCTATCACTTCCTTCTCCTCAATTATCAACATCTCCCCCTTTGCTCCTCCTTAACTCCACTTTTCAGACCTTCCTTAGTTTCCTTTTCCAGATTTGCCCGATCACCACCTTCAACTGAACCTCTCACTTCAGCCTGAGAACATTGTTTATCTCACTCTCTTCAGCTCCTCCTTAGGTCCCCCGTATACTAGGTCTTACTTGCTCCTCAATTTACACTGAGGAGGGAGGATAGCTTAGGGGCAACGACGATGTAGATCAACACAGTTTCATCCCCGGGTCTGCGCTTAGAAACCTCTCAGTATTAAGCACGTTGTAAATAACCAATTATATTATATTATATTATATATATATATTCAGTAAAAAAACTTTGTTAAAGGGACGTTATAGTTAAGTTGCACTACTAAAAACCTATGAAATTCAGTGAAAAAAACTTTGTTAAAGGGACGTTATGGTCCAAGTAAAACTGAAAACCCCCTGATATTTGCCAGTTGTGGTAACCCAAGCAACCATAACTGCCACCACCGTGCACTGCTAAGACTAACACCCAGGACATCAAAGATGACATCACAAGTGTACCATAACCATAACGTCCCTTTTAACAAAGTTTTTTTTACTGAATATATATAAATTTAGAAAGTAAGATTTTTTTAAACTATCACATTGTAGCTGCAGTTCTTTAACTGCAGCTACAAAAAAAAACACAACACACACTACATTTTTATATTATTAAATACCTTCTATGGCTGGCTCTTAAAAGAGTCTTTGTTTGTATACATAAAAATGGCATTAATTTTATTTTCCCAACAAGAAAATATCCAGGATTCCTCATGAATAAATCTGTCCGCAATTTAAACATGAACCTCTTCTTTCAAAAACTCCATCCAAAGTGATGTTAAAAAAACAGAAAAAAGTACGTAACGAATGCTTCTCAAAAACTTGCCCAAAGTCTTCCACATCATTGTTAGTTCCATTCTCAAAATGAGGTATTCCGCCGCAATCTTCTGAACAATGAGATTCATCACCTGACAAACAACTGAATGAGTTGTCAACATCTTTTTCAGAACTTCTCTCAATTTTTCTACCGCTAAAAAATATTTCTAAAGTGTCCACCACTAATAGTATTTATGTACACTTCAACTCCACATCTGCTAATGACAGGCCTCTCTCTCAGGACAATATAAAGTAAATACCACCTTCCACTACCATAACATCTTTCAAAATGTACCTTGGATCAACCAATCACTCCTTTTTAAACTCCTAGTTTTATTGGTGCACATTTTTCACCTTTACTTGTATTGCTGTAGTTATAATATAATTAAATGGCACCCAATAACCGCAGCTAACCAGCCAAGCCGTTACAGCCGTGGTTATCGTAGTACACCAGAAATATACAGTGTCCTATTGACTATCATAAAGCTGTGGCTACAGTAATCTCAAATTACTTACGACTATGTTAATCACATGAAACAGTGCTTAAAATAACATTTGCCAAAAAAATAACCCCAGGGCACAAGACAATTAAACATATTGAACTTGTAGAAATCATGTAAAATTACATTTTCAAGCTCCCATATCAATAGATATGATGATGCAAATATGATAATCACCACTAAAAATAATGACCCCACATTTGTCGTTACCGTACTCGCGACTATTACAGCAACTATATAGCTGCGGTTATAACACATGTCGAAATAACACAATGGCTATTGGCTGCTGAAATAATCGTGACTAGAAGTGATCACACATGCGATAATCGCAACTAAGTCACCATGTTGCATGCTGACGCCACTCCATAGCCGCAATGACGCATAGCCATGGCTATACAGCATGGCCTCAGATTTGCCAGTGGCATAACTGTGGGTAAACTCAGCATGATGACGCTTCCTGAGGCTATGCAGTTTGGTCTCTAATTGGTTGGGGCATAACCATGGCTACGGTTCTATCCTATCGCCATAGCTCTTCAATATCTACCTGGCCTCTCTTGCTCACATGATCTCCTCCTTCTCTCCTCATTTCCAGTGTTATGCCGATGACACACAGCTTTCCTTTAAACTTCCCTTCTACTTCCCCAGCTTCCTCCTCTCTTATCCCCGACTGCCTTTCCGCCATTCAGGCATGGTGTGCAGTGAATAATCTCTGTCTCAATGCCAGTAGGGTGGAGATTCTCCTCATCGGGACACCTGTGCTTTCTTTTCCTCCTACCCTCTGGCCACGCTCTTCAGGCCCTCTATCCCCATCATCTTGTGAGGCCAATAACCTTGGGGTCATCTTGGACTCTGCCCTCTCCTTCACCCCTCACATCATGGACCTTACCAAGAAGTCCCACTTCCAGCTCCTCCACCTCCTCAGAGGCATTCTTCCTTTTCTCACCTTTCCCAGAAGCTCAATGCCTCCAGAGCTCTGGTCCTCTCCAGGCTTGGCTACTGCAACACCTTTCTCTCAAACTCCCTCTTTCCTCCCTTCACCCGCTCCAGCTAATCCACAATAAGGCTGCAAGACTTATCCTTGGCCTCAAGCCAACGGACTGTATCGCTCCAGCCCTAAAATCTCTCCACTGGCTCCGGGTGGCCGCATGGATCAAATTCAAGACCCTCTGCATTATCTATAAGGCCTTCTGGGGCCTGGGACCATGCTATCTCAAACATTCCCTCCCTAAATACTCCCTCGCCAGAGCCTGTTGCTCCTCTAATTCCAACTCCCTGACTTTCAAATGCTTATCCATTCAGAAAGTGGGAGTCAGGTCACTCTCCTCGGCTGGTGCCTCCCTTTGGAACAGCCTCCCTGCTCATCTCAGACTTGAGCTGGACATCCTTAAGTTCAAGAAACTGCTCAAAACTCTGCTCTTCTCTAAGTCTTTCCATCTTTCTCTTCCCTGCTAATCACCCCACTGCCGCTGTGACTGATGGCCTGATCCTCATGAATCTCACAGGATCCCAGGCCCTCCCCCCTACTAGTTAATGGCAGCACACCTCAACCCCATTGCACTGCCCTGCAGGCCCCTGCTTGGTGGCTCCACATCCCACCAATGAGAGTCACCTGTACTAACACTTAGCCTGAGGTTCTACTCCTTGGCTCCCCTTAGCACTTCCCTCCCAGACCCTCTTCCAGCACTTGTCCATTCCGCTGCTCCTCCTTGGATCCCCATCCCCTGCACTTCCCCTCAATGCACTTGCACAGCTGAATGCCACAAGCCTAGTAGCACCACAACTGTATATTACTGTTTTTGCTATTGTTATTATTTCCCCTGTTCCCTTCCCATTTGGCCATGTGGTGCTTTGAAACACAATTCTGTTGTATAAAGCGCCTTACAAATGTTCAATAAATAAACAATAAATAAATGCCCTGCGGAATGACACTTCCTGTGGCTACATGACGCGGCGTCCAATTGGTCGGGGACGTACCCACTGTTATTCCACAACACCCACAGGAAACCTGTTAGCTTTCTCATTGCTTTTTGGTTTTCCACTGAGCAACCTCTCCTCCTAAAAGACCTTGCACCTGCCAAATACATATTTTTCCAATCCCTTTTTAACCTCCTTTGTTCCCACACCTCTCTGCCTTGTCTTGTGATTTGGGTCTATTCTGTATTTTAGCTTTTTGTTTTCATTTTTTTAACAACATTTTTTTATTAAGTGGCATTGTCTTGTCTTCCTTCTGTCTTTTTTACATTTTACTCCCCAGTCCGACAATTCCAACAATGTCTGGATGTAGCAGTGACAGCAGCAGTAATGAGATCCAGCGCATCACTGTTCCAGGAGACGCTGAGGAAATCATCTGGGTTGTCACACCGTCACCCCCCAGCCCCCCACACAAGAGGAGCTGCAGGATGCACAAAAGTACTGGAGGTACTTTCTGCTGAGGAAGCACTGCAGACTGAAGGGGGAGGAGGAGGTCCAATGCATCTTCTGCCACCAAGTCCTTTGACAGGAGCTGTCCACTGCCCCATCTCAGAGCCTAGGCATATCGGTGCTCATACAACATCCCCTCTGTGTGCACTGGGATAAGGTTGATGAGCCTTACTAGCAGGTATACATCAAGCAGAATGTGTTAGCCTATGCACCTCAAGCAGCGCCCAGTACCACCAGGGCAGCACCCACCTCCTCTCCCACGATATCATTGGCTACCCCCATGTCAACTCCAGGGATACCCACCCAAGCCTTAGCATCTTCATCCAGCTGGGCACCCACGGCCGTAACACCAGCAACACAACCTGCTGTCATTCGCCCGGCAATCAATGTGAACAAGTGCATGTCCCGTCCCGTTTGCCACAACAGCATTGCCATGGGAGGTGCTACCTTAAGTGAGTGGGCAGTAGCTGTTAGGAAAGATTTCAATTATGTGTAATTTTCCCTCCATTTGTGGATCCCCCAAACCATTTGCTTTGTTTGGCTATCCTATCCTGACTTTTTACCAGTGGATCCTGGCCTTCAACTGCGCTCCCCTGGGCTTTTTCTCACTTGTTATGGGAAAACTGACACGTCCTTCAGACTGTCAGTACTGGTTAACTATGTTTCCCTTAGTCTTTGAGTAGGTTGCCATTTCCTTTGAACAGCGCACAATATAACTTTCAGTACCGTGCGCTGGGGTCCTTTTTGTTCCGTGGCCCTAGACACCCGTGAAGGATTTTTTGGTTATTGTACGAGTGTGCCTTGGATGAGCTGGTGGCAGCAGTTACTTTTTATAAGTGTTTACTTATTTTTACGGAATCATATCTCGTTTACTGCATTTGGTTTAAGACTGTGGCCAGGTCCTAAAATGGCCAAGCACAAAGTCTTTAGTTCTGTTGCATGGCCATTTTGTCCCTTGCCTCACCCAGGTCAAGTAACCCGGGTTGTCCTTCTTTGGGGAGGCAGCCTCCTCGAAAACCAATCTCTTTCAGAGGCTTCTGCCTGTCACATGTGTGTGCCTAGGAAGTGTGTTGGGACTGTCTGGTCCCAATCCACACTACTGGTGCCAGGATGTCTGGAGTGCCTTAATGAGTCAGACCACCGTGTACCGTGATTGGTCCACAACTCGAAGCTTGCATGAGAGCAGATCTTCAATGGGAAGTCCTTGATTTTGGCACAAAGCTTATCTTGGGTAAGAGAAGTGGTTCTGCAGGCATTCCAGGTCAATCACCCGAGTTCTCTCCAAAATACAGAAGAAGCCATGTTTCCTGCACCAAAGAAACAGACTTGTGGAACCGCTGTAGATGCTTTGGAAGGTTTGGCACCTTTCACCCTCTGCTGTCCCGTCGGACTCCTGTTTTCTTCATCGATCAAGAATGCCTGCCAAGGCGCTTCACCCCTTTGGAGTAGTGGAAACCTTTCTTGGCGCTCCCTACTTTCCCGCCTAGTGAGCCCCTTCAAAAGTGTTCCTGGGCCATCCAGTGAACTGTCCAGCTCTACCTCAGGGTATCCCGAAGAATCACTGCTGTTTTGAGTTGAAACCTAGCTCCTCCAAGTCCCGAATTAGGAGAGTGCGTAATGCTGCATACATCTGGGATTCCTGCGCCACTACCTGTTGGTGATATGCGCTGTAGGTGTCTTGCTGACTCCCTGTCCTGTGCCTTGAAGCTTTTTGCACTGGAATTTTCTTTGTATCTACTTCGGAAGCTGAGAAAAGGCAACTGTCCCATCACAGATGATCATTCCATCCCATAGCCGTTGAGAGCCGGAGCACCGTGAAACTGCAGGACTCGAACCTACTAGAGACCTTGACTAAACTGGCAAAGTTTGATCCGGACTGGGGGCGTGGCTAAGGAGCCATGTAGGAGGACGCGTCCTTGCTAGAGCTCCAGCAGATCCTCACACAATCCTGTAGAAAACCGTGCATTAACTGATGCAAAAGTCCCATAACAGAGAGGATCGTGCATGGGAAGAGTTGGGACACGCATGAATGCAGTAAGGCACGGACCAACACAACAACAATGCTGTTGGAGACCGAAGAAAATTGTAGAACGAAACCGCAATCAAATAAAGAAAATGACCGCCGCCTGAGAGACAAAGAGAACAAAGGCGAGACCGGATGAGTGCAGGGCCACTTGACCTTTCGCACGCCAGTGGCGGAGGTGCCATGGGCAGATTGGGCTGAGGCTGAATGTGCAGAATACAGGGTGGGTGTGCGGTGCCCGGACCGCGGCTCGAGGGCTGTGCGGCCGCAGGTAGAAGCCCTGTGAGCCTCGGCACTGGTGATTGTGTGGACCTGAAGGCTGCCTGAAGTGGAGAGGAGACGCTAACGAGGAGAGGATCAAGTTGCGCCTGACCAGAGGGATACATTGTCTCCGGGATACAGGGCCGAGAGGAGCGGGCTGCAGTGAGCACAAGCCTAGCCTTCAAATGACAGAAGACGTGAGCTGAAGGAGATACAAATGTATCTGATGTAACGGTGCTGTAGCACACAGCACGGAAGCACCGCAGCGCGAAATACAGCCGTGCAAACGCAGAAATAAAGAAACGATAACTAATCTGGATTGTGCAACTCAGCGGGTCACAACCTAAAAAGGAGGCATAACAACTGTGACACACCAAAAAAAACAAAAACAAAAAAAAGGCAGCCAGTCTCATGAGGAGAACCAAAAGTAGCTCTACCCAACGGGGGGGGGGGGGGGGGGGGGTTCACACCAGTGAAGTGCTCATAACCGAGAAGGCGGAAGATAAGCAGCAAGAAGGGTGCACACTGCTGCACGGAAAACGATCCTACATACCAGGAGAGGGAGACCACAAGTACAGTGGTTGGAAGCTTCAGAGAGCAATGTAACAGCACAGGTACGAGTGGGGCATGAACACATGAAGTGACGTCGCAACTAGCGAAATAGGGATACGCACACACAAAATGGCCCAGGGTACATACCCACTAAGGAGGTGAGGGATTGTGGGCACGACGGGTTCAGCAAGAAATCAAGCCATCACCGAGCTCACCACATTCGAGACACAGAATACTGCTCTGCCACCGCAGAAGACAAAGAGGTGTGTCACCGGAGTCAAACAGTCGACAGAATCCCACGCCGGAGAGAGCAAGGGGCTAAATACAAAAAGGCAAGGGTAATAATAAGGACACAACCCAAGCCATATTCGCAACACCCATTTCAGGTACAGTGGATCGGAATTTCCCATGTGCGATATTGCTGAGAGAGGAGACTGAGTGCTGATGTGGTTTGCGTGGAACTGCCAGGTGCATATTGAGGCATAACATATTGTGGAACAGGAAAGTGCTGGAGTAAGACGGACACATACATTTGCGCACCACATACACAGGGAAGCATTACAGCCACGGAGAAGATATGTGGAGAGGGAGAAAGCAGCAATAATTGGTCAAAGATCCCCACCGATGCACCAGTGGGCGACTAACCCACAACATTAGACAACCCTCAGAAGTGGTCGGATGCACTGAGGGGTGCCGGGATGGCCTCCAAATTGCCAAAATCAAAAGGGAAACAAGCGACTATGGAGGACTTTACTAAGACACCCCAAGCAATGGAAGGAGCCAGGAAGGAGGACAAGAATATGCAACTGGACACTGCACCAGAGAGAAGTGACCAGCAAATCCTGGACGCAATTGCAGATCTGAAGGCGGCCCGGGAAACCAGGTTGGAGGCAGCCATGGCGGATCTTAAGACATCATTGGATCTCAAAATTGGGGCGGTACAGGAGGATGTGAACATTCTGCGGCAGGATGTTAAAAAAGTGTCAGAATGCACTGGCGAGCTGGAGAAAGCGGTACGTGTTAACACAGGGGCCTGCAAAACGCACACCTCGGAAATCCACATATTGCGGCAGCAAGTGTGCAACCTGGAGAGCAGAGCGGAGGAAGCCAAAGGGTGGGCCCCCAGGAACAACGTACGCATTGTTGGGCTCCCGGAAGTAGAAGAAGGGCAGAACCCCACGGAATATATAGAGACAATGTTGCTGCAGGAGATACAGGGAGGCGAACTCACCCAGGGATTTGCGGTGGAGAGAGCGCATTGAGCCCTCACTAGAAGACCACCACCGGGCGCCCCTCCGAGACCGATAATCGCCAAGATCCTGAATTATCGAGACAGGGAGAAAATCCTGGAATTCTTTCAGAAAGGAGGCACAATACGCAGGGCATACCCCGACTATACGCTCCAGGTGCAGAGGCAACGGCTGAACTTTGGAACTGTGAAGAGGAGGCTGCGAGATGCAGGCTATAGGTACATGTTGATGTACCCAGCGAGGCTGAAGGTGTTCCACAAGAACAAGGCCCTGTTCTTTGCGACGCCGAAAGAAGCGACGGAATGGCTGGATGGCCACAGCTGCCTGGATGAGACAGACCAGCAGAAGGACTGGAGAAATAAAGCAGTGTCGACAAGAATTGAGGCACTGTATGATCTGAGACATTGGGACTAGATTATAAAACAATGACCTAAGAAAGTATTTTAGGCCAATATAAAGGGAGTAGCATGCGCGACAGACAGAGCATAATGCAGGAACGCAGGGAACCTGCCTTTACACCCCGATAGTATAGATTGGACAGGCTACTGATAGAGTGGTAGCCACCCTAAACTGCATT
Organism: Ambystoma mexicanum; assembly: GCF_040938575.1. NCBI lineage: Eukaryota > Metazoa > Chordata > Amphibia > Caudata > Ambystomatidae > Ambystoma > Ambystoma mexicanum. Next base: position 41,291,118 of record NC_090928.1, read on the forward strand.
TATTGTACATACTTTGAATAGATTGACTAAGATCAGTACCAACTGTATATATTGTACATACTTTGAAATGTTCCTACTACCTGCCTGTACATCTTATATTTGGCATCTTAACGCCACAATTGTATAACTGATTATTTACTGTAACTATGTAACCTGTCCTTAAGCGCCCATTTACCCCTGGGTCTGGAGCGCTATACTAAATAAAACAAACAAACAAACAAATACCCTGCTGAGTTCCTTGTACCAGCTAGCCGAGACAGGACTAAATGCGGGATCGTCTGAGATCCAGGGATGGAGCTGGGCAAAAGTTGGGGACCGGTAGGGAGGGGGAAGTTGAAGGCATTGCTGGGGGGAGTTGAGGTGTTATGGGGGGGAGTAGCTGTTAGGACAAAGGGGAGGGTTTGTTTGAAGTTGGGGACTGAGCCGATTAACACAGGAGGGGCAGCCTACAAATAAGATCTGGAAACTTGCAAAGGGAGGAGAGAGATGGGATGGGATTGCAACATGGGGGACCTGAAAATATCCACTTGGAATGTTAGAGGGCTCAATAGTTACCTAAAAAGGAATAAGGTGATGATGTACCTGCGCAGGCAGAAGATAGACATAGCTTTAATACAAGAGACCCACCTCATAAAAGAAAAATTAGAGGTGATCCGGAAGAAATGGAAGGGAACGGTCATGGATGCGACTTATTCTGCATTCGCCAGAGAGGTGATTACCTGGGTAGAACCACATGTCCCTTTCCAGGTATTACAATCTACAGCGGAAGCAGATGGGAGGATGGTGGCAATAAGGGGATCCGTGGAAAATAAAGAATTATGTATCATAAACACATGCTCCAAACCCGGATACAGTGGCATATTTTAGAACCTTGTACAACAAAATAAGCATGTACCTGGGGGGAGCAGTGATTTGGGGGGGTGACTTCAATTGTACACTAAATACTAAAGTAGACAGATCAGATGACAAAATAGATAGACCCACCCCGGCTGCTAGGGCATTGCAGACACTGCTGACAGAATTCAGGTTTGTGGATGCATGGAGGCTGTGTCACCCGAAGGATAGACAGTATTCACATTATTCGGCCCCACAAAACCTGCATACTAGGTTGGATTATATGTTTACCACACAAGAGCTAATGCAGACATTGTACAGGCAGAATATAAAGCGAGGGTCCTATCAGACCACTCGCCATTGGTCCTAGTGTGGCAATACCGACCCCCAAGAGCAAGGATACCAACATGGCGCCTCAGAGCGGAGGCACTCAAGGATACAATGTTTAGGGAGGACCGAAGAGAAGAAATAATAAATTACTTTGAGACCAATACTGGAAGCGTTAAGTCGGCTGGAACGCTGTGGGAAGCCTTAAAGGTAGTAATAAGGGGGGTAGCCATTGCTAAGTCTAAGGGATTACAGGGTGGGATATTAACAGAATTGCAGGAAGCCGAAAAAGAGCTAGAAACAGCGCTGGGTAAGGAGGGGTAACGCCATGGAGGACGCTGGAACCACACTAAGGCTGCAACAGAAATGTGCAGGACTCTGGGAGAGACTATGTAATCTAAACTATAAAAAGTATGTGGAAAGACAACAGGCGGGAGGTGATAAACCAGGGAGGGTGTTGGCATGGTTATACAAAAGTGAAACCCCCAGACCTACAATTAGGGCAGTGACGAGGGAGGATGGAAGTATAGTGGACACCAAAGAGGGGGTGAATCGCAAATTTATGGCGTACTATCAACAATTGTATGGGGATGAAGGGGGAAGCGATTACAGAGAAATAAGGGAAACACTGGAGGACATAGGTATGCCACGTATAAGTGCGGAGGAGCGGGAGGATTTGGATGCCCCGATAACCCTAGAAGAGCTTTAAGAGGTAGTAAAGCAGCTACCCACCTGCAAGACCCCGAGGGCTGATAGACTCCCTAGTGAATTTTATAAAATGTACAGAAGCGAAGTGCTCCCCCAACTAATGGCGATGTTAAATGAGGCATATGAAATGGAAGGTTGCCAGAGTCCCTGAGAGAGGCAATTATCATACCGCTCCCTAAACCCAATAAGCCTGTCAAGGATTGCGGATCCTTCAGACCGCTGTCGATGCTTAATCAGGATAGCAAAATACTTACAGCGGTCTTGGCAAACAGAATGAAAAGTATCATCGATAAACTAATACACCCTGATCAGACCGGGTATGTCCCAAATAAGAATTTATCCAACAACCATAGACGACTACACCGAGTCATAGAACACACGGAAGCGGACGCGGGGGAAATTGCAATTGTATCATTGGACGTAATAAAAGCCTTCGACTCAGTCAAATGGCCTTGGCTGCTTACAGCCCTGACCAGCTATGGGATAGGGCCAGACTGCTATACAGAGCACCGCTGGCCAGGGTTAAAAAGGTAGCAATAATATCAGAGAGGTGGCAACTTAGCAGGGGCACTAGACAGGGATACCCATGGTCCCCTATGTTGTATATCTTGGCACTGGAACCCCTGGCGATATACCTAAGGCAACAGTATGACATAATAGGAATCAACATAAATGGGGAGCAGCATTTAATCTCCTTGTACGCTGATGATATGCTGCTGTACTTGCGTTACCCAGAAGAAAACCTCCAATATATTCTGAAAGTGATGGAGCGATTTGCGTCGCTATCTGGTATAGCAGTGAACCCCAAAAAATAATGCATGTTTCCGCTGGGTAGGTACGTAGGGGTCCCGCAGGACCAATTGCCAGTCCTACAAATACCATGTGAGGTCACCACGTTCAGATATCTCGGGATAGACATCTACCACACGGTGGAGGCAGAGCACCAACATAATACTGAGAAAATGGTCAAGGGTATTGAAAATAGCATGAAATTCTGGGTAAAGCTCCCCTTAGCGATGATGGGAAGAGGGGCAATGCTGAAAATGGTAGTGCTCCCCAGATTGTTACATTATTTCGGGAACACCCCGTACCTGATACCAAGGCTTTTTTTTCATTAGGATAAATAGCATATGTAGGGAATTTCTGTGGCACCGGACGAGGAACAGGATTGACCTTTGGAAGTTACAGAATTCATATGATAAAGGGGGAATAAAACTGACAAACTATGAGATTCACTACTTAGCGAGCCAACTGCAATACGTGGCAAAGTGACTATCAGAAGATCCAAACACAGGATCTAGGTTGTTCAGACGTGAGTGTGGCCCATTTTTCCTAAAAGAAATGATTTAGTTGCCAAAATCAGATGTGAAGGAGCGCTCGGAGATGCTGACACTGGGATGGCAGGTGTGGCACAGGGCCTGTCAGATAATGGGGAACCCGGGTCAATGCTCCCCACAAGTGACACTTCGCATTGATGGGAAATGAAGGCCCATTAAGAAAGACGATCAGGAAGCGTTGGGAACCGGTAGGGTTAGCAACAATGGGAGACATATGGCAAGAGGGGAGAATAAAAGGATTTGAGACACTGGTGGAGGAAACATGGTTGCATACAGGACAATATATCACTGACCACAGGATGGTGTGGTGAATACAAGAGACATGGTCCAAAATAGTAATAGAGGAGCAGCCAGACTGTCATAGAAATGATATCTGATATGGCAGAAGGAGGGCACAAAATATCCAGGATATACGAGCTGGTGATGTCCAAAGTGGGGAAAGAAGTGATACAACTAAGACAGGACTGGGAGGAAGAAGTGAGCGTCCCTATGAGTGATGGGATGTGGGAGCGGGCCCAAGGGAATCATAAGAAAGTATCAAGGAATGCCAGACTACAGCAAATACAACCGTATATAACCCATAGGGCTTACATGACACCACAGAGGATAGCTAAATTTAAAAATGCAGAACGACAAACATGCTCTAAATGTGGCGAGGAAAATGCTGGGATGACGCATATGCTCTGTGCATGTCCAGAAATTGAGACATTCTGGGGGGTAGTGGCCCATAAATTGGAAGAAAAAAGGGATACAGATAAATGTTGGGGCAGCATGGGCATGTCTGATAGGGGGGGTTTCCAAGGGCACGTAAACTTAAACATGTAAGCAAACTAAAAGATTTGGCATATATACTTGCGAAGCGCCGAATTGCTATGGGATGGAAGGCGAGTCGAAGGCCGAGGATAGAAATATGGTGGAAAGACCTTCAGAAATGGGCAGAAGCCGAAACCACAGTATAGCAGGAAGCTAGTAATACTGGAGGGGAAGAAGAAGCAGAAAGCCTTACAGCTTGGAAACATCTAATGATCACTTTGTCTGAGCCTGCACAGAACTGTTCGAGTGACCAGGACTCAGAAGAAAATATGGCTGAGAGAACCTCGCTGCAAGGTAGAGAAGCATAGCGTGAAGCAGAATAGGCTCAGTTGGGAGGGAGGGAAGAGGAATGCAGTAGACATTGACTAAACTGATAAACTTTGTAATATTGTAACATGTACTGCAAGTTTGGTTGTTTGTTTGTAATGAAACTAATAACATTTTTTTTTTTTTAAAGTTTGATCCGGACTGAGCCGAGGGTCGGTGCGTACTTGCATCACTTAACGGTGGCCCCCTGGCACAACCACTCTCTTTTATGCACGGATATCCCTTAAAAAGGTATTAACATTTGGCTGGGTAAGCCTGGGCTCCCTAGCTATTCTCACCTTTTGGAAACTGCACTGCTGCCAAGGGCAGATCCTACTCGAATAGCGGGAACCAATTCTTCATCGCCTCAAGCCCCTTCCTGACTTTCTACAGCTCTCCCAAGAAGACCCGCTTTCTGTTCTGCCTTCGGGATCGTGCGTTTTTATGCACAAGTGCACTGTTGATTGAGCACAAGGCTCCCCACTTCTTATTGCTGGACTCGAAAATTGGGGAATGACTCTGAAGAATTGTCTAATGCTCCTAGTGTGTTAACCCACCTTTCTCTTTACAGGTTGTGGCTGGGTTTTACGCATTTGTTGCATTAGGAAACATATTGTACATATGTTATATAGTAGAGTATTTTGTGTGGTAACTGTTTTGATAATTAAAGTTTATTTGTGTCCATTGGTCCGGCCGACAATAATGTATAGGTATTTTTCATATACACTTGTCTAAGAGTAATTTGTGGTTTGTTGCTGTGTGTGCTCATTGTGGGCTTCTGATCACTCTAACCACTCCTGAGATTTAATCTTGACCGCCTGCCAAGCTACCTAGATTGGTCTGGCTTGTCTAGAAGGTTCCCTTGCTTTACTCAACTGAGGGTGGCCTCCTAAAAATCTGCCCACCAGGTCAGAATTAGAAATCCATCTTAACATGGACTATTTCAGAACATAAGGACAACTGCCACCACTAGGCTTATTTTTCTTTTTAAGTGGCAATTTATTTCTTCACCCTTTAAAAAGAAAACGCAAACAATTTCAAGAAAAACACAAATTAAATAAAAAAACATAAAAACTACAAAAAGTTATCCTTTTTTAACCTCTTGTAAATGTTCCATCCCTAATGTTCTCTCCATCCATGTTCCACCCTCCTCCTTCTACCCCCAAAATGGCCCTTTTTAGAGCGACCCTTCCAGTTATGAAAACAGAAAAAAAAAACACAGACTATATAAAAGGATCAATAACACTACAGTTGAGTATCAATTTACAAAGGAAACCAGAAAACTGAATTGCTAATAACTTCTGACTTGCATGACAGAATTGGCAGACATTTTGCAAACAAAATTGTTGTCACAGGCCCCCCCCCCCCCCCCCCCCCAGAGTGGACATTTTGGGAAAGATCTGTTAAAAAATAAAAAGTTATTGAGAAAGTTAAAAAACTGTGTTTCGACCTCATCCCTATTCATTTGTCTGTAGAGAAAAAGTCCAATGTTTTGCTGAAGCACACAGCCAAAACTGTTGCACGTCATTGGACCAGGTCTGAAACAACTTGGGCACGAAGCATTGACTCGATTTCCGGGAGTGGGGCTTTGGGCCTAGGGTTATTGCATCCAGTAGTTTTTAAAATATTTTACAGAGAAGGTGGTGCCCTCTTCTCCAAAAATTATAGCCATATTTCCCATGGTGCTTTGCAGGAGAAAGGCTTTTCAGAAATGTAAAAGTTGCCATTTTTATTTTGGTTCAAAGCAAGAAATATTCAGGGTTATATCTGAAATATTCTGGGTTATTCGAAAAAAAAAAGTTTAGAATAATGCCATTTGGAGAAGGCAAAAGGATGAATTGGGGGAAAGAGGACACCATGTGAAATTGGGGAGGTGCGGGGCTGGGGACCAAGTTCAGAGCTTTAATGTTTTTGAATATTCAGGGATATATTTGCATAGTCGGGGTTATAGTGAAATAAAAATGCATCACACTGATAACTGTGGATATTTGGGGTTGTTCAGCACATTCTGGGTCATTTGTAGGACATTGCTAATATAACCGCGCATATGGGAAAACAGTTAACAAAAAAATGGAGCTGAAAAAGAATTTTACAGCTACAGTGAGGTGTGGGGTAACCTATTGGGGCAACATGTCAAGGGGTGATATGATATGGCATTTGTAACGCGCCTATACACAAGTGTTTCAAGGCGCGACGAGGCGGGGGGCGAACAAGGGGATACAGACAATGATCCTACTAGGCCAGGTGTCATTCAGATCGCGCAAGTGCAAGGGTAGAGGGGAAGGGAAAAGTGCAGGGGAAAGGGAGAGGGGAAAGTGCAGTACAGGGTTAGTAGAATACAAGATAAATAATAAGGGCCAGCTGGTGGCAAGTGCAAGGTAAGTGCAGACAAATGCTAGGGAGGAGGGGCTGTAGGGATACAGAGACAGTCCCGCAGTGCAGGGGTTGCCAGGGAGACAGAGCAGGGAAAAGTGGCTGGGCCAAGGACCGAGAACGGTGAGTGGCCGGGTTGCAGATTCAGTGCAGTTTCAGTGATTTTAGCAGGGGAGAGGGGAGAGAAAGCGGAGGCAAAGAGGAAGGTTATGAGGTGCTTCCGGAACCAGAGATGGTTCTCCTCAAGTTTCAGGGAGGCAGGAAGGCTGTTCCAGAGGGAGGCCCCTGCTGCGGAGAGAGATCTAGTCCCAACTTGTTGCTTGGAGAAGCAGCTGACCCTGAGGGAGTTGGAGGCGGATGAGCAAAGAGCTCGAGAAGGAAGATATTTAGGAAGAGAGAGTTAAGGTATTTTGACCCAAGGCCCCAATGCAGAGGGTTTTGAACTTAATCCTCGCAGTCACTGGGAACCAGTGTAGTGATTTCAGTCCTGGAGAGATACGGTCCCTGGGCTTGAGGCCAAGGACAAGTCTCACAGTCCTGTTCTGGATGAGTTGCAAAGGGCGGAGAGTAGAGGCAGGCAGATTTAGATAGAGGCTGTTACAGTAGTCCAGCTTCGAGAGAACCAGAGACAGTAAGCTTCTGGGGGAAGGAGAGGAAAGGAAGGATACCTCTGAGGAGGTGTAGCTGGTATTGGGACTTCTTAGAGACGTCAGATATGTGAGGAGAGAAAGAGTGTGGCCAGGGGTGCAATACGGCCCTGGCCAGGGGGCACGAAGGCCGTGCTCACTGGCAAGGGCCGATGTTTCCTGGCTGTTGGGCCTGAAAGACATTATAGTGGCTAAAGTGTGGGCCACCTAGTGGGTCCAAAAGAAACATATTGGGGGAACAAGTGAAGTGGCCAAAGGCCATGGCTTGCGGCCCGGTAGTGTTTTAAACTATATAGTTGTCTTAGCTAAGCGTTTTTCATTGAACACACACACACATATATATATATATATATATATGTATATATATATATTCAGTAAAAAAACGTTGTTAAAAGGACGTTATGGTTACAAGTAAAATCGAAAAAAAAAAACTGAAATTCGTCAGTTATGGTAAGCTAAGCAACCATGACTCGCGCCGCCACCGTGCACTGCTAAGACTAACACCCAGGACATCAAAGATGACATCACAAATGTCATTGATGACATCAAAGATGACATCACATGTCTAGCCCCTTCTTTTTTGTTCACTGCCATATCTAGGCCAGGTGGGTTTATTTACTGACAGTCAGAAACTTAACTTTCAAAAGGTATTACATTTATAGATATTGCTATTCTCACATGTTCTTACACTACTTTCCTTAGAATTTAATCGCATCTTATGATGTACATATATAATGGAAGAAGCAGGCCTGAAACACAGCAATCATTTTTGTACGTGAATACAATCATGTAGATTATAAACAGTTGCTAATGATACTGCCTCTTGTTTGCTTACTTTACTCTCTATATATAAGCCCCATATGTGTATGCATTGTAGTCTATTTATGTTTTGTATGTATTAGTAGAAATATGTAGTAAGTGATGCATTATTAGCTACTTAGTACATGTTTCACAGCACGGAGAAGTCTGATACAGAAGCATTCACCGTTTTATTATATAACTTTGGAAAATTACAAATATAGCACCTATGTGGTGTATGCTGCAGCCAATACCTACATTTCTGTATGAGTAGGTTCCTGTACTAGAAAGAACACTGCAATGGAATGTTCTTTAGAACAGTACATTGCGTGATGAGTACATTGCGTGATGAGTACATTGCGTGATGAAGTATGTAGTTTATTGCACATCTCCCGATCCCTGATACTTTTTTTGCCAACATTACATTCACAGCCCCTTGTATGAAAGGTAAATGCACATGTGATGTCATCAGTGATGTCATCAATGATATTTGTGATATCATCTTTGATGTCCTCAGTGTTAGTCTTAGCAGTGCACAGTGGTGGCGTGAGTTATGGTTGCTTAGCTTACCATAACTGGCGAATTTCAGGGGTCTTTCGATTTTACTTGTAACTTAACCATAACGTCCCTTTAACAAAGTTTTTCCATTGAATTTCATAGGTTTTTATTAGTGCAACTTAACCATAACGTCCCTTTAACAAAGTTTTTTCATTGAATTTCATAGGTTATTAGTGCAACTTAACCATAACGTCCCTTTAACAACGTTTTTTCAGTGAATTTCATAGTTTTTGATTAGTCTAACTTAACCATAACGTCCCTTTAACAACGTTTTTTCAGTGAATTTCATGGGTTTTTACCTGTGCATGCTATTTTCCTACAACTTACTAATATCATACTTACCAAATATAACAATATTTGTGTCCAATTTACAAAGTGTCACCGTAAGACCAGTGTTTGCCATTTCCTACCTTCTATAATAATTATTAACACTTCTATACACTTTTTGCAACTATTTCAATTAGTTTTGCATCCATAGACGTCTACAGACATCTGACTTCATTGTGGACCTTCCGGACAGTTCCACATGACCATACGCTGGCGCGCGGCATTATGACGTGTCCAAGAACCCATCCACCCTTCACGATAAGATCCATCCTTCGCGGACAGTTCAGTGTTGCATTTTCTACTGATCTAGGAACTTTCAACTTCAAGATTTCCCTTGCACACCTCCTACACCTTTTCATACTCATTTTCCATTACCAATCTAATACACAGTACATACTTGGAAGAAGTTTATCAAAACTGCTATTTATCTTATAAATGGCATCATTTATTGCAATCCCTCCTCCCCAAGAGCCGCCACCACCACCACCACCACCAGCTGGAGTACCTTCACAAGAAAAAAAGCACAGTACTTTCAAAGACAATGAAGAGGACCAAGAAGATGAGGTAGAGGAAGTGCCTACTTCTAGCACCAAGATAGAATCATGGGTGTGCCAGTTCTTTGCTACTGTTGGGAGTGTACCAAAAGCTAAATCTACCAAAGTGAAATGCAATGAGTGCACTCAGTTGCAGACTACCTAGACAGACCACCTCCATGCGCCCTCACACCAAATCCAATGACCGCAATGCTCTCAGAAAGGTTGTTCCTTTCTCAGCAAGTAGTAAGCTGTCTTCCTCCACCTCATCTTCCTCAACAAATACTGTAACCACACAGCCTGATGTCTGCGGGCATAGGTGTGTTATAAATAAATAAATAAGGAGTGCTACGGACCAATATCATCCATTGCAGCCCCTGAAATGGGGGATAAAGGCCATTAGCACCCCTGGTTCCCAAAGCGGGAACCCAGGGTGCTAAAACATAGATTTTTCTTCCTATAGCGGGACGGCTGCGGCGTCCCGCTGTAGGAAGGAAAATCCTTTTACAAGACAGCCAACATGGAGAGAGAAGGCGGGGCTCCGTACACAGCCCCTTCTTCCCTTGCCATGGCAGCCTGCACAACCCTATGAACATATTACCACAGGCACATTTTTCCCTTTTAAACCAATCCTACCTGCGAATAACTTTACCACATAGCCGGTCCCAGGCAGACATAGCCACTTTAACACCATTTTTCGTCCATAGCAGTCATGGCCAGTAGCCAGATTGTCCGAGTCATGAGCTTATGCCATGACCCAGACAATCTGGCTACTGCCCATGGCCACAGGCTATACCTCAGTTCCCAAAGGTATATGACTATTTTTTGCACCTACATTATTACACTTGTAAAAAAATAAAACACAGGCACATTAGGAAAACCATGCTTTAATGTCCTTGCCAATGCCCCTCACGAGTTTGCTCGAAATCCGCCCATGTTTTATTTTTTTAAAAGTGTCAAAATGTATGTTCATACAATAGTCATATAACTTAGCCCCCCACTTGACAAAATCCATTCAGTCTTTACACAAACATTGAAGGTTGGGTCTATAATCTTTCTCAAAACCTTTGTCCACATTCGTCAAATAGCAACAAAGTTATAAACCATCTAAACATGTTTAGACCCCCCCTCTAATTTTGCCCCCTCTTGAGAAAATCCCACCAAACTTTAGAAAACCATTTATATCTAGATCCAAAATCGTTTTGCCAAATGTTGTGCAGATTTGTCAAATGACACCACATTTATATGCCTTTACAATATTTTGGGACCCCCCCTCTATAATTTTGCCCCCTCTTGACAGAATCACACACAACTTTGCAAAACCATTCAGGATTAGTTCTAGAATGAAATTGCAAAATTACATGCAGTTTCATTGGATGGCGCAAAAGTTATAAGCCATCCAAAAACTGCTTTTCCCCAACTTTGGAATGCAGAAATAGGTACAGATGTCCTAGTACATCTGAAGGGTCCGCGAACACCACAGCACTGCCCCAGGACATCTGGAGTGTTCGGGGACTTTCGGGGGTGAAACAACCTGTTTTTTGGCTTTTTATGGCCATATCCAATCCAATCCAATCCTCATCCCCCCACGTCCCCATATATATGAGATACATTACTCACCGTAATCGTATTTCTGATGCTTGCATCTGCTTAGATTCACATGCTGTGCATAGGCCGACATCTAGTGGAAGTTGCAGAGTATTACAGTTTGTTTTTCGAAACTCGAAAATGGGCGTCGACACAGGGCGTGCCAGTATTACTATCCCTAGTGTGAAGTTCACTGTACCCATGATCCCTCACGCGTCTAGGACCCTCAGATTGTGTTTTTTCTTTGTGACATGAGGTAGCATGAGGAGTAGTGCGAGTACAGATAATCCAAGCAGATAGATAGATAGATAAGATTACAAGCATCCATGCGCCTTCTCTCAGAGGGGAGGAAGGGTGGGTTGCATGTGAATCTAAGCAGATACAAGCATCAGAAATACGATTACGATGAGTATTGTATCTCTTCTGAGGCTTGAGGAATCTGCTTAGATCACATGCTGTGCATAGATTAGCAAACAGTGTTAGAATAAGGAGGAGGGATATGAGGAGGCTCATGAGCAAATAAATGTCTTAGAACCGCTTGTCCCACTTGAGTATCTGTCTTGGAATGTGTGTCGATGCAGTAGTGCTGAGTAAAAGTGTGAATAGAGCTCCAAGTAGCTGCTTTACAAATGGTGTCTAGGGGTACATTTGCAATGAAAGCCAGAGAGGCCCCGATGCCTCTTGTAGAGTGGGCTCTTGGCGTGAAAGGCAGAGTTTTTTCAGAAAGGGAGTAACACAGCTGGATACAGTTAACAATCCACTTAGAGATGGCACCTTGAGAGACGCGATCCCCCCTCTCTGCCTGTAGCTACGGAGACAAACAGCTGGTCTGTTTTCCTTAGGGGTCTGGTCTTGTTTACATAGTAGAGGACCGCCCTACGCACATCTAGGGTGTGTAGTTTCACCTCAGCCGAGCTTTGTGGGTTTTGGAAGAAAGCCGGAAGCTCGATGGACTGGTTCACGTGGAATTTGGAAATAAACTTAGGTGAGAACCTAGGGTGTGTACGCAAAACCAGTTTATCCTTGTGGACTGTAAAGAAAGGATCCTGCACTGACAGAGCCTGAATTTCGCTAACCCTTCTTATGGATGTAATAGCTACTAAGAAGGCTGTTTTATAAGTCAGGTGTTTGAGACTGCTTTTATGCATGGGTTCGAATGGGGGGCCTATCAGTTTAGCTAGCACCACATTAAGGTCCCAACCTGGTGGTGGGTTTGAAATAGGAGGGTGAAGTCTCTTTACTCCTTCCATGAAGGCTTTAACCACTGGAACTTTCCACCACAACACCTTGTTATGGGAGGTGGTGTATGCTGACAGAGCTGCCAGATGCACCTTCAGTGAGTTAAAAACCAATCCTGCATCCAGCAGGTGGAGCATGTATGTAACAATAGTTGAAGGAGTGCAATCAACTGGGTTGATTTGTCTATTCTAGCACCAGATAACGAATCTCTTCCACTTGTCAAAGTAGCAGTGCCTCGTGTTAGGCTTCCTAGATTCTTTTAGGATGTCGATACATCTTTGAGGTAAATTGAGATGTCCAAACTCTTCGACCTCAGGAGCCATGCTGCTAGGTTCATTGAGTTGGGTAGAGGATGTACTGTTTGACCTTGATGCTGGGACAGTAGTTTGTACCAGCCCGGGAGTTTGATGGGTTCGCACATCGCTAGTCTGCGTAAGTGTGGGAACCACGGTTGTCTCGCCCACATGGGAGCAACTAGCACGAGCGTCATCGATTCCCTGTTCAACTTGTTCACCACCTTCCTGATGAGGAGTTGGTGGAAAAGCGTATGCAAACATTCCTGACCAGTTCATCCACAGGGCATTCCCCTGGGAGCCTGGTTGTGGGAATCTGGACGCGAATTTTGGGCATTGTCTGTTTTTGTTTGTGGCGAATAGGTCTATGGTGGGGGAACCCCACTGAGAGAATAGATCTTCTACGATTTCTCTGTGTAGATACAATTTGTGCCCCTCTGGGAGGGGATCTCTGCTTAGTGCATCTGTTAGAGAATTGAGGTCCCCTGGAACATGTTGCGATGACAGGAAGATGTTCCGTTTGAGTGCCCCTATCCAAATTCTCTGGGCAAGTTTGGCCAGATTTGGCAAACTAGTCCCTCCCTGCTTGTTTATGTAAAACATGGCTGTAGTGCTGTCTGTCCGGATTTGCACTGACAGATTCAGCAGGTAGGGCTCGAACGCTTGAAGTGCTCGGAATAATGCCAGAAGCTCTAGCAGGTTGATGTGATTCTTGGCCACTGAGTGAGACCAGAGACCCTGAGCTGAATGGTGGAGGAGGTGAGCTCCCCACCCTGTCAGGCATGCATCGGTTGTGACTACCGCCTGTATCTCGGGATCGTAAAAGGGTTTCCCCTTGGACAGATTTTCTCTTGTCCACCAGTGAAGGCTTTGTACCAGTGTTGGCGAAACGACCACTAGATCGTCCCACTGACCACTTGCCTGAGACCACTGTTTCGCCAACCATTCCTGCATGGGACGCATGCGCAGGCGCGACCAGGTAAATACATGATGCCATAATGCCTAGCAAACGCATTGCTTTGCGTACTGTTATCTGACGACCGGCCTGATATTGAGGAATTTGCAGTAGTATATTCCGAATTCTCTCCTCTGATGGAAAGGTCAACCCCTCTTGTGTGTCTATGATAGCTCCTAGGAACTGTTTGGATGTGCTTGGCACCAGACTGGACTTTTTCTCGTTTATTGAGAAACCCAATTCGAAGAGGAGGTTGATTGTTCTTTGAATGTGTGGGGTTTCCCCTGTGATGAGCCAGTCGTCTAGGTAAGGGTACACCGGGATTGCCTCCCTGCGTAGGTGTGCTGCCGCCACCACCTTGTTGAATACCCTTGGAGCTGAAGCTATCCCGAAGGGCAGTACCTTGAACTGGTAGTGCCGACTGTCCACCTTGAACCGCAAGTACTTTCTGTGCGCTGGGAACATGGAAATATGAAAATGGGCATCTTTCATGTCCAATGTTGCCATGTAGTCCCCCTTTTTTAGGAGGGGGGATTACCTCTTGGAGAGTTGTCATGCGAAACTTTTGGGGCTTGACATATTTGTTTGCAGGCCGTAAGTCTAACACTGGGCGCATTGTTAAATCTTTCTTTGGTACAAGGAAGTAGGTTGAATAAATACCCTTGTTTACCTGGTGTCCCAGGACGAGTTCGATTGCGTCCTTTGCTAGCAGATTGACAATTTCCTCGAGGAGGATTCTTTGGTGGTCCAGAGAATGTGTTCTTTGTCGTGGAGGGTGGTTTCGGGGACGCTCTAACAGTTCTATGCAGTATCCTGCGGACACTGTGGACAGCACCCATCTGTCTGATGTGGTCCCTTCCCAAGCCTGGGTGAAGTTGGAAATGCGTCCTCCTACTGGGGATGCGCGAGAAGGGACCCCGAGCAGAGCGTCACTGTTTTGGTGGAGGCGTGCCGCCGCCTATACTGGGGCTGCCTCTACCTTTACCCCGTCCTCTCTTATTCCCCCTGCTATAACCTTGGGTAGACTGTTGGTTATTGTTCCACTGCGTACCCTGGCCCTGGGAATAGCTTGACCCTCTTTGGGAATTTTGTCCGCGTGTGCGGCGAAAATTGCCATTAGCCCTTTGCTTTGGGGGCTTAGTGGTTAGTTGACCTAGGGACTTGAGTGTTTCATACTCGTCCTTGGCATTTTTCAGCGCGTCCTCGACCGCCTTACCGAACAATAGATCTGACTCCACCGGTTTGTCTAACAATGATGCTTGTGTTTCGGCCTTGAATCCAGACTGCCGTAACCAAGCATGTCTCTTGATAACAGTACCCTCTGCTAGCAATCTCCTGGCGTTATCTGCGGCATCAAAGGTTGCCTTTAAAATGCAACCGGATACGGCTCTACCTTCCGCTGAGACTCGTGCCAATTGGCTCTTTAGGGGTTCTGGGGCGGAATCTATGAGTGACTTCCTCCCATTGGTGGCAGTTGTAACTCGCCAGCAGGGCGGTGGAGTTGGCGATTCTTGTTTGGTAGGCGGAAGTGGAGGCAACCTTCCTGCCGAACCCATACATTTTCTCGCTCTCCTTGTCGTGAGGAGCTTCTGATGATGACAAGGGTGTTCCTGCCCTCTTGCGGGTGTTTGTAACGACTAGGGAGTCCGGTTTCAGATGTCCTCCTATATACAGTGGATCTGATTGGGCTGCCCTGCAAAGCTTCTCAATCCTTGGGTTGGCTGCCCTGGTGAGGTTGGGGTTTACCAGTGAAGGGTCTATTCTTCTTTGGATCGACCTAAGGATAGGGATGGCCTGTGCAACAGGTCTCCTTTCTCCCACCAACTCTTCGGCAAAATCTCTTCATTCTTGAGCACCCTGGGTGTCAATGTCGAAGTGGTTTGCTGTTCGAGATAAGACTTCATTTAGAAGGGGCTGGTTGTTGACAAGGGAGTCGGTAGCTGGTGGTTCCTTATCTACTGGGGAATCTACCCTGTATGTTTCTGGGTCGTCCTCTTCCTCCTCATCGTCATCGTCCCCATAGTAGCCTGTCCCAGTCTGTTCTTCCAACATGCCCAAATCTGTATCCTCACAAAGGGAAGGATCTTCCTCTTGAGAATAAGGGTGAATGTGGAAGGGATCTGAAGACCGTGTTGTTTCGAACCAGGATTTTTTTACTTGGGGGGGATTGGATCGTTGGAACCTGAGGGTGCTGACCCGTCGGGGTTATAAGTGAGAAAATGTTCAGGGTTTTTGGAATAGAAATCTGCCAATGATGACATACTTGACATGACTATGTCCTCACTAGACCACTCTCTTGAACTGGGAATGACTCTGCCTGGGGGGAGTTTCCCTGTCTCATCTATAATTGAGATGTGAGACCTATCTGTCTGTTTGAGAGGAGTGGAATGTTTCTGAGGTGTGGAAGTAGGCTGAGACTGCTTCCTCTGTTGTTTTCACCCCTCCCCGTGGCTGGAAGAGTGTTAACCCTGCTTCTTTGGGCCTTCGGAGCTTTTCGACGCCTGGCGTCGAGCTTCGGTAGTGGTGGTACTATCCTTCGACCGTGTAGGTTGGGATTCAGGAATAGGCGTTACTTGGGCTGTAGACACCGACTCCTGGAGTGCGGTCTGGGGATAGAGGTCGGCTTCGTCTTCTGACGATCGAACCTCAGTTACCTTGGGGAGCGAGGCACTCTTGGCAATAGTGGATGATTGCCTGGAGTCATGCGGCGATCTAGTTCGAGAACGCCCAGAGGACGCCAATTCGGACCGTTCCCTATGTGCCTCTTTCCGAGAGCTCGACATGCGCGTCGAGTCTCGGTGGGACTTTGTGTGTTTGGAAGTTCTGTGGGTTGCGCTTACGTCGCCGGGGGTCTTCCCCATAGCCGCCCTGCTGGATGACCTTCCGAGGTCGGGGACCTGCGCCTGGCTGTCTTTCGACGCCGTGTTGCCCTCGCCGTCCGAAAGTCCGGCGTCGCTGCTGTCGCTGAAGGCACCCTCCGCGGCCATGGCCTCTTGACGACTGGCGTGGTGGGCCCAACGCTTGGTGGAACCGTCTTTTAGTGTTTTAGGTTTGAACCTACTACACGCTCTGCAATTTGCCTCGGGGTGATCCCTTGGCAAGCAGAGATTGCACGTGGCATGTCCGTCAACCCAAGGATACTTGTGGTTGCACTTTGGGCAAAATTGGAAAGGGGCACCCTCTATACGCACCTTGAGGCAGCGGGCTGGTAAGTGTAGGAATATATAGAAAGTATATAAGAGTGTAGAGTATGTCCACCCCCCACTCTCCCTACTTGTAGGGCCGAGGCCAGAGGCCTTCCAAGGCCCGGGCCGAGGCCAGAGGCCTTCTTAGGCCCACTCCGTCGTGAAGCTCTCGACGGTCGCTTTCTTCTCCGGTTCGGCATCGAGTGTCGAATTTCGGTGACTCGACATTAGGGTGGAGAAAAAGGGGGAAATAATATTTTTCAAAGTATGGCTAATGCCAGGGAACTCCGCTGAATGCTTCCGACCAGTATGGCGGAAAAAAACAATCTGAGGGTCCTAGACGTGTGAGGGATCATGGGTACAGTGGACGTCACACTAGGGATAGTATTATGAACAATAACATTCGTTCTACCCATGTATATGATCAATCAATTAGAAATAGGAAATCCTTATTTCGAAAACAAAAAAGACAATCCTTGCTTCTACCGCAGAAATATCGTGGTTTAGCTCTACATAAAATAAAAACTGATTATAAAAATTGGATAAGAGCATATAAAGCAAGTATGTTTCAAAAGGATGGTGAACAATGGCTTCGAGTAGCTGAGAAAAAAAATACTTCGCAAATTTGGAGATTAATTAACTCTGGCACGACATGTTCACAACTTTCATCTCAAATTAATGGAGTACCAGAGGAATGCTGGGTTGAATATTTCACAAACATGTATGATATACCATCAAACAACAGCAAACAAGAGCTACTGAGATTTGAAGGTTCCCCTTTCTCTTTACAGTTTGACATAGACGACATTCTATTCTATATTAATAAGGCAAGTTCATCTAGAGCCCCGGGTCCTGACAGTCTCTCGAATTACACTCTAAAACAGAACCCGATTCTATGGGCTAAAGCTTTATATGCAATTTTTCTTTCCATTCTGGTGAAACAAAGCATTCCTCCATCTTGGTGCAAAGCTGTGATAGTCCCCATTTATAAAAAAGGTGATCGCACAAACCCAGCAAGCTATCGTCCAATAGCATTGCTGGACGCACCTGGGAAAATTTTTTCAAGAATTATTCTGCGGGATCTTAATTTCTGGTTAAACAATGAAAACAGACGTGACCCCTTTCAGACGGGTTTTGTTGCGGGGCTAGGCACTGCTATCAACATAACCATACTCAATGCCATTAAAGCAGCCCATGCATGGAAAAAACAAGCTCTGTACTTGGCATTTGTCGACTTTCGAGTCGCTTTCGATTCAGTTGATCGACAATTATTATTTGATAAAATGTCGAATTTTGGCTGCCCGTCAACACTTATTTCATTAATAAAACTGTTACATTCTGATACAACTATGCAAGTGAAATTGAACCTTGACGGGTTGTTATCTAAAATCATTCACACTAAACGCGGCCTAAAACAAGGCTGTATTCTTGCCTCTACATTGTTTAATATGTTCATTCTTGACATAGGCGTAGATCTCTTGAAGGTAATTAATGATGCACCTAAACTTGGCAAGCAAACCATCGCATGGCTTCTCTATGCGGATGATTTGGTCCTTATCTCACAAACACCGAGTGGACTTCAATCACTTCTTAATCAGCTAGAATGCTTTGTTGTTAAGAATAACATGACAATTAATTTGGAAAAAACCCAAGTTATGGAATTAAGAAATAATCAACTGAAACCTCGGAAACATAATAATTGGGTTTTGTTTAATCAAAAACTATTGATAGTTGATGAATACAAATATCTCGGTGTAATGTTTAGTAACTCCATTGCAAACAAACCAGAACAAAGTAGTTTGAGTAGAAAATTGTCATCTTTGATTTCGCAGGCCAAAATACTTTTAGCCAAATTTGGCAAATTCTCTTGCTCTCACGTTCTCATATTTTATCTACAAAAAGTAATTCCCATTATGACTTACGGGGCTGAAACATGGACACCTCAAAAACGAGAATATTGGGACAGAATTGAAGCTCAATTTTGGAAAAAAAACCTAAATTTGCCGAGCTCGACACCAAATGCTCTTCTGCGATTTGAATTGGGCACTCTCTCGATGCACATTCAAGCAGTCTGGAAAAGATGTAATCTTTTACGGAAATGAATCTTAGGAATAACTACGAACAATGTGTTAACAGCACTGGCAGACTATTTGCTATGCTCTCAACATCCATTTCCAAGGAATTGGAGAACCTCAGTGTTCAATGATTTGAGTGAAGCGAATATATCACTAGAACTGTTACTGCAGATTCCGAACAGGGCCAAATTGAAATTGTACACATTTGACTGGCAAAACACACAACAAAAATGTTTAGCATTAAAGGACTTTGACAGAGCACTATTCGGTCATAAGAAATTTCGAAAGGCGGCCGATTACCTACTGAAATGTCCCTCAGTAACACTGAGAAATCAGATTTTAAGATTTCGATTAAATCTGTGGCCTACAAATCAAATTCTGTTGAGAAGAGGTCTAATCAAGGCAGAAGTTGCACATTGCCGATTTTGTAAACTTGTTGAGATGGAAGAGACTCTTAAACACCTATTGATTGTATGTTCTGGTTTAAAAACACAAAGAGAAACGATTATCCATAAACTCACCCAATCACACTATTTACCTCGTTCTAATGATGAGTTATGGTATGAATTGTTTGCCACATCAAAAATCTCAATAAGAATAGCTACAATGCAGTTTCTAAAAGCAATACTGCACCCAGCTGAATCTACAATTATGTTCTAATGCTAAAACATCATGTTATAGTAATGCAAATTCACCAAAAATTGAACTCTACGGTGTGTGGCTTCTGATGAATTGATTAATTATTATTACTGTAAATATGACTATTTGATGAGTATACTTTAGAATCTTTAGGATTCTTATTCTTACTAAATTGAAATTATTGCTCATCTATGTATTTTGAGAATTTGTGATGAGAATGTATATTATGGTCATTGTAAATGAAAACAATGTATTTTAATGTATTAATTTTCTAGAAAAGTTTTGTTTTGAAAGGTTAAATCAATTTGACCAACCAAAATAAATAATAAAAAAAAAAAAAAAAATTACGGGCACGCCCTGTGTCAACGCCCATTTTCGAGTTTCGAAAAACAAACTGTAATACTCCGCAACTTCCACTAGATGTCGGCCTATGCACAGCATGTGATCTAAGCAGATTCCACAAGCCTCAGAAATATATATTACACAGCCCCAGTAGTGGCCGTGTAGTTATGGTTAATTTGCTGTTTCCATAGGAGGAAGAGCACTTTTTGGGTGGCTTATAACTCTGCTCCCCCTGGACGAATCTTCACCAAACTTTGCAAAAAATAAGTATATGGCCCACCCCGTCAGGTGCACGTAGTCGTCAACGGCTGGATTACTGTGACTGTTTTGTGGGACGATCGGCCAGGGCCCATATGTCCATACGCTGCACTAGCGATTAGGAGTAACATAACATCTTTTATGGTGGTCTAGGTGTAAGTTGATGCAGACGCCCTGGAATTCACTGTGGGACCCAAGCGGTTCCTTCATCAAAAACAAATACTTTGTGTATGGAAAAAGAAGAACGTGTGTCTCACAATTAACATTTTCGATCACGAGCGAAGAAACAAATTTGCAATTTGATTGAATATGGGAGCAGTCGGATGTTGTCGGAGAGTTTATTGTGAAATAAAAGTACTTTACAAATTGTATACCGTTATTGTTTTCTTTTAAAGAACAGTTTAAAAATTAGAATTGTGATGTGGTATGTTGTTAGTCGCTGTGTGTTGATTTTTGGGTTCTGCGTCACGTCACACAGGTGGTTATGGGCGCATTTGGCTACGCTGAAGAGGAACGTCACCGAAAAAGGTGTTCATTATCACTAGGGTTGGTTATGTGAGGGTCAGGGGCGGGGCATATGATTTAGTGACGTCGGGCCACTTTACCTTAGGCCGATGCAGCAATAGTTAACAATAGCACAAGATGGACGCGCCCTGTTGCCAGATTTCGTATGTTTCTCAAAGAGGAGAAATGCGGAAAGCTGATGTGGAAATGTTTGCGATAAATCAATGTATGTACAAAAATACATGGTCAAACCCTCGGGACAATAATATTTTGTGAGCATTGCACTTGTGAAACGTATGCAATAATGTTTGGGGAGGTGAGGGGTAATGATCATGGTTGGAATACTTCAGAATTTCGATTGACTTTACAAAGTTTGTTAGAATTTTATACACAGTTTATATGACGAATGATTTGTGTATTATTTTGACTGTTGACCGTTTTGAAAAAATAAAATATGGGTGGATTTACAGCAAATTTGCGTAAGGCTCATTGGCAAGGATCAAGAAGCATGTTTTTTTTAGTGCCTGAGGGGTAGGCTGTAGTCATGGGCAGTGGCCCGAATGTCGGGGTCATGGTATAAGCTCATGATCCGGACAATGTGGCTACTGTCCATGACCAGAAGGGACAAAACATAGTATTAAAGTGGTCATGTCCACCTAGGACTGGCTTTGTCATAAAGGTATTCTCAATTAGGATAGATTTGAAAGGGAAGAGAAATGTGCTTATGTTAATATGGTTAGAGGATTTTTTTTTGCCTTTTGGAGGCTGCCATGGAAAGGGAAGATGGGCCCTGTATGGAACTGGCACTTTCCATTTCCATGGTGGCCGTCTTGGAAAAGGATTTTATTTCTAAACCAGGACGCCGCGTTCCGATATAGGATGAGAAATCCTATTTTTTAGTAGCACGGGTTACTGCTTTGGAAACCTAGGCTGGTAATGGCGTTGTTAAGTGACTTCAATTCAGCAATCCCACTAAGTCAGTGCCTCGTCTGGGACGCCCAAGGGAAGCCCTTATTTATATATTTTTATGATAAATTCATTAATCTGGATGAGAAAACCCTTGTATAACGCCCCTCTCTTTGAATCCCCCTGACCTCACTGAGCCAAGAAGTAGGTTTGTTTTGCAATTTAAAAGATTTATTGAAAATTAAACAATATATATATATCACACCTTTATGAATAAATTAATATTTGATAGCACACTTAGGCATATGACAGTGATCAACAATGGATAATGTTACACTAGCACACTGATTTAATTACTTAGGAGTTAGTATAGGGAGGATAAGGTAGCTGAGAATACTTTTATGATTTCAAGGAAATGCAATGATGAATAAAAATGTAGTACAGAAATAAACTGATAGGGTTTCACAAGAGATAATATGTTCACTTTTCCTCTTGTGGCAATTCACTCCCCCCCTATGGAAGTAAAGCACACAGTTTTCTGGAATACAATCACAATACAATACGAATTTCAGTCCCCGCCCCCCCCCCCCAGCAAGTTTAGAGCAACAGGAATGGTTTTAAAACACAGGCAAAAATACTTTAATGTGATTTGCAAGGGAGTGAAATATGCTAAAAATGATTTTAAATTCCCTATAAGAGATTCAGGGTAGGTGATAGCTACTTAAGATTGGTTCAAGTCCACACTACCAATTATTCGTGAGGGATTATTAGGTTGAAAACGAATTTTAGCAATGCAAGCAAAAGACAGCTATTTTTTTTGACAGGTGAAGAAGTTTGAGCTAGTTTTCAATTCGCGGCACTTTTTCCGAATGCATCGAGTGCGATTACGGAAAAACTATAAGGAGTAGAAAGTCGGTTTATGGCTTGTTGGAAAGCTTTAAAATGAAAGTTAAATCTCGTTCCTAGCACACGCGGTTCAAGAGATACGGACGATTTTGTGGAGATAGATTTTCAGAAATGAAATTAAAGTTTCAGAATGACAAATGCGCTGTGGAAGGTTTTGGATCAACAGGATGGACACACAATTCTATGATGCAGTTCTAGATAGGTGGAAATGGTTTGAATTAGATTATTTTAAACTAAGAGATTGGTTTGCACAGTACTGGCTGAGTACTCACACTATAAATTTGAAATAGGCTGTCAAGGTCTGATCAGGTTTGAACTGGACTCCTGGCGGGTGGTTCTGAAGTCACAGCTCTCTGGGTCAGCTCTGCTCTGCTGGTCTGGCACTCGGCACTGCATGGCGGTCTGGATCTCTGGTTCTGCTGGTCTGGATCACGTGGATTCTGGATACAGCACTGCTTTCTGGGTACTGGCACAGGATTTTAGCCAGAATCAAACAGCTCAGCCCGGCTGTTTGAATAATTTGCAAAAGATTTTGAGGCCTACTGAAAAATTTCTGAAGTCTGGATTCTAAGTTCTGGAGATGGTCCTTCTGGATATTGTCTGATCCGGCAAAGCGCTTCGCAAGAAAGGGGAAAGTGAAGTCTTGCCTGCCCAAAGCAGTCTCTTTTTATGTGTTTTGAGAATGGGTGTGTGCGTGGGCATAACTAAGCCTGCCCCTCACAACTTATCATTGGCCAAGTCCTCCTCTCTCCCTTTATTGGGGGAACTGAGTTCTGAGTCATCGTGATGAGGTATGATCATGGGTCAGAGGATCCTCCCCTTTGGTTTCACTTAGAAAAATCAATTTTACCCAAAACACACATTTACCAGATATACAGTCTGTTGAAATTACATGTACACATCATATATTACTTAAGGTAGATCTCTGTTCTAACTCTGATGTTTCTAAGAGCTTGGGTTAAGAAATGACAACATATTTTCGTTTTTGGTAGCTTTTGCAACATTGGTTTTTCATCAAATCTTTACACAGACATGTACCCTCTTCCCTGAGTATATTACAGTAATTTACTAGGTCTCTAGCATAAACCCTGTGTCTGCAATATTAACAAATAGCAGGGTTCGGTCTCAGAAAATCGTACAGAATGGAGTTTGGTCTCAAATCGTGAGGGAATTTACATTTTAAGGACCCCCAAATTGTACATTTCTGTGAGCTTAATACAAGATTTTATAAGCAATTTAATCAAACATACATTTGCCCTTAATTGAATTCACATATGAGTCTGGGTCCTTCCCCACCAGAAGCTTGGCTTGACTCAGAGATCAAATGTCTCTCCTTCCCCCAGAGCACAGTCACAGCTCAAATCAGCATATTCTATTCAATGGAAATAGTCTATTGTGTTGACTGAGGTCAGCAGATCAGGGGGCCACTCTGCATTTGGTTAACAGAAACCTGTAATTTCCTGCCTTCCTGTGGTGCGTTCTGAGGTGTGAAGGCTTCCCAGCCTCTTGGACTGTTAATTGAATCAGACTGTCTTCTGGGAACAGCAGGTGTTAAGAATGTTCATTAACCAGCAAGGCTTTGAAGTCCAGGCTGGCTCAGGCTTCTTTGTCAGCTACTGAAATACAGTTCTCCTGTCAGAGTTTAGACCGCTAGCGCCGGTTAGTGCCCAATGCCGGTACTGCACCTATTTTTGGAAGCTGTCTTGAATTAATACATTTGAAAAAGAAAGGATTTTACTTGATAGTATATGATCCTTGCTTGACATGGCATTGATGTGGATCTGCAGTAGAGTAAAGTAGAACACTCAACCAGAGTTGGATTTTTTGTTTGGTGGTTTCGTGCCCATGATCTTACAATTTTTGACATTAATAAAAACAGATTTTGAACAGAACCATCTTTTTTTGCACTGGTGGGTGGCAGGTCAGGCGACCATTTTGGTGTGCGCAAAACTGCGCGGTTCTCCTGGATTCTGGCGCAAATGTGGGCTTTTCCGCCATCTTGGATTTTCTAAGCCCACAGCACCAAATGTTGTAGCATAATAGCTTAAACATGGGTCAAGACACCCAACAGCGTCCATCCCCCATTTTAGGGGCTGAAATTGGGGTAATGGTCCAGAGACCTCGTTATCCACCCTCGCTTCGCTTGGGCCGATTAGTAGGGCTACTGGGCCGTTATCCACCGTTCCAGTCCCTGGAACGGCACATGAATGCTACAATATTCACATTACTATAACAAAAAATGCAAATGGAAATGTTGGAAAATCTTATTGCGTCTATGTATTTTACTGAGAAATACAAAGTAGATGGAGTCTATGCAGTTTTTTTTACTTCTATTTTTTAACTGTGAAAGGTGGTTCCTAAAGGAACATTTATTTTGTTTTTGGATGGATTTTTTTGGCAGGAGAGCTAAGAACGAAAGGTGGGGACGGAAAAGAGGCACCAAACACTAATATGGAGGGGCAGATGGAAAAGGGGGAAATGGTGTGCGTGTGTTATTTCTAAGGTAGGGGGTAGTAGGGTGGCCAAGTGTCCCCGATTTCGCTGGATTGTCCCACAATTAGGGACTCCGTCCCGCGGTTTGCAGAGTGGCTGTGCGGGACGTAGGTTGTCCCGACTTGCGTGGGACAACCTGCCTCCAGCACAGCCACTCTGCAAACTGAAGTGGCCATCTGCTCAGCACGGCGCTGCCGCCTGCTGCTTTCTTTCTCTGGGCGCATCTGCAGCCCTGGCTCCTTTTGAGCCTACAGGTCGAGCTGTAACGCTCGGACACCTGCCTTAATTCAAATGCTAATGCTTTGTTCCTGGGGTCGTGATGGTCATGTTTGCAGTTAAAAAACGTGACCATCACCTCCCCAGGACAAAGCATTTGTATTTAAATTAAGCCAGGGATTTAAGAGCCATTAAAAAAAAAAAATTCAAAAAGAGGCAGCTCAAGCGTGAATAAAGTGACATCATCACCGCCTTGTGGCCAAGTGTCCCACAACAGACTATCAAAGAGTTGGCCAGCCTAGGGGGCAGTGTTTCTCATGGTGCTTGATTACAGCAGTGGTGGTGTTTCTTGGGGAGGAAGGATGGCGTTAGCTGATGTCATTTTAACGTAAATAGCCTTTTTGCCAAAAGTTTTTACTGTGTACTAGATTGTTAATGGATGAGTACGAATAGGTGTTGGAGCTCTGCAAGGGAAGTTGCAAGTTCCTACATCAGTAGAAAATGCAGTTCCAAACTGTGTGAAGCACAGATGTTATTGTGAAGTGTTTATGGGTTCTCGGACATGTCATCATGCTGTGCACAAGCATATGGTCATGTGGCATTCTCCGGAAGGTGTGCAATGAAGTCAGATGTTCATAGACATTATGGTTAAGTTGCGCTACTAAAAACCTATGAAATTCAGTAAAAAAACTTTGTTAAAAGGGACGTTATGGTTCAAAGTAAAACCGAAAACCCCTGAAATTCGCTAGTTATGGTAAGTTAAGCAACCATAACTCGCGCCACCACCGTGCATTGCTAAGACTAACACCCAGGACAAGAATGACATCGCAAATGTCATTGATGACATCACTGATGACATCACATGCCTGACTCGCTCGTTTTTCCTTTAGTTATATATCTTGGCCAGTAATAGTTAGGAACAAAACATTCAAAAAAGAACTATATTTGTACACTTATACTTCTAATATGTTCTTACAATAATTCACTTAGGGTGCACTCTTGAAAAGACAGCAATACTTTCTGTGTATGAAGAGAATCAGTAAGGTTATCAACACTTCTTATTGTTTTGCTGTTTTTTTTATTACTGTACTTTCTCGGGATATATTTGTATTTGCATTACTTTCTTTAGCGTGAAGTCAGATAATGTGATAGTTATACATAGGGAAGTAGTAGGTTTGAAGCAGCGCAATCATTTCTGTGAATAAAGATAATCAGTAATCGTGCTAGGCAGGTGAGCGCAGCTTTGTTAAAGACCCTCTGGGCCTTTTTGGTGATTTCTCTCATTTCTTTGCACCTCTTCCTGGTCCCCGCTCCCTTCCCGCCTCCCAACCCGCCCATCCCTGCTCTGATTGGGCCGTGAGCCCAGGTCCAAAGGGTCTAGCGACCATCCTCGCACCGGCCCCTGCATTCACTGCAGGCAGCCGGCGTGAGTTAAGCAAGGCCATCTGGGCACCCCATCTGGGCACCCCATACTAGGCCCCCAGGCCCACCAAGCGACCCTCTCCCACCCCGCACCCTCTTCCTGGTCCCCGCTCCACTCCCGCCTCCCAACCCACCCATCCCTGCTCTGATTGGACCGTGAGCACTTCATCACTGGTCCTCCCAGGGCAGCCCTCTGCCCGAAAGCCCCCTGCGGCTAAGTGCCCCAAGGCCGAGGGCTGCTCCAACAGAGGCGACTCCAGGTGGTGTCTGCAGGTGTCCACAGGGGAAGCCAGTGGCCAGCCATCAACCAGCAACTACAAGGACCCGTAAGGTAGGGTGGCTGGGGAGAGGTACAACTCTACCCTAGATACCTGACCACTAGGCAAAACCAATGTCGATCAATGTAATTGCCGCCCATTGCCCCAAACTGCATTGATAGCAAGGCCTCTGTGCCCAAATTGCATTGTGTGATCCCAAACTGCATTGTTGGTCTTCTCTCCTACTGTACAGGTGTCTCAGGCTTGGCAGGGCCTCCGTGCCCAGGTTGCATTGTCTGCTCTCCAAACTGCATTGTTAGGCCTCTCTCCCACTATACAGGTGTCTCAAACTTAGCAGGGCCTCTGTGCCCAAATTGCATTGTGCAGTCCCAAGCTGCATTGTTGGGGCCTCTCTCCCACTGTACAGGTGTCTCGGGCTTGGCAGGGCCTCCGTGCCCAAATTGCATTGTGTGATCCCGGGCTGCATTGTTAGCCCTCTTTCCCACCGTACAGGTGTCTCAAACTTAGCAGGGCCTCCGTACCCAAATTGCATTGTGTGATCTCCAGGATGCATTGTTAGGCCTCTCTCCCACTGTACAGATGTCTCAAACTTAGTGGGGCCTCCATGCCCAAATTGCAGTGTGTGATCTCCAAACTGCATTTTTAGGCCTCTCTCCCACTATACAGGTGTCTCAAACTTAGCGGGGCCACCGGGCCCAAATTGCATTGTGTGATCTCCAAATTGCACTGTTAGACCTCTCTCCCACTATACAGGTGTCTCAAACTTAGCAGGGCCTCCGTGCCCAAATTGCATTGTATGATCCCAAACTGCATTGTTAGGCCTCTGTCCCACTGTACAGTTGTCTCAAACTTAGCAGGGCCTCAGTGCCCAAATTGCACTGTGTAATCCCAAACTGCATTGTTAGGCCTCTCTCCCACTGTACAGGTGTCTCAAACTTAGCAGGGCCTCCGTGCCCAAATTGCATTGTGTGATCTCCAAACTGCATTGTTAGGCCTCTCTCTCCCACTGTACAGGTGTCTCAGGCTTGGCAGGGCCTCCGTGCCCAAATTGCATTGTGTGATCCCGGGCTGCATTGTTAGCCCTCTTTCCCACCGTACAGGTGTCTCAAACTTAGCAGGGCCTCCGTACCCAAATTGCATTGTGTGATCTCCAGGATGCATTGTTAGGCCTCTCTCCCACTGTACAGGTGTCTCAATCTTAGCAGGGCCTCTGTGCCCAAATTGCATTTTGTGTTCCCAGGCTGCATTGTTGGGGCCTCTCTCCCACTGTACAGGTGTCTTGGGCTTGGCAGGGCCTCCGTGCCCAAGTTGCATTGTGTGATCCCGGGCTGCATTGTTGGGCCTCTCTCCCACTGTACAGGTGTCTCAGGGTTAGCAGGGCCTCCGTGCCCAGGTTGCGTTGTGTGGTCTCCAGGCTGCATTGTTGGGCCTCTCTCCCACTGTACAGGTGTCTCGGGCTAGGCGGGGCCTCCGTGCCCAAATTGCATTGTGTGATCTCCAAGCTGCATTGTTGGGCCTCTCTCCCACTATACAGGTGTCTCAAACTTGGCGGGGCCACCGGGCCCAAATTGCATTGTGTGATCTCCAAATTGCACTGTTAGACCTCTCTCCCACTATACAGGTGTCTCAAACTTAGCAGGGCCTCCGCGCCCAAATTGCATTGTGTGATCTCCAAATTGCATTGTTGTGCCTCTCTCCCACTGTGCAGGTGTCTCAAACTTAGCGGGACCTCCGTGCCCAAATTGCATTGCGTGATCCCAAACTGCATTGTTGGGCCTCTCTCCCACTGTGCAGGTGTCTCAGGCTTGGCGGGGCCTCCGTGCCCAGATTGCATTGTGTAATCCCAAACTGCATTGTCGGGCCTCTCTCCCACTGAACAGGTGTCTCAGACTTGGCGGGGCCTCCGTGCCCAAATTGCATTGTGTGATCCCAAACTGCATTGATGGCTGGGCCTCTGTGCCCAAATTGCATTGGGTTTGATCCCAAACTGCATTGATAGCAGGGCCTCTATGCCCAAATTGCATTAGGTCTGATCCCAAACTACACTGTTAGGCCTCTCTCCCACTATGCAGGTGTCTCAAACTTAGCAGGGCCTGCGTGCCCAAGTTACATTGCGTGATCTCCGAGTCACATGGTTGGGCCTCTCTCCCACAATACAGGTGTCTCAAACTTAGCGGGGCCTCCGTGCCTAAATAGCATTGTGTAATCCCAAACTGCATTGATAGGCCACTTAGTGAGACAAACAGAAAAAAGCCACCGATAACACCCAGCTTAATAACCCTTACCACCCCCCTCCCCCTCCTAGGACAGCGACTGAATGAGCGGTCAACTCCAGCCGGAATACCACCCATAGACGGAGACTAACTAGTAGCGGACACCCCTCACCAGCCACTACACCACAAGACAACTGGTCCAAAGCAGGACCAACTAGACATAACCAAAACAAAGACTAAACAATTCTCAATCCTACAATGCCGCGCAAACGACCAATTCCGAGAAAAAGACGAAGAGACGAAAGAAAAAACACGCCAGAACAGCAACCTAGAACAACCATAGACTGGACCGCCACAGGCAGGAACCCAAACTGAAGGAACTCTGAGAGAAGAGAAAAATCCCTCTACCTAACTCCATACCTTGCAAACAACTGGCCACCACGGCAATCCAACCCAACATCAGAAGCAGCAACATCAATCAACCTAACACAAGCAAGTGGAAGAAGGATGACCAAAACAAACAACATACAGACGACGGACCCAATAACCCCCTACATCACCAAAGCAAGAGGAACTTCCAATCAGCAACCAGAACCCCCGGTAGACGAACCCGATGAAAACACAAAAAACCCAAGACAAAACCTAGAAGAACTCTTCGAAGATGCTGACACCCCAAACCCCGCAGCCCAACAAGTGACCGACCAAGAAGGAAACCTCAACACCGAGCAGAAGACGACCTCGACAAAAACCAAACCAAACAACACCTCCAAACTTCACTGCAATCTAATAAACGCAAGATCCATGTCAAAACACTCAACAGAGATCTTCGACCTACTCGACGACAACGGCATTGACATCCTGTTCATCACAGAAACATGGCTGGACGACAACTACAAAATCACACTCCAAAGCTGCCTTTCGACAGACTTCAAATGCCTACAAATAAACAGGAAAAACAAAAAAGGAGGAGGCATCGCTATAGCATTCAAAGAACACCTGAAAATAAAAACTGACTAACCACTCAACACCCTCAACTGCGAAACCATGGTAATTCACCTAACAGCGAGCCCAAAAACCAACATCACATTCATTCTGGTATACAGACCACCAACATATGATGCAACATTCGTCGATAACTTCATAGAAGCCATCACCAACTTAGCCATCAACCACGAACACCTAATCATCCTGGGGGACTTCAACATCTGGTTTGAAGACAGCCACGCCAACTCCCAAAACTCACTAATTGAACAACTCGGCACCATGAAACTACGACAACTAGTCAAAGGAGCAACGCACTAGGCAGGTCACACCCTAGACGCAATTTTCGCCAAAGAAAAACTCATCACCACGGCACCTCCGATACAAATACTGTGGAGCGACCATCTCATCATCCCATTCGTGATCACTCTGCCTATCCAAACCTACATCCAACATCCGAAACTCACAACCACCACCAAAAGAAACTGGAAACGCGTCAAAGAAAGCAACCTATTCGAACAACTGGAATTAACGAAACCCTCAACTACAGAACTGGAACTAGCTGACCTAGACGGCAAAGCAGAAATACTGCACAAATGGATCGCAGATACGATCGACAAGATCGCCCCGGAAAAACCGTTCACCCCATCAAAAAAAAGAGCAATGGCAAAATGGTTTACCCCACTATTAAACGACATGAAAAAGGAAAACAGAAAAATGGAATTGGAATGGAGGAAAGAATACAACCCAGGGAAAAAAACACTACCAGAAACAAATACGTGCATACAAGAATGAAATTCAAAAGGCAAAGAAAAGACATTACAATGACAGAAACAACAATGCCACCGACACACAAAAAGAAATGTTTAGCATCATTAAAGAAATGAGAAACCCACCAGGCTGTGATAACACCCCAACCCCTCAGGAAAACTATGCAACGACCTGGCAGATCACTTCAAAAAAATAAAATCAATGACATCCGTCAAACCATACAAAAGCGACCAACCAACCACAACATACAACCCAACTCGGAACAACAACACAAACTCCGAAGCTTTCCTGAAATATCAGCAGAGGCATTCGCAATGCTGGTTAAACGAAGCAAGAAAGCGGGATCACCCATGGACCCATGCCCCCCAGACATCTAAAAATCAATCCTCGCGCAAGGATCGCCAGCAGAACACTACAGAAACCTTCTAAATGTATCACTATCAACAGGGACTGTACCGAAGATCTTCAAATCAGCATACATCAAGCCACTCTTAAAAAACACAAGTGGTGATGTAGATGACCTTTCCAACTACAGACCGATCTCTAACATCCCCTACCCAGCAAAATTTCTAGAAACCTACGTATATAAACTAATCCAAGAACACGTAGAAAAACACCACCTGCTGGACCAGCGAGAGGAACGGAAACAGCACTTCTATCCATCAGGGACAACCTCAAAACTAACGCAGACGCAAACACTACTTCAGCCCTTATTCTGCTCGACCTCTCCGCAGCCTTTGACACAGTTAGCCACGACACCCTGACCAAAAGACTAGAAAACATAGGCATAACAGACACAGCACTACGCTGGACCAAATCATTCCTAACAGACAGAACAGAAACCGTATGGATAAAACCTTTCAAATCCACTGCACGAGTTAACGACTGTGGAGTACCACAAGGATCCTCACTTTCTCCACTATATTTCAACATCTACCAGACTGCAGTCATCAGAATCTTCAAAAAATACAACATTACATGTTACAACTACGCAGATGACACTCAGATCATATACAAAATCAAAGACACTGATGCCGACCATTCATCCCTTACCGACTGTCTAAAAGAAGTCTTCGACTGGATGGATGCCAACAACCTGAAAATCAACCAAGGAAAGACAGAAATCATGATCGTATCCAAAGACCAAGAGAACGAAACCACCATCCCATGGCCTACGGAAATGGGAAACGCACCAACACCATCGAAGGTAGTAAAATATCTGGGAGTCCTAATGAACAACCACCTAACCCTGGAGCCACAAATAAATGCAACAGTGAAGAAATGCTTTTTCCTCTTCCGGACGGCAAGAAGAATTCTACCTTTCCTCTCCTTCGCGCACAAAACACTCACTATTGTCGCCCTAATCATGTCTAAAATAGACTATGCAAACAGCCTCTACCTCGGAATACCTGAATACCTCCAGAAGAAAATGAAACGGATCCAAAATGCAGCAGCAAGACTACTCCTCAAACTATCCAGAAGAGACCGCATCACTCCAGCCCTAAAAACCCTACACTGGCTCCCAGTTAAACATCGCATCACCTTCAAAACAATGTGCATAACGCACAGGGCAATCAGTGGACAAGGAGCAGAATTCCTACAAAAGAAAATAACAGTCTACAAACCAACGAGACCCCTCCGATCGAGCAACGAAATCCGCCTGGAACTCAAACCATACTTCAAGAAAAAACTTGGAGGCACCTCCTTCTACCACTTAGCCGCAAAAACCTGGAACAACATCCCAAAGGAAATAAGAAACACTGAGGATCACCTAAAAATCAGGAAATCACAAAAAACCTGGCTCTACAACACCACAGACTAAACCTGAAAAACGAAACTGGTAAAAAAGGATCACTAAACCGAAAAGACACGGACATCCCTGACCGGGGAGAGTAAAGCCCACAGCAGCTGGACGGGTGACATTGGATAGACAGAAACACAGGCGGCACACACGGAGACTGAGTGAACTAACCCAGACAATCCCACCAACTCCTTTGTTCGCACCGTAATTTAATTACCGCCAGGTATCACGTTGGTGTGGAATTATTGAGACATTGACAATCCCCCCACTACTTGAGAGGTTGTCATTAGCAGATGCACTAGCCACTAGAGTCTAAATGGAGGATAAGGGGATCCATGAGAGAGCATGTTAGAGGTGGGGGCCAGAGGAGTAAGGAACCTGTAGGCCAGTCAGACCCAGATCAGGACAGAGCCGCAACAGGGGAGACTACGCAAGCCGAGCGCTTCAATTCAGGATAGAGATGCAAACTAACCAACTCTACTAACAACTTCCCTTTCTGCATACACCTCTCAAACGCCAAACCAAACACAACCAAACCTACAGCACAACAAACCGCACAAACTTCACTACATTTCAACAACAAAACAAAACACACATAGCCTTGCACAACAGTACACGATGACTACCGGCCGCAAACACCCCAGGCCCAGCAAACGGACCCACCGGGCTGAGGCCGCCAACAGCACATCACTGCTCTCTTGCTTTTTTCCTGCTTCCTCCCACTAACCCAACCCCCCCCCCCCTCTCCCTTTTCAGAGCCGCCAGAGCACGATGGGACCACAAAGGTGGTGAAAGTGCGCGGTACAAATGTCCTTTAACATTAACGTTATGAACACTTTGTTTCTAATGCTGATTTTTTTGTGTACTTCACTTTCCCTTTATATACTCATATTTGTATGTCTTGTTCTGTCTTTGGGTTTTTATATGTAATAATGAAATTATGTAGTAAGTGGGTTTTATTAGATACTTATTACATGTTGCACAGTACGCAAAACTCTAATAAGAAAGCATTTATCTTTTCACTATTCAACATGGGAAGATTATGAATATTGCACTTCCATCATGTATGCTGCACACAATGCTTATGATTATACATTAGTACTATAAAGAACTTCATAATAGAATGCTATTTATATCAATGCATTGCTTAATGCACTACAAAGCTCATAATATTTATTCCACCCTTTTTTGTCAATATTATAATATGAATCCCTTGTACAGACTTTCATGAAAAGTAAATGAACATGTGATGTCATCAGTGATGTCATCAATGGCATTTGTGATGTCATCTTTAATGTCTTGGGTGTTACTCTTAGCAATGCACAGTGGTGGCGCGAGTCGTATTTCTGATGCTTGTATCTGCTTAGATTCACATGCTGTGTATAGGCCGACATCTAGTGGAAGCTGCGGAGTATTACAGTTTGTTTTTTGAAACTCGAAAACGGGCGTCGAGACAGGGCGTGCCAGTAATACTATCCCTAGTGTGACGTCCACTGTACCCAAGATCCCTCACGCGTCTAGGATCCGCAGATTGTATTTTTTCTGACATGAGGTAGCATGAGGAGTAGCGCGAGTACAGATAATCCAAGCAGATAGATAGAAAGGTAAGACTACAAGCAACCATGTGGCTTCTCTCAGAGGGGAGGAAGGGTGGGTCGCATGTGAATCTAAGCAGATACAAGCATCAGAAATACGATTACGGTGAGTAATGTATCCCTTCTGAGGCTTGTGGAATCTGCTTAGATTCACATGCTGTGCATAGGCCGACATCTAGTGGAAGCTGCGGAGTATTACAGTTTGTTTTTTGAAACTCGAAAACGGGCGTCGAGACAGGGCGTGCCAGTAATACTATCCCTAGTGTGACGTCCACTGTACCCAAGATCCCTCACGCGTCTAGGATCCTCAGATTGTATTTTTTCTGACATAAGGTAGCATGAGGAGTAGCGCGAGTACAGATAATCCAAGCAGATAGATAGAAAGGTAAGACTACAAGCAACCATGTGCCTTCTCTCAGAGGGGAGGAAGGGTGGGTCGCATGTGAATCTAAGCAGATACAAGCATCAGAAATACGATTACGGTGAGTAATGTATCCCTTCTGAGGCTTGTGGAATCTGCTTAGATCACATGCTGTGCATAGATTAGCGAGCAGTACCTGAAGAAGGAGGTGGGATGTGAGAAGGGTCATGAGCAAATAAGTGTCTTAGAACCGCTTGTCCCACTTGTGCATCTGCCTTGGAATGGGTGTCAATGCAGTAATGCTGAGTAAAAGTGTGAATAGAGCTCCAAGTAGCTGCTTTGCAAATGGTGTCAAGGGGTACATTTGCAATGAAAGCCAGAGTGGCCCCAATGCCTCTAGTAGAGTGGGCTCTTGGCGTGAAAGGCAGAGCTCTTTCAGAGAGTGAGTAACACAGCTGGATACAGTTAATAATCCACTTCGAGATGGCACCTTTAGAGACGCGATCCCCCTCTCTGCCTGTAGCTACGGAGACAAACAGTTGATCTGTTTTCCTTAGGGGTCTG
This sequence comes from Ambystoma mexicanum, assembly GCF_040938575.1. Lineage (NCBI taxonomy): Eukaryota > Metazoa > Chordata > Amphibia > Caudata > Ambystomatidae > Ambystoma > Ambystoma mexicanum. Next base: position 41,326,263 of record NC_090928.1, read on the forward strand.
GTTTTATTTACATAGTAGAGGAGCGCCCTACACACATCTAGGGTGTGTAGTTTCACCTCAGCTGAGCTTTAAGGGTCCTGGAAGAAAGCCAGAAGCTCGATGGACTGGTTTACGTGGAATTTAGATATAAACTTAGGTGAGAACCTAGGGTGTGTGCGTAAAACCAGTTTGTCTTTATGGACAGTAAAGAAGGGATCCTGCACTGACAGAGCCTGAATTTCACTGACCCTTCTTATAGAAGTAATAGCTGCTAAGAAGGCCGTTTTATAAGTCAGGTGTTTGAGACTGCTTTTATGCATGGGCTCGAAAGGGGGGCCCATGAGCTTAGATAGCACCACATTAAGGTCCCACCCTGGTGTTGGGTTTGAAATAGAAGGGTGAAGTCTCTTTACTCCTTCCATGAAGGCTTTAACTACTGGTACTTTCCACCACAAGACCTTGTTATGGGAAGTGGTGCATGCCGACAGGGCTGCTAGGTGTACTTTCAGTGAGTTAAAAACCAATCCTGCATCTAGCAGGTGGAGCATGTATGTAACAATAGTGGAAGGAGTGCAATCAACTGGGTTGATTTGTCTACTCTGGCACCAGATAACGAATCTCTTCCACTTGTCAAAGTAGCAGTGCCTTGTGTTTGGTTTCCTAGATTCCTTTAGGATGTCCATACACCTCTGTGGTAAATTGAGATGTCCAAACTCTATGACCTCAGGAGCCATGCTGCCAGGTTCATTGAGTTGGGTTGCTGATGCACTGTTTGACCTTGGTGCTGGGACAGTAGGTTGTACCAGGCCGGAAGTTTGATGGGCTCGCACACCGCCATCCTGCGTAGGTGTGGGAACCACGGTTGTCTTGCCCACATGGGAGCAACTAGGACGAGCGTCATCGACTCTCTGTTCATCTTGTTGACCACCTTCCTGATGAGAGGAGTTGGTGGAAAAGCGTACGCAAACATCCCTGACCAGTTCATCCACAGGGCGTTCCCCTGGGAGTCTGGTTGGGGAAACCTGGATGCAAATCCTGGGCATTGTCTGTTTTCACTTGTGGCGAATAAGTCTATAGTGGAGAAACCCCACTGAGAGAAGATATCTTCTACGACCTCTCTGTGTAGAACCCATTCGTGTTCCTCTGGGAGGGAGTCTCTGCTCAGAGCATCCGCTAGGGGATTGAGCTCCCCAGGAACATGTTGTGATGACAGGAAGATGTTCCGTCTGAGTGCCCATATCCAGATTTTCTGGGCAAGCTTGGACAGATTTGGCGAACGAGTCCCTCCTTGTTTGTTCAGGTAGAACATGGCTGTCGTGCTGTCCGTCCGGATTTGCACCGACAGGTTTAGTAGGTAGGGCTCGAACGCTTGAAGCGCTATGAATACTGCCAGAAGCTCTAGCAGGTTGATGTGGTTCTTGGCCACTGAGGGAGACCAGAGACCCTGAGCTGTGTGGTGGAGATGGTGAGCTCCCCACCCCGTCAGACATGCATCGGTAGTGACTACTGCCTGTACTTCGGGATCGTAAAAGTGTTTCCCCTGTGCAAGATTCTCTCTTGTCCACCAGTGAAGGCTTTGTACTAGTGTTGGCGAAACGACCACTAGATCGTCCCACTGACCACTTGCCTGAGACCACTGTTTCGCCAACCATTCCTGCATTGGACGCAGGCGCACGTGGGGGACGAGGTAAATAAAGGACGCCATCATGCCCAGCTAACGCATTGCTTTGCGTACCGTTATTTGGTGACTGGACTGATATTGCGGAATTTGCAGTAGTATATTCCGAATTCTTTCCTCTGAAGGAAATGTCAACCCCTCTTGAGTATCTAGGATTGCTCCTAGGAACTGTTTGGAGGTGCTTGGCACCAGGCTTGACTTTTTCTCGTTGATTGAGAAGCCTAATTCGTGGAGGAGGTCGATAGTCCTTTGAATGTTTGTTCTGCAAATTACTGGGGTTTCCCCAGTTATGAGCCAGTCGTCCAGATAAGGGTACACCAGGATTGCCTCCCTGCGTAGGTGTGCAGCCGCCACCGCCAGTACCTTGGTGAATACCCTTGGTGCCGAAGCTATCCCGAAGGGCAGTACCTTGAACTGGTAGTGCCGACTGTCCACCTTGAAGCGCAAGTACCTTCTGTGCGCTGGGAACATGGACATATGAAAATAGGCATCTTTCATATCCAAGGTTGCCATGTAATCCCCCTTTTTTAGGAGGGGGATTACCTCTTGTAGCATAGTCATTCGAAACTTTTGGGGCTTGACATACTTGTTGGCAGGCCGTAAGTCCAATACTGGGCGCATTGTCAAATCTTTTTTTGGCACAAGGAAGTAAGTTGAATAAATACCCTTGTTTATCTGGTGTCCCGGGACGAGTTCTATCGCGTCCTTTGCTAGAAGATTGGCGATCTCCTCGAGGAGAATCTTCTGATGTTCTAAAGAGTGTACTCTTTGTCGTGGAGGATGGTTCCGGGGACGCTGCAGTAGTTCTATACAGTACCCTGCGGATACTGTTGACAGCACCCATCTGTCTGATGTGATCTCTTCCCAAGCCTCGGTGAAGTTGGAAATGCGTCCCCTTACTGGGGTTGCGTGAGAAGGGACCCTGAACTGAGTGTCACTGCTTTGGTGGAGGCGTGCCGCCTCCTCTACTGGGGCTGCCTCTGCCTTTACCACGTCCTCTCCTATTACCCCTGCCGTAACCCTGGGTAGACTGTTGGCTGTTGTTCCACTGTGTACCCTGCCCCTGGGAATAGTTTGATCCTCTCTGGGAATTTTGGCCGCGTGGGCGGCGAAAATTTCCATTCCCTCTCTGGTTAGGGGGTTTATTGGTTAACTGGCCAAGGGACTTGCGTGTCTCATATTCGTCCTTGGCATTCTTCAGCGCGTCCTCGACCGCCTTACCAAACAGATCGGCTTCCACCGGTTTTTCCAACAATGATGCCTGGGTTTCTGCCTTAAAACCAGACTGCCGTAACCACGGATGTCTCTTGATAACAGTACCTTCTGCTATCAATCTGCCTGCGTTGTCTGCGGCGTCAAAAGTTGCTTTTAAAATGCAACCAGACAGCTCTACCCTCTGCGGAAATTTGTGCTAACTGGCCCTTTAAGGGTTCTGGTGCAGAGGCTATGAGTGCCGCAACTTCTTCCCACTGATGGCAGTTGTAGCTGGCCAACAGGGTGGTGGAGTTTGCAATCCTTGCCTGATAGGCGGACGTTGAGGCTACTTTCCTGCCGAAACCATATAGTTTTTTGCTCTCCTTGTCTGGAGGAGCTTCGGACGATGACAAGGATGTTCCAGCCCTCTTACGAGTGTTAGTGACAACCAGGGAGTCTGGCTTCAGATGTCCTCTTATATAGAGAGGGTCAGACTGGGCTGCCCTGAAAAGTTTTTCAACTCTGGGATTGACTGCTCTGGTGAGGTTCGGGTTCACCAGGGACGGGTCTATTCTTCGCTGAATAGACTTAAGGATAGGGATGGTCTGGGCAACGGGCCTCCTTTCTCCCACTAACTCCTCGGCGAAGTCCCTCTCTTCCTGGACACCGTGGGTGTCAATATGGAAATGTTCTGCTGCTCGTGCGAGAACCTCGTTCAGAGGGGTTGGTTATCGACAGGGGATTCGGTAACCGGGGCTTCCTTCTCTACCGGGGAATCTACTCTGTAGGTTTCAGGGTCTTCCTCTTCTTGGTCCTCATCATCCCCATAGTAGCCCGTCCCGTTTTGCTCTTCTACCATGCCAAATTCTTGGTCCTCACCAAAGGAAGTCTCTCCTTGATACTGTGAGTATGGCCGTGAGTATGGTTGAACATCGAAGGGGTCCGCAGACCTCATAGGTGTCTCAAACCGGGACTTCTTACTCAGGGGATAGGATCATTAGAGCCTGAGGGTGTAGCCCCTTGTGGATTATATGAAAGGAAATGGTCTGGATTTTTATCATAAAACTCTGCCAAAGACGACATCCTTGACATGACCCTATCTATGTCATCACTCGACCATTCTTTGGAACTGGGAATAACTCTCTCAGAAAAACTAGGAGACTTATCCTGAGTAGATTTGCTGGTTTTAGAAATAGCAGCAGACTTGGACTTGTCTGTCTGTTTAGGAGGAGTGGAGAGTTTCACAGGTGTGGAAGAGTGCAGTGGCTGCTTCTTCTGCTGTTTTCCCTCCTCCCCGTGAGTGGAAAAGTGTTTTCCCTGTCCCTTTGTGGTTCCGGAGGTTTTTGACGCCTGGCGTGGAGGATCAGGGGTAGAGTCCCTGTCCTTCGAACGTGGGGTCGCGCTGATCTTGTCTGCGGGCTCCGACTCCTGGAGAGCGGCCTGGGGGTGGAAGTCCTCTTCGTCCTCCGACGATCGAACTTCTGTTAGCTTAGGGAGCGAGGCACTCTTGGCAAGAGTGGATGATTGCCTTGAGTCATGCGGCGATCTCGATCGAGAACGCCCAGAGGACACCGATTCGGACCGTTCTCTATTGCCTCTTTCTAAGAACTCGACGTCGTCGAGTCTCGGTTGGACTTCGTGTGTTTTGTGTGAGTGGTGTGTGAAGCGCTTGTGTCGCCGGGGGTCTTCCCCATAGCCGCCCTGTCGGACGACCTTCCGAGGTCGGGTACCTGCGCTTGGCTGTCTTTCGACGCTGTAATGCCCTCGCCGTCCGAAAGCATGGCGTCGCTGCCATCGCTGAAGGCGCCCTCCGCTGCCATGGCCGCCTGCCTGGCTTGGTGGGCCCAACGCTTCGTCGAACGGTCCTTAAGTGTCTTAGGTTTAAACCTACTACACGCTCTGCAGTTGGCCTCGGGGTGGTCCCTCGGCAAGCAGAGATTGCACGTGGCGTGCCTGTCGACCCAAGGGTATTTGCGATTGCACTTGGGGCAGAATTGAAAAGGGGTACCCTCCATACGCAGCTTGAGGCAGCGGGCTGTTAAGTGTAGGAAATGTATAAGGTGTACCTATATACCAAGAGTGTAGAGTATGTCCAGCCCCCCACTCTCCCTACTTGCAGGGCCGAGGCCAGAGGCCTTCCAAGGCCTGGGCCGAGGCCAGAGGCCTTCCAAGGCCCAAATCCGTCGTGCAGCAGCCGACGGTCGAATTCTTCTCCAAGCCGGCGTCGAGTGTCGAAGTTCGACGTTGGGATGGGGAAAGGATGTAAATTAATCGATATTTTAGCAAAAGTATGGCTAAGGCCAGGGGACTCAGCAAAATTATTCCGACCATTATGGCAGAAAAAAACAATCTGAGGATCCTAGATGCGTGAGGGATCTTGGGTACAGTGGACGACACACTAGGGATAGTATTACTGGCACGCCCTGTGTCGACGCCCATTTTCGAGTTTCGAAAAACAAACTGTAATACTCCGCAGCTTCCACTAGATGTCGGCCTATGCACAGCATGTGATCTAAGCAGATTCCACAAGCCTCAGAAATATATATATATAGAGACACACACACACACACACACACACACACACACACACACACACACACACACACACACACACACCTCCTTAAGCACACCTTCTTCTCTTCAATGCACCACCTCATCCTCAATACACACTCTCTACACTTCAGGCATGTCTGCATCATATACCAGCTTCTCGCCTGCTTTTTGCCACCACCCCCATAATCATGTCAGTTTCATCTCAGCAACATAGGTCTCCCCTCCAGTCCTCCTCAGCCTACTGGGTCTACCTACCCCAGCATCCGGGCCACAATTGCCTCACCCTCCTTGGTCTACCTCCCTGAAAACTCCTGGGATTGGCTACCCCTTCCCTTTCTGGTCCTACTTACCGCAACCTCCTGTGCCTGTCTCACCACTAGCCTCCTGGGTTTCTTCTCCAACCTCCTGGTCCTTCTGTCCTCTTTACCTTCCACTTCTAAATGTGTTTCTCCCGACTCCAACTGCCTTCTGCCATAGGACCTTCTATTTAAAGGGCCTTCACCTCTCTTTTGGCCTAAGGGAACTCAGATGTGGCTTCCTATGCAGCAAGTATGGGGACCAGCATGTGGAACCTGGGGTTGGCTAGTTCATAGCGATGAATGATCCTCTCCTGTTTGCCACACTCTGGCCCTTCCACAGGGAGGACAAATTTAGCATAACAAGTCTTAAATATATGTATGTGGAAAGCCTGTAATATGTCAGGTTCGTGTTTTCTCTAGACCCGAGTCCCGCTTCTTCCACCTGTGGGTATGTTTTCTGCACCCGCTCAAAAGGAGCCTGGAGTGTAGGCTCTGCTGGCTTTGTGACACTGCCCCTCTACAATTAACTTAAAAAGGCAGGAGCTTCAAAGGTGCATGGCATGGTGGGTGCAGCCATGGGATCTTTCCCACGCCGCTCCAGGACCAGGATCATCGGGCCTGTGATGACAACTGCCCCCCGCACCCAACTTGACAAACCCACCATTCACCAGCAAGGTCCGAAAGAGGAGTGTGTCACAGTGCAGAGAACAACAAATTACTTACCCCAGGTAATGTTCTTTCGACTGGATGTTCCTCCCACATATTCCTTATCTTTGATATACTCTGATAGTCTGCTTCCAGCTCAGAAACTTTACTCCGCAGAGGGCACCGTGCGTCATCGACCTTGTGTCCTCCGAGGGCTTCTGTCCTCCTCAAGTATGACGTCGACGCCGGTATAAAAAGGTACACAGCTGTGCCCGTTATCTCAGTTCGTGTTTTTCCTCTCACCAGCACAGCAGTCTCGAAGATGAGAAATACTTGAGAATTAACAGAGAGGAAGGTCTGAATCACGGAAACTCCTCCTTGGCAGAGGGGTTAGCTGGGAGGGGTGATGAGGAATACATGGGAGGAACATCCAGTCGAAAGAAATTACCTGGGTTAAGTAATTTGTTCTTCGAATGGATTGTCTCCTCCCACATATGCCTCATCTTTGATATTCTCCCATAGCAGTGCTTTGCAAGAGGTGGGAAAGAGAGTTCACTTGATTTAGTCTGTGTAAAACAGCCTTTCCAAATCTGGATTCTCAGCCTGATAGGCAATCTAAACAATAATGCTTTGCAAATGTATGCACAGAAGACCAGGTGGCAGCAATGAAGATATCTTGCAATGGTACTCCGCTCTGAAGGGCTGACGAAGCGGCTACACCTCTAATTGAGTGGGCCCTTCGGCCTTGAGGAACCTCTTTCCCAGCCAGATTGTAACATTCAGATATACACAGTATAATCCACAGAGACAGCGTGTGTTTAGTAACCGCTTGACCCATTGCGTGGCCAGCATAGTCAACAAAAATGTTTTTGTCCAGTCTTATCTTAGAAACCCTGTTAATATAAAAGCTCAAGGCTATTCTAGGGTCAAGTCTGTGTAACCTCTCCTCCTCTTTCGATGGGTAGAAAGCCGGTAAGGCAATATTTTTTCATCAAATGAAATTCGGACCCTATATTTTGCTGAAAAGAGGGGCAAACCCTCAAAACTACATTGGGCCTCATTACGAGGGTGGACGTAGCCTTGCCAGTTTTACCGGCAAGGCTACCTCCAAACGCACATCCGGGTCCGGCACTCGCGAATGGTCAATTACTGGGCTATTCCGGCCCAGCCGGACCCGGTAATTGCCCTTTTGCAGGTGCCGGGCCCAGTATATCCCCATTCCCATTTGAGCCCCATAAGGCTCAATGGGAATGGGGAGGGTGGTAGCACCGGTACCGTTAATAACGGTATCCGTGCTACCATCATGTTTGGTCACGGGTGCCAGTACAGTCACCAGGTCAGACCTGGTGCAGCAAGGGCACCTGCGAGCGGAAGCCTAGTATGGCGGTACAGTATCAACGGTGCCGGTAGCGATTCCGGCGCCGTTGTTGCCTTAACGCCATAACGAGGCCCATTGTCTTTATGAAAGGCTGTGAATGGTGGTTTAGAGTATAAGGCCTGAAGCTCGCTCACTCTGAGCAGAGGTAATGACCGTCAAGAATACAGTCTTCAGAGACAACATCCTAAGTGGACATGAATGTAGTGGTTCAAAAGAAGAATCCAAGCACTCTGAAAACCGCAGGAAAACCCCACAACCTGGACTAGGGTATTAATGTAACAGTATACTGAACACATTTATCCAGAGGTTGTTTCTTAGTTTTAAAGGTATCAAAAATGTATTTATTAAGATACATCATTTACAAAAAAGAATGAATCATTAATTAATGCACACATATGAAATTACATTACCATTGCAGGAGAGCATAAGACACCAGATAATAAAATCCTAACAACACCATCATTCATCAACAGTCACACCATCATTTGCAACACAAATCAATCAGCCTCATTCACTCACAGTAAAAACTTTTGAACTAAAACATTTAGTACAATTCATAAGTGGTAGCATTTCATAAATTAGCCCCACAGAGTCTTTAATATTTCATTTTATCTACATGTAATGTGTAGCAGCACAATCATTAATCAGAGAATGTGCTCTATTCCACGGAGTGGGTATGTTCAACAATAAATGATAAATTCCATCCCTGGATGTTCTTCTCTACCGGTTTCGACGTTTTGTGAAGTGATTGAAATAACGTCTTCATCAGGAGAAATAATTGATAATATTACCGATAATAATATTAATATTATTAATGTGGAAGTATTCAGACCACTGGCATCCATTAGGGTGTTGACAAGTTCGCCTCATTCTTGTTCCTGGGTTATTAGCTCCTCTGGAACACCAGGAGTGCCTTACCCGAGGCAAAACCATAATTAAGGCTTTCCTCCTCCTCAAAAATAGAAGCCATAGACTTTAAAATGTCCTTTGTGTCCTGTGGTTTGTAAACTTTGACAGTTCCGAAAAGGACATAAAGGGCCTCGACTCTGTGAACTTTGACATCGATTTGTTCGACAGTGTCGAGTGTGTTGGAGTAGGAGTATCCCTTCGAGGCCATGAGAGGGGCACAAGATGCCTTAGAGGTCTTCAAACCCTTCGAAGCATTTGATGACCTGCTGTTCGGGCTCTTGGGCACACATTCACGGTTTTCATTGACTACCTGTCGGCCTTCAGCGCGATGGGGTCGGAAGTCTCCAATTATTTATTTGAAGGGGCTGATGTTGCTGCCTTCTCAAACACTTCCAACATCTGCAGATGGAATTTCTCCAGTTGCGCCTTACTAGCCCCCTTCTTTGGAAAACTTATCCATATCCCTTCGGGTGAGGATTCCGTAAACGACGATCTGGAGCAAAGACATCTCTTCTTAGATCTCCTAAAAGACAAAAGAGGAATGACAAGATCTCAAACGCTTAGTACGCTTGCTGTGCCTCTTGGCCCGGTGTGCAGACCTCTCTCTTGGGCTCTTATTTTCGGAGGGTTTCTTTTTGAGGGTAACCGAAGATGATTTTGGGGACGATTTGCCCAAAGGAAATGTCCACTTCCTCTCTTTTAAAGCTTTTCAAGTCACAGACTGGCACGAGCCGCAATCGTCGACGATGTGGCCCGACCCCAGGCACCAGAGACATACCCGAAGAGGATCGGTTATAGACTTTTACCCGAACACTCGGTACATCTTTTGAAGCCCGTTTTCGGGATATGGGTCGACATCTTTGGACAAAACTTGTGAATACGCAGTTATCGAACACACAGAGGGGAAGAACCATTTCGAGCAGCTGTGCCGAAAAAAAGAACTGAGGCAACGGGTGCAGTGCATGTCTTTTATACCAGCGTTGATGTCATACTCGAGGAGGACTGAGGCCCTCGAAGGACACCAGGTCCTCGACGACGCACGGTGCCCTCTGCTGAGAAATGTTTGAGCTGCAAGCAGGATATTGGAGTGTATGAAAGATGTGGAATATGTGGGAGGACACAATCCATTTGAAGTGATGAATTTCTTCTCTCACAGCAAAGAGAAATGCAAGACCCCATTCATCTTGATCGGGCTGGGAAACTTCGGTTTACTGGCCATTGTTTACAAAAAGTTGAAGGCGTAAGATATTATGGTGTATGGCCTCCTTCCTTCTCTTAGCATGTGCATGAAGACATCAGGTGGGTTCAATTGTTCATATTGCACGTGCTCAGGATCCATACAGTCAGTTTCAATGTCAACAGGTTGAGATGGTACACCTTGTTTTTCAACCTTGTCAGTCGATTAAACGTGATGGAAGCTTCTGATCTTGTTGTCTCAAGCAATGCCCAAGTTGTGGGTGTTTTTTGCTAATCACACTTTCAAGGAAGGAATTAGTGTAAAAAAATGAACTGACCAATCAATCTTAAGGTTATTTCTCAAAGATGATCTTTCTGGAAACTTAGAGGAGAAGGTAAAGTATTGTGCCTTCTTGTGCTGTACTGAAATGGTCTCTTTCTGGAGTAACTCTGCCAGTTTTAATTATTTGTTTTAGAACCCACTGGTGGTCTTCCAGAGATGACCTGCTTGAGGCACCTGCTTTCACATTCTGCACCCTGTGACGTGCCAGATTGAGACTCCTGCTTGCTCAGGCAAAACAATGCAGCAGTATTGTCTGTCTGTATGAGAAGGGAATTCAGGGAAGGATGAAAGGAACATCTTCAAGGGTGGTTTGCAATGCTCTGCTCCAACATGTTTATATGGAATGTTCTCTGCTTGTTAGACCTGATGTCGAAGCCCAAATTGAAATAATGTGGACTTCTCTGCCTTTCATTGGGCGCAAGTCACCACAGAGACCTTCAGGGACAGCATTTAGGGGTTGCCAGGGGTCGCACCTGTGACCCCTGAGTTCTCCCTTGCTACCCCTAAACAAATGTAAAAATAAAATGCATTTTTTACACTGATTCTCCTGGGCTGTGGCCAGCAGCATTTGGCTCTTTGTTTGTGGAGTGGCTGGTTTTGTGATCGCTATAGCCAGTAAGATAACTCAGGGGATTGAACACTCACTGCTGCAATGTATGTGTGATCTGCAGGTTGCAAGTTCGGATCCCGGAAAGGTCAACTCAGCCTTTCATCCTGCTGAGGTTGGTAAATGAGTACCAACACAGATTGGGTGATATTGTTTGTATTTGTATTATATGAAGCGCTGAAGCGTACGTTTTATATAATAACACATCATAATCATTTGGGCTTGGACATCTGCTTGCATTCAGTCATTTGGTAACATGGCCTATACGCACTGATATTAATGATACATATGGTGATCCATTCTTGTACGAAATGTATATCACTTTACAGTGATATCGTAACTATATTTTTCATAGTGTACTTAGAAGCAACGCTATGTGATGCCACTTCCTGTTTTGTCAAGGCGTGAAAGGTTGGGTTCCATCACTTCCTGTGATTTCACTTTGGGGTGGGTTCAAACTACATCACTTCCTGTGACGTCATCAGAGGTCAAGGGTTGTGTGACGTCACTTCCGCTACACCTAGTATTTTGGTGAAATGACGTCCTTGCAGACCTTGTTGACAGATTTGGCTCTAAAGGGACTCACTTCATTAGATTGGAATGCCTCCACCACCAGCCTAAAGGAACTTCCCTTTTGTGGAGAGTATTAGTTTCCCTTCCAAGGAGTCTGCTTTCTCTGACAATTGATCTAGACACGTTTACTTCGTTTTGAGCTTCAAAAGTGTGCGCTACAATACTGTTACTAGACACAGACAAGCAGAAGAGAACCAAACAGGGGAAAGGAGGTAAGAAAGGTTGAAAAGTCAAGGATTGAATGAACAGCCTTGTGTTGAGTTTTGTGAAATTAAATGGAGCAATTGCTTGGCAGGTGTAATGGGGTAGAGAGTTTTACAGATAGGGGGAGCACAGAGACACTTGGGTCTACTTTTCATGGTATCTAGATGGGAGACCTGTAGCAGAAGCTGATCGGCATAACTAATGTCTTGCGTGGGGTGGCAGAACTGGATTATCTTTCACAGGTAGGTTGGAGCCATACGTTCATGCATTTCAAGGTAAGGCAGACTAATTTAAAAGAAATGCAGTATTTCGGTAGCAAGCAAAGAGCGCCTACAGACAGCTTCACTGGTTACCAGATCACATTCCTGCAGAGCTCCCAGAGGCAGTCTTGCATATCGTAGAATAGAGATGCAGGATGACATGGAGCGCAGAATGACAGAAACCAGTATCATTGATGAGTGTTTGATAGTCTGCCGACTGAGTCAGTCTCGGTCAGACTGAGTGTCTCAGTGAAGCGAAGAAATCCTTTCCTCCAAAGGAGTTACTCTTACAAGGTTTGGATATAGAACAGAACAAAAGTATTGAAGCTTTTAAGCTAGATCGGAAGAATGTTCCTTGTTTAAGTCAAGGCCAAGGCTTTGGAGAACGATACACACTACCTGGAAATCCATAATTTGCCTTTTTTAATCTGTTATCCACATCGTGGAAAACATACATTATCTTGTTCTTTAAGTCATCCACCTCCTCTGTTATGCTCCTGTAGAAAGGCACGTGGCAGTGATTTGAGGCAGCAGAATAGGAGAAGCATGTATTGAAAATGTTTTTTTTAACATCAACTCAGTAAATTCAAAGTTTCAGATGAATGTGAATCAAAGTCTGCATCCTGATGATCAATGGCACAAAGCCAAACCACCTTCTCCAGCACTGAAAAAATCTGGTGTGAACAGCATCCTTAATTTCACTTTCACCTGCATGTTTGCCAGCTTTATGTCACAGATGGGCCTGAATTGGTCTGTGCCTTTCTTGTGTACCAGAATGTACTAGGAGATGGTCATTTTTCCCTGCTCGGTTGTCAGCACGCTTTCCCGCCATGGTCTTCTTGTCTAATAGAGTATCAATTAGCTGGTCCAGAGGAAGGGTATTTCTCGCTTTCAAGTGGTGAGGTTTTGGGAGGAGAAGCTGAAAATCTGATCCTGTAGACCAATTCCTGCAATGTTCAACACTCATTTGTCTGCTGTGATGGCCTTGTTGAGAATGAGGGCTCTTCCAGTGCAAGTTGAGGCCATTTGGGGGCCTCCAATGGGATTGAGGCATGTTTGCGCTTCTTTGCCATGTGGGTTGAGGCCAATGATAACTAGCATGAAAACTTCAAACAATGCCTTTAATTTGGAGGTTTTCAACAGGAGTCACTTCCCGTCAAAGAGGCCCTCATAGGAGAACATTTCACCATTGCGATTTTGATTCCAATTCATGCCAAAATTCTTAATGTCAAAAAATTATGGTTGCCGCCAGTGTCCCAAATAAGATTTTAAAGTGGTAAGAAAATGATTTTTAGGGAGTAAGTCCCATTGGGAGTGAATAAAGTGTGTTTTGACTGCAAAGCAATGTTTTGCAATAAGTATTTCTTTGTGACTAGTTATTCAAGGACATTAAAAGAAAAATTTTAACCTGTTCAGATTAGGCAATAATAAAATAATTTCTTATTGTGGCACTATGCGTAAAACAAGTTCAAACATATCCATTGAGAAGATTGGATGAAAGCAGGAGGGCAGGTTCCTATATGGGTTTCCTGTTTTTGTTGAGACTATTTGTACTCCCCATTTTTATTTGTTGGGGCGATTTGCCAATTTTTAGGGAGTAAAAGTGGCTGATACACCCCTTATCTGCAGGGGTGGTTTGTGTACCTATAACGCACCAGCGCTATATGAAACACCTGGCGGTGCGTGATGAGTTCAGAGCCTGCTATTAAGAGCTTCCCAAAGAAAGAAGTCTTGGATCTCCATTTAATATTGTGTAGTGGCTTACGGCAGTGGAGTAACTTTGCTGAAAATGTTGTGGGAGGGTGTGGGGGGGAACAGGGACATGACATCTGAAGAAAAGGTGCCCCAGCCAAATGAATGGGGACAAAATGGTATGCCATGAAATTTGGGGGGGTGGGGGAAGACAAACACCCCTGTACCCTCCTAAAATTACACCCATGGCTTACGGGCAAGGGGATCTGATATCATATATGCTCTGAAGAGGCTTGCTTAGCTTTGCCTAATTCATTTAGTGGTAAACCGGTCGTACTAGGTATATGTGTCAGTTTACCACAATGTTCTCAGAAAGGAGAATCGGATATATAGTGAACATTTCAATACTTTTTAATACCTCTTCAGTTACAATTCTAAAGCAAATTTGTACTGGAATAGTGAAAAAACGTAATGGTAGTGACAGGGTGCTTGGGTCTCCTGTTATTAGGCTAATTAGCTCCCCTATCAATAAAACTAGATTTGCCCTTTTAATACAAAGGGTCACTCAAAACAATAGTCAGCTTCTCCACTGTTCAAGAAAGTAATCCAAAGTGATGACAGCAGCACAAAATGCTCAAAAGTTCTTTTAAGTCTTAAATGGAAAAGTCAAATTATAAAGGTTTGTTCCTCACAGAGAGTGTTGTTGCACCTCCCAGGGTGGAACTGAGAGGGGTCCTCCAGTCCTCCATCCTGTATTTAGCATTGTACACTTTCTCCTGTGGTGGACCCACAGCTCAAGGGCATCCAGATGCTTGCAGTGCCTGTTAGGGAGAATTCTCTTAGAAGGCTAATTTCCCAAACCTAGTGAGTCCCCCAGCAGCTTTGCTGGATTTTTGGGGTTTGTTTTTTTCTCCTGCTAAGAGTGAGACTCTTTTCCTCCCACTCTTAGGCATGATTTGAGGTATGTCTTTGACTTATTGTGTGCTTATGGGCTATTGGGTCTTTTACTCCATAGGGTATCATCTGTTTTAGTGTATGTGTTACACAGCACCCTCAGTGCAGTAACACAGTAACACAGTAGCACCGTCCAGTCCCCCCTTGTCGAGTTTCTGGCTGTGGCAGTGGTTACCGCACAAAATATTCCACCGGAATATTTCCTATGGGATTTTCCCATTGATTTTAAACGCACCACTTTTTTGGTGCAATGTTAAAGATACCGCTGGTTTATTTATTTAATGTAAAATCAACGGTTGGGTCTTTTCACCAGAACTCTTTTCCAAAATGGCGTTTGTGTCCGTCTCTGTAACTCCAACCAAGGTCGGGCCCTTTGTTCCACTTTTTGGCGGGCTTCTCCACGGAAGCCCTCCAACTGCTGCCACTCTGTCTGGGTTCCACAGGATGTGTGGGTGGGGGAATTGGCACCCTGGACTGCGTTGCCTTAGCAACCCAAGTCACATTCTGTTGTTGAATGGGGGTTTTTCTGCATAAAAATAGGGCTTTTGGGACTGGAACTTCAGAAGTCGCCACAGGACCTAAGAAATCCGAAGAGTGGAGAAGCTGAGCCATCTGCAACGACGACACCACCGGTGGAACCCTGCTGCAACAACCTCACCTCTTTCCCGACGACAAGAGAAGATCTTCTGCTGTAAGAGTCTTCTCCCTTTGAGCTGGTGGGAACAACCAGTTCGCCATTCGCCTTCCAGGACGTCCCTTGGTCGAATCGCCAGTGCCAAGCACCCCGGCGGCCGGATAGCCAAGCTTCACCACTGTGACCGCGAATAAAAGGAACGCACCTTTTAACCGAACAAACTCTGCGGCTGGTCTCTTCCCTGGGCAGTGTAACGACAAGTTTCCTCCTCAATGAGATCTTCTCTTCCCCTGGTCGAAACCACAAACTGCACCCGCTGCCAGAAACAACTGCCACCGCTGGAGCTTCCTCACTTTTAAAGGTACTGTGTTCCACCTGGCCTCCCTTTCCACGGTTTGCTAAAGGTGACCCTTAAATCCTTGGCTTTCCAACTGGGTTGGCCCCCAGACCTTCTAACTTTACCTTTCGCATCAAACCAACCTCTTTTGAACATTTTTGCAAAGACTTTAGTGCATTTTAAACTGTGTGATCTTGGGCACATTCCGCCTTGCTTCATTTAAAGTGGGCCTGGCCTATGAACTTTGGCTCTACAGTAGACTCTGCCTTCACTAACTTGCTGTGGTCTTAGAAAAGTTTTGGGAACCGTTTTATTTTCATGACCTGCCTTTTTCTCTCCCTTTAACTTAATTATTGGAGGGCCATCTAAGTTACGCGCTCACATCTGTTTTTACAAATAGCGGTGTTTTGACCTAGACTTGTCTAAAAATTAGTAAGGGAGGTGTGTATACTTTCCCGATTGTGTTTGAACTTGCTTTGATCTATAGTGCTTAGTGTATTTCCTAAAGTGTGTTTTAAATAAATAATTATATATTTTGATACCAAGCTCTGGTCAGTGTTTGCTTGCTCTACTGTGTTTTTGGCCCTATTGTGTATCCTCTGTATAATGCCTTACTCATCTTGAGAGAAGTCTGACTGCTCAGCCACAGCTACCAGGTAAATCTGGGCGGTGCAGACTGCTACCAATTGGGTTTACTGCTTACTCATGTAGTCTTAATATTCTTGCAGTGTTCCCCAAGGGAACTGTACAGGATTCTGCCTAACAGTGCCCTCCTACTCGCTGGTCCTTATTCGGTTTCGATGGGGAAGTCAACGGGTGGACCATCAGACTACCATGATGGCTGTGTCTGAGGATGGCATCTCAACAAAGGTTTTTTGAGTCCTGGTGGGGAAGCGGGTCCCTAGTCACTCCGGTCTTCCCCTGATACTCTCAGGGTTGACCCTGGATCCTTGTCCTGCACTAGTTCTGGGCCATTCTTCATGTCCCCTAGAGTAGTTTGGCATCATCTAATCACCTTCTTCCTCTGCCCTGTGCCAATGTTGTCCTCCTGAACTATCTTTGTAGCGGGTCTCCTATGTCTATCTCTCTTTGAGGCTCTACGTTTTTCCTACTCTCTAGGATTTTAACCCTTCCATGCCTGTCTTGGTGGACATGTCTTTCATCTGGAAAATGTCTCTGAACACCATGGTGTCTCCTCCTTTCGCTTCACAAACATCTTCTCTTCCTTTACACCTTACACTCTCGTCCTTATTTCTCTGTTCTAAAATCCTTAAGTCAAACACTCGTCCATTTCAGCTCGGTATCCTTCTTTCAAACCAAATTTGATCTCATCTGTCCCCAACTTTCTCACACCTAAAACTTCAATGAGTCTTGCTCAACACATTGCAGTTCCAGATCTTCCTTCCAAACACATCTGATCTCTAAAAAAAATATTAACATTATAGAAAGTACCCTTACTTTCCCAATTCAACACTCTTACTAATTACGCCTGTTCTTTGTCTCAAACTGACCCTCCCCACACAAAAGGGTAATAAGCTTCTATAGAACTTTAAACTTTAAACTTCCTAGCTATTTCCCCATGATCCTCTGCTGCATCACACACCAGCACCTGGTTCAGCGACTCTTCATTTGGCCTACCTTTTGCATGCCAAGCCTTCCTGCATGGTGTCTTCCATGAATTCTAGTCTTGCTGCATGCAGCTCTCCTATGCAGGGTGGTTTCCTCTCCCCTTGTAGGTTTCCAAGCACATTGTCTGCCCAAGCGATGCAGTTTTTATTTCTATCTTTTGATTGGTCTTTGTGATCAGGTTCATGTGGCATTTTAGGGGGCGAGCCTAAAACCATATAGATGCGTACTGCCATTTTGGAATCTTCTTTTGACGTTTGCCTGCTGGTTTTGATTGGGTGCTTTTCCTGCACAAGTAAGGACTTTGCAGGGGGTATTGCTGAGTTTCACTTATTTAAAAATGGGTTTTAAACATTTTAGTTTTTTCCTGCATACTCGCAAATTTGCAGACTCTTTCCATAGGTCCACACTGTGGGTGCACAGCAGCTTGGGAACTCCAACAGTGGTTCGCAGTTGGCACCATGTGGCATTGCCAGATTTTAGCATCTGGGATCTCATCACACTTACCTGCTAGTGAGATGCTTGAAGGGGAATAGTTTCACAAACTGTGAACTCTACGTAGTGGGAATCAGAAAGATGAAGAATACACATAGTAGTACCTTTTCATGTATTTTTTAACTTGACATAAGGCACATTTATCACTATCAGAACGGTGGTAAAACAAAAGGGACAAAATCCATACCTCATCTTACCTCACGTCCCCCTCCAAAAAAAGAGACGGATTGTAATGCTAAACCAAAAAGACATTGAGGAAAGCCAAACCTTTGTTTTTAAAAGATTTTCAGTTAGAAAAAGCATGGGAAGCTTCAGTTGTGCAGAGAGGTCCTTGCTGAATAAATCCGAAAAGTGAATAGAGGCAACTGTCAATACACTGCATGAGGAAACACTAGTGCAGCCTGACTGCCTTAAAGTGCAGCTGTCTTTTTCTCTTTTCAAATCTGTCTGGCTCTTTGTTCCAATTCTTTCTATGGGGCACACATAGTCCAAAGTCTGTACTAAATCATCACAAACTGGGCTTTTAGGTGTGATTAAAAAAAAACTGAAAAGAAACTTAATTTGTATAAAACATCAAAAAATATATTTTAATGAACCTTATTTCAAGATCCTGCCCACAGATGGAGCCATTTGGTGTTTATTAATATGTTTTAAGTTACTTACCTGCAACTATTGTTCTCCAGCATAGGGCTGGCATGTATTCACATGCTCATGAATGTTACCCGTCATCAGGCTGTGAATCCTCAGTAAAAGAAAAACAGTTTCACTTTTTTTATTTCTACTCAAAACCAATCACTGTCATCTGGATCATACTGCCCCTATCCAATGAAGTCCTTTCCCTAAGCGCCACACCTGAGGGCCATCTTCAGATTGGTTAAGCACGTAAAGTGGCAGAATTAACCAGGAAGAGCCACAGAGGGGAAGGAGGAAGTGTTTGCATGTGAATCCATGCCAGACCCAGGCTGGAGAACAATAGTTACAGGTAATAACAAACTTACTCCAGCATGGGATCTGGCATGGATTCACATGGTCCTGAATAACGATTACACATCAGTACATATACACAACCACGGGAGGTGGCAAGGCTCAACAGAAGCAAAAAGCACTCACCCCTGGAACAGACTTGCCTCAAACTTACAAGTTGCGTTGCACCGCCTGGCCGACCTTGGACTCCTACCTGGAATCCCCGTCGATGCGGTAGAACCTCGTGAAGGTGTGCGTGGACCTTCATGTAGCACGGCTGCAGATGTCGAGCAGGGACACACCAGAGGGAACCGCTATTGTTGCAGCGATGGATCTGTTGGAGTGGGCTCTCAGCCGATCCCCGGCAGCTGCCTGCCAGCCAGTCGATGACGGTGCATGATGCAGCCGGAGAGCCACCTGGAGATGGAATACTTTGACAAGGCCTTTCCATGATTCAACAGCTGCGAAGTCTTCTTAAAGCTCTTCGTGCGTGCCACGTAAAACTTCAAGGCACGAGCAATGTCCAGTGAATGCAAGGCCCTCTCCGCTGGCGATGACTGATTCGGGAAGAAGACCAGCAGCACCAAAGGCTTGTTGAGGTGGAACTCTGATGGATCTTTTGGCATAAAGGTGGGATGTGTATGCAGTACCACCCTCGAAGCGCGGAAGGACAAGTATGGCTGCTTGCACGACAGGGCCTGGATCTCCCCGACCCACCTGGACGAGGTGATCACCACGAGGCAAGCCTTCTTCCACGATAGAAACTTAAGCCTGGCCTGATGCATCAGCTCCAAGGGCACCTCCATGAGCTGGGTCAAAACCACATTGAGCTCCCAAGCCGGGGCAGGAGCCTTCATCCGCAGAAAAGTCCTGAAGAGTCCTTTGAGGAATTCTTTGATGAATCTGTGCGGCCACAGAGAAGGCCTACCCAGTGACCTGGTGTAACGGGGTATGGCGGGCCAGGTGCACCTTGATAGAGGCATGACCCAGTCCAGCCTTAGCCAAGGAAAGCAGCTAGGGTAGGAGCTGCAGGGCTGTGACACGCAGAGTGGTAATTCTCTGAGCCCGGCACCACACAGGGAAACGCTTCCACTTATGGCTGTAGCACATCAAAAAGTTTAAGAGGCCCTGACCTTACACTCTGAAGGTAAAGAATAATGTCCAAACTCTGGGTCTGCGTATTTGGAGTACGCCCCGTAGGTGCTGGGGAATGGGTTCTACAACCCACTTTTTTAACATGTCGTGGACTTCCTGCAGCAGCTGCGCCACGTGCAGTACTTGTCGAGCTACAGGAGGAATATGAGGACACCTGCATTGGAACTCCAAGGTGTGACCCTGTCCGATAGAGTCCAGCACCCATCTGTCAGTGGTAATCTTCTTCCACACACTTCTTCGCCCCCCCCCCATCCGCTGCCGTATGCCTGCAAGCGGCATCTGCATGCCTTTTTTGCGTCGTGGAGCGTGAAGGATGCTGATAAGGGGTGATGTAGCCCTTGGAGGACTTGCAAGGTTTTCCTCTTGAGGAATGAAAAGAACGATGACCGCCGTTGCTGCAGGGTACCCAGCGAACATGCTGACTCCGTGTCAGTCTTGATGATTTGAAGAGACTCATCAACTGTCTTTTCAGACAGGTTTTCTCCGTCGAATGGCATGTCCAACACCTCAGACTGAACGTTTGGCCTGAAGTTGGTGACTTTCAGCTATCCTTGCCAACGAAGAGACACTCTGTTTCCCATCTGACAGAATCCAGTGTCCGTGATGTCCATTGCTACTGTGATGGCGTGGTCCCAGGCCACCTCCCCCTTCTGGAACAATTCAAAAGCTTCTGCTGCCTTGTCCTCCGGTAGGAAGTCCAGAATAGGGCCCAGTTTATAAAAGAGCTCCCGTCGTAGCGGGACAAAATGGCCAGGACATTAGCACCCTTAACAGTGCTGGCAGCCGTATAGCTAATCCTCTTCCCCATAGCGTCCAGCTTCTTCCCCTCCTCGTCCGGGGGTACCATAGACAAGGATGACAGGTTTGCAGAGTGTTTCCTGGCCGAGGCTGAGACCACAGAGTCAGGTGAAGGCTAGGACCTTAGGCACTTGGGGGCAGAGTCTGGGTATTTCTTCTCGAGCCTGTCCCGGTTGGGTGGGGGTTGGTGCTCCGATTCCTTAAAAGCGCTAGACCGTCATCCCAAATATCGTCCAACAATGGGACGGACTTGATAGTCAGCTGTCTGGACTTGCGACGTTGATAAAGGAACCCTCCCTTTTCCATTTCCTCAGGCACCAGTTGAAAAAGATCTGATGCCCTGGTCATAATTGAATGGAAGGAGCCGACCTCATCCGGCGGAGAGGCTCTGTGCGGTTCATCTGCGCCTGCTGGTTCTCCCTCTGCTGGCACCAAGTCATCGGCCTCGTCATTGTCCGTAGCCACCATATCCATGCCGGTGGCTGTGTGCGTAGCAGTATGCCCTGTTGGGGTGAAATCGTGAGGTGGGGGCGGCAGTGGTGTCGGCTGGCACCTTGGACCAGCAGGGTCCTTTGACCCGCGTTTGCGCCTCGAAGGGCTTCTGGAAAGCGGTCTTGGAGGAGTTCTAGATGGAGTAGGGGCAATCTCTGCTGAATTAATGATACCAGCGTGTGCAGCATGGCCAGAATGTCCAAGGAAACGTCCCTGGTCTGAGCTGTAGGAGGAACGAGAGGGGGCAGCTCCAGGCTGGTACACCTCTTCTGGAGAGGTCGACGATAGGTTTTGGTGACCTACCTTTGACCAAGGGTCCCTGGCCCCCTTTGTGGTCCGAAGAGTAGCCCTCAGGCTGGTCGTCACCCTCATCGGATCTAGTATAAATGTGCCCCGGCACACTTAGTTCAGTCCCTTGCTTTGTACCCCTCCTAGGGGTCATCTGAGCCTTACTCGTTCCCCTCTCCTGAGACCTCTGGCGGGAAGCGGCTGCTGTCTCCTTTACAGGGGTCTTTGTCAAAGTAGTGGCAGTTAACTCATGCTGTGCCGGTAGGGCCATCCGCAGAGCAGCCGTTGCAGTGACTGAGGGCACCACCCTCATGGTCTGCCCTTCCTTTGAAGTAGTAATGGTCGTCGACGAGGTCGTCGATGGAGTCGTCGACGGGGTGGCAATGGCAGTCGTCGTCGATGTGGTTGTGGCCATTGATGATTGTGTTGTCTTGGTTGTTTGAGATGCCGATGGAGGCAGCCAAGGGCCCAGTTTGGCTTTCTCCTTCCTCGCCTTGTCTGCTGATGGCAAGCAGAGTTTTGAATGGAGTCAAGGACGTTCCCTTAGAGGGGACGCCCCTCAACGGTAGGCTCACGTGGATGTGTTTAGCGATGGAAACCTTGTCTTTCCCGAGCCGGAACCCACAGTGGCGGCAAACCCAGTGGGTTAAGTGCCGTGCAGCCTTGTCTTCTTTCGCACCCACGTGGGTGGGGCGTCCTGAAAGGACCTCGACCTCTTTTTGGAGGTAGTTTGATCATGGGACCGGAAGCACGACCATGCCTAGAGGCTGAATCAAAGTCCTTACCTGATTTTAACCACGCCACCAGCCTGCTGTTGCGATCCTTCTTGGTCTTTTTAGAAAAACCATGGCAGACCTTGGATCCCTCCTCATCATGGTCCGGATGCAGGCAGTAACGACATTTGTGGTGTCGATCCTCCATGAAAACATTCCTTAGTCCACATTTCGCACTGGGTTTGAAGAGGTATCTCTTCTCCTCGGTCATGTTGAAAAGGCACGAAGAAGGCCCAAGCCTGGGCCTTCTCTGATCCTATGAAATATCCTCGATGGAATACGATCTTCACCGAGAGTGGATCCCCGCTGCAGGTAGTCTACCTCTGTTCGAACGACAAATCCAAAAATCTGTCAAAACTTTCACATTTTACCAAAAAAACCTCAAAATAATAGAAAAAAAGGTCAGAGAGCATTACGAGGACTCCCAACACTGAAGAATGCATTAAAAATCGGAAGACGGCAACCAGGGGTGGAGCTTAGGGAGAGGACTTTCATTGGATGAGGGTAGTATGACCCAGAGGACAGTGATTGGTTTAGAGGAGAAATACATTTTTAAAGCAAAAGTGAAATAGTTTTTCTTTCACCAAGGATTCCCAGGCTGACGACAGGGAATATTCATGAGCATGTGAATCCATGCCAGACCCCATGCTGGAAAATAATCACAATCTCATGATGGGGAACTAACAATACAAAGACAAGGGTATAAACTGCAGACCCAACTAATTCAATATTCTCGTGTCACAGATTTCTGGAATGCATCGATGAAGAACATTTCTCATCCCATGGACCAGAAGTCAAACATATTCTATGAATCTGGCATTTAGGAGAGGGGACTTATTGGCAAAACTGTTCAGACCTCACACTGACCAATACTGCACCTAAACTTTAGAGAGGGATTTTCATGAACTCCATTTCATTTATGAACTTTTGCAAACGAAACCAAGAACCATGATGTGATTTGAAAACGGGGCTAGTAACCCCCTCCTTATGGAACTATTTGACCTCTTGAAATGAGGTGGTTCATTTAGGTGTGAAAATCTCATCGCCTTTGATGTGGATGCTTCAGAGAATGCTTTCTAAGGCAGTTTTAAATGAACGTCCAAAATCTGTATTCCAAGCAGATGCAGTTTTTTGTTTTGCAGAGAGATGAACTCCTGAAATTCAGAACCATGACCCCAAGTAAAACTAATCAATCAACTCCAGCTTTTATGACAGAGATTATCATGCACATGAGAGATAAGGGGGGGATGCACACATGAAGTTAGCCCTTCCTTGTCAGTGAGTGCTTTTATGTAGAACCTTTAGCATTGTTGTTACCTGGTATTCCGCACAGGTGTTCATTGCCAGCCAGCAGCTTAACAATCCCATCTTGGAATGCTGTGTGGGTGGCAACAAGTGGGCGATGAAGAAAGCTAGTAATTTTTTTGTGGGGCAGACATTTCTCTTTTGCAAGAAACATGGGAACCGGAAATAAACACATTGCCAGGATGCTTGATGTATTCAGGTGCAGCTTCAAATGGAGACCAATGCCATCCTGCTGACCATCGTCTTTATCTCTTTATAGGTAGTGTATCCTCAACAGCGATAAAGGGGAAAAATCTTTTGAGCGGTTCTCTGAACCTTCCTGATGAATCTATTATGTGTTTATGTTTGCCATTTATATAGCGCGCCAGGTACCTGGAGGCTTAAGGGCGCTTGAACACAAAACTCAGACAAAACGAAAACTCATACAAAGCAGAAGAGGAAAAGAGCTGGCCAAAGAGAACAATCCTAATGAGAGCAGGTTCAAGTATGAAATAGGGAGACGCTCTATGAAAAAAGAGCAGATTTCAACCCTTTCTTAAAGACCTCGATGAATGTAGTACTCCTCAATGTAGATGGAAGAGAGTTCAACTTCTGTGGAGCTGCGGATATAAAAGCAGCATCCCTTGATTTTTTGGTTTTCAAATGCGGAAAGATTAGGGTTTTAGTTTCGTCCGATCTGAGAGTTCTAATGTTTTTTTTTGGAAATGATTGTTTCTTTAAGATAGGTAGGCATAGTTCTGTGTACACATTTATGTGCAATAAGAAGAGTAAACGCGACCCTAGACTGAACAGGTAACCAGTGTAAGCTTTGGCATGTATCTGACACGCAACCTCTTCTTGTCAGTCATTTCACCACTCTGACCGCTCCATTCTGTAGGACCTGAAGTCGGTGGAAATCTGATAATGGCAGACCAACCAAAAGGCTACAGCAGTAATATATCCTCAATCCAATAATGGCCCTTGCCAGTATTTCAGAGTTTGTTTCTGACACAAAGGGTCTAAGGCAGCGAAACAACTTAATAAAATAGGAAGCCGAGGAGACGAGGCTGTTCACTTGTGCCTTCATGTTCAAGTTCTTATCTAAATAGATGCCCAGCGTTTTGACTTTGCTCATGACATCTATTTGACAGCTGTCTGTAGAGAATGACTTATAGCTGGGTCCTAGCTTCTCAAGTTTATTCTCTCAGCCGATTAGTAAAAGCTCGGTTTTCGAGCTGTTGATGGCTAGGCCATTGACCACAATCCAATCCTGGATTTTTTTTTATAGATTTCATTAATCCGGCATTCGTCCTCCACATAGGATTCTGAAATACGGATGACGCACTGTGTGTCGTCTGCATAATTTGCAAATATGATCCCTTCTTTTTCCAGCATCTGGAAGAAGGGAATCAAAGATGTTATAAAAGCAGGGAGACGCACAGGCTCCCTGGGGGACACCGTACATAAGCGTGGTGGGTTTGGCTTCAGCACTATCGCTGGCCACTCTAACTTGCCTACCCTCTAGGAAGGAATAAAACAATTTACCGCCTCTTGAGAGAAGTTAGCATTCATCTTTAACCTGGTGGACAAGATAGCATGGTCCACCAGGTCAAAAGCTGCTGACAGATCTAAAAGCATGATCCATCCTGTGCCACCCATGTGATAATTATGTTGACAGTTGTCTTTGAAGACATTTTGGTGTCCCATGCAGGGTACACAGGAGCACCATATCACAATACTTGAATGTTCATTTTGAGGGTATAGCTGTTGAGTTCTGGGGGAGCAGGAAGACAACAAGGTCAAGAGATCCCTCCCCTCCACTGCCAAGGCTCATTCAATGTCATGATAGGCAGTAGTTAGCCTTGGTGTGTAAATTAGCAAACAACCGGATTTGCATTTTGCATCTGCCTACAGAGCGTGCACAGAGCCAGTTCAATACACTACTTTTTAGCAGATCGAACTGGTGGAGCGATGTCTGACATGAGAGCAGTGGAGAGAGAGAGGAACCAGACATCACCCCCATAACGTAGGTGCTTGCTACCACCAAACCATCGACGGCAGTTCCATCGGACACCCATGTGGTGGTGCTTGGAGATCAAAGATGCTCATTGAGTTGGCCTGTCACCCAGCTGGATGAAGTAACTAAAGTCATCCAGGCAGACATTCAGTCAACGCTCAAAGAATTTTAGATTCTGAAGATTACCCAGAGCAGATTCTTGAGAGCTTATCCGATTTTAGTAGATTAGCAAGTAACCACTTACTGGCCTCTAGAGTGTCTGTGGAATAATTCACAGTCATCTGTGTTGTTCAACTAGGAATCGAAGTGTGAGAAGAGGCACCTAGCAATTGTTGTCATGGAAGTGAAAGCTCCTCCTCAGGCACCACTTCTGAGCCTAAAGCTTGCCATAACAACTGCATTTCTAGCAAAGTCATTAAAGTGGGGTAATAGGGATGGAAGGCAATACAGATTGACAGCAAATGGTATCTTGGACCTGGGTATCGAATTATAAAGTTGGAAAAAAGACCTTATTACAATGTTCGAAAAGGGATTTAGCCAAGGAAGACAGGTATAGACCAGAATCTTTTTTAGACAATTCCCCCAATAACTATTGCAAATTGTTTCTGGGGTGGCTGCAGAGCGCAGAGAAAGTGGCCCTGGTCTATCACTAGCAGGCAGCTTTTCTAGAAGGGGTAGCTATGATAGATCAATTATTTTTTACTATGCCTTACTATCTCCAAATATTTTATTTCTGGGGATGAGTCTTTACTCTTTGCATTTATTGATCTGTGGTGGTTGCTGCAGTGTTATGGCACTGAGCTGCAACTCCTGGAAAGAATCAAAATGTTGTACCAGGAGAGTCAATGCCAGAGTGGGGAATTAACGAGCTGGCTTGGTGTACAAAACGGGTCCGACAGGGGTGGATTCTCAAATGCCAGCTGTTTAACATATACATTAAAGAATTCTTCTGGTGACAGCTGACACTACAGCAATCAGTGGCTGGACAATGCCTGTCCTCTAGTTTTGGGGTTAGGCACTATGCTAGCCAGCCAACAGTTGGACTAAGAAGGCTTCTTATAGGGTTTAAGTCATTCTGCAGCAAGTAGACATGGATTATAACTCAGTCTAAATCCAAGGTGATGAGCAATATCTTGGATAGTTGTTCATGGGGGTTAGATGAAGAGCAGGGAGGGGCGATATATAAAGTGACTGCATTGGATTACCTGGGCGTAAGTTAGTCTGGTGCTTTTGTCTGGCCTAGGAAGATCATGAAGGACTGGACTTCACCCAGGCACCAAATGATTTATTGGATCTTGATTTTTGTTTAGGTGGGCCAATAATGAAAGTTCCTAGGGCTATGAAGAAGAACCCCTGTTATCGTCCTGAAAGCTGGAGCTGGCATTAGGCCAGTTGGCGAGATGATGCAGCTCAAACCCTTGTTGTTATGGGCGCTGATCTGGACTAATCAAGTGGTTCCATGGATCAAGTATGTGGGAAGGGTGCTCTGTAACGTGGGCTTCCCTCACATCTGGGAGCACCCTGCAGCCACAACCAAAGTAGCACTTGCCGAATTAAATAGCAATAGTGAGAAAAGATGTATGGTGCTAGTAAGGAATCAGCAGCTTTAAGCTTCACCTATATTACTTGCTTTGAAGTCAAGGACTTGTGTGGCTTGAGCCGTACATCATTGAGATTGGTATACAAAAAAAAGATGGTAAAGCTGAAACCCCAATTCCAACAGGGACAGCTCCTTGTGCAAATATAGATGGGATTCTGGGTCAACACAGGAATTATAGACAGTGTGGATGCTAAGGCATTATGTGCCCAGATCTGTTTTATGTTATTCTGGCTTCTCCATTTTTTATTTTAGGGCAAAGCAGTTGTAGCCCCCTTTTGTAGTCGCTTGACTTCATCCAATGGCTGAAGCTTCATTATACGCTAGGCAATGTTTTAATCAGGTGGCAGTCTATGTTACCTCGCACTATGTATATAAGGCATGAGCTCAGCACAAGCATGTTTTACCAAAGTAGGTTTTAAAAAACATTTTTTTAAGGATGTGTTTATACTTTTTCATATACAGAGTACAGAAATGTGATTATTCCTACTATAATACACACTCAACACAATATAACAAATCAAATAGGACACAACAGACGCCATAACCAGTAACATTTCTTAAACTAGTCTAGTATATAACAACTAATACACTCATCCTATAGGCTATATATATATATATATATATATATATATATATATATATATATATATATATATATATATATCTATCTCTGGTTTCATAATTTGACAATATATGCAAAGCCACTAATTAATCCAGCTATCAATTTAAGTTTCTTCTTAGTCTTCTACACTTTCATAAATTGTTTTTGAGCCACAACAAACTATCAATCCACATTTGTATTCCATAACTAAAATTCAGGATGCATTCCTCCAAGAGAACGTTCATCTTTTTAGTGTCTATTTATACTTCGATTTGTTGTCAAATCCATCCTGCCTGGGAAATTTGTCCAGAATACATTGACTTTTGAGCAATTCTATAACATATGCAAAAAAGTTCCTCTTTCTTTACCACGTCACCAGCAATGATAATTATACAAACGTCCCAATGTGTGCATTCTGTCCGGGGTCCAATATAATGTACTTATTATCTTCTGGTGAATCAAATGCAGGTTAAGATCTAATTTAATCTTGGTAGGCCTTGCTGTTATTTTTTCCCAGTTTTTTTTTTTTTTTTAGATCTCTCACATTCCAGTCTTGTTGACTACTGTCTCAAGCAATCCCATTTGTCAGTAATCCATCTGTCAGTAATTACAATTTCATCAAGCATAAGTTTGAGAAAAGTGGGCTCCATCTGAGGAGGAGAACTGAATAATTTACAGATCTCTGGCTTGTTAGCTAATTGAGCATTTGTCTTAAGAATTCTTTGTGACAGTGAATGCAAACTATTAAATATCATTGGCTCTCTTTTAATTAGACTGTATATCTCAATTAACATTAGTTTCTACAATTTACTTTAAATACTGCACTGTGGTTAGTCCTAAATATTTAACACTTGCTCAGACCATTTACAATCCCAGACTTGAAAGTAATTTCTACAACACTTAATGGAAAGTGGAAATATTTTGGTCTTTGACCAGTTGGTTTTAAGACCAGATCGATTTCCAACTTCTTCAAAAATATTATTTCAAAGAGTACAGCTTTCTAGAGGATTGGACAGGATAATAACCAAATTGTCTGCGTATGCCACTATCCTAATTGGAATTCCACAATTTCATTATTTTGGCATATACATGTTATCAGGAGCTCCAAGGCAATGTTGAATAAGATCGGGGACAGCTTCACCTGTCTTTCACCTTTTTAACCTACGTCCTTCAGACATAACGCCATTTACCCACATTTTGCCTGAGGCTTCATAATGAAGGCATTTCATCTTCAGACATTTGTCCCCAAAACCCATTTTACACAAGGTACACTAAAAAAAAAAAATAATAAATCTCGAATTAACTCTATCAAGCTAGGTTTTTTACAGTTTTATGCACACGTCAATCTGACCCGTTTCCTTCTTGGTTGGTTTTCACTTGTTTTGCTTTGCCAGCTCTAATTGCTACAGTAAATACTGATTGATACACTTTTGTGAGATGCCTTTAGAGAGAGATGTATACTTAAGACAGCCATATCAATTTTACATTTGAAGACCAATCGGGCATACATGCAAATTACTAATGTATAATGGGTGAACATCAAGGAAACACAGATTCCGACAGGAACATTTGATTTCGGTTTCTAACCATACATATTTACCTACTTTCACTCTTCCACCCTCAGAAGTTGGGCAGGAGTACAAAAGAAATTATTTAGTTCTTCCAATTCTTCGATGTGGAACAATCATGCAAGAGCATTTTCAGAGTTAGGCAGTTATGTTGAATTAATTTTCACTGCACATTTACCACATGTTCAAAAAAGCAATATGCTAGATGGTGCGTAAGCTAGGACTTAGAAAGAATTGAGTGAGTGTATTACGTCCTTGTTCCGACTGATGGGGTGATCTTTAGCAGTAACAGTCAGTGTTAACTCACAATCGAGTATTTAAATTGCAACAGAACTGGATTGTCCTTCAACATACATGTGGCAACAGTGATTTCAATAAAGTAATTTTATAAACAAAAATAGTATTTGGGACCTCGATTGAAAACCAGCCATCAAGCAAGCCGAGAGGAAAACATTTGTACAGAAAAAGTAAACAAATGCTGGAGGCAAATATTATAGAGATGCCAACACATGCCTTTATAGAGATAATGGGAAATGTTAAACAAGCCATCAATGTCTGCGGGAAAACCGTAACATTGATGAATTCCAGTTTCCTGCACATAGCCTGACAGAAAAGCAAAGATAATTAAGTTGAAGTTCAGGAACGGTAGATATACAGGGCACATAAGAAACCTATGTCTTTGGTAGACCTTGTTGTAGTGAAAGATACTTGCAAATATACCATAAGGATGAGTTAGCATTTTCGAGAATCACACCACGTTTTATATTGCGAAAATATATAACCGTCATGAATACAGCAAGCAAGTGAAGTTATACATACCACCTCCAAACATATAAGGCCACCCCCTTTATTTTGTTAACAAATACAAGCTAAGAGTTGGAATAATGTCCATGCTATACTATCCTATAGTCTTTCATTCTTTTTAAACTCAGTGTAGGTGAGGGTCTGATCCAGAGAAGCAAGAGACTTCTCCTTAGACATTTTGAAGCAACAAGAGACGGCTTTCTACTATAAAATGGTCTATGATGTACAGAAACAACAAAAAGTAGTAAAATACACCATGATAGGAAAAGGAGGACAACAAATAAAAGATTCTGAGAGGAAAATGCCTACATTTTCCTTATAAGCACAGTTATTGTCAGAAACAGTCACTGACTCACCTTAAATGGCGATCTGAGTTGAGTTGGTTAAGTAATGAACAGAACAAATCTCTATATTGTAGATGAAAACAAATGACTTCCCTTCTCCCCCACCCCAAAAGGCAAAGGCGGGAGAGACATTCTGATAACGTAATATACAGGCAAAGCATGCTTGAGGGGTTTGAGCATTTTTTGTACTCAAAACATGAAAAGACAGGACAGCCAATACAGCAGCTACGTCACAACAAAACAGTCAGATTTAGGAAGGGGGTACAGAAATTCACTAAAGAGGAAGAAAAGGAGAACATACCAAATCTAGAACAGAGATTGCGGGCATAGCTGTCTGCTGCCGTTGGCAAAAGTGGGGGAAAAAGAAAACGTGTAGAGTGAAAAAATACTTAAGACTTGTGAAACCAGAAATGCATCTCTCCCTTCATTCATGACTTCCGCCATTTTTCATAAAGTACAAATGAAGACAATACCAAGAACTGTCGATTTTGTTGCCCCACATCACAGATTTAAGAGATATTAAACCTCCTGCACAATAGTTCGAATGTGCTACTTCTATAAAAGTCAATACATAAACAACTGTCACCTAACCCATAATTAAAGTTTATGGCGATTCTCTTAAAAAAAATTAAGGTAAAAGATTCTGTAGAAATTTGCAAGCAATGTTATTTGAGAACAATAACACTTACCCAATTTTACTTTTATTTCACGAACAGAAATGCACATCAATAGACCTATTCTCTCTCAGTGAATGCTGAAGGCTCTAGCATGGCTTCTACTCTAAAAACCCAAGCTGTTTAGATCAAGCAGCGAACCCCAGGCTGCCTAGCATCAAAACCCTCGAAGAATGTACAGAAAATGTAAAGAACATTCTTTGAATTACCCAGCCCAAATGGCTGCTCCAATGACTGCGCAGAAATCAATTTTTCTATTAATACTAGCTGTACTGATTGGTCTGGTGGCTTTGGCCTTTTCCTTTTTAGATCATTGGTATAATATACCTTATAAATGACCTTCCCCCTTTGGGACCAGGCTCAACAATCGTTACCACAATAGAATTATCCTTTGAAACTGAACAGACTTGTCTGTGCAAAAAAATATACTTACCTGTTACATAAGCCCCCGGCAGAAAAAGCCTTGATTTCTCTGCATTACCATCATAAAATCAATAAAGCTACCCAAATATGTACATTTCCATAACCACAAGCAGAAAGGAATTTCAGTGCCTCAAGTGCTGTGCAGAGTGATAGAGTCTCTGTAAATCAGCCATGCATATCATGCTGGAAAATCAACGTTAAAAGACCAGTAACGTTCCACTGTATACATTCCTCAACAGATTTTTAACAAACAGAATACGAAGCATTGACCAACCTGAGGATGGAGAGAATGTAAGGGGTAAGCGCACTTTAAGACTACCTATGCATTAGCTCTATAGATAAAAGTTGAATATTTGTATTTGTATGAAGCATTGGAAAGCGAAGGTATCAAAACACAGACTGCAAAAGGCACTGTTCACAGCAAGAGGCAAAAATAGGGTAGGCTAAGTAAGCAGGGTTTTGATATTCTTTCTGAAAGGAAAAAAGAAACAGTTACTCACCATAGTGTACTGTATTCCTAGTCCGTAATAAGCGCCAGCCAGCACTGGGCATGCTCAGCCCCCGCTGACTCCGCCCACCTGCAACTTCCATCAGTCCTTTGCCCGCTTGTCAGCTTCTACTAACTGATTATAGAGTGATGGAGGGTGAGTGTATGAAGGAAAGAGGACTATGGTATAGAAGTACAGTAGTCACTACGATGAGTAACTATTTACTTGTACATCCAATCTCCTTAACTCCATACCGATGGGAGATTCCATTGCAAGAAGGAAACACATGGGAGCTGGCAGCTAACACCCCCACGATCCCCAGAGAAAAGGTTCTGAAGAAAAGGCTGCCTAACCTAGAGTCTAGCCTCAAACCTGTGTCAAGACAATAGTGCTTGAAAAAAGCTGAAGGATTTTGTCAAGCATCTGCCTTCTTGATCACATCCCGAATAATGTTCTAATGCCGAAATAGTTTGAATATCACTGACTCTGCTAGCTGAAGTGAGAGCCATCAGACCCACTACTTTCCAAGAGAAAAAGCTCATATCTCTGATAGCTAATTGTTCAAAGGGTTTATTCACCAACTGGACAGAAGCTGATTTGAGTTGCTACAGGTCTTGAAGGCTGTCAAGTTGGAACGGCAGCAGTTGACTGACATATGGGAAAGCTTTCCAAGCTGCTTGGATGATGGACATATTGCTTGCCTACAAATACAAGTGTCCCGTTGTTAATTCCACAGGTACCAGGTTGCTAAGCAATTTGGTTGTGGGGAGGGGCGAAGCATCTTGTGCATCTGTTGGTAAAGGAGCCCAACAATTAAAAACTGGAACTTCAGAACAAAAAAAAAAATCACATATACATTCAAACAGTAATACATATTTTTACACAAGACATAGGAACATCATCCTTGCTTATACCATGCATTTTTTATCGTAGGGAAAAAGAGATAATTTGCCATATATTTAAAAAAAAAAAAATGGATTGAAATGACATGTTACTCACCGTAATCGTATTTCTGATGATTGAAGCTGCTTAGATTCGCATGCTGTGAATATAGATCGACATCTAGTGGTAATCGCGGAGCATTGCATCTTTCTTTCAAAGATCGAAAAGGGACATCGACCAGGGCGTGACTGTAGCATAATCCCCAACGGGACCTTTAGTGAACCCACATTCCTTGACGCATCGAGGACCCAAGAGTGGTTTTTGTTCTGCCATGAGAGAGCCTTACAGAATGCATGAGTGAGTAAAGAAGAAAATATGATGTAAGATGTCTATGTTCCTTCTACTGCAAGGGGGGGGGCAGGGTGGGCGCATGTGAATCTACGCAGATATAATCATCAGAAATACAGTTACGGTGAGTAATGTATGTTTTCTGGTGCCTGTGAATCTGCTTAGAATCACATGCTGTGCATAGACGAGCGATTAGTACCAGGAGATTGTGGTGGGATGCGTGAAGGAACAGTAGCAAAGAGATGGCTTAGCACCGCCTGTCCCACATGAGAATCAGACTTAGAATGTGTGTCTAAGCAGATATGTTGAGTGAAAGTGTGGAAAGAATTCGAAGTAGCTGCTTTGCAAACAGAATCAAGAGGAACATTTGCAATAAAGGCTATAGTAGCTCCTGTGCCTCGAGTAGAATGAGCTCTAGGCATAACGGGTAAATCTCTTCTGGCAAGAGGGTAACGCAGTGTGATGCATTCAACAATCAATTTAGAAATAGCCAACTTAGAGACAGGATCCCTTTCTCTACCAGCGGCAATAAAGACAAACAATTGGTTTGCCTTTCATAGTTGTTTAGTCTTATCAAGCTAATATGGTTCCATGTCATTTCATCGCAGGATGTTTTTTCGCAGGGTTTTTTACCGTGAATTTTTTATCGAAAACACCTGTCGAGATTTTTTTTACATTTATTTTTGGGGGGGGGTCCCCCCCACCACCCATTCCCTTTTAGCTATTGTCTATTACCATAAACCCACATCCCATATGCATATTTTTTTAACCCCCAAAAAAATTCAATGGGTTTTTTCAATAAAAAATTAGCAGTAAAAAATCTCCACGAAAAAACGGCCCGCGATGAAAGGACGTTGTACCGCTAATAAACCACTGCTCCCCTAATATCTAGTGTATGGAGGTTTCTTTCAGCTGAATTAATGGGATTCTGAAAGACGGTTGGAAGTTCAATGGATTGGTTCACATGGAAATAAGAAATGAATGTAGGCGCAAAACGTGGGTGTGTGCGCAGTACCACCTTGTCTTTATGAATGGTCACAAGTGGGTTTTCAAATGCAAGAGCCTGCAATTCACTAACTCTCCTGATAGAGTTAAGGACACTAGGAAGGCAGTTTTATAGGTGAGGGCCTTAAAACTAGCCTTATGCATTGGCTCAAAAGTAGGTCCAATTAGTCTTGTAAGACCAACATTCAAGTGGGTTAGAAATAGGAGGGTGAAGTCTCTTTACGCCTTTCATGAATGCCTTAATTACTGGAATTTTCCAGTAGGAAACCTTGCTCTGAGATGTGGTGTACGCAGAGAGGGCAGCAAGATGGACCTTCAGTGAGTTGACAATGAGTCCTGAATCTAAGATGTGTGTTAGATAAAGTACTATATCTTTAGGTGAACAGTCAATAGGGTTGATGTTTTTGCTATTGCACCAAATGACAAAGCGTTTCCCATTATTTGAGTATTAATGCGTGGTGTTAAGTGTCCTTGCCTCTTTAAGTATGTCCATACATCTCTGAGGTAGTTGGAGGATTGCAAACTCTATGACTTCAGGAGCCAAGCTGCTAAATTGGGTGTATGGGGAAATGGTGCAGTGCAGTGTTTTCCCTAGGTCTTGTGACAGAATGTTGCATGGGCAAGGCAATTTCCTGGGAAAGGAGAATAACATTCTCATAAGATGAGAGAACATGGGCTGTCGAGCCCACATTGGTGCTACTAGGAGCAGCATGATTTGTTCCTGGTGCATCTTGTGCACTATCCTGTTGAGAAGGGGAATCAGGAGGGGGAGCATAGGCAAATCTCGCTGACCATGTTATCCAGAGACCATTCCCTTTGGACCGTTTCTGGGAGTACCTGGATGCGTAATCTGGGCACTGGGCGTTCTCCAGAGTCGCAAACAAATCAATGTCTGGATGACCCCATTCTGTAAAGATTTTGAGTAGAATATGTTCTTGCAAGCGCCACTCGTGTTCTACGGGGAGGTGCAAGTCTCTGATGGGGCACGGCTGCCAGAAGAATGTGTTCCCCTGGAACATGTCATGATAGTAGGAACATGTGTTTGAGTGCCCATTTCCAAATGTTCTGTGACAGTTTGATAGCCTTAGAGAGTGAGCGCCGTCCTGTTTGATCAGAAAGTACATGGCTGTGGTGCTGTCTGTAAGGATAAACAATGTCTTCCCTTATAGGTGTGTTTGGAAGGCATTTAGGGCTTTGAACACCACAAGTAGTTCCAACAGATTGATATGTTAGGAAGCTACTGATCGAGACCACATGCCGTAGGCTGTCTGTTGTAGGAGGTGTGCTCCCAACCCCGACAGAGATGCGTCCATGGTGAGAGTGGCTTCTACTGCGGGGGTGGTGAAGGATTTCCCCTTCACAAGGTTTGCCTTTGACCTTCACTGCAGAAACTGAGCGAGGGCTCTCAAGACAACCACTAGATCGCCCCACTGACTGCTTGCCTGACGCCATTGGCTCAAGAGCCACTCCTACATGTGCCGTATGCCCAGATTGGCATGTGGAACCAGGAATGCCATCATCCCCAGTAGCCGCAAGGCTTTCCGTATGGTTATCTAGCGACAGGCTACATAATGAGGGATTTGGAACAACATGTTTTGAACCTTCTCGTTAGAGGGGAAGACGAGTCAGTCTTCTGTCTGAATTAGTGCTCCTAGAAAATGTTTGGCTTGACTGCAGATCAGACTTAACTTATTCTCGTTGATTTAGAATCCCAGGTCGAAAAGGAGATCCACTGTCTTGAGTGTTCTTCAGACAGTTCTAAACGAGTGTCCAGTTATGATCAGTCGTCGAGATAAGGGTACATTGGAATGGACTGCATGCGCATGTGAGCTGCCACCACTGCTAGTACCTTTGTAAATACACTTGGAGCTGAGGCAATGCCGAAGGGGAGTACCTTGAACTGATAGTGGGTGTGCTCTATCTTGAACTTGAGGTACTTTCTGTGCGGTGGCAACAGTGAAATATGAAAGTATGCATCTTTCATATCCAAGGTGGACATGTAATTCCCCTGTAAAGTTGTCATCCTGAACTTTTGAGGTTTGACATACTGGTTTGAAGGAATAAGATCTAAAACGGGGTGCATGGTTAGCTCATTTTTGGATACAAGGAAGTATAATGAATAAATAACCCCATTTACCTGAAGATCTGGGACGACCTTGATCACTCCCTCCTGGACTAGGATATGAACTTCTTCTAGCAGGATTTATAGATGTTCCAGTGACAGCCGGTTTTGAGTAACCACTGATCTCAGGTGATGCCCTCCCATGCATGGTAAAGGATGATAATTGCCCCTCTACTGGGAACACATGGGAGGGAACGTGTACCGCTGAGCCATTTGTTGGCTGGGGTTGGGAAGCCTCTGGCTGCAGAGTTTCTCTCTCTACCGTTTCCGCGCCAAAATCCCAGCTGTTGAGGGGTCTGGAAACTGCTGGAAGTGCCCTGTATGGAATATCAAGGAGTATCTCCTTTTCCGTAGTTCCCTTGGGAGGAGCAGAAAAAGGATTGGCGGGTGTTGAAGGCTCCCAGATGGACAAAGGGCTTGGCTGAACTCTGGTTCAACGACTTCAGCATTTCGTGCTCTTTTTTTTAGCAGTCTAATGGGGCCTCATCGACCGCCTTACCAAAGAGGGCAGAGTCTTCTGAGAGAAGCCAGAGTTTCAGGTTTAAAGCCTGAGTTTTTGAGCCATGTATGGCACTTTAACAGGGTTCCTTGTGCGAGAACACATTCTGCCATCTCAGCTGAATCCAGGTATTCTTGGGAATGTTCTACGTAACTTGATGCCCTTAGTTACCACTGCGAACAGCTGTGTACGGGTAGGCTCTGGAACATTTTTGTAGGCCTTCTTGCACAAGCCCCATTGGACATGTATTCTTAGCGATATGAGTGCTGAATGCAGCCGAGGTGGTGATCCGTTTACCAAGACAAAGCTTTTTACAATACTTGTCCGGAGGTGGCTCGGCCAAGGACAATGGTACTCCTGTCTGTTTTCTGGTGGTTGTTCCAACCAGAGAGTCCGGAACAGCATGTCATCTGATATACAAAGGATCTGAAAGAGCTGGACAGAACATCCTATCAACTCTATGGTTGATGGGCCGAGAGAGAGAGGGTGTAACTAAGGAGGGAGCAAGGTGTTTGTTTACTGCGTTCAGAAGAGAAATTGCCTGACTG
This sequence comes from Ambystoma mexicanum, assembly GCF_040938575.1. Lineage (NCBI taxonomy): Eukaryota > Metazoa > Chordata > Amphibia > Caudata > Ambystomatidae > Ambystoma > Ambystoma mexicanum. The sequence continues at coordinate 41,363,475 of NC_090928.1, forward strand.
ACTGGGACATTTTCTTTGAGGATATCCTTAACGAAATCCGTGTTGGGTATAGCACCATGGGTTACGATCTTGAAATGGTCAGCAGCCTTCTTGAGGCAGTTGCTGAATAACATCTGATCGTCCATAGCATCCAAGAAAAGGTTGTCCGGGTCAGGTTCATGGGCTTGGGTAGTGGGTCAAGTACCTTGGTCATCAGTAGGGACCCAGTTATCTGGGTCTTGAGAGATGGGGTGCTGTGATACGTGATCCGGATCTGGGACATAATAGATGCCAACAGCAGGTTCATCATGTTCCTCCTGGAAGATATCCACAGGAGTTTCGTGTAGACGTTGTCTAGGCGGGGATGTAAACTGTGCACATGGAGAATGGTGCCGTGGAGACTTGGAAGGTATAAAGCAAGTGTCCATAGGCTTCTGTCTCTTAATAATGTCATCAAATTTGTCTGAATAATTTATAAATTCAGACATCCTCTCCATACAGGACTCAAACCTCTCCCTAGTCCATACAGAGGAAGGGGGTTCATCAGGGAGGGGAGTGGGGGGGAATGAAGCAGCTGGAACAGGATCCTGTAGCAGGGCCTGAGACAGAGGTGGAGAGGCTGGAGAATACCCTTCTGGCAAAGAGGAGGCCTTTTTTATGCATGTGAAGCATCTCATAAGGTTTGAATTCTTAAGGCCTTGCGCAAGCAGCAATGGCAGGAGCGCAGCGGGCTCCAAACCACAAGGTTCAGTAGGCCTCGAAGTTTTCAATGGGCCGAGGGGCATCAATGGCTTCCTTAATGAGTCCGTCGAGCAAGGCCTGCAGGTTGAGTGTTTAGGTTTAGAGGTGTGGTGTGTGTCCTTGTTGTCGGGGTGTAGAGTCCCCATAGCACTGCAGGGGCATGTTCATCGGGTCCGTGTGCAGACTTGCGGAAATCCACAGATTCCACAAATGCATCTATGGCATCCGATTCGGAGCTGTGGCTGCCAATAGACTCCTTGTCTGAGGAGAACAGGAGAGTGACTCTCAGCCTGCATGGCGTAGGCTGCCCACCGCTTGGTGCGCCTGTCTTTTAGGGTTTTGGGACTAAAAGGTTTACAGGCCTAACAACTCCAGCTGTCGTCATGACGGAGGAATCAATTGTACTCTTTATGAGTGTATTTCCAAGGGAATTTGCCATTACAAGACAGGCAACATTTAAAAGGTGTCACTCCAAAAAGGAGGAAAAAAGCAGCCAGACGGAAGGAAAAGGAGGGGCAAAGATGAGGCATTCTCAAGAGAAAGTCAGTAGAAACGTGTCTCTACTCTCCCTACTGTGAGGCTGGGCCTGAATGCCAAGGGCGAGAAGTAAACAGCTGTTGCCGTCGGAAGTGTATAGTCGGTGCATCAAGATCAGCCGTTGTAAGGATGTCGAGTAGTCGTCGAGACAGCCATCTAAGATACCTGGCGATAACACACCAACCGTATTAATAGCAATATATACTCAGTAAAAGAGTTCTGCATTAAGCCACTGACTAGAAAGGCAGAACAAAAAAACAATCTGGTGGGACCTCGATGCATTAAGGATTTCGGGTACACTACACGTCACGTTAGGGATAGTGTTACAGTCACACCCAGGTCGACGTCCCTTTTTCTTCTTCGAAAGAAAGATGCAATACTCGGATTACCACTAGTTGTAGGACTATATGCACAGCATGTGATTCTAAGCAGATTCACAAGCATCAGAAAAATAAAGTTACTCACAGTAGCGACTAGAGTACTCATAGTCCCCTTTCCTCCATCGTTGTGGGCGTCCCCCAATAAGGTGATGGTACCGGAACCTTTGGCAGCGAAAAAATGAGTTTCCCTTTTAAATTAAGCACAGCGTGTGTGGACGTGGCCTCGGTTATGTGAACGCCCTGCCGAGGCCCATCGGCACCTCAATTCAGTCTCCTTTGAACACAGTGGACGCTTAGATAGCTGCCTAGTCATATTACCTATAAGCCATTGGCATACTGGCGGGGGAAGGGGACTACGAGTACTCTAGTCACTACAGTAACTTTAATCACTCATACGTCCCATACCCTTTCCTCCATCCTTGTGGGTGATTGCACCTAACAAGAACATAGGGTGGAGCTGTGGTCGAAAACACGTGTCGGTTGTGGCTGTGATTTGAAAACCTTTGTCTAACATTGGAGGACTTCTTTTTCACTCCATGTGGAAATAAACAGCGGTGGAAATGAACCGATTTAATCTTTGAGGATTATTTACATTTGATAACATACGGAATAAGAGCAATCAATTGGGTACATACTCTCTAATTCTTGCAGAGTTTGCAGCTCTTCACAACTCACATATGTTTAAATTTATAAATGTAGTACCAAGCACACGATGACCTATTCAGGGTTAGCCCCAAAACAATCTTGATATGTACGAGGGCTTCTGTCTTGGACCATGCTCCATGAATCATATAGTCCTCCATAATAGCCCCCCAGCCTGAAAATACCAGAGTCCGTCATCACCACCCGAGTAGCCTTGTGTCAGGTAAAGGGGGCTCCCACTGAAACATTGCCCTCCATCAGCCAACAGCAAAGGTCGGGCAAAAGGAGAGGTGGTATTGGGATCCTGTCCAACTGAGACCCCATCTGCAGATCCCAGTTAGCCGTTAGGTGGAACTGGAGGCACCTTATCTTGAAACGGGTGTGCTGCGCATTTAGCACGCAGGAGGCCAATCGGGCCCAGAATGTGCTGGAACCACCATGCTGAGGTGGTCGAGTTGGCCAGAAAGTGCCCCACTGCCTTGCGGAGGGACAGATGCCTCTCGGGTGTTGGGAGCACCTACTGAATGGTAGTGTTCCAATGCACCCCTAAGAAAATCAGTTCCTGAGATGGGCATAACCAACTTCCTCCGGTTGAGGAAAAACCCCAGCTGATGAAGGGTATCTGCCAATCTCGGGCAGGAGCGTGCCACCCCTTTGGTCGGGACCCCACTCTCACCAACCAGTCATCCAGATTCAGGTATAGATCCCAGAGAAGGTTCAAGGTTTGAACTCGGTCCTACCCTGGGATTGAGGGAAGGATTTCTGACCGTGCTTTGTCAGGATGGCCAAGGACTTGGCGGTTTGAGTGGAGGTTTTCTTTTTCGTCAATTTGTCATCGTTTGATGAATAAAAAAGGTCCACGCCCCCAGAGGGCAGATCTAGGATCCATTCCGGCAGGTTAGATGAAAACTTTGTGGCGTGCATCCAGGCCGACCTTCTCATCTTGACCCCAAGACACAACCATCTGCTGGCTGTGTCAATGTGGGAGAACGAAGACTCCATGAGGTCCTGCGCATTGGCCGGGGCATCTGCCAGACCGGCCTTGAAGGAGGCTTGTTTGTCCGAATTGAGGTCAGGCAGAAAATCCCGTGGTCAAGAGGGTGTCCGCGTTGGCCTGCCGCAGATGCAGTCCTGAGATGGCGTAACAGCGCTTTCCCAAGGATTCAAGGTCTTTGTCCTCCTTGGAGAGGTAACTGGAATGACTCAGGTGGTGGAAGACAATGAAGCCGATGGTTTAGAATATAAGGAGGCTGCAGCCACCATAGAGGAATGGGGCTGTGGGTGGGAGGCAAGGAGGATTGGCTCCCCGTCTTTCAGCCTAAACCTACTGTTCAACTTCTTGGTCATCTGGGCTTTGGCCTGTGGCTTCTCCCAGACCTTTTGCACCACCAGCAGAACGTCCTTGTGGAGTGGAATGCCAGACTGGGTCTTGGTGCGTTTCTGCAAGACCTCTGTGAGCATGGCCGACTCCTGGGGGGGCTTCCCCAGGAAGAGGCCACCCCCCCCCAAACCAAAAGAATTTGAAAGCCAGGAGACTCTGGGCATGTTGAAATTCGTCCACCATCTGCACAATGTGATGAGCCCTCACCTTGGGAGACAAGCACTTCCCCAAGGATGTGTCTAACACAGCCCCGATTTACTGGAGCTGTTGGGAAGGTGTCAGATGCGACTTCTTGAAATTGAGGGAGAAGCCCAGCTTGTGGAGGGAGCGGCAGGTGAGACGGAGGTGATCCAACACTTGCTCTGGAGAGCGCGCCCGCATCAGCCAGTCGTCCAGGTAGGGGTAGACGTGAATCCCCCCCTTGCCTGAGGTACATTGCCACCACCACCATTAGCTTGGTGAAGACCCTCGGGCGGAAGTCAATCCGAACGGCAGGACCCGAAACTGAAAGTGCGACTCTCCAGCTGCAAACCTCAGGTACTTTTCTGTGCTTGGGATGAATTGGCACATGAAATTAAGCATCATGTAGGTCCAGTGACACCAACCAATCCTTTAGTTGAAGGACTTCAGAGTAACCATCTTGAACTTGTCCTTCCGGAGAAATGTGTTCATCCAGCGCAAGTCCAGGATGGGTCTCAATCCCCCGTCTTTCTTGGGAATCAAAAAATAAGGGGAATACCATCCCTTGTTCCTCTCCGCTACAGGCACCAGTTCTATAGCGCCTTTCTCCAGCAGGGTTAAGATTTCCGGCGCAAGGAGCGGATCCGGAAGCTTCAAAGAGAGTTTCCCCAGTGGATTGTTGTGTGGCCGCTTAAGGAACGGAAGACAGTAGCCATGGGCTATGCTATCCAGAACCCACGCATCTGAAGTAATGGCTCGCCATTCTTCTAGATGCTGAGACAGCCTGCACCCAACCGGTGAACCATGGGACATGGCCTCATGACTGTTTGGAAGCGGCTGCGGCAGTGCCTGAAGGCAAAGAGGCAGCTGCCGCAGCGGCTCCTGCATCTCTACTTCCCCTACCACCACGGGTACTTTTTTGTTGGCCCCTTTGACTGGCGGTCCCTCTCGTTCTACCAAAGGAGGAGTAGTAACGAAAATAACCTCCCCTCCACTGCAGAAAAGGCAGAGGTTGAGGCACGCTGCGCTTAAAGGTTTTGTTGCAGCCTTTGAGGTCTATTTAATACAAGGGGGTGGTCCTGTCCTCAACCATTTGTACTACAATGGATAGTTGTAGTAATAGTTTCAACACATCTCCAAAATAAGGATTAATACATCTGCATAAGTATATATCATTGGAGGGAAATATAAATCCAAGTCCTGGAGAAAAAACGATTTCCGTGACCTTTATTAATTAGGTCGCAAGTTTCAAACATAGGGAACTCAATGTAAGCACAAAGAATAAATAAAACATGCAAATCATTTTTTGAACATGAAAAAGAAAGTAGAATAAACCTTGTCTCCCACTTGGTGAGTTATCTAGAACACAAGTACATGCATTTCGAATATTAAATACATATTTAAATAGCAAGACATGTTCTGTGGTGACAGGTAGTCATTCAATTGAGCCTGTTTAGTCCATACAGTGCAGCATACAAAAGGTGACTTTTTTTGAAATGTGCCAGCAGTTTCAAGGAAAGAAAAGGCCGTGCATTTACAAAGTGAGTATAGTGTGTTAACTACACACAACTATACTGGTGCTGTGTTGTGTTGCATTGTTGAGTTGCCAAGTATTACATCATATTGGAATATTGTCCTAGTCACACATAACCTATACACAGCACTGTGCTTTAAAGGAACCTAAAAATAGGGTCTGCTATAAGGCGTCGTCATCATGAAGGTGGTATTAATGATTCTGGTCATCGGTCCGGAAGATGTAGGCTCGAGGCACGATGACAAAATAGACGTTTCGGCTGTGAAAAGATGCCAGCCTTCTCCTGGGGCCAGGTAAAGCAGGACTCCCTATAGATAAAAACAATATAAAGGTATATTGTTGAATGGTCCAGGGGATGAATCATTACTGAGTTTTTAGAAAAAGCCTGTGAGAGGCTACCTTGAGGGCTGTCCCTCCGGTCCCCACCACTAACCTTGCAAATGAGGGAAGAGGTTCAGCCGCGAGTTGTTGGAAACCTCATGGTTGGGTAATTGATGTCCAGGTGAAAGCGTGGTGCGCTATGGGGTGATCTGAAAAATAATCGAACACGTGTGTTGGTATAGCTGGTAAGGGGCCAACATGCCTGATTATATATTGGAAAATGAATGAAACGGGTAATGAAGTACCTGGTTGTGGCAGTCGCGTGAGGGGGGTACTGCAAGGCTCTGCAGTGCGGTGCGCGAGATGTTGGCTGTGGCAGGAGCAGTGTTCTTGCCTGTGGGTCTGTGGTTCAGATCGGGAGTCTGGGGAGCAAGAAGACAAATAGGTAAGTCTGCCCAGACTCAAGTGTGCTTAAAAAGGTTGGAGGTAAGCTACCTAGTCAGGACTGAACGCCAGGAAAAGAATCCTCACCTTAATCTCTTTGGAGATCCACTTGCGCTGTGTGCGATCGGATCTCAAACAGCCTCAGCTGCTTTGAGGTTGCAGACCTCAAAGCAGTCTTTGAGGTCTGCAACCTCTCAAGGCTCTCGTTAGCCTTGTTGTCAAACAAATGTGTGCCATAAAAGGGCATGTTCAGAAGACAGCTTTGCACATCCAGAGCAAAACCTGACTTCCACAACCACGCAAATCTGCGTATAACGGTACTCGCAGCCATGGACCGGCTAACACTGTCAGCCATATCCAAACCCGAATGAAGGGATTCGCACATAGCATCCTTGCCGTCTTGGGAATATGCTCAGCCGCTAAAGAAACACAGTTCCACAGAGTGTGTGAGAACCTTGCTAAAGGCACAAGTGCAGTTGGCCGATTTCAATGTCATGCTGCCTGCAGAAAATACCTTCTGAGCCCAACCGTTGAAGCGTTTCTCGTCCCTATCAGGAGGGATGGTAGGTACGCCGCCTGCCTCGAGATGGCGTGGCTGCCTGAATCACCAAACTCTCGGGAGCGGGGTGAGTGGATAAATAGCTGGGGTCGCTAACGGAAGGGCAGTACTTTTTTGTCAAAGATTTATTAACAGCCGGAAGAGATTCCGGAGACTGCCAAGCAGCTGCCACCCTTTTCTGTAAGGTGAGATGAAATGGTAACTCCAGGTCAGAGGATGGACCTTGATCTAATATTTCCGTTAGGTCAACCTGCACAAAGTCTTCAGGAGGACTGGACCAGCCCAGATACTCAGAGACCCTGGCCATTAGCCTCCTGTATGAAGACTCTGCATGAGCCCCAGGCTCAGGCCTACCCAATTCCACTTCCGGAGAAGTGTCCAACCCACTGGCATCATATGGAGGGTTTGCCTCAACTCCTCCAACTGACTGTCTTCAGAAAAAATTGGAGCCACATCCAGTTCACCAGGGTCCTCAAAATCAGACCTTTCCTACTCTTCATATATGTCGTCCAGAGGGAGTTGAAACCCTGGCCTGGGGACAGACGAGGGCCTGGAGTCCAATACTAGCCTCACAGACTTCTCCGTAGCCTTCCTAGGAGGATCCACCACATCGGGGTACTCCAATGGCAAATTTCAGGGAAAAATCCCTGAAGGCGTCGAAGGCACTGAGGGCTTCGCCGCTGAGAGCGTCGAAAACCTCTGCGTCATGTGCGCCGAAGGCTCCGGCGTGGAAGTCGACAGGTGTTGACGGCGCCGTGGGCTAATAAGATGGCAAAGCGTCGAAGTCTGAGTCGACGCCGGCTTCGAGCCCTTAGTAGGTTGCAGCGGTCTCGCTGGGGACGAGGACCAAGACCTAGAGGCACGTCTCTTGTGACCTTCCGAAACCTTGTCTGAACGAGACCTCAAAGGCTCCTGATGCGAGTCGCGTCGGGGACCCGAGCCCGAAGGTGACCGAGCCACGGTACGAGACCGATCCTGGCCGGTTTCGTTAGACGGCACGACCGGACCTGTGCCCTGCAATTGAAATATCACTAACATTTGCTCCTTAAAGGCAGCCCATTCCCCCCGAGTCAAGGACTTCGTCGGGCATGCCACTTTCCTCGCGGCTCCATCCACTGAGGAGGACGGGGAAGGCGACCGGTGACAGCGCTTCCACAAATGCCGCGTCGAGGAAGAAGAATGTCGGGAACCATTCTGGGACCGAGAACCCCGGGCCTCTACCCGACACAGAGAGTTGCCCCTCGAGTCGTCGGTGGACACCCCTTTGGATTATGACTTGGATTTTTGGGACTTACTGGGCTTAGAACCCTACCTACCAGGAGCTTCCCCTTCCGCTCCCGCAAGGACTTTGCAGTTAGCGACTGGCATTTTGAGCAGTCGTCGGCGTCGTGCCTCTCACCCAAACACTACAAACAAATGCAATGCGGGTCAGTGATAGTCATTTTTGACTTGCAGACCCGGCAGGTCTTGAAGTCAGACCGTAGAGTCAGAAGGGTCGAAGAAAAAGACATCTCAAAGATGAAACGAGGCGCGCCGAGTTTCACAAAGCAACACGTTCGCGGAAAAAACGGAACAGATGCTATGGGCGCCGTGCATCCTATTTATAAAATCGGTGACGTCGCCCTCGATGGAGGCCTTCGAGGGACATAGACCCGACGTCATCGACGCAGGATGCCCTCTGCTGAAAAAGTTTCCGAAGTGCACAGCTGTGGACATTACATGTCAAAGATGTGGAATATGTTGGAGGACACAATCCATTCAAAATATGTATTCCTGTTTGGATGTATATGTAATTTATTTGTTTGGAGGATCAATTTTTGATTGACTGTTTAGACTTTATCCATTTGAATCTCAGCTGATTCATTATGTGGGTTCCTCTCCTTTGTAGGTGGGATAATGAGATTGTGGCAGATCAGTAATCTCAAGGGTCTCTCAGATCAGAAAAGTCATTAGATTCAAGAACTAGAATCGGACTGGACACACTGGAGCTTTTAAGAGTAATAAAGCATTCCCTTCTCACTGCAAATTTGGATAGCACTCGTGGAAGGAGAGGTACCAGCGGAAATGCAGAAGTCAAAAATATCTTCCAGTCCAGCATAAAAGACCCATGACCTTCGTCCTGATCGGAGGCAAACGGGGAAGACTTGTGATTTAACCTGGTGACAAACAGATCCACAGCTGGGTGACAGCAAAGCATGAAAATGTGTTCCAGAATGTCTTGTCTGATTTCCTGCTCATGATTCGAGTGGCACACCAAGCTAAGCTTGTCTGCCTCTGTGTTGAGATCACCTTCCAGGCAGACTTCTCTGAGGGATTTCTAGCAAATAGCATGGTCCCTGAGGTCAAGGGTCAACTGACACAAGGGGATGTTGCGTTGTCTTGTTTGTTGATATAAAACAAGGATGTACTACTGTTTGACCAGACTAGCACTGGTTTCTCCTGAATAACCAGTAGAAACCCCTTCACAGCGTTAAAGATTGCTTAGAGATCAAGGAGATTGATGCGCAGGGACCTGTTCTGATTAGAACAGAGGCCATGTGTCTTCATGGTACCACCCGACCCAACAGAGAAAAGTCTGTAATGATGACCTCAGGGCAAGGGATCTTCCGAATGGTAGCCCATCGACTCCAGGTTGTTCACAACCATCTACCAAGTGAATACTTCTGCCACTGACCCAGAAATAGAAATGCAATTTGATTGTTTCCCTGAGCTCTGGATTGCAAAGTGCAACTGGATTCCCCCGTTGCTGTTCTGAAAATAGGCTACAACCAGTCTGATGTCAGAGATCCAATCTGTTCTAGAGTTCGGAAAATGATTGTTGTGAAGGCAATCCGGAGTAATTGCAGGGCTCAAAATTGAGGGAAGCAATCTGTTTGTAACCTAGAAGAGCATGGTTAGCTTGACAAAAACAGCAACCAGGAGTTACATTTGGCTCCATAGGCCAACTGATGCAAAACCAACATCTATGTGAATTTAACTCTATGCATTTGGGAAAATCTATTAATAAACATTAGGACACATATACAACGTTTGAAGCATTCGAGAGGTCCTATATAATGGACACACATTATTGCATTTTAAGTTGAAGTTACATTTGCGGAAACGCTATGTGTTAGCTCCTTCGTCCTTCCATGGTAGCTCCTGGCCACTGGTTAAATGCTGGATACCCAGGATCTGATTTTATCTCCTGCTTATCCAATCTTAATTTTGATCCCTGTAATCCTATGAATGTCAACTTCTGGTTAGGGTTCAAATGATGATTTCTTGAAACTGACTGAAAATTGTATTTTGAACGGACTGTCCAAATGCACACTTATGACCCCTTTGCCTCCTGCGCAGAGGCGGTTCTCACAAGCCAATCGTCTAATTATAGATGTGACTCACTCTCAGACAGACGTATGTAGTTGTCAATATAAGAATCAAACATATGCAGCATAGCTGTATGCCATGATCTTGCATGTCTTGATGTCTCTGAACTGGCTGTGTTGTCCACTCTGTGATCTGTGTGTTGAGGGCCGACCCAGGTGTTCCAGAGAAGTGGAAACTCAGGTCCTTCCTGGACCAACTCCCTTTACCATAACAGCACGTCCTCTAATTAGCTTGATGTAAGGACAGGGAGTATCACTAGCAGAGGAAGCTGCCAGAAATTAAAGGTGTTTACTTGCAGCATGCATGCTCTGGACTACGTGAGGAGCAACAAATGAGACAGGGACATAGAGGACTCGTGGTTTAGGTTATAAACTTTCATTCAAAATAATCAAGGGGTAGGAAAATGCCTCACTATCCCTAATCTAGAAGGCATTTCCCCTACCACAACCAAAAATGAATGGGTCCGTCCTTTGTCAAGATGTCCAAAGCAAAATACATCCGGTGTCCAAAACACTATTCTGGCCGTCACACTCTAAAACTTATTCTAAGGTGCAAAGGATGTTGTTTTTGGATCTCAAGGTGCACAAATGTTAGACTACAACACAAAGATGAAAAATCGAAACAAAAGCTGCAAGTGGACAATGTTCACTGTTCCAGGAGATAGCTCCCATCACAACAAGGTTTCACAACAACAAATAGAATAATCAAACTCCTTCACAGTTCCAGGGGAATAACTCCTTTCCCCAGGTTTCTCTGTATGTTTCAAACAGTTCAAAATCCTAAGGGCATGTGACTTCCTATCGATTGTCTTCTTCATGGCATTTCAACTTGGCTTGGAGTCCCATGCTCGCAGGGCACCTGTAATATTCTCCTGCCAGACTCTTTCTCGCACTTCAACACTTAGTAATCTCATGGACCTTCCTTGAGATTCTCCTTTTACACACACTTGATTGTGCCCGATATACTCTCCTGCCAGGACTTTCACAGTTACTTACAAACACTAATCTTCACCTGATTTACTCTCCTACCAGGACTTTTCCTTTTACCCATGAAACAATATTTGCCCAATATTGTTTTATCATACACTGTTAACAATGTTTGTTTCTTTAATAGCTTTCTCCTTCATGCAATGGGCTTTAGACCTTTTTCCAAGTCTGTTTATATTTATTTGCCTTTCCTGCTTAATTCTGTCTCTTTCAGTACATGGGCTGAATGACCCCTTGGTGGCATGCCTTTCAAGTAGGTTAGCCACTTCACATGCGTCTAAACTCACTTCCACGAAGCGACGCACACTTTCAGGGCAACCGGGAACCCTTACGATTTCCCTTGGCTTACCGGGTGCTTGTAGAGTTCTTCATGCTTCTCCACTTTGATTTCCTTCTGGTTGCTGGCTCGGCATGTGCCCTGTCAACCGCTTCGCTTCGTCTTTCCGTTCCCCCCCGTCTTGTGCTCTTTGGCGGCGAGCCTTCTGCACTTCGGTTTCCTCTTCCGCCTCCTAGATCAGCTAGGGCACTATCTCACGTGGCGTCCCTCTCCTCAGCATACTGTTTGATATCTGTGTCGGTCACCATGCATCCTGCCGCTCACTCCTCGTGCTATCACCTGCACTGCTTTTAAAGTTCCTGGCAAGATTGAATAACCAACAACTAGACCGCTGTGTAGGCTTACCGGTCTAAGTGATCTTTATTGTTCTTTCCCGCTTTCTTGTCTCAGTGGCTACCATATCTTTCCTTCTTTGATGTTGGGGAGAGGGGTCTGATATTTTATTGGGAGTAATCATTACTACTCCTTGCCTCATCCTCATCTCAGTAGGTGATGTCTTGGCCTTGGTGTCAGGTTGGGGAACACTAAGAGTAGGTCTGGCAAGGTCCTGAGGGAGTGTTACAGTAAGCCATTAAGGCATGTGGTATGGAGGGAACATCTGTGAAAGGAAATGTCTTTGGAGAAGGGCTGCATACTGAAATGCAGGCACTGAATATGAGCAGGGTTATCTCTAAATACTAAAATGGCTACAACATAGTATTTCAGGTAGCCTTTGCTTCAACCTTCGACTGTCGACAGGGCTATGGTGTGACAGACAATGATGTATTTCAGAATTGTGAAAGATTTGGCCCATTCTAAAATTGGTCAAAACACTGAGATCAAGGTCAGATATAGTATGATCAGAAATTAATAGTTACTCACCATAGTGACTAACGTACTCCTAGTCCATAGTACCCTTTCCTCCCTACTGCATGGGCGTCCCTCGCTAGGGACGGGAGACGGAACCTTTTTCACCCAAAAAAACCTTCTTCCCCTTTAAATTTAGAGGTGCGCGGCCTTAGGAGCATGCCCTCCCCTCAGTCCGCCCAGCGGCGCCACACCTCAGTTTACCCATTGACGCGCTGACAATATTAACATTGCCTAATGACACCAGTATTATTAGAGGGGGGATGGTGGGATGTATGGCGGAAAGGGGACTATGGACTAGGAGTACGTTAGTCACTAGGGTGAGTAATTATTCATTACTTCTACATCCCGTCCCCTTTCCTCCATAACGCATGGGCGATTACAAATGAATGTAGCCCCAGGGTGAAGAGGTGACCCTCCTTAAGAGAACAAGTTCCTTAGAACCGCCTGTCCAAAAGCCGCGTTTGACTTACAGCCAACGTCCAAACAGTAGTGCTTGCAGAAAGCCGAAGGGGTGGCCCAGGTGGCCGCCCTGCTGCTGATCTGCCACGGGACCTGTCTCTGGCCCCATCTTCTGAAGATCCCAAACAGGACCTTATAGTTCAAATGCCATTTGTAATTGTCCGCCACCAGTCTGCTGAGCCTGTCAGCTTCCAGGTTGGACTCACCCAGGAGGTGGATGGCAGTCATGTAGATGTTGTTCTCCAGGGCCCATTCCCACATGCTGACCGCTAGGCTGCACAGCGAAGGGGACCTGGTACCACCCTGCTTGTTGACATAGTACATGCTGGTGGAGTTGGCCGTCTGGATGAGGACGACCTTGCCCCCAATGAAGGGTAGGAAAGTTTTGAGAGCTAGCCAGATAGCTTTCAGCTCCAGCCAGTTGATATGAGACTCCAGCTCCTGGCGGCTGAGTTGAGGCTGAAGGGTAGAACCTTGTATTGGAAATGGCAGCCCATGATCCTGAGCTGCAGAAAGCAGCAATGAGGCTGCCAAATCGGGACACGTAGATAAGCGTCCTTCAGATCGGAAATTTGTTCGCTCATCGAGAGCTAGGCAGTGGAAGAAGTCCCAGCCTCAAAGTGAGGCTGGGGCTTCTACTCCAGGATTTTTTGCCATACAAAAGAAGAGCCAGGCTGGCATGAGAGTTGTGTTGGACCTTTCCACCCTGAACCTCTCTCTCCCTCTTCAGAAATTCAAGATGGTAATGCCAGCGCTGATTGCGGAGACACTCTGCAGGGGAGACTGGATGTGCTTGCTGGATCTGAAGGACACGTATCTACATGTCCCAATTTGGCAGCCTCATCGGTCCTTTCTACGGTTCAGGATCATAGGCTTCCACTTCCAATACAAGGTACTACCCTTCAGCCTCAACTCAGCCCCCAGGGTCTTTACCAGACTTATGAATGCAGTGGCAGCCCTTCACAGGGCCTAAGGTCACCATGTCTACCCGTACCTGGACGACTGGTTTGTCGGGGCGACATCCCCGGAGGCGGTTCTCCACACTTCCTATGCCGTTATGAACACATTCCACAAACTGGGATTCTCCATCAATCTCGAGAAGTCTCAGCTGCAGCCTACGCAGAGCCTGACTTTTCTGGCCCTCAATCTGGGACACAAGCTCAGAGAGAGTTTTCCCCTCGGAGGACAGGATCACGGCCGACAAGAGGGCCACAGGTCATTTTCTCAGCAGAGAGGTGACCTCAGCCTGGTTGTACCAGCATCTATTGGGTATCATGGCGGCTTTCCTACTGGCAGTACCTCACACAAGGCTCAAGATGAGGAGATTGCAGCTGCACTTCGCAGCCTCATGGAATCGGGAGCGGGGCTCCCAAGCGGAGCTCATCAGCATTCCTTCCTTTCTCCACAAGGACCTTGTCCGGTGGTCCATGGACTGCAACCTGCAGACAGGCAGGCCCTTCTGACAAGCAGCACCACAAGTGACCATCACCACGGATTCCTCCCTAGAAGGATGGGGCGCTACCCTGGACAACCAAAGCGTCCATGGAGTCTGGTCCCTCCAGAAACAGGAGGCCCATATCAATTGGCTGCAGCTGAAAGCTATCTGGCTCACTCTCAAAGCATTTCTGCTACTTATCGGGTGCAAGGCAATCCTCATTCAAATGGAAAATTCCACCAGCATGTATTACACCACCAAGCAGGGGAGCAACAACCTAGCGGTCAGCATGCTGGAGTGGGCCCTGGAGAACAACATCTACTTGAGTGCAATCCACCTCCTGGGGGAGTCCATCCAACCTGTTGGTGGACAGGCTCAGCAGACTGGGAGTGGACAATTACGAACGGCAACTGAACGATCAGGTTCTGAGGGGGATCTTCAGCAGATGGGGGCATCCTCAGGTGGATCTTTTTGCCACCTGGTACAAGAAGTGCCCTCAGTCTTGGCAGGGGCAGGGTCCCGGCTCCCTGGGCGACGCCTTCCATGTACAATGGAACAGCATGACAGCATATGCATTTCCTCCCACTCCCCTGGTTCACAGGGTGATCTGCAATATAAGAGAATCACGCCACCTGAGCATCCTTCTGATAGCTCCTTGGTGGCCGGCGAGACCATGGTTCTTGGAGCTGCTCAGCCTCTCGGACAAGCCTCCCATTCCCCTACCATTGGGCCCAGCTCACCTATCGTAGCAGGGGGCAGGGTCATCCAGCCCGCCCCTCAGAAGTTAGCCCTCAAAGCGTGGTTCCTGAGCAGGTCACACTAAAGCATCTGCGGCTGTCACAGGCTAACCTAGACATCATTCAGGGCGCTAGGAGCGATGCTACTAGGAGACAGTACAAAAGCAAATGGACTAGGTTTTACCACTGGGTGGATTCTAAGGAAATTGACCCGCTTACTTGCACGTTGGACGATGTGCTATCCTTCTCTGCACACCTTGCACACTCAGGAGTGCAAATAGACACATGCCGTACCTACTTGGCAGCCATAGGAGCCTACCAGAACTCAGTGGAGGACGTTTTCTCTTCCACCAACCCAGTGGTGAAGTGACATCTGAAGTGCCTCACCTGGCTCTATCCACCTCTCAAGAAACCACACCCTGTGTGGGACCTCAATGTAGTGTTGGGTGCCCGGACGCACAAACCTTTCGAACTAATGGCGTCCGTGGACATCAGGCGTGTCACCATTAAAACAGCTCTCTTGGTGGGCCTTACGTCTGCGTGTAGGGTTAGCGAAATCCAGGCACTGGTGGCTTCAGAACGGTACATTACTTTTCACAGAGGTAAGGTGGTCCTGAGAACACATCCCGCATACTTACCTAAAGTAGACTCTTCTTTCCATCTAAACGAGGAGATAGTGTTACCTACTTTCTTTGCAGATCCTAAGGAAGATGGTCAAAGGGTCTTGCACTGTCTGTAGATCAGGCACGCTCTGAAATTCTATCTGGACAGGACCAAGAGCTTCTGCAAGTCGGACGCTCTCTTTGTCACCTTCGGTGGGTCAAGGCTGGGAATCAGGCTTCCAAGGCCTATATAGCAAGGTCTATGGTTTCGGCCATTAAGGAGGCCTATGAGGGGCAGCACAAACCACTTCCAGCGAACATGCATGCCCACGCTGTCAGAGTCAAGGCCACAGCAGTTGAATTCCAGAGTCATGTCCCGTGGCAGGTCATCAGCAGGGTGGCCACCTAGGCCACCCCTTCAGCCTTCTGCAAGCACTACTATTTGGATGCCGGCTTTGGGACAGGCGGTACTAAGGAACGTGTTTTCTTAAGGAGGGTCATCTCTCCACCCTGGGGCTACATTCAGATGCAAACGCCCATGTAGTATGTAGGAAAGGGGACGGGATGTAGGAGTAATTATAAGTCACTCACTGTAGTGACTAACGTGCTCCTAGTCCATATTCCCCTTTCTTCCATATGTCCCACCATCCTCCCCCCTAATAAAACTGGTGTCATTAGGCAATGGTAATATTGTCGACGCATCAATGGGGACTGAGGAGTAGCGCCGGTGGGCGGAATCAGGGGAGCGCATGCTCCCAGAGCAGTGCCCATGTGCGCCTCCACATTTAAAGGGGAAGAAGGTTTTTCTGGTGAAAAAGGTTCCGTCTCCCGTCCCTAGCTAGGGACACCCATGTAATATGGAGGAAAGGGGACTATAGACTATGGGTACATTAGTCACTATGGTGAGTAACTTATAATTTATGATTATCTTGCGGTACTGTCTGCAGATAACTTGGGGTGGGCAGATCACATTCATTGGTAATCATTAGGCTTACAGCAGGTGGCTATAGCTACCTTGGAATTTGCCGATTTGGCCCCACACAAACCAGTTATATTGATTATGACAGTATATACAATGAAGGCAGCCTCCTTGGCAAAGAATGGGGCATGCATTTGGTCAAGATGAATGCTGCTGCCTTTGAATTTGCACAGAACATGTTCCTTTGCAGACTGTTGGGGATCGACATCCACCTACATGTTACACCTTATTAAGCAAATCTAATTTCAGTTTCAAACATTGGCCCCATCAGCAAATGAAAACAGATCACTAATCCGCTTAATCATCAATACTATACCCATGAGTGACATTTTGCACTACATACCTTGGTTGGCCTTCATCGAACACTTGCTTGGATCTGCTGGGTGTCACGCATTGCGTGTAAATCCTGCCACTATAACGAAAGCTGATTTTGTTAAAACCTATGAACGGTTACTTTTAAATTTGAACTTCGCTAGAGAAACCAAGGCGAAAGTACGGGGAATGGTCAAACCCTAATATATTAACTCTTGTCACCCATAATTGGACTTCTTCTGCGCTTTTCCCTTATAAAATATCAGGTGAGACGTTTGTTTTTGCCTGTTTGCGACTAGGGTGTCTTCTGCTTCCTGAGTGGCCTGGTCAGTGGCCCAAAGAAGGTTCTTCATTTCCACTGCGTATCTGTTCTCTTAACAAAAGAGACACTGGGCCTCATTAAGACCCTGACGGTCAGGAAACAAGGGTGCCGGTAAGCTTACCGGCACCGTTGATTCCAGACTGGCATATTACAGGTCTGCCTGCCGGAGCCGCCATGCCCGACAGGTCTGCCGGGCACAGCAGTCACAGTAGGCAGACCTGTCACGGAAGCGGAAGCACAGGCACAGGCACCATTAGCAACGGTCTTGATCTCCTCTGTCCTCCCCCTCTCTATCCCTCAAACCATTCACCTCCCCTGGAGTGACCACTGCCTCCTCTCCTCTCCCCTTCTCTTCCCCCCCCAACCCAAGCCTACCCCAACACTGCCACCTACCTTCTCGCACATCTGACTCATGAAGCATGTGTCAGTTGAGGTTTTCGCTGCCACCTTCTCTCCTGCCTCCTCCACCCCCCTCCTCTAGCTGACTCCGACCCGGACACAGCCCTGTCCCTGCTCTACTCTTCTATTTCGGATACTCTTGATGCTCTTGCCCCTGTCATGAGGATCCGTTTGAAGCCCAAAGCCAAGTGCAATCCCTGGTGCGACTCCGACCAAGCTACACTTAAACCTAAGGATAGGGCAGCTGAGAGGAAATGGAGGGCTTCTTCTTCATCCTCTGACAAACTGGCCTGTCGCCTGCTCCAAAGGCAATACTGATTCTCTGTCCTCACCAAGAAGCGAGTCCACATTCAAACCTGTGCCTCTGCCTCTGCGGCATCTAACAACTCGGCCGAACTCTTTAAAATCTGCAAGGAGCTGGCCAACCCTGCTGCAGTCTCTACCCCTCCTCTTGCCTCCCAGGCTCTTTGCAATGCCCTCGCCTCTCCCTACATCTCAAAAACCCAAGACATCCTGTCCAACCTCTCCTCCCCTACCCCTTATGTCCTCTCCCCTCTACGTCTGCGCTTGCTGTCCCTCCTTCAGCCTCACCTCTCCCTCTTTCTCATCCTTTCCTCTTTTCTCCCCTGATGAGGTCACTAGACAAATCCGATCTATGAAAGCCTTGTAAAAACATGTTAATCCCTGCTCCTCTAAAACCATCAAGGACCACATTGATACCCTCGCTCCGGCCCTTGCTGATTTCTGCAACCTCTCCTTTGCCTCAGGATCCTTCCACTCCCCTCTGAAGCACTACCTTGTGCATCCCCTTCTCAAGAAACCCACAGCTGATACTTCTTGTTCGGCTAACTATCGCCCAATTACCATTACTCCCTTTCTGGGTAAACTCCTGGAAAAGCTGGTAATCTCTCAGCTTAACCTTCATTCCGATTCTGTTGGCGCTCTCCATGACCAACAGTCTGGCTTCAGAGCTGCCCGAAGCACGTAAACTGCTCTCTTGAACATCCGTGAAGATCTGAACCTTGACTCTAACATGCCCTCTGTCCTCATCCTACTCGATTCTCTCTTCCGCCATCGACACGGTCAACCATACCACCCTGCTCAAAACGTCTCTGTGATAACCTGGGTAGCACCAATCAGGCCCTGGCCTGGCTGACATCTTTCCTCTGATCGACCCTCCCAGGTCCAACTTGGGTCCTTCTGCTGCTCATCTCTCTCCCTCTCTACCTGTGGTGTTCCCCAGTGGTCTAACCTCTCGTCCTGGCTTTTCAACCAATACCTGGCAACCCTCGCCCACTGCATTGCCATTTTCTGCTCACATTTCCAGTGCTACGCTGATGACACAATTCATTTTCAGGCTGCCCTCGGCCACCTAATCTTCTTCTCTCATCTCTGATTTCCTAACTGCCATTCAAGATTGGTGTGCTGACAATGATCTTTGTATAAATATCAACAAGACTGAGATTCTCCTCATCAGTACACCTTCACCATCCTTCTCCTCACTCTATGGCCAGCCTCCCATTGGCTCTCCTCCTGCCCCTACCTATGAGGCGAAGAACCTTGGGGCATCTTTGATTCCGCACTTTCCATCTCTGCCCGCATCTCTGACGTCTCAAAAAAGTCAAACTTCCTACTGCAGCTCCTCAGAGGTACTCTACTTTCCTCTCCTTCCCACCAGAAGCTCATTGTCTCCCAAGCTCTGGTTCTCTCTAGGTTGGACTATTGTAACAGCCTCTTTCTCACTCTACCTGCCTCTACTCTCCGCTCGGTACAACTAATCTAGAACAGGACTGCAAGACTTGTCGTTGGCCTTAAGCACTGGGATCGTATCTCTCCAGCTCTGAAATCACTTCATTGGCTCCCAGTTGATGCAGGGATTACATTCTAAATCATCTGCATTGTACACAAGGCTTTCTGGGGCCTGGGTCCAAAATACCTTCAACTATCCCTCTGTAAATACCTCCCCTCTCAAGCTCTTCGCTCCTCTAGCTCTAACTCCCTCAGAGTCAGTCGGTTTTCGAAGAAATGAGCTTGGGTAGATCTCGGTCTTCGGCTGGGGCTTCTCTTTGGAACAGCCTTCCTGTCACTCTGAAACTTAAGGAGAACCATCTTCGGGTCCAGAAGCACCTCAAGACCTTCCTATTTGCTTCTGCCTTTGCTCCCCTCTCCCCAGCTGATCTGTTTCTCTCTCGGCACAGTGAACCTGTAAACCCTCTGTCCTCCGCGCCCAGGTACCTGCTCACCCTGCCACCCTCCTGCACTGCCTCCAGGACACCACTTGCATTGAGGTCTCTATATGGACCCATACAGTCCCCCACACCCTTTTGTTTTTCTTTCTGCACTTATCAGACATACCCTGTCTGCTGCCTTAAACCCAGCACTTGCCACTTGCTGGCTGCATTATCACCGTTTATTACCTTTATTATTTATTTAGTTCATTTATTATTTATCTGTTTCTCCTCTGCTCCACACTTTTCACTTCTCCCCCCTTCCATGCACTTTTCCCCTTTTCCTTTCCCATGCACTTGCACATTCTCAATGTCACTGGGCCTAGTAAGATCATTGTTTTGTTCTCCTCTGTTCCCCTCCCTTGCCTTGTCCCACTCTGAAACACTTGTGTACGAGCGCGATATAAATAAATAAAAATATATCATGGGAATGGGGAATTACATTTTACCGGCGCCTGACTTTTCCGGTCCGCCAGGGTTGCAATCTCCCAGTGGCACTTCAAAGTCATGCGCCGGTAAATATTTACGGGTCTAGCGGTAACCCGCTGGTAGAACCGGCACGGTTACTGTCGGACGCGTAATGAGGCTCATTACATTTAATGTTTATTTGGCGTATTGAGTCCACTGGCCAGGTTTCTGAAACCATATTTATGATAGAAAGCTTTTCTGCATTTGGTAAGTATGACAGAGGTATTAGCTTGTTGGGTCACAGATAATTATGTCAATGCTGATATATTCATCAGAAGGAAGTGTTCCTTTTAACATACTATGAGTGTTCTCTTTATTGTGGGGAGGCAGGGGGGTTTACTCTGGGGATTGAGAAGTTCTTGGTACTTTTAATTTGGCTTATTGTTTTTTGTATGTATGATTGACGTGATGTTCTTTTTTTACTTGCTGCTTTTATGGATGTTCATTATCCCAAAACACAAGCTTTGAATTTGATTTGATTAGCCAATTCTTTGTCAGCCCACATTATAGGGGCACATGGCATGCAGTATGTGTGCCTCCTGTCCCAACAGTAGCAGTTCGAAGGATTTTATACATGGCATCATGAGATGTCATGGACAACTTTTCTCAAACTACACCTCCGAGAATGTATCACATATCCATGCAGGTTTACATACATCGACTATAAAACATGCAAGACAACCACATACTCCTTCCTCTTTTGCCATTCTGACAGTGCTTCAACGCCACAAACTCGGGCAGTGGGCGCTGTACAAATACAAGCTAGCATAACATGCATCAAGGAATAGATCCTGCATCAAGGAATAGGTCCTGCATCTGGAGCAGGGCATTGCCCACATAGTTGGTGTAACGTTTTGTTGACCTTTTAATGGTCAGTAATGTGCACTAATTAATGTACAGTTTCATTGTTATGAGTGGGGAATGGCCTTTGTTAGTTTAGATGCGGGAAAGTATTTGCCAAGCAGTTGAAAAGCTCCCAATTCTAGCATGCTCAGATGCGTGCCTTGCACCACCGGGTGATCCATTCAAGCGCCATGATAATGAATTCAAGCAAGCATTCTGATCATGAATAAATCGATCATCACAAAGTGAGGAGGAAGATGGGTTTGGAATGGGTCCCCTTCATCACAGTTTTCTTTTGGAACAACTATATATATATGATTGTGTCACTTTCTCTAACAGGGCACACCACTTCTGGCCCCACTGAGCTTGCAAGCACTAGTAAAGTGACCTCATATGAAGCTGCCCATTGGCACTTTGAAAATGCAGCACACTGTTGCAAAAGCAAACCAAAAATCTATCCACTGGTGTAAATTACGTGTTTCATCACTTAATCAAAGATCCCATTAATGAGAATCACAATCATAGTCTGTTGCAAAAGACCCATTCTAGATCACGACAAAGACGGGTCTTTTTCTGGTCCATTGATATCTTCAATCGAGAGTCTTTCCCTCTGGGCCAGTTTGGGGCTGTGTATGAAAGCATTAACAATTTCTACAGGACTCAAATGTCAGGGATCCTGTTTGGATAAGGACCATCCTATTAAGATTGGTCTTTTAACCAATTTTCTTTTCTCTACAGTTGGCTTTCTGCATCTGCCTTTGTTAGGCTCTTTTCTTTTACCCCAAACTACGTAAACACAGCAGGTGGAGGGGGGTGCCGATCAGGGACGTAATTTAGGGGTCGCAGATGCAACCCGAGGTCTCTCTTGCTACCCCTAAAAATAAAATGGGGGACAAGTGTGTGTGTGTTTTTTTTTTTTAATGCTAGCTCCTGGCCTGTGGGGCCAACACCATGTAGCTCTTTGCTTCTGGAGTGGCTGGCTTTCTTGTTCAGGCCTCTTAATTATTTATTTTCCAAAAATCAAAAAGAACAGGTGTTCCACAAGTTTAACACTTTGAGCAGTGACCCCAAATAAGAAAGAATAGGAATACCAACACATTTGTCTTTCTGGAATTGTATACAATAATTGCTAGACTCATTAAAGGTTTATTTCAGACACACTTCAGGGTGTGAGTCACTGATTTAGTCTGTTCTTAAACACCTCAACTCAGCCTTTCATCCTTCTGAGGTCGACAAATGAGTACCAGCACAGGTTGGGTGATATTGTATGTATATTTGTTCTATATGAAGCGCTTAAGTGTAAGTGCTATATAATAACACATTATCATTTGGCCTTGAACGTCTGCTTTCATTCGCAGTAATTTGGCAATATGGACCTATACACACTGATGTTAACAATACATGTGGCAATCCATTCTTGTATGAAATGTATATCACATCATGGTGATATCGTAACCATATGTTTCTTAGTTTACTTAGGCACAATGATATGTGATGCTACTTCCTGTTTTGTCAAGGCGTGAAAGGTCATGTTCCATCGCTTCCCGCGATATCACTTCAGGGTGGGATCAAAAGACATCACTTCCTGTGATGTCATCAGAGGCCAAGGAGCGTGTGATGTCACTTCTGCTACCACTGGCATTTTGGTGAAATGACGTCCCTGGTGTCAAACATACGTTTGCAAGCAACTGTCCGAAACCTGAGTGAGCACACTTCCTGTTGCTAAAACCCAGAGGTCCTGTGTTTGCATTTTTCCTTAGTTTTTTTTGATGTTTTTCTGAAACACGGGTACACCCATGTGCCCACCCCGCCTACCATTTGAGTAATCTTTTTCACAATAAAAGTTTGTACAATCCGTAAGGTGACCCTACCCCCTCATTCATCAGCTTTTACCCCATGTGACTGCATTTACGCAATGGTAATGACTATTACAGCTGTTGTGGTAAGCTTAATGCCAACATCTAAGAGAAGCTTCGTTTGACTCCCTATTGCAAATGGTGTCGCGAAAACTGTTGACATTAACTGCAAAAGGGGCTATATACAAAGTGCAAGGTGTTATACCTTGCATTGTGCGGGAGATAGATTTGCAGCATTCTATATGCAAGCTCTGCTTTCGGCAGATGGAACTCATGCTGACAGGGCGGTACCTGATAGCCAGGAGTTGCTTTTATCTCCCGTTCAAGACAATCGATTTCAAAAGCTATTTTACATAATAAATTACATAACTCTAAGGCAGACAGAGCGATCTAAGTAATGGCACCACATTAAGACCTCTTACTACAGAAATACTCTTCAGTCAACACTCATAATGCTAACTTTTCCAAAAACATGAAAATCAGGTTGCCAGACCAACCACTCAATAGGAAAATGATACTTAGAACAAGACCCTATATTGGTTTAAATAACTGATCTAGACCCGACAACTCCGTGCACGTATGTTAGCTGAACGCCAGCAAAGACACACGGATGTTTCTACAAAGACAGATGAAGACTACTGAACAACAGCTGTGACATTCACAATAAATCAATCGCATTTCTTTAGAACATGGTCAATTACCCCATCCACACATTTTTTGGACAAATCTTAAACAACTCGTCTGTAATATGTTCTACTTCTTTGGAACTAGTAAGGCTATGAAATTATAACATTTTACTAGTTATGCCACATTGATCACTACATCACATTAATAGAGGGAAACATGAAGTAGCTAAACATGCCAGGGAAAATAGACTAAATTACAAGCACAATTTGACATTTCCTCTCAGTTTAGTTTCATAACACAATTGACAATGTGAAATAAAATCAGATGTTGGATCATCCACCCATAAAACGCAGAAGCCCCAATATGGCAGGTTAAATGGAGGAATTCTTGTTTAAATCGGACGTTATGTGGCATCCGATCCAGAGCATATTGTAAAAAAGGCATGGTATCAACAGTGAAGACAGACACAAGTGATCACAGTTCAAGGGTGTTTATTGAACTTCAAATGGGTTGGTTGAACGCCTATCTAAACCTAAACCTAAGGATGGGACCAAACTAAGACCATAAAATAATAACACAGTCCTAGTCAAGTCTCTGTCCAATAAAAGGGCCTATTCTAACAAACCTATTGCCAATCCTTACTTCAAAATACAAAAGGGTGTGGGACAATCATGTTTGCAAAAAGAAAAGTGTTCAAGAAATAATATGTCAGGACGGTTGAGCAGTTGGCTTGCTTCCCCAACATTTTTAGCATGGGGCAAAGCGGCACACGCTCGAGCTTCACATGCACTCTGGCTTCTCTGCCATGAGGTTACAGTTCAAAGCACAGACATCAGGGCCTTCTGCAAAAGCTTCTGTTCCCATAACAGTATCTTACTGCAGAGGGTCTGTCGTAACAAAATCTCAAAGTTCCATTCCTATCAGGATTTTCACATGCGCAAGTTCTCGCTTTCAATGTTCATCATGGGTCTCCCTCTTCAGGTTGAGAACCCCTTTTTATCACAATGTACACACTTTGTTTCCCTCAGTCGGGCTCGGATCCTCTTGATATGGATCTCCCTCGTTCAGGGTCGAAGCCTCTTGATATGCATCTCTCTCGTTGGGGCTCAGATCCTCTTAGTATCAAAAATCGAAGACTTTTGAATGTGCGATGGGTTTTGCTTAAACCGTCGCAGGACCACTTCGAATCACTTCACACAATTGTTCTCATCAATCTTTTACTTTTGCTCCTCTTGGCAGAATACCTTACAGAGACCT
Organism: Ambystoma mexicanum; assembly: GCF_040938575.1. NCBI lineage: Eukaryota > Metazoa > Chordata > Amphibia > Caudata > Ambystomatidae > Ambystoma > Ambystoma mexicanum. Next base: position 41,388,238 of record NC_090928.1, read on the forward strand.
TCGATTGAGCACATTCACGGTGCCAGACCACTTTGTCAACTGTATTGTATCTTTCCTTCTCAAGTTCAAACATTCATCAGCAGTTTAGCTTTAATCGCATCTTTCATCGCTCGTTATACAATGTTGCCACTTGCAACCTTGACTTCAACACAGACGGGTCTTGAATCGGTCTCCCCAACTCACTGGCAGTGTTGATCTCTCTGGCGCTTCTTTGTTCTTGGAGCCAAGGACGATACTACAGCCTCCCAGCCTTGGTCAGTTACACGGGAGGGCCTTCGAGATCTCCGACACACAATGCAGGATTCTTCAGTCTGGTTTCCTGGCCTTACTCTTTCTGCCTCGAAGGTTTCTTGCAAGTAACGGTGTCTTGCCAAAAGGTCTTGGGTCATTTGCTTCTTACAAACCCTTCTTGGTTTGCCATCTTTTTCCCCTCGTTCAGCTGCCCACTCGAAACCGATGTACCTTTGTGTGCTATGCTCGCTCAGAGTGTTCTCTCGTGCACGCCTTTTATCCGACTGTGGGAAGTTTAATGGAAGTCAGGTGTGAGTGATTGTCAGTAATTGCCTGATCATAGTAGTGGGACATGTCAGATACACTGCTCAGGTGCGAGTCTGTATTCTCCCACAGCGGGCTGTCTGTGTGAAAGTGCTGGAGAAAGGAAAGAGAGGAGGGGGGTTTTGGGGTAAGGTTCCCACGTAGTTACCTGGTATGATGGGGTAAAGGTGTTGCAGGGGGAGGGATACCGTGTCTCGCCATCCAGTGTCTCACTACCAATCCCTGAAGACCCATTATCCAGGTGATCCTACCATACTGGTCAACCGCCAGGGGTCTGGAACCAAAGGCAATGGCCATGCCCTGGACACCTAAGAAAGATCCGCAGGGACTAGCGGGTGAGACACCTTCTAGTTTTTCACAATATGCATGCACCTAATACATGTGCATTGTATATCTAATCCAAAATGGCAAGTTCCTAATAATGGGGACTCACCTTATACATGAATCTTTCGAGAGTGTAGACATCCCGCAATTTAACTCTGCCTATAGCCTTGTTTTCCTTGTAAAGAGTTACATAATGTATTTTTTAATTTTGCTGAGAACTCTCTTGGTTTCATCAAACATTGGCTTTTCTACTTGTTATTTGTATCCCGCTGCTGAGTAACAGATTAAAATGCAGTTGGAAATCTTGTGCAGAAAGTTCAAATAATACTTTATCTCGCCTACCATTGACTGGTTTTCCTAAACCAGTGATGTTTCAGCTTTAAATAATACAACAGCTTTTTTATCAAAAAGATAAATCACTTGATATTTACATTTCAATTGGTCAAAAATAGTTTGCGCCCACTACTGGACAGCTGTGCAGGTATCAGAACATCACAAAACTGCATTTCTTGGAAAAGAATAAACACATTTTCCCAATGCATCTACCTCAAATATTAATATTGAAATTCCAGGCTGCATAAAATAAACTACCCAAGCAATTCCCAAAAAGGGTTAAAGGGACAACCCATGCATCATTATTTCATTAGAACGACTTTAATTTTCCTGAAAAGCTAAAGTGATTTGATCTCCATTAAAGGAAACTTTTTTTACTGAAAAAAAATGGTATGTCTTCAGCCACATAAAATAGATTTTTTTTTATTATTGTGCTGTATTTTGTAAACAGACAAAACCTTTCACACAAAAATACAATACTTAAATCAACATCTCAGAAAAAACAGAGAAAAGAAGAAAATTGATATCTAATTTTCAGATACAGTAAAAATAGTATACAATCTAATACATTCCATCCCACATTCAAAATTCATTGAGCTAAATTGCCAGTTTTCTCTAAAAGATTGTACAACTTAAGCAAACATCTTATCAGAGATAAAATCAGAGCATATTGACACCCCACAATCAATCCCTAGACCAAACAGAATAATCATATACAAATTTCCTAAAGTAGTTACTTCTTAAGTAACACGTACAAGGGCAAGATGTCACAAGAGGTTTGATAGTTTATAACACTAGTGTGCTTACAAATCCTAAACTCCTAAATTTAACCTTGGCCACCAAAACCTGCACGGTTGTGATGAGATTAAATCTAAACCTCATATAAATAAGGCAATCTCTACTAGACCTGAATTTCATTATCTATTTTGGCAAGAAAGCTCTAGTTATATGCACTTTTGCATATTCATTATAAAGAGCATATAATTAAATATGTATCACTGTGCTTTCCCAGTCTAAATCAAACCATGTATTCTTCATTTTCCTAGGATTAGACAACAGACACAATCTCAACACCAACAGACAGACAAGTATTTGCTCATTTAAATCAGTAAACATAGTTAGAGCATAGGTTGGCTTGTTTAATTTAATCTGTTTAAGATCATCATATAATGTATTAAAGTTAGGATTCAACAATTGTACATAAACACAACTTCTTCCAGTCAACATAGGTTTTCAAAGAGGCAAGTCCCAATTCAATGCATAAAGTCACTGATAATGAAAGAACTAAACACCCAATTGTTGATTCCAGTTTATTGAGAATGGCGACACAAGTGTCCCACCTTACATCCAGTCCCATAAATTATACAAGGTATTATTTTCATATGATAGTATCCAACAGGTGGGATAAGGGAGAATTAGCATAATCTCCAGTAGATACTTTGGAGTTGGGCAATACAAGATTTTGCCCTCAGTATGTAAATATTCTTATAATAATTTCAAGGAAATTGTGTTTGAAATTGTAAAACCTAGGTATGGGAAATGTTTCACTATTGTAGTCCTACCTTCCCCGAAGGTAAAACTACACATTTTAGGTTTATGCTGTTTTGAAAAGACCAAGCTATTTGATTTCTCAGCATTTACAACCAAATTATAACCAGATGTGCCCTAAAATCATATTCTTTGCTGCCCCAACCTATGGCATGTATATTTGTTCATCCAAATTTTGAACATTATACCAGCAACAATTAAAAGCCTTCTGTTAACAATCAGTTTAAGCACAGAGCATAGGTTGCGCGACAACGTTCTGAACATTCAATGTCTGCACAAAAAATGAGTCATTGGAGCATGGGAATCATCACATGCCCAACCAACACTGGTCATCACCAATAGGTCCAAGATAGTAAAGTTTGGGAGGTGACGAATAAGCACCAAAGAGCAACCACTGCTATATTTGCAACAATACATCCTTCAGAAGAGTCATATGTCATCCTCAACAGGTTTTCTAGTTTTAGCTCATCCACTTTAATGACCAGAACTCCAATTAAAGTCACTAATTAATTTATGAAAATCTATTTTTGGTAGTTTGTGAAAATAATGTGATAATTCACAGAGCTAGAATTACCTCTTAGATTTGTGGATACTTAGTAGGTCAGATAGGCTAGTCTCAGGTAACATCTATAACAATTATTCTGGATTTTTTCAAATGTCACATATCTGCCCTTCTCCTGGTTATCCAATTTATATTTAAATTTTAAAAAAATCACAACTCAACATAGAATGCTGTGCCCAGATCTGACTGACAGAATATGTACCCACCACAAGTGAGGAATACCTGAAAAGCTTTGTTAAACAGTGTATTATTTCATAATGTTTTATTTTCCCAACAATCAGACACTGTGTCAGCATCCCACTGAACCACCTCAAATTATTAGTACCATTTTTAGTTGCTCTTGTGAATTTATTGGTCTTCCACAACTCATTTAAAAGGAGACTAAATCAATATCCATTGAATGCAGTAGAACCACCATCAACAATGAATTGGGAGGAGCTGGGCTCATGAAGCAAATTCGGACACCAAGAAGAAAACCGGCTGCGTTATAATTTAATAAATCTGGGAATCTAAAATCCCCATTATGTTTTCTCTTATCACAAACCAATGTAATTTTTCTGTTTCTCACAATGTCCAATAAATATAACCAAAAGTACATGAAGAGTAAAAGGAGTTCTATAAGGCATTCCTGCATATAGGTATACAAATCTCTGGGAGATGTGATGAATCCGATGGTGTCCTCTCCCCACGGGGCCTGGGGATGGCAGCCGCTACCTGATCCTCCCCCGGGTGGTTGGGGGTTTGCTATATGAGGAAGGGGCACATGGAGAGGCAACCCACAAGAGACTGACACATTGTATGAGACATGATATCCCCTTTTTCTTTTAGGGAAATCCCCTGCATTCCCCATGCCTGAATGGCATATTGTAATAACACCCGTCACCCACTCATGAAAGATTCTAAGAATGCCTTCCCAGGCTCTGTCTATAATCCACCAAGAACAGACTTCCGTAAAAGTAATATGACGAGAAAGCTGAGTGGAGGAATGAAGATCGATTGACCAGAAGCACAAGCTGCCCTCTAGTGGTTGTGAGCACATAATTGGTGCTGGGACATTTAAAACACTAAACCAGCTGACAGGAGGAAGACACTGGCTGGGAGAATCTCGTCCTCTCGGTACTGATGGAGGGACCACTGTGCTGCTGGGAAACTGTGGAGCCGACCGGCTCACGGAGAAGGCCAAGGAAAAAAGGCTGCAGGAGCCCGTCTGCTGCGAGGATGCCACGCGAGGAAGAGAAGGGAAGACTTCTTGGCATTCGTGGGTACCGAAGAGCTGCATCCACATTGCTCGAACATGGTGAAGCGCACAGCAGGCAAACAGGAGCCGTGAGGGATCTGGAAGCCACAAAGAGAGTCAACGAACCTGGGGAGAAGGTACAGGATGTCGAGGAGCCACTGGATGCTTACTGTGGGAAAACCGAAGCATGCCACAGAGAACCCGGTGAGTCCAGAAGAGGGTAGCTGGGTCACCGTGGCACTTCAGCAGCTCTACCGAATGCAAATAAGAATAAATGGAGCATTCAAGACAGAATGTGAGACTCGATATTTCCAAAAGAGAAATAACGGAATGAATACACGATATTGTCAAGTTTGTAAGTGAAGCACATGTGAAAGCCCTGATGGAGAGTACACCAGGCAGATTCAAGGTGGCAAGTGAAGCACATGAGAAAGCACAGGCATGAGAGTATACCAGGCAGATTCAAATTTACAAGTGTGTCAAGTAAAACATACAAGAAAGCCCGGGCTGGAGAGTATACTACTCAAATTCAAGTTGGCAAGTGTGTAAAGTAGATCACATGAGGAAGTCCTGATATGAGGATAAATTAGGTATAGCCAAAGACTGTGCTGAAATTACATTAAAGAGGAGAATATAGCTGGCAAGGGAATTCACCAGGTAGCCTATGAAACTAAGACTAACAGCCAAGTTGTTTAAGATGCAAACCATTCTTGCTGAACAGAAAAGTCTAAGGAAGGCTCCTTTCCCTTAGGAGCTTGGACATCTATAAGAGGAAAACCTGGGGAAGGGATCACTCCCCTGGAACTGCGAAAGTCATCCAGTTGGGAACTTTCTGTTTTAGAAAGTCCTCTTTCCTTTTGAATGCAAACATTTTTGTACACTTTTCAAGGCCAATACATTACCCTTTTCACCTTAGAAATTATTTATAGAATGTGAGGGACAGAATAGATCTTTGGACACAGGCCATTTTGCTTTCGGCATTTTGACATCCGATAAACCCTTAGTTGCGGTTTAGGTAGGTAAAATACCTTTTAGAGTAGGGACAGAGGGACATTTTCCAACCCTTTTTGTTTGAAATAAAAGTCTATAGCCAAAACAAACTCTGTCTCATTCCTGGTTCCTCACAGAGAGCATTCATTTTTATAATATCAAGCCTTCTCCAGATTCTAAAATTACTGAGTGAAGGACCAACATTCAAAATTCTAATTGATCTGTTCAATAACTGTTTTTATGTATTTTTCAATATTTCGGTTTCATCCGAACTCTCTTAAATGACAAGGGTTTTTAACTCTGATAAAACCAGTGCAGTCCTCATTTGTGATTGGGCTTAATGACCAGTCCTATAAATAGGTACAGGTCCAGACTTCTTAATAGCTCTAGACATATAACACACAATAGCACTTTATAACTCTCACAACATTACCCAGCAAGGTTGCAGAGCCAATCGGCAAAAGCAGAACAGCAGCAGCATACTCTAAGAAACAACAAGCTAACTACATCTTTAAAAGCCCTTCGTAATCCAAAACAATTCAATGATTCAAGTGGACTCATTTTGCCATTCAAAGGTACTGCATGCATTGGATTATCAGAGTTGCTTTGTATTTCTGTTAAATCCAATATTAACTGCAATTTGGCGGGTCCAGTATGACCCCTAATCAAACCAAGATGAGAATGATGCATACATTTGGTGATCACATCAAAAAATGTATTTTTAAGGACACTGTTCATTATCTTAAAGTCTACTTTAAATATGATTCAGGACGGTGCCTTCCACAATCAATGAGATCTAAACCAAGTTCTGGAATAAGGCCCATACCCTGTTTAGGAATAAAGCACATTTGCAGATTCAGAAAAATGCTTCAGGAAAGGTCTAATTTCTTTTTTTTTAACCATCTCATTGTAAACTTTATACAATGGGGGCACCAGTTTATCCCTAAATGTAACATAGCCATCCGAGAAGCCATTTTCTTTTTATTTGTGCAGCTCTAACATTCTGACTGTACAGTGCGTTACTTCATCCATGATCGGAGCACACAATAGTACATCATCTAACCCCAACAAAAAGAGATGTATATGTAAAAAGAAAATCTGCAGACTTCAACAATAGATCCTTTACAATCATCCATATGACAAATGTTACTTACCAAGTAAGGAACAAGTTACTTACCGGTAACTACTGTTCTCCAGCACGGGTCTGTCATGGATTCACATGCTCATGAATATTCCCCATCAGGCTGGGAATCCTTGGTAAAAGAAAAAACAATTTCACGTTCACTTACAAACTCTCCTCTAAACCAATCACTATACTCTGGGTCCTACTGGCCCAGCCAATGACGGTCCTCTCCCTAAGCCCCTCCTCTGTCAGCAATCTTCAGATTTGGTAAGCATGCAACGTGGCAGAATGACCAAGAAGAGCAGCAGAGGGGTTGGAGGGAGGCATTGCATGTGAATCCATGCCAGACCCATGCTGGAGTACAATAGTTACAGGTAATTAACGTGTTCCTTCTCCAGCATGGGGTCTGCATGGATTCACATGCTCATGAATAAAGAATACATAGCAGTACAACATTACACAACGACGGGAGGTGGCAAGGCTCAACAGAAGCAATTACCCTTACCCCTGAAACAGGCTAGCGAACATGTTACGTTGAACCGCTTGGCAGACTCCAGGCTCCTCCCTGGAATCCCTGTTGATGCAGTAGAATCACATGAAGGAGTGCAAGGCCTCCATGTAGCATCACTGCAGATGTCCAGCAGGGGCACACAAGACAGGAACGCCGACATTGCAGCAATCGCTCTGGTGGAGTGGGCACTTGGACGTCCAGGCAGCAGTTGGTTCGCCAACCAATGACAGGGCATGATGCAGCCTGAGGGCCACCTAGAGATGGAAGCCTTGGACAAGGCCTTCCCATGGTTCAAAGGACCAAAGTTCACAAACAGTTGAGATGTTTTCCAAAAACTCTGTGTGTGCCACATACAACTTCAGGGCACAAGCAACGTCCAGCGAGTGGAAGGCCCTCTCAGCCGGTGACGAAGGCTTCGGAAAAACACTGGTAACACCAAAGGTTCGTTGAGGTGGAATTCTGACGGAACCTTTGGCATACACGAGGGGGGCATCCGCAGCACCACACTCTCTCGTGGAAAGTCAGATAAGGCTGTTTGCAGGATAGGGCCTGGATCTCACCTACCATACTGGCAGAGGTGATGGCCACAAGGAAAGCAGTCTTCCACGAGAGGAACTTCGGAGGGGCCTGATGCATAGGCTCGAAGGGGCCCCCCCCATGAGCCTCGTCAGCACCACATTGAGTTCCCACATGGGGGCGCAGCCTTCACCAGCGGGAAGGATTGAAAACAGTCCTTTGAGGAACTCCTTGACGAGATGATGGGACCAAAGAGAAGATCTTCCTGGAGACATGGTGTAGCGGGAGATAACCGCCAGATGCACCTTGATCGAGGTGAGCCAGTACCACCTTGGCTAAGGACAAATGGTATGGAAGGATATGCGGGGCAATGACCGTCACAGGGTTGATTTTCTGCGACCGGCACCACGTAACGAAATGCATCCACTTGTGACCGTAGCACTTAAGAGTTGATGACGCTCTGGCCTTGGCAAGGACCTCCCTATAGACTGCTGGCAACTCATATCCTCCAGACTCTACGGCTGCAGGAGCCAAGCCCCCAGTTTCATCGATCCTGGGTCATGATGCAGGACTGCGCCTCTTTCTCTGGTGAGTAGATACCCAAACACCGGCAGCTGGACCAGAGGCGACGCGGACAGGCTGAGAAGGTGCAGGAGCAAAATCTGCCTCGACCACGCCAGGGTGACGAGTATTGTCCTGCACCGGCACTGTTTGAGTTGATTGATGACTCGCAGAAGGCAACAGAGGGAACGTGTAGAGAAACGGGCCTTCCCAATGGAAGAACGCATCCCCCATGCACTTCGGTTGGTGGAATCTGCTGGTAAATATTTGGCATTGGGAGTTCGCCGCCGTCGCAAACATATCGATCTGAGGCCTGCCCCACTTGATGAAGATGCGGTCCACCTGGTTCTGCCTAAGTTCCCACTTGTGGTAGGAGGGCAACTCCCTGCTGAGGGAGTTGGGAATGGTGTTCTTGGCTCCTGCCAGGTGAAAGGGGATGAGGAACATCTCTTGTTCGATGGTTCAGTGCCACAAGTCGTGCCCCTCTTTGGAGAGTGCTGGGGATCGAGTGTCCTCCTGCTTCCTGATGTATAACATTGTGCTGGTGTTATCTGTGAAGATCCACACCACCTTGCCCTTCAGAGACGGAAAGAAAGACTTGAGGGCCCAGAACACTGTGTGCAGCTCCAGGATATTGATCTGAAGATCCATCTCCTCCGCCTGCCACAGTCCTCTGGCGTGGAGGCATCCGGTGTGGGCTCCCCAGCCCTACAGGGAAACATCCGTGGTGACCGTCTCCTGGTATGGGGGGCTTTGTGCCCCGTGCGATGTTGGGTGGATGCCGCACCATCAAAACGCTCGTTGGAACTTCTTGAACAGGATCTTGTCTGCAAAGTTTCCAGACACCTGAACCCAGTGAGCTTCCAAGAACACCTAAAGAGGTCACATCGGTAACCTGCAGAGCCAGGTAAGGTATATGCAAGACGACATCAGGCCAAGCAACGACTTGATGCTCCGCACCGTGGCGGTCTTCAGCGACAACAGTCGCTGCACTTTGCCCAGAATGGCCACTACCCTGTCCTCCAAGGGCGCTGACAGGCAGGAGACTGTAATGAGGCTGGCTCCTAGGAACAGTGCGTTCTGCGATGGTGTCAAGCAGGACTTTGGACAATTGATGGGGGACCCCATAGCCGTCAGCAGCTGGACGGTCGTCTCTGTGTCCGACGGCCAACTCTCGCAAACCGGTTCGGATGAGCCAGTCGTCGAGTTATGGGTACACATGTATCCCTGCAGACACAGATGGGCCACCAATTGTGCCAGGCACTTTGTTAACACCCTTGGGCCGATTTCAGGCCGAAGGGGAGGGCCGTGAACTGGTAATGCCAACCCTGCACTACGAAGCGTAGGACCCTTTTGTGCTTCCTGTGGATGGGGATGTGGAAATAGGCGTCCGCCAGGTCCAGCAATGTCAAGAAGTCTCCTTCTTCCAGTTGGCCGAGCACGTGCTGCAACGTGACCATCCTGAATTTTTGGGACTTGAGGTACTTGTTGAGAAGTCGCATGTCTAGAATGTGCCGCCAGCCCATGGTTCTCTTTTTGACCAAAAAGTATCTGGAGTAGACTCTTGATTCCCGGAGTCATTGTGGAATCCGCTCTATCGCCCTTTTTTCGCAGCATGGCCCGTGCCTCCTCTAAGAGCTGAGGGATGTGCTGCTCGTACCGGGCCACCGGGGGACTCAACAGACACTTGTGCTGAAACTCCAGGGTATGTCCATGGGCGAGAGCGTCCAGCAACCATCTGTCGGTGTCGATATTCTCAAAACTCGCTGATAAATCCAGTAAGCCGGCCTCCCACCAGGGTGCATGGGTGGGGGCCCGACATCTTGGCCGGTTCAGTACTGCTTTTGCGCTGGCATTACGCCTTGAGGGTGACGACAGCGCTGACCACCTCCACCGTAGGCCTTGGAACGCCCCTGTAGGCCTCCTGGGCTGTGTACCGGGGAGGGCTGACGGTATGACGAGGAGAACCCTTTTGTCGATCTGTCTGACTTTCCCCTGGAGGTGCGAAAGGAAGAGCAGTGTTGTTGGAGTGCCCAGGGCGTGAGCCGTCTCTGTATCCGCCTTGATGGCTTGCAGGGACTCGTCGACAGCCTTCCCAAAGGGGTTATCTCCGTCGAAGGGCATGTCCAACACCCTTATCTAGACTTCCTGGTGGAAATTCGTGGCCTTCAGCCAGCCTAGAGGACAGAGGCAGCCACCGTTCCCTATCTGCCAGAAACTTGTGTCGGCGATGTCCAACGCCACTGTCATGGCTCAAAGACACCTCTCCCCCCTGGAAGATGGCGATCGCTTCTCTGTCTCTCTTGTCGTCTGGTCGGAACTGTAGAATCGGGCCTAGCTTGAACCATAGCTCCCTGTCGTACCTGGCCAGGATCGCCAGTTCATTGGCAGCATTGATGGTTGATGCTCCAGTGTAAATAACCTTCCTCACCATGGCGTCCAATATCTTCCCCACGCTGGCCGAAGGTAGTGAGGATGACGAGGAAGGGTTTGACGATCTCTACTTTGCAGTTGCCGAAACCACAGAGTCTGGCGATGGTTGCGACTGCAGACACCTGGGAGTGGACTCCGGCACCTGTTACTTTTTCTCCAACCTATCCAGTTTGGCCGGGACCGTGCAAGGATTCTTCAATATCTCCAGGCCTTCCTCCTACAGGTCGTCCAGGAGGGGCATCACCATGATGGTCTTCCTCTTGGCCTCGCGCCTCTGGTACAGTAAACCCTCCTTCTTGGTGAAAAAGTTTGGAGGCTTTGGCGACCATGGAATGAAACAACCGCCCCCCTCATCTCGTGGGGATGCTCTCTGTTGCAGAGATCTGCACGCTGTGACAATGCAGTCGTCGCCATGCCTGTGTCTGTCCCCACTGGGAGGAGGGGGCGGGAGGACACTTGGCGCGGGTGTAGGGGCTGATGCTGGGGTGTCGGATTACGCTTCCTCTGATTAGCCGGCGGCTGATCCAGGGATGCCAGGACCGGGGTCTGCGCATCGTTTTCTGGATGTCTGACACCAACGTGTGTAGGGTCAAAAGGATGTCCAGGGATACATCTCTCGGCTGAGTTGGCGTGGTCGGAACACTAGGCCCTGCGCCGTTGTTGGCGTTGCCACCCTCGTCGTCCTCCACGTCCTTGTGGGCCGTGTGCATAAATTCCAGGTCCTCGTCGTCTGGGGACAAATCTTTCATGGCCTGGGGTACAACCTGTGGTTGGCCCGGGACTTCATCGCCCCACCCTTTTTTGCACTGAGGGGTCGGGCTCAGATACGGCATCTTTTACAGCGTGCCAGCAGGTTTCACCACCACCCCCAGCTGATGCCTCTGGATGCATTAGAGGCTACATTCACAGGATCAGCCCCCTGGGCCTTCAAGAGAGTAGCCGCCACCAGCTCAATAGACGACAAAGATTTCACCTGCGCCGCTTGGGCCTTCTTGGGCAAGTTGGCCGCCTTTTCCTCCGTCCTGGGCTTCTCAGGTTTCTCCCGCAGCTTAGCCGAGTTGGACGATTTCCTCTTTGAGAAGGAGCTTGATCGCTGGCTGGCGATGGAGGTGGATGGTGACGTTGATCGTGCCCTGCCCATCGCGGGAACCGCTTGCGCAGCGACCCCGATGGAACCTGACTGAGTGCTTGGCATTGCTTTGGGCCCCCAAGGAAGGGGCGCCCTCAAATAACTTATAAACTGTACCTCGGACCGGACGGTCCTGGGTGAGGCATGAGTTTGCTTGGGGCACGGGGATCAAGATAGTAGAGGCATTGAAGGTGTTTGTCCTCCACAAACACGTTCCGTAGTCCGCATCTTGTGCAGAGTTTGAAGAGGGATCTTTCTTCTTTCTTCTCCTCCGTCATGGCCAGAGATGTGCAGTAGGCCCGATGGCCTTCTGGAAACTTCGAAGAAACTTCAATGATCCTTGCCCTTGAGGGGTGCTGAATTTCACTGAGAATAGATTCCTCGCTGCCGGCAGATGGGGTGAAGAGCAAACAGGCTCTTTTTTGACAAAAATAGAAACTTTCTGTAGAAAAATGAAAAAACTGTAGAAGTAGCTCACAGAGCAAAACTCGAGCACTCCCAACACTTGAATGTGCAGTAAAACTCTGGAGATGGCTGACAGAGGAGGGGCTTAGGGAGAGGACTGTCATTGGCTGGGGGCAGTATGACCCAGAGTACAGCGATTGGTTTAGAGGAGAAATAGAGTTTGTAAGTGAAAGTGAAATTGTTTCTTCTTTTACTGAGGATTCTCGGCCTGACGACAGGGAATATTCATGAGCATGTGAATCCATGCCAGACCCCCATGCTGGAGAACAGTTTTTGTCTTTCGGGTGTTTGTAGCTTTTTAGAGTCACAATGCTACGCATATTGTACAATTTTGGTTGCTGCAGAATATCAAAGTGGTCTTGGTATGTCATTTATAACGCACCTGTACACAAGTGTGTCTAGTCACGACAAGGCAGGGGGGTGGGGAAACAAAGGGAGGACAGAACAACAATCTTACTAGCCCTTGTGTCAGTCAGATCGTGCAAGTGCGGGGAAGAGGGAGGGGAGAAGTGCTGGGGGTGAGGGGAAGGGAGAGGTGCAGGGAACTCAATACGTGCAGCCCAAGGGTGGCTCATAAGTGCCAGGAGAAGGGATTGTAGGGTTGCAGAGACAGACCCTTAAGTGTTGGGAGAGACCCCATAGGCAGTACAAGTGAACATGCAGGAGCCTGGGCCCGAGTTCAGAGGGTAGCCAGGTGACCAAGGTCAAGGACATTAGCAGGGGAAAGGAAGAGACAAAGCGGAAGCAAAAAGGAAGGTCCGGAGTTGCTTCCGGAACAAGAGGTGGTTCTGCTCGAGTTTGAGAGGTGCAGCGAGGCTGTTCCAGAGGGAGGCACCAGCCAAGGAGAGAGATGTGCCCCCCACTCTCTGCTTGGGGAAGCGTCTGACCCTCAGAGAGTTGGAGGTAGATCAGCGTAGAGCCTAAGAAGGAAGATGTTTAGGAAGAGAAAATTGGAGGTAGTGCGGTCCCAGGCCCCAGACAGCCTTGTGGACAACGCAAAGGGTCTTGAACTTGAGCCTTGCAGCCACAAAGAACCAGTGAGGAGATTTCAGAGCTGGAGAGATACACTACCTGGGCTTGAGGCCAAGGACAAGTCTTGCAGTTCTGTTCTGGATAAGTTGTAAAGGTGGAAGAGTAGAGACAAGCAGATTTAGAAAGAGGCTGTTACAGTAGTCCCGCCTTGAGAGGACCAGGGCTCTGGAGACGGTGACCTTCTGGGGGAAAGTTAGAAAAGGAAGAATACCTCTGAGGAGGTGCAGCTGATGGTTTGACTTCTTAGAAATGCCGGAGATGTGAGGAGAGAAGGAGAGGGTAGAGTTGAAGATGACACCAAGGTTCTTAGCCTCGCAGGAAGAGAGGGGGGGGGGAGAGAGAGGGAGAGAGAGAGAGGGAGAAAGGGAGAGAGAGAGAGAGGGAGAAAGGGAGAGAGAGAGAGAAGGAGAGAGGGAGAGAGGGAGAAACATGCTTTTCTATTGCACCATTACAGTGCTTTTCCAGCCTCCTTAGTAAACAGGAGTTCCTCTGAATCCCCAAACGTGTGTGTCCATTGGCTGTTTAGCCAAACTTGTAGTGGTCTCATGTACAATCTTGCTAACTGAAAAAGATAAATACATGATGCCATCATTCCTAAGGGTCTCGTCATATTTTTACTGATGTGTGTGCTTTCCTGGTGGAAATAAAGTAGTAGTAGTAGTTTGTCATTTATATAGTGCCTTTATCCCATTACAATGGCCTCAACAAGCCTGTGGGTGAACGCCCTCTATGTATGTATATTGCTGGAATGAGTAGAATGCGGGTGTGCATTAAGCCGACCTAGGAGGTTAGGTGAGCTGGCCGTGCTCAACTAAGCAACCCAAAATGGTCAGGCATATAGATGGGTGCGAGGGAGATCAGGAGAACTTAGGGCGTGCAAAAGATTCATTATATGACTAGCTTGACTGAATTTTGTCGTACGTCAGAGCTGCATTCTAGTGCCAGAGGTTTGTTATGTGTCCAGTTAGACCGACATTTCATTCTAGGTTGTAGCTGCAGTCTGATGGCTGTTGTGTATTGTGTATTAGAAGGATGGTGTGTGTGGGTGTGTGGGTGTGTGGGTGTGTGTGTGGGTGTGGGGGTGTGTTTTTTCCCATTTCCTCCATAATGTATGGGCGTCCCTTGCAAGGGATGGGACCTGGACCCTTTTTACTCCAGAAAAAGAGCATTTCCCCTTTAAATTTCAGGCATGTGTAGGTGCGGCTATGGGTCTGATCACACCACAATAGCCCTACCCTCTGGCACTTGGCCTCAGTCCCCTTGGACATGCCGGATGGCTAATTTAGTCTGAGCTACTTTTATTGGAGGGCGGAGGAAAGGGGGGGAAGGAGGGTTGTATGGAAGACATGGGACTATGGACTACAGGTATGTTAGTCACTACGATGAGTAACTTAATTACTCCTACATCCCCGTCCCCTTTCCTCGATATTGTATGGGCGATTATAACTGATAAAGCACTTAGGGAGGAGTGTGAGTAGCTACTTTGCAAATAGGTTCTTGGTGAAAGCTTGTCCGAACTCAGTATCTGACCTGGCATTAACATCTAAGCAATAGTGCTTGCAAAAGGCCGATGGGGATGACATGCCACAGCACCTGTCTCTGGAATGCAACTGTCGCTGCCTTAGCCCTCACTGCAAGTGCATGCATATTTGCCGGCATGGCTTCGTCTGAAGCTTATAAGCCTCCGAAATAGCCTCCACTATCCACCTGACAATGGAAGCGTTCGATGCTCGAGACCCAGGCGAAGAACCGGCGAACGTGATCAGCAAGGCCTCGGATTTCCAGACCTGGTCATCCTGTCTAGGTAGAACTTGAGCGCTCTCCTAACGTCCAAGCAATGCAAGGTTGTTCTCCAGCATGGGTCTGGCATGGATTCACATGCTCATGAATATTCCCTGTCGTCAGGCTGGGAATCCTCGGTAAAAGAAAAAACAGTTTCACTTTAGCTTTAAAACTGTGGTTGTCCAGGGTGGCTCCCCAGCCCTCCAAGGAGTCTGTGGTGATGGTAACCTGCGGTGCTGGTTGTCTGAAGTGTCTGCCTATCCTCAAGATGCAGTCCGTGCTCCACCAGACAAGGTCCTGGTGGAGAAGGGGAGGGATGCTGATGAGCCCCACCTGTGAACCCCGTTCCTGACTCCATGAGGTCGCGAAGTGCAGCTGCAATCGTCTCATTCTGAGCCTGTTACATGGCACTGCCAGTGGACATGCTGCCATGATACCCAAGAGGTGCTGGTACCACCTTGCCAAGGTCACTGCTCTGCCGGGAAAATGACTCGTGGCCCTCTTGATGGCTGTGACCTTGTCTTCCGAGGGGAACATTTTCTTGGAGCTTGTATCCAAGATGAGGCCTAGGAACATTAGATTATGGGTAGGCTCTAGCTGTGACTTCTTGAGATTGATGGTAAATCCCAGCTGGTGTAGTGTATTCATGATGGCGGAGGAGGTGTGATGGACCGCCTCCGGGGATCTCGCCCTAACGAGCCAGTCGTCTAGGTATGGATAAACATATTGCCCCTGGGCCCTGAGAACAGCTGCCACCGCATTCATGAGTCTGGTAAAGACCCTGGGGGCTGAATTGAGATCAAGGGGTAGAATCTTGTATTGGAAATGGAAGCCCAGGATCCTGAACCTCAGAAAGGACCGGTGAGGCCACCAAATTGGGACGTTTAGGTACGCGTCCTTCAGATCCGGGGAGCACATCCAGTCTCCCCAGTACAGTGTCTCTGCAACAAACGCTGGTGTAACCAGCTTGAACTTTTTTTCTCAAAATATCTTTATTGGCATTTATTATATCACTTTTCTCCCACAACACCCTCCCTCACCCACTCCCCCCGACCGCATTGCACATTCGTACTATACACCTTCGGGAATATACAGTATTATCTTTTGTTATTCTATGGGACAATGCAGATCGCGTCTATACCTTAATGTCCACATTCTGAGAGCACCATTGTTGTATAAAGACACTTTTCAGAAACCGGATAGTTTCTCCTCATTCCTTCTGGAATCTGTCCGCTTCCCCTTGGATCTTGTATGTAAGCCACTCCATAGCTACTATGTCCCATAGTTTTCGGAGCCACCCCACCCACGTGGTCGCACTCTTCTGCTTCCAGTCTTTTGCAATCACCATCCACCCGCAATTAATAACGTCACCAATGCTCTTTTCTGTGGCTTCGAGATTATATACGGTTCTGGGTCCACCAATCCCACTAAACACTCCACCAGTGAGAGAGGCTGGATATCTGGCACAATCTCTTGCAAAGACTTTGTGACTTCTTCCCTGAACCTTTAAGTTTGGGGCATCCTCACTATATGTGTCTCCAGTCCCCTTCCCCCTTGTACACTCTCCGGGGACCGACCTGTACTTCTTGTGAAGTTTACTCGGGGTATAGGGCCACTGTATCATTGTCTTATACCAGGCCTCCCACACCTCTATGGACCTAGTTAGTTTCGGGATGTTCCTCCATAATTCCACCCAATGCGCCGCCGATACCTTCCCTCCCAATGTCTCCTCCCACGCTGTCTGGTAGGGCCAAATCTTCGGGTCTCCACATTCTAATAATATCTCATATATATCCACCACTAGGTGTTTGTCCCCAGAATGCGAGATAGTGTATGCCTCAAATTTAGTTAGCGACTTTATCGCCACTTGGCAAATCTCCTTCTGTAGAGTTCTTCGCTAGAACGACACGCCGGAGGTTCCCCTGGGCACGGTATGGGATGCATTCAAGGCAGTAATACGGGGAGATTTGATTTCCTTAAATGCTCAAAGAAGTAAAGAAAGCGACAACCTAGAAAGAGAGCTGGCGGCAGCTTTGAGACAGGCACAGACCGAGTTAGCTGGGGGGAAGAACATGGAGAACTATAATAGAGTAAAGGAGGCACAGAGACCGCTACAGCTAATGAGGACGGCTCAGTTGGAAGTATTCAAATCTGTCCCTTTCCCTGACTCCTGCATTGGTCTTGCAGTCCACAAAGGAGACTATATCCGCCTCCCAGACCCTTACACTTCCCCTTTCTTTCCACCTCTTGAATGAGCCTTGCGCCATACCTGGGGCGAAATTGGGATTGTTAAACATTGGAGTGAAGGGGGACGGAATGGTAGATAACTGTCCCCTCCTAGTCCACCTATCCCATATATTGCATGCTCTGCCAAGCATTCCTGTATTCCCGCAGTGACTGAACCCCTGCAGCCCCTCCCCACCCTGGGTCTTCATTGCGCCTGGATCCATCGGCACGGTATCTGATCCCCTGCGCCCTCACTGTATCTTTGCTGTGTCTCCGTTTGTCCCGCGGCGACTGGACCCCTGCAGGCCCTGGTTCTGCTTTGCGCCTTGGCTCAGCTCGCCGCGGCGTCTGTTCCCCGGAACCGGCTCCCTGCCTTTCATCTGTCGGCGTATTGCAGCTGAACTTTGACTTGGACTACAGCAGAGAGCTCGCCTGGACGCTGTCCCCCCCTACTCCTGGCATCTACCCCCTTGTCTCTCACCAGCATGTCCTGTTGCCTCCATCTCCCCGCAAACCCCCTCCACCCTTGGTCTGCACTGGGCCTTGGATTGGACTGCTAGTTGCTACGGGCACACTTACCAACTGCTGGGCCTCCTATCATCTCTACCAGTGTAGTGCCCCGTGACCCACACCACCTGCTGCTCCTCTCCATCCTCTCCATTCCCACGTTTGACTTGTCGTGCGATGCATCCGTCAGTACTGCAGTGGCCTGCTCCCCGTCAGCCCCTCTACTCGTACCTGCTCCACCTACAACTGCACCTCCTCAAATGTGTTGTGTTCTTTTCCTGGGCTGAACGGGACACCCGACTACTTCATCTGCACTTCTTCAGCTGAGCCTCCCTCCTGCAGCTCCTCCGCCTATTCTCCTTGCCCTGCTACGAGGTAAGTCTCCACCAAAGTCCCACATCCTGGTACATTGGGGCTGTCACACCCGACTCCCTGCACCTCAGTCCTTTACCCCACTACTTGAGCCCTTTGCATCGGCCTTTGCTGATCATCTCTCTCGCAGCACAGCCCCTGCATCTCTCTGGACTCCCACCTTTGTCCCACTGTCTGCCTGTTCCCCTGCCCCCCTCTGCTTACAAGTTCCTGCCAACTCTTTGCTAGTCTTGACCGGCTAGTCCCCCTTTCTCCCGCCTTCCCTCATTTTCCAGATCCCCTTCAGCACTCCTTTGGCTAGTGACACCCTCTTCCTCCCCAGTCCAGCCCTTTCTTTCACCCCCCCACCCCGAGGCATGCGTGACCCCTCACTCCACCTCCCCACACCTTCTTATTCTCTGCACTTCTCTGCCTCCCTCCACCCCTCATCCTGGCCCTTTGTCCAATCCCTCTGCCTGATTCTCATGACTATCGCCACGCTCAACCTCCCCACCCCCGCCTCAACCTCATTTATCCCCCCCATCGTTGAGTCCTCCAGCATCTTCAACGTTGCCCTCTGGAATGCAAGATCCATTTGCAACAAGACTGCAGCTGTTCTGGACTTGTTCCTTCAATTCCTCTGTATAACTGAAACCTGGTTCCCCCTCTTCAACTCTACTGTACCCGCTTACCTTACTACATCCTCCTCCTCCTTTTCTCATGTCTCCCTCCCTTTGGGCCGTGGAGGCGGCATTGATCTTTTTCATCCTAAATGCCTATCTTCCCCCTGTCCAACGTCTCTCCCTGTCTTCCCTTCCTTCGAATACTTTTATAAATCTTTCTCCTCCCCTCACGCTATTTCCTTTCTAATCATCTACAGGCCACCTGGCCCCCTCATCTCCTTCTATGACGACCTTGACCACCTCCTTTCCCACTTCTCCCTCTCCCCTTACTGTACTTGGTGACTTCAATCTTCATCTCCCCACCCCCCACCTACCCTCCCCTCTTCCAGCTATTCTTGACTCCTACCTTCTCACTCCCCTCCCTACTCCTCCTATCCACTCTTCTGGCTCCACTCTCAATCTGATCTTTGTCTCTCCCTTTTCCTCTTCTTCCGTCTCCACCCATCCCAATTATCTTTCTGATCACGCTTTACTCTCATTCTCCCTCACTCCCCCTCTCTCTCCTCCCTCTCCCCCATTTCCTTCTCTTGACAGGACCTCTGTAACTTTAACCCTTATCTCTTCTGCGATACCTGTTCTTCCTCCCTCCCCCCTCTTCCTGACTTTTCCACTCTCTTGGCTAACAAAGCTTTATCCACTCTGTCCTCCTCCATCTCCGCTAGTCTTGATCAACTTCACCCTCTGTCCTCTTTGCGCCCCTCCCGCAAACCCGCTCAACCCTGGCTTTTCCCTCACCTTCTGTCAATGCCTGCTTTCTCCGTCGCCTTCTGCTACGTTGGTTTAAGCACCACTCACCCGCTAACCAAGATTCCTACTTCTCTTACCACTCTCTTTATGACTCCTGCCTTTGCTCAGCCAAATGTTGCTACTTTTTTACCCTTCTCCACTCTCAAGCTTCTTACCCCCATCGAATCTTTCAGACACAAACTCGTCCTCTCCCCTCCCACTCCTGACCACTCAGTAACTTCTTCCCTCTCTCCCCTCCCTCCAACTTTGCCGACTTCTTCTCCTCTAAGATACTCTTTCTATGCCAAAGCATTCTACGCTCCCCCTCTTACTCTCCTCCTTCCCCTCCTCATACTATCCCTTCCTCCTACATGCCTAACTTCGCCCCATCACTCATTCTGATGTGTCCCTCCTCCTGTCCTAAACTCACCCTACAGCTGTCCCTCTGTTCCTCTCCTCAACCCCCCGTTTACCAAAATCTATCCTCTCCTAATTCCTTACCTCACCTACTTCTTCAACATCCGTCTCTTCTCTGCTACCTTTCCTTCAGCCTTCAAACATGCTACTATCATCCCCATACTGAAAAAGCCCTCTGCTAACCCCCTCCTTCCTTCCAACTTTCGTCCCATCTCTCTTCTACCATTCCTATCTAAGCTCCTAGAACGCCTTGTTCACTCTCAACTCTCAGCTTTTGTCTCCAACCTCTCCCCCCCACCCCATTCAATCTGGATTCCGCCCTAAACATTCCACCGAAACTGCTCTTACCTCTGTTCTCAACTCCCTCCTCACTGCTCGCTACTCTAAGCAATCCTCTATTCTCATCCTCCTAAACCTCTCTGCCGCCTTTGACACTGTCGATCACCACTTACTCATCAACACTCTTTCCTCCTCTGGTCTCAAAGGCTCTGTTCTCAACTGGTTCTCCTCTTACCTCTCCAACCGTTCTTTTGCCGTCTCTTGGGGCGGCCCTTCCTCCCCTACTCACTCCCTTGACTTTGGTGTTACCCAAGGCTCGGTGCTTGGCCCTTTCCTCTTCTCACTTTACACCTCCCTTCTTGCCTCTATTATCTCTTCCTTAGGTATCTCTCATCATTTCTAAGCTAACTATATCCAGCTTTTCCTCTCCCTCTCTTCCTTCACTCCCGATATCCACCTTAAACTCTCCTCTTGTCTCACAGCTATCAAAAACTGGATGTCTTCCAACTTTCTCTCCCTTAACACTGACAAGACTGAAGTCTTATTCTTTCCTCCCTCTGCCCCCCCCCTTTTATCCTCTTTCCCCCTACCAATCTTCCCTTCTCAACCTCTGCCCGTAATCTTTGCCTCCACCTCGACTCTAACCTCTCATTTACTCACCACATTTCTCTTAACTCCCAAGCCTGTCGCCATCACCTCTTTAATACTTGCAAAATCAGATCTTCCCTCACCTTCCATGCTACCAAACTCTTAATTTCATCCCTTATCTTTTCCCGTCTATTCTACTGTTCTGCTCTCCTCTTTGGCATCCCTGCCTCTCATCTTACCCCCCTCAAATCCCTCTATCACTCTGCTATCCGTACTCTTTGCTTTCTCTCTCCTCATGACTCCGTCTCCTCTTCGCTTTCTTCTCTTGGTTGGCTTCCCTTTCATTCACAACTTAAAATCAACTTACTCTGCCTCGTTTTTAAATCTCTTCATGATCTTGTCCCTCCCTACCTGTCCTCCCTCCTCTCTTTCTACACCCCCTCTCATCCCCTACGTTCTGCTGACTTCTTCCTCCTCACTGTTCCACCATCACCATGTGCCCCTTCCCGCTTCCGATCCTTTCAGCTCCTCGCCCCTCTACACTGGAACTCTCTACCTCTCCTTATCCGCTCCATATCCTCTTACTCCTCCTTCCGCTCCTCCTTAATGTTCTCACCTTCATCCTCCCCCTGACAGCTCCTTATTACTTCCTTCTTACTCTTCCTCTATTTTTATTTTGTTCTTAGTTCTCAGCAAATTGTTCTGCATACTGTTCTCGAATATTTGACTGAAGTTTGTTACTCATGCTTCTAATGTATTATTGTTGTAATGTACAGCGCTTTGGCATAAAGCGCTATATAAAATTTAATAAATACAAATACATTTCAGCCCAGGACCCCTAAGGTTTCTCAACCTTCTAGGATTCAAAATGCTACCTCCCTCCCGGCATGTTTCTATTGAGGACATCTGCTGTGGTCTTCAAGGGTGTCTATTGTATAATCCTTTCTATGATATATCCCATTCGTCAGTTCTATCTCGTTCGTAAAACTTGGTCATCTCCTTGCTTGGCTTCCTACTCCTTTCATTTTTTGGGCCGGGTCCCTTTGGCTCGTCTCTTCTCTTCCCTTCCCTTGGACCCTAGTCCATTCCCAGGACCTGTGCATCTGCTGCATCACTCGCCGGGGTCCCTCTCCCGGGTCTGTTTCTTCCGCCTCTAGGTCAAGGATAGCCATTCCTTCGTCGCATGTAGTTTTTCTTTGTCGTCTTTCCTCCCAAGTGAGCACTATCCTAAAGGGGAAAGTCCATTTGTAAGGAATTCCTTTTTCGAGTAGTTTCTCGTCATTGGCCCCATAGCTTTTCTTTTCTGAAGTGTCATGGCGGCTAAATCCTAGAAGAATTGTACTTGTGAGCCTTTTATCGCTATCGTGTCCTGGCTCCTTGCTGCCCTGAGGATTCTCAACTTGGCTTAGTAGGACGCCAGTGCAGCCAGTACATCCCTGGGCCGGTCTCCTAATCCATTCCTCTTCGGGCCCACCCTATGAATACGGTCGATTCGTATCCCCTCCGGGGTGTCGGCTGTCAACAGGGAAGCAAACACTGTTGTATCACCTCTTTCAGGTATGTGTCGGGGGTGGCCTCCGCCAGTCCCTTGATTCTGATATTTGAATGTCTCAAGCGGTTTTCTAAATCCTCTATTTGAATTTCTAGATTCTGTGTGGCTGATGCAATGCGTTCCAGTAGTTCGGAGTTCTGTCGCACTTCCTTCTCTTGTTCCGCCGAGTCTAATCTGTTTCCCAGGGCATTAATATTCTCTCCCATTTCCTTCAGTGAGCTCTTCAGGTCTTCCTTCAAGTTCCCCGTTTGTTCCAGGAAGGAATTAGTGAGCCTCTCCTCCATACCTTGCAAGCACTTTAGGAGTTTGTCCTTGCTTAGAGCCATTTCTCCTGCTACCTATGGGTCCTCCTCGTCTTGGCGTTCTAGGCTATCCTCGCCTTGGATCACCTCCAAGAGCGATCACTGCCAGCACCTTTCCAATTGCCCCTTCCGGGTACCTTTCTTCGTGCTCTACAGCGCTGGGATCTGTTTCTCTTTTGGCCCTTGCATCTGCGTGGGAACCAGCACTACTGCGGGTCTCTTTAGCCTATATCTGCCTCAGTTGGCCTCTTCCTCGTGCCCACCTCTTCTGTGGTATTGCATCAGTCCGGCTGTGCGCGACTGCCCAGCAGGCACAGCTTTTTCCCACTCCTCAAAGTGTTGTGCTTTCTGTCCTCTGTGTTCCTGTGCAGCTGCCCCCTAAGTCCCCTTCCTTTTCTTCTGGTTTCCCTTGGTTGTGTAAGGTATTTGATCTTATGCCCCAGTCTTTTCACTTCATTGGGTCCATCTGCCTGATAGCTGTTTCCAACTACGGGGGATTCAGGGGGCAGGAGCTCCACCAGTCTCGTGGGACCTGGGCATTGTTTAGGTTCTTACCACTGGCTCCCCAGCCTCCTCCTGCCACACTTCGGAGCACATCAGTGCGGTGTTAAGGTGTAGCCCCGCGGACTGAGGCCCAGTAACAGAACCTTGCGGTCCCTCTGCTGAGTCACCGGTAGGATCTCGCGACCCCTCGGCGTGGTGGCCAGTAGCTGAAGCAGCCTCGTTACTCGTGCTGGTATAGGACCTTTTAGGTCCCTCCCGCTTGTGCGCTTCCTGTGGAAAGAGTCGCCTTTGTGGAGTGCTGAGGAGAACAGTGCACCTACCTTGGGCCTGGTGGTCTGCTTCAAACTCCTTTAGGTCCTCTGGAGGCGACTTCCCGAAGAGCTCACTCCACCTGCCTAATCTGTTCTTGAGGGCGCGCGGTGTCAACGCGTTGAATGTGGTACAGCCTTGCCAGCTGTGGTCCTGGCCAATGCAGCAAAGGCAGAGGGTGTGGGGGTCGGATATCTAGTAGGGACCATCGCAGGCTGGACACCTGCTGAAGCCTGCCGCCGTCGACATGCGACAGGGAGGAGCGTGGTGCCAGAGGACGGAGCGGTACCTGACTGAAAGAGAAGAAAAAAAAGACCTACTTCTCCAGGGAAGAGCGCATGGAATTACTAGGCCGGAGGCCTAACCCAGGAGCGCTGGTGAAAGTGGTACTTTCCAGTCAACGTGGAAAAGAGGACAGAGGAGTGCCGCCAGTGGGCGGAGTCAGGGGAGTACATGCTCCCAGGGCCACGCCCCATGTGCATCTAAATGTAAAGGGGAATATGATTTTTCTGGTGAAAAAAAGTTTGCCTCTCCCTTCCCTAGTGAGGGACGCCCATACAGTATGGAGGAACAGGGATGGGACGTAGGAATACAGAAGACTGTCCGCAACAAAATGTGGAACCTCAGCAATCATATCTGGAGAAATCAGAGTGAGGGGTTAAGTTACATTCCTGTAACGCCCCCCCCTCCCACCCCGTCCTCCATAGTCCTGTTCCGGAATTACTATTTTCTGACTTTAGCCGGTTGAGGCCTGGTCAAGGATCTCTTCTGAGAGAGATATTGATTGCGTAATCTAGGAAGTGTATAGTAGGAATACCAATCTTCAAAGTAAATTTGATTCTCAGATGGAGTGCATTCAGGTAGGTCAGACATTATTCAAGTTATGTACTGAAACCATTCCACATAACTAAGATAGAGTTCATATGTTTTTAGAGTGTAAGTGGTAGTAATGGAAGTTCTTCTAGCATGCCCTTCATTCATGTAATAATGTTTTAACTGGTATTCCTGATGATCTTTTGATCAGTTTCATTTAAATTATTATTTGGCTTTTCATTTGTTTTTAGTTTCATGACAATCTTTTACCGCATATCTCCTAAGTCCATCAATAGTGCTTAATGTTATCCTTATATTTGAATTTACTATTACCGTTTTATTTATAGATTTGTTTCTTTATTCACCATCTGCACAACGTGTGCTAATATGTTTGTCAATTTTGTTCATGCCTTCCCAAGGAAAGTGTTAATTAAAGTCACATCGCTTTGACGCATTTACATCACTATGATTCACGTGCTTTTCGCCTGTCTGTAGAAGATACTTTAAAGCAAAACTAAAAGGTAATAAATAACGCTACTTTTGCCACAATGTTTCTGACAGGGGCCAGTCTGTCTACGGTTCATTATTAGGTAAGATATTCAAAGCTTAATTTAATTTTCAAGGGAGATTGTTTGAGTTATGAGTCCCCTGTTGAAGTTCTTTGGGCCATAGACGATCCCTCTTTAAATGTTTCAGGGTATCACTAGTTAGCCTATATAAACCCCAGCATGAGGTAATAATACAACTTTTAACTCAAAATTCTCTTTCTATATAATTATATCTTCCATGTTTTTCGCATTGTAATTGGTCCTTGTGGCAAGAATTGGCAACTTTAATCTCCAGATTTACTTCACTGACGGCTACCTAGGAAGAACTTCTACGCTATGTGGTAGGTGCAACATTAACCTATTTGAATATTTCATTTGTTTAATGGATTTAGAATAATGGTTATGAGCTTTCTTTCTGTATATGCCATACAATGCAATACTCTCACAGTAGATGACCCTTAATTTTAATTTCCTTTGAACTTTCTTTTTTTTTAAACTTCTTTTTTTATTTCATTAACAGAGAAAAACAAGTATAAGTCAACAGTAGCAGGAACAGAAACATAAATCATAACTCCCACCCCCCCCACCCACGTGGCACAGCATCAACGGTCCTCCCCCCGCATCCGCCCCCCCCAACCGTTTTCTTAACTATAGATGTCCAGCAGTTTAAGTCTTTGAGGGCACCATTGTTCCCTAAAGTCCGCTTTCAAGTATTCCAGTGTAACCCCCCCAGTCTGTGTAGAAGGACTCCAATTTATTATCCGCGGCATATGTGGCCCACTCCAGAGAGACAATGTCCCACATCTTCCTCAGCCAATCCTGCTCCGTAGGGATTGAGGGCCCTTTCCGCCTTTGCGCGATGAGGGACATAGCCGCCAACGAGAATATCACAGACGCCTTGGTGCGGCCACGCTCCTACCATCAAGTTTTCCCGAGGGTCCCGAGGGGCTCCTCACCCCAAAGCCTAAGCTATAGCCCGCTTAAATCCGACCCAGAAGGGTTGCAAAATGGGACAATCCCACCAGATATGTGAGGCCGTGCCCCCCCCCGTACCCTTTCCAACACTCCCCCGGGGTAGCAGGGTTCATTGCGTGAAGTCGGGCGGGAGCATAATGCCATCCCACTATGCACTTGTACCAAACCTCCTGAACCTGGATCGCCTTTGCAATTTTGGGGATCTGTGCCCACAGCCTTTCCCAGTCTTTCTGCTCCATTTGGACCCCGAGATGCCGCCCCCAGTCAGCCATGTAAGTCCAACTAACACATGGGCTGCCTCTCTCCAACTGCTTGTGTAAGTCTGAGATAAGCCCCCTAGAGCCCTCATGGGTTGTTAAGAACCTTTCAAAGTGGGTTAGATCCCTAGTCGCGGCCAACCTTATGCCCGTGGACATAACCCAATGCCTGATTTGGAAATACCGAAGCCTCTCCCTTTCTCCCAAGTCGAACTCCTTTTTGCATTCCTCAAATGTTTTCACCCTATCCCCAATGAACATGTCCCTCAGGGTTCTGCATCCCCCTCCTCCCAATCCAGGAACGCCCCCCTCTCCATTCCCGGAATTAAGTCCCCATTATGGAAAATAGGGGTAAACGGCGATGGAAAAGTCGTAGTCTCCCACCTCTCTACAGCCCGGTCCCACTACACTTTTCGTAATATCACTCAAATAGAGATGTGGAGGCCGCAGCCGTCGTGGGAGCCAAAGAACCTCCCCCAAATGATGTCGAGCCACCGCTCTATCCATCTTCACCCAGTGCTTTAGGTAATCCTTCGAGAACCATTCTTTGATTATCCTGATCTGGGCCGCGTCATGGTAGCGGCGAAAGTCGGGGAAGGCCAGACCCCCCTCTCCCTAGAGGCCGTTAGTAACTGCCTGGAAAGTCGCAATCTCCTCCCTCCCCAGACAAAGCCCCTGGTCAGCCCGCCCAGCCTCTTGAAGAAGCCCTCTGGGACCCTAAACGGAATGGCCTGGAAGAGATAGAGCACTCGGGGGAGAATCACCATCCTAAGGACAGCCCCCCTGCCCAGCCACTAGATAGGAAGGGCACCCCACCTCCGTAGATCTTTTTTAATAGCTAAAAGAATCGGCTCGTAATTTGCTCCATACCAGCGAGCTAGTGAGGGGGTGATCCCAGGTACCCCAACCCAGAGGGGCTCTACTTGAACGAGGACATCTCCCTCACCTCCTTCGCCTCCCACAACCCTAGAGAGAGATTCATCAGTTCCGACTTCTGGAAGTTAACCCTCAAACCCGAGACTTCACCAAAGGTGGTTAACGCTATGCATGCTGGGAGGGACTCCTTCGGGTTAGTTAATGTAAGCAGCATGTCGTCGGCAAAAGCCGCTACTTTATGTTGCTCCCCTCCGAACGGGATCCCCCTGATGTCCACTGTTTGACGTATCGCCAACAGGAGAGGCTCTAGATAAATTGCATAGAGGGGAAAGGGGGCACCCCTGCTTCGTCCCCCTCTGGAGCCTAAAAGGCCGGGACATCTCCCCATTAACCAGGATGCGTGACGTGGGATTTTTATTGTTGGCGGCAACCAGTTTAATGAAACCCTCCCCGAACCCCATTTTCTCCATCACCAGGAATAGGAACGACCACTCCACCCGGTCGAACGCCTTCTCGGCGTCGAGCGCCAAGAGGATCGCCGGAGTGGCCGTTTTACGGGACTTCTCCACTAGATGAGCCACCCTCCTGATCTTGTCAGTGGTTTGCCGTCACACTACGAATCCCGACTGATCTTGGTGGATTAGTGAGGGAAGGTGCTTCTCTAGTCGCCTTGCCAAAATCTTTGTGAAGATTTTTGCCTCTGTATTGATAAGGGCAAAGGGACGATAAGAGGTACAGTCCTCCGGATCTTTCCCTGACTTATGGATAAGGGTGATCTTAGCCTCCTACATCGACTGGGTAATCCCGCCTTCGGCGCAAAACAAATTAAATAACTGTTAGATGTGGGACCAAAAGGTGGGAAAACGCTTTGTAAAAGGAGGCGGGATAGCCATCAGGACCAGGAGCCTTATTCCGGGGGAGAGAGACAATAGTTGCTCTCACCTCATCTTCCGTGATAGGACGGGCCAGCTCCTCACCTACTTCCCAGGATACCTGCGGGAGGGGTAAGCTCCCAAAGAACTCTTTCTGCGGGAGTAGGGCCGGTCTTTGAGAGGAGTAAAGGGTCTCGTTGAACTCCACTAATCTCTCCTTTATCTCTTCAACACGGGTTAGTCGTCTACCCCCTTGATCCTTAAGGGCCGTAATTCCTTTCTGTTCCCTCTGTCCCCTCAGGAGGCGGGCTAGGAGAGAGCCTGCCTTATTGGCCTTAGCGTAAAAGGTTTGCCTCACCCTAAGCATGGCTTCTTCCGCCTTCTTATTTCTCAAGATCCCCAGTTGGCCCTCTGCTAGCCTGTACGCCCTAAAAACCTTCTTTGTGGGGGTTTCCTGCCATTGGGGTCTAGCTGCCTCGACCTCCCGCTCAAGCTGGGTCTCCAATCCTCTCAACACTCTATTCCTCTCCGCCTTCAAGGCGATGAGGTCCCCTCTCAAAGTAGCCTTGAAGGCATCCCACCTCGTACTCAGACTTGTGTCCGAGGCCGTGTTCCTCACGAACAAATTCCTGAATCTTACCGTCCAGTTCACTACATATCACGGGATCCCTCAGAAGCTCCCCTGGGAATTTCCAACCCCACACCCCTGGCTTACGTCTCCCCAACCTCAGGTTCATTTGTACCACCTTGTGGTCGGCAATTCCTAGAGGACCCACCTCCACCTCTCCTATTAGACTGGCGGAGACCCAAATATAGTCAATTCGGGATTGTGTCCTATGAACATCAGAAAGGAATGTGAAGCCCTCCTCACTCCCCCGTAGTGATCGCCAGACATCGCGGAGGCCAGCTCCTGCCCATCTCCCCCTCAATTGGGGAGAGGCCACCGCACCCCCCACCCCCTCTTCAAGTCTAGAACGGTCTCTAACCCTATCCCAAGCCAGGTTAAAGTCCCCCATCAGAACCACCTGGCCCCTGGTGAAATTCTCGATGGTACTCAGGGTGTCCCGTAGAAACTGGTCTTGGCCCACATTCGGCGCATATATAGACGCAATAGTATAGCATGAGCCCATTATAGTCCCCCTTACCGCGATGAACCTTCCGTTGCTGTCTCTGAGAACCTCCTGGAGCTTAAAGTCAATACTCCTTCCAAAGGCAAGGGCTACGCCCCCCCCCCTCTTCGTGGGGCCGGACGCAAACCATATCAGGGGAAAGCCCTTAAGACGCAGCCGACCCTGATCCCGCCTCCTCAGGTGGGTCTCCTGCAATGCAAGCACGTTTGGCTTGTGAGACCTAACAAATTGCTCCAGTTTCGTACACTTAAGGGGGGGGGGGTTGAGCCCCCTCATGTTATGTGTTTGCCACCTCAAGGTAGCGGTTGGGCTTGTTGCGCCATTACCAGCCAGCCTTCCGGAGTACCAAGAAGGCACCCGGTCACTGTTCCCCCCCCCCTTCCTGTCTAATAAGGGCCTCAAATGCCCCCCCCTCTTCCACACTCGCCAGCCTCCCGATTGCCAGCCTCTCAGGGCAACGCTCCCACGCTCAGTGCTGTGACCACCCCCCACGTCTTCCCACCCCTCCTTCCCTTTCCCAAACTGGTCAACCCTCCCCTGCCCTTCCCCCCGCCCTCCCAACCCCAACTTGGAGGGCGGTCCGAGTCCCCCCCCCACCCTTCCCCGGACATTCTTGTCCTTGCATGATCCAAGAAGTGCGCCTCCGCCCCCTCCTCATTTCCCCTAATAGCCGGTGTCCCGCCACCCCCTTCTAATGCTCCATCCCAAGTCGTAGCTCCGGGGTAGGGTCATCCCAGGCCCGGCACCCTTCCCTCACCCCCGCCTCGAGGAATCTCCTCTCTCCCCTCCTGTGGGCGCTTCCGGCACACTTTCTTCCTTGTTTTATCTCCCACAGTCGACCATGCCCATGGTTTAACCCTATTTCCTTGAACCGCCTGGGCTCCCCCAGTGTCCCCCCCCCCCACTCTCGAGGTCTAGGTGAATGATATTAGCCGCCTCCTGCAAGGTAGTGGCTCTTCTATGAACACTCTCCCACTCGAACACCAGCCCAAATGGAAATGTCCACCTGTACTTAACACCTTTCTAGCGAGCTCACTGAGGATGGGTCGCATGGTCTTCCTTTTCACTAAGGTTCTGTTTGCCAAATCTTGAAACAGGGTAATTTCCTGACTCTTATATTGCACAGGTTCACGAAGCCTTGCAGCGCGCAGCACTGCCTCCTTTTGGGCGTACCGTGCAAACGCAGCCAGAAAATCTCGAGGTCTAGCGTCAGGGCCGCGGGGTAGGCGGCCCACTCTGTGGACCCTGTCCAGTTCGATTGCCTCGGGGTCCCCTTCGCCCAGCAGATCCATGAAGATTCTCTGAACTTCTCCCTTCAGGTCCCTGTCCACTACCGACTCTGGAAGGAGTTTCACTCTAACATTGACCCGTCTTGACCTATTTTCAAGGTCATCCAGTTGGATTTCTTGATTGCGGGTCGCTAGGTCCAGGCGATCGATAGCTTCCCCATTAGCCGTACCGTTCTTTTTCCACTTCCTGCAGACCCCTTTCCAGTAGGTGCGTTCTTTCCTCTTATTGGGCCACCTCCTGCTTCAGCTCCCCCAGCACCGTACTCAAGTCCGATCTTAACATCTGAAACTGTTCCTGAAAGGTTTTGGATAAGGTCTCTCCTAGGGCTTGCATCTCGCCCTTAAGGTCCAGCCTCGTCAGAGGCTCCCGGCTCCCGATTTCATCGCGAGCCGTATGCCTGCTGTGGTGCCGTTGTCATCTCCATCATTGCCCCCGGCATCCATTGCTGACCACTTGGAGGGGAGGGTGCCTCCCTCGCTGGCCGGAGTGCGGCGCCCTGCTCCTGGGTCTTGAGGGCATTAGATCCTTTGCACTCCTTAAGGCCCAATGGTTCGGGACAAGGGAGATCTGCCTTCTCCCCAGCGCCTCTCAGCGTGCCCCCCAGGTTCTCCACAGCACGCTGTTTGGGGCCCCCCTCCACTTGCAAACCCCTCACTTGGGGCAACTGTTCCCGTGATCACCAGCAAAAGGGACCCCGCCCCCCGACGACTTGCCCGCTCCTCACCTGCTCGGGCGCCCGCAACCTCGCAGGCCAGGCAGCTCCTCTTCACGCCCCTTCTCGCCGCCGTCCAGGGCCCCGACAGCCCACTGCATGCCGCGTAGGTCCCTGCTTCGGGGGCGGCCGCCAAACACGGGAAGGAGTCGTACTGCCCCGCTCGCCTGGAGATGCCTCTTACTCGCCAACACGGCCCTCCGTGTCGGACAACTCCTCAGGGGACAGACGCCAACGGGGTCCCGCCGTTCCTCCAGCGTCGCCAGTCCTCCTGCCTGCCAAAGGATAGCCACCGGCGCCTACCGTCGCGGGCGGGCAGGCTCGCGGCCGCCAAGCACACCGCAGCTGCCGTATGTAATCTGGGTCTGCGGCACCCAAAGTCCTGTGCCGCCTTGCCCCCCAATGCAGCACCCCTCCTCCTAAACTGCCAAGTGCCCCCGGGGGTGGTGGGTCCCAAACGAAAGGCCTCAGGGCACGGGAGCTGCTGTCGGCACGTCTAGTCGCTGCCGGCGGCCATCTTGAATCCTGAACTTTCTTAAAGTGTAATAACTACCTAATATATTGTTTTAGTGCTTTTGACAGATTCATGGGAATGCGCCAAAAGAGGGGAAACGCAATGAGCTTTTTTTTTTTTATTTTAGAATTGAGGGTTATAAAAATTATTTCTATGATTAATTTTGATCATAAGAATGAGTAATTGTATACATTCTTCTAATGGACATGTAGGATTGTACTACCTTCCGTTATTAATATTTAATTACACACTGATTCGAAAGTTCATAATGTCTCGTTGTTCCCCATAATACGGTGGCCTCCCAAAATCCTCCCATGCAGGGGTTGATTTTGGAAATCCATCTTAACAACTGGTGTTAGGAAATATTTTCTTTTTGCTGCTTTCCCACCATAAATATCTAAGGGGCACGACTCTCCACAACCTTTTACTATTGTTTTGTACCTTTACAGGCGTTTAGGGGCACAGAGAGCCTTTTTACTTTGCTTGCCAAGCTCATCTGTTATTGGGGGCAATGATCATCCCATACGGCGATCAGTGCAAGAAGACGGTTCTCTATTGTGGAATTCTCTTTTTATTTCACATTGTAGTCTTCACCCAACAGTGAGGTGGGGTAGTGCTACATTTGGGTCGCTATAACTTTGTAGTTACTTGTCGGATGTGTCCAAGACAGGCTGGTGGCAGCAGATATTCTTATATGTGTTCCTTTTAATTCTCGGGTACTCTTCGGCATTTTATCGCTTAATGACTTTTAGAGTATCAGATACTCTAACATAGCAATGCAACAAGATTTGCTTTTCCTTTGTCCAACTTGTATTTTGGCCTTCTTCATGCACTGTCATCGCTGGGTTTGCATTTATTAAGCCCTTTCCAAGGGAAAGCTCGCTTTCCGAGGCAAATCGGTTGCGTGTGTGTGGCCGGATATGAAGGCTGGAACTGTGGGGTCCCAGTCCACATCCATCCATCCATCCATCCATCCATCCATCCATCCATCCATGTCAAGGTGTGTCTGTTGCTGGGCAGATGTGGTGGCCGGGGCGGTCCATGACTGGACAGCCCCTGCCAGTTTGAATGGTGCAGATCCTTACTAATTAGTGGGCTGGGGGTTAACTCCAATTTAATCCTGTATAAAGGGGGGCTTTTGCAGCCATTCATCAGATTGACGTTGGAGCCAAGACCCCTACAAAGAAGAGCCCTAAAGAAGACCCAGAACTCATTGGTGAAGCCATCCAGCATTGTCTTCATCTGGCGCAAGCCATTTTCTTTTGTGGACCTACCACAAGACTGAGGGGGAACAAACAGTCTTGACACTGCTTGAGAATCCAGCTCTTGGTATCCTTCAGAACCATCCTGTGGGCTGACTAGCTTCCTTGTAGGCTACCTTGCTGCATCGGTCACCATCCCAGGTTCAGGCTTGAAACTCTGCAGATCCTCGACCTATGAACTAAGAGAACTACCTCTGCAGTTGCAGGACCAGCTTCCTTATTTTTGCCATGAGGGTGGCATCTGACATTTCTTCAGAGTGGCCATTGCTGATCTCTGTTTGCATCATGTCCTGGGTGTCTTCTGAAGTAGTTGAAAATGGGGTGTTCCTTTCTTCATAATGCCTGGGTCATCCAGCTGTCCAATCCGAGGTGCGTCTCGCCAATGCGTATAACTGCCGGCTAGCCAGACCTAAATTCCAGTGTTGAAAGTGACCTCTGTACTGCAACCTCTGAACCTCCTTTAAAGGAACCAAGATAAAGCACAGGGGCCTAGCAATTTCAGGAGCTGTCGAAGGGGTTCCTTAGTGAATCAGAGTACAGGGTGTGGGGTCAGCAAACATATCTGTTCCTACCCCCCAACTCCACACGTTTAATGGTCTCCAAGTCCTTTCCTTACCTTGCCCTTGTATGACTGATTGGTGGAATTCTGGACAAGCATCTTCTTCTAGGCCTCAAATAGACTGGCCGGATTGTGAGATGGTCACCTGAGAACTTTATTCATTGTTCCTCCTTTTTGCCACACTTAGAGTTACAAATTAGCTTTGCACACGTGTTCAGTCTCTTTAAAATATACCTAGCCTATTGAAAAGTAACTGTATTGGGACTTATGACCCCCAAGGGCACTAGCCCCCTAGTTTCTAGCTAGGAAAATACTTTTAAAGATGTAGAACCATATTTTCATAAGGCAGTATATGACGTTTCACTTTCTTTTTTACATGTTAGTTCTTTAATTGGGTTTTTACTTAACTTATTCTTTATTCGTTTGCTTTGCTGCACTACAGTTGTTAGGATTGTATTATCTATGTTTCAAAGTAAAGTGTTAGTGCTCTGGAGCCAGAGTATACCAATAGTAAATGGGTATATAATAGTAGTGTATGTTTACTATCATACTTGCCAGTGGGTTTTAATTACAAAGAGGTTGTCCAAGGTCTTTGTAAATAATTGCATTATTTCTCACACTCTCCTAATTCTAAGCAATGCTGCTCAATCACACAACACATATACGAGTTTGGCTTGACATTACTGTCTTTCCCTGTTCCTCAGAATCTGATCACACGGCTAATTCTGAAAATCCATTTTAACAATTGGTAACCAGAGTAGGGCGCTAAACTGAGGAGGGATTTGTGTGAACTTCTGCCTTTGAATCAAGATGTTCATCAGGAATTCTTCATTGGTCTTCTAACATTTGCAGTAGGGATATTTGAGCCCTCTTGCTGGAGCATGTTGTCTCTGGGGTTTTCCCTTTACTTTTTAACTGATAAACCTTATTTTCAACCACATCCTTAGTAGATATTTGTCTTTACATGTAGACACAATGACCTGCAGCAAGGAGCCCTTGTGCTAGAACCAACATTTCTCCACATTTTTGTGTAAATTGACCTTAATCTGACTGACAGCGGTGGCTTGTATTTGAGGGCAACTATTACCCTTTGAACAGGTTATCCTTTCCTCTGATGCTCATGGGGCCATTGATATTGATATTTTATTTGTATCGCACGCGTACACAAGTGTTTCAGAGTGCGACGAGGCAAGGGAGGGGAAACAAGGGAGAACAAAACAATGATCTTACTAGGCCAGGTGACATTGAGAACGCACAAGTGCAGGGGAGAGAGAAGGGGGAAGTGCATGATGGGGGAGAAGTGGAAAGTGCTGAGCAAAGGAATACAACAACAACAAAGGTAGTGCAGTCAGCAAGTGGCAAGTGCTAGGTTTAAGGCAACAGACAGGGGGTGTCTGATAAGTGCAGAATAAGGGGGTGGGGCTGTAGGGTTGCAGATACAGATCCAAGTGCAAGGCTTGCCAGGAGGCAGTGCGGGTGTGTTGCAGGGTGAGCAGGTACCTGGGCCCTAAATCAGAGGGTAACCAGGTGCACAATGCCAAAGCAGAACAGATCAGCAGAGGAGAGGAAGAGCAAAGCAAAGAGGAAGGTAGAACTGGAGATGGTTCTCAAGTTTCAGAGTGGCAGGGAGGCTGTTACAGGCAGAGGCCCCAGCCGAAGACAGAGATCAACCCCCTCCCAGCTTAATCTCCACACTGAATCTGTTGGTTGTCTCCATGGCCATCAGTCTGGCTTCAGAGCTGCCAGAAGCACAGAAACTGGTCTCCTGAACATCCGTGAAGACCTGCTCTCCAATCTTGACTCCAACACCCCTTGCGTCCTCATCCTGCTTATCTCTCTTCTGCCTTTGACACGGTCAACCAATGCTTCCTGCTCAACCGTCTCTGTGATAACCTGGGTATCACCGGTCAGGCTCTGGCGTGGCTGACTTCTTTCCTCTGCAACCGACCCTCTCAGGTCCAACTTGGATCCTTCCTCTCCACTCTCTTTTTCTCTACCTGTGGTGTCCCCCAGGGGTCTTACTGCTCTCCCTGGCTGTTCAACCAATACATGGCACTCCTGGCCCACCACATCGCCGCTCTCTGCCCCAACTTTCAGTGTTATGCGGATGACAACCAGCTCCTTTTCAGGCTACCCTCGGCCTCCTCCTCTACTTCCCTCATCTCTGACTGTCTACTATCCAGGAGTGGTGTGCCGCCAATGACCTCTCCCTTAAGGCCAGTAATACTGAGATTCTCCTCATTGGCACACCCGCTCCCTCCCTTCCTGTAGCTCTCTGGCTGGCCTCTCTTGGCCCTCTTCCTGCTTCCACCTGTGTGGCTAAAAACCTCGGGGTCATCTTTGATGCTACACTCTCCTTCTCACCTCACATCTCTGACGTCTCTAAGAAGTCACATTACCAACTGCACCTCCTCAGAGGTATTCTTCCTTTCATCTCCTTCCCCCAGAAGCTCACTGTCTTCAGAGCTCTGGTTCTCTCTAGGCTCGACTATTGCAATAGCCTCTTTCTAAATCTGTCTGCTTCTACTCTGCGCCCTCTGAAACTTATCCAGAACAGGACTGAGAGACTTGTCCTTGGCCTCAAGCCCAGGGATTCTATCTTTCCAGGATTGAAATCTCTACACTGGCTCCCTGTGGCTGCGAGGATTAAGTTCAAAACACTCTGCATCGTCCACAAGGCCTTCTGGGGCCTGGGGCCTCAATACCTTCAACTCTCTCTTCCTAAATACCTTCCTCCTCGAGCTCTTCACTCATCTGCCTCAAACTCCCTCAGGGTCAGTCGCTTCTCCAAGCAACGAGTTGGTGGTAGATCTCTTTCTTCGGCTGGGGCCTGCCTATGGAAGAGCCTCCCTGCCTCCCTGAAACTTGAGGAGAATCATCTTCGGTTCCGTAAGCACCTCAAAACCT
This sequence comes from Ambystoma mexicanum, assembly GCF_040938575.1. Lineage (NCBI taxonomy): Eukaryota > Metazoa > Chordata > Amphibia > Caudata > Ambystomatidae > Ambystoma > Ambystoma mexicanum. The sequence goes on from NC_090928.1 coordinate 41,424,498, forward strand.
TTCTCTTTGCTTCTGCTTTTTCTCCTCCTCTGCCTTGCTGACTTCCTGGCTGACACTGACTTTGCACTGGTTGCCTGGCCGCCCTCTGATCTTGGGTCCAGGTCCCCTCCCCCGCCAGTCGCACTCCTGCACTGCCCTCCTGGCAAACCCGCACAAGGGGACTGTTTCTGTATCCCTACAGTCCCACTTCCATCACTTGACACCTGTTGTCTGTACTTACCCTTGCACTTGACACCTGCTGGCCGTACTTTACCTATTATTATTTTCTTATCTCATGCACTGCACTGTCCTCTCCCCCTTCCCACCCTGCACTTCTCCCCCCTCCCCTACCCATGCATCTGCGCGATCTGAATGACACCTGGCCTAGTAGGATCGTTGTCGGTCTTCCCTCTGTTCCCCTCCCTTGCCTCATCGCGCCTTGAAATACCTGTGTATAGGCGCGTTATAAATGCCATATCATATATGATGTATGGGTGCACGTGTGAGCGAGTGAATGGTGAATAGGTGCGTGTATGAATGAGCAAGTGAATGTTGTGTGTAAATTAGTGAGTAAATGTTGTGTGAATTGTGTGCTTGTATTCAATCCTGGGCTGTGGCCTTAGGAGCTGATGTTGTATGGTGGGGCTTGGGGAAATGGGGTGTGGGAAGGTGGAGAGGACTGTTTGGGAGGGATGAGCGTGTGCGCTAAAATTCAATTTTTAATGAGCATCCATGATACAGCAAGCTTGATGTGTGTTATTTATTACACGGCTAGACTGGCATTTTGGCATAGCCAGTCTAGTAATTTCTACCCTGGCGTGACTTTTTTACAGGGCATCTCTGATAAAGCATTCATGATATGTTTTATTACCAGGCTAGACTGGCATTTGGGTGCAGCCAGTCTAGCCTTTTCCTTCTGTTGCATGGCATTTTTCACTGTGCATCATCAAGGGGAAGGCAAACATTAACTGTTTTATTACATGCTTACTTTGTACAGCTAGTTTGGACAGGTTTTCACATTGCAGCATTGCATTTGTTTTTCATAACTATTTATTCATTTTTACAGTACATGAAAATTCGATGCAACAACTCAACAACAAAATGAGTAACACCACAAGTGTGTGGCATTGCATTTGTAATGGCAAAGCCAACATGATTATGTCCTTACGTGGGCATACTGCCATATGCTGAAAGAGCCAGCATGGACATGTTTTCTTATAGTATCATTACTGGCATTATGCGCAAAGCAAACATGAGTATGTTCTTATACAGGAATACTGACATATATTGGTGCAGCCAGAATTGAAACACATGGGCACAGCCAGTGTGAAAATGTTTCTATACTCACGTATATTGTGGGCAAATGCATCATGAAAATGTATTGGGAAATGCTCGAGTGCACTGGTGGGGACTGGCATTTATTTGATTTTTGGATTGGCATTAGCCTACAAAATCGATTGCAAACTGTATGGCTTTCTACCCAATTTGTCGCAGAAAGTGTGCTGTATAATGCACCACCTTGACCATTATTCACATTTTTTTCTTGGGGGTTGAAACACCCCAGAATCCCCTTTGGTTGGTTTAGACTCCCAAGCTACTCGGTCACTCTGGCATATTTGTGGGAAATGTTTACACCCCTTTAATTAACAAATATGCTAGTGGTCACTGAGTGACTAGCGGGTGAATGGGTATGAATGTGTGCATGCAACATTGGGCCCAGGGCAAGGGGCATTGGAACATTGACCTTTGGCTTACATGTTTTACTGACATTTTTGTGCAAAGCCAACTTGATGAATGTTATTACATGGAGGAGGGTTTGGGTGGGGGTTTGTAGCTCCAGATAGCAGGCAGACTGGCTATCTATTGTGGAACAGCATTCTTTGCTCACAGAAGGACACAGCCAATCTGATGTGTGCTCTTACAAAAGGGGGAAGGGGTGATTGTGCAGTCAGCAAGTAAATGTATCCGTACTGTTGCATCACATGTTTTACTGGTATTAAGGACAAAGTCAACATGATGAGTGTTCTTATATGTTGGGTGGAGGCATTCGTGCAGCCAAACAACGAAATGTTTCCCTGCTATAGCATTGCCTATTTTATTGGTGTTGAGGGCAAAGTCAACATGTCGAATATTAGTACACTGTGATGCGGAATTTGGGCAAGCATTTGTACTGCCAGTAGGAACAAATGTCCTTCCTGTGGCACAAGATTTTTACTGGCATTAAGGGCAAACCAAACAAGAGAATATTCCTACATGGGGATAGTAGCATATACTGGGAGAGCCAGCATGAATACGTTTTCTTATAAAACCATTACTAAGCATAATACCACTAGACATGCACAGAGCTGGCTAGTACAGTTGTTTGCCAGAAGTCAGACAGAGCCCTCTTGTTTCGACGCTAGGTGAAGGATTTAAGGTTTGATTAAAACACATACTTCGATCTTTCACCTAGTACAGTGTGTGGTATGTCCCCACAAGAGCATATATTCATGCTTATAGAGCATGTGTGGTGACTCAGGACGGCCCGGAGTGAGGGGCGGCTGTGCTTTATATCCGAGTGGTGTGGATGGGCCCTCGTTATGGCTCACAGGGGGCATGGGTCCCACATTGTGTTACACCACTGCATGAGGCCTATAGTAGTGAATAAATGTGTGGGCTGGCTCTTTAAACAGTGATTTGTCCTACACTCTTGCAGTTCCTGTTTGCAGTAACAAGTTGTGCAAGTGGCTATTTTCACTTCCATGTGTTTTACTGACGAAGGTTAAAAAGTAGCACCTGCCGTGTCTTATCTTACCTCTCCCTATGGAGTACAGATTAGTATCAGAAGTTAAGTTTAATGAACAAGTAACTCTTATCGGTGAGTTTATTCTTTTAGGGATGTGATCTACACAACACTTCTCCTCACAGATCCGCCCTTGTGATAGATTGTTTTTAATGAATTCTATTGCTGTTTGTCTAATATATTTGTAAACATTAAAATATTCAAATGGGATGTGATGAATGTTTGTCCCACTCCCAATTGGCAAATAATGTTAATTAATTTAGTTATCTTTTTAGCCATTGTTGGTTGGTTGAATGTCACTATGTATGATGTATGGTTTGGATGCTGCACTATGAATGTTTGTTGAGATGGATGTATTTTAGTCACAGTTATTTGTTCATCTATGCTGTTGTGTTACGTGATTTATTGATGCTCTACAAAGTAGAATGCCATTAATTGACTTGTTTAAATTTTTGTATCATGATAAATAAAATAATTTGATACTTTTGTAAATAATAGTGTTTTGCTCTCTGGACATCTCTTCAGTTTCTCGTAAAAGTTTTCACTACATTCAACCTGGCATCAGCTTACTATTAATTGCAACTACACCCTTCCAGCAAATACGTATCTGCCTTCATTATGCAGGATGGCCTCAATCAATTCAACAGTGTGGCTTTTAGGCTTTTGTCTGCAGCTGCGTTATTCCAGCAAATAAAGTTCGTTTAGGCATCTTGCCAGTATTCTGTTAGGCGATCCTCTGCACTCCGATCCACTGCACACCAGAACACTGCTCGCATTTCCCCAACACCTCCCTCCAGGGTTCGAGGCTCATATGATTCGGTTAACCCAAAGGACCGAAAGCTCCGTACCAGGTATGGTGTACAGGCTCGATTGCAACCCTTCCTGCACTGGCAGAGAACATACAGCAGAAACGCACAGTACATAAGGCTTGAGACACAGAACACTCATTGCTTCTCAGCTGTCTTCAGACCCTGTTTGGCGTTATATTTGGCTCTACTGTTTACCTTGATCTCGGAACTCAATCTCGGACTCCTTCGGATACTCCTTTGTACCTTTGCTTGGAACTGTTTACCTGTTGCTGGATTTTGGACACGACCCTGACTTGCCTTTGGATCATCCCTTGGTACTTTGCTGAACTCCTACGCCATTTCCCTCTTGGGATTCAAGTCACGCCTTCAGTCCTACAGGTGGCTATATCTGCATCCATGCTATTCTGCGGTTCTACTGTTCTAGGGACCGCCTCATCTGAGTCTCGAACCTCCCTCCTAGGTTTCCTGGGTTTTCCTAACACCAGATAGGTAAGACTATTCAGATCCTTTGGTTAACGTGATATATTGTAATTGCCTGGTACTTAACCTCGTTCCTTTTTGACAGCAGCATCGGTGTTCCAGAGGTTCCGTGGATCCGGGAAGTAACATCTCCCACCTGTGGCCCCAAAGGTCGCACAGCGGGTTTCTTTTAGTTCCCCTGTGCGTCACTTGAGGACAGAGGTTTCAACGGTCTACACGACACTCAAGTCAGAACATATTCACTGTTTCTAAGATTGCATTGCTATTATATAGTAGTAGTCACTCTAACAGAGCATGAAAATGACTTCAAGGATGTTTTAGAGGGGGCGTGGCTTGGCAGCCATGGAATAGGCTGCTCTCCTTCTGAGCTCCTGCATCCGACAAGATATCCGATGAAACGCATGCTCTTAAAACTCAAAAACGAATGCTGAAAAATGACTGTATCCTGAAAAGCAGCGGATTCCAGTGAATGCTGCCGTGAGAAGATCATGCAAGTGTATAAGAAGTTATGGAACGTTGAAGTTCCAGACAGCAGCCGCCGGTCTGCAATTAAAATGGCGGTCGGCTTAGAATAAAGGAGCCTCCGAGAATAATGATCACGCTGGAGAAAGAGCGAAGCACTAAGAGGAACTGGCGTTCCCATGTAGAGAACTAACTATAGCAGGAAACTAAAAACACACCCAGCTGGGGCACGGGCCACTCGATAAAGGCGAGCGCACCAGCGAAATGCGCGCCGCAGCGGATCCCCTGGCGAAGTGATAGAGCGGGTAAGCGCACCCCTGAAGAGGCGCAGGAACGTACAGGCGCTTAGCCTGAGCCGCGAACCCAGGCCGACCTAAGCGCGGCAAAGAAGGTGCCATCAAGGAAGAATTTCGGCCCGCATTAAAACAGACTGTAGAGATATCGCGAGACCTCGTGGTCTTGCGAGATCTCGTGCGCGGCCGGAAGTGCAGGCCCCGCGCGCCAAGCGCGCATTCCAGCGGGAGAAAGCCACGGAGCAAGACGCGCTCCTGGGCGTACTCCCAAGAAGATACCTCTAAGCCACAAGAGAGACTATGAACACTTATGCCAGCTGAGTCTCAGTTCAGGGGCCTGTTTCCCATCGTTGATTCATTTCATGTATGTTGCAGAGTTACTTTAGTGTCACTGAAGAATAAAAGACACAACCTGCAATTACACCGCCTCCTATCATTTATGTGGGAATTATACAACACAGACTAGCACGGGTAATCAATCCGCGAGGCTGTGGCACACTGCAGTCAAGCCGCAAAGAAGGTGAATTGACGGCCACGGCGGACCGCATGGGAACGAAATACAATGGAAACATGCACCGCTGACTGGGAGGCTGATGTGAGTCGCATTGCTCTGCCGGTAATTATGTAGCAAGGAGCGCACAACAAAGGTACATTAAGGCTGCATCGTCCTAGCGGTCACAAAAGGCAACGGAATATTACAAAGCGCCGGATGGGAGGCACGGCGGATGTAGCCCCCCCCCCCATCCCACGGGATAAGTGAGGCGGATGCTTGACCCTGGGACGCCAGGAGATAAGTGCACAACATGAAGTGGATGCGACACTGCAGAGGCACATACTGAGTCCCAGTAATAAAAGTATGGCAATCTAGCTATGCTATAGATGGCAAAATATACTGAGACACACCCCCCATATACGAGTACAGGAAATATCCAGCAGGTGGACGAAATTTAGGAGCACGTCCCTGGGGGAAGGGGCAGCAATGACTGAGATACGATCTGGGTGGGTGCTGCACAACACAGAAGACCTCGCCTGCTGCACACTGGACAGTCTGACAAGCAGCAAGCAACAGCAGCAGAGTCATCACACAGAATTGAATGGCACCCCCACCACGGGGGGGGGGGGGGGGGATAAACATATCCCCACAACAGACAAACGTGCTCTGCACTCAAACGTGTCGTAATAAGGAAGAATGGCGCATGGGAGTTCGAACAGGAGAGTGCATGGCGGAGAGGGATAACCAGTGCTGCATGATAATAGCATGCTGCAAGTGAAGGAAGACAAGAGGTGTAGCAGGGCAAGTGCCTTAGGCAAGTGGGAAGAAAGTACAAACCCCAACCTGAGCAAAGGGGATTGCACGACAACACGGCGGTGCCAAAGACCACGGGAGCGCCAGAGTGCTGAGGAGCACAGAAAATAGCACCTGGGAGACACAGTTCAAGGATGGAGCAGCGAACAGTTGCCCCATGAGGGCCCTACGAGGTCAGATGTACTAAGTTAAGCCAACAATACGCATACAAGGGACCTTAGCAACAAGGGAGGCATGCTCCCCATAAACTGGTAAATGTGGAGGTGAGAACACAAGGAGGTGACTAGAGGAACACCCTGGGTGGAGAGGCAAGCAACATCAGCTGACTAATACAGACAGCATTCCGATGATGCAAGGATAGCCCTGCAAAGGGCCACCACACTAGCAGAACTAGAGACGTGCTTGTCCTTCTACAATAGCACACTGACCACAGCAGAGGGCCCAGACACGCTTGAGGGACTAGCGCGCACACCACCCGAGCGCAGGAAGCGCAACATATACCAGGAAGGGCGGACCAGAGGCAACTGAGCCACGTCATGAACAAGAACTGGTGCAGCGCCAACCCCCCGCGACACAACGAAGCGCACCAGAGTTGGGCAGACAGTGGATTAGAACTTCAGGCCACATATATAGGCGACCTGCACACAGGAAATAAGCGTATGCAGCAGACAGCGATACAGAGAAGAAAGCACCGGAGACGCCAAGTTGTGGATCAGTACAAACACTAACACACGGGGAGAAAGACAGAAACCTAAGCAACAGACGTGCGAGACCTGGGACGGTCAGGGCAATCGAGAGTAAGGGGGGCAAATGTAAAGGCAAACAATCAACAATGGACATATTTGCCAAAACACAACAAGCTTCGACCACGCCAGCACAGTCTACGGACACCACACCGGAAGACAGGTCCTCGCAGAGGGACGATCGCCAGATTCTGGCGGCCATAACGGAACTGAAGTCCTCGTGGGGAGCCGCAATGGCAGACTTCAAAGCGGCACTGGAAACCAAGGTAGACGCTGTAGGGATAGGGGTCAACTTCTAAGACAGGATGTAAGAGCCCTAGCGGACCGAATGAGCGGTTTAGAAAGCGCTGTCAAAACCAACACTGATGTTAGCACCACCAATGCCAAAGAAGTCCATATCTTAAAGCAGCAAATGTCCAACCTGGAAAACCGAGCTGAGGAGGCTGAGGGGAGGGCGAGACGCACTAACATACGCGTGGTGGGCCTACAGGAGGGAGATGGAGGCCAGTACCCCACGGACTATGTGGAAAACATGCTCATTCAAGAAATAGGAGCAGGCCAGCACTCCCAGGGGTTAGCGATTGACCAAGCACATAGGGCCCCGATGAGAAGACCGCAACCCGGGGCCCCCTCAAGCCCCCCGAGCCATAATCGCAAAGATATTAAACTAGAGAGACAAGGAAAAGATTCTGGAATGTTTTCGGAATGGTGGAACAATAACGCGAGCTGCAGCGACTATCATTGCGTATCCGGATTACACCATGCTGGTACAGAGACAACAGTACAGCTACCTTGCGGTGAAAAGAAGATTGAGGACCGCCGGATTCAAATACATGTTATTGTACCCCGCGAAACATTAGGTCTTACACAAAGGAAAAACACATTTTCTTGAAACTCGGGAGGAGGCGGCACGCTGGTTGGATACCAAGGGATTCCCAGAGTCTGAAGATGGGCAGGATCAAGAGAGACAGGATAAGTGATACGGCGTTATGTTGTGGGGAGCGGGAGAAACTTTAGCGGGGTGCCAGCAGCAGATGTAACCCGCGCGACAAGACGCGAACTAACAAGCATTCGATGGGCGGACATGTTGGACTGGAATATAGAATTGTATAAGGTAGTTATGAGCATAAATGCACTGCGGACAATTGCCAATAAGGGAGTCACAGAATAGGGATGACCTACCCCCGATAGTTACAGTTGTTGAGATGCCAGTAGGGGGTTATCCCCCTGCTGTACCAAGAGTATTGGTGATAACCAAGAAACGGGCAAGATGCGGGGGTGCCTGTGATCCAGGGATGGAGCTGGGAAACAGTTGGGAGGAGGGAGGGAAAACAGGGAGTTGGAGATTAAGTTGGGGCAGGGAAGGGTGGGGGGGTGGTACGGGAGGGGAGTTGGTGTTTGAATTGGGGATGGGAAAGAAGGGGGTGGGAGAGAAGTTGGAGTAGTAGCCAGGTTAAAGGGGAATGACAGTTTTAAGTTGGGGAACGAGCCTACACACATGAGCGATGGCCAACAAGTAAGACCGGGACACTTGCAGAGGGAGGAGCGAGATGATATTGGATCATGGGAGACCTTAAGGTGATCACTTGGAATGTTAGAGGGCTCAATAGCTACCTGAAGAGGAATAAGGTTATGATGTATCTGCATAGACAGAAAATAGATATAGCCCCAATACAAGAAACTCACCTTACAAAAGAAAGATTAGGGGTGATCTGGAAGAAGTGGAAGGGGACCGTTGTCGGTGCTACGTATTCAGCTTACACTAGAGGGGTGATCACCTGGGTAGCACCGCATGTCCCTTTCCAGTTACTACAGACCACAGTAGAAGCAGATGGGAGGATGGTCGCAATAAGGGACTGGTGGAAAACAAAGAAAGATGCATAATAAATACATATGCCCCGAACCAGGACACGGCGGCATAATTTAAGACCCTATACAACAAAATGAGCATGTACTTAGGGGGATGGGGTGGTGATCTGGGGAGGAGACTTTAATTGCACACTAAATCCGAAAGTGGACAGATCAGACAACAAAATAGACAGACCTACCCCGGCCGCCAGGGGGTTGCAGTCATTGCTGACGGATTTCAGGTGGAGAATGCGCCACCCGCAGGACAGGCAGTATTCACGCCACTCGGCCCCACAGAGCCTGCACACTAGACTAGATGAACAAGTTACTTCTTACCTGGTAACGGTCTTTCGATGGGATGTTCCTCCGACGTATTCCTTATCTTGATAGATCATCTCCAGCTTGCTGGCCTCGGAATTTTTTTTCAGTAGAGAGCGCTGCGCGTCGACATCCCTCGACACCCTCTGTATTGGCGCCGACGTCAACATGCGTATAAATAGACTCGCACAGCGTCCGTTGCTCAGTTCCGTTTTGATGTTTAACAGTTGCTTTACATGAATTGGTTATTGACCCTGAAGGAGCGTAAGCTGTAACCACAAGGGAAGTTTTACTGAGGGGATGGATGTGAGGGGCGATAAGGATTACGTCGGAGGAACATCCCATCGAAAGAACGTTACCAGGTAAGAAGTAACTTGTTCTTCGAAGGGATTGTGTACTCCGACGTATTCCTTATCTTGATAGACTCCCATAGCAGTGGTGTGTAACTGGAGGTGGGAGTAAAATTGCCATGTTTCCCTTCAAGAATGAACAGAGTGCAACACAGCTTTGCCAAATCTAGTCTCTTGGCTAGAGGAGGAATACAGGTTGTAAAATGTTGTGAAGGTATGTGCAGACGACCATGTGGCAGCCGCACATATGTCTCGAATCGGTACACCTCTTTGGAGGGCCGAAGAGGCTGCAATACCCCTGGTTGAATGAGCCCTAAGATTTTGAGGAGGATCTTTCCCTGCCAGTTTGTAACATTCCAGAATGGCCAAAATAATCCATCTGGAAATGGTCTGTTTTGTTATCGGTAATCCCAATTTGTGCCCTGAGTAACCTACGAATAGTTGGTCTGCTTGCCTAATCCTAGCAAGTCTGCTGATGTAAAAGCTCAAAGCCCGCCTTGGGTCCAGCCTATGTAGCCTTTCTTCCTCTTTCTCCGGATGGGGAGGGGGATAGAATGAAGGTAAGGTAATCTTCTGAGTGATGTGGAATTCAGAAACCACCTCTGGGAAGAAATTAGGCTTCACTTGGAGGACAACTTTGTCTTTATGAAAAATTGTATGAGGGGGTTTACAAGATAGAGCTTGTAATTCGCTCACCCTCCTAGCAGATGTCAATGCCACTAATAAGACAGTTTTAAGGGTGAGAAATCTTAGCGAACAAGAGTGGAGTGGTTCAAAAGTAGTACCCATCAGGAAATTTAAGACTAAATTTAAGTCCCATAAGGGAACTTGGAATGGTCTTGGAGGATAGACATTGGTTAATCCCTTCAGAAATTGTATTACTAAGGGTAACTTGAAATACGAAGGTTCCTCTGCAGTGCGCTTGAAGATCGATAGCGCCGCGAGATAGCCCTTGATAGTGCCAACCTGAAGGCCCGAATTTGCCAAATAGAGTAGAAAAAATAACACCGTTGGTGTACGACATGAAAAGGGATCGATATTCTTTTCTCTACACCAGCTGCAAAATTTGTTCCAACGGCAGCGGTATAAAGTCTTTGTTGCTGGCCTTCTGGCCGAAAGCAACACCTCCATGACGTCATCTGGGAGTCCCAATCCTTGTATCTCATCCTTTCAGATACTAAGCGTGATGGTTGAGGGTTCTGATGTCTGGATGGAGAACCTGACCTCCCTTCTGCGAGAGAAGATTCTCCTTGAGTGGAAGACGAATTGGAGGGCAGATGGACATGTCCAGAAGGTCCGGGTACCATGTTCTCCTGGCCCAGTCCGGGGCAATTAGGATCATGGCTTTCCGGAATCTTCTCAACCTCCTGATCATTTGAGGAATGACAAGGACTGGGGGAAACGCGTACAGAAGTGGAAACTCACAGTCCACTACAAACGCGTCCCCTAGAGCTCCTCTCGGGGGAAATTCCCTTGAACAAAACTGATCGCACTTCCTGTTGATGCTGGTGGCGAACAGATCCACTTGAGGGGTTCCCCAAAGGGTGAAGATCTGTTGAAGGACTTCCTGAGCTAGTTACCACTCGTGGGAGACTGTGCTCTGCCTGCTCAGAGCGTCCGCCGTCAAGCTTTTCTCTCCGGCTAAGTGAACTGCCGATAGAGAGATTCCTTCTTGGATTGCCCAAAACCAGAGCTGCATCGCCTCTCTGCACAGAGGCAGTGATCTTACGCCACCTCTTTTGTTGAGGTAGTGCATGGCCACTGTGTTGTCCGTCATTATCAGATTATCAGGACATTTTTCCCCTGTACAGATGGCAGAAAAGCCTTCAGCGCTAGTCTGATTGCTCTTAGCTCTAACAGGTTGATATGTAGTCTGGACTCTGATGGAGACCAACGACCGCAGATAGTCAAGACGTTGGCATGGGCTCCCCACGCCGTCAGTGAGGCATCTGTGACTACTGTTATCTCCGGCCATGGTTGCCAAAACAGTTCTCCTTTCAAAATGTTCTCCTGACAGGCCCACCACTGAAGGTCTCGAGCCACCTTGTCCGGAACCTGAAGGAGATCTGTCATTCTCCCTGAGAATTGCGACCACTGAGTTCTTAGTGCCCACTGAAGAGATCTCATTCTCAGGCGAGCCTCTGGCACAAGGAAGATGCAGGATGCCATGAGGCCTAGCAACTTCAAAAAGTCGAAGGCTGGGAGGCGTTGGGCATTTTGAAACTTGGTGACCATGTGCAGAACATCTTGAGCCCTCACCTCTGGTGGCAAAGCTTTCCCCAGGGATGTGTCCAGGACCGCTCCAATGAACTGGAGTCTCTGTGATGGTATCATCTGTGACTTCTTTAAATTCAGGGAGAAGCCCAGTTTGTGAAGGAAGTGGCAGACATAATCTAGCTGGATCTGAGCTTGTTCAGGAGGGACAGCTCTGATCAGCCAATCGTCCAGGTAGGGGTAGACGTGAATCCCTTCCCTCCTTAGACTTGCAGCCACTACCGACATTAGCTTGGTGAAGACCCTCGGGGCGGAGGTCAGCCCAAATGGCAGAACTCGAAATTGATAATGAGAGCCACCAATTGCGAACCTCAGGTATTTCCTGTTTTTGAGATGGATTGGCACATGGAAATAAGCATCCTGAAGGTCCAGAGATACCAGCCAGTCTTGGAGCTGGAGGGCCTGAAGGATCTGAGAGTGAGTTACCATCTTGAACTTGTCCTTCCTGAGGAACCTGTTAAATTTTCGTAAGTCCAAGATAGGTCTCAGTCCTCCGTCCTTCTTCGGTATTAGGAAGTAGGGGGAGTACCAGCCCTTGTTCCTCTCCGCTACAGGTACCAGTTCTATGGCACCTTTCTCCAGCAGGTCTACAATTTCCTCCGAGAGGAGCAGATCTGGAACTTTCAGAGAGCTGTTCCCCGGTGGATGACTCTGAGGAATGCGTAGAAAAGGCAAGCAGTAACCTTGGGCAACTGTCTCCAATGCCCAAGCATCTGACGTAATAGCCTGCCATTCCGTCAGATGTTGAGCTAGCCTGCCCCCTACTGGTGTCTTGTGAGAAGAGTCCTCAGAGTGATTTAGAGGCGGCTGATGCAGATGCCGAGGGTAAGGTAAAGAGGCACCTACTGCGGCTTTTGTATTTTTACCCCGTCCACCTCGGGTGAATCTTTTTTGACCTCTTTGAACCGACTGTCCTCTGCCTTTTCTGAATGCGGAATAAAAGCGAACGGACTTACCTCTCCAAGAGGTTCCTGAGGGGCGATATGGCGTTTGACGGATTGCGGCTCCCAGGGATTTTGCTGCTGCTTTGGATGTCTGTAACTTTTCTAGGCTGTCATCCGCCTTCTTACCAAACAAAGAAGAGCCGTACATCTGAAGCAAACCCAGACTTTCGCAACCACGCAAATCTGCGGGTTCTAGTACTTGCCGCCATGGCCCTACTGATACTGTCAGCAGAATCAATGCCAATTTGAAGGGATTCACACATTGCGTCTTTACCATCCTTAATGAAGTTTAGAAACGCTTCACTTTCTTCTCCCTCTGGGAGGCAGTCAGCCGCTGATGAAGCACACTCCCAAAGTGTATGGCTGAACCTTGCAAGCGTACAAGTAGCGTTAATAGATTTCAACGCCATGCTACATGCAGAAAAGAATTTCTTAGCCATAGAGTTGTATCTTTTGTCCTCCCTGTCCTGTGGAACAGTAGGGTATTCCGATCTACTGCCTGATGCAGTTGCTGCTTGAACAACCAGACTCTCTGGAGTTGGATGTTTAGACAAAAATTCAGGGTCAGTAGCAGATACCCTATATTTGGCTGATAACTTCTTGTTAACCGCCGGGATAACCTCAGGAGTTTCCCAGTTAGCCAATATTTTTCTTTGTAATGCAGCGTGAAATGGAACCACAGGATCCTCCTGTGGGCCTTTAACTAAAATATCAGTAAGGTCACCCTGTTGGAATGCAGGTGAAGGTTTAGACCAACCCATGAATTCTATCATCCTTGCCATTAAAATTCTGTAAGGGGTCTCGGCATGTTCTCCTGGGTCTGGTTTGGCAAATTCTATTTCTGGGGAAGTATCTAACCCACTTGCCTCATGTAAGGATTCTCGAAGGTCCTTTAACCTATTTTCCTCAGAGGTAAATTCCCCTGGTTCAGGTGTTGTAGTTCTCTGCAACCCAAAGGGTATTTCTTGATCCGAATCCTCCCCTTCTTCATAAATTGAAGACAAAGGTCTGAAATAATCAGACCTTGGAAATGGCTTAAATCCCATTTCCAGAGCAGAAGGGGCCAAATTTGTCATAATTGGTTGAGAAAACGTCGATGTCGTCGACGCAGACGTTAAAGGCTTCGAAGACACAGAAAAAGGCGTCGAGAAGATCGGAAGAGGCCTCGAAGAGCTCGAGAGGATCAGAATCCTACTCGAGGTTGTCGATGACATTCTCTAAGTCGTGATAGAGGCCCTGGGTATGACCACTGGCTGTGAGGTAGTGACGGCCATGGTTTTGTTCTTTTTCGGCGTCGACATCGGCATCGAAGACGGCATCGATTCGATCGACCTATGCGTCGATGAGCCCTTCGATAATGGCGTTGATGACGCAGATTTGTGCGTCGAAGGGACTTTCGACGATGGCGTCGATGGCACGGTGCCTTTGCTCGAGGGTTTGTAACGCTCTCGAGTAGTTTCTTTCACCGGGTGCAACGACTCGCAGCGTTTCGATTTTTTGGGTCTTTCACCCAGGTTATCACGCTCAGCTGTCTTCGAGGGGGTCGAGGCCGCTTTCTCGAAGACGCTAAGCATCCTTTTACGGAATTCCTCCCACCCGGCCTGAGAGCTATGTTTTGTGGGGCAGGTGACTCTTTCCGGGGAAATAGAAGACGAGGAAGGGGATCTTCGACATCTCTTACTCGAATGCTTGGATCTCGAAGAGTGGTGGGAACTGCTTCGAAACCTAGAACGAGAATGTTTCCTGTGTCGGCGAGGAGATGAATGTCTCGACTCTGCCGAGGAAACGTTCGAAGGAGTTTTAACTGTCTTACCTCTCTCAAGCTTCCCATTACGCTCCTTCAAGGCTTTCGCCGTCATGGACATGCAGTCCTCGCACTCCGAACATTGGTGCTCCAATCCCAGGCACCACAAACAGATCCTGTGAGGATCTGTCAACAACATTTTCTTTCCACAGTCTCAATATTTATTGAAGCCGGACCGTGGAGTCGTCGGTTCGGATGAGGAAGCCATCGAGTAAGAGTTGGTATTCTTGAGGAATAATGAAGAATATATCTGACTAACGAACTGAGCAACACGATTCCGAGGCCCACGAAGCACGGAAAAACAGAACTGAGCAACGGACGCTCCGCAAGTCTATTTATACGCATGATGACATCAGCGCCGATACGGAGGCTGTCGAGGAACATCGGCTCGAGGGACGTCGACGCGCAGCACCCTCTACTAAAAAAAATGTCTGAGGCCAGCAAGCTGGAGATGATCTATCAAGATAAGGAATACGTCGGAGGACACAATCCCTTCGAATATATGTTTGCTACACAGGAGCTAGTGACAGAAATAGTGCAGATAGAATACAAAGCAAGGGTCCTATCAGACCACTCACAACTGGTTTTAATATGGCAATACTGACCCCCAAGAGCAAGGATACCAACGTGGCGCCTTAGAGCAGAGGCGTTGAAAGACACAATGTTCAGGGAGGATTTGAGAGAAGAAATAATAAGCCATAGCTAAATCCAGGGGACTACAAGGAGGGATATTAACTGAATTGCAGGAAGCCGAAAAAGAACTAGTAACAGCATTGAGCAGTGAGGGTAATGTTCAGGAAGATACCGAAACCATACTCAGGCTGCAACAGAAATGCACTGGATACTGGGAGAGATTGAGCAATCTAAACTATAAAAAGTATATAGAGAGACAACATGCGGGAGGAGATAAACCAGGGAGGGTGCTGGCATGGTTATATAAAAGCGAGATCCCCAGACCTACAATCAGAGCAATACCGAAAGAGGATGGGCGTATAGTGGACAGCCAAGAGGGTGTGAATCACACATTTTTAGAGTACTGCCAACATTTGTATGGGGATGACGGGGAAAGCAATTGTAGGGAAATAATGGAAACACTGGAAGACAGACTTGCCACAAAATAACGCAGAAGAGCGAGAGGAGTTGGATGCCCCAATCACTTTAGAAAAACTAGAAGAGGTGGTAGTGCAGCTAGACCCACCAGCAAGACCCACGCGGGCCGATGGACTCCCTAGCAAATTTTATAAAATGTACAGAAATTAGGTGCTTCCCCCGCTTTTAGTGATGCTAAACGAGGCATACGAAATAGGAAGGCTGCCAGAGTCCCTAAGAGAGGCGATCATCATACCGCTCCATAAACCTAATAAGCCTGGCAAAGACTGCGGAGTATTCAGACAGCTGTCAATGATCAATCAGGACAGCAAAATACTCACAACAGAATGAGAAGGATCATTAATAAATTAATGCACCCCGATCAGACCGGATATGTTCCAAATAGGAATATATCCAATAACCTTAGACGACTTCACCGAGTTATTGAACATGCCAAAGGGGATGCGGGCGAAATGGCAATTGTATCGTTGGATGCAATAAAAGCCTTTGATTCAGTCAAATGGCCTTGGCTGATTGCAGCCCTATCCAATTACGGGATAGGGCCTGGGTATCTTAAATGGGCCAAACTGTTATATAGCGCACTGCTCGCTAGGGTCAAAACAGGAGCAATAATATCGGAGAGGTGGCAACTTAGTAGGGGTACTAGACAGGGATGCCCGTGGTCCCCCATGCTGTATATCTTGGTGCTAGAGCCCCTGGCGATATACCTAAGGCAGCAGTATGACATGATGGGTATTACCATTAAAGGGGAGCCGCACCTAGTCTCCTTGTACGCTGACGATATGCTGTTGTATTTACGATACCCGGAAGAAAATCTCCAATATGTTCTGGAAGTGATGGAGCGATATGCGTCGCTGTCCTGCATAGCGGTGAACCGCAAAAAATCATGTATATTTCCGTTGGGTAGATACAAAGGGATCCCGCAAGACCATTTACCTGTCTTACAAACACCATGGGAGGTCAATACGTTCAGATATCTTGGGATAGGTATTTATCATATGGTGGAGGCAGAGCACAAACATAATACTGAGAAAGCGGTCAAAAATATTGAAAATAGTATGAAGTTCTGGGCAAAGCTCCCCTTAGCGATGATAGGAAGAGGGGGAATGCTGAAAATGGTAGTTCTGCCGAGACTATTGCATTATTTTGGGAATATACCATACTTGATAGCAAGGAGGTTTTTCACTAAAATACATAGCATATGTAGGGAATTTCTTTGGCATGGGACGAGGAACAGAATAGCCCTTTGGAAATTACAAAATTTGTATGATAAAGGGGGTATAAAACTGCCAAACTGAGATCTACTACCTGGCAAGCCAACTACAATATGTGGCAAAATGGTTATCAGAAGAACCAACCTCAGAAACTAGGCTGTTTAGACTGCAATGTGACCCATTCTTCCTGAAAGAAATGATATGGATGCCCAAATCAGACATGAAAGAGCGCTCAGAGATGATGATATTGGGATGGGAAATATGGCATAAGGCTTGTCAGGTAATGGAGAACCCATCCCTGTGTTCCCCACAAGTGGCACTAGTCTCATTGACGGGAAAAGAAAGCCAACTAATGAAGATGATCAGGAAGCACTGGGAACAGGTAGGGATAGCAACAATGGGAGACATATGGCAAGAGGGGTGTATAAAAGAATGTGGGACGTTGGTGGAGGAAACGGGGTTACATATGGGTCAATATATTACATACCACAGGATGGTGCGGCGAATCAAAGAGACATGGTCCGAAATAGTATTAGAAGACCAACCGGATGCCGCCATAGACATAATATATGACATAGCAGAAGGAGGGCACGAGATGAACAAGTTACTTTCTTACCTGGTAACGTTCTTTCGATGGGATGGTCCAACGACGTATTCCATATCTATGACAGGTAATGTCCACAGCTGTGCTGCTTCGGAAAATCTTCGGCGTCTGCGTCCTGCATCAATGACGTCGATGCGCCCTCCCCGAGGACCTCCTCCGACGGCCGACGTCACCCGATGTGATAACCAGGATGCACGACGCCCATAGCCTCAGTTATAGTTTTTTCCCCCAGAACGTGTGCCATCAGTTTTCTGCCAGTCAGACACACAAGGCCTTGCGGAACGCAAGCTGCAATCGCAAAAGAAATTCTGCAGCGGGGAAGGTAGGGAGGGAGCGATATGGAATACGTCGTCGGACCATCCCATCGAAAGAATATTACCAGGTAAGAAAGTAACTTGTTCTTCGAGGGGATTGGGTCCTCCGACGTATACCAATGCAAGGAGGTGGGAAAAGAATTTAGAACACAAATTTAGCATGCCCAATCAAATTGCGGAATATAGGACTGCCTTGCCAAAGGCCAGATCCTGCCCTCTGATGGAATTCGAGGGAGTAGCGACGTACAAAAGTATGTACTGAAGCCCAGGTGGCTGCATCACAGATGTGACAAATAGGAACACCCCTCTGCAGGGCAGTAGACGCAGTCACTCCCCTGGTAGAATGGGCCCGCAAGCCAGCCGCAGGGTCCTTACCCGCCAAGCGGTAACACTCGGAGATAGCTAAAATAATCCGAGACAAAGTCTGTTTCGTCACAGCTTGTCCCAAACGCTTTCCAGCGTAACCAATGAAAAGTTGATCGTCCACTCTGACCCGGGACATACGCGAAATAGAACGTTCTCCTAGGATCAAGCCTATGGAGCCTCTCCTCTTCCTTACCAGGATGGAGAGGAGGATAGAACGCCGGAAGAACAACCTTCTGGCTCAAATGAAAATCCGAAACCACATTCGGAAGAAAAGAAGGACGAACTCTAAGGACAATCCTGTCCTTATGAAACGCAGTGAAGGGTGGCTTAACTGAAAGTGCCTGTAACTCACTCGCTCTGCGAGCGGAAGTAACCGCAACCAAAAACACAGTTTTAAGAGTTAGCAGTCTCAAAGGGCAAGAATGTAAAGGCTCAAATGGAGCACCCATAAGAAACTTAAGAACAAGGTTCAAATCCAAACCGGGCACCAGAAAAGGTGACGGAGGGAACACATTAGTGCGCCCTTTCAAAAACTTAGAAATTAAAGGAATCTTAAAATAGGAACATTCTTCAGACGAGCGCTTAAAGATGGACAGCGCCGCCAGGTAACCTTTAATGGTCCACACTTGCAAGCCCCTGTGGGCCAAAGAAAGCAAAAAAGACAGAACCATGGGAATGTCACATTCAAAAGGATCCACATTCTTAACTCTGCACCAGTCGCAGAACTTTCTCCAACAGCAACGGTACAGAGACTTTGTCGCCGGCCGCCTGGCCGAGAGCAACACCTCCATCACGTCTTCAGGGAGGTCCCAATCCTTATACCTCAACCTTTCAGAAGCCAAGCGTGAAGGTTGAGGGATCTGACCTCTGGATGGAGAACCTGACCCCCCTCCCGTGAGAGCAGATCGTCTCAGTAGGGAAGACGACGCGGAGGGCAGATGGACAAGTCGAGAAGGTCCGGGTACCACGTCCTCTGGGCCCACGCCGGAGCAATGAGGATCATCCGGGAACCGAACCTCCGCAGTACTTGCGGGATGACGGGGACTGGAGGAAATGCGTACAGCAGTGGGAATGACCACTCCACCACGAACGCGTCTCCTAAGGCTCCTTTTGGAGGAAATTCCTGCGAGCAAAACCTTTCGCACTTCCGGTTGACACTGGAGGCGAAGAGATCTACTTGAGGGGTCCCCCAAAGGGCGAAGATCTCCAGGAGAATCTCCTGAGCCAGCTCCCACTCGTGAGAGATCGTGCTCTGCCTGCTGAGAGTGTCCGCCATCTTATTGTCGTCTCGGGCCAGATGAACTGCCGAGATCGAAACTTCCTGCTGGATGGCCCAGAACTCGAACTGCATCGCCTCCATGCACAGAGGAAGTGACTTTGCCCCCCCTTTTTGTTGAGGTAGTGCATGGCCACCCTGTTGTCCGTTAGAATCAGGACACTCGTTCCTCGCGCAGTCGGCAGAAAAGCCTTCAGGGCAAGCCTGATGGCCCTCAGCTCCAACAGATTGATGTGGAGTCTGGAATCCGACGGGGACCAACGACCGCTGACTGTCAACTCGTTGGCATGAACTCCCCATCCCGTGAGGGATGCGTCCGTTACGATCGTCACTTCCGGCCAGGGCAGCCAAAATGGGGCCCCCTTCATCAGATTGCCTTCGACAGCCCTCCACAGAAGGTCCTGGGCGACCGAGGGCGGCACCTGAACAGGGTCCGACAGCCTGCCGGAGGACTGAGACCACTGGAGCTTGAGTGCCCATTGCAAAGATCTCATCCGCAGACAAGCCTCTGGCACCAGAAGAATGCAGGATGCCATGAGGCCGAGCAGTCTCAAGAACTCGGACGCTGGGAGATTCTGGGCAAGTTGAAACTTGTGCACCATCTGCTGAATGTGAAAAGCACCTGGGGAGGAAAACACTGCCCCAGGGATGTGTCGAGCACTGCTCCGATGTACTGGAGCCGCTGCGTTGGTGTCAAATGGGACTTCTTTAAATTGAGGGAGAAGCCCAGCTTGTGAAGGGAGTGGCAGGTGACGGACAGATGATCCAGAACTTGCTCGGGAGAGCTCCCCCTGATCAACCAATCGTCCAGGTAGGGGTAGACATGAATCCCCCCTTTCCTGAGATGCGCTGCCACCACCATCATGAGCTTGGTGAAAACCCTCGGGGCTGAGGTCAACCCGAACGGCAGGACCCGAAACAAAGTGCGAGTCGCCAACTGCGAACCTCAGGTACTTCTTGTGCTTGGGATGGATCGGCACATGGAAGTAAGCATCCTTGAGGTCGAGAGACACCAACCAGTCCTGAAGTTGAAGGGCATGGAGGACTTGAGAGAGAGTAACCATCTTGAACTTGTCCTTCCTGAGGAGTTTGTTCAAACTGTGCAAGTCCATGATGGGTCTCAATCCCCCGTCTTTCTTCGAAATCAAAAAATAAGGGCAATACCATCCCTTGTTCCTCTCCGCTACAGGCACCAGTTCTATGGCGCCTTTCTCCAGCAGGGCTTGAATTTCCTGCGCAAGGAGCGGATCCGGACTCTTCGAAGAGAGGTTCCCAGGTGGATTGTCGTGAGGCCTCTGCCGAAAAGGAAGACAGTAGTCGTGGTTTATGATCTCCAGAACCCACACATCTGAAGTAATGGCTCGCCACTCTACAAGATGCTGCGCCAGCCTTCCCCCAACCGGCGAACCATGGGACCTGGCCTCATGACTGAGTGGTAGCGGCTGCGGCATTGCCTGAGGGCAAAGAGGCAACTACCCGAGTGGCCTTGGCACCTCAAGTACCCTTGTTTCCACCTCTGGCACTCTTACGGTGGCCTCTTTGACTGCTAGCTCCTCCCGCTTTACTGAAGGACGAGTAATAGCGAAAGGAACCTCCCCTCCATTGCTGTCCCCTAGGACGAAAAGGCGGAGGTTGGCGAACTGCAGCGCCCAACGACTTCGCTGCAGCTTTGGAGGTCTGCAACCTCTCAAGGCTCTCGTCAGCCTTGCTGCCAAAAAGATGTTCACTGTCAAAGGGCATGTTGAGGAGCCGGGACTGCACATTAGGAGCGAACCCAGACTTCCACAACCACGCAAACCTGCGTATTACGGTGCTCGCCGCCATGGACCGGCTGACACAATCTGCCATGTCCAAACCCGACTGAACGGCCTCACACATGGCATCCTTGCCATCCTGAACCATAGCAAGGAAACCATCCCGTTCGTCCCCTTTGGGAATACTTTCAGCCGCTAATGCAACACAGTTCCACAGAGTCTGTGTGAAACGAGACAAGGCACATATGGATTTGGCCGCCTGAAGTGCCATACCCCCAGAAGAAAACACCTTCTTCGCCCAGCCGTCAAAACGTTTGTCGTCCCTATAAGTAGGATACGACGCCTGCTTTGCCGGGGCCGTAGCCGCCTGCACCACCAAACTCTCCGGAGTGGGGTGCGTGGTCAAGTAGCAGGGGTCGCCACTGGCTGGGCGATATTTCTTCGGCAAGGACTTGCTCACTGCCGGGAGACTCTCCGGAGAAGTCCAGGCCGCAGCCACCCTTCTCTGCAAGGCCATATGGAATGGCAGCACCGGGTCAGTTGGTGGACCTTGATCGAGGATATCAGTCAGGTCATCCTGCTGAAAATCCCCAGGGGGTGCCGACCACCCCAGGTAATGCGTGACCCTCGACATCAGGCACCGGTAAGAGCACGCAGCATGCATGCCAGGCTCAGGCCTACCAAACTCCACCTCCGGAAAGGTGTCTAGATCACTGGCATCGTGCAACGACTGACGCTGTTCCTCAAGTTGGCTATGACCAGAAAGGAGGTCATCAGGAACCTCTGCAGGAGCCTCACCTTTCTCAGACCACTCATCCACTTCAGAAATATAATCCAGAGGCTGGAAGGAGGGTAGAGAAAAAGGAACAAAGACATGTTTAGCCTTGGCCAGAGCCTTTCTGGGGGGGTTCCACTGTGCCACGGGGTACCCCCGACAACACCGCCTCGAAAGGCGTCGATGGAATCGGCGTCGAGCCCGGCAACGACAGCTTCAACGGCGTAGCCCTGAGCGTGTCTCTCGACAGCCTGGGCGCCGATAGCGTCGACGACTTCCTCAGAGGCGGAGCCTCGAGAGAGTCCGTCGACGACCTCGGCACCGCAGGTGTCGATGTCTTCTTCGAAGACATCACAGATTCTCGCGGTCTCGAGGGCGTCGAGGACCGGGACCTGGAACAAGCATGCCTAGAGCGACCATCCTTGTCCGACCGGAAACTCGAAGGCACCCGGTGGTCGCAACGACTGCTCGAGCCTGAAGGCGGATGAGCGGTGTCTCTAGTACGGCCACGGCCGGCATCCTCAGACGGCGCAGACGGACCGTAGCCCTGCGATTGAAAAATCACCAACATCTCCTTTCGGAAGGAATCCCATTAAACCCAGACCGCGGGGTGGAAGAAGCCGAAGACATCATACAAATGCAATGAAGAAACGGCTTCGAAGAACCGAAAGAACAGGATTCAGTAGAATCGAGGCGCGCCGAGATCTCCGAAGCAAACACGTTCGCGGAAAAAACAGAACTGAGGCTACGGGTGTCGTGCGTCCCACTTATAACATCCGGTGATGTCGGCTCGACGGAGGCCCTCGAGGACGGCGTATCGACATCATCGACGCAGGACACAGACGCCAAAAGATTTTCCGAAGTAGCACAGCTGTGGTGATTACTGTCATAGATATGGAATACGTCGGAGGACCCAATCCCCTCGAAATCTAGGATATATGAGCTGGTGATGTCTAAAGCAGGGATGGAAGTAGTACAACTGAGACAAGACTGGGAGGAAGAAGTGGGTGCCACAATGAGTGATGGGATGTAGGAGCGAGCCCAAGGGTACCATAAGAAAGTGTCAAGGAATGCGAGGTTACAGCAAATACAACTGTATATAACCCAGAGAGCTTATATGACACCCCAGAGGATAGCCAAATTTAAAAACGCAGAACGACAAACATGCCCCAAATGCGGCGAGGAAAACGCTGGGATGACGCATATGTTCTGGGTATGCCCAGAAATTGAGAGATTCTGGGGCGAAGTAGCTCATAAACTAGAAGAAAAAGGAATTAAAAGAAGGGTGGACATAGTATGGGCATGCCTGGTAGGAGGGTTCCCCAGGCCACCCAAGTTTAAACATGTAAGTAAATTAAAGGATCTGGCATATATACTTGCGAAACGTAGAATTGCCATGGGATGGAAGGCATGCCATAGACCAAGTATAGAAATATGGTGGAAAGACCTTCAGAAATGGGCAGAAGCTGAAACTACTGTATGGCAGGAAGCTAGTAATACTGGAGGGGATGAAGAAGCTGAAACCTTGACAGCTTGGAAACATTTAATAGTCACGCTATTTGGGCCTATACAGGATTGGTCGAGTGACCAAGACCAGGCAGAGACCGTAGAAGAGGGAATCTATCTGCAAGATGAAGAAACAGAATGCAAAGTAGAGTAGGCTCGAATGGGGGTGCGGGGGGAGGGAACGGGAGATGCAGTAGACATTGAGTTGTACAAAAGTTTGAAATTATGCAATATGTACTGCAAGTTTGTTTTTGTGCTTGGTTGAAATAAAATTAAAAATTGTTTAAAAAAAAAAAGAAAAGGATGTATTAGAAATTTAGAGAGATTATGCTTTGACCATCATTAAAGCGCTGCTGGAATGAATTTCTGAGCTATGGAATCACTGTTGACAGTGCTACTCAAAAAGAAGCTGTGTTGGCACTTTCTGTATTGTACAGAAACCTAAATATTAGGTGGTTGCATTTAGTTCTTACAAACATTTCTATATTTCTGACAGGGTGCACAATTAAGGGTAACATTAAAAATACATTTAAAGACCATGGGCCTCATTACAAATCGCCCGGTATGGAAACAACGGTGGCGATAAACCCTCCGCCACCGTTGTTTCCATGCCGGGCGATCACAACTCCTGCAGGCGGGAGGTGATGTTCCCGCCAGGTCTGACCTGGCGGGTTTAACACCGCCCACCTGCAGGCGGACGAGGAAACACCGTCAGCATTACGAGATGCTGCCGGTGTTTCCATGATCCCCATTGAGTCCCATAGGACTCAATGGGAATGGGGATTAACACCATTCCGCCTCCGTGATTCCCGGAAAACCGGGGTTGTAATGCCCCGGTAATTCCGGGAATCACAGAGGCGGAATGGTAATATGAGTCCGGCGGTAACGAGGCGGTTTTACCGCCACGGTTACCGCCGGACTCGTAATGAGGCCCAATGTGTTGAGAAAACAACAAAGTAAGGAAAAGGCATGGCAGCAAAAGACTAAATGTCTGTATGTTAAACTAGCTAACAGGGACTTCCTAGCGAAAGAAATAACATTTCATCTCACTCGCACACAATTAGCAAGACAGGTTAGACAGACAAATGAAAAAGTGGGAACACACACAGAAAAGATGGAGATCGATGGAGTGGTGACTCCAATTTAGATGAGTAAAAGTCTCCATAAATCTTTAGGAATCAATGAAGGAATTACTAGGATATTGGTAACAATTTCCATGTTGGAATCTCAAAACTCTAATTTGCTATGAAAAAAAGAAATTATATTTATCAACTGTCTGTTGTGGCACTTATAAATTAAGTACATTTGAAACTGGCACATTCAAGAAACACATTTTCCACGTGTGACTTCTCAGCATCTCAAACAACGTCAAAAAAGTATTCAGCTTTAAAAAAAAAAAAAAACTTTGATTTCAATCTTTGCCTTTTGATCACCCAGGTTGAAGACCATGTACCATGTAATTCGCAATTTCAGCTGTTTACAATTCAAATTATGTCATTTTGCCGAAACGTATTTAATATATGTAACTTCAATGAAAATGTTCCTATTTAAAACATGGTGCTCATGTTTTAAAATTTCAATTTGAGTACAGGTGCAAAGGGTTGTGCAGCTTATTTTACAGAAGTCTTCTAACTTATGATGAAAATAACTACAAACACAGATACAGAGTTCAAATTGTATGTCTGCTCAACTTGGGTATTTGGGTGGAGTGGGATGACAGACGCTGCTGCAGAGACAAGAATGTGGCAGATCCAAGGACTGGACAAGGATCACATTCTGGCTGTATTTGTCACTCAGTAAGCTAACTCATACGCCAGTGCAAAGGGTGTAAAGAAATTGGGGATATAACACAATCCTAAAGGTGTAAATGTTATGGCAGAAAGGGTACGACTTCACAAAAAGGGGCCGTGGTATGTAGGTCTAGCGCTAAATGTAGCTGGTTTTTATTTTCGGCATAAGGGGCTCATAAGCAGGGCAACAATGAAAACAAAAAATATACAGTTGATATGCATTGATACAGATTAGACAAAATGTTCAATCATGTATACATGTATAGACCAACTGCAATACCATTATACAAAAGAAACTGGCTCAAAATGAGGAGAAACAAAGTTGGTTAAGGATGAGGGTGGAACCGTAAGGTGAAGGACAGTGGGATGGGGTTGGCAAAATCATAATACATTTTGCGGTTCAGTGAGATTAGAAGGTACTGAAAACACAAAGAAACTTAAGTTTACCCTAACTCTTCTTTCTGCTTCCAATCGCTGCATTATCAGCATTGTGTCAACGTCATCGTCCTCCTCATCGTCATCATCTTCATCATCATCCTTCTGCTTTGATTCCTGGAGACGTTTCTGAAACTGCCACTCAAGCATGAGCTTGCGAAGGCGATCATTCTCCTCTGACGTGCGATCAAGCTTGCTCTGGAGGTCATGGATCTCCTTGCTCAGCAGGTCCACAATGTGCATTTGCTGCTGCTTCTCCATCTTTTCCTTGGCATCACGCTTCCAGGGATCTGGGGAAAGGCTATCACTGGATGACAGCTCTTCCTTGCTGATGGTAATATACTGAAGGTCCCTCCGCTCAATAGTGCGGGGCTGCTGCTGTGGCTGCAGCTCCCGGATGACTGTTTCTTGTGGTCTTTGCATAGTGGTAGGCTTTTCAGACTTTCCTGGCTGCTGTGCAACACTGGAAGGGAATTGAGGCTGTGCAGGTGGCTGAAGAGGTTGTACAGGAATTGGTGGCTGAGGTCTCACCTGGCCTAATTTCCTCTCTTGCTCACGCCTTTTCCTATCTCGCTCCTCTTCCAATCGTGCTTTTTCTTTCTCGTACCACCGCTGGTGCTCCTCTCGCTTCCTGCGCTCTACAACGGCGGCCTGGGAATTTGCCTGAGAACCCAGCACACTTGTAAGAGGTGGGGGCGGGAGAGGCAAATCAACAGGGGTTCCTTCAAATTCAGATGCATAGAGGACAGGTGGGGGTGGGGGAGGAGGAGGAAGGTCTGTCCTGACAGGCAGGGAAACTGTCACTGGTGCAGATTGGGGAGGAAGCGGCGTTTTCCAACGACCTGGACCAGTCCTATTAGCAGTGGAGGCAGTGGAAGCAGACTTAGAAGAATGGTTTAGGTGCTCCTGACTTGATGTGCTAGATTCCACAGATGAACTTTGGTTTGTCCATGTATCCGGCTCCTGCTTTCGATCAATGTACTCCACATCCTTGCGCATAACTGGCTCTAAGCGGCTCCTTTCCTGCTGGAAATTATTTTCTCGCAGTTCTTCTTGGGAGTAAGTAACACGCTGCAAAATAAATGAGTTATGATTAAAAAAGGTCACAAATTCTCATAAATGGTATTTCAAACATCCTGCTACACACATACTAAACAATAAACAACAAAAATATGTTTCCATGCCAAGGAGATGGCTGTAACTGCAATAAAAGTACAATGCATCAGAAAATAATTCACCAGCAACATTCTTGTAATTGATTTGTTAAGTGTAGTGAAAGAAAACGTGGGCTCTGGAAATACACTTCTATGAGCATATGGTAAAACAAACTATGCCCAGCAACAATGTTACATGGGAGTTAGGACATACCCATTTTATCCTGTTAATAGCGATGCAGACTAAACATTTTGTTTTTCAACTGGTCAGAACAGAAACCTGGCCTCAGCAAGCACCCATGCAACATATTCTTATTTGTGATGGTAAAAGTACTAATTATGCCATTTTATTTCTGATAGGTTCTCCTGCCACAGATTTCTCATCTCGGAAGACTCTCATAACAGTATACATTGAACTGGAGGAGGGGAAAAGAGTGCCCTAAACTAAGAAACCTTAGATAACAGCTCTCCAAACCAAGCATCCTGTCCAGACTGCAAGTCCATACATTAGTGTTGTGAGAAGGTATGCAGGGAAGAACAGGTGGTCACCAGACAAATATCTGCTAGAGGATCCCCTGTCTCTACAAAGCCAAAGTGGAAACTATTCCTTTAGTCGAGTGAGCCCAGAGGCCATTCCTACCCTGCTCTCAAAAAGTGCACAATCCAACGGGATATGATTTATTTTGACACAGCCATCCAAAACATACCTCCAAAACGTGCCTCAACAAAAGAAACAATAGGGTTGTTCCGATGAAAGGCCATTGTCCAGCTAGGTAAAAACAAAGCCTGCTTGGGGTCCAATCTGTGTAGCCTCTCTTTCTTCTTCGTGGGATGAAGTGGCAGATAAACAGGCACATTAATTCTATAGTCCACGTGAAAATCAGAGACCACATTCAGCAAAAGGGGTAGCTTAACCCCAAAGGTAACTTTCCATTTTGAAAACAGAAGATACAGGGAACTAGAGCAGAGAGCTTTAAGCTCTCTCACACTTCTGGCAGATGTTATCGCCACCAAGAAAACCACTATCAGAGTCAAATGTCCTAAGGAACATGACTGCTCGGTTCAATGGGTAGCCCGTAAGTAATGTCAGAACCAGGCTAAGGTCCCAGGCGGGAAACGCAAAATGTCTGAGGAAATGTATTAGACAAACCTTTTCGAAACCCAGCAACCATGGTAATCTTAAGGTAGGAACCTAACGCTAGAGATTTCTTTAATAAAAAAAATGGTCCTACCAAACTTACATAGCTCCATTACACTGCTAGCCAATTTATAATGAAAGAAAGAATCAGGGGTTTTCAAAAAACTACTTAAACAGTCATATGACAGAGCAAGAGAGGCAGATTATACACAAGTACTGGAAAGAAATTAAACATTTTTTTTTTAAACTTTGTTATATTAAGAAAATGTGAATAAAACCAAACAGGCCCATTGTAGATACAGATTTGACACCTTCATCAGACCCTTGAACCCAACCCCTTGCCCCCCCCATACCCCCTCCCCAACTCCATCCCACCCCCCAATTGGATTGTCCAATCAGAACTTTAACCGCAGGAGCTTCCATATGTCCACTTCTTCTTGGTGCCTGGGAGCTGAAATATTTGATGACATCATCGTTGGCTTTATTGCGTCTGCTGTCCCCCGGGCCGTAGGTCGCCCAATACACTTTAAATACCTCACATTCCCCTTCCCACCCTTCCCGAACCAGAGCATCCTCATGGTGTCAATGGGCCTCCCTATCCCCATGCCTGTCGCACACCGTACCAATTTGCTTGGAATGTGCCGGAATCATTGTTAACCATAGTGGTCAGTTTGTCCATGAGGAACATGTTCTTTAATTTTTTCAGCCAATCATCTTTGGAAGGGGTCACCGGACTCTTCCATTTCTGTGCCAGGGCTACCCTACGCGCCCTCAACATTGTTTCCCAAATTCTTGGGTACCTGTATATTTCCGTTTCCTCCGGTGGGGAGGCCCAGCAGCATCGTCAGCGGATTTTGTGGGAGTAATTCTTCAGTGACCTCCGCGATCCATCCCCTTATATTCTCCCAAAACTTCTGAACTTTTGGGCAGTACCACCACATGTGGGCCCTCATTCCCACCTGGCCACATCCCCTTGGACATCTAGGTGACACCCCTGGGAACATCTTTGACAGTTTCAATGGGTCCCTATGACACCCCTGCAGGATCTTAAAATTGTGCTCCATATCTGATGTAAATAAGTTCCTGTGGAATGCTATTTTGAATATCCTAGGCCATGTGTCCTCCGAGAGGGCCTCCCCTGCTAGGTCATTCCAGAACGTACGGAATCCCCTCCTCACCTCTAAGTTGTTGGTGTTCAATATTTTGTACATCTTGCACACTGTCCCCTTCCTTGTTGTTGCCGTGTCCAATAGTTTTTCAAAGGGAGTCAACTGTCTCCTCAGGTTTTGGCCCCATGACCGATCGCAGAGAATGCCCTTCACTTCAGACGCAGGTATTCGAAAACTGAGAGAGACCCCTGCCCAAGAGCCTCCCTCATTTCCTCATACGCGAGGAACTCGCCCTCTTTATACATTTGCCCCGCCCATTCCATTCCCATGTCCAATCAGGATTGGGCGTTCCTGAACCCCCTACTACCAAGTTTGAGAGGGTGACCCCAGAGTGAGGACATCGGGGAGGGCCATGAAGTGAGGTGTGCGGTCGGGGGCCCCTCTTTCCAAATCGCCCAGAGTACTCCCAAGGTTGGATGGACTTTCAACCTGCTCGGGATGAACTTGCGTGGAATCCACAGGAGGTCACATACTTTAAGAGGGTGGGCGTCCATATCTTTTAGGTAGGACCAGTAGGTTCCCATCCCCTCTTTGATATGTTCCCGAAGAACGCGCAACTGGGCGGCCCGGTAATAGAGAAGAAAATCTAGTAACCCGAAACCTCCCTCCTCCCTAGGTAAAGTTAGAGTAGCCCTCCCAATCCTCAGGGTTCTCCCCTGCCATATGAACTAGAAATGAAACATTTAAAGACAAGTGATAGATTGGTTTGTGTCACAACATTCTGTCCTAATAGTGATGCAATTAGACAGCTCATTTAAAAAAGAAATGGCACATATTAAAAGTAACAGAACCAGATTTAGACTTTTGCAATTAAAAGAGTAGTCAACATATGTCAGCCTTTAGTATGCTCATTAAGATTGAATAGAAAAGAAAACAATGTAATTGAGCTTTTGCATTTACCCACAATTCACACACATTAGACTTGTGGTGCATGTGCAGGCTGCAAGTTTACCTCCAAAATCACAGAATTCATTAACAGAGGCAAGCAATGGGCTCTCGATAAACATACAAATTGAGGTTCTTCACATGATATTTATCCAAGTAGTTGTCCTTGCAATGAAGTATATGTTGCCAAATCCAAATCCAAGTAAATCACAGAATTACAGAATATAGGTCACATATTCGGACTGGTAATATGACACTTAGGAATTCAAAAACACTGTAGATGATATTAAGTGATGTGTTTTAGAATAAGTGATGAATGATTCAAGAAGTGTTCCATTGAAAGTAAATTAGCCAACAGAAAACATCTATGGATGTACTGCTTAAAGTCTTTTGCTAAATGTTTGAATGATCAAGAGGAGTGCCATCTGCGGGGCTGTGTTTAATAGCTTGTTCAAGCTGTTTAATCTTATGTTTAGATTGTAGACATTCAAGTATTGATGCTTCTGTGTTCGACTATTCCACTATAAAATGGCATATGTTTAACATGTATGTCAAAGCAAAGCGTAACAGTGATGTCACAACGGCAGATGCATCAAAGGGACCCCACTGTTTTAAAACAGTTTGTGTTGCGGTACTAAACTGTGAGGCAGGCCCTTAATGTTTCCCCACATGGGTGGGAAAGTGAAAGACTAGCCATGTTATTCCTGAGAAAAGCGTGGAAACGAATGATCGCGTAATGAGCTTGGGCTGCGTTCAACACCTTTACAAAACATCATTGATATGTGGTCATACGTACAATTTTAGCAGGTTTTGTTGCATTCTGTTTGTTAGGGAGAGTTTTCATTTGTGTGCCAATTCCCTTCAACCTTAAAGACCCCCAGATCTTTTGCTGGACTCCAGGCATTTTAAAGTTTACTCCGAGAGAGTGGTACCTTTTATTCACTCACTCATGTGTTTTCCAGACTATGATTTTCCATGTTCCTTACTGGTTTATGGAGTATGGTTAGCTCCACAGGCATCTGCTTTTGCACTGTGACACACAGCACCTTCTGTGCATTGCCACTGAGAAGTCCCTTGGACCTTATTGTTTAACAACATTTTCTTGAGTCAACTACTGTTCCCAATAATAGTAAGATGACCCCTGTCTTACTTACTGTTACTTTTACAGGTCCAGCACACACCACCCTATGTGGAGTGCTGGGAGGCTACATAGTAATTCCTCATGTAACATTTTGTTACACTAAATAACTTGAATGGCTGGTGGCAGTGGTTTCTACCTAGTGACTATATCTGGTTGATAACCCAGATGCAGTGCTGCACACAAGGGTGACAATTTTCCCAAAATGCCCCCCCCCCCCCCCCCCCTTCTTTCTTCACCATTTCTTGTTTGTTAGTTTCTTCTAGGCGTTTACTTTGTTTGCATCAGGTTTGAACCCTTTGTGTAGTTTCCCTTTTGGCGGGCATCAGGGCTGATGCCCGCCCAGGCTCTAATGTGTCTGGAAAGGCAGGAGGTGAGGGAGGGTCCCGAAATCTCCCTGTCCTTTGTCTCTAGGTGTGCCTGAGTGAAACCAGTTTGTATTGGCTGGCTGGCTGTCCTAAAAGGACAGCCACCCTGCTGTGTGATTGACAGCACAGGGCTGTGAATGAATGGGAACTTGCATAAAAAGCAAGGTTGTTGGGACTAAGAGCAGAGTCGACCACTGGAGAACAGAATCCAAAGCAGAGGAGAGACAATGCCAGCAACACCCTCCTGAACTGCAAAGTGCCCAATGAAGCCCTGCAGCTGTGCTGACCCAGTTTTCGAATCAACAGCAATGACCCGCAAAGGACGACTTCCTCCCTTACGCTGCGGGGACCAACTAGCCTCGAGGCAAACTCTATTTTGTCACAACCTCCGACTTGCTATGACTTTCCAAGGCTGCAGAAGCCCAATACCCGGGATACCTCGACCACTTGGGAGTGCATTGTCTTCCGAAGTCCGAATCCGGCCATATCTTCGTAGGCATCAGAGGAAGCTACAAAAGCAAGAAATCTGCTTCCAGAGTCCACTCACCAGATTCCAGGACCGAGGGATCAAGGAAATCCTAACCAGAGCTTTTCGTTCTTCATTGGCACTGAGAAAAAGGCGCCAAAACCACAAAGAGCCGCTGAATCGACGGACATCCATTGCTGCCGAGTCCCTCTCTCGAGTGTTGTCGCAGGAGGCTGCCAGACGTCCTCCCTTTCGTCACCACAACCAAGGACAGGAACAAGGGTCAACTGCATTGCATCGTGTAGGCAACCAGCTGGAACACTTTCTTCATTTTCAAGGTACTGTCGGGATGGTGTATTTTACCCTTTTGCCATTTGGGATGCTTCCTACCTTTCGGGGTGCATTTTAACCCCACACCAAGTTGACCTCAACTTACCTGCACCGGCCTTACAACTTGTGCTTTGTAAAGGTGACTCCTCTTGAGTTTCTGTGATTTCTCTATTTAACACAGACTATTTAAGAACCTTTTTCTAAGAAGAAGAGAATCAGAACTTTGACTTTGTCCAGTGACTTTGGCTGTCCTGGCTCCATAAAAGCCTCCTTCAGAAACCTATTGGCTTTGGCAGTGCTTGTTCCCCTACAGGTCTTACATGTAACACTTTAATGCAGGGATAATTGACTGCCTGCATCCATTTGGGAGAATCTAACTGTTCTTATAACCTATCAGTCTTTTCTGATCTAACTAACCTTCCTTCCTGAACGACTCAATATTGCAAAGGTGATACGATAGAAATGCTATACGGACCTCAAATTACGTCACCTCCAGGTGCTGGAACATGTGTAACATATGAATAAATTACTCACCTGCTTTATTGTTCACTATTTGATTGAATCCTACCTTGGGATTCATATTACAGCCAATTTCTGCTTTTTAAAGAATGCTTTAAATATCTTTGTGTATAAATAAATAATTTATTATACCTTTAAGTGTGTAAGTGTTTAATTGGATACTTGCATTTACTAGTTTCACTGCACAGCTCTACAGCTCAAAGTACCCCTCTTAAGATGGGCCTGGCTGCTCAGTCACACTACCAACGTGTGTAGTGCAGGCCTATATTAAAAGGTGGCTCTATTACCAAGGAGATAAGTCTTGTGTAGCCGCACACCAGTTGGACTGCACTAATTCTTACACAACACTGATACCATTTAGTTATTAAAGGTTGATCAGCTTTAACAGGCTGTACACCATACTGAAGTGTGGTGATTTTTAAGTGATTGTTTTGATGAACGCACTTCACACGGGTACAGCATGTACACAAATTGATTTAATTCAGTGATTTTATATATATATGTGTGTAAACGTGCACTGGATATGCCTACTAGGACTGGAGTGTTGTTCTAAAATTAAGTTGGTGTGGCCAGAATGTGGAATTTAGAGACAGCTTTTGGCCGATACATAGGGATGTACGTTTTCTACACATTCCTGGCATTTGTTACCTGCATGCGCCATGGTTATTTAGATGTAGTAATGAATCATGTTGCTAATTCAAGGTATCTCACAGTTGCTTTTCTAATAGTTCATGTTGCTTTGTTAGTGAATGAGCTTTTATGCCCTGAAGATGAGATCCAGTCAATAATTAAAAGTTACTCACAGTTGTGACTAACATACTCATTGTCCATAGTCCTCTTTCCTCCATACTGTATGGGCGTCCCCTCCATAGGGACGGGAACTTTCTTGCCTTCAAAAAGTGCACTTCCCCTTTAAATTTAATGCACGCGTAGGCACAGATACGGGTGTGACCATGCCGCCATACCCGCTGTCCGGAGCCTGGCCCCAGTCTCCTTGAATGTGCTGGACGGCTCATTTAGACCGAGATACTTTTATTGGGGGGGACTGAGGGTTGTATTGAGGAAATGGGACTATGGACTAGAGTACGTTAGTAACTTCAGTGAGTAACTTTTAATTACTCCTACATCCCTTCCCCTTTCCTCCATAATGTATGGGCAATTACAACCAATATAACCCTTAGGGAGAAGTGTTAGTATCTACTTTGTGAATAGGTTCTTGAGTACCGCTTTTCCAAACTCAGCATCTGACCAGCCACTAACATCTGAACAGAAGTGCTTTCAGAAAGCCGATGGCAAATCACATGTGGCCGCCTTACTGATAACATGCCACGGCCACTGCCTCTGGAATGCGACCGCTGTGGCCTTAAGTCTCACTGCGTGTGCATGCATATTCACCGGGCACAACCTCTTTTGAAGTTTGGATGCCTCTGAGATAGCCTCCACCGTCCACATGGAAATGGATGCTTGAGACCCCAGCAAAGCCCAACCGAAAGTGATAAGAAAGGCATCCGACTTCCTGAACTGTTTCCTCCTGTCTAGATAGAACGTGGGAGGTCTTGCAACGTCCAAGCAATGTAATCCCCTCTTGGCTTCCGACTGAGATTGTAGGAAGAAGGTTGGGTGCACAATCTCCTCATTAATATGAAAGGAAGACCCTACTTTCATTAAGAAATTTGGCTATGTCCTCATAACCACTTTATCCTCATGGGAGACCGTTTAGGTCTCTGACGTGACTAGCGCCTGAATTTCACTAATACGTCTAAGCTGATGAGAGCCCCACAAATAGCGTTGTCTTGATAGTCACTTTTAGGAAGCATTCTCAGAAATACGCTAATTCCCTTCTACCTTCGAGACCCCCCAGCTATTTTTGCTGGACATTAGGACTTATTTTTTATCCTGGAGAGAGTGAGACCTTTTTCCCCACTGTCTCATATATTTTTCTGTGATTTGTTTCTTTTGGTTTTGGAGTCTGAAAAACTCCATAGGCATCATCTTTTTACATTGTGACACAGAGCACCTTCAGTGCAGTGGCATAGTGAAGTCTTTCAGATTTCCCAAAGGTTTAAATACCATCTCTTGCCAAGAGCAGTGAAGTTAAATTGACTTTACTTACATTTTGTAACTTTCTAGACCCAGCACACACTTTTACAATAGGGTGCTGGAGGGGTTACTTAGTATCCCCTTTGTCTAGTTTCTCATGTAGCATTTTAATGTTACCCTTTCTACAATTATTGGCTGGTGGCAGTGGTTTAACTTTTTCCTACCATTGTGTGTTTCTACAGAGGGCTGCAATTGCAGCTTCAGTAAAGCACCCATGGATGCCCATTTTGTCAAAATGGCCCCCATCTTCTTTTTTCGCCATTTCTTGTCGGAAAGAACCTTCTTCAGATTTACTCTGTGCGTCAAACCAGGTTTGGGCCCTTTGTTCATTTTGTCTCTGGCGGGATTCACCAGTGAAGCCCGCCTCTGGCGCCAACGTGTCTGGCAGGGGCAGGAAGTTAGGGCGGTGCTCGAAACTCCCTGTGCTTAGTCTCCTAGGAGACAGGAATGCACTCTTAGGTGATAGGCCAGCTGGCTGTTCGGCAAGCTGGGTGACTGGAATTAATTGGAGAAACCTGCATAAAAGGCAAGGATTTTTTGGCTTGGAAGACATAGTCGACCACTGGACGAAGGAATCTGAAGAAGAACTTGAAGAGGATGCCTGCTGCAACTCCTGGACCGTTGGTTTGCCCATTGAAGCCCTGCTGCTGTGCTGAAACTCCAATTTCGTTTCAACTAGAGAAGCCCTGCACGGACGACTTCTCCCCTTGAGTTGGTGGGACCAATCAACTCCAAAGTAAGCCACCTGGACATCCTCTCGGCGCTGGTTGAAATTCCACTGCAGTTGCTGCTGGAACCGAATAGCCAGGGGGAGGAACACCAGATTGTGTGCATTGCTTTTAAGTTGGCCAAGAGCTCCAGGAAGATCCTTTGGACTCCCAGAAAGCAGGACTGACCGAGCCTGATTCACTTCAACAGAGTGCTGGACCCCAGATGCAAGGAAAGCCCATCTCGATAGCCAGTGTTGCTATTTGCTTAGACGTGAGGAGCTGAAACCGCGAAGTGCCACTGAATAGAAGTTGGTCCTTTTCTGTTGCCGACCGTCCTGTTGCAGTGCAGGAGTCCTCCAGACGCCCTCCGTCTTGTTCCCACGACTGAGGCCCAGGCACACAGGATCTGCAGAGCTGCACAGGAACAGAAGCCAGCCAAAGCCCTTTTCTTCTAACCAAAGGTACTGTACAGTCTAAGAGAATTTACCTCTTGTTGTAACCTTACTTTTCTCTGCTGAGACTCGTCTTGGTTGCTAAGTAGAGTTGCTGGTAGCTTCTTTACTTCACAAGTCTAATCAGATTGTGGGCCTGCTTTGATTTCTTCTTTTCTACAAAGACTTCTAAAACATCTAAAACATTGTGCAAGACTTTTACTTACCTACAAGAAGTGCTTCAGCTCACATAGACTTTTGCCCAATTGACTTTGGCCTAGCCTTGCTCCCTGAATGACTATTCTTCCCTCTGACATTGTGTTTTGACTTCCTTCCAGGAACGGGTTAACTAACTTTGCATTGGGGGGTTACAAAAAGTACTTACCTGCTTCAGAATATTTGTGTGATCTCTTGTTTGGTTCTAATAACCTTTTTTCTTTGACATACTCCCAAATATGATTCTAAATACAAACAGTGGTATATTGATGTCCACAGTTTCCTAGTTATGAAAGTCATCTGAGGGTGTAGGAAGTGTGTGCGCCATCCCAAAATGGTACTTACTGATTTAAAAATATTAAGAGTGTGTATTTTGGAGTGTATGTGTGTGTTACTATCATATTGCCCCCTTCTGAAGAAGGCTTTACTCGAACTGTTAAATAAATGGATAATTGTTTAATCAAGAAAGCTTGTGTGTAAGAGTTTATTTGAATACTTGCCACTGTGAATCTCTAAGTAACTCCCCTACAGCTCACATTGACCCCTCTTGAGATAATCCTGGCTGCTCAACAAGCTGCCAACCTGTGTAGTACACACTTATACCAAAGGTTGGGTTCCTATTACCAAGTCGTCAGGTTTGTTGTAGTGCACCCAAATGGTACTGCATACAATCTTGCCTAACAATACCCATAGTCTAGGTTGCATCCCAGTTCTACTGGGTGACATCACACTATTTAATTTAATTTGTTCATGAATTTGTAAGCTGCACATTCAAGCAGAAACCACATTTGAATCACACGTCACAGACTTTGGATGGTGTCATTATTCCATCTTAGTGTGTAGTATTTAAAAATTGTCTCTTGCTGTAGTAATACATCTTTGGTTTCACAGGTAACCTGAATGAGCCTGCATTATTTCTCTTGTCATTATCTTTGAGAAATGAATGTGTGATAAGGTACAGCCTAGCTCCCACCAGTTAAGCCTTCACAGTGGGATTCAGCAGTGAATGTACTATTTGTGCCTCTGCTATATTACACAGTCTTCAGCAGTGTGCTTAATATTAGACCACCCACCAGTTTCTGTGTTGCTCTCCATTGAGACAGGCTTGTAGTTTGTGTTCTAGTTTAATGGTTTCATGGAAGCAGAGAGCACACTACAACCCCCCCATTCCATAGAAGGATCAGCGGGGTCGATGTTCGTTGCACTGCCACATTGGGCAGGGGTAGGGGTAGAAAGAAGGGCTTCTGAGAGCAAGTGAAAACAGGAGAGAGATGACGAGGTTCCATTTTTGTGCACATTACTGTCCTGCCAACCAACTGCTGGCAATGTCTGGCAAACAGGGAGCTAAAGCATTTTATGTCAAAATGTTTGAAATGACACTTGTATCTGGCGTAACAGGGGCTCCCGCAACCTCGCATTGCGGGACCCCCCCCCCCCCATCACCACATGTCCTGGGAGGGCTGGTGTCAGGCGCTTACCTCATTCACAGCCCCAGAGTCAGGCGCCTCCCACGCTCTTGCTTCAGCGCCGACTCCGGGGCTGTCCTGTGTCCTCGCCGCCATGCTCACAGTTGTCAGCGCACGCCTGGGGTTGCACAATCATGGCGCATGCCGCAACGTGATTGGAGGTTGCCATGGCGCCTCCTGGATGCCCAGCAAACTCGTTCTCCTGGTCACTTGACCAGCAAAATGTCACGTGACCAAGTAACCAGGAAGTCTCTATAAAAAGCCCAAATAGTCATTTCTTCCAAATAGTCATTTCTTGCTACTCAGCTGTTCCTGTGCGTGGCGTTTGGTGTTTTTGTTCTTTTTGATCCCGATTCTGTGGCTCCTGACCTTGGCATTGTCTACTGGATTGCTTTTTGGATATCTCTTGATTTTTTTGGCTGCCTGTGTATTCTTTTCTTCTGGTTTTTGACCCCTAGATTTTTCCTCTTGGATTGCTTTTGGACATCCCTTGTGTGCTGGCGACCTGGACTCATTCTGGTCTTCAAGGGAACTTTGAACTTTCTATCTGGATTACATCCCTAGAACTTGCGGCTGGAACATTTGACAGTGCTTTACCATCCTGTGATTCTCTTCTCCTGGAGGGAGGTTTTTCCTGCTCATGGGTTTTTCACCTCCCTTTCTTTGTCCCATCCCCCGGTGCCCAGTTAGGTAGGTTGTTTACCTGTCTTCATACTCTGTTGTTCTACGAGTCATTGTGTTCTAACACTGTTCTTCCTTTCCAGGTGCCTGGTGATCCGGTGCTGCGGGTCCAGTCCACCTGTGGTCTCAATAACCGGTTAGCGAGTTGTTTTGACTTCCTTGACTGGTACTTGGGGCTGGAAGCATTTAGTCCACTCGGTAGATCATGTCTTGACAGACTGAGAAGCTTTTCCTCCTTCCGAGTGGACTATGGACACCGCCGCCAGAGACCCTGTAGTCGCTTTAGTACAGGCCATCACTGTGCTGTGGGCTGACATGTCAGTCCCCACTGCAGCCATTCACCAACGTCTAGACACTATACAAAGTGAGCGCCAGCCTCTTTCCCCAGATGAGGAATTTGGGGAGCCAGCCATGCAGAAGCCGCTACATGGCAATTTCCCCATGGGCCCCAGTTTACGCACCTACCCCGTTTCCCTTGGCCCCGCCAGAGAAGTTTCACGGCGACCCACGGATATTCAGTACCTTCCTAAATCAGTGCATGCTACATTTCTTATGTAGACCCCAAGCCTTTCCCGACTCAACCACAAAGGCAGCTTTTACTCTCTCACATTTAAGCGGGATGGCTGCCACCTGGGCACACCCGCTGTTAGAGGGTAATAGCCCTGTTCTTTAGGACTTCGATCTACTGGTGGCAGGAATGACCAGAGTGTTTGATAAAGGTTTCAAGGTTCAGGCTCGAGATCTTGAGTTACTCTATTTAGTTCAGAGCAAGGCCAGTCTGTTGGACTATATTACTAGGTTTAACCAAGTAGCCGCCGAGACTTCCTGGCCCGAGAACAAGAAGGCAGTGGGGTTTTATAGGGGTCTCAGTGACTCCATGAAAGACACCCTAGCTGTAGTCCCTACTTTACCCGTTCAGTAGCCCCATCTAGTGGATTTGGCACTCCAGGTGGATGCCCGAAGGGCAGAACAAAATCTGAAGCTGCCAAGACTCCTAGTTTTTTCCTTTTCTGGAAACCCAACATCTTCTGAGACCCCTGCCCATGCAAATTGGGGGATACGTGGTCCTTTGACTCCCACTGAGCGAGAACAGCGTCGCTTGACAAACGCCTGTTTTTACTGCGGTCAATCACGGCATTTTGTGAAAGAATGCCCCAAACAACCCAAGAAGGCTCATCCAGAGATGAGGGCACAGATGAGCCCAGATTCAACACCCTCTATGCCCACGCAACTACCCGGGCCTACTGCCCCCTTGGGAGATCAATGCTGTCTTCTTGATGCCTGATACCGTCAAACTTGCCGTCCACCTGATGTTGGATTCCGGGTCTACAGGCAATTATATTGACATCACTTTGGCTATGTCTCTTAATCTACCCCTGCAGAACAAAATAAAACCAGAACCAGTACAGGTGGTTGACGGCTCTCTTGATTTCTGGTCCCTTAAAACAACAGACCATTCCTCTTGTTCTTACAATCCAGAGCATACACGTGCAAAAGTTATCTTTCAATCTTATAACAACCCCTCAATTCGGTATGATCTTGGGTGTTCCTTGGTTGAAGGAACACAGAACGTCGGTCGATTGGACCTAGGGCTCCATAAACTTTATATCCCCCTTATTGTCAGGTACATTCCCTCTCGGCTGATGTGTCATTCCGTTCTCCTTGCGAAGCCCTGGTTGCAGCCGCCCATCTTGTGGGTGCAGTTACGTCCAGCAATCCACAGGAATACCAGGATTTCTCCAATGTCTTTGACATGCCTCCACATCGCCCATATGATTGCCCAACAGACCTGGTTCCAGATGCGTAGATATCATTTGGACTTATATACTCATTATCCCCCAGCGAAGACCAGGCTTTGAAGGAGTACATAGCTACTGATCTTTGTGTTGGACACATTTGACCATCACATTCATGCCCAAGAGGGAAGGGGATCTCTGTCCTTGTGTAGACTATAGACGGATCAACCAGATCACCATAAAATAATCGATAACCCATTCCTTTGACCTTGACATTGCTGGAACAATTAAGTCATGCAAACGTTTTCACCAAACTAGACCTCTGAGGGGCTTACAATCTGGTCCACATAAGGGAAGGCGACGAGTGGAAGACTGCCTTCTGCACTCAGCATGGTCTTTATGAATACACTGTAATGCCATTCGGTCTGAGCAATGCAGCTGCCACTTTTCAGAGGTACATGAACGACACCTTTGATGATGATATAGATTCCTGCGTCATCATTTAGACGATATACTGATTTTCTCACCATCTTACCAGTCCCATATAAATCATGTAAAAGAAGTCCTCTCGCGCCTCAAGAATAATTCC
This sequence comes from Ambystoma mexicanum, assembly GCF_040938575.1. Lineage (NCBI taxonomy): Eukaryota > Metazoa > Chordata > Amphibia > Caudata > Ambystomatidae > Ambystoma > Ambystoma mexicanum. The sequence goes on from NC_090928.1 coordinate 41,465,130, forward strand.
CTGTACGCCAAGGCAGAAAAATGCATATTTCACTTTAGCGAAAAAGACTTCCTCGGTTTCCACATTACATCCAAGGGATTATCCAGGAATACCGCCAAGATCCAAACCATAATAGACTGCCCCATTTCCACTAAAGTGAAGACTTTGCAATCTTTGCTAGGTTTTGCAAATTTTTATCAGCGGTTCATCTCTTGATTTCTCTGCTATTGTTGCTCCATTGACCAAATTTACGAGTCCCAAAGTGCCCTTTGTTTGAACCACGCTTCAACAAGAAGCATTCGGCACGATGAAAGCAGCGTTTTAAGAACGCCCCAATACTACAGTATCCCAATATGGATTTCCCTTTTGTGGTAGAAGCCGATGCCTCGTCTTTTGCCTTAGGTGCAGTCCTGTCCCAGACCTGTCCGAACTCTGATTTATTACATCCTGTGGCTTACCACTCTCGCAATATTTCTCCAACTGAATTGCATTACTCGGTTGCTGAGAAAGAGCTACTGACAGTTAAAGATGGCTTTCAGGTATGGAGACTGTTCGGGAGAATTCTCATAAATGTGCTAATTCCCTTCACCTTAGAGAACCCCAACAACTTTGCTGGATTTTGAGGACTTGATTTTTTTTACCTGGAAAGAGTGTGAGCCTTTTTCCCCACTCTTTCATGTATTTTGATGTGTGTTTTACTCTTGTGCTCTTTGATTATGGAGTTTTAGATAACTCCATAGGCATCATCCTTTCATGTGTGTTACACAGCACCCTCAGTGCAGTGACACAGGGATGTCTTTTAGGCTTCCAAAATGTTTAAATACCTTCTCTGGGATGAACTCCTGTTTCCCAGAGAATGTAAGGTTACACTGACTTCACTAGTCATTTTAAATTCCTGGACCCAGCACACACTATCTTCCTATAAAGTGCTGGAGGTGTTACCTAGTATCCCCTGTGTCTAGAAACTCATGTAGCAGTCAAATTCTACCCTTTCCTATCGAAATGGCTGGTGGCAGTGGTTTTACAACAAACTACCATGATTTTTCCCAACCGCGAACACCGGTAGTTAAAAATCATGGGAGCCATGTTTTTCAAGATGCCGCCTTAAGCCCCTTTGTTTAAACAGGTCCCGGTCGTCTTTTTTTCGCCAGTTCTTTTTGGAAAGGTCCTTCTAGAGTTTGTCGTCCCTTTCTTCATACGCCTTTGGCGGGCTTCAGGACTGAAGACCGCCTCTGGCGCCTGAGTGTCTGCGGTGGGCAGGAAGTGAGGGAGGTGCCCGAAACTCCCTGTGCTTAGTCTCCTAGGAGACCCAAATAGACTCTGGTGTGATTGGCTGGCTGACTGTCCAGCAAGGAAAGCCACCCTGCTGGGTGAGTGACAGCTAGGCTAGAATGAAAGGGAGAAAACTGTTCAAAAGGCGAGTCTCTTGGACTGGAAAGCAGAGTCGACCACTGGAACGAAAGAACCAAAGACGAGCTGGAAGAGGACGGCTGCTGCAACTCCTGGACCGTTGGTTTGCCCGGTGAAGCCCTGCTGCAGGTTCGAATTGCCAAGTTCATCTCGACACAGAAGCCCCTTCAAGGACAACTTCTTCCTTTGAGTTGGTGGGACCAATCAGCTCATAAGCCACCTTGATATCATTCTCAGAGATGGTTAGGATTAAAGAGGGGGAAGGCCACCAGCTTGTGTGCTTGACGACAGCTACTCGAACAGAAGATCTTCCATTTTGCCAGCTCGTTTGACCAGTCCCCATGCAGTGCAGGAGTCACCAGACATCCTCCCTCTTGTCCCCACGAATGAGGCTCAGGAACAGCCAGATCTGCAGGAACTGTCAGGAACCAATGTCTTCACCTGCATCTTTTCTTCACTGTGCCAATGTCATGGTCAAAGTCAGGGGCACAGGCATGCAGGGGTTGCATGCACAGGAGACCTGGGTGGACACTGTCCTGGGGCCTTTGGCACCAGGCTCATAAACAAAAGTAAACAAGAACATCCATTTAACACCAAAAAGCTATTATTATGGACATAGCACTTCAGATGCATTAACCTTGAACATTCCATCCATTAAGCAGGATGCATTAACCTTGAACATTCCATCCATTAAGCAGCCATAAGTGTATTCTTGGGTGTGGCTACTAATGGATTGCCTTCGCAGGTGCTCACTCTCTAGGAGTGGCAGGGTGTGGCTGGTAAGCCGGCCCTAATGGGCGTGCCCACGATCTCAGCTATATAAGCTGCCCCGATCCTGAAGACAGACGCTTCGCGTTATTCTGCACTTGCAAGCAGCGCAACGCTCACTGTCACCGGAGGTCAGATTTACCCTTTGAAGATCCTGCTTCCTGCCAGCATACTCACCAACTGGGGGAAGCTGTTCTTACCTGTACATCTCTTCGGCGAACCAAGTATTCATCTTTACAGTTTCTGGAATGCCGAAATCTTCATCTTGGCACCGCAGCATGACACGCTCCATCATCGACAGCTGCACCTGCAAGGTAAAACAGAAGACAAGGCTAGACATCGAAAAAAACAGTTTGAGGTTGAGTTTCGCTATACTTCGCGCTTTGCTTAAACCATCACTTACCTGCTGTTGAACATTGCGGTAGCATCCATCTTCCATCCGGCCGCGCCTCGCGTCTCACAGCTGCATTGAGCCCGCATTTCCATCTAAGGGAAGAAAACAGAAGAGAGACATTATTGCGGGCATATATAGGAGCAACATATAAAGTCATTAAACAGAACAAACAGCATCACAAGAGCTCAAGAAAGACTTACCAATCATAAGAAGCATAGTCGCAGCTGGAGTGGACTAATCCTTATCAGGGATCAGTGAAGGAACTATATCCCATTCGACGCGCCCCTGCCAGAAGTAGTAGGACAGAGATCTTATCTTCCATAATTCACAGGTGAGCTTTATGGGCCGGCTTATGCTCACAGAAACCGTACTTTGGGGTGAAGGGTTCGAGAGGTAAAACAATCACAGATTGGTGCACTCACACCCTCTTATCTCCACGCAGGAGCAGTATCACCACGTACCACCGCTCACAGCTTTTCTACTGAAGTAGAGCCCTGAAGGGGGTGATTCAAGTTCAGGGAAGGCTGCAACCGTGCCCCAACGCCTCCGCCGAGAGCAGGTGAGCGTAACAGCGAACCCCATTGAGAGAACTTACCTCTCGCGGTGAGAGTTTGTGAACTTTCCCAACTTGCGGGCCTAATCAGCTTGTGACCCAACATATGATTCTTTTTCGTACAAACTACTTCTGAGAACTTTGGCAACGACTTTACCGTTTACTACAAGAACTGCTCTTTCCTATCCAAGACACTAGCCCATTGACTTTGGCCTAGGCCTATTGAACTGAATCGAGTCCTCTAGTGAACTGAAACTATTTGCACTGCCTAAGAAAGCATTTGTGGTCTATTTTATTAACTTGTGCCTTTTTCCTCCCATTTAAAGTAACTGAAATGCCATTTCGCTCCTATTTCAGGGAGTCTAATTTAATCAGAAACTTATTGGTTTGGCATTGAAGTGTATTTGTGCATGATATTAAGTTGCCTCCTTCTAGTGAATGTTTTCTAAATGACTGTGTAATAAATTAACAAGTGTATTACCAAGAAACCTTGAGTGTAAGTGTCTACTTGAACCACTGTGATTGTAAGACCTCTGTGTAACATACTTTTACTGCTCATATTCCCTCTTGAGATAAGCCTGGCTGCTCAGCTCGCTACCAAAAACTGTGTAGCACAGACCTATACCAAAGGTTGGTTTTGCTTACACCTGTAGTCCTAATTGTATGTGGTGGCCCAAGAGGCTACTGCATGCAATTCTGCCTAACAGAGACATCATTTGCTATGAGCTAAATGGCCCATGACGGTGTACTCAGACCACCGCAACATCCAGGACCTGGCCTCCATGAAGTGCGTCAACAACCGGCAAGTTTGCTGGCATTTGTTCTTTGCTGCATTTGATTTCTGTATTAAGCACCGCCCAGGGTTGGCACATGGAAAGGCGGATGCTTTGTCTTGTGTTACAGGGGGGATGCACTTCCTGCTTTCCCTGATATCATTCTTGATGAAACCCATTTTGTTTGTCTATGTACTCCCCCTCAAGTCTGATCATCGAGATCTGTGAGTAGGTCTCCCAACATCCTGCTAGTCTGCAGGAGTGGAACTACACATGTCTTGAAGGCCTGCCCTTCATCCAGGAATGTCTGTTTTTGCCGACACACTGCACTAGACTCCAAGCCCCGTAACTGTTTCATGACGCTTTGATAAATGGACACCATGGTCAGAGATGAACTTTAGCTCTCCTCCAACGTTGGTGTTGGTGGCCCTTCATGCGTCTGGACGTCACCGCTTATGTTGCTGGGTGTTCCATCTGTGCCCAAAGTAAGAACCGAAGGGGCAAACCACTTGGCATACTCCAACCCATGCTGATTCCCCACAAACCCAGGCACGAGGTCTCAGTGGATTTCATCAACGACTTACCGATAGTCTAGAAGTTCGACACCATCTGGGTTGTGGTTGATGGTTTCATCAAAATGGCTCACTTTGTTCCTTGTTCCGGCATCCCTTGGGCTCCTGTATTGGCTGAAGTCTTTTTCATCATGTCTTCTGTTTGTTTGGACTCCCCTCCATCCTCATCTCGGACAGAGGTTCTCAACTTACGTCCCGATTCTGGAGAGCACTGACAGCACTATTAAGTATCGACCCCTGTTTTGCATCAGCTCACCATTTGGAGACCGACAGTCAAACTGAACAAGTCAACCAGATTTTAGAACGGTACCTGCGTTGTTTATGTTTGCAACATCAAGAATCCTGGTTCCACTTCCTATATACGGCAGAGTTTGCTTCTAACACCACACCCCATTATTCTACTGGTTTCTACTAGTTTCTCTCCTTTCTTTTCCCTGTATGGCCAACACCCCCGTACTCTTCATATATCTCTTCTGCCGCCTACATCTACCCCCTCTGCAGATTCCTGTTTGGGAGACCTCACTTCGATACACGAGCAGACACTCTCCCATCTTCATCTGGCAATAGAGAACCCAACCTTTGGTATAAGTCTGTACTACACAGGTTGTTAGTGTGGCTGAGCAGCCAGGCTTATCTCAAGAGGGTAGTAAACATAAGGGTAACCCTATTTAACGGGTAGGTCCAAAAGGGCGTCAACAACTGGTTAACAAGTGGGGTCTGGCCTTCCCGTACAATTTTAGAGGTACACTTCTAATTCTGGTGCGACTTCATGAAAGCAAGGAAGAGGTATTTATCAAAATAGGCTAAAAGAAAACAATGATGTGGAACCCTATAATCGCCTTGGATGTTCAAATTAATTAACCATGGCGGACTATATTAGCATAAAGAGCACCAACCAAGGGATACATCTCTAGTCGGCCACTGCTTGACTTAATGGCCTTTATTTATTTAAAAAATTGTTTTTTTTAAGGAAAAAAAAATTCATACGAGAAACAAAGTTCATACAATCATAGCAGAGAGCGTAACAAATTGAATGCATGAGTCACAAGTGTACAAAACATTTGTGAACAAAATCTAACAATACAGATACATCAAATATAAAGCAACAATTGTGTTCTAAAACATGATCATCAAGAGAAAATTCTTTGCACCTAGTATCATGTAGACTTCATGGTGAAAATAAATTAACAACCCACGGGACTTCAACCTGTTAACAGGTGAGAGAAGTGTACAATCCTGTGACCTAAAAGTTGATTCTTAGGGCTCGGGACCAGTGCAAAAGGAATTATGTCCTGGCTAAATAGAAGACCAATATATGGTTGCTGTGGGTGTGTACAGACCAGGTCATCTCAAGAGGGGTCAATGTGAGCAGTAGGGTTGGAACACAGAGCTTCACAGTGACAGTTATTCAAATAAACACTTACACTAAAGGTTTCTTGATTAAACAATTATTAATTTATTTAACAGTCAGTTATATAAGCCTTCTTCAGCAAGGAGCAAGATATTTAACAATAATAATACACTTAAAAAAAATAACACACTCTGTTTCTCTAAATCAGAGGATACCCATTGGGGGTGGCACACAGACACTTCCTACATCATCAGGTGACTTAATAGCTAGGACACTGTGGACACTGATTTATCACTGGTACATTTAGAGCAATACTGAATATAGGTGCAAAGGGTTAGATAGGGGAATAAAACAAAGGTTAACAAATGATTCATAAACTGGTAAGTACTTTTAAAACCCTCTAATGCAAAGTAAATTAACCCTTTCCTGGGGAAAGGCAAAAGCACAAAGTCAAAGGTAGAATTGTCTCTCAGGGAGCCAGGACAGTCCGTGTTAGTTGAACAAAGTCTAGGGGAGCTGAAGATTTTCTTTGCAGGTAAGTAAATGTATTGCACAATGTTTGTAGAAATGTTTGTAGAAATAAGATTCACTTGAAGGGCCAAAAACTGTGAGGCTTGTGAGGGCAAAGCTGTAAGCAACTCTGCAAGGGCAACCAAGACAAGTCTCAACTAAGAATAAGTAAGGCTAAACAACAAGAGACAAGTCCTCTTAGGGTTACAGTACCTTTGGTTAGAAGAAATATTTCCAGCTGGCTTCTGTTCCTGTGTGGCTCTGCAGATCCTGTTGTTCCTGTGCGTCAGTCGTGGGAACAAGAGGGAGGACTTCTGGGGACTCCTGCAACACAATGGGAAGGTCGGCGGCAGCAATGGCAAACTTCAATTCAGCAGCAGTTCGCAGTTCAGCTCCTCGCATCTGACAGCAAATAGCAACACTGCGGTTCTCGGATACCACGTCAGACTTTCCTCGCATCTGGGGTCCAGCACTCTGTTGAGGCTCAGGCTTGGTCAGTCCTGCTTTAGGGAAGTCCAGAGGATCTTCCTGGTGCTTGGGTCTGACTTAAAAGCGATCCACTCAATTTGGTGTTCCTCTCCCTGGCACTTCGGTTCCAGCAGCAGCAGCAGAAGTACAGCCAGCTCCAAGAGGATGTCCAAACAAGTTCACTTTGGGGTTGATTGGTCCCACCAACCCAAAGGAAGAAGGCGTCCTTGCAGGGCTTCTCTAGTCGAAGCGAATTTGAAGCTTCAGCACAGCAGCAGGGCTTCAACAGGCAAACCAACGGTCAAGGAGTTGCGAGTTGCAGCAGGCATCTCTTCCAAGTACTTTTTCGGATTCCTTCGTCCAGTGGTCGACTCTGCCTTCCAAGCCAAAAAGCCCCTCTTTTATGCAGGTTTTTCCCATTCATTCCGGCATAGCTGTCAATCACAAAACAGGGTGGCTGTCCTTGCCAGACAGCCAACCGGCCAATCACCTTTGGGAGCATTCTTGTAACCAAAGGGATTAAGCACAGGGAGTTTCGGCCCCTCCCTCACTTCCTGTCCCTGCCAGACATACTGAAGCCAGAGGCGGGCTTCCCTTGTGAATCCCGCCAAAGATAAAACAAACAAAGGAACCAAACCTGGTTTTGCGTGCAGAGTAAATCTCAAGAAGGACCTTTCCAGCAAGAAATGTCAAAAAAAGAAGACCGGGGCCATTTTGACAAAATGGGCACCCATGGGTGCCTTACTGCAGCTGCAAACGCAGGTTGCAGTAAAAACACAAAGGTAGTATAAAGTAAACCACTGCCACCAGCCATTAATTGTAGCAAGGGTAATATAAAAATGCTACATGAAAAACTAGACAAAGGGGATACCAAAACTCCTCCAGCACCCTATGGTAAGATAGTGTGTGCTGGGTCCAGAAAGTTACAACATTTAAGTAAAGTCAATTTCACTTCACAGCTTTTGGAAACAGTAGTTTCACCAAGAGAAGGTATTTAAACCTTTGGGAAATCTAAGAGACTTCCCTGTGTCACTGCACTGAAAGTGCTTTGTGTCACAATGCAAAGATGATGCCTATGGATTTTGTGAAACTCCAAAGTAAAAAGAAACAGAGTCCACATCACAGAAAAATACATGAGTGGGAAAAAGGTTCTCACTCTCTCCAGGTTAGAAAATAAAAGTCCTAAAGTCCAGCAAAAAGAGCTGGGGTCTCTAAGGTAGAAGGGAATTAGTATATTTCTGAGAATTCTCCCTAACAGTGGGTCCTTATCGGGTTACCAAAGTCCTCAACCCAGTCTCTTTTCACCTGGCGGTGCCTGTCTCTTGGCATATCCACCCAGTGTTTCACACCCCCCTCTTGAAACAGTTTCCTCCCTCTACCTGCATAGTGGTGCCTCCTTCGCCTCTGGTCCAGGGATCTTCGGATGAGTATGAGGTCCTCGCTGTTATTGACTCCCGCTATAGTACAGGTCATCTTTAGTATCTTATTGATTGGAAAGGTTTTGGACCCAAAAATACAGTCCTGGGAGCCCGCTGCCAACGTTCACGCCCCGGTCCTGGTTGCCTGCTTCCATCGGGATCATCATTCGTGCCCACGGGGTTGTGGGCCTTTGAGGGGGGACTGTCAGGCGCTTAGCTCGTTCACGCCCCTGGTGTCTGGCTCCTCCCATGCTACCGCTTCGGCACCAACTGTGGGGCCGATCCGGTGTCCTTGCCACAATGCTCACAGGGGTCCCGGTTTGCCCACGCGGCCCCCACAGGCGCAGAAATGTTGTCGGTAGCCCGTCTGTGGTTGCACAATCATGGTGCATGCTGCAACATGATTGGAGGTTGCCATGGCGCCTCCTGGACGCCCCCGGTGTCTGGCTCCTCACATGCTACCGCTTCGGCACCAACTGTGGGGCCGATCCGGTGTCCTTGCCACAATGCTCACAGGGGTCCCGGTTTGCCCGCGCGGCCCCCTCAGGCGCAGAAATGTTGTCGGTAGCCCGTCTGTGGTTGCACAATCATGGTGCATGCTACAACATGATTGGAGGTTGCCATGGCGCCTCCTGGACGACCTGCAAATTCGTTCTCCTGGTCATGTGACCAGCAACATGCCATGTGACAAGTAACCAGAAGTCTCTATAAAAAGCCCAAACAACATCGATAAATCATAAGTGTCATCCATGTCCAGGCTAAGGAGGCATATGTGGTATTAGTTGCTAGAGACCAATTTTGGTGTAGCCAGTCTGGTTATTTCTTACTTTGGCTTGATTTTTTTTTTTTTTTTTAACTGGGCACCACTGATAATGCAGTCCTGCGAAGTGTAATTACCTGGCAAGATTGGGTGCTGCTCGTCTAGCCATTTCTTACTGCAGCACTGTATATTTTACTGTGTATCTGTGATAAAATAACCATTATCAGTGTTGTTGCTTCGACTGGCATTTTGGTGCAACTAGTCTTGGTATAACTAAATGTGGCCTGATATGCTTTACTGTAATGTTATTACATGTCTAGACTGGTCTACATTGTGCAGCCAGTTGGACATGTTTTGTTAATGTTAAAAAGGTATTTGTACCGTGCACGGTCACAACCCGGAAGTGATCCACAGGCACTCTGGCAGATCTGAAAAAGGGGAGGAGGGGGTTAGTAGGGTGTAGTAGGAAAAGCAGAGTGAGAGTTGTCATGTCCTGTTGGCAGCTTCAGGTCAGCTTGCACCGTTCACTGAGCTTAAGGGCGTTTTTTTTGTCAGTGAGACTTCCCAGTGTGCTGTTGTGGCGAGTTATGTGTTGTTTGTCTGTTGCTGCAATATGGTGAAGTATGTTTGGGTTACTGTGCAGAGAAGTAGCTGTGTGAATTATCATGTGTTAAGTG